>NW_026606120.1:61462500-64025833 GCF_029834395.1 Sorex fumeus
TCCCCAAGAAGCAGCACTGACTCACCGGAACCTGCCTGTCCGGCTCTTCGTGGCTCTGTTTGACTATGACCCCATGTCAATGTCGCCCAACCCTGATGCGGGGGAAGAGGAGCTCCCCTTCCGGGAAGGCCAGATCCTGAAGGTGACCCCCTCCCCACGGACCCCTCACTCCTGCTTTAGGTGTCTTGGTCACATAAGGGGGCTTAGGCAGCCAGATGATCTGGGTTCACATCCTGACTTGTGACTGCCTGCATGTGACCTGAATAGATGAGCTGAGTTCTTTGGGCCCCAGTTTCCTCACCGTGGGGCAAGATTCAGCGGTTGCAAATTGAATACAAGACACACAGTGGTTTCATGCTCCCCATACCTAAAGACCCACTCCCTGGTCAAACCCGCTCCCAACTGCTGCTGGTGGGGTCGCCAGGGTCAGCTGGTCTTTCAGAGTGCAGGGAAGGCTTCTGCTATTCTTGGGGTCCCCGAGAGCGTGGGGCCACTTGGCAAGGACTCGGCTCTCTCCTCCCTCTGAGCCTCATTCTTGGTTCCCTGTTTCCTGTTTCTGCACAAGGAAGGGTCTGACCCTGTGGCTCCAAGGGCAGGGTGCGGGACTGGCAGTCTACAGAGCAAGCTGAGCTGGTCTTTGTCTCCAGGTGTTTGGGGACAAGGATGCAGATGGCTTCTACTGGGGTGAAGCTGGGGGCCGGATGGGCTACATCCCCTGCAACATGGTGGCCGAGGTGGCAGTGGACAGTCCCACGAGAAGACAGCATCTACTCCAGCGGGCTTTTCTGTCCCCAGAAGTTCTTGCTGAGGTCTCAGGTATGATTGGCTTTTGTCCCTCATCTACTTCCTGCCACTGACCGGGTTCCTCGGTGACTCATTTCTTGGTCCCCGACTGGGCTCCTCAGTGACCTGGAGTCCAGCAGAGACAAAGGCCTGTGGGGCTACAGCAGGCGGGGGGTGGGGGGGTGGTCAAAGGGAAGCAATGGGACCCTGAGGTAGGGGTGGGAGGGAAATGCCCTTTAGAGCTTGGAGACATTGGTCCCACCTGAGACTCCAGGTCTTGTCTCCCCTGACTCCTCCTGCCTTCTCTCTTGCTTCTCCTGGTCTTCCAGAATCAGGGAGCTATCCTTTTGTGTACTCCACTGCCCGCACTTCTGGGCCTCCCCCCAAGCCCCGCCGTTCCAAGAAAGGTTGGTGAGACCCCATTTTCCAGCAGGGTCCTGGTAGCTTGAGTGGGGATGGGGGTGTTGGTGGCTCTGAGGTGACATGTGGAAGGTGTCGGCCCTCCAGCTGTGGGTTCTGTGAAGTTGGGAACAGTGGTCCTCTCTACACCTCGGTTCACTCCCCAAACCCAAGGGCTGGACTCTCTGCTCAAGTTCCCCCTTACTACCAGTGGGAGCATCAAGCATGTCCCATAGCACACTACCTGGGGAGGTGACAGGGAGGGCCAGAGAGGGGCTCATACACTTTCTCTCCACAGTTGAGGTCCCACTCCCTGCCCAGCAGCCCTCTACAGGTGAGGAGGGGGGGTTCTCTGGGCAGGGAAATGGGGGTGGGGTGGGGGTGGGGCGGGGAAGCCCCTCTGGGGTTATAAGCTGTGGGGTGATGGTGAACAGTAGGACTCTGAGGCAGAGTATGGGGTACGGGGTGGGGGGGTCTGGAAGGAATCTGAGCGTCCCACCCCCACCCCTGCAGGGGCTCCTCAGCCCACCTCTGCCAGCCTGAAGGCACCGCACTCCATGGTGGCTGCATTTGACTACAACCCCCGGGAGAGCTCCCCCAACATGGACGTGGAGGTGAGGTCCTGTTGGAGCCTGGGTCGGGAAGCATCCCGTGGCTCTGACTCCTGACCCCTTGCCTGACCCCTGATCCCACCTTCCATCTCTCTGCAGGCAGAGCTGTCATTCCGGGCAGGGGACATCATCACTGTGTTTGGGGCCATGGACGATGATGGTTTCTATTATGTGAGTACACTGAGGGACCTGGTGCTGGCCCCTGCCTCACCCTACCTGCACTGTCAGAAAGGAGGGAAGGAGCCTGCCAGGACAGAGCAGTCATTGCAGGAACAGTGATGTCCATCCTCACCCGCCTCTCTTCCCCAGGGGGAGCTGAATGGACAGAGGGGTCTGGTTCCATCCAATTTCCTGGAGGCACCGGGGCCTGAGGTAGGCGGCTTGGACAGGGACAGGGAGCCCCGCCCACCACAGAGCGAAGGTCAGGTCAGTGACTTCCCTCCCCCCACCCCACCCCACTCCAGCTGCCTGTGGACTGTGAGGGAGGGATGAGCTGGGTGATGGCCTGAGGGGAGCTGCGGCCTTAGCCCCTGAGGGAGTCCCGCTAGCATCTGCTCCTCCTCTTTGAGGCCCCTCTCTGCAAAGGGATGCTGGCTGCCAGCCTCATCCCAGCACGTCTGTTGTATCACCCAGCACAGGGCTGGAACCCTTTGGCACAAGGACCCCGACCTGCCCATCTATAGCCAGTCATAGCCCCAGCATAAGGGGCCTCCGATCCTACGGGGTCCCCCTGTCTCCCAGTTACCTTTTCGTTTGTTTGCAGTGCTGGGGATGGAAGTGAGGGCCTCCCTCATGCAAGACCCCGGTGCTCTCTACTGAGTTACCTCCATTCCCCACGTGCCCTTTGAGGCCAGTTGCGCAGCCAGACCCCGCTTCTGGGGTTCTTACTCCTAGAGTTTGTCTCTCTTGGGGGAGGGTGTGGATTCAGCTCCAGCCTCCTGGGGCAGGGAGAGGGCACAGAGGCACCAGCCCAGCAGGGCGCCCCTGTCGTCCTGGTGAGCTGGGGACTGGGCACAAGCATGCTGTGTGTCCGTAACCCTCTCCTCTCTTTGTCCCCTGTTCTTCAGAGAACGAGGAGGAGAAGAGTCCAGTGCTAGCTGGAGATAGATTTAGTAGAGAGAGCAACATGTAAGTGGGGGCGGCTGGCCCTGTGTCCATGCGACCCCTCCCCACACCAGCAGCAGCTCCTTTGTCTCGAATTTTTCAGCTGACCTGGCTTTTTAGGCGAGGTGGAGGGAGATCGTGCCAGCTTTGGATGCAGGATCACCCCCTCCCCTTCCCTTGCCTTTCGGCAATGCCAGCTGTCCTAGGAATCACCTGTCATCTTGTAGACCATGTCACACACTAGCCGGTTCTTCTTGTTGAAGAATGAACTAGCCGTTGACATCCACATGATGGCACATTCATGTATTATGATACTTTATGGTATCATAATATGGTGATTATTCTTGGTGGCAGAAGGATGACACTAATGCCACCAGTAATAGTCTTCTCACCCTTGTCCTTTGTGTCATGCTCTTTGGGCAGTAAATGTTCTGACTCCTGGGTATATGCAGAACTTGTGGTGGGCAGGCCTTTGAGGGATGGGGTTGGGTGTGCCCCAGACTGGGCACCCAGGTGGTTTGCCTCTGATCTGGGTCCGGTGGCTGCCAGGAGACTGCTGGTCTCTGGTCTCTGTGGTGAGTTTGAGGGAGTCAGGCGTAGGGACAGGCTGACAAGACCTGGCTGGGCTCCTTGTAGGTTGTGCCAGACATAGGAGGTCCATAAAGTAGAGATTGTGGGAGGCTTTTTCTAGCTCCAAGTTTTCCCAGTGCCTGGTGGGTCCTGGCCAAGGCAGTGGCTCAGGGTTGCAGAAAGATCTCAGGAGAAGAGGCTATCTAAGCAGACAGGACAGCCTGCAGTGTGGGGTGTGCTGAGTGAGGTCCAACTGTGAGTTCCTTGAAACCCTGGATCCCTGTGGCACTTCAGGGGCCCTGGGTGGGCATTGACTCCATTCTCTGGGACAAGTCCTGACTGGACCAGGTGAGGTGGCAGAAGGCCCCTTTCCCTGGAGGAGACAGACAACATCCAGCCTCTGAGAGGTCCAAATGTTTGCTGTCCCCTCCCAGGGGTGGGAATAGCAGAGTCACTAGCCAGGTTCAGTCTCTGACTCCTGAGTAGTCCATGAGGCATTTGCAGAGACCCCTGGAGAAGGAGGGGGACCAGGTTACAGCCCTCACAGTGCTCCCTTAGCATCTCTGTGCTCTGAGGCGGGGTGCAGTGACTGGGCAGGGCACTCTGATTTTCTCCAGGGTCCAGGGACATGAAGCAAGAAGGCTCCTGAGGTGGGAACATGAAAGGAGCATGGACCTTGTCTTTACCCCCTTTATCTTTCATTCCAGGACTGGAGCAGCACAAAGCGAGGGCACCCCACGCCCCGAGGCTGGCCTTGTGCCCCTGAACCTGGCAGCAGTCCCAGGACTGAGCTAGGGCGGGCACAGGGCACAAGAGAGAAGGTGAGAGGTCTCTTCTCCAAGGGGAAGCAGCTCCTCCTGAAGCTGGGCTCTGGGACAAAGGAGTGACTCCACGGGGACCCCAGACCTCAGTCCAGGCTGGGCGGGCAACCCCCACAGCTCATCTTCCGAGTTAACACTGTGGCATTTGGATGGGAACCGGAGACTCGTGAGGGTCAGATCAGATAGATTCTTCAGGCTAAGTCCTCCCAAGGGGCACCTTCCTCTTA
The DNA here is from genome assembly GCF_029834395.1 of Sorex fumeus. Classification (NCBI taxonomy): domain Eukaryota; kingdom Metazoa; phylum Chordata; class Mammalia; order Eulipotyphla; family Soricidae; genus Sorex; species Sorex fumeus. The sequence goes on from NW_026606120.1 coordinate 61,467,016, forward strand.
CAGGGAGTAAACTGAGTCCCAGAGTGACAAAGTCACCTGGCCAAGGACTGTACCCAGGACTTGTTACCTCCGCGCCTGGTTTCCCACCATACAGTACTGGTGCCCTCTGAGACATCCCCCAGTCCCAAGTCAGGGCGGGGGAGCCTGGGGAAGAAACTGGGGGAGAAAGGAACCTGACCACCCCCTCTGAGACTGGCTATCCTGAAGACAAGTTTGCACTGGAGTCTCCAAAGCCCCGCCCCTGGGGGGGTCGGAGCTGGACTATCCCGAGGCTCCGCCCCTTACACAGAGGGTGGGGCGTGGAGCCTCCTAGGCCCCGCCCTCGTGGGGAGGAGCCAGCACCTCCCAAGGCTCTGCCCCTGGTGCAGGGGCGGAGCTGGAGTCTGCGAGGCTCCGCCCCTCACGCGGCGGGGCGGAGCCATGTATATATGTACATACTCAGTGCCTCAGCCAGCTTCCTCCATCTCGCTTCCATCGCAGGCCCGAGAAGGAGAAGGCCATGCCAAAGCGGGCTGACCCCCGCCCGCATAGTGCTCCCGCCTGCCCTGCCGCCCGGCCTCCTGGCCCCGATGTGTCCTCACCCCAAGAGACCCGGGGCCAGCGGGCAGAAAGCAGGAGTTGGGTTTGCCTTATTTTGCTCATCGGATTCAATTTCTCTTTTGCATCCATTTCCTCTGGCCCCCGTGGGAGTGTTGGGGCCGGGGAAAGGGCAGATGATGCATCTATTTTCATACATCCCCAGTTCCCCGTGGGCTAAGGCTCTCCACCCGTGACCTTCATCTCCCCTCCACACCTTCCTGTGCGACGAATGTCTGCATGTTTCCTTCCAATGGTGGGAGATGGTTTGTCTGGAACTCCAACCCCCACCTTGGTCTCCAGGGTGGGGCATTTGTTTAAAAAGACATTTTATTATAATAAAGTCTATTTTCACAAAACCGACGCTGGGCTCTACTTGGGGCAAAGGACTCCTTGGAGAGGCACTCAGATGGAAATTTGCTTGAAGTTCCATCAAGTTCCATCAGAAGTTCCATCAGAGGGTGACTGTCTATAAATGGGCTAATAGATGAGTAGATTAGAACAATTTAGAAACAGACCAGAGCAATAGTACAGCAGGTAGGGCAATTGACTTGAATGTGACGAATCTACGTTCTATCCCTAGCTTATGGGTCCCCAATCTCCCCCACAGTGGAGAGCCAGAAGTAAGTCCTGATCATCATTGGGTGTGACCGGAAAACCCAAACCAAATAAAACTAAGAACAATCTAGAAACATACATTTATGTTGTCATGATAAAAGCAGCATCTCAATTCACTGGCAAGATGATAGACTTTTCAGTTAAAAGCATTAGGACAGGGGCCGGAGCTATAGCACAGCGGGTAGGGCATTTGCCTTGCACGCGGCTGACACAGGTTCAATTCCCAGCATCCCATATGGTCCCCTGAGCACCCCAGGAGTAATTCCTGAGTGCAGAGCCAGGAGTAACCCCTGTACATTACCGGGTATGACCCCCCCCAAAAGAAAAAAAGCATTAGGACAGCTACTTATACCTTTGGAATTTTTGGTTTTCTTTTAGTAATAGGGGCTCCTATTAAACTCACTGGGGCAATTACTTATCAATTTGTTTTCTTTTGGGGACACACCTGGTGGTACTCAGTGCTCTGGAATTCTGAAGCCCAAGCTCTGCTCTAGCCCTATAAGCTCTCTCCTTGACCCTGCTTACCCATTTGGAAGAAGATGAACATAGCTCCCTAATGTATGCTATTCACTTACAAAATTCCATAGGGCTTAGCGATCTCAATGAAAAATCAACTAAATTATTAGAAAAATAGGGGAGAATATATATATTTATGATCTTGAGAAAATATGAAAAGGAAAAAATGAAAACAAGTCTAAAGAGAAGAACCCATGAGGAAAACATTGATACATTTCACCACTTTAAATTAAAAACACCTATGAAAGACATGATGTCTGGGGACACACCTCCAAGGGTTGGAGCACATGCTCTGCATGTAGAAGCTCTAGGTTCAATTTCTAGCACTACAAGGTCCCACCACAAACTGCTACTGGCGTGACCGCTGTGCACTGAGCCAGGAGTAGCTTCCCCTGCACTGCCAGTATGTCCCCAAAGCAAAAACAAAAACAAACCTACATAAATAAAATGATAGACTGGAAATGTAATATTAGCCACATATATGAGAGTTGACAAGTTAGTGTTTTTCCAGAGTAGACAGTTACTTTCATAAACCAAATTAAAAGAGTGACAATCTGATAGGAAAAGGCATAAAACCAAGCTCAGGAATTGTATAGGCAATGCAAATACAAAGATCATCCATATGACTACAAATCAAAGAAAAATATTAAACCAATAATCTGATTCCATTGCTTGCCCTTAAGAATTTTATGAAGTTTGAAACTGGAGACATAGTATAGCAGGTAGGACATTTACCTTGCATGAAGCCATCTAGGTTCAAACACTGGCATCCCATATGGTTCCTTGAACACCTCCAGGAGTAGTTTCTGAGTAAGGAGGCAGGCGTAACCCCTGAGTACTGCCTGGTGTGACCCAAAAAACAGAACAAAACTCAAAATGCACAAAACCTGTGATCTTAAGCTGTACAGAGGAAACACATATGTTTGAATCTATGGGGGTCTACTGATGTTTTGCTGCTTTGTTCTGGCCTGAGGCATACCTGCTATTGCTCAGGGGCCTCTTCCAGTTCATGCTCAAGATTGCTCATAGTACTCAGAGGACCATTCAGTGCTGGAGCTGAAACCCAGGGCATCATACATGTGAGGCATGTGCTCTGCCACTGAGCCATCTGCCTGGCCCGTCAATGCAAAATGTTGCCTTCCATCAGTAAAAGAAAGGCAATGGAGATATCGCTCAAAGAAAGGAAAGGTAAGGTAATGGAGATGTATTTCAAGTAAAGAATACTTTGGAAATGTTAAAAAGTGGTATTGTGGAGGATAATACAGTTGCCTTGCACACAGCCTATCCAGGTTTGATCCCCAGCACCCCATATGGTCCTCCAAGCCCACCAAAGGTAATTCATGAGAGCAGAGTAAAAATTAAGCTCTGTGCACTGCCAGGTGTGGCCCCAAATCAAACCAAAAAAAGATGGTATTGTTTTTTCTTTAAGCAGAGAATAGATTCATCAGATCTGGTGTTGAATAAAAAAAAGCACATTGCAGAACCTTATAAAAATGTGGTGGTATAATTTGTGGAAAAATACTGGAAGAGACTATTTCCCACAGATCCATAAAGATGATAGAATGTCAAATACAAGGTTTGAAAGCACAAACACAATTGAGGACAGCACCACAGGGACTGGAAGAGGGTATGGTGTGATAACTGAGCTTTTCTTGATCTCTGCTGCTTACATCTCATTCCAAATAAATCCAAGTATCACCAATTCAAAATTAGTTTGGACAATTTTAAAAAGAGAAAACCAGTTCTCTGGAGTTGGCACTACTAGCCATGTCAGTGGAATCACACACACACACACACACACACACACACACACACACACACACACATTCCACAGCTTCCCTCTCTCCAACTGCACACACACGGGAAATCTGGTTGTAATACTAACTGAACTGTTGCTCCAACTGCATTAAGAAAGACAAGCTGTTTTGCAAACTGTAACAGAGAGACCCGTTATACCATTATACCATTGGCAGTTGTACTTCACCAGGAAGTGGACTATAGGGGGCCCAGGAATGCTCTCTGGCGACCACCCTGCAGGATGAGGCGCTGGAGGGCCCCTCCATGACAGGCTGGTTTGGAATAAACTTGGGCAGTTAAGAGTCATCTGCTTGCTATGCCCAGAATGCTCTTCCCTCCCTGTATCATTTGGTGAACTTCTAAATTTCTTCAAGGATGTCTCAAGCAGCTCCTTAAGGGAGCCTTCCTAGATCCCCTCAGTTGACCCAAATTCTGTTCTTTGATGCTCTTGAAGGCTACTGCATGAATTCTTGGCTCCATGGGCTTGCATTCCTGCATTCTCCTGTCCCACTGAGAACCAGGTCTGTCCTACTTAGTTCAGCAACAGCTCAATAAATACTTGATGGAAAAATGCAGAGTGAAAAGGCAGAAATATGGACACAGTGGGCAAAGACACGGGTTAGGAATCCAAGAGACCTGACAGTGAGATGATTCTGAAGGCAACTGCGCTGTTGTCCTTGGCAAAGTTTCTGCTTTCTCTTTCATCTTTCTCATCTGTGCTACTGGGCCTTGTATTAAATGTTGCTTCCTCTCATGCCTTGACAAATTTCCCATAAAGTGAAAGGACACGGATGGTCTAAGTCCACAAGAGAGATAAGAAATAGCTGCACCTTTCATCAATAGGTTGATGGAAGGATGGGGTACAATCTTTATGAGGTCTTTTCACAGCTCAGTGCCTTAAAAAGTGGATTCCCAAATATGTGATTTTGCTTCTAGGATTTTGTGCCAATGGAAATAATTGAAGATGTGACTAGAGACTTAACTTCATGGTTGTTGATCCTAGTATCATTTATAATAGTGAAACAAGGAAAGCCAAGTATCTACCAAGAGGGAGGATTAGTGAATAAATCATAGTACTTCAAATAAAATATTCTGTAGAAATAAAATGAGGTAAATATATATTTGTTGACAAAAAAATGGACATTGTAGTTAAATTAAATGTGGTCATAAAGTGCTTACCAGTGTCTTGGTCAGTGATGGCCCACAGATAGAAAAGAATTCCAACAGGCTAAACTGTATGACCTAGTATACCACCTTTGAGCAGTTCTGTTCTAAGATGTTTGCATAATGACTAAATAACCTCACAATACACATCTCAGTGTTTAAAACACTCATTATAATACACAACTTAGGCTGTAAACATGATGATGATGATGATGATGATGATGATGATGATGATGCTATATCCAGCTGTGCTGGCAGACCATGTAGTGCCAGAATTCCTGAACAAGGGTCTCCCACAAGCCGAGCATACAGTCCAGGACTTTGGATCTTTTCTCCAGCCTTATTATTATTAGTTTTGTTCTTATTGTTGTTTTGTTTTTTAAGCCACACCAGGCAATGCTCAGTAATTCCTGGCTCTGTACTCAGGAATTACTCCTGGCAGTGCTTTGGAGGACCATATGGGATGCTAAGGATCAAACCCAGGTCAATTGCATGCAAAGAAAGCACCCTATCCGTTAAACTATCTCTTCAGCCTCCCATTATGATTTTTATTGTGACCATATCTAGTGGGCATTGGGGAGCCTGGTGGTGCTCAGAGGCCCCCAGGACCATATCTCATGGTGCTGAGGGGCCCTACCAGACTGGGGATTAAATGCTAAGGTCTCACACAGGTCAGGCATATGCTGTTCCACTGGAGTAATTTCCCTAATTCCATAAAATAACAAAGTATGTTCTTTTTTTTTTTTATTAGTGAAACAGGGCTGGAGCGATAGCACAGTGGTAGGGCGTTTGCCTTGCACGCAGCCAACATGGCTGACCCGAGTTCGATTCCTCCGCCCCTCTCGGAGAGCCCGGCAAGCTACCGAGAGTATCTTGCCCGCACGGCAGAGCCTGGCAAGCTACCCATGATGTATTCGATGTGCCAAACATAGTAATAACGAGTCTCATGATGGAGACGTTACTGGGCCCGGTCGAGCAAACCGATGAACAACAGGAGGACAGTGACAGTAACAGTGATTAGTGAAACACCATGTACAGGGCTGGAGCAATAGCACAGCGGTAGGGCGTTCGCCTTACATGCGGCCAATATGGCCAACCCGAGTTCGATTCCTCCACCCCTCTCGGAGAGCCTGGCAAGCTACCGAGAGTATTCGATATGCCAAACACAGTAACAACAAAGTCTCCAATGGAGATGTTACTGGGCCCGCTCGAGCAAATCGACGATCAACGGGAGGGCCTTTACCTTTACCTTTACAGTTATAGACTTACAAATTTTTGTGCTTGGGTTTCAGTTATACAATGATCAAGTACCCATCCCTCCACCAGCGCCCATCCTCCACCACCACGGGTCCCAGCATCCCTCCCACCCCCCATAACCCCCATCCCACCCTGCCTCTGTGGCAGGGCATTCCCTTTTGTTCTCTCTCTTTCCTTTTGGGTCCTGTGGTTTGCAAGAGAGGTATTGAGTGGCAATCATGTTTGGTCTATAGTCTACTTTCAGCATGCTTCTCCCATCCTGGGAGGATCCTCCCAACACCCTTTATTTGGTGCTCCCTTCTCTATCTGAGCCTCCTTTTCCCCTAGCACGTGTGGCTGGCCTCCAAGTCATGGAGCAAAATTCCTGGTACTAATCTCGGCCACTCCTGGGTGTTAGTCTCCCATTTTGTTGCTTTATGTTCCCCAGATGAATGCAATCTTTCTGTGTCTGTCCCGCTTTCTGACTCATTTCGCCTAATATGATACTTTCCACGTAGTACCACTTGTATGTGAATTTCATGACTTCATCTTTTCTAAGAGCTACATAGTACTCCATTGTGTAGATGTACCAGAGTTTCTTTAACCAGTCATCTGTTCTCCGGCACTAAGGTTTTTTCCAGATTATGGCTATTGTAAAGAGTGCTGCAATGAACAAACAAGTGCAGATGTCACTTCCACTACAAAGTATGTTCTTTTTGTAGTTGTTTTTGGACCTCCTATGCATGCTCAGAAAGCCCTGAGACCCTCCCAATTATTCTCAAACAACTGAGCTTGTTGTTCAATGCAAGAGTCTGAGAATATGGCATGACTCAGGCCTTGCTGTGCAAGGGTTTACCTGGGTTACTCCTGCAGTGTTAGGGAGTCTCCAAGGCTATATCAGGCAATGCTTGGGGGACCGTGTGGTGACGGGAACTGAACCGGGGTCAGCTGCATGCAGGGCATGTATCTTAACCACTGCATTATCTCTCTGACCCCTAAGGTATCTATCTCTATGTATGTATGTATTTCTAGGATATATTATGGATTGGGGTGATAGCTCAAAGAACTGGAGTGCGGGGCTGGATTGATAGTACAGGGGCTGGGTGCTTGCTTTGTACACAGTTCATGGAGAATACCTTACAAGGTTAAAATAATATTTTGAAAAGCCTATATAATTCCAGAAAATTCTGGTTCTGCTATCTGTCCAAGTTCACACATCTTTAGTCACTGGAAGAGCAAGGCTGAGAGACCCTGGGCTCTGCTTGGACGTTGTGCTGACCAGAACATTCCTGGTATGGTGCTGGCACTGCTCCTTGGCCAAGATGTGATCTGGACACGGAGGACAAAAGTGGTTGGGTTGTGGTTAAAGCAGGAGGAGGGGTCAGAACAAACTTGGGGCATGAGGACAGGCAATTCTCCAGGCTGCTCTGCCTGAGGCCACAGCCCTTCTGCCATCTTCCTCAGGGAAACACTTCCACCCCTAACCGCTTCTATTTCAGAAGGATCCTACAAACTGCAGGGATCTTGTCCCAGTATGGCCCTGGGCTGTGGCCCCTAAGGGGTCTCTAACCACAACCGGCTCTGTTCTTTCCTGGTTTCTGAAATCCAGGAGCAGCTGGTGGGGTATTGAAGACACCCTCCTACAAAGTCAAGAAGAAAGGAAAGGAGGTGAGAGACACAGGAAGTCACCTTGGTCCTCAGCCCCTAACCCCCAAGATCCTCTTTTCTGTGAAGCCTAACGGCCTCCAGCCAGATTTCCTGTCCCTTCAGCCTTCATCCAGAATAGGGGCTGCCCTCCAGACTCAGCGCCGCTATCCAGGTCACTTCTGGGTGAGGGTGGCCCCTGGTGGCTCCAGTCTGCCCTATCCCTCCTGGCCTGCTGGGGTAGCTTTTCCCAGAGGTCTCAGGCTGTGGGCTCCTGACTTTTGTCTCTTTCAAAAGAGCACTGACATTAAAAAAAATTATTCATCATGAATTACAAAGTTGTTTATTACTGGGTTTCAGGCATATAATGTTCCAACACCAGTGTCCACTTCCCTCCACCAATGCCCCCAGATCCCTTCCCATCTACTAGTTTGTCTCTGTGACAGGTTCTTGTAAAAATAAACATCAGGCAACGTGATTTACAGAACTGTTACTGGTAGAGTTTCATGCATAACCCTTCACCACCTTTCAGTGCCCCTCCTCCTCCCAATGACCACTTCCCACTGCCATTGTCAGGTGGAACCCTGGCATGTTTGGAGTGGGGTTCATTGTCTGCATCCTCTAGATACAGCTGAGAAACTGGGGAGGGAGTGCTCAATTTAAGGATGGGGACAGTTCTGATCCCTTCTTTCCTGGGTACCCCCTCTTCCCCATATCAAGGACCTCATTGTGTGCACCCAACTTCAGTGGGGAGAGGGAAAGGGTTAAGTCTCTAGGGACCGTCCCTCCTCCCCCCCACCCCCACCTTTTGGGACATAAAAGGCCGGATTCAGTTGGGAGGGGTTCCAAGAGTTAGATAAGCTTCAGAGTTGGGGTCCTGGGGCCTTGAGTGACTGAAGTTAACAGAGGCAGGGGTGACAAGGGCGTCTCTCTCAAGTCCCACTGAGGTGGGACTAGGGTGTGAGGGTGGGCTTGTGGGACCCCTTCTCAGGCAAGGTGGGCTTGGGCTTCCTGGACAGGGAAGGGTCTTGTTGCAGAGATGAAGCTGCTTCTGGCCCTGGCAGGGGTCCTCGTCACTCTGGCCATGCCACAGACCTCTGACGGTGCCACTTCAGGTAAGGGCCAGAGTTGGGGAGAGATGACTGGTCAGGGAGGGCCCCAGTCTCTGTCACAGGCGGCCAGCTAGCTCTGATGGGGGTCTGTGTGTCTGTTCCTCACCTGTGCCCCCTGTTCTGGGCAGCTATGCCGGGGAATGTGGAGAACTCAGTGGTGCTGAACTGCATGGAGGAGGCCAAGCGGCTCGTGGACAAGGCCTACAAGGACCGCCGGGAAAGGTGGGCCCTGGCATGGGACAGTGCTGGCCAGGGTGGCCAGAGAGATAGGGAGGAAGAACAGGCCTGAGAGAACTTGGGAGTGGGGCTGGGAGTGTCTGCCTGTCTGTTTGTCTGTCAGTCTTTCTGTTCTGAGGATGAGAACGCCTTTGAAACCACGCATCCCACTGCCCGTCATGCCTGTGTGTATAGGAAAAGTTCTTCCTTTCTGTGGCTCAGGAGAATGGGCGCTGGGACTCGGCCCTTTTTCTTTTCCTATTTGGTTTTGGGGCCATACTTGGCATGCTTAGGTTTCTCCTGGCTTGGTGCTCCGGGATTGTTCCTGGTGAGGCTTGGGGGACCACCTGGGGCGCAGGGAATTGAACCTGGGTTGCCCGCTTGCAAGGCAGACTCCCAACCCACTGTACTATGGCCTGGACCCCTGGAATCACTTCTGGAAGGGCTCACCAGGCCAAGTTGGGTGCTGAGGATTGAACTGGGATGGGCTGTATGCAAAGCAAGCACCTTGCTCCGCTGTCTATCTCTCTGGCCTCCCCTCACCCTTTTCTGTCCCTCACTCCCGCACCCCCTGCTCACGCAGCATCAAGCAGCGGCTGCGCAGCGGCTCGGTCAGCCCCATGGAGCTCCTGTCCTACTTCAAGCAGCCAGTGGCAGCCACCAGATCGGCCGTGCGGGCTGCTGACTACCTGCATGTGGCCTTGGGGCTGCTCGAGGTGAAACTGCGGAGCCTGTGGCGAGGACCCTTCAATGTCACGGGTACCAGTACCCCACCTACCCCTCTTCCCCTGCTCCATCCTCACCCCCTCCAGGTGACCCCAGCCGCCTCCCCGCCATCCCCGCCTCCACCCCACTCCTTCCAGGAGCCTTAGGGAGCATCCTCGCTGCGCCCCCGAGCTCAGACTGTGCTCCCCAGCCAGAGCCTCCTGGGCTTCCCAGCTAGGAGGAAAGCACGGGGTGCAGCTCCCACACGCCGCTTTCCCTGGCCCTGGCAGACGTGCTGACCCCCGCCCAGCTGAATCTGCTGTCGCGGTCGAGTGGCTGCGCCTACCAGGACGTGGGGGTGAAGTGCCCCGAGCAGGACAAGTATCGCACCATCACTGGGCAGTGCAACAACAGGTGCGGCCGAGTGGAGGGCGGGGAAGGAGCGACTGGGTGGGGGTGGGGGTGGGCGCCGCGGGAAGGACGGACGCACGTCGAGCCCCGAAGAGCGCCCCCTGGTGCCAGCGCCCGGCCCTGCCCGCAGACGCAGCCCCACGCTGGGCGCCTCCAACCGCGCCTTTGCGCGCTGGCTGCCCGCCGAGTACGAGGACGGCTTCTCGCTGCCCTACGGCTGGACGGCCGGGGTGAAGCGCGGCGGCTTCCCGGTGCCCCTGGTGAGTTCGGCGGCGGACCCGGGACGCCGGGCCGGGCCGGTCCGAGGGATGCGCGGCCCCGGCCCTGACGCCCTGGCTCCCGCAGGCCCGCGCCGTCTCCAACGCCGTGGTGCGCTTCCCCAACGAGCAGCTGACCCCCGACCAGCAGCGCTCGCTCATGTTCATGCAGTGGGGGCAGCTGATCGACCACGACCTGGACTTCACGCCCGAGCCCGCCGCCCGCAGCTCTTTCCTCACGGGCCTCAACTGCGAGATCAGCTGCGTGCAGCAGCCGCCCTGCTTCCCGCTCAAGGTGCCCCTCCGGGCCGCCGGCCACCCTCCCCTGCGCCCCGTTCCAGCTCCGGAGGGAGTGTCCAGCCCAGGCTCCAGCCCAGACGCAGCCCATCAGCTAGGCCTACCCCATTCACCCCCCACACCCCACCCCCGCCCGTTGCTTCCTCTTCCAAGCCAAGGAGCGCCTCTTCCCCTGGCTCCCAAGTCTCTGGGTCTGCAGGCTTTTGCTAGGCTGGAGGGGTGCGGGACTGAGGGACCTGTCCATAGTGCCCGGTGCTCTGTCTGATCTTCCACAGATGAGCAAGAGCCTGCTTGGCCCAGACCCCGTCTGTGCCTGGAGCAGGCCAGAAATGGACTGAGATGGAATGAAACGGCTGCAGAAAGAGGGAGAAGAGAATCTGGGCTAGAACAGACTGGGAAAATCCAGGGCCGGTGGGCGCGGGAAGGGCCAGGGCAGAAAGGCCATAAAAAAAGGAAAGGAATGAGGCCAGAGGTGGCCCAGGTGGTGGAGCCCAGGCATTGCTTGCATGGTGCCCAGGTTCTGCCCGAGGTGCTGTTAGGCCCCCAACCCAGCACCACTGAGAGTGACCTCCAAGCACCACAGGGTGTGGTCGACACCCCTCACTAAAAAAAAAAAACGGGAAAGGAAGTGGAGTCCCTTGGGAGAGTAGAGAATTGGGGAGAAGGTGCAGATGTGGAGGGGAGAAAGGGGGCTCTGGGGACTTCCGGGATTTTTTGAGCTCCACCCCTGGGTTGCTTTGCCCAGGTCTGCCTTCTAATGGTCACCCCTGCTGCTGAGAGGTGCTATGCTGGCTGGGCCTCTGACCAGGGTCCCTTGTGGACTTTGAGAGACCTCCTTGAAGGCTGACCTGAGGGTCAGACATCATGGGGAATCTTTTTTTTTTTTATTTCAACTCTTAAATTTTTGAACATATTCACAGCAATAGCACAGCGGTAGGGCGTTTGCCTTGCACGCAGCCAACATGGCCGACCCGAGTTCGATTCCTCCGCCCCTCTCAGAGAGCCCGACAAGCTACCGAGAGTATCTCGCCCACACGGCAGAGCCTGGCAAGCCCCCCATGATGTATTCGATATGCCAAACACAGTAACAACAAAATCTCCAATGGAGACGTTACTGGGCCCGCTCGAGCAAATCGATGAACAACGGGAGGGCCTTTTCCTTTTACCTTTTATTCACACCTAATATTTTATTTATTTATATATATTTTAATTAAGTCATAGTGAGATAAACAGTTCCAAAGTTGGGAACCGGGGCCAGAGTGATAGCACAGTAGATAGGGCATTTACCTTGCACACATCCAACCTGGGTTCAATCCTTGGCATCCCATATGGTCTCCCGAGAACTTCTAGGAGTAATTCCTGAGTGCAGAGCCAGGAGTAATCGCTGAGCATTTCCAGGTGTGACCCAAAAAAAGTAAAAACAAACAATCAGACCACATTCCCTGCCCCCCAAAGTTGGGAAGCCCATTTTGGAGTCAGTGTTTCCTCTTCTCTCTCAAGGCCCCATACTGCTTCTAAGGGGAAAGCCCTGGGGAGGGACCAAGGGAGCCATCCTGCCGCTGGCCCTGCCCTCACCAGCCACTGTCCCATTCTCTGCCGCAGATCCCGCCCAATGACCCCCGCATCAGCAACCAGCAGGACTGCATCCCCTTCTTCCGGTCCTGCCCGGCCTGCACAGGGGGCAACATCACCATCCGTAACCAGATCAACGCGCTCACCTCCTTCCTGGACGCCAGCATGGTGTATGGCAGTGAGGACCACGTGGCCACGCGGCTGCGCAACCTCACCAACGATCTGGGGCTGCTGGAGGTCAACTCGGCCTTCCAGGACAATGGCCGCGCACTGATGCCCTTTGACACCCTGCATGACGACCCCTGTCTGCTCACCAACCGCTCTGTGCGCATCCCCTGCTTCTTGGCGGGTGAGAGCCACCGGGGACCTGAGGGCCGCGGGGTGGGGGGGTGGGGTCCCGCTGCAGCCGACTTGTGTACTGCAGCAAGATTCTATTTAGAGCTTCTGTTCTCACCAGCTTTGTGGTATTAATCTAGTTGCCTTGGTGACAAGCTGGATGAGGCCAGAAAGGAAAAACAACAAACAAACAAAAAATGAAAAACAACCCTCAGGGCTGGAGCAGTAGTACAGTGGGGTAGGGCGCTTTCCATTCCTGGCACCCCAGATGGTTCCCTGAGCACCACCAGGAGTGATCCCTGAGCACAGAGCCAGGCGTAAGCTCTGAGCACTGTCAGGTGTGGCCCCAAAACCAACCAAACAAAAAAACCCAACCCTCAAACACAGGCAACCTAGAGAAGGAGACACAGGGATGTCCACGGAGTTTCTGCCCATCGGCCTGTCCTATTGTCTATTTCTCTCTGGACTTGGTTAGAGAAGGGGCTTGAGTCATCCAGGGACAAGGACTAGAGGGACTGGAGCATGACCACACTATCTAACATGGTCACCGCTAAGGACACGTGGCTGTTTCCATTCAGTTTAATGAACTTAAATGTAGACTCAGGCTCCCCTATTGCATCTGCCGCAACCCCAGTGCTCAGTAGCCTCCCCGTGTAGCGACTTCACACAAGGCAGCATAGATGCTGATGCATCAGTCCAGAGACTTCTGTTGGACAGGGCTGGCGAGGGGGAGAGGAAGAAGGAGAGAGAGAGAGAGAGAGAGAGAGAGATAAGAAGAGAGACAGAGGGAGAGAGGGAAGGAGAGGGAGAGGGAGAAAGAGAGGGAGAGAGGGATGGAGAGAAAGAAGGAGAGAGGAAGAGAGAGTGAGGGAGGTGGGGGGAGAAAGAGGGAGGAAGAGAGAAAGGAAGAGAGGGAGGGAGAGAGAGAAAGAGCACTCAACAGACTCCAGCACATATTTTGTGTTTGATCCTTGGCACTGCATAATCCCCCAGGAGGGACCCCTGAGCACTGAGCTGGGAGTAGCTGTGGAGCATCGCTGGCCAAGAAACAAAACAAAACAGAATAGACACACATATCCATGGTTCGTCTCAGCAAGGAGTCTGATCTTAGATACAGGACTGTCAAAAGCTCTGTGTCAGTTCAGAGGCCTGTTTGAATGAGCACCTCCAGCCCACAGCGCCTCTTAAGAGAGGAAGAAGCCAGTGCGGTGGGCTGGAGCACATGGGGAGCTTCTATAAGGGGATTCGCATTGTGTATGACAGGTAGTGAGATCAGCTGGGGTTGGCGGGGGAGGGGATGGGGGAGCATGCCTGGCTTGGGCCAGAGATGGCGTTTCGCGTGATGCAGCTCTTCCTTCCTCCAGGGGACACCCGCTCCAGTGAGATGCCGGAGCTCACGTCCATGCACACGCTCTTCGTGCGGGAACACAACCGGCTGGCCACAGAGCTCAAGCGGCTCAACCCGCGCTGGGATGGAGAGACGCTCTACCAGGAGGCCCGGAAGATTGTGGGTGCCATGGTCCAGGTCGGTAGCCTAGGCAATGGGAGGCCGAGGGCCAGGCAGCCTTGCTAACTGCACGAGGAGTCTGGAAAAATTAGTTCACGGGAGCCTCAGTTTCTCTAGTTGCTTATCTCCGTTCACTCGTCCCAGGTGCCCTCCTCTCTCTCTTCTCTGTCCCCTGTCCTTTGAGAGTGGCTGGCGTAGGAAGGTGACAATGCAGGCTGGCGAGCAGCTGTTCTGTAAACAGTTCATTGCTCCCTCCTGGTCACTGCAGGCTCCTCCCACACGGCTCTACCATGGTTCATGCCTGGCAGAGTTCCAGCTTTTCCCTCCCAACTTTGATATTCAGCACCCCACCCTTTCCCCCATTTCCACCCTATCCCCCATTTTGTGTGTGTGTATGTGTGTGTGTGTGTGTGTGTGTGTGTGTGTGTGTGTGTGTGTTACAGTTGGTGGTTCTCAGAGCCTGAGCACTTCTGGCTTTGTGCTCAGGGATCACTTCTGGTAGTGCTCAGGGGACCATATGGGGTGTTGGGGATTGAACACAGGTCAGCTACTTGCAAGGAAAGTGCCCTACCCACTACACTATCTCACCGGCCCTGTCTTTTACTGATTTTTTTTTTTTTGCCTTACTAGTCTGTTTTATATTTTCAATACCACATTGAATAATTGTAGTAAGAATGGGCATCTTTATCTTCTTCCTGCTTTTACAGGAAAACTTCCCATTTTTCATCATTGAGTATGGTGTGAAGTATGGGTTTGTCTTATTACCTTTGTTGAAATCTGTTCCTTCTATCCCCGTTTTGTGGAGTATTTTGATTATAAATGTTTGCCAAATCTTGTGAAATACTTTCTCTTTATCTATTTGATAGAATAACATGAATTTAATCTTTCCTTTGTTATGGTGGTATATATGTTTATTCATTTGCCCATGTTGCTGAACCAAGCTTGCCTCTCTGGAATAAATCACACCTGGTTGTCATATAGGATCCGCCTAATGTATTATCCCATTTTGCTAGACTCTTGAGACTTTTGCATTGTTGTTCATCAAGGATTTTGTTGTGTAGTTTTCTTTCTTTGCGGTGTCCTTGTCTGCTTTTGGTGTCAGGATAATGCTGGCCCCTGAGCATGTATTTGAAAGCATTCCCTAAGAATGAGTTTTTCATTTATACTAAAAAAATAAGTAAGAGCCATTGAAATCTTAAAGGAAATTCCAGAACATCTCACCTAGAGTGGGACCGCATCCTGCCCTCTCTCCTCACTAGGGAAATCATCCAGCGTGGCCCCTGTACCTTTCTGCACTCCCCCATTCTTCTCCAGACATACATTCATCTGCACTGTGAACAGGAATTTGCTGGGCACTGAATAATTTCAACGAAAATGAGATACTACCCTCACCCTCCAGGAGTTTACAAGCTACTGGGAGAAATGAGACATTAATAACACAAGAGCAAGGGTGCTGTTGCAATGATGAACAAAGTATTTTTTATTTGATCTTCTAGGGCAGAGGTGCTAAAATTAGCCTGATTTACAGTGAGGATCTGGGACTCAGAGAGGCTAATCGCTGACCAGCAAGTAGTAGAGCTCTATTTATGCCACTTTTTGCATCTCTCTCAGCCCAGATCCAGTGCTGCAGGACACAGTTCCGTGGTCATAGATGGGAGGGAGCAGTTGGTGGCCGCTGTGGGCTGGCGGGGCGGGGGGGGGGGCACAATGGCATCAAGCAGAGAGGTCACTCTGCGTGGGTTTCCTTTAGATCATCACTTACCGGGACTACCTGCCTCTGGTGCTTGGGCCCAGGGCCATGAGGAAGTACCTGCCCAGGTACCGCGGCTACAATGACTCTGTGGACCCTCGTATCGCCAATGTCTTCACCAACGCCTTCCGTTATGGCCACACCCTCATCCAACCTTTCATGTTCCGCCTGGACAGTCGCTACCAACCCGTGGCGCTCAACCCCCGAGTCCCGCTCAGTCAAGTCTTTTTCGCCTCCTGGAGGGTGGTGCTGGAAGGTGAGAGGCGAGGCCTGGGCAGTTTGGAGGTGGGCAGCTGAGGGGCCAGGCGGTGGGCCTGGCTGCTGAGAGACTTGGAGGGAG
Source organism: Sorex fumeus (assembly GCF_029834395.1). Taxonomy (NCBI): domain Eukaryota; kingdom Metazoa; phylum Chordata; class Mammalia; order Eulipotyphla; family Soricidae; genus Sorex; species Sorex fumeus. Next base: position 61,483,070 of record NW_026606120.1, read on the forward strand.
AGATCCGGTCTTCCATCATTGGAGATGTGAGCCAACTGCTTCTGCATCTAACTCTGATGGCTGAGATGCAGACAGCTTCCAAGGAGTTGTCCCCTTTCTGTGGCCCAGTGGCCCAGGAGGCCAGCGATTAGGAGCACCCCCAATCCTACAGGCCTGAAAGGTGTAATCTCCTGAGATCTCCACGCTGGATGGAAACCCACCCATTGAGCGCTCCTTGTGACCAGCTTGGGCATGTGACCAGCCCTCTTTGGAAGTCCCCCAGACCCCACCTCCCCTTATCCCTCACTCCAGGATCAGCTCCTGGAAGGAACCAGATACCCCTTACGCTCACTTGCCTTTTCTCCCAGGTGGCATCGACCCCATCCTTCGGGGCCTTATGGCCACCCCTGCCAAGCTGAATCGCCAGAACCAAATTGTGGTGGATGAGATCCGGGAGCGATTGTTCCTGCAGGTCATGAGGATCGGGCTGGACCTGCCTGCCTTGAACATGCAGCGCAGCCGGGACCATGGCCTCCCAGGTGAGGGCGTGCAGAGCCCCCCACACTCAGGTCCCAGCTATCCAAAGTTCCCTCCCTCCTCCAGCCCCACTGAACACCTAACTCTGAGTCCAGGCCCCACCTAGTTCATTTTCAGCTCCTCTGGGCCTTATTTGTGCATCTGGCCCCATCAGAAAACAAGGCCTGGAGCCACCACTAAAAATCTGTTTTTGCTGTTATTTCCTCTTGCTTCATTTTCCATTAGCTCCGAGGGGAAGATAGTATTAGCAACTTTTTTTTTTTGTCTTTTCGGGTCATGCCCGGCGATGCTCAAGGTTACTCCTGGTTCTGCACTCAGGAATGACTCCTGGTGGTGCTTAGGGAATCATATGGGGTGCCTGGAATTGAACCCAGGTCAGTCACATGCAAGGCAAATACCCTCCCAGCTGTACTATCTCTCTGGCCCCAATATCAGCACTTCTTTGGTACCCAGGAGGAAATGGAGGTTTGAGGAGATTCAGAAGCCCTGGGTGGGCTCAACCCCTGTGTCTGTGTCCTGTGACAGTTAGGAAGGGAGGACGGCTGAGCTTCCTAACATACTTCAGCCCTCCCAACTCTGAGATCTCCAGAGGGGGACAATAAGATGGCCCTATTCTCAGGGGCCAGCGTGATAGGATTGCAGGTAGGACACTTGCTTCCCCTGCATGTGGCCAGCCCAGACTTAATTCCCAGCATCCCGTATGGTCCCTGAGTTCTCCAGGATGATTCCTGAGTGCAGAGCCAGGAGTAACCCCTGAGCAGCGCTGGGTGTGGTCCCCAAACAAAACAAAACAAAAGATGTTCCTACTTTTAGACTTGGCAGGAGTTATGACAATTTCAGACTGGCCTGAAGCTGTGAGGACAAGGGCCAGCCAGCTGGTGCCAGAAAGAGAGAGAGACCAGCCATGCCTCCAGCCTGAGCCAAGGGCTCGGGGGTCCCCTAGAGTTTCCAGCCCTCCCCTCAGCACCTCAGTATAAGCCTTGGTGTGCTGTCGAGGTGGGTTTTCTGGGGCCCAGCCCCAACCACTGTTCCCTCATGCTCTCATGCAGGCTACAGGGCCTGGAGGCGCTTCTGCGGGCTGACTGAGCCTGAGACAGTGGGCGAGCTGGCTACGGTGCTGAGGAATTTTGACCTCGCGAGGAAGCTGATAGCGCAGTACGGCACCCCCAACAACATCGACATCTGGATGGGCGGCGTGGCCGAACCCCTGGAGAGAAACGGCCGCGTGGGCCCCCTCCTGGCTTGCCTCATCGGGACCCAGTTCCGAAACCTTCGAGATGGAGATCGGTGAGGAGGCAGCAACCGAGGGGCCCAGACTGAGGTGCCGGAGGCCTCTCCCTGGAGCCCCAACTCCCTCCAGGGAAGTCAAGACTGGAAAGGGGACTCTGGCCTCTTGGTATCCCTGGGACCCTCAGGCAGATCCCCAGTGAGCTCAGCAAGGAGGGATGTGGAACCCTGATTTGAGGAAGAAGGAAGACAGAGAAATGCTTAACTCCTCCTGGGTTTTGGGGTGCAGCCACTTAAGCTGTCCACCACCTTTGGGCCATCCCATCCTAGTGTCCCAGTGTCCCCTTTTTAGTTTCCTGTGTACTGACGTTTATCAGACCCAGGACTCACCCCACCTGGACAGGAACAGTAGAAAAGGGTGTTTTCTCAGGGAGACACTTAGAAGCCACATGGGGTGTCTTTCCACCTGGTGGCTGCAGCCTGGGCCGGGCACAGGGCGTGGCATGGCTGGGCCCCTCTCACTTTAGTCTCCCTGGGGGGGGGGGGGGGCGTCTCTGTGCTTTACTCTGTACTGCTAGCAGGGAGCCACTTTGGAGATCCCCAGGATACCCAGAGGCCTGGCGTGGTCCCAGGTTGGGGAGGGGCCTCTGGAGGGGTGTGACGCAGTCTGGTGCCTGCCCAGCACTAATGCCCAGGTGTCGCTCCATGTTGCCCCAGGTTCTGGTGGCAGAACCCAGGAGTGTTCAGCCAACAGCAGCAGCAGGCCCTGGCCAAGATCTCCCTGCCCCGCATCATCTGTGACAACACAGGCATCACCACCGTGTCTAAGAACAACATCTTCATGTCCAACACCTTCCCTCGGGACTTTGTCAACTGCAGCCAACTTCCTGCATTCGACCTGACACCCTGGAGGAGCCAGGCCTAAGGCTGGGTAGGGGGACCCGCAGCTTGCTCTGCGCCAGACAAGCCCATCCGTACCGGGGTGCAGCCACGCGGCCGCACTTACCTGTGTGTGCACAGGGCGGGGGGTGGGGGAGGATGATGCGTGTATACACTGGGTGTGGTTTGTGTGCTATGCGTGTGTGCCATCTACGGGAGTGCTAAGATTGCACACGGCAGCAGAGCAAGCTCAGGAGCTGGATCTCCAGGCTGAAGACTAGATTCTGCCCAGCGCTCGCTGTGTCCCCTGGAATGAATGGCTCAACCTTGAGCAGTTTTCGTTTTCTTCCTCGTTAAAAATAAAACAGGGGCTGGAGAGATAGCACAGTGGGTAGGGCATTTGCCTTGCACGCGGCCGACCCAGGTTCGATTCCCAGCATCCCATATGGGCACTGAGCACCACCAGGAGTAACCCCCGTGCATCACCGGGTATGACCCAAAAAGAAAAAAAAAAGAAGAAAACCCAAAAACAGCCATCCTGGCTCTTTTGAGGCCCCTTTGGATCCACTGTGCATCTTTCTTATGGAGCATTGTGGCCTGCCCTGCACCAGGCCACGAGCAGGAAACACAGACCCAGTCCTGCTTGCAGATCTGACACCCAAACAGCATCCGGTCTACAGGCCTCAGTATGCTGCCCCGGGAAGTGGCTGTTAGCATCATCGTGCTGTGCTCGTGGTGACATCATGGGCCCGGGTGGGCCGGGCTCAGGCCGTGGCTGCCCTTTTCTTATCCTGTTCTCTTACTGATTCACAGGAGCCTGCCTGGCGAGGAGTTGGAGTCTGCGGGTCCTCTGGAACCCTTTGCAACGGATGTTTATGATAATAAAGCACAGCTGCTGGGGATCTTTTTTGTTTTCCCTTTAATTGACATAACATGATCTATATTGCCATTAATAACTATGTTTCAGGGGGTACAGAGGTAACTCAGTGGGCTGAGTGTGTGCTTCACGTGGGGGAGGCCCAGGTTCTTTCTCAGGCACCATATGGTCCCCTAAACACCACTGGGATTAGCCTAAGCATGGTCCAGAACAAAACAACCAAAAATCACAATTATTTGTGATTTAAGCATGCGGTGTTGCTGTACCACACTCTCCTCTACTGTGGGGGTCTTCGCTGTCTGTGTCTTCAGTGGAGCTTGCTCTGGATCTTGAACTTGGGTAGTGTCTCCGGCCCTCTGTTTTCTGAGCCAGGGATGAGGGTAGCGAGGAACCACCATCCACCCATGGCAGTTGACCATTCTTAGAAGCCAGGCCACACTGAATAGACGCTCCTCATCCATCGCCCACCCCAGGAGGCAGGGAGTGTGATCCCCAGGCCTTTCATCCACTTACTGTTCTGGCAGATCATTGCTTCAAGCCCACTCCGTGTTGAGCACTGGAAGTCCAATGACCCAACCCTGTCCTGTGGGAGATGTGCCAGAGATGTACCAGGAAGGCCCATCCTAAATGAAAGGGTCCCCTGGCACAGAGGAGACAGACGAGGCCTGCAGCTGGTCCCCAGAGCAGGGAGAACAGGTGGCTGTATTGTGCGAGGGGACAGACCTAGGAACCTAGCCGAGGGCCTCTCACTGACTAGTCTTGCTGTCTGCCCACTTTTCCACAGTGTGAGGGCACAGAGGTCGTGGGGAGCCTGCAGTGTGCTAGTGCTGGGTTCATGTACCCCTCAGAGCTCCGATGCCCAGTGCTCACTGTCAATAGAAATGCCATCGATCCTGTCTCCCCAGGAACCTCTGGACCAAAAGGGCTCATCAAGGGACTTGATGAAGTGGGTGCTGGAGGGGTCGAAGTGACAGTACAGTGGGTAGGGTACTTACTGCATGTGGCTGACTTGGTTCCATCCCTAACACCCTGTCTGGCACCTCGAGCCTACCAGGAGGGATCCCTGAGCACAGAGCCATGAGTAAGCCCTGAGCACTGCTGGGTGTGGCCCTCTACTCAAAGGGGAAAAGCTAAAATGAAAGGAAGTGAGTGCTGGAGTGGGTCCTGGTCTCTGGGCCCTTCCCGGCCTCAGGCCCCAAGTCAGGGGAGCCTGAGGCTCTGCCACGCGGACCATATTGGGGGCTGCTGGTGTCTAAAGAATACCTAAATATATATTGCACAGCGACTCCAGAACATTCCAGAACTGACCCCTTCAGAGGCCTCCCAGGCTCCAGGGACTACCCTTGAAGCAGAGACCCAAAGGGCTCAATTAACCTTCAGGGATTCTTCAGGTTTGGATTTTCTCCCTGTTTCATTCCTTGGCACCACCCAAGCTGCCCCCCACCCTCTGTCTTTTTGTATCATACCCGGCAATGTTTAGGGTTATTCCTGGCTCTGCTCTGCTCTCAGAACTTACTCCTGGTGGTGCTGGGGGACCATATGGGATGCCAGGGATCAAACCCAGGTCAGCCGAGTGCAAGGCAAATGCCCTACCCTCTGTGCTCCGTCCCCCCCCAAGGCATCTCTCTTGCCCCCACCTTTGCTTCTTTTCCTAGTAGCCGCACGACTCCTCCCCTTCCCGCTCCTCCCTTCCCTTCTCTTTTCTTTGTTTCCATCCCTCCCTCCCCTTCCTACCTCCTTATTTTTGCATTATCGAGTTGGCAGAGGTGCTGGGACCATACCTGACGGTGGTGTGTGTGGGGGGGGTGGGGTTCAAGGTGCTAAGGGTGGAACCCAGGGCCCGACACATGCCAGATGCATGCCTTGCCTCTAGAACCACCGCCCAGCCCGCCTCCTCCTTTCTGTGCCCTCTCTGAAATCCCACCAAACCATTAGTCAGTCATCAGTTGTTTATTGAGTGCTTACTGTGTGCACACAAGCTGTGGCCCGGCAGACAGACCCCGGGCGCGGCTGTGGCCTTGGCTCCTGGAGCTTACAGTCTAGTGGGTCAGGCTGGGGAAATGCAAGCACCAAGGCAGCCAATACCAGTCCAGGTGGGAAGTGTGACACCTGGCAAGCAAGGGATGGGCTCCTGGGGCCCGAGTCAATGCGATTTAGCACTCCTAGCAAGGACATGCATGGGCGAGTGTTGGACACTCCCCAAGAACAGACCCCAAGAACAAGAAGACTGGGGACTGGTGGGGAGCACTAAGGGACCCATCATCAGTGGGCTCGTTTGAAATGGCATCGTGGACCAAAGGGATCATGGCTGCACCAGGCGGGGTGGCGGGGCCCCTAGTTTCCCACCGAGGCCCAGGGCGAGAGGTCCAGCTGATCAATGGCGGAGCAATCCACAAAGCCTTGTGGGTAGCTATTGGCCTGGAACGGGTTCAGGGGGACCTTGGTGATGTGGGTGTTGTCACAGACGAGGCGTGAGAAGGACACTTTCCGGAGAGCGTCGCGCTGCCTCCTAGTGAAGACCCCAGGGCTCTCCCACCAGAACCTGCGGGTGGGGCTGGGCTCAGACGCCACATGTCTGCATGCTCAGCCCTGGCCAGTAGCCATGGGGAGCATTCTGAGGTCGGGGTTCATCCTTGCCAGTGCAGGCCACACCCACAGTGGAGAAGGGTCGCCCTCCTGTCCTGCCCAGCCCCTCCCTGCCCTGTTCTGCCCTCTGTTCTCCACCCCTGCCTCCTCCTCTCCTTCCCATCCCTGCCCTGCCCTCCCCTCTCATCCCCTGCCCTCCCCTGCCTTTCCTTCCACTCCCTTCTCCTGTCCTCCCCTCCCCTCTTTTCTCCTGCCCTCCCCTTCTCTCCCTCCTCTCTATTCCCTTTTCTACCCCTGCCCTCCCCTCCCTTACCCTCCCTGTCCTCTCATCTCCTCCCCTGCCCTCCTATGCCTCCCCCACCCTCCCTTGTTCAGCTGTGCCCTCCCCCCTCCCCTCCCCACCAAGGTTGTACTTGCCTGTCTCCATCCCGGATCTTCTGGAACTGCTTCCCCAGGAGACAGGCCAGGAGAGGCCCCACCCGGCCCCCTTCGACCAGGGGCTCAGCGATGCCCCCTACCCAGATGTCAATGTTGTCTGGAGTCCCGTAGAGATCCAGGAGTTTCTTGGCCAGTATCTTGTTCTTCAGCACAGCGCCCAGCTCCTCCAGTGTCTGAGGCTGTGAGAGGCCACAGAATCTTCTCCAGGAGTTGTACCCTAGTGGGGGCCGGGGGAGAAGCTGCTTCCTCGGGGCTCCATTAGTCCAGAAAGCCTGGACTCCCAACCAGGCAGGGGTGGGGTGAGAGCATTCTGTGTCTGGGGACTGTGGGAATGTGGGGCTCACTGTGCATGCAGGGACAATTCTAGCAGACACACGTGTGAACTACTGCACAGACTCAATTAGTGACTCCTGAAGGTCAGAAAGACTAGCCTCGTCACACTGGGATGGAATCCCAGCTGCCTGGCTCCCACTCACAACATTAAATTGCCTGGAAGAGGTCTAATTGTCATTGTCTCACCCCATGCTCCTTTCCTTAAGCTTTCCTGCTATTTTAAATTGGCTTTACAGTTGCTGAGCTCTCTTGTCTAAGGGCGCACAGGAGAGTACCAGATATACCCTTCACCTATGACTTAGGGAAGATTCCATTTCATAGACGAGAAAAGCGAGTTCTAAAAGTGGGCTGGAGGGCTGGAGAGATAACACAGCAGGTAGGGCATTTGCCTTGCATGTGGCTGATCGGGGTTTGATTCCTAGCATCCATATGGTCCCCTGAGCACTGCCAGGAGTAAATCCTGAGTGCAGAAGTGAGGAGTAACCCCTGTGCATCACCCACTGTGACCCAAAAGGCAAAATAATAATAATAATAATAATAATAATAAACAATAGTAAAATAAAAGTGGGCTGGAGGTGGCAGGGGGTGGGGGTGATGGGAGGGAACCTGGGGACACTGGTGCTGGGAAATATACACTGGTGGAGAGATGGGTGTTGGAATACTGTATGACTGAAATCCAATCATAAACAGCTTTGTAAAAATAAATAAGTTTTTTAAAAGTGGGATGGAGACAAGACAGAGGGAGGCACTTGCCTTGCATGCCATTGACCCTGGTTCATTTCTAGGCACCACATATGGGCTCTCTAAGCACAACCAGGAAGGACCCTGGAGCACGGGCCAAGCATAGCCCCTGAGCACTGTTGGACATAGCCCAAACAATCACCCCCCCTAAAAATAGTGAATATCTCTGGGGCTGGGACATAGCACAGGTATTAAGGCACATGCCTTGCATGTGGCTGACCCCAGTTTGATTCTCAGAGCATCCCTCCTACACCCTGGAGGTCTCCAAGCACTGCTGGGAAGGCTGAGGTAAACCCCAGCACTGCATCACTACATCTTCTGATGTTTACCTCGAACTGCTGCCTGGTTGGCCAGGATTTCCGGGAGGGGCCCAGGGCTTCCTGAGTACACTCGGGAGAACTCTCTGTTCCCAACCCCACCACCCCATGGCATTTCTGTCCTCTATTTTAGAATAGACCAGATATTCAAGGTTATAGAAGAGTCTCCAGGAACCTCAGAAATCAGCTCTGAGTCCCCCAGGCCAGCCCACAGCCCACTCACCAGGCATGCCGTGGTCCCGGCCCCGCTGTATGTTGATGGCGGCCAGGTCAAAGCCGTGGATCCTGTGAGTGGGCTGGAAAAGCTTGTTGCGTAGCTCACCAGTCATCATTTTAGTCTGAGTCATCATCTTGGACTTCGTGGCCAGTAGGCCCCGCACCAGAGGGTCAATCCCACCTGTGAGGAAGACCTGGGCATTGGAGAGGCCAGGCTATCCTTTGCCGTGGACCCTCTCTCCATCTGAAGCCCCTTTTCTGGTGAAATCCAGTCAATGAAGCATCTGGGGCTTGGAGGAGGGGTAAGAACTCCCTGCAGCTTTCGAGGAGTCTGGGGTGAGTCCAGACCACTGCCTGGGGCTGGAAACAGGGCAGAGGGGCAGAATAACACACTGAGGCACTTCAGGGAGGCTTCCAAGCTGGAGTTCAGAGAATGGCTCCGTCCCCCAGAGGTTGCCCCAGGAACTGGGTGGCTTGGAAAGAGGTGGCAGAGGTTGCAGAAAAGGGCCCCATCTTGTCTGAGCTTTAGGAAAGCTCAATCTGGCCCAGCCCAGGGAGAGAGGAGGGACGGAACCAATGTTTGGCACTTAGTGGAGGTGGAAAGTTCTAGAAGGGAGATGAAAAAGCAATTTATTTCCCAAACCCATCGATTCTCTCCTGAGGGTCAGAGAAGACTGAAAGAAGGAAAGGAGACGCTTAGGAGGAAAGAAATAATAACAACTGATCCTAACTGCCCACTGCCTCCCTGTCAGGAATTGTCACAAGGAGCTCCACAGTGGAATCTCAGGTGATTTGGGCAGGGCTCTAGGTAAAATTGTCTCCATTTTACAAATGAGCAAACTAAGGCTTGAAGAGGGATGTTCACTTCCCCAAGGTCACACAGAGGGTTCTCAGAGGCTGACTTCCGGCCAGCGGGGTGAGGCCTGTGAGTGACAGGGCCTCCCCGCGGGAACCTACCATCCTTGACGATCCTCCAGGTGTTGAAGAAGAGGGTGTGCAGGGGCAGCGCTGGGCCCCACGGCTGATAATTCTCATCGAGGCGGGATACGGTGGAGGGGATCTCTACGTGGCCAAAGCGAAAGGCAAACGTGAAGACATTGGCAATTCGGGGATCCTCAGAGGGGTTGTAGCCGCAGTAGGGAGGGATCCATTTCTGCATCTCATCGCCTAGCAAGATGGGGAGGTAGTCCCTGAAGGTGATTATCTGGAAGGAGAAACAGGTCATGAGGAGATGGTGCAGGAAGACTGAGATGTCTGCAGGAGGAGCCTGGAGAGGAACCTTAGCCAAAGGGGACGGAGGTCAGAAATGCAGCAAGATTGCGGCCAGAGAGATAGTACTGCAAGCAAGGCGCTTGCCTTGCATGCGGCTGACCTGGGTTTGATTACCAGCCTCCCACACAGGCCCCTAGCCCTGCCAGTGAGCACAGTGCCAGGAGTAAGCCCTCAGCACCACCCACCAGGTATGGACGCAAAACAAAAAAGAAATGCAGGAAAGCAATTGGACAGCCAAGGAACCTATTTGCTCCCTCCCAGGGACCGAGCAGACCTCACTAGCAGGTTAGGACAGTCGTTTTACTGATTTTGTGTCGTTCATCTCAACACAGGTACTGCCCTCAGTTGTCTGCATTGACATGTGCTCTCTGCCACCCTGGCTCCAAGTACAGCCCTAAAGTCTCCCAGGGCAGTGGTCGGGGCAAGAGGAATGAATAATGTGCTGCAGGATCAGTTCCCAGGGGAGTCCCGGGACCTTCCTCCAGCCTCCAGTTCCAGAAGAAAGGCCACACTGCAGAGCTCAACCTCTGGTTTTGTTTTCACTTAAAACCACAAACTGGCATACATCGATTTAAAAACTTAGGGGGATGAAGCATGTTGCCATGTAACAAAATAATTATATTCATTTTTTCCAGTTTCTATTTCTATGATAATATTTATATGAAGTTGTGGTCCTGAAAGACGCATATTTTTGCATTCTGCTTTTCCACTTACTGTTTCTCATGTTTCTACCAGCTCACAATTATTATGTAATTAAATGTGCATAATACTCTATTGCACTCATGGGCCCTCTTATCGCTTTCTTTGTCTGCTGGTTCCAATTTGTTCAGCAGCACGGACCATGGGGGCATCATCGTGAGGAGCCAGGAGCCTGTTCCTTCATTTGTGGAAGGCAACAGGAGACGGAACCCTATTTCCAGCTGCAGTGGACTGGTCCAGCTGTAGCATCAAATCCAGCTGCGGTCTCAGACCCTGGGGCTGACCTTCCAGCATGCTCAAATAAAATGTGCAGATTCATAGCAATATGAGAACCATTCCAAGCTTTTTCTCCTGAGCCAGCCAGTCAGTCAATGGTACCAACTGACCATGCCTGTAATGGCTAACACAGACGTCAACCCAGTCAGGCTACCCAAAGATCTGCTCCATCATCCCGGGAGCAACAGAATGTGTAGTCCCAGGAACAGTTCCAGGCAGGCCTCCTGAGTGCCCAGGGTCTGCACCACTCTGAAATACTGAGTCCAGGGGACAGAGTAGGGGAGGCTGGGAAGCGTGAGAAGGGAAGGAAGCAGCAGAGGGGAGAGGGTAGAAGTTGTGGGGTGCAGGGGGGTAGCAGGAGGAGCAGCAGCCAGCAGGGGCAGAGGCGGGACCTGTACAAAGGCTCCCAGGATCTTCCGGGCCTCCTGGTAGAGCCGCTCCCCGTCCCACAGCGGGTTATGCATCCTCAGCTCCCTGACCAGCCGGTTGTGCTCTCGGAGCAAGAGGGTGTGGGAGGTAGCCAGCAGGATCTGCTCCGAGGCTCGGGAATCTCCTGAAATCCCAGAAGGCAGGAAGGTGGGTTCTCCCCGGGTGACCTCCAATTCAGGAACCCGCAGAAATGATGACTCCCCAAAGGGACCCTCCTCCGAGGGTCCCTTAAACAGGAGGAGGTCAGATGGGGAGGTCAGACTCATCAGTTTGGAATCTTCCCTCCATGACATGCTCTGTAGAGGTGGGACTTGGAGCGAGTTATTGCACATTTCTGAGATTGCGGAATCAAGGACCTACATAAGATAATAAAGACTAACTCGAATCCCAACTGCCTTCTCAGAAGGGCAAATAAAAGGGGCTTTCTGGAAAGGTCTCCCAAGGATGCTTGGGGGCTCTGGGGGGTTGGGTCACATAGTGCTGGAAATCTATCTTGAGATCTTGTGTGTGCAAGGCACTGGCTCTGGGCCCTCAAGTCAATCCTGAACCCTCAATATGGGACTTTTGGTGCTGAAGGTTTGGGGGAGGGGATAGGTTAGGGCTGGGAATGGGAACCGGGATGGTAGAATTCCTCTGTGGAGTAAAGGGGGCAGAATGGGGCTATGACTAAGGAGGAAGGCAAGAAGGGGGTCATAAAATAATGAAAGACCAGTGTTTCACAGAACACTTTCTGGAGTCCTCTAATCACTGGGAGAGTCTGTTAAATTTACAAATACTTGGTTTTATAGCCACAGTCAGTGATGCTCAGGCTCTACTCCTGGCTCTACACTCAGGGATCACTCCTGGTGGTGCTTGGGGGACCATATGGGATGCTGCGAATCAAATCCTGGTCTGCTGCGTGCAAGGCAAGCACCCTACCCACTGTTCTATCACTCCAACCCTTAGTGGATATTCTTGAGTAAATAGGAAAGGTGTGGTTCGCATCTGGATTGATGAAGACATGTGTGCCTATAGTTTCCCAAGAGACCTACCAAAAACTCCGACCCAAGGGTCATGTCAGGGTAGGAGGGAGTGGTCCTATGAGAGGGGTCTTAAAGGAAACATGGGGCTGGAGTGATTGGACAGTGGGTAACTAAAACTGGCCTTGCATGTGGCCAACTGGGGTTCAATTCCTTGGGCATCCCATATGGCCCCCCGCCCCAAGCAATGCCAGGAGTGATTCCTGAGCTCAGAGACAGGAATGATCCCTGAGCATCACAGGGAGTGGCCCCAAAACCAAAACCAAATAAATTAATTAAATTAAATAATAAATAAATAAAAAACAAACACAAAGACCCATCAACAAGAGTGTTGATTGTCTGAAGAGCAACTGCAGCAAAAATTCACAGAAAGAGGAAATGCTTCAAAAGTCTCCAAATAGATTGAAATAATAAATTATGGTAATTGGGTCATGGGGGCTATATTGAGTGAAGGAAGACAACAGGATGTAGTGTCATCATAGTGTCATCCCAGTGAGGTATAATAATACTCAGCATATCTATGAGAAAGAAAATGCTGAAAAAGAGAGACATTAAATAAATAGGTTAAGGGGCTAGAGCGATAGCACAGCGGGTAGGGCATTTGCCTTGCACACAGCCAACATGGTCGGAACAGGTTCGATTCCCAGCATCCCATATGGTCCCCCGAGCACCGCCAGGAGGAATTCCTGAGTGCATGAGCCAGGAGTAACCCTTGAGCATCGCCGGGTGTGACCCAAAAAGCAAAAAAAAAAAAACAAATAAATAATAATAAAAAATAAATAAATAAATAGGTTAATAATGAGTAGCCATGAATGGGGGGACAGTGTGGCTGTGCTTTGTGCTTTCCTGATTTAGTTAAAAATAAGTGTGTGTGCATTTGTGTATGTGTGTGTGTGAGCGTGCTGAACATATGTTCTTATATTCTCTCTTCATCAAGGTCCTTCTATCAGTTCAGGCCCAGTGCCAGAGACTATAGTGAAGAAGTGTGTGTTTCATCAAAAAATGGGGCAATGAAATGAACAGAAACTTTCTCAAAGAAGAAATCCGAATGGCAAAAAAGCACATGAGAAAATGCTCTACATCATTAATCATCAGGGAGATGCAGATCAAAACCACAATGAGATACCATCTCACACCTCAGAGACTGGCCCACATTCAAAAGAACAAAAGCAACCGATGCTGGCGCGGATGTGGTGAGAAAGGGACACTCCTTCACTGTTGGTGGGAATGCCAACTGGTTCAGCGCTTTTGGAAAACAGTATGGACGTTCCTCAAAAAATTAGAAATTGAGCTCCCATTTGACCCAGCGATACCACTCCTGGGAATATATCCCAGAGAGGCAAAAATGTGTAGTCGAAGTGACATCTGCACTTGTTTGTTGATTGCAGCACTCTTTACAGTAGCCAGAAACTGGAAGAAACCTGAGTGCCCAAGAACAGATGACTGGTTAAAGAAACTTTGGTACATCTACACAATGGAGTACTATGTAGCTGTTAGAAAAGATGAAGTCATGAAATTTACATACAAGTGGTACAATATGGAAAGTATCATGCTAAGCGAAATGAGTCAGAAAGAGAGGGATAGACATAGAAAGATTGCATTCATCTGGGGGATATAAAATAACAAAATATGAGATTAATATCCAAGAATAGCTGAGATCAACACCAGGAGGATTACTCCATAGCTTAGAGGCCAGCCGGGTATTCTAGGGGAAAGGACAGTTCAGATAGAGAAGGGAGCACCAAATGGAGGGTGTTTGGAGGATCCTCCCAGGAGGGGAGATGCAGGTTGAAAGTAGACTGGACTGAACATGTTTGCCACTCAATGCCTCTTTTGCTGATCACAACACCCAAAAGGAGAGAGAGAACAAAACGGAATGCCCTGCCACAGTGGCAGGGGGGGATGGGGGGAAAGGGGGGGGGAGGGATATTATCCATGGTGGTGGAAAATGGGCACTGGTGGAGGGATGGGTATTTGATCATGGTATGACCGAAATTCAAGCACAAAAATTTGTAAATCTACAACTGTACCTCATGGTGTTTTACTAGGTAAAGGTAAAGGTAAAGGCCCTCCCGTTGATCGTCGATTTGCTCGAGCGGGCCCAGTAACGTCTCCATTGGAGACTTTGTTGTTACTGTGTCTGGCATATCGAATACTCTCGGTAGCTTGCCGGGCTCTCCGAGAGGGGCGGAGGAATCGAACTCGGGTCGGCCATGTTGGCCGCTTGTAAGGTGAACGCCCTACCCGCTGTGCTATCGCTCCAGCTCCCTTGCTGGTGTTTCACTAATAAAAAATAAATTAAAAAAAAAAAAGAAGTGTGTGTTTCTCCCCAAGGATGGTGATAAGGGAGACTCAGCAAGTCTACCTAGGTTCCCCCAGAAGTTCTATTAGCCTCTCACTCTTTTCTCTCTCCCCAGGGTCCCCCACACCCCCGTCACTCCCACCCGACTCACCAGTCAGAAAGCAGGGCACGCGGGCAGTGGTGTTGATGAATTCACAGGGACTTGGCTTCTTGTTGTCAAAGGGCAGGTAGGCCAGGCCCCTGTCCGACACCTCCTGGTTGACAGCCAGGAGGCCCAGAGGGCTGCTGAGGTTGCGGAGGCGGTTGGCCAGGCCAGGCTCAGCCCCGTAAACCAGGCTGGCATCCAGGAAAGACGTCAAGGCATTGATCTGTTCCCGGGCCATAGACTGATAGGGTTGCGTGGGGCAGACAAACCCCGCTCGAAAGAAAGGCATACACTTCCCTTGCTTCCTTGTCTTGGGGTCATTGGGTGGGAGCTGTGGAGAGATGAGGGGTGGGTGACTGGAAAGGGGGGCTCACAATTGGGCGCTGCCCACCTCTTTCTAGAGGGATCCTTGTGTGAAGCTGGTAATGTGGTGAGGACAGCCTGGCACCCTAACACCAGATATGAACTCCAGAGCCCCTCCCCCACAGGGGTTCCACCTCCTGGGCCTGCAGCACCCGGGAGTTCTTTCTCTTTCATTGTTCAAAAGGCCTAAGAGCAATTCCTTCATCTCTCACAGAGAGGGCTCCAGAGGTCGGAGGAAGTCTGAGAGCCCTGGGCAGGGAAGCAGGAGTGGGAAACTACGAACAATCACTTCTAATAACAATTGTCATTTATTTATTTGAGATCTTCCCTATGCCAGGTTAATGCTTACTTTTGTCCTCATAAAGTCTTCTATGGCGGTTAATCCCACCTCATGCTACAGATGAGAAAACGGGGGCTTAGCATGAGGAACTTTCCCAACAATTTGCAAACTTGAAGGAATAGATGCGGCTTCAGATCCAGATGGGCCTCAACCCACGGCTCCAGAGCTTTCTCTCTGAGCACATGGTCTCAGACTGTTGTTTCAAAGAATAAATCCTCTAATTGTGAAATCCAACCATAAGAAGCAAGGGCAGGAGCCGGAGTGATAGTACAGCAGGGAGAGTGTTTGCCTTGCATGCAGCTGACCTGGGTTCAATCCCCAGCATCCCATATGGTTTCCTGAGTGCAGAGCCAGGAGTCACCCTGAGCAGAGCCAGCTGTGACCAAAACACAAGGAGTTTCGACAGGCAGATCGATAGACCCCTGAAATGTCAGGCTCGCTACTGGCTGAAAATTCCCAGAAGTCCTTGCTGCAAATGTGACTCATCCTTTGGGGGTACAGCCCCTCCTGGAAACCATCTCCCACAGCCAGGATGACTTCCAGTGGGGTTCCATTCTCCTCAGAGATGAGACTATGATCCGGACACAGCTTTGCTGTGTGTGGTCCCAGGGAGAGGTGGATTTCCCAGAGTCTGGCATGAGGGTTGGGTGTTTCTAATTCTCCTGTCCCCTGGGGGACACAGAGCGGTGGGACAGAAACTGTCATGTCCCAGAGTCCCAGTCTCATCAGCAGTGGCTTCTGGTCCCTTTCTCACACGGTCCCCCTTGCCTTAAAGGGAGATGCAGTGTGCCTTCCTTTGGGACTCTTGGGTGCTCAGGTGAGCTATTTCCTGGCTGCAGGCAAGCATGAGGCACCCAGCCCTGCGTTGGAACCTACCATGATGGGGAAGCAGTTACCCTCCTGGATGCAGTGCTCTTCACACTGCGCTTTGGAGTACTCGCTGCTCCCCAGCTCAGTGTCGGGGGCGAAGTCCAGGTCGTGGTCCACGATCTGGCCCCACTGCATGAAGAGCAGGGACCGGCCGCGGTCCAGGACGCCCTCCTCGCTCAGGTAGGCCGCCACGCGGTTGGACACTTCCCGCGCCTGCAAGCCGGGAGGGCGGGCTGGAGGGAACAAGGCTTGGGGGGGATCGGGCGCTCCTGCAGCCAAGCGCACGCCCTCCCCGAAGATGCTAAGCGTGCGAGGGGGGCGGCGCGGCCCCCACCTTGTGGACGTGGAAACTCGAATCCCAGAGAGGTGAAGCCCAGGCATGGGGGTTACCCACAGGTCTCGTGACCTCCAGACCTGAGGGCTGCAAACCGAGCCCGGCTGCCCCCTCCCCTAAGTGCGTGCAGGGGTCTGGGAATCCGCCCTGGAAAGGGGTGTAGACCTCCAGGCAAACAACAGCTGATGCGCTCCGGGAGCTGAGGCGGGGCAGGCGCGGGCAGGATGGGGCAGGGAGGCCATCTGCCTGGGACACCGCAGGGATCTGGCAGCGGGCAGCGGCGACGTGACCAACGCGTGGGGCGCGGGGAGGACACGGACCCACTCGGGGCTCTGGGCTCTGCTGCCCTCCAGTGGCGCTTTAGGGAGCATCGCCCGGGAGCAAGTCCCCGTCTCGGGCGCCCGGTCCTTCCCGGCTCGGGGCTCACCAGCGGCACCGGGTGGCCGTTCCGCGTCTTCCCCGGGGTCCACCCGAAGGGCAGGGAGAGCCCGTCCTCGTACTCGGCGGGCAGCCAGCGCGCCAGCGCCCGGTCGGCGGCGCCCAGCGCGGGGTTCCCCCTGGAACCGAGCAAACCCCGCGCTCAGTTTCGGCCTTGTTTGCATCCCATCCCTGCCCCGCTTCTCCGCAATCCCCAGGTGGGACCAACTGGATGGACCGGGAACATCTGACCCCGGGAGAGGGGGACAGGGGGAGGGGAAGGGGCGCGGAGGAGGAGCCCCTCAAATGTGGGAGTTCTGCACTCCCCGCCCACTGCCCCCACCCCTGCAATGTGCTGGGCTCCTTTTCAAGGGGCTGGGGAATAAGGGGGGGGAGGCTCTATTGCGTGTGCCTCCCCACCCCAACTACTCATGCGGGCTCACCTGTTGTTACAGTCTCCCGTGATGGTGCGGTAAGGGCTGTCCTGGTCGCATGCCACCACACGCACGGGCGCCCCGCAGCCCGCCTTCCACGACAGCGCTGTCAGGTCCAGCCTGGGGACTGCAACAGAAGGGGTCCCGGGAGCACATACTGAGGCTCTGGGTGGGGGTGGCAGGGAGCAGAAACAAGGGACGAGTCTACCCGCTCTGGAATCCACCGTGTTCAAAGTGGATCAAATCTCTCAGGTGGCTTCTCATTCACTTAATGCTGGCAACTCCTTAAAGTAAGATTTTGGCCGGCTGGCCGAAGGGACAGTAAGGCACTCTCGGAGATGCTCAGGGTTTACTCCTGGCTCTGCACAGGGGAGTTACTCAGGTATTACACTCCTAGAAGGGTTTGGAGACCCGTATATGTGCTGGGGATCAAACCCAGCTCTCAGTGTGCAAGGAAAGTGGCTTGCTCACTGTGGTCTAGGAACCATAGGAAGCCCAGGTATTAAACAAAGCTCACACTTGGTCCTTTGATCTCCTGGCCTCAAGGTGAGAATTTTTACTCCCGTTTTACAGGAAAGAAACAGAGACCACCGAGGCTTTAGACCAAGACAGCACTCACTGCTAGTAATGCAAAAGTTCCCAGCGTGGTTAGTCATCCTCTGCCTCTGAGGTGGCTGAGGTTAGGCTTCCTGTGATGAGCCCAGCTTCTTTCGAAGTCTCCCTGACAGTGCTGGCACCAAGCAGACAGGATGTGTCCAATAATAGTGCTGGGGAGACACAGCTCTGAGCACACAGCAGGGGCTGGGTGCACCAGGTTGGCATGTGGCATGGACTGAAGCCTGGTGCAGCCTGGTGTCTGGGCTCTGGGGTGGTGGAGCAAGGTATTTGTGAGAACTGGCAAGTCCTGGAGTTCTCAGGTGCACAGTGCCCCTGAGAACACAGGTCATGGTTTTGTTCCACAATGCCCAGGATGGAATGAGATATCAGCTCAGTGCATCCGCCTGGCACAAGTGGCTTGAATGTCTAGCGGGGAAGGACACCATGTGTGACTTGGGGCAGAGAATTCCTGCTAGTTGATAGTAGCGACCCCCTGGCTTACATAGGGAGTTCCTCTTATTGACCTTAGTCCTCCCTCTGCACAGAAGTCCTGCAGATGGTGTTATATAAAAGCGTGGATGGGGATTCTTCCCCATCCCTGGCACCGCATGCCCCCTGCCCTTCACCTCAGCACTGCTAGGTCTGGCCTGGGTGACCCCTGAACACCACCGATATGTCCCCTGATGGTCTCTGACCTCACAGAGCCCAACCACTGAACTGTCCTGCCTTGTTGGCTGAACATTACCGGTAGTGCCCCGCCTCCCCGGGTCCCCTGAGTTCTGCTTTGGAGGCTCCCTAATAAATAAAGGCATCAATCAGGAGCAGGTATATCCCCTCATGTGACCTTGCTGGGGTTCATGGTCTTTTGGCCCCTCCTTGCTCTGCATTCTAGGGAGTCACTGGAATAATGGAGTAGAGGGGCCCCGAGGGTCTGCACTTTGGGGGTGACTTGTGCTTTCTGCTGCAGGGAGCTGAGCCTGGGGCTTGGGGGGGGGGGGAGAAGTACCTGTGGCATTGGTCTTGGCTCTCTGTGTCAGTCTCTTGAAGGAGTCCTCCCACACCTGCCCGTGGCGGATGGCTGTGCGCGTGGGCCCTCGGGCGTGCTTGAGGTACTCTGTGAGCTGCCGCAGGCTGGGCGCCTCAGAGTGCAGCGCAGTCTTCAGCCTGCAGTGGGGAGCCATGGCCAGGCCCCAGGGGAAATGGGTGTTTCCTGTGCTCTCAACATCCCTTATTTCTCTGCCAGTGCTTCTGGAACTTTTCTTTTTTCTTTCTTTGGCCCACACCAGGCCGTGTTCAGTCCTTAATCCTGGCTCTGCTCAGGAATTGCTTCTGCTAGAGCTCAAGGGAACATGTCTGCTGCCAGGGATCAAACCTGGGTCAGCTGCATGCAAGGCAAGTGCCCTATCTGCTGGACTATGGCTGCGGCCCCATGTGGAACGTTTCTCATGGGAGGTGGGAGCGTGCGGCCAGAGAGCTGCAGCTGAGCTGGGAGGAACTCTGCTGGTGGAGCAGATGCTTAGTGGGTATGGCCTGACTTTGATCCCGACACTGTACACCTGCTCCCCACTAGAAACTGTCAGCGTTGCCCTGGTGGCCTCTGAGCACTGCTGGGCTTGAGCACTGGACAGAGGATCCCACCCCTAGACTGAGCACTGCTAGGAGTGCCCCTACCACAGACCTATGGTTGTGCCTCCTCTGAAAAATTACTCATTGGACAGATGCTCTAAGGGCTGGAGCACAGGCTTTGCATGCAGGAGCCCCAAGTCCACCCCTGGCACTGCAGGGTCTCCTAAGCACTCCCATGAGTGACCCCTGAGTGCCAAGCTCAGAGTTTCCCCCTCAAACACTACAAAAATGAAGACCAGCCTGGAACCCCATATCAAAACCTAAAACTGAACTAAGCAATACATACAAAATTAAACAAATGAAACAATTTGACTCCCAGGACTGATGGATTCATTCAGATGAACCTTTGCATCCTGTGGACCAGAAATTCTAGAAATGCTAAAGGATCTTCCCCTCTGCCTGTGCAAACAGCCTTTATTGGATAATGTTGATGCTAAGCCAGGACATTAGGATAAGCCTCTGAACACTGCCCTGTAAGCAGGAAGCAGAACCAAGGCCCCACTTTGAGTTTAGTGGGCAAGCTAAAACTTGTGAGTCCAGATGATCTGAAAAAGTACAGCATGCTTTCATACGCCCTCCTGGTCATACATTATCTTGGCAGTACAAAGCAGCAGTTTCACCCTCTCTTACACATCCTTAATCTGGCTTGACCTTCAAGTATCAGTATGAGCCTTCTCTGGTTTTTGTTTATCCGACCACAAGAAAGTGAGGGGCGTGATCTGTAGAGCCTACTGTCCAGCTCCATATCTTCCTCTGACGTTTTAATCATGACAACATAGCTTTAACAAGACAATGCATACCCTGATGTTCTTTTGATGAATGCGTATCCTATAACTATTTGTACTCTTGTTAATGATTCTTTCTTTGTGATGAAGTCATTAGTACGTAACTGATAAAAAAAAATAGAATAAAAGGAGGCCTCTGGCAGTCGCTCTTGGTCATGAGCTAGATTGATGCCTTGACCCTCCGTGCTCTCTACATTCCTCTTGCGTGTCTTGTTTCCGCACCTCCGACTGACTGATATATACCACTTCATGCAACAGATGAGGTCCTGGAGTCAGTGGAGATGTGGATAGTGGCAGGTAAAGTCTTGCTGACGTTTCCTGGCCAAGAAGTTCACCCTAATTTATTCCTTATTCTCCCCTCTGTAACGTAACTTTCTTCTCTAGGAAGTTTGTAACAATACGTGAGTGACTGACCAATGGCAAGGCAATGTCAGAGAAATCCCTTCTAAGAACACTCTATTGGGCTGGAGAGAGGTCAGCAGGCTGCATGTGTGCAAAGCATGCTCGGTGTGGGAGGTCCGGGCACCACAGGGGCTAGCACCACAGGGGCCCTCAGCACCGCTGGGAACAACCCATGTGCACAGAGCCTGGAGTGGCCCCCAGCACTGCAAGGTGTGGCTTCAAAATGAAATGAAGCAAAACAAAACAAAATAACCCTTTATGGTTTTCCCATGTCTCAGTTTCCCCAGGAGTGGGATGAGGCAGTGCTGAGATGATCTCTTGGGCTCTACACTTCTGAACTGTTGTAAATGGTTCAGTTCTCACCAGCGCCAAGCCTTGGTCTGGAATATAGATCACTGGTCCCAAAACCCAGCAGTCACCACAGATCAGGTTATTAACTGATTTCGGAGGTGAGGGGTCTGTCGTGAGTGAGGGGCCCATTCGTCTGATGGGCCACTAGGGTGCTTGGGGCAGGAACAAGGGCTGTGATGACTGAGCTCTAATCACCAGCCTTTCTTCTTCCAAGCCCTCAACTTCAGTGAAAGAGAACCCCAATGGGGCTGGAGCAATAGTACAGTAGGGAGGGCACTTGCCTTGTATGAAGCCAACCCTGGTTTGATCCTTCGCATCCCATATGGTTCCCTAAGCACCAGCAGGAGCAATTCTTGAGTGCAGAACCAGGAGTAACCCCTGAGCACCACCAGATATGACCCCAAATCAAACAATAACAACAAAAGCCCAGAGATGAAGTAGTTTTGCTGCTGTTGCAAGTCCAGTGGCCCAGCACTTTGCTCCGTCTTCCATGCTAACCACTCACCACGTGTGGCCACTTAAATAGAAATTCCTCAATGCTACACACAATGAAGAATCCAGTTCCTTATGGCACTAGTCATGTTTACAGTGCCCAGTAGCCTTGGGTGGCCAGTGGCTCCTGTTTAACAAGACACAGATAGAGAATGTTTCCTAATCGCAGATACTATTTTGTTGGCCAACACTGTTCTAGAGTTTGGGCCTAGAGGCAAGGTTTGCACTATGGTTTGCTGACATGACCTCAAAGTGAGTCAGGGCTCAAAGTTGAACTTCCTTCGGAACCCTGAGTACAGGCTTCCATTCACACTGGTGTCCTGAGGGCTGGTCCACAGCCTCCTGGTACCATTTCCTTACCCATAGGATGAGGATGAAACTTCAGATCAAACTGTGCTGTTGGATTATTTCTAATCTCAAATACAAACATTCTATCTCAGTTGATTTAGTGTTTCTTGGGAGTTTTGGCTGAGATCGGTAGTCAGCCCCTGGAGCTGGATGGGCACAGTACTCTTGCACAGTACTCTGTGTACTGGGCATAGTACGCTTTAGCATTGGAACGACCATCTGGGCAGCCCATTCCTGAAGGGGCTAGGGCAAGACATCTCAAGGAGAAGGTCTCATCCAGGGTTCTAGGAGCTTCTTCCTTCCTCCTTACCTTGCCCTTTGCTCTGCCTGGCTCTCCCACCTGAACTCTGACTCACCAGGGACTTACCTCCTTTGCGCCAGAGAAGGGCTCAGGGTCCTGGCAGTGCTTCCAGAGAACTCATTGCTCCTGCAGGCTGCTCCCCTGACCTCTCCATTGGCCCCTCTTTTGCCCTCCTAACTGGGCTCCTGCCCCTCTGCCTTCCCTGTCCCAGGGATCTCAGAATGAGGTCATACCAGACCACTCTGACTGAAGCATTTCATTAGCTGTCCCTGGGCTGGTGTGATTCCCTGTACTTGTAGCATTTCTTCCTTGTGATGTTGTACAACCATTAACCATTATGTTTACCTAATCCCAGAACATTTCCATCACCTGGAAAAGAGACCTCCATATCCTTTAAGAAGTCACTCCTCCAGTCAATGGTTGGAATCTACCACAAGTGTGTTTGGGTCTGAAGGTAGGTAAGATAGAGAAGGGACCAGTATGACAATGTAGCACTGCACTGTAGCACTAACATCCCATTGTTCATCGATTTGCTCGAGCGGGCACCGGTAACGTCTCCATTGTGAGACTTGTTACTGTTTTGGGCATATCAAATACGCCACGGGGAGCTTGCCAGACTCTGCCATGTGGGCGGGATACTCTCGGTAGCTTGCCGGGCTCTCCGAGAGGGGCGGAGGAATCGAACCCGGGTCTGCCGCATGCAAGGCAGATACCCTACCCACTGTGCTATCACTCCAGCCCAGTATGACAATAATAGTTGTAAATGATCACTCTGGAGAAGAATTGAGTGTCGAAAGTAGGTAAAGGGATATCCATGATAAAGTTTCATTACCTGTATTGCAAACCACAATGCCCCAAAGCGGGGGGGGGGTGTGGGAGAGAGAGAGAGAGAGAGAGAGAGAGAGAAGGAAAGTGCCTGCCACAGAGGCAGGCGCAGGGGAAATGGGTGGGGGTGATGGGAGGGAAACTGGGGACACTGATGCTGAGAAAGGTACTGTTGGAGGGATGAGTGTTGAAACACTGTATTACATAAATCCAATCACGAGCAGCTTTTTAAGTGTCTATCTCACAGTGATTCAATAAAAAATATCAAATGGGGGAAAAATAATTTTTTAAGGAGCAATAGTATAGTGGATAGGGTACTTGCTCTGTGAGTTGCTGATTTGGGTACAATCCCTGGCATCCCATATGGTTCACTGAGTCCCACCAGGAGTGATCCCAGAGCACAGTCAAGAATAAGCTTTGAGCACCACTGGGTGTGGCACTCAAACTAAAAATTAAAGAAAAACAAAGTTACTCTTCATTTTTTCCCTCTGCTCCCCAATCCCCACCCTTAATCTGTCTTCTGACTGCTCTGTGGCCCTCAGGAACACAGTCCCCATCTTCCTTCTATGCCATATCCTTAAGAGTCGCCCTATTTTCTGTTTCCTGAGCCCCTGAAACTCTTTCTTGCCCCAGGGCCTGGACTGCCCTCCTATTGGGCTGGTTCTGGTTCCCTCACGCCCCATGTCAGGCTTGCTGGGACCCATGATGGGACAGTAGTACCTGCTGTTTCTTTTCTTCACTCTCAGTGCTAATCACCAGCCTGACAGTTTGCTCTGCTCGTGTAACAAGATGATTAAATGCGACTCCTGAGTCTGTTTCTGGGCCACACCTGGTGGTGCTCAGGGGTTAGTGCCAGCTTGGTGTTTGGGAGTCATGCCTAATGGTGTTTGGGGGACCTGTGTCAGGGATCAAACCCAGGTCTCCTGTCTTCAAAGCAGGTGCTCTGACCTGTTGCCATATTTCTCCAGCCTCTGAAGCAACTCTTTCCCTCTCCATAGGTCCTCTAACTCCAAGAACTTGCGAGTGAGGGTGACTTTCAAAGCAGCCCCGTTTACCACGTACAAGTCAGTGATGAGCAGTGCGTTTGCGGCTTTTATACTCTGCACCTGGGGGCTCTGGAAGGATGGAAGTAAGGGAGGGAGAGAACTTCATCTGGAGAAGTTCATTGGCTTGCTGAAATCCTCTCCTGCCTTTGATTTCATTCTAGTGACAAGGGCCGAGTGTGCCCAGGAATCTTGGCTGGTGGTTGCCACCTGCTCAGAGCAAGCCGTGGCAGCTGGAGCTATGTACCTGACAGCAGAGCTAGCCAGACGGGGTGCTTGGAGCCCCAAACTCACACGCCCTCTAGTTGCTGGCAAAACTTTTCTTTTTCTGCAAGCTGTTTAGAAGGAAGTGGGGGAGAAGGGAGGGGGAAGACAGCCACCCCCCGCTGGTCAGAGAGATGAAAGCAGCTTCTCCAAGAGGCAGAAAAGGGCCGTGGAGGGAAGGAGCTCCCAAGGCAATGGCGTCCTGTCCCAGCGACTTGCACCTCATCATCTCTTCCCCCCCCCCACTTAACCCCAGAAATCGGGAGAGGGGCATGTGGAGAGGGGAAAGGGTCACTCCCTCTCTGCCCCTCAGCTCACAACTCACTCACTGGCTTGCGCTCTCTCTCTCTCTCTCTCTCTCTCTCTCTCTCTCTCTCTCTCTCTCTCTCTCTCAATTGAATCACCATGAGATACAGTTACAAAGCTTTCATGTTTGAGTTTCAGCCATACAATGATCAAACACACATTCCTCCACCAGTGAACATTTCCACCACCAATGTCCCCAGTAATCCCCGCTCCCCACCCCCCACCCCCATCCCAGTCCTCACCCTGCCTTTATGGCAGCCAATTTCCCCTTAGACACTCTCTCTGCTTTTGGGCATTATAGTTTGCTTGAATTTTCCCATCACCATTCAAGCCTGCCTGTCAGGGGCAGATGCTAGGTAATTTATTTTCTATTGCTCACTTTGAATGGCTCTCTCTTCTTTCAAAGTGGTGTCTGAAGCCCTCCCAAACTCTTCTAGGGACTAGAGAAGCCAAAGCACTCTTGGCATTCACAAGTCAGCAACAACAACAAAAAAGTGTGTGTGTGGTGGGGGGGTGCGGGGAAGTTATGGAGAGTTGGTTCATGGACTGTAGCTCATCCTTTTCTCTGGATGTGGAAGGCTGGGTTCAGTCCCAGGCACCACACAGTCCCAAACACCCTCACCATAAAAACTATGGGAGAGTCAGAGTCAGACAGAGGCCAAGAGAAATGAAGTCCGATGCCAGTGTGAAGACAAAGGGAGGGTGTGGGGGAAGGTGCTTGTTTCCTGCTGCACACAATGGTTCCTTCTTGCTTTTGGCCTCCTCTCAACCTCGAAAGTAGGCTGATGCCAGGGGTCCAGGCTTCTCAGCTTACTTTGGAAATCTCAGCCCTACCAGAGAAGAAAGATGGGATTCCGCTGTGTCCCATGGGATCCCTGAAAGTCTGGGAACCTTTTACAAGGCTGGTGTGTCCAGGTGTCTCGGTGAGCACCAGGCTTGCTCTGCCCACTGCCAGCACTAGGTCTAGCTGCTGAAAACTCAGCCAGAACCTAGTTGGGTGACTGTTTTGGAGCCAATGCAACTGAGATTCACCGTGCGCTTCCTTTCCCCATCCCAAGGTGGCAGTTTCCACAATTCCTTGACAAGGAAACAGTGGCAGAGGAGAACTCAGCCGCCCGGCTCCAAGGTGGGCAGAAACAGATCCCCTGGGGTCCGTGAGGCTGCACCTGGAGCCTCACCTTGCTCTCGTCCCCCTTTACCTCACTCCTCACTCACCTTCTTCCTTCCCTCCAAATGCTTCCCCACCGCTAGCACCTGAGTGTAGGGGTGGATGGAGCACTCTCTCCTCCAGGCTTTCTGGGACTGCATGACCTCAGGAAGCACTAACCACTGGGAGAAAGTGCTTTTGGGTTAGGCGGGATGGACAGAGGGTGTCGGGAGTGCTGCCTGACCATCCTGCCTGCCACAGTCGAATCCTTGTGAGTGAGGGGGTTGGCAGGGAAGGGCAGGTCGTATCATTGCTGAGGTTACAGGTTGGCCTCAGTGGGCTTCCTTGTCATTGGCAGGAAGTGTGTGTGTGTGTGTGTGTGTGTGTGTGTGTGTGTGTGTGTGTGTATGTGTTGGGGAGTGGGGGGTGGGGGCTCCCCTACCTGTTCCGGGAATCCAGGAAGGCCTTGTTCACTTGCACCTTGACCTGACTCACAGTCTCCGAGATGGAAGCTGGCCCTGGGGTTTGTGCTTGGAGAGAGAAGCAGGAACGGGCTATCACACACCCCTCCAGACGTGCCCCCTGCTTCCATCTGCTTCTCAGCCCCCTCAGATCTGAGTCAGCCTAGAGGCTTTCTCAGGGACTCCCAAAGAGCTGAGGGCCCGAAGGAGGGAACCTCCCTGCTCCTCCACCAGGAGGCCAGAGTGGGGCCTCAGAAGCCCTGACTTGCCCCCCACCACCCCCAACCCCGCTTCCTATGGCGACTACTCCTCGCCGAGAAATGTGCAAGGCGAACACCCCAGGGTCGTGATGCATTTCGTTTCAAAGTCATTTTTGGTGGTTGTGTGTTCAGAAACCTTTCACTATTGCTGGAGTTTTTTGCAACCCCTATTTTCAGTGCCAGGGGACTCCTCTGAGGTCATGACCCCCAGCTGAAGAAGCCCTGGACTGAGACCTTTGGGGAAGGGATAAAGGAGGGGTGATAGCATCTGAGTGCAGCCCCAGAGGCAGCCTGGTGACCTGACCCTAAAGCTGATCACAGGGCTCCTGAGGTGGGGTGGAGGATGTGGGAGGAAGCAGGCAGGGTTCCTTGTTTTCAGTCACAGTAAGGGGCTAGAGCGTGGCCAGGGGTCACATGCATTCTCTGAACAAGGGGAGTGTAGTGGGTTAAATAGGTTAAATAGGTTCAATAGGTGTCCAGCTGGTACCTCCGCGTGTGGCCTTCTGTAGGAAAAGGGTCTTGGCAGATGTAAGTGAGTATAGGACTGGGTGCTTTGACCCAATGACTCCTGTTGGAAGGACACTCACAGTGAGAAAGGTCACATGGGGAGGGAGGCCGGGAGGGGAGCTATAAGCCACAGTGAGCCAGGGGCTGCCAGGGCCCACAGGAAGCCAGGAAGCGGCGAGGAAGGGGTCATCCCTAGAGCCCTCCAAGGGAATAGGACCTGCCAGCCCCGTGGGGTATGGCTTCCAGCCTCCTGCATGGCAGGGAGGTAGATTTTTACGGTCTTGTACAGGGACTGCAGAGAACGGCGCTGCGGGGCTACTTACCGCTCGTGGCCTGGAACCAGGGCAGGGAGGCCAGGAGGGTGGCGAGGCACACCAGCGCCAGCATGACTGAAAGGAGACCCAGAGTCAGGTGACGAGACTCCCTGAGGCCCCATGGGAGGGACTAGGATCCTGAGGGACAACAGGACAGACCCTCCCCCCCTCCCCCAGCTCCAGCTGCTCTGGCACAGAACGAGGCCAGCGGGCTCATCTGTGATGGTGTGGACACCTGCCAGGCTGTGATGGACGGGACTGAGCTCAGCGTCCCCGGGGACTGTTCCACATCTCTCCCACCTCATCTGTGGGGCCAGTGACAACCTCGCAGCACCTGACCTGTCAAGTGAGGGTGCGATGGAGAGTCCCCGAATCTGGATTCTGTCCTTGAGCCCAGCCTGCAGACCCCCCCTGCTATCCCTAAGAAAAACCTCCTCGGAGTTCCTGCCTCTTTTCCTCTCAGGACAGAGCACCCCCTGCCAGCCAGGCACTGCCACAGTGACCCCCTCAGAAACTCTGCCCAGAGCACCAATTGGGAGGACCCCCGCCCATGCGATGACAGGCCTGGCTGGGCTGTGTGTGTGGAGGCTGCTCAAGAGGATACCAGCACCGCACCCCTTCCTCTGAGCCCACCTGACGGCTCTGCTTCCCACGGGTTTCACTGAGTGTACATCAGACGGGGGGCTGGGCAGCAGGCCCCATTTACATCCGAGGAGATGCTAGCTGCTACCCAGGAGGGCACCCAGGGGGTACAGATGGAATGGGGGCACACCTACCTGAGGGGTTCCCCAACTTTGCAAGAGGGCACCCCTCAGCTAGTTGGGATGTTGAACCAGGAAGAGCAACATCAGACAGGCTAGAGGGTCAACACCCCCTGAAGTTGCTGGAAAGAGATTGGGGCTCTGGAGCTGGGCTCTCCAGGTGAGCCTTGGGACACGCCTGGGCCCCTCTCCCTTGGGATGGGGACTGCCAGAGGACAACTGTGCCTCAGACTAATAATTCCATCCTCCTCCCACCTCTAAATATTTCTCCCTGCCCCTTTTGTTGGAAGGTGGGGTAGGGGCCATACCTATTGGTGCTCAGTCTTTTGGGAGGGGTCATACCCAGTGGTGCTCAGGTGTTACTCCTGGTTCTGCACTCAGAAATTACTCCTGGAGGTGCTTAGGGGACTATATAGGATGCTGGATATTGAACCTAGGTCCGTCGTGTGCAAGACAAATGCCCTACCGGATGTACTATCATTCTAGCCCAGCGGCAGCACTCAATCTTACTCCTGCCCCTGTGCTCAGGGATCACTCCTGGAGGGGTTCAGGGGATCACATTGGGTGCCAGGGATTAAATCTGGGTTGGCCATGTGCGAAGCAAATGCCCTAGGTACTGTGCTATCACTCTAGCCCCAGAAGTTTAGAAATTTAATCAGGAAAATTTAAAGTTAGAATTTGTTTTTCCTCTTCTTTCCTTGGGATCCCCTTCAGTCTTCCGTCACTGGGAATTTGTGGAATTCAAGATCAAAAAAGTTTTCCACATTGCAGCTAACTTTCCTGGTGGGTGTGAAGGAGGGATATGGGGCAGCAGAGTCAGACAAAGGCAAGGTCATGCATCTGAAAAGACTCTGAGTGACATGACTGCTAACAGAAACACACAGGGCAGAGGGCAGAGGACATGGGACTTCCAAGGATGAGAAGCCAACAAGAGGCTTCTGTGGTATTTAGATCTTCATTCATATTATTTGTTTTTATACAGAATGCATCCCTCAAGTCTCATGGTTTGCAGCAAAGCCTTGAGCCTTCCCTGAGATATAAAACACACTTTGGGGACAAAGCCATAGCCTTGGACCCAGAGCCATGCCTCTATTCATATTCTGCCTACAAAGCTCCTGTTTATTCTTCAAAACCCAGACCAAATGCCACTTCCTCTGTGAAGTTTACCAGATTTCTCTAATAGAAGCTAAGTATTCTCTTTCTGTCCTCAGACAGTATTTTGCTCCTATTGCCTATCATGGATTCTATGTATATTTCCCTATCAGACTCTGAGCTTCTCAAGACTCTGTCTTATTTATATTGTTTTTCCATTGTGTAAACTTAGTGTTGGGCTGGAGCGATAGCACAGTGGGTAGGGCATTTGCCTTGTACGCAGTTGACCTGGGTTTGATCCCTCCGCCCCTCTCGGAGAGCCCGGCAAGATACTGAGAGTCTGTCGCCCGCATGGCAAAGCCTGGCAAGCTGCCAATATGCAAAAAAAAAAAAAAAACCCAGTAACAACAATCTCACAATCTGTTGTGAGATGTTACTGGTGCCCGCTCGAGCAAATCGATGAACAACGGGAGGACAGTGCTACGGTGCTACAGTAAGATGGAAATGCTGGGTCCATACTGAATGAATGAAGTTTCTACAGCCTAGAAATCTAATGCTGGGAGAATGCACAGAGAGAGACAGACAGACAGACAGACAGACAGAGAAAGAGAAAGAAAGATAGAGGGAGGGAGCAAGGAGAGAGCAAGGGAGGAAGAGGGAGGAAGAGAAGGAAGGGGGGGGAGAGAGAGAGTGAGAGGGAGAGAAAGAGAGAGAGGGGGGAGAGAGAGTGAGAGAAAGAAAGAGAGGGAGAGAGAGAGAGGTAATGGTTCTTTCTTAAGCTTCTCACACATTAATGTGCCTACAAATCATCGGGGGAATGTGTTAAATGCAGATTTGGACTCAGAAATTCATTGAAAATACCCCTAGAGTCTGCATCTGTATTTACAACAAGCACCCAGGAGCGACCAGTGGTTCTAGTTTGCAGACCACACTCAGCATCAACACCTTCTAGAATCTGGCTCTCAGACTCACTGAGAAATCACCAAGGAGGCTGAAGGAAGGATCAGAAGAAAAGAACCAGTGGGGTTCTTTTCCATGAGTGGCAAGAACTCCGTTGGCAGTGGTTGGACAAGTCAGCAAGCCAACCAATGAGCACCCCTTCCCTCCCCCCCCACACACATCCCCCTACCCCACTGTTCTATTTGACTTTTTGTGCAGACCCGGGATCAAGAGGAGGATGGAGAGGAGATCTATATTAGCCAGATTTCTAAGGAATAGAAAAACAAAGCAGTCTTTCATTTTCAGCTTCAGGTTGGGGACACCAAATCATACAGAAAATCGATTTGCTCCAACCACTCCACCCACTCCGAATAAAGCCTATTTAGTGTTGCTGCAGTTCATATGCCTTAATGAGAGCCGGTGCCCACAGGCATTGAGGGCAACTGGGACTAGACATTCACGACTAAGCAGGTGCTCAGATCTGTGAGGATAAAACATTTGAGATAGCAGGTCTGAGATGCAGAAAGCAAGATGAAGATGGTAGAGCCCTGGTTTAGGGGACCCTTAAAACACTGCAATATTTTCACTATGACGCAGAAGCTCTGGAATATCTCCCAAGTCTCAGGAATGTTTCTCATAGCTTCGTTCTGTTACTATTGCCCTGGCTGTGTTATCTCTTAGAACTCAGTTCCTAAAACAAAAGAAAAGAGAGGTGGATGGAACCTTCCATCCCTGATGGTTTATCATTCTGTGAGTCAGTCTTTCAAATGCAAAGAAGACCCTACCCCCTCCCTGCCCTAAATTTAATCACATTCTCCCTGACACCAAACAGGAATGACCTGCTATGGTGGCAGCTAAATCTGGCACCAGAAAATGCCTGACGACAGAGACAAGTTCAAACCAAGTCCCCATCTTCCGAAGAAGTCTTCAGGGAAATGTCATCACAAACGGTGCCCAGACCAGGAAAGATTCATAAAGCTGATGAGTCTTACCTGCCAAGTGTGCCTTAGCCTCTGGCTTGATGGCAACTGGCGGAGTTGCTCCACTTGGAGGAGTTTTATACCTCTGCCAAGACTTTACTTCTGGGAACGGACTTTGAGGGGCTGATGTGGCTTGGAGGAGACGCTCAGGTTCAGCAGGAAACACCCTGTGACTTCAGGCAGATGCACGAGGAAACTGCCAAATAGCAAGGATTGGTTGATGTAATATCACTGGCTGCATGAAGTGGCACCTCTTCTTCCCACTTTTCAGGTTAAATAAGTAGCTTGTATTTCAGCCACATACTAAAATTAGGCTGTAGCTCAGTGGTAGAGTGTGTGTCTTACATGCATGAACTCCAGGGTTGGACCCTCGACACTGCAAAAAGGCAATTGATCAATATATCATCCTTTTGTATTCACGGCAGGCAGTTTTCAAGCAGGCTGGTGCCTACTAAAATCATAAAAAGATCTGAATAACACCACCATCCATTTATTCACTAATCTTTGGTCCCTCCCTTTCTTTCACCCACTCCTTTGTGGAAGTCAAAGGATTCTTCTGCATTTGAAGTGATTAAAAGATACTCACTTTTGCCAGGTCAAAAATTTAAAACACTGCCATAGTTTTGACCAGCAGAGGGTACATGGGTTTGGTCCTTGTTATGGTGGGACGTTGAGCCTCATCTCTGCAAACAGAGGGCTCTGGGCTCTGGGCAGTCACTTCATTTTTTTTTTCTTTTTGGGTCACACCGGTGATGCTCAGGGGTTACTCCTGGCTTTGCACTCAGGAGTTAGTCCTAGCAATGCTTGGGGGACCATATGGGATGCTGGGAATCGAACCCGGGTCGACTGCAGGCAAGGCAAACTCCATACCCACTGGACTATCGCTCCAGGCCAGTCACTTCACTTTTGCTTTATGTTCTCTAGTCATACCATCGATAGTTGTTCAAGTGAATATTAGGATTCTGTGATTTTTTTTTTGTCTTCTATGAGGAGGGGCCATTTAAAAACTAGCCAGGAAGAGTTCCTTTAAAGTCAAATTTTCAGGGGCTGAAGAGATAGTACAGTGGATAGGGTGCTTTGCTTGCATGCCACCGACCCAGGTTCTATTCCTGGCACCACTTGTGGTTGCCAGAACCCTGCCAGGAGTGATCCCTGAGTGCAGAGTAAACCCTGAGCACTGCTGGATGTGACTTCCAAACAAACACACAACAAAAAGCCAAATTT
The DNA here is from genome assembly GCF_029834395.1 of Sorex fumeus. Classification (NCBI taxonomy): domain Eukaryota; kingdom Metazoa; phylum Chordata; class Mammalia; order Eulipotyphla; family Soricidae; genus Sorex; species Sorex fumeus. The sequence goes on from NW_026606120.1 coordinate 61,515,125, forward strand.
ACACATTCTGTCTACCACAATAACTGAAAAAAATTCAAGCTCATTAGAGTCATTCAAGAGGATCAGAAAAACGTGAGATTTCACACATGTGTGTTTTACAGGTAGAAAATTTAAGACACAACTCTCTTTGTAGGAAAATGTACTTTGGATTGAAAACACTCTGGGGGACTGTACAAAATTAATCAATCAAAAACCAGTCTCCTGGGTTTACCCTCCAAAAACAGACCTTTCTCTTTTTTGACTGGTGAAATAGAGTAAAAAGTTTCTCTTAGGCCCTGGCAAATGTGCTGGGTCTCTCGGAAAGCAGCTTTCCAGGAAAGATGAGCAAGGGACTTTAGGTTTCTCTTGTTTTCTTTGAAAGACTTTTCATTTTGTCAGTCAAGCACTGTTTTTCTTTGTTTCATTGTTCCCTGAACTTTAGAGAACACTTGTCAAGGCACTCATTTCCAAGATTCATGTTCTAACGATTCAGGAAGCAGCATCCTTAGAAAGATCTTGGCTGCACTGGGTCTGAAGGGTTTCACGACATAACTTCCTGAGCTGGAAAGATAGCTCAAGTGGCTGTATGATGGAGGCCTGGATTCAATCCCTGATACCACATCGTGCCAGGAGCATAGAGCATGGAGTACACCCTGAGCACGGCCAGATATGTCCCTCTGACTTCCCAAATATGGAACTTAGTCCTGAAAAGCCTTGTAGGATAATACTGACTTGTTAAGTGTGATATGCCATGAGCTACAGCATGAAGGTAACAATACATGCAGATACAGTGGTTCCTGGGTCATAAGCATGTTATAAGCTATGCAGTATAATTTTTTCAGCAATGGGCAGAAAGCTAAAAAGGCCAACATCATCTCATATGTGAGCACAGAGATTCCAACAGATTTTAGCAATGGCAACAGCAGAGAAGTTGCTATTCTCTGCAGGGAGCATCACAGCCCTTACGTTATGGCATCTTCAGAAACTACCCAACATTCGATGAATAAGGTAAAAAGGTAAAGGCCCTCCCGTTGATCGTCGATTTGCTCGAGCGGGCCCAGTAACGTCTCCATTGGAGACTTTGTTGTTACTGTGTCTGGCATATCGAATACTCTTGGCAGCTTGCCGGGCTCTCCGATGAATCCTCCCACAAAAAATACTTAGACAACAGATACTCTGCAAGGGAGGCATGTGGAGTATCCCAGATATTAACTCGTCTCTGCCATAAGCCCCTCTTCAAGAAGTTGCAGAAGAAGAGAGAGTTTATCACTGGCACATGGCAACACACACACAGAGACACACACACACACACACACACACACACACACACACAAATTCCTAGGATCACATGACACTCAGACATAAAGGCTGACTTTTCTGATTCCCCTCTCAGAAATAGAATTCTACACATTGCAGTGCTATGTGTGCAACCTCTGGTTGATTAGAGGGAAATGTAAATTGAATGACAACTGACCTGTCTATTTTACCACCACCACTCTCCCCACCCCTGCCAGCCCCCCCTCACCCCACTGGCGGGCTGTCATTCACTTATTATTTTTTTCTTTCCTGGATAACAAGAAAAATTTCCTCTAGTTGGTTTCCCAGAACACCAAACAAATAGACTCTTGTCCCAAGCACGGCTCAATATGGCAATATTTATCCTTCCTGGGACTTCTCCATTTGTTCTCTGCCAGAGAACAGAGGTGCCCTCCTGGCCCATTGCCCTGGGCTGGCAGCAGGATATGGCAATGTCAGAGCCCCAATCTCTCTTTTATTACTTCCAATCCTCCTCACCCATCTCCCACCCCCATTAGCTTGCGAATATGTCTCTTGGGCTGCACATGCCCTTGGGTGGGTGGAAGTGTTGTCCAGAAGCCCCCTTCAGTGGGAGGAAGACTTATGGCAAAGAAGAGTTAATACCTGAGATATTCTGCATGTCTCCCTTGCAGACAGAAAGAGTATCTATTGTCTAAGTATTTATCATGGGAGGATTCATCAGATCTTGGGTGGTTTCTGAAGATGCCATAACATAAGGGCTGTGGTGCTCCCAGCAGAGAAGTACTGGACTTAGCAGTGAGTTTGCCCCTAGATACAACCTGGTCAGACTGGAAGCGGGGATTTGTCCAGGACCTTCTGAAAATCCAGCAGGATGGGTACAGGGAATTTTCAGTCATCTGGTGGCGTAGGCAGACTGTTTTTCTTCTTTCTTGTCATGAACTTATACTTAATAAAGGCCATTCTTCCATTTTCCCCTCAGATGCTCCATAATTCCTTCCTATCTCTCATCTTCCTTTTAGATGTCCATTGAACACACAGTATTATAGGCTTCCTGGTTTTGTCTTCTATCATTTCCAGTCCTCTTCCTCTTCTGATAATGCCTCCCCCCACCTCCAATTAGCCTGCAAATGCCACATTTTTACGTGTGTTCAAATAAAAAACAGCATCAGATCTGTTCTCTACCTTGGCAAGGGGTCGTAGGAATAGGACTGGGGAAGGTCACAGAACTTAGAGCTCATCCAACACACTAAGATCCAAAATAAACACAGAATTGGTTGGGAGAGAGGTAGGAAGAGATGCCAACTCTCATATAAACCACAAATAAATGCAGGATTCTGAACAAAAGCCCATCTTGAATTATTGTTATTATGTAAGGAGTCCGATGAGATCTGCTTGGTGGTAAAGCCACAGCTAAAACGTCCTTCCAATCAAAGGACCCCTGTTGCACAACCAGCACATGCACTCACATAGAGCGCCTCGTGACACCTAGAAAAGGAAGGAGAGCCCAGTTAGACTTGGCTAGCCAGCTTCTTGTTTTCATGGGCCACTATGCTTCATGTGACCTTGAAGAAACTCCCTCTTCATTTGCAGTCCGCATTTCCTTCTTGGTTAGGTGCCTGAGTTTGGGGTTCAGTGGTGAATCTTCCTACATAGCAGCTACTAGAACCACATGATTCTGCCCCATTGTTCCTTCCTCTACCAGCCACCTGAGCTCAGACTCACACTGAGAGGGCATGGGAATCCTCGTTTACTTGTTAACTTATTAGATTTCCGGGTTGGTTCTTTAGTTTGAAGGGATAACTGAGAAGGTGAACGAGTTATGTGGCAAGGGAAGAACACGAATTCGGCTGGGAGTCTGCTTGCTCAGACTTTAACTGAAAACCAGCAAACCAGCCTGGGTGCTCTTCCTCTCTCTCTTCCTTCTTCACATCCTCATGACTAACTCTGTCCTTTGCAAATCTCTTCTATCCCTTGCTTCTTGGTCTTGCTTGCACTGTGGCTCTTCCTGAAATCATCTCTGCTTTGCTCTGATACCACACTCATTTCTCTGTCCCTCTCATCATCCCACCCATCCACTCCTCTCAATGAACATGTCCTCCTCTCTCTTCTTGGGTTGAAACCCAGGTTCCATGCTGCCTACCTTCTTGGTTCTCCTTACCCACCACGTTTCACTCCTGCACCCTAGCTCCTCCTCCTGCCCAAATCCCTGCTCCTGTCTGCATACACCTGTATGCCAGGTCTGCAGTGTCCCCAACTCCCTATATCCCTCTCCCCATGCCTGGTTTGCCCTTCCGGGCCAAGTCCACACCTGCTCAAGCAGTCTTATCCATAAAGCCTTCCCTATTTGTCCAGCTCGTAGAATATTGTACAGTGGCTCTCTTTCTCTCTCTTTTACTTTCCTACTATTATCTCTTTACCCATCTTTCCCTAAGAAGTATATTGAGTGGGCAATCAATTACATATTTTCAGTAATGTAGATGATTACATTGGAATAAAAATTAGCTTGATTTAATCATCCAAGCCTAAATTTTTAAACTATCAGTTTTTGTTTGTTTTGCTTTGGGGGCCTTACCCGCCAGTTCTGGAGGCTTACTCCCGGCTTACACTTGCTCAGCAGGACAACCTGCATCCTGACAGTTTATCCATGTTATCAGGGATTTGATGACCCCAGTTTAGATAAGGCAGGAAAAACTTACTCTGACTCACCCTTGCAGCTGAGAGCTCACAATTTCTCAGACAGATGCAACACTCAGTTAAGTCACTGGTATCCAAGGAACAGGGAACATAGAGTATGTCTTTGGAGGTGTTGGGAATAGCTCTCACCAGGGTTCAAATTGTGTGTATTTGAAATTTAAACAATGAGCCTCAGGTATAAGCCATTACCCACAATGTGCAGAATTGCTTGTTGGAGGGAAAATGGTTTTAATTGAGAAAAAAAAAAAGTATGTCCCAAAATACCAAAAAAGAAAACTTCATGTTCTATCTATGCTGGATGCAAGAATGGTCATTACCTAATTTGTTGCGTGTTTTTGTCATTGTTGTCATTCTTTTTATTATGGTTTTATATACATATATACGTAAAACAAAAATGTTTCATCTTAACTATTTTGATTAATGATTAATTTATATTATATGATTAATATAATATGTTTAATTTAGTATTTTTAAGAATATTCAGATTGTTATATAACCAATCTTTCATCACTGGAAATGTATTCTTAATTTTTCATTTTGTGGGCACACTATGGTGCTCACAGTTTACTCCTGGCTCTATGCTCTCCTGGTGGACTCTGGGAACCATATGGGTTTCTGGGGATCAAACCCAGGTCTGCTGCATGCAAGGCAAGCACCCTACTAGTAGTATTGCTCTAGCCCCTGAAAATATCTTTTTAAAGTCAACTCTAATAAGAAGCACAAATGTAAGAGAGATTTCAAACTTGACTTATATTTTGGCTTCCTTTGCCCTCAGTTCTCCTGGCTTGGTCTCCTCCAAGCTGTGATTTCTCTCATCCATTTAAAGTGAAATAACTCACAACCACATGGAAGGGAAGGCAAGGGATGTCAGAAAGACAAAGAATAACTTTCCCAGAAATCCTGGCAAGCTGTTTCTTGCACCTCACTGGCCTAAATTGGATCACATACTTGTTCCTTATCTGTTAGAAAGATTTGAAGCCTCATCAGATAACTGCCTTAGAAATATAACCATCGTCTCCTTCTGGAAAGTGCTGGAGGGGGCAATATTGGAGACAGGTCAGGTGAGAGCCTGTTTCATCATCTAGACAAGGCCTGATGGTATCTTGCTCAAGGGAGTGATGGGTGGTCCTGGAGGTGGAGAATGAGATGGAAATTCTAGAGATGTTTATGTGCTAGATTCAGCTGACTGAGATCTTTTTTTTTTTGTAGGAGTACTGCTATTTATTCAGCCACTGATTAGCTGATTGAATTGTGCATGAACTCCACCTTACTTTTTTTTCCATTTTTTATAATTTTATTTATTGAATCACCGTGAGAGCAGTTACAAAGCTTTTGGGTCTAAGTCTCAGTCATACAATGAAACACCTGAACCTTCACCAGTGCCCATTCTCCACCACCAAAAATCCCAGTATACCCCCATCCCACACCCTCCCCCTGCCTGTGGGGCAGATGATTTCCACATTACTCTCTCTCTACTTTGATCACGTTCACTATTTTGACACCAGACCCACCACTATTTGAGATTTTACCCCAACACTCAGATCTGCTGAAAAGGCAACAATAGACAATTTGTGTTCTATTGCTGGTTATGAATAACATATGATGTCGTGTGGCTGCAGTAGGGCCATGTGGTTTTGAAATTCCGAAATTTTAACACTTAAATCTGGAGGGATTTCTGCCAAAAGCCACTGGGTTTAGAGATCTGCTCCTGAGTCTCTGGGATCATGACCGTTGAGCAGCTTGATGAGGAGCCAGAGAGGCCGTTCGTGGGCGATGACTTGGGGTCTCGTTGGGATGGGGAGGACAGGCCCGGATCCCCCCGCCCCCCATCCCGTGAGGCCCAACAAGTTTCATCACTGCGGGCCCAAGCCTGACTGTCCAATGGCCTCTGGTAGATGACAGCCACCAAGTCGCCAAGAGGGAGCAGGCAGAGGGACAGCACCCATTCCCCCCTGGGGTGGCCTGGCGACAGTAACCTACTGTGGGGTCCAGACACATTTCTGCCAAAAGCCGCTGGGTTTCGAGATTTGTTTCTGAGTCTCTGGGATCAAGGCCATTGAGCAGCTTGGTGAGGAGCCAGAGAGGCCGTTTGTGGGCGATGACTTGGGGGTCTCATTGGGGTGGGGAGGACAGGCCCGGCTCCACCCCCCCCAATCCCGTGAGGCCCAACAAGTTTCGTCACTGCGGGCCCAAGCCTGACTGTCCAATGGCCTCTGGAAGATGACAGCCACCAAGTCACCAAGAGGGAGCAGGCGGAGGGAAAACACCCTTTCCTCCCTGGGGTGGCCCGGCGACAGTAACGTACTGTGGAGTCTGGATGCATTTCTGCCAAAAGCCACTGGGTTTTGAGATTTGTTTCTGAGTCTCTGGGATCATGGCCGTTAAGCAGCTTGATCAGGAGCCAGAGAGGCCATTCGTGGGCGATGACTTGGGGTCTCGTTGGGGTGGGGAGGACAAGCCCGGCTCCACCCCCATCCCGTGAGGCCCTGCGTGTCTCATCACTGGGGGCCCAAATGTGACTATCCAGGGGCCTCAGATGGATGGCGGCCACTGGTCCGCCAGGGGGAACAGGCCAACGCACGAAACCTATTCCCACCTGGGTTGGCCCAGCACCGGTAGCCTACTGCAGAGACCAGACGCATCTCTACCTAAAGCCACTGGGTTTTGAGATTCGTTTCTGAGCCTCTGGGATCATGTCCATCAAGCAGTTCAATCAGGAACCAAAGAGGCCTTGCCTCCAATTATATAGCTGAGCCGGAGGTGGTTTGTGGGTGTGTTTCCCACATACCTAACTTTTGGCCGTTTACTTTCATGGTAAACTTTGCCCCAAGTTTTTGGGGTCTGGCCAAAGGCACAGCAGCAATTTTGGGGTATCTGGAAGTCTGAAGGCGCCATGAGGCCGCTGATGCACTCGCCTCACAGGTACAGATTGACCTGCTGGCGGCACCATACCCCCAACAGCTGATTGAGATCTTAACTCCATTTTCTTCTGTTCACTGTCTCACTGTGTCACTGTCATCCCATTGTTCATCAATTTGCTCGAGCAGGCATCAGTAACATCTTCGTTCGTCCTAGCCCTGAGATTTTAGCAAGTGCCACATTGGAGCCTCTTTCAGGGTCAGGGGAATGAGACCCATCATTGTTACTGGGTTTTGGCATAATAAATATGGCATGGGGAACTTGCCAGGCTCTGTCATGCGGGCAGGATACTCTCGGTAGCCTTTCTGTTAAAAGAATTAAATTACTTTCCCCTCCACCCTCCCTCCGGAGAGAGATTAAATCTTTCTTTCCTGAAAGATTTACTTTTCCTTGACTCCTGGAAGTTAATAATATCTTTATCTAGACAAACAAGCAAACAAAAAACAAACCACCCCCTCAAACAATTCATCACCACCAACACCAAATCTGACAAACCTAGATGTGAGGGCTTAGGGAGCTCTTTGAAGGAGAACAGGAGGGAAAAAGAGGGACTAATTAGATTCTTCAAGAGCCTGAGGAGATGATATGTTGCCTGGAATCTCAGGGCAATATGAGCCAGGAGCTGGAATTTACACTTGCACCAATGTTCCCAAATGGGGCAGCCCCTCTGACACCCAGGCCTGGAAACAAAGGCCGTGGTTCCAGGGAACCGACTTAATGATGAGGAAGATGGGCATGAAGGGCAGTGAGCAGCTCACTCCACCACAGGTTTTGTCACAGCTTTCCCGGCAGTGACCAGGATAATTGGCAGGTCTCTTTCTAGGACACAGGATCTACTCTGAGTCCGGGAAGTGGGAAGGGCCACCATGATGGTTGACAACAGTAACTGGCACTGAACATTGCATCAACTTTACTCACCCACAATTAATTTAATATAACTATTCACATAAATTATAATAGTTAACAATAAATATAATAACGTAGTTTTGTATTGACTCTCCACATGCATGAAGTTACCGGCAGAGGAACAAAGGCATGCGGGTCCCGGGGCTGAGATCTCCAAGCCTGCTCGGATCGGGGCTGAGCATCCTCCACCCAGATCCTCCACCTTCCAGTAGGCAGGGGTCACACCCACTAACTGGACCCCCTTCCCCCCCCACCCCCGCGCCGTGTAATCCCATCAACGGCCAAGACCCAGAGACTATATAACCCGGCTCCTGGAAGCGCACATTCGCAACCACGCGACAACTTATTATCTCATTCTTACTTTGGACAACCTGGCAGGCTACTGAATGTAACCTGCTCATACGACAGAGTCTGGCAAACTCTCCGTGGTGTACCCAATATGTCAAATACCAGTAACAATGATGGGTCTCATTCTCCTTACCCTGAAAGATCCTTGAATATGGCACTTTTAAAATCTCAGGGCTAGGGCGAAGGAGACGTTACTGGAGACTGCTCGAGGCAATCAACAAACAACAGGATGATAGTGATCGAGATCGTATTGACTATTTTCTCTGCCTAAAGTCCCTCACCATAAAGAATGATTTGTTTATATATCATAGTCTCACTATTTCCTTGTTTTTCTTTAAAACACTTTTAAGTTCTTGGGACTGGAGAGAGAGTATAGCAGGCAGGGCACTTGCCTTGCATGTGGGTCAACCGGGGTTTGATCCCCTGTACGCCTTATTGTGTCCCACCCCCAAGTCAAACCAGAAATGATCTCTAAATGCAGAGCCTAGAGTAATCCCCTAGAGCATTGCGGGGTGTCCCCTGAAAACAAGCACACACAAAAAGTCTTTTTAAGTTTTCCTCACAATTTTTTTGAAGGGTACTGTATCTGGAAATTCTCAGCAACTACTGGATTGGTACTCAGGTGTTAGTCCTCATGCAGGACCCTGTAGTGCCAAGGATAAAAACCCTCGTGTCCCTTATGCAAAGCATGTGCTCCAGCACTGCTCCCCACAGCCATAGTTCTTTTTGTTTTTGTTTTTGGGCCACACCCAATGATGCTCAGGGGTTACTCCTGGCCTCCTTGCTCTGTGCTCAGGATTTACTCCTGGGGACCATATAGGACAATGGGGATCAAACCCAGATCAGTGGTATGCAAAGCAAATGTACTATCACCCACTGTACTATCACCCCAACCCCTCCCCACAGTTCTTCTTCTCTTTGTATTTCTTTTTTTGTTTTGTTTTTGCTTTTTGGGTCATACCTGGTGATGCACAGAGGTTACTCTGGCTTTGCACTCAGAAATTGCTCCTGGCGGTGCTCAGGGGACCATATGGGATGCTGGGAATTGAACCTGGGTGGGCCGCGTGCAAGGCAAATGCCCTACCCGCTGTACTATCGCTCTAGCCCCTTCTCTTTGTATTTCTTTGTGTAACTAGTCATCAGATATTGAATGCGTTTTGATTTGTTTACTGACTGCTTCCTATGCCATTATTAACTTTAATGAACTCAGAAAAGATTTAATATACTGCATATCCCCAGGACTTAACAGAGTGACCCCATATAAAAAAACAAAAAGGAATATTCGTTGAATGAACAAATGAATTAATGAATGAACTCCGCAAACTCATACCTGTCACATTTTATGGACTTGAACAGGATTTTGAGAATCCTTACTCAAAGCATTTTGTATCACTAAATCCAACCCAATAATGAAAACTAGATGATTTATTTAGGAGCATATTGACTCAACTCAAACCTTTGTAGGTACTAATTCAGGCTTTTAGATATGCGTTGCTGATTTGAACAAAATCAATGGACTTTAAAGAGATGAAGCTTACAAGGATTTTATAGATGGCAAAATAGTTAAAAAGCAGCATATGTTAAAGACATTAATTTCTTTGGATTGCCAGAACACTAAGAAAGGGAGGAGTGTGGAAGGTAAAATTTAAAGTCACTATATCTCTAAGAATGGAAATTCTTCCTAGACTGGAACAAGTATAGCCATCAATAGCATCCAAGTTCTACTTTCTGGGATAATCCTATTACTCCAAGTATTGCCACATTGAGCAAAATCTAGGCTAGCCTGTTGGGACACACTGTAGGGACAAGCACTTATTTATTCTGAATGATAAATGCTTTATCAGAATCTGAATGTTTCTCAGTACTGATATCTGAAGTCAGTTAGCTTATGCAAAGACTGTTTCAGAGGTGGAGACTTTAGCTACAGTGGCCTATTTTATGAAGTGATGTCAGGGTAGCAATACCCATGTGTTCATTACCTGTTCTCCCTGTTGATCATGTCTGGAAAGTTATGGAATAGATGGTATGTTCACTCTGTTCCCTCAGTAAGTTGGCTAGTATTTAGACGCTCTCTCATCCAAATTTCCTGGGCTCAGTGCCCCTAAATGTATCACAAACACCTGTCCTGCCTCCCCCCCCCCCACCCCATCCATGTGGCCAGCAGCTGAGCTTGCTGATGGGTCATAGCTCACACCTGCTTGAATCTCAGATTGTTCTAGGCTGATAGGGCTACCTTGACCAGAGATGCACACTGGCTTTGTTCTGATTCTTCCAGGTTCTCCACGGAATTCCTATTCATTGTAAAGGAGAATGGTGTTTTGCAACTAAGGTCAGTGTCCAGAGATTGTGCGTTTCTTTTCAGGAGTGACTGCTTCTGGGGTCTTTCAGTGGACAGAGCCAGGAAGTGTATGCTAAATAGTAACTCATGCACACACATAGCTCTCTAAATGCATTTTACCTTCTATGTTTTTAAAATATTCCTGTGGGGCCAGAATAATAGTACAGCGGATAGGGTGTTTGCCTTGCACATGGTTGACGTGGGCATCCCATATGCTCCCCTGCTGCGTGGCTAAGTCAAACAGGGTCCCTGAGGTGGAGGGAGAAGGGCAACGGAGTAAGGAGGGCTGACAAGCAGTGCTCATGCAGCATCTTTATTGAACAAGCAACAGACTTTTATGGGTCTCTAGAAGGAAGCATATGTTAGAAAAATATCCAAAAAAAAAAAAGGAAAAATATCCAGGAATGTTTAGGATTCATAAGTTTAGAATATACTGGGTTCCTAGACGTCAATAATGTTTTTCAATAGGGCTGGAGCGATAGCACAGCGGTAGGGCATTTGCCTTGCGTGGAGCCAGCCCGGCTGAGCCGGGTTTGATTCCTCCACCCCTCTCGGAGAGTCTGGCAAGCTACTGAGAGTATCTCACCCACATGGCAAAGCCTGGCAAGCTACCCGTGACGTATTGAATATGCCAAACACAGTAACAACAAGTCTCAAAAAATGAAGATGTTACTGGGCCCGATCGAGCAAATCGATGAACAATGGGAGGACAGCGCAGTGCTACATAGTTTCCATGATATTTTCTTTGGTTATATACTGATATACCTTAGCAACATGTTCTGCCACAAGAACAGGGAAAGAACCTGCTAGAAAAATAAGAAAGTCAGCCCTTAGATTGTGTAACCCTAAGACAATGGTCTCTATAAACCACCTTTAGACAACACGTCCCCAGGACAAGAACTTTTTTTAATATTAACTAGCACAGGCTCCCAACATATCCCCCTTTTCTATTTTGTAATGGCAGACGTTGCTCTGTAGCTAAGTGCATCTGATGTACCATTAACCACATGTTATTTAACTGCAGCACTATCATTCTTATAATACAGGGTATCATAGCAAATAATATTCATATAAAAATAATAAATCCAATAATAATATTCAGTAAGTTGATAGGTTTAACATATGAAGATAGACCTTTCAAAAATTCTACTGGATTTGTGTCTGGTTCTTTAATTTTTGGAGCTTGCTGTATGCCTAAGATTTCTTGATGTAATGTTAACAGATCCAGACTACCATTAGTATCATGCCAGAGACCCGCAACATGATTCTTATTTTTTCCCATAGATACGTGATATCAATGTATTTAGCTTTAGTTACACAAATCCAAGTAAAAGTTATGATGACATCTTAGTTTCCATCATGCCTGCAATGTCTGTACCTCATTACCCATCACTTTGACTACATCCCATCAGGTATTTATTTTTTCATCCAATTTTCTGTTTATAGATTTTTGCAGGCTTAAAGCAGTACTCACATTTTTAGACAATTCATTGACTACATGAGCTATTTGTATTGAATGTGATAGAGCAATTCCTGCCATAGTAGCAGTAACAATAATACTAATCAAGGCTAAAACTCCAACTACAACTAATCCTACTACCCTCTTAGGTCTAATTAGTTTAAACAGAGTTTGCAATACCACCAATGATTTTTCTTCAGCTCTAGGACCCATAATATTGGTAGGAATCAATAAAAAAGGTCGTTTTAGAATTAATACTTGTTTCCCTAGACCAACACCCATAATACAATTAGTAATCATATAATTATTACATGTTACATTCCAGACTCTTGACATATAAATAATATTAGTGTATCCAAACATAAAATCCCAGGAGAGTGGTACACAAACTTTAACAGACCCATCAGTTTGTAAAGCGCTCATATCAAGAGAGAATTGTACATTCTGATTTCCATTAGGAGAGTTCAATTGTTCTACATTGTTGTGATATGATTCATTGTCCTTTCCCATCGCTAAGGCCACTCTCCATATTCCCATCTGATGACCTTCATTCAGCAGTCCCCGAGTGCATCTGCAATTTTCCAGTTGCCAATCGAACTTGAATCTTGAGCTTTAGGATGCCAGCAGATCCACGTGTAGTTCTGCGTGGTCCAGGAACTGGACTGAAGACTCCTGCACATCATCCACATCAAGGATAGAGAGGGTACAACAGTTTGTGTGCAAGTCTCTAAATCTGGTGGTAAATATGTTGGGGCTGGATTGAGCTATCAGAATGAGCCTATGTAGACTGTACCGTACAATAGGCAGGAACATAGGGACCCATGAAAATGCTCGAGATTTCTCGTGTGTCCTGACTGGTTTGGATGAAGCAGAATATCTTTTTCCTTTAAGATGCCTTCAGTAAATAATTTCATAAATTTCAGTATATTGAAAAAGTCAGTTTTTCCTTTTCTCACAGAAGCCCAGCCTGATCTTTGACATGTAGATTCTGGGTTCTGGCCCAGCCTAGTCTTTGGGATGCACATTTCAAATGCTTGCCCAGTTTGTCTTTGGGATGCAAACCCAAAATTCCTAGCCCAAGATAGGTTTCGGTTTCGGTTTTGAATCTCTTTCCTTAGGCCAAGATGCACTGGCCTGCGGACGCTAGGAAACAATACATGCTTTGCCTGCCTCAATGTTCTTTCTGTAACTTCTTTTGATGACATCACTGTATTGAGCCCTTTAGAGTATGAACAGTAAGATAATAATAAAAGGAGATTTTTGGAGCTCTCTACCTTTGTCACAGCATCTGAGAGAACCTGGACCCTTCATGAAATAAATTTCTCTCACGTTCCTTGTCTCAGTGCCTCCGAATGAATGAACATTCACGCAACATAAATAAGATCCATCGTAGGATTGAGACCACTTAGAAAATTCTGTACCATTAATAGTAACAACATTGGTAAGATTCTTCCAATATAGTACATGATCCTGCAAACCCAGACATCCTAAAGTTACATTAACAGTTGCATTCCTTTCTAAAGAGATGGGCACTCTCCTAGATGTACCACTAAAAGATATGTTTGTTGATGCATTCAATATGATTAGCTCTTGACTCTCCAACATACTGAGAAGCATTGTTATAAAACTGAATTTGTTCCCCTCTCCAAGTGGCTAATTGTAACACAGGAGGATCCGGGACACAGGTCCAAATGATCTCACTCCAGACCGGTTGTGACATTAACGTCATTGTGGCTAACAGTTGGCAGAGCCACAACATAGACGGTTGGTTCTTGTGTGTTGGGATTATTAGCATCTTCCTCATCTTCCAGCGAACGATTCACATTGGCCAATTCTTGTTCTTCCTCTTTTTCTTCCACTTGCTGGATGAATTGCACTGGTAATCATCGTGGTTCATTGTGGATTCTGGAAAAGACACAAGCATATCCTTTCCCCCACATTAATACAGGTTCAGGTCTATACCATTGATGAGTATTTGGATCTTTCCACTTGGCCTGAGCAAATTTTTTCTTATCATTATCTTCCAGAAGCGATCAGCTGCACTAGAATCATCCTTATTTAAATTTTTTAAATTTTGGACAAATAAGGCATGAGATAATAAATCCTGAGGTGTCTGTTTATAGACCTCCCTACTAACACCCGTTTTCTTTTGATGTATGAAGCATAACCTTCAAGGTCTGATAAACTCTCTCCATAATAGCTTCTCCTTTTGGATTATATGGAATTCCAGTAACATGCTTAATATCAAATGTATTGCAATAGTTTTGAAATGTTTTACCGGTACATCCTGAGTCATTATCAGTCTTATAGGATTGTGGAATACCAAATTGAGCAAATTGACTAAGATAATGGCGCAATACATCCTTAAAGGCATCACCAGTTTGTAAAGTTGCAAAGATCAGGCCTGAAAATGTGTCCACTGAAACATGAATAAATTTCAATTTTCCAAATGAAGGTTCATGAGTAACATCCATTTGCCATAATTCATTAGGAAGGAGTCCTCTTGGATTAACCCCAACAGAAACTATTCTGGAATGAGTTGCACAGGCAGGGCATTTTTTTTTGCATGCTTGATGATGTTCTTTCTTTCTTTCTTTCTTTCTTTCTTTCTTTCTTTCTTTCTTTCTTTCTTTATTGAATCACTGTGGGAAAGGTCACAGAGCTTTCAGGTTTAGGTCTCAGTCATGCAAATATCAAACACATTTCCCTTTACCAATACTTATTTTTTACCATGAAGAACCCCAATAAAACCCCACCCCCCACCCCTCCCAGTCCCTGTGGGGCAGATGAATTCTAGTTAACACTCTATCTGCTTTGATTAGATTCATTGTTTCAATAAAAGATTCACCACTATTATTTAGAGTTTACCCCCCCCCAAATCAGACATGCTGAAAAAGCATTGTGAAGTGATTTGCTTTCTACAGCTGGGTTCAAGAATTAAATGTTGGTTTTGGATTTCTGCTATTTTACTTATTGACCCTGGAAGTATTTCTACTGAAAGTCAGATAGTTAAGAAATTGGTTTCTGTGCTCTGGAGTCATGGCCTTACTGGAGAGCCGCTAGTGGGGGGCAACTGGTGGCCTCGGTAGGGCGTGAAGGGCGGACTGAAACGTCCCCCTTCCCATGAGGTTTTAGTCGCCCCCACTCCCCCGGCTCATACCTGCTGTCCACAAGGCTCCCATGCGGCCGCCATCTTTCTTTCCAGAGGGAGGAGGGCGGAAGGGACCAACACCCTTTCCCCTCCGGGCAGACATGATGGCCTGGATTAACGCATAGTCCTTTCACTTTTCTGCTCCAAGCTGCTGGGTTCTGCATTAAGTCCTTGTGCTTCTGGGGCTGTGGCCGTGCTGGAGAGCCGCTCGTGGGGGGCAACTGGTGACCTCGGTAGGGCGTGGGCAGGGCATTTTTTAACAATTAATTGTGCTTCCTCTCTAGTAAGTCCAAATTGATATTGCAAGGCTTTTTCATTTTGATGATGTAATTTATGTGACTGTTCAGATATAAGAACAGCATGAAATCTAAGAACAAGGTCTACTTGCTCATTGCCCTCAGATAAAGGACCTGGTAACCCCGAAGGAGCTCTGATATGTCCCACATAGACCCTACAGGTCCAGCTTTCAAGCATTGCTGAATATTAATAAACAAAGTAACAATGGGAGAGGTTCTCTTTTGAGGCAAAATGGCTGTTTCTACTGCTGCCAAATTTTTAGCTATATAGCAGCTATCCTTAAAAATATTCAAAGGAGGGGCTGGAGCGATAGCACAGAGGGTAGGGTGTTTGCCTTGCGTGTGGATGACCCGGGTTTGATTCCCAGCATTCCTATGGTCCCCTGAGCACCTCCAGGAGTGATTTCTGAGTGCATGAGCCAGGAGTAATCCCTGTGCATCGCCGGATGTGACCCAAAAAGAAAAAAAAATTTCAAAGGTTCTTCTCATAATTACAAAGTTTTCCAAATAGCAAATAATTCACTCTGCTAAGCAGATGCAGTAGAAATAGTAGAAATAGTAGAAATACAGTTGTAAACAACTGTAGTTTATCTTTCACAACTATGATAGCAAATCCTTTAGAGGTGCCATCAGTAAAGACAGTTAAGGCACCTGCAATAAGAATCTTTTTAACAACATGGGGAAAGATAAAAGATATTTTTAAGGCAAATTGTAACAATTTATGACCAGGATGATTATCAATATTTCCAGTATATCCTAAAAATGCTAGCCCCTAAGAATCTTCCATAGAGAATAACCAGTCTACCTGTTTTTTATTTTAGGGTACCACAATTACTGAAGAATCCATAGCAAGCAATGATTGTGATCTTTTTCTTCCAGAAATACTTAATTCACTACAAGCTTCTATATAAGTTAATAATGTTTTAGAAGGTAAAATGGAATAATGTATCCATTCCAAAGGCCCATCTTGCCATAAGACAGCAGTAGGCATGTAATTAGTAGGACATATGCATAAGTAAAATGGATTATTATAATTCAAGCATTTTTGCTGAGCTGCTTGAAGAGCATCCTCCATTACTTCTAATGGCAAGGAAGCTTCAAGAGTTAACTCCCTGGGGGATAAAAGATCAGCATCTCCTTTTAATATATCAAAAAGAGGTTTTAATTCCCCAGTGGTTAATTTTAAAACAGGTTAAATCCAATTAATATCTGTAGATAAGTGAGGAGTAGGAAGGTCCGCCGACCTCAATGATATACTGCCACGTCATGGCAAGGGGGTGGCAATGGTGCCAACTGGTGAAGAGTGAACCAACAGGTACAGAGATGCAGGCAGGTGCAGGGCTGGACTCCTTGCATTGACTGTGTCAATCTGGCCAGTACTTTCTATATGTGAGCAGCACATCCATGCACGAGGTGTGTGGTGTGTTCATCAGCATGCAGATCATTACAACGTGCCACCCACATGGCAGAGCCTGGCAAGCTACCCGTGGCATATTCAATATGCCAAATACAGTAACAAAAATGGACCTCATTCCTCTGAACCCTGTAAGAGCCCCCAATATGGCAGTATAGAGAAGGACAAACAAGGAGAGGTTGCTAAAATCTCAGGGCCAAAATAGGCTGCCAAAACTAAGAAGAACTAAAATGGCCATCTGCAATTTTAACGCATGTACACTGGCATCAGAAGCATTCATCGAGGATCTAATGATGCAAGCACAGAAGACCAAGTATGACATCATTGGATTGGTCAAGACGAGAAGGCATTGATCACATCACTCCAGTTTCAACACTGGAGAAGAACTGTTCCTCGAAACATGCGACAGTAGAGGCATCAGTGGTGTCAGTGCCCTCTTCAACACAAACTTGGCCATGAACATTGGTTCATTTGAATGCCTAACAACCTGAATCAGATGCATACATTTGAATAGATGTGGGTCATTGATGGCTGTTTCTATTTTTGATTTCTATGCACCAACATCCAACTATGATGAAGAAGAAATTGAGAAGTTCTACATGGAGCTGAAGACGTTCTATAAAGAAGACCACATCTTCTACAAGGTCATTGTCGGCGATTTTAACGCCAAGATAGGACCAAGAAGGTTGTTCGAAGAACTCCACATTGGGACCCACAGCCTAGAATGGAACGAACAGGGTGAGAGATTGTCTGAGTTAATCAAGACCATCCATGGTAACTCGCAGTTCGAGAAAGCCGAATCTAAACATTGGACATGGGAGTCTCCCGGTGAACAGTTCCACAGTGAAATTGATCACATCATATTCAAACAACAGTTTTGCCTTACCAATGTCGCTGTTGTCCCAAAATTCCAAATGGGATCAAACCACCGTCTCCTTTGTGCAAAATTCTACTTCACAGAGCGAGGAGAAAGGGCTTCGAAGTTTAAGATGAAAACTCCCAGAACAACCACCAAATGGGAGCTCTTTGGCACTATTGCAGCAATATGAGAAGATGCTGTCGTTGACAACATCAACAAAGAATATAAATGACTGGTTCAGCACCTTCATGATTGTGCAAGGAATGCAGAGAGAGAGACAGAGACAGAGACAGAGACAGAGACAGAGAAAGCTGCAAAAAATTCCCGTCTTCAGAAGCTCTCGAGCTCATTCGCCAACATGATTTGGTATGAGCCTCAGGCAATCACAAGGTAACGTACAAACTCGAAAAGCTGTGCAGAGAAGCGATAAAGGAAGACCTTAATAAGAGAAGAGCAGCAGTGTTGGCTGATGTGGCAGAAGCTGGGAAAAGTATTCGCAATGCCTGCCTGTCCTTCGCCAACTACAAGACCAAGATGACTGCCCTCCAACGTCCTGATGGATCTACCACATCTTCCAGAAGGGTAATGAAAAAGGTTATCCATGACTTCTACTTGGATCTCTCCAAATTCCCCAGGATGGCTATGTCATTCCCAGCATTTTCCCTTCCGAAATCCAATATGCCATTTTGTTGGTAAAGAAGCGTATAGCACCCGGTCCAGACAAGGTCAAACCTGAACACCTGAAGAATCTGCTGCCAGTACTCATCATTTCACTGGCTTGGTTCTTCACATGCTGTCTGAATGCAAGGTTCCTTCCCAGTGGAAAACCAACAGGACTGTTCTTTTGTACAAGAAGGGAGACATCCATGACATTGGCAACTATCACCCAATCTGCCTGTTGTCCGTTGTCTACAAGTTATTCACTTGAGTTATCCTGAATAGGATTGGCAGAACACTAGATGAAGGACAACCATGCAAGCAAGCAGGGTTCTGAAAAGGATTCAGCACGATTGACCATATCCACACCAAGCTCATTGAGGTTTTGCAAGAGTTCAAGATGCCACTCTGTCTAATGTTCATTGATTTAAAGAAGGCCTTTGATTCTGTTGAGACTGAAGCGATTATCGAAGCCCTAGCCAAACAGGGTGTTCAAACTCAGTACATCAGGATCCTCCATGAGTTGTATCACCACCAGGATCTCACCATTCTTTTTAATTAATTAATTTATTTTTATTTTTGGGTCACACCCGGTGGTGCTCAGGGGTTACTCCTGGCTCTGCACTCAGGAATTACCCCTGGCGGTGCTCAGAAGATCATATGGGATGCTAGGAATCGAAGTCAGGTCAGCCACATGCAAGGCAAACTCCTTACCCGCTGTGCTATCGCTCCAGCCCACCATCTCACCATTCTTCAAGGAAGCGATCATCAACGTAGAGACATTCGACAGGGTGATACCATTTCACTGAAACTCTTCAGTGCCACCCTCAAGAACATCATGTGACGATTGGAATGGGAGGGAATGGGAGTGAAGATAGACTGTTGGCAACTACATCACCTCCACTTCACTGATGACATCATTCTTCTAATAACACCAAATATCAGCCAAGCAGCACAAATGCTGGCCGACTTCAACCGTGAATGTGGAAAGGTTGGACTGTAGCTGAATCTCACAAAGACAATGTTCATGAGAAATGGACCAGTTCCTGATGTTCCATTTGCTCTCAATGGAACAGACATCTCTGAATGCAGCAGTTGCGTGTACCTAGGTTAAGAATTCAACATGACAAATGACCTGGCACCTGAACTGCACAGGAGGAAGAGAGCGGCATGGAACGCCTTCAAGATTCAAGAGTGTCAAAGAAGTGGTTAAGAAGATGAAGAATTTCTAGCTCCGGGCACATCTCTTCAACTCCGCCATTCTTCCTGCACTAACATACGCCTCAGAGCTGGGCCCTACAAAACAGGATGAGAACACTATTCGGGTCTCCCAAAGAGGAATTGAAAGAACTATGCTTGGAATACCACATTTCACTCAAGTGAGAGAAGAAATCCATAGCTCCAACCTCCATTGATGATCAAGAATCAGGGACGGGGGCTGGAACGATAGTACAGCGGTTAGGGCGTTTGCCTTGCACGCAGCTGACCCAGATTCAATTCCCAGCATCCCATATGGTCCTCTGAGCACTGCCAGGGGTAACTCCTGAGTGCAGAGCCAGGTATAACCCTTGTGCATCGCCGAGTGTGACCCAAAAAGAAAAAAAAAAGAATCAGGGATGCTGTTTCATTTGCCAAGGCATTAAAAACCAGATGAGCTGGACACGTAATGCGATTTAGAGATGACTACTGGACTAGAGCTGTTACCGACTGGATTCCACGGGACGTCAAAAGAACATGTGGCTGCCTACCTATGAGATGGTCAGACTTCTTCGTCCAAATCCTGAACAAACGGTTTGAGGCTCTTCATGTTCCTGGAGCGAGATGCCATTGGGCTACACTAACACGTGACAGGGACAAATGGAGATGTTACTGGCACCTGCGCTCGAACTAATCAATAAGCAATGGGATGACAAGTAATACAAGTAATACAAGTATTTTTTTAAAAAATTTTATTAGTGAATCACCGTGAGGTACAGTTACAGACTCACAAACTTTTGTGCTTTTCAGTCATATAATGCTCAAGTACCCATTCCTCCACCAGTGCCCATTCTTCACCCCCAATGATCCCAGTATCCCTCCCACGCCCCCTCACCCCCTCAGCCCCCTCCACACACCCCCGCCTCCGTGGCAGGGCATTCCCTTTTGTTCTCTCTCTCTCTCTCTCTCTCTCTCCTTTTGGGTTTTGTGGTTTGCAATAGAGGTATTGAGTGGCCATCGTGTTCAGTCTATAGTCTACTTTCAGCATGCATCTCCCATCCCAAGCAGGTCCTCCAACCACACTTTACTTGGTGTTCCCTTCTTTATCTGAGCTGCCTTTTCCTCCAGAAGATACAAGTAATTTTTGATAATCATTTAAAGTTTTCAAACAATCTCTCTGGATTTGAACTTTTTGTGGCACAATTCGGTCCTGTAATAATCTATAACCCAAATATTCATAGGGGGCTTTCCATTGGATTTATCTGGTGCTACTACAAGCCCCATTTCTTAAGATTATCTTGTAATGCCACATATGCTTCTTTTATTAAATCTTCAGTTTTAGCAGCCATAAGAATATAATCCATATAATGTATTATCATGACCTGCTTAAATAATTTTCTTACAGGCTGAATAGCTTTAGCTACAAACTTTTGACACCAGGAACGGGTGTTTTTTCATTCTTTGGGGTAAAACAACCCAATGATAATGTTCATAAGGTTTTTTTGGTAAATTAATAGTAGGAACACTAAAAGCAAAGCGACAGCAATCTTTTTCTTGCAAAGGTATAGTGAAAAAGCAATCTTTTAAATCCAAGACAACTTTGTAATACAAATCAGAAAAAGCTATAGGACTTGGCAGGCCAGGTTGCAGAGCTCCCATAGTCTGCATAGTGTCATTAATAGTTCTAAGATCTTGTAGCAACCTCCATTTATCAGATTTCTTTTTTATTACAAAAATAGGTGAATTCCAGGGAGAATTAGAAGGCACTATATGTCCTAACTTTAATTGTTCTTGAACTAACTTTTCTGGAGCCGCGAGCTTTTCTTTATTAAGTGACCACTGCTCAACTCAGACAGATGTATCAGAAAGCCAAACTATTGGTCTGCTCGCTCAACAGTGACCTGGTGGGTGGGGGGTTGGGAATCCAGGTAGGGTGCGGCAAAACCCACACCCATTTTCTGTTATGCCTAGCTGCTTCTTTACAGAAATTATAATAATTGGACTTCCTTAACAGGTAGTCTCCTTCCGCAAGCACCGCTTGTGCCAGCTGTTTCCAATCATTGGGATGAAGATTTTCTTTTGTTACCTGCTTCATAATAGTAATAGTATAAGTAGCATATGGTCCATATTATGAGCAGGCCAACTTTAATTCTTTAATTTCCTTGAGGGTAAGACTATTATGCACACAGTTTCCTGCGCATTCAGTCTTTTTTTTATTATTATTATTAGTGAAACACCATAAGGTACAGTTGTAGATTTACAATTTTTTGTGTTTGGGTTTAGATTATACAATGATCAAATACCCATCCCTCCACCAGTGCCCATTTTCCACCACCATGGATAATATCCCTCCCACCCCCATCTCTCCCATCCCACCCTGCCTCTGTGTCAGGGCAATCCCTTGTGTTCTCTCTCTCCTTTTGGGTGTTGTGGTCTGCAAAAGAGGCTTTGAGTGGCAAACATGTTCAGTCCATAGTCTACTTTCAACATGCATCTTCCCTCCTGGGAGGATCCTCCAAACATCCTTTATTTGGTGCTCCCTTCTCTATCTGAGCTGCCCTTTCCCCTAGAATGCCTGGCTGGCCTCTAAGCTATGGAGTAATCCTCCTGGTGCTTATCTCAGCTATTCTTGGGCATTAATCTCATATTTTGTTACTTTATATTCCCCAGATTAATGCAATCTTTCTATGTCTATCCCTCTCTTTCTGACTCATTTCGCTTAGCATGATACTTTCCATGTTGTACCACTTGTACATAAATTTCATGACCTCATCTTTTCTAACAGCTACATAGTACTCCATTGTGTAGATGTACCAAAGTTTCTTTAACCAGTCATCTGTTCTTGGGCATTCAGATTTCTTCCAGTTTCTGGCTATTGTAAAGAGTGCTGCAATGAACAAACAAGTGCAGATGTCACTTCGACTATACATTTTTGCCTCTCTGGGATATATTCCCAGGAGTGGTATTGCTGGGTCAAATGGGAGCTCAATTTCTAATTTTTTGAGCATCATCCATACTGTTTTCCAGAAGGGCTGAACCCATCGATATTCCCACCAGCAGTGAAGAAGTGTCCCTTTCTCGCCACATCTGCGCCAGCATCGGTTGCTTTTGTTCTTTTGGATGTGGGCCAGTCTCTGAGGTGTGAGATGATATCTCATTGTGGTTTTGATCTGCATCTCCCTGATGATTAATGATGTAGAGCATTTTCTCATGTGCTTTTTTGCCATTTGGATTTCTTCTTTGAGAAAGTTTCTGTTCATTTCATTGCCCCATTTTTTGATGGGGTTGGATGTTTTCTTCTTGTGGAGTTCAACCAGTATTTTGTATATCCTTGATATCAACCCCTTGTCAGATGTGTATTCGGCGAATATCCTTTCCCATTCTGTAGACTGTCTTTGTATTTTGGTCACTTTCTTTTGAGGTGCAGAAGCTTCTTAGTTTAAGATAGTCCCATTTATCTATCTCTGTTTTCACTTGCTCGGCCAGTGGTGTGGCATCTTTGAAGATACCATTAGCTTCAATGTCATGGAGGGTTTTGCCAACTTTGTCTTCAATGTACCTTATGGTTTCTGGTCTGATGTTGAGGTCTTTAATCCATTTTGATCTTACTTTTGTACATGGTGTTAGGCAGAGTTCTGAGCCCACTTTTTTGCATGTAGCCATCCAGTTCTGCCAGCACACTTTGTTAAAGAGGCTTTCCTTACTCCATTTCACATTACTTGCACCTTTATCAAAGATTAGATGATCATATGATTGAGAGGAGATGTCATTGTATTCAACCCTATTCCACTGGTTTGCAGTTCTGCCTTTGTTCCAGTACCATGCTGTTTTGATTATTACTGCTTTGTAGTACAGTTTGAAGTTAGGGAGGTTGATTCCTCCCATTTTCTTTTTCCCAAGAATTGCTTTAGCTATTTAGTATTCGGGGGCTTACTGTTCCATATAAATTTCAGGAGTGTTTGCTCCATTTCTTTGAAGAATGTCATGGGTATCCTTATAGGGATTGCATTGAATTTATACAATGCTTTCAGTAGTATTGCCATTTTGACAATGTTAAGTCTCCCAACCCATGAGCAGGGGATATTTTTCCATTTCCTCATGTCCTCTTTTATTTCCTGAAGTAGCAGTAGTAGTAGTAGTTTTGTAGTTTTCTTTGTACAGGTCCTTTCCTTAGTTAAGCTGATTCCTAGGTATTTGATTTTCTGGGGCACAATTGTGAACGGGATTGTTTTTTTCATGTTGCTTTCTTCTCTCTCACTGTTTGAGTATAGGAAAGCAATGGACTTTTGGGTATTGATTTTATACCCTGCAACTTTACTATACAAGTCTATTGTTTCTAGGAGTTTTTTGGTGGAGGTTATTGGGTTCTCTAAGTATAGTATCATATCATCTGCGAATAGTGAGAGCTTGATTTCATCCTTTCCTACCTGAATGCCCTTAATATCTTTTTCTTGCCTAATCACTATTGCAAGTACTTCCAGTACTATATTGAACAGCAGTGGAGATAGTGGGCATCCTTGTCTCATCCCTGATCTTAGAGGGAAGGCTCTCAGTTTTTCCCCATTGAGGATAATGCTTGCTGTAGGCTTGTGGTAGATGGCTTTAATTATGTTGAGGAAAGTCCCCTCTATACCCATTTTGGCTAGGGTTTTCATCATAAAGGGGTGCTGGATCTCGTCAAATGCTTTCTCTGCATCTATTGATATAATCATATGCTTTTTATCTTTTCTTTTGTTGATATGATGGATTATGTTGATTGATTTCCGAATGTTAAACCATCCTTGCATCCCTGAGACGAATCCTACTTGGTCATGGTGTATGATCTTTTTGATGAGTAGTTGGATTCTATTTGCTAATAGTTTGTTGAGGATCTTTGCATCTGTGTTCATCAGGGATAGCGCATTCAGTCTTAACGGAATATAGAGTAAATTCCCTGACATCCTCTCCTTCTGCCAGAGCCGTTGCAATCGCTTCCTCTCACACAGATTGCCTTTCAGAATATGAAGGAAAAGGCTGAGTGTTTGCCTCTTGAATCTTCTTAATGGGAGTAACAGTTAATTTTTGTAACTGATCTGCTATAAGTACTTTCTTCTTCTAAAACAGCTACTATAGGAACTATGGGAGCCGGAAGCACTATCCTTTGTTCTCACTCCTTCTTAGTTTCTATTTTCTCCCTTTTCTCTTCAGTAACACATTTTTTTTCTGTTAGCAGATTCCTTCCATAATTAATTTCCAGAGAGCAAATTTCCAGAGAGCAAAAGTCTACTGGAGTCTTATCAGGACCACAATTATTAAAATGCTGCTGGAGCTCTTTGACCTACTTGTTTCCAAATTTGCTCATTTAGAATTCCTTGGTTAGGAAACCAAGGAGAAACATTATGTACATGCTGCAAAAATTTTACAATCTGACTTTCTTTTACTTTAAATCCTCTACTTTGAATCAATAAAGCGAGCGACTGTGCAGTTTTTTGGTTACCTAACTGCTCCCCCATTTTACTCCTTATGTATTTTACAATTTCCCATGGTTTCTTTTTTCTTGCTTGGCCAAGCAAATTTCTCTTACCTCTATTACTTACCTCTCATAAGCCTGAGTCATTAATGCAGTTGACCGTCTTACGGGTGCTCTCTGTAGTCCTCCTGCCTTTAGGTCCCTCTTCGGGCGCCACCTGCCGCGTCCAGTGCAGCTAAGTCAAACAGGGTCCCCAAGGCGGAAGGGAGAAGGGCAATGGGGTCAGGAGGACTGACAAGCAATGTTCATGCAGTGTCTTTATTGAACAAGCAACAGACTTTTATAGGTCTCTAGAAGGAAACATACATTGGAAAAATATACAGGAATGTTCAGGATTCATAAGTTTAGAATGTACTAGGTTTCTAGACATCAATGATGTTTTTCTATAATTACATAGTTTCCATCATATTTTCTTTGGTCTTATATTGATATACCTTAGCAACATGTTCTGCCACAAGAACGGGAAAGAGCCTGCTAGAAAAACAAGAAAGTCAGTCCTTAGATTGTGTAACCCCAAGACAATGGTCTCTATAAACCAGCCTTTAGACAACATGTCCCTGGGACAAGAACTTTCTTATTAATAACTAGCACAGGCTCCCAACAGTCCCCCGAGTACTGCCAGGAGTATTCTTGAGTGCAGAGCCAGAAGTAACCCCTGATCATTGCCAGGTGTAACTCAAAAAAAACAAACAAACATTTCAGTGTTTTTGTCAAGGGATTTGGCTCTGAGGTAGAAGAGTTTGCTTTGTATGTGTGAGGCTCTGGGTTAAAACACAACTATACAACAATAACAACAACAAACCACAATACTGGTGCATTGTATTGCTAACTCCAGACCTGATGTAGCGCCACAGGACTCATCTTCACAATTGCCTCATCAATCCTAATTTTTTTCCTGACAGTGAAATACATGATTTTGATTATCTATGATTTCTGTAGTACTTCCCTGCCTAGTATGCATAGAAAATTCTTTCAGAGCTATTAATCCATACCCTTCCAATTATCTATAAATGCTCTACTCTAGCCAAAGCAACAGACTTTTATAGGTCTCTAGAAGGAAACATACATTGGAAAAATATACAGGAATGTTCAGGATTCATAAGTTTAGAATGTACTAGGCTAGAGTAGAGCATTTATAGATAATGACTTTTGCCTCTGCTTTTATTTCTAGTCAAAAGACCGTTTTTCAAAGTTCTACATGGATCACCATATTCATCCCCAAATTCCCTCAGACTACACCATTATAGTTAACCCTGTCCTCCTAAACTTAACCACATGCAACCTCTGACCTGGGTGCCATAGCGATAGATTTTCTCTTACAAATGTCACTGAAAGAAACCGCAGGACATAATCTTTCTTTCTTTCTTTCTCCCTTTCACCCTTCCTTCCTTCCTTCCTTTCCTTCCTTTCCTTCTTTCTTCTCTCTCTCTCTCTCTCTCTCTCTCTCTCTCTCTCTCTCTCTCTCTCTCTCTCTCTCTCTCTCTCTCTCCCCTACCCTCCTTTTGGGCATTTGTGATACAGATACTGAAAGGTTATCATGTATATCCCTTTACCTACATTCAACACTCAGTTTTGGTCCAGAGTGATTATTTCCAACTGTTATTTATCCTAACTGACAGGGTGTAGTATTTTGCATGCAACTTCTTCTCACTTAGCACAGTGAATTTTGAGACATGTTTTTTGTTTCCCAATCAACTTGTTTTCACTATGGAGTAGTGTCCTTTTGTACAGATATTACATTTGAGTTGGGAGTTTCTTTCCAGGAACTTGCCCGTTTCACTGAGGCTGTGTGTGCAATTTATGGGCATATGTTTGTTTATACTGATCCTTTGTCATCCTTCCATTGCTGCAAGCTCAGCAGTGATGTCCCTGGGTCATCATTTATTTTAGAAATTTTTCTATCTTGCCAATAGATCACCCCTTGAAATGTTATTAAAAAATCTCTTTTTTCTCTCTAACAAGTTTTGGCACCATGACTGCAACCCTTGATGATCAGTATAGCCAGGCACATATGTAACCCCTGTCATTGCCACAACAACATTAACAATAATGAAGGGGGAAGGAGAAAAAATAAAGAAAAAGTATTAGGTTTTCTATTTGTGTATTTTGTTCTGTGTTTTGCTTTTGTTTTTAGGGTCATACTTGGTGATGCTCAGGAATTACTCCTGGTGATTCCCAGGAGACTTGGGTCAGCTGCATACAAGGCAAGGGCCTTAACTGCTGTTCTATCTCTCTGCCCCCCAAAACAGTGTATGTTTTTCATTTTTATTTTGTACCTAAACTCAAGGGTGTGTGGGAGCTACCCCATATTCAGGCAGATGATGAGATCCAGGGATCAGAACCCAGAGTCACATACATGTAAGCCACGTACTCCTCCACTGAGACATCACCTGCCTGGAGTTGTTTGTTCCAGTGGTATGAATTGGTAGGAGACTGAAGGCACAGTGGAAGAGGTTTTGATTTAAAAACTAAGACTAATGCTTCATGCTCTACTGAGGTCACAAGTTGCCCCCCACGAGTGGCTCTCCGGCACAGCCATAACACCAGAAACACAGAAACCAATCTCATAATTATCTGGCTCTTTGCAGAAATCCCTCCTGACTTACCTAGTAAAATATCAGAAATCCAAAACCTCATGGCCACTATTGCGGCCTCGTGACATCATATGGTTCTCATAACCAGCTATAGAAAACAAATTATTTCACAATGCCTTTTCAGCAATTCTGATTGTTGGGGGGAAATTCTAAACAATAATGGTGCATCTTTTGTCGAAATAATGAATGTAATCAAAGTAGAGAGAGTTAAGTAGAAATCATCTGCCTCACAGGCATTGGGAGGGGTGGGAGGGGGTATATTGGGGTTCTTGGTGGTAAAAAATAAGTACTGGTGAAGGGAAATGTGTTTGATCATTGAATGACTGAGACTTAAACCTGAAAGCTTTGTAACTTTCCCCACAGCGATCCAATAAATAAATATAAGAAAAGAAAAAAATAGACTAAGGGGCCAGAGATATAGTACAGTGGAGTAAGGTACTTTCTGGTCCTCACACATAACCAAGAATGACACCTGAATGCAAGGCTAGGAGTAAGTCTTGATCACTGCCTTGTGCCCCTCAAACACACACACACACACACACACACACACACACACACACATGGACATACACATGCAAACTGAGACTGAAATGCAGGTTTCTTCCCCAGTTATGAAAAGAACTTTAACAAACTCCTTAAGTCTTGCTTTAATCAATTTACTGGTGAAAAAGAAATAAAATAGCCATCAAAAGCTTTCTATGAAGATTTGACATAATGTAAACAAAGTATAAGGCTATATTAAATATAAAATAAAAGGTGTTATGATGAGTCCTAGGCAGGGCACATAATCAAACTGGAATGAGATCCCTGAGTTCAGAGGACAATTTCCCTAAAAGACTGACAACTGTTGGCGTTCCCAGGGGCCAAGAAGAGAACTTAAAGCATGGTGTGCCTTGCCTTTGACATGCCAAATAAGTATGAATTTTAAGTGGCACTTGGTTAGTTTTACAGGAGGACAGTGCAGTATCCAAGATCTTAAAAATCTGGAACTAAGACACACAGGACAAAAAAAAAGAGTTTAATAATAGGACTGTTTCTTTCCATGCTATGCTATTAGCTTCCTTGTTTTCACTTTCTCTGGTTCAGTGAGTATCAACCTGAGGATCCTTTTTCTTTCTTCCGGAATATATTCTCCTATCTGAGCAGGTGCTGCCACATTCCCTGACCCAGAAGGAATGGTGTGACCTGAGTGCCCCACCCAAAGTGACTCTATCCTCTTCCTAATAAATCTATCACCTATGATCACTTCCTCCCACCGGGTCTTGGCCCAGTCTCTCCATCCCAAGTGAGGTTCTCATGCACTGTGTGGAGTGTTGAACCAGGTCCAGGTACCCTTGTGGGACTGGGATGGAATGGAGGTAGAGAAAACAAGAGCTCCTGAGAATTTTCCTCCAAGGAACGTCTCATCCTCAGAGAACAATCCTCAAGACCCTCTGGAAAGATTGCTTACGGCTAACATGTTGTTTCTTGGCAACGGGAGTAGTTCCAACGTGTTCCAAGGAAAACAGCATCCTCCCTGAGGATTCGCTGACCCTGATGCCAGCCGGGATGGTTGGAGACAGGACTTCCTCCTGAAGTGGCCATGACCTGGAATTTCTTCCGACTGACTTGCCAGTGGCAGGTTTTTGTTCTATTGTGACATGAACCTCAGACTTGTCAGGTTGCCACCCGGATAACTTTTTCTCCCCTGCAGCAACCATTGCCTCTTGAACAATGGCCTTCAGGTGGGAGATCTTAACTGGGACACGGTGATGGAAGGGAGCGTGGGCAGGGGGGGAAAGGAGCCAACGTCAGCCTGGGCTTCAGGGTCTAGCACCCACCACCCTGGAGCTGAATCTCTTTGGAGGGGCCCAAGGCTCTGCCAACCGGTCCCGCTGCCTTCCTCTTCACCTTCCCTTTGTAAAGCGCACCCAGCCCGCTGTGGAGGCGAACTCTGCTGGTCCCGCTGATGAGCAGCTATGCTGCAGGCCAAGCCTGGGCCCAGAGCCTGACTAGGGCCAGGTCACGTGACCCCCCCCCCGCACGAGGGCGCGCGGGGAGGCGGGGCGCGGGGGGCGGGGGCGCGCACGACCGCGGCCGCGTTGCCCGGGAGCCGGGGGCGGGGCGGCCGGCGCGGCAATCATGGCGGCAGCGGCCTGGAGCTCCGACACCGGCGAGGCCGTTTACCGCTCCCGGGACCCTGTGCGCAACCTGCGCCTCCGGTAGCCCCGCGCCCCAGCCCCGACCGTGTCCTTCCGGCCCAGTGGACTCCTGCGTCTGCGTCGCTCACTCCCGCCGCCCCCCCTCACCCCCCACCCCGCCGACTCCCGTGCACGCGCCGCGTCCAGCCCCCAGGGCGCCCCTCAGGGCCCGTTGCCCCCCAGCATCGAGCCCGCGCCGCTTAGCATCACTGTCCGCCCTAGCACCCCGCGCCCCGCTGCCTCCTCTCGCTCCTCTGCGCGCGCTCCCCAGTGCT
Source organism: Sorex fumeus (assembly GCF_029834395.1). Lineage (NCBI taxonomy): Eukaryota > Metazoa > Chordata > Mammalia > Eulipotyphla > Soricidae > Sorex > Sorex fumeus. The sequence continues at coordinate 61,545,178 of NW_026606120.1, forward strand.
CGCGGCACCCTGTTCCCGCCTTCATCTCCTGACCCTCCTTCCCGACAGCGTCCACCTGCAGAGAGTGACCGCCAGCGCCTTCCTTCGAGACCCGCCCGCTGCCCAGGCCGGGAAGGACCTCCTGGGCTTGGCCGCCTTGTGGCCCCAAGCAACAGCCAGTGGGTGTCTGGGGGAGATGAGGCCCCTTGGGGTGTGGGCAAGGGGCTGGGCGGGTGCCCACCTGGTCAGACCCCGCAGAGCCAGGGCTGGACTGCAAGGAAAGGCCACGGGGCCCGAGCGCCTGCACAGAGCCACGGGCCCGTGGGTGGGAAGTGTGGCAGCCAGGCTTGAGGTCCAGACCTCCTCACATGATTCTGTGGGTGCAAGTGGGAGAAGGAAGAGGCGATTCCTGCCCTCAGGATACTCATCTGAACTGTGGTCAAAAGTAGTGCAGTGAAACCACCCTCCGTTAGAGATGGTATTGAGAAATGCTAGTTGTTGAGTGTAAACAAGGAATAGTCTCAAGTGTTACAGAGTGTGATTTCAGAATGTTTAGAAATTTCCATGGATATCCAAATAATACCATAGCATTTGTTTTTTTGGTCAGGGCATAGTGGTCCACACCCTAAAGCACTGTAGCACTGTTCTCCTGTTGTTCATCGCTTTGCTCTAGCGTGCACAGTACTGTCTCCATTGTGAGACTTGTTGTTACTGTGTTTGGCATATTGAATACGCTCAGGGGAAGCTTGCCAGGCTTTGCCCGGCGGGCGAGATACTCTTGGTAGCTTGCCGGGCTCTCTGAGAGGGACGGAGGAATCGAACCTGGGTCTGTGCAGTGGGTTGCGTGCAAGGCAAAGGCCCGACCTGCTGTGCTATGTCAAGGTCAACCACATTCTAAATATAAACAAATCATTTTAAAAAGGGCTGTTAAGTTGGGGTCTTCTTGGAAAAGTGGGATGTTCACAAAATCTATGTGCTTGAAAATTGCCTTATGTGGAAGTCAGGACGATGAGGATAGAGGACCTGATACTTTGCTAGTTCTGGGGTTTCTACTTTTATCGTATCCGTTTGAAAATGGTTCTCGTAAAAATGTGGGCAGTAGATTTTGAGCACTTGTCTCTGAAAAAGCATACTCAGCCAGGGCTACGTTCTAATCAGTTTCTTTAAATAATCACTTATTTGTTTTCCTGCTTTCCTTTGACTGCAACTCTCTTGTAATCACAGTGTGTTTGAAGCTAAATATATGACTCAGGGGCATTCATGACCAAACGTGCCATGCCAGGGTACCTTTCTAAGTCAGTGGAAACAGTCAGGATGGAAGAATTGCACTTCAGGGTCTGTGGCTGAAGTACACGAAAGCCTTCCGTGACCATTTGGTTTCATTCAGATCAGAGGAGAGAAGAGCACTTCTTGGGGCCTAATTTCAGATTCTCCGCATATCCGTGGCCTTCTAAGCTTTGTGTAGAGTACTTAATTGTTCACTGGCGCCCAGCTGCTTTGGTGGAAAGCCTGAAGCTTTAGTTGTAAGCAAGTGCAGAGCGAGGAGTGGTGCTGATTTACCTCAGACATCTATCTCCTTGTTTTCTCTGAAGGTGGCCACCGGCCTGATGAAGATGAAAAGGAGGAGGTCGAGATTGGGTGGCAGGAGAAGCTCTTCAGCCAGGTGAGCACGTGTCCCTCGTCTGCTGCATGTCCCTGCCCTTGGCCCCTGGTGGGGGAAGATTCTTGAGATGGATCTTATCAGACTGAGTTGTAAGAGGTTGTAGGACTTTAGAGCCCCCCTTGTGTGTTACTGTGGGTACGTAACCTAGCAACCAACATGCCCAGCATCCTGCTCACAGACCGGTCTGTTCCCTGTCTGGGTCACATGCCACCTTTTACTGCAGACTTGGAATTCACAATCTCTTTGGCCCCAGATTTCCTTGGATTATTTACTTGGCCCCCTTGCCTAGACATCAGCCTTCCAGAAGAGAACAATCCCCAGATGCCCATCTTCAGCATCCCTGCTCCCCTATTCTCCCTGCACCCCGACTAGGCTGTGTCTCCACCATGGGAAAATGGGTACAGATAAACCGGAACTGACTCCGGACCTGTACGGTCTCATCATACCTGTAGGGCAGATTTCATTGAGCAGCCGAGGAAACATAAGTGTGATGTTTCTCAGTCAGATGTGTTTCTTTATGAGCTCAGTTCGAAGTGGATCTGTACCAAAATGAAGGTGCCTGCCAGAGCCCCTTGGATCATCAGTACCGGCAGGAGATCCTGAAGCTGGAGGGCTCGGGGGGCAGGAAGAACAGGCGCATCTTTACCTACACGGACTCCGACAGATACACCAGCCTGGAGGAGGTATTGCTCTGCCCAGGTCCCCTAACGTCCTTCTCCTCTGCCTCCCTGGGTCTTGCCCCTTCACTGCCTGTTTCTGTATCAAGGTGTTGTGTCTGGTGCTCTTTGTAGCCAAGCAGAGTGGAGAGGGCAGTGCAGAGCACGGCAGCCTCTCCATGGGTACCAGCTAGACAGCAGTGGGGGCTGGCAGTTTCTCTGATGATAGACTGGACGCTGCTAAGGGGAGAAGCAGCCCCCGGGCTGGTTTCCTTCTGGCATTTGAGCTGGAACCTATAGATGAGGTGTGGAGCCATGAAGAGAGAGTTCGTGGTGGGATTTGGCCTCAGCATTGCATGGGTTTGAAGAGGAATTCAGTGCAGTCTCAGGGTGTGGACCGGTCCTGTTTGCCCATCTGACCCCAGCATCATGGATTGTCTTATACTCGGTTAGTCCCTTTTTACGCGCTCCCTTTTCTCAGAGATTTGAAAGTGCTCCGGGGAGGGTGAATCAGATGCCTCTGATTGTGGTCTCTGCCCTTGCAGATCTGTGCTGGAGCAGGTGTCAGGGTTGTTGAAAGTTGCTGCTGTGATGGAGAGAGCTGTGGGTCAGCAGCGCATGGCCTGTGGGTAGTCTTGGGGAAATGTGAATGTAGTGACAGCTGTGCTCGGTCTCCTCTCAAAGCTCCGCACAGAGTCCTTTGTGTCCTTTGGCGTCTCCTGGCCTGTTGTGAGCGTCAGCCTCCCCACACCACTCACTGGCGTTTTGTTGCCAATTTTGCCAAGACTGCAGGCCTGTGTAGGCCCAGGCAGAGGCCGACACACTGCTGCAGCCTGGGGCAGACCAGAGTGTGACAGGGTTGGGTTTGGACCCTTGTGCCCATCCCCCTCTGCTCTGGGCGTGCCTGTGAAGGTCTGTTCCTCTGAGGCCCAGGCCTAGATTCTGAGGTCAGACCCTGCCTTCAGCTCTCTGTGCGCGGGACACTGACCGGAGGGCTGAGCCAGGGCTGCTCTTTCCCCAGCACTGTCAGAAAATGACCACCGCAGAGCACGAGGTGCCATCGTTCTTGGTGGAGCGAATGGCCAATGTCAGGCGGCGCCGGCAGGACAGGCGAGGGATGTGAGTGTGGGGGCTCAGGGGCACATGGTCCTTCCTGGCCGGTGTTTCGGTTTGTCCACACCAGCGCTTCCTCCAGCACTGGGCCTCCCCTCCCTCGGAGTACCCCCCCCGCCGCCTCCTCCAGCATTTCCGGGGCCTGTTGGGGTGGGAAGTGACCCTGGCCTGGTGTGTGCTAGGGAGGGCGGCCTCCTCAAGTCCCGCATCATCACCTGGGAGCCTTCAGAAGACTTTGTCAGGAGCAGCCATGTGCTCAACACGCCCATGCAGACGATGTACATCATGGCCGACCTGGGGCCCTCTGGAAAGTGAGTGAGGCATCTCACGGCTCCCTTCCAGCCACCTCCTCTCCCCCCCTCCCCCCCCACCTCTGGCCTGATTCCATCCTCCTGGTTCTGTGGAGGAAGGGATTCTCCGTTCCTTGTGTCTGTTGTGCTCGGCCCAGAAGACACTTCGGAGGTGTTGTGTTGCTGCAGCCGTGACCTGCCCTGGCGGGGCTGAGTGTGGCTCCCTGGTGCTGGGGGTGAGCAGCCCCGCTGAGTCTGAGTGCGCCTCTGCTATGTTCTAGGCTGGGCTACAGGAAGTACGAACACGTCCTGTGTACCCTGAAGGTGGACAGCAACGGCGTCATCACGGTCAAACCCGACTTCTCCGGCCTCAAGGGCCCCTACAGGTAAGGAGGAAGCTGGGGCCGTTGGGCCATGTTCCTGGCTGGGCTCCGCTGTGCCTGCCTGAGAGGCTCAGAGCTCCTTTCCCTGGTGGACGGTTTCCATGCCCAGCCATGGGTCCCATCTGTTCCGGGTCCTGGTTTCTGCTAGAGATGGGCCGGCTGGTTCCTTTGCCCGGTTCTGAGAGCAACAGACTGTGAGGTGGAAAGAATCTGGACCACATGTGCGGATCCAGAATCGAATGCCGGCATGCCAAGAAAGGAAAAGGAAGAAAAGCTCTAACGAGGATGCTGGTTTCAGGGGAGAAACAGCCCCAAACCGTTGGGCTTTAGGTTTCTCGGTGACCGTGTTGGGGGATTGCTCCATGAGTCCAGCCTGGGGCCACACCCCCATCCCTCTGCTCACTGCCGTGATGTTGGGTTCTGATGGAGCGCGGCCTGCAGGCCTGGTCACTGGGGCACTGTCTGGTGCCCCCATTGGTTCCCAGTCACGGTCCATGTGTGCCTTTGCCCCAACAGAATCGAGACTGAGGGGGAGAAGCAGGAGCTGTGGAAGTACACGGTCGACAACGTGTCTGCGCTGGCGCAGCAGGAAGAGGAGGAGCGGGAACAGCGCGTGTTCAAGGATGTGAGAGCTGGTCTGTGCCGGGGATGGGCCTCAGTGCCGGTGCCGGGTCCGGATGAGGGGGTCGGCAGAGGGCCCGTCCCCAACATGGTCCGTGCTGCGTGAGGAGGCCTAGTGACCCGCCCCGCCATCTCTGATGCTCTGACAGTGCAGGTGTAGGAACAGTGGAATCATGGGGGCCATGTGTGGGCTCTGCCTTGCGTGATGCCGAGTCCTCCCCTTTATCTCCCCGAGACTGCGCTGCAGCCTGATGAGGTGCCACCCCTTCGTCCCTGCATCTTAGCAGTGGGTCCCCTGTCTGAGAACCTGAATGATATGAGGTTGGGGATCTGGGATGGTTCGATCCTTGGCCACTGGTACTTCTGCTTCACTTTCATGGTCAGGCCTAGCCCAGCGCCCTTTCCCTTGGTTTCTTCATTTCCCCAGGGAGCCCTGATCCCACCAGGTCACTCCTGAGCTTTCATTTGATTTGTTTCCTCAGCTTTATGGCCGGCACAAGGAGTATCTCAACAGCCTGGTGGGCACTGACTTTGAGATGGTGAGTAGTCGCTCTTGCAGCCGGCAGGCTGGGTCCGGTGGGCTGCTCTGGAGGGCTGAGTCGTAGAGCTCCGAGAGGCCCCCACACCTGACCTTTGGTGTCAGACGGAAGCAAGTGTGGCCCGAGCAATGTGACCCTGCTGGTGTTTTCAGGCTCTGTGTTGACACTCTCTCTGTGTGGTAGGGAAGGGCCGAGGGTATCCGCACACACCACGTAGGGTCAGTCCAGGGAGCGAGTTTGGGTGGCTGCAGTGAGTCAGGTCTGGGGTGGGAGAGAAGCATAAGGGATTTTCTCTTACTGTTCTCTAAACTCTGGTCATTTTAGTGTGTATCTGGTAATTTTTCACCTCTGGCGTTTGAATCAATTCGAAACTAAATATGATGAGAAGAAATGTCTTCCTAGAGCTTCATCTGGATGTTTTCCCTTGGTGTCCTGTAGACAGGGAACACTGTCCCTTATAATTGTGAGATAATTTGGACCTCCAAAGAAGCCGCTTAAGTTAGTTATTCTTTGTTGGCTTGTGTCCCCGCTTGGGGGAGTTCTGGTTCTTGGTGGAGAGAGAGGAATTCACACCCCTGTGGCCTCCTCCCCTCAGGAAAATGAACTTCTTGGTCTTCACATACTACGATAGCCACCACTGTTGTTGATGTTGTCAGTCAGACCATTTGAGGAGACACACACACACATCCTGCTAGGGGGACCTTGTCTCACTGGTTTCTGCCCTGGGTCCTCTGGAAGCTCAGGGACCCTCTGTCCCACGGGACACTGTAGTTTTCCTGTTGCTGTTCTCAGGTTCCCCTACACTCCTGCCCTTGGCCCTTCTTCCCTGCCTGACCAGTGACAGGTGGAAGGAAGCAGCTCTGTGGGAAAGCCGCCGGGTGGGGAGGATGTGGGGAGGACGCTCCATACAGAGGAACCAGTGTGACCTCTATGGTCGGGCCTTTGGGGGAGGGTCAGGAGTGGCCTCCCTCATCTTTCATCGGTCACCCCTTCTTCACTCAGCCCATCCCTGGTGCGCTACGGCTCTTTGTGAATGGAGAGGTGGGTAAGTGTCTTGTCTGAGGGGTGTGCTCTCTCCCTCACTCATGGGCAGGTAAGCTGGGCGGTACCCCCCCACCCCCGATCCCTCCCTGTGGGGTTGAGAGTCTACAGTGCTCAGAAAGTCAACCAGCATCTCCCCTGGGCGCTCAGCAGTTCCTGGCACTGAGGTGTTTGCTTCCAGGCAGGGCTGGGGAGGCCCGGTAGGTGTTGGTCCACTGAGGTGCCCGGAGCATAAACTGATGTGGCCTTTCTTGTTCTCTTAGTCTCAGCCCAAGGCTACGAGTATGACAATCTCTATGTTCACTTCTTCGTGGAGCTGCCAGCCTCCAGTAAGTAAGAGGCAGAGCCTTTCTGTGCCCATTCTCATAGTTTTTGAGAGGCCTGTAGTCCCGCTTCCTGCTTTCCCTTCTCCGCCTCTAACCCTGCTGCTCTGCCTCTCAAGGGTCATAGGTCACGTCCCATCCCAGTTGGCAGATCCTGTGGGGCTTCCCGCGTTCCCCTTCCTTGGTCTCTGAGAATCACTTGAGGCTTCACTTTCCTCACTGGAAGTCTTCTCTTGGCTCCGTGTCGCTTGGGGGTTGGCTCCTCAGCCTCTGTGGCTGCTTCCTGTTGATGTGAAACTCCGGGCAGCTGGGCTGAGCCTAGGCCTGGTTTTCTCCCTCTGTCTCTGTCTCATTGTGTCTGTCTCTGTCTCTGTCTGTCTGTCTGTCTCTCTCTCTCTCTCTCTCTCTCTCTCTCTCTCTCTCTCTCTCACACACACACACACACTTACAACAAACACACACACATACACATAAACACATACCTTTCCAGTGGCACCAGTTCATTCCATGGCTTCAGTATTTTTTTTTTTTTATATATCTGGGGTCAATCTATCTTGGACAAAACTATCTGGGGCCAATCTCTTGGGGCCAGTCTGTCTTGGTCCAAACTATCTTCTGCAAATCTCTCTTGTCCATCTATCTTGGACCACTCTAGGCTTCAGTATTCTTTTTATGCAACAGAGACCCTTACTTTTCCCTCTGGCCTTTGTCTGTCCTCATCTTCAGTGACCTCTGTTACTATCCCTGTGATGATGATCTGAGACCCCACAGTCCATCCTGCCTCACCCATACCCTGCTTATTATGCCTACAGTACAATGACTGTGACATAATTTCAGCTTGTTGCCAGCAACCCTGGTCCCATACTTTTCCCAGCTCCTGCAGCCCGACCCCCTCCCCAGGGCCTGGGAGCTGCCCCAAACCCTTCAGCAGAGAGTCCAAGCAACATTCTGGACTCTCTGCCCAGCTCCTGTCTCGCCTCGGGCAGCACTGTCTTTCTGACCTACCGCTCTGTCCTCTCTTACTCCCTCTTCTGCGCAGTTGCACATGTTCCATCACTAGATCGGGCTTTCAACAGAGAATTTGTGTCTCTTAGCTTATAGTCACAAAACTTGGAGGCACAGTCACAATCTAAATTAGTGGCCCTGGCCCCACTTATATTTGGAGTTACTCAACTCAGTACTGACTGAAGTACTCGCTCCACGCATCTGGGCTTTTTTCTTCCCAGTCAATGAGATGTCTCAGAGATATCCAAGGAACCGTGGACAGCTAGGGAAGTGTGAGGTGACCAGGACTGACTGCCCAGCTGGGAGCGGGTGTGTGAGAAACCCGGCCCATGTCCCTGATCAACCCCTCCCCGGTGCCCTCGCTCTCAACGGCCTTTTCCTTCCAGACTGGTCAAGCCCCGATGTCCATCAGCTCTCAGGAATGACACAGACCTGCGTCACCAAGTCTGTGGGAATGGTATGGCAGGGAGGGAGTTCCTGGTGGGGATGGGGCTGGGCTGGGCGTGGTGGCCGTGATGTCCCTGAAACCCTCAGCCAGGCCAGGCTCAGGGTGGACTCTGCGGGGTGCCTGGCCCAGCTCCACCCCTGTCTTTGGTGTAGAACAGCTTGTCCTGGTGTCCCTGCCCCTCCGTCTCCTGTTCCCACCTGGAGCAGGAGTTGGGCGGGTTCCCCAGGAAGGGTCATTGCCCCCCACGTGGAGAGTCTTTGTCTCGGGACACTGTCCATCCTCCAGGACAAGGTGGCACACTTCTCCTGCCCTTTCTCATGGGAGGCCTTCTTCCTGCAGCAGGACGGAGCTGAAGGTGAGTTGGGCTCAGGGGCAGTGGCTGGGGCCGGCTCGGAGCCCCCAGGGGAGGTGCGTGACCTTGAGCCTTTCCTGCTCACAGATGCTGCCCTGGAGTGGCCGGTGCTCTACTGTGAGGTGCTGTCCCTGGACTCCTGGCAGCGGTACCGTGTGGAGGGCTACGGTGCTGTGGTTTTGCCCACCACCCCAGGTGACCGCTGCGCCACCCCTCGGGCAGACTGGACTGTCCATGCACAGCTCCTGGGGGACCTGAGCAAAGGGCAGCTCGTGTGTGGGGACCTGCCCTGCGTCTCTCTGACGTGTGCGGCCCTCAGAGACGGGTGGTGCGGCCCGGGACTCTGGGGTGCTTGGAAGGACAGAACACCAGGGACTTTGGGGTGACATCCTGTTCCCAGCTGAGGGCCAGACTGGCACAGAGCGTGACACCAGTTCTCAGTGCCTAAGGTGGAGTGAGGGACACTGTCAGCACAGGGGCAGCAAGGGCTGGGGACAGGAGAGTCATCCCTGGTTTCCGGGAGCAGCGGGAAGAGCTGAGACGTGTTTCCAGGGCCCTCCAGCACCTCGGTCAGCTGCAGGGGCACCTGTTGTCACAGCGCCGCTGGACCGAAGTCTGGGCCGCAGTCTGTGAGGGAGCCCTGGCTTGACCCCCAGTCACACTCTGTCCCTGCACAGGTTCCCACACGCTGACGGTCCCCACATGGAGGCCACTGGAGCCCGGCACGGTGGCCGAGCTGAGGCGGTTTTTCATTGGTGGGTCTCTAGAACTGGAGGACATCTCCTATGTGCGGATCCCCGGAACCTTCAAGGTGACCGTGATGTTGGGGACATATCCTGCGGGGGCGAGGTACCTCCCGGGGCGAGGTACTTCCGGGAAAAGGCGGGATGGCTTGAAGGCCCTGGACTGGATGGGGCTTCACCTTGGCCCAACCCTTGCTTCTGGCCAGCGCCAGCAGGAGTGTGAATGTTGCTCCTAGGGGGTCCCAGGAAACTGCTCTGGCCCCCAGGACTGGCGGCTGGTGGTGTGGAGTCGAGGGCAGTTGGGGGTGCTCTTCTGGGGGCTTCCCAGGAGTGGGGTGGGGATTGGGCACCCACCCCAGCAGGGGCAGCTAGAGGGTGCACCCTGAGGCTGTTCCCCATTTCCTCAGGGGCAGCGGCTGAGCCGATTCGGGCTGCGCACGGAGACCACGGGCACCGTCACCTTCCGTCTGCACTGTCTGCAGCAGTCCAGGTGGGTCCCGCCCTTGGCCCTGTGGCCCCTGGATCCCGGGTGTCCTGCCCCCTCACTTCCTGTCTGCCTCCCCTGCAGGGCCTTCCTGGAATCGCGTTCCCTCCGCAGGAGGATGCAGAGCGTGCTGGACCGGCTGGAGGGCTTCAACCAGCAGAGCTCGGTTCACGCGGTGCTTGGTAGGTGCCCGCCCCCGTGGCGTGTTCCCAGCCCTCTTGGCCAGGGCTGCTGACCACCCGTCCCATCTCCCTGCAGAGGCCTTCCAGAGAGCCCGGCGCCGCATGCAGGAGGCCCGAGAGAGCCTCCCCGCGGACTTAGTGAGCCCCTCGGGAACCCTGGTCTCCTAGCCCAAGGTCTGCCGATTTGGACACTGAAGCTCAGCATATGCCCTGAGCCCGGCTCAACCTCATTGCTTGTGTGAGGAGCAGTGGCCCTGGAGGGGCCCACCTTCCTCGGACCCACAGGAGGTCCTCTCCCTCCTTGAAACAGCAGGGAACCCTCCCTCTTCCCATCCCCCTCATGTTGGGGTTTCTGAAGGGGTGGGCCAACAACTCGGACCCTGGGGTGGAGCCATTTTGGGGTCCCCTCTTGAGTTCTGTCCCATACAGTAGCCCCAGTCCCAGGGATAAGAGGCAGCTGGCCAGAGAGCTCAAATTCCGGCCCAGAGTCTCAGACTCCCCACTCCAGGGGCAGGGGTGCAAAGTGACCTCCATGGTGCGTCTGTCTGTGGATCAATGCAGCACTTTCTGCCAGAGAGTAGGTTCACCTGGCACTTGCCTTACACTGGCCAAGGCCAGTAGTGCATTCCCCAGCACCAGCAGGAATGATCCCCAAAGGCAGGATGTAAAATGAACAGCCGTATGTGAATGGGGTCTGATACCTTTTATTGGGGGTCTTTCGTACATTAAAGAGCTTTTTATACAGAGTCTCTTCTGTTTATCTGCTCAGTTCTGGCTGGTCTGGAGAATCCACCGTGCCTGCCTAAGGCATCTCCATCAGTCTTTGTGGAGATTCTCTCATTCAGGCAAAGCCTCTGAGGCAGGTGTCAGCGGGTGCTCCAGTGGCCCTGAAGCATGGGGAGGAGAGCGTGGGTCTGAGGCCCCTCCTGCCAGAGCTCAGCCTGCCTCAGCACCACATACCGGGTTAGGAGCAGCCCCCCCTTATCTTCAGAGAGCTCACTGGGCCCCCCAAACTACAGAGGCCTCCCTGGTCACCCATACTCACAGGGGCCTCACTCTCTGCCCCCCCATACCTACAGAGGCCTCAATGGCCCGCCCAGGCGGACAGGTCCAGTCTGGGGATGTGGCTGCAGTTCACAAAGTCCTGGGGGTAGCTTCCGCCCTTAAATGGGTCCTTGGACACGGTGCTGATGCCCGTGTTGTCGCACAGAACCGAAGACAGGGAAATGTTGCTCAGGGCCTGCCGCTGTTGCTCTGTGAAGACGCCCGGCTTCTGCCACCAGAACCTGCAGGGAAGATGAGATGGAGAGGCTCTGAGGACTGACACTGGCAGCAGTCCTGTCTGCCTCTGATTCCAGGCCTTCAGCAGGGCAGGGCAGCCTGGCCCTGTCAGTATGGCCCAGCAGGGTGTGCTCCCCGAGAGCAGCCTCCAGCAGTTGGATCCTGGGAACCTGGGAGTGGGAGCTGGAAAGACCCAGTGTCAGGTGTGCGGGCAGGGTCCTCACCTGTCCCCACTGCGGATCCTGTGGAACTGCTTCTCCAGCAGACAAGCCAGAAGAGGCCCCACGCGGGCTCCTGGCAAGACGGGCTCCGCCATGGCCCCGATCCACAGGTCGATGTTGTCGGCCGTCCCATACAGCTCCAGGAACTCTTTGGCCAAGACCGGGTTTTTCAGCACCAGGCTGAGCTGAGCCAGGGTGTGGGGCTGGGAGAGGCCACAGAAACGCCTCCAGGCGTTGTACCCTGAGGGAAGGCAGGGAGCACTGTCAGAGTCTTCCCCCACTGCCCTCCCATGAGACCCTTCCAGACAAGGGCGGTGGTCAGGCCCTGAGCCAGAACCCCATCCCTGCTGGTACCAGACCCTGTGCCATCCAGATACCAAACCACCATTGGAGAATGTAAGACAGTACACAGCCCGGGCTCTTGGGTATCTCAGCGAGGATGGTGTCCCCCACGCAGGGCCTCTTGAACCCACACTAGTCCTGATCCAGTCTGTGATGGGCTCAAGTGCCTTCATTAGGGCAACTGAGACGGTAGGACCACGAGACTAGTTCTCTCTTCCCAGCCTCTCTCGGGTCCGCAGAATGCTGAAAGGACTGAACAGATGGAGCAAAAACCAGCAGGTTTCAAGCCGCCCTGCTGAGGTGGGCCATGGGCAGTACAATTCCTCTGGGTCAGCTTGGAGGCCACAGGTAGGGCAGGAGGGGACTCAGGCACTGCACTGCCCAGTGTGGATTCGCGGCTTCCCAGCAGGGGGCGCCCAAGTGAAAGCAGGAAGCAGCTACTCAGGGCCTGAGTGCTGGGAGGGCCAGTCCCAGGGGCCTGCAGCCCAGCTCACCCCTCACAGCCATGGACATGGGGCACCTAGCTGCCCCCTGGTCCCCACTGAACAGGGGAAGACCAGGAACATTTGCTGATGAGTCTGACTGTCCTCCCGGGCTCGTGGCCTGGGCCCAGTCCTCTAGCTCATCTCCTGGCTACACCTGCTGCCACAGCTGCTTCTCATGTCCCTGGAGGGTGCTTCTGCCCCATCCTCACCTACAGCTCGGAAACCTTGACCTGATTCACCTGCTCCTGGCAGCCCAGGCTTGGTCGGCCTCCCCTAAGCCAGCCCTGGACCTGCAGCCTGAGAGTCCTTCTGGAACTGTCCTAGCGGGGAGGGACTCTGCCCTCCACACCCCAAACCTGGGTCTTCCCAGGAGGGAGAGAAAATGCACCACTGACACCCTGAACATCCCAGACAATAACACTAACTCGGGGCGCCTCAGCTTCAGGCATCCCTTAGCTCTCTCTTTTTCCACCCAAGCCCCCAATTTTCTTCAGGGATAAAATGAGCAGAAGGGATTCTCTGTCCCTGTCTCTCAACCTGCTGCTTTCTCTTGTCAGACAGGCCTGCTGTCCTGCCCTCCCCTCTGACCCAGACTTGTCCAGGTCTTGAACCCACAGCCCAGCCCCTAGTGCAGGCCTGCCTGATCGCATCTACCTGGGGTGACCACCCCCAACCCCAGCGCCTTCGTCCCCTCCAAGGTGCTAGTGACTAAGGGGGCACCCAAGTCTCTTCCCTCTGAGTCTCTTTCTCTACCCCACCACCACCACCACCACTGAGCTGCAGCCTGGGGGTCGGGGGTCCCTCACCCGGGATGCCGTGATCTCGACCGCGCTGCATGTGGAGAGCTGCCAGGTCCATCCCAATCTTGCTCAGGCGCTCAAACAGCCGTTCCCGGAGCTCGTCGACCATCATGGAGTCCTGCTGATTCAGCTTGGCAGGGGTGGCCATGAGGCCTCGGAGGATGGGGTCGATGCCACCTGCAGTGGGACAAGACGGGGGGCTCGGGTTGGGCCGGGCACTGTCCTTGCCTTATCATGGGCTGCCAGGCTGATCCCAGCTGAACCACCAGTCGTACATCTGCCATGGCAAGTGGCAGCAAAACAGAGGGTCTGGTGGATTCAGGGGGCTGGGCCCCAGTCAAGGGGTCACCTGTCCCATGTCTAGGCAGAGGGGAGGACCTGCTTTCAGGCCCTTCCAGGCCCTTCTATCCTCCTGGTCTGTCAGTCACGTCCTACTTCAGGCCAAGTCCTGACCTGCTGAGTCAGTGGGGTCGCCTGGAGAGGACAAGTAACCCCCTCCCATCGCCCCGCATCCCTCTGCCTGGAGACCCACACACCTTGGTATACCACGCGCCAGGTGGCAAAGAAGTTGGCACTGAGGGGCACGCGAGGTTCAGGGCCGGAGGCCTGATACTGGCTGTCCAGGCGCATCACGAAGGGCTGCAGCATCATGTGGCTGAAGCTCGAGGTCAGGGTAAAGACGTTGGCCACCCGTGGGTCCTCGCTGGGGCAGTAGCCCTGATAGGGCCCCAGAGTCCGTGCAGCACGGAGCGGGCCCAGAAGCAGCGGCAGGAAGTCGCGGTACGTGATGATCTGGAAGAGGAGGCAGGAACCCCACGTGAGCCCCGTGCCAGCACCCCCAGCACGACCGCCCCATAACCGTGGACAGAGCTACGCCCTGGGGAGAGCCACTGGACCCTCTCCCTCCTCATCACACCCAGGTCCCCTCCAGGCCGGGGATCTGGGACCCCTCCTCCCTGGGCTGACCAGCACCCCCAGCTTGTGTCCAGCAGGGCAGCTGCATCTCACCCCCCCACCCCAGCTCTTCTGGCCCTGGCTCTCTGCCGCCCCCACCTGGACCGTGGCGCCCACGATCTTGCGCGCCTCTTGGTACAGCTGGTCCCCGCTCCAGCCAGGGTTCAGGCGCCTCAGCTCCGTGGCCAGCCGGTTGTGTTCTCGTAGGAACAGGGTGTGCAGGGCCGCCATCTCGGGGGTGTCGCTGGCTCGGGGATCACCTGGAAAGGCCCATTCAGAGTCGCACATGGAGAAAGGCCTTCCTGCTGCCAGGCAGGCTCAGGCCCCCAGCCACAGTTCAGGTTGAGTGGGGAGATGCCCCTGGCTCAGGGGGACAGTTGCCCAGAAACTGGTACCGGCCACAGACTGTCTCTGCCCAGAGCCATCAGCTGCTCCCCCAAGTCGGGAGAAGAGGCAGGTGCAAGGCGGGCAGAGCCTGCTGCTCCGGTCAGGCACTTTTAGGAGCCGCCAGGCAAGCACAGGCCTTCCCCATGGCTCCTGGGCTCCAGACACACCCTCTTTGCCTGGGCCCTCCTGCCCCATACTCAAGGCAGCTGATCTGCCAGGATCACAGGGAGGGACCAGTCTGGGGCCAGTGGGGGCTGCCCCGCACAGGTAGTTCAGGACAGAAAAAGTCAGCTCAGCTGGATCCTCAGTGACCCCAGCAATCCCTGGATAGCCACTCTGACCCTCTGGGCTCCGGCTTCACTGGCTCTGGCCTGGGCCTCATTTGGCCCCTTGGAAAATCAGCGTGCCAGTCACCCCTCCCTGCCACAGCAGCTCAAAGGTTGGGAGATGACCCTGAAATCATCTCACAACCGCAAACCATCCTCCTCCCCAGCGTGACTTGTCCCAGCAGCAAGTGCAGGCGGGCGTCCTCCCCTAGGAGGGTCCCTGAGACCAGCGGGAGGCGCACTCTCTGCCAGTCCCTGGAGGCCGCTGTCACCTGCGGGTCGGGGGCGGGGAAGCCTTTTCTGGCCTAGCCAAGCCTGCAGAGGCACATGGAGCCCGTGCAGGAACAATAGGTGGACTTTGAATTAGAACTGGGGCAGCCTTCTGACTCATCCTCGAAGGGAGGCTGCCCCGCACAGGCACGTAGCCAGGACACAGCCGAGGGTCCTCTCGGGTCACCCCGGGCCTCGCTGAGCACCCTTCCTGCCGTCCATCCGTGTCCATCCCAGGCCCAGCACAAGGGCTCCTGGGCTCTCATGGGCTCTGTAGCGAGGCCCGACTCCACCCGCCCCGCCCCGCCCCGCCCCTTCCTGGGTCTCACCTGCCAGGAAGCAGGGGATGCGCGCAGTTCGGTTGCTGAGCACGCAGGGGTCGCCCAGCACGTTGTCGAAGGGCAGCAGCGCGCGGTCCCCGTCGCGGAACACCTGGTTGACGGCCAGCAGCCCGTGCTCGTCCGTGAGGTTGCGCAGCCGCCGAGCCAGGCTGGCCTCGCTGCCGTACACCATGCTGGCGTCCAGGAAGGAGCTGCGCTCGTTCCTCTGCTCCCGGACCCGGCTCCCGTTCTCTGCGTGCCAGGGCAGCGAGCGGAAGAAGGGCAGGCAGTCCCCGGGGGTCCTGAGGCGCGGGTCATCGGGCGGGATCTGGGTGGGAGAAGAGTTCCTGGCACCCGGGCACGCTCACAGCTCTTGCTCGGTCCCCAGGGTGTCTAAACCTAGCTCCTCCAGGGAGCCCTCCAGTCACTCACACCTCACCTATCAGCAGGGAAGCGTGAGTACCCTCGTGCCTGGCATCCTGGAGCAGGACCCTGCAGACACCTTCTCTTCCACCCTTCTTTGTGAATGGAAACTCAGAGAAGAGGAGTGCGGGTGCTTTTGTCCCTCCCCCTGACCTTGAGCCTGTGCTGTGGAAATTCCTTCTGGCCCCTCTATGCCCATTGCTCTATACCCCCTGAAGCTGAGACAGCCAGTGCTCAAGGTACAGATGCCCGTGGGGGAAGGTCAGTAAGCTTGGAGGTGCCATTGGCTGCACTTGATCACATGAAGATCAAGAGCTAAGGGTCAGAGGGAGATTGGGGGCTCTGCACCCTCAAGGTCAGGAATAGATGAGGTGGCTGGGAGGGGAACCAACCAATGAATGACCAAGCCCCCACGCCCTGCAGTGAGGTCTCCCTAGGTATTTAGCATGTGTGTGGGGGGGAAGGGGGTTGGCAGGGGCAGAAGGGGCTTCTGCTCCCTGCAGACCCCACTCAAGGCCCAGATCCCCAAACACAGACTAGGCTCCTCTAGACCCCGCTCCTTGTCTCTGTCCCCAGCCTCAGACGGGGTACCTAGCACAGAGCTCCTGGGTGACTCGTCCCCACCGCCCCCCAGCCCTCTACCCCAGGGAGGCTGGGACATAGGTGGGTACCTCAATGGGGAAGCAGGGGGGCAGCCGGGCACAAGTCGTGTAGCAATCGGCTCCTGTCACGATCTCCTCTCCCAATGAAGACTTGGACATAAACAGGTCATGATTGGGCATGTAGTTCACTCCGGCTGGAGACTCGGGGGAGAAGGCCAAGTCATAGAGGAGGAACTGGCCCCAGTGGGGGAACATGAGAGACCGGCCTGGGTCAGAGGTAAGCCTCGAGCTGGGGAAGTGCACGATCCTGTTGGAGACGTCCCGGACCTGAGGGGAAGATGAGTCAGAGTGGGCCTTGGACTCTTGGGCCCTGCCCGACCCCTTTCTCATTGGGGTCCCCTCCCCATTTACAAGACACCCCACTGTCTGGTAGCCCTTGTTCCTGGACACTCCTAGCACCCACTCACCAGAGGAAGGACAAAACCATTGTGCCTCTTGCCCGGAGTCCAGCCCAAGGGGAACGCCCGCCCGTCCTCGTACTCAGCTGGCAGCCAGCGGGCCAGGGCCTGGTTGGAGGCCCCCAGCCATGGTCTCCTCCTGCAGGAGCAGATGAACAGGGTCAGCAGGAGGGTCGGGGCTTGTGGAAGGGGGTCCCAGCTCAACTACAGCCCTGGACACCCACTTGTTGTTGCATCTCCCAGTGATGGTCCGATACTGGTCACTGCATTGCTCATCCTGGTCCTCATCCTGCTCCTGCTCCTCATCCTGGTCTGCACAGCCATTGGCCGGGGGCGGCGGAGGCAGCTGAGGCTTCGTCAGCACTCCTGTGGGAGGACAGGGTG
The DNA here is from genome assembly GCF_029834395.1 of Sorex fumeus. NCBI lineage: Eukaryota > Metazoa > Chordata > Mammalia > Eulipotyphla > Soricidae > Sorex > Sorex fumeus. Next base: position 61,562,253 of record NW_026606120.1, read on the forward strand.
CCGGGCCTGAGTTTGGGGTTCCAAGCCCTCCTTGAGTGTTCCGTTCCACCCCCAAGGTGCGTTCCAGCCTCCCACATGGCTTCCTCCAGCCCAGGTGTTGGTAGGCCTGGGGCTCAGTGGGGAGCACTGACCAGTGATGCGGATGGAGTCGGACTCCTGTGCCAGGCCCTTTCCTTGCGGCAGCCCCAGGGCCACACGCAGATAGAAGGTGGCCCTCAGGGCCATCCCAGGGGCAGGTAACACCCGCTGCTGGTGGTTTTCATCTGCGGGTCCTTCTGCGGGTCCTTCTGCGGGTCCTTCTGCGGGTCCTTCTGTGGGTCCTTCTGCGGGTCCTGCTGAGCTGCTGGGATACTCCTGTTCAGTGCTGCATGGAAAAGGGAGCGTGAGCGCTGGAACTAGAAGCCCCCGTCCAGCCACGGGCAGTCAGGACACAGCTGACAGAAAAGGCGCTCTTCCACAGGGGCCCACCCCAGGGTGCCTGGGACAGGGTGCGTGTATGAGCACTCCATCCACTTCCCAACCTGGCAGGCCCCAGCCTCACCTCCTCTGTATCCCGTCATAGGAGGCTTCCAGCAGCAACTCAGCCTCTGCCACGTAGGTGCGAAGGACTGAAGGTGCCAATTTCCCAGGAGCTGCTGTTCCAAGGGAAAGGGGGTCGTCAGAGCCCAGGGAGGCTGTGAACCCCAGTGCAGCTTCCCAGAGCCAATATCCCCCTCCCATGCCACGCCACCCTCCTTGTTATAGTACCTGGGGCACTGCCCTCACAGGGCTGGGCCAGGATCAAGGTGGCCAGGACCCCCGCCAGGGCCAGGAGCAGCCTCAGCTCTGCCAGGGTACTTCGAGATGGAGCGAGGTGAGCCTCCCACACCCGCATCCTGCTGTCGGGGCTGCTGTCCTCTGAGCTCTGCTCTCTTCTTCGCTGCTGCTCTCTGCTCTGCTCTGCTCTGCTCTGCTCTGCTCCTCTCTGCTCTCCTCTCAGCTCTACTCTGGGAAGAGCTGCGAAGGGCCTTTTGTACCCCTCCTGGGCTGAGGGTGGGGCACTTGGGTCTCAGAAACCCCGCCCCTCTTAGAGCCCCTCCTGCCTTCAGACCCTGTTTGGAACTTGGGCTTCGTCAGGGAGGGGTCTTATGCTAAGTCAATCAAACAAGAACCTTGATCTTGCCTGAAATAATCCTTTCTTTTCTGTCTCATTAACTAGTTCCAAAAACTCCCAAACCAGATATTTCCAGCACTTTTCAGCATTTTTCCCCCCACACATATACTTTTATACGCTGCTGTTACCATCAAAAATGGTCATTTTCAATTTTTTTCAAAGAAAAAGCTCTAAAGTGGTAAAATACTTTTAAAAACTAGTATTCATAATTACATCGTGAATCTTTTCAAGACCATCTGAGCTTGGGTCAGATTCACCATATGAGTGCAGTGAGTATAACAGATAGCATCCTGGTATTTTAAAAAGAAAAAATATTTTTATTGAGATTTTTGTGGTTTACAATGCATGAATACTGGTTTATTAATGCAGATAATTCCAGCGCCACACCCAGCAACTGTGTAGCCCCCTCCCTCTCCGAAGAACCCCAAGACCCCTCCATCCCAAGCCCCTCCCTCTATTGTGTGGATCAATTCTCTCATTGTGTTGCCTTTGGCCCTTTGTTGCTCCCTTGCTGTGTATCTTTAATTCCCACTGGAGAGAGCTCATTCTGTATCTATCCCTGTCCTTACAACTGACCACTCACCATGATATCCTCTAGTTCCATCCATAATGCTGCAAATTGCATGATTTTATTCTTTCCTAGAGCTGCATATTCTTTCCTTTGTGCATATATATCACAAATTTCTTGGTTTCTCCTTGGACTTCTCAAGCAACTTCACCTGACTTGGACAAGTTTGAATATAGTGTTGAATGACTTGCATATTCCCAGCCCAGTCTTGAAGATTGACTCCAATGTCTCTGTTTCCGTCTCATCCCTCTCATTTCACAATGTCAGGACAAATCCAGACATGGAAGGCAAGTTCTCTGCTGCCCTGCCAAAAACCATTAAAGTTTAAATTCATTTCTGTTTACCAGACCATAAGCACTGGGAAGCAAAAACAAAAGCAGAGGAGCCATACAAGCATGCACCAGACAATGGAACAAATGTCACTTGTCATTAAAATTTATGATGTCCATATTGGGTTAAAAAAATAATTTGAGCCAGAGCAATAGTACAGCAGATAGAGCCTCTTCTGCCTTCAAACCCTGTTTGAAACTTGATCTTCATCAGGGAGGGGTCTCTTTCTAAGTCAGTCAAATGGGAACCTTGATCTTGCCTGAAATAATCCTATTTTCATTCTGTCTCATTAACTAGTTCCAAAATCTGCACACAGCCGATCTAGCTTCCATTCCCAGCAACCCATATGGTCCCCTGAGCATGGCCATATTCCTGAGTGCAAAACCAAGAGTAACCCCTGAGCATCACCAGGTGTGCCCCTCACCACCCCCCAAAAAAAATTGAGCTGCTGGTGTCTGTAGAAAGCATAAGAACATTCGCTGGCTAAACTTTCACTTGCTAGACACAATCTCAGTCTAGTAGAACCTGGGAATGGTGTGTGAGAGCCGCCCTACAGTTATTTGTGAAGATGAGAGACCAAGTTCACTCTTTGTGGACCAGGCAGCAGAGGACAAAGACCTCGTCCAGTCTCATGATTTTGCCTTCATGAAGGTCACAATAGATGAATCTGCTGCTTCCCACTAAGATGGGGGAACCCGTTATCATAAGATTTGAATGTTTTGCATACACTATAAGAAAATAAAACCAAACCCAAAGGACCAACCTCCAAAATTACAGGACTGAAATAATGGCAGTATTTCAATGGTTTCAGGAAAAGAAATGTTCATTTTATTGTTACAAGAACGAAATGCATGATGTATTCTCAGGTGAATACAATAGTGCTGAGGAAATTCTTATTTCAGGAAGGAAAGGGAGGCTTTGGGCTTCACCTGGTGGTACTCAGGGAGCCGTGTGTGGTACAGGGAGTGAAGTCCGAGGGTCTGCAGTCAGCAAGTGTAGAAATAGTATCAGGTATGTTTTCTGCTCTTATTCCTATCTCAGCTGGAGTCTCCAGGATTTAGACCCGTCTCGAAAGAGGCTCATAGAGAAGCATGGGATGCAAGCAGCCTTTACAGACAATGCAAAGTTCAGTGCTCACAGCTTCAAATGCCATTGCTGAGGTGCTGCATGTCTGGCCCAACTTTCTGCTTGCCACTAGTAAAAACTTTGCCTGAAGGAATTGAGTCTCTTTTTAGTAATTTTTCTTCTTCTTATTATTTTTGTTGTTGTTGTTAATCTGTAAAGAAAGCTCTCTGAGGCTATAAACCTACTTCTCATCTCCCTATGGGCTAGAGAATTTCCTATTTTTTCCTTGTGACCTTTGATGCCTAGAGTAGAAGGAAGCTTAATTTTATAACTCACAGTCTCCATGCTATTCTTATTATTTGCCTGTCCTATCTCATACCTGATCTGTCAATCACGACAATCTCATCCATTTCATCATTGCTACAGAAACCCCAAATCTAGCCGAAAACTTGAGATACACAGGTCTTTGTGGCTGAAAACTCCAGGCCTTTTCAAAGCAATCTCCCCCCACCCCACATACTTCCCCATACATCCAGAAGCCCCAGCAGCCATGCCCACACCCCACCAACCCACCATGTAAGCTCATCTACCAGCCTTGTTCCAGAGACTCATAAATATCTCAAAAGAGAACAACTAGCCTCAAAAATTTCTCTATACCTTTCCAACTGAGAGCTCCAGGGAGATCTCTGCGAGGGCAGGGAAGTTTCTGCCCAAACAAAGTCCAGGCCACTGCTTTCATGACTCCAATCTGCTGCCATGCCAGATGGTGCCATTAAATATTCTGGATTTTCTGGAGTGAATTTTCTGGGCCCACATCTCCAAATTCTAAAAAACTGATATCCCAGTAATAGCACACTATATTGAACAGGAATGTAAGTAACACAGAAGCCAACCGATCTCCACTAACATTAACACAGAAGACTTAACTTGCAACAATAGCGAAGTAAACCTTCAGACAAGGACTTAATGTTCCCATGGTGCCATACAACAATTTTCACAAAGTTTCTTCTATAAAAATGTTTTTGAAAGAACCAATTAATCGTTCAAAATAAATTATTGTGGGCCTGCTACGGGGGACAGGCTTGAGGGGTGGTTGGGAGGATGGAGATAATAGTTGAGGGAAGGTGACAGTGGTGGTGAGATTGGTGTTGGAATATTGAATGCCTGTAACAAATCTTTGTAAACCATGGTGTTTAAATAAAATAGGAAAGAAATTTTTTTTAAAAAATAAGAAGCCCAGGGCTGGAGTGATAGCACAGCAAGTAGGGCGTTTGCCCTGCACGTGTCCGACCCACGTTCGATTCCCAGCATCCCATAATAATGCCAGGAGTAAGTCCTGAGTACAGAGCCAGGCGTAACCCCTGTGCATCACTGGGTGTGACCCAAAAAGCAAAAATAAATAAATAAATAAATAAGAAGCCCAAAACGTGGGAGATGAGAGATAAGATACATCGACAGAGACCCTAGCCTGGCTAATTCATCACTGAGATGTGGGTCCAGGGAAGGATACAGGCCTGCAATCTCCCTAGGAGACGGTGTTCCTGGGGATGCCTGATCCGCTCAGCTCGCCCTAGTTAATCCTTTCTGAGGTTGATCCTTTCAGGCCAGAAACGTGCAGGGGAATCCTCTCTTAATATCTCATCCTTCCAAGCTTTGTGCTTCCTAGGGCCTGGACATGTCTGTGGAGATACCCCCAGCATGTCTGGAGCCCTCCAACCCTTTTGACAGTACTCCATTCATTCTGGGGACCCCAAGTGTCTGCTCCATCATCTCTCTGCTTTCAATTCATGCATTCTTCCTGTTAAAATACCGGTAGGTTTTTCAACTTGCCCAAGTCTTGCACGGTAGTAACTAAGTCATCATTGCCTGACATCCAGGGATCCCCAACCCTTATGGACTCCTGCACTCCACCTCCCACACACACCCCGCATTCTATCTTGGATCTCAAATATGCTTCCTTTACTCTTCCCCTGGATGGGCTTCACCTTTACCCACCACTCTCAGCAACTGACCTGGACTGGACTTCCCCAGGCCTTTTGCTGTAACCCCCGGCCTTCTGGTCAAGCTCTCCACCCAGCCTTTCTCAACTGAGTTTAAACTGAGGTCTTCTCCTTTAATGTGTTGATGATCTTCTATTATGCTCACCTTCCTTCTCTTGTCTGTACTGAAAAGACACCATCATTATATTAAGTTTTTCTACATTTCCAGGGAGAGTTCATCTCTCTTGGTAAAGCTGAAATTTGCCTTCCTACTGTCACCTACTCGGGTTTATCCATCTCTCAGGGAACTCATGCAGTCACAATCCCCCACAAATCCCCTCATTCAATGATGACTTCCCTTCTTCAGAACAAGACCTGAGCCAGGGAGATAGTACATTGGATAAGGCACTTGCTTGCATGAGGCAGACCCTGATTTGATGCCTGGCACTGGCACTGGGAGTAACCCCCAAGCCAGGAGTACCCCTTTATTACTACTAGGTCTGACTCCCTCCCCCACCCCCCACCAAAGCAAACCAACAAAAAGTAAATAAGATCTTGAGTCATTTCTAGGTTTGGTGGGTTACTTTAGCCTCTAGGTCCCCAAATTTGGACTTAACTACTTAAGTCTCTTTACTCTCACCCTGGTATCAATTCACTTTCTTTTAACCCCACCACCCAAACTGCCTTTGATCCTTTTACCAGGGAAGGGAAAAGGGGGAAGAGGCCTTGGGATAATGATGGAGGGTTCATGAAGCACTGAGCCAGGAGTTGGTGCAGCAGCTCTGAAAAGGTCAAACAACCCCAACAGTATTGGAAAATGTGATGCCTCAATAAAAAAAATAAATGAGAATAGTTTCATATATATATATATATGAAGAGAGTAACATAACATTTATGTTACTCTCCCCTACCCTAGAAAGTGGTTATCTTTCTATTCTCCCCACACATTCTTTTTTATAACCTCGAGTTTTCTTCCATTCCTTGCCTAATCCTGCATACTCATGGAAAACAAAAGAAAATTTTCCACCTTACATTTGCACCTTACAACAACTCTGTTCTTATTTGCTTCTCCTCCTTCTCAGGCTGAGCTTTCAAGGGCACCCACTATTGCAGTTGAGGTCAGGGAAGCCGCGGACCCACAGCTTGGGAGAATCTGGCATAGCAGCTGGCAGCCGTGGCCTTATGAACTCAAGAAGCTCTAACACTCACCACCGGGTGACATTTCAGGTATGTTCTACACAACAAGCCCTTAGTATCCTGCAAAACAGAGCTTTCAAAGACTTGTATCCTCAGCTGACCACTTACCAAATCCTTTACCAAAACTCACACTTCTGACTCACAAATGTCCTCCTCACATCTGGGCCCCCTCACACCCTCTCCTCGTACTCCGTCAACACACTTGCCTGGAACACGTAGAACAAGAGCAACTTCGCCAGATAAACTTTCAGCAGAGGTTGGCCCTGCTTAGTTTAATGGGCAGTAATTTTGTACATAAGGGGCAAGATCAAGTAAAATCTGCCATCGTGCCCACAATCTCTACTGTTCAAGCCAGGGCACTGCCCCGGAGACCTATTCTCCAAAGACAGAGCTTACACTCTAATAAAAGCCCACTGATTGGGGAAATAAAGGAAATTTTAAATATATACACCAATCCCAAATACATCTTCCATTCTCATGCTGCCATCTGGGAGGTATGGAGTACTTAACTACCACTGGTTCCCCCATGAAACAAGGAATGCTAATTCTTGCTCTCACTGAAGATGCCCATTTACCTCCTAAAATAGCTCTTATTCCTTGCAAGGGATGTCAAAGAGCAAAGGGGCTGATAGTATTAGAAAAACAATAAAGCTGGCAGCTCCTTAGAGATCTCCTCCACACTCACTCACCCCTTGTCTCTTCACCCCCTCGCCTTATGCCTCCATGCTCCAAACAAGAACAAACTGTCCTCTCCAAAGGCTGGGTGGTGCCTACCAAATAGTCTTGACATGCCACTCAAAGAACAAAAGTCCAACTTGCTTGCCTGCTCCACACTTCATGGCACAGAAACAATCACCCCTCTCCATGTGCCTGAGACAATACTTTCTAGTCACTAGTCTAGAAGCCAGGTTAGAACAAATGACCAGGGCTTGCCCCATCTGCACATACATATTTAAAATCCCCACCTTCTCAGCTGACTCATCAACCAGCCTTTGTTTCTCAAATCCCCCAGTAAATCTCTCAAGGTCTAAATATTACACACAGGTTACAGCCTATCCCCCCATAGCCCTCCAGAAAGGTTAAGCAAATACAAGATCCTTTAAAGCAGCACCTGGCTAAGCTGCTTCCAGCTGCTGTAACTCACCTCATCCTCAGGCCATGGCTGCCTCTACTCCTGTCTCTCTTTGAAGTCCTATATGGAGGACCCTCCTCATTTCCCACACACACCTTCCCACCTCTTATTCTTGTCCAACCTTAGACTCACGGGAAAACTTTGACTATATTCACTTCCAGCTGCCAAGAGCAGAAACTCCAACCTCTTCCAACACTGTCTCACAACTCCGGGATTAGATTTTATTAAAAAAAAAAAACACAAGCAAATTCTCATGAGCCCCCTCCACCATCCAGGGAGCTCTCTGTGACCTGCCTGGCTGCAGGGAACAGAAAGCTGGAAGGGAAGAGACCAGTTCAGTTTGCCTGGGGGTGTTTGGAGGAGCCCGGAGAAGCTGCCCAAAGTGCTGAATGGTCACTGAAGAAAGTTAGAAAGAAAATGAGGGGCTGAAGCGATGGTACAGCAAGGAGGGTGCTTGTCTTGCATGCAACCAACCTAGGTTCGATCCCCAGCACCACATATGGTTGCCCCCAAGCATTGCAAGGAATAATTCCTGAGCACAAAGCCAGGAATAAGCTGAGTACTAACTGGGTCTGCACCTTCCAAAACAGAAAGCACCCAGACCTTCTTACACTTCCAAAGTGCTCTTGAGCCTGAAACTGCTCTTCAGCTGGGGTGTCATTGGAGAAAACCCCTGCGCGCATCCCCTGCTTCCTGGCAGGTGAGACCCGGGAAGGGGCAGGGCGGGGCGGGGAGGGGCGGGTGGAGTCGGGCCTCGCTACCGAGCCCATGTGAGCCCAGGAGCTGCGTGCTGTGCCCGGCATGGGCACGGATGGATAGCAGGAAGGGCTGTTCAGCGAGGCCCGGGGTGACCCAAGAGGACCCTCGGCTGTGTCCTGGCTACGTGCCTGTGCGGGGCAGCCTCCCTTCGAGGATGAGTCAGAAGGCTGCCCCAGTTCTAATTCAAAGTCCACCTATTGTTCCTGCACCGGCTCCATGTGCCTCTGCAGGCTTGGCTAGGCCAGAAAGGGCTTCCCTGCCCCCGGCCCGCAGGTGACAGCGGCCTCCAGGGACTGGCAGGGAGTGCGCCTCCTGCTGGTCTCAGGGACCCTCCTAGGGGAGGATGCCCGCCTGCACTTGCTGCTGGGACAAGTCACGCTGGGGAGGAGGATGGTTTGCGGTTGTGAGATGATTTCAGGGTCATCTCCCAACCTTTGAGCTGCTGTGGCAGGGAGGGGTGACTGGCACGCTGATTTTCCAAGGGGCCAAATGAGGCCCAGGCCAGAGCCAGTGAGGCCGCAGCCCAGAGGGTCAGAGTGGCTATCCAGGGATTGCTGTGGTCACTGAGGATCCAGCTGAGCTGACCTGTTCTGTCCTGGGCTACCTGTGCGGGGCGGCCCCCGCTGGCCCCAGACTGGTCCCTCCCCATGATCCTGCCAGATCAGCTTCCCTGGAGTATGGGACAGGAGTGCCTGGGCACAGAGGGAGTGACTGGAGCCCAGGAGCCACGAGGGAGACCCATGCTTGCCCAGAGGCTCCTGAGAGTGCCTGATAGGAGCAGCAGGCTCTGCCCACCTGCGCCTGCCTCTTCTCCTGACTTGGGGGAGCAGCTGAAGGCTCCCGGCAGAGACAGTCTGTGGCCGGTACCAGTTCCTGGGCATCTGGGCCCCAGTGTGCCCGCACACACCTCCACTCCATTGGTCTTCAGACATGGTGCAACAGTCCAGGCAGGGGCAGACAGCAAGCCTTGGCCCAGAGAGCTACAGAGGACACGGCTGCCTCCTCCTGCACACACGGTGGGGGTGCAGACAGCCCAGGGTTGAGGGGGCCCCAATGCCTGGCCTCTGCTCCCTGCTGCCTCCCTGTGCCAGTGACACTGTGTGCCACTCTCTGTCCCCATGGATGTGTGGAGGGGACATGGGTGTGATGAGGAGAAATGGCCCTACCTGCCCCAGAGAGGACCCACGAGTGGCCAATGTCTTTATCCTGACGTTGAACTTCAGCCACATGCTGCTGCCACCCTTTGTGGTGTGCTTGGATGGCCAGTACGGATCCTTTGGCCCTATTTTCAGTGCCACACAGCAATCCCTCAGACTGCAATGGGGGAGTGGGTCCCCTTCCTGCATCCGGACCTGTTTGCTGACACTTGCCATGGCAGATGCACAACTGACTGGTTCCGCTAGGATTGCCTTGCAGTATATTTTAAGGCAGACACTTGCCCAGCCAGGCCTGACCCAAGCCCCTCACCTTCTCCCACTGCAGGTGGCAGTGACTCCATCCTCCGCCACCTCATGGTAGGGTAGAGGGTGGGGTAGAGGTGTGCATGTGATGGGTTTGGGGGTAGTCAGCCCAGGTGGATGCGGTTAGGCAGACCTGCACTAGGGGCAGCTGGGGCTGCGGGTTCAAGACCTGGACAAGCCTGGGTCAGAGGGGAGGGCAGGACAGCAGGCCTGGCTGACAAGAGAAAGCAGCAGGTTGAGAGACAGGGACAGAGAATCCCTTCTGCTCATTTTATCCCTGAAGAAAATTGGGGGCTGGAGTGGAAACAGAGCGAGTTAAGGGATGCGTGAAGCTGAGGCGCCCCGAGTTAGCGTCATTGTCTGGGATGTTCAAGGTGTCAGTGGCACATTTTCTCTCCCTCCCAGGAAGACCCAGGTTTGGGGTATGGAGGGCAGAGTCCCTCCCCGCTAGGACAGTTCCAGAAGGACTCTCAGGCTGCAGGTCCAGGGCTGGCTCAGGGGAGGCCGACCAAGCCTGGGCTGCCGGGAGCAGGTGAATCAGGTCAAGGTTTGCGAGCTGTAGGTGAGGATGGGGCAGAAGCACCCTCCAGGGACATGAGAAGCAGTTGTGGCAGCAGGTGTAGCCAGGAGATGAGCTAGAGGACTGGGCCCAGGCCACGAGCCCGGGAGGACAGTCAGACTCATCAGCAAATGTTCCTGGTCTTCCCCTGTTCAGTGGGGACCAGGGGGCAGCTAGGTGCCCCATGTCCATGGCTGAGGGGGGTGGGCTAGGCTGCAGGCCCCTAGGACTGGCCCTCCCAGCACTCAGGTCCTGAGCAGCTGCTTCCTGCTTTCACTCGGGCGCCCCCTGCTGGGAAGCCGCGAATCCACCCAGGACAGTGCAGTGCCTGAGTCCCTCCTGCCCTACCTGTGGCCTTCAAGCTGACCCAGAGGAATTGTACTGCCCATGGCCCACCTCAGCAGGGCGGCTTGAAACCTGCTGGTTTTTGCTCCATCTGTCCAGTCCTTTCAACATTCGGACCCGAGAGAGGCTGGGAGGAGAAAACCAGTCTCGTGGTCCTACTGTCTCAGTTGCTCTAATGGAGGCATTTAGTGACATTAATTGAGCTCATCACAGACTGGGTCAGGACCAGTGTGGGTTCAAGAGGAGGACACCGTCATCACTGAGATGCCCAAGAGCCTGGGCTGTCTCCCGTCTTATATTCTCCGACAGTGGTTTGGTGTCTGGATGGCGCAGGGTCTGGTGCCAGCAGGGATGGGGCTCTGGCTCAGGGCCTGACCACCACCCTGTCTGGAAGGGTCTCATGGGAGGGCAGCGGAGGCAACTCTGACAGTACTCCTGGCCTTCCCTCAGGGTACAATGCCTGGAGGCGCTTCTGCAGCCTCTCCCAGCCTGGCTCAGCTCAGCCTGGTGCTGAAAAAACCGGTCTTGGCCAAAGAGTTCTGGAGCTGTATGGGACGGCCAACAACATCGACCTGTGGATCGGGGCCATGGCGGAGCCCGTCTTGCCAGGAGCCCGCGTGGGGCCTCTCCTGGCTTGTCTGCTGGAGAAGCAGTTCCACAGGATCCGCAGTGGGGACAGGTGAGGACCCTGCCCGCACACCTGACACTGGGTCTTTCCAGCTTCCACTCCCAGACTTCCAGGATCCAGCCGCTGAAGGCTGCACTTGGGGAGGACGCCCTGCTAGGCCACAATGACTAGGCCAGGCTACCTGGAACCAGAGGTCGGTAAATCGGGCCCTCGGAGCCTCCCAGTCTCATCTTCCCCGCAGGTTCTGGTGGCAGAAGCCGGGCGTCTTCACAGAGAGATAGCGGCAGGCCCTGTCTTTGGTTCTGTGTGACAACACGGGCATCAGCACCGTGTCCAAGGACCCATTCAAGGGCAGAAGCTACCCCCAGGACTTTGTGAACTGCAGCCACATCCCCAGACTGGACCTGTCTGCCTGTGGGGGGGCCATTGAGGCCTCTGTAGGTATGGGGAGGGGAAGGGAAGCAGTGAGGCCTCTGTGGGTATGGGGTGGGGGGGGTGCAGTGAGTTTTCCGAAGGTAAGGGGAGCTATTCCTAACCCGGTATATGATGCTGAGGCAGGCTGGGCTCTGGCAGGAAGGGCCTCAGACCCACGCTCTCTTCCCCATGCTTCAGGGCCACTGGAGCACCCACTGACACCTGCCTCAGAGCCTTCGTCTGAGTGAGAAAATCTCTGCAAAGACTGACTGAGATGCCTTAGGCCAGGCATGGTGGATTCTCCAGGCCAGCCAGAACTGAGCAGAAAAACAGAACAGAATCTGGATAAAAAGCTCTTTAATGTACAGAAGAACCCCAATGAAAAGCTTTTTGATATACAAAAAGAACCCCAATGAATGTTAGCAGACCCCGTGCACAGAAGGCTGTTCATTTTGCATCCTGCTTTTGGGGGTCATTCCTGCTGGTGCTGGGGAGTGAAATGGCGTTGTCTACAAGCAAGACCTTAGTGACCGTCTCTCTGCATCAACCCAAAGACAGTTCACCTTGAATGTCACTTTGCACCCCTGCCCCTGGGGTGGGGGTCTGACACTCTGGGCCGGAATTTGAGCTCTCTGGCCAGCTACCCCTTGTCCCTGGGACTGGGGCCACTGTGTGGGACAGAACTTAAGAGGGGACCTTGAAATGTCTCTACCCCAGGGTCCGAGTTGTTGACCTGCCCCTCCATAAACCCCAACATGAGGGGGAGGGGAAGAGAGAGGGTGCCCTGCTGTTTCTGCAAGGAGAGAGAAGCCCTCCTGTGGGGCCGAGGAAGGTGGGCCCCTCCAGGGTCGCTGCTCCTCACACAAGCAATGAAAGCCAAGCGCGGGCTCAGGGTGTCTGCTGAGCCTCAGTGTCCAAACCAGCAGACTAGGGGACTAGGAGATCAAGGTTCTCCAGGGACTCACTAGGTCCTGGGGGAGGCTCTCTTGGACCTCCCGCATGCGGTGCCAGGCTCTCTGGAAGGCGACTGTAGGGAGACAGGTCGGGCGGTCAGCAGCCCTGGCCAGAACGGCCGGGAACGCACCACAGGGGCAGGCACCTACTGAGCACCACGTGAATTGAGCTCTGTTAGTCAAAGCCCCCCAGCCGGTCCAGCATGCTCTGCATCCTCCTGCGGAGGGAGTGCGACTCCAGGAAGGCCCTGCGGGGGAGGTAGACCGGAAGTGAAGGGGCAGGATGCTCGGGACCAGAGGCCACAGGGCTGAGAGCAGGACCCACCGGACTGCCTGAGGTCTCCGTGAGCAGCCTGAAGTGGCTCAGCCAGGGCGCCTGAGGAACACAGGGACTGACTTCAGGGTGCAGCCTCCAGCCACCTCTGGTAGGGTGCCCAGTGTAGGATAACATTGCCACAGGGAGCGTAGGATTATCGGGTTACACCCATCACAGTGCTCCTGGGTCATTCCCATTCCTCTGTTTATCTGTAAACTCTTCTCTGTACTCTCCTCCCCAGCCAGTTAATCACCTTTTCTCCCTAATCAGATTCTGTTAGCCTGTAAGAGCAGATCCTTCTAAGGACACTGAACTTGTATTGTCAGTTATGTCTTTTGCATAATTTACCTTAAAGCAATGTCCTTTCTGTAAGGACACAGGAAGACAGGTAATATTATGCTTTGTAACGTGGGAGTTGATTGACTTTGAATAATATTTACTCCTGGGCATCTGCTTTCTTGACTCAGTTGCCCTTAGTTCCTAGCACCCCAAAAGCAGGCTCCCAACGAAGGACTGAATGGACCCAGGACAAGCTGTGAGCTACCCTGGCATCGAAATGGGCCAGGCCAAAGTGCCACGATACTCAACTATAAATTGAGGGCATGATCATGGACAAATGCTGTCATGATCCGAAATTAAGTAACGACAAGACCAAGACCCTGCTGGGGCTAGGAAGACTAGCCTGGCCTGAGAACTGCAGAATATATAGTGAGATGTCCTCAGGAAGAAACAAACTAAGTTTATATCTCTTACTGTGCTCATACAGAATGACATTGCTAGAAATACTGGAAGTAGATTTACTACAACTATTTAAGTAGATTACTATCTGAGGAAAGAACACACCCTTGTTGGGATCCCACCCTTGAGCAGATCTCCTGGTAATCTGAAATAATCTCTTTAGATGAGATTTTATCCTTGAGTTAAGCTCCTCGAGGCGTGATCTTACCTCTCTTTGCTGATTTGTTAATGTTCAACCCACCTTTATGTCACCACCCTACGTGATTGCTATATAAACTAAGACTGTAAGCTCGGAGGGGGCTTGGGCTCAAGAGAGCAGAGAAAACTCAGGCGGAGGCTGAGGCTGAGGCTGAGGCTGAGGCTCAGACTCGGACTCGAGAGAGCAGAGAGAAGGCTCAGGCTGAGGAGGAGGCTGAGGCCCAGGCTCAGGCTCAGGCTCAGGCTCAGACTCAGGCTCGGGCTTGGGGCTCGAGAGGGCAGAGACTGAGGCTCAGGCTGAGGCCCAGGCAGAGGCTCAGGCTGAGGTACAGGCTTGGGCTCAGGAGCTTGGGCTCCAGAGGGCAGAGTCAGAGGTGAGAGTGAAGATTGGAATAAACTACAATTAATACCGACCAGCCTGGCCCACGTTCCTTCCTTCGCCTACCTTGCTGTAGATCTCCCCGGGGTGGGGGATGTGATGCGACACTACCGAAGGGGGGTGGCAGGAGAGACAGAGCACCGCCGGACCTTCGAAAACACACAACCCAGTCCCCACCCCACTCCTGGGAAGCCCACAGAAGAGCACCCCCAACTGCCCCCGACTCCACACCACCAGCCGCCAGCCCTGGGGGCCAGAGCAGTGGGAGGCTTGGGAGCAGTGTCCACACTCTTGGTGCTGGTAGGAAGCAAGGGCTGGGCCAAGGTGAAGCCCCATCCAGTCCAGGAGCTTCACGCCATCCTACCTTTGCCCGGAGGTACCTCGCCCCCGCAGGTTGTGTCCCCGACATCATGGTCACCCTGAAGGTTTCCGGGATCTGCACAAAGGAGATGTCATCCAGTTCCAGAGACCCACCTATGAAAAACCGCCTCAGCTCGGCCACCGTGCAGGGCTCCAGTGGCCTCCACGTGGGGACCGTCAGCATATGGGAGCCTGTGCAGGGACAGAGTATGGCTGGGGGTCAGGCCAAGGCTCCCTCACAGACTGTGGCCCAGACTTCGGTCCAGCGGCCCTGTGACAACAGGTGCCCCTGCAGCTGACTGAGGTGCTAGAGGACCCTGCAAACACCTCTCAGCTCTCCCCGCTGCTCCCAGAAACCAGGGATGACTCTCCTGTCCCCAGCCCCCACTGCCCCTGTGCTGACACAGTTGACCCCCCACTCCACCTCTAGGTGTTGAGGAGAACTGGGGGAACACTCTGTGCCAACCTGGCTCTCAGCTGGCAGCGAGACGTCACCCCAAAGTCTCCGGTGTTCTGTCCTTCCAGCACCCCAGAGCCCCGGGCTGCAACATCTGTCTCTGAGGGCCGCACACGTCAGAGAGACGCAGGGCAGGTCCCCACACATGAGCTGCCCATCGCTCAAGTCCCCCAGGAACTGTGCATGGACAGTCCAGTCTGCCTTAAGGGTGGTGTGGTGGTCACCTGGGGTGGTGGGCAAAACCACAGCGCCATAGCCCTCCACACGGTACCGCTGTCAAGAGTCCAGGGACAGCACCTCACAGTAGAGCACCGGCCACTCCAGGGCAGCATCTGCGAGCTGGAGGAGAGGCTCCAGGTCATACACCTCCCCTTGGAGGCCCCAAGCAGCTCCGTCCTGCTGTAGGAAGAAGGCCTCCCATGAGAACGGGCAGAAGTGTGCCACCTTGTCCTGGAGGATGGACAGTGTCTGGAGACAGAGTGTCCACGCGGGGGAGCAATGACAGCCCCTTCTTGGGGGAACCTGCCCAACTCCAGCTCCAGGTGGGAACAGGAAATGGAGGGGCCGGGACACCAGGACAAGCTGTTCTACACCAAAGGCATGTGTGGCGCTGGGCCAGGCACCCCGCAGAGCCCACCCTGAGCCCGCCTGGCTGAGGGTCTCAGGGACATCACAGATATCACGGCCACCACGCCCAACCCAGCCCTGATCCCCACCAGGAACTCCCTCCCTGCCGTACCATTCCCACAGACTTGGTGACGCAGGTCTGTGTCATTCCTGAGAGCCGATAGACCTCGGGGCTTGACCAGTCTGGAAGAAAAAGGCCACTGAGGGCGAGGGCACCAAAGAGGGGGTGGTCAAGGACACGGGCCGATTTTCCCAAGTTTCCCACACACCTGCTCCCAGCTGGGCAGTCAATCCTGGTCACCTCACACTGTCCGCGGTTCCTCGGATATCTCTGAGACATCTCAGTGATCCAGGAGAAAAGAGCCCAGACGCATGGAACGAGCATTTGAGTCAGAACTGAGTTAAATAACTCCAAGTACAAGTGGGGCCAGGGCCACTGGTTTAGATTGTGACTGTGTGACCAAAATACAAAGACAGCCTACAGAATGGGAAAGGATATTCACCGAATACACATCCGACAAGGGGTTGATATCAAGGATATACAAAGTACTGGTTGAACTCCACAAGAAGAAAACATCCAACCCCATCAAAAAATGGGGCGATGAAATGAACAGAAACTTTCTCAAAGAAATTCAAATGCCTAAAAGATACATGAGAAAATGCTCTACATCATTAATCATCAGGGAGATGCAGATCAAAACAACAATGAGATATCATTTCACACCACAGAGACTGCCCCACATCCAAAAGAACAAAAGCAACCAGTGTTGGCGCGGATGTGGCAAGAAAGGGACCCTCCTTCACTGCTGGTGGGAATGCCGACTGGTTCAGCCCTTTTGGAAAACAGTATGGATGATTCTCACAAAATTAGAAATTGAGCTCCCATTTGACCCAGCAATACCACTCCTGGGAATATATCCCGGAGAGGCAAAAAAGTATAGTCGAAGTGACATCTGCACTTGTTTGTTCATTGCAGCACTGTTTACAATAGCTAGAATCTGAAAAAAAAAACCTGAGTGCCCAAGAACAGATGACTGGTTAAAGAAACTTTGGTACATTTACACAATGGAGTACTATGTAGCTGTTAGAAAGGATGAAGTCATAAAATTTACATACAAGTGGTACTACATGGAAAGTATCATGCTAAGTGAAATGAGTCAGAAAGAGAGGGACAAACAGAGAAAGATTCATCTGGGGAACATAAAGTAACAAAATAGGAGACTAACACCCACGAATAGCTGAGATAAATACCAGGAGGTTTACTCCATGGCTTGGAGGCCAGCCGCACACTCTAGGGGTAAAGGCAGCTCAGACAGAGAAGGGAGTACCAAGTAAAGGGTATTGGGAGGATTCTCCCAGGATGGGAGATGCATGCTGAGAGTAGACTATAAAATAAAATAGACTATAAAATAGACCGAACATGATTGCCACTCAATTCCACTTTTGCAAACCACAGCACCCAAAAGGAGTGAGAGAACTAAAGGGAATGCACTGCCACAGAGGAGGGGGGGGGTGAGGGGATGGGGGGTAGGAGGGATACTGGGATTAGTTGTGGTGGAGAATGGGCACTGGTGGAGGGATGGGTACTCGATCATTGTGTAAATGAAACCCAAGCACAAAAACTTGTAAGTCTACAACTGTACCTCATGGTGTTTCACTAATAAATTTTTTTAAAGATATTTAAAAAATAGATTGTGACTGTGGCTCCAAGTTTTGTGATTATAAGCTAAGAGACACAAACTCTTTGTTGAAAGCCCCATCTAGTGATGGTACATGTGCAATTGCGCAGTAAGAGGGAGTAAGAGAGGACAGAGCGGTAGGTCAGAAAGACAGTGCTGCCCGAGGCGAGACAGGAGCTGGGCAGAGAGTCCAGAATGTTGCCTGGACTCTCTGCTGAAGGGTTTGGGGCAGCTCCCAGGCCCTGGGGAGGGGGTCGGGCTGCAGGAGCTGGGAAAAGTATGGGACCAGGGTTGCTGGCAACAAGCTGAAATTATGTCACAGCCACTGTACTGTAGGCATAATAAGCAGGGTATGGGTGAGGCAGGATGGACTGTGGGGTCTCAGATCATCATCACAGGGATAGTAACAGAGGTCACTGAAGATGAGGATAGACCAAGGTCAGAGGGAGTAGTCTGGGTCTCTGATGTGTATACTGAAGCCACAGAGTGGACGAAGCCACTAGAAAGGTGTGTGTGTCTGTGTGTGTCTGTGTGTGTGTCTGTGTGTCTGTGTGTTTGTGTGTGTGAGAGAGAGAGAGAGCGAGAGTGAGAGAGAGAGAGAGAGAGAGACAGACAAACAGACAGAGAAACCAGACCCAGGATCAGCCCAGCTACCCAAAATCACATCAACAGAAAGTGGCCACAGAGGCTGAGGAGCCATCACTAAGTGACATGGAGCAAAGTGAAGATTTCCAGTGAGCAAAGTGAAGCCTCAAGTGATTCTCAGAGACCAAGGAAGGGGAACGCGGGAAGCCCCACAGGATCTACCAACCGCATGTCCTGGCGGCACTGCCTGACATTGGCATACACTCCACCAAGAACGATGGCACCTCGTGCTCTGTGGTGGTCATTTTCTTACAGTGCTGTGAAAAGAGCAGCCCTGGCTCAACCCTCTGGTCAGTGCCCTCGGCACAGAGGGCTGAGGGCAGAGTCTGTCCTATGAATCCAGGCCTAGAGCCTCAGAGGAACAGACCCTCACAGGAACGCCTGCGGCAGAGGGGGAAGGGCACAAGGGTCCAAACCCAACCCTGCCACACTCTGGTCTGCCCCAGGCTGCAGCAGTGTGTCAGCCTCTGCCTGGGCCAACACAGGCCTGCAATCTTGGCAAAAGTGGCAACAAAACGCCAGTGAGTGGTGTGGGGAGGCTGACGCTCACAACAGGCCAGGAGATGCCAAAGAGGACAAAAGGAATCTGTGCAGCAGCTTCCAGAGGGGACCAAGCACAGCTGCTCCTGCATTCACATTTCCCCACAGACCACCCAAAGGCCATGCGTTGCCGACCCCCAGCTCTCCCCATCGCAGTAGCAACTTTCCAACAACCCTGACACCTGCTCCAGCACAGATCTGCAAGGGCAGAGACCACAATCAGAGGCATCTGATTCACCCTCCCCGGAGCACTTTCAAATCTCTGAGAAAAGGGAGCGCGTAAAAAGGGACTAATCGAGTATAAGACAATCCATGATGCTGGGGTCAGATGGGCAAACAGGACCAGTTCACTCCCTGAGACTGCACTGAATTCCTCTTCAAACCCATGCAATGCTGAGGCCAAATCCCACCACGAACTCTCTCCACATGGCTCCACACCTCATCTATAGGTTCCAGCTCAAATGCCAGAAGGAAACCAGCCCGGGGGCTGCTTCTCCCCTTAGCAGCGTCCAGTCTATCATCAGAGAAACTGCCAGCCCCCACTGCTGTCTAGCTGGTACCCATGGAGAGGCTGCCGTGCCCTGCACTGCCCTCTCCACTCTGCTTGGCTACAAAGAGCACCAGACACAACACCTTGATACAGAAACAGGCCGTGAAGGGGCAAGACCCAGGGAGGCAGAGGAGAAGGACGTTAGGGGACCTGGGCAGAGCAATACCTCCTCCAGGCTGGTGTATCTGTCAGAGTCCGTGTAGGTAAAGATGCGCCTGTTCTTCCTGCCCCCCGAGCCCTCCAGCTTCAGGATCTCCTGCCGGTACTGATGATCCAAGGGGCTCTGGCAGGCACCTTCATTTTGGTACAGATCCACTTCGAACTGAGCTCATAAAGAAACACATCTACTGAGAAACGTCACACTTATGTTTCCTTGGCTGCTCAGTGAAATCTGCCCCACAGGTATGATGAGACTGGACAGGTCAGGAGGCAGCTCCCACTTATCTGTACCTGTTTTCCCATGGTGGCAACACAGCCTAGTTGGGGTGCAGGGAGAATAGGGGAGCAGGGATGCTGAAGATGGGCATCTTGGTTTGTTCTCTTCTGGAAGGCTGATGTCTAGGCAAGGTGGCTAAGTAAAAATCCAAGAAATCCAAGTAGAAATCCAAGGGGCCAAACATAGCCAAAGAGATTGTGACTCCCAAGTCTGCAGTAACAGGTGGCATGTGACCCAGACAGGAAACAGGCCGGTCTTCGAGCAGAATGCTGGGAACATGCAGTCGCTAGGTTACATCACCCACAGTAACACACAAGGGGGTTCTCTAAAGTCCTACAACCTCTTACAATTCAGTCTGGTAAGATCCATCTCAAGAATCTTCCCTCACACAACTGAAACCTCATGGGAAGGGGGGCGTTCCCGGCTCATCCTTCACACCCTACCGAGGTCATGAGTTGCCCCCCACGAGTGGCTCTCCGGCACGGCCATGCCTCGAGAGCACAGAAACCAATCTCATAATTATCTGACTCTCAGCAGAAATACTTCCAGGCTTAATAAGTAAAACACCAGAATCGCGGCTGCGTGACATCATTTGATTCTTGTGACCAGCTGTAGAAAACTAATTATTTCACAATGCCTTTTCAGCATGTCTGATTTGGGGGTGTAAACTCTAAATAATAATGGTGCATCTTTTGTCAAAACAATGAATCTAATCAAAGTAGATAGAGTGTTAACTAGAATTCATCTGCCTCACAGGCATTGGGAGGGTGGAGGGGGGGGTTATTGGGGTTCTTCGTGGTGAAAAATAAGTATTGATAAAGGGAAATGTGTTTGATATTTGCATGACCGAGACTTAAACCTGAAAGCTTTGTAACTTTTCCCAAAGTGATTCAATAAATAAATTTTAAAAATGAGTATTTTCATTTAAAAAAAACAACAACAACAGAATCTTCCCCCACCAGGGGCCAAGGGCAGGGACATGCAGCAGACGAGGGACACGTGCTCACCTGGCTGAAGAGCTTCTCCTGCCACCCAATCTCGACCTCCTCCTTTTCATCTTCATCAGGCCGGTGGCTACCTCCAGAGAAAACAAGGAGATAGATGTCTGAGGTAAATCAGCACCACTCCTCGCTCTGCACTTGCTTACAACTAAAGCTTCAGGCTTTCCACCAAAGCAGCTGGGCGCCAGTGAACAATTAAGTACTCTACACAAAGCTTAGAAGCCACGGATATGCGGAGAATCTGAGATTAGGCCCCAAGAAGTGCTCTTCTCTCCTCTGATCTAAATGAAACCAAATGGTCACGGAAGGCTTTTGTGTACTTCAGCCACAGACCCTGAAGTGCAATTCTTCCATCCTGACTGTTTCCACTGACTTAGAAAGGTACCCTGGCATGGCACGTTTGGTCATGAATGCCCCTGAGTCATATATTTAGCTTCAAACACACTGTGATTACAAGAGAGTTGCAGCCAAAGGAAAGCAGGAAAACAAATAAGTGATTATTTAAAGAAACTGATTAGAACGTAGCCCTTGGCTGAGTATGCGTTTTCAGAGACAAGTGCTCAAAACCTACTGCCCACATTTTTACGAGAACCATTTTCAAACGGATACGATAAAAGTAAAAGCCCCAGAACTAGCAAAGTATCAGGTCCTCTATCCTCATCCTCCTGACTTCCACATAAGGCAAATTTCAAGCACATAGATTTTGTGAACATCCCACTTTTCCAAGAAGACCCCAACTTAACAGTCCCTTTCAAAATGATTTATGTTTATATTTAGAATGTGGTTAACCTTGGGATAGCACAGCGGGTCGGGCATTTGCCTTGCACGCAACCCACTGCACAGACCCAGGTTCGATTCCTCCGCCCCTCTCAGAGAGCTGGGCAAGCTACCAAGAGTATCTCGCCCGCAGGGCAAAGCCTGGCAAGCTTCCCGTGACATATTCGGTATTCCAAACACAGCAACAAGTCTCACAATGGAGCCGGTACTGCGGTACTGTGCACACTCAAGCAAATCGATGAACAACAGGAGAACAGTGCTACAGTGCTTTAGAATGTGGAGCACTATTCCCTGACCAAAAAAACAAATGCTATGGTATTATTTGGATAGCACTGTAGCATCAGTGCTACACAGTTTCATTGCACTACTTTTGACCACAGTTCAGATGAGTATCCTGAGGGCAGGAATCGCCTCTTCCTTCTCCCACTTCCACCCACAGAATCATGTGAGTAGGTCTGGGCCTCAAGCCTGGCTGCCACTTCCCACCCACGGGCCCGTGGCTCTGTGCAGGCGCTCGGCCCCTGTGGCCTTTCCTCGCAGTCCAGCCCTGGCTCTGCGGGGTCTGACCAGGTGGGCACCCGCCCAGCCCCTTGCCCACACCCCAAGGGGCCTCATCTCCCCCAGACACCCACTGGCTGTTGCTTGGGGCCACAAGGCGGCCAAGCCCAGGAGGTCCTTCCCGGCCTGGGCAGCGGGCGGGTCTCGAAGGAAGGCGCTGGCGGTCACTCTCTGCAGGTGGACGCTGTCGGGAAGGAGGGTCAGGAGATGAAGGCGGGAACAGGGTGCCGCGAGCACTGGGGAGCGCGCGCAGAGGAGCTAGAGGAGGTAGCGGGGTGCGGGGTGCTAGGGGGGACAGTGATGCTAAGCGGCGCGGGCTCGATGCTCTGGGGGTGGGGGGGCAGCGGGCCCTGAGGGGCGCCCTGGGGGCTGGACGCGGCGCGTGCACGGGAGCCGGGGGACCCGGGGCCGGCAGTGAGCGACACAGACGCAGGAGCCAACTGGGGCGGAAGGACACGGTCGGGGCCTGAGCGCGGGGCTACCGGAGGCGCAGGTTGCGCACAGGGTCCCGGGAGCGGTAAACGGCCTCGCCGGTGTCGGAGCTCCAGGCGGCCACAGCCGTGACCCCAAGCAACCGCGCAGCGCCTGCCGCCTTGCGGCCGTGCGCGCCCCCGCCCCGCGCGCCCCCGCGCGGAGGGTCACGTGACCTGGCCCCGGTCGGGCTCTGGGCCCAAGCTAGGCCCGTGGCATCGCTGCTCACCATATGGGCCGGCAAAGCTTCACTCCACAGAGGCTGGCCTGGGTGCACTTTGCAAAGGGATGGTGAACAGGAAGGCAGCGGGACCGGAAGGCAGAGCCCTGGGCCCCCTCCAAAGAGATTCAGCTCCAGGGTGGTGGGTGCTAGACTCTGAAGCCCAGGCTGGCGTTGGCTCCTTTTCCCCCCTGCCCACACTACCTCTCATCACCGCTTCCCAGTTAAGGTCTCCCGGGTGAAGGCCAGAGTTCAAGAGGCAATGGTTGCTGCAGAGGAGAAAAAAATTATCGGGTGGCAACCTAACAAGTCTGAGGCTCGTGTCACAATAGAACAAAAACCTGCCACTGGCAAGTCAGTCGGAAGAAATTCCAGGTCGTGGCCACCTCAGGAGGGAGTCCTGTCTCCAACCATCCCGGCTGGCATCGGGGTCAGTGGATCCTCCGGAGAAGATGCTGTTTTCCTTAGAACACGGTAGAACTACTCTCGCTGCCTAGAAACAGCACGTTTGCCATCAGCAATCTTTTCAGGGAATCTTGAGGATTCTTCTCTGAGGGTGAGACGTTCTTTGGAGGAAAATTCTCAGAAGTTCTTATTTTCTCTCCCCCACTCCATCCCCGTCCCACATGGGTACCTGGACCTAGTTCAACACCCCACACAGAGCATTAAAACCTCACTAGGATTGAGGAAACCTGTAGGAGGAAGTTACCATAGGTGATAGATTTGTCAGGAGGAGAATGGAAAGGATCCTCAGATTGGTACTCACTGAACCAGAGAAAGTCAAAACAAGGAAGCTATTAGTAAGGAAGGAAAAGATGTTAATACTGAATTCTTGTTTGTCTTGTGTGTCTTAGTTCCGGATTTTTTTAAGCTCTTGGATACTGCACTGTCTTCCTGAGAAACCAACGAAGTGCCATCCAAAAGTTGTGCTTCATTGGTGTGTCAAAGGCAGGGCACACCTTGGCATTAAGTTCCCTTCCTAGCCCCTTGGTTATGCCAACAGTTGTCAGTCTTTTGGGGCAGTTGTCCTCTGACCTCAGGGATCTCATGCCTGTTTGATTATGTGGAATGATTTGATTATGTGCCACAGACTATCATAATAGTACCTTTTGTTTAGGATTTAAAATAGCCTGGTACTCTGTTTACATGATGCCTAATCTTCATTGAGAGCTTTCAATTGCTACTGAAAGTGGCCTGGAGCATGGTGGTGATTGGGTAGTGGAGGTCAGCTGCTGGGGCTGGGTCCCTTGGGATGGGTAGGACTCTCACCTGCCCCACAACCTGACACAGAGTCCGGTGGCATGGTTCTGAGAGCCTCTTTTTATACTCCTATCTGGGAGGAGCATCCTGAGTTCTGGAGGGTGGCCGATGAGGAGATTATTTGGTGCTGGCAGGGTGTGGTTTATGGATGTGATTCCTGAGTCATCGGAGACTGGGGAAGCAGGCAGAGGATCTCTTTTCTGGGGTCCCGTTAAGTCCAGAGTTCAAGGTCACGAAGTTCCGCATTATCTGGGTTCCATGGGCTTCATTCACGTGTGTGGTGCAAGTGGCCTGGAGCATGGTGGTGGTTGGATAGTGGAGGTTGGCTGCCAGGTCTGGGTCCCTTGGGGTGGGGAGGGCTCTCACCTGCCCCACAGCCTGGCAAGCTCCCTGTGGCATATTCAATATGCCAAATGCAGTAATGACAACAGGTCTCATTCCCCTAACCCTGAAAGAGCCCCCAATCATCAGGAAAAGATGAGAAAGAAGAGGTTGCTAAAATCTCAGGATTTTAACAGAGAACGAATAGAGACATTACTGGCACCCACTCGAGTAATTCAACGATCAATGGGATGACAGTGATATAGTGATTTGTTTCATCAATAAACTGAGTTAAGGCAGGCCTTAAGGGGCCCGTTAAAGTTGATTTCTAATAACTGATAAAAAAAATGGGATTTCAGTGTCAGATTTTTAAAGCAAAACATCTTCCACTATGTCTCTAGCCAGTGACCTACCAATTCATACCATCGCAACACACAACTCCAAGGAAGTTGGGTATGTGAATCTGGGTTCTGTTCCCTGGATCTCATCTCCCTGAGCATGGATCTGAGAGTAGTTCCAAGCATTTTGGATGTGGGTCCAAAATAAATATGATATACAACCTGGGAAATACTCTTCCTTCCCTGCCCCCACATCATTACTGCCAATGTTGTTGTGCCAGTGGCAGGGATCATGCACATGCCTGGCAGTGAAATTAGCTGAGGGTTGCACATCTGGTTGTGGTGCTCACTAAGGTTCACTGGAACATTGAATGCCAGAAATTACTGTATGATGAACAACTTTGTAAACCATGGTGTTTAAATAAAGTTTTAAAATATACATTAATAGTTTTGCTCTCTGATAACACACACACACACACGAGGCAGGGGGTGGTATAGGAGACAAAACATTTGCTTTGTATTTGGTCAACCTTGGTACAAGCCCTGGCACCACACACTGTCTCCTGAGCACCACCAGTGCTGATCCCTGAACATTGAGCCAGAAATAGCACCTCCAACGGACAGGGCAAAGATTTTGTGTGGCCCAAAATCCCCTAAAAAGAAGAACATATAGCTTAAAACAAAAAGGATAAAAAATATATTGCGTACCATTGCA
This sequence comes from Sorex fumeus, assembly GCF_029834395.1. NCBI lineage: Eukaryota > Metazoa > Chordata > Mammalia > Eulipotyphla > Soricidae > Sorex > Sorex fumeus. The sequence goes on from NW_026606120.1 coordinate 61,587,381, forward strand.
TTTATTCTCAACTAAAAGTTTATGTGAATAGTGTTGTAAAATTGATTCTTCCACTCAGCAAGTTGATGCAATGTTCTGTGTTGGTTAGTATTGTCAACCATCATGGTGGTCCTTCCTGTGTCCTGGTGAGGAACCTGCAATCCATCATGGTCACTGCTGGGAAGATTGTGACAAAGCTTGTGGTGGAGAGAGCTACTCATTGCCCCTCCAGCCCATCTTTCTCATCACTAAATCAGTTCCCTGAGACCATGGTCTTACGTCCCAGGCCTGGGTGTGGGAGGGGCTGCCGCATCTAGAAATGTTGCTGGAATTGCAAGTGTCCAGCTCTTGGATCTACATTGCCCAGAGATCCCAGGGGGCTATCTCTTCTTCATCCCCTCAAACTTTTGGAGAATTTAAAAGAATACAAGTCTTCCTTCTTTCTATCCTTTTGTTCTTCTCCAGGGAGTTCCCTAAGCCCTCAGAGCTAGGTTTGTGAGATTTGGTGTTGGTGGTGGTGAATTGTTTGAGGGGGTGGTTCGCTGTTCATTTGCTTGTTTGTTTAAATCAAAGTCTTATTAATCCCCAGGAGGCAAGGAAAACTCAGCTCTTCAAGAGACAAAGCTTTAATAGCTCTCCTGACGGAAGGTGGTGGGAAAAGTAATTTAATTCTTTCAACAGAGGAAAATGGAGTTAAGATCTCAGTCAGCTGAATCTAGGGCATAAACATCTCTGGAAGTTTTCCCTCATTCTCCACCTCCAGGTCCACCCATCACTCCCTTAAGCAGGGTATCATCAGGCCTTGTCTAGATGATGAAACAGGCCCTCACTTGACCTGTCTCCAACATTGCCCCCTCCAGCTCTTTCCAGAAGGAGACCATGGTTATATTTCTAAGGCAGTTATCTGATGAGACTTCAAATCTCTTTAACAAATAAGGAACAAGTATGTGATCCAGTTTAGGCCAGTGAGGTGCAAGAAACAGCTTGCCGGGATTTCTGGGAAAGCTATTCTTTGTCTTTCTGAAATTCCTTGTCTTTCCCTCCATGTGACTGTGAGTTATTTCACTTTAAACAGATGAGAGAAATCACAGGCTGGAGAAGACCAAGCCAGGAGAGCTGAGAGCAAAGGAAGACAGAATATTAATTCAAGTCTGAAATCTCTCTTACATCCATACTTCTTGTTAGAGTTGACTTTAAAAAGACGTTTTCAATGATCAATATATGGGGGATGGGGAACTGGTTGTACAACGATGTCTATTTTGTTAGTGCAGAAATGCACACTTAAATAGTTAAGATATTACACCTATCTTTCCACAACAACAAGAATTACAACAATGACTTGACAAAAACATGCAACAAATTATATAATGGCATACTTGTGTCCAGCACTGAACTTGGAGTTCTCCTTTTCTATGTTTTGGGACACACATTTTTTAAATCAAAACCAGCTTTCCTCCAACAATCGATACTGCACATTGTGGGTCATAGCTCATACCTGCAGCTCATTGTTTAAATTCTCAAATACATGCAGAGATTTGGCCCCTGGTGAGAACTGCTCCCAACACCACCAAAATAGCTCCCTTGCTCCAAAAATATTAGTGACCTGACTAAAGGTAAAAGGTAAAGACCCTCCCGTTGATCGTCGATTTGCTCGAGCGGGCCCAGTAACGTCTCCATTGGAGACTTTGTTGTTACTGTGTCTCGAGCAATCGACTAAGAGCATCTATTTGAGAAATTGCTGAGTCCCAGCTGCGAGGGCAAACCAAAGAAAGTTCCTCCTCCTGCCTGGCCTAAACAAGGGACCTTCAAGTCACTGAGAAGATGATGGAGTATACATTGCTCTGCTGAGCAGGTGTGAGCTCTGTTATGGTGGTAGTGAGGGGTTAATTTTAGAGGAAGACAGTGAGACCAGATCATGACGGCCAGGTGAGGTGCAGAGAAGAGAGATGCATTCAGAACCCAATAGAAATGGAGTTTTGCCTAAGAAACATCTCAAAGTACTGAAGGACAAAGAGCAAGAGGAGATTTTAAACCCTAGCTTTTACAGATAGACTCAATTCATGTTCTCTGCTCACCTGGCTCATTAACAAACTATTATCATATTATTAGTATGTCATTTTTTTAACCTCCTTCTGGGTTTATTGCACTTACAAAAATAGTTGAAACTCTTCGATGAAGGCCACAGAGATAGCTCAAAGGACTGGAGCACATGTCCTGAATGAAGGAGTTCTCTATTTGAAACCCCAGCATCCCTTGCACCCCTAGTATGCCTGGATATAGTCTTTGAGGCCCCCAGCACCAGCAGGCCTGATCATTGCATCAGTCATACGCATAGCTGACTGCGTGTTCTCCCCTAGGTGCCAAGGGCCAGGGATGTAGCTCACTGCTAGAGGGATCATCCCAGAGTTCAACCTCGTACTGCAAACTCAATGAATTCACTATAACCGATATCCATGGTAATGGAAAATCACGCACACAGATTCTTTGACACTCCTCATTCCAAATGTGGAGTCTAATTGAAAATGGGTGGCTAATTTGTTTTCACAGAAGGTGGTAGCAGTCAGTGATGCTCTGTGACTTCTGAGGCTCCATGTGGAAAGTACACCATCTATACTCTGTCTCAGGATGCATGTGCTTAGATCCCAGATACCATGTTCTGAGAAAACCCAGGCCACATGGAGAGATGATGAGCACCGAGACACTCAGTGATGCCATCTTACTCAGTGATGCCATCTCAAGTGCACCTGTGAGGCAATGAAAGGGCCAGTGATTCAATCGCTGGCCTTGGGGTCTTCCAGTTGAGGTTGGAGATATGATTAGGCAGAGACACTGTGCTTGGTCAGAATTCCAAGCCCACAGAAATAGCTATTTTGTTTCAGGCTTGGGCAGAATGATTTTTTTTCCCTTTATTTTATTTTTTTAAAGTTGTAGATTTACAATTTTTTGTGCTTTGGTTTCAATTATACAATGATCAGATACCCATCCCTCCACCAGTGCCCATTTTCCACCACCATGGATAATATCCCTCCCACCCCCATCCCCCCATCCCCCCTGTCTCTGTGGCAGGGCAATCCCCTGTGTTCTCTCTCTCCTTTTGGGTGTTGTGGTCTGCAAAAGAGGCATTGAGTGGCAAACATGTTCAGTCCATAGTCTACTTTCGACATGCATCTCCCCTCCTGGGAGGATCCTCCAAACATCCGTTATTTGGTGCTCCCTTCTCTATCTGAACAGCCCTTTCCTCTAGGATACCCGGCTGGCCTCTAAGTTATGGAGTAATCCTCCTGGTGCTGATCTCAACTATTCTTGGGTATTAATCTCATACTTTGTTACTTTATATCCCCCAGATGAATGCAATATTTCTATGTCTATCCCTCTCTTTCTGACTCATTTCGCTTAGCATGATACTTTCCATATTGTACCACTTGTATGTAAATTTCATGACTTCATCTTTTCTAAGAGCTACATAGTACTCCATTGTGTAGATGTACCAAAGTTTCTTTAACCAGTCATCTGTTCTTGGGCATTCAGGTTTCTTCCAGTTTCTGGCTATTGTAAAGAGTGCTGCAATGAACAAACAAGTGCAGATGTCACTTCGACTATACATTTTTGCCTCTCTGGGATATATTCCCAGGAGTGGTATTGCTGGGTCAAATGGGAGCTCAATTTCTAATTTTTTGAGAATCGTCCATACTGTTTTCCAGAAGGGCTGAACCAGTGGACATTCCCACCAACAGTGAAGGAGTGTCCCTTTCTCGCCACAACCACGCCAGCATCGGTTGCTTTTGTTCTTTTGAATGTGGGCCAGTCTCTGAGGTGTGAGATGGTATCTCATTGTGGTTTTGATCTGCATCTCCCTGATGATTAATGATGTAGAGCATTTTCTCATGTGCTTTTTTGCCATTCGGATTTCTTCTTTGAGAAAGTTTCTGTTCATTTCATTGCCCCATTTTTGGATGGGGTTGGATGTTTTCTTCTTGTGGAGTTTAACCAGTATTTTGTATATCCTGGATATCAACCCCTTGTCAGATGTGTATTCGGTGAATATCCTTTCCCATTCTGTAGACTGTCTTTGTATTTTGGTCACTGTTTCTTTGGAGGTGCAGAAGCTTCTTAGTTTAAGATAGTCCCATTTATCTATCTCTGTTTTCACTTGCTCGGCCAGTGGCGTGGCATCTTTGAAGATACCATTAGCTTCAATGTCATGGAGGGTTTTGCCAACTTTATCTTCAATGTACCTTATGGTTTCTGGTCTGATGTTGAGGTCTTTAATCCATTTTGATCTTACTTTTGTACATGGTGTTAGGCAGAGTTCTGAGCCTATTTTTTTGCATGTAGCCGTCCAATGATGCCAACATAATTTATTAAAGAGGCTTTCCTTACTCCACTTCACATTACTTGCACCTTTATCAAAGATTAGATGATCATATGATTGAGGGGAGATGTCAGTGTATTCAACCCTGTTCCATTGGTCTGCAGTTCTGCCTTTGTTCCAGTACCATGCTGTTTTAATTATTACTGCTTTGTAGTACAGTTTGAAGTTCGGGAGGTTGATTCCTCCCATTTTCTTTTTCCCAAGAATTGCTTTAGCTATTCGTGGGGGCTTATTGTTCCATATAAATTTCAAGAGTGTTTGCTCCATTTCTTTGAAGAATGTCATGGGTATCCTTATAGGGATTGCATTGAATTTATACAATGCTTTCGGTAGTATTGCCATTTTGACAATGTTAAGTCTCCCGACCCATGAGCAGGGGATATCTTTCCATTTCCTCATGTCCTCTTTTATTTCCTGAAGTAGCGTTGTGTAGTTTTCTTTGTACAGGTCCTTTACTTCCTTAGTTAAGCTGATTCCTAGGTACTTGATTTCTGGGGCACAATTGTGAATGGGATTGTTTTTTTCATGTTGCTTTCTTCTCTCTCACTGTTTGCGTATAGGAAAGCCATGGACTTTTGGGTATTGATTTTATAACCTGCAACTTTACTATACGAGTCTATTGTTTCTAGGAGTTTTTTGGTGGAAGTTATTGGGTTCTCTAAGTAGAGTATCATATCATCTGCGAATAGTGAGAGCTTGATTTCTTCCTTTCCTACCTGAATGCCCTTAATATCTTTTTCCTGCCTAATCGCTATTGCAAGTACTTCCAGTACTATATTGAACAGCAGTGGAGAGAGTGGGCATCCCTGTCTCGTCCCTGATCTTAGAGGGAAGGCTCTCAGTTTTTCCCCATTGAGGATGATGCTTGCTGTAGGCTTGTGGTAGATGGCTTTAATTATGTTGAGGAAGGTCCCCTCTATACCCATTTTGGCTAGGGTTTTCATCATAAAGGGGTGCTGGATCTTATCAAATGCTTTCTCTGCATCTATTGATATGATCATATGCTTTTTATCTTTTCTTTTGTTGATATGGTGGATTATGTTGATTGATTTCCGAATGTTGAACCATCCTTGCATCCCTGGGATGAATCCTACTTGGTCATGGTGTATGATCTTTTTAATGAGTAGTTGGATTCTATTTGCTAGTAGTTTGTTGAGGATCTTTGCATCTGTGTTCATCAGGGATATCGGCCTGTAATTCTCTTTCTTTGTGGTATCTCTGTCTGCTTTTGGTATCAGTGTGATATTTGCTTCGTAGAAACTGTTTGGAAGTGTTTTTGATATTTCAATTTCGTGGAAAAGCTTAAAGAGCATTGGGAGTAAGTCCTCTTTAAAGATTTGGAAGAATTCACTAGTGAATCCATCCGGGCCAGGACTTTTGTGCTTGGGGAGACTTTTTATTACAATTTCAATTTCCTTGATGGTGATAGATCTGTTCAGGTATTCCAGGTCTTCTTGGTTCAGCCTTGGGAGTCTGTAGGAGTCTAGGAATTTATCCATTTCCTCGAGGTTTTGATGTTCCGTGGCATAAAGCTTCTCAAAGTACTCCCTGAGGATCCTCTGAATTTCTGTGGTTTCTGTTGTAATGACCCCCTTTTCATTTCTGATTCGGTTTATTAGGGTTTTCTCTCTCCCTTTCTTTGTGAGTTTTGCTAGAGGCTTATCGATCTTGTTAATTTTCTCAAAGAACCAGCTCTTGGTTTCATTGATCTTTCGGATTGTTTTTTGGGTTTCCATCTCGTTAATCTCTGCTCTGAGTTTTATTATTTCCTTTCTCCTGTTCGGGTTGTGCTCCTTTTTTTGGTCCTTCTCCAAGCTCTTAAGCTGTGAGGTTAGGTTACTTATGTGTGCTCGCTCCTCCTTCCTGAGGAATGCTTGTAGAGCTATAAACTTTCCTCTTAACACAGCCTTTGCTGTGTCCCATAAGTTTTGGTAACTCGTGTTCTCATTTTCATTCGTTTCTAGGAATCTTTTGATTTCCTCTTTGATTTCCTGTCTAATCCACTCGTTGTTCAATAGTGCACTGTTTAATTTCCAGGTGTTTGATTTAGTTTTCTGTTTTTGTGTGTGATTTACTTCTAATTTCAGCGCATTATGGTCTGAGAAGATTGTTGATACAATCTCTACCTTCTTAATTTTATGGAGGCATGTTTTGTGGCTCAGCATGTGGTCTATCTTGGAGAATGTTCCATGTACGCTTGAGAAGAATGTGTATTCAGCTTTTTGTGGATGAAGTGTCCTGTATATATCTACTAAGCCCCTTTCTTCCATTGTTTCCCTCAAATGAAGTATGTCCTTGCTAAGCTTGAGTCTGGTTGATCTATCAAGAGGTGACAAAGCAGTGTTGAAGTCTCCCACTAGTATTGTGTTGCTATTGATGTCTTTTTCCAAATCTATGAGTAGTTGTTTTAAGTACTTTGCTGGTCTCTCATTAGGTGCATATACATTTATTATTGTAAGTTCTTCCTGTTGTACAGATCCTCTGATCAATAAATAATGGCCTTCACTGTCTCTTATGACCTTCCTCACTCTGAAATCGATGTGGTCTGATATAAGGATGGCTACCCCAGCTTTTTTATGGGAGCTGTTTGCCTGTAGGATTGTTTTCCAGCCTTTGACTCTGAGTCTGTGTTTGCTTTGACTATTGAGATGCGTTTCTTGCAGGCAGCAGAATGTTGGGTTCAATTTTCTAATCCATCCTGCCACTCTATGTCTTTTAATTGGTGCGTTTAGCCCATTGACATTGAGAGAGATTATTGTTATGGGATTTTGTCCCATTGTTATGTTAAAATTTGGTGTATTTGAGGGGCCTTTCTTGCCTTAAAGTAGCCCATTTAGTTGTTCTTGTAACCATGGTTTTGAGTCTATGAAGTTCCTGAGCTGTTGTTTGTCTGTGAAACTGTGTGTTGTTCCTTCTATTATGAATGAGAGTCTTGCTGGGAAAAGTATTTTGGGGGAGGCATTTATTTCATTGAGTTTTTTTACTATGTCCCACCACTGTTTTCGGGCCATGAGGGTTTCATCAGAAAAATCAGCTGTGAATTTTAAGGATGCTCCTTTGTAAGAGATTTCTTTCTTCGATCTTGCTGCTTTCAGAATTTTGTCTCTGTCTAAGGTTTTGGTCATTTTGATCAGAATGTGTCTTGGGGTATTTTTATTCGGATTTCTTCTAGCTGGTACCCTTCGGGCCTCCTGAATGTGGTCACAAGTTTTCTTCAGCTCTGGAAATGTTGTAGCAATGATGTCTTTGACAGTTTCTTCTTCATCGAGGTTTTCTTCCTGTCCCTCTGGGACTCCAATAATTCTTATGTTACCCCTCTTGGCTTCATCACGATCTTCTCTTGCCATCTGTTCCCGAATTGTGAGTCTCTTTTCCATTTTCTGCTCTTTTCTGGAGAGTCTCTGAACTTCATCTTCGAGCTCACTGATTCTGTTCTCAGCCGCTCTTACTCTGCTGCTGAGGCCTTCCACTGAGCTTTTCAATTCGCCTACGAGATTTTTCAGGTCTGACATTTCTGATTGCATTTTCCTCATTTCGGGCAGAATGATTTTTGCAGTCATAGACAACTCACATTCATCTTAGACCTCAACTCCTAGCAAGATCCTCTTCACCCATTCCAGTTACTTTCATCTCTCTTCTCTTTCCTTTGAATAAATACTATGCTCACCACTAATTCTTACCTGAGGCCCTTTCCATTTGCTCTTGCTTCTGTCTGGAATTCTTGCTTGTCACCTAGATCTTTGCCAAAACAGTTCCTTCTCATTATCCATATGTTGGCTCAGACAATCCCTGACGACCTCACATAATGCTGCCCAGCCTCCAGGTCACATTCCTCTGGTTTCCTTCAAAGTCTTTATCCTTTGAATCCATCTCATCTATCCATTGGTTCATCTGTTACTTGTCTGTCTTCTCACTTTGCTTCCTTTCTCTTTCTAGTATCCCCCATCTTGTGGTGGAATGAAGAAAGGGGACACAGTGCTGTTCAGATTCAGAGACTCCTGAATCCCCGGCTTCCCTGCCAGCTCACTCCTGGCTCTCAGGAGAACTGTTCAGGGGGTCCTGGAGTACTTCCCCTGTATGGAAGACTGGGATGCAACTCAACCTCCTCCACCTCTCTCAGAAGTCACTCAGAGGTCACTCCACAGCCTTGACACTCTACAGAATCAGAGAGAGCACAAGGCACAGCATCCTTCTCCCTTACAGGCCATCTCCTATCTCCAATGATAATCATCCCACACCCCACTTTCTCAAGGTTCCTCTCTCTCTCCCTGTCACTCTTGCTTGCTCACTTCCTCAAACACACATATATATAGCAGGTTTATGATAAACAGGACAATGAGGACAAACTCTTGGCAGGAAATAACACTTTATTTCTGGCATTGTTTAGTGATTTCCAGATTTCCTGTGTGTGTGTGTGTGTGTGTGTGTGTGTGTGTGTGTGTGCCTTTAGGGGCTAAGGAGATAGTTTGGGTCAGAGAACACATTTCTACTGTGCATATGGACCCAAGTTTAAACCATGACACTACATGACCGCCCAGAAACTGCTGGGTACAAATCTGGAGTTCCCTAAGCACTTCCTGGATGGTCCTGGTAAAATCCAGTGTCTCTGAATCTGAACAGCACTGTGTCTCCTGACCTAACTTTGAATAGTTGCACCCGGTTCACCAAGTATTACTAGGTGAGACCCTAAACTTCCTCAGCAATTCTTGGGATACTCCCAAAACAATAAAATATTTTCAGTTTTATTATGGTTTTTAAGTTTTCCATAAAAAGATGCTACCCCCTTTCTGGCAGGCACAGAGCCCTCTGCCGTGTCCCACAAGCCCTTGCATCCATGAGCACAGGAGATGGATCTATACAAAACATCCAGGCAGGCCAGTGATGCTTCTGCTCTCCTGCGCTCAGGTCTCTGGTCATCACCCCTGCCTCAGAAACTGCTCACGTCTCCTGCAGACCAGCTGCAACCACTACTGTGTGTGTCCTCTAGGAAATCTTCATCTTCATGCTTACTTGGCTTAGCCAAGATAAAGTGAGTTTCTCAAGGAATCTAGAATTAGAGAGTCCAAACAGGGAAGAAATAGCAAATTGCCAGCAGACAATACTTACTAAGTGAATAAAACCATGAATATCTAGACAAAAAAAAAAAATAAGACATTCCACTGACAGTGCTATGTACGAGGGATCTTTCTCTTTTCCTTTCAAGACAGGTATATTTGGGGTGAATCTTTCCACCCACATGTACTTCCCTGCTGAAAGGATGGGTGTGGATCACCATGCTTATGTCACACGACAAATACAAGCCATACAGCCGATCCTTAGCCAGTTGTTTTACTGCAATTGCACAGAGGGATTCAAACTCTCAAAGATTGACATAGTTTATTGTGGAGGGTAGGATGGAAAGGTCGGGTTAGGGGACTGAGACTTCATCTGGTTCCTGTCCAGATGATAGCACAGATGGTGGAGATGAAGGGAGGAGGTGAGAGCAGATATGTCCATTTGACTCTTCTTCCAACAATACCCAAGTCCACTTTCCTTCATGGAGATCCTTATAGTCTTAAAACAATCCCTCTCTTTTGAATGAGATCACAGTCCCTTGTAATTTCTAACCATGATCAATTTTTTCAACACTGCATGAAAACATGACCCTCAATCCAATTTTACTAGTAGAAGAAATATCTGATGAGTTAGCATCCAAAAGACACAGGCAAAGAGGAAGCAAGGCACAGCAGTGAATTGGATTAAAAACAAAAGTGAAAAAGAGAAAACCCACAAGCATGTAATGACTGAACTGGCAGAAGTCAATGTAGAAATTGTGTCTGGGTGATAGCACAGCGGGTAGGGCATTTGCTTTGCATGTGGCTGACCCGGGTTCAATTTCCAGCATCCCATAAGGTCCCAAGAGCACCTCCAGGAGTAATTTCTGAGTGCATGAGCCAGGAATAACCCTGGTGCATCTCTGGGTGTGACCCAAAAAGACAACAACAACAAAAAAGAGTCAATGTAGAAAGGGAGAGTGGAAAAGATGTAAGAGTGGGGACATAAAGAGATATGGGGCAAAAAGAAAGAGAGAGAGAGAGAGCCAAAAATACCATTATACATTTCTCCATTTTCTATAGAGAAAGAATGACATTAAATCTCCAAATACATTTTCACAAAGGTAAATGAGCAAATAAAAGTATTTTCACATTCCTGGAAGAAGTTGGGGTGGCGAATGGCGGGTCTAGAAGTGGGGGTGGGACATACCAGTGAGAAGGAGTCAGAGCAGATCTGGCCTCGGATTTTTGCTCATGCTGTTATCCGTTTCTCCTTTGTGGAACTGTGTGGAACTTCTGGAGTCCAGCCCCCACTTTCTTTTATACCTCTATCAACAGGAGGTGGATTCATTGATAGAATAAGAGTCAAGACAGGCAGTCTGCCTTAATTACAAAGCACAACTCAACTCTAATGAAAGAAAATTTTCAGGGATAATAATATAAATAAGAGTCATTCTTATATAGGTTCTAGGAGTAAGATAAACATTTTGAATCTTGTAACAAATATATAAGATGATGGAGATATTGCCAGTTGGGGGAGGAAGAAAATAAGTCCAAGACTCCTACAAGGTTTCCAGGATGATTAGTAATGGGTCAAACAAAGGCTCACAATTTAAGGCTAAATTACAAGTCCTGTGCTTTTCCTCTTTGAATCAAGATGAAAAAAGGTTCTTAGAAGATGAACCAAAACTTGCAACAAAACTGCTCTTTCTGGGGTAATGTTCTTGCCACAAGACAATAGCTCGTGAGCGGTGAATATTTGTAACTTTTAAAGACCAATTCGAACACTTATTATTGCAAGACATTTAGTGTTATATTGCCCATCAAGTAGAACACTAGCCTTTTCCTTAAAAATCAGAGTAAATTGCTTAGTTTTAAAATTTATTGGTTCCGCATGATTTGCCCCAAAACAAATCCACAGAGGAAGAGCCTATACATGAACTCCCTCTTTCTCTTGCTCTCTCTCTCTCTCTCTCTCTCTCTTTCTTGCTCTCTGTCCTCCCTCCTCCTCTCCATGCTCCAAATAAACATCAAAGCTAATGAAAAGTCATTCCCCTTGTCACTCCCTCTTACGAACCAAACAACGCCTCCCTAACCTCTTCACTGCTGCCTGCATCTCCTGGTTCCTCAGGGTATAGATCATGGGATTGAGCATGGGGGTCATGACTGTATGACTGATAGACACAGCTTTGTCCATGGCAAAAGGGGTAAAAGGCCGGGCATAAAGGTAAATACTTGGAATGAAGATCATAGACACCACAATGATGTGGGAGGTACACGTCGAAGCTGCCTTCTTTCTCGCCTGCTCTGAGTGGGACCTCAGCAACACTAGAATGACCGAGTAGGAAATCAGGAGAAGAATGAACCAGATGACATCCAGCATCCCACTGTTGGAAATGATAAGGAACTCCAAGACAGAAGTGTCTGTGCAGGCAAGTCTCAGCACTTGAGGCACATCACAGTAGAAGTTATCCAGGGTGTTGGGGCCACAGAAAGGCAGAGGGAGCAACAGAGCCAACTGGGTTATGGAATGAACAAAACCTCCCACCCAGCCAGCCAGCACCAGCCCCATACAAAGCTGAGTGTTCATGATGGTGACATAGTGCAGGGGCCGAGAGATGGCCACCAGGCGGTCATAGGCCATCACTGAGAGGAAGAAGACCATGGAACCCCCCAGAAAGTGGAAGAAGAAAATCTGGGTCATGCAGCCCTGGTAGGAGATGGTCTTCTTCTCAGATAGGAAGTCCACCAACATCTTTGGGGCCGTGACAGAGGAGAAACAGAGGTCTATAACAGCCAGGTTTCGGAGCAGGAAGTACATGGGTGTGTGGAGCCGGGAGTCTGAGGTCACTGCCACCATGATGAGGATGTTTCCCACCACAGTAGTTGTGTAAACAGACAGGAACACCAGAAACAGGAAAAGCTGCATCTCTGGAGTCTGTGAGAGTCCCAGGAAGACGAATTCTGAAATCCACGTGAGGTTCCCTTGGTCCATGGTGTTCTCCCCATACACCTATAGAGAACAATCCACAGACATAGATGCATGAAGTCACCAAAGTGTCCTGTTAGACAGACATATGGTCCAGAACTACATGGCCCAGACCCATCTGAGGGGCCTCCTCATGGGGAACCATAGCACCAGCTATGAACTTCTCTCTGGACAGTGTCCCTCTTAGAGCAGGGATTTACAGTTATGGGAAATCTGAAAGTCACTCAGAGACATGTGCAACCTTTAAGACTCCGTGCAATGCACTGTGCTGATGGGGAAACCCTTGGGGTCCTACAGAACCAGAGTCAAATTTCAGATCTTCTATTTCCTTGATATCTGGCCTTGAGTAAATTATTTAGTATCTCCAAGTCTCAGTGTACACATCTGTATGTGTGAATAAAAATATTTCTGTGTGAAATTTCTGATTGTTTAATAAGAATAGCACATACAATTCCTACAACAGTGCCAGACTAATACATGGCAGTGTTTATCAATGCTCAGAGTCAGTACATAAGAAGTTCCTTTTATTCACTGGGTGATGAATAGCTATCAGGTGTTTAGGTACATGCAGAGGAGTCTCAGCTGGATACCTGGAGCATTAAATATCTCCTCCCTCCACCACCGAAATTGTTGTTTCATAGGAGAGGCTCTCCAGAGCATATGTGGAGGCCAAAGAAAGCAGGATAAGGGAATTTCATGGATGAAAAATATATTGTCTGGAGATGATTTAGAGTCCTCTAGAGGACAATGATATCAAGTTCCTGGGTAGAAAAGAAAGAAAAATGTTGAAAAAAAAAAGAAAAAGAAAAGAAAGAAAATGAAAAGAGGAGAAAGTAAATGAAATAAAGAAATGATTTTAGGTAACTTGCAAGGAAAGAGTGGGAAATGATAAGATGGGAGAAGCCAGGGAAGGGAACGAAGACAAAGGTGAGGGGATAGAGGGTGACAGGGTGGAGGCAAGTGGCCTCCCCTTCCCCTGCCCAGTCCCAGGCTCCCATCCCCTCTCACCTGCCTATTGAAATCCGTGGTCTGAGATATGTTTTTTTTGTCTTTCACTCCCATTGGCTACTACGCCAGTCCACCTGTGACACAGCTCACCCTGAGACCTTCCACAGCTCCCATCTGATCCATGCCTCTCTCACTTACGTCTGTATTAATGCTCACTAGTGCTCCTACTGTAGAAACACCTACAGTACTTTGTGAATCAAATCAGGGTAAAAATTAATATCTACATGTTTGCCTCAAAGCCCAAGATATATCACACAAGTCTGTAAAACAGAATCTCCTTCGGGCTCTTACAAACTATGAATTTCCGAAAGCATTATAGTTTACAAAACACGCCACCTATTTCTTCATTTACTAAGATTCTGATCTCTTATCACCTCAGTCTTCTATGTCACTGAGATACTGTGACTTATGATAAGAAATATATATATATATATTTGATATTTATCCCATTTCTATCTCTGAGCTCCTAACATTCTTGGATTTTCACAATAAGAACATGATGATGTTCTTTTGTTCTAACATTTGGTTGTTGCCCTAGTTCTTGACTCAGATCCCTAGCACCCTCATCATTTTCTAGGTGACAGGATTGTCTTTTGTTCTAACTAGTTGCCTTGGGGTTGTTTCTTTCAGGCTCTGAGATGAGGACTATCACCCAATGAACCAACCCAGAGTTTGAAGCTTGGAATTGTCACTCAGTTCCTCATTCTCTTTAGAAACAAGAAATTCTGGGAAAAAAGTAATGATAGATTATGTTAATATGAAGTTACCTCTGACCCTTATCTCCCCCAGCACTACAGATCGCTTCTCTGCACACCACCAGGACTGACTGCTGAGCACAGAGCCAGGGGCAAATCTTGAGCACCCCTAGGTGCTAAAACCAAACCTAACCAAACTTCTGGCTTAATCATATTATACTGTTCATCTAGTCTACCTTCAACCATCTCCATTTTAAGTTCAGGTTTGTTTTGTTTTAACCCTAGAACTAAAAAGAGCCAAGCTGACATAGAACCTGGTCAGTAAATGCTGCCAAATTAATGAATGAAGAAGGTAATTCGTTATGCAGCCTTCACTATTTTTGATTGGTTTTGTTTATCCATTACTCTCAGTACCACGAGGCCAGCCCTATGTTTGATCTAACTGTGCTTCACATGCAACCTAAAGAAACTGATTTCAAAAGCACCGTGCCCCTACTTACTTCCCAAGGCTCTGCTTACACTTCAGAGCCACCACCAACTCTGGCACTTGATTCTGCGCTGTCCCTCTAGCAGGTGTTTCCAACCTCACTAGAGCTGACCTCAGAGGTGAGGAAACACCATCTCACCTGCAGTCAGCCTGAAGGGCAGGTCAGTGCCAAGTCTGGGATCTTTCTGGAGTCCTCTGCCTACAGCTTCCCAGCCTGTGGTTCCTGGCCCAGACCTCCCACTCACTCCTCATGGGCCTGACCCTGGGGAAGAGGAGACAGCCTCAGGGAGAAATTATTGGACTGGGTTGAACAAATCAAGCTAGAATGATCCCCTCGGGGAGCTTGGGAACAAAGGGACCAGTTAAAAAGTTTCCAAGTCTTCCCAGAAATGCTTACTACTTGAGAGGCCTGCCTTGAGGGCAAAGAACAAACAAAAGAAAAACCCTAAGGACATTGAAAATTGTAGAGATCCTTGAAATTTCAGAAGGGCTAGCAGGCCTGGGTTTGATCCCTGGCCCCTTCTGGTTCCCTTCCCCAGCACCAACTGAAGTGATCCCCTGAGCACTAAAGGAGGAGTAGTTCTTTTTTTTTTTTGGCTTTTTGGGTCACACCTGGAGATGCACAGGGGTTACTACTCCTGGCTCTGCACTCAGGAATTACCCCTGGCGGTGTTCAGGGGACCATATGGGATGCTGGGAATCGAACCCGGGTTGGCCGCATGCAAGGCAAACACCCTACCCGCTGTGCTATTGTTCCAGCCCCAAGGAGAAGTAGTTCTTGAGCACTGCCAGGTGTGGCCCCAAAATAAACAGTTAAGAAATGAATTTTCTAGGATTTTAGTTTTTTATTTTTAAAAATTATATTAAATCACAGTGAATTGCAAACTTTTTTTTTTTATTTTTGAAAGACCCGTTCTAAGTACAGTGAGTCTCACGGTTGAACATGCATTAGAAAGAGTTAGTAGGATGGTATGACAAAACACAGAAACATCACACAGAATTGTTGACTTAGAAGGTCATTGATAGAACCTGAGATGCCGCATTTTTAACATTCAGAAGTTTTCTCTTGATGCCGATGCTTTTTTTCTGGGACCACAGTTGGAGAACCACTTATTTTAGAGATCACTCCTTACTATCTGTATGACCCACACTTCTCTCTCAAAATCATCTAGAAAGGTGTCTTGTTACCTTACGCTTAAAAACTTAATTCATCTTAACTTGGACAATATCACTGGTGTTTAAATACTGCAATAGAAACTCTGACCCAAAATTTTTATTTCACCAATGAGTGAATTGTTTTCTAATATCTATAATTCTATGGTATTTATATATGAGTTATTACTCATCAGATACTTTCAAGAATTATATTGAAGTGTACAGTTTTCTTATGCCAAGCTGGTTAGAAGTAGAATTAACTGACTTTATTATTTTTCTGTATCATAAAAATAGAGATTACTTTTATTATTTTTCTGTATCATAAAAATAGAGATTACTTGGAACTCTCCTACATGTTTTCCAGATTGATCTGAATCCTTTTGCAAATATTTGTACTTAGTTTTACTGAATTTACTTACTGAAAGTATTTATATTTCATTATTCTTAATTCATTTGCAGATGTTTAAAATTAATTTCTTAGGAGAGAGGTAGAGAGAGAAGAGAGAGAAGAGAGAGAGAGGGGAGAGAGAGAGAGAGAGAGAGAGAGAGAGAGAGAGAGAGAGAGAAGAAAAGAACCTGCCATAGAGGCAGGCAGAGGGTAAGGGCAGGTGATAGGAGGAAACCTAGGGACACTGGTGCTGGGAAATGTACACTGGTGGAGGGATGGGTGCTGGAATACTGTATGATTGAAATCCAATCATGAACACCTTTGTAAGGGTATATCTCACAATGATTCAATTTTAAAAAGTTAGCACTGCACCCCACCATCCTCCCGTTGTTCATCGATTTTCTCAAGCGGGACCAGTAATGTCTCCATTTTGAGACTTGTTACTGTGGTTGGCATAGCAAATACATTATGGGGTGCTTGCCAGGCTTTGCCGTGTGGGCGAGACACTCTGAAAATTAATTTTTTCCAGCATATAGAAACACTCTGTGGAGCTCTGCTTTTTTCCACATACAAGCAATAGTAGATTTGAAAAACTGGAAATTCTTCCTAAATGTTTGTATCTTTGGCCCATTTTAAAATTAGCTCTTCACTGAAACACATGGGGTTGATACTAGGGAAGGGACTGGATATTATCAATCTCCTTGACTGTTAGTTGTCACTAAATGCAATAATTAATAGTAATTAAATCTGGAATGAATTTTTTATAGTTATGTACAGGGTTGCCATAGTGTGTATGTTGTGGATGTACAAAGTTAAAGCCCACCACTGCTGCTGTAATGCCCGTAGTGTCCAACCTTCTTTCCTTCTGTTTCCCAATCCCCCCTCTTGTTTGTTGGTTGACAGTTGTGTTTTGGGTGAACACTATTACTTCCCTTAGTCACTGCCTGTGTGTTCTAGACCCTCCACCTAAGTTCGCAAGTTACTTCCAGCCAACATAATTGTTCCCCTGCCTCACCTCACCCCCGATGTGGCATTCTCATATCTCTATTACAGTGCCCAAGGTTTATTATCAATTGATATTGTGCATAGCTTTGATTTATTTCTCTCTATGCCACAGATGACTAAGATAATCCTGGATTTGTTTTTCTCTCACTGTCTTATTTTACTCAGCATGATACATACACTTCAATTCCAAACAAGTTTCTGCAAATTGCATCATCTAATTTTTCCTGAAGTCCACACAGTTAAATTCCTTGTAATTCTGACTTGGCTTTCAGTAAGACAATAAGAGAGACTAGTATGTTCTAGTTTAATATTTTTCCTCTTAAGGCATTTGATCAAGAATATATCAGAAATTTTTATAGCTAGCATTTTACTTAATGAGAAAAAAATTATTGCTTTCTAACTAAGGTCTGAAACAATTTTCTCACTTTCTTTCCAACATTGTACAGGAAGTCCTGGATAACACAATAAGACTAGAAAAGTAAATAAAATGTATAAAGATTCAGAATGAAAAATATTTGTTTATATATACAAATATATTACCAGTGCCCACTTGAGCAAATCACGGGAGGACAGTGCTACAGTGCTACATAGATACAATATTGTATTTGTAAAAAGCCTGAAAGAATGACAAAATACTCCAAAAATATTATGTGATTATAGTGCTGCTAGGGAGCAAACTCTGGAGGACCACTGTGCTAAGAGAGCAACTGGATGAACTTCTTCTTGGCCTGGAAAGTCCCCAAAAGTGGCTGTCAGGAGACTCCTAAGTCTCTTGGTTTGAAAGACTTGGTGTTGTGCTCAAATTTGCCATAACTCCATGAGATATCTGAGATCAAGAAGGCCATAAGTTTATTTCACTGTAGTGGGTCCAGGGACCATGATGGCTTGTAGGACTCCAACCCACTTGCTCAGGGGTCAGGAGCATCTGCATGTATCCTTGCTTACACAAGGACCCAAGTTTGAACCTTGGTGTCACATGACCCTCCAGAAAGCACTGGATGTTGCCAGGGAGGTCCCTAAGCACTTTGTGTCTGGTCCTGCTGACCCCCCAAGTGCTACTCAGATTCAGTGATCTGAGCAGCGCTGTATGGCTGGGCCTTTGAACAGCCTGGCCCCGTAGATCACATATTACTAGGAGAAACCTCGACTCCCTGAGCATTGCTTGGGATTCCCCCAAACAGTAGCATTAAGAGAAATTCTTTGGGGCTGGAGCGATAGCACAGCGGGTAGGGCGTTTGCCTTGCACGCAGTCAACATGGCCAACACAGGTTCGATTCCCAGCATCCCATATGGTCCCCCGAGCACCGCCAGGAGCAATTCCTGAGTGCATGAGCCAGAAGTAACCCCTGAGCATCACCGGGTGTGACCCAAAAAGCAAAAAAAAAATTCTTTGCCAGGTTTATTATGGTTTTAAATTTTCCATTAGAAGAGGCATGCCTCGGACCCTCCACAGAATTCTGAATGTCCCTGCATACATGAGATGCAGGAAACGGAACTACAAGAGATATTTAGGCAGGCCTCACTGTCCTCACTGACCCAACTGCCCTCTCTCCTGTTTTCACCTTTCTCCTATTCCAAGAATCCTCAGAAACCTCTCCTGTCCTCTGCACACCTACCACCGCCACTCTCTACCAACCCTCCTCCTCATGCTTCCATGGCTCAGCCAAATTAAAATGAGCTTCTCAAGGGTCCTAGGATTAGAGAGGATAGATAAAGCAGGTACTCAATAAATTGCAAGGCACTCAATAAAATTTTGCTTAATGGATGAATAAAATCATAAATTTCTAGACAGAAGTAATGAGATAGTCCCTTGGATAGTGACATGACAGTCTTGAATGTTCTCTTTATGGCAGAGTTGTTTGGGATGTATCTGTCCACTCACGTGCAATTTCCCTACTGAAAAGGGAACTGTATGTCACAGGACCCATATACCCTTTACAGCTCATAGAACACATTGCCCAATGTTAGCCAATTGCATTATTCTTTTGGGATGTAGGAATTCAAACTCTCAGACTGAGATAGTTTACTCAGGAGAGTAGGATGGAAAGGTCAGGTTTGAGGGCTGAGGCTCCATCTGGGCCATATACAGATGACAGCACAGATGGAAAAGGATGTCCATCTTGACTCTATTTATCATAATTCCATCCAAAGGGAGATACTTACATCTTTAACTTCACTTATTCTAAAGGGATTGCAACCCCCTGTAATGCTAACCAAAGCCTATTTCTTCAACTTTGCTTAAAAGCTTGACTCCAAACTCCAGCATAGTAGTAGAGGAAATACTTGATGGTGAGTGTCTAAAAAGGTCTAGGCAGAGAGGAAGCAAGATACAGTAGTGAATGGTATTAAATAATATATGGAAATAAGAACCCCTAAAATCCGGAGGTATGTAAAAACTAAACTGGCAGTGTGGCAGAAAGCGACGGGATTGTGTAATGTGGAAATGTGAAATACAGTAGTGAGAGGGGAAGGGGAAGAAGTTCCTCTGGAATCTGAACTGAACAACTAAGAGTCTCCAGGCAAAGGACTTGTCAACCAACTAGAGAGAAAGGGATGCCCTTATATAGTATAATCCTGTTTCCTGAATCATAATCACAATTGTTGAGGGCTAGGAATACATAAGCTTGTCACCTTTTGTTCTCTAGGCTCAGATTTTATGAATCCTCCAAGTCTGTGTTGGCATGTTTAATGAAGCTGCTTCCTGAGAAAGCCCTGATGTCTCTGTCTCTTGCCAGAGTGTCCTACAAGAGCAGAAGTCAATGGATAAAGAGAGTGAAGAGGAGGGAAGAGTGGAGGTATGAGAAATAAAGGCAAATAAAAAAAGTCAACAAAACATATCATAGGATGAAAAATTGCATTAGATCCTCGATAATGTTTACAAATGAGAATGAGCAGAAAAAGTAGATCTTCCCACTCCTGTTTGCAAGAAGTGGGAGCTGAGGGCTGAAAATGTGATGTGGTATAGTAGAAAGTGTCAGATTCTGCAGGCCTGGCCTTGAATGGCCACTCTGTGATCCATTTCAGCTTTGAGGAGGCTGTGGGCACTCCTGGGGTTCAACCCCTACCTTCTCTGTGTCTCTCTCAAATTAAGGTATTTTTGCTTTAATTACAAAGCACAACTCAATCGATAAAAAAAAATTAAAGAAATAAAGATCACTGTATCACTGTCATCCCATTGTTCGTCAACTTACTCAAGCGGGTGCCAGTAACGTCTCTATTCATCCCAGCCCTGAGACTCTAGCAGCCTCTTCTTACTCGTCTTTCCCAACGATTGGAGGCTCTTTCAGGGTCAGGGGAATGAGACCTGTTATAGTTACTGGTTTTGGCATATCAAATACGTCACAGGGAGCTCGCCAGGCTCTGTCCGTGCGGGAGGGATACTTTCCATGGCTTGCTGGGCTCTTCAGGAGTCACGTATGCCCCCCAAACAAAACAAAACAAATGAAGAAAGCATCAGAGGCCAGAGAGCTAGCACAGTAGGTAGAGCACTTGTCTTGCATGCAGCCAATCCAGGTTCAATCCCTAGCATTCTATGTGGTTCCCAAAGCACTGCCAGGAGTGATTCCTGAGTGAAGAACCAGAAGAAACCCCTGAGCATCACTAGGTGTGAGCAAACAACAACAAAGAAAGAATCATACTCCATATTGAGTGGGATTTGTTTCAGTGATGCAAGGATGTTTTAATAAATGCCAGTCAATCAACATAACACACCATATCAACAAAAGGAAAAACAAAAACTATATTATCATATCAATAAATACAAAGAAAACATGACAAGATTCAATACCCACTCATGATTTTAAAAAAAACTCAACAAAAAATGGAGATAAGGGGAATTTCCTCAATATAATTGAAGCCGTTTACCACAAACCTTCATTTAACATCATACTCAATGGTTAAAAACTGAAATCCTTCCAAGTTTAGGCACAAGACAAGGTTGCTCTGTCGCTGCTATTTTCAATCTATTATTAGAAGGTATTATTAGAAGTCCTTGACATAGCAATCAGGCAAGAAAGAGATACTAAAGGCATGTAGATAGGAAAGGAAGATGCAAAACGATCACTATTTGCAGATAACATGATAATACACTTAGAAAACCCCAAAGACTCTACAAATAAACTAGAAACCATAAACCGATACAGTAATGTTAGTAGGTTACAAAATCAGCATGCAGAAGTCTATGGAATTTCTATATACATACAATGTAATAGAAGAGAAAGAAAATTATGCTAAAAAAATTATGCTACAGTGGGTAGGGTGCTTCCCTTGCCTGAAGCTGACATGGATTCTATCCCTGATATCTTTTATGGTCCCTCAAGCACTGCCAAGAAGTTATCCCTAAGAGCCAGGAGTAAACTTATTTTAAGTTTAAGCCACCAGGTGTGGCTCCCCAAACAAAAGCAAAACAAAACAAAATAAAATCCCATTTCATTTACAAATGCATTTCAAAAAATAAAGTTTTGGGGATCAGTTTAACAACATAAGTGAAAGACTTATATAAAGAGCACTGTAAATCAGTACTAAAATAAATAAAAGAAGACACAAGTCAATGGAAACACATCCCTTGTTCATGTATTGGAAGAATTAACATATCAAAATGACAATCCTAACCAAAACACTAGACAGATTTAATGCAATCTCTAAAAAAGTACCTATGACATAGTTTAAAGATACAAGCCAGGGGCTGGAGTGATAGCACAGCGGGTAGGGCGTTTGCCTTGCACGCAGTCAACATGGCCGACCCAGGTTCGATTCCCAGCATCCCATATGGTCCCCCGAGCACCTCCAGGAGTAATTCCTGAGTGCATGAGCCAGGAGTAACCCCTGAGCATTGCCGGGTGGCCCAAAAAGCAAAAAAAAAAAAAAAAGAAATAAAGATACAGCCAAATGAAAGTGAAGATAAACTAATAAGAATACATCAAATTAAGAAGATTTTGCACTGCAAAAAAAAAAAAGACAACTCACTCTGGGAGAAATTATTTGCTCACCACCCATCTGATAAAAGGTTAACATATCAAGATATCTAAATCACTTGTAAAAATTAAGCAAAACAAGGAAAACAACAACAACAAATCTCATTTAAAAAATAGAAAGAAGAAATGAACAGAAACTTCCTCAAAGAAGACACTCAGATGGCCAGTAGGTATATGAAAAATTGCTCTTTTTAATGTTTTAATTAAAATAAACACCCAATGTTGTCATGGATGGTGGGGGAAAGGAAGCCTCATCCACTGGTAGTGGGAATGTCAACTGGTTTGATCTTTTGGGAAAATATGGACATTTCTCAAAAAATAAACTAATAATTGAGCTTTCATATCCCACTTCTGGATATCTATCCCAAGAGCCCCAAAACTCTAATTAGAAAAGACAATGGTACTCCTATGTTTATTGCAGAACTATTTGCGATGACTGGAAATAAGCCAGGAGTCTAAGAACAGATCACTGGACAAAGAATTCTGAGATACACACACACACACACACACACACACACACACACACACACACACACACAATGGAATACTACTCAGCTTATAAGAAAGGAGGAAATCATGAAATTTGCCACTCCGTAGTTAGAACTAGAGAGTATCACACTGAGTGAAGTTAGCCAGAAGACCTGTTCATAATCTCTCTAATATGTCAGTTATAAAAACGCATAGAAAGCAAATAACAAATTACCAAAAGCAATGAATTCAAGAACCTGTCTACAGAGCATACCATGAAAGAGAGACTGACTGTGGAGTGTTAGAGGGTGGGGGGAACTGAGGGAGAATCCTGGGACAATGGTGGAGGGAAACATACCTCTGCTGGAGGGTTGTGGTGTTAGAATGTTGTATGACACCCTACCATTGACAGTATTGAAAAAGTGTGAAGATCAGAAAATAAAATTAATTTTTTTGAAAAAAGAAGACCAGGCACCACATATGGTCCTCTGAGAACCACCAGAAGTCACTTCTGAGAACAGCGTGGGAATATGCCTCAGCACCACCAAATGTGGTCCAACCATTCGCTATCTCTCCCCACTAATAATGTTCATTTCTCAGAAGATAAAGGAAAAAAAGAAGTGAAAGTATAGGAGAGGAGAGGAAGAGGGAGAGAAGAGGAGGGGAAGAGAGGGGAAGAGAGGGAAGGGGAGGAGAGGAGAAGAGAAGAGAGAGGATGGGAGGGGAGGATAGGGGAAGGGTGGGGAGGAAGGGAACATTCCCAGGGATGTTGAAGAATTATTGAGGAGTGATTTCAATAGCTATGAGAACAATTAGTAATGCAGGACTTTAGAACTCTTGTTACAAACATCAAAAAGAATACTTTCTTTTTCCTAAGAATCTGAATAAGTTTCTAGTCTCAAAATTCATGCTTCTATATGAAATCATGCAATTTGCTTCATATGTGCTTCTATGAAGAAAGTCACAGCAGAGGAGCATTAGCTATATTGGCTTTCACTCCACCCTCCAAGCGGAAAGCAAAGCCAAGAAGCGGCCACCCTGTCACTCCCTCTTATTAACCAGACAGCGCCTTCCTAACCTCTTCACTGCTGCCTGCATCTCCTGGTTCCTCAGGGTATAGATCATGGGGTTGAGCATGGGGGTCATCAGAGTTTGACTGATGGAAACAGCCTTGTCTATAGAGAAGTAGGTAAAGGGCCGGGCATAGAGGTAAATACTGGGGATGAAGACCATTGACACCACAATGATGTGGGAGGTACACGTCGAAGCTGCCTTCTTCCTTGCCTGCTCTGAATGCGACCTCAGCATCACCAGGATGATCGAGTAGGAGATCAGGAGAAGAATGAACCAGATGAAGACCAGCATCCCACTGTTGGAAATGATGAGAAACTCAATTACAGTTGTGTCTGTGCAGGCAAGTCTCAGCACTTGAGGCACATCACAGTAGAAGTTATCCAGGGTGTTGGGGCCACAAAAAGGCAGAGGGAGCAATAGAGCCAACTGGGCAATAGAATGAATGAAACCTCCCACCCAGCCAGCCAGCACTAGCCCCACACAGAGTTGAGTGTTCATGATGGTGACATAGTGCAGGGGCCGAGAGATGGCCACCAGGCGGTCATAGGCCATCACTGAGAGGAAGAAGACCATGGCACCCCCCAGAAAGTGGAAGAAGAAGATCTGGGTCATGCAGTTCCGGTAGGAGATGGTCTTCTTCTCAGATAGGAAGTCCACCAGCATCCTGGGGGCCGTGACAGAGGAGAAACAGAGGTCTATGACAGCCAGGTTTCGGAGCAGGAAGTACATGGGTGTGTGGAGCCGGGAGTCTGAGGTCACTGCCACCATGATGAGGAGGTTCCCCACCACAGTGGTGGTGTAGACAGACAGGAATACCAGAAACAGGAAAAGCTGCATCTCTGGAATCTGTGAGAGTCCCAAGAAGACGAATTCTGAAACCCACGTGAGGTTCCCTTGGTCCATGGTGTTCTCCCCATACACCTATAGAACAATACACAGCCAAAGATGCAGAAAGTCACTAGAGTGTCCTGTTAGTGCTATGGCCCCAGAACCACAAGGTTTAAACTCATCTGGACCTGATGGTACTCCTCATAGTAGCAGCTGCTGATTAAATGGCCTTCTCTCTGAACAAGTTCCCCTTGGAACTCAAATTTATAGTATGGGAAATCTGAAAGTCATCCAGAGACATGTGCAAGACTCTGCAATGTGGGAGATCCTTGGGGTCTGACCATCAGCACCCCACATTACTTGAATGGCACACACCTTTCCTCCAATATCCCAGATAAGTGCTAATCACTTGTCTCTGTGTAGTCTCCTCAGACTGTGAAAAACTCCCTTCTCTAACGTATTTCCCCTCATATAAGTTTTGAACGGTAAGTACATCATAATCTTAATGCACCTCTATGTACCTATGCTTTTTATTCCATCTAAGTGTATGTTACAGAGGCATACATACATCCCGGACTTATTTATTTGTGCTTGATAGTGCCAATCAATGTTCATAGTCAGCATTTAAGAAATTCCTGTTTGAGACATCAGGGCTTCAGTTATACTGGTGATAGCCATATATCCGAAACACTGACTCAACAAAAATGAAAACATGAGATCTAAGCTGCAACCACTGAAACTTGTAATGTGCCTGTCAAGTTTTCAAGCTGACAGGCGGGAATGGGATGGAGATTGGGATGGGGGAGGGAATATGGGAACACTGGTAGAGGGAAGCTGACACTAGTGGTGGAATTGCTGTTGAAGTATTATATGCCTAAAACCCAAGTAGGTCAATAGGTTTATAAATCACAGTTCTTAAGTAAAAATAATTTTTTTGGCTTTTTAGGGTCACACCCAGCGATGCTCAGTGTTTACTCCTGGCTTTGCACTCAGGAATCACTCCTGGCAGTGCTGGGGGACCGTGTGGGATGCCGGGGATCAAACCCATGTCGGCTGCATGCAAGGCAAACGTCCTACCCGCTGTACTATCACTCCGGCCCATAAAAATAATTTTTAATAAAAGAAGTTTCTGTTTGAGCCAATCTGATAGTACATGACTTGCACATGGCTGACGAGGGTTCGATCCCTGGCACCCCATATTGTCTCCTGAGCCCTGCCAGGAGTAATCCCTGAGTGCAGAGCCAAGAATAAGCCTTGAGCACTGCTGGGTGTGGCCCCCAAACAAACAAAAATAAAGAAGTTCTTGTTTTCACTGGGTGAATGAATAGCTACCTATAGCTTCAGATCCAAGCAGAGGAGTCTCTGAACTCAACTGGATACCAGGAATGTAGAAATCTCCTCCCTTCCCCACTGAAAGTGACACCTCATGGGTGAAGATCGTCAGAAAACACATGGAGGCCAGAGAGAGCAGAGTAAGGGAACTTAGCTAGATTAAGAAATGGTTGACAAATTTATCATTTGGAGGAGACTCGGAGTTCTTCTAAAAGACAATAATTTTAGGAAATAGCAATAAATCCTTGGGTAGAAAAAGAGGAAAATATTCAGGGGGATAAAATGAGATGAAGGAAGAACTTTAGGGAAATTGCAAGGAAGGGATATGGGAAACAGAGCAAGTGAAGGAAGTGGCAATGGAAAATGGAAAGATAGGGCAAGTGGGAGAGGAAAAGGAGACAAAGGTGAGGGGATAGAGGGTGACAGAGTGGAGGCAAGTGGTCTCCCCTCCCCCTGCCCAGCCCCAGGCCCTCATCCCCTCTCACCTGCCTACTGAAATCCGTGATCTGAGACATGGTCCTCTTCTTTTCTTTCACTCCCATTGGCTACCACTCCAGTCACCTGTGACACAGCTCACCCTGAGACCTTCCACAGCTCCCATCTGATCCATGCCTCTCTCACTTACATCTGTATTAATGCTCACTACTTCATAGCAGTCACTTCTAATATTTTGTGGATCGAATCAGGGTTTTTAAAACTGCCTTATGTGCCTACAATGGCTGCCCCCTCACCCCTACACACACACCCAGAATATCACAAAGGCTGTAGAACAGAGTCTCCCTCTGACTTTCCAAACTCCACCTGTGCCTCTAACAAATCATGGATTATCCAAAGGATTAGAGTTTCTAAAACATGCCACCTTTTTTTTTTTATTTCCTGGAATTCTGTTATGTATCGACATATCAAATACTCTCGGTAGCTTGCCGGGCTCTCCAAGAGGGGCGGAGGAATCGAACTCGGGTCGGCCATGTTGGCCGCTTGTAAGGCGAACGCCCTATCGCTGTGCTATCGCTGCCAGACACAGTAACAACAAAGTCTCCAATGAAGACGTTACTGGGCCCGCTCGAGCAAATTGATGATCAGCGGGAGGGCCTTTACTTTACTTCTCTTATATATCTTCTCTATCTGAGAAAACTCACTTCTGTGATATTGTGGGAAATTATGATAATTTTTTTTTGGTGGAAAGATTTTGAGCCACACCTGACAGTACTCTTAGCTCTGTGCTCAAGAATGACTCCTGCCAAAGTTTAGGGGACCATATGTGGTGCTAGGGATCAAAGCAATGTCGGTCATGTGCAAGGCAAATGCCCTTCCTAATTTACTATCTTTCTGTTCTGAATATTGTGATGCTGGAGCGTTAGCACAGCGGGTAGGGCATTCGCCTTACAAGCGGCCAACATGGCCGACCCGAGTTCGATTCCTCCGCCCCTCTCGGAGAGCCCGGCAAGCTACCGAGAGTATTCGATATGCCAGACACAGTAACAACAAAGTCTCCAATGGAGACGTTACTGGGCCCGCTCGAGCAAATCGACGATCAACGGGAGGGCCTTTACCTTTACCTTTACCTTTACCTTTATGATAAGAAATATTTATTTGCTTTTCCTCCCCATTTCTGACACTGAGCTCTTAAAACCCTTGAATTTTCCTAAAAAGAACATAGGGAAGTTCTTTTGCTCTAATGTTTAGTCATTGACCCATCTCTTGACTCAGACCCTAATATCCTTATATCATTGTCTGTGTGACAGGACTGTTTTGGTTGGAATGATGTTCCTCTGGGGTAACTCTTCCACAGCTCTAGGATGAGGGCATCCCCAGTAAACCAAGCCAGGGTTTGAAGTTTGGAATTATCAGTCCCATCACTCATTCTCTTGAAAAGAGGAAATGCTGAAATGGAATTAATGATAGACCATGCCTGTATGATAAAACTTTTGGAAAATGCTAAAGGTTTGTGCCTGGGGAGCTTCTGGTTGGTGATCACAGTGCGGGTGTTGGAAGGTGATGTGCTCAGAGATCATAGTCCCTCTGTGTTCACTCCCCCACCACCACCTTGCTCCATAAGTTTCTTCCATTTGACTACTCATGAATTTATCATTTTTTAACGAATGGAGAATAAATCTTTATCTGAGTTCTGTGAGCCATGCTTGCAAAATGAATTATCCCAAGAAACAAATCATTGGCATCTCTAGTCTGTAGCTAGCTCATCTGGGCATGATGTTGATTTGCCAGTGAAGTCTGAAGTGATGGAGGAGACAGTGATCTTAGAATAATTTGTTTTTAATCTCTAGAATCTGATGCTGTCTCTCTAAAGGTGGTGTCAGAATAGACTTGTATTGTTTAATTGCATGACACTTGGCTGGGGTTCCAAAAAATTCCTAGGATTGTGGAACCCTCGCTACATGCACTTTAGAATTGCTGATCAATTTAATCATTTATAATCACTTCTCTAACACTTCTTTTTTAACCATTTATCCCATGCGGAACAAATTCCCTCATTTTCCTGGGTCTATAGCATTTTAAAATACTCCTGTTACACCTTTATCATATATCAATTACTTGTTCCAGATTCTTCCTTCAACCAATTCCATTATAAGTTCAGTTTTTTAGTAACCCTAGAACTTGGAAAACTCACTCTAACATAGCACCTGGCCAATTAATGCTGCCAAATTATGAATGAAGAAGGTAATTCATTATGAAGCCTTCACTATTTTTGATTGGTTTTGTTTATCCATTACTTTCAGTACCACGAGACCAGCCCTATGTTTGATCCTAAGATAACTGTGTTTCACATGCAACCTAAAGAAACTGATTTCAAAAGAACCGTCCCCCTACTTACT
Source organism: Sorex fumeus (assembly GCF_029834395.1). Lineage (NCBI taxonomy): Eukaryota > Metazoa > Chordata > Mammalia > Eulipotyphla > Soricidae > Sorex > Sorex fumeus. Next base: position 61,616,001 of record NW_026606120.1, read on the forward strand.
TCCCAAGGCTCTGCTCACACTTCAGAGCCACCACCAACTCTGGCACTTGATTCTGCGCTGTCCCTCTAGCAGGTGTTTCCAACCTCACTAGAGCTGACCTCAGAGGTGAGGAAACACCATCTCACCTGCAGTCAGCCTGAAGGGCAGGTCAGTGCCAAGTCTGGGATCTTTCTGGGGTCCTCTGCTACAGCATCCCAGCCTGTGGTTCCTGGCCCAGACCTCCCACTCACTCCTCATGGGCCTGACCCTGGGGAAGAGGAGACAGCCTCAGGGAGAAATTATTGGACTGGGTTGAGCAAGTCAAGCTGGAATGATCCCCTCTGGGAGCTGGGGAACAAAGGGACCAGTTAAAAAGTTTCCAAGTCTTCCCAGAAATGCTTACTACTTGAGAGGCCTTCCTTGAGGGCAAAGAACAAACAAAAGAAAAGCCCTAAGGACATTGAAAATTGTAGAGAACCTTGAAATTTCAGAAGGGCTAGCAGGCCTGGGTTTGATTCCTGGCCCCTCCTAGTTCCCTTCCCCACCAGCACCAACTGGAGTGATCCCCTGAGCACTAAAGGAGGAGTAGTTTTTGAGCACTGCCAGATGTGGGCCCAAAGCAATATATATTCCGAAATAGATATGAAAAAAAATTTCTGGGCTTTTCAATTCAATCAGCCTAATCAATGGCTGAATAAATAGCAATACTCATACATCAAAAAAAAATTCTGAGCTTTTTAGAAAGACCCATTTCATACAGCACACATAGGTACACACACATACACACACATACACAGGCATACATACATTTGAATTTCCTGGAAGGTGTGAAATGCCACACAGAAATGTTATTTAGAAGGTCTTGAGGGGATGGTAATGAAAGAAAGAACTCAAAATAGCTCAAGGGTGAGTAATAGAAGTATGGGATGAATTCAAGAGGAACAACCAAAGAATAATTGGTGTTCCAGAAGGACAGGGAGGCCACTCCAATAAAGTAGTAACAGTTAAAGATATCATTGCTGAAAAGTTCCCAGAACTGGAGAATGCAGGCATTCAGATCCAAAAAGTCGTAAGAGTACCAGCTAAAAGAGACCCTAATAAAAAAGACTCAAAGACATATCGTAATCAGAACAACAAATACCACAGATAGAGACACAATACTAAAAGCAGCAAGGTCAAAGAAAGAACTCACATACAAAGCAGCATCCCTTAAATTTACAGCAAACTTATCAGGAAAAACCATCAGGGCTGGAAGACAGTGGTGAAATATAGTGAAAAAAATTAAATGAAATGGACACCTCACCAAGATTACTTTATCTGACTAGACTCCCATTCAGACTTGAAGGAACAATACACTATTTCATGGCTATACAACAGCTCAGGAACTGAATAGACTCAAAACCAACCTTAAAAGAAGGACTTAAGGGGCTACTGTAAGACAAGACAAACACAACAAACTTCTACAGAAAGATGGCACAAAACTGCATGGCATCTATCTCAATGACAATGGTCTGAATGTACCAATTAGGAGAAAGAGTGGCAAAATGGATTGAAAAAACTGAATCCAACATACGCTGCCTACAATATATATAATATATATATGTATATATATATTTGAACAGTCAGAGCAAACACAAAAGATTTAAAGTCAAAGGATGAAAAAGAATCCTTCAAGCAAACAGCTCTCTCAAAAAAGCCAGAGTGGCCATATTAGTATCCAACAATATATATTTCAGACTGAAAAATATCAGAAGAGACAGAGAAGGCCATTTTTTTTTTTAAATTTATTTATTGAATCACTGTGGGAAAGGTTACAAAGCTTTCAGGTTTATGTCTCAGTCATGCAAATATCAAACACATTTCCCTTTACCAATACTTATTTTTTACCATGAAGAACCCCAATAAAACCCCACCCCCCACCCCTCCCCGTCCCTGTGAAGCAGATGAATTCTAGTTAACACTCTATCTGCTTTGATTAGATTCATTGTTTCAATAAAAGATTCACCACTATTATTTAGAGTTTACCCCCCCCCCAAATCAGACATGCTGAAAAAGCATTGTGAAGTGATTTGCTTTCTACGGCTGGGTTCAAGAATTAAATGTTGGTTTTGGATTTCTGCTCTTTTACCTATTGACCCTGGAAGTATTTCTACTGAAAGTCAGATAGTTAAGAAATTGGTTTCTGTGTTCCGGAGTCCTGGCCGTGCTGGAGAGCCGCTCGCGGGGGGCAACCGGTGGCCTCGGTAGGGCGTGAAGGGCGGACCGAAACGCCCCCCAGAGAAGGCCATTTTTTAATAATCAAGGGAAATGCACATGAGGGAGAAATTACACTCCTAAACATATGTTCACTCAATGAGGGGTCAGCTAAATACTTAAAACAACTGCTAATAGACTTCAAGAAGGACATTGGTAGCAACACAGTGCGTCACCTCTTGATAGATCAAGAAGACTAAAACTTAGCAAGGAAGTACTGGCACTGAAGGAAGAAAAGGAATAGAGAGGGTTAATAGATATATACAGGGCTTTTCATCTCCAAAACGCCAAATACACATTTCTCTCCAATGCACATGGAACATTTTCCAAGATAAACCATATGCTGCGCCACAAAACATGCCTCAGTAGAATCAAGAAGATAGAAATTGCATCAACTATCTTTCCAGACCACAATGCACTAAAGGTAAAAGTTAATTACACACAGAAACAAAGAATCAAGTCAAACACCTGGAAATTAAGCAACTCAATGCTGAACAATCAGTGGATCAGAGAAGAAATCAAAAGATTCCGGTAAACAAATGAAAAAGAAGACACGAACTACCAGAACTTGTGGGATATGGCTAAAGCAGTTTTAAGGGTTAAGTTTATAGCTCTGCAAGCGTTTATCAGGCAGGAGTAAAGGGTCCACATAAATAACTTGACTTCACAACCTAAGATCTTAGAAAACAATAAAAAACCAGGCAGGAGGAAAGAAATAATAAAATTTAGAGCAGAAATCAATGAGCTGGATTCCCAAAAAACAATCCAAAAGATAAATAAAATCAAGAGCTGGTTCTTTGAAAAAATAAACAAGATTGATAACTAGCAAGACTCAAAAAGAAAGAAAGAACCCTAATAAATCAAATCAGAAATGAAAGCAGGGGACATTACAACAGAAACCACGGAAATTCAAAAGATCATCAGAGATTATTTTGAGAGTCTGTAAGCCACAGATCAAGAGAAACTAGAATAAATTAATAAGTCCCCGGATTCCTTTAACCTCCCAAGGCTGAACCAAGAGGATTTGGTATACCTGAATAGACCTCTCACTATCAAGGAAATTGAAATGGTAATCAAAAGTTTTCCCCAAAACAAAATACCAGACTCAGATGGTTTCACTAGTGAGTTCTTCCAAGCCTTTAAAGAGGTCCTATTGCCAGTCCTTTTCAAGGAACTTGAAGAAACAGAAACATTCCCAAATAGTTTCTATGAGGCACATACCACTCTGATATCAATGAATACAGGGACACCACAAAAAAAGAAAATTACAGGTCGATATCACTGATGAACACAGAAGCAAAGATTCTAAACAAAATATTAGCAAATAAAATCCAATGATTCATCAAAAATGTCATACACCATGACCAAATGGGATTCATTCTGAGGATGCAAGGATGGTTTAACACTCACAAGTCAATTAACATAATTTATCAAATCAATAAAATAAAAGATGAAAACCGTATGATCATGTATGATCATATCAATAGATGCAGAGAAAGCATTTGACAAGATCCAGCACCCGTTTATGATGAAAACCCTCAACAAAATGGGAATTGAAGGAACTTCCCTCAATATAGACAAAGCCATCTATCACAAGCCCACAGCAAGCATTATTCTCAATGGGTAAAAAACGAAAAGCTTTCCCTCTAAGATCAGGGACAAGACAAGGATGTCCACTCTTGCCACTTCTATTCACTATAGTACTGAAAGTACTTGGCGTATCAGTTAGGAAAGAAAAAGATATTCAGGCCATCCAGATAGAAAAGGAAGAAGTCAACCTCTCACTATTTACAAATTACATGATACTATACTTAGAGAACCCTAAAGCCTCTACCAAGAAGCTTCTAAATACAATAGATTTGTCTAGTAAAGAGGCAGATTACGAAATCAGTACCCAAAAGTTTATGCTTTCCTCTGTGCAAATAATTAAAGAGAAGAAAATTATGTAAAAAGAAAAAAATCAATGCCGTACATAATTGTGCCTCAGAAAATCAAGTACTTCAGAACCAGCTTAACTAAAGAGGTAAAGGACCTGTGCAAAGAAAACTACAAAATGCTACTTCAAGAAAAAAGTAGACATAGAAAAAAAAGACACATTCCCTGATCATGGTTTGCAAGAATTAACATTGTCAAAATGATTATAGTCCCCAAAATATTATACAAATTCAATGTAGTCTCTATAAGAATTCCCATGACATTTTTCAAAGAAATTGATCAAACACCCCTGAAATTCATATGGAACAATGAGGGTGTTCTTCGTGGAACACCCTCCACGAAGAGCTAAAGCAATTCTTGGAAAAAAGAAGATGGGAGGCATCACCTTCCCCAATTTCGAACTGTACTACAAAGTGGTAGTAATTAAAACAGCATGGTATTGGAAAAAGACAGACCTACAGACCAGTGGAATGGTTGAATATACCGGCACACACCCTCAAATATACGATCATTTAATATTTGAAAAGGAACAAAGAAATATGAAGTGGAGCAAGGAACCAAATGGTGCTGGCAAAGCTGGACAGCTACATGGAAAAAAACAAACGAACTCAGACCTCTAACACCATGCACAAAAATCAGATCAAAATGGATTAAAGACCTCAACATCAGACACAAATTCACAAAGTACATAGAAGAAAATGTAGGCAAAACATCCACAATATTGAAGCTAAAGGTATCTTCAAAGATGAAATGCTAATGACCAAGCAAGTGGATGTAAAGATAAACAAATAATACCACATTAAACTAAGAAGCTTCTGCACCTGGAAAGAAACAGTCTATAGAATGAAAAAGGTTATTCACATAAGAAATACCCTTCTGAGAAGAGATTAATATCAAAGATATTCAAGGTACTGGTTGAACTCTACAAGAAAAAATATTCAACCCCATCAAAGAAGGGCAAAGAAGTGAAGAGGAGCTTTTTCTTTTTCTTTTTTTTTTATTGAAAGCATTTATCTTTTTATTTATTTATTTATTTTTATTAGTGAAACACCATTAGGTACAGTTGTAGACTTACAAACTTTCGTGCTTGGGTTTCACTTAGACAATGATCAAGTACCCGTCCCTCCACCAGTGCACATTCTTCACCACCAATGATCCCAGTAACCCACCCAGCCCCCACCTCATCACCCCTACCCCATCCCACCTCTGTGGCAGGGCATTCCCTTTTGCTCACTCTTTCCTTTAGGGTGTTGTAGTTTGCAATAAAGGTATTCAATGGCCATCTTGTTCAGTCTATAATATACTTTCAGCATGCATCTCGCATCCCGAGCAAGTCCTCCAAATATCCTTTACTTCCAGTACTATGTTGAACAGAAGTGGAGACAGTGGGCATCCTTGTCTTGTACCTGATCTTAGGGGGAAGGCTCTCAGTTTTTCCCCATTGAGAATGATGCTTGCTGTAGGTTTGTGGTAGATGGCTTTAACTATATTGAGTAAAGTCCCCTCTATCCTCAATTTGGTGAGGGTTTTCATCATAAACGGGTGCTGGATCTTGTCAAATGCTTTCTCTGCATCTACTGATATAATCATATGATTTTTATCTTTTCTTTTGTTGACATGATGGATTATGTTGATTGATTTCCAAATGTTAAACCATCCTTGCATCCCCGGGATGAATCCCACTTGGCCATGGTGTATGATCTTTTTGTGAGTTGTTGAATTCTATTTGCTAGTATTTTGTTCAGAATCTTCCCATCCGTGTTCTCAGGGATATCGGCCTGTAATTTTCTTCTTTTTTTTTTGTGGTATCTTTGTTTCCTTTTGGTATTAGAGAGATATGGGCTTCATAGAAACTGTTTGGGAGAGTTTCTGTTTATTCTGGAAATGCTTGAGAAGGACTGGCAGTAGGTCCTCTTTAAATGTTTGGAAAAACATAATGAGATATCATTTCACACCACAGAGACTGGCCCACATTCAAAAGAACAAAAGCAACCTGTGTTGGCACGGATGTGGCGAGAAAGGGATCCTCCTTCACTGCTGGTGGGAATGCCGACTGGTTCAACCCTTTTGGAAAACAGTATGGACGATTCTCAAAAAATTAGAAATTGAGCTCCCTTTTGACCCAGCAATACCACTCCTGGGAATATATCCCAGAGAGGCAAAAAAGTATAGTCGAAGTGACATCTGCACTTATTTGTTCATTGCAGCACTCTTTACAATAGCTAGAATATCGAAAAATCCTGAGTACCCGAGAACAGATGACTGGTTAAAGAAACTTTGGTACATCTACACAATGGAGTACTATGTAGCAGTTAGAAAAAATGAAGTCATGAAATTTACATACAAGTGGTACTACATGGAAAATATCATGCTAAGCGAAATGAGTCAGAAAGAGAGGGACAGACATAGAAAAATAGCATTCATTTGGATAACATAAAGTAACAAAATAAGAGACTAACACCCAAGAGCATCTGTGATAAATACCAGGTTGTTCACTCTATGGCTTAGAAGCCAGCTGCACACTGTAGGGGCAAAGGCAGCTCAGATAGAGAAGGGAACACCAAATAAACAGTGCTGGAAAGATCCACCAAGGATAGGAGATGCATGCTGAAAGTAGTCTATAGACAGAACATGATTGCCACCAAATGTCTCTTCTGCAGACCACAGCAGTCAAAAGGAGAGATAGAGCAAAAGGGAGTGCCCTGCCACAGAGGCAGGGTGGGATGAGGGATGGGAGGGGTGGGAGGGATACTGGAATTGGTGGGGGTGGAGAATGGGCACTGGTGGAGGGATGGGTACTCGATCATTGTATAGCTGAAACCCAAGCACAACAACTTGTAAGTCTACAACTGTACCTCATGGTGTTTCACTAATAAAAATTTTTTTAAAAAATATCCTTTACTTGCTGTTCCCTTCTCTATCTGAGCTGCCTTTTCCCCCAGCATGTGCTGCCGGCTTCCAAGCCATGGAGCAGAACTCCTGGTACTTACCTCAACTAAACTATTCTTGAGTGTTCGACTCCCATTCTGTTACTTTATATTCCCCAGATGAGTGCAGTCTTTCTAAGGAAGATGAATTTTTTCAGAGAAGAAATTCAAATGGCCAAAAAGGCATATAAAAATGCTCTTTGTCACTAATCATCAGAGAGATGCAAATCAAAACAACTATGAGATATCTCACACCACAGAAACTGAGCAACCAGTGCTGACACTGATGTGGGGAGAAGGGGACTCTCCTTCAATGTTGATGGGAATGCCGACTGGTCCAGCCATTTTGAAAAACAATATGAACAGTCCTCAAAAAACCATAAATTGAACTCCCATTTGGCCCAGCAATACAACTTTTGGGAATAGACCCTGGGGGCCCAAAAACACAAAGCATAAACACCAATGTTCATTGCATACTAATGTTATTCACAATAGCCAGAATCTGGAAACAACCTAGTGCCCGAGAACAGAAGAATGGATAAAGAAACTATGGCACATTTAAACAATGGAATTCTATGCAGCTGTTAGGAAAAATGAAGTAATGAAATTTGCCTGTAAATGGATGGATATGGAGAGTATCATGCAGAGTGAAGTGATTAAGAAGGAGAAGGACAGATATAGAATGACTGCATTTATTTGTTTTGTGTGTATATATATATATATATACATATATATATAGAGAGAGATAAGGGATCAGTATGACAATACTTATGATGCTGGAAAAGAATTGAGTGTTAAAAGTAGGTAAAGGACCATGAAGGAACCGTCAGAGGAACCCAGGTATGCGGGACCCATGGCGGAGATTGCCAAGTCTGCTTAGATCGGTACTGGGCCTCCTCCACCCAGCTCTCCAGTTTTCCAGTAGCTTGGCAGTCACACCCACAAATTGCCCCCAGCACCATGTAATTTCATCAACGGCCAAGATCCTGAGACTATAAAATAAAGCTCCTGGAAGAGAGTGAAGCAGAATCTCCTGCCCGTGCGCCACGCTGTCTTCACCAGGGCCCCTCAGAGGGTGGCTGGTTGAGTTTCCCTACCCGCCCCAAGCAGAACCCCTAAAACTTCCAGAACCCAGCCGCAGCCATGCTCAAGGCCACTCTCCAAATGCCCGGACGAGCCTCACCCATGAAAGAATCGGCAGAGGAACCCAGGTATGTGAGACCCTTGACTGAGATCTCCAAGCCTGCTTGGATCGGTATTGGGCATCCTCCACCCAGTTCCCCAGTTTTCCAGTAGCTTGGCAGTCACACTCACAAACTGCCCCCAGTGCCATGTAATCTCATCAACAGCCAAGATCCAGAGACTATAAAAGAAAGCTTCAGCAAGACAGCAATGCAGTATTTTCTGAAGTGAGCAGCCGCGTTTGTGACTGCGTGACCTCTTATACTTTAGCCCACTGTTTTACCTAAAGTTGCACACATTTGTTTGGTTTTAACATACTTGCTTGTATTCTCTTATATACAGGCTTAAATGGCCCCAGAATGAAATACAACTTTCACACACTTCCCTCTTATTGTGGTGAGAAGATGCTCACTGGTGGGGTGGGTGTTTGAGTATTATCTGTAATGAACTATTGTGAACTACTTTATGAAAATAAAATGTATAAAAATCACCAAAAAGAAGTAGGTAAAGGGATATACCCAATAATCTTTCAGTATCTGTATTGCAAACCACAATGCCCAGGAGGTGGGGGTGGGGGGTGGAGAGACAGGCAGACAGACAGACAGACAGACAGAGAAGAAAAGCACTTGCCATAGAGGTAGGCTGGGGTGGAGGTGATGGGAGGGAAGCTGGGAATACTGGTGCTAGGAAATGTACTTTGGTGGAGGGATGGGTGTTGAAATACTGTATGACTGAAATCTAATCATTAACAGCTTTGTAAAGGTCTATCTCGCGGTGATTCAATAAAAATTTTTTTTAAATAAGGTCTCAGATGGAACCTGAGACTTTGCATTTCTAATGTTTTCAGGTAATACTGATGCTATTTATTGGAGCCACATTGGAGTGATCTCTGAGCACAGAGCCAGGAAGAAGACCAGAGCACAGCCAAGTGTAGCACCCCCCCCCAAAATTTTTTAATATATTTAATGCTTGGATGTAAGACCTGAAACTACGGTAGGAGAACACACAGCAAAACACTTCAACAGTATTGCCTTCTGTAATGTATTTAGAGAGTTGATTCCAATCACAAGGGAAACTAAAGCAAAATAAAAGCTTGGACTGTAAGAAACTAAAGACATCTGGGGGAATAGAGAGATATCTTAATGGACTGGAATGTATGCTTTGTATGCAGGGCGACCCAGATCCATCCCTGGCACTGATCTTCAATACCCCCATGGTCCCCCTAAGCACCACCAGAAGTAACCCCCTAAGGACAGAGCCAGGTGTAGTCCCTGAGCACCTCTCAGTGTAACCCCAAAACAACAAAAATATCTTCACCAGAAAAGAAATTATGAGTAAAACAAAGACACCCTACTGCATGTGAGAAAATATTTTCTCATTCAACATGCAAAAAGGATAATATCAAAGCTTATAAAGGACTCATAAAACTCAAGAACAAAAGAACAAATAGGCCCCCCAACAAAAAAAAATGATGAGATGAACAGATATTTTGCCAAAGAGAAAATGTGATGGCAAATAGATACTTGGGGGGGCAGGAATCATCATCATCATCACTTATAGTCATAGAAATCATCAAAATGGCAATAAGGAGGTCAGTAGTATGGTACAGTAGGTAGGGCATTTGCTTTGCATGCCACCAACCTAGGTTGCATCCTGGCACCTCATACGGTTCCCCAACTTTCCTGCCAGGAGTGATCCCTGAGTACAGAACCAGTTGTAAGACCTGAGTACAGCTAGCTGTGGCCCCCAAACCAAAAGACACCCAAAAATACTATGAGATTTCACCACACATCTATGAGAATGGTCTATGTCACAAAGACCAGAAACAACAAATGTTAGGTTGTTGAGAAAAAGAAATACTTGTGCTTTGTTGATGGGCATGAAAATTGGTCCTGTCCCTTTGGGAGAACTGACATTAGCAAAGCAGGAGGTATAGAGGGCACAAAGACTGGAGCTGGGGGCCTGTGGACTCCCATGGGGGGAATCTGGGCACTGTGGTGGGGAAGGCTTCACCATGAGTTTATTTTTGAGGAAATATGGGAAAACACTCCTGAAATATATATAATGATAGAAACCAATGTTTCCTTAAGAAAAGAAAAGGCACATTAAAGTAGCAAGGGGTTATGGGCATCCAGTTAGCAACTTATTCTCAAAGCCTCAAAGACTAAAAATCCTTTATGCTATTCATATAACTTTTCTTTGAGATTTTTTTATGTTAAAATAATTCAAATTAAAACATTGTTAATGCTAAAATGGAGACAGGAATGTGATGTGACTCAGCCATAAGCCACATGCTCTTCATGTATGAGACCGTCAGTTTGGTTTCCTGCACACAAAGACGGGGAAGAAACTGGAAGAAAAGAATGTACATATAAATATACTTTTAACATACACACATTTATGTATATACATATATACACATATGAGATTTTAGAAGCCACAATTAGTGATTACTCCTGGATCTGCGCTCAGATATCACTCCTGCTTTGGGCTCAAGAACCATATGGAGTGCTAGGGACTGAACCCAGATCCACTGTGTGCAGGTGCCCTATAGCTGCTGTACTATCACTCTGGCCCTATATGAAATATTTTTTTTGTCCTATGGCTAAGAAACAATTTCTTTTTTTTTTCTTTTTGGGTCACACCCGGCGATGCGATGCATGGGGGTTAGTCCTGGCTCTGCACTCAGGAGTTACTCCTGGCAGTGCTCAGGGAACCATATGGGATGCTGGGGATCGAAAATGGGTTGGCCACCTGCAAGGCAAACGCCCCACCCACTGTGCTATCTCTCCAGCCCCAAGAAACAATTTCTTAAAATCTGATTTTAACAGGGGTAAAGGTAAAATAAGAGATCAATACTCTTGACTATATTAAAATTAACAGCACAAATGAGCACAAACTGGGAAAAGGTGTTATAATAAATATAACTGACAATATAACTGTAACCAAGTTGTATAAGAAAAAGCCAAGGGAAACCAAGCAAAAGACAATCATGAGAAGGCTGGATGTAATTTTTTAATGTGTTAAAATAAATATAAAGAAATACAAATTAAGACTTCAGTTGATAATGATGGAGTGAAGTAGGCAGTCTGGTGGAGGGTGTGGAGCTGGAATATTGTTTGCACGAAATCCTAGCTTTGTAAATCACAGTGCCTCACATTAAAATAATTAGTTAATTAACCACAAAACTACAGCTACAGCTGGTCTTTGAACAATATGGATTTAAATTGTGCAGTTCATTTTTATTCATATTTTTCAATGTGTACATTACCATACATATATTTTCCTTAAGAGTTTTCTAATAACTTCTTTTATTCTAACTTACTTTATTGCAGAAAATATAATATAATATATACAACGGTATCACGGTGCTCCCATTGTTCATCGATTTGCTTGAGGGGGCCCAGTAACGTCTCCATCATGAGACTTGTTGTTACTGTGTTTGGCATATCGAGTACATCACGGGTAGCTTGCCAGGCTCTGCCGTGTGGGCGAGATACTCTCGGTAGCTTGCCAGGCTCTCCGAGAGGGGCGGAGGAATCGAACTCGGGTCGGCCATGTTGGCTGTGTGCAAGGCAAGCGCCCTACCACTGTGCTATTGCTCCAGCCCATAATATATACAACAAACAAAATATATTGACTGTTATTGGTTAAGCTTCTGGTCAATAGCCGGTAACTAAGTTCTTGAGTAGTCAAAGCTATACAGAGATTTCCCACTGTGTGATGGTCAATGTCCTTAAACTCCTAATTGTTCCAAGGTCAGCTGTACAGTAAGATATAATTCCTTTCTTTTACACTTGAAAAAATTAAGGAATGTGACAAAACCAACTCTTAGAAGAATATGAATCAATGGGAACTCTTCAATACTGCTGATAGAACTTTGGAAAACAATTTGCATTGTTCTGGAAACTTAAATCTAAAGATTCATGACAGCAATTTCACACTGAGGTGTTAACAGATTCCTCAACCTGACAACTGGAAACAAGTAAAACTCAAAATAGCATTGTTTACAAAGTAATTTGAAAAAAATTCAGATAATCTTATTTTCCCACTGGAATATTGTACACAATGCATATGAATGAACTACAGCAGAGGAGCAGGGTTCATTTAGAAACACAGTGAGTGAAATAAAAGCAACCACAGTACATTTTTATTCTTTTTAGTACATAGTCAGTGGTGCTCAGGACTTACTCCTGGCTCTGGAGGGCTCAGAAAACTATATGGGGGCCATGTGCAGGACAAGTGCCCTACTGCTATACTATCATTCTGGCCCAGAATACTATATTTTTATGAAGCTCAGAAATAAAAACAAGTCAATCACATAAGCTAAACACTATGTAAAATACAGTAAATTTAAACATCTATAAAACTTAAGACATTCTTATAAGCAATAGAATCAGAAGCATAAAATCAAGAAGTGAGAATCATTTTAGGATGGATGAAGTCTCCTGTGATGAAGAGGACCTATAGATAGGTACAAGTCAGTGGCACCTTCTGGTTGGAAACTGAAGAACATTGATACTTTATTATATAATACCTTCCATGTAATTTTCACATCATCTTTTGTTTATAACAATTACTATAATACGTTTAACTGGTAATAAAAACTCTTAAGTATAATTTCAAATTTGAAAATAAAACAAATCATCCAAAATAGACTTAAAAGAAAAAGGCATTTCTGTGGTTTACCATAATTTCTCACATTTTAAAAAACCGACTCTTAAAATAACCCAGGGATGTTTGGGAGTTTGTCAGCTATTAATAAAAACAAGCTTGTTGAAGAAGATATTATTAGGCCACAGGGAGTCAGTGGCTTGTTTGAAGACATTGGTTGGGTAAGTAATGAGTTAGAGCCTTGAGAGTTTTAATCTAGTGGTCACCCCCCCCCCAAAAAAAAAGAGCCTCCTACTTATTTTGAAGAAATAAGTCAAAACACATTAAGTGAAACTGTTCTGATGGGAAAATGTAGTCCTCATGAGAGGATACTGTCCACCACGAAGACAGAGGAGGATATGGTTTCCAGGGGCTGTGAGAACATCTTATTGTCTTAAGTTTGTTCAAATCACCTGTCACAAACAAAAATTGGGCTTCTTTCTGTCTTCTTTTAAGAGGAAATAATTCAGGGATTTTTTTCACTATACAGGAATCATTTCCCCTAGCCTCCTCATTGAGTCAACTGCACTATAAAATACCATTCCTTCCTAGTTGGGAATATGGGTAATTTGCTTAGTTTCAAAACTCACTCACTTCCATAATGACCCTCACAACAAATCCACCAAAAGAAAAGAAAACAATGGTGTGCTCTCATGCTCGCTCTTTCTCCCTTTCCCTCCCTCTCTCCTTCTCTTTCTCCCTCTCTCTCCCTCTCTAGTTCTCCTTCTCCCTCCCCACCCCCTCTCTCTCCCTCCACCCTCCAAGTAGAAAACAAAGCCAAGGAGAAGTGACCACTCTTGTCACTCCCTCTTACGAACCATACAGCGCTTCCCTAATCTTTTCACTGCTGCCTGCATCTCCTGGTTCCTCAGGGTGTAGATCATGGGGTTAAGCATCGGGGTCATGACTGTATGACTGATGGACACAGCCTTGTCCATGGAGAAGGAGGTAAAGGGCCGGGCATAGAGGTAAATACTGGGGATGAAGACCATTGACACCACAATGATGTGAGTGGTACATGTGGAAGCTGCCTTCTTTCTCGCCTGCTCTGAGTGCGACCTCAGCAACACTAAAATGACCGAGTAGGAGACCAGGAGAAGAATGAACCAGATGATATCCAGCATCCCACTGTTGCAGATCATGAGGAACTCAAGGACTGCAGTGTCTGTGCAGGCAAGTCTCAACACTTGAGGCACATCACAGTAGAAGTTATCCAGGATATTGGGGCCACAAAATGGTAAAGGGAGCATCAGAACCAACTGAGTCATGGAATGAACAAAGCCTACCATCCATGCTGTCACCACCAGCCCCACACAGAGTTGAGTGTTCATGATGGTGACATAGTGCAGAGGCCGAGAGATGGCCACCAGGCGGTCATAGGCCATCACTGAGAGGAAGAAGACCATGGCACCCCCCAGAAAGTGGAAGAAGAAAAGCTGAGTCATGCAGCCCTGGTAGGAGATGGTCTTCCTCTCAGATAGGAAGTCCACCAGCATCTTTGGGGCCGTGACAGAGGAGAAACAGAGGTCTAAGAGAGCCAGGTTTCGGAGCAGGAAGTACATGGGCGTGTGGAGCCTGGAGTCTGAGATCACTGTGACCATGATGAGGATGTTCCCCACCACAGTGGTGGTGTAGACAGACAGGAACACCAGAAACAGGAAAAACTGGATCCCCCGAGTCTTTGAAAATCCCAGGAAGACGAATTCTGAAACCCACGTGAGGTTCCCTTGGTCCATGGTGTCTTCCCCATACACCTACAGAAAATGATCCACAGACATAGATGCATGAAGTCACCAAAGTGTCCTGTTAGTGCTTTGGACTCCAGAACCACATGACCCAGACCCATCTGAGGGGCCTCTTCATTGGCAGACCATAGCTTCAGCTGCTGATTAAATGGCCTTCTCTCTGGACAAGGCCAGAGAGAAGACCATTTAATGGCCTTTCTTCTTTCTCCCTGTTGGAACAGGAATTTACAGTTATGGGAAATCTGAAAGTCACGCAGAGACATGTGCAACCTCCAAGCCTTCGTGCAATGCACTGTGCTGATGGGGAGACCTTTGGGGTCCTACAGACCTTGAGTCAAATTTCAGGTCTCCTATTTCCTTTCGATATGGATGTGGGTAAGTTTCTCTGAGTCTTGGTGCCTATCTCTTTGATGTGGGACTACAAACATTTCTGTATGGGAGCTGGGGAGATAACACAGAGGGTAGGGCATTTGCTTACCTGTGGCTAATCCGAATTTGAGCCCTGGCATCCCATATGGTCCCCAAGCACTTCCAGGAGTGATTCCTGTGCACGGAGCCAGAAGTAACCCTGAGTATCCCTGGGTGTGGGACCAAAACAAAAATAAATTTTTAAAAATAAAAGTGGTTTAGTAAGAAACTTCTTAGAGATTACTTGAATGGCATATAAGTTTCTTACAACAGTGCTGGAATAACACAGGGCAGTCACTCTCCCCTGCGTAGTCTCCTCGTTTAAAGACACCCTCCCTCCTCCTGTCTCTAATACATTTCTCTCTCATCACTTTTCATCAACAGTAAAAGCATCTTGTTAATGTACTTTTATGTACCAATGTTTTCATATTCAGAATAATATAGGAATTTTTTTTGATCCCAGAGGTACACATCTGGATCTTGTCATGTATCTGTGCCTTGCTGTGTTCCACTATGCTCATAGCTAATACTGTTGACTGCTTAGGGGGGTGAGTAGCTACAAGCTATGACCCCACCCACTCCCCACCCAACAATGTAAGGAATCGCTTACTGATTGAAACTAGAACACACATCATGTGTATGCTTAGACAAGGTAGCGTTGGGGGGAGACATATTATCAGATTAATAAATATATGAAGGGGATCCAGAGAGTTCCTCCAGAAGGAACAAGCATTTTAGAAGATGTTACTGAATGAAGATTAGAATATAAAAGGAGAAGTGAAATAAAGAGAAATTGGATAGACCAAGGAATGAAGAAAGATGACTAAGAGGAAAACAAGTAAAGAAATGAAGGAAGGAGAAATGGAAAGGTGGCAGAATGGAGAAGGGAATGGAATAAAGGTGGTAACTGCAAGGGAGAAAGAGAGAAGGTGCTGGGGTTAAGGGTTAAGTGACTCCCCACTTGCCCAGGTCAATGTCCATCTTCTTTTACCTGCCAAACTATAATCCATATAATCTTTAAGTTACCCTAATCATGTCCTCTGCTTCCATTGGCTTCCACTCCTATCCACTTTCTATATAGATATCAGTGGAATATTTTTTAAATGTCTCAAATCTGATCATGTTACTCACATTATACTCTTTTAATAACTATCTCATGTTCACACTTGTTTATTCTCTCCACTCTTGGCAAATATTTCTGGATCCTTCTTACCACTGATCTCCAGCAGATGAAAGAGCCCTGGTCTCTCAGCTCATAGCAGGGAAGAGGCTTCCTGACTTACATCTTCTTCAAGATCCTTTTCCTGAGACTACAGTTTCGTAGCCACTGCCCATGCCTCATAGACACTGCAACGAGTGTGACCTCAGGGGAAGAGGAATTATCCTTGGGGAGAAACTATTGGACTGGGCAAAGGAAGCAGAGATGAGCCACTTGCCACTGGGAGCAAGGGAGCAGTGGGAGTTATTAAAAAGTTTCTAAATGTCTCTGGGGCCAGATAATACATCAGGTAAGGCATGTGCTTAGCACATGGCTGACCCAGGTTCAATCTCTGATATCACATATGATCCCAGGGGTCCCACCATGAGTGATTCCTGAACACAAACCCAGAAGTAATCTCTGAGCACAGCTAGATGTGGCCCAAAATCAACAACAAAAGTTTCTAAATTTCTCAAAAACACATAATCTTCAGAGATATTTCTTGGGAGCCAAATATAACAAGAACAGTGAAAATTTGAGAGATGTGTATGTAGAAGGTAGAATTGTCTAGTCAAAATCCTGAGGAACAAAAGTCTCTTCAAAAGAAAGAGATTATTGGGTAGATGGTGCTGCCAGCAGGTCAACCTGTACCTGCAGGGTGAATGCATCAGCAGCCTGATGGCGCCTTTGCTTCCACAATCCAAAATCGCCACCATACCCGGGACCTGACTCCACCGTCTCAGGATGGACCTCACCAAGGTATAATCTGCTGAAAATTCGGGTATGTGGGTTTTGTGACTGAAATCTCCAGGCTTTCTTGGGGTTGGGATCGGCTACCTCCCCCCACCTTCCTGTACTTCCAGAAGCCTCGACAGTCACATCCACACCCCCAAAGTGGCCACCCAATTGAAAAGCTACTCCAGCCTTACCGTCCTAATAAAAATACTTAATACCCTGAACAAACACCAAGACCTATTAGCATCTATATTTCAAGCCATAATGCATAAAAGGAAAATGAAAGAGAGTGAGAGAGAGAGAGGGAGAGAGAGAAAGAGAGAGAGAGAGAGAGAGAGAGAAGTGCCTCCTGCTGAGGGAGGCTGGGGGTGTGGGATGGGGTTTTGGGAGATGATGGTAGGGAAACAGAGGAGATTGGTGGTGGGGTATGTACACTGGTGGAGGGATGGATGCTGGATCATTTTATAGCTGAAATCCAATAATGAACAGCTTTGTAATGATCTATCTCACGGATATCCAATTTAAAAAAATTTTTTAAAGTAATGTGGAATTCATGCCCAATTCAATCAGCTTAATCAATGGCTGAATAAATAGCAGTACTCCTACATTTTGAAAAATGCCGCTGGAGTGATAGTATAGAGAGTAGGGTGTTTGCCTTGCATACAGCAGACCCGGGTTCAATCCCTGGCATCTCATATGGTCCCCCAAGCACTGCCAGGAGTAATTCCTGAATGCAGAGCCAGAGTAGCCCGTGAGCATCGCTGAGTGTGACCCAAAAAGCAAAAAATTTAAAATGGGAAAAAAGGAAAAAGAAACAGACTATGACTTTTGAAGAAAACCTTGGGGATGTCCTGGGGAGACTGCCCATGAAGGTACTGGCAGAGAGACAAATCCACGCGGGTTCTGGGGCCGAGACCTCCAAGCCTACTCGGATTGGAGTTGAGCATCCTCCACCCAGATCCTCCAAATTCCAGTAGGCGGGGGTCACACCCACCACCTGGCCCCCTGGCGCCGTGTAATCCCATCAACGGCCAAGACTCAGAGACTATAAAATCCAGCTCCCGGATGAGAACAGTGCAGTCTTCTGCCCCCACGCCTGGCTGTTCCTTGCCGGGGCCCCTTGGAGGGGAGCGGGTTGAGCTTTCCTCCCCGCCCCGACCAGGCCTCCGGCAGCCGAAGACCTCCAGGACCAGCCACCACCATGCTGAGACCACTTTTCGCACACATGAAGGTACTGGCAGAGGGACAAATCCATGCGGGTTCCGGGGCCTAGATCTCCAAGCCTACTCGGATTGGAGTCGAGCATCCTCCACCCAGATCCTCTAAATTCCAGTAGGCGGGGGTCACACCCACCACCTGGCCCCCTGGCGCCATGTAATCCCATCAACGGCCAAGACTCAGAGACTATAAAATCCAGCTCCTGGAACCACATCTTATCAGGACATCTTTTTATGACATCTTATTATCTCATTCCTACTTTGGACAAACTTGCAGGCTATCCAATGTAGCCTGCCCACAGGGCAGAGTCTGGCAAACTCCCCGTGGCGTACCAAATATGCCAAATACCAGTAACAATAATGGGTCTCATTCTCCTAAAGAGCCTTGAATATAATCTCAGGGCTAGGATGAAAGAGACGTTACTGGGGCCTGCTTGAGGCAATCGACGAATAACAGGATGATGAAATGAAAAAAATGAAAAAATTTTTTTACAGTTGTAGACTTACAAATTTTTGTGCTTTGGTTTCAATTATACAATGATCAAATACCCATCCCTCCACCAGTGCCCATTTCCCACCACCACGGATCCCAGTATCCCTCCCATCCCCATCCCCCCATCCCACCCTGCCTCTGTGGCAGGGCATTCCCTTTTGTTCTCTCTCTCTTATTGGGTGTTGTGGTTTGCAAAAAAACAATGGGTGACAATCATGTTTGGTCAATAGTCTACTTTCAGCATGCTTCTCCCATCCTGGGAGGATCCTCCCAACACCCTTTATTTGGTGTTCCCTTCTCTATCTGAGCTCCCTTTCCCCCTAGCATGTGTGGCTGACCTCCAAGCCATGGAGTAAAATTCCTGGTACTAATATCGGCGGCCATTCTTGGGTGTTAGTCTCCTATTTTGTTACTTTGTGTTCCCCAGATGAATGCAAACATTCTATGTCTATCCCTTTCTTTCTGAGTCATTTCGCTTAACATGATACTTACCATGTAGTACCACTTGTATGTAAATTTCATGACTTCGTCTTTTCTAACAGCTACATAGTACTTCATTGTGTAAATGTACAAAAGTTTCTTTAACCAGTCATCTGTTCTTGGGCACTCAGGATTTTTCCAGATTCTGGCTATTGTAAAGAGTGCTGCAATGAGCCAACAAGTACAGATGTCACTTTGACTATACTTTTTTGCCTCTCTGGGATATATTCCCAGGAGTGGTATTGCTGGGCCAAATGGAAGCTCAGTTTCTAATTTTGTGAGAATCGTCCATACTGTTTTCCAAAAGGGCTGAACCAGTCAGCATTCCCACCAGTAGTGAAGGAGGGTCCCTTTCTCGCCACATCCACGCCAGCACTGGTTGCTTTTGTTCTTGTGGATATGGGCCAGTCTCTGTGGTGTGAAATGATATCTCATTGTGGTTTTGATCTGCATCTCCCTGATGATTAATGATGTGGAGCATTTTCTCATGTGCCTTTTAGCCATTCGGATTTCTTCTTTGTGAAAGTTTCTATTCATTTCATCTCCCCAATTTTTGATGTTGGATGTTTTCTTCTTGTGGAGTTCAACCAGTACTTTGTATATCCTTGATATCAACCCCTTATCGGATGTGTATTTGGCGAATATCCTTTCCCATTCTGTAGACTGTCTTTGTATTTTGGTCACTGTTTCTTTTAAGGTGCAGAAGCTTCTTAGTTTAAGATAGTCCCATTTGTCTATTTCTGTTTTCACTTGCTTGGCCAGCGGCGTGACATCTTTGAAGATACCATTAGCTTCTATGTCATGGAGGGTTTTGCCAATTTTTTCCTCAATGTACCTTATGGATTCCGGTCTGATATTGAGGTCTTTAATCCACTTTGATCTTACTTTTGTACATGGAGTTAGGCAGAGATCTGAGCCCACTTTTTTTGCATGTAGCCTTCCAGTTTTGTCAGCACAATTTGTTAAAGAGGCTTTAATCAAGGCAAATTTAATCACTTAATCACTTAATAACAGTAACGTCTCCATTTGTCCCTGTCGCGTGCTAGTGTATCCCAATGGCATCTTCTCGTTCTAGGAACACGAAGAGCCTCAAACCTATCGTTCATGATCTTGATGAAGAAGTCTGACCATCTGGTAGGTGGGAGGCCACGCGGTCTCTTGACATCCCGTGGAATCCAATCAGTAACAGCTCTAGTCCAACGGTCGTCTTTAAATCTCATTACGTGACCAGCCCATCTGATTTTCGACACCTTGGCAAATGAGACAGCGTCCCTGATCCTTGATCGTCGACGGATGTCAGAACTCCGGATTCGTTCTCTCATTTGAGTGAAACGTGATATTCCAAGCATAGCTCTTTCTATTCTATTCTTCTTTGGGAGACCTGAATGGCGTTCTCATCTTGTTTGCGTAGGGCCCAGGTCTCTGAGGCATATGTTAATGCAGGAAGAACAGTGGAATCAAAGAGATGTGCCCAGAGCCGGAGGTTCTTCGTCCTCTTAGCTATTTCTTCGACGTTCTTGAAGGCGTTCCAAGCCGCTCTCTTCCTCCTGCGCAGCTCGGGTGCCAGGTCATTTGTCATGTTGACCTCTCGACCTAGGTACACATAGCTGCTGCATTCGGAGATGGTCGTTCCATTGAGAGCGAATGGGGCGTCAGGAACAAGGCTGTTTCTCATAAACATTGTCTTCGTAAGATTCAGCTGTAGTCCTTCCTTTCCACACTCACGGTCAAAGTCGGCCAGCATTTGTGCCGCTTGGCTGATGTTTGGTGTTATTAAAACAATGTCATCAGCAAAGCGGACGTGGTGTAGTTGCCGACCATCTATCTTCACTCCCATTCCTTCCCATTCCAGTCGTCGCATGATGTTCTCCATGACATTGGCAACTATCGCCCGATCTGCCTATTGTCTGTCATCTACAAGTTGTTCACTCGAGTCATCCTAAATAGGATTGGCAGAACACTAGATGAAGGACAACCATGCGAGCAAGCAGGGTTCCGCAAAGGATTCAGCACCATCGACCATATCCACACGATAACCAAGCTCATTGAGGTTTCTCGGGAGTTCAAGATGCCGCTCTGTTTAACGTTCATTGATTTAATCAAGGCAAATTTAAAAAAAAAAAAAAACAAGAGTTGGTGAAAATGTGGGGAATAGACAACCCTTATATACTATTAGTCAGTATGTAAACTGGTAGAAAATATTCTGAAAATTACTTTTATAAAAAAAATGGGTATGAAGAAAGTAAATGGCCAAAAGTTAGGTATGTGGGAGACACACCCACAAACCACCTCCAGCTCAGCTATATAATTGGAGGCAAGGTTTCTCTGGTTCCTGATCGAACTGCTTAATGGCCATGATCCCAGAGTCTCAGAGACAAATCTTGGAACCCAGCAGCTTATGGCAGAGATGCATCCGGTCCCCACAATGGGTTACCGGCACCAGGCCACCCCAGGTGGGAATAGGTTTTGTGCCTTGGCCTGTTCCCCCTGGCGGCTCGGTGGCCGCCATCCTCTAGAGGCCATTGGGCAGTCAGGTTTGGGCCGGCAGTGATGAGATACGCGGGGCCTCATGGGATGGGGGTGGAGCCGGCCCTTTCCTCCCTGCCCCAACAAGACCCCGAGTCACCACCCATGAACGGCCTCTCTGGCTCCTGATCAAGCTGCTTAATGGCCATGATCCAAGAGAGTCAGAAACAAATCTTGAAACCCAGCAGGTTTTGGCAGAAATCCCTCCAGATTTAATTGTTAAAATTTCGGAATTCCAAAATCACACAGCCACTACTGTGGCTGTGCAACATCATATGTTATTCATAACCAGCAATAGAAAACAAATTGTCTACTATTGCCTTTTCGGCAGATCTGAGTGTTGGGGTAAAATCCTAAATGATAATGGTGGGCCTGGTGTCGAAATACTGGATGTAATCAAAGTAGATAGAGAATAATGTGGAAATCATCTGCCCCACAGGCAGGGGAGGGTATGGGATGGGGGGTATACTGGGGGTTTTGGTGGTGGAAAAAGGGCACTGGTGAAGGCATGGGTGTTTCATTGTATGACAGAGACTTAAACCTGAAAGCTTTGTAACTGCTCTCACAGTGATTCAATAAATAAAATTATAAAAAAGGGGGGAAAAAGTAAGGTGGAGTTCATGCTCAATTCATCAGCCTAATCAATGGCTGAATAAATAGCAATAGTTCTACATAGGGCTGGAGCAATAGTACAGAGGTAGGGTGCTTGCCTTGTGCACAGCCAGCCCAGCCAAGCTGGGTTCGATTCCTCCACCCCTCTCGGAGAGCCGGGCAAACTACCGAGAGTATCTCGCTCGCACGGCAAAGCCTGGCAAGCTACCCGTGACATATTCAGTATGCCAAACACAGTAACAACAAGTCTCAGAATGGAGACGTTACTGGGCCCGCTTGAGCAAATCGATGAACAACAGGACAGTGCTACTTCTACATAAATAAATAAATAGATAGATAATAAATAATGGGTATGTAAATTGGTGCAACCATTTTGGAAAATACTATGGTGCTTCCTTACAAAACTAAATATAAAGCTATGGAGATACTCAATGAGTTACACTATATAATTTTTGTGCAGGAGTCCATGTGATTGGATAGCCCTCCAATATTATAAAAGATGAGCACTAAGAGGAGCATCTCAGTGTGTCCATCTTGCAAGTATCTGGTCATGAGTTTAATTTCCAATGTCCCACATGTGCCAAATGCTGTCCTAGTGCTCTGATGTCCGTGAACCCAAGAGATTTCCAGCTCCATTTCAGCCAGGTATATATATATATGCACCACAAAATGGGGTACAACCCCTGGCAAACACCACAACTAAAATGATGTGTGAGGGGTGGGGGTTAGGTGGTGATGGGAGGGAACCTGGGGACACCGGTGCTAGGAAATGTACATTGGTGGAAGGTTGGGTGTTAGAATACGGTATGACTGAAATCTAATCATGAATAGATTTATAAATGGCTATCTCAAAGTGATTCAATTTAAAAAAAGTTAAAAAATAAAGTAAAACAATATGTGAGAACCACAGCCATGAAGAGTGACTCTTAGTGAGCACTGTGTGAGTAACCACAATTACAGCAGGTGGAGCCCCTGACCGTAACCAGCATCTCAAATGTTCCTTAATGAGTAGTATAACCCCTGGCCATCATGTATGCGAGCATCACAACCTGCTGTGCAAACCCTGGCAGAATGTGTAGTAGAAGGATATAAAATTGATGAAAGACAAAACAAAAAAGCAGTAAAGACTGGTAATAGAACTAAGGTTTCCTGAGGAGAAGGTGAGTGGAGGGAGGGAGGGAGAAGGGGGGAAATTAATAATATAAATATTTAATGATTCAGTGATACCACTGCTGGGTGTTTATCCAAAGAATAGAAATGCTAATTCAAAACGATGTATGCACTCTTATTTTTTGCAGCTTTATGTATCTTAGCCAAGAGACGATAGTAACCCATTGACGGCTGAATGAATAGAGCACATGTGAGATAGACTGGGGGGGTCGCTGGTGGAGTCTGGGTTCAATCCCTGGCATCACATGGTCCCCTGAACACCACTGGGAGTGCCCCTTCTCCAAAAATATTTGGCATATAATCTGTATATATGCATGTGATATTATTCAGCTACTAAAATGATTAAAGCTTGCTATTTCAACAACATGCATGAATCTAGAAGGAATTATAATAAGTAAAATATGTCAGATAGAGAAAGGAACAGAGCAGATGATTTTGTTTGTGTTAGAATATGAAAAGTCAAAGCAAATGAACAACTGAAGCAAAACAGAGTTAAAACTTCATTAAAAGAGTAGATTGGTAGGTACTAGAGAGGAAAGGGTTTGGGGAGACAGGTTAAATGGAGGAAAGGGGCAGGTGGAGGTGGAGGAGTGAAACTAGTTTTGGTGGTGCCCAAGATTTTCTATAGACCAAAATGAAATTATAATAGTGCATGCTTGAAGCTATGTTATAAAATAAAATAAAACTAATGAAATACAAAAGACAATAAGTATCTGTCAGACTACACTTATTCCAATTACAAATTATTAAATGATTGTGGGATACAGATAGAAGGAGCTTCTGTAGATACTCACTGAGACAGCTCAGGATCGTTGATAAATAATAGTTTCCGTCTTGTGGTGGTCAATTTTAGGCTCCAACATCCTCTAGATATTGCAGTAGAAAAATTTTGTAGATATAATTTATATCTATATTCAGTTTATCTTAAATAGAAGAGATTATGCTTTAGAATTGGAGTTGCCTAATTTAATAACTTGAAATGACTTAAGAGAATTTTAAGAAGGTGAAATTCACAAGTGCTGCTTCAATTTATGCCTATAGTTCCTGGTGGCCTATGCTTGAGATTAATTAGTTAACTGTTGGTCTCAGAATCACACAGGCCACTTCCTTTCAACAAATAAATACATTCTTATATGTATTGTGTGTGTGTGTGTGTGTGTGTGTGTGGAGAGAGAGACAGAGAAAGAGAGAGACAGAGAGACACAGAGAGAGAGAACAGATCTAGTCATGTACCACTCTTGGCTCAATGCTCAGGAAACCATACAGTGCCAGGAATTGAACCTAAGACTACTATGTGCAAAGCACATACTCTGGCTTATTAAGCTATGTTCCTGATCTCTGATACACCACTATTTTTTATTGCAAAGAAGAAATCATCTATTTTTTTGTTTGGGGGGCCACACCCAAAGATGCATGGGAACTACTCCAAGCTCGGTGTCATTCCTGGTAGTGCTCTGAGGACCATGTTGAGGTAATCATTTAAGAAATGTTGACTGAGGCTTCCCCCACTCGCTCTGAATTCTTACACTTTATGCCTTCTTAAACTTGAACTCAATTATAAATGTAATTGCAATGGCACGATCACGATCACAATCATCCTGCTGTTTGTCCATTGCCTCGAGCAGGCCCCAGTAACGTCTCCTTCACCCTAGCCCTGAGATTTTTAAATGTGCCATATTCAAGGCTCTTTCAAGGTTAGGAGAATGAGACCCATCATTGTTACTGGTATTTGGCATATTGGGTACACCACGGGCAGTTTGCCAGACTCTGCCGTGTGGGCAGGTTACATTCGGTAGCCTGCCAGGTTGTCCAAAGTAAGAATGAGATAATATGATGTCCCGCGGCCACAAATGCAGCTGTGTGCTTCCGAGAGCTGGGATTTATAGTCTCTGGGGTCTTGGCCGTTGATGGACTTACACAGCGCTGGGGGTCAGTTGGTGGGTGTGACCCCTGCCTACTGGAGGATAGAGGATCTGGGTGGAGGATGCTCAGTCCCAATCTGAGCAGGCTTGGAGATCTCAACCCCAGGACCCGCATGCCTTTGTTCCTCTGCCGGTACCTTCATGCGTGTGGAGAGTGGTCTCAGCATGGTTGTGGTTGGTTCCGGAGACTTCGGCTGCCAGGGCTCTGTTCAGGGCAGGGAGGGAAACTCAACCCGTCCCCCTCCAAGGGACCCCGGCAAGGACAGCCAAGCACAGGGACAGGACACTCTGTGCTGCTTTTTTCCGGGAGCTGGGTTTTATAGTCTCTGGGTCTTGGCCATTGATGTGATTACACAGCGCTGGGGGTCAGTTGGTGGGTGTGACCCCTGCCTACCGAAGGATGGAGGATCTGGGTGGACGATACTCAGCCCCAATCCGAGCAGGCTTGGAGATCTCAGCCCCGGAACCCGCATGCCTTTGTTCCTCTGCCGGTACCCTCATGCGTGTGGAGAGTGGTCTCAGCATGGTTGTGGCTGGTTCTGGAGGTCTTCAGCTGCCGGAGCTCTGCTCGGGGCGGGGAGGGAAACTCAACCCGCCCCCCCCCAAGGGGCCCCGGCGAGGACAGCCAGGCGCGGGGGCAGGAGCTAGGAATTTATAAAACTGAAAAACAGAGTATTTTTTAGACCAGAATTAATCTAAAATAATTTACAGATCTCTGTCAGGAAATGCAAAGATAACCTTTTTTTTAATCCTGTGTAAACAAAATTACTGAGGAGCATCATTTGATATAATTACCCAGCTGGTAAGGAATTGGATGCCTATTATTAATTTTTAAACGTTGATGGAAATTTTTTCTAAAAAAAAAACAAAAAAAGGTGTATATAAAAACAGAACAATAATGGGTCTCATTCCCCTGACCCTGAAATAGCCTCCAATATGGCAACATTGGGAAGGATGAGTAAGGAAAGGCTGCTAAAATATCAGTGCTGGGACAAATGGAGATGTTACTGGTACCTGCTCGAGCAAATCGATGAACAATGGGACGACAGTGATACAGTGATACAGTGATATAAAATTACGTTACTGAATATCTGAGTGCCACATCTACTGTGCTAACTGTTTCACATTTACCTCACTGATTCACACAACCCTGTGTGGATCAGGGTGTGTATTGAGAGCCAAAGAAGGAGAGGTTTAATGGTAATCCAAAAGGAGCCCCCACCTGCAGGAAAGAGAACCCTGACTGAATCCCGTGGTTTCTTTCTTTCTTTTTTAAATTTTATTGAATCACCATGAGATAGTTACAAGCTTTCATGTTTGGGTTACAATCACACAATGATCAAACACCCATCCCTCCACCAGTGCACATTCCCCACCACCAATACCCCCGGTATACCCCACCTTTCCCATCCTCCCTCTGCCTCCATGGCAGACATGATTCCCCATAATCTCTCTCTACTTTTGGGCATTATGGTTTGCAATACAGACCCTGAGAGGTTATCATATTTGGTCCTTTAGCTACTTTCTGCACACATCTCCCATCCCGACCGATTTCTCCAGCCCTCTTTTTCTTAATGATCCCTACTCTATTTCAGCTGCCTTCTCCCATTTGCTCATGAGGCAGGCTTCCAGCTATGGAGCAATCTATCTGTCCTATGTATTTACTATCCTTAGGTGTCAGCCCCATGTTATATTGTTTTATACTCCACAGATGAATGCAGTCCTTCTATGTCTGTCTCTCTCTTTCTGACTCATTTCACTTAGCATGATACTCTCCATGTCTATGCATTTATAAGCAAAGTTCATGACTTCATCTCTCCTGACAGCTGCGTAGTATTCCATTGTGTAGGTGTGCCAAAGTTTCTTTAGTCATCTGTTCTAGGGCACTTAGGTTGTTTCCAGATTTTGGCTATTGTGAACAGTGCTGCAATGAACATATAGGTACAGATGTCATTGCTACTGTGCTTTTTTGTATCCTCAGGATATATTCCCAGAAGTGGTATTGTGGGGCCATATGGAAGCTCAATTTCTAGTTTTTGAAGGACTGTCCATATTGTTTTCCAGAAAGGCTGGACTAGTGGGCATTCCCACCAACAGTGTAAGAGTGTCCCTTTTCCCCCACATCCATGCCAGCACTGGTTGCTTTTGTTCTTTTGAATGTGTGCCAGTCTCTGTGATGTGAGATAATCCCGTGGTTTATGAGCCTGGTAATATCTCACTATTCAAGACATCATCAGGACACAGCAAGCATTCACTTTGTGAATATGGTACCAACTCATTTAGAGTTTATAAATGTTGGTTTGAGGGACAATTCATGCCATAACACAGTGTAGATTCTATAAGAGAGGTCACAATGATTTAAATTCTTGGGAATAGAACTGTATTCATTCAAATCTGGTTACTTCTCAACAAACTCAGTCATCAGCATTTCCTAGTGCTGGGGGATTTTTGAGTGCCTCTGTGGACCAGCATTAGACTCACGCGAGAACACTTCTACCAAGGTTGCAAGCCCAAACTCAGGGCAGAACACAGGATCCCATCTCTCATAGAAGAATTTAAAGATCATATTGTGGGATAAAGAAATAGGAATTGCAAGAACTATAGCAGCCATCCTGGGGAAATATGTAATCCACATTATCACTTTCCAGTAATGTTTGTTATCCTCTGAATGAACCTGTCTAAAATGACAACTATCCTTGCTTCATGAATGCAAGAGCCTCTCTTTCTCTCTTTCTGGATATTATTATTTACAGGGTTTGAAGTTTCCTGTTCTATCCCCTGACTATAGCAATTCCAGTAGCCTAGATTTTACTATGGTCTTTGCAAGTTGTTACTATTAGGGGGACCTGGAGAAAGGGCATATGAGATATTCATTTCTTAATATTTGTGACCCTAAAACACCTTCTATCTAGATGCATAAATCTTGTGGAAATATATGGACTGGTAGTTTGGTTCTATTTTATTTATTTTGCTTTGATTTGGTTTTATATACTCTGAAGTGCTCAGGAGTTACTCTGACAAGACATTCAGGGGTTATTCCCAGAGGCGCTGAGAGATCCAAATGTTGCCCTGCTGGTCCGTCCTTCACGCCCTACCGAGGTCACCAGTTGCCCCCCGCGAGCGGCTCTCCAGCACGGCCACGGCCCCAGAAGCACAAGGACTTAATGCAGAACCCAGCAGCTTGGAGCAGAAAAGTGAACGGACTATGCATTGATCCAGGCCATCAAGTCTGCCGGAGGGGAAAGGGTGTTGCCCCATTCGCCCTCTCCTCTCTGGAAAGAAAGATGGCGGCCACATGGGAGCCTTGTGGACAGCAGGTATGAGCCGGGAGTGTGGGGGCGACTAAAACCTCATGGGAAGGGGGGCGTTTCGGTCCGCCCTTCACGCCCTACCGAGGCCACCGGTTGCCCCCCGCGAGCGACTCTCCAGCACGGCCAGGACTCCAGAACACAGAAACCAATTTCTTTTTTTTTTTTTATTTACAAATTTATTTAAAACAAAGTAATTACTAACACAAAGATTAGAAACAAGCTCCTTAAAATTGTGACTAAAAGTCTATGTGTGGGTAGTTACAGTTTTTTTTCCCTTTATTTTATTTTATTTTTTTTAAAGTTGTAGATTTACAATTTTTTGTGCTTTGGTTTCAATTATACAATGATTAGATACCCATCCCTCCACCAGTGCCCATTTTCCACCACCATGGATAATATCCCTCCCACCCCCATCCCCCCATCCCCCCTGTCTCTGTGGCAGGGCAATCCCCTGTGTTCTCTCTCTTCTTTTGGGTGTTGTGGTCTGCAAAAGAGGCATTGAGTGGCAAACATGTTCAGTCCATAGTCTACTTTCGACATGCATCTCCCCTCCTGGGAGGATCCTCCAAACATCCTTTATTTGGTGCTCCCTTCTCTATCTGAACAGCCCTTTCCTCTAGGATACCCGGCTGGCCTCTAAGTTATGGAGTAATCCTCCTGGTGCTGATCTCAGCTATTCTTGGGTATTAATCTCATACTTTGTTACTTTATATCCCCCAGATGAATGCAATCTTTCTATGTCTATCCCTCTCTTTCTGACTCATTTCGCTTAGCATGATACTTTCCATATTGTACCACTTGTATGTAAATTTCATGACTTCATCTTTTCTAAGAGCTACATAGTACTCCATTGTGTAGATGTACCAAAGTTTCTTTAACCAGTCATCTGTTCTTGGGCATTCAGGTTTCTTCCAGTTTCTGGCTATTGTAAAGAGTGCTGCAATGAACAAACAAGTGCAGATGTCACTTCGACTATACATTTTTGCCTCTCTGGGATATATTCCCAGGAGTGGTATTGCTGGGTCAAATGGGAGCTCAATTTCTAATTTTTTGAGAATCGTCCATACTGTTTTCCAGAAGGGCTGAACCAGTGGACATTCCCACCAACAGTGAAGGAGTGTCCCTTTCTCGCCACATCCACGCCAGCATCGGTTGCTTTTGTTCTTTTGAATGTGGGCCAGTCTCTGAGGTGTGAGATGGTATCTCATTGTGGTTTTCATCTGCATCTCCCTGATGATTAATGATGTAGAGCATTTTCTCATGTGCTTTTTTGCCATTCGGATTTCTTCTTTGAGAAAGTTTCTGTTCATTTCATTGCCCCATTTTTGGATGGGGTTGGATGTTTTCTTCTTGTGGAGTTTAACCAGTATTTTGTATATCCTGGATATCAACCCCTTGTCAGATGTGTATTCGGTGAATATCCTTTCCCATTCTGTAGACTGTCTTTGTATTTTGGTCACTGTTTCTTTGGAGGTGCAGAAGCTTCTTAGTTTAAGATAGTCCCATTTATCTATCTCTGTTTTCACTTGCTCGGCCAGTGGCGTGGCATCTTTGAAGATACCATTAGCTTCAATGTCATGGAGGGTTTTGCCAACTTTATCTTCAATGTACCTTATGGTTTCTGGTCTGATGTTGAGGTCTTTAATCCATTTTGATCTTACTTTTGTACATGGTGTTAGGCAGAGTTCTGAGCCTATTTTTTTGCATGTAGCCGTCCAGTGATGCCAACACAATTTATTAAAGAGGTTTTCCTTACTCCACTTCACATTACTTGCACCTTTATCAAAGATTAGATGAGCATATGATTGAGGAGAGATGTCAGTGTATTCAACCCTGTTCCATTGGTCTGCAGTTCTGCCTTTGTTCCAGTACCATGCTGTTTTAATTATTACTGCTTTGTAGTACAGTTTGAAGTTCGGGAGGTTGATTCCTCCCATTTTCTTTTTCCCAAGAATTGCTTTAGCTATTCGTGGGGGCTTATTGTTCCATATAAATTTCAAGAGTGTTTGCTCCATTTCTTTGAAGAATGTCATGGGTATCCTTATAGGGATTGCATTGAATTTATACAATGCTTTCGGTAGTATTGCCATTTTGACAATGTTAAGTCTCCCGACCCATGAGCAGGGGATATCTTTCCATTTCCTCATGTCCTCTTTTATTTCCTGAAGTAGCGTTTTGTAGTTTTCTTTGTACAGGTCCTTTACTTCCTTAGTTAAGCTGATTCCTAGGTACTTGATTTTCTGGGGCACAATTGTGAATGGGATTGTTTTTTTCATGTTGCTTTCTTCTCTCTCACTGTTTGCGTATAGGAAAGCCATGGACTTTTGGGTATTGATTTTATAACCTGCAACTTTACTATACGAGTCTATTGTTTCTAGGAGTTTTTTGGTGGAAGTTATTGGGTTCTCTAAGTAGAGTATCATATCATCTGCGAATAGTGAGAGCTTGATTTCTTCCTTTCCTACCTGAATTCCCTTAATATCTTTTTCCTGCCTAATCGCTATTGCAAGTACTTCCAGTACTATATTGAACAGCAGTGGAGAGAGTGGGCATCCCTGTCTCGTCCCTGATCTTAGAGGGAAGGCTCTCAGTTTTTCCCCATTGAGGATGATGCTTGCTGTAGGCTTGTGGTAGATGGCTTTAATTATGTTGAGGAAGGTCCCCTCTATACCCATTTTGGCTAGGGTTTTCATCATAAAGGGGTGCTGGATCTTATCAAATGCTTTCTCTGCATCTATTGATATGATCATATGCTTTTTATCTTTTCTTTTGTTGATATGGTGGATTATGTTGATTGATTTCCGAATGTTAAACCATCCTTGCATCCCTGGGATGAATCCTACTTGGTCATGGTGTATGATCTTTTTAATGAGTAGTTGGATTCTATTTGCTAGTAGTTTGTTGAGGATCTTTGCATCTGTGTTCATCAGGGATATCGGCCTGTAATTCTCTTTCTTTGTGGAATCTCTGTCTGCTTTTGGTATCAGTGTGATATTTGCTTCGTAGAAACTGTTTGGAAGTGTTTTTGATATTTCAATTTCGTGGAAAAGCTTAAAGAGCATTGGGAGTAAGTCCTCTTTAAAGATTTGGAAGAATTCACTAGTGAATCCATCCGGGCCAGGACTTTTGTGCTTGGGGAGACTTTTTATTACCATTTCAATTTCCTTGATGGTGATAGGTCTGTTCAGGTATTCCAGGTCTTCTTGGTTCAGCCTTGGGAGTCTGTAGGAGTCTAGGAATTTATCCATTTCCTCGAGGTTTTGATGTTCCGTGGCATAAAGCTTCTCAAAGTACTCCCTGAGGATCCTCTGAATTTCTGTGGTTTCTGTTGTAATGACCCCCTTTTCATTTCTGATTCGGTTTATTAGGGTTTTCTCTCTCCCTTTCTTTGTGAGTTTTGCTAGAGGCTTATCGATCTTGTTAATTTTCTCGAAGAACCAGCTCTTGGTTTCATTGATCTTTCGGATTGTTTTTTGGGTTTCCATCTCGTTAATCTCTGCTCTGAGTTTTATTATTTCCTTTCTCCTGTTCGGGTTGTGCTCCTTTTTTTGGTCCTTCTCCAAGCTCTTAAGCTGTGAGGTTAGGTTACTTATGTGTGCTCGCTCCTCCTTCCTGAGGAATGCTTATAGAGCTATAAACTTTCCTCTTAACACAGCCTTTGCTGTGTCCCATAAGTTTTGGTAACTCGTGTTCTCATTTTCATTCGTTTCTAGGAATCTTTTGATTTCCTCTTTGATTTCCTGTCTAATCCACTCGTTGTTCAATAGTGCACTGTTTAATTTCCAGGTGTTTGATTTAGTTTTCTGTTTTTGTGTGTGATTTACTTCTAATTTCAGCGCATTATGGTCTGAGAAGATTGTTGATACAATCTCTACCTTCTTAATTTTATGGAGGCATGTTTTGTGGCTCAGCATGTGGTCTATCTTGGAGAATGTTCCATGTACGCTTGAGAAGAATGTGTATTCAGCTTTTTGTGGATGAAGTGTCCTGTATATATCTACTAAGTCCCTTTCTTCCATTGTTTCCCTCAAATGAAGTATGTCCTTGCTAAGCTTGAGTCTGGTTGATCTATCAAGAGGTGACAAAGCAGTGTTGAAGTCTCCCACTAGTATTGTGTTGCTATTGATGTCTTTTTCCAAATCTATGAGTAGTTGTTTTAAGTACTTTGCTGGTCTCTCATTAGGTGCATATACATTTATTATTGTAAGTTCTTCCTGTTGTACAGATCCTCTGATCAATAAGAAATGGCCTTCACTGTCTCTTATGACCTTCCTCACTCTGAAATCGATGTGGTCTGATATAAGGATGGCTACCCCAGCTTTTTTATGGGAGCTGTTTGCCTGTAGGATTGTTTTCCAGCCTTTAACTCTGAGTCTGTGTTTGCTTTGACTATTGAGATGCGTTTCTTGCAGGCAGCAGAATGTTGGGTTCAATTTTCTAATCCATCCTGCCACTCTATGTCTTTTAATTGGTGCATTTAGCCCATTGACATTGAGAGAGATTATTGTTATGGGATTTTGTCCCATTGTTCTGTTAAAATTTGGTGTATTTGAGGAGCCTTTCTTGCCTTAAAGTAGCCCATTTAGTTGTTCTTGTAACCATGGTTTTGAGTCTATGAAGTTCCTGAGCTGTTGTTTGTCTGTGAAACTGTGTGTTGTTCCTTCTATTATGAATGAGAGTCTTGCTGGGAAAAGTATTTTGGGGGAGGCATTTATTTCATTGAGTTTTTTTACTATGTCCCACCACTGTTTTCGGGCCATGAGGGTTTCATCAGAAAAATCAGCTGTGAATTTTAAGGATGCTCCTTTGTAAGAGATTTCTTTCTTCGATCTTGCTGCTTTCAGAATTTTGTCTCTGTCTAAGGTTTTGGTCATTTTGATCAGAATGTGTCTTGGGGTATTTTTATTCGGATTTCTTCTAGCTGGTACCCTTCGGGCCTCCTGAATGTGGTCACAAGTTTTCTTCAGCTCTGGAAATGTTGTAGCAATGATGTCTTTGACAGTTTCTTCTTCATCGAGGTTTTCTTCCTGTCCCTCTGGGACTCCAATAATTCTTATGCAGAAACCAATTTCTTAACTATCTGACTTTCAGTAGAAATACTTCCAGGGTCAATAGGTAAAAGAGCAGAAATCCAAAACCAACATTTAATTCTTGAACCCAGCCGTAGAAAGCAAATCACTTCACAATGCTTTTTCAACATGTCTGATTTGGGGGGGGGGGGGTAAACTCTAAATAATAGTGGTGAATCTTTTATTGAAACAATGAATCTAATCAAAGCAGATAGAGTGTTAACTAGAATTCATCTGCCTCACAGGGACGGGGAGGGGTGGGGGGTGGGGTTTTTTGGGGTTCTTCATGGTAAAAAATAAGTATTGGTAAAGGGAAATGTGTTTGATATTTGCATGACTGAGACATAAACCTGAAAGCTTTGTAACCTTTCTCACAGTGATTCAATAAATAAATAAAAAAAAAAATTAAAAAAAAAAAATGTTGCCCTGCATGAGCCCCATAGATTGGCACTCTCTCCCCAGTCCCAAGACTAAAGGTTTTAGAAAATCTAGTGCTTCTTCCTGCAACAGTTAAAGAGGCTTCTGATGGTTCATGCTAATGAATGTGATGTGAATGAAAATATGTCTACATATGCAGATTCAGAGGCAAGGGGAACACAAACAGATCATCTTAGCTGTGGTGAAGAAATGATTAGAGCTTCTCAAACTTGTTGCCATGGGGCCATCTGCTGGGGTAACAGAGCAACACAGGACAAATGCAAGTTTCCTTGAAAATATATGTGAATTTCAAAATAGATATATATTGTTAGATAACCTTTGGGAGACCTTTTTTTTATTAGTGAGACATCATGAGGTACAGTTGTAGACTTACAAATTTTTGTGCTTGGGTTTCAATTATACAATGATCAAATAACCATCCCTCCACCAGTGCCCATTTCCCACCACCACGGATCCCAGTATCCCTCCCACCCCCATCCCCCCCATCCCAACCTGCCTCTGTGGCAGGGCATTCCCTTTTGTTCTCTCTCTCTTATTGGGTGTTGTGGTTTGCAAAAGAGGCAATGGGTGACAATCATGTTTGGTCTATAGTCTACTTTCAGCATGCTTCTCCCATCCTGGGAGGATCCTCCCAACACCTTTATTTGGTGTTTCCTTCTGGGAAACTTTTAATAACTACATTTTTGGGGGATTACATAGAGAGTTCAAAAAGCTGGAGCACATACTCTTTTTGAGGGGAAGGGGCTTCATAACCTGTGGTGCTCAGGACTTACTTCTGGCTCTGCACACAGGGATCACTCCTGGGGACGTGGGGTGCCGGGAATAGAATCCAGGCCAGCAGCATGCAAGGAAAGTGCCTTGCCTGCTGTCCTATCTCTCTGGCCCCACAGAGTGCATGACTGGCTTGCCTGAGGTAGGGGCTTCATCCCTGGCACGCATGGTGCCCCACCAAGCTATGAATAGCCTCTGAGAATTGCCAGGTATTGCCCCAACAAAACCAAAAATATTGAGTACTGAAGTTCATAAAACTTCTGTAAGATCAAAATCTTCTAGAAAATAGAGGCTAGATGAGGGAGAAATGTTTCTTTAATTCAGGAAGTAAATATTTAGAAGATAGTCAATTCAAAAATGAACTCAATTCTTTGGTATTAAATGCCACTTTAGTTTTGGTTGGGGGGCCACACCCAGAAGTGTGCAGGGCTACTCCTGGTGCTGCGCTTGGGATCCCTCCATCCAGGGCTCGGGGGACCATATGCAGTGCCCATACTTTCACCTGTGTTGGCCCTACCCACTGTATTATCTCTCAGGCTTCTAGCACTCAATCTTTCAAGCTATACCTTTCCAAAACTGTTTTCTCTAATCGGTAGAGAGAAAATTTGCCTTTATATGTCCTATTATCCTTTCAGGGTGGGAAAATTTTTTTCTTAAATACTAATTTCTCTAATTTCTATCTGCCATATGAGAGAATATAGCAGTGGCAACTGAATGGAGATTCTTACTACAAGGAAACCAAACATACAATAAATGCAGAATGCAAAAATATCGTGTGTATATATATTATTTAATGTATCACAGTATCACAGTCCTCCTGTTATTCATCGATTTGCTCGAGCGGGCCCAGTAACGTCTCCATTGTGAGACTTGTTGTTACCGTGTTTGGCATATCGAAGACGTCACAAGGAACTTGCCAGGCTTTGTCATGCGGGTGAGATACTCTCGGTAGCTTGCAGGGCTCTCCAAGAGGGGCAGAGGAATTGAACCCGGCTTGGCCAGGCAGGCTGCACGTAAGACTAACAGCCTACTGCTGTGCTATCGCTCCAGCCTATTTAATGTATATAAATATCAATTCTATGGTAAATATATATCTATCAACTTATGAACAAAATTACCTTTCAGATCTGTGAGATATTATACCTCTCAAAATACTGTCATATTTACCTTATCAAAAACTCACATTTATCTTCAAATATTTGTATGAAAAATGATGTTTCAGGGCTCAAGAGAGAGGACAGTAAGCCTTAAGCATGGCCAACCCCAGTTCCAATCCCAGGCATTACATATGATTCCACTGAACACCACCAACAGTGATCCTGAGTGCAGAGCCAGGAGCAAGACTGAGGACCTCTGGGCATGGTTAAAACAAAACAAAACAAAACAAAACTGGTGTTCCATGAAGATGTACCCTATTTATTTCATTGCCTTACTGACTTCCCACTGCCCAGTACAGGGCTATTTGTAAATCTCTGGGCCACTGAGGACCTCTGCAAGCTCTCTGTTGGGGATGACATGATAAAGGAAAAAAAGGAGGAGGAGGAGGAGGAAGAGGAGGAGGAGGAGGGAGGAAGAGATCAATTTTCAAGGGCTGGGGATGTGGGTTAGTGATAGAGCACTTACCTTGCAGATGTGAAACCCTGTGTTCAATCCCCAGCACTGCCCTTCTCAAACAAAGTCATATATTTCAAAGGCTGGAAAGATGGGCTAGAGTGACAGTATAGCAGGTGGGACACTTGTCTTGCATGAAGCCAACCCAGGTTCAATCTCCGGCATCCCATATGGTTGAACCTCTAGGAGTGATTCCTGAGTGCAGAGGCAGAAGCGACCCCTGAGCATCACTGGGTGTCCCTGCCCCCGCCCCCAAAATAAAGGTGGCTGGAAAGATTAAGTGAGCAAAGTTCATGCTTTGCATATGAAAGATTCCGGTTATATCCATAACAACACATGGACCCCAAACACAGAGTCAAGTCCAGCCTCTGAGCAACTATAAGTCAGCTATAAAAAGGAAGGAAGGAGGGAAGGAAGGAAGGAAGGAAGGAAGGGAGGGAGGGAGGGAGGGAGGGAGGGAGGGAGGAGAGGGGAGGGGAGGGGAGGGGAGGGGGAGGGAGGGAAGGAAGAGAAGAAGGGGAGGATAGAAGGAAGGCAGGGAGGAAAGAATGGGAGGAAGGAAGAGAGGAAAAAAAGCAGTCTTCAGCTTTGGGCACTTAACCCAGTGGTTAAGTGGTTTGCGTGCCTGCATGTACAAGTATCTAAGTTTGATCCCTGACACTGTATGCCCCCATCCCAAGTACCACCAAGTGTAACTCCGGTGATCCCCAGCACCACTGAATATAAGCTTTGAATCATCTGGTCCAGTTACCCAATTGTCACCAAGTGTGATCCCTGGATCCCCAGAGCCTTCTTGGGAGACCCTTACCTCCCCCCAAAAAATCAGCACTCTACACAATACCAAGAGAAGGAGTGGGAAAGGAATGAGTGGTGCAAAAAATCGTGTAAATTAAATCTTGGTTTATCTTGTGAATAAGAAAAATGTACTAGAAAATTTCAGAGAAGAGAAGAGAATGTTAAAGAATAGTGATAGAATGAGTGGTGCAAAAAAAATTGTGTAAATAAAATCTTGGTTTATCTTGTGTACATGAAAAATGTAAAAGAAAATTTCAGAGAAGATAATGTTAAAGAATAGTGATAAAGAAGGCATAAAAACCTGGAATAGGAGAGAGAAAAGATAGAAGGAGGAAATGGATGGTGAGAAAAGAAAGAAGAATTAAAAGGAAGGGGGAAGTGGAAGAGAAAGACCCAAAGGATTTCTCCTAGGTGGGAAGAAGCAGGAGCTCATAAGGTGGAGGTGGGGGAGAAATCTGTTGCCTTTGTGTTCTGCTTTCCCTCCTACTCCCTGTCCTAATTCCACCCAACACACGTCAGTGCAGATAAAACTCTTAGTTCCAGGGCCAGGGAGATAGCTCAAAAGGCTGAGTGCATGCTATACGTATTGGGGTTCAATCCCCAGCACTGCGTGGTCCCCTGAGCACCATTGCGAGCAATCTCCAAGCATAGAGCCCAGGATAGCCTCCAAAGCACCTCTGGGGAAAAGAACACGAAGTAAAGGATGTTTGGAGGACTCACTCGGGATGCAAGATGTGTGCTGAAAGTAGACTATAGACCGAACACGATGGCCACTCAATACCTCTACTGCAAACCACAATACCCTAAAGAAAAGAGAGAGCAAAAGAGAATGCCCTGCCACAGAGGTGGGGCTGGGTGGGGGGGTATCGGGGGGTGGTAGGGCTATTGGGTTCATTGGTGGTGGAGAATGGGCACTGGTG
The DNA here is from genome assembly GCF_029834395.1 of Sorex fumeus. Taxonomy (NCBI): domain Eukaryota; kingdom Metazoa; phylum Chordata; class Mammalia; order Eulipotyphla; family Soricidae; genus Sorex; species Sorex fumeus. Next base: position 61,654,351 of record NW_026606120.1, read on the forward strand.
AAGGGATGGGTACTCGATCATTGTCTAACTGAAACCCAAGCAAGAAAGTTTGTAAGTCTACAACTGTACCTCATGGTGTTTCACTAATTTAGAAAAAAGCACCTTTAGGGGTGGCCAAAACATTTTTTAATGTTTATTTACCTGATAAAAATCAACTGCACCCCCAATCTGATCCCACTGAATTCTTGCCCCATGACTTGCCGGTACCTCTCTCCACCCTTCCCTGGTCTGAAAACAGACTGAAAACAGCAGACAGGAGACTGCTCAGTGCTGAGTGAGTGAAAGACTCAAAGCCACCACTTCCTTCCAAACCAGGGAGCCAAGGAGCATCTTCTCTCCCAGGACACCCTCTCCAGCCTCCTCCTGGCAATCTCACACCAAGAACGCATAGAGGGGCCAGAGAGATAGTTCAGTGGGTAGGGCATTTGCCTTGCACACAGCTGATCCTGGTCTATCCCCACCACCATAAATCGTCCCCTCAAGCCCAACTAGGAGTAATTCTTGAAAGCTGGAGTAAGACTTAAGTACAGCTGGGTGTGGTCCACAAAACATACATACAAAAATGTGTAAAGTTGTGGAAGGCACAATCCTTTGGCTTCATTCATGAAATAAAGCTGGGTGTAGGCGACTGAGGGCAAGAGTAATGGGAGTTATTAAAAAGTAAGTGAGAGGCCGGAGTGACAGTACAATGGGTAGGGCACTTGCCTTGCATGTGGCTGACATTGCCTTGCATGTGGCTAACATGAGTTCTATCTCTAGCACCCCACATGGTTCCCTGAGCTCCACCAGGAGTGATCCCTGAGTACAGAGCCAGGAGAAAGCCCTGAGCACAGCTGGGTGTGGCCCAAAACCAAAAATCACTGTTACTGTATCATTGTCATCCCATTGTTCATCAATTTACTCAAGCAGGCGCCAGTAACGTCCCAGCCCTGAGATTTTAGCAGCCTCTCCTTACTCGTCTTTCCCAATGATTGGAGGCTCTTTCAGGGTCAGGAAGTGTCTTATGATGTGTAGCCCGGTCCGGAAAGCGGCCTGGAGCATGGCAGCGGTTAGGTAGTGGAGGTCGGCTGCTGGGGCTGGGTCCCTTGGAGCAGGGAGGGCTCTCTCCTGCCCCCCTCTGGGGTGCCCTGAGTGAAAACAGCCTGTCGTGGAGTCCCAAAATAAATAACATAAAACAAAAATAAATAGCTGTTGCGTCAGATGCATATAATGACTGAGAAACTCCCTTGGGGAACAGCTCTTCAGGGGCACTGATCACAGAACAAGGTGAGAGGCTAAAGAGTCCCATGGGGAAACAGATTTCCAGAGAATCTGACTAGAATCTGATTCCTCAGGTAGTACCACAAGCAAGCCTTCTACTGCCACCACTGAGCATGAACAGTAAGCTTCATCCTAGCTGGAATGTGTCTGGCTCCCAACTCTATGGCTTTTTTCACAAGTATACTTGTTAGGCTACTCCCCACCCCAGCTTCTGATCTGCTCCCCTTATTGCCAAAACGATCCTGTTAAATTAACAAATTGTATCCTCAAAATGTAATTCACAGACAATGAAGATCACCATTTTATTTATTTATTTTGTTTTTGATTACTACTGACTTATCCTCATGACCCCTTTTACATTTGTTTTGTTTTGTCTGGGGCTACATCCAGCATTGCTCATGGCTAACTCCTGGCTCTGGGTTTAGGGATCACTCCTGGTAGGGCTCAAGGAACCATGTGAGATGTTAGGGTTGAACCCAAGTCAGCTGTTTACAAAGCAAGTTCCTTATCTACTATATTTTGACTCTGCCCTCTCCTCACCACCTGCCTTGTCCATCTTTAATTTGAGTTATTTAATTTAGCATGATCCATCCAAGTTGTTGCAATTGGAGTTCATTTATCACCAGCTGAAACTCGGTTTCCAGCATCCTCTTACACCTGCCTCAGCATGAGTTCCCAAGCCACAACTCAGAGCTGTGTGATCATGGCAACCTAATGAGTGCTGGGCTCTGGAGACCTTGAACTCCCTGACCAGGTCCACTCAACCTCAGTGACCAAGCAGAGGCCAGACACCTGTGTCTGTGAACCCCCTGGTTAACCCTCCAGACCTACATGAACAAATTACTTCCAGCCACCACCCAGGAACCTTGTAGAATGGTAGGCATAATGGGGTGGTAGAGGAAGTTGCCTACATCAATGAATCAAGGAAATATCCTGAAAAGAATCTCTAAGATTTAGAATTGGAGAGAGACTACAGGTGCTAAAGCACTTCCTTGTACAAGCCATCCCTGATTCAATTCCCTGCACCACACATGGTCCTCCAAGCACGATCATGAGTGACTTCTGGGCTAGAGCGATAGCACAGCGGGTAGGGTGTTTGCCTTGCACGCGGCCAACCTGGGTTTGATTCCCAGCATCCCATGTGGTTCCCTGAGCACCATCAGGAGTAATTTCTGATTGCAAAGTCAGGAGGTAATCCCTGTACATTGCTGGATATGACCCAAAAAGCATTAAATAAATAAATAATAGCACTGTAGCACTGTCCTCCCATTGTTCATCGATTTGCTTGAGTGGGCACCAGTAATGTCTCCATTGTGAGACTTGTTGTTACTGTTTTTGGCATACTGAATACGTCACAGGTAGCTTGCCAGGCTTTGCCGTGTGGGCAGTATACTTTAGGTAGCTTGCTGGGCTCTCCGAGAGGGGCAGCGGAGGAATTGAACTGGGTCAGCCTTGTGCAAGGCAAATGCTCTACCCACTGTGCTATTGCTCCAGCCCTAATATTATTATTTACTTGTAAATAAACAATAATAAATAAATAATATTTTTAAAATAAAAAAAGAAAGAAAGGAAAGAAAAAAACTCCTAATATAGTTATGTAAAACTACCTGAGGACATACAAGCAACAGTCTAAATGATGTTCCCTGAAATGAAAAAATCAAGGGGAGAGAATTTCAATAAAGATGGAGAAGTGAAATTTTCAGAAAAGTTCAAATATAAATCACAGACATAAAAGATGAGCTGATGTTGTCTGGTACAACTCCTATGGAAAACAGTATGGAGAATTCTCAGTAAACCTAGACAATATTAAGTTTAAGGCCATATGACACAGCAATTCCACTTTTCACATCTACCCCCAGGACATGAACCACTCTCAAAAGTATATATCCATTGCTGAACTCAGTGCAGCAGTTAAGATATGGAATCAACCTAGGTGTCCAGCGACAGATGAATGGATTATGAAGACATGATATATATGCACAGTGGAATACTATGCAGCTGCAAGGAATCATGGAACCAATGCAATGTGCTGCAACCTGGTTCGAACTGGAAGATATCATGTTGAGTGAAGTAAGCCAGAAGAAAGACAAACACAGGATGATCTCACTTATCTCTGGTATATAGAATACTGAGTAAGGAAATGTACTTTGGTGAAAGGGATATACCTCGATTACCCTTGACCCCAGTGTTTAGAGAGGAGACGGACAGAGAAGGAAATAAATCAAGGAGGCAAGAAAACAACGGAAAGTAATGGTTGAGCAGGCATAGGTTCAGTTATACTTGTGAGATGAGTGAGCGGTATAGCCATGCACCTAAAACACAGACTTCACAAAATAGAAAACACGGGACCTAAGCTGCAACCACTGACACTTTGTTGACAGGTGGAGACGAAGTAGGGTCTGAGGTGGGAAGAGAACCCTGGCGGAGGGAAGTTGACACTGCTGATGGGGTTGGTGTTGAAATATAGTATGCCTAAAACTGAACTATCAATAATTTTGTAAATAACTTTTCTTTAATAAAAAAAATTCAAGTGAAAAGAAAAAAGAGGAGCTGAACAAAAAAATAATTACAATACAGGGGCTGGAGAGCAAGATAGAAGAAGTGAAAATATGAATCAGTGAGCTTGAAGATGAAGTATTGGAAGTTATCCAAAAATAGCAGCAAAAAGAAGACGTGATTTAAAATAATGAAAATAAAACAGGAACTCTTTGGAACAAAATCAAGAGCAGCAACATTTGCAGCATCAGTGTTACAGAAAGGGAAGAAGGAGGAGTACATATTTTCTTATCTCCATTTTGTTGTTTAGAGAATTTTTTTCACTTTGCAAACTCCATTTTTATTTGAATTTACAAGATTTAGATTAAAAGTTTGGAGAATTTTGAATTTCAGGTATTGTATTTTTGGTTTCTAAAATTTATCTTCTTTTTTTAAAGTAGATTTTATTTCTCAGTACAATGTAATTAGAACTCAAGATTATCTCTTTAATTTTGGGTAACTTTTTAGTTTTCAAGGAATAAATGCATTTTATCAAAGTTTTAAAATGTATGTTTATATATGTTTCTGATGATCTTCTAATATTTGGGAAGTATACAGTGAGACAACTTTATTTCTGATATTGCTATGCCTATGCTGTCTCATCTCTCTTTTTTTTCAATCTTATTAGAGGTTTATCAATTTTAACAATTTTTTCAAAAAGTTTTGGTTTCACTGCTTTTTTTCTATTATTTTTCTATTCAACTTTATTGGTTTTCATACTTAAACTTTCTATTTAATTTTTTTGATTAAACAAGGCTTATTCTGCACTTCCATTTCTATATTCTTGAGGTAGAAACTTCTCAAATGTAAATAAACATTGAGAAGTCAAAAAGTCTGTTTCAGACTGCACATTTATGTATCTATCAATATAATTTTTTGAGAACTGTTCAAAATATTAAAAATTATTTTTGTATATAACGATGTGATTTAACCCAGGACTCCACATATGTAAGGTAAGTGCTCTACTAATGAGCAATATCCCCAGATTTATACATTCTATTTATATATTAAGATGTATTTTTAGGGGGGGTAGGGCCACACTCAGTGATGCTCAGGGGCTATTCTTGGCACTGTGTTCAGGAGTGGCCCTTGGTAATCCTCATATGTGATGCTGGAGATAGAATCAGGGTCATTCACATGCAACCTTGCCTCCTGTACTATCTCTTCTTCCCCCAATACTTAAAATTTTTTTCCTAAGCCCTTTCAGCCAGAACCGCCAGCGCCCAGTAAATCGCAAAAATGACCAACACAAAGGGAAAGCTGAGGGGCACCCGCTATATGTTCTCCAGACCTTTCAGAAAACATGAAACATGGAGTTGTTCCTTTGGCCACATACATGTGCATATACAAGAAAGGTGATATCGTAGACATAAAGGGAATGGGCACTGTCCAGAAAGGAATGCCCCACAAATGTTATCATGGCAAAACTGAAGAGTCTGCAATGTTACCCAGCATGTTATTGGCATTGTTAACAAACAAGTCAAGGGCAAGATTCTTGCCAAGAGAACTAATGTTCGCATTGAGCATGTTAAGCACTCTAAAAGTCGAGACAGCTTCCTGAAACGGGTGAAGGAAAATGATCAAAAAAAGAAGGAAGCCAAAGAGAAAGGATTGGGTTCAACTGAAGCGCCAGCCTGCTCCACCCAGAGAAGCACACTTTGTAAGAACCAATGGAAAGGAGCCTGAGCTGCTGGAGCCCATTCCCTATGCATTCATGGCATGAGAAGTGTTTGTTTAAAAATAAAGAGACTCCTGAACTATATTTTTAAAAAATTTCCTAAGAAGTTTTTTCCTGGGGCTAGAAAATTAATAAAAATTAGGAGCGATAGCACAGCGGTAGGGCGTTTGCTTTGCACGCAGCCAACATAGCCGACCGGAGTTGGATTCCTCCGCCCCTCTCGGAGAGCCCGGCAAACTACCGAGATTATCTCGCCCTCACGGCAGAGCCTGGCAAGCACCCCGTGACGTATTCGATATGCCAAACACAGTAACAACAAAGTCTCCAATGGAGACGTTACTGGGCCCGCTCGAGCAATATAATTTTATTAATATAAAATAATATAATTCAAAGGGCTGAAGTCTATGCAGAAAACCTAGTTTCAGTCCCCAGAGCCATATGATCCCCCTGAACACTGAGCCAGGTGCAGCCCCAGGTACCACCATGTGTGGTCCAAAAACAAAACAATCAGGCACTAGAGACATAGTAGAGACATAGTACAGTGGAGAATGTGCTTGAATGCAGCTGACCCAGGTTTGATCCCTGGCATCATTTAAGTTCCTCCAAGCTCTGTCAGTAATGATCCCTGAGCACAGGAGTAAACCCTGAGCACAGCCAGGTATCGACTTAAAATAAATAAATAAACTAATAGATAGATAAATAAATTAAAAAGCTCTCCTCAAATGTAAATGTTAATTTAAAAACTAAAAAGTTTAAATAAAAATAAATGTTGGTTTAAATAATTAATAGCATTAAGAGAAACCATCTAATCCTGGAATTTTTTTTGTGTGGGAAGATTTTTAAAATATAATTCAATCATTACTTGTTTGATGATTGATGATTGAATCATTACTTGTTGCCCCTCTCGGAGAGCCCGGCAAGCTCCCAAGAGTATCTCGCCTGCACGGCAAAGCCTGGCAAGCTACTTGTGACATATTCTATATGCCAAACACAGTAACAACAAGTCTCACAATGGAGATGTTACTGAGCCTGCACAAGCAAATCGATGAACAACAGGAGGACAGTGCGGTGCTACAGTGCATTACTTGCTAAATATCTGCTGAGATTTTGTATCTATTGCTGGTAATCCTATTGGTAATTTGTGTGCTAATAGGAATTTATCTTAATCTAGATTATTTAACTTGTCGGTATATAATTGTTCATAGCATTCTATTTTAATCTTTTCATTTCTATAAAGTTGAAACTAAAAATGTTTTCACTTTCTAATTTATTTGAAGGAATATCTTTTTCATACTTTCACTTGGAACCCATTTTTGCATTAGAATTTAAGTTGAGTTTTTTTCTAAGAGATGTGCTTTAGTCTGTTTATGTTGCCCCCAAACTTGTATTTTGAAACTTAACCTCCAAGGTATTAGGAATAGGGAGCCTTGGAGTGATGATTAGTGATAATTAGTTGATGCAGTTTCTACGATTATTAAAAAAAAGATCTGAGTGAGCACTCTCCCCACTTCTCAATGTGAACACAACGTTAAAAAATGCTGTCTTTGAAACAGGCAAGAAGCGGGGCTACTGAACTACTCTGATTAAAACAAAAAAATAGCTATTTTCTATCTCCAGAGGTTCCTTTTCATGATTTCTATCTATTAACATTATCTACCATTCATTCATCATTTTCTTGATTTACTATAATTCTTTGTCTGTGGTTCCTTCTATGTTCTTTAATTTTTTTAAGAAAACAAAACTTTTTATCTCTTTATTCTTTTTTTAGGTTGTTCAAATTTTTTAATTTTTATTTTTTTTAATTGTGTCACCATGAGATACACAGTTACAAAGCAGTTCATGATGAAGTTTCAGTCATACAATGATCCAATCCTTCTACTTTCTGAGCAAATCTAAGACAAGTGTCCAGGCTTCCTAATGAACGGTTCCTAGAAGTTTTCTTCCCTGAGAGTTAATCTAACTTTTCTACTTGAATATTTTGTAATTGGCTGGTTAAGAACTGGGCATTTGGCGACCAGAGAGATATTCAGCAGATTAAGTGCACACATTGCTTGCAAGACTCCTGGATTTGATTCCTGTCTCCTCATGGTCCTCTGAACACCACTGGGAGCACCCCCAGAGCACAAATCAGGAAGTTGCCCAAAAAAAATACTCAAAGAAACAAAACTGGTGAGTTGAAATATCTTTTTTTTTTTTGCTATTCAACCTGTCTTTTATTCCTCTATTTCACTTGTATCGTGAGAATAATAAATCTTAGATTATAATGTTTTTTAAAAAGGGACTGAGCATTTTGAATAATGAGGTATTTCTAATTATCTCTCAGCAAGATAGCTATTCTTAGTTGATGGAGGATTTAGATATCCATATCCATTTGTTGGAAATTTCTTCTAAACTATCTGCCCAAAGGATTGTTGTGTGTGGTCACTGACATCTGGTTTCTATTATTTCCAAAGTCACGCAGGGACCTGACAATTTTTCTTAAAGGCCTAGATTTAAAGCAAAATCAGAAAGGTAACAAAATTGTGTCTGTTGCTTTTTTTCTAATCCTTTCAAACAGCCAGCCTACCAGAAAGCCACTCAGTCCCTGGGTGGGGTGGGGAGGGGCTGAAACGATGGCCCCCACTGTACTGGCCCCTCCAGGATCAAAAATTACATTCAGGACATACAGTCACAGTTTTTAGAGGTCAATGTCCCTATTCCTCCCCTGGTACCAGCTACCCACACCAGGATCACAAGCTGCCACCCCCAGGGCCATCTGTCATGGGGTTGGAAATCCTCCTACTTCATCAAGCATTCCCCAGATGCTGTGATTGCTTCACTAGATGCCAGAGTTCCAAAATAGTTGCTCAGTCATCTGCGATGTCCTCCCTCTGGTGCTCCAAAATAGTTGCTCAGTAATCTTCTCTTACAACCTCCCACTAGTTCTCTTCAGGTTATAGATTTCTAACATTATTCCACTGTGGTCCAAGAACATATTTGGTATTATGTAAGTCCCTCGCATTTACTGAAAATTTCTTTCTAGCCTAGCATATGTTCTATTTTGTTCAATGTTCCATATGTAGCTAAAAATGATTTTGACAGTTGTTGAGTGCAACATTCTATAAATATTAATTAGGTCAAATTTGTTAATTGTGTGATTTCTTCATTGTGGCTGTTTTGCATTTTATATTTATAATATTATATCTTACTTTTAATGCTTTGTTTGTTATCTATCTAGATACAAAGATAATCTTATCAAATGTTAGACAGTATCTGAAACCTATCAATATTAAATATAAGGAAACCCAATATATTTCTTTCTTCCAACTCCATTTTCCTCTTCTGTCATATTCCCTAACCTTACTTGTATACAGTATTTTCTAATTAATCTAATAGCCACATTCTCTATAAAATGTTAGTTTAAAATCATATATTCATTTATTGATTTATTGAAATTATTTAAAATAAATTAATATTCTTAGACTGAAGAGATAGTACACAGTTACCTTGTATAAGACCAACACCAGCTCACCTCAGCACCACATATGATCCCTAAGAACCACCAAGAGTGACCCCTGAACACAGAGTCAGGAGTAAGCCTTGAGCACTGTTGGGTGTGGGAAGGTAGGAAGGAAGGAAGGGAGGGAGAGAAGCAGGGATGAAAGAGAGAGAGGGAAGAAGGAAGGGGTGGAAGGGAAGGAGGGAGAGAGGAAGTAAGTAGGTAGGTTAATATGCTTAGAAGACATCCCATTACTCCTTTAATTTTTTCCCAACTGTTATATGTCTACTTCTTTTTGGTTTAAACATTTGCAGTATACTTTGAAACCATAGCTCCCTCAAGTGTTTAACCTTAAATACTTGAGGTAACTTTAAAGCTCAACATTAGGGCCCAGAGAGATTGTACAGTGGGTAGGGCACTTGCCTTGCATGTGGTCAACCTGGGTTCAATCCCCAGTAGCCCAAATGGTCCTTCAAGTCCCTTTGGGAGTGAGGGGTTTGAAGCACAGAGTAAGGAAGTAAACTCTGAGTATTGTTGGGTGTGGCTCAAAATATATATGTATATGCATATATATTATATTTTATGGAAATTAATCTGGATGTGAGTATATAGCATCACTTGCTCTTTTCCTAAGGACTAGATAAAACTTTGCCTCTCTGTATTATAAATGCTATTGTAGAGAAACAGAAACCAGACCTGATTTTTATGGTGGTTGGGTTCTTTCTCCTATAGAGCATAGAAGTCTGACATTATCTTTGAAGTTCTGTAACTTTACAAGGATTTGGTTCACTCTGAATCCAGATGCTGCAAACATCTCTGGGAAGATTTTGGGGAAAGATCAGTAGTAGCAACAACCATTTTTTATTATCCCACAAAACCTATATTAAGAAGTCATGGCAGCCATATCACCCTAAGACATTAGACTTTTGGAAGCATGGTCACTGGCAGAAATTTTACAGAATGTATACGAGAGCTTTTACATCTTATAACAACTCAATGTCGATCTTTGATCATTCCGATTAACAACAGTGAAGAGACACCCACTATACCCAATGCAGAGACACATACCCTAGCATCAGCTTTTTTGCAAATCAACTTGAAATGTCACTTAACTTTTTCAACTTCTCTTCCAAAATTTCTAAAGCCATTTTTAAAAAACATCAGCAGAGCAATAGACAGTAAAATAACACGACAACATTTCTAATAAAACTAGATAGCAATACCCGCCCCCACCACAGATCCCAGCAAGAAAAGTGAGGGGAAACCAGGTCCCTGGCTTGCATGGTAGCAGCCGCCTAAAGAAGGAAGCAGAAGGAACCAATAAGAATTCTCTGGAAAGCTCAGCTGGCCAAACCAAAAATGGCAGCAGAAACTGAGAATGGTTTTTCCAAGTCATTGGAGGGTGAATGCAGACAGTCTAGAGTCACAGAAGAAGGTGCTGGAGCTGTCTCGGTAACAGATACTCTCAAACTGAGAAGACTTGAAATGTAGCTCAGCGGGCAAAGCACTGGACCTTGCATGTGTGAGGCCTGTGTTTGATCTCCCACACTGCAAAAGGAATAAAATCCTTCTCTTTATGGTCAGAGGGCTGGGAAGGGGTGGTGGGGGCAGGGGGCTGCAGGATTGAGAATATACGGGGAATCCGACTCCTTTCTGTGTTTCTTCTAGTCCTATATCAAGGAAACGCCCCATTATGAACCCCAATCTATTTTTTATAATGTAGGACTACCGCTATTTATTCAGCCATTGATTAAGCTGATTGAATTGGACATGAACTCCACATGACTTTTTTAAATTCAGAATGTAAATTTTATTTTATTATTTTATTGATACTTCCCCCCCCCTTCTTTTTTGCTTTACCGTGAGATAGTTACAAAGCTTTTATGTTTGAGCTTCAGTCATACAATCATCCCTTCATCAGTGCACATTTTCCACCACCAAAAACCCCAGTATTCCCCCCCTCCCACCCCATTCCAGCCCTTCCCCTCCCTGTGTGGCAGACAATTTCCCCCATACTCTCTCTCTCTACTTTGGTTACATTCAATATTTCTACACCAGTCCCACCACCACTCAAACCTGCCAAAAAGGCAATGCTAAATGATTTGTTTTTGTATTGCTTATTATATGTAGAATATGATGTCCAGGAAATTCCGTGTCATTCTCTTCCAGAACTTTAGTTTATAGTCTCTTGGTGTTAGCCATTGATGAAACTACATGGTGCTGGGGGCAGTTTGTGGATGTGACTGCCAAGCTACTGGAAAACTGGGGACCCTGGGGGGGCAGGAGGCCCAGTCCTGATCCAAGCGGGCTTGGAGATCTCAGTCAAGCGTTCCCGTATATCTGGGTTTTCCTGCAGGTACGCTCTTGGGTGAGGTTCATCCCATCTTGGGTGAGGTTCTGAACCCCAATCTTACAAGCACTTAAAGCTGATCAAAGATCTCATCTTGCCGTATAGAACCTGGATTAATAGGCTCCTGTGGTTCAAGTAGTGTGGGAGGATTCCTCATGTTTTATTTTTTTCTCTTCTACCATTTCACCCAGAGATAAACCCATTTATGGGCCATTCATAACAGTACAGGGGAAGTCAAACTCTGACTTTGTAGTGAGAGCAAGGAAGAGGACCTCGGAGCCAGGCAGCATGAAACAAGGACAGAAAGGAACTCTTACTTAAGGTAGATCTTGACCTGGCTGAGGTATAGACTGCAGTCCACCCTCCAGCCCAGCCTCTCTGTGGAACAGTCCCAAACCACACCCCAAAGGTCTATGCAATGTCTTTGGACATTAGAACCACACCACAGAAGACAGGTCAGGGATTCCCAAGTTAGCAGAAAGAAAAGATGAAAAAGTTCAATGTTCTCCAGAGAACTTTGATAGCGCTCAAAGTCTCACAATACCATATTTCTAGAAAACAACACAGAAATATTCAACCTTGAAAGAAAGAAATAAAAGGCCTGAGAGATGGTACAGCGGGTAGGGCATTTGCCTTGCACACGGCCAACCCGGGTTCGATCCCTGGCATCGCATATGGTCCCCCAAGCACCACCAGGAGTGATTTCTGAGTACAGAACCAGGAGTAACTCCTGAGCATCTCTGGGTGTGGCCCAAAAAGCAAAAAAGAAAGAAAGAAAGAAAGAAAGAAAGAAAGAAAGAAAGAAAGAAAGAAAGAAAGAAAGAAAGAGAAAAGAAAAGAAAGAAATACAAAGAACAGCTGCAACAGCTTGCAAAGAGTAAGATCATCAACAAACACGACTAATATGATATAATGTTGAATGACCAGACATGAAAGTAGCTGTCACCACTGTGTCACCCTGCTCACCCCCAGCTCAAAGAAAAATGCATTTTGAAGCATATGGAAAGATAGCAGTGCTCAGCAAAGAAAGCTGGGGAAAAGCCCAAAGAAAAGAGGGAGAATGAGCAAGATATAAAGGCAAATTTCAAAAGAAGATGGCAAGGGGAAGTATCCTCTAACCTGAAGGTAGACCAGTAGAAATCATCCAATCTGGAAAAAAAAATTTTTTAAACACAATCACAGCTAAGTTCACATGTGATCAGGGCTCCCTTGGAATGATGCTGGTTCTGGACTGGCCGTTTTCCCAGCTCTCCAAGGCCTCCCTTCTGTGGTATGTTCCCTTCTCTTTTCTGCTTTATGTCACTGCTTCCTGGATTAAATGGGGGTTAATAGGCGATCAACAGCAATCTAGTCCCTTGGCTTCCATTCTCAATAGCCCTGGAATGGTTTCCCTTATCCAAAGGCTCTACTCATATCACTTTAATTTTAGCATGGTTTCTCAGATGCATGAAACTTGAACATCTGCCCTTTGAATCGGTGCTTCTCCTATTTTCTTGACATATGTTATCTTTCAGAGATGGTTTCTGCTTATGAAATCAGACTTTCAAAAAAAAACAAAATCTCTTTTTGGAACCAGAGCAATAGTACAGCAGATAAGGTATTTCTCTCGCATGCGTCTGACCCAGGTTCGAACCCTGGCATCTCATATGGTCCCCCAAGCACCACTAGGAGTAATTCCTGGGTGAAGAGCCAGGAGTAACCCCTGAGCATCACCGGGTGTGACCTCCCCGCACCAAAAAAAAATCTCTTTTATTTTTATTTCATTTTTTTTAGGGCTACAGCTCCAAGGCTGTAGCTACACATGGTACAGTACTTTTTTTTTTTATTTCTTTTTTTTTTATTAGTGAAACACCATGAGGTACAGTTGTAGATTTACAATTTTTTGTGCTTGGGTTTGATTATACAATGATCAGATACCCATCCCTCCACCAGTGCCCATTTTCCACCACCATGGATAATATCCCCCCCACCCCCATCCCCCTATCCCCCCTGCCTCTGTGGCAGGGCAATCCCCTGTGTTCTCTCTCTCCTTTTGGGTGTTATGGTCTGCAAAAGAGGCATTGAGTGGCAAACACGTTCAGTCCATAGTCCACTTTCGACATGCATCTCCCCTCCCTCCTGGGAGGGACCTCCAAACACCCTTTATTTGGTGTTCCCTTCTCTATCTGAGCTGCCCTTTCCTCTAGAATGCCCAACTGGCCACTAAGCTATGGAGTAATCCTCCTGGTGCTGATCTCAGCTATTCTTGGGTATTAATCTCATACTTTGTTACTTTATATCCCCCAGATGAATGCAATCTTTCTATGTCTATCCCTCTCTTTCTGACTCATTTCGCTTAGCATGATACTTTCCATGTATGGTACAGTACTTGAGAAAGGGGAGTGGTCACTCCTGGTGGTGCTCAGAGGACCATGCAGCACTAGGGATCAAACCCAGGGCCTCAACATTAGAGCTTCGTCCCCAGTTCTTAATCTCTTTTAAAATCTACCTTACTGAAGGTTAAAGATATATGACCACATTTTATTCCTTTCCTCCCCAAGGAATTACTTTCCCAAGTCACTGACCACATTCTCCCAGAACTTTAACCACTTAAACCCTGGAGCATTCTTCCTCATAGCCCAGATTTCAGTGTAAGGTGTTTCTTTCCTTTCTGTTCATTCTCCCATCCCATCCAGTCCCTTCCTTGTTCCTTTCCTTCAGCCCGTTTCTTCAATCACAAATACACTCATTCTGGATAAAATTCTCATGGAGAAACTCAGATTATTTATGTAATGGGATAAGCCCTGAGACAGAGGCCAGTAAAGCTGGAATCTTGCCATAGTTTTGCCAGAAATAGCCACATACCCTTGAGCAAGGGCAGAAAGTCCTAAAATTCTGAAGTTCTAAAAAGAGATTCTTTAATCCTGCTTTTAGCTTTCCCATATGAAGGAACCAAGATCTGGAGACTTGCTCAGACCTGCTCCAAGTCCCATGATGGATTAGCGGTATAACTGGCGTTTACACACAATATTAAGCCAGTGCTCATTCCATGGCTCATGCTGAGGACCCCCTATTCCACACCCACACAATGAGCACAAGGAAGATGATAGGAACAAATGAGCCACTGCAGCTGAAGGAATAGAGGAAGTATAAAGTGGTACTGAAATGAGAGCTTGTTAATGTTGCTGACAATTCCTCCTGGAATCAGACTCACTGTGGTGCCCCAGTGGCAGGCCAGAACCCATGGGAGATCTAAGCTGCCTCGTCCACTTCTCCTGGGGCCAGAAAACTTTTAATGGAAACCCTGGGAAGAGAGCCATAACTGCTGGGCTAATAAGCCTCACTGGAATCACTTTAAAAGTTGTTCTGTTCAAAAATATCTGCATGAAATGCCCTGATCACATCAACACATGTGCTAAGGGATGTAATTAGTCTTCCTCCTTTCTCTGTGGTAAAAAAATTATTTTCATGTGTTTTGTTGGGGTATGTTGTATTGGGTCTAATGTGGTCATTCAGCAAACTCATATTAAATAGGATGTTAATCATTTGAAACAGAATTTATTAGAGTTCAAGACGAGTTATAGGCATGTTTAGGTATGTCTCTAGCTCAATACACAGAAAAATAAGATCTAGATCCTGCTCTCAGGGAACTCATATTCTAGTGGGGGAAACAGACCCAGAAATACATGCACTTCAGAGAGAAAACAGTGCTCTTAGGGGAATGCTCCAAGCCTCAAGCAACCAATTTGGTATGAAGACTAGGCTGCCAAGGAGAGGTGGCATATGAACAGAAGGAACACACATAGATAGAAACTTGTTTCTGACGTGAAAAACAGCAGCCCAGAGAGGGTTGTCTCTGGGACAACCAACTAGGGCAGCACACACTCCTGAGTGGTCCACAAGACTGGAGCATATGACAAGTAGTGGAAGATGGGGACAAAGAGGAGGCAGGGATAAGGCTAGTAGTGGTCACATTTACCCTACAAGACATAAGCCAGTGGTGGCTCTTGGGCAGGCAAAGGCCTCATGTAGGCCTCGTGGTAGCATGTAGAAGATGAGGGGGAGGGTTGAGAGCACCTCAGAGACTGGGGACAGCTCCTTTATTTATATATATATATACCCTATCTTGTTTCAGAAAAGACTGCATAAAAGCATTTAAGGGCCTATGGCTTCACCAGTATCCTTGGTTCATCCTTCCCAGCGTCAGAACATTTAGAGGCACGATGAAGGTGAAGAGAGGAGAAAGGATAAGGGAGTGGGGGAGATGAGAAGCAAAGAAAGAAAGAAAGAAGCAAAGAAGCAAAGAGAAAGAAAGGAAGAAAGAAAGAAAGAAAGAAAGAAAGAAAGAAAGAAAGAAAGAAAGAAAGAAAGAAAGAAAGAAAGAGAGGGAAAGGAAGAAAGGAAAAGAAAGTGAGAGGGAGGAAGAAAGGAAGGAAGGAAGGAAGGAAGGAAGGAAGGAAGGAAGGAAGGAAGGAAGTCAAATTCCATGTCCAGCTGAGACCTATAACCCATGAGTTCCAAAGACCAGTTATTAAGTCTGTGATGCCTTGACCTTTCATACTGACCTCTTTCCTTCAGTATATATGTCCTCAAACAGTTTAATCAAAAGGATGGAAATGTTGTATGGGAGTATGGGGGGATGGGAGAGAGACACAGATTTCTTACCTGTCTCTTGTCTTTAATTTAAAAAAGAGAAACTTAGGGGCTGGAGCAATAGCACAGCAGGTAGGGCGTTTGCCTTGCACGTGGCCAACCCGGGTTCGATTCCCAGCATCCCATATGGTCCCCTGAGCACCGCCAGGGGTAATTCCTGAGTGCAGAACCAGGAGTAAACCCTGTGTTTCACCGGGTGTGACCCAAAAAACAAAAACAAAAAAAAATAGAAATAAAATTAAATAAATAAATAAAAAATAAAAAGAGACACTTTTCCCAAATTCCCTGCAAAGAACATGATGTGGCCTTAGTGATTATTTCCACTAATCATGGTCCCATGATTCCTAGCTGCTGAAGATATGGGAATGTGAATGCTGGGATTTATCACTATTTTGGTAAGAGACAAAGGAGAAAGAGGCTTGTCAAAGGCTGCTAGATAGGCAGCTTGTTATTTTATTGTATTTCATTTTTATAAAACTGTTCACAGTGATTTATTACATTCAATATTCAAACCCCAACCCCACCACCATTACATCGTCCCACCACCATTATTTCCTATATTCCCAACCACCACCCAAGCCTGTCCCAATAGCAGTCCTTAAATCATTTAATTTTTGTATTGCTGTTAATGACTAATTCACTAAAAATGCTCAAAACAGATTCCTTAAAAGAAGAGTGTGTGAAGATTGTTATAGCTCACCCAGGAGTCATTGAGACCTTATATAAGAGATTATGGGGCTAGAGTGATAGCACAGTGGGTAGGGCATTTGCCTTGTGCATGGCCAACCCAGGTTTGATTCCCAGTATCCCATATGGTCCCCCAAGCACCACCAGGAGTAAATCCTGAGTGCATGAGCCAGGAGTAATCCTTGTGCATTGCCAGGTGTGACCCAAAAAGCAAAAAAAAAAAAAAATAGATTTCTAACATGTTACAGGTGAAGCCTTGTGTGTTAATATTTTCTTAATTGAGATTGGTTGCCTTCTACTTTACATCCCATCCAATGTGGTGTGATACTCCTGGTATATCAGTGATTAACAGTATGAGATGTAGTATGGCCACAGAAGCAGTCGCATGCTCCAGAATTTCTAAAATTTTGATGGGGTTATACAGCTGGAGTTAAATTTTTAACTGAATAGTTACTTTGGAGTTCAGAAGCATCTCTGCAGATTGCTGATATCTTTCAAGATTTATTTATGAGTCTCTGGATCATGGCCAGCTAATGACCTTATTTGGCACCAGAGGCAGTTCATGGGCATGACTGCCAGGCTCCCTGAAGAACAGGGAGATGAGGGAGGTCACCCATTCCCAACTCCATGGGAGCCTGAGATTTCAGTCACAAAATCCACATACCTTAGATTTTCAACAGATTCGATTCCTCTGCCCCTCTCAGAGAGCCTGGCAAGCTGCCGAGAGTATCTCGCCCGCACAGCAAAGCCTGGCAAGCTACCTGTGACGTATTCAATATGCCAAAAACAGTAACAACAAATCTCACAATGGAGACGTTACTGGGCCTGCTCGAGCAAATCGATGAACAATGGGAGGACAGTGCTACAGTGCTACATTCATAGATGAGTGCGTCCAAGCCTGCGGAGTCCAGATGTGACTATGGTGGTGATTGGGTTCTCGAGCTTTTCGGCAGCTGAGGCTCTACTTGGGTGGATAGAGGGACTCACCCGCCCCACTCCAGGGTGCCCCAGATCTGAGATTCAGCCTGGTGCGGGGTCTGGAGGCATCTCTTTAGGTAGGCAGCTTGGAGCATCTGCTATGTTGTCACAAAGTAAACGGCAACAAGAATGAACAAGATGAACTGAAAGAGAATCTGGAGAGCTACAAAAGTCCCTCTTAATACATAAAAAACTCTTGCAATAATAGGAAGACAAAGATTCCAATGCAGATCATGCAAATGAGAGGACAGTGGTTGGAACTAAAAGAGGATTTAGTTTTACATCCTTTCTGAACCTAGTATAAAACTCTACCATCTAACTTAAACCAAGTTCTGGAGCAATAGCACAGCGGGTAGGGTATTTGCCTTGCACGTAGTCAACCTGGCCGACCAGAGTTCGATTCCTCTGCCCCTCTCAGAGAGCCTGGCAGGCTACCGAGAGTATCTCGCCCACACGGCAAAGCCTGGCAAGTTACCGGGAGGTATTCAATATGCAATATGCCAAACATAGTAATAAGTGTCACAATGGAGACGTTACTGGGCCCTCTAGAGCAAATTGATGAACAACAGGAGGACAGTGACAGTGACTAAATTAAACCAATAAACCAAACTTTTTGTTTGCACACAGCCAACCCGGTTTATATCCTGAGCATCACATATGGTCCCCCAAGCCTGCCAGAAGTGATCGCTGAGTCCAGATCCAGGAGTAGTCCTGAGCACACCAGGGGAGGCCACAAAACAAACAAAATTCAAAGGATCATTAAAAATGACTTAAAATATTTATACCACAAACTAAATAATCTAGAAGAAGAAATATCTTTCTCATGTGTCTCTTGTCTCTTTATGTGGCCCAAAAAAACAACAAAAAAGGAAAAAAAACGTAGGAATCAGTTTCACCAAAGAGGTGAAAGACTTATAAGTCTATAAGGAAAACTATAAAACACTACTTAACAAAATAAAAGAGAACACAAGGAAATGTAAACACACCCTATTCATGGATTGGAAGGATTAATATTGTCAAAATTATAATCTTTCCCAAAAGATTATACAGATTCAATGCAATCCCTATAAAAATACCCATGACATTTTTTTTTTTTTTGCTTTTTGGGTCACATCTGGAAGTGCACATGGGTTACTCCTGGCTTTGCACTCAGGAATTACTCCTGGTAGTGCTCAGGGGACCATATGGGATGCTGAGAATTGAACTCGGGTCAGTCACGTGCAAGGCAAACGCCCTACCCGCTGTACTATTGCTCTAGCCCCTCATGACATTCTTTGAGGACATTGATCAGGGGGTATGGTGCCGCCAGCAGGTCAATCTGTACCTGTGAGGTGAGTGCATCAGCAGCCTGATGGCACCGTCAGACTTTCAGATACCCCAAAATTTCTGCTGTGCCTTTGGCCAGACCCCAAAAACTTAGGGCAAAGTTTACCAAGAAAGTAAACGGCCAAAATTTAGGTATGTGGGAGACACACCCACAAACCACCTCCAGCTCAGCTATATAATTGGAGGCATGGCCTCTCTGGCTCCTGATCAAACTGCTTAACGGCAATGATCTCAGAGACTCAGAAACGAATCTTGGAACCCAAAGGCTTTTGGCAGAAATGCGTCCTGTTCCTACAGTAGGTTACTGGCGCTGGGCCAATCCAGGTGGGAATAGATTTCATGCCTTGGCCTGTTCCCCCTGGCGGCCCGGTGACTGCCATCCTCCAGAGGCCACAGGACAGTCAGGTTTGGATCCACAGTGATGACACGTGGGGCCTCACCAGCCATTTCCTCCCTATCCCGATGAGACCCCAAGTCTCCGCCTACAAACAGCCTCTCTGGCTCCTGATCAAGCAGATTAACAGCCATGTTCCCAGAGACTCAGAAACAAATCTCGAAACTCAGCGGCTTTTGGCAGAAATGCATCTGGACTGCATACAAGGTGGCCACCGCCTCAGAGCTTAGTGGAAAGCCAGGTATGAGCCAGCAGTGATGGGGCAACTGCAGTCTCATGGGAAGGGGGATGGAAAGGCTCGTCCCTCACGCCCTACCAAGGTCACGAGTTGGCCCCACGAGTGGCTCTCCAGCACGGCCATGGCTCCAGAGGCAAAAGGACTTAGTCTAGAGCCCGACAGCTTGCGGCAAAAAAATGAATGGACCAAGCATTAAACTACAGTGCCATACCTCCCTGGGAGGGAAAGGGTGTTGCTCCCTTCCACCTTTTTCACCCCCGGCAGCAAGGTGGCTCCGCCTCAGAACTTATAGGAAAACCAAGTATGAGCCGGCAGTGATGAGGCAACTGCAGTCTCATGGGAAGGGGGACGGTACAGGCTCATCCTTCACGCCCTACTGAGGTCACGAGTTGCCCCCACAAGTGGCACTCCAGCACAACCATAACACCAGACACACAGAAACCAATCTCGTAATTATCTGGCTCTTTGCAGAAGTCCAAAATCATTATATGACATTATATGATTCTCATTCCAGCTATAGAAAACAAAGTATTTCACAATGCCTTTTCAGCAATTCTTATTTTTTGGGGGGAAATTCTAAACAATAATGGTGCATCTTTAGTCGAAATAATGAATGTAATCAATGTAGAGAAGAGTTAAGTAGAAATCATCTGCCTCACAGGCATTGGGAGGGGTGGGGGGGTATATTGGGGTTCTTGGTGGTGAAAAATGAGCACTGGTGAAGGGAAAGGTGTTTGATCATTGTATGACTGAGACTTAAACCTGAAAGCTTAGTAACTTTTCCCACAGTGATTCAATAAATAAATATAAGAAGGAAAAAATAAATAAAATTATGAAAAAAAGTAAGGTGAAGTTCATGCCCAATTCAATCAGCTAATCAGTGGCTGAATAATTAGCAGTACTCCTACATAAAAAATTTAAAAAATAAATAAATAATAAATAAATAAAGACATTGATCAAGTACTGCTGAAATTTATCTGAAGTAATAAAATCCCTCAAATAGCCAAAGAATACTAGTTTAAAAAAAGAAGATAGAAGGCTTCTTTCTCTCCAGCTTCAAACTGTACTATAAAGTTGTAGTGATCATGACAGAATGATACTAGAATAAGGATAGATGCTCAGATCAATGGAATAAAATTGGAAGTCCAGAGACAGATCTTCAGGTATATGAACAATCTTCGATAAAGAGGTAAAAAATATGAAGTGGAACAAGGAAAGCCTCTTCGACAATGGTGCTGGACTGTATGACTGAAACCTTATCTTGAACAGCTTTGTAAGGGTTAAAAAACAACAGTATTGGGAATTGATTGGTCACATGCAAAAAAAGAAGAAGGAGAAGAAGAAGAAGAACTTAGACCCCTTTCTAATACCATGCACAAAGGTTAAATCAAAATGGATGAAAGATCACAACATTTCACATGAGCCCATAAATTATATTGAGGAAGACATAAGTAAAACACTTTATGATACCGAATATAGATGCATATTCAATGACTCAGTGCCATAAACCAAGCTCATGGGAGCAAAGATAAATATATGGGACATCAAACTTAAGAAGTTTCCACGCCATGAAATGATGACAGAATAAAAAGAAACTGACAGACTGAGAGAAAATATTTTCTCACCATATCTTTCCCAGACCTTAAAAGGAGTTAATATTCAAGATACATAAAGCACTGGTAGAAGTTTACAAGAAAAATAAACAAAGGGGTGCAGTGCTGCCAGCAGGTCAACCCGTAGCAGTGGAGCGAGTGTTATCAGACACCTGGTGGTGCCTTCAGGCTTCCTGATACCCCAAAATTGCCGCTATGCCTCTGGATTGGTTCTGACAACTCAAGATCAAGTTTCCTGAGAAATTCAAAGGCTAAAAGTTAGATATGAAAACCACGCCCACAAACCGCCTCTTGCTCAGCTATACAAGCTCATTTGTCAGTTTTGCTGCAGAGACCCATAAAATCTTGAAATAGATCAAAAGCTGCACTTAATCTCAGACCCATGCAAGGCTGAACTGACTGGAGTAAATCAGAGGAGGCAGGTCAGTCTGGTGCCTGTCCTAGCAGAGGCCCCTTGGCAGCCACTTGCTTCCAAATCCAAAATCGCCACCATACCACTGGCAGAACTCCACTGACTCAGGAAGGACTCCCTGAAATATAATCTGCTGAAAATTCAGGTATGCAAGTTTTATGACTGAAATCTCCAGGCTTTCTTGGGTTTGGGATGGGCTGACTCCCCTCTTCCCCATACTTCCAGAAGCCTCGGCAGTCATGTCCACACCAAGCTGCCACCCAGTTAAAAAAGCTACTCCAGCCTTACCTTCCTGATAAAATTACTGAATGCCCTGAACAAACACGAAGGTCCCTTAGTACCTTTATTGCAAACCATAATGCACAAAAGAGGAGAGAGAAAGAAGAAAAGTGCCCGCCATAGAGGCTGGTGTGAGGGGGGAGGGGACGGGGGGACAGTAGGAGGGAAATGGGGGACTTTGGTGGCGGAAAATGTACACTGGTAGATGAATGGGTATTGTATCATTGTATGGTTGAAACCTAATCATGAACATCTTTGTATGGTCTATCTCACAGATATTCAATACAAAATTGAAAAGAAAAAAAAAACATCAAATCTGGGGAGAAGCGGGGCTGAAGAGATAGTACCACTGGTAGTGCCCCATGTACTGCCAGGAGTGATTCCTGAGCACAGAGTCAGGAATAATTGTGGGGTCTGGCCCAAAAGCCAAAAAAAGGGGGTGGCAGAGAAGAAACTAACATAAACTTCCTCAAAGAAGACATGCAGATAACCAAAAGATATAAGGGGGGGGGGGGGTGGCGCAGAAATACACTGCATCATTAGAGAAATGCAAATCAAAACAACAATGAGATCTCACACCAGTGAGACTGGCACAGAGCAAAAAGAACAAAAACAACCAGTATAGGAGTGGATGTGGGAGAAAGAGGGACTCACATTCACTGTAGATGGGAATGTTGACTGATCCAGTCTTTTTTGAAAAACAGTATGGAGATCTCTAAAAAAAAAAAGCCACAACTAGGAATTGAGTTCCTATCTCACCCAGCAATTCCACTTCTTGGTATCTATCCTATGGGCTCAAAAGCTCTATTCAGAAAAGACCTTTGCACCTCTATGTTCCTTACAGCACTGTCCACAACAACTAAAATCTAGAAAGAAAAAAAAAATGTCCAAGAAGAGATGAAATACTATTCAGCTATAAGAGAAGAATGAAATCATGCAATTTGCTCTTACATGGATGGATCTAAGGAGTATTGTGCTGAGAAACGTTAGTCAGAAGAAAAGGATGCCAGAGTGATAGTACAGCTGTAGGGTGCTTGCCTTGCAAGCAGCCAACCTGAATTTGAACCCTGGCACCCATATGGTCCCCTAGCCTGCCATGAGTAATTCCTGAATGCAGAGCCATGAGTAAGCCCTGAGCACTGCCAGGTGTGGCTAAATAAACTGATTAATACAAAAAAAAACACAGAATGATCTCTCTTATATGTGGGATATAAGAAACATAGCAGGGAAATAACAAACGCCCAAAAGCAATAGAAACGAAGAATATTAGAAGTGGCCTTTAGTAGGAAGCTTGCTACCTTGAGAGTAGGGAGTGGCGAATAGGACAGGGAAGAGATGGAAGGAAGTGTTCATCTGGAAGGAGGAATAGGTGCTGAAAGTGGCATGCATAAAACCCTATGCTTATCAGTACTGTAAAACACAGAGCCAACAGATAGAGAAAGGAGCACCAAATAAAGGGTGTTGAGAGAATCCTCCCAGGATGGGAGAAGCATGCTGAAAGTAGACTATAGACCAAACATGATTGCCACTCAATGCCTCTTTTGCAAACCACAACACTCAAAAGGAGAGAACAAAAGGGAATACCCTGCCACAGAGGCAGGGTGGGGTGGGGGGATGGGGGGTGGGAGGGATACTGGGACCCGTGGTGGTGGAAAATGGGCACTGGTGGAGGGATGAGTGTTTGATTATTGTACAATTGAAACCCAAGCACAAAACTTTGTAAATCTTCAAATGTACCTCATGGTGTTTCACTAACAAAATTTTTTTTAAATGTAAATGATGGAGAATGGGCACTGGTAGAGGGATGGGTACTGAATCATTGTATAACTGAAACCCAAGCACAAAAATTTGTAAGTCTACAACTGTACCTCATGGTGTTTCACTAATAAAAATTAAAAAAAAAAACATACAGAGCCAAAAGTCATTTTAAAAAAAAGTGCTTCTCATAGAAGCAGGCTGGTAGGTGAAAGGGAAACACTGTTATAGGGAATTGGACACTGGTGAAGGGATTGGTGTTGAAACACATGTCTGAAACCAAATTGTGAATAACTTTGTAATCCACGGTGACTAAATCTTAAACAATGAGAGCGTTTTTGATTTAGGTAGTGGGGAGTGCGAGAAGGAACATTCCCTGCAGTGCTCAGGAGCTATTTCCAGCTTAGTGCTTGGAAAATGTACTATAGCTCAACTACCATAATCACTATATCATCTTGGTGTATCTTCTTTTGTTAGAGTGCAGAGTCGACCACCCCTAAAGGACAGAGAACAGAGCCGATAATGCAAATTCTCCGGCTAAGTGGGTCCTAATACATTTATATAAAAAAAAATAGATGGGTTTGGGCACACCCAGCAATGCTCAGGGGTTACTTCTAGCTCTGCACTCAGGAATTACCCCTGGTGGTGCTCAGGGGACCATATGGGATGCTGGGAATTGAACCCGGGTTGGCCGCATGCAAGGCAAACGCCCTACCCACTGTGCTATCACTCCAGCCCCATCCCTCCCTCTTTCTACCCCTTACTTCTCCTCTCCCCCAATCTCTAACTGAACTAGGGGGAGTACCAAAGGCAAGATGAGGAGAGACACAATCTCTGCAGATAACCTAGAACCAATGAAAACTGACTTTAAAATCTGAGGGGTTTTTTTAAGTGTTTCTTTTATTTTTATTTATTTATTTATTTATTTATTGGCTTTTTGGGTCAATTTTGAGTAACCCCTGGTGATGCACAGGGGTTACTCCTGGCTCTGCACTCAAGAGTTTAAAAGAGCCACTCCTGGCAGTGCTCAGGGGACCATATGGGATGCTGGGAATCGAACCCAGGTCAGCCTCGTGCAAGGCAAATGCTACGCTATTGCCCCAGCCCCAAATCTGAGTTTTCTTTTTCCTTCCCTTCCTTTGTTTTCCCTTCATGGTTGCTTCAATGACCAGGACCCACGCACGTGCTTAGCTGTGTGCCGCTTACACAAGTGACTGTGACGCTCGCTGGGGATGAAGTGCTTGCACAATCAGCGCCAGTGTTCACCAGGAGGTATAGTTGTGGTGCTTCCGCGCTTGCTCACCAGGGGCCACGCTCCTGGCCCTGGTGTTGAATATAGATCACACATTTCAGCTGCAGTGGTTCAACTCTATTACAGTAATGAGGACCCCAGTAAGCAGAGACTCGAGGACAGTGTTCAGCACATGTGGGCCACATCAGATTTCAAACTCAGAGTCTCCTCTCATTAATTTTTTGTTTGTGGGCCACACCCAGCAGTGCTCAGGGCTTACTCTTGGCTCTGCACTCAGGGATCATTATGGTTGGGCTCGGGGGACCATCTGGGATGCCAGGAGTTGAAGCCAGGTCAACTGCATTCAAGGCAAGCACCTTACCTGCTGTACTCTCTTCGGCCCCTCGCCTTAGAATTTTTGAGCCACATCCAGTGGTGCTACTCCCAGCTCAGTGCTTACTTCTGGCAGTGTCTGTGGGGCCATGCAGTACTAGGGGCTAAACACAGGTCTCACATATGCAAAGCATATGTGCCAACCTGCTGAGCACTCTCTGTGAACCTCAGGGTCTCAAGCTCAGACAGCACGTTTTCCTCTGAGCCATCCCCTGGGCCCCCAATAGTCTTGTTTTCACTCTAATCTGCCATAGCAATTTTTTTGTCGGTGATAAAATCACGATCACAATCATCCTGTTGATTCGTCAATTTCCTCGAGCAGGCACCAGTAACGTCTCCTTCTTCCTAGCCCTGAGATTTTAAAAGAGCCATTTCAATGCTCTTTCAGGATTAGGAGAAGAGACCCATCATTGTTACTGGTATTTGGCATATTGAATATGACAAGGGAAGTTTGCCAGACTCTGCCGTCTGTGATAAAATAGCCCCTGAAATTTTCACATGTCTCACTTACAAATAATAGTTACATTTACTGCTAAGCTTCAGGACCACATTTACAAACTTCAAATTAAAACATTTTTATTCTTTAATGAACATTTCATTTCAACTGAAAGTTAATTCGAGGAAATTCCAGAGCACATAAATTAAACTATATGCAATTGTTTTGACAGCAAATTGTAGTGGTTCAGAATTATTGTTCAAAGCAATATCAAATAAATTACTTTGGACCTGCTACAGGGGCAGGCTTGATCTGTGCAGGGAAAATGGGGACAGCGGTGGAGGGAAGGTCACAGTGGTGGTAGGGTTGGGGTTGCAATACTGAATGCCTCTAGCAAGTGCTTCATGAACAACTTTGTAAACCACTTTATTTAAAGTGGGGAAAATAATAATAAAAATTAAATGCAAAAAAAGAATTATTGTTCAATTTATTCTCAGGCATTAGTTATTATTGTTCAGCTCCTTCTTCAGGAAAAATTCCTTACTCCAGCTCTGTGGCACAACATAGCCCTGCTTTTAAACTATATTAAAGGTAAACAATGTAAACACAGTGACTGGAAAGAAACAGAAGGTGAGGGTCAGGGAGAAGGTTAGAAGAGCTGAGCATACTACATCATTAATCATCAGGGAGATGCAGATCAAAACCACAATGAGATACCATCTCACACCTCAGAGACTGGCCCACATTCAAAAGAACAAAAGCAACCGATGCTGGCGTGGATGTGGCGAGAAAGGGACACTCCTTCACTGTTGGTGGGAATGTCCACTGGTTCAGCCCTTCTGGAAAACAGTATGGACGATTCTCAAAAAATTAGAAATTGAGCTCCCATTTGACCCAGCAATACCACTCCTGGGAATATATCCCAGAGAGGCAAAAATGTGTAGTCGAAGTGACATCTGCACTTGTTTGTTCATTGCAGCACTCTTTACAATAGCCAGAAACTGGAAGAAACCTGAATGCCCAAGAACAGATGACTGGTTAAAGAAACTTTGGTACATCTACACAATGGAGTACTATGTAGCTCTTAGAAAAGATGAAGTCATGAAATTTACATACAAGTGGTACAATATGGAAAGTATCATGCTAAGCGAAATGAGTCAGAAAGAGAGGGATAGACATAGAAAGATTGCATTCATCTGGGGGATATAAAGTAACAAAGTATGAGATTAATACCCAAGAATAGCTGAGATCAGCACCAGGAGGATTACTCCATAACTTAGAGGCCAGCCGGGTATCCTAGAGGAAAGGGCAGCTCAGATAGAGAAGGGAGCACCAAATAAAGGGTGTTTGGAGGATCCTCCCAGGAGGGGAGATGCATGTCGAAAGTAGACTATGGACTGAACATGTTTGCCACTCAATGCCTCTTTTGCAGACCACAACACCCAAAAGGAGAGAGAGAACACAGGGGATTGCCCTGCCACAGAGACTGGGGGGATGGGGGGATGGGGGTGGGAGGGATATTATCTATGGTGGTGGAAAATGGGCACTGGTGGAGGGATGGGTATCTGATCATTGTATAATTGAAACCAAAGCACAAAAAATTGTAAATCTACAACTTTAAAAAAAAAAAGAAGAGCTGAGCATATATCTGGCATGCATGAGGCCCCAAGTATAATCCCCAATACCAAATGGGCTCCCCACTGCACTGATGGGGACCCCACACAGCTGTGTCCAAGTGGCACACAACCATCCAGTCTACAAAGCTGGGCTGAGCATGGCTGGGAGTGACCCAGCAACCCAACCCCACTCCTGCTGGGTAGACCCCCCTCCAATCAAAAAGGAACACTGTGAGTTACTTCAGTCTTGTCACCCTGGGCAAACACTTGTTTTGACTTGTGTTTAAAATTCTAAACAGAAAAACAGTATAAATTCAAGGTGTAATCGTTTTTCTGTTGGTAAATACAGATTTTATTTTATATAGGACACCTGTTACTTAGTTTGACTATTCTGAAATTTATTACTCCTTTATTATTATTAATTTTTAGGCAATAATAATAATTATTTTATTTTAAATTATCACATGAATATTTAAATGCTTAAGTTCTTTCAATACAGGTAAAATTAACACAAAAATTTACGTTAAAGCAACAGTCAAAAAATTTTTCTAATTTACAGAAAAGAAATATAATTATGAGATTAAAGACATACCCCACTGGTATAAAAGTCATTGGCTACAATCAAGCACAGTGGCAAATGGATTGCCTTTAACAGTTTCATAGCATTAAAAGATCTTAAAATGTAGATGGAGAAAGAAATGTCTATATTTTTCTATGTTAAATTTAAACATGAATTTTATCCTCTGACAAATCAGACCCAGAATATCACTTTTCTCAATTTTCATGTAGTTGAACAACAGCAATTTGCAATTCATTGTTTAGTAATCTTTCATATAAATATAAAAATCTCAGGTACACTAAAATGTCTTTCAAATCATACATCTACTTCTTCACAGCATCATAGGTAACTATAATTGATGAACTTTGAATATGCCTTATAATTTGCTATATCAGAAAAAAATTAAAAATACAAAATTAACCTATTTGGCAATATTTGATAGAACATTTGTTACATGCTCTTACAGTGTGCATAGGACATTTCTACAGCAATCAAAAAAGCTAAAATCTCTTTAAAATTCAAACTTCTAGTTTCCTCCAACAATTCTAATCCCTGGAAATACTTTCAAGTTTTGATTTCTAGATGCAATAGATATTTTGTCAAATATACACATTTTCTTTATAAAATTACATATTTTCACACCATTTGAATAACATGATCAGATTCAGCATGGTGATATCTTAGAATCTGTAGGCATCCTCTGTAAGACTAATATTGAGACTCCCAGTGCACCATTGTGAAAAACCAGTTAACGACAGTATTCAACTATGCCTTAGTGAGACTTCCTGTAGGTTTGGGATCATAACCATATAGGAAAGTAGCTGCTATTACTAGGATGGCGCCAAGGAAAAAGACACTGGTCGGCACAAAATCTTGTAGGCAAAAATAGGATATCAGTGTTGATAATATTATGGACAAAGAGGTTGCAAATCCTTTTAAAATATTATCTGCATACTTAATAACAGCAGCTATTATAAGACCACAAGTGCCTGAAGAATAACAACTATCCAAGTCAGCCAGTTATATCCCTGAAAAAATTCATTCTTTGATACCAATTCTCCATCATAAATGTATACACCCATCAATCCAAATATACTACCAAAGAAACCCAGTTGGATATTTCTTATCCACACTGATTGTTTGGTTTCTTTTAAGATTTTCTCAAAGTAAACCCCAGCAAAGCCACTTGAAAAACAAGCTGTGAGAACCGCCATGAGGCCAACAAACTGTTAGCCTGCGGAAAGGTCCTTAGAATCCAGCTCCTGAGAATCCGAGGGCCATGGTACAAAAGCAACTCCTGTCATCAAAATTACTAGGAAGAGCCACTGGTACACACCTAACCTTTTTACTAAGCATCACTTAATCACTTAACTTCCCGTTAGTCGTCGATTTGCTCAAGCGGGCGCCAGTAACGTCTCCATTTGTCCCTGTCGCGTGCTAGTGTAGCCCAATGGCATCTGTTCGCTCCAGGAACATGAAGAGCCTCAAACCGATCGTTCATGATCTTGATGAAGAAGTCTGACCATCTGGTAGGTGGGCGGCCACGCGGTCTTTTGACATCCCGTGGAATCCAGCCGGTAACAGCTCTAGTCCAGCGGTCGTCTTTAAATCTCATTACGTGACCAGCCCATCTGATTTTTGACGCCTTGGCAAATGAGACAGCGTCCCTGATTCTAGGTCTTCGGACGGAGGTTGGAACTCCGGATTCTTTCTCTCATTTGAGTGAAACGTGATATTCCAAGCATAGCTCTTTCGATTCTTCTTTGGGAGACCTGAATAGCGTTCTCATACTAAGCACAGACACAGAAAATGATGTTGTTGTAAGAATTTTCAACTGATAGGTGACCCTCTCTCAAGGCCTCAGTTTTCTCATCTACTGCTGTCTTTGTAGACCAATAAAATGCAGGCTATTCTCTTCAAAAGCTCAGCAATAACCACTGCTGTAGAAGACAGATACCGAGGTCCCTCCTCGTTTAAAGTTCTAGAATAACGCATTGTCAGAACCAAACTGGTTGTCTGAAATACCAAAATTCCCAAGGAAAGGTATTTTAGGTTGGCGGACATTGTTTTTTCTTCATTTGCCTCCCGCTCCATCGGCTG
Organism: Sorex fumeus; assembly: GCF_029834395.1. Taxonomy (NCBI): domain Eukaryota; kingdom Metazoa; phylum Chordata; class Mammalia; order Eulipotyphla; family Soricidae; genus Sorex; species Sorex fumeus. The sequence goes on from NW_026606120.1 coordinate 61,684,301, forward strand.
CCAGCCCCGCCGCAGCCCGCCTGGTGCCCCAAGGTCCCAGCCATGCCGCCCTATTATTATTAATTTTTGAAAATTGAAGAATGAATCCAGGGCTGGAGAGATAGTACATCAGGTGGAGCTTATCCCTTGCACGTGGCCAACTCAGGTTCTGTTCAGGCATTTAAAATATTATTATAGGGGCCGGAGAGATAGTACAGTGGGTAGGGCATTTGCCTTGCACGCGGCCGACCTGGGTTCAATCCCAGCATCCCATATGGTCCCCCCAGCACCGCCAGGAGTAATTCCTGAGTGCAGAGTCAGGAGTAACCCCTGAGCATCGCTGGGTGTGACCCAAAAAGAAAAAATAAGTACTATATCAAATGGTAGCCTTCTCTCCAGCACGCAAGTTGTTTCCTTGCTTTACAGTCACTGTGCTTGTATTATTTGCTTTTACCATAGTTTAAAAGCAGTGATACAGGTGGAACCAGTCTACAGGATGAAAACTGGAATATTCTCAGAAAGGGGCAGGCCAACTCCCCTACCTTCACCCCAACACCGGAACACCCAACAGCTCCTGCCCACTTCCATCATCTTGTCAGCAGAGAAGCGTCCCAGTTCCACAAGCATTCTTCAAAAGAATATCGTACTGCCAACTCTTCCCAGGTAGACTATGCCAGGCTGAGAACTCTGGGGCGTTCTTAGAATGGGGGCCGGCAGATTCCCCTTTCTGCCTGAAGGCACAGCCGCCCACAGCCACACCTGACACCCACCTGATACCCTCCAACATAGAAACAACCCAGCTTCACAAATGAACCTCATCAAACTACCAAGCCAATTGTTCCATATCTATAACTCCTGGACCATGTGACACCTCCAAATTTCACCTTCAAATGTCAGCCCACTAGAATCACAGCAAATCTGATGATGAAGTTGCAGAGAAGACCACTAAGCTCGGTGAACCTAAACAATGACAGAGAAAGCTGCACCAGCACTAACCAGCAAAGTAGATCCTTAGACAATGACTTCAGTAACATCATTGTGAAATCTAACAATGATCACAAATTGACTCTAATTGATCTAAGTTCTGATAATTCTACTTGCCTTTGTGTTGTAACAAAGAATATGAAGTAAACTTATTTGTATCTGAAAGGGAACGGGCTGGAGTAGTGGCCGGGAAACTGGGGACATTGGTGGTGAGATTGATTCATTTAATGCCTGAAACAACCACATTATAAACAACTTTATAAATCATGGTTCGGAGAGCCCGGCAAGCTACCGAGAGTATTCGATATGCCAGACACAGTAACAACAAAGTCTCCAATGGAGACGTTACTGGGCCTGCTCGAGCAAATCGATGATCAAGGGGAGGGAAAAATAAATAAATAAATAAATAAATAAATCATGGTGTTATAATATTTTTTGCTTTGTGGGGTCACACCCAGCAATGCACAGGGGTTACTCCTGGTTCATGCACTCAGGAATTACTCCTGGCAGTGCTTGGGGGACTATATGGGATGCTGGGAATCGAACCCCAGTCGGCGGCGTGCAAGGCAAATGCCCTACCCGCTGTGCTATCACTCCAACCCCGGTGCTATAATTTTTTTTTAATTTTTAATAGTTCTTTTTAAAGCAGGAATAGGTGGTACTTCAGGACTGGAGTAATAAACTGGAAAATAAATTGAACAATGATAAATTAAACCTGAAAATAAAGTATAAATGCTATAATACATATACATAAAATTCTTAGGGGCTGGGGAGATAGCTCAACAGGATACAGTGCCTGATTTGCATGTGAGAACCCAAAGCTCGATCCTTAGCACCTTTGTGGTCCCCCAAGAATTGCTAGGAGTGACTCTGGAGCATCTAATTGGGAAATAACTCCAAACACCACTGGATGTGACCCCCCCAAAAAAAGTAAATAATTTTATTTTTTATTGCTTTTATCTTTAACTATAATTTGAAAACATTTAAGATAGAGTCAGACAGATAGTACAGGGATTGAGGCACTTACCTTGCAGGCGGCCTACCCTGGTACTATTCCCAGCCCCATATATAGTGGATGGAGCACCACCAGGAGTCATCCCTGAGTGTAGAGCCAGGAGTAATCCCAGAGTATGATCAGATATGGCCAAAAAAACAAAATAAAAACAAACAAACAAACTATATATATATATATATATATATATATATATATATATATATATCTTAGGTCAATTGTTATGTTCTTTCTCAAAAAAAAAGCATACAGATAATCGACAGGCTCATGAAAAGGTGATTAATATCACTTAGAGAAATTAGTCAAAGCCACAGTGAGATCCCTTCTGCCTCACAGTGGTGAGAATGGCCTCTGCAGAAAGACTGTAACATAAGTGTGAGGCTTACAGGAGCCATAGGGAATCGGAGGATGTGAGGCTTAAAAGAACCATAGGATACTGTTGGTGGGAACGCAGATTGGTACATCCTCTACAAAAACAGGATGGAGACTCCTTAGAAAAATTAAAATGGGAATTCCTTGGAATCCAGTGATTCCTCTCCTGCACATATAATCCAAAGAAATAAAAACACTTACTTGATATTTATGGTTTGGAGAAATAGTACAGCAGATGAGGCGTTTTCTTTGCATGTAACTGACCAGGATTTGATCCCTGGCACTGCATATTTCCCCCAAGCCCTATTGGTAGTGATCTCTGAGCACAAAGCCAGGTATGGCTCAAAATCAAACAACAACAGCAACAAAAACCATGGAATGTCCATCTGCAGATAACTGGATAAAGAAACTATGCGATTAATAGTCAATTAAAAATGAGTTAAGGACCAGGAGGATTACTCCATAACTTAGAGGCCAGCCGGATATTCTAGGGGAAAGGGCAGTTCAGATAGAGAAGGGAGCACCAAATAAAGGGTGTTTGGAGGATCCTCCCAGGAGGGGAAATGCATGTTGAAAGTAGACTATGGACTGAACATGATTGCCACTCAATGCCTCTTTTGCAGACCACAACACCCAAAAGGAGAGAGAGAACAAAGGGGAATGCCCTGCCACAGAGGCAGGGTGGGAGGGGGGTGGGGGGAAATGGGCATTGGTGGAGGGATGGGTATTTGATCATTGTATGACCGAAACTCAGGCACAAAGATTTGTAAATCTACAACTGTACCTCATGGTGCTTCACTAATAAAAAAAAAATTAAGCCATACAACAACAACAACAACAAAAATGAGTTAAGGGGGGGAAATGAGTTAAGGGCTGAAGAGATAGCACAGGAGGTAAGGTGCTTGCTTTGTACACAGCCAATCCAGTCCAACTCCCCAGCTCCACATATGGTCCACCAGGTTTGTGCCCCCTCAGAAACCCAAAACAAGTTAAAGATGAATTAATCAGTTTTATTCCTTTCCCTTTCTTGTTCTTGACGAAGTTGTTGCAATGACCAAGCTCACATTTTTGGCTATGGTGCTTACCTCTCTAAGCTGTGACACTCACCAGGAATCACACACCCAGTTGCTCCCACATTTTGCACTGGCGCTCCGCAAATCTGCACTCATTTAGCTGTGATGCTTACACATTTCTTCCCCAGGGGTTGCACTCTTTAATCAAGGCACAAAATTTATGGTGATGAGGCTCCTCAGGGCTCGCTGTAGTGCTCACACACAATCACCCCTGAGGCCACACCCCCTGGCTAGGGAGCTCGCTGGGAGTTGCGCCTCTTTAGTGGTTCTTACACACATCACCTTTGGCATTGCCAGAAATTGTCTGAGTATCAGAGACTGCAGAAAATGGATCTGCCAGGATCACACCCAGTGCATGATGAACACCAGGAATTTGAACTCATGACCATCTGCTTGCAAGGCAGGTGCTCTAACTCAGCACCTGTGTGATTGCTCTGGACCCTAAAAGGGCTGAATCTTAAGGTGTTTATATGAAATGAAGTAAGTATGACAATAAAAGATAATTTCTGGAAAGTCTTTCTTATATGCAGAATATGAGTAAATAAAGCAAATGGAGTGGCAAAGCACAACAAAACTCACCCCTAGCCTCAGTGAAAACTATGGTAGATACCGGAAGTATGTGGCTGCATGGAAGGAATGAGTGGTTTGGTGGTGGGATGACACTGAAGTTTTGGGACTGGGAGTAGAGAATTTACACATATGGAAGTGTGAAGCTAAAACCTTTAATATTGGGAACTATTGGTAAACCAATAATTAAAAATAATAAAGTAGCTATACTTTTTTGTCTGGGAAAAAACTTAGAAAAACTAAATATTGTGGAACCAGCAGCTGCTTCCATATATAATTATACTAAATTTCATAATGAGTTCATCATGTCGACCAAGACCATTCATGGTAACTCACAGTTCCAGAAGGCAGAATCTAAACGATGGACATGGGAGTCTCCCGGTGGACGATTCCACAACGAAATAGACCACATCATATTCAATCGACGGTTTTGCCTGACTGATGTCTCTTGTTGTCCCAAAATTTCGAACGGGATCGGACCACCGTCTCCTTCGTGCAAAATTCTACTTCACAGAGCGGGGAGAAAGGACTGCAAAGTTCAAAAAGAGAACTCCCAGAATGACCACCAACTGGGAACTCTTTGGTACTATTGCGGCAACATGGGAAGATGCCATTGTTGACAACATTGACGAGGAATACGATCGACTGGTTCAGCACCTCCATGAATGTGCGAGGAACGCCAAGAGAGAGATAGCCACAAAAAATCGCCTATCTTCGAAAACTCTTGAGCTAATTCGCCAGCGTGGTTTGGCGCATGCCTCAGGCAACCGCAAGCTAACATCCGAGCTCGCAAAGCAGTGCAGAGATGTGATCAAGGAAGACCTCAAAGAGAGAAGAGCAGAAGTACTGGTAGATGCGGCAGAAGCCGGGAAAAGTATTTGTAACGCACGCCTGTCCTTCGCCAACTACAAGACCAAAATGACTGCCCTCCAACATCCTGATGGATCCATCACATCCTCCAGAACGGCGATGGAGAAGATTATCCATGACTTCTACTCAAATCTCTTCGATAGCCATGTCCACTTGCTGACATACCAAATTCCACAGGATGGATATGTCGTTCCCAACGTTCTCCCTTCCGAAATCTGACACGCCATTTCGTCGGTGAAGAAACAAACAGCACCCGGCCCAGACAAGGTCAGACCTGAACACCTGACGAACCTGCCGTCAGTACTCATCAATACACTGGCTCGGCTCTTCACTTGCTACCTGTCTGAATGCAAGGTTCCGTCCCAATGGAAAACCAGCAGGACCGTACTACTGTTCAAGAAGGGAGACATCCATGACATTGGCAACTATCGCCCAATCTGCCTATTATCTGTCATCTACAAGTTGTTCACTCGAGTCATCCTAAATAGGATTGGCAGAACACTAGATGAAGGACAACCATGCGAGCAAGCAGGGTTCCGCAAAGGATTCAGCACCATCGACCATATCCACACGATAACCAAGCTCATTGAGGTTTCTCGGGAGTTCAGGATGCCGCTCTGTCTAACGTTCATTGATTTAAAGAAGGCCTTTGATTCTGTTGAGACGGAAGCGGTCATTGAAGCCCTAGCCAATCAGGGCATTCAAGCCCAATACATCAGGATCTTCTGTGAGCTGTATTGCGGATTCACTACCAGGATCTCACCATTCTACAAAGAAGTGATCGTTGATGTCAAGAGAGGGGTGCGGCAGGGTGATACCATTTCACCGAAACTCTTCAGTGCCACCCTCGAGAACATCATGCGACGACTGGAATGGGAAGGAATGGAAGTGAAGATAGATGGTCGGCAACTACACCACCTCCGCTTTGCTGATGACATTGTTTTAATAACACCAAACATCAGCCAAGCGGCACAAATGCTGGCCGACTTTGACCGTGAGTGTGGAAAGGTAGGACTACAGCTGAATCTTAAGAAGACAATGTTTATGAGAAACAGCCTTGTTCCTGACGCCCCATTCGCTCTCAATGGAACGACCATCTCCGAATGCAACAGCTATGTGTACCTAGGTCGAGAGGTCAACATGACAAATGACCTGGCACCCGAGCTGCGCAGGAGGAAGAGAGCGGCTTGGAACGCCTTCAAGAACATCGAAGAAATAGCTAAGAGGACGAAGAACCTCCGGCTCCGGGCACATCTCTTTGATTCCACTGTTCTTCCTGCATTAACATATGCCTCAGAGACCTGGGCCCTACGAAAACAGGATGAGAACACTATTCGGGTCTCCCAAAGAAGAATAGAAAGAGCTATGCTTGGAATATCACGTTTCACTCAAATGAGAGAAAGAATCCGGAGTTCTGACATCCGTCTACGATCAAGAATCAGGGACACTGTCTCATTTGCCAAGGTGTCGAAAATCAGATGGGCTGGTCACGTAATGAGATTTAAAGACGACCGCTGGACTAGAGCTGTTACCGACTGGATTCCACGGGATGTCAAAAGACCGCGTGGCCGCCCACCTTCCAGATGGTCAGACTTCTTCATCAAGATCATGAACGATCGGTTTGAGGCTCTTCATGTTCCTGGAGCGAACAGATGCCATTGGGCTACACTAGCACGTGACAGGGACAAATGGAGATGTTACTGGCGCCCGCTTGAGCAAATCGACGACTAATGGGAAGTTAAGTGATTAAGTGATTCATAAAGAAGCTTGAAGTGTGGCACTCTTACTGATATTAAACTATAATACTATGGGTTTCAATAAAGAAAATGTACTGACTTGCTGCTCCACCATCCCAGTTGAGGCCTGCCTCCAGAGTACATCACCAGATTTATTTCACAACTGGAGTCAGTGCCTCCCCCCACCCCCCCCCACACACACACACCACCACCACCACCACCACCAGCCTCCACACCCAAGCTGCGCCATATTAAGGGCTCACACCATAGCTCCTAAAGCACATGTCACGTAACTACATGCTGCTCAAAGTAACTTCCTGTCATTCTGTGAGGCTGGGCAAGAAGATAGAGAGCAATCTCCAGCTTAATCCCTCAGCATCTTCCAGGGGAATTAACTACAAAGACTCACCTCCAGCAAAGCAAGAATGCTAAAAAAAACACTGGATTCTCTAGTGAAAACAGTATCAATGAAGACATAAACAAAACCAGTAAATCCTTGGGCAGTGTCTTTTATGACACTATGATGAGGATGTTTGATGAGTTCAAAGAAACGAGAGTCAGCAAAGCACAAGAAAGTATGAGAATCAAAATGAAAAAAATCACTACAGTCAGAAGAGAAGAACGTGGTAGGTGATATTTTAAAAAAAAGTCAATAGACGCTCAAAACAGCAGAATCACAGAAGCTGAGCAAAAGATTGAGGAACTTCAAGGTGAGAAGGAGAACTCGCTAGGAAACAGCAGAAGCAGAAAATAGTCTGAAAAGAAATAAACAGCATACCAGAAAACTATGGGATGAGTTCAAAAGGAACAATATAAGAATCATCAGAGTCCCTGAAAAACAGGAAAGCAACAGTGATGAAGAAACATTAGTTAAAGAAATCATAAGAAATTCACAGGGGCTGGAGCAATAGCACAGTGGGTGGGGCGTTTGCCTTGCACGCAGCCGATCTGGGTTCGATTCCCAGCATCCCATATGGTCCCCTGAGCACTGCCAGGAATAATTCCTGAGTGCAGAGCCAGGAGTAACCCCTGTGCATCACTGGATGTGACCCAAAAAGCCAAGAAAGAAAGAAAGAAAGAAAGAAAGAAAGAAAGAAAGAAAGAAAGGAAGGAAGGAAGGAAGGAAGGAAGGAAGGAAGGAAGGAAGGAAGAGAAATTCCCAAAGTTGGGGCTGGAGGGAAAGGGGACAGGCTGGTTGGTGATCATTCGCCATTTATTCTAATCTCTGTCCTATTCTAGTCTCATTCTCTGCTCATGTTCCAGTCTCCCCTGCACGTCCCATTCCATTTTCCTCCCTGCCCCTCATTCCCATTTCCTCACACCCCATCTCACATCCTTCATTCTCAAAATAATCCCCCAGATTTTGGATAGCAAATACACATAGCTGAGGTACCACAATCAATATATGTAAAACCCTTCCTTTTGGGGAAGCTCTTCTAGGACAATATCTCATCCTGCTAGGAGATCCACCCAAAGGCAGAATTTTATCTAAGGGTGTATTTCTCTTCCTTAGTCCAAATCCATTTAAAAGGTCATCATAAATTTACTTCTTAAGGGAGCACCAAATAAAGGGTGCTGGGAAGATCCGCCCAAGATGGGACATGCATGCTGAAAGTAGACTGTAGACCGAACATGATTGCCACTCAATTCCTCTTTTGCAAACCACAGCACCCAGAAGGAGAGAGAGAACAAAAGGGAGTGCCCTGACACAGAGGCAGGGTGGGATGGGAGGATGGGGGGGTGGGGTGGGAGGGATACTGGGATTGGTGGGAGTGGAGAATGGGCACTGGCGGAGGGATGGGTACTTGATCATTGTATAACTGAAGCCCAAGCACAAAAATTTCTAAGTCTACAACTGTACCTCATGGTGTTTCACTAATAAAAATTTTTTTAAAATTTACTTCTTAATAATCTTTCTAGTCATTTTGTATGGACACGGTAAGAGATATATTAAGTTTAAAGGGTGGCTCTCCTGGAAACATCTTGCTATATATCCCAGACTACAGTCTTCAGGCCAGATTAGTCCTGTCTAACCCCAGCAGTGCCCTTATTCAATTATTTCTTTTTGGGTCATAACAGTCTGTCCATGACTGTGCTCTTAATTATAAGGTTTATGCCACTAGGCCTGTTCTTTTCGATGCTAGGGTAGCTCACTGCTTGCCCTGGGTCCATCCAAGTCCCTTTGTTGGGACCCTCCTCTTGGGGTGCTAGGAAGTAAGGGCAACTGAGGCTTAAGTCGAGTAAATATGACAGATGCCCAGAGTAATTTTTTAGCAAAGAAAAATCAGTTTAATAACTCAAATATGGACAATTTACATCACAGTAATTATAAATAAAAAATAGGAAAGACCTGGAATAATTATCCAATGTTAAGCAGCCTGGGAGTCAAAGAGATGGGGAGATTTCATGTAACAAGGAATGATGATTTCATTGTTACTCTATGATTAAAATGATTAGTTTCTCAGAGCTGTAAAGATAATTCAGCTGGGGGCACAGCAGGTAGGGCATTTGCCTTGCACGTGGCCGACCCGGATTCGATCCCCAGCATCCCATATGGTCCCCCGAGCACAGCCAGGAGTAATTCCTGAGTGAAGAGTCAGGAGTAACCCCTGTGTATCGCCGAGTGTGACCCAAAAAGAAAAAAAAAAAGATAGCTGGGCTGGAGTTCATGCTTTGTATGCAGGTGACCCAAGTTGAAGGCGAAGATTTGGTCCCTGAGCACAGAGGCACGAGTGACCTCTAAGCACTACTGGGAATAGCCCCAAAGTAGGAGTAAATATTATTCAGAGTCAATTAATTCCCAAGTTACAAAAATATAGCATTAACTGCCTTCCTGTGCTATACAAGGACATTACTCTAAAGTAAAATATGCAAAGGACATAAAGGAAAGAAAAAAGCAGTATTTCACTTGCATATACAAAATTCAGAATCCTTAGAAGAATCTGACCTTACAAGTCACAGGGTCTGATTTGGGAGTATAGATGATTAACAGATAAGGAAAGCAGAGCACAGAGAAGAAGTTAATGATAAACACAGAGGAATGGGAGTGCCTCGGGAGCACTGTGATGAGTGTAACCCAATTAAACTAAGCTTCCTGCATTGAGGGAGAAAGGACGGAGGAGAAAGGATGAACCAATGTTATCCAACATGTTCTCCCTTGAACACATTTTTCTTCTTTATCTCCTCTCACATCTTTCTAAGCAAGTTTTATTCAATAAAAATTACCTTGCTTCACAAAAAAACAAAAAAGGAAAGAAGGAAGGATGGAAGGAAGAAAGGAGGGAGGGAAGAGTGGAAAGAAAGAAGTCAGTGTAAAAAGTTGGGTCAGCCAACTCCAGATACATTTATTTGTATATTTAGAAATTAGAATTATGGAATAGACTGGAAAAAGTATAAACCACTGTGTAATCACCAAGAAACTAGGGAAATCCCGTGGCTCTCTCTCGCCGCCTGTGTTCGGTGGTCTCGGGCCGCTTCCCCACCCAGGATGGCCAATGCCAAGCGTGGACAAAGGAGGAAACGAGGGCAAAGCTGGTTGGTGATCAGTTGCCATTTATTCCATTCTCCCCACGCACCTGCTCCTGCATTCTTCCCCTACATTCTTCTCTCCCTATAAACCTTGCTCATCTCTCCATGCTCCCACTCGCCACCTTGGTCTCTCTCTAGTCTCTCCCCAACTCCCCTGCATTGGGGGTAGCACAATCAACACATCAAAGTCCTTCCCAATCGCAGATTAGTTTCAAGGGCAAAATGCCTCTTAGGGTTTTTTTTTCCTTTCCTTAGTCCAATAACTTAATCAACATCTTTATTAACATCTTAATTCTACTTCTTAATATTAATTATTTTGTATGGACACAGTAAGAGATACATTAAGCTTGTAGGGTGGCTTTCCTGGGGGCATCACACTATAGATCTCAGACTACAGTGCTCAGCCAGATTAATCTTTCCTAACCCTAGCAAGGTCTGAATCTAGTTGTTACTTTTTGGATCATGACAGAATTTGTCCATGACCATGCTCTTATAGTTAAGTATTATGGTGCTTTGATCAGGCCCATTTCAATTCCAGGGTAGCTCATAGCTTGGGTCCACCCAGTCCCTTGTCGGGACCCTGCTTTTGGGGTGGTAGGAAGTAAGGGAAACTGAGGCTTAAGCCAAGAGAACAGATGCCCAGAAGTGAATATTATTCGGACTCAATTAACTCCCAAGTTACAAAAGCATAGCATTAACTGTCTTCCTGTGCTCATACAAAAAAGACATTACTCTGAATTAACTATGCAAAGGACACAAGAAGAAGAGAAAAGCAATATTTACAAATTAACAGAGTCTGATTAGGAGATAAAGGTGATTAACTGGTTGGGGAAGCAGAGCACAAAGAAAGAGTTTACAAATAAACACAGAGGAATGGGAGCACTGTGATGGGAGTAACCCAATAAACCTAAGCTCCCTGTGGCAAGGCAGAGAGGACAAACCAATGTTTTCCTGCAAACCCTGATAAAAGGAAGAGCAACAGAAGTAACCAACTGGGAGGGAGGGAGGAGGAGGAAGCAAGTGTAACTGCACTAACAGCTCATCTTTTATAGCAGAAAATCAATCAATGATGTAGAAAACTGAAATATGAGGTTTAGAAAAATCAATGCTTCTTAACCTCTTCATGATTTAAGTGTTTTAATCATCATTCTCCTTAAACTGGGGGCATTTTTAGTAACTAATATCCCCTTAATAGAAAAAATATTTACAGAACATTTAAAGAACAATTCTTCTTCACTGCTGAATTCAATTAAAATTGATCTTAGATTGTGATAATCTAGTGAGCAGGGATCAATTTTTACAAAACCCTTTCTGGCTAACCTCATCTTAAACTTTCATATCTCTTTTCATTTTTCTTAGTGTATATAAATGTGACTAGATGTTTTAAAACAACATTGGAAGTATTAAATTGGGTGCTCCCAAGCAGTGTTCCTGGGATCCTGAGTCAACAGGATTTTCATTGCCAAGGCCAGGTGATAGCCAGCTGCTGGGACTCAGTGCTGCTGAAGGGGAAAGTCTTCAAGGCAACAGCCATAGATTCTTAGGAACACACCATACACACACACACACCACCACCACCACCACCACCACCACCACCACCACCACCACCAACACACCACACCTCTCCTCCACTATCTTCCACCTTCTTTGAGTTGGGAGTTGAGGGCAGGTGGCAGGCAGGAATCAAACCCAGGGCTTCACAGATGCAAGGCAAGGGCTCTTTTACTGGCCTACATGCCCAACTTTCTTCCACATTCTTTCCTGACCTATTGTAAAGGTCTCTGAGAAATGTTTCACTAGTCTCTAGTGTGCCTGGGGCTTTGGGTTAGAAGAATTATCCCCCTAAAGACCAAGGAGGATAAATCAGAACCATGGACAGTAACCACCACAGCTGCCCAAACCAACTTGGGATTCTCACCAAGCTAGTTCCTCCAGGAGCCCCAGCCAAGGCTGGTGGTGGGCACCTTCAGGTCAAATCCATGATCCTCCTCTAAGTCAGTCTTAGAAAACCCTCCTGAGAAAGATACCAGAAGTGCTGAGGAATAAAATCCCAATGTGCTGTAACAGCTGAAAGTGGGGGTGAGTGGAAAGAAATTAAGTCAGTAAAGTCATGTTAATTATTTACATGTTAATTTACTAACCATAACTAAACCACTTGGAAAAATACAAAAATCCTAAAATGGTGATAGTCAAGTTTCCTGCGTCCTTGTCCTCCAGTTGCTTAGTTCCCTTCTGATATAATGAGCTCAAGGATCACTCCTGGTGGGCTCAAAGATCCGTGTGCGGGGCTGGGGATCAGACCTGGGTTGACCACAAACAGAACAAGTGCTTTTCCTGCTGTACTATTGCTCTAGCCCCTATCTTTCCCCTTCAGAGAAGTGGCAATGTATTATACAGTGGGCTTTGGTGTATCCTTTTCTTTACAACAGATCTTGACAATCTTTCTAAATACTTCCCTTAAATGTTTGAGGGTACAGTGCCAGCCAGCAGGTCAACCTGTACCAACGGGGAGAGTATATCAGCAGCCTGATGGTGCCTTTAAGCTTCCTGATACCCCCAAATTGCCACTGTGCCTCTGGCTGGACCCCAACAACAAGAGACCAAGTTTCCCCAGAAATTAAACAGCCAAAAATTAGGTATATGGGGGCCACATCCACAAACCACCTCCATCTCAGCTATGCAAGCTCATTTTTCAGTCTTATTTCAGAGACTCATAAATAAATATCAAAAGAGATCAAAAGCCACAGTTTTTTTTTATCTCGAGCTCTGAGGTAAAAAAAAAAGAAAGGCTGAACAGGCTGAACAGACCAGGGTAAATCAAATGAGGGTCAGGTCAGCCTAGTGTTCACCCAAGCAGAGCCCCCAGCAGCCATCTGCTTTCACAATCCAAAATCATCACCATACCCCCGGTTGGATTCCACCGTCTTTGGAAGAACCTCACTGAGATATAATCTGCTGAAAATTCAGGGATAGGGGTTTTGTGACTGAAATCTCCAGGCTTTCTCGAGGTCAGGATGGGCTACCTCTCCCCTACTTCCCTGTACTTCCAGAAGCCTCAGCAGTCACATTCACATCCCAAAGTTGTCGTTAAAAAAATGACTCCAGTCTTCCTGATAAAAAATACTGAATACCCTAAACAAGCGTGATGAACTTTTAGTACTTGTATTGCAAACCATAATGCACAAAAGGAGAGAGAGAAAGAAGAAAAGTGCCTCCCATAGAGGGGGGTGCTGTTGGAGGATGGTGGGAGGGAAATGGGGAACATTGGTGGTGGGAAATGGACACTGGTGGAAGGATGGGTGTTGGATCATCGTATCACTGAAATCCAATCATGAGTAGCTTTGTAATGGTCTATCTCATGGCTATTCAATTAAAAAGTTAACTAAAAAATAAATAAATCTGCATGTGTTTACACTGTGGAATATTACTTGGCCATAGAAAAGATAAAATCATGTAATTTGCTGCTACATGGATGAATCTGGAGAGTGCCATGCTGAATGAAATTAGTCAGAGGGAGAGAGACCAACACAGAATAACGAATGCCCAAAGGCAATGGCAATGAAGAATATGAAAACTGGTCGTCAGGGGCCAGGGTGATAGTACAGCGGTAGGGTGTTTGCCTTGCATGCGGCCTGACACAGGTTCGATTCCCAGCATTCCATATGACCCCCAAGCACCACCAGGAGTAATTTCTGAGTGCAGAGCCAGGAGTAACCCCTGAGCATCACCGGGTGTTACCCAAAAAGAAGGAAGGAAGGAAGGAAGGAAGGAAGGAAGGAAGGAAGGAAGGAAAAAACTGGTTGTCAGTAGGAAACTTGCTACTTGTGGGGGAAAGACTGAGGGATGGATAGGGAGTGGGCAATGACTATGGTGTAGGGAAGTGTCCATGAGCACACACACAGAGACCCTTCACCATCCAAACGCACAGAGAAGCCACTCTAAGGACTAAGCTCCTAGGACAGTAGGCAAGGTTTTCATCCCATGTAGCATCAGTTTGGGGTGGTTCATATTTCATGGCACACTTACTTGGCCAACATCAGTAGCAGAGGCAAAGAGCATGTGAAGATGGGCATGCGGGCAGGACAGTGCCACCTGACACAGTTGGCAGCATATCCCCTACCAGATGTTCCCAAACTTATTTAGCTTACTGCCCCCTCTTCCAAAAGAAAGAAAGAAAGAAAGAGAGAGGAAGGAAGGAAGGAAGGAAGGAAGGAAGGAAGGAAGGAAGGAAGGAAGGAAGGAAGAGACGGAGGGAGGGAGGGAGGGAGGGAGGGAGGGATGAAGGGAGGGAGATAGAGAAAGAAAAGGAAAAAGTGATAAATAAAAAGAGAGAGAAAGAAAGAAAGATGGAAAGAAGGAAAGAAAGAGAAAAAGAAAGGAGAGAAGGATGGAGGAAGGAAGGAAGGAAGGAAGGAAGGAAGGAAGGAAGGAAGGAAGGAAGGGAAAGGAGAAAGAAAGAGAAAAAAGATAGAGAAATAAAGAAGAAAAAAAGAGAAAAAGAGAGGAAGGAAGAGAGAGAAGGAAGAGAGAAAGAAGGAAGGAAAGGAGAGAGGAGAAAAGGAGGGAAGGAAGGAAGGAAGGAAGGAAGGAAGGAAGGAAGGAAGGGAAGGAGGGAGGGAGGGAGAGAGAGAGGGTAAAGGAGAAAGATAGAGAAAAAGAAAGAGAAAGAAAAGGAAAAAGTGATAAATAAAAAGAGAGAGAAAGAAAGATGGAAAGAAGGAAAGAAAGAGAAAAAGAAAGGAGAGAAGGATGGAGGAAGGAAGGAAGGAAAGAAGGAAGGAAGGAAGGAAGGAAGGAAGGAAGGAAGGAAGGAAGATAGAAAGGGAAAGGAGAAAGAGAAAAAAGAGAGAAATAAAGAAGGAAAAAAGAGAAAAAGAGAGGAAGGAAAAGAGAAGGAAGAGAGAAAGAAGGAAGGAAAGGAGAGAGGAGAAAAGGAAGGAGGGAAGGAAGGAAGGAAGGAAGGAAGGAAGGAAGGAAGGAAGGAAGGAAGGAAGGAAGCGCTCAGCAAGCCTCTGGAAATCCACCTTCTTTAAGTTGCCCCCAGCGGTACCCAAGACCACTCCCACCATTCCAGATCATTCCACACTCCTAGGTGGCAGTATCACCCTTCTTGGCCAGCCACAGGGTGAGTAGATAAAAAAGGAATGAGTCAGAAGCCCTCCCATCAAGGTCTAACAGTGCATATCTCCTGTATTACCTCTAATCCTCAAACCCACACCTCTGAACTCTCACAAATAAGCGAAGTGGACATCGCAGAGGTCACGTGAGCTACCAAAGGTCAAAGCCAGCACCAAGAAGCCATGAAGGAAAGAAAGACTTGAGTCCAGGTGTGTGGAGATGATAAAACAAGTTTGTGTTCTAGGGAGTGGTGCCATCCTCAAATCCCCGGGGCAGGTGCAGCCTCAGAGCAAATGGTCTCCTTAGCACCATCTCCTCTGGGATGGACTTGTGCAGGGATGGCCCCACCTTCCCCAAACACCATGTGAAGCCCTGCCCTCCAGGGGTGCCTTCAGGATTGATCCTCTCTGGAAGGTGACAGAGGCCTGGCTCCCAAAGCTTCCTCCTGGAAGTCACACGTGTCACTTGTACTAGTGAGAGCAAGTCTACAGGGTGCCTGGGGGAATAGCCACTTGGGGTAACCAGCACTGTAGCCCATTCTGCAGGAGGCACAGTCCCTCCATCCTGGTCTGTCCCCACTTCCCAGCCACCCCTCCAGGGACCCCTGTCTGTCCCTGGAGACCCCCACTGAACACACAAGCCTTCAGTGAGCCACTGCATCTTCCCTGCTCTCAGGGCATCAGCCTGGAACTGCCCACAGAGACAGGGGATATCCCCAATTCCCGCCAGGTCACAAGAAAACAGGTTCTAGTCCCAGGGTGGAAAGCACAGTTGACAAACCGTCCCAGAGGGAGGGCCTTCCAAGTGGCCTGAAAGGGGCAGGGATGCTGATAAGAGGAAGCTGCTGGGGGCTCTGAGACACTGACTCCACTTTGCCTGCAAAATCCCTTCCTCTCACTCCCCAGAGAATCTGCCCCTGAGGGCCGTAGAGGCTGCCCTTCTAACCCTGGAACAGGTTCTCCTCCTCCTGACTGCCTCCCCTCCCTGAGACTCCCAAAGGCCAGCCCAGGCTGGTGCTTAAAGTTTCATCAGAAAGTTAAACCTCCTTGCCTACAGCCATCACTACCAAATGTGTCCACTTCAGAGTCACCAGCCTCTGGGAGGAAAGTCGTCTCTGGCCAGGCTCCTGGGGCGAGTATGAATGAAGAGTCGGGATGCCAGCTTCAGTCTTGGCACTGGAAGGGGGTCTCCAGTCCAGTCACCTGCCTCTCTCTGAGCCTGCTTTGTCCACCTGCCATGTGCAAAGAGGGAATGATTCGGACCACATTTCCCCAGAGCCAAGCAACCTTTGTATTTCAGAGGCCAAATCGCCCGAACTGTCCTCTCGTTAAAACTGTGATGGAAGATGACAAATACAGGAAAGCAGAGAAAATATCTGTTTGCTAAGCCTTTCTCTAGAGGGTTCTTACACCTACAAGAAATAGCTCTTGGGCCTGAGCGATAGTACAGCGGGTAGGGCATTTGCCTTGCACGCAGCCAACCTGCGGCCAACGTGGGTTCCATCCCCAGCATCCTACATAGTCCACAGCACTGCCAGGAGTGATTCCTGAGTAATTCCTGAGTGCAGAGCCAGGAGAATCCCTGAGCAACGCTGGATGTGACCCAAGAAACCAGAGACAGAGACAGAGACAGAGACAGAGGGGGGGGAAGGAGGGAGGGAGGGGGGGGGGAAGAGTGAGAGAGAGAGAGAGAGAGAGAGAGAGAGTGAGAGAGCTTCTCAGGAGACCAGAGATAAAGCACAGCCATAGGGTGGTTGCCTTGCACGCAGCTGACCCAAGTTGAATCCCTGGCATCCCATATGGTTCCCCAAGCACAACCAGGTGTAAGCCCTGAGCACCGCAAGGTGTGGACACAACAAAAAAACAAAACAGCTCTTCTCTCCAACTCCTGTGCGGCATTACCCACATTGGACACAAGATGGCACTGCTCCTCTGTGTGCTTTCAACTCTTGTTCAGTCAGTAAACCTTTGGCTGGGCCCACTAGAAATTCCACCCAGGGTGACAGACACCAGAAAGCAGCTGTTATCCCAAATCCAATGAATAAAGTGTTCTCCCTCAGTCAAGCCTCCTCTGTGAGTTGAGTCCGTCTATTCCCACTCTATAGATGAAAAGATCAAGGCTGCTACAAAGGACCAAGTCACAGATAACTTGGAAGTATAGTGTGCCCTACTCCTAAAAATAAGAGTTTACCTAGGAGCAGGTAAGACGGTAGAGACAACAAGATAAGATGACGGCAGCAGGCACTCTGGTGGAGGGTGTGGGACGGTAGCATTGAATGCATGAAACCCTATCGCAAACAGTACTGCAAGTCCTGGTACCTCGTATAAAATTTTTTAAAAGAATGATCACTTGACTTCCCGTTACTCATCGATTTGCTCGAGCGGATGCCAGTAACGTCTCCATTCATCCCTGTTGCATGCTAGTGTAGGTCAATGGCATCTGTTCGTTCTAGGAACATAAAGAGCCTCAAACCAATCGTTCAGGGTCTTGTCGAAGAAGTCTGACCATCTCGTAGGTGGGCGGCCACATGGTCTTTTGACATCCCGTGGAATCCAGTCAGTAACAGCTCTAGTCCAGCGGTCATATCCAAATCTCATTATGTGTCCAGCCCATCTGATTTTCGACGCCTTGTCAAACGAGAGAGCGTCCCTGATTCTTGACGGTCGACAGAGGTCGGAACTCTGGATTCTTTCTCTCATTTGAGTGAAGCATGATACTCCAAGCATAGCTCTTTTGATTCCTCTTTGGGAGACCTGAATAGAGTTCTCATCCTGTTTTCCTAGGGCCCAGGTCTCTGAGGCGTATGTTAATGCAGGAAGAACAGTGGAATCAAAGAGATGTGCCCGGAGCCGGAGGTTCTTCGTCCTCTTAGCTATTTCTTTGATGCCTTGAAGGCGTTCCAAGCCGCTCTCTTCCTCCTGTGCAACTCAGGTGCCAGGTCATTCGTCATGTTGACTTCTTGATCTAGGTACACATAACTGTTGCATTCGGAGATGGTCATTCCGTTGAGAGCGAATGGAATGTCAGGAACGAGACTGTTTCTCATAAACATTGTCTTCGTGAGATTCAGCTGGAGTCCGACCTTTCCACACTCACGGTCGAAGTCAGCCAGCATTTGTGCCGCTTGGCTAATGTTTGGTGTTATTAGAACGATGTCATCAGCAAAGCAGAGGTGGTGTAGTTGCCGACCGTCTATCTTCACTCCCATTCCTTCCCATTCCAGTCATTTCATTTCATTTCATTTCATCATCCTGTTATTCGTCGATTGCCTCGAGCAGGCCCCAGTAACGTCTCTTTCATCCTAGCCCTGAGACTATATTCAAGGCTCTTTAGGAGAATGAGACCCATCATTGTTACTGGTATTTGGCATATTTGGTACGCCACGGGGAGTTTGCCAGACTCTGCCCTGTGGGCAGGCTACATTCGATAGCCTGCAAGTTTGTCCAAAGTAGGAAGGAGACAATAAGATGTCATAAAAAAAAGTTCTGATAAGATGTCGCGCGGCCGCGCGGTTCCGGGAGCTGGATTTTGTAGTCTCTGAGTCTTGGCCGCTGATGGGATTACAGGGCGCCAGGGGGCCAGGTGGTGGGTGTGACCCCCGCCTACTGAAATTTGGAGGATCTGGGTGGAAGATGCTCGACTCCAATCCGAGTAGGCTTGGAGGTCTCGGCTGTGTAATCCCATCCCATTCCAGTCGTCGCATGACATTCTTGAGGGTGGCACTGAAGAGTTTCGGTGAAACCCTGACGAACCCCTCTATTGACATTGATGATCACTTCTTTGTAGAATGGTGAGGTCCTGGTAGTGAATCCATAATACAGCTCACAGAGGATCCTGATGTATTGAGTTTGAATGCCTGATTGGCTAGGGCTTCGATGACCGCTTCCGTCTCAACAGAATCAAAGGCCTTCTTTAAATCAATGAACGTTAGACAGAGCGGCATCTTGAACTCCCGAGATACCTCAGTGAGCTTGGTTATCGTGTGGATATGGTCGATGGTGCTGAATGATAGTCTACATTTTAAAAGATCTTATAGTTTATCAAGCACGTTCATAACTTAATCATCGTAGGAACCCTCTGGGATATCACCCTCCCTATTTTGCATGTGGGAAAACTGAGGCAGAGCAAAATTATCCGCCAAATATACATAACTGCCAAGGAACAGGTCAGAAGGTAAGGCCCTGGGGTTCAGAATGATAGGAAAGTGGGGAGGGTTTTTGCCTTGTACACAACCCAACTGGGTTTGATCCCCAGCATCCCTATGGTCCCCCAAGTACCGCCAGGAGTGATTCCTGAGTGCAGAGCCAAGAATAACCTCTGAGTATAGATGGGTGTGGCCCAAAAAAGCAAAAAAAATAAAAAGAGAAAGAAGGTGAGTCTCTAAAACTGTCCCTTTTCCCTCCAAGAGCTTATTCTTAACACAGGTGTTCCTGGAAGTATTAGAATTCACTAGAGGGATGACAGATGCTTAACTAGGCCCTCATTTCTTAAACTGTGGGTTGCAATCCCAAAGCTGCTCCTACAGCTGAAGGTTGGGATCATGGAAAATTTGGCAATAGTCAAAGGCCTCTGAACACTCAACAACCGAAAACTGATTCAAAATCAAAAGCACAATGAATCCGAGGTGTCTCTGAGAGTGCTCACCAGTGTTGCATTTGTCAGGCAAAATGGGGTTCCTCAAGTTGACACCTGATTGATCATTTCTCAAGAAAAGTAAATATTCAATCCTTAATTGTACACTTGAAACAAACACAGTGCATCTCAATTATACTTCAAGTAAAAAGGAATTAACTGGAATAATTTTTCACTTTGTATTTTCATTTGATCATATTCCCACCCCCCCCCCCCAGCCTCTGAAGCTATAATTGATATACAACGTTGAGAAGATATTAAGTGTACGATGTGTGTGGGCAGGCGCTGGGTAGCAAGCCACGTGCCTCACCTGTGTAGCAGAGCACAGGCATGGACCGATGATTAAATAGACTCTATGGTGAAATTGTCGCCATAAAGAGGCTAACACATCCCTCATCTCACTTCCCATTGTGTTGTTGCTGTTATGGTGAGAACATTACATGAGCTCAAGGCTCATAGCAACTTCTGTGTATACAACACAGGGTTGTCAAGTCACCGTTCCATACACTGAAGCCCCACAACTTACTCAGTTAAAAATGTGTGCCCTTTGATTGACGTCTCCCCATTCCTGGCACCTGCTAGCTTGGGCAGCTACCAGGCTGCTCTTTGCTTTTACTAGTTTGACTTGAAATCACACCATATTTGTCTTTCTTTGACTTACCATAATGCTCTTAAGGCCCGCCCATGTTGTTGTGATAACAAGCTTTTGAAAAATAAATAAATAAACTCTGGATGACCACTTTAGTTATTCGGTGGGGGGGAGATATGGGGGGGGGACTCCCTTACCGGCAAATCTTCTACAACTGGGCTGGCAGTTCAATGAGAGGAACAGAGGATGTGGTGTTATGTGGGCCCTGAGGTGACAGGGACTACCCAGGCCACCCAGATGATTCTCAGGGACCTCCAGGGCCCCACCCAGTAGCTCTCAGCAGCCTCCAGGGCTCACCCTGTGCTCCTCAGGGAACCACATGGTGCTGTCCATCAAACCAGGGTTGGTCACAAAATGTGAGCCTTAACCCCTGTATTGTCTTTCCAGCAGCCCTTAGAAGCCACCTTGAACCTGTTTGTGTTTACAGGCCATGACTACTTTATATATTCAGAGCCGAATGAGAGATAGAGACAAAAAGACAGATCTCATACCTAAGCGATGCTCTCATGCCCCAAGAAAGCCAAATGGCTCCTAGATGCATTGCTAAAATCTCAAATCAAGGGACTTGGGGAACAAGTGAAGGTGCATCCACACCACAGCCTGCCCAGGTGGAAGAATCTAAGCTGCGGCTGATGAATTCTTGTTCCTGGAAGCAGAAGGTATAACTTGGAAAGAAAAAAATTCACATTAGTGCCACTTATTCAAATTTGATAGGTCTTGTAATTTCGCTTGTATTTCATTTGTGAATTTGCTTTCTGTTTCATAGTCACATGAGGGCTACAAGCATACATTTATACCTAGTTTTATGCTTATACAGACTTAAGTGATATGACAAAATTAATTTGTCAACACTCAGCGTCGCTGGAAACATTTTTCCCTTTATAAGGACTGCACAGGGGCCAGAGTGATAGCATAGTGGCTTTTTTCTGGCATGCAACCAACACAGGATCAATCCCTGGCACCCCGTATGATCCCGTGAGCCCCCAGGCGTGATCTCAAGTGCAGAGCAGGTGTAAGCCCTGATCACAGCCGGGTATGAACAAATAAATGGACTGTGCAAGGGGGCAGAGAGATGACTTAAAGAGCCAGAGCACACAGGGAGCTTGCAAAGGCCCTAATTTTGATTCCCAAAACTACATACCCATCCCATCCCCAACTCCAGCACTGCCAGGTATGACTCCAAGAACCCCAGTATCACCAGACCTGAAAAGTATAACGCACCAAACAAAACTAGGCCTGGTATTGCCAGTCCTCCCTAGACCACTGAGCACTGCTGGAGAGAGCCCCCTGAAAAAGAAAAAACGATGCACACACAATGAAAGAAAGATGTCCAGGGCTGGTAAGATGGTAGAGGGATTAAGGCTTTTGCCCTGTACACACTGACCCCAGTTTGATCTCCGGCACCACAGAGGGTCCCCCAAGCACTGCCCAGTGATCTCTGAGCACAGACCCAGAAGTAACCCCATCCTGAGAACCTCAAGGTGTGACCCAAGTCCCCCACCAAAATGAAAAGGATTTTACCCAGTCAAGTCAGAGAAACACTGACCATCATCTTTCCCTTAGGAAAGGTCACCACCGCTGACCTGTGGAGCAGCCCCTCCCTTCCTGCACAGGAGCCTGGGAAAGGTAGCTCCTGGCCACACGCTGGGCCGGAAAAGGACAAGCCCTACTCTCCATCCTGCCCTGCTGGGAGGGGTGGGTGGGGAGCTGGGGCTTCTCTGAAAGAAGGCTACTTGCCACTGGTGTGCAAAGGGCCTCAGTGCTGAGGCTTAACAGGTCCACTTTCCCCCTTCTGACACATGGACAGAATATCTGGAACCTGCCTTCCTTTAGGCTATTACTAAACTCTTCTAAAATCCCAACTAGCTTGTACTTATGGCATTCAAGAGGATAGTTATCTCAAGCCCTCCACAGCAATCTTCCTCCCATCTCCTCAGTCTCAGAGGCTGGATGTGTCCACACTCAAAACCAACATCAAAGTTCACCGATTTAGAGGGTACACTGGCCATTGATGGTGGGGGGTGTTTGTTTTTGTTTGTTTTGTTTTGGACCACACCCAGTTGTGCTCAGGGTTTACCCTAGGCTCTGCACTCAGAGATCACCCCTGCCTGGAATCAAAGCCAGGTCAGCCACATGCAAGGAGAGTGGGTGGAAGTAATCCTATTCACGGTACTACCTCCGGCCTGGTATGTTAGCACATAGGATCTCATGAATCTCTGCCACTTGCTTATCTTGCCTAATATCAGCTGAACCTTTCAGGTTGATGAATAAGACTGTCAACTCATCATTTTTAAAGAGCTATATAACATTTCAGAGTTTGGAATAAACTCACCATACCTCTAGGGAGAAACTGTCAAGTTGTGTTTAAGCTTTTTTTTTTTTTTCATTATCTTCACAAGCAATGTCCTTTCTTGAATCGACTCCAGGATGTGAGCTATATCATTATGGAGTCTAGTTTAGTTCACCTAAATGTGATGTTATTGTTGACAGGATCTTTGCACAGATCTGAGCAGCAGCTATATGCAGGGCACAGTTCTGGACATAAAGAAGTAAACAAGACTTTGCCCTCCTCCCAGCAGGGAAATTCTAAGAAGTATTTATATAACTAGTATTTATTAATTATATGCTACCTATGTAATTAATTATATGCTATCGAATGTAGCCTGCCCACAGGGCAGAGTCTGGCAAACTCCCCGTGGCATACCAAATATGCCAAATACCAGTAACAATGATGGGTCTCATTCTCCTAAATAGCCTTGAATATAATCTCAGGGCTAGGATGAAAGAGACGTTACTGGGGCCTGCTCGAGGCAATCGACGAATAACAGGATGATGAAATGAAATGAAATGCTACCTATGTATTATAGTATACCTAGTATCTATATATCTCTATCCAATGGACAAAGTGAAAGTACTTCAGAGAAAATATATCTGTATTCTATTTATACTAGTGCAAGCAAACCCATTGCACTCATTTCCTAATATTGAGTAATAAATTACCACCAACTTACTGCCTAAATAATACATATTTATTATGTATAATTAAATTATCATTATAATAATAGTTATGTTTATTATCTCACAAGTTTCATGTGGCCTTCTGTGTCTGATTTTGTTTACTTAGCACAATATTTCAAATTTGTTAAGTGCATGAACCAATTAGGGACTCCTCACCAGGCTGTTTTTACTCGGGGCCCAGAGTGGGGTGGGTGAGAGCCCTTCCTGCCCCAAGGGACCCAGCCCCGACAGCTGATCTCCACTATCCAACCGCCACCACGCTCCAGGCCACTTTCCTGTCACATCATAAGACACTTCCTACCCATTTTCATTAATTACCACACCATATTTGATGGGGTTCAGACAGTAGGCAACAAATCATAGAGAGAAATATATAAATATATGCCTCTCGGAGAGCCCGGCAAGCTACCAAGAGTATCCCGCCCGCACAAGCAGTGCCTGGCAAGCTTCCCGTGGCATAATCAATATGCCAAAACCAGTAACGACAACAGGTCTCATTCCCTTGACCCTGAAAGAGCATCCAATCATTGGGAAAAGACAAGTAAGAAGAGGCTGCTAAAATCTCAGGCCTTGGAGGAATAGAAATGTTACTGGCACCTGCTCGAGTAAATCAATGAACAACGGGATGACAGTGATACAATGACAGTGATGAACCAATTAGCTACTTGTTGGATATTAACCCTAAGTATTTTAAGCTTCATCAGTGAATTGCCCCTTTTCTTCCTCCAGAGAAACTTACTGCGCTCTGGCTGGCATCCCTACTTAAAGTTTATCTTTAACCTTTCCCTTGTATTTTACCTCTTATTACCACAGTTCCCCAAGTCAGTCTTGATTACTTATAAGTGAAACTTTCTGGTAATTCTGAACTTTGTATTTGTACTGCTTTGTATTTGAAGTGCTGTGTATTTGTACCTGCTTTTCTATTTCCCCGATAGCCTTTTTATATTTTCCTAGAGAGCAACGTTCTTTGGTTAAACACAGAAAGACCATTAATGTTATGCTCCTAGTATTTGGGAGTTGATTGACTCTGAAATATATCTACTCCTGGGCATTAAAAACACAAGTTAAAATTAAAGGGTAGGGCCAGACAGACTGTATGAGATTAAGGTGCTTACTCTTGCATGTGACAGACCTACTACAATCCCCAGACTTCAAGACCCCTTGAACATGGCCAGAAGCAACCTCAAAGCACAGAGCTGGAAATAGTTCTAGAGCGTTTCCCGGCATGCACACCCCACATCCGCAAAAAATAACAAAAACAGAGCAAATAAATGTTAAAGGGAAGGGAAGACATACACCGTGCTAACACTAATCAAGAGATGTGAAAGATTTCAGCGTAAAAAGTATTTCCAGGGGAAAAGAGGGTGATTTTGTTACAGCAGATATGGTCAGCCTCAGGTTCTTGCAGATGGCGCAGACCACCCACTGTCTTTGGGTTACAGCTCAGTAACAACTCAGAGAAGGATCTACCTGTAGGCTGAAGCAGCACCAGAAGCAGGAACATTCTCGTCCTGGACAAAGTCCTCAGTGCTGCTCCTTCTCACAGCTCGCTGCCGCTGCTTCTCGCTGCGTCTGCCTGCCTCTTATTCTCTCACTAGCCTGCCCTACTCTGTCCTCCTGGCCATCTGCCCACTCTTCTGTCCCCACAGTGACCTAGGTTTGTATACTTTATACATCTCTGGCCTTTAATTGCTTCCTTTACCTGATTAGTTCTGCCTGATGAGATCATTTGATTGAAAAGACCCAACAGACTGAGCATGTAAATGAGGCTGTGGGGTGATTGTGGGACCCCAATATGCTCTTTAAAGGATATGTGAGAAGGTCTCTGAGCACCACCAAGAGCAGCCGCTGAACACTGGGCAGAAGTGACCTCCCAGCACCACTGGGAATATCTCCCCCAATCCCACAAAAGAAAACACAATACTCACCAAGAAATATCTCATCTGAATGGTCCTAACTCTACTAAAGAAAGTGAATTTGTTGGGACTGCTTTGCAAACTGCTAACTCAGGTTGAATCACAGCATTGCGTATAGTGCATCCCTGATCACCACAGGAGTGATACCTGAGCACAGCCCACGCCAAACTAACCCCCCAGTCCCGATCCAGAAAAAAAAAAAAGCAACCAAAATTTGGAAAACCTTTGCAGCAGGGCTGGAGCGATAGCACAGCGGGTAGGGCGTTCGCCTTACAAGTGGCCAACATGGCCGACCCGAGTTCGATTCCTCCGCCCCTCTCGGAGAGCCCGGCAAGCTACCGAGAGTATTCGATATGCCAGACACAGTAACAACAAAGTCTCCAATGGAGACGTTACTGGGCCCGCTCGAGCAAATCAACGATCAACGGGAGGGCCTTTGCACAGGGTTGGGGATATAGCTCAGTGGTAAATTATATACCTTTATGTGTGAGGCCCTAGCATCATCGACAAAAAAGAGAAAAAAATCCTTTGCCCCCCAAAAAAGCTTAAGATACCAATGACTATTCATTCCCAGATTCCAGCACCAAAGTTTTTTTTTTTTTTAGCAACCAAAATCTTTAATAGTAAAGCAGGATCAGGTCAGTTCTTGTAGCCATGGCTGGCCCTTCTGCCTCTTGCGGCCCTTGGAACGCACATAGAGTTTAGCGTGGCTCTGTGGGGTCCCGGGAGCCTTGCCAAAATGCCTATACACTTCCCGGCCTTTGCGGGGACCAGGGAGCAGGACAGTTCCACAGCCTTTGGGGGAGTCCAGGGCCAACTGGTCAAAGATCAGGATTTTGCCCCCAGCCTTGAGGATGCGAGTTCGGGCACGGCCAGTCACATGCAGGGCACACACCTTCAGTTTGGACACCTCCTGAATGCGCACATCATCTGTGATTGTGCCCACCACCACAGCTGTCTTGCCTTCCCGACCAGGAAACTTCATCTTGCGGATCATGCGGGACAGGGACAGAGGTGGCCGGTTGGTCCGGCTCATGAATAGTCTCTTCAGCACAACCTGATTGAACGTGGAGTTGGTGCATCTGGCCAGAAACCGGTAGAGCTTAACCAACAGTCTCAGGTAGATGTCCTGGCTCTTGGGCTCCTTGTGCCGCACCTTCCGGTCTTTGTTGTGGCGGATTATCGACTCCCATGATGGGGCCTTCAGTTCAGCCAGGTCCCAGCACCAAAGTTTTAAAAAGAAAAAAAAAAAGAGTGGACCACGGAGATAGTTCAACAGGCTGGATTGCAGGCTTTGTGTGCAGAAGGCCCAGTTCCATCCCCGGTACCAGATGCTCCCCTGGGCTTCTCCAGGAGTGACCCCGGAGCAGAGTCAAGAGCTTGGGGCTATTACTAGCTCTGCAGTGGGGGAGCGAACTGCTCCTGGTGGTGCTCAGGATGCTGTGTAGTCTTTGGATTGAACCCTGGCATCCTGCATGCAAAATATGAGCTGTAGCCCACTGAGCTACATAGGTACATATAAACGACATATGTACATCTTGTACAAATGCTGCTCCTGATTCACACTTGTGAATTGTCTGATAGGAATTGTCTCACCTATTCCCAGACCCCCAGAGTCTGAACAATGTCATATAATAGATGTTCAATAAATATCTGTAAAGTTTAATGACAGTAATATGATGTCAATTTCATTATTTGGGGATTCCTACCTTTACAGTTCTTTCCCACAACCACATTATTTTAGTAACGACCTTCTCCTGGAAGGTGGAAATCAGGTCAATTTCTAGATAGTTTAAGAAGGTTCTCTGCCATTTCTTTCCCTCTTGTGGCCCACTGCCTGGAGAGAAGAGTTGTCATACTAGTGGAATGTGATTGACTACTTCCAACAGGACATGGTAAGTGCTACTACTCTGACTTTTCTAGTGATATAAGGGTGCCTAGGAGTACTAGCATGCCCAAGGAATCTAAGAATTAGCCCTTAAACCTAAGTCTAACTGAATTTAATCCTTTCCCATGGAATTATATTTACTTACACAATGGATGAAGAATTTCTCTAATATCTTTTCTTTAAGGCAACAACTATGTTTTAATAAAGGTCACCGAACTGGCCAATTTTTTTGTTCATTTTTTATAATTTTATTTATTGAATCGCTCCAGCCGGCTGGAGCAATAGCACAGCAGTAGGGCGTTTGCCTTACAAGCAGCCAACATGGCCGACCCAAGTTCGATTCTTGGCAAGAGCCTGGCAAGCTACCGAGAGTATCTCGCCCGCAGGGCAGAGCCTGGCAAGCTACCCGTGACGTATTCGATATGCCAAACACAGTAACAACAAATCTCATGATGGAGACGTTACTGGGCCCGCTCAAGCAAATCGATGAACAACAGGAGGACCGGACCGGACCATTTATTGAATCACCATGCGAGCAGTTACAAAGCTTTCGGGTCTAAGTCTTGGTCATACAATGAAACACCTGTACCTTCACCAGTGCCCATTCTTGACCCCCAACAACCCCGGTATACCTCCATCCCACACCCTCCCCCTACCTGTGGGGCAGACGATTTCCACATTAACTCTCTCTCTATTTTGATCACATTCAATATTTTGACACCAGACCCACCATTATTATTTGAGATTTTACCCCAACACTCAGATCTGCTGAAAAGGCAACAGTAGACAATTTGTTTTCTATTGCTGGTTATGCATAACATATGATGTTGCGTGGCTGCAGTAGTGGCCGCGTGATTTTGAAATTCCGAAATTTTAACACTTAAATCTGGAGGGATTTCTGCCAAAACCTGCTGGGTTCTGAAATTTGCTCCTGAGTCTCTGGGATCATGGTCATTAAGCAGCTTGATAAGGAGCCAGAAAGTGAACTGGCCAATTTTTGAGAAGAATGATATTATGCATTTAATTCTTTGTGTAAAAAATATTCTCTTAACTCATCATTCAGCCTGTAGTCACACTAAATGGTCTCCTTCACTTGGGTCATGTAACTTGACCATGCGTCATTCCATCTTCCTCAGATTTAGGGCGATGAGGGACAGTCTTTATTGGAGATGCTTATTGGCTGATTCTTTTACCCGGTGTTAAGGCTCAAAAGGAAGCTCTGATGCAGGTATGTTTGGATTTTTAAGGATTTCAAGAAGTCCATCTTCTCTTCTAGATTAGTTTTCAGCTCTTGGCTTCAATTTATACAGCACCAGTTCAAGCTTCATAGTTTATAAAGAGGAAAGGAAATCAGCAGTATAATTATTTTCTGGCCTCAGACTGATATGACCATTTTTAAACATGTATAGTCTTATTATTTTTATATAATCTATTATTCAATGGTATTTATTTATTTTTAGTTTTGGGACCACACCCAGCAGTGCTCAAGGCTTACTCCTGGCTTTGTGCTCAGGGATCACTCCTGGAAGAGTTTAGGGGATCATATTTAGAGTCAATGCTCTAAATATGATCAGAGGTCCTCGGCATGAAAGCAAGCACAGTTAACCTCTGTACTATCTCTTTTATGGCCCCATGATTTGAATTTTAAACATCTTTCCAACATTCATTTGCTAAATATGCTCTGAGCACCTACCTTGCATTATTGCATTTTGTTAGGTACTGCAAATACCAATGGGAGAAATCATAGGCCCTGGCCTCAGGATAATTATTTCCTACAAAAAAAATGTCCTAGGGGAATATTAAATGGTGTGTTACAGTCTCACAGCATTGGGAGGAAGCATTGTCCATGCTCAGTCCCTATTTCCTGAGTGCAGAGAGGAACTGGTACCAGCTCTGGGTTGCCTTCCACAATCTGGAGCTTGTCACGATCTCCGGGAGTCTAAGATTGGGTTCCATAGACTCTGGAGCCCAAAACAGAGCCAAACCCCAAGCCCATCAAATGCTGCCCAGCACACTGCTCTCTGGCTCAGCCTCTGGGAACTGCACAGTTGAATACAGTCTTGACTGAGTGGGCTCCTGATCACACAATCAGGGCCTTTGTTGTGGTGGTTGCTCCTTCTGAAGCTTCATCACCTCTGATGGAATAGGTCACCTTCTGGGCTAGGTTTCTACACAGGCAGGAAACATTCTGCTTGTTGGACACATGATCCTGCCGGCATGTGAGCATGCAGCTTATTCAGGGCACAGTGAGTTGGAGGGAAAGCAGGCCATTCAGGTGGCATTAAAATGATGGTACGTTGTGTCTGCACGTGTGTGTGTGGGTGTGCGCGCGTGCATGCAGGTGTGCTCGCGCATGGTGTTTGAATACCATGTGCATGTTCATATGGGGTAGGGAGAAGTGCAGAAGCTTTGGAAGCTTCAGCAAAGGTCTGGAAGAGATTTGCAGAACATTCTCTCTGTGTAAGGCAGCCCTGGTCATCAGTGACTTCCATAGTCACACAGTCTCTGAAGTTGTTTTAGAGGTTACTTTACTTTTTATGGTTTCTTTATCCCTTTTGATTCTTGGAATCAGCTCTTTCCATTTTGGATCTCTGGTAGTAATAATGCATGGGGATGGGTAATAAAGTATGGGGTGTGTAATAAGGTATGGGGGTATACAGTAATGCATGGGATATATAATAATACACGGAGTGAAAAAAATAATAATAAATGGAGTGGGTAACAGTGCATGGGGCAATAATGCTTGGGGGTGTATAATGCATGGTATAAATAATAATGCATGGGGTGTATAATAATACATGGGGTAGATGATAATGCATGGGTGTGGGTAATAATGCATGGAGTGTACAATATTCATGTGGTAAATGATAATGCATGGTATATAATAATGCATGGGGGCTATATAATAATTCATCAGGTGCAATAATGCATGGAAGTGTGTAATAATGCATGGGGGTGTGTAATAATGCATGTGGTGGGTAATAATGTATAGGAAGGGTAATAATGCATGAGGGTGTGTAATAATGCATGTGGGTGTGTAATAATGCATGGGGCACGTAATAATACATGAGATTGTCTAATAATACATGGGGGGGTCATCATGGTCCTCATCTGGTCAACCTGCCACCCGTACATATTTTCTTAGACAAAGAACAGGAAACTTTTTTTCCACCAAGAGCCAATGGGATATTTATAACATTGTTTGTGGACCATTCAATACAGGCAGACAGCCTGTAAGCAACCAATGGGAAATACGTTTCCGTCTGGTTTGTGCCAAGGCCAGACCTGCCAGACATCATGATTTCACATCCAGCCATTCCCCATCCCTGCCTTGGTCCATGCTTAATCACCAAATAAAACAATGTTGCATTGTCCTCCCCTTGTTCATTGATTTGCTCAAGCGGGCACCAGTAACATCTTTATTGTGAGACTTGTTACTGTTTTTGGCATATCGAATACACCACAGGGAGCTTGCCAGGCTCTGCTGTGCAGGTGAGATACTCTCTGTAGCTTGCCAGCTCTCCAAGAGGGACAGAGGAATTGAACCTGGGTAGACCACGTGCAAGGCAAATGCCCTATTAGCTGTACCAATTAGCACTTATAATTCACCCTGTATGATATAGTTATCCTGTGTCTGTTTCAAGAAGAACAAATGGAAATAATTTTACTTCTTCCTTTGTTTTCTCCTTTCTGTATTTCTAGTACTCCCAGTATTAAATAGGGATGATGAAAGTGGATTGTTTCTGGATCTTAGAGGGAAAGCATTCAATATTTTACCTTTAAATCTTACACTCTAAACTCTCAGGTATATGTAGGGTTATCATGGGAATAATAACCTATATTAAGTCAGGAGTAAGCCCAGGAGTACCACCAGGTATGACCCACAAAAAAGGGTCAGAGTGATAATCGTTCAGTGGGTAGGACACTTGTCTTTTTCATGACCAACCGGGTTTAATCCCCTGCATCCCATATGGTCCCCTGAACCCTTCCAGGAGTGATAACTTAGCACAGAGCTAGAAGCCCTGAGCACTGCCTGATGTGGCCTCCAAACAAACCAAAAAAGCAGCTTTGTACCTATTTTCAAGGGGAATTTCAATCTGTAATTTTCTCTTTTGTAATGTCTTTGTTTTTTTTTTCATCAGACTAAGCTTTGCAGAATGAGTTGGGAACTCTGTCTCACCTCTAAATTTTTTGCAATTTTTTTTGGGTGTACATTATTTTCTTAAATATTTTATAGCACTCATCAGTGGATCTGTTTTTTTTAACAATAGGAATTTGTTTTTTGGGGGGTGAGGAGCCACAATTAGCAGTTCCCAGAATAACCATAAAAATGTACATGGGCCAGAGCAATAGCACAGAGGGTAGGGCGTTTGCCTTGCACACAGCCAACCCAGGTTTGATCCTCGGCATCTCATATGGTCCCCTAGCAGGAGTAATTCCTAAGTGAAGAGCCAGAAGTAACCCCTGAGCATCGCTGGGTGTGACCCAAAAAGCCAAAAAAAAAAATGTACATGTGTAGTAAGTATTTAAGGGAACACAGATCCTGGTCCTCAATCTGTCAATAACAGCTTATCTCAGAGTTCTGTTGGTTCTGAGAATAAATTAATGAATAAGACTGTATCACTGTATCACTGTCCTCCCGTTGTTCATTGACTTGCTCGAGCGGGCCCAGTAACACTGTGAGACTTGTACTGTGTTTGGCATAACGAATACATCACGGGTAGCTTGCCAGGCATTGCCGTACGGGCAAGATACTCTTTGGTAGCTTGCCGAGCTCTCCGAGAGGGGTGGAGGAATTGAACTTGCGTCAGCCATGTTGGCTGCGTGCAAGGCAAATGCCCTACCCGCTGTGCTATGGCTCCAGCCCATGAATAAGACTAATGTGGTAAATTTTATATTTTACTCTACCCAAATTATGCAAATATTTTTTTGCTTCTCTACTATGTGCTGTTTTCAGAACCAGAGATTAATTTAAAAAATAAATAAATAAAAACTATGAAGAATGTCTGCTTCCCCGAGACCCAAAAATCCTTTGGAGAAAAATTAATTGCAGAGATGTCAATAAATTATCAAAAAGAAAATGCTTTGGAAACGGAGGTGGGAATGGGGAATCAGCTCCCAAGGGGGAAAGTAGCATTGGCATTCAGATGGCAATTTCCATGCTACCCCTCTGAGTTTTTACTCTGTGAATGCAAGTGACGTCTGCGGTACCAGCTGGTATTGTTAACAACTTGAGGCATTAATGTAATACAGTGATGCCCTTGGAAAATAAATAGAGTTGATAGAGAAATTAATCTGTTCAAAAATAAATGCATCATCTGCTGACTTGTTCACATCTCTTTCATACATGGTTAAGTTTACTTGGAGCTAGAAAAAAAGAAAACAGCAGTAAAGTTAAATTCATCAGTAATTTCCTCCATGATCTCAGATACTAAGTGACAGATTATATTTCCAGGGCCCACTAAAAGTACCTTCACACTCAAGTGTCCGTAGTTCTATCTAACAAGTCCTAACCAGAAGTAAAGTCAGCAATGCCATTCCTACTATCATCTCAGGAATCTGAGACCAGAGAAATAAAGCCATTTCTAGAGTGATGTTGCTGAAGAATGGTGAAGAGAATATTAGAATGCATGTCTTCTGTTTTACTCTCATGAGTTTTATGTATCCCAGAGCAGTGATTCTCAACTCCATGGCACAGAGTAGCCTGTGGGAGCCACAGGGAAGAATCTGCTGTTTGGGATGGAGCCTGAGAGTCTGCATTTCCATGATGGTACCATGCTGCAATGCTGCTGGAGAAAGGACATCCTTCACAGCAAGAGTTCAGATGGCCTATGTTTCCCAGAAGACACTCTCAAACTGTTAAAACAGTAGATAATCCTTACTTTTTCCAATGTACCAACTTTGTACTCACCAACTTTTACCTAATCAATGGAATTTGATCAGGATAAAGAACAATAAATCTTGCTTTAGCCCTGCGGATCAAGGGCTTCTGTACATGTTTTTATGGCATTATGTATTAACTTGATTAGTACTCTATGCCTAAATCTTCTATCGAACACGAATCTAGGTGTCAGGCATTGCTCTGAAGGTATTTTGTAGATGTGATTAACATAGATCAGCTCAATTTTTATAAAGGGGTATCTTGATCTGGATAGTTCTGATCCAACAAGTTGAAAGACCTGAGGGTTCAAAAAATTCTGCCTGTAAAATAAGGACCAGGATCTAAGGGTTTCCAGGCTGGCCTTCCTGATAGCCTGCACTGTGCATTCTAGACCCACCTATCTCGCCCCATAATTGTGTAAGTCAATTTCTAGCAATCCATCAATCAATAATCTAAGAGTTCTCTGATAGAAATGATACTAAAATCACCTAACAAAATCTTGCATCCCTTATGAGCTGGAAGTTGTTTTTAATCCAAAAGGAAACATGTTTATCAGGTTTGGTAACCAAAATTCCTGAGAAAACCCAAGCAGGTGAAGATTCTATGGACCAGAGAGATATTACAGTGGCTAGGTAGCTTGCCTCAAACACAGATGGCCTAGGTCTTATTCCCAGGCACCCTATATGATCCCCCAGGTGTTGCTAGGAGTGACTCCTGAGTACAGAACCAAAAGTAAGCCCTAAGCACAGTCAGTGTGCCCCCACCCCCAGGGGAAAAAAAAAAAGATTATGAAGGAATTAATTGGTCAGGCCAAGGCAATATCAGAAATTCTATATCAGGGCATACCTTTAGATGTTCATCCTCTCGTGTTTATGAAATTATAACACACTGAAATATTACATTTAAAATCTCCTCTACCAGTTGTCTTTGAAAGGAACATAAAATTTTATACAATAACTACTTCTGAAGAAAACTCAGTGACTGGGAAACAAGAATGGAACAAAGAATTTTTACTTTTTCTTTTAAAATATTGAATCATGAAATGTATCACCTAAATTAAAGGTTGGCAAACTATAATCCACAGCCCAGATTTGGTCTTGTCTGTTTAAAGTTTTATAAACAGGGGACCAGAGTGATAGTACAGCCACAGGGCATTTGCCTTGCCTGTGGCCGACCCAGAGTCAACCTCCACATCCTATATGGTCTCCCATGCACTGCCAGAATTCCTGAGTGCAGGGACAGGAACAACCTCTGAACGTCACTGGGTGTGACCCAGAAAGCAAAAAAAAAAAAAAAAGTTTTAAAAACATACTAATTTGTTCAATTTTTTTTTTTTTTTGCATGGGGAAACCCCTTGGGCCACATATGACGTACTCAGATCTTACTCCTGGCTCTGTGTTCAGGAATATTACTCCTGGCAGTAGGGGATCATACAGGGTGCCAGGGATGGAACCTGAGTCAGCTGCATGCAAGGCAAGCTCCTTACTTGCCATATAAATCCTCCATTCCATATTTACATATTGCTTTTGGCAGCTTTCTCTTTGGAAAGGTAGGGTTCAGTAATTGCCACTAGATACACTAGACATTTGATGTCATAAGATCCACAAATTCTAAAATATTTACTGACTCCCTTTATGAGGGAAAAATGATCAACTTTGGTATTTTAAGTAAATTAGGGTTTGGGGTTTTTTTGTTTTGCTTTGAGGATCACATCCGGCTGCTTGCTCCTGACTCCACTCAGGGATCATTCCTGACTGGCTCTGGGGACCATATATGGAGTGCTGGGAATTAAGTCCAGGTCAGTCACGTGCAAGCGAGTTCCTTGCCTATTTTACTATCTCTCCTGCTCATAAAGTATGGCTTTTTGTTTTAGAGCTACACCTGGCAGTGCTCTTTGCTCTGTGCCTAGATGACCACATGCTTCAGGATCCAGCCTGGGCCTCCACAAGTAAAGCAAGCAATCGAGTTGATCTCCCTCCAGCCAGAAAATTGGCTTTTTTTTTTTGGTGGGGAGTGGGGGTTTCGAGGAGGGGGATGTGGTAGTGGGGGAGGGATTGTTTGGTTTTGGTTTTTGAGCCACACTGGGTAGTAGTGCTTACTTCTGACTCTCAGGGATCACTCCTGGGGAGTGTTGAGACCACACGGGGCGCTGGGGATTAAATCAATGTCAGTCATGTGCCATCCTACCAGTATACTATGTCTCCAGCCCTAAATTTGCATTATATAAAAAGCTGTTCCAAGAGAACTGAAGACATGTCTGCACAGAAATTGTGAACTGCCAAATAAAAAAAAAGTGCTGTCTAAATAATGGATCATTTGGCCAGAAAAAGTAATGCAGTAGTTAAATGCTATAATACATTAGTCTTAAAAACATAATGCTCCAAGAGTAGTGCACCATATTTGATGGGGTTCATAGTAGAAGGCAACCAATCTTAGAAATACACTTTTACATATAAGCACACAAGGCTCAAGCTTTAACAAGGTATTAGTAATATCTTATAGAAGGGCTTAATGGCCCCTGGGCGAAATTCAACAATCTTCACACACTCTCCTCTAAGGAAAGTTTTTGGGAGTATTTTCAGCAGTTTATTCATAACAATACAGAATAAATTATTTCAGCTCTGCTTTGGTCAGGGGTTGGGGTTCAGGATGGAAGCATCCAAAATACGGTGGTGGGAAGCTGTAATGGGGAGGGATTGGTATTTGAATATTAAATGCAATCAATTATTGTGAACTACTTTATTAAAATAAAATTAAAAAAACAAACATAATGGGGCTGGAGCAATAGCACAGCGAGTAGGCGTTTGCAACCAACCCAGGTTCAATTCCCAGCATCCCATATGGCCCCGAGTGCAGAGCCAGGAGTAACACCTGTGCATCACCGGGTGTGACCCAAAAAGCAAACAAAAATAAAATAGAATAAAAAAATAAAACCATAATGAGCATCACAGTCTGAGGTAAGATCTCTTGCAAACACAAATAAATGTGTGGGCATTACAGGCATGTGACTCCACTAACAAATTAAAAAAAAAAAAAAAGGAAAAGTAATCAGATCAAAGAGGAAAAAAATTCAAAAGTTATGTTAATACCTTTAATACGTTTATTAAGATAACAAAAAAATCAAACTACATTGATGAATGGGTTCCAAAAATTTATGCTAAGTGAAAAGCCAGATACAAAACACCATACATTGTATGGTTCCTTTCATATTAAATACAGTTCATAGAAACAGTAGTAGTAATTTCTGGTGGATAAGGAAGAGTGGAGGAGAGAGACTACAAATAGATTCCTTTTAAGAGTGACAAAAATGAAAAAAAAAAAGGTGACAAAAATGTTCAGGATTTTTTTATAAATATAACATTTTAGTGGATTAAAGAAGAATCTATCAAGTGGTGATGGCTGCACAACTCTTGAATAATTGTTTTGTTGTTTTGGGTTTTTTAGGCCACACAGGGCTTACTCCTGATTGCTCAGGGATCACTCCTGGCAGGATACTGGACTGTATGGGATGCTAAGGACCAAACCCAGGTTGATCACGTGCAAGGTAAACATCTTACCCACTATCCAATAACTCTGGCCCACAACTCTGGATATTCTAAGAAGCAGATTTGTATACATTCCAATACTTAATAGGGAGTTATTTAGTTGTGAACTGGACCCTTCATCTCAAACCAGGATCAAATCTGGCCTGGGAGTCAGAAAAGCAAGTTATACATGCTAGTTGTCTCAAACCTTCATGTGATCTAGGTTTCTTTCCCTGTTGAATTTCCCTTAACCTTAAAGGAGGTTAAGCCTCCTTAAAGGAAATTTAACTTCTTTATAATGGTGCAACTGGACAGAAGGCTGGTGTCATAAAGCATGAGCGGGAGGGGTCAGAGTGATAGTACAGTAGGTAGGGGCTTGCCTTGCATGTGGCCAACCCAGGTTCCATCACCAGCACCCCATATGGTTTCTCACACACTGTTGGGTGTGGATTCCCAAAAAAAGTGTGAGGGGGAACCAGAAAAGACTGACTTCTTCTAACCATTCCTATCAGTATCTTCATTTTTCTAATTTCAACTACACTTTCACATACAAGACTTCCTCATACCACTTTTTAAAGAAATGGGAGTCTCAGAAATCAAATCAATTGCTTTCAGTGGTTGAAGTGCTGCAGCAGAGACTTGACCCCAGGCCTTTTGGTGCTAGAGCTTATGTTCTCCCCGTACGACCAGTTTTTCTTATGACCACTCTAGAAATCCCACACAGCAATGTCCAGTAGCTTCACCATACACTGCACAACTTTGGACAAAGCAATGAATGGCGAGTATCCCAGGTTATTGAGTTCCTTTAACTTTATGAGCCTTTAAATTGGCACAGCAGTAATCTAAGCCTGAAGCAAGAATATGCATGTACACTGACCTATACACTACAGGAGGTCACTCTTCCCGAGTTTGCTTATCCACAAATGTGGCTGTGGGTCTACACTCAGGGTCCCTGAAGTTTCAGTAACATAAACTGAAAGGTCTGAAAAGTCAAGGCTCGAACATAGTTGTTAACTATTCATTCCCTTCCAGACAGTACAGGACCTGGGCAGCAGGGTAGTTTAGCTAAAGGCATAAGTTTCTTCAGGAAGTCAGGTTGCTGCCCATGTTTGCTTCATTTTTTTCCCTTTCTCCCCACTTAACAAGTACTTCCCACAAGACAGTTGCTCTTTAGTACACTGGAAGTTAAAGCAGTGATGTGAAATGGCTCCGTTTAGTTTTTTTTTTGGGGGGGGTGGTGACACGTTTTGAGCCCACAGTGCTCTGGAGTCACCCCAGGCTCTGCACTCAAGGGACCAAACCTGGGGCCCTATCTTTGTACTATTGAACCAGCACCTCACAGCTTTTATTTTTGCTCTGAGGACTAACAAATATATTACATCCAAAGTTGGCAGTTAACAGGGAAGCACAACAGGCTAGAAGACAGCAGGTAGGGTGCTCGCCTTGCTTGTGGCTGACCTGTTTGATTCCCAACATCACACATGACCCCTCAAGTCCCACCGGGAATGACCCAAACACAGGCCCACAATAAGCTGAGTACAGCCAGGTGTAGCCCAAAACCAAAGTGGTGGCTAAGAGGTGCTACCACTGAGGATGTTAGCAGGCTCTATGAGAGAAATCCTAGTAGAACTGAACAAGTGAGAGGAATTACTTTAGGAACAGTCAAATGTTAGGCCCATATTAGAAGATGCTCCAGAAGTAGTGAAGTAGTGTCTTCTAAGATCCAGCCCATTCAGGGGAGGAGAGAGACGTGTTGCTCACAGCAACATCTAATTCCCTACCATGCTAGTTTAGTTTGCACATCCCAAGGGGGGTGGGGGGGGGGGTTACTGACATCTAGGTTGTTTCCTGATTCTGTCTTGTCATCTGCTTTTCAGTTAGGTCTAAAGGGTCATACAGGAGGTCCCAAAGACTGGAAAACAAGATTAAGAGGTGGGATATTGGTGTGCCCCCCTCACCCCCACCTGGCGAGTCTGATGGTGGGTGCATTTGTTACAATTCCCAGTGTACTACTTACACAGCCCCTTCTGTAACCCACCCTCCCCATCCCGATGGAGGTTCATCCTCTCCAAGAAACCTTGGCAGGAATCCTTTTCAGATCAGCACTTGTACACCTACCTGTGCAGTGATGTGTCATCACTAAATACCACCTGGACTGCCTCT
The DNA here is from genome assembly GCF_029834395.1 of Sorex fumeus. Classification (NCBI taxonomy): domain Eukaryota; kingdom Metazoa; phylum Chordata; class Mammalia; order Eulipotyphla; family Soricidae; genus Sorex; species Sorex fumeus. The sequence continues at coordinate 61,723,211 of NW_026606120.1, forward strand.
CCCCTCAGAGATGGAAGAGAATTAATTTGGACCATTAATAGATATACATTACAGGAAAAATGTAGGCCTCATTCTCCTTCCCCCAAAGCCCCAGTTTTGTCAAACTGCCCACACCATCACAAAGGCAGGAATATAAGCTGGAACTCTTAGTTCCTTGTCCCTCTAGAAGCTGAGGTTTTGGAGTTCCTGGAACTTCTTAGGATCTCACTGCTCCAGAAGTAGTGAAGCAGTGTCTTCTAAGATCCAGCCCATAAAATTGGGGAGGGAAGCTGATCTACCTACCCCAACAATAGCTCACAATTAAATTTGTTTGATAGTGCATTTAGCACCACTAGAAAAAGCTTAGCAGCGTGACTGTCTGCAGACATATGTCCATTTGAATATTTATCCAATGGAAAAAAACTTACCTATTTCCCATTAGCAGTTTCCTAGGCCCAAAGACACAAGCAAAAATTCGCAAAATGTTTTTGAGTGACAAAGTGACAATTGAAATGAGTAGAACACGCCTACATTCTTAACACCTCCAAGGCTACGAAGTGATAGCCCAGACACCACTGACTTAGTGCTAAGGATGGGCAGACACTCTCAAAAGTGAACAGCTGACTTTTTTTTTTCATTATGCTGATAGTCTTTAATCTCATGAAAATCTAGAATGAAGAGGGCTATAAGCTTTGGCCAAAGATATTAAGAAACAAAGCTCCTCTGATCTAAGAGAGCAGCTATAAACTGGGAGGTGGAAATAAACTTTTGAGTGCTGGTTCTCCCCCACTTGACTGCAACCTACAACTAAGGCCCAATTCAAGCCAATCAAATCTTTCTGCATGTCTTCCACTTCAGCCCCAAATCCTGCTTGAGCCGAGAGACACCCACTACTCCCATCCTATGTGTAGCACCATGACCACCAGTCCAACCCTTTACCCCCTCACCCCCAAAGAAACCCAAACAGTTCAGAAGTGCATCAATCGACCTTTAATGTCCAAAAGAGGCATGGATGCAGAGCATAGGAGATGTGGAGGGGTCTCAGCCCCTGCTCCAGAAATGAGGGAGAGATGAACACAAACCAGACATTTCCAACTGGCCACACAAGTCTGGGAGGGCAAGGGAAAACAAAGACTTGTACATTCATAAAAAAATAAAACCTACAATCAATCAATCCTATATCCAAAGTGTTTGATATAGGGAACTCATTCACCATCCCAATCCCCACCCTCCCCCATCAAAGAAAAAGTCATACTTTCTCCTGCCTACCAATAACCCCAAAGATGGAAGGAAAAGAAATGAGCTGGATCCCAAACCCACCCCACCCAGTGTTAACCCTACACACGAAGAGATTTAAAGGTGATTTACAAGAATCAGCAGCTCAACCAGCAATGACTAGCCCCCCATCCCTATTTGATCAACAGACAAAATTTCCCCAGCACTCTTCTTGGAATCTCCTCCCACTAGTGGCCCTGTTACATTTCCTGATACCTGGCTTCATCACTCCAAGATTGACCTCCTTCAAGGTTCCTCCAAAGCCCCTCATGTTATCACTTCCATCCCCATCTCTCACAAGAAGCTGCAGGCATCCACAAAGTTACGTTCCCTCTCCACCAAGACCCAGCTCCAGGGCAGCGGGCAGCATGGTTATCTCATTATAGGCTGTCCTCTAAAGGTCTTCTAGGAGCACACAGCCACAGGGTAAGCATAATGTCTGGACCAGGTGCTAAGGGGGATTTACCCCCAAAACAGATTTTGAACATAGAAGTTCATTTAAAACTAACTGTGCATCTTATTCTATCCAAACACTCCAGAGATTCCACTCTGCTCTGCCCACCCTCCCCCTCTAACCCCAAACCAATACATAAACATACACACACACACTTACACACACAAAAGAATCAAGAGAGACATTGGTTTGGTTTGATTGCTAAGACTTAACTAAAGAACTATAGTCATCAGAAATTCCCTTGCCAGTCAACTAGCAGGGGCTGCTTTAAGAGAACTCCAGAGGAATGAGAAAACTGAGGGCTAAGCGGGAGCAGACAGGAGAAGAGAAAAAGAAAAAAAAAAATCAAGCTAATCCTACCCCCAACATCCAACATCTTCCTAGCATGAGCACTGGCAGGAAGAATAAAAGGTAATCCACAAAGACACAGCCCTTACTTAGAAATTCTTTTGACAGAGACAGCAAGACGAATCTGCTCCCCACTCCCACACAGCACAAACACGTCTCGGGGCCCCTTGAAGAATCCACCCTCCCACCCCACCCTCTGCCCCAAGCCGTGGGAATCACAGTTCAGTGGAATATTCTCCCTGGTACTAGAGATCAATCCCCCTCACCCTCCGTCCTATCCCTCTCTCCTTGCCAATCCTAACACTGCCCACCCAGCAGCCTTCTTTGCCCTCCCAAAGCAGCATCCACCACCAGAAAGAGGCAGCTGCACAATTTTAGTTCCACCTCCAGAAACCTGTTTCTTTTCCTCAACCCTCTAATCTTACAAATAGTTGAGGGTTGGGTTTTTTTTTTTATTTTGTTAAGGGAGAGAAAGAGAAAAGGGAGGGGCGAGAGATTTCCTAGTGCAATACAACCAAAAAAATTTTTAAGTCTTAAAAAATAAACATAAAGCAGCCTTCTTCCCCAGGCAACTAAACAGAAAAAAGTTTGGTTTTGTTTACTGCGACATACACATGAAATCGAGTATACAGTCCATGCAGTAGCACAGCCATTGGAGAGGACATTCTGATGCTGGCCCCAGTGCAAAACAGTCCCAGCAACGCCGCCTGCTTGCCATCGCTGCCACCGCCACTGACACCTTCACTGTGGCCACCTAGCCTGACTTGAAGAGAAGGATTGCAACTTGACCCAAGTAAAAATAGATGAAATGCTTTGTCTCATGTGTGACGTAGCTGCCAAAATTTCGGCCCACGATACAATGCCAGGTAGGGTTATATTTCTTGTCAAATTCCTAAAATAAGAAGAAGAGAAAAGAAATTAGAACAGTTTGAAAATAAGAAATCAAGAATAGGAGTTGTTCCCTAGAAGTCCAGCACCCACACATTTTAATTATCTTACCCCCAAGCCCATGGTTTCAGTTCCCTGAACCCCAAGCTCAAGTTCTAGGACACTCCTTCCCTTGTTAATAATTTAACACCACAAAGACTCCATTATTTCTCTTAGCACACTACACCCTTACACCCGATCAGCTCTCCTCCCTCTAGATACCCTACTCCTTAGCCAACCATGTGATAATCAGCAATGGAACCAGAGAAGTCAGTGGAATAAAGGACCATAGTCACACAGCTTGAGTGAAACAGTGAAGCAAACCTCCCTGACTCACCACTCCCTGCACCCCAGATTACTAAACCAACCTTTCAAAATGGGGAGGGGGGAGCGAGGGGGTGTGTGTGGGAAGGATACTAAAGAAAATGGGGACTAAATATCAGGAGTACCATGAAACAGTCTAGTGTATGTTAACATTAAAAGGGACTAGAGAGAGTTCAATGGGTTGGAGTACATGCCTGAAGTGGGTTTGATTCCCAGAATTGCATGGGGTGGTCCCTCAAGCACCATTCAAGTGGCCCCAGCAGCCCACAGCTCTACTGGGTCCAAGAAGCACTGGGCTAAAAACATGAATAATGTCATAAAATCAAGACAGTTCCTGAATTCTCTCCAGGACACAAGGTCATAATGAAAATCACCTATATAATCCTCATGACTGGGGCCAGAGCGATAGTACAGCAAGGAGGGCATCTGCATTACATGCAGCCAACCCGGATTCAATCCCTGGGAAGTCTTCGAGGAGTGATCCCTGAGTACAGAGCCAGGGGTAAGCCTCAAGCACTATCAGGTATGGTCAAAAAAACAAAAAAAAAGAAAAAAAATCCTTATGACAGTCAGGCAGTGAGGGAGCTTCAGAAGACAGATGATTCTAGATCAGTGTTCCCAGAAGTGAGTGATAGCTCCACTGCCTGGCCCCTATGGGTGTGTGCATGTGCTGGAACAATCCTTCCTAGAGGTGGCAGTAGCCCCTGGAGGTTTAGCAGGGAGGTGCTGAGCAATTATTTCTAAAAAGATGGTAGGCCAGTTCGGACCTCTATTCTAAATTCTTTTGCCACTGCTATATAAAAAGGTAGTAATCCCTCTATCATAGATCTACCAATAATGCCAAAACTGGACCTCTGTTCCCCCAGGAGCTCAAAATGCAATTTGTTTAGCCTCTTTAATTCTCATAGTACATAATCCTAAGAGGGAGTAAGGGACACTATCAAGGACATGGGACAACAAAACCAGCTTCAATCTTAGTTCAGGACTGAGAAACATAAGAATTATGGTTACTTCTCTGGGTCTCATTTTCTCCAGAATTAAAATAAGGAAGCTGGACCAGATATAAGCAAATCATTCTTCTGTCTCAGAGTCCTTGATTCTGCCACAATGCATGACAAAATGTCAGTAGCACCCACCAGGCTTGGCTCCACAAATCTCAAGACGCCAATGTTTCCTTCTCTCATCCCCCATTGACTGGGTAGAAAAGCAGAGTTCTTCAAAATTCAAGGATCTTCTACTACCTCTATGCACCAGAATGCCACTGCTCAGGTGGCCTTCTTGGGATACCAGATTTAAGAATATAAAACACTCAGCCTAAGTGAGCAATGGACATGGATCTGGACTAGGAATCATGAGCCATGGACACCACTGCTCATTCAGCTGTTTCCTCCTCATGGTAACCATATCCATTCACTCAGGAATTTTTCAAGGACCAAACCTACCAGTACTGCTAATTCAGTTTTTAAAATTACATATTCAAGCCTACTCCTTTTTCAAAAGAATGTTGGGAGGAGAAAATAATGCAGTATGAGTTCTTTTTAAAAGAAAAAGAAACCTCCCACATTAAGACTATTATAGGGATATCCCACTAAAAATGACAGAGTTCATAAGCTGGAGATGTAGAGCACTTGTCTTGTGTGAGGCCCTGGATCTGTTCCCTGGTACCACCAAATTTTGCAAAAATCAGTTCCCTGAAAAATTTACATATACTAATACTGGTTCAAATATTCTTGATCTTCATTTTGAACTGGGCCAGTTATATTTAATTCTCAGGCTTTTCTCTGTGCACAACACACTAGCAGTTACTATGAAGAGTGATTTGACAAAGATTCACTCTGTAGAGCTCAGAGAGTAATACAGCCAGAAAGGCATTGCCTTGCTCACAGATGACCCAGGTTCTATCCTGGCACCATATATGGTCCTCTAAGTCCTGCCAGGAATGATCCCTAAGTACAGAGCCAGGAGTATGCCCTGAACACAGCTGGGTGTAGGGGGGGAAAAAAATCACTCCCTTGTTATCTGCTTTGCAATAAGAGGAGAGGATATATTGCTTTCTTATGTCCCCAAGTTCCACCCCTCCCTGAAGCACAGTCCATCTATCCATCCCCACCCCTGGTCACCAGCCACAGCTCTCCCCACACACCTTTTTGATATAGGCAGCAATGTCTTTCTCTATGTTGTACTTCTCCATAGCCTGTGTGGCGCAGTCAACAGCATCTTGTTGCATGTCCTCAGACATGTCTGCATTCTTGATTACTGCCTTCCGGTCAGACATCGTGACACTGCAGAAGAAGCAGAGAAGTGAGGCTAACAACCCTTTATCAATGGGTAGTAGTAGCTGGGTGTGAGGATGCTGGGAAAAGGGGTACAGAAGATAAAAGCAATAGAAACATAGACGTGGTTTCAGAAATGGGAGCTCCTATACTTTTAGCCACTTTTAGCAGCAGTAACAATGGCTAGAATAAACACTAGTGAGACAAAATACATAAAAGTTCTTTTAAATAAATATTATAAAACAAAGTTTTTTCAGTTCTAAATCTTTTCCACTATGATGTGCATTAGCATGAATAGCCAAGACAAAACAATGTATCACCTATTAGATAGATCCTGGAGCAATTACTCAGCTTTTGTGCTTTCATGACACAACCTGAAAATAGGGACTACAGGATTATCCTAGGTAAATCAGGTGGCATAACACCTGAACACAATAAACCCTTGATTTAATGATTATTGTAATTTCAGTGGCATCATACTGCAAAGATGAATCAACAGGCCTGACTTCTAGTCTTGATTATGATCTCTCGTGGTCTGAACAAGCCACTTAGCCTTTCTGTGTCTGAGATTACTGCAATTTTGGCAATGAGGATCAGTTTCTACTGGGAGTTGTCATAAGGATTAACTAAAGTTATATGAACAACTGCAAACAAGGATATTCTATATAGGGTTCCACCCCATCTGTCATATTTAGCTCACCACCTGCTTTTGTAAATAGTTTTTATAGGAACACACTCCAGTAACAGAATTGAGTAGTCGCAAAACTCAAATAGCCTGTAGAGGGTAAAATGCTTACTACCACACCCTACACAGGATAAAGACATCAATCTCTAAACTACCAATGCCCGGTGATCACAGTTAACAAAAGGCGAAGATCTATTCAACAAATCCACTTCACATCCCTGCTCTTCACCCTTCAGAAGCCAGAATTTCTGAGGTACACCTTGCATTATTAGTCCCTTCCTAGGGTAACACAAGAGACCTAGACAAGAGATTAATAACTGACCATCTACAGTGAGGCTTGCAGAAAGGATAGCTGCAAAAGTCTAACCTCTGTCCTTGACCACAGGTCCATCAGTAAAAATGTGTGTAACCCCTCCACCAGGAACCTGCCACACTGTAGCTCACCCAATGGATTAGACAGTCATTGCAGCCCTATCTGATAGGAAGAAATACAAAGCCTGCCTGCTCAGAGAAAAACCCACACCAACTGGATCAGAGTCCACACTAGCCTGAGGGCAGGTCTGGCTGAAAGGGAAAGCAAAATCCGTGACTGCTCCTTCACCAGATGCAAGAACGCATTCATGCCAGCTGCCAACGAGGCAGCCCTTGAGCCAAAGCACCTTTATCTGACACTAAGGAAGCACGGCTGGTGAGAGTTTAGCAGAAGCTGGCAGAGCAAAGGGTTAGTGGCCAGCACTCTCTACCCCACAGCCCCCAGAAAAAGTCAAGAGTCTCAGGGGAAGTCTATGATCACCACCAATTACTGAGGAAAGGTCAAAACACTGTGCAAGACCTGACTTGCCATATGACCTTGGGCAAGAGACTATCTTAAAAAAAAAAAAAAAAACCTTCAGTGGGCTTGAGCACGGCACAACAGCACCACCAGGCTAGGTTCTGCTCTCCCAAAGATCTTGATTCCTTAAAGGGTGTCACCTGGTGGCCCAGTCCAGGTCACCACTCAGAAGAGGGCACTGTTTACAAAGGCGGGGCAAGGTGGGGCCTGGTTACTTGCAGAAAGTCTGAAGCTGGCACCATTTCCCCAGCAAGCTCCCTGCTCCACTGTCTCATCCCAGAAGTCCAAAGGTGCAATTTTGTTAAGAGTAATTAAAAGGCACCTTACTCTCCAGGAGGGAGCTGCCATTATGTAAGGTTGGTCTTGTGACTAGAAGGTCCCGATTCTTCACACCCCTCCCCCCACCATCCCGCCCCGGACCCCCAGGGGTCTAAAGGGTGAGTCCTGAGTCCCACCAGGTGCCCCGGAAGCCGGCGGTCCAATTGCTGGGAGTGCCGAGCCGAGCCCCTTCCGGGGGAGCTAGCGGGTGCTGAAGGGGGGGAGGGGGGAAGCAAAGATCTGGGCATGAGCAAGAGGAGGCTGACCCGAGGGACCCAGGCCAGCGGCCTCCGTCACGAGCCAGGGGCGCCTTTCAAAACCGGAAAGGACACTCCGGGGCAGTTCACCCCCAGCCCCCTCCTCCCCCCAACACACACACACACCCCGCCGCGGGTTTTTAAACGTTGCCCTCAGGGCAGGCCCAGGCCCACCCGGCCGGCCGGCCCCGCGCGCCCCCGCACACACGCCCGCGTCTGGTCGCCGAGGCTGCTCCCGGGTGCCCGTCTCCTGACACCGGCCCCTCCTGCGGGGAGCCCGGGGGTGAGGGGGAGCCGGGGGCCTCAAGGGCAGCCACGCCGGCCGGCCGGCGAACGCCGCCGCCTCCTCCTCCTCCTCCCCAGAGCCGGCCGGGTGCGCAGGGCCCGGAGCCGAGCGGCTCGTGCGGGGTGACGGGGCGTCCTCGCCGCAGGAAGGACGCCCCTGAGGGAGGCGGCGGCGGCGGCGACGGCGGCGACCGCGTCACGCCCGAGCCTTCGCCGCCACCCCCTCGCTCTCCCGCGGCCTCCACGCAACGCCGGGCGGCCGGCGGGGGGCAGGGGCTCGGGGAAGAGAGTGCGCGCGCGCGCTCGCGGCGACGGGGGCTTCTCCCGCCGCGCCCCGGGGTGGTCGCCGGCTCGGGAAAGGCGGGGCGCGCCGGGGCGGTCGACGCCGCAGCCGGGCCGGCGCGTGAGGCGCGTGAGGCGCGTGAGGCGAGGCGCCGCCGCCACCGCCGCCGCCGCCGGGCCTCCAGGGAAGCCCCCGGCCGCCGCTCACCTTCAGCGAGGCGAGTCCGCGCGGGGCCCGGGGGGTGGTGAGGGGAGCGGCGAGGGCCTGAGGAAGGGCGCCGGCAAGGGCGGTGTTCGCTCGGCTCCTCCGGCTCCGGCCGCCGCCGCCGCGGGGTCCGGCTCCCGCGGGTCCGGGCCGTGCGCTCGCCGCCGCCGCCGCCGCTGCCGCCGTCCGCCCTGCGGGTTGCCCCGGCCGCCTGCGCTCCGCCTCGCGCCCGCCGGCCCGCCTGCTCCGCGCTGGCGCTGGCGCCTCGCAGCTCCGCTCCGCTCTGCCGCTAAGCCCGGCCGACGCGCCGGCCCCCCCGCGCTGAAATAGCGCCCCGCCCCGCCCCCCCGCCGCGCGCGCCGCCGTCCGCGCTCGCCATTGGCTGCGCCCGGCCGGCCCCGCACTGCGGGCTTCTCCCCGCGCCGCTCTCGCCCCACATCTTGTTTCCTCCCACAATGCCTCGGGGCGGAGGGCAGCGGGGCGGGGAGGGGAGCGGGCAGCGTGAGGGGGGAGGGGGCCGGGGGTGGGGAGGGAGCCGGGGCCCTCGCCGGCTGGCAGGAGAAGAATGCGGACCCCGACACCTGGGGCTGCGGAGGCCCGGCCTGGAAGGGGCGGGGAGGCCGCGCGGCGGGGGCTGTGGGGGGTCGAGGGCGGCAGCCCCTCAGCCGGGAGAGGGATCAAGGGAGGGATGGGATGGCGATTTCAGTCAGAGCCCGAGCGCCGCTGGGAAAGGAAGGAGAGATGCTCCATGAGGGAGAAGGATGGGAAGGGAAAGAGAGAGAACACTTCTTCAGGGAGGACTTTTTCCATACACTGCCAGCTCCCCCTACTCGCCCCCTCCCATGCCACCCCAGCCTCCCATCTTCCGACAGTGATGGGCTGAAGGGCTCTTCCCTCCACCCCCTCACTTTGGGGAAGGTCCCAGCCGGGCCTTTGTTTCAAGGGTCTCTGGGGACGCTGGACCTTAGCTCGCAGCTAAGCAAGCCTGGCGGCACCTCTGCACCAGCTGCGAGGACGCGGACGCGAGCGTTTCCGGTCCGAGGACCCTGGGATGGAGGTGAAAGTCAGCTGTTGCTGCGGGGCCAATCTGCCCATTGTCGTGGACAGGGCTAGGAGGAGGGTTCAAAGAACCCTCTAGAGAGGCGAACGTGGCACACCAGAGCTGTGAGCTGGCACAATCCCCCTCTCCCTTCTGCTCACCTCCTAAAGAAGAGAACTAGGGTAGAGAGAAGGGGACCTTCCAGATGGCGACAGGACAGGCCTAGGTTCACTGGAAATCCGTGCTGCCAGGAAGCAGCCCTTTAGAGGATGGAGAGGCCAGTCCATGGGCAGTGCCTGCCTGCTGCCAGCCCATCCAATGCGAAGGCAGAAAATTCTGCTTTCTCTCTCCCCACCCCACCTTCACCCGTTTAACGAATTCACAAAGAAAGTGTCTACCTCATGGGCTGAGAGCACTAGAGGGTACTAGGTGCCAGGTGTTTGCGCCCCGCGATGATGATTAAGGAACTCCTCGTCCCATGTCTTCCCCTTCAGTGTGATGGGGGAGTCAGGTGCGCCCTGGCCACCCTGACTAGGAGCATCATCATTTGGGGTTCATTATGTGTCAGGGGCAAGCTGTTAAACCTTCCCCTCCTGCCTTTTTCACCTCCCTACCTCAGTCATCTCCCTACCTCAGTCAAGATGATATCAGAGAAATAGTCAAGGAGGAGGTATTCTGACACCTCTTGGGTATTCTGATGTCAGTATCCCTATGAGAGAATAGGGGGGTGGGGCCCCTATGGAAACAGAGGGAGGGGAATATGAGGAAAGGTTAGCCACTAGGCCCAAGGGCCTTGAGTTTCTAGCACCTTCTAACACCCAAAAGACAGGGACCAGAGCGAGTGAGTAGGACGTTTGCCTTGTATGCAACCCACTCTGGTTTGATTCCCGGCATCCCATATGGTTTGCCCTCCCCCCCCCCCCCAGCTAAATGCAGAGTAGGGAGTAACCCCTGAGCATTACTGGGTGTGGCACAAATATATATATATGTATATATATATATAAAACTTTCAGTATATAGGGTTTTAGGGTGTGTGTGAGTGAGAGCCAAGATTATCAGAGATACTTGGTAATGACAGTGGTGTATAGATGATAGTGTTCATGGAGACATCACTCTTCTAACTATGCAAATGTTATTACTGCATTTAATCCCAGGAACAAGCAGAGGGTATTACTATATCCCTGCACAGATGAGAAAACTACCTCTGAGGGATAACTTGCCCAAAACTCTCCTGCTTGTCAGTGGCAGATTCAACCCCAAGCTGCCTGTTCCCAGAGCCTCTGTGCCTGGCCATCCCACTGTCCAACTCCTGACAGAAAAGTGTAATCCAGGGTTTGGTTCTATCTAAATTATACTGGCACTTCCTGACTCCAAAGCTGCTTTTTTATCCAAACATTTACTAAACATCTCCAGGAACTACTATTCCACAGGACTCAGTTTGGGAAACTTGTGCTATACTAATTACTGCTATTTATGTAAAATGCTTACTGTTTAGGATAATTACTATGCAACATAGTAACTGTTATAATTAATATGTCAACTTAACTGGGTGGACGCTTTTCCTTGAAGCTGCTACACTGCTCATGATGGCCCAGTTCTCTGGTGCCAGGTTAGCAGTCACGACTTCAGACTTGAAAATCAGAGGTGACTTTGATATTTGTCTCACTGGATAAGAGGGTGGCCTCTTACCCTTTAACCAGCCCTTTTTGTTAACGTAATTGTTCCCTGGGGTATTCTAAACCGAAGTAGTCTTATTCACATTGATAGTTCAGCATGGTCTAAGCCTGATAGCACCCCTTAAAACCCAGACCTCTGTCATGTGTGGGTCCCACAGACTCTTTAGAATCTACATACACACACTTGCAGGTGCTCATTAAGAGCATTGGCCTGGAGCCAGTGTGCCTGGATTCGTATCTCTTTACCACTCTGCCAGCCATGCAGATCGAGCTAAACTATTTCATATCTCAAAGTTTAATTTTCCTTGGCTATAAATTGAAACTAGTAGTATCTACGTCACAGAATTATAAGAAAACAGAAGAGTCAAATGGGGTTGGAGAGAGAGAGAGAGAGAGATAGAGAGAGAGAGAGAGAGAGAGAGAGAACTCAATGGACCAGAGTGCATGCTTTGTATGTAGGAGGCGGCTCATGTTTGATCCTCAGCACCACGCGGTCCTCCAATATCTCCAGAAGTGACCCCCAAAGCACAAAAGCACAGAGCTTGGATTAGCCCCTTAGAATGGCTATGTGTGACTCCAAAACAAACAGTGCATGCCAACTCTTAGCACAATGTCTGACACATCTAACTGATTAATGTTAGCCATCACCAACATCTCCCAGGTTTGTTCCCTTTCCCTTTATTTTGTATCTCAGTACACAGTGCCCTTCATCCAATGTGTCAGAGACCTACAACACCCTATACTTGCCTCTGTCCCTCTCAAGTCTCCATCATTACCATCTGGCTCTTTCTACAGTCCATCCCTTATTTTATTATGAAATCGTCAATCTCATAATAAATGAGAATCAGGGGCTGGAGAGCGAGTATGACAGGTAAGGTTCTTGTCTTGCATGTGTTTGACTCAGTTTGATCCCTGGCACACCTGTGTGTTCCCCCGATCTCCTTCAGGAGTGATCCCTGAGCACAAGCCAGGTGTAAGCCCTGAGCACAACCAGGTGTTGCCCCCCTAAAAAATAAGAGAGAATCTCACACTCCTCATCTATTCCAATTAGTTCCCTGCCCTCATTTCTTAATTTTTTCCCCCATAAATCCATACTGCAGTATTCTTCATAGTGCATTGTCACTGCCACTGTCCTCCTGTTGTTCATCGATTTGCTCGAGCGGGCCCACGGTCCCGCATCTCTGCTCAGAAAAAAAACTGACTTCTCAGCCTTACTTCCCCACACTCCCCTTGCACTTTTCATGCTCTAGTAACACCATCAACTGCCTGGGGTTTTCCCTACACCCAGATTCCACACCTTTGCTCATGTGGTTCTCTGACGTGTGAGGTTTTAGCTTTCTTTCTTGCTGATTCTTGGATTTGAGTGTCCCTTTTGAAGTCTTCTCTGAGCCCATGGAAAGCATACTCCTTTTCCATACTTTGATAATATCCAGGACCCAATTCTATTAAAGCTACTACTAATCTTATGCTTGTCTATAGTTTTTGCAAACAAGTATCATCTCTTATGTGGGGGGTCCTGGACCTGGTATAGTTCCTATAGCTTGGAAAATACTAGGTATTGATTAAGCACAGAGTCTCCTGCCCCCGCACCTGGCTGTCCTAGCCGGGGCCTCTTGGAGGGGGGTGTGTTGAGTTTCCCTCCCCGCCCCGAGCAGAGCTCCGGCAGCCGAAGATCTCCAGAACCAGCCACAATCATGCTGAGACCACTCTCCACACGCATGAAGGTACCAGCAGAGGAACAAAGGCATGCGGGTCCCGGGGCTGAGATCTCCAAGCCTGCTTGGATCGGGGCTGAACATCTTCCACCCAGATCCTCCATCCTCCAGTAGGCAGGGGTCACACCTACCAACTGACCCCCAGCGCTGTGTAATCCCATCAACGGCCAAGACCCAGAGACTATAAAACCTAGCTCCCGGAAGCACGTGGCCGCATTTGCGACGGCACAACATCTTATCATCTCATTCTTACTTTGGACAACCTAGCAGGCTACCAAATGTAACCTGCCCACACGGCAGAGTCTGGCAAACTCCTCATGGTGTACCCAATATACCAAATTCCAGTAACAATGAAGGGTCTCATTCTACTAACCCTAAAGAGACTTGAATATGGCACTTTTTAAAATCTCAGGGCTAGGATGAAGGAGACGTTACTGGGGCCTGCTTGAGGCAATCGATGAACAACAGGATGATCATGATGGTGATTGATTAAGCTGATTGTGCCCATTAATGACAGCAAGATGTAGCTTGAAAGGATACACCATAGCTTCCTCTACTCAAAGGATTCTGTCAAACTTGCTCTTCTCTCTCTCTCTCTCTCTCTCTCTCTCTCTCTCTCTCTCTCTCTCTCTTTCTCCTCAGAAAAAGCAATACTTACTATTTACACTGGGTCCTTCCTATCCAGAGCAAGTTGCTATTTAAAATAAATAATTTCCAGTCCTTTGAGTCCCACAATTTTGATCTTCTTTTCCAAGATTCTTTGTCTAATCTGGAGTCCTTGTATTTGCATTTGACTTTCAGGATCAGTTTATCAATTTTCAGTTTTTTTGAAAAATCCATGAGTGAGAGAAATAATAGAGCAAGCTAAGACGCTTGCCTTACATGCGGCTGACCTGGGTTCAGGTGCAATTGCCAGCACTGCATATGGTCCCCCAAGCACTGCCAGGAATGGTTCCTTAGTACAGAGCCAAGGGTAAAACCTGAGCACACCCAGGTGTAGCCCAAAAGCAAACAAAAAAAGCCAGCTGGGATTTTAACAGGATTTATGTCGAATCATAGCTGAATTTTGGGGTTATATTGCTCTCATAGCAATATTAAGTTTTCTCACCTGTGATACCTGTAATTATTTGGGTGTTCTCTACTTTTAATAATATGCTGTAATTTGGGGCCAGAAAGATAGTATAGCAGATAGGATACTTGCCTTGTGTACGTCTGATCCAGATTTGCTAGCCAACACTCCATAAGATCCCCCTGAGCCTGCCAAAAGTAATTCTTCAGAGCCAGGAGTAAACTCTGAGCACTGCCAGATGTGTCCCAAAATCCTCTGTGTGTGTGTGTGTGTGTGTGTGTGTGTGCATGTGTGTGTGTAATATTTTTTTTCAGAATATGTGTCTTGAATTTCTTTTGGCAAATATGTTTTTAATGTTATTTTAAATTAAATTGTTTTGAGTTCAGAGAGATCTTCATATTTGGAAATACAAAAATTTCATTTCTTTCTTTCCAATCTTAGTCCTTTTTATTCCATTTTCTTGCCTTACTGTCTTCGCTAAAACCTTCATTAGCGTGTTGAGTAGAATTAGTGAGAGTACTCTACCATTGAGCTACATACTGGGAAGTGTCTTGTCCTCAACTTGTGATGCAAAATAATATTAGAGGTGAAGGAAAGGGGGAGGGGGGCTTGCAGGTACTCTTTATGAAGTTGTAGAAGTTCGTGTCTATTCCATTGGTTAGCGAGTTTAATGGTTAGAGAGTTTTTTCTTTTGTTTTAAGAAAAATAGTTGGTTATTAGGGTGAGGGATATTCTTAGACCACACTGGTATTCCCAAGGCTTACTTCTTACCCTGTGCTCAGGAATCACTCCTAGCAGTGCTCAGAAGAACATATGTTGTATCGGGGTTCAAACTGGGGTCAGATACATGCAAAGCCAGTGCCTTAATGAGGGGAGAGAAAGAGAACCCAAGAAAGTAAAATGAAGGAATTATATTACCCCAAGTTGGGATTCAGGCAACTCCCATAGAGGGCATACAGTAATAGAAAGGGAAAGGCTGGCACACACAGAGGAGAGAGGTGTGGGTAACTTCCAGGATGGGGGATTGGTTGGTTGGTTGGTTGGTTGGTTGGTTGGTTGGTTGGTTTTTATCATGAAAGAGTATTGACTTATTTTTCCAACTTTGGGAGGAGGGGCACATCCAGCAGTACTCAGGAGCTGTTCCTGACTTGGTCCTGGGAGTCAACCCTGATGATGCTAGTGAGATATGGGGTGGGAGGGACTATGTAATGCCTGAGATCAAACTCACCCAGGCCTCCTGTATGCAAAGCAGGCCCTCCAACCTATTGAGCTCTCTCTCCAACCTCTAGGATACTGAATTTTTTCAGATGCTCATTCTGCATCTATTGAGGTGGTCATGTGATTTTTATATACTCTATCAATATGAGGTATTACAATGATTTTGGGCTGGAGTGATAGCACAGCAGATAGGACATTTGCCTTGCACGTGGTTGACCCGGGTTCGATTCCTCTGTCTTTTTCGGAGAGTCTGGCAAGCTACCAAGAATATCCTGCCTGTCTCCTCTCTGGAAAGAAAGATGGCGGCCGCATGGGAGCCTTGTGGACAGCAGGTATGAGCCGGGGGTGTGGGGGCGACTAAAACCTCATGGGAAGGGGGGCGTTTCGGTCCGCCCTTCACGCCCTACCGAGGCCAACAGTTGCCCCCCACGAGCGGCTCTCCAGCACGGCCACGACTCCAGAACACAGAAACCAATTTCTTAACTATCTGACTTTCAGTAGAAATACTTCCAGGGTCAATAGGTAAAATAGCCTAAATCCAAAACCAACATTTAATTCTTGAACCCAGCTGTAGAAAGCAAATCACTTCACAATGCTTTTTCAGCATGTCTGATTTGGGGGGGGTAAACTCTAAATAATAGTGGTGAATCTTTTATTGAAACAATGAATCTAATCAAAGCAGATAGAGTGTTAACTAGAATTCATCTGCCTCACAGGGACTGGGAGGGGTGGGGGGTGGGGTTCTATTGGGGTTCTTCATGGTGAAAAATAAGTATTGGTAAAGGGAAATGTGTTTGATATTTGCATGACTGATACCTAAACCTGAGAGCTTTGTAACCTTTCCCACAGTGATTCAATAAATAAATAAATAAATTTTAAAAAAATAAATAAATAAAATAAAGTGCAAAAAAAAAAAAGAATATCCTGCCTGCATGGCAGAGCCTGGCAAGCTCCCCATTACGTATTCGATATGTGAAAAACAGTAACAACAAGTCTCACAATGGAGACGTTACTGGTGCCCACTCGAGCAAATTGATGAACAACAGAAGGATAGTGTTACAGTGCTATATTACATTGATTTACAAATATTGAATTAATTTTGCAATCCTGGTATAAATCCCATTTAGTGAGGACACATAACTCTTTTTATATATACCTGGTTTGTTTTGCTAGTATTTTGTTTAGGATTTTTACATCTATATTCATCTCTCGGAAGAGAGCAACATGAGCAACATGCTGCAGTCGATGCCTCTGGACCCCAAATTCACATCCAGTTAAAAAAAATTTAATTAACTTCAGCTGTATCACTGTATTTAAAATTTTAGAATTCCCGGAGCATTTGAGGTCACATGACATCTCATACTCTGCACACTGATGGACCAAGACAAGGACTTTATGGCTCCAAACGTGAAATACAATGATCTTCACACACTTATCTCTAAGGAAACCTTTTGGGTCATTTTTAGCAGATTATTTATAACAAACAGTACAAAATAAATTATTTATGTCCTGCTTTGGGGGTAAGCTTTGGGAAGTAGGATAGAAACATTTGAAATATAGCGGTGGGAAGGTGTAATGGTGGTGGAATTGGTATTGGAATATTGAATGTAATAAATTATTATAAACAAGTTTATTTCTGAGTCTCTGGATCATGGCCAGTTTGAGCTTCTGTGACACCAGAAGCAGTTTGTGGGCTTAACTGCCAGGCTACCAGAAGTACAGGGAAATGGGGAAAGGTCGCCCTCCATGTGAGCCTGGAGATTTTGGTCACAAGTCCCTCATACCTGGGGTTTTCTTCCCCTTTTTTTATTAACCTTACATAAAGTATCTATTTATCAATTTTATTTGGTTCATCAAAAAACCCACTTCTAAGTTTATTGTTTTTTCTATTTAGTAATGTGTTTCTTGAGCACTTCGATGATACAAGATGCTTGGGTTAGTGGAAATTCAGGCATTGGAACTATTTCCTTGAATAATAGGACTCAAACTCCATTCCTTATCTGTAGCACTGTAGCACTGTCCTTTGTTGTTCATCTATTTGCTCGAGCGGGCACCAGTAATGTCTCCATTGTGAAACTTGTTGTTACTGTTTTTGGCACATCGAATATGTCACAGGGAGCTTGCCAGGCTCTGCTGTGGGGATGGGATACTCTCAGTAGCTTGCCAAGCTCTCCGGAAGGGACAGAGGAATCGAACCCGGGTAAGCCACGTGCAAGGCAAACGCCCTACCCGCTGTGCTATCACTCCAGTCCATTCCTTATCTACTTCCCTCTAAATCAGGTTCTTAATTTTATCTCCCTCATTCCTCTACCCTTGGAGTGAGATGACAAAAAAAGACAGAAACTGAACTCTCATTTGGGGGTTCCACAAAATCTCAAACAATGTTTAAACATATATAAAGGAACAGGAATTAGTAGCTATACCCACAGCCTCACAATTCTCACACTCAAGCTTACAGTTCCGTTGAGGATACACACGTACACACAGGTGATGTGCTATGACTGAGAGTGAGCAAACTACTCTGACCACATGAGGCGAGGAGGCGACAATCTGGCAGAACAAGAGAAAAAAAGAGCATTTGAAGTAAGTCTTAAATTATAGGCAAGATTTTGGGGAGGAAGGGTGATAAAGAAGAGAGGGAGGGCAGGCTTATCAGTCGAAGAGGAGTACACAAGACTAGGCAGGGAAGGGAAGGAAGCTGGCCTGCGAGAGACCACACGAACTGGAGAGGCAACAGACAGAGAAGCCAATGCCAGACTTTGGCAGGATCTGAAGGACCTGCTAAGAGCTAGAACTTTATCCTGAATAAATTAGGAACTCTCAGGAGGTGGGGTGATAGTACAAAGGGTGAGGTGCTTGCCTTGCACACAGTTGACCGGCGTTTAATCCCTGTCACCAAGTATGATCCCTAGAGTCTGCCCACCAGGAATGATCCCTAAGTATAGAGCCAGGAGTAAGTCTGAGCGCTAGGGGTATGGTCGAAAAGAAAGTAAGAAAGAGCGAGAGAGAGAGAGAGAGAGAGAGAGAGAGAGAGAGAGAGAGAGAAAGAAAGAGAGACAGAGAGAGAAGGAAGGAAGGAAGGAAGGAGAAAGAAAGAAAGAAAGAAAGAAAGAAAGAAAGAAAGAAAGAAAGAAAGAAAGAAAGAAAGAAAGAAAGAAAGAAAAGAGAAAGAAAGGGAAAAATGGGAATTCTCTCTCATGGAGCAAGAGCGTGATGACCTGACTTTGTTGGAATTTGGGGCCACAGCAGACACCTAAGTGGTGCCATTTTCGCTCATGATAGCCAGAGAAGGCTGTTGTTACCACTGTAGAAGTCCCCTCCGCCCACTCTTCTCCTTACTTTCACTGGGTCAAACTTCCTTGATTTCTTTCTTACCCAGTGGCTTCCCCCTCTAGTCTCCTCAGCAGGCTTCTCTTTCTTTGTCCATCCTTAAATGTTGGTGTTCCTTGGATTATTATTCCTACTAGAACATTCTTCCTTAGTGATCTCATATGTTGCCATGGATTCAATAACCAACTATAGGTCAGAACTCCCAAGTGTATTTATGACTTTCTTAGACCTCTCTCCTTATTTGGATCCATCAGCTCTAACTGACCATGAGACATCTCCGTTTAGGTACTATTTTCATTAGAAATAAATCCAACTGTGGGTAGAAGGGGGCAGAATCCAGCAAAATAGTCCAGACTAAATAAAAGTTTATTTCTTTTTCAGATAAAAGAAGCTCAGAGATACTAAACCCAAACCTGGTATGACAACCTGGGAGTCATATCTGGAACACCATCCTCAAGCCAACATCACTGAAACCGCTTCACCATTCTTGCCCTTCTCAAATACTTTCCTTACATGGGCCCTGTCTAGCGTGGAAGACACTAAACTAGTGGCAAGTGAACACTCAAAAGGGTGCTAATGCAAATTAAGATGTGCTAAAAGTATAAAATGCAAATTGGATTTGAGGGGTTGATATAAAGATAATGTGAAATATAATAGTCCTTTACTGATAATATGTTAATTAAATTTTTTGCATTTAAAATGAACTCTTGTTTCTTCTGATTTTTTTTTCATGTGGCTACTAGGAAACTTTAAACATGACACTCTCTTATCAAATATCTATTAAATAGCACTACTTCACACAAAAGTGAAAAGGATCTTCCTAAAACAAACATCTGGACTTAAAAAAGTATACATCTTTAAAACTTTGATCATTTTGTCATTGTCCTTGGGACAAAGTTCATTGATCTCTGTATACTGTTCAGACCCTTCATAATTCAGCACCAGCCTTATTTTCTGTTTTGTTTTGGTTGGTTTTGTTTGGGAAACCATACCTGGCGATGTTCAGAGCTTAAGTCTAGCTCTCCACTCAGGAATCACTCTTGGTGGGCATGGTGAACGATATGGAATGCCTGAGATTGAACGTGGGTCAGCCAGGTGCAAGACAAATGCCCTACTTGCTGTATTATCTCTCCCAACCTCATTTCCTAGCATTTGCTCCCTCTGCCTTCCCACCTCATGTGACACTGGAGCCTGTGTACATCTCACAGTTCAGTGAATGTACTGTATGATCTCTAGCCTCTGGACCATCATGCATGCTAGTTCCCAGGCCCAGACACTCTCTCCTCTCTTGGCTACCTTAATTCTAATCTCAATTCTCTAACGTCAGCTGAGCTATGTCTCCTCCCTGAGAGACCTTCCCAGCTTCTTCCCTGAACTCTTCTGACCTCCCTATTCAGTCCTATTTCATTCTACCCCCAAATAACAGCATGTCAACAACGGTGTCCTTTTCTGATGAGAAACATGCTTATTGGGGTCAGAGCAATAATATGGCAGGTAGGGTGTTTGCCTTGCATGCAGCTGACCTGGGTTCAATCCCCAGTATCACATATGGTCCTCCAAGCACTGCCAGGAGTAATTCCTGAGTGCAGAGCCAGTAGAAATATCAGGTATGGCCCAAAAAGCCACAAAAGAAGAAAAGAAAAGAAACTTGCTCACTCTGCTATCTCCAGCATCTAGAGCAAAGAGGGGCATGTGGTCAGTTGTTAAGAAGTATTGGCTGACTAGACCAGGGATGACTCATCCCCAAGTCAGATAAGATAAATTGCAGATAAAAGATAGGACCAGATGAATGACTTCTGAGTCTCAAAGAAACAGCCACCCCAGTTTCCTGACCCACTGTCCCTCCCAGGAAGACCAAAAATCACTGACTCTCCTCCTAGGAAAGCTCCCCCTCACCCCCCATACACTCCAACAATGGCTGCAGGAGCTCTATTGAGGATTCTCACTTGAGGTGACCTTCTCTGGAATAAGGGGAGAATGAGAGAAGTCAGATGGATCCTGGGGTCCTAGTGACCACTAGGAACTGCTGTTGACCCAGAGCCGGAAGTGAGGATACGAACGTTCTAAAGCAGTTGGAGCCTCTCTCAGTGATTTCCTTTCAGGAGGTATGAAGGGAAGGAGAGGAAGGGATGGGGACCCAGAACCGAAGATAGGAAGGTTCTGAGAGTTAGAAGTCTGAGGGGAGTTTCTGGCATGCTATTGCCAACCTCTCTGTTACACAGGTCACAAAGTTTAGCTCAGCCTCAATTCCTCAAAAGAATCTGCTTCCTGCCCTCCGCTTTCTGGCTGTTTTAAGAGTAGAAGGAAATAATGGATGTACATGGCTTTGTAGTATAGGTATCAGAGTAGAAGGGCCATGTAAATATGAGGTTTTTAGAACATCTTGTTCAGGGGCTGGAGCAATAGCACAGCAGGTAGGGCGTTTGCCTTGCACGCGGCTGACCCGGGTTCGATTCCCAGCATCCCATATGGTCCCCTGAGCACCGCCAGGAGTAACTCCTGAGTGCAGAGCCAGGAGTAACCCCTGTGCATCGCCAGGTGTGACCCAAAAAGCAAAATAATAATAAGAAGAAGAAGAAGAAGAAGAAGTAGAACATCTTGTTCAGGCAGAAGGGGAACGTAGAGAGGGGAACAAAGGGTTGTGAGGACAAGATGGGGAAGTAACAAGTGGGAGCCCAACTTCTCTCAACCAAAGTGAGTTCACTTAAAGACAGAGCTTCCCGGCCAGGGCTTGTTCTGACCATTATAACTCGACCCAGGGAATGCTGAGTTCTTGAGCCAATCTTTGGCAAAAGTAGGCTCGCTCGGGAACCACAGTCCCCCGCTGGGGGCCCCTCGCTGCCTCTCACATCTCCATGAACCCCCCTTTGTAGATGCTGCTCACTTTCTGGGTTCTCTTTCTTCCCAGTGCTATAAATCTCAGCGTCGCCTGTCAGCCTTAGCTGGAATGGGTGCAGGTCCTTACCCATGTGGTAGACACGGTCCTTAAGCCAGCCAGAGTCCTCCCTGCTGGGGGCTGCTCCATGTACAGTGCCTGATCCCTAAAGAACTGAACGTAGAAAAAGCAGCTAGGTTCCCTCTGCCTTGGCCAAAGGGGTCCCCATGCTGAAAAGCTGTCAAGGCAGGCCCAGTAACTGGTGAAGCCACTGGCCAGAGGTTTTATTAGCCCCATCTTCTTTTTATCCCTTCACAGCCACGTCAGATCCACAAAGCCACCAGGAGTACCTGCAGTTCCCAGCCCAGAGAACTGAAAACATGCAACCCAGGATACTATCAGTAGCACCTTCACAGGAGACTCAGTAATTACCGACAGGCAGGAAATGTGGTCTATGCTCATTCATCTGTGGAACTCTTCCTCTCCCTTCCTTTCCCCTGGTGCCCTTAAAAAGGTACTGTGACACCAGGACCCTTCACAAGGCATGTTCCAAGTCCCTACCCCACTGGGGCAGGCAGTAGACCTTGCTACGATTCAGTTTATTCTGCTGTGTATTCATCCCTTTGTTCAAAACACACTTAATGAACCCCTGCCCTATGCCGGCACTGGGCCTGGTGCTGGAGTCACGCCAAATGTCACCTCCATCTCTACTTTTGAAGAGCTTACAGTCTAGTAAGGAAATCAAGCTACCGATAGCAGTAGCTACAATGAAAAAAATTCAAAAGTGTAGATAAAATACTAGGTAAGAAAAAAATTTTTTTTTTCTGGAAGGGCAATACACAGGCAAACCTTGTTTTATTGGGCACTTTAGATAGTGTATTTTTATAAATGGACATGTGTAGCAACCCTGCCTTGAACAAGTCTCTCATGCCTGTTTTCCCAACAGTATGTGCTCACTTTGCATCTGTGTCACCTCTAATTAAGATATGTACATTATTATTCAGATGATGTTACTGTGCAGTTAGCAGAGCTTTTCTATGTACTGGGAAACCAGGAATTCTTGCAACTCACTTTTTGTTGATATTTGCTGTGTGACAGTGTCCTAGAAGCAAACCACAATCCCTCTGAGGTGAACCTGGAGTGTAGTGGCTGCAAGTACAGACTCTGCAGGCCACATGTCTGGGTTCCAACTTCTCTTTGCCACTTTGGATGAGCTTCCGGAGAAATGGGAAGAATGCTGACGCGACTGTAAAGTCACAGCACCGTGTCGCTCAAATAGGAAACACTCAGCGAATGCAGCTGCTATATTCAGGGCAAGAGGCATGGAACGTGGATTTTCTGTTTGTGTGGAGTTGGACAGCAGGCCATTCTAGAACAGCAGGAGCACAGGATGGTGCGTGTATGGAATTCTCTTTGAATTCCCTGCAGCAAGGCCTGAGCACAGGCGCAAGAGGCAGCAAAGCCAGCAAGTGGGCTGGGATTTAACCTTAAAACACTGAATGAGTATCTGTGTTGCAGAACATAGTGCCCAGAAAAACAGAGAGAGAGAGAGAGAGAGAGAGAGAGAGAGAGAGAGAGAGAGAGAAGTACCTGCCATAGAGGAAGGCTGGTTCGGGGGGAGGGGTGAAGGAAAACTGGGCTCATTCGTGGGAAATGGTCACTGGTGGTGGGATGGGTGTTATAATAGCATTGTATGACTAAAACGTGATCATGACCAGCTTTGAAACTATGTATCTCATGGTGACTCAATTAAAAAAAATTAAAATTTGAAAAAAAAAACCTCACTGAATGGCAAAATAACTTGACAGTGACACCCAGCCCCAAGCAATGGTGCAATTCCGTATCCCATACTCAGCTGGGTCAATCTGCAGGGTCTCCAAAGATAGGGAGCCAGGCCATAGGAGGAGGGTACAGAGTGGTGTCTATCTTCTGCATTCAGCCTGTTGGGCAAGGCCAGTCCTTTCTCTCCAGCAGACCGAACCCCGGAACCAGAGTCAAGGGAGAAGAGGAAGAGTTGTCTTATTTCACCGGAAGAGCAGGCATCTCTGTCTCCCAGAAGGCTGGTGGAGGCTCAGGAAAGATGGTCCATGAGGAAGGAGTGCTAGGCAGCCAGGCTGGTCAGACTCAGAGCCACCATCGTGAGCCTTATTTTCTCAGGGGTGGACAGAGCTGTCTCACTCCTATTTTGGAGTGGGGCAGCCAAGAACAAAGAGTCCATCAATCCCAAAATAAACTGAGAGATTCTTCTGGGCAACTACAGGGAAAGTGGGGGGAAGGGCAGGAACCCCAGAGAGAAAGGGAGAGAGTGAAAGCTCAGGGTTATCCCCAGCCTGGACTCAGAGGAAAAGGAGGCACTAAGCAGACAGGGTTAAAACACTCAGAGGATCAAGCACACAGGGGTTTAAAGACACAGGATTCAAGCACGCCGGGGTTCAGGCATGCAGGGGTTCAAGGTTAGATTGGGCACAGTTCGGGCCGTCCTACCCTGGGGGAGTCAGGAGCTCCCGTCTTGCCTAGCTTGTGCCTCTCCTTTTGTACAGCGCTGGAGAAATCACTTATCCTTGGCCTTGGTCCCTTCTCAGTAGAACAGGAGGATTTTTCTGGAAGCATTTCAGAGGATTTTTAGAGCTCAGGGGAAAAAAAAAACTGCTCTCAGGGTGTTGGGTGCAGGAGTATATCCTAGAGATTGAGAGGAACCAGAACAGCTAGAACCTGAGAAAGGGAAACAGAGGACCAGGCAGAAGCCCCTAATCCTCGAGGGTGAGGGGTGGAAGAGGGTGGAGGTAGGAGGTACAAGAGGCCACTGAGCTAAGCCAGCCCCTGGCTGCCCAGGGCTAGAGCAGGTAAGTCCTCCTTGCCACTCCAGCTACTTCGGGAGCCTGTGGAGAAGCTGCATTATAATCGATAGCCTTATAAATAAATAAAGAGTCAACACATTCCATCTTTAGCGCAGACCTTCTTGGGGGAAATGGAACCTCGACCCACTTCTACTGGCCATTCTGGATTTCTGCAGAGGCCTGCAGATGAAAGGAATTCTTACAGGTCTTAGCATGAGAACATGCTTCCAGTTAGGCCTGCATGTCCTGCATTTGAGGAGGTCCAGAACTGGGCACATGCCCCCTTCTTGCCACCCCCACACCCCTGGGAATGTTGTCCCTCGGTCCCGTCTCCTGGGGCTCTTGCCAAAGCCGCTGGTGCCCACGCCTGTCAGCTCTTGCTCTCGCCCTCATGCTCTGAACCCTGGAACTTCCGCCTCCTTTCAGCTGGGGTCCTTGGCTTCTCCCCCTCCTGGTGCCTTTCTTCCGGCTGCTGCTAGGCAACCAGCAGTGTCAGCAGTGGAAGGAGGGAGCTGCTCCCCCTCCAGAGTCTCCCCTCTGTCCCCACCCTTTGGATTCCTCCTCATCCATCTTCACCGAGCCCCACAGGGCCTGACAGAGGAAATGCATTTCTGGAAGCTGTTAACAAAGACCTCGGTGACTAACCGCAGAGCCCCAGTGGCCAACCGGTGGACTGCGGGGCCAGCCTTCCACTCTGCTGAGAGGACACTTCTTGAACCTCTCTGGCAAAGAAAGTTCAATATTTGGGACCCCAAAGACCAAAAGGGTGGTCAGCCCTCTGGGGTGTAAGGCAACCACACTACAGATATCTAGAAACACCTCAGGACCTCTCCTCTGGTTTGGTGCTCCTCAGTCTCCCCACCATCTCGCTGGCCCAGGCAGAGAAGGTCCCCAGGGCCAAGGCTCCAGAGGGGTTTCCCAGGGTGTTTGCACAGACTGGAGCTATGGAGGCCAGACTGAGTTTGTCCCTGAGAACTGACCCCCTGCTCCTGCAGGTCCCTGCGGGCTGAGGATTCCTTTGAGATTTTTGACCAGAAGATGCCATTCTCTAAGTATAAAACTGAATATTTTTTTAAATTGCATTTAAAAAAAAAATGACAGCATTCCTTTTCCTTCTGCCTTCTGCAAGGGCAGTTTGAGCCTCAGCGTCCCAAGCCTCTTGGCTCCCTCCTCTCATCAGTCCTTGCCTGCAGGGAATTATTGGAGGGTAAATTTGAAGCGGGGAGGTCCACTATGCTTTCTGCATATATCCACTGACTGTCACTTTGAGGCCTCTACACTGGCCTCTACACTGGGCATCGGCACTGAATGTCCCAGGAGGAATCCAGGCCTGGGAGGCAGCCTGCAAGGGCTTCTGGGCCTAGCTGGACATCTCAGAGCTGAGAGGAGGTAGCAATGGTTTGGTCCCCTGGTTCCTTCTAAGAGGCAAGCATGGCCAGAAACAGCTGGGTGGGGTTGCAGAGCTGGTTACTGATTTGCGGAGCTTCTCTAACGAACCCACTCCCCAGGTCTGGCCCCTGAAACCGGGACTGAATGTCCTTTGCCTGGGATGAGAATGCGGATGCAGCTGGACCGACTGTCACTCACAGTCCTCACAGCTGTGAGCCGCCACTCCCCCGCCCATCTCCGCAGCCTCCAGCCTCGGTCTCCTTCATGCCCTGGAGGTCCAGGGCACTGGAGTCCCGCACTGGGCTCCGCGCTGGATCTGCAGTACAGGCTGGGGCTGGCGCTGAGCAAACAGGCTGGGACTGGCACGGAGAGGCACTGGCAGCAGACGCAGCAGACTATGTTTTCTTTGCAGGCTGAGGATAACTAGAGGAAGCTGAGAATTCCTCGGCTCTGCTGGCTCTGCCTGGCTCAGCCTGGAGGAGGGGACGGAGGAGGGCGGGAGCAGCTCGCTCCAGGGGAGGAAGAAGCCGCGCCGAGAGCACGAGCCAGGCAGTGAGACCCAAGCAGAAGGGAGGACAGACAAACAGAGGCCACGCAGAGCTCCCAGGGAGGACGTTAGGAGTCCCCTACCCCTCTCTGAAATGGCTCCAAGGGGTGTCACGGTGAGAGCTGGCATGCTTCGATACTTGCAATGTGTCAGGCACTGTGCTAAGACCTCAGTCACATGAGGAGGGCGGCATGTGAAAGGGCTGGGGACGTGGCCTTGGTGACACACAGCTGCATTCCAATCCAGTTTAGCTACTCACAAGCTCTGTGACCTCAGGCAAGTTACTTAACCTCTCTGAGCCTCGGTGACTGTTTTTATGTGGTGGGGGCAGGTTTTGGAATATGCCCACTGGAGGGATCACTCCTCATTGTCCTTGGGGATTATTCCTGGCACTGTTTAGGGGTGAGGGGGCTGGGACCATATGTGGTGCGGAGAATCAAACCAGGGCAGCTTCCTGCAAGGCAAGAAGGGCCTCCCCTCCCCCACCTCACCCCTGATTTTCCCACTTAATCTCTCTGGCCCCCTCAGTATAAAATGGTAATAATAGCAGTATCCAACTACTAACGTTTAAAGATCAAGCGCATTCACATACTTAAAGTTCCTAGGACAGGGTCCTGTGGTATGGGGATGATAAGTTTTGCTGCTGCCACAAGCTCTGACTAGATGTGATTCATCCCCGAGGCTCAAGACGTGGGGTCCTGGATCTGGGTCCTCTTTGGAAGGAGGCAGCCGCAGAACCCAGCAGTCCCTCCACCCCCCACCCCTCCCTGGCCTCCCTGCCCCCACCCCCACCTTTGCTGTTCCACACCAGCTGGAACACAGGTGCCTCTATGCTGCCTTTGAGGCCTAGAGTCCTCTCACCTTTCGCCTCTCGGGACCAGGCCAGCCGGTGGCTCTGAGCCCAGCCCCCGGGGCCCTCCCCGCTGTGGCAGCCCTGGGAGCCTCCCAGGTGCCTCACCCCCACTCTACCACCCTCGGACACCCCGGGGTGGGGGCTTTCTCTTTGTCCAGTTACCCCACCTCCTAAAAGATGCTTGCTACCAGGGCTGGAGGTTGGACCTCTGGGTCTTGGGATAAACAAACTGTGGCTCTGCCCTAGCCCTCCGCCACTGGCTTGCTGCTCCCAGCCCCCCTCGTTCCGCAGTGCACAGTCTCCCTGTTCTCCTGCCAACTTGGCAGCTCGTCTCTGCTGTTACTATCAACACCTCTGAGGGAAGAGAGAGGAGTCAGCGCTGGTCGCCTGGTGCTCCGAGCAGCAGATTTGTGTCAGAGCCAGCCCTGGAACGTCTCCTGAGTGCCCAGGGTCCTGGCGGGAAGGAGAAGGTGGGCCTGGGCTGAGATTCCTGGACCACTCACCAGCGTCCCAGCAGAGCTGTGCCCCCTCCAGGCTGCAGGAAGGCCCCGGGAAACAGGCACCCCCCTCGGGCAAGAGCTGCAGGGGGAGGCTTGTAGTCAGGCAGGCACAGAGAACAGGCCAGGGGGCCCGGCTCAGCCTAGCTTCTGCCACAGGCCAGGCTGGGTCCCGGCTTCGATTCCTGAGAGGCTTGGTCTGGTCTGGCAGTGGTCTGTGTCCAGTGCTGAAATGGGTCCTTCTCCTGGGTTCTGTGCCCCGAAGTGTACGGGCCGGGCCTTCTCTCTGCTCTTTCTCGGACCCCTCTTGTTCAGAGCACTCTCCCACCTTGCTGCACGGACTGGAGAGTTTCAGGGAACTGGCCGTGCTGCGCCAAATGGAAACTTCCCACAGACGGGGGAAAAAAAAAATGCTCCTTTTCCCTAACCCTCTCCCGCCAGCCTCCCCAGATGCCCTGTGAGCTTCATAACCAAGGGGCTTCTTGGGGGTCCTGTTGGGAAGGAGAGAGAGCCTAAATCTCCAGGGAACCATGACTAGCGCAGAGCCTTTCCCTTGATAGGGAAGGGCCTTTGGGCCCTGCTTGGGGACTTGGGGGGAGGGTCCTACACGTCTGAAAATAAGCTGGATGGAAGCTTCCCATCCCCACACTGCCCAGCCACCTCGCCCACCACGGATAAACTGTGGGCTGCTACTTCCTTCTCTAGAACAGAGACCTGACCTTTATGACTCACTGGGTCAGCCAACAGCAACAAAGATAAAGCTTAGATGCTTCTACGGTTCTGTGGACACCTGCGATCCCTTCCCTTCCTTTCTTCCTCCTTTCCACCTTTTCTCTGCTCCCTCCGGAGCTGTTCCCTAGAGTGAAATGGGCACCAACACCCCCTGCTCCTTGTCCAGAAGTCTGAAGACCACCACCAAAAGGACACAGCCCCCATCTGGGTAAGGACACGCCCCCACACACACACATCCCTTAAAGGCCACCTGCCTTGCTGGGGGTGGGGGACAGGAAACAAGAGAATTCGTTTGGGGGCATGGGGGGGCAGGGCAGCAGTGAGCCACCTGCAAGCCGTGCTGAAGCCCTGTCAGCGTTTCCATGACAAACACAGTTTCCAAAGCCTCCCTGCCAGCCTCTCTAGCTGCCTCATGGTGAGACCCAGCACGGAAAACGGGAGCACTGAAATCACTCTCCCTGGAAAACAAAGGCTGCAAGCTCTAAACAGGACCTGTGTGTCACATGTATCCATTCCACATGCTGAGCATGTTGTGGGCTTTATACGGAGGGGAACTGAGATGGGGGACCTAAGCTGGGGGAAGGGGCATGGGTAGAACTGTGGAGGCACAAATACAATCACACACAGTAATATTAGACTTCTCCCTCCCCGAAAAAGCCCCCACATCCAATTGCCTATCCTGAAGTCTGCAATTCAACTCTGAGACATTTACTACTTGGTTTTGGTTGGGTTGGATTCGGGTTTGGGGGCAACACCCAGTGGTGCTAGGGGCCACTCCTGGCTCTGTGCTAGGGGTTGCTCCCATGGTACTAGGGGACCATGCAGTACTAGAACTGGGTCTTCTCCTCAGCCTGCCATTGGTCCGCATTGAGGAAGTGTGTGTGTGTGTGTGTGTGTGTGTGTGTGTGTGTGTGTGTACGTACGTGCATTTGGGCACACCTAGCAATGTCAGGGATCACTCCTGGGGATGTTTGGGGGCATATATAGGATGCTAGGGATCAATCCCAGGTTGCTCATGTGCAAGGCAAGTGCCCTCCCCAGTGTTCTACTGCTCCAGTCCTCGCCCCTACTGAATACTTTTGAATCTGAAAAATTAATCCCTAAGAGTTCACAACACACCGAAGCTTCAGAGGGACTAAGCTACCATCTGCTGAG
Source organism: Sorex fumeus (assembly GCF_029834395.1). Lineage (NCBI taxonomy): Eukaryota > Metazoa > Chordata > Mammalia > Eulipotyphla > Soricidae > Sorex > Sorex fumeus. Next base: position 61,752,587 of record NW_026606120.1, read on the forward strand.
GGGTCAGAAAAACCATGGGATGTCAGGAAGGTAGAAGAACCCTAAGCGAAGCATAAGAGCATCTGAGATGTAGTAACTAGTCCACAGGTTTGTTGGGCCTGCCTGGAGGAAGTGACTTACCCACGTGTATATGCATATGCACTTGTGTGTACATACACACACACACACACACACACACACACACACTCCAAAAGTTGCTGCCCAGGCTTTAGACCAAAGACCAGGTACATTGGTCTTTGGGCTAAAAACTCTGGGGCCTTCTTGGAGTGGGTCAGGCAGCTTCCTACCATCTCCCATCTTGACAGAAGCCACAGTACCCATACCCACATGCCATAGCCTCTGACATTAAACAGACTAGCTTCACAGCTTCATGTCTAAGCTCAGAAGAGATGCCAAGCTGATAAAACTCACAGGTACACCTGTCTTGGGGTTGAAAACTCTGGGACCTCCTCGGGAGGGAAGTGGGTCAAGAATCATCCCACTTCTACAGATCCTGAAGCTGCGTAGCTCCAAATTTCACAATATTCACATCCCAGTAGGAGCACATCAAATTAGATGGGAAAGTAGCATAGAAGCCCACTAAGCTCAATAAGTGAAAATAATAATGCAGAAGGCTCAACTAGCAGCAAAAAGCTCAGAAAATCCTTGGTGACTTTAATAACACCATTGTGAGATATAACAATTTTCACAAATCTTCTACTAATCTATTTTTTGATAATTCTACTCACCATTTTTGTGTAACTAGCAATATAAAATAAATTATTTTGTGCCAACAACAACAAAAGACCTGGCTGGTGATCAGATTCACTTGGTATGCTTCTAAAACTCCAGATCCAAGGCCCTGCCCCAGCTCCATATAATCAGAGCTTCTGGGGCTGCAACTGAGCAGTTACAAGTACTTCCAGCCACTGCCATGGATCAGTCAGGGTTGGAGGAGAGGAAACAGCCTGGGTCACTTAGCCTCCCTTATTGAGGGGCCTTGAGCATCACTAATGTTCTAAACCCAGGGCAAATGAGAAACCTTCCCATGACACAAACAAGTCAATGTTATGAGATGCTCATAGAAAACCCACAGACAATAGAAATGGTACTTGCTGCCCCAGCTCACACATGGTGTGAAGCATCAAGGGGCACATGCTCCCATGTACCCACGTGTGTGGTTGCCCTGCAGAGTAGATCTGATCTCTGTCATTCTCCTGCACAGAAGCTCGTCTCTGTCTTCACTTCCGGGAGTCCTCTCTGTAGGACCTGCCACTGCTTGTTTCTCTGGGGAACTTAGTTCCTGAACTTTTTTTGGGGGGGAGGGGTCACACTGGGCGATGCACAGGAGTTACTCCTGACTCTGCACTCAGGAATTAATCCTGGTGGTGCTCGGGGGACTATATGGGATGCTGGGAATCGAACCTAGGTTGACCTCATGCAAGGTATATGCCTTACCCGCTATACTATCACTCCAGCCCGAGTCCCTAATCTTTTTTTTTTTTTTTTGCTTTTTTGGGTCACACCTAGCAATGCACAGGGGTTACTCCTGGTTCTGCACTCAGGAATCACCCCTTGCGGTGCTCAGGGGACCATATGGGATGCTGGGAATCGAACCTGGGTTGGCCGCATGCAAGGCAAACGCCCTACCTGCTGTGCTATTGCTCCAGCCCCCCCGCCCCCCCCTCAATCATTTTAAAGTGACTTTTCTCTTTATTGGATTTATTTGCCCTCTATGAGCTATCAGATGTCCATCTCTTCTGGGGAATAAAGGGGAAGAGGATTAATCACTCCTGTTTTGTGACAAGGGGAAACCAAGGCAGGTGGGGTAGGAGGATTTTACACCATTTAAACATAGAACAGTGGTTCTCTTTTTTGTTGTTGTTGTTATTGTTGTTTCTGGTCCACACCCAGGAGTGCTCAGGGACTACTCGTGACTCTGTGTTCAGGGATCACTCCTGGTGATATTCAGGGGATCTTGTGTAGCTCCGGAGATCAGAACTGAGCTGGCTGCATACAGAGCAAGCGCCTTGATCTCAGTGTTCTTTCCAGCTACATCATTCTCCCCTTTTGAAAACCTGCTGGAAATGCACATAAAACAGGATTCCTCACATAGTGGCAGAGTTTTATGACCTTGATGCTGTCTCTCCATGGGCCTTCCAGAAGTCAAGAACCAGAAACAAAGAGCCCCTGCACTGCTTGGGTTTAGCAGCCCGAGTCCCCAGCTGTCAGAGGGTCCTATTCAAGTTCAGGAGGGATATTTGTAGCTGGGAATATTTTTCAGTGCCAGGGATCTAATCCAGAGACTCACAGAGGGAAGGCAGACACTCTGTGTCAGACAGTCCTGGTCCCGCTGGATCTGGTCCAATGAGTGCCTTAGCCTCTTCCCTCCAAGCTGTGGGGTGAGATTGCTCAACCTTTCCTTCTTCCGAAAAAGGACCATTAAAATCCAGAATCCTGGTACCTGCACCAGGAAAGCTCCTTCTCAGACCTCACGTGCTGGTGTTTCTGAGCCTGCGGCACCCATCCTGAGCTCTCAGCTGTCAGAATGGATGTTTTTTGTTTTGTTTTGTTTTGTTTTGTTTTGTTTTGTTTGGGGACACACCCAGCAGTGCTCAGGGGTTCCTCCCAGCTTTGAACTCAGAAATTACTACTGGAAGGCTCGGGGGACAATATGAAATTCCTGGAATCAACTGTGTTGACCATGCGCAAGGCAATTGCCCTACCTGCTGTACCATCTCTCCAGCACCAGCATGTTTAATCTTAATCACAGGAACAGAAAACCAGGGGTCTGCAACAATCACGGGTCTGTGCCAATGAAAAGAGTTTGAGGTGGGTGGGCTTTTGACAAAGGCCATCTGCTTTCTGCTCTCTACCTCTTCCACAGTATCAAGCTCATCCTAAGACTCTCAACCTTCAAAGTTGCAGCGTGGGGACCTGAACATAGAGATAAGGCATTTGTCCTGCATATAGTCAACCCCAGTTCAATCCCAGCACCACATATGGAACATATGGTTTCCTGAGCACTGCCAAAGGTAGTCCTGTGCACAGAGCCAGAAACAACCCTTGAGTACCTGTAGGTGTACCCACACTCTGCACACTCCCTAATGACACCACACCCCTCTCCCCACCACCCTGGGGGGGGGGCGGGGTGTGGAAAAGTTGCAATGTGGTCACTTCACGGGCGGCAATCAAAGTTGGATGCACCTTCATTTTTTCCAGGGAGAGAGAACAAGCTGCTTTTTGGATAGTTCCCATGTAAGAAAGTGGAGGCTGTTTTCCAGAGCCTCTCAATCATTTCATTAGCACACATTGGGAATATCCCATGCATTTAATGGCACCAGGTGCTACTTAACTGGGAGATTCAGAGTCATGCCTCAGGGCTCAAAGGCCTAAACCCTTGGGTTTAACCTCTCCCACCAGTGCAATTTCAATTGCTTTCAAGGGTTTGGGGTTGGGGTGGTTCAGTGGCAGAGCTCATGACTTGCATATAATGAGCCTCTGGGTTTGATCCTCAGCCCAGCAAAATAAAAATGAAAAAGCATTTTCAAGAAAGTAATTTAGAACTCAAACTGATTTTTTTAAATGCTCAAGCTCCAGTCCTGTCCCACAGAAGCCCTGGGTAAAAGCAGAGCCTTGTGGGAACCAGAGAGCTAATAGGGCAGGTAAGGTGCTTGCCTTGCTGACTTGCGGTCGATCCTCAGCACCCCAGAAGGTCCCCTGAGCCTGCCAGGAGTGATCCCTGAGAACTGAGAGTAAGTCCAGAGCACTGCCGGGTGTGGCCCCCAAACAAGCCCCCTCCAAAGCAGAGCCTTTTCAGGAGGAAAGAGGGAGATGGATCATGCTCACTAGAGAGGGAGGAAAAAATGTACAAGCATGCGGGCCACCCTGTGCGTGGACACCTGGCCACACCTCCTTCCTGGCTCCTTTCTCCTCCTTCTTAGTGGGTAGGCAGTTGGGTCATCAGGAATGACTGGGTTTCCCCTCTGGCTTCTGGAGAAGTAACCTGGCCACTTTTCCCCTGGATCCTGTGATGGCTTCAAGGGCAGGAATGAAGCTGTCATCAGAAGGGGCCCTGCAGAGAGGGTGGAACTGTAAGGAGAGATTTCTTTTCAATATTTCCTTGCTAGAATCATTCAGAAACCTGGTGCGGTGTGATTCCCATAAAAGAAGTGGGAGTCGTCTATGGCCCCGATTCAACTGTGGGCTGTTAAGAAGAAAACACGATCCAGTAATCTAAGATTATTTCAAAAGGACTCCAATGATTTTGTTTTTTCCTTCGAAGATGTGGTAATATTAACTCCACAATATTTTTCTAAAGTTCCCTTTGCTCTTCCTCACTTCTTTTCCATTCAAAACCCTTTGATGTGTCAAAAGTTCCTGTACTCTCTTGGGTGTCCAAGTGTGTTCCCTTTTTCTGATGAGCTTTTTTTAATGGAGGATGATTTAGTCTCCTATACCACCTCCCTTCCCTGTTCCTCCAGTTCTTTTCCTCACTTATTCTCTTAATTCTATATCCCATAGACAAATATCACAGTAGCTTGGCCCTTAGATAAAATAAAAAGATTATGCTCTGAAAAGACTAACTTAGTGACTTTTTAACTAATATCTTCATTATGAAAACACTGGTCTAGGAACTCTTTATTGTTTTTCTTTTATTAGTGACCCTCAAGTATGAATAAATGGGCTATCAGGTGAAGAGTAAGAGAGAGAAGGGAAAATGCAGTCAAAAGGAGGAAGCTGATTTCCTTCCTTCTTTCTGGGCTCATGGATTAGATGGATAGATAGATAGATAGATAGATAGATAGATAGATAGATAGATAGATAGATTAGCCTTGTCTGAGTGGTTATTGAAAAGCTATGGGATTGGGCAAGACCATCAGGAGGAAGAAAAGAGAGAGGTTATCCAAGAACTAACCTTTGGCACATTCCAATCTAAGAGGCTTCCAATAGTGAAATCAGGGGGAAAAAAAGTGAAAAAAGAACAGCTGGTGGAGTAGGAGGAAGACTGGAAAACTCTGGTGTCTGGAAGCAACTCAAGAAAGGGAAGTGAGCAAACGACTTAAATTGCTAGGTTCAATGAACGGATACGTGAGTCTGAATTTGTCAGTATAGAAGTCACAGGAAGAATCTCCTGACCCCGCGCCAGGCTGTCTTCACTGGGGCACCCTGGAGAGGGGCAGGTTGAGTCTCCCTCCCCACCCCAAGCAGAACCCCAGCAACCAAAAACCTCCAGAACCCAAACGTCGCCATGCTCAAGGCCACTCTCCACATGCTCGAACGACCTCACCCAAGAGGGAACAAGCCTCACTCAAGACAGGATGAACCTCACTGGAGAGCGGGTCAGCCAGAAAAACCAGGTACATGGGAACATATGACTGAGATCTCTAAGCCTGCTTGGGTCAGGACTGGGCCTCCTCCTCCCAGCTCCCCAGTTTTCCAATAGTTTGGCAGTCACACCCACAAACCACCCTCCCTCCACTCCCCCCTCCACCCCACCATGTAATCTCCAACGGCCAAGACTCAGAGACTATAAACTAAAGCTCCCAGAAGAGTGTTGCAGAATTTCCAGAGCATGCAGCCGCAAATGCAGCTGCACGACCTCTTATACTCTACCTTACCTACTAATCAAAAGTATTACACATGTGTTTGGTTTCTAACATACTTGCTTGTATTCTCTTATATTCAGGCTTAAATAGCTCCAGAATGAAATACAACAACCCTCACACACTTACCTCTTATTGTTTTGGGATGGTGCTCGGTGGTGGGATTGGTATTTTAATATTATCTGTAATGAACTATTGTGAACTACCTTTATAAATATATATATATATATATATATATATATATAAGAAGTCACAGGAAACTTGGTCAAAGTTCCTTCGCAGTCATGGTAGGAACTGAAGCTCAATTGGAACATCTGTGACAGAGAATAGGAAGTGAGGAAATAGAACAGAAGAGAAAATTTTCAGTTTGGCTCTGGGTTCTTATTAAATGAATACTGTAGGGAAAGGTAAGGTCAAAAAAATTTTAAAACATGAGAGTTATATCCCATTAGTATGCAGCTGGGAATGGTCCACCAGACAGAGAAAATTGGATGATATGGATGAGAGAGAAGATAATTGCGGGAGAAATGTCTTTTAATAATCAAGAAGGGGATTAGGGAGATAGCTCAGTGGGCTGAGCACATGCTTTGCATGCTAGAGGCCCAGTTTCCATTGCCGGCAATACATGTTCCTCTGAGCACCTCTGAGAGTGAACCGTGACCACTGAGTCCTTCCTGGTGTGGCCCCCAAACTAATAATTATAGAAATAATACAGAAAGGACGTGATTCAGAGAAAAAGGGGAGGGCTAGTCTCGGTAGATCTAGAATGGACTGTTCAATTTAAGAGGAAGAGAGAGTCTCGATACTAGAGATTGATATTTTGGTAGTGAAAGGATAAGATTTTTTTTCTAACATTTCTTATTGTCTCATCTGGGAAAATAGTGTAATTGACTGAAAATGACAAGCAGAAAGCATTGTACAATGATCTGAGAATAGTATATACAGTTAGTATAAGGAGTAAGAGGGGCCAGAGAGATAGCACAGCTGTTAGCACACATGCCTCGCATGTAGCCAGCCCAGTTTATCCCCTGCACTGCAGATGATCCCCTGAACAAAAGTAGGAGTGACCCTTAAGCACAGACCCAGGAATCCTGAGCCACTGGGTATGGTCCCAAAACCAAAACAAATAAACAAAAACAAGAAGTAGGGGAATGATTTGCCCCAGGACAGCAAATGCAAGTGATATGTCTTACCAAGGCCATAAACGTAAAGCAAAATTATAGTTTCTCCCACTGCATTTATCAGCTAGAGTATAAGTAGCACTGTAGCACTGTCCTCCGTGGTTCATCGATTTGCTGGAGTGGGCACCAGTAACATCTCCATTGTGAGACTTGATACTGTGTTTAGCATATCGAATATGCTGTGGGGAGCTTGCCAGGCTCTGCTGTGCAGGTGGGATACTCTCGGTAGCTTGCTGGGTCTCCAAGAAGGATAAAGGACTCGAACCCGGGTTGGCCTCGTGTAAGGCAAACACCCTACCCTATCGTTCCAGCCCAGATTGTATAAATCAGAGTATAAGTATAGATGTGAAATAGGGACAAGGCTAGATTTGACTAGCTCTGGGTTTTGGCTAGGCCCACAGGCTGGGAAACAAGACAGTCAAGATGATCATATTCATTATTCCTTGCTGTTAAATCAGTTATTCGACATTTATTGGCCTAAAACAATGGCCATCATTTGCTTTGTTTTTTTCTTTTCTGAGATAGAATTTATCACTGGGGAGCAGCATGACTGGGAAGTTCTGGCTGAGGGGTCTGTCCTGAGACTACAGACAAGATGTGAGCTGGGAGACTGAGGAGATAGTACAATGTGTAAGGTGCTTGCCTCGCAGGTGGCCAACTTGGGTTCAATCCCCAGCCCCCCATATGGTCCCCTGAGTCCCATCAGTGAGCTCAGAGCCAGGAATAAGACCTGAGCACTGCTGGGTATGGCCCAAAGCAAACAAAGATGTGAATCGGTCATCTGCATTTGTCAGGAGCTGGAGGATCTGTTGCAAGAAGACTCAGAGATGGCTGTTGCCAGATAAGTAGGTTCCTGCCCAAGGGAACCCTCAGCAGGCTGCTGAAGTGGCATCACAGCATGATGCTGGTCCCACCAAGCTATCAATCCAGTGAGAGCTAAGCAAAAGCGACCCTTTCATGACCTAGACTCACCAAACTGCGTTCCAGTTGTCCAAATAACAACTGGATAAGTTTGTCCCACATGCAAGAGAGGGAGATTAACTCCATCTTTGGAAAGGAAAGGTATTGTTATGTTTGTGTCCACCCCAAATTTCTATGTTGAAGTATTTTTGTTTTTATTTATTTATTTGGCATATCGAAGAAGTCATGAGTAGCTGCCAAAAACAGTAACAAGTCTCACAATGGAGACACTACTGGTGCCCACTCAAGAAAATTATTGAACAATGGGAGGACAGTGCAGTGCTACTTCACTTGATCACTTGACTTCCCGTTAATCGTTGATTTGCTCGAGTGGGCGCCAGTAACATCTCCATTTGTCCCTGTCGCGTGCTAGTGTAGACCAATGGTGTCTGTTCATTCTAGGAACACGAAGAGCCTCAAACCGATCATTCATGATCTTGATGAAGAAGTCTGACCATCTGGTAGGTGGGCGGCCACGCGGTCTTTTGACATCCCGTGGAATCCAGTTGGTAATGGCTCCAGTCCAGCGGTCGTCTCTAAATCTCATTACATGACCAGCCCATCTGATTTTTGACACCTTGGCAAATGAGACAGCGTCCCTGATTCTCGGTCTTCGGACGGAGGTCGGAACTCCGGATTCTTTCTCTCATTTGAGTGAAACATGATACTCCAAGCATAGCTCTTTCAATTCCTCTTTGGGAGACCCGAATAGCGAATAGCGTTCTCATCCTGTTTGTGTAGGGCCCAGGTCTCTGAGGCATATGTTAATGCAGGAAGAACAGTGGAATCAAAGAGATGTGCCTGGAGCCGGAGGTTCTTCATCCTCTTAGCTATTTCTTCAATGCTCTTGAAGGCGTTCCAAGCCGCTCTCTTCCTCCTGCGCAGTTCGGGTGCCAGGTCATTTGTCACGTTGACTTCTCGACCTAGGTACACATAGCTGTTGCATTCGGAGCTGGTCGTTCCATTGAAAGTGAATGGAGCGTCAGGAACGAGACTATTTCTCATAAACATTGTCTTCGTGAGATTCAGCTGGAGTCCGACCTTTCCACACTCACGGTCGAAGTTGGCCAGCATTTGTGCCTCTTGGCTAATGTTTGGTGTTATTAAAACTAAAACAATGTCATCAGCAAAGCAGAGGTGGTATAGTTGCCAACCATCTATCTTCACTCCCATTCCTTCCCATTCTAGTCGTCGCATGATGTTCTCGAGGGTGGCACTGAAGAGTTTCGGTGAAATGGTATCAACCTGCCGAACCCCTCTCTTGACATTAGTGATTACTTCTTTGTAGAATGGTGAGATCCTGGTAGTGAATCCGTAATACAGCTCACGGAGGATCCTGATGTATTGAGTTTGAATGCCCCGATTGGCTCGGGCTTCAATGACTGCTTCCGTCTCAACAGAATCAAAGGCCTTCTTTAAATCAATGAACGTTAGACAGAGCGGCATCTTGAGCTCCCGAGAAACCTCAATGAGCTTGGTTATCGTGTGGATATGGTTGATGGTGCTGAATCCTTTGCGGAACCCGGCTTGCTCGCATGGTTGTCCTTCATCTAGTGTTCTGCCAATCCTATTCAGGATGACTCGAGTGAACAGCTTGTAGATGACAGACAATAGGCAGATCGGGCGATATGTATTCGATATGCCAAAGCCAGTAATTACAATGAGTCTCATTCCCCTGACCCTGAAGGCATCACCAATATGGCAGCGTTGAGAAGGATGAGAAAGGAGAGGCCGATAAAATCTCAAGACTGAACTAGGCTCCCACAACGAAGGAAGTGCAGTGCTACAGTGCTATTTATTTATGCTTTTTGGGTCACACCCAGCAGTGCTCAGGGATCCTCCTTGCTCTGCACTCAGGGTGCCATATGGGATGCTGGGTATCGAACCTGGGTCAGCCATGAGCAAGGAAAATGCCCTACCCACTGTGCTATAACTCCAGTCCATTGTTTGTTTTTGAGGGAGCCACAGCCAGCAGTACTCAAGAGTTACTCCTTGTTTTGCAATCAGGGATCACTCCTGGTGGGGCTCAGGGGATCATGTGGGTTACCAGAGACCAAACCCGAGTCGGCCATATGCAAGGCAATTGTACTACCCACTATACTGTCACTCTGTCCCCTATATGTTGAAATTCTAACCAACCTTTCAGAGTGGCTATCTACTGAGAAGGGACTTCTACAGAAATGACTCAGGTGAGGTAAGGAGGCCCTGATCCAGTAACATTCTTGTCTTCTTTATTGGGGGGCAAGGGGGCACACGGGCAATGCTCAAGAATTACTTCTAGCTCTGCACTCAAGAGTTATTCCTAGTGGTGCTCAGGAACCATATGGGATGCGGGGATCAAACCCAAGTTGGTCGCATGCAAGGCCAGTGCCCTACCCACTATGATATCTCTCCAGTCCCAAGATCTGGGACTTCTAAGAAGACACACAAAGACCATGCTTGCTTGTGTTGCCAGTGGTTTGGTAAAGGAGGGAACAAAGGAGGTTGACTGGAGAAAAGAGTGTATCCCCATCTCTGCTTGTCCCACCGTGGGCACCAGCGCTCAGGGAAATGCCTGGCCTATGTCAGGTCCGTCCCAACCACAGCACAGGTGCTGTGAGTTCGTCCCCTTTCCCTTACAGGAAAGAATTTCAGAAGGAGGTAAAATGGTGAAGCAGGAGAGTTTTAATTGAAACTTATTTAGAAATATATAAGGAGAGAGAGAGGTGGGGGGAGAAGTATGTGTTCAAGAAAGAACCCAGGCTCCTCCAGAGTAAATAAGAAAGTGAAGAAACAAACAAGTGAGGTACATGTTCAAGGGAGAACATGGACTTGAAGAGCAAGAAAAGTGAGCCCTGAATGATTTGGAGGGAGCTTTTATACAATTCTTGCAAATGTTTTTTGAATCACTGAAGCCAACTGCACAGAGATGAGGTCAGGGAGAGCTGCCTGAAATGGAGGGTTATGTGCCACAGCACAGCTGATGCTGGTGACAGGGTCTAGGATAAGATGACAGGAACACATGACTGGGGTGGCAGGGAGGGATAAGATCACTGATGGAGAGGAGGTTAATTAACAGGGGCCGAGTGTGAGAGCGCCACTGGAGAGACAGAGATGGAAAGAATCTGGTAAAGCGGGTAGACAGGGAAGCGGATAGGGGATTATCGCAGGGGCAGAGCCTGACAGCAGGTGGGGACCTTTTAGTCTGAGATTCTGGGAGGAGTTTGTGTGAGTGTTAGTACTAGAGTGATCACTGCACACTGCTAAGCAAGGAAAGAACAAAGGGTCTGAGAGTCAGTGACAGAGAAGAGAATGAGGAGAGGCAGACTCTGTGCTGCTCACACACACACACACACACACACACACACACACACACACACACACACATACCCCGAGCACAGAAGGTGATCCTTTGAATCCCATGCGGCTGTTCAAGGAACTTATGAGCAAAGTTAACTTCGTGCTGAGACTGTGCCTATAGGAGGTGTTTTCTCACATAGACCTGAACCTGGGCAGTCAGCTTTTAGTCCCAGCCAGACACTGCTTGCCTGGTGTCAGCTGTCTGCCAGTGAAAAGCACTCAGTCCCCCCTAACTGCACCCACTTGAGAGACCAGTCTCAAGTGGGGTGCCTATACTTACCCCCATCTCTACCCAGATTACTAGAAAATGGAGGTTTCTTGGACCAGATAGTACAGGGATTAAAGTGCTCACTTCACTTCGCAAGCAGCTGACCCCAGTTCAATTCCTTGCACTGCATGGAGTAACCTCTGAGCACAGAGACAGAAGTAGCCCTGAAGTACTGCTAGGTCTCTCTCTCTCTCTCTCTCTCTCTCTCTCTCTCTCTCTCTCTCTCTCTCTCTTTCACACACACACACACACACACACACACACACACACACAAATTTGATGCTTCCACAGCCCCCTAACTCAAGTTCAATAATTTGCTAGACTAATTCCCTGAACTCAAGAAAACACTTTCTTCCATTTATTGGTTTATTACGATGAATAGAATGAAAAGGGACTGGAGCAATAGCACAGCAGGTAGAGCGTTTGCCTTGTATGATGCCAACTCGGGTTCGATTCCTCCATCCCTCTTGGAGAGCCCGGCAAGCTACCGAAAGTATCCCGCCTGCACAGCAGAGTCTGGCAAGCTCCCCATGACGTATTTGAGATACCAAAAACAGTAACAACAAGTCTCAAAATGGAGACATTACTGGTGCCTTCTCGAGAAAATCAAAGAACAACAGGAAGACAGTGCTACAGTGCTACAAATGAAAAGAGGTTCAGGGGCTAGAGCAATAGCACAGCGGGTAGGGCATTTGCCTTGCACCTGGCTGACCCGGGTTCGATTCCCAGCATCCCATATGGTCCCCTGAGCACCGCCAGGAGTAATTCCTGAATGCATGAGCCAGGAGGAGTAACCCCTGTGCATCGCTGGGTGTAACCCAAAAAAGAAAAAAAAAGAAAAGAGGTTCATAGGTTAAGTCTGGAATGGTCTCAACATAGTAGCCTTTATCCCTCTGAAGTTGGGGGGGGTGCACCCTTTCTATATGTGGGTGTGGGTACATTTCACCAACCAGGAAGTTCCTCAGATGCCACTGTTTAAGACTTCTTTTTTGGGGGATATAGCTCAGAGGTAGATTGCATGCCTTGCATATATGAGTTCCTGGATTTCATCTCTCTAACCCTTCTGCCCCTGAAAAAAAAAATGAATTCTTATCTGAAAGACTCCTAGCCCTCTCCACTTCCTAGAAAAAGAAATCGGTCTTCCTTCTGACCAACCTTTACCTCTAGGTTATCAAGAGGCCCGGCCTGGAGCTGTTGCATTACCTAAACACGGCTAAGGACCAGGACACAAGAATGGCCCGACAAATAACAAGAGACAGTATCCCTGGGGAAATTCCACGGGTTTTGTTTCAGGAGCTCTTCTGCGCCAGAACCAGGGACAAAGACCAAACTGAGTTTTATTATACCGGTGTCTCCCACGCAGGAAGTGTTATATAAGGTATCAATAATACCCGATACACATGAAGCCACACGGCAGCAGGAAGTAACTCCCTCTGGGTACACAGCTGGGGTCAGAGTTCAGCATTCACACTCACAACTGTGATATGAGAGAGAGAGAGAGAGAGAGAGAGAGAGAGAGAGAGAGAGAGAGAGAGAGAGAAAGCAGGTTTCCGGGAGGCACCAGCCACCAGAACAGCCCCCGGCAGGCCTGGTGCCTCTGCGGGTATGTCCCCAGCTCCACTGCATGGACCAGGTGTTCTCAGGGAGACCTCAGGGATTCCAAGTGTCCCCAACACTCTTGGGGGCTTCCAAGGGGTAATGTTAACAGAATTTTCAACTAAGACCTGAAAGTGCCTGTCGAGAGTGATGAGGAACCACCCCCCACCCCACGGCACAGAAAGAAGGGGCCCTGGGTCCCCTGAAGAAAGGCCACAAAGCGGAGAAGGAGGTTGAGGCACAGGTTACCCAAGAACAGTTAACACTGTACGTTCCCCCCAGGCCAGAGGCAGAGGCTCCGCTGGCTATGACTGTCCTCCTACTCCCGAAGCCCTGAAGGAGCAGGGAGAGAAGCAGAGCCCCATAGCCTAGCGTAGCCCGCAGGCAGCAGGCAAGTTCTAATGAAAAGCCTGCCAGACCTCTAGCAAGAACTAAACTCAGCACCAAGCCGCCAGCGGGCTGTGATTGCTCATTGTTTGGTTATAATTAGCAGCAGTGGATTCTGCAACAGCAAAGCTGCAGGGAGCTGAAGCAGGGCAGGGGGAGGGAGGCCACCCTCAAAGCCACTGGCACCTGCCCCTCCTGGCCCTGAGCCCCAGGCCAGGGCTCCATCCCTCCCTGGCCTGCCTACCCTGTGCCCACAGACAGAGCCCAGGACTGAGCTACTTGGCCATGGCTACCTGACTAAAAGCAAACCCCGTTCTCAGGCCAAAGAACTGTTTGCTTGTGATTGCCCGAGAGCGGGCTGAAAAATCAGGGTGTGCGGCCACATTTTGTCTACCAGGTCCAAACTGGGTGACCTCGGCAAGCAGTTTAACCTTCTGAGTCTCAGTTTCCTCATCTGTATGATAGGAACACTACTCTGAAAGACTAGCTCATTTCCGGCAGAGTGCCTGGTGAGTTGTTGACACATGGAGGCCCTTGTGGCTGCTGCTGTGTAGGCGATGAGAAGTGGGGGGACTGCTACACAGAGGCTCTCCCCTACCCTTTGCTTTGTGCCCCTGGTCCAGTTCCTCCTCACCAGGCAGGAGAGCTGTCTGCTCTTCCCAATGCAGTCCTGGGTACGGGCCCTGCTTTAGCAATTGTCTCAGGATGAATAATAACTGTGCCATCCTGGAAGAGTGGCATCAAACCTGTTATCACTATTTTATATAGTGACCTGTAGGATAACATTGGTTTGTCCTTTCTGCCTTGCCACAGGGAGCTTAGGTTTATTGGGTTACTCCCATCACAGTGCTCCCATTCCTCTGTGTTTATTTGTAACTTCTTTCTTTATGCTCTGCTTTGCCAACCTGTCAATTACCTTTGCCTCCTGATCAGACTGTGTTGACTTATAAATAGTTTTTCTCCTCTCCTTAGTCCAATAACTTAATTAACATCTTAATTCTACTTCTTAATATTAGTTATTTTGTATTGGCACAGTAAGAGATACATTGAGCTTGTAGGGTGGCTCTCCTGGGGACATCTCGCTATAGACTTAGACTACAGTGCTCAGGCCAGATTAATCTTTCCTAACCCTAGCAGGGTCCAAATCTAGTTATTACCTTTTGGATCATGACAGAATTTGTCCATGACCATGCTCTTAACTTATACTTAAGTATTATGGCACTTTGGCCAGGCCCATTTCAATGCCAGGGTAGCACATAGCTCACTGATTGCCCTGGGTCTATCCATTCCCTCGTCAGGACCCTGCTTTTGTTTTTTTTTTTTTTGTTTTTTTTTTTCTTTTTGGGTTGCACCTGGTGAAGCTCAGGGGTTACTCCTGGCTTTGCACTCAGGAATCACTCCTGGCGGTGCTTGGGGGACCATATGGGTTGCTGGGAATTGAACCCAGGTCGGCTGCGTGCAAGGCAAACGCCCTACCTGCTGTGCTATTGCTCCAGCCCAGGACCCTGCTTTTGGGGTGCTAGGAAGTAAGGGCAACTGAGGCTTAAGTCAAGAGAACAGATGCCCCGGAAGTAAATATCATTCAGGCTCAATTAACTCCCAAGTTACAAAAGCATAGCATTAACTGTCTTCTTATGTCCATACAAAAAGGATATTGCTCGGGAATTAACAATGCAAAGGACTTAAGGAGAAGAGAAAAGCAATATTTACAAGTTAACAAAGCACAAAGAAAGAGGTTACAAGTAAACACAGAGGAATGGGAGCACTGTGATGGGAGTAACCCAATAAACCTAAACTCCAAAAAAAAAGGGGGGGGGGCCCGGAGCGATAGCACAGCGGGTAGGGCATTTGTCTTGCTTGCGGCCGACCTGGGTTCAATCCCCATCATCCCTTATGGTCCCCCAAGCACCACCAGGAGTAATTACTGAGTGCAGAGCCAGGAGTAACCCCTGAGCATTGCTGGGTGTGACCCAAAAAGAAAATAATAATAATAATAATAATAAACCTAAGCCCCCTGTGGCAAGGACAAACCAATGTTATCCTACAGTGATTGAAGACACCTATACCTAGATAGATAGATAGATAGATAGATAGATAGATAGATAGATAGATAGATAGAACAGAAACAAGGGCCAGAGCCATCTTACAGTGGGTAGGGTGCCTGCTTTGCACATTGCTGACTTAGGTTAGATCCCCAGCACCACATATGGTCCCCTGAGTTTCACCAGGAGTGATTCTTGAGCCCAGAGCTAGAAGTAAGCCCTGAGCACTGCCAGGTATGGCCCCCAAACAAAACAAAACAAAACAGAACAGAAGAACAAAACAAAACAAAACGGGGAGAGATTCATGAAACAAAACTTATTCAAATCAAATATGATGTATTCTCATCTGCTCTGTCTCATCCTTCTCTGTAAGGAGGAGGAGTGGAAAATATTTCTCCTTCCTAAGGTCCACTGGGCTATGAATACCATAATTTATGGCCATAGAAAATAGGCAGACAGGCCATAGGCAGCTTACAAGAAACATATCTGTCTATCCCATCATGTACCAGGGCCATACCACAGATTCCATGAGCCTTAGGCTTTGATGGACACTCCCCGCCTCTGATGTGGAGAAACAGGTGAGATATATTGCAGCCTGGAAAAGTAATACAGGGGTAAAAGTGCTTGTCCTGCATTATTCTAACCCTGGTTTGACTTTCTGGCACCGCGTGTGCTCCCAAGGCACAGTCAGAAATCATTCCTGATGAGCCAGAACCAGACCTAGCCCCTGAGCACTGTTGGGTGGGGTCCCAAGACACACACATACACAAAAAGAGATACATATGGATTGCCACTGAATTGACAAAACAGTGCATTAAGACCTCCAGTGTGCAAAAACAAACACTGCCCCAGAAGGCAGAGCCAGTTAACACTCATTACTCCTTACAGAATGGAGACTATTCAATTAAGGAGATATTTTTAGGGGCTAGATAGTACAGCTGGTAGGGCACTTGCCTTGTATATGTCTACTGGGTTCAATCCCCAGCATTCCTAAAGCTTCCAGGAGTGATTCCTGAGTGCTGAGCCAGGAGTAAGCCTTGAGCACCACCAGGTGTGACCCACAAACAAACAAACAAGCTAGAGTTTTCTTTTAAAAAAATTATTTTATTTAAAAAAAATTAACAGAGTTAGTAGAAGAGAGACTTCTGGAAAGCTGAAGCCACAAAACCACTTCTAAGGTTTAAAGGTAAAAATAAGTCTTAACTGCCAAAAACAAGGGTTAGCTTTGCTTACAATTTGGGGGGCTTTCAGAATCAAGTGGTCCAAACAGGAGACTACCTATCCTTGCTTCTGTACTAAACTGACAATGTAACTTTTCCTTAGGTGAATTTCAGCAAAGCTTCCAAATGTCACTGGGTCTGGATACTGGAGAAGGACAAGATTTAGAGACTCAGCTGGACAGGAAACGCTCTGAGCTAGGGCTGTCCTTAGTTTTTTTCCATAACAAAATCAGGGCATGTGGCCTCACAAGTACTTATGAGGCAATAAGATGAAATATTTAAAAGTGGAACTGTCCTGGAAAGCCCCCAGCTTGGGATGGCAAGGTTACCATGAGAAATGGAGACTCCAATGCCAAGGAAGTCAGGAGGAGAACTACTCTCTCCACGCACCCAGGTCTTGCCTTTTGATTTGGGGAAAGAAGACTTGCACTTCCAGAATCTTTTGCCAGAGGCAGTTTTTAAAAATTAGAAATGTCTCCTAAAACCCTGGGGGTATTCAGTCATTAAATACAGCTCAAGAAGGACAGGACCTAGACGAGAAGGAGAAACAGAGGGATGTTAAGTGGGAGGCCTTCAAAATGATTTCGTCATTTTTCTCACAGCTGCTCAGCTTAAAAGCTTCTTGCTCCCCCAGTTCTGCTCCAACCCAACCCTGACACCCTCCCTGGCCCTACAAGAACCTTCATCCAGCTCTGCTCACAACTGGCCTGACCTAAACTTTCCTCCTTGCTTCTTTTCTGGGGACATCAGTTCCACAGAGGACAAAGAGAATCCTCTCTAGTCATTTAGGGGAGGGGTTCAAATGCAGGGATGACTCTCCACTGCCACCAGGGTTTCCAGTGCTTGAGTAGGAAATCGGTCATGGTAGAGTTTAATGATACATGTTAAACCTTCTCTGCCTCACAATTTCCTCTATTTGCTTCTTGAATTACATACGCTAACCCCTAACTACAGCTGAATCTTATGAAGACAATGTTTATGAGAAACAGCCTCGTTCCTGATGCCCCATTCGCTCTCAATGGAACGACCATCTCCGAATGCAACAGCTATGTGTACCTAGGTCGAGAGGTCAACATGACAAATGACCTGGCACCCGAGCTGCTCAGGAGGAAGAGAGCGGCTTGGAACGCCTTCAAGAGCGTCGAAGAAATAGCTAAGAGGATGAAGAACCTCCGGCTCCGGGCACATCTCTTTGATTCCACTGTTCTTCCTGCATTAACATATGCCTCAGAGACCTGGGCCCTACACAAACAGGATGAGAACGCTATTCGCTATTCGGGTCTCCCAAAGAGGAATTGAAAGAGCTATGCTTGGAGTATCACGTTTCACTCAAATGAGAGAAAGAATCCGGAGTTCCGACCTCCGTCGACAATCAAGAATCACGGACACTGTCTCGTTTGCCAGGGCATCAAAAATCAGATGGGCTGGTCACATAATGAGATTTAAAGATGACCGCTGGACTAGAGCCGTTACCAACTGGATTCCACGGGATGTCAAAAGACCGCGTGGCCGCCCACCTACCAGATGGTCAGACTTCTTCATCAAGATCATGAACGATCGGTTTGAGCCTCTTCATGTTCCCAGAGCGAACAGATGCCATTGGGCTACACTAGCACGCGACAGGGACAAATGGAGACGTTACTGGCGCCTGCTTGAGCAAATCAACGATTAACGGGAAGTCAAATGATCAAGTGATCAAGTGAACCTTAACTCACTTGTTAGTAGGACACAATGGAAAGGTCTGCTCCAGTCCTTACCCTTCTCTGAGCTCCTCCAGAGTTCAGAAAGGATGGTGAAGCTTTTTTCTGGGCCCCAGGGAAGGAAGCCAGGTGAGACAGAGATGGGGGTGGGGGCCAGGGAGGGGAGGAAGAGTCCTTGTCTAAGAGCCTTCTCTGAGACTTTCCTGCCACTGAGTCCAAGGTCAAAAGGTGACAAGGGCTGTGTGGGCATCTTCAAAACTTCTATTAATATTTTTCTTATCAAGCCCAGACAAGACCAGCCCATGAGATCACTGTTGGGTAGACCCCAACCTCAGTGTCAGAAGAACTCCAAGCCCTTTTAATGGATGATCTTATCCCTTATTCCAAACTCACTCATCCTTGGTCCTGGCTCTTCTGGAAACAGTGCTTTTGACTACAACCCCTGACTGCTCCCGCTTTCTGCCATCTGCCTCCTTTGCCCACTTATTTCCTATGTCTGTGTTTCTGGGAGCTTAATTGTGATTAAATTACAGGGTAATACTAATAGGTGGGTGAGGATCCAACTAATGGCTCACTGTTGCACAGGCAACAATTGTAGTAATCACCAAGCTAATGGCTCCCATGCATTAGCTGGAGATTGCTGGGGTTTCCTCCACATCCTGATCTGAGTGAGGAAGAATACCGTTCATGGGGCATTTGAGAGAATAGGGAGAAAGCAAGAATAAGTTCCCGAGAATATGAATTTTGAGTCCTTGCTAAAGAAGAAGCAAATAAAATTGGATTTGATATGTAAAAAAAAAATCTGAAGATATTTTTCACTGAAGAGAATGAAATTAAATAATTCCACAACCTATCAGAGGGTTTGGGGCCTGGGATTTCCTGGACACTATGAAGGTAGGCCTGCACCTGCTCTCATCATATCTGCCCTGACGGAGAGTGTGTGTGAAATGAGCCCAAGGCCCCACAGAGCAAGTCCATATGCACAAACATTCCAGCACCACAAATCTAAGAATATAGGCTCAGAGATCGAGGAAAAGCTACATGTTGTGGTGCTGGATTTCAAGGTTGTCATTGTTCAAGAACGGAAAACTAATGGTTCTGACACTTGGGACCCACATCTCAAATTGGAAAGTATTCACAGGAGACTAGTTCTGGGGAACGTAGAGATTTTTACTCTCATCCAAAAGCATTGGCAGCAGAGGTTCGGACAAGAGTCACTGAATTCGGGGGTTGGAGCGATAGCACAGTGGGTAGGGTGTTTGCCTTGCACATGGCCAACTCTGCCTTGCACATGGCCAACTCAGGTTTGATTCCCAGCACCAACAGAAGTAATTCCTGAGTGAAGAGCCAGGAATAACCCCTGTGCATTGCTGGGTGTGATGCAAAAAGAAAAAAAAAAGAGTTCACTGAATTCCTTGGGATTCTTCTTTCTGGGAGTCCCCAATAATGTCTCAGTCTGCTCCTGCAGTAATGTTCTTTTGCCACTGCTCCACCACCATGCTCCACACCCTGGAAAGGCTAGAGAGCTGGGAGAGACAGCTTTTTCATGCTGGGGTGAGAGCACTATCCAGGGAGCTTGTTAGTTTCAAACAGTGTCTCTCTCTCTCTCTCTCTCTCTCAATCCCCCCACCCCCGCCATCCCTCTCTATACTTGAACCCCTTTCTCTCACTAGAATTCAGATTAGGATTAGGGTCAGACCTGGGATATATATCCAATATCCAACTGGTGGACAATATTTTATGCTTTATACTTGAAAAAATAAAAGCAAATGTCCAATGAGTACCTCAGGACTCAGATAATGAAAGTATTTTTAGTTCAAGGAGTATGCTGAAATTAAAAGTGATCAGAAATTAGGTTTTGTTGGATCAAAGTCAATACCAAATTCCAAAGTGAAATGCTAGACCAAGATTTACAAAGAGGCAAGGAGTGTTTAAGACATAAAAAATACACCAGAGCCAGAGTGATAATATAGTGGGTATGGCATCTTGCATGCAGCTGACAGATCTCCAGCATCCTATATGATACCCTGCGCATGGCAGGGAGTGATCCCTGAGCGCAGAGTTGGGAGAAAGCCCTGTGTACCACTGGGTGTGGCCCCAAAACAAAACAAAAGATAAAAAAAATTCAGCATAAGATTTTTAGATCAGAAATCTTTTAGAGGGGGATAAAGGGGGATAAAGAACCAACAGTGTCTTGAGCTTCTCTCAGAAGTGTCAAGCCCAAGAAACCAAAGGGTTATGCTTGGAAAGTGGTTAGACTCACAGAATTGCTGGGGCAATGGTGGAAGCCAGAGGGAGAGACAGACAGACAGAAAGACAGAGAGAGACAGAGAGAGAGAGAGAGAGAGAGAGAGAGAGAGAGAGAGAATTGGCTGGTGGGTAGTTAAAAGTTCATCCAAGGTCTGAACATGACTCAGTAGGGGTGCCCTTGCCTTGCTGTGTGGGGTCCCATATTTGAACCCTGACACAGCAAAAAAATATACCTAAGTGGGCAGCTTAGAAGTGGAAAGAGATCACATAACCAAGAGAAGATACAGTCTGGCCAGATTCCTCAGAATAGAGGCAAAGGTGAGTGATGAACCAAGAAAAAGGCAGCAGCCCAGGGGAACAACTGCACGTCAGAGGAAATCAGACATGGTGCTATGGGCGGAATATCGACATCTCTCAGAATGCAGCAGCTGAAGTCCGACCCCAACACCATGTGAAGTTATTAGAAGCAATCCTCAAGAGTGTGTGTGGCGCGGGGGGGAGAGGTGTCAATGTCTTATAAACCAAATTGCTCACTGACTCTACCATGTGAGAATCTGATGAGACTGATGGAAAGCCCGCAGTCCAGCAGAGGGCCTTCACCAGAGTGACCCATGTGAGCTTCCTGATCTCAGCTGCAGACACTCAACCTCCTGGACTACACGAAATACAATTAAAATTGCTTAGAAGGCACCCATTCTTGTGTGTGTGTGTGTGTGTGTGTGTGTGTTGTCATGGATGCCACTCAGGGCCACCGCAGCAAGGAGAGTATCTACCACTGAATCCCATCCCCAGGCCAGTGGTATTTCATTACGGCAGTGTGAACTGACTTAAGACAGGGATACGAAGTTTATTTATTTATTATTTTTTATTTGGGGGGCCACATCCAGCGGTGCTCAGGACTTACTCCTGGCTCTGCACTCAGGAATCACTTCTGGCGGTGCTCAGGGTACCATATGCAAGCTGGGAATCAAATCCTGGTTCGGGTTGGCCATGTGTGAGGCAAGCATCCTACTTACCTATTGTGCTATCACTCTGGCCCCAGGATATGAAGTTTAAAGTATTAGCTTCAATATTGGCCAAGACTTGAGAACACAAATGCAGATCAGACACCAGGATGGATCAACTGTTCGGCTTAAGCTGAAGGAGAGGTCTTCAGTTCCCTTCTGTGTATTTACTAAAGGGCAGCGGTGCTCTATCTCTCTCGCCGGCCGCCTGTGTTCAGTGGTCTCCACTTCCCCCACCCTGGGAAGGCCAATGGCAATGGGCAGGTGAAGGAAGAAATGAGGGCCAGAATGGTCGGTATCAATTGCGGTTTATTCCAATCTCATCTCCATTCTCCTCTGATTCTCCTTCTGCTTCTCTCTCTCTGGACCCCCCTCATTCTCCTTCTGGCTCCCCCAGCCCACGCTTACAGCCTAGTTTATATAGAAATCATGTAGGGTGGGAATATAAAGGTAGGGTGGGGATACAAAGGTAGGGTTGAACATTAACAAATCAACAAAGAGAGGTAGGGACACTCCTCCAGATTAACTCAAGGACAAAATCTCATCTAAAGAGATTACTCCAGATTACCAGGAGATCTGCTCAAGGGTGGGATCCAGGGTGTGTTGCTTTCTTTTTTCCTCAGCTAGCAATCCACTTAAATAGTTGTAGTAAATTTACTTTTTTTTTAAACTTTTTTATTTATTATTGAATCATCACTGTCACTGTCACTGTCACTGTCCTCCCGTTTTTCATCGATTTGCTCGAGCGGGCCCAGTAACATTGTGAGACTTGTTACTGTGTTCGGCATATGGAATACGTCATGGGTAGCTTGCCAGGCTTTGCTGTGCGGGCGAGATACTCAGTAGCTTGCCGGGCTCTCCAAGAGGGGCGGAGGAATCGAACTCGGTCAGCCATGTTGGCTGCATGCAAGGCAAACCCCCTACCCGCTGTGCTATTGCTCCAGCCCTAAATTTACTTCTAATATTTCTAGCAATGTCATTTTGTATGAGCACAGTAAGAGATATATCAAGCTTAAAGTTTGGTTCTTTCTGAGGACATCTCAATATATATTCCAGACCATAGTTCTCAGGCCAAATTAGTCTCCCTAACCCCAGCAGAGTCCTTATTCAGTTACCTATTTTGGGTCATGACAGAGTTTGTCTGCGACCATGCTCTTGACTTACAGCTGAATATTGTGGCGCTTTGACCTGGCCCATTTCGATGCCAGGGTAGCTCACAGCTTGCCCTGGGTCCATTCAGTCCCTTGTTGGGACTCTGCTTTTGGGGTGCTAGGCAATTAAGGGCAGCTGAGGCTTAAGTCGAGAAACCAGATGTCCAGGAGTGAATATTATTCACAGTCAATTAACTCCCAAGTTACAAAAGCATAATATTAACTGCCTTCCTGTGTTCATACAAAAAGAACATTGTTTTAAACTACGCAAAAGATGGGGAAAAGCAATATTTAACTTACAAGTTCAGTGTCCTTAGAAGGATTTGACTTTACAAGTTAACAGAATCTAATTAGGGGGAAAAGGTGACTAACTGGTTGGGGAGGAGAGCACAGAGAAGAGGTTACAGATAAACAGAGAGGAATGGGAGTGACTCAGGAGCACTGTGATGGGTATAATCCAACAAACCTAAGTTCCCTGTGGCAAGGAAGAAAGGACAAACCAATGTTATCCTACACCTTCATATATGGAATTCACTTTGTTCCTTTCTCTGGTTTATTTCACTTTGCATAATGTCCTATTTTATTCATATTGTTGCAAATGAGAGGGTTTTCTTATTTATGTGATGAGAACTATTCCACTGTGTCTGGGATTTGTGTTGAGGTGCTCACACACACTTGGATGTGCTGGGCTGGAGCTCACACACTCTGTGATGATGCCAGGGATTCCTAAATGGAAGTACATCTAGAACCAAACACGGCATGTGGGTACCAAGGATCAAACTTGTGGCACCATGAGTACATAGCAACTCTATCACAGTTATCCCAGGGCCCCAAGATGTAGGCGTTCTTTCTCCAAGCTGTTACAAGCAATGCTGCAGTGAATATGGACGTGAAGATACCTTTTTTTTTTTTTTTGCTTTTTTTGGGTGCCACTGTCCACTACAGTCCTCCGGTCCACCAGCTGAGCTATTGAAGGGGCTGGAGTGATAGCACAGCGGTAGGGCGTTTGCCTTGCACACAGCCAACATGGCCGACCCAAGTTTGATTCCTCCGCCCCTCTTGGAGAGCCCGGCAAGCTACCGAGAGTATCTTGCCCGCACGGTAGAGCCTGGCAAGCTCCCCGTGACGTATTCGATATGCCAAACACAGTAACAACAAAGTCTCCAATGGAGACGTTACTGGGCCCGCTCGAGCAAATCGATGATCAACGGGAGGGCCTTTACTTTACTTTTACTTTTTTTTTTGGGTCACACCTGGCAATGCACAGGGGTTACTTCTGGCTCTTCACTCAGGAATTACTCCTGGCGATGCTCAGGGGACCATATGGGATGCTGGGAATCGAACCCGGGTCGGCCGCGTGCAAGGCAAATGCCCTACCCACTGTGCTATTGCTCCAGCCCCCTGAAGATACCTTTCTAAGATTATTTTATTTCCTTTAGTTACATACCCAGAAGAGTGACTGTTGAGTAATATGGTCATTCCATTTTAATTTGAGGAACTTCCATACATAGGACTATGTTTTCCCTACAAGATTAACCCATCTGTCTGTTATTTTCCAAGAATTTACACTCTTGAGAGTATGAGCTCTTTATAAATGTGGACCCATGGATTAAACAGACATCCTCCACTGATAGGCCAATGAAACTATATGAAATATAGAGTTGGTTTCTTGTTATACGGGGATCTTTCCCTAGCAATCTATCCCACTATGTTCTTAGTGCATTTACATAAACATTTAAATCACTGAGCTGTGATAGCAGTCAGACTTAAGGTAACTTCAGACTAAGAAAGATAAAACAAATTATAGTACTTGCCTGAATTTTTATCCAGATACCCAAGGAGCTACACCAGTGTCAAGGCATTTATTTCATTAATTAGTTTTGGTTTGGGGGTCACAGCCAGCAGTGCACCGGGCTTACTTGTGGCTCTGTGTTCAGGGGTCACTTCTGGCAGGACTGGGGAGACAACACAGTAATGGGGATCCAACTTGGGTTGGATCACTCTGCCCTCCATCCCAGGAAATTTAAAAGGTTAGAGAGAAAACTTGAGTTTCTTTTCGGATCCCATGAACTGTGCTTGTTAATAAAACAGGTGTCCAAAGCAGACGCTGAGTTGTGAAAGTGTTCTTCCATGAGAGCTAGAAATGGTTACACCACTCATAGATTCCCCCTCCTCAAACTGGTGTGACACTCCAGAAGTAGCCACACAGAGAACAAAGGGCCTCCATGCTCACCTAAGGGCCTGCCAGAGGCATAAGTGCAGAGTAGGCCCTCAAGCTTACTGGGTGCTGTGGGGGAGGTAGCCAAGGTTCAGTCTGGTTTATCATTTGCTGCTTGCCGAACAGCGCCAGTCTCTTCAAAGGCAGCCCTGAGTTTCAGCACTCCATGGTCTCCATGGTCTCAGGGCTAGGACGAAGGAGACATTACTGGGGCCTGCTCGAGGCAATCGACGAACAACAGGATGGTCGTGATCGTGATCATGATGGTCTCCTTGCATGGGAGGTGGGGAAGCATAAGCTGACCCAGGGCCAGGGGGAGTCCTGAGACACAGCATCTGCTGCCTTGGTCCGAATGGGAGATGGACACACTGTACCATGGGAAGGAACGGGGGTGCTGAGCACCTGCTGCCCTTGCCACTTGGCTCCTTGTGTACCATCAACAGGATTGTAGAGATGTGTGCCTGGGCTAAAGCAGAGGTCACAGCAGCTGAGCTTTGAGGTAGGCCAGGGAGGATGAAAGCTGAAACATCTGGACATGACTTGAGGTAGTTTAGACAGAGGTCAAGCTTCAGGAAGGCAACCCAACTTGTGCAGGAGACATGTCTCAACAAAGTTTGAATTCTAGCTGAGTATACGCCAAAATCTCTATCACACACATACACGCGTACACACACACTCATGACTATACTTAGCCATGTGGAGTAAAATATAAACTTGCATATATCTTTTGAGCGTAACCCAGAACTGGCTGGCACCTTCCCCCCACAAATGTGTCCTACTGGCTTCCCTGTCTTTTCAGTTTTGGGTTTTGGGGGGATGAGGGGCACACCCCGTGTTGTGCAGGGATTACTCCTGGCTTTGTGTTCAGGAATAGCTCCTGGTGGTGCTGGGGAACCTCAGGGCTGGAGATCAAACCAGGGCTGGCTGCATGCAAGTGCTTTACCCCCTGTACTGTACCTCTGGCCTCTCAATAATTTGAAGATTTTTTTTTTTTAGCTCAAAAGTTTAGAGTTTGGGCCCAACGATATGGCTTTCTGATATACCTCCTGTGCATGAAGTTCCATTCCCAACTCAGGAGGAAAAACATTCTGTGATTCTCTCATTAATTCTGCTTTGAAGCAGACGTCACACTCGCGGCTCCCCAGATACTCCCTGGGCCTGAGAGACTGACACGCACAGCTCCTTTGTGTGCTTTATACAGATTTTTTCATTTGGCCCTAGACAAAAGTAGACCTGCTTTGCTTTTATGGATATCACTGCCAGCAAAGGAAGTTTGTCTTTTTAAACTGTTTTCCCCTTACTTTCTTTTCTGTCCCAGCATTGTTTGTTGTTGCTGTTGTTGTTGTTGTTGTTTTTATGGCAACCAGCTGACTTGAGCCACTGCATGCAATGGTTCAGTTATTCTCATAGTTCCGAGTTTGAACTAAACATAAAAAACTCTGGGTTCATTTGGGGCCACAAAACAGGATATTTTGGTTCTGAGGTTTTTTGTTTGTTTTTTTATTTTGGGCCATATATGACAATGCTAAGGAGTTATTTTTGTCTTTGCACTCAGAAATTATTCCAGGCAGTGCATGGGGGACCATATAGGATTCCAGGGATAGAACTAGGGTCAACCTCATGCAAGGCAAAAAACAGAAAAGGGTTTGTTGCAATTATGTTTACAAATCCTAAAACATACTGAAATGTTATCACTTGGGAAAGGCTGGAGATATCCACATTCCAAGAATCCCGCCAAGACATGCTCAGATTGCTGCTGGCTTTTCTGCTGCCAGATGATTTTTTTGTCCTACATTGGCTAGGTATCTAGGGACATAATGCTTACCCTCCTTCCCAATGAAAGCCATCTGCGACCACTCAGGTGGACAAGGAATTATTAAAATTAACATTCATTCTCAGCAATGCAAATACACAGTGTTGGAACCCAAGGCCAGGTGGTGTTAACTGATTTTTGGGGTGAATGGGGAGGGCTGTGCTCAGGGATTAGTTCTGGCACTACACTCAGGGACCACTCCGGGCAGGGCTCAAGGGACCGTATGGGATGACAGGGATTAAATCCAGGTTTGCCATGTACATAGCAAGCACCCTACCCACTGTACTATCTCTGACCACCAAATTTTTTTAAACCTGGATTTTACTGAGACTATGATACATTTAAAAGTTACTGTATCTCAACAATCTTCACACACTTTCTTCCAAAGATACCTTTTTTGATCATTTTCAGAGAATTATTAGGGCCTGCTCTTGGGGCAGAGTTGGGTGGTGGTTGGGAAATTTTGAAATAATGGTGGTGGGAAGGTGTAAAGGTGGTGGGATTGGTGTTGGAATATCGAATAAATTATTGTGAACAACTTTATAAAATTAAGTTAAATTAAAAATAAATAAAAGGTCATTGTATCTATCAAAGTGTCACTGTCCTCCCGTTGTTCATCGATTTTCTCAAGTGGTCCCAGTTAACGTCTCCATCATGAGACTTTGTTGTTACTGTGTTTGGCATATCGAATACGTCACGGGGAGCTTGCCATGCCATGTGGACGAGATCAGGAATCGAACTCTGGTCGGCCATGTTGGCTGCATGCAAGGCAAACGCCCTACTCGCTGTGCTATCACTCCAGTTCAACGTGAACAAAGAATAATCCTTTAGAATGTTTCCTTGTGTGAGGAGTGCTTTAGCTCCTTTAGATGAGTGTTGCTTTAAATTCGTACTACCAGGGTGGGAGTGATAGTGTACCAGTAAGGTGTTTGCCTTGCACACAGCTGACCTTGGTCCAATCCCCAGCATATCCCATATGGTCCCCCAAGCACAGCCAGGAGGAATTCTTGAGTGCAGAGTCAGGAGTAACCCCTGAGCACTGCTGAGTGTGATCCAAAAAATAAAATAAAATAAATTTGTACTATCATTCTGGTCTCCTCATATTTTATTTCTTAAAGATTAAGTATGTGGTCCAGAGATGTGGGTATGGAGTTTGCCTTACTTGAGAACAATTCACATTTGATCCCCTGACTCCATATGGTCTGCTGAGGCTACCAGGAGTGATCCCTGAGTGCAGAACCAGGAGTAAGCCCTTAGCTTCATCGGGTGTGGCACAACTCTCCCCTGACCCCCATATCCCAAGAAAAGAACCATTTGCTCCACTATGAAATGTACAATATGAAATGAGTTTTTGTTTTGTTTTATTTGAGGGCCACATCAGCGTTGCTCAGGGGTTACTCTTGACTCTGCACTCAGGAATTACTCCAGGCCATGTGCAGGGGACTATATGAGACACAGGGAGCAAAACTGGGTTGGCCACAAGGCAAGCACCTTAACCTGCTGTACTATCTCTAGAGTTCCCTAAAGTGTTTTAATTTTTAAGAAAAAGAACTGAGTGGGAAGAGGGAGTTATAATATTAATAGGAACACATGGTGAGGCTATATCTTTTCATAAGCAGATAACATTAAGAACTATTTCCTGGCAAATCAGATGCTATTGCCACAATTATGAGACAATAAAGATAGAAAGACAGCTAAAAACAAAACCAAAAAAAAATCAAAAGAACAAGGGCTGCCAGTTCTCAAAGATTAATAAAATTAAATTATTAGGTAATACTCGGGCTTGAAAAGTGGTCACCATTATTACACTGTGAAATGAAAAACAACCCTGTGTTCATTGTGTCCATCCACCAACAGCAATGTGATCAGGTTTCCATAGAAACAACACTCAGCTTGATCAACTATTCTGCCTTTTTCTTTTTCTTTTTTTAGATTTATTTTTTTGAGTGGGATTTTGGGCCACACCCAGTGGTGATCAGGGCTTACTATCTCTCCATCTGTCCTGCTTTTTGAAAAAGGAGCAGTCAGTAATCAATAATATTTGTTTCAATAATTTAGTGATAACAACGGTGTTAAAGAGTCATCACTAAGAAAGGTGAGCAAATTTAAAAGAAATAAAGTACACACTATTTCCTTCTTTTCCAGAGAGCATTTATCACTAAAACAAGAGGTACAAGGGAAAAGAGAATTAAGCGAATTTCTTCACTAACTTCAGTGTATAGTGAAATAAGAATACCTAACCTTGCAAATGCCACTTTATCTTGTAAAAATAAGTTATTCCCAAAGAACAGAGTAGGGACTGACAGAAGAATATTGAAAACAGGATAAATTACAATAGGGGCTGATGAGATAGTACAGTGGTTGCGGCACCTTCCTTGCATAAAGCTACATTTGATCGTAGCCAGAAGGCTGAGAAGTGATTCTTGCATACAGCTGACCCAATTCAATCTCTGGCACCACACATCGTTCCCTGAGCCAAGTAGGAGTAATCTGAGCCCAGAGCCAGGAATAAATGCTAAATACAGACAGCTGCTCCTCACCCCGCCATCATCCACCCCCCAAAAGAAACTATGCTATAAATACACAATGGAATAGTACTCACCACTATGCAACATTCCAAAGCCATACCCACCACTTCCCCCCTTATACAACATTCCAAAGCCATCCTGTCCACTTCCCCCCACCACAGTCTTCATCCTCCCAACCACTGGATGCCCCTCCCTACCTTGCACCTCACCATACCCGACCCTTAGTATGTTAATTTATAGATTAGCCACACTTGACAATGCTCAGGCTCTTCACTCAAGAATCACTTCTGGTGGTGCTCAGGGCACCGTATGGGATGCCTGGGATCCAACACTGGTCAGTCTCATGCAAGAGAAGTGTCTACTCACTGAACTATCTCTCCTGCCAGTTATGACTTAAGGTATTAAGCAAATCACTGGAAAACTGGGTCTTACACTTTTAAGCCATATAGTAATTAAATCTTAGTTTGTTTCTTTTTTTTCCCCTAAATGTTTTCAGGGGAGGGCTGGAGCGATAGCACAGCGGGTTAGGGTGTTTGCCTTGCAAGCGGCCAACATGGCCGACCCGAGTTCAATTCCTTCGCCCCTCTCAGAGAGCCCGGCAAGCTACCAAGAGTATCTCAGCTGCACGGCAAAGCCTGGCAAGCTCCCCGTGACATATTCGATGTGCCAAACACAGTAACAACAAGTCTCACAATGGAGACATTACTGGGCCCGCTCGAGCACATTGATGAACAATGGGAGGACAGTGACAGTGACAGTTTTCAGGGTATTGTGCTGACAGTGGTATATATTTACCAGATTGAGTCAAAATGATCTCAAAAAGTTTTTTTTGAAGAAGTAACTTTTCATAAAGTATTGAAGATAAGGCTACTTCTGAGCATTAGACATGCTAAATCAATATTCAAATTATTTGGTTGTGGGAGCAATCCATAAAACTGCTTGTGATCATGTAACTCCAGAGTTAAGAATTCTCTAACCCCCTAATCAAAAGAGTATGTAATCACTGGAGGCAAAACTGGAAGTGGTTAGACTTTGGTCGGTAAAAACCTAATCAATGATCTAGTACGAGGTTTAGAGAAAGTCTGCAGAAAGATTAGCCTGCACAAAGAGAACAACAATCTTTACTCAGCATGTCTAGGGAACAGAGACAGAAAGCCCAAGGAGGAGGAAATTCTCTGTCTTTGAAGAGTACACTTAGTTATTGGGCAAGAATAATTTGCCAGGTTTCACATTTCTGAACAAAATCTCTCTCAAAATGACTGACCTCATTTTGTTCTGAGTCACTGACTAATCAACTGGTTGATTTGCCTTCCAGAACTTTGAAGACAGTTATATTGGCATATCCAACTTGACATTTTGCTTAATTGTTTTTGGGCCACACCCAGCATTGTGTGGTAGAATCCTGACTTCAATTTCCTGCTCCGTTGTCTGGAGTCACTCTCAGTGGTGCTCAAGAACCACGTGGTGCAGGGGATTGAACTCTAGTCTCCCTACATGCAAAGCCTGCACTTAGCCCATTGGGTTATCTCTCTGGACCCTCAGTACATACAATTTGAGTCTGGTGGTTGTCAAAAATGAATTTGAACATTTTATTTGATTTCTTCTTTTTTTATTCTTCTGGGTTAAATGTTAATCAACTCTGGAACACTGAAAACAATAAGGTTACCTTAACTGTAATAATCAAGTTAATGCCATCCTGGGAGATCCTGATAAACAGATATCCAGACTTTCTTTCTATATCTTGATCTTATTATAATCCTCAGAACCTATAATTTTTTTTTCTTTCTGGGCCATACCTGGCAGTGCTCAGGGCTTATTACTGGCTCTGTCCTCAGGAATCAAGTGGGGTTTGGGGGGCCATATGGAGATATGGAGTGCTAGGAATCAAATCTGGGTCATCACATGCAAGACAAATACCCGGCCCACTATACTATCTCTCCAACCCCAGGAGCCTGTAATTTGGTTGCATTCACACACAAAAGATAAATAAATATAAAGTCAATAAGAATGTCCAATTTACTTATTAAACTCTCCCTTGAACTCCTCTGAGCTAAATTAGAAACTGCATTACATTGGACAGAAGAATAAATCAAATCAAATCAAATCCATAATTTCCTTATTTTTCTGGAATGAAAATGTCTTAAAATAAAAGCACCTGTGTTTAAAATACTTATGCTATCATTGACTTGACATCAGTCACAGAAGTTGAGTTTGAATAACTGTAAACTGATGAATAAAAAGTATAACAGAAAATGTGCTCAGAAAATATGGACCAAAGGAAAGAATCAGTACACAACAAGTATACAATGAAAAAACCGCGCTGGAGTGATAGCACAGCGGGTAAGGCGTTTGCCTTGCATGTGGCTAACCTGGGTTCGATTCCCAGCATCCCATATGGTTTACAAACAACGCCAGGAGTGATTCCTGAGTGCAGAGCCAGGAGTAACCCCTGAGCATTGCTGGGTGTGGCCAAAAAAGAAAACACAAAAACAAACAACAAAAAAACAAACCACTTATCTTTGGACCAGGGATGTGACTCAAGGGATAGACCAACTTTGCATATGTGAGGCTCTGATTTCAGTCCCTCGCACTACACTGCACCCCCGAGCATTGCTGGGAGCGGCCCAATAATTAATAGCAAAAAATATAGATCAATGAAGATTTTGGGGCTGGAGAGATAGCATAGTGGGTAAGGTACTTGTTTTGCATGCCACAGACTCAGGCTTGATCCCTGGGCATCCTGTGTGGTCTTCTGAGCTGGCCAGGAAAGATACCTGAGCACCACCAAGTTTGGCCCCCAAACTAACCCCTCCACCACCAAAACAGAGATATTTCGGTTGTGGGGAAGGTAGAGCAGCAGGAGAGCACTTGTATGTACAGGCCCTGGGTTTGATTCCTAGCACCACCAAAACAATATAAAGAAATGTTCTGTCCTTTCCTCTTTAATTTCCAGATCCTTTCCCCTTTGGCTATTTAAAGATATATCATCTTTAAGAATAAATCTAAAATTTTAAATACTCTGCAGAAGAACTACATGCACATAATTTTAGTAACCAGTAAAGTTCAAGAACTATGAATAATATACTAGAAATCTGTTGATTTATACTGTTTATACTTTGGAATCACAGACAAATCACAGTACAAACAACTTTAGAATTTCAGAAGAAAACCTGGTCTTAACTCAAAAAGGTTTTCTTTGCCTGTTTCAGTTTTTATTGAATGAAACTTACTTAGAAAGATGTGAGGAAATGGCTAGAGAGATAGTACAGCAGGAAGGGATCTTGCCTTTCATGCCGATCTGAGTTTATCCCCAGCATCCCATAGGATATCCAGAGGACCATCAGGAATAATTCTGGAGTGCATAGCCAGAAGTAAGCCCTGAGCATTGCCAGTGTGACCCAAAACAAATAAACAAAACAAATGTGAGGGGAGAGATAGGAAGGAACACATGTTCATGAGGTTTTGTTTTGCTTTTTTCTTTTTGGGTCACACCCAGTGATGCTCAGGGCTTAGTCCTGGCTCTGCACTCAGGAATTACTCTTGGCGGAACTGGGGGACCACATGGGATGCTGGGGATCAAACCTTGGTTGGTTCGATTGAACCAAGGCAAACGCCCTGCCCACTGTACTATCTCTCTGGCCCACACATGCTCATGAGGAAACATGAACTTCAAAGAGCAAGCAAGCAAGCATATTCAGGAGAGAATACTGGCTTGAAGAGCCCCGAAATTGTCTTTAATCTCAAAAAAGTCTTCAATTTAAAATATCCTTCTAAGGGGGCTGGAGAGATAGCACAGCAGGTAGGTCATTTGCCTTGCATGCAACCGACCCGGGTTCGATTCCCAGCATCCTATATGGTCCCCTGAGCACCGCCAGGAGTAACTCCTGAGTGCAGAGCCAGGAGTAACCCCTGTGTATCGCCAGGTGTGACCCAAAAAGGAAAAAAATAAATAAAATAAAATATCCTTCTGGGGTTGTTGTTGTTCTTATGATTCTGGCTCTGTGTGTGTGTTGGGGGGAGGGGGGGTTGGTGACACTCCCAACTATGTTCAAGGCTTACTCCTGGTTCTGTGCTCAGAGATCACTCCTGGTGGGCACCAGGACCATATGAGGAGCTAGGGATGGAACTCAGTAGACTACATGCAAGACAAGCACCCTACCTGATATAATTTCTCAGACTCTATTTTGTTTTTTTATGGGCCCCAGAATGATGCTCCTGGCACTATGCTCAGGGTTGTTAATGATGCTGGGCGAGTACTTAGTGTCAGGTTAGAGCCGGCCTCCAGGATGTGAAGCATATTCAGTCCTTTGAGTTATCTTCCCACCCCACTTTTGTCAGGTTTTTTTTCTTTGGTAAGATGAGTTGAGCACTGCATCCATCGATGCTCTGCAGTCACTCCTGGAAGTGCTCAGGAGACCACTTGCAGTGGGGATGTAACTGGTGTTTAAATGTGCAAGGTAAGCACTGTGCCTGGTTCTGTGCTCAGGAGACAATATGTGTTGGCACAGAATCATACCAGGGTTGGGGCAGTAGGCAGGTGCCTTAACCTTCATACTGTATCTTGGGTTCCCTTCAAGTATTTTTTGCTGGGTTTGTTTTTAGGGACACGTGCTCAGGGTTTACTCCTAGCTCTGTTCTCAGAAGTCACTCCTGGTAGGATGGGGGTGGGGGAAGCTTATGTGATGCCTGGGATTGAATTTAGGTTGGTCACATGTGGGACAAGCACCCTACCTGTTGTACTACCACTCTGCTCCCTTTACTTTTTTTTAAATTTAAATTAAAAATTTATTTATTTATATATTTTTTGGTCACACCAAGTGATGCTAAGGGGTTATTCCTGGCTCTACATTCAGGAGTTACTCCTGGCGGTGCTCAGGGGACCCTATGGGATGCCGGGGATTGAACCCAGGTCGGCAGCATGCAAGGCAAATGCCCTACCCGCTGTACTATCACTCTGGCCCCTACAAATATTTTTTAACCCCAGCATTTCATATACAAATCCCTAAAATGTGTGTGTGTGTTGCGGGGTGAGAGGTAGTTCAGAGCAATAATATATTTGCCTTGCACACGGCCGATCTGGATTTGATCCCAGCATTTTATATCTCTGAGCACCGCCAGGTGTGGCCCCCCAAAAAACAAACAAACAAAAAAACATATCTCTGGGGAAGAAAATAAAAAAGGCTCCTCCCTGGGCCACTATGCATGCAGAATCGGTTCTGGGCGGCAAGAGCGAAATTTTCTAACGGGTTCGATTCTCACACACTCTGTTTTTAACTCATTTGTATTTCCTAAGAGAAAGGGACAGGAAGTAAGCATCTCCTGTGGACAGAGCATCTCTCCCTCCAGCAGTGGTCTGGACACTGGTTGGCAGGTAGGTACCACCAGTGCTAGAGAAGGGCACAAACGGCCGCCACTAGGCACGGGAATGCTACGCTGCGCTGCAAGGAGTTCTGAACAGAAGGTGGAACGACAGAGAGTAGAAACGGCACGTGGAGTATTTAGAAAGGAATCTAAGCGGGGCTCCCCTAATTTAGACGCTTGTCTGAGCAGCCCACGGTCTGGTCGTAGAAGGGGCGGGAAGACAAAAAAAAAAAAACCCTACACTTGGGCTGTCAATCACCGGGCGAGCGGCTCCAGGACGCCCCCGTTTCCGCAGCAACCGCCCGGTCCCGCCTCCCCTGACCCCTCCCCCTGGAGCCTTTCCCGCCAAAGGCCGTTAGTGCCGTGGAGCATGCCGGGACAGGGCTTTCAGGCTAGGTTTCACCAACCCCTTTGCAGGCGCCGCGTTGCTTTAGGAGGCTCGGTCCCGGAGCCGTGAATTAGTCTTAAGCGAAGAGCAAGGGCCAATCATCTTTTGAATGAGGTGGTGGTGGTGGTCTGCATTTTAGTTTTTGGCCCGGGTCTCCACTGGCCGAGCACGCCGCCCCGCGGGCACGGGGGGGACTCTTTTCCCCTCCCGGCGGAGGGCGACGGCGCGCGACAGCGTGAGCGCACTCGCACGGCGCCCGTTACGCTGCTGCGCGTGCGCGCGGGGCCCGGCCGGCCGCTTCCTCCCGTCTGGCTTCCTCCCGCCCCGCCGTATCCGTGCGCCGAGCTGATAAAGGCGCCATTTTGGAGGGGCCGCGGGAGACGTGGTGTCGCTGCGGGCTCGCTCTGCCGTGCGCGAGGCTTGGTGGGAAGGCCTGCTCTCGAGTCCGCGCTTTTCGTCGCCGCCATGTCGGGAGGTGGTGTGATCCGTGGGCCGGCCGGGAACAACGACTGCCGCATCTACGTGGGGAACCTACCTCCAGACATCCGAACCAAGGACATCGAGGACGTGTTCTACAAGTACGGGGCCATCCGCGACATCGATCTCAAGAACCGCCGCGGAGGACCGCCCTTCGCCTTCGTTGAGTTCGAGGACCCGCGGTGAGGCGACCTATGGCTGGCGGCCTTGGAGGAAAATAGATCGGAGCGTCGGGGCGGGGGGGCGCCCTCCGAGAGAGAGGCGTGGGGTCGGGGGGTTACGGGCCGGGGGGCCGCCTAGGCTGGGGCAAGACGCTATCTCCCCTGCAGGAGTCGATTAAAGGAGCTGAGTCGGTGTGGCTGCTCTGGTGCTCTGGTGGCCGGGCCCACGGACGTCCCCAGAGCCGACTCGCAGGCTTGGAGCGGGAAACTGAGGCGCTGCGGGGCCGGCGTAGTGGTCTGGAGCCTGGCGTGCCGCCGGGTGGGGGAGGGGCCGGGCCTATTATGCGGCGCATGTGGGCTCGTCCGCGCGGGGTGCGCATGTGCGGGGCCGGCTCGCGCCCCGCGCCGCCGGCGGGCCGGGGCCGCCGGGCTGACCACGCCGCGGCTTTCTGTGATCGCAGAGACGCGGAGGACGCGGTGTACGGGCGCGACGGCTACGATTACGACGGATACCGCCTGCGAGTGGAGTTTCCTCGAAGTGGCCGCGGTACAGGCCGAGGCGGCGGCGGGGGTGGAGGGGGTGGAGCTCCCCGAGGCCGCTACGGCCCCCCGTCCCGGCGATCGGAAAACAGAGTGGTTGTCTCCGGTGAGTTGACCCTGCCCGCGTGCGTTGATCAGGAGGGAGCGAAGCCCCCCGCCCCTGCCCCCGCGCCCCGCCCCCGCCCCTCTTCCCCCTTTCGAAGTTTCTCCTAGCGTGACCGGCGCAAGTGGTTGTGTTAGGTCTTGTTTGCCCGGTGAGTTGAAGGCACGAGGATCTGCCGGGATGAAGATCGACCCCCTACTGGGTTGCCGTGCCTGGCCTGTGAAGAGCCTTACTTCACACGTAGTTTTGTGGACTCTGGATTCCAGAACCGTTTTAACGCGCTCTTGCCCTGGGACCTTAGACACACAGTCGTTGGTGGATGTTGAGATGACCTGCGTGTTGATGTGAGCTGTGCGCTTGCCTGTGAAATTTGGGATAATTGGTGTTGGGAAAAAATCGCTTTTTCAGGACTGCCTCCAAGTGGAAGCTGGCAGGATTTGAAGGATCACATGCGTGAAGCAGGTGATGTATGTTATGCTGATGTTTACCGAGATGGCACTGGTGTCGTGGAGTTTGTACGGAAAGAAGATATGACCTATGCAGTTCGAAAATTGGATAACACTAAGTTTAGATCCCACGAGGTAGGTTATACGCTTATTCTTTTCTTTGGCCAGAATTGGATACAGTGGTCTTAACAGTGGAATCTGAAGGTAAGATTCAGGCCAGGGTTGTCCGAGTAAGCCACGTAAAGGGCCAGATTCTGGTTTTAGTTGCTTTGTGTTCATTCAGCATGCCTGAAGACAGGTGAAAGCGTAGATCTTTCAATCGAAAGTTCTGTCTATTCAATAGGGAGAAACTGCCTACATCCGGGTTAAAGTTGATGGGCCCAGAAGTCCAAGTTATGGAAGATCTCGATCTCGAAGCCGTAGTCGTAGCAGAAGCCGTAGCAGAAGCAACAGCAGGAGTCGCAGTTACTCCCCAAGGAGAAGCAGAGGATCACCACGCTATTCTCCCCGTCATAGCAGATCACGCTCTCGTACATAAGATGATTGGTGACACTTTTTGTAGAACCCATGTTGTATACAGTTTTCCTTTACTCAGTACAATCTTTTCATTTTTTAATTCAAACTGTTTTGTTCAGAATGGGTTAAAGTGTTGAATTGCATTCTTGTGTAATATCCCCTTGCTCCTAACATCTACATTCCCCTCATGTCTGATAAATTGTATTTTAAGTGATGTCATAGACAGGATTGTTTAAATTTAGTTAACTCTCCATGCTCTTCAGACTGTGATTTTGTGTAAATGTCTATTCTGCTCTGGTTTGTGTGAAATGGGATGTTGGGGGTGTTTGTGATTATCTTACCTGGGGAAGTTCTTATGTTTATCTTGCTTTTCATGTGTCTTTCTGTAGACATATCTGAAGAGATGGATTAAGAATGCTTTGGATTAAGGATTGTGGAGCACATTTCAATCATTTTAGGATTGTCAAAAGGAGGATTGAGGAGGATCAGATCAATAATGGAGGCAATGGTATGACTCCAAGTGCTATTGTCACAGATGAAATTGGCAGTATTGACCTTATACTAAGAGTTAAGGGTTTTAAAAATGATATACATCTACCTTAAACACTTGCAAACATTTTTATGCAGTTTATCTTTAGCTACAATTGCTTTACTCTTTAAACCTTGGCAATTGTAGCAAAATTGCATTGCCCATTTTGTAACAATTTTATCTTTCTCCCTTACTGCACCCTTTTTGTTATAATAGGGACTAATGTGGGAAGAACTGGCTTAATTTGTCAATAGTGTTTAGTTACAACTGTTAATGTGTGACCTGCTGTTGGTGTACATGTGGGTACAGGGTGTGTTTAATTCCAACAAGATAGAGTATAATATCAATACTGCTAAATCTGCATGTCCTCTGTGTGACTGATATAGCGTTGCTATTTCATTTTTTTAAGACAAAATGAAAGCAAATTATAGAATTCCAACGTATTGGTGTAGATAATCTAGTTGGGAATACTTTTAAGTCTCACCTTCCCCTTTAAACTAATATTCATAATTGACTCATGTTTAAAACACTTTAATTTACAAATTAAATTGCAGATGGGAGCTTTAGATCTAGTTTAGTCTTAGGTGGGTAGCAATACCAGTAAACTTTTCAACTACATAACTTTTTGCAACCACAAAACCTGTAATAACGCTGTACAGTAACAAGTGTTGGCATTATCAGTTGAACTGTAAATATAAGATGCTTCTTCCAATTAGTCTCTATGATAAAGATTAAGTTTCTAAAATTTATCTGAACACCATTCAGAAACTTGTTTTGGGGAATTTGATAGTTATTGATGTACATCTGTTAAACTGATGACAGACATAACTCATCATTCCCCAGAAACCTTTTTTGATTACAGTATCTAACATTTTGCCTCCTCTTTTTTGGTTTTGCTGGTTATAAAGGTTTGGATTGGAGAGGGCTCACTGGATCCCAATCCTTGGAGCTGGATCATTGGATTCAAATCATAATGTGGATAGGATAGGGAGGATGAATTACAAGGATTCATGGAGCGGGATCAGATTACCAGGAACATAGGAGTGGATTCCTGCCCCAACCAAACCGCATTCGTGTGGATTTTTTTGTTTTTGTTTTTTGTTTTTTATTCAACTCAATTGGCTATTCCAAAGATCATTTTTTCCTATTTTTGACGATTGGAGCCCTTAAGATGCACGATGGAATTGTGTTTTGCGTTTTTTGGTAAAAGGAGCAAAGCGAGGACCTGGAGATAATACAATACGCTGGAGCAATCTCCTTGGAAGGATTCAGCACGAGTAGATGGTAAACATTTAAAGGGGAAAGGGGGGTTTGTTTAAAATAGTAAATCAGTAAGTCATTTCTCTAAATTTAAAGAAAAAAATTGGAGTTGAAGAATAAGTAGGTTTCCAATTGGCTGTTGCCATTTTTCTTTGAAAAAATAAACGTTTTTTAAAAAACTATGCATGGTTGTCCTTTTTCCTCTTCATGTAAGATTTTAATTGGGTGATAGTATATTAGTTAATATCTTAAATTGCTAAGATTCTGACATTTCATACATTTAGTAATCAAAGGTTTTTAAGAGGTTATCTTAGTAATCATATTAGTTCTCCTTGTGAACTGTTAGAAAAATTTTCGGGCAAGATAAAAGGTGAGAATAGATACTTTGAAATATGGTAAGTGGAGTGAGGGGGTTATGGTCTGAAAGACGAGCTTCACAATTAAAAAACAGGCATTCCCTATATTTGGTGATCATTAGAGATCCACACTTTGTCCCAATTGGGTGTGATGGTTAGTAAATTAATGTTGGAGCTAGTTCATGAAAGTCATCTCAAAAGTTGTATTTAAGTGTAAAATTCACAGGTTAGAACTTTCAGTGCATTATGTATTTTTATCAAATTATAATGCACTAGGTCAACTGCTGTCTGATGATCATTGCTAATAAACAGGCATTAGAATTTTGCCTTACAACCCCGTCTTAACCGTAAAGTTTATATTATATCTGAGATACCAAAATACATTGATTATATTTTGTAGTTAGTAGTAATCTCTTTGTGACATTCTTGGTGCTAAATTTTAAATGAGTTGGGGGCAGGGATTTTTACTTAGTTTTCTTTTGATTACTTGATAATCACAACCATCATGCCACTCTGCTGCACCCCAAATAAATCTTTGTTTCCCTTGGGTGCTATTCATACCTAGAAACTGAGCTTATTCAGATGATAATTATAAATAAACTAGCAATCCTGGTAGTGGAGGAAATGGGCTCCTAGAGAGCTGCATAGGTGCTCAGCCAGTACTTTTAAATGGGTCTTGAATATCAGGAAGATAAGGAATACTAAGTTCAAAATATTAAATTCTAAGAGTATTTAAGTAAAAGCACTTGCTATAGATTTTGTTGAGTCTAGTTTTTTCCATAAGAAAAAAGTTTTTTTAGGAACAGTTTTGTTTTAAGATGTGCAGAGTATTTTTTAGATACTATTTTTAAATGGCCTTCTGGACAAGTTGATGTGAGCTAGACTTAGATTGGGTTCATTTGTGTACATTGAAAGTTGAGAATATAGTCCCAGAATAAATTGTCTTAAACTCAAGGTTGTTGAAGCTCAGATTCGCCCTGTTAAGTTTTGGCAGTTGGGCTGAAGAGACTACAGTGGGTTGGGTGCTGCCTTGCAAGCAGCTGACCTGGGTTTGATTCCTGCATCCCATATGGTCCCCTGAGCACAGCCAGGAGTAATTCCTGAATGCAGAGCCAGGAGTAACCCCTGAGCACTGCTGGATATGGCCCCCCAAAAGTTCTAGTAGTTAACCTCAACTTTAGTGAGAATATGTCACATATAGAAATAAGTTTGTGTATAAACTTCCTTAAGCTCAAGGAGGCACAGATTTGGTAAAGACCAAGCAGTTTAAAGCTATGAAGGGTAATACAATGCAAACTGATTTTTAGTCTTAGGAAATGAACCTTACACGTTCATATTGGCAGTTACAAGAAACCCATACTCTGGAATTAGAAGTCTGGCTTATTCTTAATTCCCTCTTTCAGAGTATTGTAGGGAGCCAATAGTTTATTTCTAACCAAGCAAAAGCTTTAGTCTTTAAGAAGCAATTTTTCATAACATCAAATTGAATAACCCATCTTGCTGTTCAGCCCACATCATTCTGGAAATAAAAGGTAAGAAATTCATTTTGATATCCTAAATGTTTGGGATGTGATTCTTTCTAAAAGCTGAATATTTTTAAAAGAATGCTGTTGGAATATGAACAGATTATCCTCTTAAAATGTTTGTTTCCTATTTTTAGTTCATTTATCCACCCATTGTGCTTTAGTATGATAATT
Source organism: Sorex fumeus (assembly GCF_029834395.1). Classification (NCBI taxonomy): domain Eukaryota; kingdom Metazoa; phylum Chordata; class Mammalia; order Eulipotyphla; family Soricidae; genus Sorex; species Sorex fumeus. The sequence continues at coordinate 61,793,663 of NW_026606120.1, forward strand.
GAATTTTCTCACTGTCTTTGAAGCATTATCTTGCTTGTTTGGGCTGACGTTCCAAGTTTCTGTGATGATAGATTTCTTATGTACCTACCTTTTTGCTTTGTATATGAAGTTGTAATGATATAAGTTGTATGTATTTACCATAAATAGTATTAAAAGGAAATTATTAGACTGAAGTTTTGTTGTAAAATAACCCTTATTTGGTTTAATTTACCTTCATCACAGCTTGAAGAGTGAAAGGAGAATGCAGTCCACAATCTCTTATCCAAAAAACTCGTTATTTTATTGTTAACCTAATTGAATATAAAATCTGACTGGATTGGATGTCTTTATTTTGCACTTAACTGTATAACCAAACTACCTGGAGAAAAATTTATATGCATCATTAAATATGTCCACAAGTTTTGTTTGTGTGTTAGCATGATATACGAGTCCCAAATACATCTGTCCTCAAGAGTTTGGATAAGGGATTGTAGAACTAGACAGATACATAGGGCTAGAGTTTTCTTGTCATTTTGGACCTATGAGTGAACACATATCATGATGGACCCTTTATTATTCCTGAGATCTAAGTTCCTTTTTTAGACTGAAGCAGCCACAAGAAATAAAAGGTACAGTCCACATTTCTTTATACAGTTGAATAGTAAGTAGGCTCACTATATCGTACTTCACGTTGGGTCGGTGGGGGTTGGGGTCAAACAAGGGTAATCACCTTAACCCCTGTATAATCTCTGCTCCCAGCTATCTTTAGTATATCTAATAGAATATTCTATCCTTTGGGCATAGATATTTCCAGTATGTTAAAATAGGTTAGTCATAAAGGAAAAGCTGGGCTTGGTATGAAGTAATCAGCTATAAGAAGCGCGTCTATCCATTTTATCTATTGGAATAATAGCAAAAAAAAAAAAAAGGTTGAAAATAGTACTTAAATCAGTACTTTTGCAATCAAATTTTGGAGGTGCTTATTGCTAGACTCATAAGCAGACCCTGACATCTCTGAAGTTTGGGTTGATAGGACGAATTTTTTATTTAAGAAATCACTTGGTCAAGAGCATACATAGCTCAGAGCAGTAGTTACAGGAGTTAAGGCTTTTGTTTTGCAGGCGACCAACCCAGGTATAATTCCTGGCATCCTATATGATCCCGAATCCCTCCAGGAGTGCAGAACCAGGAGAAACCCCTGAGCATTGCAGGGTATGACCCAAGAAGCCAAAAAAAAAAAAGGAGAGATTGCAGATTGAGCCTCAATTTCAGTCTGGCACCACAAGGTCTTGAGTATCGCTAAAGTAAACCCAAAACAAATGCAAAAAATAACTGCAAACCCGGGTTATTTTTTTTAAAAATAACTAATTTACTTAGTAAAGCAGATAAGGCACATGCCTTGCTAGCAGCAAAGCCCGCCCACTCTCAGTCCCCGGCACCATTGATGGTTCTCTGACCACAGCCTGTATTGAAACCTGAAGGCAGAGCCAGGAGCACACCTGAGTGTGACCTAAATTCCAAAAAATGAGAATCTATAGCACTCTAAACTGAATTAGGAGTTAATTTAGGGGCCTGAGTAATAGTACAATAGTAAGGCATTTGCTTTTCACATGACTGACCTAGGTTCAATCTGTGGCACCCCATATTGTCCTTAAGCCTGCCAGTAGTGATCATTACACATTAACAGGTATGGACACTTCCACTCTCACAGAAGTGATCTCAAACTTAAGTAGGTCATACTGTCATCTGTAAATAAACAGGTAAGCATAGTAAGTAAATGGAAGAAATGTTTCAGATTTCACGAGTTTTCCCTTCAGGTGCCTAGGTTTATGGCCCTACATGTGCAATACATATTTTATATAATGTTGATTTTTTTTTTTAAGTGCCATGGCTTACAAAGTTATCCATTGCTGGTCTTTAGCCATACTGTGTTCAAGCACTAATCCACCATCAGGGTTCCCAGGTTCCCTTCCACTTCCCACCCACTATTCTAAGCCTACCCTTGACAGGCACATTTTTATTTGTTTTCAGTGTTGTCTCTGGATACTTAGCTATACCACTCCTTTACACGGTTAATTACTTGGGTTCCCATACTACTGTTGACCATTGCTTCCCATGCAACTCTCCATCTCCCACAACTACCTTTGATTTTCTTTCCTCTGTCCTCCCTGTGCACTGGGGCCAAAAATCTAGGTATTCTCGCTCTCAAACACTGCATTCCACTGTCCAATTACTCTCTAAAATGTCGACTTTTTTTTTTTTTTGGCTTTTTCGGGTGACAACCGGCAATGCTGGGGTTAATCCTGGCTTTGCACTCAGGAATCACTCCTGGCAGTGCTGGGGGACCTTATGGGATGCTGGGAATCGAACCCAGGTGGGCTGCCTGCAAGGCAAATGCCCTACCCGCTGTGTTATTGCTCCAGCCCCCTAAAATGTCATTTTTTAATAGAACTGTCAGTGAAAATAAGAGCTTCTACGATGCTGTGCTCAGCCAATAGAATTGTTTGGATGGGAAATTTTTTAACTTCCTCATAAGTGCTAGGGAAAACTCCTTAGCCACTAGAGGGAGCTAAGATACAAACTCAACTAGGAAATCCTACTAGCAGTCTACTAGAAACACATAGCTGACCAGTCTATTTTAGTCCTATGTCAGGTCCAAAGTTTAGTTTAAATCCTGTAACTTTACCTTTATAGTGCCATCTGTTGGGATATTTTTTTTTCCCTTTGCAGGTAGGTTTTGATTAGGACTTGGGTATGGAAATAAATCAGAAAATAATTCAGACCTTGGACTTATAAGAAAATGAAGATGTAAATTCTCCCTGCCATACACAGCTCCAGGTATGGGACAGTAAGGACAGGAGTCTAAGGATCTGGTATAGGAGTAGATGTGTAGCAATAATCTAGGTAGGAAATTAGTTTTGTACCAGAAAAAGTGTATATATGCTTTTCAGAAACCTAATTTATATTGTGTGAAACAGTTTGGGGGATGAAATCCAAACTTTCACACAATTTGGGGGATGACACCCAACTGTTTGAGATATCTTCAGCCTTGGGTTTGGGGGTGTGGAAGGTTGGGCTACACCAGCCATGTGCAGGGCTTATTCCCTGCTCTGCTTAGGGATCACTCCTTCAGGTGTTCAGGTGATTATCTGCTGCGCTAGGGACAATCCTGACAGAGTTAGCCATGTGCAAGCCTGAATTCCTGTCATACCTCTTTAGCCTTTGCATAGATTTCTCCTGATGTTTGTCTTAAAATAACCTTCTTACCAGGTTGTCATACTTTTAATTTTCTAGTCCTTAAGTTTCTTGTGATTAAAAAATTAGTACATAGACTTCGTTTGTCTTTTTGTTTTTAAGAAAATATTGGGGGCTAGAGCGGTAGTGGAGCAGGTAGGACATTTGCCTTGCATGCAGCCGACCCAGGTTCAATCCCCCAGCATCCCATGTGGTCCCCCAAGCACCACCAGGAGTGATTCCTGAGTGCAGAGCCAGAAGTAACCCCTGAGCATCACTGGGTGTGACCCAAAAAGCCAAAAAAAAAAAAAATTGGGAATTGACCATTAAGCATGACATTCCCACCATTCCTCTTCCCCCAACTTTCTATTACAAGAGTGTAATGACACAAATTTACTTCTTATTTAAATTGTAAGAATATTAAAAACTTAGGTCGTCTTGGTGGATTTAGTCATGGAAATGGGTGTAGAATGCCCAAGTTTTCACTGTAGAATGTACTCAGCTTGGGTCTAGAGTGAAAAGACAGGAGGAAGGGTGCTTGCCTTGCACATGGCCAACCTGGGTTCAATCCCTGGCACCCCATATGCTACCCCAAAACCTGTAAGGAGAAATTCCGGAGCACAGAGCCAGGAGTAAGCCCTGAGCACAGTCGTGTGGCAAAAAAAAACGAAAAACTGGACAGATAGGTAGTCTATGTTTTGGATATGACTATACAATACCATCTCCCCTATCACCGGTATAACTGGGGCCCTGATGGCTGTTCACCCATTACCTCCCATTCTCTTATTTCCCCCTTGATTTCTTTCCTTCTGTGTCCTCCTCTAAACACTGGGATCAAGGTGATCTACTAGACATACCCTCTTTAGTACAACACATTTCCTCATCCAATACTCTATACCACAGATAAATGAGGTCATCCTGTGTGGAGGTTTTGGGGTTTCTGGCTTTGGGTTTTTTTTGTTGGGCTTCATTGAGCCCAGGCTGTACCTTTACCATTGAGGCTGATCTTTCCTAAAATATGTTATTCCCATAATATGAATCAAAGAATGGGTTATAGTTTACCTTTTAAAATAATCTCAGGGGCTGGAGTGATAGCATAGCGGGTAGGGCATTTGCCTTGCACGCGGCCGACCCGGGTTCAATTCCCAGCATCCCATATGGTCCCCTGAGCACCGCCAGGAGTAATTCCTGAGTGTAGAGCCAGGAGGAACCCCTGTGCATCGTCAGGTGTGACCCAAAAAAGCAAAAAATAAGCAAAATAATATTCTCAAGCTCCTCTGGGAGGTGGGAAGGTTGACCTGGTAAATACTATGTGTTTGCTTATGCTTTCACTTTCCTACACTCCTACCTCCTCCAACAGTAACCTTGGTGCTTCAAATCCTAATCATCCACAAAAACAAAACTACATTTCTGGAAGACTGGAGCGATAGCACAGCGGGTAGGGCGTTTGCCTTGCATGTAGACAACATGGCTGACCCGAGTTCGATTTCTCTGCCCCTCTCAGAGACCCCGGCAAGCTACTGAGAGTATCTCGCTCGAATGGCAAAGCCTGGCACGCTACCCTTGACGTATTCGATATGCCAAACACAGTAACAAGTCTCACAATGGAGACGTTACTGGGCCCGCTCAAGCAAATCGATGAACAGCGGGAGGACAGTGACATTTCTGGAACTAAAAAGCAAATGCTAAATCCATATACTGTTTTGTATTTTTCATATTGTAAGATTTTTGTAACATTTGTATTCCCTAACTAATCTAATGAAATGTTGACAGTTTAATGCTGATTGATCAGAGAAGAGGAAAAAACTTTTATTTGTTTATTTTACTTTTATTTTTTAACTAAAAATAAAGTTAAGGAGCTGGAGCTATAGCACAGTGGGTAGGCGTTTGCCTTGCACGTGGCCGACCCGGGTTCGATTCCCAGCATCCCATATGGTCCCCTGAGCACTGCCAGGAATAATTCCTGAGTGCAAAGCCAGGAATAACCCCTGTGCATCGCCGGGTGTGACCCAAAAAGCAAAAAAAAATAAATAAAAGTTAAAAAGAAGTCACTTTCTCCCAGGGTGGGAGAAGCATGCTGAAAGTAGTCTATAGACCAAACATGATTACGACTCAATGCCTTTCTTGCAAAACACAGTACCCAAAAGAAGAGAGAGAACAAGGGGGAATGCCCTGCCACAGAGGCAGGGTGGGACAGGGAGGATGGGGGGTGGGAGGGATGCTGGGACCCGTGGTGGTGGAGGATGGGCACTGGTGGAGGGATAGGTACTTGATCATTGTATAACTGAAACCCAAGCACAAAAATTTATAAGTCTATAACTGTACCTCATGGTGTTTCACTTATAAAAAAAAATAAAGTTAAAAAGTCACTTTCACAAACTGTTAACTGTGAATGGATTGTTGGAGAGTACTTTTACTTTATATTTTTGCTTTTTGGATCACACCTGGTGATGCTCAGTGGTTACTCCTGGCTCTGCACTCAGGAATCACTCCTGGCAGTGCTCAGGGTCCATATGGGATGCTGGGAATCAAACCCGGGTCGGCCGCGTGCAAGGCAAACGCCCTACCTGTGTGCTATCACTCCAGCCCTCAGTACTTTTAATCCTAATGTCTCAAATAGTTCATCCACAGAGACACAAAGCTAGGAAATGTAAAATAAATGCTAACTTTGTTGAAGAAGCAAATGGTGCCCCCAAGTCAGTCTTAGAAAATCCAAAGCTTTCTTAAGTTGTGCATGCTTTCAATATAGATCATCGAAAGGTTTCCTATAAAAAGCTGTTCCCTCATGCTATTTTCTCCTACAACATTATTAGAAATTTTTTTTGAAAAAAAATTTTTTGAGATGACAGTAACAAGACTTTCAGGGGCTATAAGCATGATTCTTTTTGTCCTATATGTTTTTGGTTTGGGGGTCACATCAGGAGGTACTCAGGGTGCCTTGGTGCTTGGTGGTGGTTCCTGGTAATGGTCAGACTGAAGATTGAACCCAGACCTCCTCGATGCAAAACAGGTTCCAGCCAATTGGGCTATCTTTCAGGTTTCCTGAGCTTGAGTCTTTTAGGGGGCATACTTGGCTGTGCTCAGGGACTACTGCTTGCTTTGTGTTCAGTTTCACTCCTGGGAGTGCAGTGCTGGGGATCTGGAAGGCAAACACCACTCTAACCTCTAATCTATCTGGCCCCCTTGAGTTTGATACTTCATTTTCTTTTGTAATTCTTGCATACTTCTCATTGGTAGTGAATCTTTTTGGTTCTTTATGTTAGTATTTGTTCACAAAGGGATTTATCTGTAGATTTATATAGTCAAGAAACCAGATCGGGGGGCAGAGAGATCATACAGTAGGTATGATACTTGCCTTAGCACACAGCTAACCTGGCCATCCCCAGCACCCTGTATGGTCCCCTGAGCCCTGCCAGGAGTGATCCCTGAGTTCAGGGCCAGGAATAATTCCTGAACACCTCTGGTAGTGGCCCTTGTCCCCCCCCCCCAAAAAAAAAGCTCAGTATGTTTCCTCAAGGTGGTAGAGTCAACATTAACCCCAGGCCCCTGACCCCAGTCTTTAGGCAGATATAGGATCAACTAGTTTAAGCAATTCTCAATATCAATATCAGCTCATTTAATACGCAAACACCCAAGTCCTACAAGCATGCCCAGATCTACTGTTGGAAATTCTGCCCCTTCATGATCAGCTGAAAAATTTAAGCATTTTGGGACTGGAGAAAGAATGAAGCAGGTAGGGTGTCTGCTTTGCATGCCCCTGACCTGGGTTCAATCCCTAGCACCCCATATGATTCCTCAAGCATTTCCAGGAGTAATTCATGAATACATAGCCAGGAGTGACCCCCGAGCATTGCTGTGTGTGGTGCAAAAATGACAAAATTGAACATTTTTAGGTGAATTGCATGTTATTTGTGCTTTGCTCTTCAGCATGTTTATTGTGTCACATGATGCATGTGCTTATTGTTGCCTTTAAGCTCTTTTCTAATTTTATGTTCCTATGTTTCTCCCAACTACATGGTAGAACAGGAATGTTACTTTGTATTACTTCATGACATCAAGTACGCTGGTACACACCTTAAAGTTTATAAAAAGTTCACAAAACTAGCTTAGATCTGATATGCAGTGCGGTCCTCCCATTGGATTGTGTTTTTGGTGGCTTTGGTTTTGAGGCCACATCCCATAGTGCTTCAGGGGAGGGGGGATGGGGAGGGGCTATGGAGGTGATGGTTATCAGGGATCAAACCTTGAGTTTTGATATAAAGCATGTGCTCAGACATATGCACTATCTCTGTGACCCAGATTGGGTTTATCCGTAAAGTGTGACCTTAAGGCTTGAGTCATGCTCTTGCCTCTTTGTTTTCTTTTTGTTTTATATGTGTGTGTGGGGGGGGACACCTGGCAGTGCTCAAGATTTATTCCTCACTGTGTTCAGGGATTATTACTCTTGGTGGGGTTTGAGGGACCATATGTGGTGCTGAGGATCAAATCCAGATCAGCTGCTTGCACTGTACCATCTTTCTGGTGCCTTTTAAATGAAGAGATGAGAAAATGGAAAACTGTAGGATAATGTACAGCTGTGGGATGTTTTGTTTTGACATTAGATTTTTGTATCACACTTCGGCAGTGCTCAGGGGACCATGCAAGACTGATGTCCAGCCTAGAGCCTCCACATGTGAAGCATGTACTCCAGTCCTTTGAACTATCTCCCAACCCCTACCTTACTGCTAATGAACTACCTTTATAATGTACTTTGGTGTATTTTAATCCTGAAGTACTATTAGCCTTATCAGAGGAAGTATGCGCAAATAGGTAAAATGATTGGCCTAGAACTTGATTTCAGGTCTTCTAGTGACAAATTAATGTGTATTCTCCTACTTGCTGATTACTATTTTACTTTTTCATTTACCATTTTTATTTTTTTGATTTTGGGGTTTTTGGGTTTATTTGAGGTTTTTTGGAATTTTTTGTTTTTTAGCTTTTTTGGGTAACACCGATAATGCTCAGGGGTTATTCCTAGCTCTGCACTCAGCGAACCTGGTGGTATACCTGGTGGTACTCAAGGAACCATATGGGGTACAGGAGATTGAGCCCTGGTCTCCCACGTTTAAGCCAAAGCCCTCCCTACTGGCTGTACAATCGCTCTGGCCCCCTTTAACTTTTTTTTAAAACACCAGTATGCCTTTTCCAGTGGAGAGATTTTTAGTGGGAGTATTCAAATGAATATTACCTGTAATATCCACCTAATTCCACCAGGGTGTCCCATAAGGCTGTCTGATCCATGTTCTTACCCTAGCTGGGGACAATGACAAAGCTGGAATTAATCTCTTTACAATAGCCATGGCCCAAAGCCCAGGAGCAAGCAAGTGAGGTGCTTAAGAGTGCATAGCTAGCATCGGAGAAGCCCATGACTTCTTTTGACCCCTTTCTGTCCCATAGAAGGAGAGCAATGGATAGATAAACCTACAGACCTCTACATGTTTGGTAGCTAAGTACACGTGTACACTGATTTGTATCAGTGAGAGAGTCACATCACAAAATATCTAGGTAGATGCAGTTTTTTAAATGGGCGGGGGATTGGGACATACCCAGTAATGGTCAGGAGTTACTCCTTACTCTGCACTCAGGAATTACTCTGGATAGGGAAGGGGAGGGCTGGGGGGGGGGGGACAGGCGGGGGGCGAGAGCACAGCGAACCAGGAATTGAATCTGAATCAGCTGCGTGCAAGGCACCCTACCTCTTGTACTATCTTTTTGGCCCCGTAGATGCACTTTTTTCAAATCAATCTGTTGTGGCTTCCTAGTTTCCAGTTTGCACTGAACATCTACATGTTTCTTAGCTCTTAGCTTTTAGGTATCAGTTTTGATACTTGCAAATTTAGATTACAGTCGGCAGTGTCAATGCAACCTCTTCAAAGAAAACCGTGAAGGGAAATATTTTTAATACTAAAAACAGCAAACAGCTCCTTTTAAAATTGCTGCTTTTTGGGGTATGGAGCAATAGCACAGCGGGTAAGGCGTTTGCCTTGCATGCAACGAACCCACATTCGATTCCCAGTATCCCATATGGTCCCCCAAGCACCGCCAGGAGTAATTCCTGAGTGCAGAGCCAGGAGTAACCTCTGAGCATCGCCGGGTATGACCCAAAAAGAAAAAAAATATTGCTGCTTTTGGGGCTGGAGCGATAGCACAGCGGGTAGGGCATTTTGCCTTGCACGCGGCCAACCCGGGTTTGATTCCGAGCATCCCATATGGTCCCCTGAGCACTGCCAGGAGTAATTCCTGAGTGCAGAGCCAGGAGTAACCCAAAAAGAAAAAAAAATTGCTACTTTAAAAAACTTCTCTATTTCGTATTTATTTTCTCCTGGAGGACATCCTTAAAAGTATCCTGATTTGGGTCTGGAGCATTAGCACAGTGTGTAGGGTGTTTGCCTTGCATGCGACCAACCCGGGTTCGATTCCCAGCATCCCATCTGGTCTTCTGAATACCGCCAGGGTGATTCCCGAGCGCAGAGCCAGGAGTAACCCCTGTGCATCCATTGCTGGGTGTGACCCAAAAAGAAAGAAAAAAAAGTATCCTGATTTCACTAGATACTCTGAATATTTGCTTAACTAAAATAAGCAAAACCTTGATGATCGTTATGGGATAGTTTAACAATACAACATTGGAGTTTTCACATTAGCAAAGTTTTTGTTTTTATTTCCAAGCCAATGAAAATTCATTATAAGGAAATTTAGTTGCTGGATGCCCTGCCATACTAGGTTAGAATGAACACAGTCTGAATTTAGGGCTATATCTGAGCTGATTCTCCGTAGATGATCACCTATGCTCTGTCTTTAGAACCCGGTACTTCCAGGGCTCTTACAGCCACCAGGAGAGCCTTACTAAATTTAAGCATTACTCATTGGAGGTGTTGGACAGTGGTGTCCCTTTTTCTCTTACCTCTTCCTAGATGAGTTTCCATTCCCAATCACCTGTGTTTTTAAGATCCCAAATCTACCTCTAGTCGCCAGACTTATCTTTGAAAAATTACAGCTCTTTGTTGAGAGCGCTAAACACAGATGATAGTACTAATTGGGACACTTCTGAATGCTTTTCTTAAGTGATCTGAGAAACAGTTAAATAAACTTGTATGTAGAACATTCATGATTGTTTCCTCAGTCTTCAGCATGAGTTTTGCTAGATTATGTAGGATACTGGGCTAATTACTATATGATCAAAAGTTACCAGTTCCAATACAAACAAAATCTGCTTGTTCTGAAAAGTGTCATTAAGGATTTTTTTGGTTTTGGTTCTGTATCTTAGATATCTTTTGGATGTATATTGGTCTGAAACACCCTTCCATATGTGAGGAATGAATATATTATGCCTTTTCCATCTAGAGTGCAAACTACTAAAAGGCACAAATGTGTATCCTATCCGCTTGGAAGGTCTGTTAACTGGGGTTGCCTCATACCTGATGCTCAGGAAGCATTTTCACTGGCTTGGATAGACTACTTGCCATCTGTTCTACGAGCATTCACTGCTGAATGAAAGGGGAAAGTGAAAGGGGAGAGCAGGAGAGAGGAAGCTGAAAAAATAAGAGGAAACAGCTGGGAACTGAGGAGGGGGGAGTCTTATGTAAGGTCAGTGAAACAAAAAGCTAGCAGAGGACAGGGTCAGGCCTTGGGGCTAGAGGGCTAATTAACTTCTGTCAACTAGTTAAGTAAAGCCTTGTGTGCTTTGTTAAAGAAACTTAGTTCAAAGGAGGAAAAAATCTTGAGTGAATCTAACTAGTTCTTTTTGTGTACAGTAGTAAATAGTTCAAGTCAAAATCTATGCTGTCTTCTAAAGAATTCTGGTCGTCTTCCTTCAGACCTAATAGAGCTTTCTGCCACTGCTCAGCACCAAAGGGTGAAAAGCTTCAAGTAGTTATGGATAGCAGGTAAGCTTAAGGAGTAAGTGCTGAGTACCGCTGCTGTTCCGTTGTGCTAACCACAGCACTCCAGATCCCCATGCCTCCTTTTATGGCTGGGCCCCGTGTCTGTATAGGACTTTAGATAGCTTCTATCTCAGAGACTTTTCAGGGTCAGGAAGCATCCTTGTTGGAATTAAACCCCAGAGCTTTAGCTAGATCTCATGCTGTCCTAGCCTGAGTTGCCATCTTTCGCATTGCTTTCTAGACTGGAGTAGACTTCCTAAAGCTTATGCTAGCCTTGTGCTGTTGCACCCGTGTCTTATATTACCACTCTTCTTTTGCTCACTCCGTGAGCACACTGGCTAGGTTTCCTCAACATGCTTCATTCCCTGTTCCCTTCACTGCCAGGCATGGAGAGGCACTCAGTCAGAGATTAGATTGACCCAATAAGGCTTTTTCTTCTTCTTCCTATCTAGGCCAATGAAAGGGAGAAGGAGGAGTGCTGACTCAAAAAGAGAGAGCCATTAAAATCTGCATGTATTAATATTCTTACTTTTTGGAGACTTCTGAGGAAACTGAATTCTTCTGAACTCTGGACTAACCCCAAATACTTTATGAAGAAGAAATTGAAGAGATGTTTCTATAGGAGTTTGGGTAAACAGTATTCACTTGATATATCTGCTTTTGCTCTGCCCTTACCCTTCACATGAACATTTGAGAAGCCATTGACAAAATAGTAGGTTTTTTTTTCAAATTAGTTAATTTTTCTAGTAATGCAGAGGGGTAGCACAATGCTATTAGTGTCATTATATCCCCTTTAGCCAGTAGAACGTATTCAGGGTGGGTGATAAAATGAGTGAAAAGAGCTGTGCCTCTGAACCAGAATCACAGTAAATGGAAGAGTGTATGTTTTTGACTACTAACATGATGTAACTGAGCTAAGCTTTGTAGTTTGGTTCAGGACCATCAAATGTGTGTGACTGGTTAAGTGTCAGCGTTTTTGAAACTCAGCCATTACCCTGAGCTTGGGGCATCTGAGGGCAGAGAGGAACAGGTGTCTAAAGAAGAAGCGTTCATGAGATTATGTTTTGCAGTTATATTGAATTTCTGGGTGTATTTTTGACTTGTCTTTAGTTTCTTTCCTCCTTGTGGCCTCTGCTATTTTGCTTGCTATTTATTTGTTTGATTCCTTCTGTCAGCCATTCAGGAGTTGTAAATGGAAGTCAGTAATTCTACTCAAATGTACTGTGGATGGAGCTGATAGGCTTGCATTGATCCCTGGCATGTTTTCAAGTAGAGTTACGCTGATGAATGTGTTTCTGTGGGTCTGGACTTATTTTTGTCATCCTAGGTGTGTGACCCCAAGAAAAGAATAAGTTGTTTGAGAACACTCAACTACAAGTTGAACTAAATGCCTATTAGGAAAATGGGTAGATTTTCCCCTGCCTTTTGTTTTCTGTGACTATATTCAGCTGTTAAGGAACTTAAATAGGTATGGGGGGGGGGGGGAGTAAATTGTTTCCCCGTCCTTATCATGCCAGTTAAAACAGAAATGAGTGTTGACACTTTAGGTGGTAGCACTGAAACACAAACCCAACTTCTGACCACATGGGCCACAGGCAATTGGCTTAAGGCCTTAGCGTGGTTGTGGATGGTGTGGGTGGGTAGAGTGGAGCAAGGACAGGAAGATTACTTCTGCTTTCCTCCCAGAGAGGCTTGGGTTTTTTTGTTTGTGTTTGGGGGGAACCGGGGAACATTATTCCCTTTGGTCTAGAGAGAATGCTTCCTTTCCTTGACTGCATTAAGACTAGGAATGAAGGGTCACCTTGCTCTGGCAATTGTTTCTAGTTATTTCTAAACACTGCAATCCTGGTTTAATAGTTTGTCAGACCTCTTTACAAGAAGAGTTTAATTCATTAACTTGCCAGTTTGGAACCCCTGACTTAAATGAAAGTTTTGGGTTTGTTTTTTGTTTGTTTAGCAGTCTTACTCCGGATCAAGTAACTGGCAACATCAGAGTTGGTCTTTTTTGGAGGGGCCACTGCGTGCTATGCTTAGGGATCACTCTTGGTGGTGCTTTAGGAAACCATATGTGATGCTGGGGACTGAACCCAGGTCAGAACCATGCTATTTGTTTTGTCACCTGTCATTAGCCCTTTGGCCTTTTCCCTTAAGACTTTTTGTGGGTCTGGAGAGATAGTAGAACAGTAGAGTGGGTAGAATGCTTGCTTTGCACATGGCCAACCTGGATTCTGTCCCTAGCACCATATGTGGTCTCCTGATCACTGCAAAGAGTGATCTCTGAGCAAAGAGGCAGAAGTAAACCGTGAGCACTGCCAGGTACTCCCCTCCCCCAACCAAAAAAAAAAAAAAAGACTTTTGTTTGGGGAGCCCACATCTGGTGGTACTCAAGGGAAACTCCTGGCTCTGTGCTTAAAGATTGCTCTAGAGAACATTCTGTGCCACGGATTGCACAGGATTCCCTGTTTATACAAAGTAGATAGTCAATCTGTTGAGCTATCTCCCTGGCCCCTTGAAGAATCTTTGGAAGAGAGGGATAGGGCATGGGGAAAAACCTGTCACTAGGAGAGAAAATGCGAGGACTAATAACTGATTCAGAACTAGTGTGCAGAGTTCCCAGCCCCAAAGTTAATCTAGAACCAGCCAATAGTACCAATAAGAATATTTACTAATTACTCTGCTATTCCAGGAAATGTTTAAGCATTTTACATAAATTTATCATTTAATTCATAAGTCAGTTCCTGAAATATATAGGAAGTTATTTTGTCCTCATTTCTCAGATAAGGAAACTTGAGACCCTAAAACTTTAAGTGACTGGTTGTACAAGCTGTGGTAAGGGATGGGGAATCTGAATAAGGTGGAAAGAGATACAACTTTTACTTGGGTGGATGTAGGCACATCATATTTTTTGCTTAAACCACCAGACATTTCCATTTTTCGTCATCTCTGTAATTATTTGGGTTATCATATGACATTTTAGACATTTGTCATACATTGGTTACTGAAAGTTGTTTACTATAATCAAGACAAATTTACTGTCTTTAAATATCTAGTCTATTTTTGGGGAGAAGGAGGTGCCACACCTAGTTGTACTCAGGGGTTACTCCTGGCTCTGCATTCAGGAATTACTCCTGGAAGTACTAGAGGGACTATATGGGATGCTGAGGATTGAACACAGACTGTTTATATGCAGTGCAAGCACCCTATCCATTGTACTGTTGCTCCAGCCCGATATCTGCAGTCTTTTGATTGAACCCTTGTTCAATGGTCTGTGGCAGCTCACTTGAAGGTAGACTCAATCTGTGACAAGAGTATTGTCTCCTAAGAGTAGAAATGCCCCTGAGGGGATGGAGTCTTTGATCTCACTGGTTTCATTATTCCTTAAAACAGTTGGAGTTGTTTTTGAGTATTTCTTCCAAACTTGGTTATTTTCCAAACTTAAAGATTAAAATTTTTCTTCTGGGTTTTAAAAAGTTTTTAATTTTAAGGAAGAATTTGAGAAGCAATCATGAAGTCTGATTTTTGCCTGTTGATAGAGATAAAATTAGCTGTCTTCATTAAGGAAAGTGAATTGTGACCCTTTAGTAATGAGAACTGGACTGTTTTTTACTTGACCTCTACTTCCTGTTAGTGGGGGAACCCCTTTACCAGAGGTACTGTGAAAAAGATTGCTGGAAAAGGGTTCCTAGAACTTCAGATAAGAAGTTCAAGAGAGTCTGGCAATATTGTCTTCAGACTAGAGTGGTCTTCCTTGGCCGGGGATATGGGTCAGTGAAAAAAGCTCATGTTTCACATATGTGAGGGCCTTACTGTGTTCTCTCTCTAACCCCAGAAAATTTTTGTTTTATTTTGGGTTTTTTGTAGCAGGGGTTTTTGTTTATTTGGGGGCCATATCCAGTGGTTCTCAGGACTCACTCTGACTTGGCTCAGGGATCATTTCTGTCTGTGCTCAGGGTACTATATGGTATGCTGGTGATTGAACCTGGATCAGCCATGTGCAAGACAAGTGCTTCATTTGCTGTACTATCTCTCTAGCTCCTGAAAAAAAAATTTTTTTTTAAATGCTGGTCTGGTGGGTTGGAGAGATAGTACAGCAGGTAAGGTGGTTTGCCTTGCATATGTGGCCAACCTGAGTTTGATCTCAGCACCCTATGTGATTTCCCAAGCCCCGCCAAAGGTGATACTTGAGCTCAGAGCCAGGGTAAACTCTGAGCATAACTGGGTATGACCCCTTTCCATTCCCTCTCCCACAAAAAATAGTAATCTGTTACATACTGATATTTATAATCCCAAAGCTTTGCCTGAAAAGGCAGTGAAGTAGGAGAGTCTGTATGAGAGGAAGAAAACTAAGATGAACTGAGATATGACTATTCATGTATGTATTTAGTCAAGAAAGCAGCAGATATATTCAATCAATGAAAACAAAAGACTGTGTAGTATCTAAAAGTCAGCTCTAAAAGGTATTGTGGTATACCTAGTTAATACCCTTTCATCAAGGTTTTCATCTTGATTCCTAATCTTGCCTGTGTCTATAAACTTAGTTTTCCTGAACCATTTTCCTTTTCTTTCTAAAAGATTAATGGACAACAATAGGCAACATAGAGAAGTCACTATGGCAGTTTATCAGGGAAATGTATTGGAAAGTGTTAATCACTTTCTGCCCTCTCCTGTCTTAGGCTGACCTGGTGTGTGGCCAGCTTCTGCTAGTGATCCAAACTGCAGAATATTCCCAAGGCCTCCCAGAAATATCCCAAATGGAACCAGGCCATCATTTTCCGGTCTCTCACTCTGGTGGCTGTGATGGGAAGGAAAGAGTGGGTGGGAGTGTACACATGTAGTGGATGGATAGGAGGAAACAGCCAAATCACTCTACCTCTTAGGTCCCCGTTACCAATAGAATTCTACAACAGTATTTTTACTGTGTATGCATGGGGGGAAGTTGGAGATGGCACTCTTGATTAGCATGCATCTGAAGAGGAATTAAACGGAGGGGGTGAGATAAGAAACAGTTGGTTATGAAAGCTGTTGAAGTCTTGAAATAATGTAACCATCTGAGGAATGCTTTAAACCAGAGTTTATAAAAATATCGCTGATACCACCTGCCCCCTCACTTCCTGCCACAGGAGACTTCTTGGACTGGAGACACTCGTTTAATAATAGCTTGTCTGATACTCCAGTAGCTGCCGTAGATGAGGAAAGGCAGAAAACCTTCCTGCCACCACCCCGCGAAGTGCCAGTAGCGGCGACGCCTACACACACGAAGACTTGGAACTGCCGCTGAGGCAGGGGTCACCTCTGTGACATCTGACGCTGTCCAACCAGAAGTTTAATTTTTGTTTTCCTTTGGGAGGTGGTGGGGGGGGGACGGGACGCTGCTTGTACTAAAGGACTAAAATCATTTGTACTCTCCCTGGTTTCTCTTTTTTTGGCGGGAGAGGGCTGAATCTGACGTCGGAGGACTGGACGGGCGGCGGGGGAGGACGGGGAAGCTCAGCCCTTCACCCAGGAATGACCCAGTAATGACATCTCGGCGCGTGGGAAGTGTTTCCCGCGGCGGGGCGCCGGGAGGCTGCAAAGCCGCACCCCGGCGGGGCTCCTGCCGCACGGGGAAGGCCACCCCGAAGCAGGCGCGGCGGGGGCGGGGTGGGGGCGCGGGGCGCGGGCGGGACGGGCGGCCGAACGCCCAAGGGGCTTCCCCGGCTTCCCGCGAGCGCGGCGGCGCAGACGGGGGAGTCGGGCGCGGGGGCCGCAGCGGCCCGGGCCTTCCGTTCCGGGCGCGGCGGGCAGGGCGCGGCGGCGCGGGGCAGCGCCGCGCCGTGCCCGGCCAGCCAGCGCCAGACCCCGGCGTCCTCCATCTTCTCTCCTGAGCTCCCCCTGCTCCAGCTGCCGGCGCCGCGGACCGCAGCACCACACACCCCCGCGGGGGGGGACGCCGCGCCCCATCCCCGCCCCCGGCCCCACCCCAGCCCCCCCGCGGGGGCCCTGACCCCACAGCCGCCGGGCACTGGCTGAGCTCCGAGGCGGAGAGCCGGCAGCCCGGACGCGCAGGAGGGGTCGGGAGCACGGGGGGCGGCGGCCGGCGGCTCGGGGCTCCCCCCCCGCCCGCGCTCGCCGCCGCGGTGGTGCGTCCCGGAGGTTACCGGAAGTGGCCGCGCTAGGCGCTGCCATGTTGAGGAGCCGCCGCTGCCGCTGCCGCCGCCGCCGCCGCCGCCGCTTTGTTGTCGCCTCCTCCGGCTGAGGAGGCTCCCCGAGCGGGGGGAGTGGGGAGGAGGGGGGTCGGCCGCCGCCGTCATGGAGGCCAACTGGACCGCGTTCCTGTTCCAGGTACTCGGGGCCCCCCCGGGGGGGACACGGGGGGGGGACAGGGGGGCCGGGCCCCGGGCTGGCGGGCGGGCGCTCCTCCCTCCCGGCCCCGCTCTCCGGCCCGGCCTTAATCCCCCTTTGTTTTTCCGCCCGCCCGCCCCGGCGGAGCGGGGCCGCCGAGGTGAGAGGAGGCGGCCTCACGGGGTGCGGGGGAGCGCGCAGGCCTCGGGGTGAACCCCGGCCCCCCCCCGAGTCCACACACGCACACACCCTTCGCGCCCGCCCCGGAGGGGAAGGGAGGAGGCCGGCGGCTGTCAGCACCCGCGGCCCGGGGCGCGCCGGGCGCGAGCGGCGGGGCGCGCCGGGGGGCGGCCGGGGGTCCCCGCGCGGCCCGCGTCCCTCTCGGGCCGCGCCGCCGCGCTCTCTTTTTGTGTGTGCGCGCGTGTGTGTGCGTGCGTGTGCGTGTGTTGACTTTCTGACACCCCCATCTCTGCGAATAGCGGGTATCCCCGGGTTCCCCGCCACTCCCCCTTCCCGCCCCCCCTCCCCAGCGCGCGCCGTGTTTACCCCGCCGGGGCGGGCGGGCGGGCGGGTGTCGGGAGTGCGTGTCCCCTCCCCGAACTTTTCCCCGGGATCCCGACGCGACGGTCGCGCCGCGGGGCCGCTGACACCCGGGCCGGGCCCTCGCGCCGCCCCGCCGGGGAATCCCCCTGCCGCCCGCCGCTCCCGCCGCCCGTTTCCTCCGGCCGGCCCCGTGCGGGAGACGGAAAGCGGAGAGCGCAAACAAAGTCCGCCGACAAAGCCCCCGCGTGAGTCACCCGCGGGGGTGTGGGCCTGCACTTTCTGCGAGAAACTTGCGAGGGACTCCGGCCCGGCCGCCGCCGGCCGCTCCTGCCCACCCCTTTTTTGGGGAGGGGGGGCGGGATGGGGGGGCCGCTTCGCGAGTACCCGGGCGCAGCGCTGTGCTTTGCTGCCGGGCGCCTATTTGCGGACGGGGCACTTAGTGGGCAGGAGTGATGAGCTCACGAGGAAACTTAGGGACGGAGGGGGGGTGGGAGGGAGGTTAGGGCGCTCGTCACTTGGAAGTGCGTTCTTCCCGCCTCGCCGAGTGATTTTTTTTTTTTCCTTCGTCGAATAACTTTTCTCGAAATCCAAACGCATAGCTGGGGCGCTTGAGACCTTTTTGGAACCAACCAGGATCGAATGCGGAATTTTCAAAATAGCCTCCCCAAACCGTTGGACTCATCCCAGTGGAGTTTATAGGGAGAATTGGAGAATTCAACCATTTCCTATTGTGTAGAGCCGGTTTATTGTTGTAAGACTGTATTTTTTTTTTTCAATATGTGAGTAATCTGGTTTTCAAGTGGTGGTTGAAATGTATTTGGGGCTTCTTAAAATTGAAAATACTAAAAATTATGGTACTGGCCTACTTCGACCTTTTCTTATTTTCACCTAATATCATTTTATTGTGCTTTGATGAGCATAATAGTGTAATAAGCCAATTTTAAAATGCATTGGAAAGGAAATTATGGCCTCCAGGTTGGTGTAAGGTAGTGCAGATGCCTTTTCTAGATAAAACTTTCAAATGCTCATTTTAAAATAAGAGATTAATAGGCCACAGAAGTGATTTTCACGTGATTTCGATTTGCCTAAACTTGTTCTCTTCAAAATTAATGGAAATTAATAGGGAAAAAAAGTAAAGAAAACAAAACCTTTAACTTTTAAAAACTGCTTGAAAAAATTTTGGGGATGCTCTGATACTTTCTCCGGATAAAGTAAATGCCAAACATTTACTAATAAACAGTTTATTAGATTTTATATATATATACATTTTACTTATCACAAATTGTTTTTCACCTTATGGAAAAAGTGTAAAAGCTAATATTTTTGGTCTTGGCAGTGTGTGCTGTGAAAATTATTGGAAAGTTTATGATTTAGAGCCAAGGACAGCTTGACTGGATAATGAGACTATATCACACTTTTCTATGGAATTGTCTGAACAGTCTTAATCAGTTCCAATTTTAAGTAATTTTCACCGGGGAAATGAAGAATTAAACACTTGTTTGTTTCTAGGGACAGACTATTGAATTTACATTTAAAAACAGTTTAATACCTGCTTACTTTCTAGATAACCTGGTGCAAAGTGAAAGCCAAAGCTGTTAAAATATTTGATGGATGATTCTCCTAACAGGACATTCAAGATATGACTCACTGATGCTAATTTGTTTCAGTACAAAATCTTTTACCCTCTGGCACTGGAGATTTCATGGTGCCATATCCTACCACCTTGGGTGATGAAATAACATTTGTTTTGTTTTTTGCCAGCCTTGGAAAAAAGGGAAAGTTTAGAAGGGGCTGGAAATGGGGCTTTTACAGTTGAAAGAGATGGGAGATATATTTTGAAACTTGGGTTTGATGATGCAAGTCAAATGAAAGTCTTTTCAGAAGTTTTAGCCCTTTTTTTTTTTTTTAATCACTTAATTGAAGGCAGGCTGAACAAGTTGGGAACCCAGATCCTTCTTAGAAGTGTGGGGATCCTAGGAATCCTTAGAGAGTGATTCTCCGTCGTGGTCTACAGCGTTTTACCCATGAAGCAGGGACCCGGTGTGACCCTCTTGTGAGAGTGAGCTTCAGCAGTGCTGTTAAAAATACTTTATGTTGCCACAGACTTCTGAATTGGTAAAATGGCAGTAAGTGCTTTTAGTACTCCATCCAACTAATGGTTGTTGAGAATTGAAAAATGCCTCTAAATGCTATAAGTCTGAACTTTGTCCAGAAGATTTGCATTCTCTATTATCTGATCTTTGAAATTGTATATCTTGAGCTATCTTCAGCTATTAACTGTTTGTGTACTATATGGAAACTTGGGTATGTTATGGCCATGTTGGAAAGGGGGTAAGATTAGAGTTGAAGTTCTGTAAAGTTTCTACTTATCTCACCTGGACAGTTTATAGCAGGTCTATAAAGTGAATCAAAAGTAGACTGTAATTCAGTATTAGCACCAAGTCTAGAAAGATACTCATAAATAATCACAATTTCTGTGTGTGCCTCCACTATTAAATTGAAACTGGTAGCTCTGGTCACCACACCTTTTAGTTGTTTGGTGGAGGGGATGGGGGGAGAATTAGCTCCAGGTTTAGCTGTTGTGCTGCTAGCAAGTAATATGCAATGAAGGGATAGATTTCTTTTCCATTGAGGAGGAACTGTGTGAGTGGAGGTGTCTTTTTTCGTTTTGTTTCTTTCTCTTTAACTGTAGAATTTAGGATTGTAGTGTCAGAAGGGTAGGGTAAGTCGGGGCTGAAGCTCTAGTACAGTAGGTAAGGTACTTGCCTTACATGCACCTGACCTGGATTTGATCCCCAGCATTCCATATAGTCATTCCCCTCTCCTGCCTCCAAGCACTGTCAGGAGTAATTCCTGAGTGCAGAGCCATGAGCTTCACCCCTGAGCATCACCAAGTATAACCCAAACACTTAGAAAAGGTGGGGAGGCTGGTAAATAAATGTCTAGTGTCTAAAATGAAGAGATATGTTCCTTTTAGAACATTAGAACATTGTATGTATTAAATATTTGGACTCTCACCTCTCTCTCCGTGTATCTTTGGAGGATCACAAAACCCAAGATAGGGGCTTGGGCTTGCTGTCAAGTTTCCAAAAGACAGCATATTAGGAAGAACTATTTCAGGAATTCTGTCTCTCATTTTTCAAATGTTTATCAGTATGGAGGTATGGAGAATTTGAAAGAATCAAAAATCAAGAGAATTCTCACGAATACCAAGAACGTGATCCACAATGAAATTTTAATTTTGATGCAGCTAAAGAAAATTACCAGAATATCCCATTCCATGCCTCCCACTTTGGAGAGGAGAAACTCCTTTTAACAGCAAATACCTAGTACTTTAATGAAACCTACAACAACCGGATGAAGATGAAAATGAAAGGAATTTTATTTTTGGTTTGTTTACTCTTATTAGTCTGTCCTTAAGAATTTAGAGTTTGAATAACCAGTGTTGCTCAAGGATGCAGACATCTAGATAAGGCTAAATGAGCTGAGGAACAACTGACTGGTGTTTTGCTATGGGCTACCTTCGCAGATGCCTTCCTGTTTGATTAATAGCAGATTTCATTTCAACCAGATCTTTGTTATTTAAAAACTTTAAAAGTAAACTTAACAACTAGCATGTGTACTCAGAGAACTAGATTTCCTTTATTGCTTACCAACAGTCTCCTTCCTCAATACTTGAGAGTTTTCTGCTGGAAAGAGACAGTGTCTTTTCCTAGGTAATAGACAAATAGATTATTACTAATGTATGTGTGTGCGTGGTTTGTGTGTTACTGCAGTTAAGATTCTGTTAGATACTTAAGTCTAGAGTGGACTTTTTTGGACAGGTTATTTAAACTTGGTTTCAGCATAACAGGCCAATAAAGCAAGCCGATTTCTTCAGCCAGTATATGATATCCCTTATGTACCAGGGTGGTGTGTAGTTTAGTCATCTGTTTGAAAACAAGGTCACTGTCAGCAACTTAGTTGCAGTTTACCGTCTGCACAGTGATTTTAAATACTCTGTAGTGGGAACTCGGAGAACTAGTGGTGGTTGCTGGGTCTCTGCTGCAGTGAGTGGTTTACAGGCTTTTTAACGGTTTCTTCTAGAAGATCTCTGTTGTCTGGACCGTGTTGAATTTTGAAGGTCATTGTGAGAGGCTGAGTTTCTGAAGTGTAAATGTTTGGTTTTAGGCCCATGAAGCCTCCCATCACCAACAGCAGGCAGCACAGAACAGCTTGCTGCCCCTCCTGAGCTCTGCTGTGGAGCCCCCCGATCAGAAACCATTGCTTCCAATACCAATAACTCAGAAACCTCAGGCTGCTCCAGAAACATTAAAGGATGCCATTGGGATTAAAAAAGAGAAACCCAAAACTTCATTTGTGTGCACTTATTGCAGTAAAGCTTTCAGGGACAGCTATCACTTGAGGCGCCACGAGTCCTGCCACACAGGGATCAAGTTGGTGTCCCGGTCAAAGAAAACCCCCACAACAGTGGTTCCCCTTATCTCCACCATCGCTGGGGACAGCAGCCGAACTTCGTTGGTCTCAACCATTGCAGGCATCTTGTCAACAGTCACTACATCTTCCTCGGGCACCAACCCCAGTAGTAGTGCCAGCACCACAGCTATGCCTGTGACCCAGTCTGTCAAGAAACCCAGTAAGCCTGTCAAGAAGAATCATGCTTGTGAGATGTGTGGGAAGGCCTTCCGAGATGTATACCACCTGAATCGGCACAAGCTCTCCCATTCGGACGAAAAGCCCTTCGAGTGTCATATTTGTAATCAGCGCTTCAAGAGAAAGGACCGGATGACTTACCATGTGAGGTCTCATGAAGGAGGCATCACCAAACCCTATACTTGCAGTGTTTGTGGGAAAGGCTTCTCGAGGTACTGCATTTTGCTTTGCTTTTTTCATTATGGTATCCATGAACTTCAGTGTTGCATCTGTAACCTAGAAGGCACTTGTGAGAATAGATATGGGCAGGCTTGTGTTATTAAAGGAGCTTGATGCAAGATAAAGTAGTGCAAGTGCAGATCTAATTCTGGTTAGATGTGGTTGACCAGTGGTGACATAGTGATTAATTGTTTCATTTAAGGAGTGCCTTTGTGGACTTAGATCTTCATTTGGCCCAATGATACCACTGCAGAACCACCAGCTTTCTAGTTCAGTTGGGTAATTAGATATCAAGCTGTGCAAATCAAAGAAACTTAAGTCCTGGAAGTCAGGATGACCTTGGATACTCCTAATAAAACTTTATTAAGAGAATGTTTTCCATTTTTCTGTGGTTACTAACATTTTACTGATTTTTATTTTTAGAGGCTTTTAAAGTTAATATAGTAATAACTGTTTCTGGCAAGTGTTAGCAGAGTAAAACTGTATCTTGTAATTATAAAGAGTCAAGACCTAATATGATTTGATGTTGACTAGGAAAGAAAATTAACAGGTTAAAAAAAAGAACTAAGACTTTATGGTAAGAGAGGTAAGGAGTCTTACACTGGAGGGAGGGGGAGTTCTGCTAGCATTTTTTAAAATCTCTCACCCAAATCTGCCAGGCATGTAAACATCACAGTAAAATAGTGTTTCTCTATGTGTATTCCATTACCTCTGTTGAAACTCTCTTTCACAGGCCTGACCACTTAAGCTGTCACGTAAAACATGTCCATTCAACAGAAAGACCCTTCAAATGCCAAGTAAGAGTTAAAATGACTTATCTTCAGTGTAGCACTTAATGCACATTATCCAGAAGGTTTTGAGCCAGTCATCTCTCACCATTCTTGAATAATCTTAAGATTTCTGTGTAAATGTGATCCTCAAATTGAGTTCTCAGTTGGTTTTCTATTTGTTTTTTTCTTTTTGTTTTGCTTTTTGGGCCACACCTGTGGCACTCGGGGCTTACTCCTTTTCTCCTGGTTCTGTGCTCAGCGATCACTTTTGATGGATCTCAGAGGTCTATTTGTGATGCCAGGGATCAAACCTGGGTCTGCCACATGCAAGGCATATAGCCTACCTGCTATAGTATGGCTCTGGCTCCTGAATTCTAGTTTTATAAAATATAAATTGGGACCAGAGCGATATTACAGCAGGTAGGGCTCTTACCATGCATGCAACTGACCTGAGTTTGGTCCCTTGGGCCACATATGATGCCAGTTGGGATTCCTGAATATCAATGGGTGTGGCCCCAAATACAAAAAATTAAAAATTACAAAATATATGTTTATATGAATGGCAGCTTTGTTTTCTGTGAGGCCAGATCATTTCAAAGTGTGTATGTGTCAGAGTTTGTTAAGATATATTTCTCTTTCCTTAGATAGCAGTATTGTTTTATGTATATATATGAAGATGTTTATAATCTTCCAAAGAACATGTGTTGGGAATTAATGAAGTGTTTAAATTGATTTTTAGATTTATGGTTGACACTGTAATTATAGAAGAAGAAAATGGGAATGGGAATTTTCTCCCAGATGTTTTCCCTAACTAAATTTTGTTTTTCTTTTTCTTTTTTTTTGTATGTGATTGTTTTTATTTGGGTGGGGGAACGACTCATACCTAGCACTTTTCAGGGGTTACTTCCATCTCTGTGCTTGAGATAACTCCAAGTGTTGCTTGAGGGACCATGCAGTGCCAGGACAAACTCCTTAGTTCTTAGGCATCTTTCCTGCCCCCACTTTCTGGATTTTCATCTGCTATTGCTAAATTAGAATGATTTACTAAGTCCTTTGGAAGTCTATATCAATAATTTAGGGGAGGGTATTGTAATGATGAAAAAGGTCCAAGAGCTAGGTAAATCAGGGTACCAAGGGACTAGTTCAAATGACTGAGTATTGCATGCTTTAAATATGGGAAACTGAATTCAATCCCCGGCACCACATGGTTCCCTGAGCACAGTGGGAGCAATTCCTGAGTAACATGTTAATAGTAGTTCCCAAGCACTACCAGGTAGGTCACCCCCAGTCAAAAAAAAAAAAAAAAGAATCTTCTAAGTCAAATAACTATCTTAGGCATCAGTGATTTTGATTTGTTTTTAGAAGTCTTTCTGTGTTCCTTTCAATTAAATTTGTTAATGACTGATTTTATTAATTAAATGATTCGAATTATAAGAAAAATCTAGTTGAAGGAAGAAAACTAATCTTATTGAGTGCTTGCTATTTTTCAAGACTGGTCTGTTTCTTAATCCACGAGTTATTTTGGGCTGGAAAGATAGAACAGTGGGTAGGGCACTTGTCTTGCATGTAGCCAGCAAGGTTCAATCCTCAGCATACCATCTGGTCCCCAGAGCACCGCCAGGAGTAATTCCTGAGTGCACAGCCAGGAGTAGCCCCTGAGCTCTGCTGGGTATTTCCCCAAAACAAAAAGAACTAGAAAACATAGTAATTTTGTGAGGTAGGTATTACTTTAATTTTACAGATGGAGAAATGTTACACTGTTTAGATTTAGTGCCTTTATTTATTTATTATGTTTATGAATCTGGGAAACACATGCAATTAAATTCAACAAACTCAGCTTGATGACATGGGTAGAGTAATGCCTAGAATATAACATACTTTAAAATGTGTAGAACAGGATAGTCTATATTTAAAAAAAGTTTTCCTCCCTCATGCAGACGTGCACTGCTGCCTTTGCCACCAAAGACAGACTACGGACACACATGGTGCGCCACGAAGGCAAGGTATCATGTAACATCTGTGGGAAGCTCCTGAGTGCAGCCTACATCACCAGCCACTTAAAGACACATGGGCAGAGCCAAAGTATCAACTGTAATACATGTAAACAAGGCATTAGTAAAAGTAGGTAAAGCTTTAAACTATTTCTTTTGCATGCAAGAGTACTGAAACCTCTGTCTTTTTTGTAGTATGTCAAGGATATTTTTCTCTGTTCATCTTGCATGTTTCCTCCTATCACTAAATGTCACAAACAGGCCTCAGTGGAGAGTACATAATAGTGTTGAAAAATATATACTTCACATGCATGTACACAAATAGGACTGATATACTAATTTTGCTTTAAACTCTGTGCCTCTTTGCTAATAATGCTGTTGTAAGAGAAACAATTTTCCCATAGATAGTTTTCAATATGTCTGTGCTTTGGGGTTTGGTGATGTAAGCTGTAATATGTTAGAACTGAGACAACAGAGTTCACTCTTAAGAAATTGTTTCTTATGCCAGATAGTTTTAATTGTTGTTTAATCTGAGGAAGATTCT
Organism: Sorex fumeus; assembly: GCF_029834395.1. Taxonomy (NCBI): domain Eukaryota; kingdom Metazoa; phylum Chordata; class Mammalia; order Eulipotyphla; family Soricidae; genus Sorex; species Sorex fumeus. Next base: position 61,819,836 of record NW_026606120.1, read on the forward strand.
CAAGTATCAGTGTCCTAACTCCTGACTGTATTAGTATGTCCTCAATAACCTTAGAGGTGAAAGCAAAGTTAATAGTTTTCTTTTCAAACCCAAATATGTAGAGGAATGGAATACCCATTTGAAGATTTAAGAGCTTTGCTTACTTTAAATTCATAGTTGAATACCATTTGTTACATGAATTTGTAGATTAAATTCAGTATTTATTTGCATCTATCCAGGATTTTTTTTTTATAAACATTAATGTTTTTCCCACTAGGAAAAAAAATAGTTTCCTAATTCTGTATTCTATCATCATTTGTACTTTTTGCAGAGAAAACACAAAACCCAAAGAGTAGAGGACTAGGGTTGGGGTTTCCTTTGCATGTGACACACACACACACACACACACACACACACACACACACACATATTTCAATCTCATCCTTTTTTTTAATAAAATACATTGGCATAGCATATTGTACTTCATTAACCTCATAAAAATTTACCTTCACACCGTCATGTTCAGGTAACCATGTATATAAGATATTTTAGGTAAGGGTAATCCATGCCAGTATTACCCAGCCTTCATTCTAAAAGATGTTTTCTTTAGACTCTTTTATTTTCATTTTTCCTAGTCTTAATTTTATTCATTTATTTTGATCATTATAGATACAATGAACAAAAAAGGTACAGTACTGTGGAAAAAAAGTGTCAAGAGAAACGATAGATCATAGAGGCTAGAGGAGTTATAGCATATACATTTTTGCATTTTGAAAAAGTGGCTGTACTTTTCTAAGGTAAATATCGCATTTCTGGTTTGCCTTTGGAGTAGCATGCATGAGTGAAGAGACCAGCAACCAGAAGCAGCAGCAACAGCAGCAGCAGCAGCAGCAGCATGTGACAAGCTGGCCAGGGAAGCAGGTAGAGACACTGAGACTGTGGGAAGAAGCTGTCAAAGCAAGAAAGAAAGGTAAGATGAGGCTGCCAGTGCTCAAAGTATAGCCAGAGGGCCAAGAGAGCTCAGGGGCTGGAGCACAGGCTTAGCATGTACGAGGCCCAGTTTCTGTCCCTGACAGAGCATGGTTCTCCATGCACCAAGCTGGGAGTAGCCCCTCAGTACCACTGGGTCCGGCCCAACAACAAAATAAAAAAATATTAACAACCTTCCTCCAAAAATACAGCTAGAGAAATAGTTTAGTTTGACAGATGATTAAAGCTATAGCTTAGAGCTTCTAGTTTTATGAAAAAACTGTGCTGGAAAATGGTAGGGGCTGGAGCGATAGCACAGGGTAGGGCATTTGCCTTGCATGCGGCCAACCCGGGTTCAATTCCCAGTATCCCATATGGTCCTTCGAGCACCGCCAGGAGTAATTCCTGTTTGCACGAGCCAGGAGTAACCCCTGTGCATCGCCGGGTGTGAACCAAAAAGCAGAAAAAAAAAGTGTTTGGGGAAGTTGTTGCTGGCACCATTTCCCAGGTTCAGATAAGGTTGGTTTGTTATAGAAGAAGGTATGGTGGTGGTCTTGCCTAGTGGGGTTGCCCTACAGTGCTCAGGAGCTAACAGGGCTATACCTCGTGAGCTGGGATCAAGCTTGAGGCCTCAATGTGGAGGCATGCCCTTGAGTTGTCTCCCTCTGGCTCATGTTGTTTTGTTTGTAAACCAGAAAATGGAAGTCTTCCGTACTTTTTGGCATGTCCCTTTTTTCTTTTTGTTTTGTGGTGCTAGGAATCGAACCCAGGATCTCACAAAGCAAGTATTCTGCTGCCTAGCTACCTCCCAACCCCTTCCTCCCAACCCCTTCCAGTGTTCTAGGGCCACACTTTGTGGTACTCAGAGGCTACTCCAGATGAGGTGTTCAGAAGACCATGTACTGGGAATAGAACCCAGACTTTACACATACAAAGGAGCTCAGCCTTTTGAGCCATCTTACTGGCCCATCAGTATTCTTTCTTTTTTTTTTCTTTATCTTTTGTTACAAATTTGGAACCAACTATAGTTGTTTGCTTGTGTGCTCATGGTTTTGTTTCATTTGCTTTTGGGGCTATACCTGGTGGTGCTTAGGGCTTACGCCTGGCTCTGTGTTCAGGGATCACTCCTGGCAGTGCTCAAGGAAGGTCAGCCATGTGCAAGAAAAGCACCCTACCCTTTGTACTATTGCTCCAGCCCAGGTGTTCCATTTTTATGTCAACCTCCATGCAGTATAGGCTCTTTCATTTATTTTTTTCTTAAATTGCCCACGTTCTAGAGGTGAATGAACAATTTTTGGAGAAGGTGGTACATAGTTTATTTTCTTGTGTTATTTTCAGCTCATTGTTTTTTCTGCATTGTATATAGTACATGTTTCAGTCTACAGTAATTCTCATTTTGCATTGTTGATGGATTCTTTAAAAAACTGTGACTTTAGGGGAAACAATGTAAAATGAAAATAGGTTTTTGAATAATGTCATTTCATTCGATGAAAATTTATTACAACTGAGGGGGGGGGGAAATCCTGCTTGACATTGGCCAAACATTTTTATTTATTTTTTTATTTTAGTTTTTGAGAGCCACTCAGGACTCAGATGCTCAGGGATCACGGGTAGGACTCTTGCTGGCTACCCTAAAAGGTGCTGGAGACAGAACCTGGGTCAGTCACTTCCAAGGCAAATAAACACCCTATCTGCTGTGCTATCTTGCCAGCCCCCCAGCCAGACATTTTTAAATCACATTTGAGAACCTGCTGTGTTAATGATGATGTCATTTCTCTTGATCTCACCTTTAACTAGTCTTTGGAGTAGTTAGTATTAGCTAGAAATGTATGTATTTCAGCTGTTAAATATTTTACTGTAAGTTTTACTAAAATGAAAAATGATGGAGGCTAGCAAAATAGTTTAGTGGGCAGAGTGCTTGTGTTGCGTTGCACATGTGTGGTCCACCAAGCATGACCAGGAGTGATCTCTGAGCACAGAGTCAGGAGTAACCCCTGAGCACAGCCGGGGGTGGCCCAAAAACTACCCCCGCCCCAAAATAAATAATTTCATAATTTCATCAGTGTACTATCAACCACAAGAAAGATTTCCTAAATTATTTTTTTCACTCTCCTCTCTGCTATATCTTACGGTTTTCCTTTATAAGGATTCTTGGGCTGGAGAGATAGGACAGCAGGTAAAGTGCTTGCTTTGTTTGTGGCTGACCTGGGCTCTATCCCTGATCTCCTTATGGTCTTACAAGCTTGCCAGGAATGATCTCTGAGCACAGAACCAGAAGTAAGCCCTAAGTACCACTGATGTGGCTCAAGAACCAGAAGGAAAAATAAGAAATACATGTGTGTGTGTGTGTGGGGGGGGGGTTGTAGGGGTCTTGGGTGGAAGGATTGAACCCAGGACCTCATATGCAAGGCATGTGTGAGGTACATCCCTGTCCTGCAGTCTTTTTCATATATAAGCTGGCATTGGAGGAAAAGAATGCAGCAGTCCAGTTAGACTTTCATCCTTTCTCAAGTGCAGCTTAATTTCTGTCTTCCAAATGAAGAGTTTTTATTATTTTGTTGTTCTGCGGTATGAAGCAAAGTGGGGAAATTGGGGGGGGGGGTAAGAGTAGGAAAAGTATAACATCTGTTTGCTATGATAATTGAGTAATGAGCTGAAAGCATATTTATATTACAGAGGATGTCTCATTTATTTTGGGGCCACGATACTCAGGACTTGGTTCTTGGTCTTGGTTCTGTGCACAGGGATCAGTCCTTGCAGGGCTTGGGGTATCATGCGATGCCAGAGATTGAACTCAGGTCTGCTGCATGAAAGCACCCTCACTACTGTCTCTGGCCCAGGATGTTTTATTTAAAGGAGTAGTGAAAGTGTTTAAATTACAGTAAAAGGACACTACCAGTTGAGAATAAAGTACAGAGGCTAAAGAGAATAGCACAAGGGTTAAAGCACTTGTTGGGAGTGCTCCCTACGCCACTGCTTGGAAGTCGAAAAATAAAAGTGAGTTGAGTTTTCTCTCCCATTCTTTCTTTTTGTGTTCTTCTATTTGGTATTGTATTTCAGTTTGTTTGCTCAATATGACTCAATTGTTAAGCTCATCTTCTACCCTCCATGAAACAAAATGCTATTGTATTATCATTAATCATATGTCTCTCTAGAAATTTCAGTGTAGGTGTTAGTAAATGTCACATTTTTTTAAATTTTATTTTACTTATGGGGGGGGCTTTTTGGGTCACACCCAGCGATGCTCAGGGGTTACTCCTGGCATTGCACTCAGGAATTACTCCTGGCCGTGCTCAGGGGACCATATGGGATGCAGGGAATCAAACCCGGCTTGGCTGTGTGCAAGGCAAACGTCCTAACCACTGTGCTATCACACCAGCCCCAAATGTCACATTGTAGGGTAGATAAGACCCCTTACCTGAAAACCTCAACTTGAATAATAGCATCCTTTTAGTATATTAAGTAAATAAGGGGCTGGAGAGATAATACAGTGGGTAAGGCACTTCTTTTGTATGCAGCTAACTTGGTATCAGTCCCCAGCACCCCATATGGTTTCCTGAGCCTTGCCTTCAGGAGTGATCCTAGAACATAGAACCAGGAGTAAGCACGGAACACTGCCAAAAACTAGAAAAATAAAGTATTAAAGAAAGCCTAAAGTAATATAAGTTTCCAAACCTGGATATCTAAATCTCAGTATCGGAGGCCAGGGAGATAACTCAGGATACTGAAGAACACGGACTTTGCATGTGGGAAACCCTGGTTCAGTTCTTGGCATCATGGTCCTCTGAGCACTGCCAAGTGTGACCCAAAGAAATCATATTATTGAATTTTCTGGGAATGTTGTCGTGTTATTAAAAGTCGTTAGATTGCTGTAGATAGTTTTGTTTTTTAGCCAGGTTCGGGAATCCTTTGTGTGGAATAAGCCAACATTTCATCATATTGATCAAGGAAGAACAGACTGCTTAGTTACTCAGGGACCTACCTGAGGTGATTTGACCCGTGTGTGACATGCTTTATCTTTAGTCTCAATTACATTTCTCCATTTTCACAGCTAAGTCAAAGCCCATCCTCGATCTTCTTACTGCTGACACACCAGTAGGCGGTGCTGAATTTTGATAAGGGGTGAGTTAGGGAGGGTCTCACTTATGAGAAAATTTTCTTGAAGACCAGAGAGATAGTACAGTGGGGTAGAGGGTTTTTGCCTAGTATGTGACCTAGTATCCCCAGCGTTGCATATGGTCCCCTGAGTCCTGATTGAAGAAGTGGTCCCTGAACATAGTACCAGGAGCAAGCCCTGAGCACAGCGAGGTGTGGTACTTAAAAAAAATAAATAAAATAGTTGAAGTTTTGCTGAATGACCAGGAAGAAGCTATCCCAACTCACTGTAGTTATCCATATTGTGTGTATTGTGTTAGTGACTTGTGAAGTATTTGCAGTTATAAATAATTCTAGAAAGATGGGGATGGATCTGTAGGGTGTTTTGATTTGTACGTGGCCTACCCGGGTTCGATCCCCAGCATCCCATATGGTCTCCTGGGCACTGCCAGGAGTAATTCCTGAGTGCAGAGCCAGGAGTAACCCCTGTGCATCTCTGAGTGTGACCCAAAAAGCAAAGGTAAAGGTAAAGGTAAAGGCCCTCCTGTTGATCATCGATTTGCTCGAGCGGGCCCAGTAACGTCTCCATTGGAGACTTTGTTGTTACTGTGTCTGGCATATCGAATACTCTTGGTAGCTTGCCGGGCTCTCCGAGAGGGGCGGAGGAATCGAACTCGGGTCGGCCATGTTGGCCGGGTGCAAGGCAAACGCCCTACCCGCTGTGCTATCGCTCCAGCCCTTTATAAACTGAATAAATGGAAGGGGGATAAGAACATAGACCTTAAGGGTTCTCTCCCTTCTCCATTTCTTCCCTCCCTGTCTCCTCCCCCTTTCAGCCCCTCTTTCCCACCTCTCTCCTCGTCTCCCTTCTCTCCTTTGTCCTTTCTGTGCCAGGCATGAAACCCAGGGTTTCACACATGCAAGGCAGGTGCTCTACATCCTGGCTCTATTTTTCCTTTAACACAGTTAACAAACAACCAGATTATTTAACTATAATTTTACTGATACTGGAAAAAAAGGATGATATTAAATGATATTAAAATAGCTTGTTTACCATTCCCTACTAACAGACTTTAAAAGCTTTAACAATATGGTTTCACTTCAGAGTAGACTTTAGAGTTCATAGGATTGAGTATACACATTTCTCTCTCTGCTAGTTACAGTTGATTTATGAAATTTTTCTGATTATCTGTCATTATATAACCATCGGCCCAGCTCTTTATAAACAAACTCTTTTCACCTGGCCTGCCTGTGGTTGGCTCTTCCCAGGAAAGTCTTTAGAACTCAGAGGAACTGCATGAAGTGGTAGTGAGAATACTTAGCCCTGCTTGATATATCTGCCCCCCAGAGTGCCTTGCAGAAATTAACTGATCTTCCCAGCATCACTGTGAGGTAGGTAAGTAAACCTAAACCTGAAACCAAAAGTGACAAGGCTAAACAAATTACCTAAGTCCTTGTGGGAGGTATAGCATCAGAAAAGAAATTTGCACCCCCAGTCCTGTGCTCAGAAGGATCCTTCCTTCCTGTTGACCACTTGGAAGAAAACTGTAATTTAATTTATTAAATGTCTTTTTACATTTAAGATAAGTTGATTCGGAAAATTAATTTTGTTCACTTTTTGGAAGTCTAAAGACCCTTTTGTCTTCTTTTTTTTTAGAAGCTGCTACTCTGTGCCAAACTTCCACGGCTGCTACGACACCTGTGACTCTCACTACTCCATTCAATATAACATCCTCTGTGTCATCTGGGACTTTGTCAAACCCAGTCACAGTGGCAGCTGCAATGAGCATGAGAAGTCCAGTAAATGTTTCAAGTGCAGTTAACATAACCAGTCCAATGAACATAGGACACCCAGTAACTATAACCAGTCCATTATCCATGACCTCTCCTTTAACACTCACTACCCCAGTCAACCTCCCTACCCCTGTCACTGCCCCAGTGAATATAGCACATCCTGTCACGATCACGTCTCCAATGAACCTGCCCACACCTATGACGTTAGCTGCCCCTCTCAATATAGCAATGAGACCTGTAGAAAGCATGCCTTTCTTACCCCAGGCTTTGCCTACATCACCACCTTGGTAAACAGTATTATAAAATCAAAATAGAGGTTAAAGTAAATATTTACCAGCAACTTACTTTTAGTTTATTAAAGCAAAAAGTAAACCATGAAATTGGGAGATTTTATTACATTAGTTAATAGTGTAGCAGCATTTTCTCCAATTTGGCTGGGATTATTTAAAATAGGGTGTGTATGTAATTTATCACTGGACCACTTTAGTTTAATCATAAATTCCTTTTAGCTGACAGCATTGCTTAAACAGGATAGTAGTTGGATGAAGTGTCAGAATTAAAGCCAGTCATAAAAAAGCAAAACCCATTTCAAAAGTTTTTTTTAAAAAAATAGATTACTGTTTCTAATCCCAGAAATCATTTTAAACACTAGCAGAATTTTCCCTATACAAGTTGGATGGCTGATTTTAACCTGAAGTTCTAAATTCATGAATTAAAGGCTAGTGTAGAATTGTCTGTTTATTGTTTTTATGAATGAATACATGCATTGTCATTATAAAATGCATTTCAGAGAATATGCATTTTACCTTTGGGAATATGTTAATTTCAGGCAGCATTCCCTATGGGAAAGGTGATACCAGCTCTGATATGCAAAGCATATGATAATTTATCATTCTAACTTCAACATATAATAGGGATTGTGACCTGATATTTGGAGATGTAAATATTACTCAGCATATTAATCCTGATGGAATATAGCATTGTAGTTGTCTTTTCTAAAAAATTAAAAAAAAATATACAAATTGTGTTTTGGTAAGAAAAGACCGCAACTGACAGGAGAAGTCAAGAATGCGGACAGGCAGACTCCTAACAAAGGGAGGCTAATGGACTCCTATTCGGGAGCCAAGGAAAACTTTGGAACAGTTTAAATATATTGCTTTAAATTGGAAGACGCTGGAGGCACTGGGATGTGATATGCCCCTCTCCCAATCAGAGCCTGTTGAATGTTACAACAGGGACAGATGTGTTAGTTGCTCACTAGAGTTTATGTCTTATATTAAATTGTATACAGTTTTTATTCTAACCACTAACTAGGTAGTATACCCCTTCAGAACAGCAGAGTGTTCCTTTTTAATTTTTCCTTCCGTTTCTTAATCAAGTATTGTGCAGATTTGTTCATCTTTGTAAATATGGCCATCACTCTTTTTTTTTTTTCTTTGAGAAAACACTTGTATCAGCTTTGTGGTGTTTTCAGGGAGACAACTGTTCACACTCCCTATAGAAACCCAGCAATGATTGTGCACGTTAAGACATGTGCTTTATTTCTTAGCAGGATATTTTATCTTTGTACATAAAGTAGAAACCAAAAGCTAGGGAAACAGATACTCTTTGCACCATCATGCCACACATTAATGTTTTTAAAGCATTGTTTTTTTAAATGTTACTAAAACCAGGACTCAGATTTTTTTTTAAGTTGCAATATTTTTTTTTTTTAATCTTGCAGTTCAGACAAAATTTGTTGTGTTAACCTTGCAGAATGTTTGCAGGACTGACTATCAAACTGGATGACTTCCGTTTATACCCCACTATGTCAGTTCAAGCATCAAAATACCTTGCATCTGAGGCAGACTTCCTACATCAGGGACAGGTATCTGTGTGTCATTATACAAAACAGTTCTAGGGGGTTGAACTACATAGTAAAAAATAAAATAAATAGTACTTAGTGTAAAATAATTTTATAAATGATCTTTTGTACTTTAGGACATTAAATTGTACAACTTTTGTATATATAAAAGCTTAGGATCTTTCTGTTTAGCAGGAAGGCAACACATTCCTACACTTTTAATGTATATGTTTGTTATAATGTCCATGTAAACATGCCCTATGTTTGTGCCTTTTAATTAGTTTGTCTCAATAAACAAAATGTAGAGAAAATATGTAGCTATGACTTTGTTACAATTGTTCTTATCCACAGTACAAAGATGGTTTGTTTTTAATATGTAGAGCATTATGTGTGGACTACTGGAAGGACGCATGTAAGGAAGGCCCATGCATGGCCCTGTTGCGGCCTGGATCAGGCGAGTAGTGACCACATTTGGAGGAAGCCTATGTTTCCTTACAGGCAGACCCAGGACCAGGTTCTGGCTCTGCCTGCTGGAACCTGTCATCTCTTCTGGCTGGTGATCATGATCTTCCATGAGTCAGACAACCCGGCTTCCTCCACAGTGGCTCAAAGAGCAGTCAGTCCTTAGTTGGGGTTCGGGTAGACCCTACCCCCAGGCTAGAGTGTGGTCATCAGAACCCTGAAAGTATTAGTTCTTTAAAAAAAAAAAGAAGAAAGTAAATGATATATACTTAAATGATTGTTTTATCAACTCATTGTATAATAAACAGGAGTGAGACTTCATTGTATGACTTCAGTTAAAATAATATTTTGTATGCATTCTTTATTCACCTAAGAAGCTTGTCTGCAATAATAAAGCCACGTCGTGTCTTTGGGGAGGGAGAGAATTAATAGAATGGGGGTGGCAGACGGCAACTGAAAGGGGGGCCAAGTAGGTTATGAGGTGAAATTCTCCTGTAACTTGGAACTGGAATTAAGTTTTGATGCTGATGAACTGATTCAACTAAGAGTTGAAGGCACGACGGCCACCACTACGAAAAAGAGAGTATGTTTCCCCTTCTGGTTGTAACAAGTTGAAAGCTTCCCCTTTATCAGATTGGCAGCTAAACAGTTGTATTAGATAATCCTTAAATCTGACATCCAGCCTGTTATGCTCTAGGGCTCACTGCTTGGCCTGCATTTGCCTTTTACTGTGTATCCATTTCCCTCCTAAGGTGTGCTCCTAAATGAAGGTTTCTATGTAAGCAGATGATTTTTCCTGTCAATACCAGCACTGTATTACTAACATGCAAAATACTGCAGATTTATTTTGACAAATTAAAGTTAACCAGTCACAAATGTTATTGATGGATTGCTTACTACCTCAAAAGATTCACCAATTCATTGTGATGGAGAAAAATTTTGAAATGTTGCTTCTGTATGTGTACACAGTTCAGTATCAGAGTGGAGAGGGAGGGACCACCAGGATGGCTGGTATTAAGGTACCAGAGAGAAGGGAGGGTGGAAGAGCAATTGACTGCAGGAGGGGACAAAACTTCTGCTAGTCATTTTGAGTGCAGCACAGGAAGCCAGATTTTGGGGCTGTTGCCACAAGACTTAAGCTCTGTCTGTTTTATGGGGTACCGGGAATCAAATCTGGGTCAGCGTGTTCAAGGCAAGTGCCCTACCTGCTATCACTCCAGTCCCAAGCCCCTCTCTTAAGTAAAAGAAACGATGAATTTAGAGTTTCTTCTCATGCTTCAAAGTTAGGATTTAGTTTCTTGAGAGGGGCTTTAAGCAGGTACCCTATCCATTTTTTGTTCAGTTAGATCTTTTAATGACTTGTCTATTGAGTACTAATTGTATTCCAGACACTGTTGGACACTGCTAGGCATGGGAAGGCAGTTAAGACAGTGACTAACTCCAAGGGAGCATCAGAAGAGAGATAAGTACCCACGTGACTGTCACCAGCACATCAAGATAAATCTGACAAAATATTTTGGGTGCCTTTATATAGAATTGATTTTTCAATTCTTCAATTATTGATTCTGTGAAAAAGCAGAGGAAAAGTTTCTTGTGCTGTTGCTTTTGTCTCAGAACAAGAAGTGTTAGTTTAGTTGTTAATTTTTCTAATCCTGGGTGTGTAGGTTTCTTGGCCCTTCCCAAAAAAAACCTCTGCAGTCGGTCCTCCCTGGGGGCGATTTGGGTCCAGGATGTCAAAGGTATTGTGGAGAGATTCCTTGTAGTATCCTCAAGATCAGTGAACTAAAAGACAGTCTGGTGTGTTCACATAAGTTGACATCCCAGTTCCCATTCCACCCCTTCAAAGGAGGCATACATATAGCTGCCCATCATGCAGTGGGGGAAATCACATCATGGGGCTTTCTGAAAGTGAGACCCACCTCCATTAGGCTACATCAGGCCTCAATCTGAGTACCACTTTTTTTGTTTGTTTTTCTTAACACATTATAAAAAGCTTGGACCAAGAACTGCTAAGCTAAAGATGGATATTGGAGGACAGTGTTCTGTTCTGCCAGTGAGTGATTCCTTTGGCATAGCAGCCAGAGATAAGGAGACAGAGGAGACTAGAAAAGACTTGCCGTTTTGGTGACTGGGCCAGAGGCTCCATCTGGCAGGCAATGTTCTGGTCTCATGTGCCCATGGAGAGGGGAACTAGCTTGGAAACTGGACAGGAAGCTTTTGTCAGTCTTAGGGATAATTGGGCCACCAAAACTATGGTCCCTAGAGCCCATTTAAATCCACTTACAGATTTGATTTAAGGATCTGAGATTCCTAAGATCCTCTCATGAACAACAACAAAAAAAATGCCTACTAGCTTTGTTAATGGTGGAAACAGCCAGAGAGAAATCAGCCTTGCATTTATGTGGCAGGGTTGGGTCTTGACAGTTTAAAGCCTGAGGAAAGGGACAGAGATTTCGGGAGAAATTTTCCATGTGCATTTTGGGGTTTAATTTCCACCTTGATGCTGCCTCTCCACATATATGCTCTGGCCTGGCTGGACATGATTTCTCAGAACACTAAGACAGGCTAGCCCAAACCAGTTGTGATCATCTCAGCTTGGGTCCAATGAGCAGGAAAGATGTGGTCTTAGCAAGAAAAAAGGGGTGGGGGCTGGGGGCTGGAGTGACAGTACAGTGAATAGGGCATCTGCCTTGTGCACAACCAACCCGAATTCGATTCCCAGTATCCCATATGATCCCCTGAGCACCACCAGGAGTAATTAGTGCAGAGCCAGGAGTAACCCCTGAGCATTGATGGGTGTGCCCCAAAAAGAAAAAAAAGGCAGGGGAGGGTGTTTTATAAAATCAGTACCTAAAAAAAAAAACAGGTAATACTCAAGTGATTAAAATTAATTGATTGTGGGATACCAAAGTTTTATCCCAAGACCCTGACTGCAGGGTAATCTTGACCAACACAAGGGAAGTTCTGTTACTGTGTAAACACCAGAAGCTCTGTGACTATCAAGGATCTCTGAAGGAGAACAGAGAAGTGGAGCTGGGAAATGAGAAAAAGGAGAATATTTGTAATATGCTGTCCCCTTGGCCTAAAATATCTTCCCAGCAAACAACCCTCCAACACATTTTCCCCATGCTGAACCTCTAAGGTATCCTCGAGTTACTTCCAGACCAGAGAGATACCTCTGGGTTGAGTGCATGCCTCACATCCATTCAGGGGGCCCTGTTCAATCCCTGGTACCACAGGGTCTTCCCACTGTAGACTTCAAAACAAAACAAAAAAGGTTTCAGGTTCCTCTGAAACCTTCCATATAACTTCAAATATGACAGGAATTGGAAAATAATCCAAACAAAGTAGAGACGGGATGGAGAGATAGTAAGTGCAAGTAAGTCTCTTGTCAAACCAGGTTCAAAATCCTTGCCACCATATCTGGCCCCCTAAGTACTGCCAGAAGTGACCCTTGAGAACCACTGTGTATGGCCCAACTCCCCTCACACCCCCAATTTTGTTTTGTTTTTGGACCACACTGATGATAAGGGCTTATTGGCTTACTCCTGGTGCTGCACTCAGGAATCACTGCTGCCAGTCCTCAGGGGACCATATGGAGTGACAAGGATCAAACCTGGGTAGGCTGTGTACAAGGCAAGGGACCCATCCACTGTACTATTGCTACAACCCTAATTAAAAAAAAAATAGTCTAGTGCCCCATAGAAGGGAGACTAAATACTTAAATTGACTGTAGTTTCCAAATGTTCTGCCACTTTCCTTAAACCTTTGGTTCCAAATTAGTGGGGTCATGACAGTAGGTGGGATTTTTACTGTCTTTGTATTGATGAGTCTCAATGGTCTGGAAGCTTGAAATAAGAAACTAAGTACCAAGACCAAAAATAGCAACAACAGATAAGTGAGGCTGAGGCCTCCAGGGGGAAATCTGGCAGAAGGTACAGTGGGAGGTTCTGTAATACCAGGTTGCTATTGAGAAGAGCCTTGGAATCAGATAGGCTTGGCTATCAATCTAGACCATGCCGCTTGGAGTGGTGTGACCTTGAGCAAGGTATGTAATCACTCAAGATGATATAAAATAAGGATGATACAGTCCCAAGCTAATAAACCTGTTTATAGGAGCTAAGCCCCTGGTGACCAGGGAGGAGGTGGCCGTGAAGAAAGTGCAGTACAGGGATGAAACCTAGGAGCTTGCCTGAGAGTATGTTCTCTACCATTTGAGCTATCTCCAACCTCTGGTCCATTTTCTTTTTTCTCCCCCCACCTTTTCTTTCCTTTTTTTTTTTTTTTTTTGCTTTTGGGGTCACACTTGGTGATGCTCAGAGGTTGCTCCTGGTTCTGCTCAGGAATTACTCCTGTGAGGTGTTCCTGGAAACATATGGGGTTTCTGGGATCCGACCTGGTCAGCTGCGTACAAGGCAAATGCTCTCCCTGCTGTACGACCGCTCCGGCCCCATTCTTCTTTATGGCAGTGCTAGGCCCTCACATATTCAATGAAAATGCTCTGCCCCTGAACCCGGTCCATCCGGGGACTTTGTCCTTCTCTCTGTGTCTCTTTTCCTTCCTTCCTTCCTTCCTTCCTTCCTTCCTTCCTTCCTTCCTTCCTTCCTTCCTTCTTTTGGTGATCTTTTTTTGAAGCAAGATAGTTTTTACTGAAACTTATTTAAAAAGATGTGAGGGGAGGGAAGAACGTGTTCCCGAGAGAGAGAAATAGGCAAGCAAAGAAACATTGAGACAAACAAGCGAGGTATGTTTTCAAGAGAGAACACGGGCTTGAAGAACAAGCCCCTAGTCCCTAGCTCTAGTCTCAGTGACGTCATATCAGTTCACTTCGGGGCACCAATTGCATTCTCTGGAAGCCCTGCAAAGGAGTCTCCGGGAGGGTTCGGGTTAGAGCCGAGAAGAGTGGCCAGTCTGGGAAACCCGGGAGAGGAGCGGTGCGCTGCGCAGACCTGGGGCAGAGTCTGTCCATCTCCGCCCTCTGCAGTCTCGCCCCCCTGGCACTCCTCAAGGCTCCCTGCAAGGCTGACACAGGCTGCAAGCTCCCCTCGCGAGAGGAGAGGCGGCGCCACCTCCTACTCAGGTGCGGGAGAGGAGCCCGACCCTCTGGGGCTTGCTCGCTCCTGGAACGCCCTCCTCGCCTCTGCTGCCCACGAAGCATCCTGGACTCACGCGCTGGGAAAGAGGACCAAGTGCGGGTTGTGCCAGGGCTGCGTCAGTCCACCAAGCGTGGTGACCAGAGTGCCGCACCGTCCGTCTTTAGCCTAATCTCCGCGGACCGCCCCTCTGGGGTCCGCCGTGGGGAGCTCCGGGAGCTCGGGAGCCCGGTCGAGCCAGCGCTGGGGCCGGCGCCCCGCCCCCGAGAGCGCCGCCGGGTCCGGATTGGTCGCAATCTGCCGAGCTCTGATTGGCCGGACGAGCGCGCTCATTCACACAGCGGCTCCGCGCCCTCCCGCCCCCGCCCACCCCCTCCCCCAGAGCCCGGCCTTTTCGCGCTCTGGGGAAACGGATAAAATTCGGTCTTGTGACTTCCACAGACAGCATGCTGCCCATCGCAAGACAACGACAACCTCCCGCTCATGGGACAGCAACGACTGGGCTAGCTTTTCAAAAAGACCTCTTTTTTTTTTTTGTCCTTTTGGGTCACACCAGGTGATGCCCAGCGGATCGAACCCGGGTCGGCCACGTGCAAAGCAAACACGTTTCCCGCTGAACGATCGCTCCGGCCTTCTTAAAAGACCCATTTTTGCAACACCGTCCTTCCTACCAGCCACACGCACACGTTGCACGTTTCCTTGCTTTCGGTCGGCTATTCCTTATGCTAGGAGTGTTTCCTTCTACGCCTACCCTACTCTTTTTTAACGTGGCGTCATACTTCTCACTACAATCTTTGGAAAAAAGGTTAACTGCAGGACTTGAGTATGGAAAATCAATGTGAGACTGAAACTTTTTTGGTCTGTTTTATTGTAGGGCCAACTCTTGCTTGGTCGATCCTGTAGGTCCTGGAAGTCACTCCCAGAGATGCTGGACTCCCACGGGTAAAGCGTGCTCTCCATGGATAAAGCATGTTCTCCACGGGTAAAGCATGTTCTCCACGGGTAAAGCATGTTCTCCACGGGTGAAGTATGTTCTCCAGGGGTAAAGCATGCCCTTCAACCCTTTGACCATCTTTCTGGCCTGAAGCCCTTTTCACAACACCTCCCCTCTCCCCGGAATGGGGGACACGGTTCAAAGGTTCTCAAGACTTCTCCTGGTCTGTACTCAGGGATCACTCCCAGCAGGTTTGTGGGACCATATGGCGAGCCAAGGATCGAACCCATGTCAGCTGCATTCAAGGCAAGAGCCCTACCTACTATACTATCTCTCCCACTCCAAACCGAAATATTTTTTAATTTTTTCCCCCTGTCCCCTTTTAGGCTTTTGGACCATACCTGGATGTGCTAAGGACTTACTCCTGGCTCTGTGCTCAGGAATCACTCCTGGCATGGTTCAGGGGACCATATGTAGATGGAACCTGGGTCAGCCACAGCAAGGCAAGCACTATTTCTCCAAATCTAACCTCCATTTTTTTGTTTGTTTTTGTTTTATTTTTGGGCTCTATCCTGCGATGCTCAGGATTGACTCCTGGCTCTGCACTCAGAAATCACTCCTGGTGATGCTTAGGGAACCATAAGGGGTGCTGGAGATTGAGCCTGGATCAGCCACATGCAGGTCGAATGCCCTACTCACTGTACTATCACTCCAGCTCTGACCCCTATTTCTAAAAGTTTTGGAGGTGTTATACTGTAGGCCTTTAGCCCAGAATCATTTATTAACAGTTTGCCCTTTCCTTAATTATATATAAATATATCATCTTTCTAACTCCTTGGAGTTTTATTTTGGTTTTTGGTTTCTAGACCACACTTGGTGGTGCTCAGGGCTTACTCTTGGTTCTGTGCTCAGGGATCACTGCTGGTGGGGCTCAGGTACCATTATTGGTGCCAGGATCAAACCCAGTAAGCTGTATGCAAAGCAAGCACCCTACTTGTTGTACTATCACTCTATTCCTTCTCTGTTTCGATTTTTTTTCTGAATTATTCTAATTTTCATACATTATAACCCTTACCCCTTAGGCTTAGGATTTTGTGTGTGAGGTGTTGAACTCAGGGTCTCACACATGTAAAACAAGTACTCTACCATTATATCCTCTACTAGCTACATTCCTGGGCCACACAGTCCAGTTCTGAACTTTTATTGTTTATATTTAGTGCTCGTGTATGTACAATGCCAGGAATTGAACCTAGGACCTCAGACATCCAAGACATGTGCTTCAACACTGAGCCACATCCCCAGATCTATATTTAGTACTTCTATTCAATCTACATCCATATTTCAATATTGTCTATTGATCTAATTATGTCCTTGATAGCTTTTATTTCCTTTAATAGGAGATAGAGTCTGGAGTCAGAGAATATATTTACTTGTGCCTCTTTAGTCCACTTCAGTATGGAACATTTACATGGCTGGCTTTGTTTGTTTTGTTTTGTTTTTTCTTTAATTATAGACCCAGTCTTACCTCTGAGCACTCTTATTTTGTGTTTGATGTTTCCCCATGATTAAGCAGAGATTATACTTTCTCAGCTGGAATCCTGCTGAGGCAATGTATCCTCAAGATATCCTCTTTGGGACTGGAGCCATTGTACAGTGGGTAAGGCGCTTACCTTGCACATGGCCAGCCCAGGTTCAATCCCCGGCATCCCATATGTCTGTCAGGAGTATGGCCCCAAAACAAACACACAAGCAAAATCCTATTTTTTTTTGAAAGTGCATTTTTTTTTTATTAGTGAAGCACCATGAGGTACAGTTGTAGATTTACAAATCTTTGTGCTTGGGTTTCGGTCATACAATGATCAAATACCCATCCCTCCACCAGTGCCCATTTTCCACCACCATGGATAATATCCCCCCCCACCCCCCCTTCCACCCTGCCTCTGTGGCAGGGCATTCCCCTTTGTTCTCTCTCTCCTTTTGGGTGTTGTGGT
Organism: Sorex fumeus; assembly: GCF_029834395.1. Lineage (NCBI taxonomy): Eukaryota > Metazoa > Chordata > Mammalia > Eulipotyphla > Soricidae > Sorex > Sorex fumeus. The sequence goes on from NW_026606120.1 coordinate 61,836,996, forward strand.
CTGCAAAAGAGGCATTGAGTGGCAAACATGTTCAGTCCATAGTCTACTTTCAACATGCATTTCCCCTCCTGGGAGGATCCTCCAAACACCCTTTATTTGGTGCTCCCTTCTCTATCTGAACTGCCCTTACCCCTAGAATACCCGGCTGGCCTCTAAGCTATGGAGTAATCCTCCTGGTGTTGATCTCAGCTATTCTTAGGTATTAATCTCATATTTTGTTGCTTTATATCCCTCAGATGAATGCAATCTTTCTATGTCTATCCCTCTCTTTCTGACTCATTTCGCTTAGCATGATACTTTCCATATTGTACCACTTGTATGTAAATTTCATGACTTCATCTTTTCTAAGAGCTACATAGTACTCCATTGTGTAGATGTACCAAAGTTTCTTTAACCAGTCATCTGTTCTTGGGCACTCAGGTTTCTTCCAGTTTCTGGCTATTGTAAAGAGTGCTGCAATGAACAAACAAGTGCGGATGTCACTTCGACTACACATTGCAAAATCCTATTTGGAGTCACATGATATCCTTCTCATTCTCATAGATGACATTAACTTGGATCACCCAGTCAAGATATGGCCCGTATCTCCATTTACTCTCTGCTCCTACAACTAATAAACCATCTTCAGACAGTTCAAGGGGCTCAAGATATAGTACAGAGGTTAAGGCACTTGCCTTGCATTCGGCTCACTTCCATTCAATCCCTGGCACCACATATGGTTCGCCAGCACTGCCAAGATCCTAGCCAGAGTCAGGAGTAAGTCTGATTTGAGCCTCAGTATGACTCAAATCCCTTCCACATCCTATATGCAGTGAAACGCTGATAGGAACATATTAAAATGGGGATATATCAAAATAACATGAGTCCGTGAATAGCCAAATCCAGAATAATCTAAACACCAAAATAAATAATGATAAAACATCTTATAAATCGTTGATGGAAACTAAGAATACCATGAATTCATGGCGCACGTGTGGCTACATCCTCATGCTCCTCTAGATCTCTGTTCACGGGATCAGAGACATAGTATGGAGGGCACAATACGGTCAGCCTGGATTCAATTTCCAGTATCCCATATGGTCCCCGGAGCCCACTAGGAGTGATTCTTGAGTGTAGATCCTGGAGTCATCCAGGTGTGGTCCCCCCCCAAAAATGAAAAAATAAAATAATCTCTGTTCAACTCTTTGGTGAGCCAGTGCTGGCATGGAGGTTGTGCCTTCTACACTCCTGTACCTGCTCTGCAATCCCTCTGACCAGTCACCATCATAAATGTGTCTCTGACTAGGGACCAGAGTTGCGGTGAGCCATGGGTGTCACCTATCCTCCTCCAAGGCAGTAGGCCCTACAGGTTCAAGGTGAGACTGGCTGACTTAGTGCCTCAGTAACTCAAAACTTCTTGCTGGAGAAGTTCAACTCTGCCTGCAGAAGGAGACCTTTTTTGTCTTAAAGAGGTCTGGGGTGGGGCTGGGGACATGCTCAAGTGTTAGAGCACAGGTCTAGAACATATGAGTCCTGATTCTGATCCCTGGCACCATGATCTCCGAGGACTATCAGGTGGAGTAACACACACACACACACACACACACACACACACACACACACACCTGAGTAGCACTGCATTGTAGCCCAGTGAATCAAAGAACCAGGTCCAAGCCACCATACCTCTGCTCTATCCTTACCAGGAATAGCCCAAGCCCCAAGTTCCACAGGATGTGACCCCCTATAATAATCAGATTAAACTTTCAGAGCCAGGAACCAAAGAGATCAGTTAAGGTGCTAGTCTTAACCAGATTTGATCTCCAGAACTCCCCTGAGTCCTGCCAAGAATGATTTCTGAGTGAAGAGCCAGGACTAAACCCCAAGCACCACTGGGTGTGTGGCCCTGAAACCAAAAGTAAAGTAAAAGTTTCAATAAAGAGACTGAAGAAATAAGACAGACATTCCTGTGTCTTAGTTTCCAAATCTGTATGGTTAGGGACCAGGGAAATGGCTCAGTGAACTGAACTGAGTACATGTTTGGCATGTGGGAGTTTGGTTCGAGCCACGGATCCTCTGACCACCTAAACACTGAGCCAGGAGTGGGCCCTGAGCAGCACCAGCTATGTCCCCACATAAAAATAAGACAAAACAAATCATAACAATGACTTTTGCGAATAGTTTTTCTGAATATTAAATGATAAAGATGTAAAAAAATGATGAATGCAGGGTCAGGCATATTAAAAACACTCTGGGAAAGTTATTATTTACTCCTACAATGTCTTGGTTTTAGGGGTGATGTTGGGCCACATCTGGCTGTGCTCAGGGCTTTCTCCTGGCTCCGTGCTCAGGAATCACTCCTGGTAGTTCTGGGAACCATATGCAGTGCCAGGAATCCCGCTGGGGTTGGCTAGGTGCAAGGCGAGTGCCTTAACCCTTAATCCAATATCTCTGGCCTGGTAGGTGATATTCGGATCATCTTAGAGATGAGGAAATGAAGACTCAGATTAACTAATAAATCCAAGGTCATTCAGTTAGTGAGCCATGCAGTAGCGATTTATTTATCCCCTAGTCTGGTGACAGTGTGTCTAAGGAGCTTAGTTACTACTTTATACTTAGAGAGAGGGTTAGATGAACAAGGGAGGAAGAAGGAATCCGTTTCTCCAAGCAAGTACTGAACCTCTGTGAATAAATCATAGCAAATATGCAGCTCAAGACTTGGAACCCAAGGCTAGATTTCCCTGGCAGGTGTAGATCTGGGGGCTATCACTGTCTCAACTTTTTTTTTTTTTCACCACACATGGTGGTGCTCAGAGCTTACTTCTAGCTCTGCTTTCAGAAATCATTCCTGCAGGACCCAGGACCATCTGGGCTGCTGGGGATCGAACCCAGGTTGGCCATGTGCAAGGCAAACACCTCACCCTCTGTACTCTCTCTCTCTGACCCCTCAACTCGATGTCGAGAAAATCAAAGTAATCTTAATTTTCTATTTTGAAATCCTGGCCTAAGGAGCTGGAGAGATAGTATAGTGGGTAGGGTGCTTGCCTTGTATGTAGCCAACCTAGGTTGAACCTCTGGCACCCTGAAGCCAGGAGTGATCCCTGAGCACCATAGGGTAAAAGGTAAAAGGCCCTCCCGTTGTTCGTCGATTTGCTCGAGCGGGCCCAGTAACGTCTCCATTGGAGACTTTGTTGTTACTGTGTTTGGCATATCGAATACGTCACGGGGAGCTTGCCAGGCTTGTAAGGCAGCACAGCGGTAGTGTGTTTGCCTTGCATGCAGCCAGCCTGGCCGAGCCAGGTTCGAGCACCATAGGGTGTGACCCCAAAATAACATCACCCCCCACAAAAAAATTGAGGAAGAAGAAATTCAGATGAGGCCATAACTCACTTCTCAACCAGCCCTTCCCACCCACTGCACATGCTGCGTTTGGCTTCCGGGTCACTGGCTGTCCACCTTTCCAGCCTCCTTTTGCCATTAACTTGCCACCAGCTTGCAGTTTGTGGCATCCACCCTTCGCTGTAGCCACTCACCCTCACCCAAATATGTCTCAACATTCCCAGCCCCCTGCCTAGGCTTATGCTGATCTCCAGATGGCATGTCCTTATCCCAGTTATAATCATTTTCATCTCTCAAGGCACAGCTCCAAAGCCAGCTCATCTCAGGGACTTTCCTGGGCCTTTTCCTCTAACAGAAGGAACCACTTCCACTCTGCGCAGCCGTGGAACGCTCCAGTGCACCTTGACGCCAATGCCACACTGCTGTGGACTGTCACACTTTGCGATGACACTCACAGCTGCCCCACACCTACCTCTGACTGAGACGTTGAGTGGCGGGGGAACTCATGGTTTCTCTTTGGGGGTCTCAGATTCCAAGCATGGGAAATAAACAATGGTCATGTTGCTGAAGCGAAATAAGCCTAAGCTAAACATAATTATTGAGGAGAGTTAATGACGTTTAACTTTCCTCCTTTCAAGATCATAATAATCTGGATGGCTAAATATAGGCAGGAGTGTCTCTAGCTAGCGATCATGTAGATAATTATAGAGGAATGTATGTTAAATGTAGAAAAATTGGAAGACCATTAACAACAAAATCAATCTGTGAAACCCTCATCCAACAACTGTCAACATGTCATATTTTCTTCCAGTCTTTCCTTCTGTATTTAAAACAAACTAAATAGAAAGAAATAGATGGGTTCATATTGCCTATACTGCTTTGGAAATCCATTTCCCATGACATATTGCTTGTCTCTGAGTCACAGTCAGCAATGCTCAAGGGTTACTCCTGGCTCGGCATTCAGGAATTATGCCTGATGGTGTTTGGAGGATTGCATAGGATGTCAGGGATTGAACCTGAGTTGATGGCATGCAGGACAAGCACCCTACTTGTTGTACAAGCTCTGGTTCTTATTGTGAATATTTTAATAGGCATCAAGTGTTTTTTTTTTTTTTGCTTTTTTGTGGGGGTCACACCCAGTGATGCACAGGGGTTACTCCTGGCTCATGCACTCAGGAATTACTCCTGGCAGTGCTCAGGGGACCATATGGGATGCTGGGAATCAGATCTGTGTCAGCCGCGTGCAAGGCAAACGCCCTACCCACTGGGCTATTGCTCCAGCCCTATCAAGTGTTTTTTAAAACTTGCTTTGGAAGGTTGAGGAGATAACTCAGTGGGCTGAGCACACCCTGATACTGCCTGCTCCCAGGGGCAGAAAGGGTCTAACTCCTGAGCATGGCTGTGTGGCCCCAAATCCCAACCAAACCATGTTAGGGGCTGGGATGTGGCTCAAACAGCAAAACACACACTTACATGTGTGATACCCCAGCACCACTTGGGGTGGCCCCCACCACTATAATTTTTTTTAAATTTTATTGAATCACTGTGAGATAGTTACAAGCTTTCATGTTTGGGTTACAATGATCAAACACTATAATTTTTTTTAAAGACACACAAATACCTATTTTATTTATGTGTTTATTTATTTATTTGGTTTTAGGGCCATACCTGGCTGTGCTCAGGTTTTACTCCTGGCTTATGTGCAGGGATCAATTCTGGAGGTGCTCCAGGGACCATGTGGGGTGCAGCAAGAATTAAATCAGGGTGGGCCATGTGCAAGGTAAGTGCCTTGTACAATCTCTCTGCCCCGCCCCTGAAATATAGATTGCAAGAGATTCCATGATCTAAACCTTGCCTGTACCCCACGGTAGGGAACAATCCGGTAGCCTCTTTGCAGGAGAAGGAGCTGATCCCAATGAAGACCAGTGGCTGGTGTGAGGTGAGGTCAGCCACCGGAATCCAATCCTCTGGCAAATATTTGTTCCTTCCTAGGGCCAGCCAGGCCTTGGTCTGGGGGATGAGGACACTGCTGGAGGCGCCACAAAGACAAATCCAGCACTTCATGCTCTGTCTGGGCAGTAGGGCAGGGTGGAGAAAGTGACAGGAATGACGGTGCTGGCCACTGGTGAGGGGGATGGGTGTCCAGGAATCCTCACAGATGGGAGTCGAACTGACACCCCACAGACTCCCTTTACTTCTTACACAGAAGCTACTTGTCAACTCATCTTTGGGGGAAGGTGTTCAGGGTCAACTCTAGGACATTCCCCGTGATACTGGAGACACGCAGTGCTGGGGACCCAACCAGGGCCTCCTGCATGCAGAGCACATGCTCCAGTCCTTTGAGCCATCTCCCCGCTTTCATCCACTCACTTCTGTGGGCACCGTTTCTATGTGTCACCCACCTGTTCTTTTCAAAACCACAAGTGATATTATCGGATATTTTGTGGGGTTTGTCACTCTCAGCAATGCTCAGGGGGTTACTCCTGGTTCTACACTCAGGAATTACTCCTGGCGGTGCTCAGGGGAACATATAGGATCACATAGATCGAACCCAGGTCAGCCGCATGCAAGGCAAATGCCCTACCCCCTGAGAGGTAGGATCACCACAATAGCAGACTTCCCTTACTTTCTTTCCTACCATGGGCCTTGTTAAGCTGTCTTGGAGGAGGAGTAGAGGGGCTCCTGGAGGCTGGGCCACGCTGGGTCACAGCCACAGCCACAGCCTCCTTCACCATGCCAGCCTGAGGCCTGGGGCCAGCAAAATCCCTAGAGAGAAATCTCTATTTTCTGGTTGGAATTCACTCTCTTCAGACCTGGGCCTAGCAGTCTCCACCAGCCTTGTTTTCACTGCAAGGGAGACCCAGCCAGGGGCACGTTTCTGTGTTGCGTAAGCCAGAGCCTTTGCAGGAAACTCCTTTCTGGCCTGCTTACTCGGAATCACTAGTGGGTGGGATGGGGATAGGTGAGGGCAGGCAGCGGCTGGCTGGCAGGGCCTCCAGAAGCAAGCACATTCCTCCTCCTGAGCAAGGGAAATTACCCTGTGTGCCCCACAGGGAGGAGATGTCAAAACAGCGTCTGTAAAGTAACTGGCAGCGTGGAGAAAAGGCTGGTGGAAGGAGGAGTCCGGGCCGCACCAGGGCTGACATGTAGGAGTGGAGAGGAGGCAGATTCCAGACACTTGCAGGAGGTAACCCTGCCTTCATGGCCAGGTTTGAATGTGGGGGAGGAGGAAAGCGGCTCTCACCGCTTTCTCCAAATGTTCTCCAGGACGGAAAGTTCTGGCAAAGGCAGATGTAATGAGGAGGGGGTCCAGGCTTGCCATGCTGAAGGTGAAAAGGGACAGCCTATCCAATGATAGCTGACCAGACAGAAGCTGGGAGGGGTCCCCCTGACAGCAGAAGCAGCCACCCTCTCAATGATATAGCAGGCACTGCACACTCAGTGTCACTGGCACTACCCATGGAGGCTGAATCTCACCACCATCTTCTTTTTCCTCCTTTTTTTTTTGGGGGGGGGGGGCGGTTGAGTCTCACCTAGTGGTGTTTAGGGCTCTTCCTGGCTCTGTGTTTGGCGTTTACCATAGGGTGCCAGGGATCAAACTGGGGATGGCCACTGTGCAAGGCAAGTCCCTTAACCTCGGTATTATCTCATCAGTCCTCATTCTTCCCTTAAATAGGGGCCACTCCCATTTGGTGCACAGGGGTCCCAGGGCCACTCCTGGGGATGTCTGACCTGATCTCTTGGTGCTGGGGCCACCAGGGTCTCTCCTGGAGAGGAAAGGCTGATGGGAGTGGAGAGGGCATATGGTGTCTCAAGCCTGCTTGGCATGTTCTCTGACTTGCCCCATCTTCCCAGCCTGCTAACCCCAATCTTCTGAGGTAGGCATTACTGTGAGCCCCAAATATGGAAACTGTGGAAGAGAGTTGAAGCAGCATGGAAGTGGAACTCTGGGGTTGGCACCCACGCCTTCTCTCCGGAAGAACACTTCTAATGACTGTATTAATAATATATTAAAGGTTTGAGTGCTCAGAGGGGAGTGCAAATAGGGAGACAAACTCCAAGGCTGCAGACGCACTTTCCAGGTCGCCAAATGCCAGGATCTACAGAGGGATGTGTCAGCTCAGCAGGGACTGGACTAGGAGCACTGCACTCCGTCAACTGTAAGGGCATGTGAGAAATACCCCCAAGGGACAAACCCTGAGCAATCTGTGACAAGTGCAGGAAGGGAGCAGGGGTTCCCCCTAAAGATCTAAAACCCGTGGGAGGGCTTGAGGGCCCCTGAAATCGACTGTGTCGCCGCTGGGTGAAGGAGGGGAGAAGCGGGAAGCTGAGGTAGGATCCTGGGCAGGGTCGTGGGAAGCTAGTCCCGGGCCAGGAACGTACTTCCTCGAAGTGCTAATCGGTGTGGGGCCACCCCCAGGAGGGTGCGGTTCTGAGGTTTCTCCCCCTCTTAAACTCCCAACTCGCTGCAGAAAAAAACTCACCCGACATGCAAATAATGGCAACACCTCGGTGTCTGGGCGCGCTGGTTTGTGGTTTCCACCCTCAGAGGTCTCTGCGGCTGAGCGCTTTGATTAGTCTCAGCCCGCCCGGGGTGCTGGCGCGCGCTGGGCGCAGCAGGCGGCCCGGGGAGAGAACTCGGCGCCCGGTCCCCGCTCCGGCCCGCCAGCGGCTTCTCCGCAAGCGGTCTGGGGGTCCGGTTGGGGCTGCACCCTGCCCCCCTCCTCAGATCCCGGGGTCCTCCCTTTCAAAGCAGGGCGCCGGGAGCTGGTCCACCTGCTCCACCCCAGGCGTGGGAAACCAAAGCACGTGGCCAGGGAAGCAAAGTTGACTTCCCGTTCGCCGAGCAAGGGCTTTTGTGGAAAAACTCAGATTTCCCTCCTGCAGTGCTCGGGGCGAGGGGGTGGGCTGCTGGAGAGGAGGCGGGGGCGGGGGTCTCGCTGACTTCCAGAGCGCTGGGTCCTGCGTCTCTAACCTGAGCATTGCACGTGGTTTCCCCTCCGTGAGGGAGCCTCCGTGCACCCCCCAGCCCACCCCCCCCGGCGTTTCTCGAGCCCACCCGCGAGCTCACTTTCGCATCCTCGGTGGGGGGCTCCCGGCCAGCGCGGGGCTTCGGGCCCGGCCGACCCCCTTCCCGTGGCGCCCCGCCCCCCCCCCGCCCCGCTCCGCTCGGTGGTCCAGAAGCCGGGGTTGGGGGGTGGGGGTGCTCCCGCCCTCCCGCCCGTGTCCGGGATCCTCCCCGGCGGCCGCATCCCCTTCCGCTTCCCGCTGGCTGGCCGGCGGCGCGCGGCGGGCGCGGGTCTGGGGGCGCCCCCGCCCCGCTGCCGGGCGCGCGGCCCCCCGGCGGCCCCCCTGGCGGCCCGGCGCGCACGGCCGCTGCATTTCCCGCCGCCCGCCGCTAGGAACCCGGCGGCTCGGCGCTTTCTCCGCCCCCCGCGCCCCGGCCGCGCCGCCGCCGCCCGATCGCCGCCCCTCCCCCAGCCCCCGGCCCACCGGCCCGCGGGGCGCGGACGCGCGTGGCGGCTGCTCGGTAAGACCCTCCCTCGGGCCGGCGCCGCCCCACCGGCCCGGGCGCCCTTCGCCAGGGCCGCGCCGCCGCCGCTCGGGCGCCCCGGCGGGTCCCCACCCTCGCTGCCGCCCGCCCCCCACGCGTGCCCGGCGCGGGGCGAGGGCGATGGGGGATCCGGGCGCTGGGAGCGGGAGGCTGCGGGGGCACCGGGGTGGTCGCGGGCCGGCGGTGCCTGGACGGGCGCGAGGGAGGCCGGGGCGGCCGGCCTGAGCCCCAGCTCCCGCGGCCGCTCCCCCTTTTGTGTGGGCGCCTCTCCCCGGGCTTGGGGGCGCGCTGGGGGCGGGGAAGGCCGCTTGGGGACCGCAGGGGGGAGCGGCGGGAGCCGGGGGGGGGGGGCGCCGGCTGGGGACCCGGCTCCGTGGAGGAGGAAGGGAGGTTCGCTTCCTGCCCCGCCGATGTCACCGCTCGTCTCCGGCTTTCCCGGTCCCACCCGGTCCCCTGGGAGCTGCATCTCGCGGCCGCGGGGCGCAGTCGTGCACGCGCTGTCCCCGCCCCTGCTCCCCCGCCCCGCTCCGGGGGGCCGCCGCGCCTCTGCCCTGCATCCCCCTCGCCGGCCCGGTGGCCTTCCCCGAGCGCCGGCTGGCCCTCCTCTTTCCTCCTTAAAATAAGTTTCAGCTCCCAGACATGTATGCTGAACTGAAATTCCTGGGGAGGAACTTGTTTGGGGAGAGAAGGGAGGAGGGAGAGTTTTCAATCTCTGTCTCTCTCTGTCTCTGTCTCTCTCTGGGAAATAAGTGACTGGGATTAGAAATAAGATGTGGGCTCAGAGGGCTGGAGCGGACGCTTTGCATGCGGGAGATCCTTCTGGACCTCAGGCACATAGCCCCCCAGCACTATCAGGATGAATCCCCCAGCAGCATGAAAAGAAACAAGCTGTTCTAGAACTTCTCATGTGCTGCATATGGGGCAGGGGTAGGGGGAGGCGGCTGGAGACCCCACCATGTTCCTCCTCCCCTTCTGGCTGTGCCTTGCCCAGCTTCGTGGATGCTGAGTAGGTGGCAGAGCCTCAGGCAATGAGGGGGCACTTTCTCTCTAAGGGGCAGCACCTCTCCTGAAGGGGAGCTGTAGTGTCTGCTGGGGCCCATTGTGAAGTGAGGGTGATTTCCCAGGGCTGGGGACAGAGGCATGCCCAGCACACCGGCCACCCCACTGCCCAGTTTCCACAGCTAGAAGGGTCAGGCAGGGGAACAGGAGAAGATTTAGGATAGTTGGGAATGGAACTGGAATGACATGGGGTGCGATAGGATGGATTGGAGTGGGATTGGAGTAGAATGCAGTGGGGTGGGACCGGATGGGGTGGGCTGTGATGGGATGGAATTGGATGGGGTGTGATGGGATGGAATGGGAAGGGGTGTGATGGGATGGAATGGGAAGGGGTGTGATGGGATGGGGTGAGGTGCAATGTTGAGGCAACTCAGGGCCAGAGGGTGAGATTACACCCTCTGAGAGTGGTGCAAACTCTGAGCTCCTGCTTCCCCAAACACACAGGTGTGCAGTGTCAGGGCTCACACACCTCTTGGATCTGTGCCCCCTGAGACTGATGATGTGAGTCTGTTGTTCAGTCTAGGGCCTGCAGGACAGTTCCCTTCTTTGTGTGTGTGTGTGTGTGTGTGTGTGTGTGTGTGTGTGTGGTGTGGGGGTGGGGCGCTCCCCAAGCCCCAGCTTTCCCTGCAGCAGTGGTTCAGTTTATGAACCCAAAGGTGTGGTGCTGCTTTGGCCATGCGGTGCTAGGGGTCACCTGGGCCACCCTAGTGGCACTGCATCTGAGATGCTAAGGGGACCATGTGGTGCCAGGGATTGAGCCCACAGTCAGGTGTGCTTGCTGTTCTTAGCCGAGAGTTCCCTTTGCGAGCAGTTGGAGAATCATCCTGGGGTGTGAGGAGTCGGCCTTTATTATTTTGAGTACCCAAATTTTGAGTACCTGGGGGTTAGGGGCACCCCAAGCAGTGTTAGGAGGATGATGCAGTGCTCAGGATTAAACCTCCAGCCCTTGGCGCACTCTCCGTGCCTGAGTAGATCTCACAGGGGGTCTTTTCTTATGCCCCTCTCATGCAACCTTGCACTCTGATTGGGAGATCTGGGAACTCTGGGGCAGCTTCCAGCTGCTTCCGCCGGCCATGGGGGTGCAGACAATTCATGTGTGAAGGGACCTTCTGCAGGGGCTTGCTGTCTCCGCTCTACAGTCTGTGTGCGGGGGAAGGCTTTGGGCACTCATCTGGGCATCGGCACTCCTGAACTAGAGGTAAGAGGATGGATTCCAGTGAGGGCTGGTGTGCTGGTGTTTCCGCTGACGGTGGGTCATGGCCGGTGAAGAGCCCCACTGGGAGATCCCTGGGGTTGAGGTGGGAGAAGGTGCTTCACTGGAGAGCATATATGTCAAAGATTCGTTTTTTGTTTGTTTTTTGTATGGGGGCCACACTGGCGGTGCACAGGACTTACTCCTGGGTCTGTGCTCAGAGATCCCACCTGGCCACATGCGATACCGAGGATCAAACCTGGGTCAGGCCATGTTCAAGGCAAGTGCCTTACCCGCTGCACTCCAGCCCTAAAAGATTCCTTTTTTCATCAGGTCTTGGGAAGAAGTTTCCCAGACCAAGATTCTAGATACAGTAGATGCTGTGAGTTTGCTTGAACAATAATGAATGGAATATTTATTGGCTTTTTTGATTCACACCTGGCGTTGCTCAGGGGTTACTGCTGGCTCTCCCTCAGGATTTACTCCTGGTGGTGCTCAAGGGACTATATGGGATGCTGGGGATTGAACCCAGGTTGACTCTGTGCAAGGCAAATGCCCTACCCGCTGTACTATATATCTCCAGCCCCTCCTTTCTTTCTTCGTGGTCCAGGTAACTCATGGAGCCTGAGACTGGTGCCAGGGCTTTGTGGCATCAACCCTCTGGGAACTGGGTGATCCTTTGGCAGGTCCTGCCATTGGCAATGTCTCCATCTTGGGAGGGATCCTCTGCAGGCGCAGGGTCCCTGCTAAAGCACCTTCTGGGGATTCTCTTTGTTTGACGGGCAGGCCTGGTGTCTGGGGTGCAGGAGCCCACACACGCTGCTACTTTCCTCCTGGCGTTTATGCCTTGATGGGTTTCCCACCCTAGCTTTAAGCAGTCCAGGCACCTGGGGGATAGAAGGTGGGAGCCAGACAGGACCACCACTGACTACATAGAAGGTGACACCTGCTTTTCACTGGTTCTTTTTTTTTTTTTTAAATTGTCTGGAACTACTCCTGGTGAGGTGTTTAGGGGCCTGGGGCCCACCAGGACCACACCTGGAGCTGGGGGAATGTGTGGTGTTACCCCAGGGCTTCATACACACTGGAGTTGTGTATGAAGATCCCGTTTTGCTTTCCCTTATTCCAGGCACTCAGAGCCATGAAGGGCCTCGGAGACACTGTCCGCTGTCCTTGGCCCTGACTCGAGACTTGGATGTTGTCGTGGTTGGATGGAAGGGCAGTAACTAAAGTGGCCGGGACTCGTCTGTGCTGTCCTGGGGATGAGTGATTTTGTCACCTCACATAATGCTTCTTGGATCCCCCTCTGCTTCCAGCCCCTTAATACAGAGGCACCTCTGGGGTCAGAGCAGTGCGGCGCCTCCTGATAATGCAGCTGCTGCACATCAGCGTGGCAGTTCATAAGGGAAAATGACCATAACGGTGCTTTAAACACCAGCTCTCTCTTCCCTTTTTTTTTTTTGTATTTTTAATTTTTTTTTCTTTTTGGGTCACACCCAGCAATGCTCAGTGGTTACTCCTGGCTCTGCACTCAGGAATCACTCCTGGCAGTGCTCGGGGGACCATGTGGGATGCCGGGGATCGAACCCCGGTTGGCTGCATGCAAGGCAAACACCCTACCCGCTGTACTATTGCTCTGGCCCCTGTATTTTTAATTTTTTTTAAATAAATTCAAATTTATTTATTTATTTTTGCTTTTTGGGTCACACCTGGCAATGCTCAGGGGTCACTCCTGGCCCTGCACTCAGGAATCACTCCTGGCCGTGCTCGGGGGACCATATGGGATGCTGGGAATCGAATCCGGGTTGGCCAAGTGCAAGGCAAACACCCTACCCGCTGTGCTATTGCTCCAGCCCTGTATTTTTAAATTTTTAAGAAATTTTATTTTATTTTTATAAAGTAAAAGGTAAAGGTAAAGGCCCTCCCGTTGATCGTCGATTTGCTCGAGCGGGCCCAGTAACGTCTCCATTGGAGACTTTGTTGTTACTGTGTCTGGCATATCGAATACTCTCGGTAGCTTGCCGGGCTCTCCGAGAGGGGCGGAGGAATCGAACTCGGGTCGGCCATGTTGGCCGCGTGTAAGGCGAACGCCCTACCCGCTGTGCTATCGCTCCAGCCCAAAGTAGTTCACAATATTTTATTACATTTGATATTCCAACACCAATTCCACAATCATTACACCTCCCCACCACCGTATTTCAAATGTTTCCACCCTGACTCCCAAAGCCAGCCCCCAGAGCAGGACCTAAATAATTTACTTTGTATTGCTGTTATGAATAATCTGCTAAAAATTATCCAAAAATGTTTTCTTAGAGGAAAGTGTGTGAAGATTGTTGTATTTCACCCTGGAGCCATTTGGCCCTTGTCTTGGTACATTAGTGATATAGAGTATGAGATGTCGCTCCAGGGATTCTAAAATTTTAAATGTGGTGATACAACTGCACTGTACTATACTGTACTGCACTGTACTGCACTGTACTGTTCTGTTGTTCATCGATTTGCTTGAGTGGGCACCAGTAATGTCTCCATTGTGAAACTTGTTGTTACTGTTTTTGGCATATAGAATACGTCATGGGTAGGTTGCCGGCTCTGCCATGTGGGCGGGTTACTCTCAGTGGCTGGCCAGGCACTTCGAGAGGGGCAGAGGAATTGAATCTGGATCGGCTGTGTGCAAAACAAAGACCCTACCCGCTGTGCTATCGCTCCAGCCCGGTGATACAACTGAGGTTTATTTATTTATTTTTTAACTGGATGGTGACTCAGGGGTCTGAAGACATCTCTGAGGTGTGTTGCTCTGTGTTGCTCTCTTCTGAGAGATTTATTTGTGAGTCTCTGGATCATGGCCGTTAATGCGCTTATATGGCACCAGAGGCAGTTTGTGGGTGTGACTGCCAGGCTGCCAGAGCACAGGGAGGTGGGGGAGGTTGCCCATTCCTGACTCCATGCGAGCCTGGAGATTTCAGTCATAAATCCTGGATACCTGGGTTTTTTAGCAGATTCACTCACGAATGGAAAATTGTGGAAATTGGCCGTGAGCATGGGGGCAATTGAGTTCAGGAGGTTTTTGGCTGCTGCAGCTCTGTTGGGGCAGGTGGGGGGACTCATCGACCCCCCCTCCAGGTTGCCCCTGATGTGAGCTTCCTCTTTTTTTTTTTTTTTTTTTGCTTTTTGGGTGACACCCAGCGATGCACAGGGGTTATTCATTCCTGGCTCTGCCCTCAGGAATTTACCCCTGGCGGTGCTCAGGGGACCATGTGGGATGCTGGGAATCGAACCCGGGTCGGCCACGTGCAAGGCAAACACCCTACCCGCTGTGCTATTGCTCCAGCCCCAGTTTCCTCTTCTTAAAGTGTGATCACTTCACTTTCCTTGAAGTAATAGCATGTATGTTTGAGGATTGATTCTGTTACTGCAGTTGTTGAATAACCATTTATTGATTGAATAACCAATTAAAAAAATCATCCTGTGGCCAGAGAGATAACCCAAGAGGCCGAGCACCTGCTTTGCATGTAGAATGGTCAGATTCAATCCTTAGCACCTAAGCACTGCCAGAAGTCACCCTGAGCACAAAACGAGGAGTAGCCTCTGAATACCACCTAGTGTGGTATAACCAAAGTTCCAACCTCCCCCTCATGCCCCCACTTCCTGTCCAGAGAAATCTGGCCACTGTGAGTCCATTATTGTTATAGCTGAGTGATTTAGTGTGGAATCAGAGGTTACATCTCCCAGTTAGAACACCAGGTTTGGAGAGTGAGATAGTACAGTGGTTAAGGTGCTTACCTTGCATGTGTTGACTCAGGTTCAATCCCTTAAGGGACCAGATGGCCCCCTAAGCCCAGCCAGGAATCTTCTCTGAGCACAACCAAGTGTGGTCCAAATCAGCCCCTCCAAAATAAAAGAGCCCCCATCCCTCCTGTCTGCAAGTTCCTCAGCTTCTCAGCAGAAGCAACTAACCTGTAACAAGCAGCATCATTATTATTGTTGTTATTATTTCTGCACGTGGGTGCTAGTGTTTGAAGTTCCATATTGTTAGGAAAGTCTTTGATGAAAACCAAGACTGGCTGGTAGAGAGGTAAGATGGAGCGTGGAAGGCTTGGGGGAGAAGACAGAGGAGTCAGGGGTGCCAGCAGAGAAGCATAGTGGGGTGCAGCATTCCTCGGCATGGCTCTGCTGTGGATCAGCTCTTCTTCCTTCTCTCTGGAGAATCTGCCCTATAAGCAAGGGGTTGGGTGGGAGGACCATAACCAAGGACGCATGTTGACTGGCTTTTTTTGTGACTGTGTAGCAGGTTTCCAAGCAGTGCCAAGGGTCTGGGGGCCACTCCTGGCACTGCTCAATCAGCGGGGCCAGTGAGCCAATGTGTGATCCGAGACTACAGAGCTGTTTGAGATCACCGGGTCGCCTCTGCTGGTTATAGGGGCCTCCAGGCCTACACCCCTGGTGCTTAGATTGTGAATCCGCATATTAGGGACGCCAGTGACTCCCATGACTGCTGGATGAGGTATCTCCCCAACCCCCAGAGTTGAGCGATTTTTAAATTTTTACTTAATTTAGTTTTAAAAAAATTGAATCACTGTGAGATACACACTTGTTTACGATTATTGGGTTTCAATCATAGAATATTCCAATACCCATCTCTTCACCAGCGTACATTTCCCACCACCAGTATTGGCCCCAGTTTCCCTCCTGCCACCCTCGCCACCTGCCACTGCCCCTCGGCCCCAGCCTGCTTCTAGGACAGGGACTTTTCCTCTCTCTCTCTCTCTCTCTCTCTCTCTCTCTCTCTCTCTCTCTCTCCCTGCTTTGTTCTGGAGGAAAAGAGTGTAGTGTGTGGGGCAGGCTCAACAAGTAGGAAAGAGATAAGCTGGTGGGGGCAGAGGGGCGTCCTGTGTGGGAAGAAGAGACTTGGGGAACCGCAATTCCTGCGTCCTTGTTATGGGTCAGAGCCGAGATGCTTCCCCTGGGCCAGCTTAGCCGCCCTCACAAGAGTCCAGAGTGTGATTTGATTGTTCAGTGGAGAAGCAGAGTGGTGGGAAGGGTTGAGGGACTTGCCTGAGATCACAGAGGTGAGGCGGGAGCAGAATCTGAACCCAGGGAACCTGGCACAGACTTGTTCCTTAGAAACATTCTCAGAGACACCCCCAGACCCTGTCCCTTGTCCACCCCCCCCCCCCACACACACAGCCTTAACTAGGGAGTAGGCTAGGGTGAAACCGTGGGCTAGGATGGGTAGATGCGGGGTAGATGTAGTAGTTGGGGGTGGGATGGTTTTGGGCTCTTCTAGAAGGACTGTATCTGAGTATCACTGAAACCTGCTTAGGGTTCCGCCTGGTCTGTCCACTGAGAACTACTGTCCAGGGGCCAATTATAATGCTGGGGCCAGATGCAAAGTGCAAAGGTCACCGCCTCCCAGTCACAGTCTGCAAGTTGTCTGTGGTCTAGAAGAGGAGGAAAGAAAACCAGGACCCCAGGGCCACAACCACAGCAAGTGCTGGCATGAGATGTGGTGCTAAAGAAATGGGCTCGCTCTGGTGGCCTGGAGAGGTGTTGGGGCAGGGAAGGAAGGTTTCCTGGAAGAGGGGGCTTGTGGTCGTGGAGAACATCTCTTTCCCTCTCTGTGAACTCTGAGTCGAAGCAAGGGTCAGATTTTTCTGGCTCCCACAGCAGCAGCACAACGGACCAGGGTGAGGCAGGAACTGGGAAGTGCGATTGGCTTCCGTGAAACCTCGGTGGTTTGCAGTAGTCGCTGTCAGCCTGCCGTGAGCGTGCTGAAGAAGAAACGAAAAGCCAAGAATTACGGCTCAGAACCCCGGCAAGCAGATCCGGGGGGCCAAGGCCTGTCACCTGTGGAAGGAGGGACGGGCGTGAGGTAGGAGGCAGCGTTTCCCGAGAGGACGGGAAAGGGGGACTCCTGGGAGCTGCGGAGAATGAAAGGCTCTAGCAAGGGGCACCTGTTGCATTGGTCTGTGTGCTTTAAGAGGTTTCATCTGGAGACAGGAAGATGAAACAGAGGCCCGCTGATGGCCGTGGCAGTGCTGTGGATGGCGGGGGAGGCGGGGGCAGGCTGGGATGAGGACCTCAAATTTCTGAGCTGGAAGCTTGCTTGAACCCGGCCCAACCCCAGAGGCTCATCCCTGCCTCCCCCCACCTCTCCCCACGCTGGGACTTGTGTCCCTCGCAGCCCCTGGCCCCAGTCCTGCTGGATTGGGTGTGTGTTTAGGAGTGTCCCACAGCCTTGCAGGGTGGAGTCAGAGTTGGGAAGAGGCCGTTATTGAGAGCTGGAAGCAGTTGACCTTTCATCTGGAACTCCTGCTCAGAAAGTGTTTCTGAGGGTGGCGGGCCCAGTGGGGCCCTTCTTCACACTGTGGTCAGTGCCGAGAAGGGCTTCACGCGCGTCCAGCTGGCCCTCAGTGACCTTGGTGGAGTGAAGAGTAAATAGCAGCAAATACAAAAAGCCGGTGCTCTCTGGCGACCTGGCCACAGCCTGAAGCCCACGGGAATGTCTTGAAATAGATGCCCAACCCCTGAGAAAGAGAGTGGGCAGGGGCATGGAGAGAAGGAGATTGGAATCTTTTTCCCCAAATGTGTGACCTGTGTCACAGGACCGCTGTTGTAGTCATTTTGAGGGTTTTTTGTTTATTTATTTATTTATCTATTTATTTTGGCCTCATCTGGCTTTGTGCAGAGGTTACTCCTGGTCCAGAACTCAGGGATCACTCCTGGGGGGCTTGGAGACCATATAGGATGCCAGGGATCAAACGGACCCCACCTGCTGTACTATTGCTCTAGTCCTTGTGATAAGCATTTTGAATTGTGACTTTTTTTCGTCTTGCTTTTTGGGCCACACCTGGCGATGCACAGGGACAGGGGTCATTCCTGGCTCATGCACTTAGGAATCACTCCTGGCAGTGCTCGGGGGACCATATGGGATGCTGGAAATCAAACCCGGGTCAGCTGCGTGCAAGGCAAGCGCCCTACCCGCTATAACTATCGCTCCAGCCCAACTGTGGCTTCTTTTGTTTGCTTGTTTTACTTGTTGCTCTTAGCAATAAAGTCAAGACTATATTTTTCAAATTTAGGAGAGGCATATTAGAATAGCAGTTTAAACTATACCCAGCAAGAACACCGCCAAGATTTGTAAGGAGAGTGAAGTTTGCTTTCAGAAGAGAATCTGATTAAGGCGGAATCGGGGGGGGGGGGGGTGTTGAGAAATAGTTCAGTGAACTGAGCACATGCTTTGCATTCCTCAGGAGTTTGATCTGAGGCACCACACAACTGCTGGGAGCAACTCCTGGGCACTGCTGACTGTGGCAACCCACTCCCCCCAGATAAAATAAATTAAAAAGAATGAATCAAGGGTCAGGAGATGGCTCAGAGGACTGGAGGGCAAGCTTTGCATGCAGGAACCCTGTGTTTGATCCCCAGCACCTCATGCTCCCCCAAGAACCACCAAGAACAATCCCTAAGTACTGAGCCAGGGAGTAGCCCCGAACTCTGCCAAGTATGACCCCAAAGCAAAAAAAGAATGAATCAAAGATGAACCAGTGCTTGAAAATGAGTTTAACATACAGGGTGGTGAACTTTAGTTCTCGGAGTGAGTGTAAATTGACTTGTGCAAATTATATAGACACAGTAGCAGGAAACTGCAGGGCATTAGCCCTTGCGTGCTCCTCTAACCCCGCTGCTCTCCCTTGGCTGCAAGAAGGCCTGGGCTTCTTGGAAGGAGCTGTGGAGCTCCATCTTCCCCAGCGACCAGCGGGCTGGAGCCTTGTCGAGGGCACATTCTCTCTGTGGTCTTGGAGGGTGATCACGCGGAGGAAGTGATTTCACTGTATTCGGTTCTGAGATTAGTTTCGGTTTCAGGCCGTACCAGGAGCTGAAAGGATGAGAGAGAAACAGAGAGAGAGAGAGAGAGAAGAGAGGGGGGGAGAGAGACAGGGAGGGAGGGATGAGGGAGAGTGAGCCCTGGGGTGCGCTGCCAGGAGAGTCTCCCCGTTGGCTATGTTGGTTGGGGGCAAGGTGGGTGGGTAGGAAGCTGCTGTGAGCAGAGAGATGATTCAGAGACAGCCGGAAAGGCAGCCACAGAGTATTTGTGCCTGGTGGGGGATGGAGTGGGTGATGAGGGACAGAGGTCCAGGACTCTCCCCTCCCCCTGCCATTCCAGGACTCAGAGCCCAGGCTTCAGCGTGTAGAGGCGCCCCGAAGCCCGGCCATCTGGTGCAGTACATCTTGCCTGCGCAGGCTGCAGAGGAAAGCAGGAACTAGAAATAAAGACTTGAGTATTGCAGCCCCGGTTTGCTGGGTAACTGGCCCCTAAACGAGGAGGAGGGTGGTGATGGTAATAGTATGACAGCGGCAGCAGTTAATGTTGACTGAGAACTTACAGTGTGCCAAGCATGAGATCCGTCTTGGACCCCTGTGAGCAGCCATCTCACACTGCCACTTCTTTTTTTGGGGGGGAGGGGGTGTCACACCCAGCAGTGATCAGGGACTACTCCTGGCTCTGCACTCAGGAATTACTCCTGGTGGTGTTCAGGGGACCATATGGAATGGAATGCTGGGGATCGAACCCAAGTTAGCCACATGCGAGGCAAACGCCCTACCCGTTGTACTATCGTTCTGAACATATTGGCACTTCTCACTAGTCCTTAGAGCACTGAATTTTTTTTTTTTTTTTGCTTTTTGGGTCACACCCGGCGTTGCACAGGGGTTACTCGTGGCTCATGCACTCAGGAATTACTCCTGATGGTGTTCGGGGAACCATTTGGGATGCTGGGAATTGAACCCAGGTTGACTGCGTGCAAGGCCCTACCCGCTGTGCTATCGCTCCAGCCTGAGCACCGAATGTTCTTGCATTTGACTCCTCACTTTTTTTTTTTTAAAGTCAAATTAAAGTTTGGCAGCTGCTAGTTGTGAACTTGCAGACCTTTGCATGTTGGTGTCCCCTCCCCCCTCAACAGCCCCCAAAACTTCAGGCCCTCATTGTTTCCTAGGCCGGTCTGGGCCAGCGGCTGCGCAGGGGCGTCATTATCCTCCAGGATGAGCCGTCTCCTCTGCCCTGCGCAGACGTTCATTCACGTTAGCAGGGCTTGCGCATCCTGGCATTTCATTTCCCTGAGTCATAAATTCGTTTTATCGCTGAAAGAATCGTTGACTCTTGAAGCCAGAAAGGATTTCGAAGATCACTGTGCTCTGCTCCTGGAGGAGTTTGTGGTCCCGGGTGAAGCACCTCGAGAAGTTGCATGGTATGTGGTGAAGGCCGAGCAGGCCTCTGTGAGTCACTTCTGTGTTTCCTGGGGCATGTTCTTCCAGCTCTCGTGTCAGAGCTTCCGGATCCATACCGTGGGAGGAATGATATTTCCGAACAACTGCTTGCTCACAGGGGTCAGATACTGATCCTATGTTTGGCATATTGCAAGTTCTCAATAAATACTAATTGCTGCTGCTGTAATACTATTACCATCACCATCCTCCTTGACGGACTAGTTACCAAAACAGCCGGGGTTGCGACACTCAAATCTTTATTTCTAGTTCTTTCCGGCACGGCCATCAGCTTGAGGTACCTGAAGAGTTTATGAAACTGCTATATAGCAAAATTGGAATGACTGTTCAGGTCAGAGCTAGGAGAAGTGAGTTTGATCCCTTTATTGGTGATTGTGTTAGGTGGGCGGGTATGTGTGTATTAAATAATTTGTTTCAGCACATTGTGTTGATGAGTGTTTAGAGGTCTTCCCAAATGCCAGACTGGTTACTTATGTCGGAAAGGAGTTTCGTTTTGTTTTATATTTTGTTTTGCTCTACCAGGGATCAAACCCAGTGCCTCATATATACATGCCACTGAACCCCAGCCCCAGCCACACACCTCCTTTTTTTTTAATAGAAAACCACCAAAAGCGTTTGTTTTTATTTACTTATTTTTGATTGGAATGTTGTTAGATATTATTGGAGTATGTGTGGGGGAATTCCCTGTCAAACTGTTAACATTTCTTTCTTTTCTTTCTTTTTTTAAATGTTGGAGCACTGCAATTTTGTTACCATCTATTTCAATGAATGATGGCAAGCAGGGTTTAGGGTATAATGGAAATTTTCCTGTCATCTGGCCATTTATCAAGGGTGAAGACAGTGCATGTTTTTAAGAAAAATATGGGCTTGGCAGAAGTCCATGTGTTTTAGGCCAGGCCTGCACAAATGTGCTCCCTGATGATTCACACTGACCTTTCTGGCAAATCGCTGACAGTCGAGGGGTCTCCTGAGAGAGCCCCTTCTGGAGTTGAAGATCCTGCAGCTTGGGGGGCTCTCATGGCACCTTGGCTGGCTGGCACCCGCTCCGGGGCAGCGCTGGGATGTTTTCTTGGAACATGAAAACAAGTGGAAATGAATTTTGTTTGGCAAATCCGGCTGGATTCCCCTGAGAGCCTGTTGCTCGGCGGAGGTTACAGAACTGAAAACTGTTGTTGACGCCGATCCACGGGGCTGTCGCATTTCCGGGTCTGATGGAGGGAGTGTGTTGGCGTGTAAAACTGGTGCATTCGATTCAAAGTCTGGAGATCCAGTCTCAGGCGCATACCGGGCCAGCCCCCTTTATTGCTTCACTTTATTTCTTCATTTCTAACTCACTTCTTTGTGGTTTAATTTGTACTTGGTTCATTTTTGTTGTTTTCCGGAATCAGTGAGTGGTGCCTGGGGGCTCCCCACCCCCCAGCTCTGTGCTCAGGGGTCACTTGTGGTGTGCTTAGGGGACTAAGCAGTGTGCAGTGCTGGTGATTAAACCCAGGACCTCAGCTGACCTGGATTCGAGCCCCAGCCCCCACATGGTCCCTGCATCCTGCCAGGAGTGATCCTTGGGTCCAGAACCAGGCAGGAGTGCGCCCTGAGCATCACCAGATTTGCCTCCCCCACCCCATCCCCACCCAAAAATCTTTCTCTCTGCCTGTTATCTCTTTAGCCTGTATGATTCTTTTTTTGTTTTGTTTTGGGGCCACACCTGATAGTGCTCAGGGGTTACTTCTGACTCTGCATGCAGGAATATACACCTGGTGGTGCTCAGGGGACCATATGGGGTGTTGAGGATTGACCCCAAGTGAGCTGCGTGCAAGGCAAGTGTCTGATCACTGTGCTATCTCTCTGGCCCCTCGTTTCTTAATTGACTCGTGTATACCCCACAATGACAAAGGAACAGTTTTGTAAGAGCAGTCCCCACTGCCCAGCTCTCTCTCATCCGTGGAACCGGTTCCCACTGCTGTCCCCTGCCTCAAGCGCATTGGAGAGGAATTTCCCTCATGCAGCCTGTGTGAGTTCAGAGTTATCCGCACCCCACCCTGGAGGATGCTGGGGCCCAGAAGCTTAGATCAGTTTGCCCAGGGTCACACAGCTAGTCGGTGGAGAAGCTGGCATCCACACAGAATGCTGGCTGCTGCCTGTGGTGTTTACCAGAAGGCTCTAGAATGCCGTGTCGTGGGGGCCGCTGCCTGGGCTGTGGCTCCTAGGTGACACGCTGGGGCCTGGCGGTAGATTAAGTGTACAGATCACAGAGCTGGAAAGAATGAGGGACCAGAGCATATGAGAGCTGTTTTGGGACTCAGAGGGAAGCAGCTGTTTCTAAGTTTGGGACAGAGCCGCAGAGAGCCAGGGGATCAGGGAGGACACATCCTGATCTGGGTGCTTTGTCAGTCTCTGCCAAGAGGAATGGCACCATCTGTGGGCTTCAGAGCCGTGTGTCTCTGCCCCCTGCAATCTCATTGTATTTGGAAACCTGCCTTGAAGGCCTCACTCAGCCCTCAGCTGGACGAGCTTTCGAAGCATAGGAAACTGCCAAGGGGAGTGAATATTTTTTGTTTTGTTTTGTTTTGTGTTGTTTGTGGCCACACCCCGGTGGTGCTCAGGGCTTATTCCTGGCTCTGTGCTCAGGGACCACTCCTGGCAGTGCTTGGGGGATCCTACGGGGTGCCAGGGATGAAACCGGGTCAGACTCATGCAAGACAAGTGCCCTGCCTTAGGATACTTAATTCTTGCCCGGGGGAGGAGGAGAAGACAAGGTGCAGGGTGGGCTTTGGGCCCAGGTTGCTCTCAGGAGTGTTTCCCTGGCTGGTGTTCAGCAGAACAGGCTGGAAACTGGGTGTTTTCTCTCTTCCTCCTGAGTTGACTTAATAAGATAATGAATGGTGCTACTAGCTTTCATCCTGGGCAGAGAAAGGGAAAGGGAGAAGGTGGTGGGAGAATAATGGCCTTTGACGGAAAACAGGTCTTCTGGACTGGTGGCCCAAGGCTGAGGCCTGGCTCCCACACACACAGGGCCTGGGTGATGCGCCCTGGGGTGAGGTGCCCTCGGGCTGCTGGCTTCCTGTCCCTGCTACCCTCAGCCCTGCTGCATGCTTGTGAGACTGGGGGAATGGATAGGATCTGGAGGGAAGTGGCTGGGGGTGTGTCTTTCCCTAAGCAGCAAACTGCTGGTGGAATTTACACCCTGCGATGCTAATTCTGAAGACTGGACTATTCAAAAATAGCTTCTGACCTTCAAGGCTGTGAGTAGCTAGTGTGCTGTTCTCTGTGCTAATACCTGAGCTCTTGGGACACCCCAGGGGACCACGTGTTCTCTTGGAAGACTCCAGAGAGGAGCCTTCAGGGGTGGGCACCTCTTGTGTGCCCAGCACCCCCACTGGCCTTGCTGCCGGTGTCTAAGTTTGACAGGCAGCTGGGGCAGGGCGGGGTGGGGTCATCCTTCTCTGAGCTATTTCTGGGGACATGCAGGCTGCCTTAGTGGAGGGGTTCCAAGAAACCTAGGCCAGGCCTTTGAACATCCCATTCTACTTATTCTTCTTTCCTTCCCTCCCTCTTTCCCTCCCTCCCTCCCTCCCTCCTCCCTCCCTCCCTCCCTCCCTCCTTCCCTCCTTCCTTCCTTCCTTCCTTCCTTCCTTCCTTCCTTCCTTCCTTCCTTCCTTCTTCCTATATTCCTTTTTTTCCCCTTTTGCTGGAATTAGAGTTCGAACCCAGGACCTCACACATGCAAGGCACATGTTCTACTGCTGAGTCCCATCCCTGACCTCTTGGGCGCCCCCTTCTGGGGGTCACTGAGTTTGATGACTGTCCCCCGCCATCGGCCAAACCCTTACTCTTCCCTCTAGTGTCCCTCGCCCCTCTCTTTTGCTTCATTTCCCTTCCTGCCTCCCTGCCACAGCAGCTCCTGTTACTAGCGCTCATTGTAAGAGGACTTACTTTGTGTCAAGCATATTACTTTGATAATCTAATTTTGCCCTTATCCCAACCCTGTTATCTCTCACTAGCTGTGAGTCAGGGAACATGGTCTTTTTTAATTTATTATTTATTTATTTGCTTTTTGGGTCACACCCGGCGATGCTCAGGGTTTACTCCTGGCTTTGCACTCAGGAATTACTCCTGGCAATGCTCAGGAGAACATATGGAATGCTGGGACTCGAACCCTGGTCGGCCGCTTGCAAGGCAAACCCTACCCGCAGTGCTATCACTCCAGCCCCAGGATATTGTCTTTTTTAAATGTGGGAAATGGGAGCTAGAGAGATAGTGCCGCGGGGAGGGCACTTGCCTTGCATTTGGCCACCCTCGATTCAGTCCCCAGAACCACATATATATGATCTCCTAAAGTACCTCCAGGAGTGCTCCTTGAGCACAGAGCCAGGAGTAAGCCTCGTGCACCTTTGTTTATGGCCCCTAAAATGAAGTCAATAAATGTGGGAATTGAGTTTAGGGCTATAGGAAAAAGTTTAATCTGTACAAGTAATCCGGACACTTCTGGACAAGGGTGGGGTGCTGGCTTCTGTTTTAACTGTTTACTGTGAAAAAAAATTATTTTTTTTAACTTGGATCACATTTAATATTTTGACACCAGACCCACCATTATTATCTGGGATTTTACCGCAACACTCAGATCTTCCGAAAAGGCCACCATAGACAATTTGTTTTCTATTGCTGATTATGAATAACATATAATGTCGCGTGGCCACAATAGTAGCTGTGCGATTTTGGAATTCCTAAATTTTAACAAATCTGGAGGGATTTCTGCCAAAATGAGATTCGTTCCTGAGTCTCTGGGATCATGGCCGTTAAGCAGCCCGATCAGGCGCCAGGGAGGCTGTTCTGTTCGTAGGCGGCGACCCGGGGTCTTGTTGTGGTGGGGAGGATCCAACCCATCCCGTGAGGCCCCATGTGTCTTGTCACTGCAGGCCCAAACCTGACTGTCCAATGGCCTCTGGAGGATGGCGGCCACCGAGCCGCCAGGGGGAGCAGGCCAAGGCATGAAACCTATTTCCCCCTGGGGTGGCCCGGCACCAGTAACCTACTGTGGGGACCAGACACATTTCTGCCAAAAGCTTCTGGGTTCCGAGATTTGTTTCTGAGTCTCTTGGATCCTGGCTGTTAAGCAGCTTGATCGGGAGCCAGAGCGGCATTCGTGGGTGGCGACTCAGGGTCTTGTTGGGACAGGGAGGAAAGGGCCGGTTCCACCCCCATCCCGTGAGGCTCTGTGTGTCTCATCACTGTGGGCCCAAACCTAACTGTGCAATGGCCTCTGGAGGATGGCAGCCACCGAGCCGCCAGGGGGAGCAGGCAGAGGGACAGCACTCTTCCCCCCCTAGGGTGGCCTGGCACCGGTTACCTACTGCGAGGACTGGATGCATTTCTGCCAAAAGCCTCTGGGTTCTGAGATTTGTTTCTGGGTCTCTGGGATCATGGCCGTTTAGCAGTTTGATCAGGAACCAGAGAGACCTTGCCTCCAATTTTGTAGCTGAGCCAGAGGTGGTTTGTGGGTGTGTCTCCCACGTACCTAACTTTTGGCCGTTTACTTTCTTGGTAAACTTTGCCCCAAGTTTTTGGGGTCTGGCCAAAGGCACAGCAGCAATTTTGGGGTATCTAGAAATCTGAAGGCACCATCAGGCTGCTGGTGTACTCACCTCACAGGTACAGATTGACCTGCTGGCAGCACCATACCCCCTACTGTGAAAATTTTTAAGTATGCTCAGAAGTGGAGAGACTGGCAGAGAGTAAATGCCCGTCATCAAGGGCCTTATGGAGAAGATCGTGCTCCAGAGCTGGCAAACCGCACGCCCCCTCCTGTGAATCAGGAGGAGCCTGGCATCCCAGCGCATAGCTCGGCCCAAAGAGTGCAGGCTGGACGCCAATCCAGTAGCCTCTTTAGGACGGGCACTTTGTGCAGTGAGCAGCCTGCACAACTGTACCCGGTGGCTCTGCCTGCTGAACCTCCCACCTGGCTTTTCACAGATGGAAATGAAGACAGCAGCCAGACGCCAGTTCCCGGCAGAGTTAGAACTTTCAGGGGTGAGCAGGTCTTTGGCTTCATACAGGGGCCAGGTCTGTGCAGAGCAGGAGGAGGAGCATGGTGGGGGACTTTCCGGTTTGAATCCGTTACGCAGCTCTTGCGTCCCAGAGGCGATGTGCCCGCTACAAAGGAGGGTGCAGATGAGCTGTGTCTCTGGCTGCCACCTACTCGCTCGTGACGCAAGCTCCTGCTCATGTCCTCTCCCCCCGGTCTCTGTCCAGGTCGGGGAAGTACAGCGAGGGTGTGACAGCCTGTCTTGCTCTGGCTCCCGCCCCGCTGGGGTCCCTGGGCTAAGGGGCCTCTGCCTCCCAGCTGTTCCCCGTGTCTCAGCCTCTCAAGGGCTGGGAGGGAGTCTCACCCCCGCGGGACTGTTTCTTTCTGTCCCAGGTGGGATGGAGCTTCCTGAGGGCAGGCACTGGGTCTCCTTCATGACCATACTCTTGGCTGTGCCCCCTCTAGCATCTGATTCCATAAATATGTTAAGTTAACATAGACAGATCCTGCAGACCAGAGGAACATACTGAAGGGCTCAGTGTGACAGATGTTTGTGTTGGGGGCTCAGCATGCCTTGCACATAGGAGACCAGGGTTAAATCCCTTGGCATGGGGCTGGAGCGATAGCACAGCGGATAGGGCATTTGCCATACATGTGGCTGACCCAGGTTCGATTCCCAGAATCCCATATGGTCCCCCGAGCACCGCCAGGAGTGATTCCTGACTGCATGAGCCAGGAGTAACCCCGGAGCATCACCCAAGTGTGACCCCAAAAACAAAAACAAACAAACAAACAAAAAAAACCCCTTGGCACTGGAGGGAAAAAAAGGAATGGTAAAGATTATCAAATAGGCTGGGACCCGTGGTGGTGGAAAATGGGCACTGGTGGAGGGATGGGTATTCGATTATTGTATAACTGAAACCCAAGCACAAAAATTTGTAAGTCTACAACTGTACCTCGTGGTGTTTCACTACTAAAAATTAAAAAAAATAGATTATCAAATAGGACTAGAGAGGTAGTGTGGGGGTTAAGGCACTGGATTATCTTAACAGGATTTGAGTGAGAGTATGGTGGGGGTTAAGGCACTTGCTTTACATGCAGCTGACCCCAGTTGGATATTCAGTACCACAGATGGTCCCCCTGTGCAGCACCAGGACTAAGCCCTGAGCACAAACTAGATGTGCACTCTCCCCTCCAAGAAAACAAAAGCATAATCAAATGCTGACTCCCTGGGGACTTGACCTAATCTAGGTTTGATTTGGGTGTGATTCGGGTTACACAGTCCTTGTCCATCTGTGGCCTTCCTGTCCACTTACCATGGGAAGGGGACAAAGAGAGGCAGCCCCTGGCTGTCGAGTGCCTTGTCAAGGAGCTGCCCCCATTACTTGCATTCACTTCTCCTGGTCTAGAACCAGTCACGTGGCTTCGGCTTCCTGCAAGGGAGGCTGGAAGATGTTTTGAGGCAGAGGGCTGTCTTCATGGTTACCAGGAGAGGATTCTGTGTTTCTTGTCCAAGGCTTTAGTCCATCAGAACGTCTCTGATTCTGATCACATGGCCTCAGTTATTTGTTTTTCACACGGGCAGGAAGTGAAGGGAACACCCATCACTTCTCTTACTCCCAGGAGGGAGACCATATCGAAAGAGAATCACGGGGTAGAGTGATAGTACAGCGGGGAAGGCACTTGTCCTGCATGCAACTGATCGGGTTTGATCCCCAGCACCACGTATGGTCCCCTGAGCCCATCTGGAGTGATCCTTGCAGAGTCAGGAGTAAGTTTTGAGCAACGCTGGATGTGACCCCAAAACAAACAAGCAAACAAAAAAACAAAAAACAAAGGAACGAGAAACACAAAGCATTTTGTGATTTTTCTGGATTGACTTGGGCGGTCCAAGCTGTGCTCAGGGGACCCACAGACCACTCTGGGTGAGTCTCGGCCAACAGGGCCTGTAGTTCAGGGTCAGGACCCTTGGTGCTGAGTATCATGGGGCTCTCCCAGCTTGCCTGGGGCAGGAAGCCTGTGTGCTGGGGATTGAACCCCTGTACCAGCTCCCCCAACCCCTCACCCAGAGAAGGGACTTTAACCTGTTTGTTTTAGGCCCACACCCAGCTGTGCTCAGGGACTGTTCCTGACTTGGTGTTTAGGGGTCTCACCTG
This sequence comes from Sorex fumeus, assembly GCF_029834395.1. Lineage (NCBI taxonomy): Eukaryota > Metazoa > Chordata > Mammalia > Eulipotyphla > Soricidae > Sorex > Sorex fumeus. The sequence goes on from NW_026606120.1 coordinate 61,865,573, forward strand.
GCATTGCTTGGGGAACCATATGGGATGCCAGGGTTAGCCACGTGTAAGACCCTACCTGCTGTCTCTCCAGCCCCACCTAACCTCTTTATGTGTCGTTGGTCCTGTGAGGCTCATCTCACCATTTTACCTCTGAGGGCCCCCTTTTCTCCTCCCTTCGGAAAAGGAGAATCACATAATCCAGACCATCTCTTGAGTCAGACACTGCTGGTTGCAAGGAACAGAAACCAGGGCGAGCTGTTTGCAGTCACAGGGGAAAGGCGGAATCAAAGACCAGAACAAAGCCTGGTCTACTCAGTGCCCGAAACGGCTTTTGTGGACGTGTGCCAGATGCCTCAGCTCCCGGCTCTACCTGTCTTTGTTCCAGTGACCCACAGAAAAAACTGCTTCAGACCCTCCAATCAAAGAGAGTATCTGATTGGTCTGTTTGTGTCAGCTGACTCTCAGGACACTCAGCTGGAGCTAAAAATTGTGTGGGAGGTTTGAGGTTGTGTGTGTGTGTGTGTGTGTGTGTGTGTGTGTGGTATTTAGTGTCCCCTTCACTTCTCTCCTGGGTTGTATTATACCTCTAATGTTTAGGGCCTTCCTCTATGAAAGGGGGGTGATGGAGGCAGTCCTCCAAAAGTGTCCACAGGCCAGAGAGATCATGAGCTGGGAGGGTGCTTGCCTTCTGCTTAGCCGACAGGGGTATGATCCCTGGCACCCTGTATGGTCCCCCAAGCACCACCAGGAGAATCCCTGAGCACCACTGAGTGTGGCCCAAAAACTAAAACAAAAACATGTGTCCTTGCTCACTGCTTGTTGAGTTGGTCAGCTCACGCCTGTGAACCAGCCCTGAGAACCGTCGGGTGCCGAGCTGGTATCAGCTAACCTGATATCAAGGGATTTCTCTTCGGCGTCTTGGAGGTTGTACTGGCCTCATCAGAAAGCATGGCGATTGCAGTGCCGGAGGGTGATGGGACAGGTGATAGCACTGTGAGAAGGGCCTGAAAAGACTGGCGAGCTGCCTGTTGTGAGGTCACAGAGCGGATACTGGGACAGTGGAAGGACGGGGCCATTGCCAGAGGTCAAGCTTGATGGACAGGCCTTAGCATTGTAAGAGGACTGTGCATTCTTGCCCCTGTAAAACTGTGTGTTTCTGTAATTGAGACTGGGCGGTGTGGGGAGGATGTTAGCTCAGATGACTGGCCTGGCCCCCGTGTGGCTCCCAGCAAGTCACTCAGCTTCTGTGCTTCTGTTCTTGAAGATCATGCGTGGCATATTTGTGTCTCCATATTACATGTTTGGCATGAAGAGTGCCGTTCAGGCCTGGTGCCTGGGATTAGCTGCCTTTGAGTCCTTGTTCTTCCCTTGCTTCCTATGTGTGTTTGGGAAAATTTCTTAAACTCTGCAAATCTTGGTCTCCTCAAAGGTGAAATGAAATTATTTTATGTACTGATGCTACTTCATGCGGATTTTGTGAAGAAAACAATGAAATGAGCGTGCCACAAAGTAGCACTGTAGCACTGTCCTCCCATTGTTCATCAATTTGCTCGAGCAGCCCAGTAACGTCTCCATTGTGAGACTTGTTGTTACTGTGTTTGGCATATTGAATATGTCAAGGGTAGCTTGACAGGCTTTGCTGTGCGGGCGGGATACTCTCGGTAGCTTGCCGGGTTCTCCGAGAGGGGCGGGGGGAATCGAACCCGGGCCGGCCGCCTGCAAACGCCCTACCTGCTGTGCTATTGCTCCAGCCTCAACTAATATGAATAGAAATCAGCGTTGACCAGTGTCAGGGGCCCATGACCCATATGTGTTAGAATGAGCATGCAGGGCGGTATGAGGGGGTCTGGGGCTGCTGCAGGGAGGAGTCCGAGGGCGGACCAGAGGCTGGAGAGGAGGGAGACTGCTCGGGGAGCTGGCTGGTCCCCAGGCTGCCCTGCAAGTCTTTGCGTTCATTCCGTCCTTCCAGCATGGAGGTGCCCCAGGCGCACTCAGCACCTGCTGGTCTTTCTCCCATGCCTGCCCCTTCTGCTTCCCCTCCGCAGTAGCCCAGCTCCTCTGCCGGTTGAGTTGGGGGAACTCAGGATCTTCAGAGACTGCAGTAGCCGGACTCCTCTGTTGGTTGACTTGCGGGGGGTAGGGCGGGGGGCTGAGGGACTTCTGAAGAACCCAGGATCTGCAGCGGTTCCCGCTTCATTCTGGGCTCGGAGGTGGAAGCGGGTCCAGACTGCAGAGGAAAGCACTTCCTCCTGTGAAGCAGTCTCCCGGAGACTTTAAAAAAAAAAAAAAACAAGTGCAAGTGCAGAGGAAGCCAGAGTGATAGCACAGAGGACCGGGAACTTGTTTGGCTCGAAGCCTACTTGGGAGTTCAGTCCCCTGGCACCCCCTATGGTCCCCTGAGTCCCACCAGGAGGGATCCCGAAGAAGTGCAGAGCCAGGAAGAAGCCCTGAGCACCGCTGGGTGTGGCCCAAACACCAATAAACAAATAAATGAGAAAAATAGGGGCAGGATTTGTCTGATCACAGAGCAGTTTGAGGGCTGAATTATTTCCTTTCTGCTCCCTCTGGCTTCTCCTGTGAAAGTTCCCAGGCCTGGCATTGGCAGGAGGGGGGTGGGGAGCGGGGATGGGGTGGGGGTTCCCTGGGCCCTGCTGGGTCAGCCCCCCCTTTGTTCTGGGGCAGCAGTGGTGGCTTCCTGCAGACTGGTGCGGGCAGGTTCAGGCTGAGGCCTGGAGAGGGCCGCTCCGCCCTGCTTGGCTCTGGGGACTCTCGATAATGAATTACATAAATAAGTCATCCCCATTAGCAGGGCTTGGCGGCCCAAAGCAGGGCCTTGCCTGGGAGGCAGTAGGCGGGTGTGGCTGGCCCAGCTGCCTCCCTCTGGCCAGCCCGGCCCAGCGGTCTGTGGTCTTTTCTCCTGGGAGCCGCGGGGCCAGCGAGAGCCTTCAGCCTCTGTTTTGTTCCCTTCAGGATTCTGTTTTCAGCCTGTGACGTGAGGAAAACCCATGCTTTCAGCCACTGAGAGCTGGGGTGAAGGGTGTTAGAAGGGAGGGGACTCAGGAGAGGGGTGGGGAGGCAGTCAGGTCCCCCAGAAGGGGATCAGGGCCAGTGTCCAGGCGCTGAGGCCTGCTCAGGCCGCCTGTGTGGACTGTGGCCATAGCAACCCCTGGGCTGAGCTGCGGTAAACACAGGCTTTCAAAGGGGCCTTGTTCCTGGTGGCAGCCATTGCCGCTTGCTGCACCCTTTCAGACCTGGAGAGGAAGGGGAGGGCCGCTGGAGGGGGAGGGCTGTTGGTGCCGAAATGTCACTCCTGCCTGCTTCCCTCTCTCCCCCCAGCCCCTCACCCCCATGTTTCCTAGAGGCCCCCCTTCCCCCTCACTCCTGCTCCCCTGCGTTTCCAGAGCTTCTGCTTCTGGAGAATGAAAAGACACGCAAGCATCAGGAATGTGTTTTGTCCCCCCAGCAACCGTGTGTGTGTGTGTGTGTGTGTGTGTGTGTGTGTGTGTGTGTGTGTGTGTGTGTCACAGAGGGGAAGGAAGGAAGCTTGGAAAAAAAGAAACTCCCTCTCAGGCAGCTGCCTGGCTGCCCTATACTGTTTCAGTGAGCTAGCCAGGGCACCCCCTCCCGCCCCAGCTAGCCAGGGCAAACCTCCCCCGCCCCCAGCACCTCTTGAAGGCTTGCTAATCCTTTTGGCAATGAATGTTGAATAAGTATAATCTCAGAGGAAACACTGAATCATTCATGAAACACAGCGTATCCACACTGGCAATTTGCATTCTCCAGTCTTAGTGAATTTTATTGAGAAACCTGATCTTGGGGGCTTAATAAGCTTTTGCTGCCTTTGGGGGAACTTAGTCCCTGGATTTCCCTCTCATCATTTTGTCTTGAAGCAAACCCAAGTGAAAAAATCAGGAAGGGCAGGATATCTGTTGTCTAAAAATTTTATAAGATGTTCTTCTCCAGAATCGGGGTGATGGTTCAGAGGGCCAGGAGCTCAGACTTTGCATGCATGAATTTGATCCCCTGAACACCACGGGAGTGATCCTTGCCTTGGGCAGGGTATAGGTCCCACCTACCCATTGAATGTAGCCCCTAAATCAAGGGGGGGAAAGGTACTCTCTTTATATTTGCAATGAATCATTTCCATTTTCTTTGTTTTCATTTCAAATTTTTGGATCTTGAGCCTGGACAGACAGTATAGTAGCTACGGCATTTGTCTTGCATGCAGCTGACCCGAGTTTGATCCTGGGCACTCCATGTAGTCCTCAGAGTCTGCCAGGAGTGATCCCTGAGTGCAGATAAGAAGTAACCCCTGGGCTGGAGCCATAGTACAGCAGGTAGGGCGTTTGCCTTGCACATGGCGGACCCAGTTTCGATCCCCAGCATCCCATATGGTCCCCCCAGCACTGCCAAGGACTAATTCCTGAGTGCAGAGTTAGGAGTAACCCCTGAATATCGCTGGGTGTGACCCAAAAAGAAAGAAGTAAGCCCTGGGCACTGCCAGTATGGCCCCAAAACTAAATAATAAATTAAGAAACTTTTGTTTTGTCCTTTATTATTATTGCTTGTGACAGTCAGTGTGCTGGAGGGTCACATGCTTGGTTGTGGTGCTCACTGGGTGTCATATGCTTTGGTGGTGGGGCTCCCACACGCCTGGCTCTGGTACACTGGAGGTAATACCCTCTGAGCTGTGGGGACCTTGCTCAGCACAGAGGGGTGGCACCAGGGGCCAAACTCGGAGCCTCATGCTCGAGAGGCAGGTGTTTTTGCCATGGAGACATCCTCTCGGGCCCACATTTCAACTTCTTAGAGGAAAATCATCCTTGCACTGTGCTCCTCTATGACCTTGTCTGATGAGGCAGCTGGGGGCAGGGGGAGGCCCAGGTGTGGGGAGGAGGGGAGCCAGCCACCTGACTGGTCCATGGACGTGGTCAGGCCTCTCTGCCAGCTCTCTGGATCCTCCTGGGGGTCCTGGAGGAGGAAGAGGGGGAGATGCCCGCCTTTCAGGGTCAGGAGGGAGGGGGGAGGATTAAATTTGGCTTGTGCTCAGGAGGAAGGGAGGTTTTCGGCCCGACACCCCCTCCGAGGTTGTTGCTGGTCCTCTCGGGAGACATTTAACATCTAGAGGCCAGTGCCCTCCAAAGGCGGAACTGAGGGGGGCTGTTATTTGTTTTGAGGGAAGGCACATCTGGTGGTGCTCAGGGACTTCCCTGGGCTTCGTGTGCACAGGGTGAGGGGCTTTGTGACCCTGGGACTTGAACCTGGGGAACCTGGGCCTCCTGAATGCTCCATCCGTGGAGCTACCTCTCTGGACCCCAGAGGGAAATCTGGTAGCTTGGTTCCACGGACTTCTGCCCCTGTCTCTGATGTCAGGAAAGTAGCACTTTCTCCTTATTCTGCTGCTGAATTGTGGGAGATGCTTCTGTTTGAAGTGGCTTTTTCAACTGAAAAGAGAAGGTGGGTGGTTTATTAAGGTTCTACTTTGGGGTGGGGGTGGGCAACACCCAGCAGTGCTCAGGGCTTACTCCTGGTTCTGTACTCAGGGATCACTCCTAGTGAGCTCTGGGGACTACATAGGGTACCGGGAAATGAACCCGGGTCACCCGTGTACAAGACAAGTGCCCTCCCACTGTACTATTGCTCCAGCCCCAGGTTCTACATTTTTCTGAGCAGCTTGAAGTAGGAACTGCACAGAGCGCTGTGTGGAGCTTTGCAGAGAGAGGATGAAAAAAGACAATTCATGCTTATGGAGGGATTAGGGTTAATGGCAGAACGAAGGATTTTTTTTTTTTTTGTTTTCAGGCCATCCGCTGGAGTGATAGCACAGTGGTAGGGCGTTTGCCTTGTACGTGGCTGACCCGAGTTCGATTCCTTCGCCCCTCTTGGAGAGCCCGGCAAGCTACCGAGAGTATTCCGCCCCCATGGCAAAGCCTGTCAAGCTACCCATGTCATATTCGATATGCCAAAAACAGTAAAACAAGTCTCACAATAGAGACGTTACTGGGCCCGCTCGAGCAAATAGATGAACAACGGGAGGACAGTGCTCCTCAGGCTATACCCAGAGCTGTTAAGGGCTTATTCTGGTTCTGGAGGTGCTGGGAGGACCATAATGGAATGCTGGGGATTGAACCCTAGTTGGCTACATGCAAGGCAAGTGCCCTATGCACTGTACTATCACTCCAGCCCTGAGGGATTAAAAAAAAAAAAAACCACTGAAAGAAGATCAAGTAGGCCAGAGAGATAGTATAACGCATAGGGCAGTTGCCTTGCACATGGACAACCCAGGTTCAATTCTGGGCACTGCATATGGTTCCTCAAGCCCCAGCAAGATTGAACCCTGAGCATGAAGACAGGAGTTAGCCATGAGCACTACTGGGTGTAACCAAAAAACTGAAGAAGGAAACAAAGAGAAGAAAACAAAGTGTTCAGAAAATGATTGATATTTGGGTTTACTTATAGATTCTTAGAGCAGAGCCCAAATGGAGTAGGGGTGGGGTGCTTTGGTTCAGTTCCTTAGGGCTATGATGTCCTCTGTGTATGTATGTGTGTGTTTGTGTGTGTGTGTGTCTTTTTGTTGCCTGGCGAGTCAAGAGAAGGAGCCCCTGTTAGACCCCTTGGCACCAGGTACAGGGGTCTCCTGGCTGGTTCTCCCCGTCCATACTCTAATGGAAGCTGCTTCAGGAGCCGGGGTTAGGGGAGACTGCCCTTAACAATGAATGACCTCATTCCCCATCTTATTGAAGACAGAGGTTCCTCGTCTCAGACTATGCTCTGTGCCCCTGACTGACCTGCACCCACTCCCCCATGCTGCCTGGCATGTGGCACTTTCGCCTCTCCTAGACGGTTCCAAGTGGAGCCGCCGAATGAATGGGAGGCTTGAGCCTCACCCCCTGAATTGTTCCCTTAATAATTGCACCACCCTTCTGTTCCTGTGTCAGAAAGTGAATTTGGGGAGACTGAGCTGGGTGGAGAATGGGCTGTGCTGTCAAGAATTCCCAGAGAGCCAGACAGGTAACAGGGAAGTGGGGACCCCTCTGCCCCCTAGGAGTTCAGCCCTTTCTGGCAGCAGTTGTTGTCTCTGAGAGGCCATTTCTGCCCTCCCGGGAATGACCCACATCACTATCTTTCCTCTGGGGCTTCCAACTCCGAAATAGATTTAGTGTTTACAGCACACATGATTGTCCTTTTCTGGGGCCTCCCAAGCATTGCGCCTGACAATTTGGTGCTTGGTCAGCCACGTTGTGCTTCGCACGTCCAGCAGTGCTGGGGACTATTAACACTATTCCCTGTGGTGTTTAGGGGTCCATGCCTTGCTAATAGCTGAGCTTGGGACCAGGTGCATGCCAGGCATATGCTCCAGCTCATTGAAGCATCTCTCCAGCCTATCACTGCCCGTTATTAAAAAGTGAAAGAGAGTAGGGCATTTGCCTTGCACAAGGCAGGCTTGGGTTCAAACTCTGGCACCCCACATAATTCCCCGAGCCCCACTGGGAGTGATCCCTGAGCAGTGCCGGGTGTGCTGACCTAAAAAAATATATATGAAAAGTGCACTGGCCCGAGACACAGTTCAATGGGCAGGAGCGCATGCTTTGCCTCTGTGAGTCCTGGAATTGAGGGACCCACAGCACTGAGCTGGGGGTAGCCCCTGAGCACTGCCGAGTATGTCCTCAAATCAAAACAAAACAAAAAAGTGCTTTTTGAACACACGTCTGGTAACCTTCCCTGCATCATTCCAAGGTTCTACCAGTCGGCCATGAGCAGAGCCAGGCAGGAAGCATGTTTACTCAGAAATTCTCCTCTTCCACATGACGTGAGGTCGAATTCCTCTGAATGTTTGCAAAGGCTCCTGAGCTGCTTCTCGCTACCTCTGTCAAGCTCTTGGGGACAGAAGGGTTTCTGTGTCTGCAGCCAGAGGTAAAGGGCCCCTCGGTGCTCGGCCGCAGGCTGGGAGGTGTGTCCCAGGGGCTGCTGGAAGCCAAGCCCACCCACACACACTGCCTCCTGTCCTCTTAAGGGCCAGGCACAGTGGGGAGCTTGTTCCTGGGCCCCTGGCTGGGCTCTGACTGACCGGGAGGTGTGGCTTGGGTCGGGCCTCACCTGCCTGTGCTGTTGAGAGCTTTCCTTGTTTAAACCTGGTCCCCTGACAGCAGCACCCAGAGACCCTGAGCTGTGCCCCGGCCCCAGAAACCTCCATGAAGCCTCGTATATGCTCTTGGCTTTACAGAGTCCTTAAGAACAGAATTTCTCGGGGCTGGAGCGATAGCACAGCGGGTAGGGCGTTTGCCTTGCACACAGCCAAGATCGCCGATACAGGTTCGATTCCCAGCATCCCATATGGTCCCCCGATCACCACCAGGAGTGATTCCTGAGTGCATGAGCCAGGAGTAACCCCTGAGCATTGCTGGGTGTGACCCAGAAAGCAAAAAGAAAAAAAGAACAGGATTTTTCAAGTGGAGTTTGGTGACAACTCATTATCCTCCTCCTCCTCCTCCTCCTCCTCCTCCTCCTCTTTTCATCTTCCCCTCCTCCAGCACCTCCCCCTCCTCCTTTTCTTCTCCTCTCCTCCTTTTCTCTTTACCTCTTCCTTCTCCTCTTTCTTCTCCTCCTGTTCCTCTTCCTTGGTCCACACTTGGCTGTACTCAGGCTTACTCCTCACTTTGTGCTCAGGGGACCATATACAGAGCCAGGGCTTCATCCCAGTTGGCCTTGTGCAAGGCTTGCTGTATTATCTTTCTGGCCCTGGAGGAGGGGACACATTTTCATGTGAGCATGACCAGTTTGCACAGCCTGACATCCCCTGGATCTTTCTCTGCATGCCCCAATCACAGGTCACGTTGGATACTGTGGCAGTGTCACACAGCTGGAAAAGTCTCTTTTCTCCCATTTACTTTGTTTTCCTGGACTCATCTTACCGAGGAACCATTAACTAACAGACTGTGGATGTTGTCACCTCCATTTAGTGGCCCTGGTCTAGAATCTAGAGCTCCATCTTTAGATGGACCCGAGTTTGCTTTTTTTTTGGGGGGGGCACACCCGGCGATGCACAGGGGTTACTCTTGGCTCTGCACTTAGTTACTCCTGGTGGTGCTCAGGGGACCATATTGGATGCTGTGAATCAAACCTGGGTCGGTCGCATGCAAGGCAAATGCCCTACCCGCTGTGCTATCTCTCCAGCCCCAGATGGACCCGAGTTTGAATCCTGGCTCCGCCACTTACTTCCTGTGTGTTCTTGTGCAACCTTTTTTTTTTTAACCTCTCTGAGCTTTTATTTTACCATCTGATTTTGCTTTGTTTGATCATTTCCAAACCATTTCCAGTGAAGTTTAGAGCGTCATCCTGGCTCTGTGTTCAGGAGTAACCCGTGGTGCTATTCAAGGTACCATTTGTAGCGCTGAGGGTTGGCCGAGGACTTGCTGCTTTCTTATCCACTGTCCTGTTTCTCTGGCCCCATTTTGGGATCTGGAAGGCAGATGTAGCAATGCCCCTACCTCCCAGGGTTAGCATGAAGATTGCACAGGATAAGTGTAGGTCCAACTGAGACTCCAGAATGTGTGCTTGATAATATCGTGGTCAGGTGTGGACAGTGGCGCTGCTGTGACTATTTGGTGTTTGGGGACGATCTAAAAATGAAGACACTTACTTTAGTTAAGGGATAAACCCTTGTTTATATTTTTGGTGACGCAGGGAAGGAATTTAACCCAGGATCGTTGGGCTATATTACTGGCCCTAAAAACACCCTTGTTTTTAGACAGTGGTCCTTCAGACTGTAGGAGATTAGTTTGGGATGGAAGCTGTGTTTTCTCCTCGTTCATTTATTGGTCGTTGGGGCTGACAGAAGCTGTCCAGTTTGCTGTGTGGGGCTTCCCTTCCATTCCTCGCCACCTTGGTGGTTATCCTTTGCCTCTCCTCCCTGGCCTCAGAGTGCGGGCCCCTCTCTCAAGGAAGTGGGCTCAATTTTCAATGCCAGCTTGCTGAATTCTCCTCTGCAGCACAGCTGTTCTGCTGACGGACTGCAGGCTGCCCTCCTTCTGTTCCTTCAGAGCAAGGAAGTGAAGTTAAAAAAAAGTGGAGAACTCAAGTCAGAAGATCTGAGTTTAGGGGTCAGAGCGATAGCACAGCGGGAATGGTGCTTGCCTTGCACGTGGCCAATCTGAGTTCAATACCGAGCATCCCATATGGTCCCTATGCACCTCCAGGAGTGATCCCTGAGTGCAGAGCCAGGAGGAATCTCTGAACATCACCAGGTGTGGCCCCAAATAAAAAATAAATAAATAAATAAATAAAACAAGCAAACAAAAAAGAGGAGATGATCTGAGTTCTAGGGGCCAGAGAGATAGTACAGTGGGTAGGGCGTTTGCTTTGCCTGTGGTCAACCTGGGTTAAAGTCCCTGAGCCTCATAGGAGTGACCCGTGAGCACAGAACCAGGAATAAACCCTGAGCACTGCCAGGTGTTGCCCAAAAACAGAATAGAAGAAGAGGAAGAGGAAGAGGGAAGAGGAGGAAGAGGAAGAAGAAGAGGAAGCCCTTCCAAAAGCATGAGCATGGACTAGAGAAGTAGTACAGGGCTAAGACACTTGCCTTCCAGGAGACTGACTCCAGTTCTGGCCCTGCATGTGGTCCGCCAGGCACCGTCAGGTGTAGGGTCTGAGCACTGCTGGGTCTGAGGCCCAATCCCAGCCCTCATGCATGAACACACAAGCACAATAAATTGTGCATTTAATTTCAGGTTGTGGGAAGTCACGGACCTCAGCATAACCTCGGCCAAGGGCCAAGTGCAAACCCTGAGTACAGTGCACTTGGGTTACATCTCCACCATCGTAAAATCAAAACCTTGGCTAAAAACGTTACTGGTTGTAAGCACTACTAGGCCTATTTCTAGTGTTTTAGAATGTCCAAGTGCTCCCCAGCAGGGTGGGGGGACTGAATGCTTTGTCCTCCTTTCCCTTCTGTAAAGTGGGAATAAGGATATTACCTTCTGGGCAGTTGTGCGATTTGAAGAGGTAGCCTGAGCCAAATGCTTCCATCACATTATTATTCTCCTGCCCCCAGAATGTCTCCTCGCTCTCTGGAGGCGTTGGCGGCTAGAGTTTGCCCTATTCCCATTGGATTGAGACTGAGAACAGAGCCTTTCCTGTGGGCCAGTGGAGGACAGACCCCGAACAGACCTGGGGAGATATGGAGGGTCCCATAGAGCCCTGCTCAGAAACTGTAGGCTGCTGTTGATTTGGGCTCCAGGTGCTGAATTTCCCTGCCGAGGGAGCTTCCCTTAACCCAGACACCACCCCCCTCCCCGGGGAGGTTCAGGAGCTTTGGAGGAAGGCTCCCAGCCTAGACCGTTTTCCTGCCTTCATGACCTCTGGCTCCTGCGCCCCTCAACCTTAAGCCCTGAAAGGCTGCACACCCCGGCAATTAGGAGGAGTGTTAACTGGGGTCAGGGCAGCGACTGGGCTGGGGGGAGTTCCTGGAGGTAGGGCTGCAGAGGGAGGAGGGGTGGAGGAGGGAGAGGAGGCGGCTCTCAACCCACACTGAGGCTTGGCCTCCCGCTGCCTTGCCCCACGCTGCCCTCTGACAGCCCTGGGCAGTGGTGAGGAGTTAAAGGATTGCAAACATTGGCCCCCGGGTCCTTAATGACATTATGCACAAAGCCGCAAAGCCAGGCCTGCCGAGGGCCAGGAGGGGAACAATCAGAGGTTTGTTCTCACAGCCTGCTCCCTGCACCCGCCCCCCAGCTGCTCCTCCCTTTCAGCGCGTCCTCTTTCCCAGCTCCTGGGGCTCATTCCCAGAGGGGCTTACAACCTTTCCCCCTCTTCCCCTGCTGGGTCTGGGGCCCCATGTATACCTTCCCCAGGCAGACCCTCCAACCTTGTTTTAAGGTGTCTGTTTTGGCTTCTATTTTCACCTTGAAAAGGGAAGCAAGGTGCCCCCACGTGATAATGACACCCACTAATCTCACACCTTCCTTTTGCTGGGATTTGGCTTGTGTTTAAAAGATCTGCTCATGCATTTCTCATGAAGTCTGTAAAGGTTTGAGTGCAGTAGTTTGGACACAGACCTTCTTCCACCTGATTCAGGGAGCAAAGGGGCCAGTTCTAACCCCCTTCCCAGGGAGAAAGTGACCTGTGGGACAAGACCCAGGGGACTGCCTCCTGGCCTCCTTGTCCTTACCTGTTCCTCTTCACCTCTTTCATACCCCTCTGGGTTTTTTGTCTTGCCTTTCTCCTCTTTCTGTGTCTTCCACAGTTTCCAGGGATGAGGACATTGCTTTCTTCCATTTCTGTGTGGAGCTTTCCTATGTATTATTATTACTATTATTATTATTATTATTATAATTACTACTACTACTACTATTACTTTTTTTTTTTTTTGCCAGATGTGGGAACCAGTGCTCAGGACTTACTCAGAGCCCCAGCAGAGCTCAGGGCTTATTTCTGACAGTGCTCAGAGGACCATGTGGAGTCCCGGGGATCGAACCAGGAGAGGTGGAGTTTTTCTAGATGCTTCAGTCTGAAATCTCCAAAGAAGAAAATTGCCTGGTTCCCCCTGCACGCTCAGGCTCTCCCAGGCCTGGAGCTCACCCCGTACAGACCACATGCTGTGAACTTCGCAGCAAACAGGCCCTGGCGAGGCTGCCCTCTGTCTGGCTCTCCATTCCCATCCACTGTGGAGGTGGTGCTGCTGGCCCGGCCAGCTGCCCGCTGTCCTCTTCTTCTGGACCAGCCAAGGAGGAGGTGGAGTGGCTGTGAGCCCCTCCTCCAGCAGGGCCTCGCTTGGCCTGGATCAGGCGGCACAGCCCCTGTAATTACTGCTCTCTCAGACAGCTGGTGCAGTTCCTTCTCTTTAAACCCCCTTCCTTCTTTTCATTTGCACATGGCTTAGGGCCCCAGTGGCTTCTCCCAGGCGGGGCAATCCCAGGAGATTCCTAAGCCCCATCTGCTGAGGCTGTCTCTTTCATATCCTTGGTGTATGTATGTGTGTGTGTGTGTGTGTGTGTGTGTGTGTGTGTGTGTGTGTGTAGGGTGGGGGGGGGGTGCTGGGAGGCCATAGGCTGGAATCCCTGGGTGCCTATGAGCATCAGTGCCACAGCCACAGTTGTCTTGCGTCTAAGCAGGCACCTCACCACACTGTTTCTGGTGGGCAACTTAGAGCAGAGCCCCTAAGAGCACATCAGGGCCCCCCCCTGGGAGACGTGCCCCCAGCCTTGCTTGCTCAGGTGTGAGCACAGGCTCCAGCTGTGAGAGAGGAGGAGAGAGAGGCTTCTGCTCCCCCCCACCCCCAGTCACAGAGTTTGTGGGATGTGCTCCTGGGTCCCACACGCTCATAGGAAGTGCTGGGGTGTGGCTCAGCTGGGGAGCAGCTGCCTCCTGAGTGTGAGGCCTGGGGTTCTATTCCTGGTGGGACCAGAAACAAAAGCTGTTTAATTTCTAGCTCTAGCGTGTGAAAGGATCATTGTGACTCATCCTGACACCCTAATGCTGCCCCGCTGATTACACTTGGTTGTAGCTCCCTCTGCTTTGCCTTTTTCATTTTTGTTTTTTTTTTTTAGTTTTGGGGTTTTTTTTTGCTTTTTTTTTTGGGTCACACCCGGCGATGCACAGGGCTTACTCCTGGTTCTGCACTCAGGAGTTACTCCTGGTGGTGCTCAGGGGACCATATGGGATGCTGGGAATCGAACACGGGTCAGCTGCATGCAAGGCAAATGCCCTACCCGCAATGCTGTTGCTCCAGCCCCACCCTTTTTTTTTTGGTTTTGGGGCCATACCCAACAATGCTCGGGGATTACTCCTGGCTCTGTGCTCAGGAAATATTCCTGGCAGGCTCAGGGGACCATGTGGGGTGCCACGGATCAAACTTGTGTTGGCTGTGTGGTGCAAGGTAAATGTCCTGCTTGCTGTACTATCTCTCCAGGCCTGCTCTCTGCTTTGTTTTTTATTTTGGGGGCCACACCTGGTGGTGCTTTAGCAGGGGATTGCCCCTGTTTGGGTGTTCTGGGGTTCTTCCCAGCAGTGTTCAGAGATGAAAAAGAAAAAGTTGTGGGGCTGGAGCGATAGCACAGCGCGTAGGGTGTTTGCCTTGCATGCGGCCGACCCAGGTTGGATTCCCAGCATCCCATATGGTTCCCCGAGCACCACCAGGAGTGATTCCTGAGTGCATGAGCCAGGAGTAACCCCTGTGCATCGCCAGGTGTGACCAAAAAAAGCAAAAAAAAAAACAGTTGTGAACTTACTGATTTTTGTATGTATATTTTTTGGATGTAGCTTGTGAGTATGTGGGGGTTGATTCTCAAGCAGTTCCCATGGGTTCCAGAGGCCAGGGCTACAGCTGGTGGGACACAGGCGCCCAGGCAGTTCACGGGATTGAGCTCAGGACCCTCTGCATGCCAGGATATGCCCCAGCCCTTTGAGCTGTCTCCTGGGCCCCATGTGCAGCTCTTCCACATGTTTTTAATGAAATGGTGTTGTTTTAACACATTAAATCATTATGTTAGAACCACAGAGATAAAAGGGTAAAGAATTTACTTTTTAGAAATAACAAGCAACCTGGGTTGAATCCCTGGCATTTCATGTTATCTCAAGTACTATCTATCAAAAATGATCTCTGAGCACAGAGCCAAAAGTCAGCCTGAGCACAGCTGGAAGTGGCCCCATGAAAACAAAAACAAAAACAAAACCCAAAACGAAAATTGAGCAAAAACCAAAAACAAATGACTATGTAATATTTCATCCGGTGATGAATCACTGCTTCCTTGCCTAGTCCCTGGTTGTTTTTCCACTTCTTTTTAGGCAGGGGGTTTGGGCCATACCTAGCAGTTTTCAGGGATCACTCCTGGCTTGGTGCTGAGGGGATCACCCCTGACACTGCTCGGGAGATCCTGTGTGGAGCCGAGGATTGAACCATGATGCCCAACACATGCAAGGCAGTTGCCTTAACCGATGAGCTATCTATCTGTCCTGCCCACTGTTAATGACCCCTCACAAACTCGTCCTCATGGACCCTCACAGCTCTCTGATGTTTGACCGCATGGAGCAATTGCTCATGTTGTGTCGGGTCATAGGAATTCAGGCTTGGGGCTTATGCCGAGGTCCCTTCTTGCTGTGGAAGGAGGGTTCTGGCTACCGGGGAGTCTGGGGCCCTGGCCGGGTCTTCGCACTTTGCCTCTCTGACCCTCAGCTCCAGTGTCCTTGAGATGTGGCACTACTGAGTGGCTTTTAGCTGGTTGAGGAAGGTCTTTTGTAACTTGCAGGAGTGAGGTGATGGGACACAGGTCAAGTCCACCCACAGGGGCAGCTGGCTCGCAACACTTCCAGGGGTTTGAGAGATAGGCTGCTTGCCTTGCATGCATTTGACCTGGGTTCGATCCCCAGCATCCCATATGATCCCCTGAGCACCAGGAATAATTTCTGAGTGCAGAACCAGGAGGAATCCCTGAGCATTGCCAGATGTGGCCCGCAAACCAAAACAACAACAGCAACAAAGCCCTCGTTGAGTTTCAATGCGTCCAGTGAGTCTCAGTTTCAGCCCTGCACCTGCCCAGGTCAGTCTTCTTCCTTAAGCCGTTGGGTGTGTGTGGTGCCAGGGGTGGAACCCAGGGCCTCACACATACCAGGCAGGTGCTCTGATGCTGAGTTCCCTCCCCACATAAATTTTGGGGGTGTTTGT
Source organism: Sorex fumeus (assembly GCF_029834395.1). Classification (NCBI taxonomy): domain Eukaryota; kingdom Metazoa; phylum Chordata; class Mammalia; order Eulipotyphla; family Soricidae; genus Sorex; species Sorex fumeus. The sequence continues at coordinate 61,881,210 of NW_026606120.1, forward strand.
CTTTTGTTATACCTTTCCCCCAAGGATTCAGGGCTGCGGGCATTCACCAGGTGCCATGCCCCTTTTCCAGAGGGAAGGAGCCAGTCTAGTGGATGGAAACTTTTTGGGATCAGTGTCTTACCTCCCACCCTCAGAGTCAGCACTGACCCCCTGGACCTCTCCCAGTGCCTCTGTCTTTCTCTCTGGACAGTGATAATGGCAAATGGTAATCTTAAGGAGAGTAAGTGTGGTTGGGCTCGGAACATGGTGTGGTGCTAGGTTACTTGCATCGTTTGCATGAGATCCTGGGGTTGAGTCTTAGCAAAAAAAAGTAAGTAAGTAAGTAAATAAATAAATAAATAAATAAAATATTTAAAAAGTGAGGGTCTGGAGAGATAGCACAGCGGGCAGGATGTTTGCCTTGCACGTGGCCGACCAGGGTTCGATTCCCAGCATCCCATATGGTCCCCTGAGCACCGCCAGGAGTAATTCCTGAGTGCATGAGCCAGGAGTAACCCCTGTGCATCGCTGGGTGTAATCCAAAAGGAAAAAAGAAAAAAAAAGTGAAAGGGGGCAGCTTTTCTTTTGTTCTTGGGGATCCAGAGTCACTTTCAGTTTTGTTGATTTTTACCCCCTTGACTTTCTGCCCCGCCATTGAAAGGATAAATCAGAAGGCATTGGGAAGGGGGGAGCTTGAGCAGCACGTAAGGGAGGAGGGAAGGCCGGACAGGCACCAGAGCCTGTCCTGGGTCCCGTGACCTCTTCTCTGAGGCTGAGTTGCAGAGTTGAGGTGAGGACCAAGGGTGTGCATTTTCGGTAAGATTCCCAGCACAGAGTAGGAGCCCAGTCCGGGCTGTTGTTCCAGGTCACCAAAGGCACCAACCTCAAAGCAGAAGGGACTTGCCAGGCCGCCTGCTCACAGTTCCCCAGCGTCCCTCACCGCCCCATGCTTGGGCAGGAAGCTTTCCTGCTTGGCTGATCAGAGGAGGCTGGCCCGCCAGCGCCAGCCAGGGCACAGCTGCTATTGTTTCCAGTTCTCTGGGCCTGGAAGTCCTGCCAAGGGGGGGGGGCAGGGGAGGAAGGCTCTCCTTCACCCTGCTCCCCACTCCCCAAGTGAAAGGAATTCTGCCTTGCCCCTAGCTAGTCTTGAGTATTCAGTGTGCGGCATTGTGACTAACACACACAGCGTCACTCCGGCCACACTCTGCCTGTAGGCTTTTAAGTCAGAGCCATCTAGCTCAGGCTCTAGTGCCCCCAGTGTGAGATCCTATAGCCAACTGCTTCCGGAGGGCAGTGGCCTCTAGCTTGGATAGACATTGAATCTGTCCAGAGAAGAATCTGGGGGTGCTACTCCTTCAGAGCTGCAGGCGTCACCTGGGAGCCTGTTGAAAGCTGTTTCATCTCAACTCTCCCACCAACCCTCCTGAGCTGGAAACTTGCATTTGGCGAGATTGTTTCTCTAGGGGCTGGAGTGATAGTACAGTGGGTAGGGCGTTTGCTTTGCACGCAGCCAACCCAGGTTCGATCCTTGGCATCCTATTTGGTCCCCTGAGCACCGCCAGAGGTAGTAACTGAGTGTAAAGCTGGGAGTAAGGGGTGACCCAAGGAAAAAAAATTGTTTCTCTAACCAGTTGACCGTCCTGCTCTTGTGCTGTGGACCTCATGAACATAGTCTACAACTTTGGCCCCTTAGAACATCCAAATGGCCACTGGTTGAGAAAGACTGGTCTGGATCAGGGTTCTTAGTCACCGGTGCAGTTACAGTTATCTGGAGAGCTATATAAAAAAAAGAAATCAAGTGTGGATTGCCTCAGTCCCGCCCCAGACTAGTGAGTCAGAATCCCTGAGGATAAGATCCGGGCACTGGCATTAGAAACAGAGGCTGCTTTTCCAGGAGGTTCTTGGTGTGGTGAGAGAAGCGATTTAGACCCTGACTTTAGCATGGATGATCCCAGGATGGAGGGTGAAGGCAATAGTGATGACTTACTGAGCTCCTGTTCTGTTGGCAGGCCACAGCTGGAGTCTCGGTGCAAACCAGAAAGGGCCAGTCCCATACGGGAGAGAGCAAGGGCTCAGCAAGGTGAAGCCTCTTGCTCCAGCCCACGCAGACAGCGTCCAACTCTCGCCTGGAGGCCCCTTTTTTTGCTGTCACTTTACTGTAACTGAAGCTCTTGATGGTTCAGACGGCCGGGTTCTCTGTGGAAATTTTGACAGGGGATTCTTTCCCGGCACAGTTTCAGTGATACTTTCCGACTGTGGTTTTTAGGATTGTTTGATTTAAGGAGAAGCAGCGGCTTTCAGATTTCAAGCTTGTGTGTCTCCTCGAATGAGGAGCAAGGTCAGTGACAGGCGACCTGCAAATGAATGGGAGAGAAATCTGAAGGAAAGGAGGCATTTCTCAAGGGCAAGAGGGATGGTCTGCTGCAGCTCTATTTATGTTTTTTTTTTTGGGGGGGGGCACATCCAGTTCTGCTCAGGGCTTACTCTTGGATCTGTGCTCAGGCATCACACTTGGCGGGACATGGGGGACCCTGTGTGGTGCTGGGTTAAGGTCTTATATGGCAAGTACCCTGACCTGTATTAATCTCTGGCTCCTAGCTCCGTTCCTTTAAAGCTAGCTGTGTGCATTTGAGCAAATCCCCGTATTTCTCTGAACCCGAATTCCCCATCCCTACAAGAGTGAGGGGGCTGCTGCTTGCTGCTTTTCCAGTTTTGCACATCTGAGTCCTCAGATAAAAGCTGGGAAAACTGAGGGCCAGGGAGATAGCTCAAAGGGCTGCAATGTATGATTTATCTTCGGGAGCCCAAGGTTTGAGCCCCAGCATCAAGTGGTTCCCTGGAACACAGCCGGGATGGCCCCCAAACCAAAAATGCTGGGACATGAAAAAGCATTGGGCAGTAGTAAAACCAGACCGAGACTCTTTTGCTCAGAAGAGTTCTTGGGAGGCGGTGCTGGGCGAGGGGAACTGCAGGAGGCAGAGAGAGTAAAGCAGAACACGGCCACCGCATGAAACTCTGGTGCGGACCCTCCCTGGGGGTGGCCGGCCTGCAGAGAATCCAGGGGAGAAGAGCAAGGAAAACGGTCCAGAACTTGAGCAAGAGCCCTTTCTTTTCATGGTTTGAACCACGTCCAAATCTGCCTTCTACGTTCGAATAAGGATTTGAAAATGCGCCCCAGGCTCCCACGGAATCTAAATCCAGGTTACTCTGTCTATCTTCCTTATAAAGTCATGGACTAGCTGTGTGTAGGGAATGGAATGAGTGAGGGGGAATGTTTCCAGGCCCTTTTCCTTCACCCCCCCCCCACCCTTGGCTTTTCATCTTCAGAAAACACCGCCTGGAGCCGCAGAGTGCCGTGTGGTCCACAGGGGCCTTGGTGCTGCTCCGACGTTGGACCCCCACACCGGCACACCGGGGCTGGTGAGGGGGGGGGGAGCCTCCCCACTTTTCAATTGGGGAGGAAACATGCCCACAGGTGCTAGTGGAGTCTTGGGGCTCCAAGTCCAGCTGGGAGCAGAGCCAGGGCTCGAAGCCGGGCCTGCACAAGGCAGTGCTGCTTTTTCTCCCGCCTACTATTCCGTTTCCTCCCTATCTTGGCTTTTAAGGCTCTGGCGCTGGGAAGCCATCCACAGCCTTGAACTGATGCAGTTCATAACATAACAATTTCCGGCGATCAGTCCTTGAGATTTGCTTAGATTAGTTTTGGTTTAGGAACCACTCCCTATGGTAGATGTTCAAGAGGCCATGGGGTGCCTGGGATCGAACCTGGGCCTCTGACATGCAACGCGGGTATTCCAACCTCTCTGAGCTCTTACCCAGCCCATGTCCTTATGTTTTAAAATATGCTTTCCTGGGACCAGAGAGATAGTACCGTGCGTAAGGCACGTACCTTGCACATAGCTGACCCAGGTTCAATCTCCCACATCCCATATGGTCCCCTAAACCCTCTTGGAGTGATTTCTGAGCGCAGAGCCGGGAGTTGTTCCTGAGCATCACTGGGTGTAGCCCAAAACCACACACAAACATTCATAAATAAAATTAAATATGCTTTTCTTTAAAAGTACATAGCCCTTGGGGCTTGAGGGATAGTACAGCAGGTAGGGTGCGTGCCTTTGCACGTGGCCAACTTGGGTGTCATCCCTGGCATCCCTTATGGTCCCCTGAGTCTGCCAGAGGTGATTCCTGAGTGTAGAGCCAGGAGTAACCTCGGAACATCAACATACGTGGCCACCGAACCAAAAATAAAATAAATAATAAAATTACATAACCCAGGGGCTGATAGTTACAGGGGTTAAAATTGGACCCCACAGCAGCGCACCGATGGCATTGCCTTACCTGCCACTGACACCCCTCCACCCCCACTAGATACCTGTTACCACATGGTCCCTGAGTACCACAAGGGGCAACCACCAACACCATTGGGTGTCATCTAATCCCCAACCCCTAAATAAAATACATAATCCAAATATAACAGCATTTGTTTTATTAAAAATTCTAAATAACACAAATAGCCCCTTGGTTCATCCTTCTCTCCATCCTCCTCTGAGGTAACCATTGATGGTAGCTTTCCATTTCTCCCTCCGAACTTTCTTTAAAAAATGCCTTTTGCGTGTGTATTATTATAATTCCTAGCCTTTTTGCTCTCTTTAATTGCCAGCTGTGTGTATGCAAAGAGAAAGCAAACATTCTATTATTACCTTCAGTAAGACAAAACCGGGCCGCCACGTCAGCTGAGCTGCTGCTGTCAAGCAGAGAGAGTCTCCACGTTGACTGTGCCTGCGTCCTCCAGAGGTACTGCTCCACCACGGATTCTCATCTGGCATTTGGAGTAGGCCCTGGGATTCAGGGGTGCTGCTTTTCTGAGTGCTCCCAGCTTTAATGGTTTCAGGCCATTCTTCTGTGTGAGAAGGTTCTAACAATGGCTTTCAGCCTTTTTACACCAGGAATCAGCTGTTGCCTGAGACCTTTCTGCAGACTGGCAGTTAATAACCACTGTTGGGGGTCGGACGATATGCACAGTGGGAAGGGTGTTTGCCTTGCACGCAGCTGACCCGGGTTCAATCCCCAGCATCCCATATGGTCCCCCAAACACTGCCAGGAGTAATTCCTGAGTTCAGAGCCAGGAGTAACCCCTGAGCATTGCTGGGTATGATCCAAAAAGAAAAAAAAGTTAACCACTGTGGGAGACAAATGGGTTTCAACTTTTTCACTCCCCTGTGCTGGTCCGTGGACTGGTGACTGGAAACCACTGGTCCCAGCCAGGGCTGCTTCTTTGTTTGCGTTTTGGTTTTGGGTCACAGACAGCAGTGCTCAGGGTGTACCCTATGCTTTGTGCTCAGGAGTCACTTTAACAGGACTTGGGGGACCCAATGGAGTGTGAGACATCGAGCTCAGGTCAGGTTTGTGCGAGGCAAGTACCCCCCCACCCCGCCTGCTGTACCCATATCTCTGACCCCAACCAGGGCTTCTTAAACTTTTTTCGTATCCCCCAAATTTACATGACCCCAGGTGTATGAAATCGTACCACTCGACCACTGTCCTCTCGTTTATCGATTTGCTCGAGCAGGCCCATTAATGTCTCTGTTGTGAGACTTGTTACCGTGTTTGGCATATCGAATACGTCACAGGGAGCTTGCCAGGTTTTACTGTGCGGGTGGGATACTCTCAGTAGCTTGCCGGGCTCTTCAAGAGGGACGGAGTATGAAGTCAGTAGACAAATCATTTACTGGTAATCCATTATTAAGAAATTTATTTAAAAATTTTTTTAAGTGATACAACTTTTACAGGGTTGTTTAAGAGGTTCGGGTTTGGGGTGTAGACTCTGGAATCAAACAGGCCCACGGTCCTTAATTGCCAGCAGCAGAGCCAGGGTGATGACTCAGAGGGCTGAAGTGCATGTGGGAACCCCATGTTCAGCCTTTGGCATTGCCCCCCTCCCAAATTACTTGGAGCTTGAACAGGGCAAGTACATAAGCTTTCTGTGCCTTTAAGTTTTGTGCCAGGTTCAGTAGTGATCGGTTATTAATTTCATCAAGAGACAAAAACTATTAATGTTCTCCAAGCCAAATAGAAAAGAAAATGCCTCTTGATTGGCTCCTGCAGAGGACTTTTTACGCTGATATACTTTCTGTTCTTTAGATAATGTTATCATCATCTGTTATCATCATCTGAATTTCACTGTGACTTGTATAATATTCATACCAGTTTACTTCTGGGGAAACTGAGGCTCAGTGAATTGGCCAGATCCACACAGCCAAGAAGTAGCAGAAATAGGCATGTACGCAAGTTCAGGCCTCGTGCTTGCCATGTGCCCTGCAGCTGCCTTCTCCTGAGAACTAATTATGTGCATGGCTTGGTGGGTCCTTTGCAGACCCAGCCATGCTTGGGGGCTGTTTCCAGCGTGGTGCTTGGAAAACCCTGTGGTGCTGAAGCCAAGCCCAGGGCCTAACATGCAAACATGCAAGGCAGATAGATGCTCTGTTACCAAGTTGCCTCTCTGGCACCATCTGTCATTTTTTTTGACCCTCAGTTTAGGTGGTACATATTTCCAGGATTATTGTTAGTCAGATGCTTGCTTGAACCATACTTTTGTGAGAACCTTAGCCTAGCAAACCCAGCCCGAGCAGTTTTGACTGAGATTGGCCACAATTTTCCAGTCGGCAAAACTGGACCTCATGGCTGGGCCAGCCAGCCAGCTCATGCTTTGCGTCAGAGAGTCTTGATTGCTTTTCGGTTCCAGTAAGTGTGCCAGGTAGGCCTCCTGGGCCAGCTTCCTTGCTTCCTCATTTGAGTCCTTCAGCAGGCCAATGGGTGGAGCGCCTCAGCAGGATAGTGGCAGAGCCCTGGGCACTGTAGCTCACAAAGGCCCTCCTTAGGATGCCGTGTCCTGCACCTGCCTCTTTGTTGAGTGGCTTTGACAGCCCAGGGCCCAGCACTAGGGCATGAGGAGGCGGGGGCTGGGGAACAGGCCTCTCCCTGGTAGGTGTGTATTTAGGGGGCTATGGTGGAGAGAGCCTGGGCACCAGCACATTCCCAGAACTCGTTTCACGGCTGACAGTGTGTGAAGCTGGAGCTTCTGAAGCCCGAGTCCCCGCAGGACAACTGTGTCCAGGCTCTCCTGGGAAGTTGTCTGGGCTCCCCTTGCTGTGTCCCCAGAGTGACCACTGAACTAGCTGCCCAGGGCTGCGGCCAGCCCGACTTTCTCTCTGCAGATGCTCCACGTTTACTTCCAGTTCCTGGGATCTGTGTGTCTGGGAGGGTCGCCCTGCCCACAGGCTCCCGGCTGACAACCTGCCTGCTGGCCCTTGTTTCCTGGGGTCCCATCAGAGAGGTGGCAAGGGTGCACCCTTCCCATGATGCTTCCTCGTCGTAAGGAGCAAGGGAAGGCTCAGAACAGGAGAATGAAATGGAAAATAAATGAATAAATCATTTTTAAAAGAATAGAAAAAGAACAGGAGAAAGGCTTCTTTATGGCCGTGGAGCAGTCCCTGTACTACTACCTTCCCTACCAAGGAGAAGCTCTTTACTTTTTCACACTTTATTGTAAGCAATATGATTTAGGCGTGAGAATCTTAAGACCAAGAAACCCTTGAGTGCACTGGGAGAACTTGTCTTCAGCGCCCATCCTCTGCCTCAAGGTGCCGGTGTGATAATACAGTGGGTAGGACCTTCCATTGGGCCAACCTGGATTTGATTCCGGGTACCCCCAGGAGTGATCTCTGGGGCACAGAGCTGGAGGGAAGCCCAGATTACGGCAGGGGATGACCCCCAAATGAAAACCATCCTCTTCCTCAGCACATCATTAGCCTCTGTGCTCCTCTAGCTGTCTGTGATGGTTCCTCTGTGCTCAGCTCTCAGCCCGGTGCCCACAGGCTTTGTGGACCTGTATGGATCCCTTGCTTTGTCACATACCAGCTGGGCAACTAGCTCTTTTCCTTTCCATGCCATCTCCCTCTGGGTGAGAGCAGTAAAAAGTCTATCCCCTGTAGGAATAGACTTTCCCTCACAGGGCAACGGAGAGGGAGGGATAGTGCAGATTGACGTCTGGTCCTCACAGCGTGCTCGGATCTGTCTGCTGTGGGATTAGTAGGGTAAGGCCTGGTCGAGGGAGGCTCCTCCAAGGGCACTGCCGGGGCCTGGCCTCGTCCCACCCAGGATGGCGACCTTCATGTGTGTCACCTGTTCCATGAGCCTCCTCCCCAGGGGGACCTTCTGGACTGGCATGTGGGTTCAAATGCCCTCGGCTGCAAGCAGGCCACGCACTCCGCTTCTGCCTGTTTGAAAGCACAAAAGAGCACCCCCTCCTGAGGAATGTTTCCTGAAAGGATTTTTTGAAGGGGGTGTTTTGGGACCATAGCTGGGGGTGCTCAGGGCTCATTCCTGGCTCTGTGCTGAGGGCTCACTTTCAGCAGGGCTCAGGATCAAAGTGGGATGGGTCACATGCATGGCAAACACCGAAACACCCCCGGACTATTTCCTTGGGCCTTCTTCTGTCTTGCCGCACCCCTGCAGGCCTCTCCAGGAGGAATTCCGTCCTCACGCAGGTTTCAGCTGAAAGCTTCTCTTTTCCTGTGCTGCCCCTCAGCTTCAGAGAAGTAAATGAACAGAACAGATGCTCCACTTCCCCACGGGCCCCCTTCCAGTCCCACCCCACCCCTGTCGAGTCTGTTGGTCCAAGGAATCCTTTTGTCCCGCAGAGAATCCTTTAGGCAAGCCAACCCTGGCTCCGTTTGTATTTCTCCCTGGATCCTGTTTCCTTGTGCTCAGGATCTTTTTCCAGAGCGAAGGGTGGACACACCAAACACACACACACGCACACACACACACACACACACACACACACACACACACACACACTGCCACCCTCTGCTCTCTACCAGCCGGAGCTTGGAGCTCTCTTCTGATTTCCTTTCATCCTTCCGCTGTCTTTCTGTCGCCAGCTCCGGCCCACATCCATCACGCAGGCCCGGAAGGTGCTGACGGGTTTGTGTTTCTTGGTTTTGTTCCTTTGCTTCACCCATCCCGTCTCCATGGAAACAGGTGCAGCCTTTGTGTTGCCTTTGCTGCGGGCAAATCACTTGCGTTGAGGGGAGGTTTTCTTTGCTCTGTGCTCGCCTCCCTGCTGGGGATCAAAGAAGGAAATGGGGGCTCAGAGGCCTCCCAGGCCTGGATGGGGGGAATTAGGGTCAGCTTCCCCCCTGCTAGGTCATGCCTCCAGCAGACATCCTGAGCCCCTCAGCTAGGCACTGTCCCCCCCACCCCCACCCCAGGCAGCTGCTGCCACGTGGGCCAGGACAGTTCTCAAGCAGCCTTTTTTATGGGGGACACCTGGAAGGCAAGACCTTTAACCTTCTGAGGGGTCAGACGGGTTCTGAACCTCTTCGGTAACATGACCCGTTTGACCTTCGGGAAACCCCACCTCTGGGCAGAGCTGCAGTTACAGTTGTGGCAGCTGAGGGAGGGTGGGGGGTGTGAACAGTCAGTCCTGGGAGGCCTGTGGAAACAAACCCTGTGAGACTGACTGCCCAGGAAGGCAGAGGAGGCAGCCCCCCCCGCCCCCTGCTTTCCCAGGGCTCCAGGGCCAACCTTCTGTTACAGTCCAGCACATAAGAGCTGCCCTGACTTACAGATGTGCTGTGTCCTCGCGGTCCCCTCCTGGAAGCACCGAGTATGGGGAGGGCGACCCAGGAAGTGTGTTCCGCTGAGCTGCATGCTCACGCCCCCGTTCCCCCCCACCCCTCCCCATCCCCAGTGGTCACTGCAAGGGAAGCCAGAGGAAATTCACTCATTGGTGAATCTGCTAGATGCAGACTTCACTTTATTTAATTTTACTTTGAGGTGTGTTTTTGTGCCACAGTTGGAGATGCTCAGGGCCTAATCCTGGCTCTGCAATCAGGGATCACTCCTCGTCGGGCTGTGGGACCCTGTGGGATGTCGGAGATTGAACCCCTGTTAGCCAGGTGCAAGGCAAGTGCACTGCCCACTGTGCTATCTCTCTGGCCCCCACACTTCCACTGTAGAATCAGAACTCTCTGCCCATGTGTGGGTTACCTGTAGCAGAGGGTGTGTTTCCCCTCAGATTGGCATTGTCCAGGAGCCCCCTCCTCCCCCAAGACTAAAGCTAGAGCCCACTTGCCAGAGGACACCTCTGAGGTGGGAGGGGGTGCTTTGAGGCTGGTCGGGGTCAAGTGGGCCAGGCTGCTGCCAGCCAGATGGGCACTTAGGGAGCTGCAGCTTTTAGGGCTCTTTCGTGAGACTCCAACTCTAATCGCTGTATGCCTTGTGTGGGGGAGGCCCTGGGTTTGATCCCTGGGCACCACACACACACACACACACACACACACACACACACACACACACACAGAGTTAGAGTTTCTATTGGAATCTCATCTAAAGCCTTTTCCGTTTTCATCTGGTGATCTTAATGCTCATCCAGAAACCCTCTCAACTCCCCTCAGCCTGGGCCAGACACACCCCATCACGAGGGCAGCCCCCCTCGCTCCCTCTCCTCCTGATAGAAGGTGCAGGAGTTTCCTGTTGGTGAAACAAGAAGAGCCTTGCTGGGTTGGTGGGAAAATTAAATAAAGAGGGGGTGGGGTAGGGGGATGCGTCCTGCCAAGTGCCTGGCATGTGGTTCATTCTCAGCTGCTCTCCGTGATTATAAATACAGTCTGACCCTGCTTGCTTTGGTGCCCTTTGGGGTTCCTGCTCTTTAACAGCCTCTCCTCAGGAAACTCCCCTGAACTCTGGGTCCTCATCTCCTCCTCTCTGACTCATCAAGGTCAAGTGGTCCTGGCTGCTGCCAACCAGATGGGCATGTAGGGAGCTGCGGCTTTTAGGAATCTGTTCCGAGATGCAGACTTGAATAGCTGCATGTCTTGTATGTGTGGGGCCCTGGGTTTGATCCTGGGCACCCAGAACCCCTCTGCTGCTCCCCTGTTAGCAGACACGAGACAGGTACGGGGAAGAAAAGCCTTTCCACACCAAGACCCAGGCTGGTGCATTCTCTTTCCTGGCATTAGTGTGGCATCCCGGGGCTGGAAGTTGTGCCCACACGGGCAGCAGTGCCCTGACCACCTCATCCAGACAGGCGTCAGCACCTTCCCACTGTACTATCTCTCAGGCCGGTTTTCTTCCTTTCCTTTCTGTTTTATTATTTATTTTCATTATTTTGGTATTTGGGCCACACCTATTGGTGCTCAAGACAGACTTACCTGGCTCTGTACTCAGGAATCACTCCCAGCAGGACTCGGGAACATACAGAGTATCGGGGATCAAACCCAGCTCAGCTGCAGGCAAGGCAAGCACTTTACTCGCTGTACAATCTCTGCAGCCCTTCTTATTTGGCTGTGGTGCCCCCCCCCTGCCCCCGAGGTGCTTGGGATGGGATAGGGGACATGAACTGCTAGGGATGGATAGAGCCCAGGGCTTCCCCACGTGCAAAACGAGTGTTGCTTTGCCTCTGGAGTTACAATCCTGGGCCCCTGGGGGGTGTGTGTGTGGTTGTGCTTAAGTCTCTGGCTTCTCGCTGTGGGCTTTTGTACTCTCAAGGAGGAGGTTTTGAGAGCAAGAGATCAGGGTCCCGAGAAGGAGTCCCTGTCTGAGGTCACAGAGGGCAGCCTCTGTCCTAGCAGGATCCAGCCTGCTTGCCAGACCTGGCTGTGCAGAGGTGCTGTGGCATGTGTGTGTGTGTGTGTGTGTGTGTGTGTGTGTGTGTGTTTGTGTCTATCTCCAGCGGTCTAAGAAATGAGATGGGGGGCTGGAGCTATAGCACAGTGGGTAGGGCATTTGCCTTGCACACGGCCGACCTGGGTTCAATTCCCAGCATCCCATATGGTCCCCTGAGCACTGCCAGGGGTAATTCCTGAGTGCAGAGCCAGGAGTAACCCCTGTGCATTGCTGGGTGTGACCCAAAAAGCAAAAAAAAAAAAAAAAAAGAAAGAAATGGGGTCTGCTCTCTGGCCTCCCAGTACCTTCTGAGGAGGAGGTAGAATCTCCCTGCCTCCCTGGGGGGCAGTCCAGGCCTGCACAATCATACCCTTTGTTCCCACTTGCTCTGCCCGTTTGCCCGGACATCTGTTCTCATGACAATATCTGCCCATAAATCCTGTCCCCGAGTACGGGCTGGCTTAGCTGGGGAACAACAGAGCCTGGACGGGCAGCCAAGCCCTCTCCATGGCTACACGAGGGTGTGGCTGCGCTGTGTGTGCTCAATGCTGGCCCGGCACCTGCAGCTCAGGCCAGGGCTGTGCATGGAGCCGTCTCCGGGCCCCGGTGGGTGGAATTTGTCTGCAGCCAGAAAAATCCCCCCCCTCCCAGTGCTCTTTCTGGAGGCTTCTGTTCTAACTCATGCTATTGGACTCTGAGTTTCCATGCAGAGGAGATGTTGTTTTGGGTGGTTTTTTGTTTGGGTTTTCTTTTGGGAGGTCACACCCGGCGATGCTCAGGGGTTACTCCTGGCTCTGCACTCAGGAATTACTCCTGATGGTGCTCAGGGATCCATATAGAGTGCTGGGGATCGGGACCCAGGTCGGCTGTGTGCAAGGCAAAAGCTCTTTCCATTGTTCTATCGCTCTGGCCCTTGTTGTTTTGTTTTAAGGTCACAGGCTACTCCATGCTCTTTGCATGGGGGTCACTTCCAGCTGTGCCCAGGAGACCATGTGGTGCCAGAGACTGAACCCCAACCTCCTGTATGTAGAACATTTGCTTAGACCATTAAACTCTCTCTCCTGCACACACAAAAAAAGAGATTAAAAATAAATTAGTGGCCTCCAATAGCAGAGCTGGGGGCAGGGGATCAGAGCCATCCGGGCTGTACCCAGTGGTGCTCAGGGACCCAAGAGCACCTGGCATATGCTCTGGGTCATGAACCATCTCCCTGTCCCTAGAAAAGACTTTTATCTTGTAGCTCTAGACGGTGGCAGGTGCTCACTAGGTGCTATGTCACCAACAGTGAGTGAAGGAGTGAGGAATGAGGGTTCTGTGCTAATGTCACTGATTGGGAAATGGATTTGGTTCACACGGGACATGCAGAATTCCTCCTGGGGTCCCTGAAGAAGTGACTGTCCCAGTGGTGGGGGGACACTGACACTCTGGGGGTCATTGTGGTGGTGGAACACGGTGTGCCTGAAAACTTTCTTTTAATAGATATAAAATGCATACATATATATGTGTGTGTATATATGTATGTAGCACTGCACTGTCCTCCCGTTGTTTATTGATTTGCTCGAGCGGGCCCAGTAATGTCTCCATTGTGAGACTTATTGTTACTGTGTTTGGCATATCGAATATGTCACGGGTAGCTTGCCAGTCTTTGCCGTGCGGGCACGATACTCTTGGTAGCTTGCCGGGCTCTCCATGAGGGGGCAGAGGAATCGAACCAGGCTCAGCCAGGTCATCTGCATGCAAAGCAAATGCCCATAAGTGCTATCGCTCCAGCCCATAAGTTAGGGCTCCATAGCTCAGGGGTTAGAGCACTGGTCTTGTATATATATGTATGTATATATAAAATTATTCCTACATGTCCTGGTATCTGTCCTTAAGAGCTGATTTGATGGAGGGGACAGATGATGAAGTGCTGGATTGCTCATCATGGTAGCCCACATGCCTCTTGCCCTTCTCCCTCTTCCAGACCGCCAGTTTAAGTACTGGAGGTGGCCGGGTGAGGGGAGAAAGAACAACACTGGCTGAAGCCTCCAGTGCTTTCGGGAAAGGTCTGAAGGCTGCACAGGGCCTGTGCGGAAACCAGAGGACAGACACAAATTGACATCCTGAAGCGAGGCCTGGACAGTGAGTTCTGCATCTCTTGAGTGTCATTTGTGTTTGCAGCTTCTTGGGCCTGACCCCACCAGACCTAAGGAACCAGGAGGGGCTGGCGGGGGCGGGTGTCGGAGGCGGGCATGAGCAATGTGTAGCTCGCATAGCTTTGTTGGTGACCCCAGTGCTTATGAAATGTGGGGACCATAGGTACCAGGGAAGGATGGGGAGAGTGAGGTGACTTGGCTTGGTTTTCTGTTGTTGGCTGGTGCAGTGGAGACAAAATGGACTCGGGGGGCTGGGGCATAGAGGAAGGACCAAGGAAGCAGGTTTGAGGTATTGAGGGTTGTTGGGACTGGAGCTGGCCATGGGAGCAGAGAGCCAGGCCAAGTGCCCCGTGAAAGGACAGCACACAAACCTGATGACACACTTAGTCTCTTATCAAGTTTCATCATGTTATTGAGGGGGTGGGCCACACCCAGATATGCTCAGGGGCTACTCCTGTCTCTGTGCTCAGGGACACGCTCGATGCTACTTGGGGGACTATGTGAAGTAGGATTGGCCACATGCAAGGCAGATGTCTTGACCCCCATACTCTCTCTCTCTGTCCTTTTATTTTATTTATTTATTTATTAGCATTGAGGGTTGGGCTATACCCAGCTGTGCTCAGGGCTTACTTCTGGCTCTGTGCTCAAGGATCATTTTTAGTGGTGATCAGGGGACCATATGCAGTTCTGGGGATCAAACCCATGTTGGCTGTATGCAAGGCAAGTATTCTACCTGATATACTATCTTTCTGGCCCATAGAATGAAACCCTTTTTATGGGGAGGGGGCACTTCATGGCATGTCCTAGCTCGGAGCCTAGGGGGTCACTCCTGGCAGTGCCCTGGAGACCATGTAGTGCCAGGGATTGAACCAAGGTTGACTGCATGCAAGGCAAGTGCCCTACCCACTGTATTAACTCTCTGGCGCTTTGTGTGGTGCCAGGGAGGAAACCCAGGACTTCATGCATGCTTGGCAAGTGCTGAGCCACACCCCCAGCCCACATCCTGTATTCTTTGTTAAGAAAAGCTGATGAACATTTCCCACTGTGCTTGCAGACTTTCTATTGTCACAGGAGCCTCCTAAATTGAGCTGGGTGGTGCTCAAAAGAAAAAAAAAACAAGAAAAGTTTTCTTTTCCAATGAGAAAAGGAAATGTTTCATAAACTTTAGACAGCAGGGAATTCTACCAGCAGGCTGCAATTGTTAGATTCCTAAGTTTAAGGGAAAGAAAGAGACACATGGAATTGTGAGGATTAGACAAAACCAAAAGACAAGTGACAGGTAAGACCAGGGAAAGAACATTAGACTGAGGAACAAAGGCAAGGAAGTATTATTTGATACACAAGTTGGCTTGGCGCACCCGGAGAAGTTTCAGGCTGGCCAAACTGTTTCTGGGGGGTGGGGGTGGGCTTAAGGCCACACGTGGCGGCGCTCAGGAGCTGTTCTTGGTTCTGTGTCCAGGGAACTATATAGGGGGACAAGGATTAAGCCAGGGCCAGCCATATGCAAGGCAAGTGCCTTAGCCACTGAGCTGTCTCTCCCGCCCAGCCATGGCTCTATTTAATAGTCGCCTCCTGTAAGCGCCTTGAGCAAAATCTCTGCTGATGCCTCTGGGAGACCTTCTCTCCCTCCCCTCTGCAGTATCACAAGCCCCCTCTCTCCTGCACCCTCCCCTGCGATGCTGGGCTCTTGCATGAAGCTCAGATCCAGCATTTGAACCTTTGCGGCTGCTGTTTGCTGCTGGACAGGACAGAAAGTCTCCCTGCACTGCCCTCTCCCGCTCTGTGGAATGTGTGACCGCAGACCACGTGGACAGTCCCCATCAACAGGGCTGCCATTGTCGCCCTGGCCTCTCCGTGCAGATGGGAACAGGGCTCCTCTGTGCAGTCCAGGATTTCCTGTGATCCAGATGCTTTCTCTCCCGTCTCTGACACCCAGTGAGTCACCATCTCTTCTACACCCAGAGCCCTGCCTCTCTTCGTATCCGTTTTCGTTGTGATCGAACATATACAAGATGGAATTGATGAACTCTTTTCAGTGGCAACCCAGGGGCATTACATAGGTTCCCCATGGTGGGTCATCGTCCTCTCCATCCATTTTCAGAACTTCTTCTTCATCACCAGCAGAAAGAGAGCCCATTAAACAACAGCCCCCTCCGCCCGAGCCCCGGAGTCCTTGGCAGCCTCAGTGCCAAATTTCTGCCTCGAGGAATTTGCCTGCTTTGGGTACCAGGAGAAGCAGAATTAGCCAGAACTTGTCCTTTTTCATCCTTGTTGTAGCTTGTATGAGAGTTTCATTCCTTCTGATGGCTGGAGAATATTCCATTGTTCCCCAGGCAGTATTATACTATGTTGATTCATCTGTTGATGGACACTTAGGTCATTTCTACTTCTGGGCTGTTGTGAGTGACATTACCCTGAACACTGGTGTACAAATACCTATTTGAATATTTGCTTAGGTCTTTGGGATTTACAGGTGGGAGTAGAATTCCTAGATCATCCAGTAATTCCGTGCTTGAATTTTTGTTTGTTTGGTTGGGGGCCACACCCCCACGCTGCTCAGGGCTTATTCCTGGCTCTCTGCTCAGGGATCACTCCTGTAGGTACTTAGGGACTGAACCTGGGTTAGCCACGTGCAATCCCCTACCCACTGTAGTATTGCTGCAGCCCCAGTTGTTTAAGTAAACTCCAGTGTCTCCCGAGGCCATGAATGTTGGGACTTGCACTTGGGGCCTTGTGCGTGCCAGGTGTGTGCTCCCGCCCTCTGAGCTAGCTCTTCAACCCTATTTAAAAATTCTATGTATTTCTGTTCCGGGCCACA
Source organism: Sorex fumeus (assembly GCF_029834395.1). Classification (NCBI taxonomy): domain Eukaryota; kingdom Metazoa; phylum Chordata; class Mammalia; order Eulipotyphla; family Soricidae; genus Sorex; species Sorex fumeus. Next base: position 61,897,809 of record NW_026606120.1, read on the forward strand.
CTACTGATGCTCCACTACTTTTCCTGGCGGTACTTGGAGAACCACGCTATCCTGGGAATTGAAACGAGGCCTTCAGTATGTAAACCTTGCACTCTAGCCCTGTGAGCGATCTCTCCAGCCTTTAACCCTTTATTTTATTTTATTTTAATTTTATTGGGAGGGGGTGCGTGCCTGGCGGTGCTCAGGGGTTACTCCTGGATCTGCACTCAGGGATCACTGCTGGCAGTGCTTCAGGGAGTGAGGTGCCCGGGATAGAACCCAGGTTGGCCACATCAAGGCAAATGCCCTGCCCCCTGTGCTGTTTCTTCTGTCCCTAATCCTTCATTTTAAACTACAGAACTAATGCATGTTTCTTGTAAAAATGCCCAAGGAGGCAGAGGAGCATGAAGTGACCAGCAAAAATTTCCCTCTTATGCAACTGACTTCCTAGCTCACTGCTGCTTAGTATTTGGTGCAGATCTGCTTAGGCATTGTCTCCTGCACATCTGCACATCTGTGGAAATACTCAGAACTTGAACTAAAGTTACAGGTTAAGGGGGCTCTGAGATAGTGCAGGAGATAGGACCTTGCCCACCGCCTAAGCAGATCTGATGGCTGGAACAACCCCCCAGGGTCCCCCCAGCCACTGCTAGAAGTAATATCTGAGCACAAAGTCAAGAGTGATCCCTGAACACTTCTGGGTGTGGTGAAAAAAAAATCTGTGTATACAAGGTGCCCGACTTGGTTTCTCTCGTGTCCCTGCATGCTGTGGCTAGGTTGTGTCTTTTGCATACTGTGGTTGTCCCCCAAGTTGTTTGGTGACAGAGCTTCCCCTCATCTGTTTTCATGAGCCGCTTTGCACGGGCACCTTTGCCCACCACCGGGGTGACCCTCTCACCAGCTGGCAGTCTGTTTGGGGAATACCTGCGGCGCGTGGCAAGAGGACAGACCACCCAGCTGAGAACCACCTCCTCGTCTCCCAGGTTGCTCTCCCTGGAAGGGAGCAGAACCTACAGAACCCTGAGGAGCTGGTGATTGGGGCCACCCACTGGGCCTTGGCTGGCAGGAAGCTGAGGCTGGGCACGCCTGCACCTCTGGGAATATTGCAGGAGTCTCCTCAGAAGCAAGAGAGGGGTAGAGAGGGATAGAGAGAGAGAGAGAGAGAGAGAGAGAGAGAGAGAGAGAGAGAGAGAGAGAGAGAGAGAGAGAGAGAGGAGAGGGAGAGAGAAAAGAGAAGAAAGGGAGAGAGAGGAGAGGGAGGGAGGAAAGAAGAAGGCAGGAGAGAGGGAGGAGAGAGACGGAGGGAGGGAGGAGAGAGGTGAGAGAGAGAAAAGTAAGAAAGTAAGAAAGGGGAGGGGGAGAGGAGACAGAGAGAGGTTTCTCTTAGACCCTTGACCCCTGGGAAGGTGCTGATGGGGCCACCCAGGCTTGCAGTCCCGCCTGCCCTCCCGAAGACCCAGCGTAGCCTGGCACGGGGCCACCTCCAGGCCAGAAGTTGGCTGGCTTACTCCAGCTCCTCCTTCTACTGGGGCCCCGGGCAGTTGGTGGGGAGCACGGGAGAGGCCTGGCAACCCCAGACGCCGCATAATCAGCCCCTGCCTCTTGGCCGCTTGACTCTGTTGATTGCTTCCTGTCCCCGAAAGCCCTCTGCAAACAGAGCGCCTTTGAGGGGGGTGAGTGGGACCTGGTGGGTGGCCTGTCCCTGCCAGATGTCAAAGCCACACCGTGGGGGTGGAACAGGCCAACAGGCCCGTGTCCCCAGCTAGAGATGGGGGAAGCAGGGAGAGGGGCTGCCTGAAAGTGTGAAGGACCCCCTCCTCACGGGCCCCCCAGGGAGCATGGGTCCCAGAGAGCTGTTGAAGGGAAAGGGATCCCTGTCTGCCAAAGTTCTTGTGGGGGCTGGAGGTTCCTCTGGGAAGAGGGACAGGAAGGGGCTGGGAAGTCCCCCAACCTCCAGCCTCTGATCCTTGCCAGGTGTGGGGGGTGGAGAGAGTCCTGCCTCCAAGGCCCCAGGGTCTTGTTTAGAGTTTAAGAACACGCTTTTCCCTGCCAGCTAGCTTCTCATTCGCCTTCTTACCACGCTCGCAGAGGGGAATCTAGTAGAAGTGTCCCTCAACACAGACTAGGTGTTTTGTTGGTTGGTTGGTTGGTTGGCTGGGTTTTTTGTTTTGTTTGGGGTGGTGGTGGTGCTGTCTTTTATGCTTACCAAGCACCCAGGTTGGAGGGGGGTGTGTTCCTGTGATACTTGCATTACTGCTGAGGTCACTCAGGTGTCTTCTTTTGGGAAGGGGTGCAGGAAGGCAGGCTGCCACACTGGGGCCCCTTCTGGCTGGATGTGGGGTCTGGGGCTCCCTCAGACGGGATGATGGGGTGACCTGACTTCCCACCCTCCCTCAAGGCCCGTCTGCTTCCTCCCCTGCTTGGTTTCCCTCTCAGGAAAGGCCGCACAGCCCCCGAGTATCTCCTTGGAAGCTTCTCCGATTTTCAGAGCCCTGGGAAGGGATGTGGGTTCCGCTCCGTGAGGTCCTGCAGCCTGGCAGGGGCTGTGGGCTTGGGGGGGGGCTTTTCTGCAAGGCGCCTGTCCAGGGCCTCCGGTGTGTGTCTGTGAGTCTGTGTGTGTCTCTGTGTGTCTGTGTGTCTGAGCCTGTGCTCCCCGCTGTGCCCCGCCCTCTCGGCTCCTTCCCGAAAGTGAAATTTTGTTCCCAGCCCTGCTAAGGAACAAAAGCCCCACGCTAGGCCCTGAATGGTAATGATTTTCAAGTGTGACCACTTCCTCCTGCCTGACTCACTCGGTTACTGTCCTGTGTGGTCAGGGTGGGAACACAATTTGACCAGAGCCTAAATACGGACAAGGAGTAGGATTTGTGACACCACCCCCCACCCTCCCCCCACCCCCCGCAACCGATCTCTCCCCGCCTGAGATTGGCCAGCCCCGTCCGGTTAGCTCACAACTGCAGCATATCCACTTCTTGCCCATCTCCCTGGTCCATGGCCTACACACCCCAGCTGCTTTGTTACTACAGGATGCCTGGCGGGGGGGGGGGGGGTGGCACAGGGGGCGGTAGGAGCGCAGACCCAGGCTCCAGACTCACAATCTGCCTCTTGGCTGACGCAGATATGCAGAGGGTCCCTGTTATCGATGGGGTGACGGAGTGGTGTGGGGTGGGGGCTCTCGTGAGAACACCTCGACTGGCCACTTTGTGGCGGTGAGGCCTCGGGCATGTCAGGTTAGTCCTCTGTGCCTCAGTTTCCTCATGGGCAAAATGAACCTTCCTCGCGGGAAGCACTGTTTGGAGGCCTCTGCAGGGTTGAAGTTGAAGTTGAGTGCAGGGCAGAGTCGATGCTGAAGGGACACGCCCCGCCCTCAGCGCCTGGCTCCTTGGAAAGAGATGGTGGAGGCTGTTTCAGCAGGGCTGGGCTTTAAGAGCCGTGCACATGCACTGTGGCCTCCGGGGGCCGGGAGGGGGGGCGGGGGGACGGACGGTCTGCACACCCAGAGTCCAGAACCCTCTGCTTGGGGGTTCCTCCATGCTCAGCACTGACCCCTGTTCAGGCTGGCTGCCAGTGGGAAAGTTGGCAAGGGGATCTCATCCTTGCCTGACCCACTCCACCTTCCGCTTTCGGCTTTTGCTCATGACACACAGGTCTCTCCTTGGCAAAGGTTATTTGAGTTCACCCTGTGTCTCTGGTCGATGGATCTGAGAACCCCCACAGCGCTACAACCCTCTTCTCAGGGACTCCTAGGTCTTGAAGGACAGGTGTCAATCATGTGTTTGCCTCTAGCAAGCAATGTCTGAATTCACGAACTGAAATCATCCTGTTTTCTCTCTTCCGGTTGGATGGTGCCGGGAATCTGGTGCTCTCGCCCCAAGCCATGTCCCTGGCCCCACACATTCTTTTATGTGATCAAAGAGCCAAGGATAGGAGTGTCGAGCTGCTTTTGGAAGGTTCCAGAAAGTTCTGGAGCTCCCCGTCTGGTGGCCTCACACACAGCCCTCATTTCTGGATAATCCTGCAGCCCACTTGCAGGCTGGGGCCAACCCAGCTCCACCTCTGTCGGATCCACCCCATGGCGGATGCGGGGTGAGCTGCTCGGCGAGGTGGGGTGGGTGCGAGTCGAGACTTGTGGGGTGTTTGGCAGGGCCTTTGTTTGAAGCTGTTGACCGAGCCCAGGTGTGCAGACTGGAGTGTTTACCGAATGCCTCTCCGCTCAGGTGGGGATGAACGAAATGCAAGTTCAGAGGAGCGGGAAGTGCTGTGGATAATCCAAAAGCCATTTGTTCAGGGCCTGGATCCAGGGAGGAGTTATTTTCGCAGACTTCCCCTAAGTCGAGCAGAGAGGCACACGTGCTTCCAGGGAATATTGGCTGCCCCGGGGGACTCAGTGGTCCATGAACCTCGGTTCACAACCTGGGGACCATGGTGGTTGGTGGGAACTCTGGCGTTTACCCAGGAAGAAAGGACTCTTGGGGGCATCGTGAGTCCTTTGCTGCCCATTTTCCAGATGGGACCCTGGCAGCCAGGGACTTCAGGGGCTTAGCTGAGTCTCTTGGCGAGTGGGTGCGGGGCCTGCAACCTTCCACCCTGCCAGGTGGTGGTCCTCACTCTTCCTTAGACATCACTGTGGCTTGCTGTGCCTGAGGCTTGGTGGACCCCTGCTCTCCGCTCCTTTTGGAAGGCTGCTGTGCTCCCGTAGTGCTGTGTGGTTTGATGGGGGTCATACCGGACAGCCGGTCCTGGTGGGTGCTGGTGACTGGGTGTCCCACCTGTGCAGGTGTTCTGATAACGGTGGGAAGACTCTTAGGACTCGGCGATCCCCAAGATCAGGTGACTTGCTCTCCAGCCCCGGGAAAGGCAGGCTCCCTGGTGATGCAGCTTTCCTGGGGCCCAGCAGCATGGGAAGATTCTGCTGACAGTCTGTCTAGCATAGAGGCTGGGGGGCCCTTGTCTAAGGATGGGCATGCTGGTTCCGCAGCGGGAGGAGAGGTGCCTGTCCTTCTGGCCCCAGGAACCCGGTCCAGGACTGGAGCAGAGGCAGCCTCATACTTGGTCCTAGCATAGACGTGTCTCTTCAACCTGCTCCATCCCTGGGCCCTGCACCTCCCGGGGGGATATCAGTGGCACAAGTGGTCACACCAAATAGGACCTATTTCTCCATTCTCTCTCTCTCTCTCTCTCTCTCTCTCTCTCTCTCTCTCTCTCTCTCTCTCTCTCCCTCTCTCTCTCTCTCTCCCTCCTTCTTTCTCTCTCTCCCCCTCTCAATTTCTCTCTCCCTTTTTTTCTCTCTCAATCTCTCTCTCTCTCTCTCTCTTCTCTTTCTTTTTTTCTCTTTCTCTTTATTTCTGTTTGTTTGTATTTGGGCCACACCTGGCAGTTCTCAGGGATTACTCCTGGCCCTGCACCCAGGAATCACTTCTGGTGGTGTTTGGGAGACCATATGTGGATCGAACCTGAGTTAGTCGCCTGCAGGGCAAGTGCCAGACCGGCTGTACTATCTCTCCAGCCCTGCCTGCCCATTTTCTTTCATTCATTCTTTCTTTCTATTTATTTATTTATTTATTTATTTATGCACTTTGGGTCACACTCGGGGATGCTCAGGGGTTCCTCCTGACTCTGTACTCAGGAATTACTCCTGCCGGTGTTCAGCCTCCTGGTTTTCTTGAAGTGGAGAGTGAGTCCAGACCCCGGCCACGAGAGCCACTCATCGCCCAGCCCCTGACCCAGTCCCCTGCGTGTCCCACTTGGGGGCCCAAGACCCTTTTCCGCCGTTCCTCCCTGGAGCTGGTGCGCCCAGCCACTCCAGGGCGCTCCCTTCCTGCTCCTGGCGCCTCCGCAGTGAGGCAGGTCAGGCTAACCTCCTTGGCGCGGCCCCAGCTGCTGTTCTGGGCACAGATGGGGGAGCAGGGAAGGGATGGGGCCCGTCTGGCCCTGCCAGCAGCCCAGGGGAGGGAGCGGCCGCGTGCGGGCAGAGCTGTGGGAGGGCAAATTGCCCAGTGCCCGCGGCTGTGATTCCCCAAAGCTGAGTGAGGGTTGGGGAAAGAGAGGAGTGGATGGAGTGGGTGGGGGCGGAGGGCGGTGACCACAGGGGCTGTTCAGGTTTTCCTTTAGAGGAGCAGGTGTGGGCAGAGCCCCAGGCCTCTGTGTGTGTGTGTGTGTGTGTGTGTGTGTGTGTGTGTGTGTCTGCGTGTGTGTAGTGGGTGGCAGGCGCGGGCTCTGTGCTAGCTCCATGCCAACGGATGTGGGTTCAGATTCCAGGTCTGCAGCCCCTGCACCCCATGACCCACGGTGACACGTGCCAAATGTGGGTGTGTTTTCCGGCCTTCCTAACTCCCGAGAGCGTCTGGAGCGGGGTGGGGTGTGGGCGAGGGGAGGTGGAGGCTTGAAGGGACTGGGACACCTGAGAAGGGCTAAGTGGAGGCCGGGAGCAGCTGTGGTTGGGGGATGTAGCAGGCCTGCTAAGTGGCTCTAAATAATCCCGACTGCCTGCCCGTGTCTGCCCGGGTCCTTCTCTCCGAAGTGGAATTTGCTGGAATTTCGCAGGCAGCCTTTTGAAGCTCTCAGCGGGGCAGCCAGCCCTCCCCAGCTCCAGGCGGCCCTGTGCCTGCATTCCTCAGCAGCCAGCTGGGGCACTTAGGAGCCCGCTGACAGCCAAGGCTCCACCCCAGGGCAGGGCTCTGTGGAGCCACCCCTACTTCCCTGCACCCCAGAAGCTGGAGGCCAGGGCTGTCAAGGCCCAGACAGCCTTCACCTCAGGGGTGAGCTTGACTGAAGGCAGGTGTGGCAGGATGGAGCTGTGAGCCCAGCTCTCTTCTCCACTCTGGGGTCTCAGAGTCCCCCAGCTTGAATCCTCGAGGCCCCAGTGGGGAGACTGTCGCTCGCTCCAGGGGAGGAGTTGAGGTCCTGGTCATCCCTGGCTTACCTGCTGGGCTCCAGACCCACCCCCAGTACCACGCGGCCTTCCAGAGCCTAGCCCAGGTCTCAGGGGCCTACTACTGGCCCCAACCCCGTCCCACTGTGTATGCCCATGCCATGAAGCCCCTGAGGACCCCAGCCCTGAACAGAGTGGGGGAGGAGAGGGGCCTGGGTCTCCAGAAAAGGGGGCTTGCTCAGCACTGCAGCATACCTGGCGTGAGTGGCCCAGAAAATGCAGGATCGGGGTGTACGTCAAGGTGGGTGCAGATGAAGCCCCAGACTCAGCACCTCCAAAAGCCGACACGTGGTTTCCCCAACCCTAGGTGCTTCCTGGGTACCGCCCCCCCATGCTAGAACCCCCCGAAAGTCTTGCCCCAGTCGGCCTTTTGGGATAACTGTGGTCACATCAGAGGTTCCCTGATAGCCCCACTGGAGGGGTGTCCCTTGATTGATTGCTGTTCTTGGCTTGTTGGTTTGGTTTGGGGACCACACAGGGCGGTGCTTAGGGCTTACTCCTGATTCTGTGCCCAGGGATCACTTCCAGTGGTGCCCAGGGGTGCTGTCGGGGGTGCCAGGGATCGAACTTGGGCACATGCAAAGCACGTACCTGTCCACTGTACTATCTGTATGGCCCCCATTTTATTATTTTTATAATGAATGAACATGAATAAACATTAAAAAGATGTAGAAGGGCTTACAGGGAAACATTTTGCTGGTCTCTCTCTTTCGACCCAGTTCTCCCCAGAGGAAATGTCCAGGGTTTCTGTGAGCCCTTCAGGGCATACTCGGCCCTTCCACACAGCTCAGGCCCCAAGGGGTACAGTGCAGGGTCTGTGCTCGCCCGCCCACCTCCGCCTTGCCTTGCCTTACTCCCCTGAGCATTAGGTGTTAGCCCTATAAACGCACAGAGATGTTTCACAGTTGTAGTGTGTGTGTGTGTGTGTGTGTGTGTGTGTAAACCGATAACATACTCTGATATGTTGGTTTCGGTGCTGGGGTTTGAACCCAGAGCCTCTCCCGTGTGAAGAATGTCATCCACCCCTGAGCCACACCCCTGACCAGCCTACCTCAGGCCGCCATCCTTCTATTAGTGGACAGCTAGAGTGTGCCTAATCCTTTGCTGTTATGTTATGGGAAGGAAGAGAGGGTGCCCCCTTGGGGAAGGTGTGCAAACATGGGTATAGCTACGCTCCATAGAGGTACAGTTTCTGGAGGAGTGGGGCGGGTGCCAAGTACCCGTTCCTGTAGGGGAAGAGAGGGCAGGAGCTGGGCCCTCTCTTCCTAGGACCTTGCTCTGTTCACCATGAGTCCCGCTTACTGGTCTTCACTTCCTCGGCCTGATTGTCGGGGCATGTTCAGAATACTACAAACTCATGCTCTTGTCCCTGACTTTCTGTGGGTCCCAGGAGCCCCGAGGTATTTCCTGTTGCTGTCCAGATCTCAAGACTCTGCCTCCGGTACAAGGACCCAAAGGAGAGTGCCCGAGAGGGCTGTGACTGGCCCCTTTTCCCCAAACAGCTGGACCTGAGCCAGCGTCAGGGCTGCTGGAGGCCCTTCAGTCGCCAGTGTCCCTTCTTTCCTGTCTGGGCCATTTGGTCCCCTGTCTGCGCATGTTCCTGCTGGTCCAGCAGAGCTCCTGGAGCTGGTGGGACAGGGGAGCAGCACCCCCATAACCCTCTGAGGTTTGAGCTTCCCAGGCCCCCTCAGCTAAGTCTTTTATTTATTTATTTATTTATTTATTTGGTGGAAGGCGTACTCAGCTATGCTCAGCGCTTACTCCTGACTCTGAGATCTGGACTCACTCCTGCTGGGCTTTGGGGAACCCTCTGGTTGTACCGGGGCTAGAGCCCAGGCCTGCCAGATGCAGGGCAAGCACCTCCCCTGCTGTACTGTCTCTCTAGCCCCTTTGCTTTTGTTTGGGGGCCCTACTCAGCAGTGCTTGGCCTTACGCCTGGCTCTGTGCTCAGGGATCACTCTTGGCAAGGCTTGAGGCTAGAACCTGGGCCACCTGTATGTGAGACAGCTACCCGCTGAGTCTTGGCTGAGCTCCTGTGTTTGTTGGTGCAGTGCTGATTGTTGTGGAAACAGACGGACGGATGCTGGGGCAGATGAGGTCCAGGGAATGGTTGCCGGGGCAACCATGACGCAGGAAGGGTGTTAGGGGCCAGGGAGGTGTGACAAGGGTCTTGGAAGTCCTGTGATATGGTTCTGTCTTTCCTTCCCTCCCTCGCTCTGCCTCTTGCTGTGTGCTCTGAGCTCCTGTCCGGCCAGAGAGCAGAGGGAGGGATCGGGTGGTGAAATGGACCAAGGGAGTTAAAGTCAGCACCCTTTTCAGTGCGGCCCCTCAGCTGTGTGACCATGAACCAAATCACTCATCTTCTCCCTCTCCCTAGAGAGACCAGAGACTGTGGCGTGGAGGCAGGCACAGACCGGGGTCTGTCGTCTGAGCATCAGGCAGAGGGTGGGCCTGGCCTAATGATCGTGAACCTCCCCGGGTGAGCAGGCCTGAGCACTTTCCTCCTGAACTGGCTTCGTGGTGGTGCCTTTTCTGCTTGGAGTTTGGGCCCAGGAGCAGCGATGGGCCGCAGAGTCCTGAGCCTGAGGCTCGGGCGGCTGCCAGAGAGGAGGGGCCCTGTGCCCTCCAGGTGCTGGAGAGCACTAGTGACTGGGCACAGGCTCTCTGAAATGCAGGAGGTTCAGGTTCTGTCCTCCGCACACATGGTCCCCTGAGTACCGGAAGTGACCCCCAAGCACAGAGCCCGGTATAGTCCCTGAGCATCACCTGGTTTGACCCTAAAAACAAACAGAACAAAACAAAAGGCCAGAGCAGTAGTACAGCAGGTAAGGCATTTCCCTTACAGGTGGCTGACCTGGGTTCAATCCCTGGCACCCCATATGGGTCCCCCAAACCCCGCCAGGAGTGACCTGAGTCAAAAGTAAGAGCCAAAAGTGAGCCCTGAATACCACCAGGTATGGTCAGTAGCAAGAACTGACTTTTCATATTTTTCTTGTCTCTCCTTTTATGTGTGTGTGTGTGTGTGTGTGTGTCCCCTCAGCTGTGTGACCATGAACCAAACCATACACACACACACACACACACATATATAATCTTTAGTGTTGGGGATCAATTCCTATGTGTGGCATGTCCCCTGCTGACCAGTTACGTCCCCTGATTGGGGTCGGGTGGTGCCAAAGAGAAAGGACACCCCTAGATCAGTCTGACGGCCAGGGAGGTCAGTGGCCAGCCCGCATCACAGAACAGGGCCCCACAGAGCCCAGTGGGTCTGCCCCTGCGTTCCTCCTCCAGTTCCTCTCCTTCTTTGCCCCAGCACCCTGACCAAGGGGCCTCTCTGCCCTCGCTGGCTGCCCGCAGTGGGTAGAGGAGCCTCTGCAGAGGGCCCGACGTGGGGTGGGGGAGGGAGACGAGTTGTTTCCATGAAGCTGTTTCCGCGCCTCGGGCAGGAGATCAGCATTTAAAGGTCACTGGGCTTTTGAAGCCACAGCGAGGACATGAATAGCTGGGGAAGAAAACACGGGCTGCGCGGGCGCGGGAGGACAAGGCGCCTCTGTCAGGCGTCCCGGCACACCCACGCGGACACGCCGTCCCGGGAATCCGTCTCCTGTCCTTTCTCTTCATGCCCCCCTGTTTTTTGGGGCGGGGCCTCCCTAGCTGCCAAGCCAAGGCCCTTCGCGTCCTCCGAGGTGACAATTGGACAAGGGTGCAGCTGTCCCGGCCGGGCGGCCTTTCCATGAATGCTGCCGTCACCCACTTGAGGCCTCACTGGCCTTCTCCACGGTGACACAGTGTCCCAGGAGTCACAGGATCCACTGCAACCCGCTGCCCAGACCCAACAGGGACGGGCGGGCACACAGGTTGCATCTCGCTAGCCAGTCCTGATCGCTTCGCGGCCACATGCCCAGGTGGCCGTGAGGGCTCCATGAGGCCCAAAGGCGTAGTCCTGCCTGCCAAAGACCAGGGAGAGAAGCTGGGCCCCGTGTGCCTGGAATTTCCCACTCCAGGAATGTGTTGCTTTGAAACCGCTGCAAGTCCCAGAGTCTGAGAAGCCCGGGGCAGTTGGGCACTTCCTCTGCCTCTTAGTTCATCCAAGGGTGGGTGTGGGGCACATTCCTGGGCTGTGGGAGAGCAGCGGCTGTTTGTCATTTTCCTGGGAGAGGCCAGGCCATGGCCTGGGCCCGGGGACGCCACCTAGTGGTGTGATGTGGTGGTGCCCCCGGGTGGGGCTGGATCTTCCTTCAGCTGGGAGGAACAGCTCGTCCCCCAGGAAGCTTAGGACTTGCATAATCAGATGATCCCAAGGTCCTGGCTGTCCCTCATCCCTCGTCCCTCGGGGATTTTCAGGCGTGTACAGAGACAGAGCTGGCCCTCTGGGGGCAGGCAGGAAATCGATGACTTCTCCAGAGACCTCCTGTTCTCATGTCCACCTGTCAGGTTTGGGCCTGGGTCCTGCTGGGGCCTCCCTGACCAGAGGAAGGACACGTCACTGGAGAGGGTTAGCTCCTGTCACCTGGGACTGATGCTGGCTAGGAAAGGGAATCTGCCTGCCATCAGCCTGTCATGCCCGGGAGGGGGCCTGAGCAGACCACAGAAGGCCCAGGAACATCGAGCCTGTCATGGACTGCCTGCCTTGTGCTCAGCCCCTGCTACCAAGAGCCCCAGAGAAATAAGAGCTCTGTTGGGAAGACTAAAGAGGCTGTCGAGGGGCCAGAACAAAAGTACAGCGGGCAGGGCACTTGCCTGGCATGCAACAGACCCGGTTTGATCCCCGACAGCCCACCAGGATTTAGAGCCAGGTGTGAGTCCTGAGGACTGGGGCTGGATAGAGAGTACAGGGAGTGGGGATTGTCTTGCACTTGGCTGACCCAGTTTCAATCCCCAGCACCCCATACGACCCCTCGGACCCTGCCAGGAGTAACCCCTGACACAGAGTCAGAAATAAGCCCTGAAGGCAAACTGGTGTGCTCCCCCGCAAATAAAGTAATAAAGAGATTCTAGAGGAAAATAGAAAGCTTGCCCCTGGTGTGAGCTCAGGAAGACATCTACTGTGCTCACACCTCTTTCCTTGCCTTGGTCAAGCGTTCACCAAGATGGGGCTGGAGTGATAGCACAGCGGGCAGGGCATTTGCCTTGCACATGGCCCACTGGGGTTCGATTCCCAGCATCCCTTATGATCCCCTGAGCACCGCCAGGAGTAATTCCTGAGTGCATGAGCCAGGAGTAACCCCTGTGCAACGCTGGGTGTGACCAAAACAGTAATTAATAAATAAAGAAAAGAATCCACCAAGAACTAGACATTAGGAGCCCCGTGCGCCATTTTGGGCGGCCCTTGGCTAACTCAGGGAATAAAGCAAAGTGGTACCTCAGAATGCTGATGTTCTGGAGGGAAAGCTGGTCGGTGGCGCTTCATAGGAAACGCTCCACAGCTGGTTCCATCAAGGAAACAGTGAGGCAAAGGGCTACAGTAGGTGGTCTCTAATCAGGAACTGCTTGTTTGGGAACAGAAGAGGGGGTGGTGAGGGGGGGCAGAGGATGCCGTGTAGGAATTTGGGAGAATGAAGCGGGTGGTGGGAAGAGTTCGAAGACCTCTGGGTGGGAACAGGCATGGCTTGGTTGTGGACTAGTCAGGATTAAGGGAAACCAGAGGGAGTGAGGAAAGGGACAGAGGATGGGGGCGGGGGGGAGTGAGGGAAGCAGCCGGGGTGGGGGGGAGACACACGTGCCTGAGGTTTGACCAAGAAATCAGAGAGGTGTCATAAGTAGGACCAAGGGGGACTCTGGGTTGTGATTTGTGGGCTTGGGAAACCACTGAGAGTTTGGGACAGAGCAATGACTTGACCACCATGGAGATTGGCAAGTAGGGAGACAGTGGAGTAGGGGACGGGGCAGGGTGGGGACAGTGGAGAGGGCCAAGAGTGCCCAGCACTGGAATCATCTGGAAGCTAGGGAAGGCTGTGGGGGGGGGGGGGTGGAAGGGGAACATACGCCAGGACGACAACCAGCTTATGGCCTAAGCCACATGGAATTGCCGTTAACAGAGAAGGGCCGAGGAGGTGCGGGATGGGGAGGGTGGGGTCTCCACATCAGGCCACAGGGAGGCAGCAGGCCTGGCTGTTAGCACCGAGTTCAGCGGCACAGGGCCAGGAGACCTCAGGGCGAGAGGACTGCGTGCAGTCTGTGTAGAGAGGGCAGCTAAGGCCACGGCAGCAGATAAGATCTCTGGGGGAGTGAGTGGGGCCAGAAGGAGGGCCAGGGCATGTGCCAGGCACCACCCGTCTCAGTGGGTGGCTTACAGTGCTCAGACACCTGCTTAAATTCTCCCCTAACACCCTTTCCAGAAGGCATTACCTTTTTTTTTCTTTCTTTCTCTCTCTCTCTCTTTCTCTTTGGTTTTGGGCCACGCCTAGTGATGCTGGGGTTATTCCTGGCTCTGCACTTAGGAGTTACTCCTGGCGGTGCTCAGGGGACCATATAGGATGCCAGGGATCAAACTAGGTCTGCTGTATGCCGGACAAGCACCCACCCGCTGTACTATCTCTCCTGCCCGCCCCCCCATACCCTATTGTCCTTTTTTTTTTTCCTTCCCTAAGCGAGGTTCAGGAAATTGAAAGGATTGCTAAGTTCCACAGCCTGGCTAGGGGATGTGAGGCCTCAGGCTGCCCCTGTGCTCTTGCTTCTGCTCCAGCCCTTCTGGGCCCTGCTGCACACTGGCTGGGATGACCTTGGGCAAGGTCAGGAGAACAACGGGGCACCCAGCCCAGAGTGACTCAGGCTTTGGCTGTAATTTGCACTTGGAGCTGAGGCTGGCAGTGTGCCATCCTCTCCTGACTGGGGTTCCTTTCCAGCCAGGGAGGTGGGAAGCTTGACTCCCTGGGACCTGGGAAGGACAGGTGTGGGGTGTCTGCCCACCAACCCCCAGATGCCCAGAACCTTGGAATTGGCCACCAAGATGGCCCCCGAGCTCCACTGCTCAATGTCCACTTCCTCTTGCCGAAGTTAAGGGTTAGTGCCCTGATTCCTTGCCAGGACCCAGCAGCTGGGGTTCAGAGAGACTGAGTGGTTTCCCTAAGGTCACAGAGCTAGCACTGGGGCCCAGCCAACAGACAGGATCCCCCGCCCGACGCCGTCCAGTACCGTCTGGGTCACCTCGCCTCTGCTGAATTGTCGGCCAGGCTCGGCCGGTCTCCCGAGCCCACGGCACAGAGGACTGCATTTCTGAGGCCCCTTGGCTCCGAGCCCTGCCAGCCTGACTTGGCAGTCTTGGGTGTTAGGGAGCAGGGTTTCTCCTTCTGGCCTCTCTAGGCCCCAGCTGTGTGGCTTTGCACAAGTTGCCTGACTTCTCTGAACTGGTTTCCACAGCTCCACAACAGAGATGATTGCATCTGCCTCTGCCGTTGTCATGAAGATTAAATGTGAAAGTCCCTGGCACAGGCTCAAAAACCCAGGCTGCACCTTCCCATCTTTCATGTGCTTTCAGAGTTGCAAACGAACAGTCCTGGGGGCAACTACCTTGAGCCCCCAGGAGGGTCCTGCCCTGGCTCGCACTGTGCCAGGCAGACATCAGCCACTGACTGTGCCCCGGAGCGTGCCAATGTCAGCCACTGTGCCCTTGAGCTTATCTCCAGATTGGATCGGGGTGCTGGTGGGCGCACTGGGAAGGGGGCCCTTTGCACTGCTTGCTAATTAGAGGGACCTGTGAGACCCTGCCAGGGCCTGTGCAGATGTTTCTGTGCATGGAACCGTTTTCTGCCTTTCCCCTGACTGCTTTGTGGCCACTCCATCCTCATCCCCGATCTGCCTTTGGACAGAACAGCCTGTGTCCATGGGCCTGTGTCCATGAGCCCGTGCCCCCCAGTGGCTCCCTGCATCAGGGACTGGCTGGCTGAGAGCGGCCCCTGTTTGCACGTGGTCCTGGCGCACACCCAGACTACAAGGCTTTGCACCTGGGGGAAGTGGACGCCCACACCGGCCAGGCCCCCCCTCCCAGAGCTGGGGCACTGGGACCTTCTCCCAGACCGCTGAGGGAATTCCAGCGGCTGACATCCAGATGCTGGGGCTAGAGGCCCGAGAATGTCCCCCGACTCTTTGCCAGCCTTCTGGGGGCAGTGGCAACGGCCAACATGGGCTGACCACTGTCCCTGCCACAGCTGAGCAGCTCCTGTTTCACTCGTGGCTGAGCTCCCGGTGCAGGAATGGGCGCGGCCCCCACTGAGAGGGCAGGGGAGAACCCGGCACTTAGCCTAAACAGGCTGAGAATATGGGAGGCGGAGGGTGGGGAGATAGCACTCGGAGAGGCCCCGGGGCCCCAGGGGGCAGTCGGGGGGCTGTTAATGGGGGATATGTGGCCTCCCTCATCACCTTCCGCCGTCCTCTGTCAGAGACGGATTCAGAAAAGCTCCTAAGAGGACAGTTAGGGCTGCATCTTCTCCACTCTGTCCCTGGGGTGACGTGGGGAGGTGACTGCTTGTTTGCAGAGGGTTCTCAGCATAAGGCACTGACCCCTGTGTGTGACCACTGCCAAGGACATCCGTGGGCACCGGCTCCTGAGACTTTCCCCGCCCCCAGCTCCTTGGGAGAGGCCCAAGGGCCGGTCTCCAGAACTCAGAATGATGGCAGCTGCCGAAGGCCTCAGGGGGCATCTTCCACCTTCCGATGGGAAAGTGGGACTGGGGGACGTCTAAAGCCAGCTGTGGGAGGCCACGTCATGCTTGGCCCTCTGCCCGTGTTCATTCTCATAACAGCATTCTTGGCCCGATCATTTGAGGTCACCCCTCTGTGTCTTCCTTGCGAAATGGTTCTGGCCTCTGAGCTGTGACTGGCTCATCGGGAGGAAGGATGGGGTGGGGGTGGGGGGGGTGGCGGGTAATCAGTCACACTTCAGCCAGTCAACAGAATACCGCACGGGCATAGAAACCGCCAGAGGAGACCTCTGTGCTCTGACGTGGCACGAAAGGGAAGTTGAGGGATGGTCTGATCGCGTGTCATTGAGGCAGTCTGCACATGTGTGCATCTCGTGTCCCATCTGATCGGAGAGACACCGGAGTACTAGCAGGTTTTTCTCGGGTCTCGGGAGAGGGTTCTTCTGTGACACAGTGACCAGGGACACCTATGGCTGTGGCCTGCTGTTGCCTGGCTTTGCGCACAGCCCACCTCCCTGGGGACTAGGCAGACACCCACACGCCATGGCCGAGCCTTGCAGTCTCTGTATTCTTCTGAGGAGGCGTAGGTCTGAAGGGGGGTTGAGTTGCATGCAACCTGGTGGCCCTGAGGGACAGGTGAGGTCATCTCAAGGAAGAAAGAATCAGAGGTGCCAGTAGGTCTTTTGCCCATGGGTGAGGAGGCCTCTCCACTGTACCTCTCCCCCCACCCCCCCCCACACACACACATCTCTCTCCCTTGCATCATCAGTATTTCCAAAGGCCTCTACCAGTGCTGGGCAGGGGATAGGGGCCCACCCCCAACATTACTCAGCTGGTGATGTGGGCCTATTGGTTTCCGTGTGTGGGCATGGCAGTTGGGAGGGGCTCAGACTGCTTAAACCAGGGTTGCTGGGGGTGCTAGGGCCCCACCTGACTGTGCTGGGGGCTGGGCTTGCAGTGCAGGAATAACACTGGGGCCTCAGCCACATGGGCCCTGTACTCCAAAGGCTCTTAAGCTCACTCCCTGGCCTGCATCATCTATTACTTGGGATCCCAGGGCGAGGAAGCACATCACTTGGATAAGCTCCCACCCATGAACTGATCCAGCTGTTCTGATGATGGCCTCAAGCCCTAGAACAGGGGAGGGAGATTTGCACCTCGTTCCTCAAACTTGATATCCTTGAGTGAAACGGCCCTTTACAATAAAGCTGCCACTTTCTCTCAGCTCTAGAGTTCCTTAAATTCGGTACTAACTATGAACAAGTTGGAACTTGATGTTTCCACTTCTGCTCGCAGTGGACACGCCCACGTATCCACTCGCGGTGGGGGCTCTCCATCAGCCACAGCGTGCTGGACCCGTTTCCTGCCTGACACATTCAGTGGAGCGTTGCACAAACTTTATGCCAGGGTGCTGTGACCCTGAGGCGGAAGATGGGGTGAGCAGATAGATGCCCACTCCTAGGGGGCCAGACCTCACTTAGCACCCCAGAGACTCCTGGAAAGGGATTTTGTGGAGGGGACCCCCAATTCTGGGTTCACACGAGGGCACCTCAACTTCAGAGTTCTTCGTGTTCTCCCATTCACCAAACGGGGATACTTATTACCCCCAGAGCGTCCCTGAACTGGCTACCCCCTCCCCATTCATATTCCCGCCTCCTCCCCGTCCACTCCCGCCTTGCCGAGGGCAGTGCGGGTCCTGACCGTGTCCCCCTCTGTTCGCAGGTGGGACACTCGCTGGAGCCGGCCCCAGCATGCTCGCAGAGTGTGGATGAGCCGCGGCCCAGGCCCGGATGCCGCCGGCCCGCGAGGCCCGCACGGCGCGCTAGCCCGCTGACCCGGGGAGCGGAGAGGACGCGCGGGAGGGCGGCCACGGCGCAGGGGCCCGGGGGCCGGGGCTCGGCGCGGCCCGGGGCCACCCTCACGCGGCGCCTGGGCAGGATGACCAGCCTGTTCCGCCGGAGCGGCGGCGGGGGCGGTGGCGGCGGCGGCGGCGGGGGCGCGGCGGGGGCGCGCGGGGGCGCGGCGGGACCCGGACCCCCGGCCGCCGCCGCCGCCGCCGCCGCCGCGCAGGAGCTCAACAACAGCCGGCCCGCGCGCCAGGTCCGCCGCCTGGAGTTCAACCAGGCCATGGACGACTTCAAGACCATGTTCCCCAACCTGGACTACGACATCATCGAGTGCGTGCTGCGCGCCAACAGCGGCGCCGTGGACGCCACCATCGACCAGCTGCTGCAGATGAACCTGGAGGGCGGCGGCGTGTACGAGGACAGCTCCGACTCCGAGGACAGCATCCCCGTGGAGGTAGGCGCAGTTGACCCCGGGCCGGGCCTTGGGGGTCCGGGTGGCGGGGAGGGGGGGCGATGGGTGGCGTGCAGGCGTGCGAGCCCCGATTCAGAGATGATGCTGGTCACAGTTGCAGGCCTGCATCCGCGGGCACCAGCATCACGGCCCGCGTTAAACAGATGTGCGGGCGCGCGCGCGCGAGAGAGGATGAGAATACAGGGGGTTAGGCGCTTGCTTTGTATGGGACCTACTTTGGTTCCATCCCCCACACATGGACCCCGGAGCACTGCCAAGAGTGACTCCTAGAGCACAGAGAAAGGCGTATGCCCTGAGCACCACCAGGTGTGGCCCCCCAAACGGAAGCAACAAAAAGTGTACCCCTGGGACACACACAGGGAGGTGGGGGGAGAGAGAGAGAGAGAGAATAGAGATAAGGCCCCTGCTTTGCCCATGGCAGACCTTGATTCCATCCTATGGCCTCTGAGCACCAGAGGGGTCAGTCCTGAGCTCAGATCCAGAAATAGCTCTAGAGAATCTAGTAGTCCACTTCAACCTCAAAAGAAAAATTGGGGGGGGGGGTGAAGAGTGGCCCCTAGGGCCAGGGATGAGGCTGCATGGGGGAGTAGGCATCTCACATGGCCATAGACAGGTGGGGGGGAGGGCTGAGCAGAGTCCCCCACCCCCGTACACCCAGTGCCAAAAAACGTAGATATCTGGGCCCTCCCCAGTATAGTCCACTGAACCCCAGTTCCAGGCTGACACTTCTGGGTGTCCAGAGGCGGCGACGGTCCTCCCAGACTGGCTCTCAGCCCACGAGTCAGGCAGAGTCATCCAGGAGCAGAAGGTGCCAGAGGGGGGCTTCGTAGGGCAGGGGCAGGGGCGGCTGACGAGGGAAGCGAGGCCGAGTGGGCAGGGCGTGAGCTCGTGCAAAGGCGCAGTGTGCACCAGTCTGCGCCCATCCTCAGAGACCTGGACACCTGCATGGAGCTCCACAGACACCTGTTCTGAGAAGAGTGGGCGGCGTCCCCGGGGCTCGGGGAGCACAACCGAGTGACCTCTGATGGGGCTAAATCCCCTCCCGAGGTGTGCTGGAGGCGGTGAGCAGTCCCCGAGCTGTGCTCTGGGTGCAGGATGAAGGCTGGGGGAGGAGCACCCACCTTCTGGCCCTTACCTACCGTAGTTAAGTACCCCGGGGGGATCCCCTCCCCAGTCTCTGCAGCGGGCACAGCGCACACAGCTTCCCTCTCTCCTGTGGGCTCTCTGGGCCATGCCCCCAGGGACGAGACGGAGCCAGCTCAGGACCCTGAGCTCCACGGCCATGGCACCGGGCACCCTCATTCGAGGTTCAGCTGGACTGTGAGGTGGCACGTGGTCATCCTGACTCCCTTCTTTAGAGGGAGGAAACCTAGACCAAGACCTCCAGAAGCTCTCCACACCACCCTGCCTGCCGCTGTCTACCCCTATCTGTGCTCCAGCCTCTTCCTCCCCTCATGGGGCAGCCTGGGGCTTCTCTCCAGACACTGGGGCAGCTCCAGGGGGCAGAAACATCTGGCTCCATGACATGTCCCCTGAGGCCCTCCCGAGAGAGTCCTAGCACACAGCAGAGGCAGTGAGTGTGTGTGGATTGAATCCATGCTGCTAAAGTCTCAGCACGGATTTTTCTTTTCTTTTTTTTTTTTTTCTTGGTGGGGGAGCCACACCAGGTGATCTCAGTAATTACTCCTGGCGGTGCTCTGGGGACCATGTGGGATGCCAGGGATCAAATCTGGGTCAGCTGTGTGCAAGGCAAGTGCCTTCCTTACCTATTGTCCTAGAGCCCTAGCGTGGATTTCTTTCGTTTCCTCTCCCCGGACCTGGCCCACTCCTTCCGTCTGCCAGGATTAGCTAGAGGAGGGAGTCTTGGGATTCCCCAGTTCTGGAGGGTGTGCTTGAGAGGGGGTGGGAGGGGATACATCCTTTAGGTGTGATACGAAAGGAAGGTTCTCTGTGAACTTTGGCCCCTGCCACGGGCATTTTTGCGTGCTCTGCAGTGGGGGGTCCTGTCTCCTGCTTTGTCTGTGCCCTTGGCAGACCTGGGAGCCTCCTGGGCTGCCCCACCCCCGACGCGGGCCTGTGCTGTGTGTGCTTCTGCTTTTCTAAGAATCCTGCATTCCAGAAGGAGCCCCTTCATGGAAACCCCCGCCCCCCTCCTTGGCTGTTTCCCCGGCCTCCCACCTTTGGAGTGCTGCCTGGGCCCCTTGGCAGACAGTGCCTGAGCCAGCGAAAGTGCAGTGGGAAATTGATGGGCAGCACTCTGGAATGGCGAGAGCTGCTGACTGGGAGAAGCCTCGCTCAGGGGGCTGCGGGTGGGGGTGCCGTCATCCCCAGCCCAGTCCCGGGCCCCCCGGCACCTGGCAGGCATCCATCACCACATGGAGTTAAGCCAGGAGGCGCAGAGCTGAGCCCTGCAGCACCTAAAAAGCCACAAGAAATGGCCCCATTGAAGCCGGGGTGGCGGAGCCCCAAAACATAGCCGGGGTGGCCCTCCCTGGAGACCAGGGCAGACTTCCCGGAGCGTGCCTGGCTTGCCGCCCGCCCCGGCCTTTCCTCATTCTGCTCCCAAAGCTTTGCTGCCTTTGATTCCCTACCCCGGGGGGCTGCGGCGGGGGTGTGGGGTTGAGCCAGAGTAGCTCCCAGGGGGGCAGGGTGGGGGGGGTGTTACGAGGGCAGGCCACCATCAGATTCGGGACAGCTTCCTTCCAAGAGCGATTCCTGCTCAGCTCTCCCCTCCTTGCCCGTCTCGCTGAGGTCAGCCTTGGGGGGTCGCTGCGAGGGAGGAGAGGGCCTCAAGCCCAGCCTGGCCCCCGTCCCTCAGAACAGGCGCTCCGGGGAGCAGAGCCCACAGTGGGGGCGCGAGCAGGAGCATAACCCACGGAGCTCCCTCGCGCTCCTTTCCCGCTGCCGGTGGAAATCTGGGCTAAGCAGAGCCGTGGCCTGCAGCATTCTTCTTCTGCAAGAGCGTCTGTTAAATGCTTCTACCTCAAAGGAAAGAATGTCAGCGCATTCCGGGACAGGGGGCCTCACTGGGTCAGGCTGCTGTTTGTGTGGGAGAGAGAGAGAGAAAGAGAAAGAGAGAGAAAGAGAGAATGTGTGTCTGAGTATGTGTGTGTATGTGTGTGAGTGTGTGTGTATGTTGTGAGTATGTGTGTGAATGTGTGTGAGTGTGTGTGAGTATGCGTGTATAAGTGTGTGTGTGAGTGTGCGTGTGTGTGAGTGTGTGTGAATGTGTGTGTGTGAGTGTATGTGTGTGTGTGTGTGCGTGCGCATGTGTGGGCATCTGTGCACTGACGATGATCACTGAGCCCAACCCACCCCAAGCCCTGAGCCCAGGCTCAGGCTCAGGCTCAGGTCAGAGAGTGCCAGCCTAGCCCAGGCTTGCAGGAGGCAGCTTAGTGGCCTCAGCAGACTCACTTGGGGTTGAAATGTGGGGCTGATTAAGAGCCTCTGAGCCCTGGCCTTGTTCTTTGGTCATAGGGAGGAGGGGAGCAAGGGGAAGGAGAGGCAAGCAGGCTGTGTTTGGCTTGGAGTCTCCTGTCTGATGGCTGCCTCCTGCCCCATCTGTGGACCTTTGGGGAAGGGCCCAGGTCAGTCCAGGTAGCAGGAAGCCAGGTCAGCAGAGGAGGAGGAACCCTTGTGGAGAACAGGTCTAAGTAGACGACTCGGTTCTAGAAACAGTGTGTAGGGCAGAAGAAATAACTCTGGGGCGCGACGCTCGCCTTGTCTCCACCAGCCCCAGTTCAAACCCCTGACACTGCTCCTGGTTCCCTGAGCACCACTAGGGGAGACGCCTGAGCACAGAAACAGGAGTAAGCCCTGGGCACTGCCGGGTGTGGCACACGCCCACCTACTGCAACTGAATGTGTGGTGTCATTCAAGAAGCCTTGTCAGCCTGGCCTCATCTGTAAAATGGGAACCATCCTTTGCTGCCTGCCAGGCTGGATGAGATGAAGTGAGATCACGTGTGTGGAAAAACTCTTAAGAGACAACATGAATGATGCTCAGGTTGTTGTTTTTAACCAAAAGTAACACATGGGCCCGGGGAGAGGGCTTGAAGTGCTGTGCATGTGCTGTGTATTAAAGAGTCCTGGGTTTGGGGGGCAGAGGAATAGTGCAGGGGGTAAGACACCTGCGTTGGATATAGCTGATCCCAGTTCATACCCCAGCACAGGATCCCCGAAACACCACCAGAGTGATCCCTGAGCATAGACCCAGGAGTAAAACCCGAAGCACCACGGGGTGGCCAGAAAACCAAACAACAATAGGGGCTCTGGTCTGATGCCTATTGCCACCTGGTCTACTGAGCACTACTAGTGCTAGCAGCAGCCCCTGAGCACTGAAGAATAAAGGAGAGAGGGAGGGAGGGAAGAAGGAAGGTAGGAGTCCAGATGTGCAGTTTCACCAGTCCCCAGGTCAAAAAGCATCAGCAGAGGCTGGACCAATAGTACAGCAAGCAGGGCACTTGCCTTGCACATAGCTGACTCAAGTTCGAGCCCCAGCATCCTGTATGGTCCTCTGAGCACCACCAGGAGTAATTCCTGAGTGCAGAGACAGGAGTAACCCCTGAGCATCGCCAGCTGTGACCCAAAGCCAATAATAAAAAAAACTCATCAACAGAGCCTGCAGTTCCCCACCCCCTCCCCACCCACCTCTCCAACCGCTTTTCTAAGTAGCTCAGACTTAAGTCACTCGGATTCTTGTCCCCTCACCCCCCCATTTTTTCATCTTTGAGCCACACCAGTGGTGCTCTGGGGATGCTCCTGCTTGGTGCTCAGGGACTGGGCAACGTGGGGGACTGAGGCAGGGCTCAGGCTGCAGTCTCTGGAGCATCTCTCTGGCCTGGTTTCCCTTACTTTGGAGTTTAGGGTGGCTAGTCCTGCTCTGAATATGCCTTGGGCGACTCGCACTCTCCTGTGTGTTAAGTAGCTTGGTTTTTTTTTTTTTTGGTGTTTTTTTTTTAATTTTTTTTTTTTTATGGTTTTTGGGTCATACCTGGTGATGCTCAGGGGTTGCTCCTGGCTTTGCACTCAGGAATTTCTCCTGGAAGTGCTCAGGGCACCATTTGAGATGTTGGGAATCGAACCAGGGTCAGCTGTGTGCAAGGCAAACGCAGTACCCGCGGTGCTATCGCTCTGGCCCCGTGTTAAGTAGCTTGGATGGACAGAGCGGCCGTAAAGGTAGCCATGCCTTTTGCTTCAGTATGTGAAGCCACAACAAGAGTGCAGAGTGGGACTTGCGTGACCTCACATGCCCCCAGCGAGGTGGGAGGGATCTCTGGCTCCACATCCTTGCCCCTACCCTTGCTTTTGTCTGGCTTAGTTCAATTCCAGGCTGTCTTAGTTCAATCCAAATGTTTTGTTTTGTGGCCACACCTATTGATGCTCAGGGGTTACCCCTGGTTCTGCACTCAAGAATAACTCCTGGCGGTGCTCAGGGGACCATATGGGATGCTGGGGGTTGTGGAAGGCAAACACTCTTTCTGCTGTACTATGGTTCCGGCCCAAAGGCAGGCAATGTTAACATTTCTCTCTCGCTCTTTTTTTTTTCCTTTTTGGGTCACACCCGGTGATGCACAGGGGTTACTCCTGACTTTGCACTCAGGAATGATTCCTGGCGGTGCTCGGGGGACCATATGGGATGCCGGAAATCAAATCCGGGTCGGCCGCATGCAAGGCAAACACCCTACCCTCTGTGCTATTGCTCTCTCTTTAATCATTTGTTTTTGGGTCATATCCCGCGGTACTCAGGGCTCAGGGGACAATATGGGGTGCCGGGGATCAAACCTGGGTTAGCTGTGTGCAAGGCAGGTTCCCTACCTGCTGCTGTATTCTCGGTCAGGCCCCACCATTTCTCTCTCTGTTGTCTCTGATACAGATCTTGGAGAGGACTTTGGAGCCCGACAGCTCGGATGAGGAGCCCCCGCCCGTGTACTCCCCGCCAGCCTACCACATGCACATGTTCGACAGGCCCTACCCACTGGCTCCCCCCACGCCACCTCCACGGTGAGGGCCCACCTGTCTCAGTAGGCGGGGGGTGGGACGGGGAGGGCTGGGGGCGAGTAGAAACAGCAGGAAACTAGGCTGGACCCCTCTGTGTGTTACTATACCAAAAGTGGGTTTCTGGTGCTACCAGAGATGGTCTCTCCAGCTTTCCAGAACCTTCCAGGGCACAGTGGTAGACACGCCTCATTCACGTGAGGTCTTCTGATTATGCCTGGGAACAGCAGCAAAAGTGGTGGAGGAGGGATTGTGAGAACAAACATCCAGGCAGTCGCTACTTTATGGAGATGCCATGTGAAATTTGGTAAGAGTCAGGGAAGTGAGGCTCAGCGTCTCCTGGCCAGGGGCCTGTGGGATGTGAAAGAGAAGCAGTCCGTGGAGGGTGGCCCACACGGTGTGTTCTCCCCACCTCGCACTCCCCTGGTCCCCAGGACTGAAGGAAGGCAATCCTGTTTCCCATTCCTGCCCCAGGCGGTTCGGAAGCAGGGGGAGCCCGCAGTCTCTTTGCTCCGGGATGGTTTGCAACGCATTCCTAGAGGTGTGTTCCGAGTCAAGCACGTTATAATTTGGGGGTTTATAATAAACCCAGGGAGTAAGGTGCTTGCCTTGCATACAACCAACCCCAGTTAGTTTGTTTTTTTTTTTTGCTTTGGGATTACACCCAGCGATGCTCAGGCCTTACTCCTGGCTCTGGACTCAGGAATTACTTCTGGCAGTGCACAGGGGACCATATGGGATGCCGGGAATTGAACCTGGGTCGGTCTCGTGTAAGGCAAGCGCCCTCCCCACTGTTCTATCTCTCAAGCTCCATCCAACCCATTAGATCTCTGATACCACAGTATTCCCCAAGCACTGCCAGGGGTGACTCCTGAGCACAGAACTCGGAATAGTCCCTGAGCACCACCAGGTGTGGCCCAGCCCAGCTGGCCCTGGGGCCCTGGCTCAGAGATGCTGTCTTCTCCTGGTTCCTCACTAGATGTGGTTGAGTGGGCTGGGGCGGCTTCCTCTTGGCCAGAACACTGTTTCTCAAAGTGGGCAAGTCCCCTGGGGGTGTGGGATCAGCCGCTGGTACTCAGAGAAGTGAGGAATCGTTTTCTCTTTACATACAGAAGGTAGATTGGGGGCTTGGAGGGGCTGCTTGTGTTTCTTTTTCTGAGAATAGGGCGACAGGCCCAATAAGTTCGGAAATCTCTGTCCCAGGGGAAGAAGAGGTCAGGGGGCCAGAGAGATGGTGCAGTGGACAAGCCCCTGCTTTGCTTGTGGCTGACTCTTGTTTGAATTCTCAGCATTGCATATGGTCCCCCGCCCACACACACCACCAGGAGTGACCCAAGTGCAGAAATAAGCCCTGAGCACACCCAGATGTGGGCCCCAAGCCCCGCCCCCGCCCCTCAAATAAATAAAAGGGGGGTCAGGGGACTGGTTCCAGTAGGTTATTCCTTCTGGGCATCCTGGGGGTACCCCAAGGCCGCAGTGGGGAGCCTGCTGCCATTCAGGTCCGTGTCACTGAGTGCTCTGCCAGCCATGGGGGCCCAGCCCCAACATGTCCCATTGTTGGACTCGCCAGGATACAGACACGGTGGCCCCTTCCCTCCTCACTTGGAGAGGCTGGGCAGCGGCCCCGGGGTTTCCCACCACCCTGCCTCGGTGTCCTGTGGGGACACCGAGAGCAGCTCCAGAGCCAGTGCCCCCCCCCCCCGCCCCCAGCCTGGGCAGGGGCAGGGGCAGAGCGTGGATTGCAGGGGACAGTCCTTGATGAGGTGGGGAGGGAGGCGGGGAGTTGCGTGCAGAGTGAAGGCTCTGGGAAGGAAGGGTCACAGCCCTGTGAGTCAAGCGTCTTCTCTTTTTAGTATTTCTGGGCACTCCTTGGTGTGAGGCAGAGCGGTGCTGTCTACTTCTCAGAGGCAGCGCTGCACTGAGGCTGTAAGCAAGCGAGCATGCTGGAATCCACGTCGCGCCCACCCCCTCTCGCCCTTACTCAGCTTAGCTGCTCAGCTGCTGTGAGGTGAAGGAAGGGCTGGGCCTCATCCGGACGGGCACCCCAGTTGGGCAGAAGTGACCTCCGCACTTGGTCAAGGCTTGGGAGGTCTCGTTCGGACCCTGTGACTTCAGGCAAGGGAAGGTCCTTGCCTGAGCTCCCGGGCCCGAACCGGGAAAAGAGAACTTGAGTGGTGCGGCCCAGCAGAGGCGGAGTGCGTTCCCTTTCCCGCCTTCCTTCAGCTGCCTAACTTCTGATTCTTTAGGTGCCTCTGCTGTCTGGCCTCGGGCTCACTACTTAACCTCTCTGAGCTTCGCTTGCCTCATCTGTGAAATGGGAATACTAATGCCCGCCTCTGCACTGTTGTGAGGATTGAATGAGATGTTGTGTGTGGAGCCCTTAGCACAGTGCCAGGTATGGACCAGAACTCAGTCGGTGCTTTGCTGCGCCTTCCTATCCCGCGCTGCCTGCTGAGGTCAGCGTTTACTTGGGCTAGGGTGACACTTGCAACCAGGGCCAGTGTTAAGAGCCGGGCCTGCCCTGAGTGGCGCCCCTCCCCTCCAAGAGGGACCTTCAAGACCCAGACCCCCTCCCTCGGCCATGTCCAGGGCCTCCCTCAGTCTCTGCATCCCACGTTTACTGAGTCACCTGCGGTTGTGCGGGTGTGGAGCTGCGGGTGCGATGTGGAGGGATTCAGCCCTGCCTTGATCAGAGATCAGAGGCGGAGGGAAGACCCGGGGCAGGGTGCCAGGAAGGCTGCCTGGAGGTACTGGTGGGCACACTGGGCTGTGAGGCCATGGGCAGGCAGATGGCAAGACACACAGTAGCACATGTAAGGCCTGGAGGACCCCAGGGTGGGGCTGGACCTGGGGATAGCGAGGACAGAACTTGGGGAGCTCCAGGAAGAATCCGTCATACTGAGTACGTCTTCTGAGGAGCCTGACCTCGCCCCGGGGGCTGAGGGTGGACAGTGCTGTGAGCAGGGCCGTGTTCCGGAACATTGCAGAAGTTTCCCTCTGACTGTGGGGTTTGGGGAGGAATGGGCCTTGGACTCTGCAGTTCTGGGAGCCTGTGAGACATGGAACAGGGACCAGAGGTGAGATGCAGTGGGGGATGGTTACTGGACCTGCTGGCCCTCAGTGGCCACGTCTTCCACCTGAAATCGTGCCTGGCAGGTTTTTTCTCTGAAATCCTTCTAGGGATGTGAGGGGATAATGAGGTTTGGGGAGTGCAGGGCTGGAGGCTCTGGGCTGGGATGGCCCGAGAGGCTCTACTGAAGGTCAGAGGGACGCTCGGTGCTGCCCCCTGCTGTCTCCCCCCCTCCCCCCTTGAAACCACAATCCTGGAAGGTTTTGCTGGCCCCTCATTGCAGACATTCCTCAGTGACCACAGCCATGCAGCCTGGGCTCAGGCCTCCCACCCCCGCCCGGGCGCGGGCAGCTGTGGGCTGACCTCATGTGGCCGCTTCGCCAGCACCAGAGAACCCTCGCGTGCGCCGCGGAGACCCAGACTTGGGCTCTTCCGAACAAATGGGTGCAGGGGTTCAGGGTGTGTCTGGTGGTGCGGGGGAGGGGTGCCCAAAGGAGGACTTTGACCAGGATGCCTCCAGGCTGGGGTCCATCAAAGGTGGGCCTCAAGCCCCCTAGCCCACCTGGTCTCAGACCAGGGAGGGTGGCGGGAAGAGAGAAAGAGAGCAAAAATGAGGCCTCGGAGCTTTCCAGAACCCTCTTCCCTGGCGCGGGCCAGCTCAGAACGTGCGTCTGCATCTCTGCACGCGGCCCGGCCCGGCCTGGGCTTCCCTGGGCGCCCGGAGGCCGGCACTTAGCAGCTTGTTCCACCGGCTGCTGCCGCCCTCAGCCGC
The DNA here is from genome assembly GCF_029834395.1 of Sorex fumeus. Lineage (NCBI taxonomy): Eukaryota > Metazoa > Chordata > Mammalia > Eulipotyphla > Soricidae > Sorex > Sorex fumeus. Next base: position 61,925,512 of record NW_026606120.1, read on the forward strand.
TCCCCCTCGCCCCCGCCAGGCCACCCGCCCAAAATAGAAAAGGAAAGGAAGTTATTTCTATAGTCGGCAGCCCGGAAAAGCTCCCTCCCGCGAGGGGGCGGCGGGATTCCTGAAGCACGAGCCCGAATCAAAGCCTGGTCTGCGCCCCCGCCCCACGGCCGCTGTGCGCGGGCGTGTCCTTCCCCCAGGCAGCCGCGCACGTGGCCTGCGGTTGCCACGCAGAGGGGCTGCCCAGCCCAGTGCAATGGGGGGGAAGCTGCTGCCCTGCGCCCAGGGGGGTCAGGAAGGGTGCGTGCTGCCCTTCCCCCTCCCCAGCCACAACACACAACACTCCCCACCCCCTGCACCTGCACACCTCCCCAGGGCGCACCTCCGGGGGACCTGGCCACCAGGGAACCCAACTTTCCTCTGCAGCCCCCAAGTGCGGATCGAAGCCCTGAATCACAACCGGGTTCCTCACCCGGCCTCACCTGGGGCTCCTGGCGGCTTGGCCAGGAGGCTGCAATTTCTTTTTCTTTTTTTTTTGCTTTTTGTTTTTTTGGTCACACCCAGCAATGCTCAGGGGTTACTCCTGGCTCTGCACTCAGGAATTACTCCTGGCAGTGCTTGGGGGACCCTATGGGATGCCCGGGATCAAACCCAGGTAGGCCGTATGCAAGGCAAATGCCCTACCAGCTGTATTATCGCTCCGGCCCCGAGGCTGCAGTTTCTCCGTGTGGAAATGGAGCCCACTCCCCTGGAGAATGCCTGAATCTGGGCTGCCCACTCTAGCCCTGACAGACCCACATTCAGGGCGATTGCTCCCTGGGCTCACACCTGTCCCCCAGCTGCCATGGGTGTTGGGGACACCGTAGAGAGGCATGCAGCTCCCCCTGTCTGGAGAGGAGCCTCATAAACATCCCTGTCTAACTCCACTCAGGGCCCAGACATGGCACAGCGGTTTATACTGCCTACCCTGCACATGGCCCACCTTGGTTTAATTCCCAGCCTCTGGCACCTCTGGGTGTGGCCCAAACGGGCTCCCAGGCTCAAATAAAGAAACCCACTGGGCCCAGCCAGAGCGAGCACCAGGACAGCACTTACTGGGGTCAGAACCAGCAGAGCCGTGTGCTCCTGGCTGCAGGGGTGAGACCTGGGTGAAACCTGGGTGAGGGATGTGAGGGAGCTCTTGATTCATTGGATGCAGGCCCTGGGATCCAGGGGGGCGGGCAGGATCAGGGTCCTACGTGGGATGCTGGCATGGGGGGCTGGGACCCCCGGGTCTTAATTTCCAACTCACGGTCGCCTCTCTCTCTCCAGCATCGACCTGCAGAGCTGCGGACCCCCTTCCAGCCAGAGGCGCTACAGGAACTGGAATCCCCCCCTGTTGGGTAGCCTCCCCGAGGACTTCCTGCGGATCCTCCCTCAGCAGCTGGACAGTGTCCAGGTAATGGGGGGAGGGGAGGGCTGCCCCCCAGCAGCTCGGTTGGTTGTGCGGTCAGTCAGTCAGAGCCAACCAGTTCGGCTTCCCTGGTGTCAGGGGAGGCTGAATGACTTCCCTGGCCTCATTCAAAGTGAAAGATAGGCGGATGCAGAGCTGCAGTTCCTGCCTGCGCCTGGCGGCTTCCTCTTCCAGCGAGGAAGGTGACAGCTCTGAGAGGCTCTCTGGCTGCCACTGTCACCCCAGGCTGGCAGGCAGCGGGGGTGGGGATCCCTCTCCGCCTGCCCGCCTGCCCGTGACTGGCTGCCACATCCCAGTTCCCTCCCTCGCATGGACCAGGGTTTCCCTGAGGTGGCTGGTGCAGGAGAGATCTAGGAACCAGCCGCAGCTCTGAGCAGTTTGTGGTCCTTGTTGGGATGCGGGGGTGAAGGGGGCTGCAGGTGGAGGCGGGCGGAGAGTGGTTGGATGCCTTTTGCTGCCCACTGGCCGAGGGGTTCTAGCAGATCAGGGTGGGTTTGGGCTGACCACTAGCTCCCTGGGCCAGGTGCAGGCCCCAGGGTGCCCCTGGAGGACCCTCGGAAAGGTGTGCCTGCCTGTGGTGGGGCCATGCCCTTACAAATAGGCCCGAAACATGCTTGTCCCCCCCCCCCCCACTCCAGGGCAGCGCTGGGGGCTCCAAGCCCAGGAGTGGAGAGGGAGGCCCAGGGCCCCGCGACCAGGACAGCCGCTGGAAGCAGTACCTGGAGGACGAGAGGATCGCGCTGTTCCTGCAGAATGAGGAGTTCATGAAGGAGCTGCAGCGGAATCGCGACTTCCTCCTGGCCCTGGAGCGAGGTGGGGCAGGAGCACAGGAGCGCCGGGGGCAGGAGGCTCTGTCCTGCTAAGACAGGCCCACCAGGCTGTCCTCAGGGAGCCCCAGAGTTTGGAGGGTCAGAGGATCTGAGAGTCACCGCTCTCCTCTCCTTCCTGCTCTGCCCCAGGCTCTGGCCTTGGAGTAACAAAAACAACGGGGGGGCCCCCCGGGGTGCCTCCCTGGGTGGGGGTGTGAGAGCAGGGGCTTGAGGTCTGGGGGCCTGGACTCTCTCCCCAGCTTGCCTGCCCTTCCTCTCCTTCAGGATGAGGGTATGTTGGGTGGGGTAGAGTGAGAGGGCTGAGAAGCCTCACACGTGAGGGAGGGCATGTGAGTGTGTGTCTGTGTCAGTGTAAGGGTTGGTGACATGAGTGTTGCATGTGAGTGTGTATGAGAGTACAAGAGGGCAGGTGTGAGTGTGAATGTTATGTTTCTGTGTGTCTGCTGTACGCTGGGAGTCTGTTAGTGTGTCCCTCTGGTGTGTGTTTGTGGGTGTGCCTCTTGTACTGTGTGAGTGCATCTCTGTTGTGTGTATCTGTTGTGTGTGTGACTATTGTGTGTATCTGTGTTGTACTATGTTCAGTGTGTCTGTTGTATGTTTGTGTGGAAGAGAGAGAGAGAGAAAGAGAGAGAGCACGCAAACACGCTGAGGTCACGGCCACAAGTCAGCCTGGGCAGCAAAGGGCCTTTTCCCTGGTACAGGAGGTGGACTGCCCATCTCTCATGTCCAGGCAGTTGTCAGGGTGGGTGTTGAGCTCCACACAGTGAGTCCTCTGAGAGTGGTGGACATAGTGAACTCTCACTTTGTGGGTCCCCGGGGGCTGTGGCCTTGGCCACCTCCTGCTTCTCAGCTCGGCCGGCCATTGAGCGTCCAGGCGCTGATCTCCCTGACCAGGATGTTGCACTTTCCAGATCGATTGAAATACGAGTCCCAGAAATCCAGGTCCAGCAGTGTGGCTGTGGGAAGTGACTTTGGCTTGGCCTCTGCTGTCCCAGGTAATGGCGCCTTCGTGGTGGAGAGGTCTGGGGGGGACAGGGGCACCACCCTGACTGTGCTTGGCGTATGTGGAGAGCAGGGGAGGGTGGGAAGCTTAGGCCCCACCCACCCCCACCAGATCACCGCGGTGAGGTGACCCTCCATGCAGCAGCCCTGGCTTCTTACCAGCCCACGCTGCCTGGAGCCCCCTGTGCCCAGTGTCCCTGGGAGGAGGGTGTAGGAAGTATTCTGTCCTCAGGAAGCTTCCCGTCTGGGGCAAGGGCGGAGATATGGCCGACAAAGTAAAACAGATCTATAGATGTGAGGCGCAGATGTGTATTAAACAAATGTGTGATGAGAAGGATAGGACTCATCTGGGAAGGGCCCATTTGCCCCTGGGGTCATTCATTCGCTAGCGAATGTCTCCTCTGGGACAGGCCCTGCCCGAATATTGGAGAATTTTGAATAAGGTACAAGAAGCAAGAATTGCCTCCGAAGCAGGCCAGTTCTGGCTCAGAACCCTCCTTGGCTGAAGAGGATGGGGGGGGGGGGGGGGGGGAACAGCAGCTATTTGGGGGTGGGGCTTGAATGGGGTGGAGCTAAAGCTGGGAAGAGGGGCAGAGGCCAGGAGACTCATCCATGGACCCAGCTTTTGTGCACCAGTGTGTACCACAGACGTTATCAGCCTGCACCACCCCCGCACACACCCTCTGTCCCCCCCGCCACTAGCCAGACCTCAGAGGAAGTACCAGATGCTTATGTGCCCAAGAGAGCTTCTCGGAACTGGCATGGGGTTGTGGACACAGCGACTGGGCATTGGGCCCATCGCCATCCCGAGAGAGAAGCTTCCAGGGAGGGGATTCGTACTTGACAGGCGGGGCGCCGCGAGGCATGACCTCCTGTCCTTGATCCTGGAGGAGGGCGTGACACCAGGGCTGCCCAGATGGATCAGAATAGCCGGCAGGGAGTGACTTGGCAGGCAGGGACTGGCTGCTTTGCAGGATGCACAGCAGGGGCTTTGGGAGGCCACTGGGGGGCTCCAGGGGGTGCTGAGTGAGCGGGAGACCGTGGCGCCCCTCTGGGACGGGCCCTGCCTTCACACCCACCGGTGCCTTGTCTCACAAGTCTGAAACTCCTTAGCACTGAGTCTGTCTGGCGAGGTTCAGTGCTTGCCCCTTTGCCCGCAGCAGCTGTCTCAGTCACCTCTCACTGTGGGGGTGAGTGGCAGGTGCCAGGCTGGTGACTTTTTTTTTTTTTTTGCTTTTTGCTTTCTGGGACACACCTGGCGATGCACAGGGGTTACTCCTGGCTTTGCACTCAGGAATTACCCCCTGGTAGTGCTCAGGGGACCATATGGGATGCTGGGAATCGAACCCAGGTCAGCCGCGTTCAAGGCAAATGCCCTACCCACTGTGCTATCGCTCCAGCCCCTGGGCTGGTGACTGTTGAACAGTCCCTTTCGGGATCCCAGGGGCGGCCCCGTGCAGGGCCTGGCAATTGATTCATGAGGTGTCAGTATTCCCATGGTGGCTGATTCCGAGACAGCTCAGGGAACTGTGAAGGGTTCGGGAGTTCTCCCAGGGAACCGGCTGTGCACAGATGCAGTGGGGCTCCCTCCCTTCCTGGGGGTCCTCCTCGCTTGGAAGGAAGCGCCCTCCTGCTTAGGAACCGTCCTGCTCCTTCCCAAGTGGAAGGCAGGGGCTGAACCCAGCCGCCAGGGGGCCGCCCCTTCCCCCCACCCCCTCCTGCTCACCCGACCCCCCTTCCTGGGGCCTCAGCACCCACCATTCTCCCTCTGCTTCCAGGAGCCAGCGACGCCAACCCCAGCGCGTCTGAAGATGCCTTGTTCAGAGACAAGTTGAAACACATGGGGAAATGTGAGTCGGGCCCGCTGCTTGGCCCACTCTTGGTGAACCCAAGAGCCGTTTTCATCCCAGCCCGACCCCCCTCAGCCCTCCCGCCCGGCTTTACTCCCCACAGCTGAGTCTGAGACAAATTAAGTTTTAAATCCTCTCGGGCCAGCTGGCTGCAGAACGATCACGTGCTCGCCGCCGCAGTTTTACTGTTGACAGACCGTGTCCTGCTGGGGCAAGTGCAGGGACCCCCCTGCCCCTCCCCCCCCCCCCCCCCCCCCCCCCGTGTGCTTGGCCTGCTCTGCTCGCCTGATGCGGGGCAGGCCTGAGGCCGCGGCTCAGTGACCTTTTCCACCGAGTCCCACTTGCCTCCCGGCAGACACGCAGCCCCGGGGGCACCAGACGATCTCTCCCGGCTCCATTTCAGGGAAAATCTCGGATTAGTCATGGAAATCCCAGAACGGGCTCTGGAGGGGGGCCTGGGGGGGGAGATGTGGGGTACACAGCCAGCCGACAGGAAAGCCAAGATGCCTGTTACGGGCGGGGGCAGCCGGGGTACCCGGATCTTGGGCAGCCGGCAGCCCGGCCTGGGCCCTGCTCCAGGTGGCCTGTGCTGCCCCTACAGGCTGACTCAGGATTGCAGCCTGCCGACCTGGCCAGACTTACGCTGCTCTTCTCTAGGACCGCTCCCCCACCCCCCCACCTTCCCACCCAACACCCCCCACCCCCCACCCCGGCTTCCTGGGCTAGCATCTCTCTGGTGCTCACGAGTGTCTCTTCCCCCAGCCACCCGGAAGAAGCTGTTTGAACTAGCCAGGGCCTTCTCGGAGAAAACCAAGATGAGGAAGTCCAAAAGGAAACACTTGTTGAAGCATCAGCCGTATCCTTTCTGGCGTGGGGACTCTGGAGCCCACTTTCCAGCACGTGGGTGGCCTTGTCTCTCGGACATAGTGGAGGTGGGGGTGGGGGTCGCCGCACCTCAGGATTCCTCCTCAGGGTGCTGGAGTTGGCCTCGAGCTCTTTGATTGCCTCTGGGAGGGGGGAGGGATGCTCAGCCCTCTTGGCAGAAGACCTGGATCAACCCTGGAGAGTTTTCTCATTTCTCTAGTGCAGTTTCCCTCCCCCAGGGGTAGGCCCCCAAGGTACTGACAGGTGACATGGGGGAGAGGGAGTGACACAGTGGGAGCCTCAGGGACAAGGGGCCAGGGACCACTGAAGGACACAAGGTCAGAGGGGGTGCACTTGGCAGAGGAGTCATGCTCCTGCTGGACAGTTGTCTGCGTCGTGCCTCCTCGGTCCCAGTGCCTTGGCCCCACCTTTCGTGTTCAGAAGTGAAAAATAAGATTTCCACTCCTCGGTTTTCGGACCACCGTTAGCAGTGTGCGGGGGATGAGTGGGTGCCGGGGGTTGGACCCAGGCCTCCCACAAGCTCTGTTACGTGCTCATCAGCCCACTCAGGTGCCTTCACCCTCATGGTCCGTGTTTTAGTTTTATTCATTTTTTGGGTTTCTGGGCCACACCCAGAGGTGCTCGGGGTTGCTCCTGGCCCTGCACTCAGGAATCACTCCTGGTGGTGCATGGGGGACCCCATGGGATGTCAGGATGTCGGTCGGCCACGCACAAGGCAAGCACTCTCCCGCTGTGCTGTCTCTCCAGCCCCCGTGTTCCCTGTTTCCACTCAGCCCATCCACACAGTTCTGACAGTGCCCAGGACACACAAAACTGAGCAGGGGGAAGGCCACTTCACTGTCCCCAGGTTACGGGGGGTTGAGAGTCGGGTCCTGACTGTTGAGCTGACCCCAGGAAACGGCTGGGGCGGGGTGAGGGGTGGCAGAGCCTGTGAGCCCCAGGGTGGGGAGCGGGGAGGCAGGGGCAGGAGGCCGGGACAGCGCGGAGACAGCCGGTTCCCACCCATGCCCGGGACTCTCTTCCTGAACAGCCCACAGATTGGGAGCTGCAGCGTCAACAGCCAATCTCCTGGACGACGTGGAGGGCCACCCCTGTGGTGAGGGGACATCCTGGGTGGGCCCATGCGGTCATGGTGGGGACCCCTGATGGACAGAGAAAAGGGGCCTCCCATCTGGCCCCCAGTATTCCTTACTCCCCTTTGAAAGGTGCCCTGGTGGGCCATCCACTCTGGCCTCTCACAGCGCTGCAGAGCCAGGTCCAGTTCCAGGCTGGGAGGCGGTAGATAGGCCTCCACGCAGGGAGGGGGACAGCTGGAGAAGCAAGGACTGGGCAGGTCCCATCCGGGTCTGCAGCTGTGAGCTCGCCTCCTTTCCTGGGGGCCCCCCGAGCCTCCTGCCACACAGAGGGTTCTGTGGTGGCCAGGCTGCGCCCGGAAACAAGGGCTCAGAAGAGCGTCGTGGGGGTGGATTGATAGTACAGCGGGTAGGGCATTTGCCTTGCACGCAGCCGACCCGGGTTCAATTCCCAGCATCCCATATGGTCCCCCGAGCACCGCCAGGAGTAATTCCTGAGTACAGAGCCTGGAGTAACCCCTGAGCATTGCCAGATGTGAGCCAAAAACCAAAAAAAAAAAAAAAAATAAGAAGAGCGTCGTGCGTGGCTGTCCCGTGGACACTCTGCTTCTCTGCCCCCCTCCAGAGATGCAGGGAGATGCTTCCGGGTGCCTGCGGAAGGATGGAGCTGCCCGACACCTCGGCGTCCTCCTCCTGCTCCGGGCCTCCTGCATCTCCTCCAGGCACAGGCGTGCACCCCCTGTCCCCTCCCCCCCAGCAGAGCGGGGCACAGGGAGTTGGCACCAGGTCAGGTCGGGACAGGCCCGAGCTGGCCGCAGGCTGCAGCTGAATCTACTTCCCTCTGCTTTTCAGATGAGGACTCCCGGAGCAGGCGACAGGAGGGCCCCAAGGCGGAGGACAGCCTCAGAGAAGGGCAGTAGGAGGTAAGGCCTGGCTTCCCGCTACCAGGGGCCTGAGACACTGGGCTCAGGCAGCTGGATGGCACAAGGTGTGGCGTTCTCCCCTGGGGGCTCTGACCAAGGACATTAGGATTCTTATACTTGTGTTTTTCTTTCTTTTTATTTTTTTTTTTTGTTTTTTGGGGCGATGCTCACATGGGCTTACTCCTGGCTCTGCACTCAGGAATTACTCCTGGTGGTGTTCAGGGGACCATATGGGATCCCGGGGATTGAACCCGGGCCCACTGCGTACAAGGCAAGCGCCTACCCACTATACTATCACACTGACCCTATTTGGTTTTTTGTTTGTTTGTTTGTTTTTTAATGGGAGACCTCTCAAATGGTGTTCAGGAGGCCCAGCCTTCACCTGCAACTATTAGCCAACTAGCTGACAGTTTACAGGGTGCCAGGGAACTGCGTGGTGCCGGGGATCAAACCAGGCTGACCGTATGCCAGGCCAGTACCCAAGTCCCAGACTACTTCTCTGGTACCTCTGTTACTTGCTGCTTTACTCATTTGACAAAAGATCATCAGACTTGCACATGCCAGGTACTGGAAGGGTTGGTGAGGGAGGCGGGAATTAGCTTTTGACCTTGAATAGTTAATCAGTTGGGAAGGCAGTCAGGGACACATCCAACAATCCTACAGGGAGTATTAAAGAAATCCCGAGGAAGGGGCTGGAGCGATAGCACAGCGCACAGCGGGTAGGGCATTTGCCTTGCATGTGGCCGACCTGGGTTCAATTCCCAGCATCCCATATGGTCCCCCGAGCACCGCCAGGAGTAATTCCTGAGTGCATAAGCCAGGAGTAACCCTGTGCATTGCTGGGTATGACCCAAAAAGCAAAAAAAAAAAAAAAACCCCAAAAAACAAACCTGAGGAAGGGGCTCCTGGAGGAGTTGGACAGGAGGAAAAGCTAGCCCCTGAGTACCCAAACACCCTCCTGCTCCCCAAACAAAGAAAATTCCCAGGGTCACAGGATGCTCAGCACATGTTCTGCCTGCAGGAACCCTGGGTTTGATGACTGGTCCCCTCTAAACTTGGCTGGGAGCAGCCTGGAACCACCCACAAAGGAAGGCTCATCCCACAATGCTCACGTAGCCTTTGTCCCATGCCTGCTGGGGGAGGGAGGGTAGGACCAGCCGAGGCCATCCTGGTCTCCCCCACTGTGCTGTCTGCTGCTGTCCACTGCACTGTCTGCTGCTGTCCATCCCAGGGTCAGCGCGGGCTGTGAGGCTTCCTGGAACTGCCCATGGGACCCAGACGGCTCCCTGGCAGACTTCAGAGATGCTTGCCACCCCCAGGCAGTTTCAGGGAGCCAGAGCACCCAGATTGGGGCCAGGCACAGTAAAAGCACCCTTGTTGCCCCAGCCTGGGAGGCTGGTCTTGAGGAGCTGCCCTCACACTCACAGGGGCCCCTCACCAGCTCCACCCCTTCCACTCCTCCCAGGGAGGAGCCCCCCTGCGCCCCTAGACCCGCCCTCCGCTGCCACCCTGCTCTGCCCTGTCCAGCCCCTTCCTCACAGCCTCTACTTCCTCCTCCCCATCTACAAAACCACCCTCAGCTTCTCCTTTCATGCCGACTGTCGGGACCACCCCCAGGCTGAGTCGGTCTCCTGCCATGTGCACAGACACCCCGCTGTCGGGGTCTTGGGATCCTGGGCCTCCTCTGTTCCTCGTCCCTCAGGCACTGGCCACTCTCCCTTTCGGCCCCCCTGAATTCCCTCTCCAGAAGCCTCCTTCTGTTCCCCTCTCAGCATCCGTCTCCCAGCATCAACACCCTTACTCTGTGCCCGGTGCAGTCCCCTTGAGCCTCAGTCTCTCATACATACTCAGTCTCCAGACCCTGCCCCTGGGCTCCAAGTGGTCTCTCCCAGCTTGGGGGGCACTGGGAAGACTGTGTCCTCCCCCACTCCCCGCTGCCACCCTCTGTCCTTCCTCTCTTCACCCAGCCCCAGAAATCAGGGTTTCTATCATTCCTTTGCTTTGGGGATTTTTGATGGTTGGTTTGGGCGTCCCACCTGGCAGTGCTCAGGGCTAACTCCTAGCTCTGTGCTCAGGGACCTAGGAACCATATGGGGTGTCAGGGATGGAATGGGGTTGACCACATGCAGACCACACCCCCTAGCCCCTGTGTGCTCTGTCTGGCCCTCTTTTGCTTCCTCAAGTCCTCAGCTGGTGTGTGGGGCCCACCAGGTCTTTGTCCCAATTTATTTTCCATCCAGCGGGCCTGCTGGGTCCAGCCCCTGTGAGCTGCTACAGGCAGCCCGTCCTCCACGGGTGCAGTTCAGGCCCAGCTGCTACAGCCCTGCTGTTCTAGGAGCTTGGGGGTGGGAGGGTGATCCCCGGAGGAGGAACGCTGACAGAGTCTCCAGAGAAGGAGCCGTATTCACCCCTAACAGCATCTGCTCTAGGTCACCTCCCTGAGAATCAGGGGGAGGGCCCCTGGGCTCTGTGGAAGAGACTTTTCCACACCATTCCCCCACCAGGTCAGCACCTCCTCTTCTCCGGAGACATCTGAGCTGCCGCCGGACAGATGGTGCTCGAGTACCAAGGCCCAGCGACTTCTCCGGCCTGCCCAGCCCAGACACTGCCACTCCGCACGGGGCTCAAGCTGCCGAGAGGACGGCTGCCAGGCACGGACCCCTGAGACCAGGTTGTTCTGGGGCAGTGAGTGGAAATGCAGGAACCACCCCCCTAAAACATCCCCAGGACTGGCCAAGGATGGAGCCCCATGAAGCCCCGCTCGAGGCTCTGCGCAGAACTGGAGCCCCCAACTCCCTGCCCCTCGGCTCCTGCTGGACCCTGGACACTGCCCGCTGCCCTCCCACTCACCCAGCTCCTGCGGGGCACCCGCCCTGTGCACTCAGCCTTGCCCAGGGCGCCTGGCATGGGGCTGAAGGCAGGGCCTGGGACTGCCTCCCTGGGATGCACTGGGGAACTGAGGGGCCAGCTAGAGAGCCGTCGGCTGGGTGTTCTGGTCGGGGCTGGCCTGGACCCCAGCAGGGATGGGGTGGCCCCCGGAGCTGGAGGGCCAGGGGATGCGGGGCTGGTCGTTTTAGCAGAAGCCGAGAGCCACTTCTGCAGGGACCGGAGGGAGGGCGGGCCACAGCCACTTCTGAAGGACCCTGGGCCAACTCGCTGGGGGTCCCCTGCCAAGGGCTAGGAGGTGGACTTGGGTTCTAGACCCTCACCTGTCACACCACTGCCAGCAAGAAGGAAGCAGCGGCAGGCTCCCTGCCCCAGAGCCGGGGCAGTAGGCGGTGAAAAGCAGCGGGTGGGGACCAGCAAGGCCCTGGGGAGGCTGAGGGCGTGACTCTGCACCCCCAAGAGACCCGTGGCTGTGGCTGGAGTGACGGAACTTGGAAGTGCACATGGGCAAGCCTGAGGCCGCTGCCCCTGCCCCCTGCTAGGTGCCCGGGGTCACCCTCACCCCCAGGGAGCCGGAGTTGGGGTTCAGCTGGATGGGGGAGGGGCCTCTGCACGAGAGAACCCCACCCTCACAGCTGCCTGTGTTGCTTTGTTAGTTGTCGGGTGGTTTTATTTTTATTGTTTCCTCTTCTATGTGTGGGTTTTTTTTTTCTTCCCTTGGAGCCATTTATAGGAATTTCTGTAATAAAGACTTGGTGTTCTCGTAGTGATCCAGTTTGGCAGAGCTGCAGTGACTGTCCCTGTCCTCCTGCTCCTCCTGCTGCTGCTCCTCCTCGTGCTCCTTCTCTTGGTGCTCCTCCTCCTCCTGTGCTCCTCCATCTGCTCCTCCTGTTCCTGTGCTCCTCCACCTGCTCCTCCTCCACCTGCTTCTGCTCCTTTTCCTCCACCTGCTCCTCCTCCCCCACCTGCTCCTCCACCTGCTCCTCCTCCTCCTCCTCCACCTGCTCCTCCTCCTCCACCTGCTCCTGCACCTGCTCCTCTACCTGCTCCTCCTGCTCTTCCTCCCCGTCCTCCCCCACCTGCTCTTCCACCTACTCCTCCTCCTCCACCTGCTCCTCCTCCTCCACCTGCTCCTCCTGCTGTTTCTCCTCTTCCTCCTCCTGCTCCTCCTGCTGTTGCTCCTCCTCGTGCTCCTTCTCTTGGTGCTCCTCCTCCTCCTGTGCTCCTCCACCTGCTCCTCCTGTTCCTGTGCTCCTCCACCTGCTCCTCCTCCACCTGCTTCTGCTCCTTGTCCTCCACCTGCTCCTCCTCCCCCACCTGCTTCTCCACCTGCTCCTCCTCCTCCTCCTCCACCTGCTCCTCCTCCCCGTCCTCCCCCACCTGCTCTTCCACCTGCTCCTCCTCCTCCACCTGCTCCTCCAGCTGTTCCTCCTCCTGCTCCTCCTGCTCCTCCTGTTCCTCCCCCTTCTCCTCTCCCTGGAGCCCTGGATTCCTGCTGGGACCCCCTGTCTCAAGCCTCTTCCTGTGCTCCATTCCCCACCTTGTAAATGCAGTGGCCACCAAACACCTGGGGGCTCACCCTCCACCCTCCCCTCCATGCCTGTGGGAGCTGACACCTGCCGCCCTGCTGGTGACCTCCTGACCTGAGGGCTTTGCTCCCCATGTCCCCTTCCTGATTACCTGGAGAAGTCAGCCGCTCCGCTGATAGACTAAGGCCACACCAGCTGGACAACCACAGCCAGTGGTTAGGACAGCCCCAGCGGTCACCTCCCTAAATAAACAGCTTCTGGAATAACGGGCATGGGTGGGTGGAGGCCTTGCAGATGAGCTCTCAGGCTGGGATCTTCCTGTTCAGGTAGCTCAGCTTCCCCTCCCACCCTCCCCGGCCAGCTCAGCAACTCCCCTCCGGCGCCAGGGAACTCACCCAGCGAGCCAGCAAGCCACTGCCATTGGCCCGGGGGCAGCTCTCCAGGTGAAAGTTCTCCTGCAACCTGCTTCATCGCCAGGAACCTCCAGGTGTTCCCGCCCACACCGTGTCTGGGCTCACTCAGGGCAACAGTCAGAGCCTCTGCTCTGCCCACGTCCATCTTCCAGCCCAGCGACCTGACTGCCCTGGACAGCATCTCCCCTCCTCCAGCCCAACTGAGAGAGGGTCCCCTGCTGGGCTCTGACCACCCCAGCCACACCTCGGTGCCTGTGAAACTGCTTACCTGACAACTGCAACTGATGAGACATGGGACAGCAGCTCAAACAGGCCACCGAGCCACCGTGCTGTCCTCTGACCAGGCGCCTCACCTGTGCTGGCCCAGTACCGTCCCTGGGGTGCAGCCCAGCTCTGGGGAGCCTTAATAATACCAGGCCGCTGCCCCTCCCCATACTCGAGTCAGACACAGCCAGGCTCACGCAGACACACCCTGCAGTTTCTAAAGGCCAGGAACAGGGTACCCATCAGCCTCCAGCCCTCACACTCAAAAGCATGTCTTGAGGGCAAGAGCAATAGTACAGCCGGTAGGGCGCTTGCCTTGCACGTGGCCAACCTGGGTTGGATTGCCAGCATCCCACGTGGTCCCCTGAGCCTGCCAGGAGTGATTCTTGAGTACAGAACCAGGAGTAACCCCTGAGCACTGCCAAGTGTAGCCCAAAATATACACCCCGAAAAATGTCTTGAGTAGCTGAAAAAAAAAAAAAGGACTGATGATCCACTAATCCCCCTATCCCCAACCTCCCCCTCAACACTCCCCCTTCCCCCTGCCCCCCTCCCCCACTAACAAGTCTGTCCTGGAAAAGCTACTCAAGTCATCTGAGTTCACAATGCAGTATTAGGACAGTGTGTGGTGGTGCGGGTTTCACATTAGTCCGACTATCCTCAAATCTGGACATGTAATGAGATTTAGAGATGACCGCTGGACTAGAGCCATTACCGACTGGATTCCACGGGACGTCAAAAGATCGCGCGGCCGCCCACCGACGAGATGGTCAGACTTCTTCGTCGAGACCCTGAACGATTGGTTTGAGGCTCTTCGTGTTCCTAGAACAAGCAGATGTCATTGGGCTACACTAGCACGTGACAGGCACGAATGGAGACGTTACTTGTGCCCGCTCGAGCAAATTGAGGAGTAACAGGATGTCAAGTGATCAAGTGATTCTCAAATCTGAATTCGCCTGGGATCCAGAACCTCGGCCTTGAGCCATGTAGTAAGAGACGGCAGAAGCCCCGCACCCATGCTCACCCGTGACAGCCACACCTCCACAGCCACACACTCAGGGTCTGCACTGTGGGCCTGTGGTACCGGGACCCTCAGGGAGCTTGTTAGAAACGCAGAACCTGAGGCCTGAGAGATGGTGCAGGGTTCAAGGCACTGGCTTGCCTTGCATGTGGCTGACCCCGTTTGATCCTCTGCACTGCATGTGGTCCTCTGAGGACCACCAGGAGCAATGTCCAAGCACTGCTGGACATGATCCAAAAAACAAAGGGGCTGGAGAGAGGGTACAGCGGCTAAGGGGCTTGCCTTGCATGCAGCTGACCTGGCTTTGATCCCTAGTACTTTGTAGAGTCCCCCAAGCTCTGCCAGGAGGGATCTTGGAGCACAGAGCCAGGAGTAAGCCCTGAGCACCACTGGATGTGAACCCCCCCCCACCCCAAACAAAAGCTAAAACAACAAGTGAATGAATGCTAAAATGTAGAACCTCTGGCTCAGAATTTCCGATCTGAGGATCCCTGAGGTACAGGTCAAACTTGGGGTGACATGGATGCACATTCAGGCTTGAACACCTGCCTCCGCTGGCTCTCACGTTTGCTGGACTCCGGGCTCCTTCCTGGTGCCCTGGTCCTCTTCCCGGACATGCTGGTTAATGGGGGCTCAGTTTGAGCCTAGAGTCAGAGACAAAAGCTCCTCAGGGCTTTTGCAGGCAGCAGAGTCCTGCAGAAGGGCCTGTCTGTGGAGGCGGGGCTGAAGCACCCACTGGGAAGAGAAGGTAGAGAATTACCAGACCCATGGGAACCAGGAGACGCAGCCCAGTTAGCCCCATCTCATTATCCCATAGACAGGTTGTGGAGGACCCTGGGTGAGGGGGTAGGGACTGTGCACCTCAGCCGTCTCCCCTCATGCTCCATGCCCACCTGTAGGGCTGGCTCCTGGGCTTTCCGGAGTGGGGTTCAGCCACTGTCTCCCACTGTGTTTGCTTTGGCAATCTCCTGGGCTCAGCCGTGACTTGAGAAGCAAAGAAGCAAAAGAGCTGGCCTGGTTGTTACTGTTCTGGGGTCAGTTGGTTGCAGCCCACTCCATGAAGCACCTGTAGGGGGCTGAGGCCAGGAGGGATGCCTGAGGGAGAATTGGGAGAAGGCGGCAGGCAGGCAGCTTGGGGCCAGGATGGCCTCGCTGCTTACGGAGTGTCTGCCTGGCACTTGTCAGCGCTTGTTCTGCATTGCTGGACACAAATCCCTCAACTCTGACAGAAGTTATGTTTTTTTTTTTTTTATTCTTTTTGGGTCACACCCAGTGATACACAGGGGTTCCTCCTGGCTCATGCACTCAGGAATCACTCCTGGGATGCCGGGAATCGAACCCGGGTCGACCGCGTGCAAGGCAAACGCCCTACCCGCTGTGCTATCGCTCCAGCCCCATCTGACAGAAGTTATGACTCCCCATATCAGGGAACGGAGGCACAGAGATGTCAAGCTTCTTAGTCTAAAAGACCCTAGGTAGTGTAAATTTGAACCCAGGTAGCCAAATTTGAACCCAGGTAGCCAAACTGTAGAGCAGGAGCCTCTACACTAAGACAGACGTGGAGTATAGGCACTAACACCTAGAATCCAGCCTAGATGCAATTTGTGGAGCACAGAAAGGCCCCTTGTCCCCACGTAAAAACAGCTCCGTGGTGGTGCTGGGGTCTGCATGGCCCAGAACTCACCTATTAGCAGGACCTGCTTTTAAAAACAACCCCTTGGCATTTGCGTTACTGCCAAAATTGCTTTTCAGAGAGAAACACATGACTCCTTTGCCCATTATCACAGCATAGATTAATTTGTTGGATTAGCTGCCTGGGCCAGCTGGAGGATGATTTGGAAATTTCTGGAGATGGGAGGGGTTGGGAAGGAGGGCTGAAGGGGCTGTGTAGATCTACTGCCACCTGGTGGTCATGCTGCGGAAGTGGCAGTCACTGGCCACTGAGATGTCAAACACCCATTTTCCCAGGGTGATATTTTGTAAGATTTGCAAAACAAAGAAATTTTTTTAGACTCCACAAAACCAGCATCATCATTTTGTCTAGAGTTGAGTGAGAATTCCTTATCAGAAGAAGAGACTTGTTTCAGGACCTCTGACCAAGAACTGAAGCTTGGTACAAGTTCAGCAGAAGCCTTCCCTGTCTCGACCTTCCCACAGCCTATCTGAGAGGTGGGAGCCACCCACCCAGCTTCCCCAGAGCTGGATATGGAACTTCCTCAAGTAGAAACTTTTCACACAAAAACAGGCAGCCTGTCCAAACTCAGGCCCCTCCGCAGATATACAGCACTGCTGTTAACCTGCAGGCTGACAAAAATGCAGTGAGGCCAGGGCTGGGGGCAGACCTCACGGGAGAACACGTGCCAGGCATGATTGAGGCCTGGCACCCCCCCCCCACGTGTCCCCTGTTGAATAAACAAAACAAACAGCTCCAAGCCTCCCCCAAGACTGATGAGTTGGAATCTGCATTTTCCAAGATTCTCCAATTCACTGTCACTATCACTGTCCTCCCGTTGTTCATCAATTTGCTTGAGCGGGCCCAGTAACGTCTCCATTGGAGACTTTGTTGTTACTGTGTCTGGCATATCGAATACATCACGGGGAGCTTGCCAGGCTCTGCTGTGCGGGCGAGATACTCTCGGTAGCTTGCCGGGCTCTCCGAGAGGGGCGGAGGAATCGAACTCGGGTCGGCCATGTTGGCTGCGTGCAAAGCAGATGCCCTACCCGCTGTGCTATGGCTCCAGCCCATGTAATTCAGGTTCACATTTAAGGATCCAGGGGCTCTGCCTTTCCCCAAAGAGGGACCCACACTGCCTCTGAAATCTCTGCTTTAATAGGGGTCTCTATAGGAGCCAAAGCGATAGTGCAGTAGGTAGGGTGCTTGCCTTGCATGCGGCTGACTGGGGTTCAATCCTTGGCATTCCATATATGGTCCTCCCAAGCCCTGTCAGGAGCGCAGAGCCAAGAATAAGCCCTGAGCACCACCAGGTGTGGCAAAAAAAAAAAAAAAATAGATGCTTGCTTCTGCCAGGGCCTTTGCCCAGTGATTCCAATTGGCCTGTAATTTCATAAGAAAAGGCTCAGCCTGGTCTGGTTTCCTTGGAGACAAATGCAGCCACAGGGAGACAGACCTCCAGGGCAGGTGCAAACACAACAGGCTTTACTTTTCTCTGCCCCAACTGAATTCTCCTTGGGGCAAGGCTGTCAATTGCCAAGGAAATGAATGGGCAACCCTAGGAAACTGCCTTGCAAATTGTTAGGTTTGATTAAATTGTAGGACATTAGTTATCTGCATCACTCGTATTTATTGAGCAGTTACCAGGCACCAGGCCCTGGTTTTTAAGCCCCCCCAGGTGCTAACTCTTCATCTCCTTGCAGGGGTATTCGGTGACTGCTACGTCATTTGTCCACTTTGCAGATGACTAAACCGAGGCCCGAGGCCCAGCTGTGAGCGAGAGACAGGGCATCCATAACAGGAAACCCCTGAGTGATGGAAGAGGGAGAAGGACCTTCTCCCCCACCTGCAGCTTCCTTTCTCTTGGCATGTCTGGGAAAGCTGGGTGTGTGCACAGCTGGCCGAGGTGGGCTCTGATCTATCACTGCGGCTTCACTTTATTTTTCTTGCTCTGATTCCCTCAAAAAAATGCTAAGGGCCAGCTGGGGACCAAACACCAGGCTTGGTGTGGGGAGGCAGAGATAAGTCTCAGTTCCTGCCCTCAAAGAAGCCAGGTCAGGCCACTCAGACAAGGAAACAGAGTCATAAAGCCGGGTGAGATAAGAAGAGGAGGGAGCGGCTGGCTTCATGTGCTGAGAGTGTGCAGGGCTGAGGCAGCACAGGGCGGGCCTGGGGAGTGGCTGGTTGGGCCTCTTTGAGCTTCTCCTTGTTCCTCACCCTCCTGGCCCTTTGTGCCGCATCCAGTGTTGTTTTCCGCCTGTCTCTTGTGGTGGTGTGGAAAGTCCTCCTGGCAGTGCCGTGCGGTGCCAGGGACTGAACCCTCGTCTCTTGCGTGGAAGGCGTGTGCTCCAGCCATGCGAGTCATCTCGCAGGCCCTGCTTTCTGCTTTACACTGTCTGTTTGGTTTTGGACCTCACCCAGCTGTGCTCAGGGCTTACTCCTGGCTCTGTGACTCAGGGATCATTTTTTTGCTGTGCTTGGGGGACCATCTGTGATGTCGAGGATCAAACTGGAGTCAGCTGCATGCAAGGGGAGCGCCTTCATCCCTGTAATATCTCTCTGGCCCCCTGCTTTCTTCTTAAAAAAAAAAAGTCAGAATGATAGTGCAGTGGGTAAGGTGTTTGCCTTACACACAGGGAACCCGGGTTTGATCTTCTGCATTATATTATGGTCCCCTGAGCACAGAGACAGATGTCCCGAGCGCCACTGGGTGTGGCCCCCAAACCACACCAATGGAAAGTGAGTTGCTCCCTGACGCTGACCCTCTGCCACAGTCCTGGCAGCGACTGTTCCATGGGCTGCAGTGGTTCTCACGCCCCAAAACTGCTCCACCGTGGAGCTATTCTTCATTTTGCCCGATGAAGCCTCAAGCACACGTGGAAGCTGGACCCTGTTTGCAAAGTCGCAGGTAAAGTATGGGGAAGCCATGAGGGGTGGCCTGGACCCCACGGCTAGTCACACAGGGGCCCAGTTTGCTGTTCCTGGACCTGAGCAGACTAAGGTGGGTGGTTAGGGAGGGGGACCTGTGACACGAGGAAGAGGACAGCTGCCCCATGCCACTGACACTTGTTTCTCTCTCCTCTCCTTGGCCAGAGAACCCCCGGGGCTGTGGATTCCCAAGGGTCAATGGAAACTTTCCAGCCCTGACACTTACTAGTCAGACTGGCTGGATGGTATCCCACCCAAAGGCATGGGCTGAAGCCCTAACCCCCAGTAACTGGCCGTATGGTTTGGGAATAGTCTGTCAAGAGGTCAATCCGGGAGGAGCAGGCCAGCAGGCTGGGTCTGAGAGGAATCTGACTTGTGTCTTCAGCAAAGGGAAGCCCAAAGGGAGTCCTCCCACCCCACGCTTTGTGAGAGGGAGAGGGGGGAGTTTAGGCATTGCTTGAGGTGACATGAGTGTCAGTGCCTTATGGACCGTGCAGGGGGACAAAGGCCGGGCCGGGTCTGGAATGGAAAACGTGGTCTCTACAGTCCCTCAGCTCCATCTCCTGCTCTGTGGGACTGTGTCATCTGGGGTGTCATCAGCCATCAGGGGACTAAACATTCCCGTGCTCCCGTGGGCAAGCACCGCCCCAAAGCTTGTCTGGTATGCCCACGCCTGCTCCAGCAGCTTCTGTTCCCGACCCCACTGACCGCAGTCTCAGAGGGTGGTCTGCTCAGTCTTGCTGCCCTACTCTTGGTCGCTGTCACATTAAATACATTGAAAAGGAAAACTCAAGACTCAGAGGAGACAAGCAAGCACTACAGAGACACTGCTTGCCTGGCCACTCCTGCCTGGTGGGGCGTTTGGGGTCCTGGCTCTGGGGGGGGGGGGGTTTGGGGACAAGCCCTTCTTTAAAAGCTGCTGATGGGAGGGGGGGCTTGGGAGACAGGCTGGAGTGGGAGTGAGGAAGTGCTCTGTGGTCTGGGCTGGCAGCAGTTCTGACTTGGACAGAATTAGAAACTTGTTAGTAGGCCTGGGAAGGCGATATTTAACTTGGGGAAGGGGGTTTGTTTGCTCTCTTCATAGGTTTGCTACAATAGCGTGGGGAGACACCACTATACCTAGTCTAGCCTGAGCTCCCCTTGCATTTCTTTTTCTTTTTTGGGGGTGGGGTGGGGACACGCTGCTTTGGGGTTACCCCTGGAATTACTCCTGGCAGGGCTCCAGATGGGACTCTGGGGATCAAATCCCAGCCAGCTGCGAGCAAAACAAACTCCCTACTGGCCTGACCTCTCTGACCCTGCATTCCCCTTTCTTTCCTGTCCCAGAGTGTCGAGGAGGCAGAGGTACAGCAGCCCTGGACCTCCAAAGTCCGCCTTGTCCTCCTTGCACCAGCTTTAGGCAAGGTAAGGAGGCTGGGCTGGAAGCTGGCCGGCCCCAGGCTTATCAGAGAAGTTAGTTAACTCCCGGAGGCGGCGGCGGCTTCACTTTCTCTTACACAAAAGGAGGATAATCGGCACTTTGTGAGAGGTGTGTGGATTCAGGAGATAACCATTCCTGCTCACCTGCACGCACCTTCCTCCTCCCCAGCTCCTTAGAGCCCCCTCAGGGGAAAGGGCTGCTGGCTGCTGGGAACCAAGTTTGCAGGTGATTCTCCTGGACGTGTAAGTTCAAGCACGGACACAAACTCCTTACAAGTTTACTCTCTAGGTAAGCAATGCATTTCTGATCCATTGCAAACACTTGGATAGGATTCCATGGACCCTGTTAACGCACGTTCCCAGCATTCGGTCCCGCAGCGGAGTAATTCCTCCCCCTCCCGTTGCTGCAACCACGACCCTCGCCAGCCTCCTCCTGAAAGGGAGTTTGCTGCCGAGACGGGCAAGGGGCGATGCGGGAATTCAACGGCCCGGGCAATTGGTCCCCAGGTCCGGGGATGCGCCTGGCTCGCCTGCAGGGAGGCTGGGCCCCGCCATCCCCGCCTGCAACCAAACGAAACGCGGCAAGACAAAAGGCGGCTCAGGGCTTACTTCCCCCGGGTGTGGGTTTTGGGAGGGTTTTTCCCTCCTTTGCCCGGCGCGCGTTTGTTGGTCCCGGACACTTTCACTTGGGAAGCTGTAAGGGAGGCGGGGCCGGGCCGGGCAAACCACCTAGGCGCACGTGCAGCAGCCGGGAAGGCTGGGGGGCGACCCTGTCCCCGAGTCCGCGACTCCCCCCGGCCGCGCCTCCTCCCTCCCTACTACCCCCCAGTCCCGCGCTGCAGCCCGGCTCACACGCAGCGAGGCGCAGAGGCTCGAACCCGGGGCCGGCACGTGTGCACTGCAAACGCTTTTCCCCACCGGGCTAGCTCTCGAGCCCCGGAGTCGGCTTTGTCCGACCAGGAAAAGATGAAAAGCACAAAACCAAACCAAGCCACCCAAATGCTTTCCTCCCCCAAGCTCGGCCATTCACTGCCGCTGCCGCTCCCGGCCTCCTTCCCGCCCTTTCGGCTCCGCGATCGATTGCTCCCGCCTGCGCCGCAGTGCCCGTTCGGCCCATCCTCTGCTTCTGTCTGACCGTGCGGGCGCCGCGCGAGCGGGGCCACTTCCGCTTCCGGTCGCCGCCGCCGCCGCCGCCGCCGCCGCTGCCGCCGCCGCGCCGCCCGCCATGGCCGGGAGCCGGCTGGAAACGGTGGGCAGCATCTTCTCGCGGTACGTCCTCCGGTGCCTACCCCCGGCTGGGCGCGGACTGCGGCTCCGGCGCCGCGCCGGGGGGGACCTCGCCGGGCGAGGCCTTCCCGCGAGGGGGCGGGAATCAGGGGTCAGGGGTCAGGCCCTGAAGCGCTGGGGTCCGTGCATTTGCGTGTCATGCTCGGGACGGGCTAGTTTGCGCCTCGTTGCCCCCCAGTGCGGGGGGGGGGGGTACCTAGGGGGCGGAGAGGCGGTGGGCCTGCCTGCAGTGACCTTGATGGGAGGGGTTGCCTGGCAGGGGACGGCCCTGCAGCGCGCGAGGTGGTTTGCAGGTTTGCAACTGGAACCCCTTCACCTCGACCAGGGGGTGGAGACCACCGCAGCCCGCTCTCCTTCCAGCTCCCAGTTGGCATGCTCCACGTTCCCACCCGCGCCTAGCCTGGGTCTGCGCCTGGTTTCGTCTTTTTTTTAATCATATTATTGTTTTTTTAGCTTTTTTGGTCACAGCCGGCGATGTTCAGGGATTCCTCCAGGCTCTGCACTCAGGAATTACACCTGGCGTGGCTGGGTGGGGGAGGGGGGGTCTTATATGGGATGCCGGGGATCGAACCCGGGTCGGATGCATGGCAAGGCAAACGCCTACCCGCTGGACTCAGGGCGTGGGCCCTGATTTCGCGGTTTAGACTTATTGCCATAACTGACCCCTAACCCGTCTCGTTCTCCCCCCACCCCTCCCCTTCCTTCAGGACGCGGGACCTGATTCGCGCGGGCGTCTTGAAGGAGAAGCCCCTTTGGTTTGACATATACGAAGCCTTCCCCCCGCTGAGAGAGCCCGTCTTTCGCAGGCCCGCCCTGCGGTATGGCAAAGCCAAAGCTCAGGTTCCAGAAATCTTCTACCAGGAGGATCGGATCCGAGCGTGAGTGCCGGGCCCGGGAGTGTGCTGGGCAGGATAGAGACGGGTGGCAGCCCCGACCTTGCTCTCCAACGCTGATCATTTCCCTAGGGTGCATTCCTCCCTCACCCCCCTTTATAAGCGATTTATCATTGGCTTACAAATACTATGCAATGTCAGGGTTAATAGTTTAATAGCCCCTCTTTAGCCGCCAAGTCCCAGTGCCCTCCCACCATGCGGCAGATTTCTGGGTTGTTGTTTTGGGATTATTACATTGGGCTATGGTCAGGGCTTACTGCTGGTTCTGTACTCAGGGATCGAGGCCTGGTGGGTCTCTGGGGACCATATGAGATGCCAGAGGTCGAACCCTGGTTGACCACCTGCAAGGCAAATGGCCTATCTGCTGTAGTATTGCTCCAGCCCCCTGCAGCAGATTTCTGGAGTGAACCCAGCTGAGTGTCCAGTCACTGCCCAGGGCAGATTAGGAGTTGTCCAGGGAGAGATCACCCGGCTCTTACTCTTGGGTATTTGGGGGTTGGCCACATCCAGTGGTGCTTGAGGGCTACTCGCAGCCCTTTGAGCTATCTCTCTTCTCACAATGCCAATTTTTGTTTTGTTTCATTTTGATTTGGGGCCACAGCCTGGCAGTCCTCAGGGTTTACTCCTGGCTCTGCACTCAAGACCATGCTTGGAGACCAAATGGGGATGGAGATTGAACCTGGGTGGTACCAGGTGGTATGCGATCAAGACAAGCACCTTACCTGCTGTACTACCTTTCCAGCCCCCAAATACAACTTTTTTGATCTTCCTTTACTCTTCTTTTCCTCCCCCAAACATAAGAAGGTACTTTTGGGGGGTTTTATTTTGGGCCGCATATGGCTGTGTCAGGACTTAACTCCTGGCTCTGTGCTCAGGGATCACTTCTGACGGGGCTTGGGGAACCATGTATGGTGCTGGGGCCTGAACCTAGGTGGATTGCATGCAAGGCAAGTGCCCTAACTGCTGTCCAGCCCTAAGAAGGTTCTTTATTGGTTTCTCAGGTACATACTTTAAAATTTTCTACAAATCCCATTTGAAAAATTGGCATCAGGTAACAGCACCCCCTTTTTAAATTGAGTCATCAGTTACAAAGTTGTTCATGATTGGATTTCACCCATCTATTCAACCCTTCAGTGTACATTCCCACCACCACTGACCTGTTTCCCTCCCACCTCCTCTCCCCCTGCCCCCCCCCCCCCACTTCTCTCTCTCTTGCTCTCTCGCTCGCTTACTCTCTCTCTCACTCATGCCTTTTTTTTTTTTTTTGGCTTTTGCTTTTTGGGTCACACCCGGCAATGCACAGGGTTACTCCTGGCTCTGCACTCAGGAATTACTCCTGGCAGTGCTCAGGGGACCATATGGGATGCTGGGAATCAAACCCGGGTCAGCCACATGCAAGGCAGACACACTGTGCTATTGTTCTAGCCCCTCGCTTTTTCCCTTTGACAAACCTTTTCTTGACCACATTCTTAATTCTCTGATGGCAAAACAGAGAAACTGCTGAGTTGTATTGTTCTCCTCCCTCCACTCCATGTTGTGCCCTGTGCTTAGGAATCTATTCATTGCTGGGGATCAAACCCAGGGGGCTCCCTAATGCCTAGCACGTGCATTTTGGGGATCTTTTTGATCACTCGGGTTAGTGTCTCCCCCTCTTGGTACCCCTACTATTCTTGGTGCCCTTCTCAGGGCCTTAGCTAGCAGTTAATAGCCTCAAACGCCTGGACTTTAGTAATAAAACAATTTTTTGGTGGCCACAGGACCACTGTGTCTAAGGTCAGGTGGAGCTTTGGCAGACCATATATGGTGCCCAGGATTTGAGCCAGGATTGGGCTGCTTGCAAGGCAAGTGCCTTAACCCCTGTACTGTCTCTCTGGCCCATCAATAAGAAACGTTTTGGGGGGACCATACCCTAATGAGTACTCAGGGACTGTGCCCAGGATGATTATCAGGGCATGCTCCCAGCAGCGGGTGTTCAGGTGACCATGGGGTGCCAGGAATGGATTCTGGGGTCTCTGCAGGCAGA
This sequence comes from Sorex fumeus, assembly GCF_029834395.1. Classification (NCBI taxonomy): domain Eukaryota; kingdom Metazoa; phylum Chordata; class Mammalia; order Eulipotyphla; family Soricidae; genus Sorex; species Sorex fumeus. Next base: position 61,949,851 of record NW_026606120.1, read on the forward strand.
GTATGCACTGCCAGCTCTTTGAGCTGCCTTCTTGCTAACAGACTTTTCAAAACAGTCTTGATCGTTGCAGTGCCATAAGATGGGGGGGAGAGCAGCTTCATGGGACTGTGCAGTGCGCTGGGTCTCCGGGAACCCTCTTCCTCATAGTTCTCACAGTGACTTTGTGTATGAGTGAAACCCTCTGGCCATTGTGTTGCTCTCCCTAACAACTTCACTACCTGTAATCATCTCTGGTTTCATCCTTTCTGTTGCAGAAGGCACAGTTGTGCTTTTCAATACTGACTGAATAGATTCCTGCTACTTTGCCAATTGATCGGTCAGTAGCTGATGGGCGTGGGGCTGAGGCCCTGTTTCGGGTGCTGTGAAGACTGTGGCTATAAATGCGGGTGCAGCGAATCTTCCTAGGGAATGTGCCCATTACTGTCACAACAACACCGAGGAGGGGACTGACAGGTCACGGGTGTGTGTGTGTTTGAGAGAAACAGAGAGAGACCTGGCGTTGGCTCACACTCCACTCCCACCTTGATTGTCTAAGTCATCTTCATACCGTTTTTTCCTAGCCGCTGCCCTACTTTGCATTCCCACCAACAGTGTGTGAGTTCCCTTTGCTTCATGCCCTTGTTCTCTTTGCATTGTTTTGATCTGGGCCCTTTTGGTAGGTGTGAGATGTGCTTTATCTTGCATTTCTCTAAGACTCAGATCATTTTTTTCAAATATCTGTGAGGCAGTCTGTAGGTGGTCTTTGGAGAGGTGTCTGTTTAATTTTTTGCCCATTCCTCGATCTTATTGATGTTGGGTTGGGTGAGTTCTCTATGTATTTTGGATATCAACCCCTTGTCAGATGTAAGGTATACAAATAATATCTTTCCAGTGCATAGGTGATTTTTTTTGTATTTTTGAGCTAGTTTCTTTTGCTGTGTAAGGGCCTTTTAATTCAGTGGAGTTCCCTATTTTCACTCCTTGTCGTTTGAGAATAGCAAACTTTTTGTCTCTATGGTGGGTGTAGCACTGTCATTTCATCCTTGTGACCTTAGGAATGAGGCCAGTCAGTGACTTGCAAGCTGCCCATGGTCTCTTAATTTGTGTGTGTGTGTGTGTGTGTGTGTGTGTGTGTGTGTGTTTGGTGTCTGTGTGTGGGGGGTGGATGTCTGGGCCACACTGGGCAGTGCTCAGGGCTTACTCCTGTCTCTTTGCTAGGAATCACTCCTGACAGGACTCGGGGGGCCTTATGGGTGTTGGGGATTAAACCTTTGTTGATTGCTTGCGAGGCAAGCTGTACTATTTCACCAGCCCTGAATTTTTTTTTTTTTTTTTTTTTTTTTTTTTTTTTTTTTTTGCGATACACAGGGGTTACTCCTGGCTCACGCGCTCAGGGGACCATATGGGATGCTGGGAATCGAACCTGAATTGAACCTGGGTTGGCCACATGCAAGGCAAACGCCCTACCCTCCGTGCTATCGCTCCAGCCCCTTAATTTGGGTTTTTGTGTGTGTGTGTGTTGGTTTGGTTTGGTTTTAGGGCTACATTTAGCTGTTCTCAGGGCTTACTCCTGACTCTGCTCAGGGATCACTCCTGGGTGGGGCTTGGGAGTTGAAACTAGGTGGGCCACAGGTGAGGTAGGCACCTGCCTGCTGTATTACATCTTTCCCGCCCCATAGGCATCGTTCTTTTTTTTTTTTTAATTATCATTGATTAATCGTGAATTACAAAGTTAGGTAAATATTCATGATTGAATTTTAGTTGTACAGTATTCCAACACTAATGCCTTTACCGGTATCCACTGCCCCTCCTGCCCCCTATGTTGTTCTTTCACCATTGATAAAGTATCGCTTCCTCCAATCCCCCACCCCCAGCCCTGTCCAAGCTTCCTGCTGAAGACGAGTTCTCATGCTCTGTTTCTCCTGCCTTTGGGCCTTTGATATTCCCCACGAAGTCTCTTTATCCCACATCTGAGAGATCATTTTGAGTCTGTCCCTCTCCTTCTGACTGATTTCACTCAGCGTGATACTCTCCAGATTCATCTGCAGAGCAGCAAATTGCAGGACTTCTTACGGCTGAGTTGCATTTCATTGTGTACAGATACCATATAGCTGTCATCTGTCATTCTTCATTATTCTTTTTTTTGGGGGGGTGGAAGGATTGGGCCATACCTGGCGGTGCTCAGGCCTCACTCAGGGCCCTGCTCTCAGGAGATACTCCTGGTGGGCTCAGGGACCATTTTTTTTTCCCTTAAATTTTTATTAAACACCATGAGGTACAGTTGTAGACTTACAAATTTTTGTGCTTGGGTTTCAGTTATACAATAATCAAATACCCATCCCTCCACAAGTGCCCATTCTTCACCACCAATGATCCCAGTAGCCCTCCAACCCCCCATCCCCCCCATCCCACCCTACCTCTGTGGCAGGGCATTCCCTTTTGTTATCTCTCTCCTTTTGAGTGCTGTGGTTTGCAAAAGAGGCATTGAGTAGCAATCATGTTCTGTCTATAGTCTACTCTCATCACACATCTCCCATCCTGAGAGGAACCTCCCAACACTCAGGGACCATTTTGGGTGCCGGGGATTGAACCCGGGTAGGCTATGTGCAAGGCAAATGTGCAAGAGCCCTGCTATACTATTGCTCTGCCCCCCCCCCCCCCCCCATACCTCATTATTCTTTACTTCATTCTTAGCCATGAACAGTAAGTAGTGACTGATACTATGGTGGTTGTATTTTCTAGGAAATTTTACTCAACCTATGGATCTGGTCAAAAAGCTCTTGATATGTTTAATCCAAATTTCAAGTCTTTGTGCCAACGGTAAGCAATTTTGCAAGTCCTAAGTTAATTAAAAAAAATTTTTTTTCCCCTTAGGTATTTAATCATCAGTTTCAGATTTCATTGAATTCCATTTGAGTAGAGAGATGTTTTTGCAGAAAGATTGTGGGGGGGTGGGGGTTGGAGTGGGGGGTTTGAACCACACCCAGCAGTGCTCAGGGGCTGCTCCTGCCTGCTCAAGGATCACTCCCGGCAGCAGTGGTGGGAACATATGCAGTGCCTGGTACTGGACCAGCGTCGGTCACATGGAAGGCAGATGCCTTAGCCCCTGTCCTGTGTCTGGCCCTCTGTAGGAAGATTTGTTAAGGAATTGTTTAGAGCTAAGCAGCAGGAGGTCTGGCTAACCCTGGATATACACACCTAAGATGTGACTGCTTGGAATTCCAGGTTTGTAGAGAAGTACACTGAGCTGCAGAAACTTGGAGAAACAGACGAGGAGCAGTTGTTTGTGGAAACAGGGAAAGCTTTGCTGGCAGAAGGTGTCATTTTGAGACGAGTCGGAGAAGCAAGGCTGGTGAGTATTTTGTTATTAAAGTGGTTGTTGGATGAATTGTTTGTCAGAAGTTAGAGAAAGGCTTGCTTCCCCCTCCTTGGTGCATGTTCCTGAACTTCAGGCTGATACTCTGAGATATGCTGGATTTTATAGCAATGACTGCTACTCAGAACAAGGAAGCTACCATTTGGGCTTTTGAAATTATGTTTCTGAGCCTCTCTACAGTTCAGTAGTAGGGCATTTTTGAATATGGCCAACCTGGGTTTGATCCCCGGCATCCTACATTGTTCCCTCAAGGATTACCAGGAATAATTCCTGAGTGCAGAACTAGGAGTAACCCCTGAGTATCACTGGGTGTGACCCCAAAACAAAACCAAAGAAACTAAAAATTGTGGTTCTTCTATAGAGATTTTAGTCTTTTTTTTTTTTTTTATCTAGATAGGGCATTTGTCTTGCACACAGAATTTTTTTTCTCAATCATAAAATCAAAAGTTTTATTACGTTGGGGCCGGAGTGTTTGCCTTGCATGCAGCCAACCCAGGTTTGATCCTTGGCATACCATACAATCCTCCAAGCACTGCCAGAAGTGATTCCTGAGTGCAGAGCCAGGAGTAACTCCCATGTGTGGCCCAAAAGCCTCCCCTAAGAAAAGTTTTTTAAGTTTATTTTTTCATTTTATTTAAATACTGTGGTTTACAAAGTTGTTTATAAAGGTAAAGGTAAAGGCCCTCCCGTTGATCGTCGATTTGCTCGAGCGGGCCCAGTAACGTCTCCATTGGAGACTTTGTTGTTACTGTGTTTGGCATATCGAATACTCTCGGTAGCTTGCCGGGCTCTCCGAGAGGGTCGGAGGAATTGAACCTGGGTCGGCCATGTTGGCCGCTTGTAAGGCGAACGCCCTACCGCTGTGCTATCGCTCCAGCACAAAGTTGTTTATAACACAGGTTTTTCTGTTCTTTGTTCTTTGGGCCATACCTGGCAGTGCTCAGGGGGTACTTATGATTGTGTGCTCAAGGATCACTCCTGCTGGGCATGTTGTCCAAATCGGCTACATGCAAGGCAAACGCCCTACCCACTGTACTATCACTCTGGCCCCATAATACAGCTGTTATGGGCATTTAGTGTTCTAACATAAATCCCACCACCAGTGTTCCAACACAATTCCCTCCACCATTGTCCAGCCCACTCACCTTAGCAGACACAAAATAGTTTCGCAACTAAATAGCTAATGGAATTATTAAAAAATAGTTTTTTTTTTCTTGATGGGTCACACCTGCAAAGCACAGGGGTTTACTCCTGGCTCTGCACTCAGGAATTACTCCTGGCAGTGCTTGGGGGACCATATAGGATGCTGGGAATCAAACCCGGGTCAGTTGCGTGCAAGGCAAACGCCCTACCCACTGTGCTATCGCTCGAGCCCCTAAAAAATATTTCAGTGAAAGAAAATTTGTGAAAACTTACATCTCACCACGAGGTCATTGAATCCTTATCTGAGGGTCACTCAGCTGTTGCTAGCTGAGCCTTCTGTGTTACTGTTTCTGTTTACTGAGCTCAGTGGGCTTCTGTGCTCCTTTCCCATCTGATTTTCTGTGCTCCTATGGGGCTGTCAGTAATGTGGAGTTGGGAGGCTCCAGGAACTCCAGGATCTTCAGACCTGGGCTGATGAGTTTACATGGTGGTGGTTGTGGGATGTGGATGTCAGGAAGCTTCCTGCCCCCTACTCGAGAAGACCCCAGAGGTCTCAGCCTGAAAACTGGTATATTGGAGTTTTTGTCAGTTTGGTGACTGCAGAAATTTGTTGAGAAGCAGCGGAGTTGGACCATTGGCCTGGTGGCAGCCGGGAAGTCGTGAGGAGCGGGGCTTCCACACAGCTGGGAATCAGCCTGCCCCCTCCTGAGTGTTCAGCCCGGAGACTGATGTACCTGTGAATTTTGGCGGCTTGGCTTACATCTTTTCAGAGATTTTGTCATGAATCTTGTCAAGCTGAGCCCTTGGATGAGTTTACATGGTGGCTGCTCTCAATCATAAAATATCTGAGTGATTAATACTACATTTTTGATGGTACTGGAATGTGTCTTGTCTTACTGGTTTTGGCCAGTAAATTGAGTGAAAACCCCGATATTTGCATGACGGATTTTTCTCTGATCTTCTATATTACAGGGAGGTGGTCGTGATTCCCGGAAGCAGGAACAGATAAGCGTTAAACCCCAGTCGGTGTCAGAACCAAACCAGCCTCTGACAGAAGAGCCACAGAAGCAGCAGCAACAGGCACCAGGAGAAGAGTCGAAAGGTTCTTCAGCTCCCTGAGGGACGCGGATACTGTGTATACCGATGTCCAAACTGTATTCGCTATGTGAATGTCGGACTATTTTTAACAGTTGGACTGTGTAAATGTTTCTTGCTCTCCAAGGCATTATGTTTGCCTTCTTGTAGTTCCTGTTTCTGGGGTGTCATAAAGCTCAGTATCATGGTGGAAAAGAAGCAGTTGTGTGAACTTTTATATTAGGATGGTATTAAATAAAGAATTCCCTAACTGCTAGAAAAGTAAATTTACTTTCATTTGGTAAATAACATGAGCAGACCTTACAGGGATTGTTTGAATGGGACTCATTCTAAGTAGGTTTGCTTCTCTGGTATGTTTCTCTCCTTCGGAACCGTTCGACTTTTCCTTGGACAAGCAGTGTATTTCCTTGCCAGGCGATTTTGCTTGCAAATCAACTTTGTTCTTTTTGCTACAAAATTCTGGATGTTCAACTTGAGAGACGCAGCTGATCCGTGCTTTGTGATAAGAATGCAGATCTAGGCTAGAGCGATAGTACAGATGTATGCGGCTGACCTGGATTCCATCCCCAGCATCTCGTAAAGTCCAACGAACGCACCAGAAATGCGTTCATTTTGTCATTTTGTCATTTTTTTCCTGAGTGTAGAGCCAGGAGTAACCCCTGAGCACCACTGGGTGTGACCCCAAAACCAAAAAAAAAGGAAAAGCAAAGCAAACTCATCAACTCATCTGTCGTTGACAGAAGCCAAAATGTTATTTACATATTTATTTTTGTGGAGCCGGGAATGGAACCCAGGGTGTCACAGACACACACAAACCAAGTGTACTTCGACTAAGCCACGTCCCCCCCTCCCTAAAATGTAATTTTAATCTCACAGATTCGAGTATGCTGGAGACAGTTAACAGCACGCACACATAGCAGGCTGTTGAGTAAAGATTTATTGAAGGAACAGTTCTATGCTGCTAACGACTGAATTAGGACGGCGTCTCCAGGTCGCTGGTTTTGTCAGTGGGGAGCCACTTCATTTCAAGGACGTCGCCACCAGCCTCCTGCCTTTCCGGTGGCAGGTGTGCTGACTTGTTATGCTTTCCTCATTTGCCTGCTTTTTACTGAAGAAAGGAAATAGTCCCCGGAGAATGAAGCCTTTGTGATCCAGCCAGTGGTTTTCAGCTACCAGTCATAAACAGCTTCAGAGATTGCTTACTTATTTGATTGGTTTTGGTTTTGGATTTGGGGGCCACATCCGGTAGTGCTTGGGGGTTACTTCACGCTCTGTGTGAGGGGTTGCATGTTGGTGCTGGTGAGATTGTGCAGTGCCTGGGATTGAACTGAGCTTGGCTGTGCAGGGGCCAGTGCCTTGGCTCCCATACAAGCCCCAGCCTGAGTTTCATCATTTTATCTTATTTTGGTTTGGGGGACACACCAGCTGTGCTCAGGGCTTATTCCTGGCTCTGTGCTGAGGGATCACTCCTGGAGGGCTTGGAGGACCATATGGGATGCTAGGAATCAAACCTGGGTTGACCCACATACTATCTAGCCAGATGCCCTACTGTGATATCGCGCCAGCCTCTAAATTCCTTATTCTATTTATTTTTTGCCTTTTGAGTCACACCCAGCAACCCAGAGGGGTTACTCCTGGCTTTGCATTCAGGACTTACTCCTGGTGGTACTCAGGGAACCGTATGGGATGCTGGGAATCGAACCCAGGTTAGCCGCGTGCAAGGTAAATGCCCTACCTGCTGTACTATTGCTCCAGAGTCTGAATTCTTTATTTTATTTTAAGTAAAAGTAGAAATGAATTTTTATTTTTTTTTATATTTATTTATTGAATCACTGGGAAGTTACAAAGCTTTCAGGTTTAAGTCTTCAGTTATGCAATGATCAAATACATTTCCCTTAAACAGTACTTATTTTTCATCACCAAGAACCCCAATATACCCCTCTGCCACCTTTCCCAATGCCTGTGAGGCAGATGAATTCTACCTAACACTCTATCTACTTTGATTACATTCATTATTTCGACAAAAGATGCGCCATTATTGTTTACAGTTTACACCCAACAATCAGAACAGCTGAAAAGGCATTGTGGAATAATTTGTTTTCTACAGTCAGTTATGAGAACCATATGAAGTCATGTGGCTGCAATTGCCGAATTTGGATTTCTGATATTTTACTTATTAAGCCTGGAGGTATTTCTGTCATGAGCCAGATAATTACGAGAATGGTATCTGTGGCTCTGGAGCCATAGCTGTGCTGGAGAGCCACTTGTGGGGGGCAACTCGTGACCTTGGTAGGGCGTGAAGGACGAGCCGGGAATGCCCCCTTCCCATGAGGTTTCAGTTGCCCCGTCACCGCCTGCTCATACCTGGCTTTCCAAAAAGCTCCGAGGAGGCCACCATCTTGCTGTCCAGGGGGAAAAAGGTGGAAGGGAACAACACCCTTTCCCTCCCGGGCAGGCATGGTAGCGTGGATTAACGCAAGTCCATTCACTTTTCTGCCTCAAGCTGCCGGGCTCTGCATTAAGTCCTTGTGCTTCTGGAGCCATGGCTGTGCCGGAGATCTGCTCGTGGGGGGCAACTTGTGACCTCGGTTGGGCGTGAAGCTGAATTCTTTATTTTAAAACCTGTGTAGGGACTGACACGTAGCTCTAGCTAAAGCATTTGCAGGCATGAGTTTGATCTTGAGTGTTTGCGTGCACGAGTATGGCTGTGGCACCTCCTTTGGGCCCAGCAGTTCTGTTATGTGAGATCCCTGTGCTGTGACTTGCTTCTATACATGCCACAGCCAGGTGAGTGCGAGCACCACAGCAAAGATGGGGCCTGGATGTTCAGTCAGGGTTCAGGATTGTGGCCCCTGGCAGAGACGTGAGCACCACAGTGAGCCATCGAGTGCTACTGGCACATGCCTGGCACTGTGATTAAAGGTCTGAGAGCCCTTGTGCAGGCATGACAGCCTGCTTTTTATTTGGGGGGGGGGTCACACCCGGCGATGCACAGGGGTTACTCCTGGCTCTGCACTCAGGAGTTACCCCTGGCAGTGCTCAGGGGACCATATGGGATTCTGGGAATCAAACCCGGGTCGGCCATGTGCAAAGCAAACGCCCTACCCGCTGTGCCATTTCTCCAGCCCTGGCAGCCTGCTATTTAACCCCAGTTGGCACAGCTGCATTGCGAGCACCACGGCCAACTGTGTGCCGCCCCCAAATCTGCAGGCAACATCGACAGGGAAGAGGAAGGAAGGAAAAAAATAATTGAGCTCATTCTGTTTTCGTGGGGCAGAGATCTTGGGGCCACATCTCACAGTGCTCAGGGCTTACTCATGGTTCTGTGCTCAGGGATCACTGCTGATGGCGCCTGGGGCGGACCCTGTGCAGGTCGGAATTGAGCCAGGGTTAGCCAGGTACAAGGCAAATGCTTTAACGCCTGTATTATCTCTCCACACTTAGCTCATTCTTTTTTGTTGGTTTTTGGGTGGCATCTGGCAGTGCTCAGGGCTTACTCCTGGTTTTGTGCTCAGGAATTACTGCTGGCAGGATCTGGAGACCCTGTCGAGTTCTGGGAATTGAACCTGGGTTGGCCATGATGAAGACAAACGCCCTAACTGCTGTACTAACTCTCTGGCCCCACCCTGTGCTCATTCCATATCTTTTCCCATTAAACTCAGAGTTACTCTAAGAGAAAATAATAGGTTTCTCTGTCCTGCACTTGTGTGACAGTCCCTTCTCTCTCCTGGTTGTTTGAGGCAGGGCCCGCCTGAGCCTAGGTACCTCCCTGGCACACCACGAGGCCACATGAGGCCAAAGTAGTTCTCAGCCGCTTCCCCCTCCTCATTCCTGATTTTCTATCCCTCTTGTTTGGGAATGTTGTATTTCTAGGCGGAAAAGTTCTTTTCATACATCAACAAGTGTCAGGCCAACATTAGGTGCCAAATACTGGCAGATCTTGGGAGGAGACCTAGGGCAGCTGGAAGAGAGATTTTGCCTCAGAGGAACATTGGGGGTCCATCTATATAAAGCTTAGACTTCCGGGATTTAAAAATGGCAGTTTCTGGGACTGGAGTGAGTACAGTGGCTAGGGTACTTGCCTTCATGTGGCCAACCTGGATTTGAATCCCAGCAACCCAGATGGTCCCCTGGGCATAGATGAGGAGTAAGCCTTGAGCACTGAAGGTGTAACCCAGAAAACCAAAACTAAAGGCGGTTTGTGGGTACAGCAGACAAGACTTGCCTTCCACATGGCCATTTCACTCAACCCTGGTTCGTTCTCCGGCACCACCAGGAGTCAAACCTGAGTTCAGAGCCAGGAACTACTGTGTGCCGCCATGTATGATATAAGCCCTCCCACTCCCCCATAAAAATAGTTTCTTTTCTATACTGATGAAATTTTTTTCTTTTGTTTTGGGGCCACACCTGTGGTGCTTGGGGTTTACTCCTAACTTTGCTCAGGAATTACTCCTGGTGGATGTGGGGGACCATATCGGGTGCCAGGGGAATCAAACCAGGGTGGCTGTGTACCAGGCAAATGCCATACCCATTGTATTATTACTCCAGCTCAATACTGATGAATTTTTTTGTTGTTTTTGGGCCACATATGTGATGCTCATAGGTTACTTCTGACTCTGTACTTGGGAGTCACTCCTGGCAGGGACCATAAGGGATGCCAGGGATGGAACCTGGGTTGACCTCGTGCAAAGCAAATGCCCTACCCACTGTACTATCGCTCTGGCTCAATACTGATAAAATTTTTCTAAAAAGTTGATTTGTGTGGCCGGAGATAGTATGGGGTTAACAGGTGCTTGTCTTGCATGCAGCTGACACAGACTTAATCCCTAGCACCACATCATCTCCCAAGCATTGTGAAGGCCAGCCACGGGGGCACCTGAGCACCACCATACGTGGCCTAGGTGATCCTCAGCACCAAATCTCAGGCCCTCACACTGAACCCAGGAATCGGGGGTCTGGGACTTGCCAATTCCTCTCCTAGGCCTCTTGAGCACCTTTTGGTAGGACACTGCCGCACCTCCCCCAAGGAAAAAAAAACAACAACAAAAAATAACTTTGACTTATTCTATAATTACAAATTAGGGGCTGGAGGGATAGAACAGTGGCTAGGGCTCTTGCCTCGCCGGCGGTTGACCCAGGTTCGATCCTGTGTCCCAGATGACCCCTGAGCCGTGCCAGGAGTGATCCATGAGCAGTGAGCTCGGAGTAAGCCCTGGGGAATCACCGGGTTTCAAACCAAAAAAAGGACTCAAGGGGTGGGGTGGGGGTTGGAGTGTGGGTGATATTTATCACGTCAAGCTCCCCCTGCTGTCACGGCTTTTGAAATCACACACCTCGGCCCTTCCGAAATAGTATCGCTGCTCAAAACTCATGTTCAGTTCGAGTCTTCAGTTCTCACTCCCCTTCCAGGCTGCGCTCCCCCCACTTCCGGCACCCAGCACCCCTGCAGACTTCCCTTCTCTTCCCTCCCCGGCACGGAGCCTCCCCACGTGTGAACAAGGACAAAGTTCTTACTTGAATGAGGAGGTCTGAGCAGAGCCACGCAGGAGTGAGACCTCCCCCGGTTTTGCTGAGCTGACGCTGTCTTTCATGGCTGTGACCTTGTGTCTGTCCTGCCCTCAGACTGCAGGAGAGGACGGTGCCTCTCAGTTGCCGCCACGACTCGGAGAATGAATGGAGTCACGGCCACAAGGCTTTCATTTCTCTGGGAACAGAGAAAAATTGTTTCATTTATTTTCATTTTTTGTGTTTTTTTTTTTTTCTTTCAGATGGTGCTCAGGGCTTATTCCTGGCTTTTCACTTAGGGATCACATCTGGCGAGGTTCTGGGGAATATAGGAGATGCCAGGGATCAAATCTGGGTCAGCCACTTGCGTAAGCTTTGCTCTCTCCCGCCAGGAAAACAGGCTTGAACAGAGAAGGTGGCTTAGCTCACGGCCTCCCCGGTGCATAGTACAGGTGAGCCCAAGGACTCAGCCTCGCGAGCAGGGCCAGGTGGAAGGAAGGTCTTGCACACGTGAGACCAGAAGGGGACTGTGAGTGGGCAGGGGCAGAGGGATGACGAGATGTGCTGAGTCTAGCCAACAATTCCAGCGGGAGACAGAGATCTCGAGATTCCACAGCCAAGTGATGGGAGGCATGGTGCCTCCTCAAACTGCAGGCGGTGGGAGAAGCTTCGAGCCCCAGCAATGATGCTGAAGGTGGTACAGCTCCTCAATAATAGTGCTAGGGTCGTATCCAGTGGCACTCAGGGGCTTCTCTCACTTCGGGGTCTCTCTGGGGAGTGCGCAGGGGCCCATGCAGTGCTGGGGATTGAACTTGGCCTTCCCGTATGCCAAGCCTGCACTCAGCCCATTGAACAATATTTTCCTGCCCCAAAAGATGTTTTTTTAAATTTTATTTGGGCTCACTCCTGACTCTACACTCAGGGACCCCTCCTGGCTGTGCTTGAGGCCAGCTGTGTACAAGGCAAGCACCTTAACCCTTGTTCTATCTTTTCACCAGAATTATTTCTTCTTCTTCTTCTTCTTCTTCTTCTTCTTCTTCTTCTTCTTCTTCTTCTTCTTCTTCTTCTTCTTCTTCTTCTTCTTCTTCTTCTTCTTCTTTTTCTTCTTCTTCTTCTTCTCCTCCTCCTCCTCCTCCTCCTTCTTCTTCCTCTTCTTCTTCTTCTTCTTCTTCTTCTTCTTCTTCTTCTTCTTCTTCTTCTTCTTCTTCTTCTTCTTCTTCTTCTTCTTCTTCTTTTTCTTCGTCTTCCCCTCCTCCTCCTCCTCCTCCTCCTCCTCCTCCTCCTCCTCCTCCTCCTCCTCCTCTTCTTCTTTAAATAAACTCAAGGGGCTGGAATGATAGCACAGTGGGTAGGGCATTTGCCTTGCACGTGACCGACCCGAGTTCGATTCTTAGCATCTCGTATGGTCCCCGGAGCACCGCCAGGGGTAATTCCTGAGTGCAGAGCCAGGGGTAACCCCTGTGCATCGCCGGATGTGACCCCCCCCCCAAAAAAAAAGATAAACTCATTTAAAGGGAATGGTGGAACTTTTCTTGGAGCCCTGCTCTGGTGCCTGCCCTTGCCCCTGGGGATACAGACGAGCCAGGCTGGTGCTGTCAGGCCTCAGGCATCCTTTTGGTTCTCCACTCTGATCGTTACATGGAACTCAGGACCGAGCCGGGGCCTTCCTGACTCCTGAGAGCCAGCACCTGTGCCAGCAGGTGGCTCTGAGCATGCAAGCAAGCTGGCACCGCCTCTGCTGGAGGACAAGGAAAGGGGAGTCGGCAAAGGCAGGCCAAGGTTATTGTTCCGCTCCTGGCCTCCCGTGCTCCCGAGCTTCCGAGTCTACAACAGCCTGAAGCGGCAGGGCTGGCTGGGTCCTGTCACACACGCGGAGAGATAGAGGCAGGGGCAGCCAGCCCCTTGGAGGAGGTCACCTTGGCTGATGGAGGAAGGGCACCTGCCCTCCAGTGGGAAAGACAGGAAATGGCTTTCCTGTCACTCCTAGGGTAGTGCTCCATGTGGCAAGCCGGGCTCTGATTGGACGGAGCCCGCCCGGAGCAGTTTCTGTGGAGATGCAGAACCAGACAAGTGGTTTTTGCTGCAGTGGGCAAATGAGGAGGTGGCTAGGGGGAAGGCGAAGGAGGCAGGAAGTCAAGTATTATGTCCCTTACCAAATGTCGCCTTCCCTGCCCCCTCCTCCCGCGTCGATGACAGAGAGGACACTCGTGTTGCGTGCTGGTTGACAGCAGAACTGCATTTGGCTGTAGTTTCACCCTCGGAGGACGCGTTTCCTGGACTGCAACTTAAATGTCAGTCACCTGACCTTCTGGTCTCTCAGTTCTTTTAATTAAAAGGTGGTCCTAAGCAACACTCAGTAGGGGCCTATTTATTATTTATCAAGCATTTCCCTCCAGCCGTTAGTGAAAGGTCAGTGGCTTCTGCGGATGCTTTGTTTCTGATGAGCAGAGATCAGATGAAAAAGATGCAAGATCAATCCCAACTCCTCCTGTTTGCTGTGGGCAGGACTCTGTTTAATAGTCATTGTGGCATTTAGGATCGCGGGCCTCTGAAACATGCAGGCAAGTACTATGCCTCCCTCGCTGCCAAACATTTCCCCAAAAGTAAACATCAGGTTGTGATTATGGTTAATAATGAGATATTGATTGTTTGAAAATGTCACCGCCTGAGACCACTGGCCCGCCAGCACCACTAGATGGCGCTGCGCTCTCGTTGCTGTTCAACTCCAATACTTCGCTTTTCTCGCCTCGGGGGGACCTTACCTTTCAAGGTTGGCGAGTGTCCTTGTAAAATAATGTTCTGGCTGAGATTTAGGAAGCGGAGGTCCTGAAATGCTATGGGGAAGGAGTAGGAGATGGCAGCAGTAAAGCTACTGGACGAATAACAAAGGCCTGGGGGCTGGGGGGACACTGGGCGTAGTCTGCAGGGCTTCCTAGCCGCTGCCAGTCCCCCTGACACCACCCATCTCTGAGTCAGCTGTGGAGGACAAAGAGAAGCCGAGGCCCTGCAGGCTGGGAGGCTGTGCCGGAGAGGTGGAAAATCCCAGAGCTGGAGAGACAAACCTGGCGTTGAAAACCCGATCCCTGGCATTGTCTTATGACACTAGGGTGGGGGTGGGGTGGGTGGCCGTGTGCGAGTCACTTGAGTCTCAGTTCCCTTATCTGAGACTATCTGGAATACCAGCACCTACCTAGTGGGCTTGTTCAGAGCATGAAATGAAAGCCCTTGGCAGCGAGAGTCTGTGCCGGCTCTCACCGCTTCCAAGTCTCTCGGCAACTGTTGATTCCTGCCGGCTGGAGATCGGTGTATGTGAGACTCAAATGGAGAAGCAAAACTAAATGAAAAATGGTGCTTTTCACCAGCTGCTTGCTCAGTCACTTATCTTTTCTCAACCCTTCGCCCCTACTGTTCCTATCTCCTCGATCTCCTTCCAACCTTCTAGTATCAAATAAACGAATCAATCTGAAGGAGAAAGAGAAAAAGACAAAGGAGAAAACCGAAGAACCTTCTGGAACTTGCCTGGTGCTGGCAGGCTCCCCGGACAGACAGGTCGGCTCCTGGCTGACCACGCCTGTGAGTTGTACACAGACCCCAAGTCCTTCGGCCTCATCTTCCCTACTTCAGCCTTGCTCCTCCCCCGTCCCCAGATCTCCTTGTGAAAAGCCTTGCTCCTGGCTTTTTCATCCCCCACCCCCAAGCCTGGCACCTTGGTCTGTGGAGGGGAGCCTGAGTCCGGCTTTGGAGCAGCATGTGTTTCTGTGTTCCTGGCCTAGGAGGGGCTGGGAGACGCTGAGGTGGGGCTGAAGAGATGAGCAGGACCTGGAGGGCCACACAAGTCCCTTCATGGTATTCCGTGGGCCCTCTCCTCTCCTTGCTGGACTCTGGCAGGTCTGCAGGTGGCCCTCTCGGCTGGGAGGCCGGAGGTGCCCAGGAGATCAGGTGCTCAGTGATCAGGAGATCCGGTATTCGCAGGGACGCTGAAAGACAAGCCGAGCCTCTTCCCTCTCTCATCTCATCTCCTAGCCGAGTCCAGTTTCTGTGGGACCCCCTGGTCTCAAGCAAGTCACTGGGCTCTTCTGAGCCCCAGGGAACCCCAACATAGATCCTGTGCCCTGATGGATCCTTGAAGGTTTGTTGTTGTTGTTGTTGTTGTGGGTGTGGGGCGTGAATCTCTCCAGAGGTGCTCAGGAGGGAGGGGCTCCCACTTGCAGGGTCCAAGTAGGCAGATGGAATGCAAGGGGCAGGGATGCATTGCTGCTCAGCCCCTGCAGTGTTGGGGAAGACTCCAGCCACGGGGATGCTGGGGGCCTCCAGGGCTGCCCCCTCCCTGCCATGCTGGGGGACCATGAGGTGCCAGAATTGAATGGAGGTCAGGGCATGCGCCCCTCCTCTGAGCCCTACAAATACCCTGCCCTGAAAGGGTACTTGGTGTTTTGTTTTGGGGCCACACCCAGCGGTGCTCAGGGTTTACTCGTGGCTCTGCTCTCAGGGATCATTTCTGGCAGGCTGGGGAGGCCATCTGGGGTGCTAGGGATGGAAGCAGAGTTGGCCACGTGCAAGGCAAGTGTCCTACCCGCTGTACTATTGCTCCAGCCCTAGAAAAGGTATTTGTTGAGTGTGCAAGTAGACAAATGTAGGCTGCCCTTCACCCCCACCCTGCGGCTGCAGGGGTTGGGGTGTGGTGGGGGAAATAAATATTACCTAACCAAGTACATAACGGGGTGTAGAATCCAGACAAGACACTGGCTATGGCAGAATCTGTCCACTCTCCCGCCTCCTAAGTAACCCAAAATAAAGATCCGAGGAGAAGGAAATTGCCCAGTTACAGCCGGCAGGATGTCCCTGGAAGCCCCAGGAGCTGCTGGTGGTGGTGGTGTGTGTGTGTGTGTGTGTGTGTGTTTGTGTGTGTGTGTGGGGGGGGGGTGTCTGTGGGCTGGATGACTGGCCCAGCTCTGCCTGCTAAGAGCTGCAGGAAATGCCCGATTGTTCTTCCTCCCTCTCCGGGGGGCTCCGTTCAAACCCTGAACGTGCTCAGGATTATCGCTGGAATATGAAATGTGGAGATAGGAGGATACTGAGCTTTATCGCCAGCTTTCCCCGGCTTGTGCCGAGTGAGGTGAGCGGGCCCAGTAATGTCTCCATTGGAGACTTTGTTGTTACTGTGTTTGGCATATCGAATACTCTCGGTAGCTTGCCGGGCTCTCCGAGAGGGGCGGAGGAATCGAACTCCGTTCCATCTGGGCAGCTGAGCTCAGGGCTTCCTGCAGGGAACCAGCCTCTGCCCAGCCCCCTCCCTGTGTCTGTCGCTTGGGCTCTGGAGGGTTCTCAGGCACCAGTGTCAAGGACAGTGAGCTGTGTGACCTCTGCTGCTTTCAGCTAACTCAGCGCGGGGACCAGAGGGGGCTCCGCACCCCTACAAAGTCTCACTCACCCACCCGCCACCTGCAGGGCTGCAGATTGGGGGTTCAAGGCTTATGAGATCAGGACAAGACTCAGCAGGGCTTTGTTCGAGAAAAAAACAAACAAACATCTGTTTAAGGGGCTGAAGAGATAGTACAGCAGATAGGACACTTGCCTTTCACGTGACTGATCTGAGTTCAGTCCCTGGAACCCCTTTTGGTCCCTCAAGTCCAGCCAGAAATAAACCTTGAGCACTTCTGGGTGTGGCCCAAAAAGCTCAAAACAAAAAATACATGAAAAATATGCTTAGGAGAGGAAATGATAATACACTTGCCTTGCACACAGCTGAGCCGGGTTCAGTCCCTGGCAGCCCATACGGTCCCCCCCCCCCCCCCCCGCTTCCCCAAGCATCACTAGGAGAGTGCAGAACTAGGAGGCACCCCTGAGCACCATCAGGTGTGGTCCAAAAAACAAAAGCAACAACAGCAAAATAATCTGCTTCAATGACTAGAGCGATAGCACAGCGGTAGGGTGTTCGCCTTACAAGCGGCCAACATGGCCGACCCGAGTTCGATTCCTCCGCCCCTCTCGGAGAGCCCGGCAAGCTACCGAGAGTATTCGATATGCCAAACACAGTAACAACAAAGTCTCCAATGGAGACATTACTGGGCCCGCTCGAGCAAATCGAGCAATGTTAAAAAGGCAGAGTTTCGGGGCTGGAGCAATAGCACAGCAGGTAGGGCATTTGCCTTGCACGCGGCTGACCTGGATTCAATTCCCAGCATCCCATATGATCCCCTGAGCACTGCCAGGGGTAATTCCTGACTGCAGAGCCAGGAGTAACCCCTGTGCATCACTGGGTGTGACCCCCCCCAAAAAAGCCAAAAAATAAAAAGGCAGAGCTTCTCTTGGGCAGCTTGCCTCTCTGGTCCCTAAATGTTCCCACTTGGAGCCTTGGGAGTAGATAAAGGGGCTGGGAAAGGGCACGGCTACCAGGGAGTGGCAGGTGAAGGGCACCAGAATGTTCCCAGTGATTCCTGAGCCCAGGTCTCTGCTGAACTGGGGCAGCCCACCCCCATGCTGGTATCCCGGGGCTGGATCTGTCCCTTCCTGCCCTCATGGTGACTGAAGTGTCCGTAAGACTCCTGAGCAGAGCCACTTGGAATACCTGTAAAGCCAAGAAGGTCACATTTAGGAAAATCTCATCGGTAGGATTTAGCCCCCCTGAGCCGTGGGCCCCTTATAATTAATATTAATGAAGGAGAGACGACAGATGCTTCCAGCTCAACAGCACACGCACTGGCGGCCCCCAGAGGGGCTCCTTGAACATCTAAAGGACTCGAGTGTACTTTACTGTCGTGTGGAAGAGAATAAGTTTCAGGGTATAATCAAGATTTCTTATGTATGAGAACTCAATGACCCATGGGCAGCGACTGCCTTAAAATAAATAAAAGAGTCACTGTGTTCCCATTGCTTACTGACGTTGAAAATGCCTCACTGGGCCTGAGAGATAGCACAGGGATTAAGGTTCCTGCTTTTTGTGCAGCCGCTCAATTCCTCCCCAGCTCTACACTGTTCCAGCATACCTCCAGGGGCACCCCTAGCACTGCTGGGTGTAGCCCCCAATCCTCTATATAAATATATATGTGTGTTTTTTTTTGCTTTTTTGAGTCACTCCCAGTGATGCTCAGTGGTTCCTCCTGGCTCTGCACTCAGGAATGACTCCTGGTGGTGCTTGGGGGACCATAAGGGATGCCGGGTATTGAATTCGGGTCCACTGCATGCAAGGCAAATGCCCTGCCTGCTGTACTATCACTCCTGCCCCTAAAAATATTTTTAAAAAATCGCTCTCTTAGGGCAAAAGATGTGGCTCAAAAGGAAAGAGAAAGAGAAAGAGAGAGAGAGAGAGAGAGAGAGAGAGAGAGAGAGAGAGAGAGAGAGAGAAGAGGGAGAGAGAAGAAAAGGGCTTGTCATAGTGGCAGGTGGTGGGACAGGGCCGGGTGGGGGACTGGAGGGAAACTGGGAGCATTGGTGGTGGGAAAAGTACACTGGGGAAGGGATGGGTATTGGAATTTTTTTTGTGTGTTTTCTTTTTTTTTTCTTTTTGGGTCATACCCGGCGATGCTCAGAGGTTGCTCCTGGCTCTCTACTCAGGAATTACTCCTGGCGGTGCTCAGGGGACCATCTGGAGTGCCAGGGAGGCCAGGTTGACTACTTGCAAGGCAAACGCCCTACCCACTGTTCTATCACTCTGGCCCTTATTTTTGTGTTTCTTTTTCTTGCTGTACCAGGGATCACAGGCAACAGAGCTGCCAGGATTACACTTGGTGCATGTGGGACACTGGGGACTCAAACTCTTGGCCATATGCTCACCAGAAAGATAATTTAAGTCAAGCATTATTCCTCCAGGTTCTTGTATATGTTTTCTGAAATATTTAATTTAATTTAATTTATTTATTTTTCATGTTGGGTCGCACCCAGTGATGCTCAGGGGTTAGTTCTGGCTCTGCACTTAGGAATTACTCCTGGCGGTGCTTGGGGTACAATACAGGATGCTGGGGATTGAACCTGGGTTAACCACGTGAAAGGCAAATGCACTACCCTCTGTACTATTGCTCCGGCCCCTGAAATATTTTTTTTTAATTTTTTTTTTGGGTCATACCCAACGATGCACAGGGGTTACTCCTGGTTCATGCACTCAGGAATTACTCCTGGCCGTGCTTGGGGGACCATATGGGATGCTGGGAATCGAACCCGGGTCGGGCCGCATGCAAGGCAAATGCCCTACCCGCTGTGCTATCACTCCAGCCCCTGAAATATTTTAAAGCCAATACAGACATGACCTCTTTTCCTTCAAGGCGTTGTCACACCTTTCTGAAGAAAGTACAACTTCCCCTTTCATCAAAGCAATGTACTTTTCAAAATGGCGACCAACAGTGAGTCAGTCTTCAGGGTCACCTAATACTCTGTCCATACTCAAAGTTCCCCCCAGCTCTCTTAACAGACACCCTCCCCTAGGCCTGTCCCTGAGGCTGACATCATTAACCATTTTTCTTTGTAGTGCTTCCAATGATAATCTTCTTGCAAACAATCAATTTATACCACCAATTTTTGTCTTGCCAAGCTATAGTCATAGTTGCTAGGCTTTCCACTCTGCTTAGCTAACTGACATTTGTCTCTGGCATATTATCACTCAGTACAATAAATGTGTTAAAGTTCTAGCTGGGGTTGAACTCTTTCACCCTGAAAGGTATGTTCAATTCCAAATTTCTGGTGCCTGTGAATGTAAATTTGTCGAGACGGTCTTAGTATCTGTAATCAAGATGAGGTCACACTAGATTAGAACGGGTCCTGAATCCAAGAACTTTATAGAGGGACACAGATTTGGAAACACACACACACACACACACACACACACACACACACACACAGAGAGCAAAGCTGGAGCTAGAGTGGATGAACCCCTACCAACCAAGTCACCAAGGATTGCTGGCCTGTCCCCCAAACTAGAAGAGGCAAGGGAGGACTCCACAGGCTTTCAGAGGAACTGTGGATGGACTCACACTTGATTTCAGACTCTGGCTTCCAGAACTGTAAAGAATACATTTCTGTGGCTATAAGTCACTCAATTGGTGACAATCTGGTAGGGCAGCTGTAGGAAACTAATGTGGTTCTTTCGGTTTGGGAGCAGGGCATAAAATGCACACACCTCTATTTTGGGCCCATTAACCAGTCCTCCACACCCTCTATTATAGACTAAAGGTGGAAACACCCCAGCTAGTGGATGGACATGGGGTCTGAGGAGTCAGCATGACTGTTTGGCAGAGCAAGGATGCCCTCTGACTCCAGCTCAGAGCTCCTTGTCTTCTAAGCCTGTAGTTTTATTTTCCCCCCTCCCTTCCAGTTTTCTTTTGTTATTACTGTAATTCCAGGTCTCACGTGTGCCTGGTTGTGATACTTATGGGTTTTTGAATTCTTTAATTTGGTGCTCATACACACTTGGCTTGGTAACCCCAGAGATCACGTACTTCCTTATGGCACCGGGATCCCAGACAGCACTGTGGCTGGGGTGGCACTTGGCACAGATGGGGTGGTTACAGGGGTGAACTCATGGTCTTACACTTGCAGTATGAGTGCTTCGCCACCGAGCTTCCCCCCACCCCCCTACATGTCTCTTACTAAATAGATGTTAAGCATTTAAAATATGGGGACTGAAGAGATGGTATAGGGGCTAAGATGTTTGCCTTGCCTGCAGAAGATCCAGTTCTGTCTCCAGCACCACATATGGTCTCCAGAGTAACACTAGAAGTGACCTGTGAGCACAGAACTAGGAGAAAGCTGAAAGCTCTGAGTACCACTGAGTGTGCCCCCATGTTTTATATGTATCTATAGACAGATATATTATGCCTGGAGGGTTGAGAGATGGCTCAACCAGCTGGAGCATGTGCTTTGCATGTAGGAGGCCCAGGGTCAATCTCTGACACCCAGTGGTCCCATTAAGTGCCAACAGGAATGACCGCTGAGCACTGAGCCAGGAATATTCCCCAACACTGATAGGCATGACCCCAAAATATAAAATATATATACCTATCATTGAAGAGGGGCTATCATTGAAGAGCCCCTCATTATTAGATAGTTACTTTCTTGATGGTGGGCACTGAAGTTGTTTCTGTTTTTTTTTTTTTTTTTGTAATATCCCGCGTGTGGCAGTGAACATTGTTCTCCTGTTCCTATGCTGACACATGCAGGATGGAGCTCCCAGAGCAGGATGCTCCGAGGCTGGGCTGGCCGGCGCAGGGAGGTGGTTTCCCTTGCTGGCTGTTCCCATGGAGGTTGTCGCTCTGAATGGGCCCATTGTTCCTTTCTGGCCGTTCCTGGCAATTCCTACACTAGTTATGCTTAACCTATGTGCAAACGTTCTTTAATTCTGCCTAATATCCCCTTCTATTTCTTTGTAATCTTTGTATCCATTTCTGGAAGCATTCTTTTATCCATTCTCCCCACCTTTTGATTGAGACCCAGATAAAGATTAGATGAGGTCCCACAGAATAAATCCCACAATCCACATGGGTTTTCTGCTATCCCCGGACCCAGTGAGGTTGACAGGGGCTGCTTTCTCCTTTGTGGTGGGTGCTCTATCTGGTTCCCGGTCGCACACACCCGAGAGCTGGGCTTGTGATGCCCAAATCCTGGATTTAATGAAGAGGGCTTATGCCAGAGCCTTTGCTATTTCTACTGGGGCTGGGGGCACACTGGGTGGTATCCAGGGCTCATTTCTGTCTCTGTACACAGGGATGACTCCTGGTATTCCTTAAAGGATTATATTTAGTGCTGGAGATCAAACCAAGCTCAACTGCTGCAAGGCAAGTACCTTACCTGCTGTATTATCTCTTGGGCCCACTCTATTTAGTTCTTTTGTCCATCTCTTGATGCCTTTTATTGTTGTGTTGAGTTGGGTGAGTTCTCTATATATTTACATAACAACCTCATCGGATGTTAGACATGCAAAGACATTTTCCCAATGCATAGGTAACTTTTTGTTTTATTTTTGAGCTAATTTCTCTTGCTGTGTAAAAAATTCGTTTTTTGTTTTTGAGTGAAACCCAGATGTCCTTAGGGCTTACTCCTGGATCTATGATCAGGGATCACTCCTAGAGGGACTTGGGGGGCCGTATGGGTTCACTCCAAACTGAGCCCAGTTTGGCCATCTGCAAGCTCCTATGTTAAAGCTTTGGTCCCTGTGTAAAAGCTTTCATTTTTTAAAAATTATTTTAAAAAGCTTATTATTTTGCTCCATATTTGTTTGTGCTCAGGTCTTACTTCTGACTTTGTGCTCAGGGATCACTCTAGGCGGGGCTTGGCAGAACATATGGGGTGCTGGGGATCAAACTGGGTTGGCCATGTGCAATTCAAGTGCCCTAGCTGCTGTCTTCAGTTGAGCTTTTGGATTCAGTGTAGTACCCTATGTTTATTCTGGCACTGTCCCCCGGACCCCGGTGACTAGTCCATGCTCTAGGCCTCCCAAAGAGTTATTGTGCCACAGTAGAAGTGACATCTGCACTTGAATGTT
The DNA here is from genome assembly GCF_029834395.1 of Sorex fumeus. NCBI lineage: Eukaryota > Metazoa > Chordata > Mammalia > Eulipotyphla > Soricidae > Sorex > Sorex fumeus. The sequence goes on from NW_026606120.1 coordinate 61,972,419, forward strand.
TTTTGCAGCACTATTTACAATAGTCAGAATCTGGAAAAAACCCGAGTGCCCGAGAACAGATGACTGGTTAAAGAAACTGTGTTACATCTACACAGTGGAATACTAAGCAGCTGTTAGAAAAGATGAAACCATGAAATTTGCATATAAGTGGATCAACATGGAGAGTATCATGCTAAGTGAAATGAGTCAGAAAAAGCTGGACAGACACAGACACAGAATGACTGCACCCATTTGTGGAATATAAAGTACCATAATAGGAGAATAACAACTAAGGATAGTGGCTCCATGGCTTGGAAACCAATCTCATGTGCTGCGGGAAAAGGCAGGTGGGATGGAGAAGAGACCACTAAGTAGATGATGATTGGAGGGATCACTTGGGATGGTAGATGCGTTCTGAAAGTAGACTATGGACCAAACATGATGGCGGCTTAGTGCCTATATTGCAAATCATAACACCCAAAAGGAGATATAGAGAGTAAGAGGGAATGTGTCTGCCACAGAGGCAGGGGGTGGGAAAACGTGGGGGTGGTGGGCGGGACAATGGGAACATTGGTGGTGGAGAATGGGCACTGGTAGAGAGATGGGTACTCAAACATTGTTTGATTGAAACATAATCACAAAAATTTGTAAGTCTGTAATTGTATCTCACAATGATTCATTAAAAGAAAAAAAAAAAGAAAAAATGTTATTGTGCTAGATTGGGCTGCCCGGCACAAGAGTCTAGGGGTGCAGTTTTCACAGCCCACAGTCTGAACAGTGTCCCCTGCACATGGGCAGTGCAGTGGCCCTGACCTCCCACCAGCCAGAGCTTGAAGAAAAATGCTCTTGACTATTTGACAGGCTCGGAAGGGCAGCGCCCAGCCCCGAAGGAGGTCTTCTGCTCGGGATTTATAGGGCCTCTCTGGGCCTGCTTCTTCATGTTTCAAAGGCCTATTGGCAGGCGAGCCCTCCCACCTGTACAAACATTTGTTTAGGAGGGGGGCGCCCAGCATGGGGACTACTCGCTGACACCAGCCATGTCAGGGCACCGACTCGCCGCTGTTTGTGGTTCTCCCCTTGGCCACTGCAGACTTATTGAGCAATATATTAGGAGTGTGCCTCGCTCCGATGATGTGTTATGGATAAATCATTAAGGAGGCAGCGCACCGCGGTGATGTATTGGTGTAATAGATCATCAGAGTGAAGCCTTCTGCCGACGTTCGGGGCTGGCTCAAAGGGTGGTGTCATTCAGGGAAGAATTAGCCCAGCAGCCGTGCGGGCTTAATTACAGGATAAAAGGTTTGTGAATGATAGGCTCCAGCCTGCAGCACCAGCATTCTGATTCCTGATGTAAAAATATAATTGGGCTTCCTGAGAGAATTTTTGATTATTTTTAAACAGCCTCGGCTTTATCACACGAGCACAACTCGCCACGGGGCGACCGGGGTAGCTTTTATCTGGGAAGGGGGTCTCCAGCCCCTTTCCAGGGCTGAGTTATTATCATCCTCCCCATTCAGAGGGCACAGAATGAGTTAAGGGACATCAGACCCAGGAGGCCTGCCTCGAGGCAGTGTCCTTAGTAACCCGGCCCCTGGAACCTGGAACGGATTGCCAGTCACAGCGTCACCCATGTGCAGGCTGGGTCTGCACGTGCGACAGGAAGAGGCCCCCCGCCCCCCCCCCCCCACATGTGCATTGGAGGACACCCATGTTTGGGGGATGATAAGCATCAGAAACTTAACATTGTGCTGACGGCTTTGCATGTATTACTTAATCTCATTTAATCCATATGACAACACTGGGACAGGCATATTATTCTTCTCATTTTCCAGATGAGAACATCCACCAGCAACTGATTGACTGGTGAAGGTCGCACAGCAGCCCAGTGACAGCGTCATAAGCCAGATGGTGTAGGAGACTTTTCCAGGGGCTAGAGCCACAGTACAGTGGGTACAGCACTTGCCTTGCATGTGGCTGACCTAGGTTCAATTCCGGACACCTCATAACCTCAGGAGTAATCCCTGAGCACAGAGCTAGGATCAAGTCCTGAGCATGCCTGAGTATGGTCCAAGATTCCACTTCCCTACCATTTTTTTTTCTTTTCCAGAGGCCAGAGAGCTAGGGATTGAACTAGTCATTGTCAGCACTGGAATGCTGTTTCAGAAAAAGTTTAAGAGTCAGAGAGATTGTCTATAATTAAGGCGGTTGCCTTTGCATGCAGAAAATCCCAGTTTGATTTCCAGGCCACCTGGTACCCTGAGCACTGCCAGGAGTAACTCCGTAGCACAGAGCTGGAAGTAGGCCCCAAGCACAGTGGGTGTGACCCCAAAGATTCACCTAAAGGTGTTTTTTTTTCTTTTTTTCTTTTTTTTTTAAAAACTAGCAGAGAGATAGCACAGGACTTAAGACACTTGCCTTGCCTGTGGTAACAAGGTTTGAATCCCTGGCATCACTATGGTCCCCATCACTCCAGGGGTCACCCCTGAGCACAGACCCAGGAATAGTCCTGGAGCATCACTGGTGTGGCTTAAAAACCAAACCAAACTAACCAAACAAATTCAGCAAAGGAAAAATTTCCCCTCCCAGGCTCAGTGCATGGCTCAGGGCCAAAATGTGCCTGGCTTGCCAGCATGGTGGGTGAGTTCCGTCTCCAGTTCTCCTCACACAGGGCGAGTTTTGATGTCCGGGTCTCCCAGACTCACAGCAAGGAGTCCACAGCGGGTGTGCTCTGCGAGCATCTCAGCTACGGTGTATATGCAACCCTCACCCTGTGGTTCTGTTGCTGGGTCATTCCTTTAGACGTTTATAGGAGGCCTCTAACAGCTGTGGTGGTCCTTTGGGCCAGCTTTGTCATTGGACACAGTTAAGAAATCTGCAGACTTTTCTCTTTTTGTGCTGGGATGCCCAGGGTCAAGCTTGCAGTCTAGTACTCAATTATATCCTTGGAACTGCAAAAAAAATTTTTAAAAATTTCTTTTTCCTTGTTATTTTTGTGCTACGTCTGTCTCACCTGAGTAAACTCAGGGTTTATGACTGGCTCTGTGCTCTGGTGAGCATGTGCAGTGCTGGGGATCAAATCCATGTTGACCTGATGCAAGGCAAGCACTTTAAGCCCTGTCCTTTCTCTCCAGTTTCAAAATCTCCTTTTCTTGGGCTTGTGGAGTCACACCCCGTGGTGCATGGGGCCTATTTTCAGCTCTGTGCTGGGGAGTTACTCCTGGCAGTGCTCTGTGCTCACATACGACACTGGGGATTAGGCTGGGATTAACGGCACTTAAAGGCAAGCGCTATCTCTCTGTACTATCTCTCTGCCCTCTAAACATTTCTTTCTGAAAGAGTTTCACAGTGCTGACAATGACCAGTTCAACTGAAGAGACTGAATGATCTCAGAGGCCAATTTTCCTTGAGAGCTGTTGACTCTGCCTGGCCTGCAGTCCCCGGGAGTCTAGGGGCAGAATAGACAGCAGGGGTCAGCCTAGGGGAAGGACACCTTCCCCTCAGACAACAGGGTCCCTGGGGCTACACTCCCAAGGAGAGTCCACCCGGAAGTGGCACAGCCTCCTAGCAGGGCTAGGATCCAGCTTTTTTTTTTTAATTGAATCACTGTGAGCTACAGTTACAAAATTTAAATGTTTGAGTTTCAGTCATATACTGTTGAACACCCGTCCCTCCACCAGTATACATTTTCCACCACCAATGTGCCCAGTATCCCTCCCCCCTACCCTATCCCACCCCTCCCCATGCCTCTATGGCAGACAATTTTCCTCTTTCTCTCTACTTATGGGTATTATGATTTGCAATACACATAACAAGCGGCCAACATGTTTTAGGATCCAGGTTTTAATTCCTCAGTTGTCCAGGCCCAGCAAATCTCAGGTCTTGGACTGGTTTGAAAGTTAGACCCCACCACGGTACAGAAATGATACTCTGGGTTTGGTAGTCAGTATTTTTGCTTGATTACTCATATTACTTTTATATATATTTAAAATAAACCAAACTATGGAGCCGGAGAGTTCGATGGACTACGGCACACCCCAGCTTTGATCCTGGCACGTGTGTTCCTTCAAGCACTTTTGGGAGTGACCTCTGATCACAGAGCCAGGAATAGCCTCCAACATCTTCAGAAGTGGCTTTCTAACAAACAAACAAAAAATGGACTATACTCAGAAAGAAAACTGGCAAGAATGATATAAGAACCAGCAAAAAGAGACAGATCTTATAATGACTTTAGATACTGTGACCACCAGACTATAGACAAAAATTAATTTTCTTCCTTGTTATGTTTAAATAAATAGAAGATAAATTTGAAGATATCTTAAGAAAACGGAAGTTTGTTTTTCAAGTAGTTACAGGACAGGGAGAGATAGTTTGGAGATCTGGAGCACATGTAGGGGGGCCCAGGTTTGGTTCCTGACACCACATGGTCCCCCATGAGTGATTCCCAGCCCTGAGTGGGAGCAGCCCTGAGCGTCACTGGGTGTGGCCCGCAAAGCACCTCCCCAACATGAAATATTATCCTTGAAATGTAAGCGTCTTTGGGGCTGTAAAGATAATACGGCAGGTTGGGTTCAAACCCAGACTCAAACCCCAGCACCCCAGATAGTCCACTGAGCACTGGCTGAAGTGATCTCTGAGTGCAAAGCCAGGGGTAAGCTCTGACTGTCCCTGAAAGTAGCCCCTAAGCCCAAACCCAAACAAACAAACAAACAAAAGATGTGTAAGTCACTCTGAGATTCAATGTAAATATGAAATAGCTGAAAATCCTTTGTCTATTGAAAGATAAAATCGAGGGCTGGAGCCATAGTATAGCGGGTAGGGCATTTGCCTTACATGTGGCCTACCTGGGTTAGATCCCTAGCATCCCAAGCATCCCATATGGTTCTCCAAGCACTTCCAGGAGTAATTCCTGAGTGCAGAGCGGGGAGTAACCCTTGAGCATCGGCAGGTGAGACCAAAAAAAAAAAAAAGTAAAAAGAAAGAAAGAAAACAAAAGTAAGAAAGAAAGGAGGGAAGAAAGGAGGAAAGAAAGGAAGGAAGGATGGAAGGAAGGAAGGAAGGATCGGAAGAAAGAAAGGAAGGATGGAAGGAAGGAAAGGAAGGAAGGAAGGAAAGAAGAAAGAAAGAAAGAAAGAAAGAAAGAAAGAAAGAAAGAAAGAAAGAATTGTAGGCTTGCCCTTAGGCAGACTGGCATTCAGTTCTGATGCAGTTTGTTAAAATCACGGGCAAGTTCCTTAATGTTTCTGCATTCACTGTGCTCACGGATACAGTGGGGATCCTGCTTCAATGGGCTGTCGGAGCGGAAAGCGATGGGGCTAGACAGGCTTTGCCGGCTGCTGATGCATGAACCTCGCCTTTGTTGACTCGAGCTTCTTGGAACAGCATCGCAGCATCTGTGAGAGGCCGGTGTTTGCATGGCTTGCCTTTTTATCCAGGAAGGCTTTCTGTTAAAGAGACTGATCCCCTACGTGGAACGAGTCAGAAAAATTCTCTTGTCGTGAAAAGAGGCTGATCTCTGGCAGGGGGTGCTGCTCAGGACTGGCCCCCTCACACCGGCTCGCGGAATCCAGAAGTCATTTCTTCTGGCCTCTATAATCGAGGCTGTCTCCTTGGGAAGGGTAGAAATCCCGCTGAGATAAGATTGATAATCCTGCAAGGCAGAATTTATTAAAGATGTCCAGATTAAAAAATGGGGCTGTCTGTCAATCAATCAGCCTGTTTGCAACATTTTTTTTTTTTTTTGCTGTCATTTACTAAAAATACTCCTGACTAGCACAGAAACACCTAGCAGACACGGTCAGTGCCAGTGTTCTCGCCTTCCCCTTGGCAGGAACCCTGGGCCGTGTTTCCCAGCACACATCCCTGGCTTGCTGATTTTAGTTTGCTGAAGGCTTTAGGAAGATGATTTGACAATTTTCCAGCTTCTGTGATTTCAAGTGAGGAAGAAGCACCCCCTTTCTCGCCCCACCATAAGACATGGCGTGGTGTCTGCATTTTCCTTTCTTTGAACCCTGCCGAGACCGGACAGGAGGGAATTACCAACCAGAAGTCAGTCTGAGGCTTCTCCGCTAATCTACAGAGGACACACTGGGGTTGACTCTCCCTGTGTCATGGAGCGAGTCCCTGTCTCTGGGGGTCTCCCAATGCCTGGGCCTAGGCCTAGGGGCTGTCTGAGGCAGGGTCCCTGGGAACAATCCCAGCTGCTGCCTGTAGAACTTTAGTGAGGGGCATTCTTAGGTGATGCCAGTTAGGGAGCAAGGAAGGCACAGGGAGGAACTGTCCCTCAAAGTGGTTGCCATGGAGACCACAACTCACTGTCCATGGAACTCTGACTTGGTCTGTCCTGTGCCACTGTCCCAAGTTCGGGGTTGGGGTTCCACTCCCTCCCCTCCACCCCAGCTCTTGCCCCAGTCACTGACCAGGACCCTCCCTCAGAGGGGCTGTATCAAGGATAAAGCCATGTCCAATGAGGGTGAAGTTCTGGGGCACCTGCAGCCCATGACCTTGGCAGTGGGGGCTTGGGGAAGTGATTGTGAGGAAGGGAACCTTGTGACACCCGTACAGACCAGTCTGGGGGCTGCTCACATTCACGGTTTCTCCCAGGAAGTTCGACATGGAAGATCCAGTGGGCAGACCTAAGGATTCAGGGGTGGGGGCCACATCCAGACTCACTAGCACAGAAGAGCAGGTGACAGGGGCTTGGAACCATAGTACAGTGGACAGAGCATGTGCCATGCGCCCAGCCCAGTTCCATCCCTGGCACCACATATGGACCCCTGAGCCCACCAGGAGTTAGCCCCGAGTACCACCAGGAGTGGCCTAAAGACAAAAACCAAAGAGAAGAACTGATTACAGAGAGACTCCAAGAAAAAGACAGCGACCCTGCAGGAGGCTGGGAGCGTGGGAACTGCTGGGAAACGCGGAGTCCATGGAACAGTGGGGTTTTCAGCCCGACGGAGCGGGCTAAGGGGACAGTCACGGGCTGGGGTGGGAACATTCCAGGACTGACTCTCGTTCAGCTGGATTCTGGTTATGGCACCTGGGGAGTGTGTGGGCCTCTACAGAGCTTGCCTTTCTTCCACTCGGACCAGCGAGTTCTCCTTCCCAGTTTCATGGTTTCATGTATGCGCATTGTCAATCTGAGTCCAATTCTATTGTAATTTTTAAATTTTTTAATTGAACGGTGCGATAATAAAATTGACCTGGAAGGAAAAAAATCCATAAAATAGCTCATAAAAAATTTGGAGTGTCAGAATGTAGTCTCTATTATCCATCAAATGTATGATAAAAACAAGAATTAAAACAGCACAATGCAATTATTGGAATAACGAATTAGACCACAGGAGCACAAGCAGAGAGTCTAGGGGAAAAAAAGCCCTGTATTACACATGGGTGTTAAATTTATGACAAAGAAAGCATTTCACATTGAGGGGTGGGGGTGAGGATGGGCTGTTAAAGTGTTGGAACTAGGTTGTGAACTTGGGGAAAATTTAAATTTCATTTTCGATGTGGCACCACACCCCAAATAAATCCCAGGTGTGAATTGAAGATCTAAAAATAGGGCTGGAGGGAGGGGACTGGAGAGATAATACCGTGGGTTGGGTGCTTGCCTTGCACATGGCCCACCCGGGTTCAAGCCCCGCCAGGAGTAATTTCTGAGTTCAGAGGCAGGAGTCAGCCCTGAGCATCACTGGGTATGGCCCCAACACGAATAAAAATAAAAACAGGGCTGGAAAAATAGCTCAAAGGTTAAGGCACTTGCCTCGAACGTGGCTGCAGCTGCCACCCTGGTCTGAATGCGTCTGCTGCATAAGTCCCCAGGGCACCCTCCAAATGTGGTCCCGGAGCAGAGCCAGGTGGGATCCCTAAGCACTGCCAGGTGTGACCTAGCCCCCCACCAAAATAGCAAACTGAAGAATCACCGTCATGGTCTTCCTGTTGTTCATCGATTTGCTCGAGCGGGCCCAGTAACGTCTCCATTGGAGACTTTGTTGTTACTGTGTCTGGCATATCGAATACGTCGCGGGGAGCTTGCCAGTCTCTGCCGTGCAGGCGAGATACTCTCGGTAGCTTGCCAGGCTCTTTGAGAGGGGCAGAGGAATCGAACTCGGGTCGGCCATGTTGGCTGTGTTCAAGGCAAACGCCCTACCCACTGTGCTATCGCTCCAGCCCAAATTGAAGAATATTGTATGCATTATTTATTTATGTTTTCGTGGGGCGGCACACACACACCCAGTAGAGCTCAGGGGTCGCTCCATAACTCTGTGCTCAGCAATCACTTCTGACAGTGCTCAGGGGACCCTGTATGGTGCCAGGGATTCAAAACAGGTTTGCGACCCCAGCTGCATGCACGGCAAAGTGCCTTAACCTTTGTCTACTAGCTCTCCAGCCCCAGGAGTCCCTTTTTATCCCTTTTTAAAAAACAGTTCCGAGAAGATGAAACTAAAATGTTAGCTATTAAAAGTGTTAGAAATTTCAAGCACATGGAGAGTGTAATGAACTCCGTCACTTTATGGCATCAGGGTTCGATTCTTAGCTTTGCTTTTTTTTTATATCCCATTCACTTTCTCCTCCCACCCCTGGGCTATGTAAAGCAAATCCCAAACCTCCTATTACCGTGTCCATAGCTACAGCCCGTCCACGAGTATTGGAAGGGTGGTGTGGGCCAGGAAGAAATGCACACGGAGTTGATTTCAGGGGTCATCACTGGGCAGTGGGATCGAGGGCTGGAATTTTGAACCTTTGAAATGATTATTTGTTTTTACATCACAGTTTTTAAAAAGTGCAGTGGTTTAGGAATACCTGAACTCAAAGGAGGGAGTCGAGGAAACCCCCCGTTTGTAACCAGTTGGTTAGAAGTGCTGGCCTGGGAGGGATGTTTTGGAGACTGAGGCCAGAACCTGTGGACTCTGATGCTATTTGGGTGGAGATTGTCAGAACTGAGTTGAATTCTCAAACCTTCTGCTGGTGTCAGACAACTGCTTACAGATGTGGGTAGGAAAGCCTCTCCACACTGCCCACGTGCCTCGGGACCCCACAATGCATTCTCTTTCAAAATCTGTACACAGGGGTTTGTAAGATGATGGCTTGATAGACTTGGCTGGCAAGCGTAAGGTCATGAGTTGAAAACTGGGTGCTCACTGTCAGGGATCCCCAGGGAGAAAGGGCCCAGAAGATTTGGCCCCTGAAGATGGGATCACAAGCTTCACCCTCCCTCTGGGCTGCATCTGTGCCACGGCAATCCTGCCCCACTCTTGGGTGGGGGTGTCCTGCAGGGGAGGAGAAAAACAACAGTGTTTTTTGTTTTGTTCTTTTGAGAGGTACACCAGTGATTCTCAGGGGTTCCTCCTGGCTCTGTACTCAGCAATCACTGCTGGCGGTGCTTAAGGGACCATATGGGATGCCAGGGACTGAATCAGGTCAGCCATGTGCAAGGCAAATGCCCTAACTGCTGTACTGTCACTCCAGTCCCTAACAACTGTGTTTTTTGGTTGTTTTTTGTTTTGTTTTGTTGTCTTTTTTTTTTTTAATTGAATGACTGTGAGATAGAGCATTTACAAAGCTGTTTGTGGTAGGGTTTCAGTCATACAATGTTCCAACATCTATCCCTCTACCAGTGTACATTTCCCAGCACCAATGTCCCCAGTTTCCCTCCCACCACCCCCAACTCCCTCCACTCCAGCTTGCCTCTATGGAAGGTACCTCTATGCCACACTCTACTGCCCACCCCCTTATTTTGGACATTACATGCAACTGTGTATATGTGGTTTCTTTTTTTTTTTTTTGGCTTTTTGGGTGACACCTAGTGATGCTCAGAGGTTACTCCTGGCTTTGCACTCAGAAATTACTTCTGGTGGTGCTTGGGTAACCACATGATATGCTGGGAATCGAACCTGGGTTGGCCGTGTGCAAGGCAAAAACCCTACCTGCTGCGCTGTCACTCCAGCCTCCCAACTGTGTTTTAAGCTTTGCTTTGATTTTTTTTTTAGGTCATTCCTGTTGGTACTCAGGGCCCCATGCTCAGCAGTGACCCCTGCCTGTGCTTGGGGGACCATATGTGGTGCCGGGGACTCAAACTGGAGTGTGGGATGCAAGGCAAGTGCTTATCCCCTTTATTCATATATTTACACTTATTTATTTCCCTTCCCTTATCTTTGTGGTGGTTGAGGTCATGATAAGGGCGGGGGGGGGGGCACACACGCTTGACTGCAGTACTCACTTCCTCGATTGTGGTGCCCCCTGGGTCACACACTTCAATTGCAGTGCTCATGCACTCTGTATTACCTCTCGGGTTCCTTAATCACCCTTAACAAAAAAAATTCTGTTTTTTGACCACACTTGGGAGTACTGGGGGATATTCTTGCTCAGGGGGTGAGGGGTCAAACCCAGGCCTCTGGCCTGCAAGGCATTGTGCTCTGCCCATTGAGTTATCTCTCTGGCCTTCAGCCATCTTTTTTTTATCTGTATAGGACCCCCTTCTAAACTTTCAAAAGAAAATAAAATAATTATCATTTAATTGATTTTTATCCCCATAAAATCACCTCAAATCTTTTAATGGATGGTTTGGGGCTTATATATGAATAAATATATTAAGACTTGAATGCACAGTCCATACTATCAGAGTGTTCAGTGTAGGTCAGTCCCATTATACTATACATGCCCTTATTAAACTGATGTTGCTATGGACTGGTGGTTTGTCTCCTCCTGTTCATCTGTTGAAACTAACCAGCAATGTTTTTGTGTTTCCTTATTTCTTGGGCCACAACCAGCAGTGTTCGAGGGCTATTCCTGGTGCAGTGCTTGGAGATTGCTCAGGGGATCATTACAGGGGACCGGATGGTGCCAAGGAATGGACTGGGGCCTCCTGCATGCAATGTACTTAATCCAGGAACCATCTCTCAGCCCCTAATCACCATTCTGATGGAGTTTGAATATGGGGTCTCTGGAGGGGCATGAGGGTGTTATGAATGTGGTTAGTGCCCTTGTCAAAGAGACTCCAGGAGCCCAGCGGACCCCTGCTCTGTGAGGACAACAGGAGAAGGTGGCAAGCCATGAAGCAAGGGGAAGGCCCATCAGTACTGAGCCTGTCCACACCCTAGTTGTGACCTTCCCAGGAGGAAGAGAGACGCTGCTGCTCATAAACCCCGTTGTACGGTGCTGTGTCAGGCTGACCTAGACTCAGACACTTAGGATTATTTCACAGCATTGATGTTGCTCAGTTGTCAGGTACCTAGAGGAAAAATTCAGCTGATCCCTGTTGGGTCAAGCTGTCCACTCCAGGCACCCACTCTGGGTACCAGCAGCTGGGAGCAGGGAAGGTGGCACCACCTGGGGCAGAAACCGAGGCCTGGACAAAAGCGTCACCACCACGAAGCGTCCCTGCTGTTTCCTTGTTTGGAGTTGATTGGCATCACTGCTATAGCTGGCCAGCCTGGGGGTGCCAGGAAGGTCATGGGGGGACCCAGAAGGGGAGCTGGGTCTGGGAGTGGTGGTGGAAATTCTGCACGGGGCCCAGCTTGCCAAAGCTGCCTCCTGACTGTAGGGACGGACGGATGAAGAAACACCCTCTGGATGAGGAGAGGAACAAAGTGGGCCTCCAAGCCCCCTTCCTCAGGAACTTGCCTCTGGCTGTGCCCTGGAACATTCAGGTGTTGGAGCCTTGGAGGTGGCCCAGCACCGGCCCTGTTCCTGCAGAGCCATGAGCAAAGACCCCCACCCCGCCAACGGGCCTCTTGGTAGGCTGACAGGACTGGGCGCAGCCTCCACCTGCCCGATCAGCCTGGTTTGCTCAACTCAGGGTGCCTCAGCTCTTCCCTCAGACCTGAGTGTGGAGCCTCCCTGGGCCTAGCTCACAGACCTCGCCTGCCCACTCAGGCCCATCTCCCCTCACCCCAGGCCTCTCCACAAACCCACTCAGATAGGCACTAATGCCATTATCTTCCCGAAATTAAAATCAAGCCTCAACCTATAATGTTTCACGAAGAGGGAATTGGGGTTATATATTCCTGCGTCGAGCAGTATTCTATTTCAGTCATAGCATTTAATTATGATTGGTATGTTAGTGCCCACCGGAGCATAACAAATTGTCATTATGTTATTCTGCTGAGTCTAATTTAATTGGCAAGTTGTCACAAAAGCAATTATCCATCATTTATTTTGTTGCCATAACCACATCGAGAAGAGCACCTGCTGTCTGCGAGGAGAAGCGCGCCGCAGCCTCTCAGCCCTGGGTGCAGGCCACTTATCTGACACAAAAGACATTGCTTCCCCTTCTGATTTAAAAATATGTTCCTCATTTCCTGCTGTGGTCTCATGAATCCTCCTGGGAGAGCTTCAAAGTGCCAAAGGAAATTCATGGGCTGGGAAGTCACGGCGGGGTAGGGGGGGCCACCTGGAGCCGGGAGGTCTCCTCTGCTTGGTCAGTCAGGGCCAGGCCCAGTGGGAGGGAACAGGGGTGCAGGCGGGCCCCTCTGAGAGGCTGGGACCTGGTGGGTCGGGCCTTGCGTGGTCAGCTGCTTCAGTGACCCTCTCCGTGATGCATTTATATTTGTGGTTCTTTTCTCCCAAGACATGGGCTGGGGCCCTGGGAAGTGGGGATGTTGGATCGTTTCCCAGAGAGGGAGCCCAGCCCTGAGAGCTTGATGGTCCAGAGTCTGCGGGGGGAGTTAGGACCTCCCTTCCAGAGAAAACCTCAGGGCCCAAGGGCTCTCCTAATGTTTTGTATTAATGTGTGTAGGCAGAACCACAGCAGTTGTGGGCCTGCCAGAGCATGGGCTGTTCCAGGGGGAAGGGGCCATCCTCTCCCCTCCTCCAAGGGCCTTTTTCACATGGACACACCAAGAGAGAGGCCTGGTAGTGTGGGGGGGGGGAGAGGAGGAGCAATTGGTCAGGGGAGCTGAGAGAGAGGAAAGGGAAGGGCCGCCTGACCTCCTGCCCATGTGAGTCTAAAGCAGAAACTGCTGCTTGCCCAGGAATCTGAGTCCTAAATTTCCAGGTATCTCAGTTAGCCCCCTCTGCCCCCCCCCCCCCCCGTCCCCCAAACACACAGTGCCCACTGCCCCCTGAGGCTTGGGAGGGAGGACACATGGGGCTGAGTTTGGACCACATGATGATGTTCCTTCCTGGATGCAGGAAGAGAGGGTTCCTGAGGGAAGATGCAGCCTGCAGGCCTCTCTCTGGAGGCCAAATGGCTGATCTTGTTTCTGCTCCCACAATGCTCTTATTAGCATGGTGAAAGGGAAACTTGTTAGAGCAAAACCCCAACAATGACTGCTCTGGTGCAAAGGGGAAAACAGCTCCTTTAGTGGCTCTCCCCTCTGGGTCAGTCAGATACAATTCACAGATGCCCTGTGAGGAGACGTAGGAAAATTACCAGGTCCTTGGACAGAGAGACACCATTTCTTACATTAAAAAAAAAAGGAACAAAACAAAACACAATCCAACAAAACAAATTTCTTGTTGGGAGTGCTGGCTGAAAATCAGCTGGCGTCCTCATGAGTGTCCCATATGGTCACGGAGAAGTCTCTCTTGTGCTGGGAAGGCGACCATAGCCAAATTCCCGGCAGCCCTGCTTACTATAGGAGACCCCCATCGTTTCCAGGGCCAGGACGCCCGCAGATGATAGCAGAGGAGGAAAAAGTGTAGTGTGCAGGGAAGGGGCTGGCATGAGACCCCTGTTGGGCCCAGTGCAGGGAGACAACGGTGCTTAATTATAAGTGGGAGAATAAATTAGCTCAAACTCTCTGGAAAGCAAGTTAGCAAAATGGGTCAAGCGCCCTAAGAAATATCCATCATTGTTGACCCAGGAATCTGCTTCGGATAAGCAACTTGCTTCAAAAACAGAAGAAAGATGTTTGCTCTGGTGTTATTTATAAGAGCAAAAACAAAATCTGTGCTGAGTTGCAAACTATTTTGGAGTCGGTGGCTTGCAGCCCACGGATGTTGCTAGATTCTGCTTCGTGTTTTCTCAGAGGGATGTCGAGTCCCGGGAAATTCTCACGGCAGTTTCGTGAAGCAAGCAGCATGAAGTGGAGCCAAGTTGGGTGTGTGGATGTGGGCCTGGAGGAGCAAGAATCTTTCCTGCAGACGCACCCCCCCCCCCCACCATGGTTCTAACAAACAGCTCCAACTTAATGGCTACAATAACACAGATTTAGGAGTTCACAGTCCTGGAAGTCTGGAAGAGTTCTCACTGGAAGAAAATCACCATGATTGCACATCTGTGTTCCCCTGTGATTAGCTTACCTCCTCCAGAGCCTAGACAAGTTCCCTGGGTCCTTGGCTCCACCATCCTCAAAACTAGCCATGGTCACTGAGTTTCTTATGCTGCGTCACTTTGACCTCTCCCCAGAGCGGTCTCCCAGTCTCTTCTGCCTCCCTCCTTCTCGGGATGACAGAAACTTTCTGGTCCCCAGGATAATCAGGATAATTGCCCTGTTTCAACAGCAACCTCTTTTCCCATCTGTAGCTTTACTCCCCTTTGTCGTGTGGTACGGCATGTTTGGAGGTTCCTGGGATTAGGATACGGATGTCCTTGAGCGGGAGGGCCGTGGTCCTGCAAACTGCACTCCAGGCCAGGAGCTTATAGTCGAGGGTGAGAGACATGCGAGTGTATCTGAGAGAAATAAATGATGGAGTGTCACAATCAGGCAGCAGGATCTGGGGCGGCAGCATGCATTATTCATCATGATCCAGAAATTCCTTGTGGGAGCTAGAGGCGGTTACATCTAGGGTCTTCTCCTCCTCCTCCTCCCACCACTGACTCTGCTCTGCAGCAGGGGATGTGGAGAGCTGGAGAGCTCCTGCCTTGCATATGTGAAGTCCTGGTTTGGCTCCCAGCACCACAAAGATAAACAAATGGGTCTCTGCTTAGAATCTCGGCCCACCCGCCACTGGTTAATCACCAGGAGTTACTCCCAGGCCCACTTCTTGGCCTACGACTGCTGACCCTACCTGACTACTTTTATTTTTTCTCATTTCCTACCCAATCCCACTCATCCATCAAAATCACCTCCTCTATGCTCTACCCTGTCCCCGCCCCTAGAATATTTAGGTTCTCAACTACATAATCACTGTCACTGTCCTCCCATTGTTCATCGATTTGCTCGAGCGGACCCTGTAACATTGTGAGACTTGTTACAGTGTTTGGCATATCGAATACGTTATGGGTAGCTTGCATAATATTCCACTAAATTACAGGTGCTCTTCTGTTTTCTAGTGTGTGTTCTTTTTTCCTCAGGATTATATTTTGGGAGATATTCTTCCAAATAATGCTCAGAGAGCCTAGGTTGATTGATACTTGGCCAACCAGCTCTGACCCAGAGGTCTCCACTTGGTCTATCCCAGCAGTACTTAGTGGCCACCAGGGCAATATCTGGTGGTGCCGGGAGTTGAACTCGGGATCTTGAACATGCAAGATATAGGCTCCAGCCCTTTGAGTTATCTCCCCAACTCCTCCTAGATTTTAATCACTCTGATTTCAGGGATGGCATGTTCTGAAGCTCTTGGCACAGTGGGGCTGAGGAAAGGTGGCTGAACTGGCTCAAATCATCAGATAGCCCCAGTGTCCTGCTCTTAAGGAGCACCTAGTCTAGAGAGGGAAGCTGAGGAGAAAACCAGTGGGTGTGACATGAGCTAGAATCAGTCACTCATAGGGTGGGCAGTGCAGTCAGCCTGTGGGTAAATCGAGGAAAACTTCCCAGTGGAGGTGCTATTGTAGCTGAGTTTTGAAGGACACGCAGGAGTGAGCAAGATGAAGGGGTTTGGGAGAAGGACACTGTTCCAAGGGCAGGAGGGGTACTGGAAGTAGAACAAAGAGCATCAGGGAGAGAACTCAAAGGACTGCACCCCGGGTTTGATCCCTGGCACTGCACAGTCCCCTGAACACTGCTAGGAACAGCCCAAGCACCACCAGGAGTGGCTCCAAATCAAACAGAAAAACAGAACAAAGGCAGACTATTCTGGAAAATGACTCATCTCTTATCATCAGGTGTGGGCATTCTAGAGGCCAGTGCTGTCCAACCTCCACCGCAACTTGCAACTCCGGTCATCTGTACCTCTGCTCTGTCTTCCAGGCAGGACTTGCTTCCTCCTAGCCCACATCTTTGCCCATGAACTTGGGGAGAAGTCCTGAAAACTGACAGGGAAGGGACAAAAATCTATCTAGTCCCACTAAGCCAGAGATTAGTGGTAATACCTATGCTAGAGAATACAGAATATCCTTAATATGTAACCTGATAAGGAAAAGCCACAATTTAAAAAAGAAATAGACCAAGGACATGAGTGTTTACCCAGGAGAGAATATATACCACTGAAAGGAATATGAGAGAGAGAGATAAAGAGAGAGAGAGAGACAGACAGAGACACAGAGAGACAGAGACAGAGAGAGAAAGAGAGAGAGAGAGAGAGAGAGAGAGAGAGCGCAAGTGAGCAGGAGGGTCGCCATTTGCCCTTCATGTGGTAACAGTGGTTTGGAGCCTACTTCAAATTCCTGGCACCACAGAGAGTCCCCTGAGTATTGCTAGGGGTCATTCCTGAGCACAGAGTCAGGAATAGCTGCCAAGCACTGCTGGGTGTGACCCTCAAACAAACAAACAAACAAACAAAATCCCCCAAAGCCAAAAGACATAGCTTCTATGAGAATTGAGAGAGAGTACAGTGGGTAAATCACTTGCCTTGTATGTGACTGATCTGGGTTAGGTCCCTGAGTATGGCCAGGAGTCGGCCCTTCTGGGGGTGGCCCCAATTCTCCCCTCTCAAAACGAAAAAGACACTTCTTGTAAGTCTGGGAAGTGCAAAGTAAAATGTTAATACCATTTTACTCATTGGGTTGGAAAAATTAAAGGCTGAAAACATCCGGTATTATCAAGTGTTTGTGTAAACATGGACTTTCAAATGGCTGATCGGTGTGTGTTAAATCCTTGTGTGTGTGTGTGTGTGTGTGTGTATGTGTGTGTGTGTTTGTGTTAAATCCTTTTGGGAAGGCCATCTCAAGGTGAATATTAGAAGTAAAAGTGAGCACATTGTGGGGGCTGGAGTGATAGTACAGTGGGTAAGGTGCTTGCTTGTACATGGTTGACCTGGGTTCAATCTCCAGCATTCCCTATGTTACTCTTAAGCACCACCAGGAGTAATTCCTGAGAGCAGAGCAAGGAGTAACCCCTGAGCATTGCCCTGTCCCAAAACAAAAGCAACAATTGTGAGCATTTTCTTTGATTCCAATTTAGAGGATGCATCCTATAGGAATAACAATATGAGTAAACAGTTATAGATACAATGTTTACATAAATGTATAGACTAAGATATGTGAAATATATAGAATAAGATATACAAGATACACACACATACATACATACACACATGACCCTATTTGTAGCAGCCAAAGCTGGATGGAATCAAAATTATCCACCATTAGGAAAATGTTGAATAACTCGTAGTATTACAGACCATTAGAGCATAGTGTGGAGGAGTTGAAGAGTAGATTAGATCCATAAATGTTGACCGGATGAATTCCCCTGATGCCCGCCATGTCATCCGAGGTAGCAATATTATAGCATGTGACATTAAACATGCATAACCAGTCCCTGTGGGGAGGGGACTCTGCCCTGGGGAACGGCTGTTGAAGTGACGCCAAAGATAGTATTGAAGGTTGGAGACTGGAGGTCAATGTGATTGGATATTATTTGACTTGTTACACTGAGCACAAGTTATTCTGTAATTGTAAATACTGATAACTTTGTTGTTGTTGTTGTTACTTGCTTTGGGACCACGGCAAATGATGCTCAGGGTTTACTCCTAGCTTTGCGTTTAGGGATCACTCCTGGCAGGACTTGGCCATGGCCGTAGCAGTTGGGGAACCATATGGAGTGAAAGGAATCAAATTCAGGTCAGCCGCTTGCAAGGCAGACCCCTTGCCCACTGTACTATGTCTCCAGCCTCCAATAACGTGTTTGTATCGTCCAGAGAAAGAGTTCATCAGGGTCTCAGTATTCAAGGGGTGAGAAGATTTTGGAGGAGGCAAGTTCTCAAGTCCAGGAAGGGTTTGTTGGTCCCTCCTTGGTTTCTCTTCTATCCAAATGAGCTTATTAAGCAAACGTGAGCGAGCTCTCCTTTCCCTGGTTATGTGTGTGTGGATCCTGGGATAAATACAGCATCATTTACATATGCAGTGACCTTCTCTTTCTAGTTGTGAACTCCAATAATAAATTAATTAGAGTTATTCAGTCCCAACCCGGCCCCCTGAGCATGGCCTTTCTGGGGGGTGCCCGCATCTGCGGGAAGGGCTCTGCTCCAGCTGCATTGTTAGCAGCATGTGTTGTGTGTGTGTGTGTGTGTGTGTGTGGGGAGAGAGAGAGAGAGAGAGAGAGAGAGAGAGCAGGATTGGGCTGTAGGATGTGTCAGCTCATGCTCTTAAAGTTTTGGGGGAATTTTCTCAGGCCTCCAAGTCTTAACCAGTTTAAAAGTTGCCCTTTGACCAACGAGAGAGTACAGGAAGTGAGGCATTTGCTTTGCAAGCATCTGTGTGAGCTGTGACCCTGGTTCAAACCCCTGGTACTCGCCATCCTGAGCACAGAAGGTCCATGCTCGGGATGGGGGATGAGGGACTGGGTTGAGATTGAATGACTCTGATTAATTTATTATTGACATTCACAGGGAAGAAAGAGAAGCCACTGCACATGTAAATGACGCTGCATTTATCCCAGCATCCAAACATGCAGATAGTCCCCTGAGTATACCAGGGTCACTCCTGACACAGCATCCAGATAGCTCCTGGAATAGCCCCTCAGCACTGTGAGGTATGGTCTCAAAACAAAACAAAACAAAACAAAACAAAACAAAACAAAACAAAGCAAAACAAAACAAAGAGCTCCCTATTGCCCAGGATAAGCTTTTTGCCTCTCAGCCAATCTCCAGAGACCCTTCTCTTCCCAGGGGAGCGCAGCCCTCCCATACCCTACTGGCCCATGGTCTCCATGGTAACTCCCTTCAAGGTTTGATTGAGGGGGCTGGAGGAAAGAGCAGGGGGTCCCAGCAGAGAGCCATTCTGCAGAGGGATCTCAGAGTCCCAACCATGGGCATGGGGGCGCTGCTTCATGTAGGATGTGTTTGTTATTTCTGAAAAGGTTGCTCTGTGTCCATTATTTGGGGGTAAATTTCCTGCATGTAGTTCCCTACCTTGAGCTCTGTTGTGCATTTTAGGAAGTTGTGCTTTTAGTGCAAGCACAGGTGCGCAGATGCCAGATGCTTTCAAGCTGGCACATTGGTCTTGGAGGCATTCGGAAGGGGCTGGTAGAGCGAAAGTACTAAGGAATTTTTTTTTTAGATTTAAGAATAATTTTTTTCTTTTTCTTTTTTTTTTTGCTTTTTGGGTCACACCCGGCAATGCACAGGGGATACTCCTGGCTCTGCACTCAGGAATTACCCCTGGCGGTGCTCAGGGGACCATATGGGACGCTGGGAATCAAACCCGGGTCTGCCGCGTGCAAGGCAAACGCCCTACCCACTGTGCTATTGCTCCAGCCCCAGAATAATTTTTTTAATTAAAATTTTTTTATTATTATCGTTTTTATGGCTGGAGCGATAGCACAGCAGGTAGGGCATTTGCCTTGCACACGGCTGACCCAGGTTTGATTCCTCCATCCTTGGAGAGCTTGGCAAGCTACTGAGAGTATTCCACCTGCACGGCAGAGCCTGGCAAGCTCCCCGTGGCAAATTCAATATGCCAAACACAGTAACAACAAGTCTCACATGAAGACGTTACTGGTGCCCGCTCGAGCAAATTGATGAACAACGGGAGGACAGTGCTTGCTACAGTGCTATTGTTTTTTATTGAATCACTGTGAGCAACACTTACAAAGCTTTCATGTTTGAGTTTCAGTCATACAATGATTGGAACACCCATCCCTCCATCAGTGCACATTTTCCACCATCAATGTCCCCAGTATCCACACACCCCCTTTATTCTATTTCTCCCCCGCCTCTATGGCAGACAATTTCCCCCACATTCCCTCTCTACTTTTGGACATTAGGGTTTGCAATATAGATACTGAGAGGCTATCACGTTTGATCCTTTATCTACTTTCAGCACACATCTCCCATCCTGAACAATTCCTCCAACCAACATTGACTTAGTGATCCCTTCTCCATTCCAGCCACCTTCTCCCCAGCTCATGAGGCAGGCTTCCAGAGGAATCTGTTTTGAATGACCCTTTGGATGGTATTTGGATGCTGTATTAAAGTTAGGCTCTTAAGGGGGCCTGGGTCAGGGATGTGGAAGTGAGCTCTTGGGAAAGGAACAAAAGTCTTCTCAGAGCCTTCAGCCAGCCATGGTAAGGGAAGCAGGAGAAAGAGGCAACTAAGCGAAAGTGAGGTCTCAGCTCTCAGGCTCAGCCTGATTCCAGAGAAGCACTGGACAGAAATGACACCTGGGAGCTCTCCACCTGGAGTCAGAGGAGCTGGGCTTTATGCTCTCAAATTAGTCAGCTATTGGCTTGAGGCATCCCAGGGGAAAGTGTAAAATTCCCAGAATAAAGCAGGGTCCAAGATCAATCCTCTGCCAGTCATTAGAGCAAGCTGTTAGCAGCAGAGCCCAGAGTCTTTGCCGGTCCTGCTTGTCTGGTGTGGGGGTCCAGGAGGGACTGGGGGAGTTTCTGAGGAGTCTACCAGAGACGCCACATACGGTATGCACATAGGCACATACACAAACACACACAGACAGACACAGACATACAGGCACATACATAGATACAGTCACACACACAGACACACAGACATAGACAGAGACACACACAGACACTCAGACACACACAGACACACACATGGACACAGACACACAGACATAGTCATGCACATACACAAATACACACAGACACATAGGCACATACATAGACACAGTCACACACAGACACACACAGACATAACAGAGACACACACATACACTCAGACATACACAGACATAGTCATACACATATACAAACACACACAGACACAGACACACAGGCACATACATAGACACAGTCATACACACAGACATAAGACAGAGACACAGACACACAAATACATACAGACACCCACAGACACATCCATGGACACAGACACACACACAGAGTCTCTCTCTCTCTCTCACACACACACACACACACAGCTCTTCAAAGGCTCTGCCTTTGGTCAGTGAAATAATTTTGCCTCCCACACCCAGTACCCAGAATGATGCTGGTTGGGAAAGCTGAGAGCGCTCCCCAAGGTGGAGCATCAGGAACAATCCTTTGTGAAGAGTATGGGGCAAGTGGCTGTGGGATGGAGGAGGAACTCCGAGCCACGAGCACCTGGCCTGGCCCGTGAAACTCTCCTACCCTGGTCCTGGCTGCAGGACTGAATGTTCATCCAGGTCAATCTGGGGGTGATTCCAGGTGATGAAACAAAGTAGTCCCTCTGCAGTCCCCCGTGAGCACTCTAGCCAGAGTGTGAATGAGCACCACACTAGAGAGTACGAGTCTTGGTGAGCGTGTGTGCAAACACGACAGCTAAAGGAAGGATGCCCTCTGTGAGCACTGTGGGCGAGTAAATGAGCACTGAAGCCAGAGAGCCGACATTCTGGGAATATAACCACTAAGAGCATGTATGTGTCCCTAAAGAGGTGTGAGTACACAGCCACGCCACAAGGAGGGATGGCAGACGGTAAAAAGCAAATGGAGAAAAAGAAGAACTCATACTTTCAGAAGCTGGAAAAATGGTCTGGAGAGAATGCTCAACAGGCTGAGTGCAGGATTTGCATGTTGGAGGCCTGGGTTCACTACCCTGCACCACACAGTCTCCTGAGCACCACTGGGAGCAACCCAGGGCAAGGAAGAGGCCCCAGCCAGCAGCTGGCCCTAAAGCAAGCAAAGAAAAAAGATAGAAAAGGAAGAGTAGGTGCTGGAGCGATAGCACAGTGGGTAGCGTGTTTGCCTTGCATGTGGCCGGCCCAGGTTCAGTTACCAGCATCCCATATGGTCCCCTGAGCAATGCCAGGAGTAATTTCTGAGTGCAGAGCCAGGAGTAACCCCTGCGCATCACTGGGTGTGACCCAAAAGGAAAAAATAAAACAAAAGAGTGATCCCTGAGGATCACCGGGTGTGGCCCCTGAAGAAAAAAAAAGGAAGAGTAAATAAAAATTCAAATTAAATAGAAGGAAGAAAATGCAAGATTGAATTCAGACAGAGATGTAACAGAAAACATACAGCAGAGAAAATAAATTAAAACACAGGGTATTTAAAAAATAATCCAGGGCTTGAGCGATAGCACAGTGGATAGGGCATTTGCCTTGTACGTGGCCAAACCAGGTGCGATTCCCAGCATCCCATTCGGTCCCCTGAGCACCGCCAGGAGTAATTCCTGAATGCATGAGCCAAAATTAACCCCTGTGCATCGCCGGATGTGACCCAAAAAGCAAAAAAGAAAAAAAAACCCTCTGACTTAAAAAATTAATCCATACAAGTGACAAAGCTATGAGTGGTGAGGGAAAAAATAGAGAGGATACAAATGACCACACCAAGAATGAAAGGACATCACAATACCTGCTTACACACAAAGAGATAATAAGGAAACGATGTAACTAACTTTACGTCAGTAAATTCAACAACTTATGATTCACAAAGTTCTCCAGATGCAAATGTATAAATATCTACTCAAGAAGAAATAGAGTGCTTATTTCTGTTTTGTTTTGGTTTGGGGTCTATGGACCTGGCGTTGCTCAGGACTTACTCCTGGCTCTTATTCCTGGTGGTGCTGGGGTGTTGGGAATTGAACTCAGAGAGGCCACATGCAAGGCAAGCCCACTGTACTGTTGCTCTAGCCCCTAGAAACTTAATTTCTATCAAAAAAGTTAAAATTAGGTCAGAGAAGGACTGGAGAGATAGTACACTAGGCAGGGCGCTTGCCCTGTATTTGGCCAACCTGAATTCCAGGAGGCCATATGCCACCTCCAAATTCCACAATACTTATAGCCTAGTAGGAGCACAGCAAATTAGATGGGAAAGTAGCGTAAACACCAATTAGGGCCAATAAAGAAAAATAATAACACAGAAGGTTCAACTAGCTACAAACAGCTCAGTAAACCCTCAGACAAGGACTTTAATAACTCTATGGTGAGATATAACAATTTTCACAATATTTATTTTACTGAAGCATTTTTCAATAACTTTATTTACTATTTTATTGTAACAAGCAATATAAAATAAATTATATTGTGTCTGCTAAGGGGGCAGGCATGGGGGGGGTAGAACTAAGGACAATGGTGGAGGGAAGGTCACACTGGTGGTGGGATTTGTGTTGGAACAGTGAATGCCTAAAACAGCTGTACTATGAATAATTTTGTAAACTACAATGTTTAAATAAAGTTAAAAAAGAAAATCAATTACTCTAACCTTATTAACAGGTTAAAGAAGTCGCAAAAAAGACATAAAAATGTTTTTGACAACATTTTCTCATTGATGATACTCTCAAGGAACTGAAAAGAAGGGAACCTGAGCAAGCTGATAAAAGGCACCCAAGAAAAATTCACAGCCACCATCATACTTAATGGTAAAACACTTGACACTTTCCCGTATGATGCAATAATTTTAAAGAGACTGATAGTCTGTTCACTGACCACAATGGAATTAAATTAGATTTCAATAACAGGGGGCTACCTAAAATGTCTCCATGTGGACATGGAGAGTGCTGAGTGAAAAAAAAAATATATATTGAACTCCCAAGGAAACTCAATGAGTTTGGTTACCATGTGGATATGGTCGATTGTGCTGAATCCTTTTTGGAACCTGGCTTGCCCACATGGTTGTCCTTCATCTAGTGTTCTGCCAATCCTATTCAGGATGACTCGAGTGAACAGTTTGTAGACGACAGACAACAGGCAGATCAGGCGATAGTTGCCAATGTCGTGGATGTCTCCCTTCTTGTATAGTGGAACAGTCCTGCTGGTTTTCCATTGGGATGGAACCTTGCATTCAGACAGGTAGCATGTGAAGAGCCGAGCCAGTGTATTGATGAGTACTGACAGCAGATTCGTCAGGTGTTCAAGTCTGACCTTGTCTGGGCCGGGTGCTCTTCGCTTCTTTACTGACGAAATGGCGTGTCAGATTTTGGAAGGGAGAACTTTGGGAATGACATATCCATCCTGTAGAATTTGGCATGTGGGCAGGTGGAGGTGGCTATCGAAGAGATCCGAGTAGAAGTCATGGATAATCTTCTCCATTGCCCTTCTGGCAGATGTGATAGATCCACCAGGATGTCAGAGGGCAATCATCTTGGTCTTGTAGTTGGCGAAGGACAGGTGGGTGTTGCGAATGCTTTTCCCGGCTTCTGCCGCATAGGCCAGTACTGCTGCTCTTTTTCTTTGTGGTCTTCCTTTATCACTTCTCTGCACTGCTTTGCGAGCATGGAGGTTCGCTTGTGGTTGCCCAAGGCCCGCGCCAAGCCACGTTGGCAAATGAGCTCAAGAGTCTTCAAAGACAGGCATCTTTTTCGTGGCTTTCTCTCTCTCGGCAGTTCTCACACAATCATGGAGGTGCTGAGCCAGTTGATCGTATTCTTTGTCAATGTTGTCAACAACGGCATCTTCCCATGTTGCCGCAATAGTGCCAAAGAGCTCCTAGTTGGTGGTCATTCTGGGAGTTCTCTTCTTAAACTTTGTAGACCTTTCCCCCCCACTCTGTGAAGTAGAATTTTGCATGAAGGAGACGGTGGTCTGATCCCATTTGAAATTTTGGGACAACAGCAACATCGGTCAGGCAAAACCATCGACTGAATATGATGCAGTCAATTTCATTGTGGAACTGTCCACTGGGAAACTCCAATGTCCAATGTTTAGATTCAGCCTTCTGGAACTACCAGAAGTTACCATGGATGGTCTTGGGTGACATGATGAATTCAGGCAGTTTCTCACCTTGTTCGTTCCATTCTAGACCCTGGGTCCCAATGTAGAGTTCTTCGGTGGATCTTCTAGGTCCTATCTTGGCATTAAAATCACTGAAAATGATCTTGTAGAAGGTGTGGTCTTCTTTATAGAATTTCTCCAGCTCCATGTAGAACTTCTCAATTTCTTCTTCATCGTAACTGAATGTTGGTGCGTAGACAACAAAGATAGAAACTTCCGGCAGTGAGCCACATCTATTCAAGTGTAATTGTATGATTCAGGTTGTTAGGCATTCAAATGAATCAATGCTCATGGCCAAGTTCATGTTGACAAGGACACTGACACCACCGATGCCTCTTTCGTTGCATGTTCTGAGGAACAGTTCTTCTCCGGTGTCAAAAATGGCGTGATGTGGTTGATGCCTTCTCGTCTCAGTCAGACCAATGATGTCGTATTTGATCTTTCACGCTTGCACCATCAGGTCCTTGATGGATGCATCTGATGCCAGCATATGTGAATTGAAAGTACAGTCATTTTTTTCAACACCATTTATTAAAAATTCTTTTTTCCACTAGGAAAAAAAGAAAGTACAGTCATTTTAGTCCTTCTTCACTTTGGCAGCCTAGTTCAGCCCTGAGATTTTATCAGCTTCTCCTTCCTCATCCTTCTTTTTTTTTTTTTAAATTTTTATTAGTGAAACACCATGAGGTACAGTTGTAGATTTACAAATTTAAAAATATGGAATGCTTCACGAATTTGCATGTCATCCTTGCACAGGGGCTATGCTAATCTTCTCTGTATTGTTCTAATTTTAGTATATGTGCTGCCGAAGCGAGCACCCTTATCCTTCTTACCGCTGCCATATTGGGGGCTCTTTCAGGGTCAGGGGAATGAGACCCATTGTATTTACTTTTTTTGGCATATCAAATACACCACAGATAGCTTGCCAGGCTCTGCCATGTGGGCGGGATACTCTCGGTAGCTTGCTGGGCTCTCCGAGAGGGATAGAGGCTTTTAGGGAGGACTCTAATCACCCTTTCAGGTGACCATATCCACATGGTAACCAAGCTCATTGAGGTTTCTCAGGAGTTCAAGATGCCACTCGGTCTAACGTTCATTGATTTCAAGAAGGCCTTTGATTCTGTGAGACTGAAGGGTCATCGAAGCCCTGGCCAAACAGGACATTCAAACTCAGTACATCAGGATCCTCCATGAGCTGTATTACAGATTCACTCCCAGGATCTCACCATTCTACAAGGAAGTTATCATTCATGTCAAGAGAGGGGTTCAGCAGGGTGATACCATTTCACTGAAACTCTTCAGTGCCACCCTCGAGAATGTCATGTGATGACTGGAATGGGAAGGAATGGGAGTGAAGATAGACGGTCGGCAACTACACCACCTCCACTTCGCTGATGACATTATTCTAATAACACCAAACATTAGCCAAGTGGCACAAATGCTGGCTGACTTCGACCATGAGTGTGGAAAGGTCAGACTACAGCTGAATCTCATGAAGACAATGTTTATGAGAAACGGTCTTGTTCCTGACGTTCCATTCGCTCTCAACAGAACGAACATCTCCGAATGCAACAGTTATGTGTACCTAGGTCGAGAAGTCAACATGATGAATGACCTGGCACATGAGTTGCACAGGAGAAAGAGCGACTTGAAATGCCTTCAAGAATGTCGAAGAAATAGCTAAGAGGACGAAGAACCTCTGGCTCCGGGCACATCTCTTCGACTCCACTGTTCTTCCTGCATTAACATACGCCTCAGAGATCTGAGCCCTACAAAAACAGGATGAGAATGCTATTCGGGTCTCCCAAAGAGGAATCGAAAGAGCTATGCTTGGAGTATCACTCTTCACTCAAGTGATAGAAAGAATCCGGAGTTCCGACCTCCATCGACAATTGAAGATCAGGGATGCTGTCTCGTTTGCCAAGGTTTCGAAAATCAAATGGGCTGGAAATTTAGAGATGACTGCTGGACTAGAGCCGTTACCGACTGGATTCCACAGGACATCAAAAGATCGCATGGCCGCCAACCTACGAGATGGTCAGACTTCTTCGTCAAGACCCTGAATGATTGGTTTGAGGTTCTTCATGTTTCTGGAGCGAGCAGATGCTATTGGGCTACACTAGCACGTGACAGGGACAGATGAAGACGTTACTGGCTCTGGCACAAGCAAATCGATGAGTAACAAGATGTCAAGTGATCAAGATATATATAAAGGTAAAGGTAAAGGCCCTCCTGTTGTTCATCGATTTGCTCGAGCGGGCCCAGTAACGTCTCCATTGGAGACTTTGTTGTTACTGTGTCTGGCATATCGAATACGTCACGGGAGCTTGCTAGGCTCCGCTGTGCTATATATGTGTGTATGTGTGTGTGTGTGTCTGTGTATGTATATATATATATAAAATAAAATGTACTGGTGCTGGAAAATGTATGCTGGTGGAAGGATGGGTGTTGGAACACTGTATGACTGAAACCTCATAATAAATAGCTTTGAAAGAGTCTGTCTAACAATGATTCACTGTCACTGTCACTGTCCTCCCATTGTTCATTGATTTGCTTGAGCGGGCCCAGTAACATCTCCATTGTGACAATTGTTACTGTGTTTGGCATATCAAATACGTCAAGGGCTGCTTGCCAGGCTTTGCTGTGCAGGCGAGATACTCTCGGTAGCTTGCCGGGCTCTACGAGAGGGGCAAAGGAATTGAACTCAGGTCGGCCATATTGGCTGTGTGCAAGGCAAACACCCTACCCGCTGTGCTATCGCTCCAGCCCAACAATGATTCAATAAAAAAAATTTAAAAATTAAAAATAAGATGTCCTCATAATATTTGGTGATTAAGCAATGATTTTCTTGCTTTATTATTTTTGTCTTATATTCAACAATTCCAATTCCATAAAAATATGTTAAGATTTTTGAAAATAGGGGCCTGTCAGTACTTGGGGAAGCTGCTGCCCAGGATTGAACTCAAGCTTAAGTGTGTGCAATCTCATTTGAAAATATCTCACTGCCAACCATTGGAGACATTTTATAGAACCTGACAAAGTACTTCTTACATTTGTATAAAAACTCATAGGATCTAGAATAGATAAATCAGAGATGAAAAAGAACAAGGTGCCACCTGATTTCAAGGCCTTATTTCACAGCCAGAGTAATCAGGATGGTGTGGTACTGGTATAAAGACAGCCCTATAAACCCATGGAACATCATGGAAAGCCCAGATTTAGACCATTATGACAAAGTGATTCTTGATAAAGCTATAAATTGATGTTAAGATGAAAAAATTTTTTCAACAATATCATAATCAAGACTTGTTGTTACTGTGTTTGGCATATCAAATATGTCATGAGTAGCTTGCCAGGCTCTGCTGTGCGGGCGATCTCTCTCGGAGAGGGGCGGAGGAATCGAACTCGACAGTAACAACAAGTCTCATGATGGAGACGTTACTGGGCCCACTCGAGCAAATCAATGAACAACGGGAGGACAGTGACAGTGATCATAATCAAGAGTGTGAATAGAATCCAGACTGAATTGTGTCAATAATAGAAGAGAAACTTGATGCAAAGAATCATTTTATATAGGGTTCTGGGGATATGGCTCAAAAGGTCAGAGTGCATGCTTTTCAGGGGGAAGCCCCACCACCAGATTACCCCAAGCATGGCGGGGAGTAAGCCCTGAGCACCCAGCCAGGAGTAGCTGCCCCTACTCCTTCACACCCCTAACAATGCTTGAGTGTGACCCCAAATTAAACCATTACTAACAAAAAAGAAAACATAATATAAAGAAAAAAAAAAGGTGCTCCTCTGTTTAAAAAAAAGAAAGTAATTGGAACTATGTGTATGAAAAACCATTATTAATAGTATTGTAGGAACTGGAACGATAGTACAGTGGGTAGAGTGTTTGCCTTGTACATGGCCAACCATGGTTCGATCCCTGGCATCCCATATGGTCCCCCAGCACCGTCAGGAGTGATTCCTGAGTGCAGAGCCAGGAATAACCCCTGAGCATCACTGGGTGTAATCCAAAAAAGAAAAAAAAAACAACCAACCCAAAAAAGCCCCAAACACCCAAAACCAAATAGTATTGTAAACCGCAGAATATCCGTTATTTAAAAATAAAAAAGAAAAGTGTGCTAAAGTATAGTAAAGAGGGTGTTTGCTTCTCCACGATGCGTGTTTAACTAGGGCAGGACTGGAGCGAGGGGAGGGAGGTTAATGCAGCCCCTGTGCAGCCACACAGAGCCTTCAGGACAGCAGAAGGCAGGAAGTGCTTCTTCTCTTCCAGTCCCTCAGTGAGCCTCCAGCGTCTTCCACCTCCAGAGCAGATCAGCCAGCCAGCTGGCAAAGAAAGTCATCCTTGGAGTCCAGTTTTAGACTCACGAAGCAAAGCAAAGAGAGGGAGTAAATTTACAACGGGAACAAAAGTGAAAAGGCAAACTGCAGGGAATGGAAGAAAATATTTGCCGTATGTATGCAGCTGTCCAAGTACTCTGATACTGAATATATAAGAAACATGGTTAAGTCAATAAAGCAAAAAAAAATGGGAAGACAGCCCAATAAAAACACTCCAAAAGCCTTGTAACAAAGGCACAGAAGGAAATTTCCAAATAGTCAGTAAATGTATTAGAATGTCATCCTAGAAAAGCAAATCAAAAGTTACATTGTGTGGGACAGAGAGATAATATAGCAGGTAGGGTACTTGCCTTGCCTGGGTACCTGGGTTTGATCCCAGGTATTCCATTGAGTTCCACTGAGTCCCTCTAGGAGTAATCCCTGAGTATAGAGAGCCAGAAGTAAGCCCCGAGTACCAGCAGATATGACTCTCAATCCAATAAAGGGATAAATAAAAAAATTAAATAGAAACAACTGCAACGTGAAACCACAATATGCCCGTAAGAATGGAAAAGCTTGAACATATTACTTGATGAAGACATGGAGTAATGTTGCCAGGGTGAGATTTTATCTACTGGTATCTTGGGAAACTGGTGGGGCAGAATATAATAAGTGTTTATCTTCTGACTCAGAAATCCTACTCCACAAATGAGTGCAGTCACTCTATGTCTGTCCCTCTCTTTCTGAATCACTTTACTTAGCATGATACTCTCCATGACCATCCACTTATAAGCAAATTTCGTGACTTCATCTTTCCTAACAGCTGCACAGTATTCCATTGTGGAGATATACCAAAGTTTCTTTAACCAGTTGTTTGTTCTCGGGCACTCAGAGAAAGCAGCTGGAAAGGAGAAGGGATCTCTAAGTCTATGATGTTTAGAGGGATTGTTTTGGATGGGAGATATTTGCTGAAAGTAGATAAAGTACCAAACGTGACAGCCTCTCAGTATTCATATTACAAACCTTAATGCCCAAAAGTAGAGAGAGAATGGAGGAAACTGTCTGCCATAGAGGCAGGAGGAGGGTTGGGCTGGGGTGGGAGATACTTGGGGACATTGTTGGTGAAAAATGTGCTGGTGGAGGGATGGGTGTTCAACCATTGTATGACTGAAACTCGAACATGAAAGCTTTGTAACTGTATCTCATGATGATTCAATTAAAAAATAAATAAATAAAAACCCCAGCCAAAACAAAACATAAAAAAAGAAATTCTACTCCTAGAGGGGCCGAAGTGATAGTACAGCAGGGTAGGTGTCTACCTTGCATGCGGCTGACCTGGATTTGATTCTGGCTAGTGCTTAGGTATCTGTGCTAAGGGATCACTTCTGGACATACTTTGGGGACCAGGGATATATTGGTGCCAGGGATTGTAAGCCAGGTCAGTTGTGTGTAAGGAGAGTGCTTTACCCACTGCACTATCTCTCTAGCCCTTGTAAATAATTTTGAAGTCAATGGCTTTGATAAATTACTAATTCTAATAGTTTTTCTCTACATCCTCTTGTATACAATTGTATACATAGGATACACTTCCTATGTAGCACTGCACTGTAGCACCGTCCTCCTGCTGTCCATCAATTTGCTCCAGCGGGCACCAGTACCATCTTCATTGTGAGACTTATTGTTACTGTTTTTGGCATATCAAATATGCCACAGGGAGCTTTCCAGGCTTTGCTATGCGGGCGGGATACTCTCGGTAGCTTGCCTTGAGAGGGACCAAGGAATCGAACCTGGTTCAGCTGCATGTAAGTCAAACACCCTACCTGCTGTGCTATCCTACAGAATACAAGTATAAAATATAAATATCAAGTCATTTTACCATACCCCTGAAACTAATACAATGCTTATATTAATTTCATTTAAAAAAACTTAATACAAGAACACCCATTTAGAAATATAAAATAATCTTCTTTTTACCAGTATTATCTTCCCATGGCCAATGTTTATTGCAGTTTCTGTCACTGTCACTGTCCTCCTGTTGTTCATCAATTTGCTCGAGTGAGTCCAGTAATGTCTTCATTGTGAGACTTCTTGTTACTGTGTTTGGCATATCGAATACGTCACGGGTAGCTTGTCATGCTTTGCCATGCGTATCTCTTGGTAGCTTGCCGGGCTCTCCGAGAGGGGTGGAAGAATCGAACCCGGGTTGGCCCAGTTGGCCGTGTGCAAGGCAAATGCCCTACCCACTGTGCAATCGCTCCAGCCCATATCAGTTTACTTAATTTTTTTTTCATTTTTCATTCATTCATTCATTCATTCATTCATCATCCTATTATTCGTCGATTGCCTCGAGCAGGCCCCAGTAACGTCTCTTTCATCCTAGCCCTGAGATTATATTCAAGGCTCTTTAGAGAATGAGACCCATCATTGTTACTGGTATTTGGCATATTTGGTACGCCATGGGGAGTTTGCCAGACTCTGCCCTGTGGGCAGGCTACATTCGATAGCCTGCAAGTTTGTCCAAAGTAGGAATGAGATAATAAGATGTCATAAAAAGATGTCCTGATAAGATGTCAATTCGTGGCCGCGTGGTTCCGGGAGCTGGATTTTATAGTCTCTGAGTCTTGGCCGCTGATGGGATTACACGGCGCCAGGGGGCCAGGTGGTGGGTGTGACCTCCGCCTACTGGAACTTGGAGGATCTGGGTGGAGGATGCTCAACTCCAATCCGAGTAGGCTTGGAGATCTTGGCCCCGGAACCCGCGTGGCTTTGTCCCTCTGCCAGTACCTTCATGTGTGCGGAGAGTGGTCTCGGCATGGTGGTGGATGGTCCTGGAGGTCTTCCGCTGCCGGAGCCCTGGTCGGGGCGGGGAGGAAAGCTCAACCCACTCTCCTCCAAGGGACCCCGGCGAGGAACAGCCAGGCACAGGGGCAGGTGACTCTTCAATTTTAATAATTTTATTTATTGAATCACCGTGAGAGCAGTTACAAAGCTTTCGGTTTTAAGTCTCAGTCATACAATGAAACACCTGTACCCATTCTCCACCACCAAAAACCCCAGTATACCCCCATCCCACAACCTCCCTCTACCTGTGGGGAAGATGATTTCCACATTACTCTCTCTCTCTCTACTTCGATTACATTCAATATTTTGACACCAGACCCACCGTTATTTTTTGGGATTTTACCCCAACACTCAGATCTGCCAAAAGGCAACAGTAAACAATTTATTTTCTACTGGTTATGAATAACATATGATGTTGCGTGGCTGCAGTAGTGGCTGCGCTATTTTAAAATTCCGAAATTTTAACAATTAAATCTGGAAGGATTTCTGCCAAAACCTGCTGGGTTCTGAGATTTGTTCCTGAGTCTCTTGAATCATGGCTGTTAAGCAGCTTGATCAGGAGCCAGAGAGGCCGTTTGTGGGCGGTGACTTGGGGGTCTTGTTGGGATGGGGAGGAAAGGGCTGGCTCCACCCCCATCCCATGAGGCTCCACATGTCTTGTCACTTAGGGCCCAAACCTGACTGTCCAATGGCCTCTGGAGGATGGCGGCCACCGAGCCGCCAAAGCAGAGCAGGTGGAGGGACAGTACCCTTTCCCCCCTGGAGTGGCCCCGGTACAGTAACCTACTGCGGGGTCCAGACGCATTTCTGCCAAAAGCCGCTGGGTTTTGTGATTTGTTTCTGAGTCTCTGGGATCATGGCCATTAAGCAGCTTGATCAGTAGCCAGAGAGGCTGT
The DNA here is from genome assembly GCF_029834395.1 of Sorex fumeus. Classification (NCBI taxonomy): domain Eukaryota; kingdom Metazoa; phylum Chordata; class Mammalia; order Eulipotyphla; family Soricidae; genus Sorex; species Sorex fumeus. The sequence goes on from NW_026606120.1 coordinate 62,005,368, forward strand.
TCGTGGACAGTGACTCGGTGTCTTGTTGGGGCAGGGAGGAAAGGGCCATCCCGTGAGGCCCTGCGTGTCTCGTCACTGCAGGCCCGAACCTGACTGTCCAGTGGCCTCTGGAGGATGGTGGCCACCGGGCTGCCAGGGGAAACAGGCCAAGGCATGAAACCTCTTCTCACCTGGGGTGACCTGGCGCCGGTAACCTACTACAGGGACCAGATGCATTTCTGCCAAAAGCCGCTGGGTTTCAAGATTTGTTTCTGAGTCTCTGGGATCATGGCCATTAAGTGGCTTGATTAGAAGCCAGAGACCATTCGTGGGAGGCGACTTGGGGTCTCGTTGGGGTGGGGAGGAAAGAGCCGGCTCTACCCCCATCCCGTGAGGCTCTGCGTGTCTCATCACTGAGGGCCCAATCCTGACTGTCCAATAGCCTCTGGAAGATGGTGGCCACCAAGCCGCCAAGGGGGAGCAGGCGGAGGGACAGCACCCTTTCTCCCCTGGAGTGGTCTGGTGCTGGTAACCCATTGCGAGGACCAGACACACATCTCTGCCAAAAGCCGTTGGGTTTTGAGGTTTGTTTCTGAGTCTCTGGGATCATGGCTATTGAGCAGTTCAATCAGGAACCAGAGAGGTCTTGCCTCCAATTATATAGCTGAGCTGGAGGTGGTCTGTAGGTGTGTCTCTCACATACCTAACTTTTGGCCGGTAAACTTTGCCCCAAATTTTTGGGGTCTGACCAAAGTCACGGCAGCAATTTTGGGGTATCTGGAAATCTGAAGGCGTCACCAGGCTACTGATGCACTACCTCACAGGTACAGATTGACCTACTGGCAGCACCATACCCCCATATTGCAGTTTATTTTTAAAAAGAAAACCACATGGCAAACATGAATTTTTGTAGTCATTGTAGCAGATTTGCTCTAATAGGCCCAGCAACATTGTGAGACTTGTTGTTACTGTGTTTGGCATATTGAATACGTCATGGGTAGCTTGCCAGGCTTTGCCGTGCGGGTGAGATACTCTCAGTAGCTTGCCGGGCTCTCTCCAAGAGGGGCGGAGGAATCAAACTCAGGCTGGAGTGATAGCACAGCGGTAGGGCATTTTCCTTGTACACAGCCAGCCTGGCTGAGCTGGGTTCGATTCCTCCGCCCCTCTCAGAGAGCCCGGCAAGCTACCGAGTATCTCGCCCGCATGGCAAAGCCTGGCAAGCTACCCATGACATATTCGATATGCCAAACACATTAACAGCAAGTCTCAAAAAAATGGAGATGTTACTGGGCCCACTCGAGCAAATAGATGAACAATGGGAGGACAGTGTTTGTTTGTTTGTAGCAGAGATGGAGGGGGTCACAACTCATCTGGTTGCAGGGCCGTTTATGCTAATTTATGGTGTCAGGAATATATTTGGACAGAGCATGGACAAAGGTAGACTTGGAATAGCACCATCCAATATGGTAGCCACTAGTTCCACGGGCTACTTAAATTTAAATAATTGAAATTAATAAAACTCAAAATTTAATCCTTCAGTGGTATTAGTCAAGCATCAAGTGTTCATCAACCAACTACAGTTGTGTCTTTCCAAATGGGACAGCAAAGGCAGCATCGGAGTACAGCTGCCTCTAAGCTCCACTATGACTAACTTCTGCCCCGTGCAAATACTTGCTCATTTTCCCCGGGCACTGTAGTTTTGCCACAATCAGCTTTTTTAAATACATAGAAGTGGTTGGTCCCTAATTCCCAACATTTTAAAGCACAAAGTGAGAGCTGTGAAAAAAGAATCAAATGAATCTTGGGGGGCCTGTTTACTATGACTTTTGCAGAGGGTCATAGCACATTCAGACAAGCAAACCGTCCACCTGAGGATAATCATAGGGGAGTGAGCACACACTCCCATGAGCAAACATTCCTGTGAGCACACACTCCTGTTTCTTCTACCGTCCCATCCTATTCATCACAAAAGTCAGAGCCATTTTAAATTCAGGCGAGGGGCCGGAGTGATAGTGTAGTGGGTAGTACTCTTTCCTTGTTCACTGTTGACTGGGGTTTGATCCCACACACCCCATATAGTATGATTCCCAAGCACAGAGCCAAGAGTAAGCCCTGAGCACTGCTGGATGTGGCCCTAGGAGATTGGAGGTGAGGGGGACCAGCAGCAACTTTCTCACAGCTGATAAGATCATAGATCCAGACTCATTCCAAGTCTGGCTCATCCTGTTCTCCTTCCTGCTCTCAGTACTCAGGCACATTAGCTTTGCTGCTAGTACCTCAGCTGTCACTTCTCTTGGTCACTTGACTTCCCGTTAATTGTTGATTTGCTCGAGTGGGTGCCAGTAACGTCTCCATTTGTCCCTGTCCCGTGCTAGTGTAGCCCAATGGCGTCTGTTCGATGAGTGTGCTCAGTGCACCAGCTCCCTGGAAAGAAGCAAAGCTTTCAGACACCACAGAGATGAGTGCGCAGGTGTGGTGTGGCAGAAGTTTTGTCTGTTTGTTTGGGGACCACATGCAGCAATGCTCAGGAGTTACCCTGGCTCTGCACTCAATCCTTGGTAGTGCTCAGGGGACCATATAGGATGTTGGGGATGGAACCTGGGTGGGCCATGTGCAAGGCAAACCCCTCTACTCATTGTACCATTGCTCCACCCACGTGGCAGAATTTTTACATGGGGCCGAAGAACTGGGCTGCCATGTAAAACTTCTCAGCCATTAAAACAACAACTCTCATGGATTTCTACGTGAGTTATACATGGCTCTCTATTCTCCATGTAAAATCGATTTTCTAAGAAAATGGAAAAACAACAACAAAAAACAAACATGAGGAAAAAACTATAGCCATGGCTCATCCCAAGCACAAATACACTTTGTGTATTTTTTTCTACTTTGTGTTTTTATTTATTTTATTTATTTTTGGTTTGGGGGCTACCTCAGGCAATGCTCAGGTCTTACTCCTGGCTCTGCACTCAGGAACTAGTCCTGGTGGTGCTCAGAGCTCATTTCTACAGAGCTGTCATTGCCAGCCTTGTACCAGGGGCCCCTGGGCTGCCAGCTGGAGCCCAGGTGACACCCCTGACCCTGGTTCTTTGTCTTCAGTAAACAGGCAGCCAGGTTGTTTCCAGGTTTGCTGTTTGCTTTTGCAATCATGCATAACACTGTAGCCAACACCTTCCTCTGCATTTGGACTCATTTCCCAAGGACCCAATCCCAGAAAGATGGAATCACTGAGTGGAAGCTGATAGGTTATTTATTTTTTTATTTATTTTGCTCTTTGGACCACACCCAGAGATGCTCAGTGGTTACTCTTGGCTCTGCATTCAGTAATTACTCCTGACGGTGCTTAGGGGACCATATGGGATGCCGGGGATTGAACACGGGTCGACTGCGTGCAAGACAAACACCCTACCTGCTGTACTATCACTCCGGCCCTGCTGATGAATCTTTTTCTGGATCCTGATCTGTTTTTCCAAGTCACTCCCATGGGAGTCCGGATAGAAAGCCTTAAATTTGAATGACAGCATTGCATGTATCACATCTTCTAGAGAAAACGTCCTCCTCCTTGAATAAAAACTGTGAACAGATCTGACACCCCTGCCGAGGGCAAATCCTCTGGCTCTTTCCGGAAGTTGCTGGAAAGCTGTTCCCCACGACACCAGGTTTTACCTCTGTCCTTGGGTCACTCCCATTCTCGCCCTCAACCACCAGAGTGGCTTCCATCTCTGGAGTTCCTCCAGCCACACAGAGCTCAGCCACCCGTGCGGGTCTCTGCCCCACCCCTGTCTCCACGCCAGGCTGTGATCAGGTTTGGAGACTTCCTGCTCTGAGCATGTGGCGTGCTGGGATTAGCACGGAGCGGGGCCTTGGGTACTCAGGCGAGTCTTCTGGTCAGCAGATCCACCAAGCTGCTCTCTGGAGGGTCGCAAATGAAGTTGTTTTCGGATCTTGCTAACTCCAACTCCACCTGGGAGAAAAAAAAATCTCACCACTCCCTGCCTTTGAGACCAGGAGACAAAGAAGAGGAGAGATTAAAATATTTACAAGTATCTGACCCCCCCACCCCCCTTTCCGGAAGGCACATGAAAGAGGGAAGTAGACAGACATCTGGGAGTGTTTCAAGTGGAGAAAGAAAACAAGCGTTTTTCAAAGGGCCATCAGGTGGTGGGTGCCCCCAGGTCTGGCATGGAGCCTGTCCTGCCAGATTGTTCCCTGGGCCCTGGGGGAGAGCGGGGGAGAGTAGGGGAGAGCAGTGAGAGCAGTGGCAAGATTCAGAGGCAGGAAGGGCTGTAGAGCTTTGATTGGGACTTGGATTATTTTGTGAGTGAGAATCCTGGAGGTCCTTTGGCGGCAGAAACGGGGGTGTCTTGGAGACCCCAGGGAAAGATGCTTTAGAAGATGGTAGTGCGTGTGGAGGTCTCAAGAAGATGAGAGCAGAGCGCTGACTCCTCAAGAGGGGGCTGGAGGGTTCAGGTGTGGAGCCGGGAAATGACTCCATGGTGGCAATCGGCACAATGCAGGAGTGACTATGATGAGCACTAGGACCAGGCTGTCCCCGGAGCTCGTCATGTCCCTGGCACCATTCAAACATGTCATGAGGACTCACTACTGACTCCTGCGGGCAAACTTATGTGGCAAACTAATGACTTTTATCTGAGGGTTGGGGAGGGGGGCAGTGTGGACACCCTTGGTGCTGAGGAGGAAACTGGAGGCTCCCTCAAGCCCAAGAGGCACGACAGCCCTGCATGCCTGGGAATGCCCGTGTTTGCCCGATTTGTGGATGAAGAAACTGAGACACAGAGGTGACTTGGCTGAGAATGGTGGGTCTGGGCTGTGGACAAACTGGGAACTAGAGTTGGGAACTGGAGTGGTAGAGGAAGGCAGAAGGGACTCTCTGGGGGTGAGTCACAAGCCCTCCCCTCGGGGGGCTTCCTGCACGTCTGCCTCCTCCTGCTCCTGTTTTGTTCCCTGCAGGCCCATCTGCTCTGCCCACTGCTCCGCTGAGCCGATGAGCCACCTTTGACCGCTGCACTATTTCAGGGCCCTCTCATAGAAGCCTGCCTCTGGGTCCCTGAGGAACCTGGTAAATGTCTGCATTTGGTCTGTCACTGGGGGGAACAGACACCTGGGGAACATTTCCCTGAGCCTCAAGGAAAGTCAGAGAGGACCCAGGAAGTTGGTACACATGGGCAGCTTGGGCTGGAGCCTGAGGCCCCTCCGTATTTTTTTAGACATGGGAGCTGGTTCTTCTCTGCTGTTTTATAATCATTTTCCCACATGGAGGGTCCCTCCGCTCAAGGTCATGGTCCCGTGTTTCACGTACAATGATGATTGTGAGCTTGTATCGTTGCTTTTCCGGTCACAGGTTGGTTGAATGAAAGAATAAGGTCACACATGTTCGCCACTCAATGCCTCTTTGGCTGATCACAGCGCCCAGGAGGAGAGAGAGAACAGGGGGGAATGCCCTGCCACAGTGGCAGGGGGGGATGGGGGGATGGGAGGATGGGGGGGAGGGATATTATCCTGGTGGTGGAAAATGGGCACTGGTGGAGGGATGGGTATCTGATCGGGGTATGACCGAGATCCAAGCACAAAAATTTGTAATTCTACAACTGTACCTCATGTCGTTTCACTAATAAAAATAAATAAATAAATAAATAAAATAAAATTAAGAAATTTAGACACTTTGATAAAAAAAAAAAGAATAAGGTCACAGACAAGGAGAAGAACTTGCATTCAGAGCTAGCAAGAGGAAACCTGGGGAGCACTGGAGGAAAGGACTTGACCTTCCTGGGATCCTTAGTGAGCCACTAAGAAGAGGTCAAAGGCCGGAGTCATAGTCCAGTAGGTAAGGCACTGGCCTTGCATGTGGCCGACCTGGGTTCAATCCTGGACATCCCATATGGTCCACCAAACACCGCCAGGAAGTGATCCTGAGGGTGTGGCCAAAGAAAAAAAAACAAACAATAAGAAATAGATTAAGTCTCTGCTTGGAAAAGGCATTTAGAGAGAGACCAGGGACAGAACCATGGAGACGGAGGGCTCCAGGGAGGTGTCGTGTTTTGCACATATGCTAATAGAGGTGAATTCTGTAAGACACTATTTTGATGAGTGAAACAGTCCATTAAACATTTGAAAGTTATTCCTTCCCCCTCCCCCGACCTTATGCTTTGGTTGGGACCCGGGAACTCACACCTGTGAAATACATGGGCTCTGTAAACTGCTGGCCCAGAAACAGGGTCTTTTTGCGGGTTGGCACCCGCAGTACCCTGCACTAATAGGATGGGAAACCCAAGAAACAGTGCACGAGTGGATTTGTCCCCCTTTCCCAAGGGCGCCCCCTGCTCTCTAAGGTAGGGGAGAGGGGTGGACTCAGGCAGTCTGGTGAGGGAACAGCTTGTGGAAGGGGTGTTTCAAAGCTGCTCTCCCTCCATTGGGTGTGTCTTAGGGCTCTCTCGCAGGTCATAAGAACTCATGTCGATCTTTAGCTGAAACAAAAATGGTGACTTTAATTTAGAAGCATCAACTCCTTTTCTCCCAAAGCTTCTACAAGGTCAGACGTGTCTTAGTTTATAACTGTGCTGGTGTGTGATGAGACGCGGCCAAGACCATCCCCGGCCCAGCTGGCACTCCGCTCAATCTTCATCTCTTTGAATGTGTCATCTGAACAATGAATGACAGAGACCAATGACAAGATGGAGCAGAGAGAAAATCTGGGTGGTCATTTCACACGTTTATCTCTGTCCTTAGGCTGCAAAAAAGAAATCGGCACACCTAGAAGTGGAAGAGTTTCTATTATCTCAGAACCTTCTAGACTTGCACAATCAATATTTGGGAGATGGAGATGATGGAGGTCTCAGTACTCCTGCTGCTCTAGAGACAGGTCTGGTTATTGGTTCCGGGCCAAGCACGGAGCCATGCCTTAATCTCAGAAATCAACACGCAGGGTCACCTTGGGGAGCAGTCCCAGCGATGTGGAGGGTGGACGGTGGGGACTGACTTATTCCCTCAGACTCATTTACTCGGGCTGGCGGCGTGGTCCAAGGTATCCGACTCCTCCCCAAGAAGCAGGAGGTCATGAGGTGGCCCCTTTATGTTGTGCTGCATGTCTGAGTATGATTCAGGGGTGCTCTGCTGTTTGGGATCCCCGGCGCTACCACAGAATATGTGAGTACACCACCACCGAAGTGTACATTCCCCCAGGAGCAGCTCAGCTAAGTGTGTGAGTGTTGGAGCTGAGTGTGTGTGACACCCAGTTAGTGCAACAGCAATTAATAACAGAGCAGAGGGTAGAGAAACAAACAAGCGAGCACATTGGCTGAGCAGTATGTGCCCCATACTGGGTTTCAGGGACCTAACAGTGAACAGAACAAAATCCTTCTCATGGAGCACAGGAGCTAGCTGGAGGAGATAAAGAGCTATTAAGTTTATGTTACAAGTGGTGAGACATGCTGCAAACAACACACGTACACACACAAAAGAGAGGAAGAAGTACTCGGAGTAACGATACTTGGAGTAACATGTGTGTGGGTTCTATGAGTGGTCAGGAAAAACCTCTCTGTTAAGATGAACAGAGACTGAATGGGGCTAGGGAGGTGCTCTCTAGGGGCCTTGGACCAGAGCATGCTAGCAAGGGACAAGAGTAAGTGCAAAGGCCGTTGGGCGGAAGAATAACTGTTTCTTACAGCAACAGCAAGGGGGTTGAGCGGCTAGAGCAAAGGAGCTTGGAAAGAGGAAAGGAAGTTGGACAAGGAGTCAGGGCAAGACAGTGCCAAACTCTGTAGACTTGGACATTGTTTTTAGCAAGGAGGGAAAACATGCAAGATTTTTCAAAGAGTGACCTAGTTTGGCTTTTGTTACAGAGGAGTCCATCATTTCTTTTGTGGCAGTATCTGCAGGAGGAGGTGGATAGAAACTGGAAGACTAGGCAGAGATCATCATGGTCTAGACAGGGAGGACCAAGATGTGGTCAGATTCTGGATAGATCTCGAAAGATGTGCAGATGGGAAGGTGTGGAAGAAAGCGACCATCTGGATGGTCATGTTGGCTTCATTGCCTTGTTTTCTTGGTGCCTTGAGAAAAAACTCTGGGCCTTATCTGTGGAAGTACGTGTGAAACGAGGGTGGAAGACTGTAGCACTGTCCTCCCATTGTTCATTGATTTGCTCGAGCGGGCAACAGTATAACATCTCCATTGTGAGACTTGTTGTTACTGTTTTTGGCATACTGAATACGCCATGGGTAGCTTTCCAGGCTCTGCCATGTGGGTGGGATACACTCGGTAGCTTGCTGGGCTCTTCAAGAGGGACGGAGGAATCGAACCCGGTTCAGCTGCGTGCAAGACAAATGCCCTACCTGCTGTGCTATCGCTCCAGCTCAAGGGTGGAGAGGACTGGACAATTCCATGTGGACCCGTCCTTTATGATTTCTGTAAGACCTCCCTGGGGCGGGGGGGGGGGAGAAACCTGTGGATGCCTGTCTTGAGTTCTGGGAGCGGTGGAGCTGGGCACGTGAGCACTGTGGGAAAGCCCGGGGGTGGGGGGCATCCCCTAGCTGGTAAGTGCACAGAGTTCTGAGCACCCTGACATGGAGACTGAGATGAACATCCACCAGCAGGGACTGAGGGCTGGCTGGAGGCGTGGGAAGAGACAGGGGTGAGTGGAGGGAAGGGTTCCTGCGGGGTGAGAGTGCGCCATCAACCACGTCCAAAGTTGCCGAGGGTGGGGTGATGAGGCCAGAGAATGGACCATTGGGTCAGCTGAGTGGAGTCTCAGGACATGAGCTCCTGTCTGTCAGGAACTCACAGATGTTAAATAAAGGAAGAGGGGTTGCTGAGCATATTTCATCAAATTTGAAGGAAAGAAAAGAATTCGGGGTAGAGGACAAGCTGGAGATGGATGTGTTTCTTCTTGTCTGTTTTTGAAGGGTTGAGTCACATCCAGTGATGCTCGGAATAAGATGTGGTGTTGGGGGTTGAATTCTGGGCCGGGCATGCACTGTGGTACCACGTTGAGCCCTCTGCCTGTCTCAGGTTTGTTTTTATTTTACTTTTGGTTTGGGGGCCACACCTGGCAGTGCTCAGAGCTTATTCCTGGCTCTGTGTTAGGCATCACCCCTAGTGGGGCTTGGGGGACTGTCGGGGATGATGGGATTGAACCCAGGTTGGCAGCATACAAGGCAAGTGCTTACCTGCTATACTATATCTCTGGCCCCAACTTTGCTGATTTTTAAAGAAAGATGTTTCAGCATGTTGTCGTCAATGAATATAACCCAGCCAAGTGGGAAACAGTGATACTGTGGAGAGAATCTCCCCAAACCTAACTATTCTCCTCTCTCTTTTCTTTATCCTGCAGCTCAGAGCGCTGATCAATGTATTTAATAATTGTTTGTGGTTGATGTTTCTGTGAATGTCTCTGGCATTTACTTCCCCTTTAGGCAAAATTGTTTCCCTCAAATGTGCCCACAGAATGAGATCAAATCAACGGAACGAGGAAAATGCTTTGCCAAAAGAAATCCCCTGACTTTTTGTTCATGGACTCCTATCAGTTATTCTTATCCCCTAGCTGAGAGTTGTCCACTGAAAATCCATAATAATAGGATTATTGAAAACTTATTATTATTGAAAGCTTTACATGAATTATCGCCTTATGGCATCTCTGTGATATGCCTACTGTTGAGAATCTCAGTTTAATGATGAAGAAACTGAAGCTTCAGAGACGAAGCCAGACATCCAGGGATTGGAACCATGTTCTGTTTTACATGTAATTACACACACGGCATATTCTGAACTGTCTGATGTTTTACATGTAATCGCACACACATCATATTCTGAACTGTCTCATGTTTTACATGTAATCACACACATGTCATATTCTGAACTGTCTCATGTTTCACATGCAATTACATACACACATGTCATACAGTTGCACAACTGCTTGCAGGGATCGGGGTACCCCAAGACTATCCCTAGACAGTGCCCAGGGTTGCGCTCAGCAGGTGAGGCCGTGCCCTACACGGCCTAACAGAGGACCTATCCTCGGGCTCCAAGTCACCCTGTCGACCACCCACCCAAGGGCTCTTCCTCCCAGAGAGGCTGCTCAGGGCTTCCTCTCTGCCAGGTGCTGCCAGCTGCAGGCACGGTGTTGGCGGGGCTGGGATGCCCAGTGGGGACAAAGCACTGTGCGCTCTGGCTGACAGTGGGCTGTGCGGACAGCAGGGGGAGTTCTCCTGTTGTGAGAGCTCCTGAAAGGCCGCCCCAGCTCCAGACTGCCAGGCGTGGAGGACCAAGACCGTGTCCTTCCACACCCCGGGCCCATCCGTGCTTGTTGCTGCTGCTGCTGCTGTTTTAACAAAGTGACTTCAGAGCTGAGGAAACGCCTCTCTAGGGAGCTGGTGACTCACCGCCTTGGGTTAGAGGGTCTGGGCTGGGAGGGACCAGCCCTGGGCTGCAGAGTGTTGATATTAAAGGGTAGGGACGAGAGCAGGGGTCCAGCACCTAATGCTGGCTGGCACCCCACCAAATATCAGCTCTTTGCGAGCACCACCTCTCAGCCAGCTGAAAGATGAAGTCCCAGTTGGGCAGAGCCCTGCACGGGTCGGGTTGGGATGTGACAAAGAAAGGCATATGCCTGTCCTGTGACTTTGAAGTGAATGTCACACAGGAAGGAGGAAAGGGAGCAGATGCGGTTAGCTGTTAACCCTTCCCCACCCTGCTCCTCCCCGTCTCCAGGACCCCACTGGCCGTTTGCTGTTCTGCCGGGGCGGGGGTGGGGTGAGGGGCGAGCAGCCAGCCCGGGGGAGGGCCAGAATCAAAGAGAAAGCCATGTGGTGGGCGCAGGGCTGGGGCGGACCGCAGCTGTCAGCTGTGAGCTGAGCCGGGTCTGGCCCTGACCAGAGGCGCCCCAGGCGGTGAGGTGGGGGCCTGCGGCTGCAGCTGCTCCTGCGGGGTGCAGGCAGGGCTGAGAGCCAAGATGAGGAGGGGGAGGAGCCGGATACTCCCCTTTCTGAGTGACTCCAGGCCTGCCGGGGCTTCCAGATTAGGTCTAGTTGTTGGGCCACCACTTAATGGGACTCCCAAAATGCGCCATGGGTGGCAGGAAGCAACCAGTGTCCTGGCATCGGCTCAGACACAAATCTGACCCTGGATTTGGCACTACTGACTCCTACTCCTCTATACATGGACACATACACACTCACACACACACTCACATTCACATACTCGCACACACATACACACACTAACACATTCACATGCTTACACACACATTAACACATACACTAACTCACACATACTCATGCATTCACACGCATACACACTGGCACTTTCACACCCTCACACACACATTCACGCACACACTACCCCATACATACTCATGCATACACATTCATATACTTACACTCACACATAAACACGTATTCACACATACACATACACTCACACCAACACACATTCACACACTCACATACTCACAAACACTAACACACATAAACTCACACGTTAACACACATTCACACACATTCACACACACTAACTCACACATATGTACTCAGATACTCACATACAGACACACACACAGTCACACACAGACGTATAGACACTCTCACACACACTCACGCACACACCGTGGGGTCTGGGAACCCCACCTTGCTGCAGGCCCTTTGCCATTTTCCATTAGCAGGAGCCCAGCCCTGACGTGTTTAGAGAGGAAGGCAGATATTCTGCCCAGATCACACTTGGGGAGCTGGACCTGCTGTGGGCTAAGCCAAAGAAACACAACAATCTGAGGTACAAGTTAAGTATCAATGGCTACTATAGATGGAGATAGAACCAGGGCGAGAAGCCACATCTCACCCTCCAGGGCTGTTGAAGAGACGAGCCCCAGATGGGGCGGGCTGTGGGCACAAGCCACAGGGTCAGCTGCAGTTTCCACAGCAGGGGAAGAGATGGCACGGGTCTCCTGTGATGCACTGCCAAGTGAATGGTTCCAGTAGTAATCACTTTTTCTGGTCCAGGGCTGAGAGAGGAGCGTTCGACCTGTGTGGTCAGGAGGGGCTGTGCTGGCAGGCAGGAAGGGGAGGGGGACCTGGGCTCCAGCTGCTTCTAGAAGGCCAAGCACATCAGTTATTAGTAAAAGATGTCATGACTCCTTTTTTGTCTTGGACAAGAAAGAGCCAAGGCTAGCCATCCTTCTAGATGAGCGCTGATTCCTGATCGCATGATACCCAGAGAGCATTGACCTTCTATGATCACGGACTATGCATGGAACACATGGGAAAACTTGGTTTTCAAAACCCTCCAGTCCTCTGTGGAAGAGCACCACAGCCAGAGGACCTCAGAGAGAGAAGCTATCTTGCAGCTAAGGGGGAATAAGGCTGTATTGGTGTCCGGGTCTCCCTGAAGCCAAGGGCCTGGGGTCTGCAGAAGGGCCCTGCCTGGAACCATTTTCTGAGGGGGGGGTTCCTTCAGTGTTTGACTTTCTACTGTCATAAACAGCCTGGTCTCAGGATGACTACTCAGTGGTCAGGCATACAAGTTTTGCATGCACAAGTCCTGAGTTTGATCCCTGACATTTCATGCCCTCCATTCCCCACCCCCACCCCCACTGCTAGCCCGCACTGCACCCAGTCACCAGCTTGAGGCATTGACTGTCTGTCCATTGACTGTGGGAGCCACTGCTGGGTGGGGGGCACTAACATAGACCAAGAACAACCCCCACAAACAGCCAGCCCCTAGGAGCCCTCTGACATGTAGCATGGATGCAGGCAGACTTTGAGAGGATCTTCAGGTATTTTTCTCAGCATCTGGGGAAGAAGAGCCCCCAACAGCAGCAGCTACTGAGAAGAAGCAGGAGCAGGGAGCCTGATAGTTTCAGGTTGGGCCGAGGAGGCATCTCTGAGGTCCCTGGGGAAAGCAGAGTGGCCCTCCTCCAAAATCCTGGCCATCAGCTCATCCTGGCTCTCCCTTTCCCCATTCCTGCTTCCAGTCACAGAGGCTCTGCACCGACTTCAGCTCCTGGAGGAGATGGAAACCCCCAGTCCCTTAGCCCTCAGCCCCCTGCCTGCCAGCTCCTTGCACCCCGAGCATGCACCTAGCTGGAGTATTTGGGGTGGTGGGATATAAACTTTCCCCCTCTCCAACTTTGCTTTCCTAACTACAGGAATGAGGTCATTAACTCCCACCTCCTCTTCTCTGCTCCCACAGAAACTCTGATATGGGTTCCCCATAACCCTCTGGGAAGCCCCCCACACCTCCCAGTTTCAGATGACATACATGTGCCCTGTTAGGAAAACGAGACCAACTTGCTCTAGAAGAAAAGAAGAGGAGCAGAAAGGGAGAACCGTGACTCACTTGTTCCTCTAACAGAGAGTCTGGGAGCACTAGGGTATGCCCAGGTGGTGGTGGGAATTTATCCCTACACAATTGTGCAGAAACTCTGCTAGCCCCACTCTTTCACTCTGCCTTTTCCAAGACTATCTACCAATTCTTCAAAAACATCCTTTGGATGATGATATAATGCCAAATTTATTTAACACTAATCTGATATTCTAAACGGCCCCATTGCTTTCTGCTACTATAAGTCAAATCACAGTGGACATATTTGTGCATAAAAAGACTTTTGACATTTTAGTTTATAGCCTAAGGATGAGTTCCCAGAAGTGGAATTATAAGGCCAAGAATCCAAGCATGTTTAAAGCTCTTGATATATTTTTCTAAATTACTTTCCAAAAGGGTTACATTAATTTATACTTTATTAGACGCCTATAAATGTGTTCAACGTGTCACACTCTTTCCAACAATCAATATAGGCCATTTAAAATTAGTTTTTAACGACCCTAGTCCTTTCTGCTTGTAAAAGGATGTAGCTGACATTCTCCTTGACCAGACCCTCATCCTATGGTTGCCCTCCCTGCTGCGGTCATCCCCCACTGCTACTGTCCACTGCGTTTCCCTCCCGGCCTTTCTCGGGGACCAGGCTTTGATCCCAGGCACTAACTGATTGGCACATCTGCTGCTTCTCAACAAATCTGCTCTTTTTCTCCTCCGAGAGTAGAAGTTACTAGACTTTTCTGTGGAGGAGCAGAGTACGGACACAGGCTCATGTCTGCAGTCACTGGTTTGCTGTGGCATGGATGAGTCAGGTTCCCAGACAGGACGAGGGCCCTGACACTCCTCAGAAAAGCAGCCCTGGGCGGGATCTGGCTGCAGGCTGACTCCTGTTCTAAAGACCCCTGTTCCTTGCAAGAGTCAAGGGGATGCTTTTTTTTTTTGTGAGTTCCAGCAGCCAGAAAGAAGCTACTTTTCAGACAGAAGCAAACCCAGGAGGAGCCTGGAAGCCCCGACATCAGCACTGAACTGGCTCACTCTGGATTCTTCTCCGTCTCTATCTTGTTCCAACCCCATTGATCAGGTCCCGCGTACGGGAAGACGCATGTGATTCCTCAGTGTCAGAGCCATGGAAAGGGAACCCGAGCTGCAGTTAGAACACACAAGGTTTGCTAGGAGTCCATTTGGCAGAATCCAAACACAAGTTTCTTACTCAACCCCTCCCAGACTCAACCCCTCCCAGCCGCAATTCCAGAAGGAACAGGATGACTGATGGGCGCAGGGATGGGAAGGGAAAGGCACCCAGAGGGGAGGAGGAAATGTACCTGAAGAAAGAGAAAGCACTGTGTTGGAGGGAGGGAAGGGGATTCTTCACCTCCTGGAGAGGCACTCAGGGTGGGCACTCACAAACAACTGGCTGCACCTTATGTGTCTTCTGGGGAGCAAGATACGAACAAACTGAGGGTCCTGCCCATCTTTGAGGACCCCTGGACTCTGGCCCTAAGGACCCCCTTTTATGTGCCCCTGAGGGCCTACCCATGACCTGGGTCCCCGCAAACTGAGACTAATCGGTGCTCAGGGATCCCAGCCACGAAGCCCGAGACCCAGTTAGACTCTTGTGCCCTTTCCCAAGGCTGAAGCAGTGTGCAGAGTCCATGGGGCATTTGCCCCTGGGCAGTGGGGTCACTCGGAAAGCCCCACTGCTCAGATGGGGCAGGGTTCTGGTCTCCTGAGACAGGACAATGTGTCCTCCACACTGTCCCCACTCCAGGTTCTGGAGGGGACCCCTATACCTCCTCAGGGACAAGACTTTTCTCTTAAACTGTGGCTTGAGGATTCCACTGGCGGCAGCCCCTGACCGCCCCATGCACACTGCTGATGGCGCCCTCCCCTGGGAGCAAAAGTGGCCAGTCTGAGGCTTGGGGTGGAGCCAGGTCATCCGGTGAATCCAATTGGTCATTTTATTTCTAGTTTTGGTGTTGGGGCCACACCCCGTGGTACTCAGGGCTTACTCCTGGCTCTGTACTCAGGGCTCACTCCTTGCAGGACTTGGGGATTATATGTGGGGCCAGGGGTCAAACCAGGGTCAGCCACGTGCAAGGCAAGCACCGTACCTGCCATACTATCACTCCAGCCCTCATAAGTGGCCGTTTTAAGATCTCACCTTCATAGGGGTAGCCAGTTGGGCAGTGGAAATAGCTCAGGGAAGGGATCAGTAAGAGATAAAAAGTCAGTCTCATGCTCTGACTCTCTTTCTGGCCTCATGTTTGCACATAGCACACATACAGGTGTGTGTGTGTGTGTGTGTGTGTGTGTGTGTGTGTGTGTGTGTGTAGAACAAAGACAAAACCAGCAGGGCAAAGAGTGAGCATCAGCAAGGAGGCACCGAGCACAAGACACTGTAGGCTGGATATCAGGAAACCCAGATTGCCTGGACACTGTGAGACATGGACGTGGTGGACACTGGACATTGTGAAGCCAGACCAGCACAAGACTGCAACTCTGTGTACTGGATAGCATGGGAGCAACATGGAATTGGACAGAGATGACAGCCAGTGGTAGAAGGGTAGCTGTTAATTTAATTTTATTTTATTGTATTAGTTTGGGGGCCAGACCTGGTGGTGCTCAGGGGTTACTCCTGGCTCTGCACTCAAGGATTACTCCTGACAGTGCTCAGAAAGACCATGTGGGATTCTGGGGACCGAACTCAGGTTGACTGAGTCCAAGGCAAAATGCCCTACCCGCTGTACTATTGTTCCAGCGTAGGGTAGCTGTTTAGACTATTGAACAAAATAACTCTAATACCCCAAACTTCCAGAGGCTAGTTTTATATGCAGTCCCAGGAACCTGGGGACATTCACTGTATGAGTTGGGGCTATGTGAGCGTAGGTGTGGAGCATGAGGGCGGGTGAGGGTGGAGCAGGCTCATGGCAGGTGTGGAACCAACTGAAACCCACCGGAGGAGGAACCTTAATCTGCTCAGGCTTTGTTCACCTTGAAAGTCCTCGCCAGGCAGCATGCAGGCCGTGGTCTGATGAGCGTGGCACTTCCCAGCTCTCCCTGGGATGCTTCCCTATCAGAACCATCTGTAGATTTCCTTCCAGTCGGCACACTGGCCGAAGAGATAATGTAGGTACTCTCAGATAGCCCGGAGCAGGCGAGATAAGGAGGAGAGCCGGGGAAAACTTGATTGAGTGACCGAGATAAATGTACTGTACCACAGGAAATCGAAATGCAAAAATAAGGACCGGGAGCAAGTGAAATATTTAAAAAGCTGGAAAAGGACAGGCGGTGTGAGGGGCCCACCATATCCCTTCAGCGCCTGAGCTCCTGAATATTGCAAAAGATAACAGGGTGGAGAAAGTCCCAGAATAGAAACTAGCCATTAAGGGAGACAGAAAGATGGTCTGGCTTACAAATGGGATTATAATTAAGAAAGGAGGGGTGGGAAATCAGGCTTGGGGGATGGTGTTTCACCTCTGGTCTTACTGAGGCGCTGTCTCCATGGGAAAGCTGTGTGTGTGCGTGTGCATGTGTGCGTGTGTGCATGTGCACGTGTGTGTAAGTGTGTGTGTGTGTGTGTGTGGTATGGGCCAGAGAGCTGCCTCCAGAGCATTTCTCTTGCTCTTGCCCCTGAGGGTGGGGGGGAGATGGGGAGTCTTAGTTGAAAGGCACATGTACATATGTGTGTGCATGTGTGCGAGTTGGTGGAGAGAGTGGGGGGGGGCGGTTGACCTCAAGTCCAGCTAACTTAGCTTCCATGAGATGGGCGTTTTCTCCTCAGTGGGGTGAGTCTTACACACTTGGACAGACCCAGCCCTCAGATGGTGGTTTTGTCTTCAGGGTGGAGGCTGCTTTGGTCCCAGCCACATGGAAAGGGAGAGTGTGTTGAGGGCACAGTTGCCTGCCCTAGGAGGAGAGCCCCCCACCAGCCGGGGTCTGGACATCTTCCTCCTGGCTGGGGAGTGACTGAGGAGAGATGGGCTTTCACCTCTCAGCACAAGTTGGCAGCACAAACAGGTCTTGTGTTTCCTTTTCCTAAT
Organism: Sorex fumeus; assembly: GCF_029834395.1. Lineage (NCBI taxonomy): Eukaryota > Metazoa > Chordata > Mammalia > Eulipotyphla > Soricidae > Sorex > Sorex fumeus. Next base: position 62,022,710 of record NW_026606120.1, read on the forward strand.
ACATGGTTTTGTCTTTTGTTGTTTTTGTTTTGTTTGGGCTAGAGTCAGCTGTGCTCGGGGCTTATTCCTGGCTCTGTTGTCAGGAATCACTCCTGGCAGGGCTCAGGGGATCACCTGGGGTGCTAGGAATTGAACCTGGGTCAGTCACATGCAAGACAAATGCCTTACCACTGTACTATCTCTCCAGCCCCTAATTCTTGATATTTGATTGAAGAGATGGTGAAGATTCTGCATTGGGAATGAAGTCTTTTTTTTTCTTTCTGTTCTTTTTTTATTTTTTTTGACACCAGCTGATGCTCAAGGGACCAGGTGGTGCTGGAATCCAATCAGAGGCTCCCACATGCAAAGTCAGAACCATCAGGCTGCCTCTGCGCATTATCATAAGAGAGCTAGGGTCTGTGGAACAGAGGCCACAGTGAGGGCGACATCTGCTCATGGGCCAGTGGGGGGGGATAGGTCCTCCAGACTCCAGACATTTCACTTCCTACTGGTGTAGAATCCCAGCAGCTCCTGTGGGAGACTGTACGTACCCTCAGGCTGTCTTTTTGCCCAAGGGCATCACCACCATAATCTACCCTACGTGCCCTTCATGGCGCTGGGGTCTGGGCACAATGACCCCCATGCCTCTCTCTATTTCTAAGGATAACATCAACACATGAAACATTCAGCTGATCCAGGGCTGTGCCTTAGCTCACCTCTTGCTTCCCTTGGTAGCATCAGCACCAAGTGTTTTCTTAAAAAGCAATGCTACCTTCTCCCATCAGATGGCCCCGACACCTGGACAGGCAGGCAGAAGGCGTGTCCTCTCTGGGGGATGCCATGGAGGACCCACCTGGCTACAGACTGCTTCTCTTTGAGTTCACCCCTGCATGATGGAGACGGGTTGGTTGTGCCTTTCCCAGGAATTTGCAAGGAAGGTTTGCAAGGAACACCCTGCCAGAAGTATACTTTAGTCTTCTGAAAATACCAGCTTCCCCGACCACACTCTGGACCCTACAGACCAGAGGCTAATGTAGACTTCCTGTTTTTTCAGGTAAAGGGAGAAAGGGTCAAACACTTAAGTGGTTCACTTGATTTGCTCTGGGAGAAGAGACAGTATATAATCATTGTCTATAAAAAATATGATTTTCTGTTATGGGAGGTCATAAACCAGGTAGTCAAAAACACATGGGCATGAAAGAGCTGTTTTATCCCTTTCAGTTGCAACTATGGTCAAATTCTGTAAGGCATTTTTTCTCTTTGGAGGGGGGCACACCTGACAATGTTCAGGGGTTACTCCTGGCTCTACACTCAGGACTTACTCCTGGTGGTGTTTGAGGAACCATATGGGATGCCAGGGATCAAACTTGGGTTGGCTGCATGCAAGGCAAACACCCTACCTGGCTATACTATTGCTCTGACTCCCAAGGTGTTTTTCTGTATGTGGGGAGGGGCAACACCTGACTATGCTCAGGGCTAACTCCTAGTTCTGAGCTCAGGGCTCACTCCTGGTAGAGTTTAGGGAACCACATGTGGTGCTGGGGATTGAACCAGGGTTGGCCACATACAAGGCAATTGCCTTAATCCCTGGACTATCTCTGCAGCCCCATGTTCTGTAGTATCTGAGCCCTCCTTTCCATCAACTGGGAAGTGGGTGAGATAATTGCCTGTGCTTGCCAGGGTCAAGATGGGGTCATTGATGTAGAGCTCCCGGCTCAGTGCCTGGCCTTCCTCACTGCTGTTAGCATTCATGACCAAGGACTTTGAGAAATAAAGTAAGCACCCCCACACACATACTGACATTCTAAGGGGGGATTTAAATTATGCTTAGTTTTTGTTTGTTTGTTTGGTTGGTTGGTTTTTGCTTTTGGGGTCACAACTGGCTATGCACAGGGGTTACTCCTGGCTCTGCACTCAGGAATCACCCCTGGTGGTGCTCAGGGACCATATGGGATGCTGGGAATCGAACCCGGGTCGGCCGCTTGCAAGGCAAATGCCCTATCCGCTGTGCTACTTCTCCAGCCCACAATGCTTTTTTTTTTTAAAGTGCCAGAGCAACATATATTCAAGAAAGTTCATGAACAGAGAACTCTGACAGCAATATTGCATACCCGGATGCAGGGGCTGATCTTCTGGAGACAGGGGGTTCGTGGACATATGGTGTGTGTGGACATATGCATGTGTGGACACAGCTCTTCTAGTTGTTTCTGAGAGGCAGCCAGTCTGATTGGTCAGTGATGGTGTTTTTTTTCTGGTTCATCCATGGTGCTCAGTGGTTGCTCCCAGCACATTGCGTGTGTGTGTGTGTGTGTGTGTGTGTGTGTGTGTGTGTGTGTGTGTGTTGAGGTTCATGCTGTGCCAGGAATTAAACCATGGGCTCCTGCATGCCCAAATACGTGCATTCACCTCACCCTCGAGCTGCTCCCTAGCCCCTCTGGTTAAGAGTGTGGCGTCTCGTTTACCAAGTCAGGGAGTTGTCTCTCCGCCCTGAGAGCTATTTAATGAAGGAGAACGATGCTATGTTGTTTAAGGTTGTCTCTGACATTGTCCAGGGTCCCAGAGCAAATTCCAAACCAACTCCAAGGAAATCTCGGTCAAAACTGGCGTCTATGGAGGCAGGCAGCTCCCACAAAGGAGATCAGAGGGAGGGAAGGAGGTAGGTCCCTCTTCTCAGGGATTCTTGACTCTAGGCCTAAGCCTTGTTTTACCCCAGCTGTCGGGTTCGCTGTGGTTACCACAAGGCAATCGCCCCACCCAGCAGCAACATGGGAAGAACACGGGAATTCTTTGGAATTAGGAACTCCTGGGGGGCCAGCCTCCTGATTGCACTCGATTATTCCCTGGCCTCTTCCTCTAGCCACTTTTTTTTTAAGTTACATTTTTTTTTTATGAATACTCTGTGACTTATGATGTTAATCACAGCTGAGTTTCAGGCACACTGTGTTCCAGTTCTGGTCCCGCCACCAGTGCCAACTTCCCTCCACCAGTGTTTCTATGTTTCCTCCTACCGTCCACCACACTGTCTCTTTCATAGGCATGTTCATTTCTTTTGTTCATTTCTGGACCACACCCAGCAGTACTCAGGGCTTACTCCTGGCTTTGTGCTCAGGAATCACTCCTGGTGGGCTTCAGGGACCATATCGGGTGCCAGGATTGAAACTGGGTCAGCTGTGGGCCAGGCAAGCTTGCTACTCAGTGCACTATCTCTCTGGCCCCGACAGGCACATTTTAAATTTGGTTGTTGTGGTTTCCTCTTGCCTTTGAAGAAGAAGACCATTCTGGACCCAAACATCCAGCACAGTTTTCTCCCGGGAGAGACATGGCGACTGTGGGCTCTCCTGATAGACCAAGTAGGGGTCACCTCACCCTGTCCTGTGTCCCTCTCCCTACCCACAAGGAGGGCACTCAACGATGGACTCAGTCTGGCACCCCTTAGAGAAGGCGAAATGCTCCCAGGTGCTTTCAAGATACTCAAGTCACGTGATCATGCCTGTTGGGACCCCAGAGCTTTGAGTCTTTGGTAACAACACCCCAACTCACCAGAGAGTTCAGTGTTCTCGTGGTCTCAGTTCAGACCTTTTCCTTTCTCTCCCTCTTTCTTTCTCTCAAACCCAAATTATCCCGGGGGTGGGGTGGGGTGGGGTAGGAAAGAGAAATCAATCTAAAACGCTGAGACTGGAGGCTAATGGCCTTCAGATTACAAAGACTGGGTAAACAGACTCAGCGCTCTGATTCAACATACTAATTGTTTGTTAACCTTTGCATAACCTTTAGGAAGCCTCGGAAAGTGTGGATTTAAAACCCAGAGTACACGCCAGGTATTCCCGGGGCACGGCCCACTTTTGCGAGGTGTTAAAACTCATTAATTTTCTGTCAAGGCTGGGCAGGAAAGGGGGGGTGCTGGGGGAACAAAGCATACGAAACAGAGAACTAATCAAGCAAATTAATGTATGCAGAAGGCCCTCTCCGACTCACAGAGCCATCCGCTGGTTACCTATATGAGCTATAATTACATAAAATGCGAGCAATCCCGAGATGGAGTGTGATTTAAGGGTTGAGAGAGCAAACATAATAACAATAGCCTATTACTAATAGCCATCATCACTCTAATAACGTTGGCCCTTGGCTAACGCCCTCGTTTAGGGCTCTCTGTGCATGTTAGCCCCATTAATTAATCCTCTCCAAGTATGGCCAGCCGTGGCGGTTACTCAGACCATTAGCTGTAATACCTGCTGGCAGAAAGGGGGACATGAGAATGGGGGAAAAGATAGTGTAACCCACTCTCTACATTAGGGCCCTGTGCACCCCCCCTCCATAACTGGGGTACTATAAGCGGTCAGGGTCCCCTGCAGAAGTATGTCAACCAGACCAGGGCTTGGGCCACCCACTCTCATGCCCATGCCTCAAGCAGCCCCAGAGCCCTTTTCCCTGCAAGACGCCTCCCTGCCTGGCTCTCCCTTGGCTCCAGTGTCTGTCCACCCACCTGTCGCTGGTTCTAATCAGTTGCACATGGCCCTGCTAAACTAATCCCTGGCCCTATGACTTTGCAAGCTACCCGTGACGTATTCGATATGCCAAACACAGTAACAACAAGTCTCACAATGGAGATGTTACTGGGCCTGCTCGAGCAAATCGATGAACAACGGGAGGGCTGATGACTTTGCACATACTTCTTAGCCTTTCTGGCTGGGGCTTGAGACTCTAAAGCACTCTTGCAAACATGGAAGCCCGTTCAATGCACGGTTTAACTTTCAAGCGATGTGAGTGTGCAGAGAGAGTCTCATTATAAAAAACGAAAAGCAAAAAATGTGAAGACTCCTTCCCAAATCCCCCTGCACCAGGCCTCTGGCCTCTGCTTCCCAAAGGCAACCCCTGCCTTCGTTCCTCTGCATATCCACTCAAATGACCACACTTAGAGGTCGAGATTCTTGTTTGTTTGGGTTGGGTTTTGGTGGTGATCAGGGGCTAATCCTAGCTCAGTATTCAGTGCTCACTCCCAGAGATGCTCAGGGACCATGTGTGGTGCCGGGGATTGAACCCAGACCTTCTACACGCAAAGCATGTGTTCAGCCCATTGAACTGTCTCTCTGGCTCAAAGTTTTTTCTTTTTTCTTTTTAAAATTTGGAGTTACATCAGGGTTATTACCAACTTGTTGCTTGGGGGGGGTCTCTCCTGGTGGTACTTGGGAATTATGCAGTTCTGGGAAGCAAACACAGAGCTCAGAGATTACTTTCTGGTCCTTGTACTATTTTATTTTTTTTTTTTTGGGGGGGGGCAAGGGAAGGTAAACCTGACTCTGACCAGGGCGTATTCTGGCTCTGTGCTCAGGGCTCACTCCTGGCTGGGCTCAGGAAACCACCTGTGGTGGCGGGCATGGAACCTGGACGGGCTGTGCAAGGCAAGCGCCCTGCCTCCGGACTCTCTCAGGCCCCTGTGCTGCTTTTTGATCTAAATTTCTTCTCTGTTGACAATACGCCTTTAAGGGAGGTGCTGATTCTCCGTCCCGGTGGAGTAGTCCGTTCCGTATCTGCACCACCGACTTCCCCATTGTTGGCACTTGAGGCCTTTTTTTCACAAAGCCTGTCAACTGGGAACAGCCTTCTACCTGCCGCCTTACCACATGGGTCTAACTGCTGGAGCAGGCATGCCTGGGAGTGTGGGGTCAAAGGGGATGGGGGGGACTCACATTCTGATGTTGGGGTCGGATTGCTTTGGGAAAGCCTTTCTTCCTGCTCCTCCACCCGAGACGGCCTGTTTCCCAAATGCCCATCCAACCCTGTGTCTTCCAGTGTGGTCACTCACTGTTGACTCTTCGAGACGTAACCTCCCGCTCCAGGGTCAGGCCTTTGGACGCCCAGAGCACTGCACCTCAACTTTCCCACAATCCAGTCCTGGCAACCATGTCTGAGACAGGGGACCACAGTCCCCCGAGGGCGACCGGTTGTCCCCTACGATGAAATCTGAAGACATCCCCAGCATCCGCTGTTGAATATTTATCGGGAGCCTGCTGCGTGTGGGGCCCACACAGCCACCCAGAGCTTTGGAACGAAAACACGCGATGATTTGAAAGGCAGAAATTACTTAATAAAAAGCGACAGCTCCATCGGAGGCCACAGAGGTGCCACCGTTTCCCTGGGCGTCTGGATGTTCCCGGGGAAGCAGGTGGGGGTGTGTCCCCCTCTGAGAAGCCACATGAATGCAGCAGCTGGTCTTCAACAGGACGTCTGCGCAGGACGGGGGGGACCTCGTCGCTTTTCTGTCTGCGAGCAATTAACTGGCACCAGGAAGCCTCGTCTCCCTCTATCATCCCCTAATGACTGGGTGGGGGAGGCGAGCACCGAGTGTGCACGGTGGTGGGTAATGGGCAAAGTTCTCCCTTTCTCTGGCCCACACACCCACTGCGTTTCCAATTCCTCTCCCCTGGCCGAGACCACAAAGCAACCGACTTTGTCCCGGGCACTCACCTCTGGAATTAAATGTCCTTTGCAAAAACCCACCCGGTCTGAGCCAGACGGCAGCTTCTTTTGTCTTTCTCAGGCTTGGGTACCCCTCACCCGGCCCACTCCCTGCTCCTGCTCCCCCCTGCCCCCACCCCGACTTTTGTTTCCCGAGTCCCATCCCAGGGCCTGTCAGATTACATTTTTTATTGCATCGAGACAAAAAGCCATCTGGAGCTCCTGCGCTCCACTGTCAGTGGGCTGCTGTTCCCAGGGTCTCCTGCCAGGCCCCCCGATTAAGAGTCACCCCCCACCGGCCCTCTCTCTTTATTTCTCACCCCTGCAAACCCCCCCCCCTTGCTCCCCACCGCCTCCGCCCCTCCTCAACTCCCAGGCTTTGTCCCTGGACTCCCCTCACCCTATCACTGGGCTGCGGTACCTTGTCTTGACAGAACAATGTGGGCTGTCAGCTTGTATTAAGCACACGGGGGAGAGCGGCGCAATTTCAGGAGTCTGGAAGCTCGCAGAGTCCTCATTGAGTTCGACCGACAAACTCAGAGCTGCCTGTCTCCCAGCCGGCCGCAGAGGCCTGTCGGCTGGCCCTCTATTCTTCCCTCTTGGGCCCCCTCCACTCCCTCCATTAAACAGCACGCTGGACACTACACAGAGGTCAAGGACACGGCCTGAAGGAGGCCGGGCGGTGGGCTCTCCTGCAGTGGTGGAGAGGCCAGGAGTGGACTGTGGGGGCTGTGATGACAGAGGCTACCACCCTCCCTCCAGGCTGCCGAGGGCCCCCAGACTTACACCTGGCAGCTTCATGCAGGTGTCTTATTGGCCCAGGTGACCTCTGGCCACCATGTGCTGAGAAGGCCCAGGTGGAGGTGGAATGGGGACAGAGCCTTTGCTTACAGAGCCTTAGCCTGGGCCAAGGCAGGGACAGAGGTGGAGGAGCAGCCCTGGCTGCTGCAGACACTGGACTGAGGCCGTGCACCTGCCAGGAACAAAAGGACATCAGGGTTCACATTTGTGCTCTGCCTCCCGGACACCCCGTGGCTTTGGTCCCCAGCCTGGGCTTCTCGGGACCCTCAGCGGTAGCTGGGCTATTGAGAAGAGGCACCAGACGCAGCTCATAGCACGTGTTCAATCAATGCTGGATGTCACTATAGACCCCAGGCTCCCCTCTCTGCCTCCTCCTGGCGGGGCCTATCATTATTCTTTGTGTTCTTTGGCACTTGAGGTCACTCCTCAGCTCTCTTTCCCAGGGTGGGAGGGATGAACCGGAAGTCCCTTGGTGTCCCCTCCCAGCCCCAACTGTCTCCCTTCACCATTGCTTAGGCAGGATCCTCACACTTCTTCCCTCCTGCAGATTCTGCTGCATGATGGAAGGTGACAGAAAGGTTTGATACATCCAAATCAGCCCACCTGGCCCAAAACTCAGTCAGAAAGTTCCATGGAGGGTGGGTTCTTTGGAAGAGAAGGATTGATTTAAGCAAGTTGAGCACTGGCCTTTAACAGACACACCGAGTAGAAATGGATTCCCAATTTGCGCCTCTCATTTGATGCAAGCCTGAATTTGACTTGACTGAGCACTTCACAAAGGTGTGGATCGAGTCCCTTTGCATCTGTCTGCCTGCTGATGACACCCTCCAGTCTCCCTGTCAGAAGAGGATGTTTCTCGAGGGAATGCAACGAGGTGGAAGGGAGCTCTCAGCTCCTGAGCACAGGCCTGTTGGGTTTAATTCTCAGAAAATCCTGTGATGGAGGTTTTATTAGATTCGTTTCATGCATGAACAACTGGGAACTCAGCGTTTAAGATTCCAGCTCTTGGTTTTGGAACCCACCGAAGGGTCAGGATGCATCACCCCAATCTACCTACTTCCAACTCTGGACTTTCCACACTAGGAGCCTTAAAGTAGTCACCTAATCAGGGTAGACATGATACCCGTCAAGGCTGGTCAACAGTTAAGACACTCAAGTGTTTATTCTTCACAAGTAGTCAATTGACTGAACCGCATGTTACAGTGTCTCACCAAACACTGAAATTACATCAAGGCTCAACTTTTCATTAATGATCGCACACTGCCTTGGGGAACAATTCTGTTCTGAAAATGAAGCTGGTTGCAAACTTGTAGTGGACAGATCCAGCCCCGGGATGTCTCACAGATCTGTCTTTAATGAGCTCCAGAGCAGACACTTATATGGTCAGCTCTGACATGTTTGGGAGTCTGAGGGTTGGTGTAGTTTATTTTATATCTGTTTTCTACAAAAAAATAATTCCACTTAGAGCAGAAACTTCTTGTCTCCAGCAAGGTGACAGAAGAAAAGCAAAACCGTAGATCCAGGCCTGTGGACACGGTCAAAGCCAGGAAAGTCTGTGGGATTGTGCAGGCTTCTTCATGTGGCCACTGTGGAAAATAAACCTTTTTCAACTCTGGATACTTTCTTATTTAAAACTTTTTAATTAAAAAAATTAAGTTAAAAAACATGATTTATAAAGTTATTGTAGCGATAGCACAGTGGTTAGGGTATTTGCCTTGTAGGTTGCTGAGCTGGGTTCGATTCCTCTGTCCCTTTCAGAGAGCCCAGTAAGCTACCGAGAGTATCCTGCCCACATGGCAGAGCCTTGCAAGCTCCCCATGGCTTATTTGATATGCCAAAAACAGTAATAACAAGTCTCACAATGAAGATGTTACTGGTGCCCACTCGAGCAAATCGATGAACAATGGGAGGACAGTGCTACAGTAGTATAAAGTTATTGACAGTTGGGTTTTAGGTTTGGATGTTTTCCTTATGATTAGACATAGCTGAACTAGATTGCTCCTAAGGTCTCTCTCGATTAGTTCTGCCATGTGTTTGGCCATCCTTGAGGATGTCTAAAAACCTGGTAATAGCCACCACTAAACCATTACAGTTACCACAGTCACAATCACCACCACACCTGACAGGTTTGGTTTCACACCACTTTTAATCTTCACAGTATTCTCCCACGGTTAATAAGGAAACTGGGGAGAGGAGACACCAAGTCATTTGCCTGAGGTCACACAGCTAATAAGTAATGGAAGTTATTTGAACCAGGCAGCTTATTCCAAAGCTCTAATTTTTATAGTGACCCGGTGAACAAAAGGCTCCCACACAGCTCCCAGCCCAGACCTAATGGGAGAGCCTGGCTACTGCCTTCCCTGATCTCCAGCCACAGATCTAATAGCCAAGCTTGGAGGATCACGCAGGAACTAGAGTCTCAGCAAGAAACACTAAGTGAGCATAGTACCCGAAGGACCGATCTACTTGCCTTTGAATCACTTTCAATTCAGAATTGAATGAAATTTCCTGGATATAAATGCTAGATGGAAACTTATACATCCAGGTCTGCTACAGAGAGCACTGGGCTGGGAATCTGAAGGGGGCTCATGCTGGCTCTGCCTTTCACCCACCCAGGAACCTTGGAAGCTCCCATCCTCTGGGACCTCATAGTCCTGTTTGCTCCCAGGCAAGAACATTACATCAGTGTCATCAACCTAGGCTGGAGATTCTAACTGGACCCAACTCTAGACTATGAATGTGTAAGTGTAAGTGTAAGTGTGTGTGTGTGTGTGTGTGTGTGTGTGTGTGTGTGTGTGTGTGTGATTAAGGGACTGGACCGGGGTGAGGGGGCGCTCTGAAAAGTCTTAGCTAACTGTCTGGTGGCTCAGTATTGGAGCTGGAGGATTCAGTACTGCCTGGGCGCAGAGGTGCTGGGGACCACCAGGGTGACCCCAGCAGTGCTGAGACCCACTAGAGTTACACCCAGTGGAGATGGGGTGAGGTGGCAAGTGGTGCCTAGGATTGAACCAGAGCACGCATGTCCCTGGACTCTTTCCCTGGGCCCACCTGCAGGTTTTGTTTAATAGATATAGTGATTAAAAATTACTTTGGATTGCATGGTCAATCCTTAAAATAGGTAATGTTGGGACTGGGGAGATAGTGCAAAAGGGCTTGTGAGCAACTGTGCAAACTGGAAGCCTGGGTTCAATCCCTTGCATCACTGAGTGGAACACCACTGGGGTAGCCCCTAAACCGGAAACACCCAACAGGGTAAGTGCATGTAAAAACCAACTGTTACAGAGTCTCATGGGAATCGGGGCGCCACTCCCCATGGGACGCCCCTGGCAGGTGGGGCCTGGCTGAACCTCTCTGGGGTGATACGCACCTGCTTGCTTTCAGGGTTCACATTTCTTCTGGCCTCCTCAAGGCAATTGGCTTTAAGGTTGCCTGGGTTTTGCATCCCAAAGCCTAGGTATCATGGAACTTGGTCAGGTGTTTCTTGTGCTTCCTGGTCTCTGTGCTTCCAAAGTCCCACAGTGATCTTAGGGTGGTCTCAGAGGCTGCCAGTGTCTCAGCCTGCCCCAGAACTGAGGGAAGGGGGCATGGACCCCTGTCGGCACTGACAGTGGCTATTATAGGTAGAGTCAGGAGAAAGCTGTTGCAACATCCTATATTAGCACCAGTTCTTTTTTTTTTTTAGATATAACATTATTTATTTATTTATTTATTTTCACACTAATTTTTTATTATTATTTTAAAGAATCACTGAGATACAGTTACAGACTTACAAGCTTGCCTATTTATGTTTTGGTCATACAATGTTTGAGTACCCATTCTTCCACCTGTGCCCATTCTCCATCACCAATGTTTCCAGTGTCCCTCTCATCACCTCATCCCCTGACAAGCTGCTTCTGAGGGAGGCATATTCCCTTTTACACTCTCTCTCTCTCTCTCTCTCTCTCTCCTTCTCAGTATTATGGTTTGCAATACAGGTACTAAGAAGCTATCATTTTTAGTCCATACCCCAATGAAATTTTCACTAATTTTTTCAAGAAAATCTTAATGGTTCTGGGTTGTAGATTGGGTCTGTAATCCATGTAGTTATTGTTGTATTATTTAAAGTTTAAAGTACAAAGCATCCATTCAAGGTTTGGGTTGAAGTTTAATTATCTTCATGCACATGATGCTTAGTTAAGATGTTAGAAAACCATTTGTAGAACTGACTGTCATTTCTGCACTTAATTCTGTACTTAAAATTTTTTTTAAAGAAGTATATATTAAAATAGCCTTCAAACATGAGTTATGTATCATGTATCTATAAGTCACTTGTATCACTTGTTATCCCGTTGATCTTCGATTTGCTTGAGCGGGTGCCAGTTCATTCCTGTCGCATGCTAGTGTAACTTAATGGCGTCTGCTCACTCCAGGAACACGAAGAGACTCAAATCATTTGTTCAGGGTTTTGACGAAGAAGTCTGATCTCGTAGGTGGGTGGCCACGCATCCTTTTGACCTCCTGTGGAATCCAGTTGGTTACAGCTCTAGTCCAGCGGTCATCTCTAAATTGCATCACGTGTCTGGCCCATCTGATTTTTGACACCTCGGCAAATGAGACAGCAACCCTGATTCTTGATCATTGACGGAGGTCAGAACTCCGGATTCCTTCTCTCACTTGAGTAAAATGTGATATTCCAAGCATAGCTCTTTCTGTTCCTCTTTGGGATACCCGAATAGCGTTCTCATCCTGTTTACATAGGGCCCAGGTTTCTGAGGTGTATGTTAGTGCAGGAAGAATGAGCACCAGTTCTTTTTTAAAATTAAAAAAAATTATAAAGTAGTTCACAATATTTGATTACATTTAATATTCAAACACCACCACACCTTCCCACCTCCATATTTTGAATGTTTCCATCCGAAACCCCAACCCCTGCCCCAACACAGAACTGAAATAATTTATTTTGTATTGTTTGTTATGAAAAACTGCTGAAAATGCTCCAAAAACGTTTCCTTAGAGGAAAGAGTGTGAAGATTGTTGTATTTCACCCGGGGCCATTAAGCTCCTCTATAAGAGATCATATATATATATGTGTGTGTGTGTGTGTGTGTGTGTGTGTGTGTATATATATGTATATATATATCTGTAACAAATATTTTCCCCTTAGACTGGTTGCCTCCTACTTTAAACCCCATCAAATGTGGTCAGCACCAGTTCTTGACTTGCCCCTTCCCCAGGGAAAGGGCTGGAGGCCTGGGGGTGGACGAAGGCTAGTCAGGGCTCTGAACCTCTCTGCACACAACTCTGCCCGCTCCTTTCCATTTTTTTCCCTCTTACAAAAGCTCCTGCTTTTCAGAGATTAATTGTTGTCCAACGCAACTTATTTTCTAATCCTTCCAGGCTCCAGTTAAAACCCTCTGCTTTATTTTACTTCTTTTGATAAAGTCGCCCAGGTTCCGCTTCTTTTCCTTTTATGGATTTGCCAATGATTGTCCAGCTTGACAAATTGGATTCTTCAAGCTGATTCTCTGAAGAAAAGGATGCGCTGTGACAAGACAAGAAACAGCTCATCCTCAAATCAGGAGGATAAATAAAAAAATAAAAGCCACCCCATTCTCTGGCTTCCCTGTGACTCAAAGGGTGTCCCAGCTGTCACCGATAATCTAATCTCTCCATGATAGGTGAGGCGCAGGACAATGGCGGCCCAGCCAGGCTGCGCGGTGATAGGCCTCTGATTAATAGGACTGTCCAGTGCACCCCCAGCCCCCCGGAAGATGATTAATGACATTTGATGTGAACTCTGACCTCCTCCAGAGAGAACAGAGGAAGAGAAGGGGCTGCTCAGACAGGCCGCCTTGCGAGCGCTGATTGATCCCTGCAGGCTTTGTGACTCTGGCGAGGTGTGGGGCTGGGGACAGGCATGTGCCCTCGCTGCCAGGCCGAGCTTCAGTAGGAGCCCTGGTTTCGCAGAAGGTGGCAGGTGGTGTCCCCTGCCCCAGGCCAGCTTCTTCATGGCTCCAGGCATGGGGTCCCAGAGCAGGGCCCTCCGAAGCCTGGTTCCACTTCAGCTGACCTATCACCCTCACTCAGGAGTGAGTTCCCCCAACCCCAACGGAGGGTCTGAGGACCTTTACAAGTCAGGCCCTGCTTGGGGCGCTTTGTCCTACCCCACCGCATACATCTAGTGGGTTTAGCATGAACCCCATCTTGGAGCATGAAAGGGTTTCTGTGACTCAGTGGGGGACCGTGGAAAGGCTACAACCTAGGCCGGAGAAAAGGGGTCCTGTGTGAGTGAGCCGGACCCCATGCGGCTGCTAGCTGACCTGGAGGTGTGGGCATGGGAAAGTGCCTGATCCCACTAACTTGGCCCTGGCTACAGTCTGGCCACTCGTGGCAGCTGCACGCCTGCTCCCCAGTCTTCCTGGCTTACATTCCTCTTCTCTTAGGAGCCAGGTGTTTTGTTCTTTCTCTTTTTCTTCGTTTTTTGAGGGGCGGAGGGACATTTGGCCCACACCCATCAGTGCTCAGAGACTACTCTTGGTTCTGTGCTCAGAGGTGGCTCCCAGTAGGGCTGGAACAGGGGTGAGCCAGGCTGGGCAAGTGCCTTATCCCCTCGGCCATCCCTCCCGCCTGAGCCTGCAGTGTCACCTGAAGATCATCGGTCCTTGCTGCTTTCTCCCAAGAATCATGTCCTTAGTCACTGTCTCACTAGGCCTTATTTGGTCTCACTAGGCCTCGGTGGTGACAATAATCTGAAGACCAGCCTGCTCTGAAGCATACTGCCAGTCACAGGCTCAGCCAGGGCACGTAGGGCAGTGGCTGTGAGCAGAGGAAGCATGTCTTGAGAAGGTGTGGGCAGCACCCTGCAAATTACGACCCTAGCCCTGGGCCCACACACTTTGGGTCCTGAGGGGCCCTTGAGAGAAGCATCCAGTCCAACATGCAGGGAATAGGAGCCGAGAGCCCTGGGCCTCTGGTGAGAGAGAAACAGGGCCAGGCCGGGGCCCCTCCATACCTGACGCCACCACGCTGCACCCAGGCTTGACTTCAGTCACTGCGGGGATGTCTTAGCCATTCAGTGGCTGCCAGTAGCTGGCACACAGAGCAAAGTGGCATCAAATACCTCATGGCAATTTGGCCTTCATGAGAGGCACAGAGTAAGTTCTGGCTCAAGCACGACTACCTTCACTTGTTCCCAAAAGATGAGCATGACAAGGCTGTTGTGATGTTTGGGTCTCCTGGGAACAGCCTAAGGGAGGCCTGACTGGCACAGAGCAACCCTCGATGAACATTAGGAGTTGTTCTTACAGTTCTCCTAAAAAGTTTTATTTTTTCTTAAGAGTGCAAGAAATGTTTTATTGCTTTTTTGATTTTTTTGCCAGGGGATGGGAGTAGGGGAGTCACAACCTGTAGTACTCAGAGATTCCTCTTGGCTCTGACTCAGGGATCACTCCTAGAGGGCTGGGGGGGCCCAAGGGGATGCCAGGGACCAAACCCAGATCTCTGCATGCAAAGCAGCACCCTCCCCATTGTACTATCACTCTCCATCCACCCCCATTCTGAATTTTTATGTTACTGACCAATCATTCAACAGTGTGTTCCATTGTGAAGCAAAGTCATAAAATTCAGGAGCATTTGCTGAAAATGATTGCTGAAGAAAGCATTCTAAAGAGGAGGCGTAATAGGGGAGTCTCATCATTTCTTTTGTTTTAGCCCTGGGGAATGGATCTGCCTCACAGTGAGAAGCCTCATGTCTGGGCCTGTCTGCTGGGCTTCTGAGTAACTAAGTGGCCAATGCCAAGGAATAGGACTCGGGAACAGAGGAGACGCGGAAATGGGATCCCCCGGGGAAGGAGGAGAAGCTGGAGCTGACAGGCCACCCTGTGGTGTCTATGTAAGGGAGGGAGGTCATGGAGTGTGCGGATGCTCCCCAAACCCCCGGCTTAGAGGCACTGACACCCGTTCTCCCTCCTTTAACTGTCGCCTGCTGATGCCCCACTACACCAGCTGACCAGGCCTGACCTCATCTGCCTTCCACAGAGCTGATTCCTAAGAAGCCCAGCGAGTCAGGTAGAAGCTTCTAGAGAGTCTAATGCAGATTCCAAGGGGCCAGAATCAGGGAGGAAGGAGAACATCACAAATGGGAGAGTACAGACTGCTTTCCTCTCCCAGGGAGAAACCGAGGCGGGCATGACCTGGGTAGAGTTTGAAATCCTCACCCCATTCTAGAGTTTTGATATTAGCCACAGAGTCTCAGGGATGGTTGGCTCAGTGTTTCTTAAGTGTTAGAAGTCATCTGACTGGGACTCGAGTGATAGCAAAGCAGGTAGGGCGTTTTCCTTGCATGTGGCCGACCTGGGTTCGATTTCCAGCATCCCATATGGTCCCCCGTGCATGGCCAGGAGTAATTCCTGCTTGTATCAGCCAGGAGTAACCCCTGTGCATTGCCGGGTGTGACCCAAAAAGCAAAACAAAAACAAAAACAAAAAACTAAATTGATTTAAAAAATATTCACCTTAACAATCTTTTGGGGCTGGAGTGATAGAACAGCGGGTAGGGTGTTTGCCTTGTACGCGGCCGACCGGGGTTCGATTCCCAGCATCCCATATGGT
Source organism: Sorex fumeus (assembly GCF_029834395.1). NCBI lineage: Eukaryota > Metazoa > Chordata > Mammalia > Eulipotyphla > Soricidae > Sorex > Sorex fumeus. The sequence goes on from NW_026606120.1 coordinate 62,038,534, forward strand.
ACCCCGAGCACTGGCAGGAGTAGTTACTGTGTGCATGAGCCAGGAGTAACCTCTGTGCATCGCTGGGTATGACCCAAAAAGAAAAAAAAAAGAAGTTATCAGACTGACTCTATTAGGCTATTTAAATATAGGCTCACACAGTGTCTGGGTTGGGCCTGAGAATGTGCATTTCTTTCTTTTCTTAGTTTTTGGGTCACACCTGGAGATGCTTGGGGCTAACTCCTAGCTCTGTGCTCAGGGATTACTCCTAGTGCATCTCAGAGAACCATATGTAGAGCTGGGGATGGAACCTGGGTTGGTTGTGTGCAAGGCAAGGTCCCTCTCCACTCTCTTATCGTTTCAGGCCCAAGTCAAGTCCCTGGTAATGCCAGCTGCTGCTGGCCTGAGCATTACCCTGAAGAATTTCTGGGTAAACTACATTGACCTAAAGCTGCAGAAAGAGGCTTTGGCATCTTGATAAAAATACCAGTTTCTAGGCCTTTTCTAACATCCATGATGACTTTGACAGCAATGAGCAGAAAACTAGATGATAGTTCTTTGAGCAAGAAAGACATTTAATTACATAGCAATTGGATTGAAGGAAGATAATTGAGGTTTTGTGTAGTGACTTGGTGAATAAAGACTATCTTTCTAAGTTCTTATCTTTAGCACAGTTGGATTTTCACCCTTAGGCTTTCTGCCCCATGTCTGCAGCATGGCTGCCATTGTTCCAGCCATCATAGTCTCATAACCACATCCGAGGCAAGTGTGCTTGAGTGTGTGTGTGTGTGTGTGTGTGTGTGAATCTTACATCAAATGCAATATCCCATTGTAGGAGAGGCAGAGTGGAGAAGCACTGTAAGAAACAAAAAGATTTATCTCATGTATGTGTGGACAAATAAAGGCGCCTCAAGACCCCGATCCTGATAACCTTGAGGTCAACATCTTCTGTTGCAGAGAGCTCTTTGGAAAACCCATCCCAGCCAGTTACTGGAGCACACTCAGAGGACAGAACCCTGATCCTGTTTCACTTTTCTCTTCTTTTCACTGTAGCACTGTCCTCCCATTGTTCATGGATTTGCTTGAGTGGGCACCAGTAATATCCCATTTTGAGACTTGTTACTGTTTTTGGCATATTGAATATGCCACGGAGAGCTTGCCAGGCTTTGCCGTGCGGGCGGGATACTCTCGGTAGCTTGTCGGGCTCTCTGAGAGGAATGGAGGAATCGAACCTGGTTCGGCCTCATGCAAGGCAAATGCCCTACCCGCTGAGCTATTGCTCCAGCCTTTCTCTTCATTAAGTCCCCTAAAAGTATTAACTCTCACCCCCCAGCTGCACAGTCAGATGCCAGTGAAACATGCAGGTGGTCAGAGCCAGCACATCCTGGGATGTGTGTGTGGCTTTAGCACCCCTCTCTTACCCCTCACACCCAGCCACACAGGCATATTCCTCTTCCTTGGTTAGCACACCCCTTAGAACCCTTTGGCCACTAACTCCCGTTCTGTAGCACGACCGCATTCATGATGTCTGTGACACCTTCCCCTTCCCTTCACTGTCCTTGACGACTTTCCTGGGCTGCCCCTGGCTCTCACATGCTCAAGGAGTCACTGTGTCTGCTGGAGGCCTGGATTGTGCTGAAGTTTTAACTGGGGTGCTCCCATGCATTTGGTTGTGGGGTGCTGGGGATCCCCAGTTGTAGAGCTGCTGGGGTTACACTTGGGCATGTGGACTCATGCTGGCTAGCTCGAGGGCTGTCCAGGATTAAAGCAGAAAGTGTCAGGCCCAGGGAGAGATCTCAAAGGGCAGAGTGTATGCCAGGCACAGGGGAGCCCCACATCTGATTCCCGCCACTGTTTGATCCCTGGGCATTCTTAGGTGGCCCTGGTGACCCACAGCTCTGCTTAGCCCAAGCAAAACCAGGCCGAGGATCACTGAAAATCATCCTGGGCCTCTGAGCACTGCGTGGGTAGGGGCTTCCCCACCAAATCTCACATGGGGGGGCTCCTTTAATCTGGGACAAATTAAGATGGTTGATCACTTTCATTTCAGTCTCCCAAGACCTTCTGTATTAGAATCTCGAGAATCTTCTGTCCTAGTGCCAGTTACTCGTAACACTGTCCTAACGGGATGACAGTGTAAGCCCCAGACTGAGAATCACCGCGACTGAGAAGCCAAAAAGGGTGGAGGTGGGGTGGGGGCTGGGGGCTGACTTGTTCCTGGCATCCTCTGCACAGGACGGACTCCCAGATGAAGGGACATGGGTGTGACTCAGGCCTGGGACTGTTGTGGGTCTCTTGCCCCACTCCTTGTCCCCATCAGGAGAAGGGGCAATCCAGCAGAGTTCCCGGCTCCAGGTGATCTTGACACACCACAACACAGGGCCCTGGTGACGCTGAGCTCAAGAGTCTGAGCCCAGAGCAGATACCATGCCTTTGGGCCAGAAATCCCATCTTGAGCGGCTCCTGCCCCATGTAGGGACCCTCAGGCCTGGTTTCACGGGGCCCCAATGGATGTGTTCTGAGTACAGAATGGGAGAGTGACCAATGAGAAGGAAAGATGGATGCTAGCCATTGGGACAATGGGCATCCTGGGCCCAGACACCTCATACCTAAGCAGTGGGCAGGGACACTGGGTAGGAGCAGGGGATGGTGGATGTGGGGTTGGGTTCTCCTCAGGCCCCCAGGTGACTGATAGAGCCCTGAACCTCTGGCCCTCAAGGTTTCCAAGGAAGTGACGTGCGTCCCCATGGCGGGCACTGGGTAACTTTCCGGTGGTTGGAGCTCATTACTCATCATTAGGAGTCCTGGTGTCTGGAGTTTTCCAGGTGATCAAAGCTTCTCTTTCTGGAGCAGCTAGGCAGGCCCTAGTGTCTGTCATCAGTAATCCCCGGCCTCGCCAGGCAGACACTTAAGTAACCCAGGAAGGAGGGGATTTGGCTGCAAAGCTCACATAATTCAGCTTGACACCCCAACATACAGGAGGAGTCTCCCCAGAGGGAAGTTACCTGACTCCAGCGTTCCATAGCGTGGGGCTGCTGCAGAGGCCTGTCTCCCCTCTCTCCTGGTGGGGTCAGAGGATCAGCCATGCACACCCCTCCTCCTCCCTCACGGCTCCATTCCCCCTCCTCCCTACCCCAGGCCCAAGACTCGCTTCCAAACTGCACCCCTGCCTCCTACTCCCCCACAACAAGAACTCCCACAGAGCCCTTCTAGGTCCTTGGCCTCTGGGTGGCTTCCCCCAGACCCTCAGTGCCCCCCACACCCCGGTGTCCTTAACGGCACAGAAGGACCACCCCAGCACTGGTGCAGGCTCAGGATAGATCAGGAATCCCTTACGTGGTGGGGGAAAATAGGATGTTGAAAACAGTCTTTTTCCTGGTTTACAGAAGAACGTTGGAATCGGAAACACACTCTCATTTTCCCCCTGATATTTTCCTGCAACAAAGTTTGTTGACCATTCGTTCAGCACCGCAGCGCCTGCCAACCTCGTTCTAGATCTGGAAGGATGTGTCGGCCCCAGTCTCTGCGGGAGGAGGGAAATCAGGGGAAATGGGAAGGGCTTGACCAAAGAGTTTTTTTTTTTTTTTAATATCAGTGTCCTGATATTCCAGGTGGTTCTGGCCCCGGTGCAGAGGCAGTGGCTGCTGGACAGACGTCACTGGACCTGCCTGGCCCAGTCGGAGCCTCTGGGGCGGGAGCAGGGCCAGTGCCACCGGCCAGGCAGGCCCAGCACTCCTTCCTCCTGGGCAAGGCCTGCTCTGTGGCCTCAGCTCTGCTCCCACCAGGAAACTTTGCAGATTTTAATTAACGTGCTGCCGGCTGGCAGGGCCTCCGCCTGATGGCTCTGATCCCGGTGCAGGGTTGCAGGGCTGTGAAGCTTGGCAGCCTACGCTCCTGCACCCCAAAATGCTCTCCTTCCCCGCCCCCCCTCCAAGATGGGTGCAGTGGAGGTCCAGGAGGAAAGAGGAGGCCCTGGCAGGTGGTGGGCAGGGGACAGGCCCAGCAGGGGTGGGTCAGGCAGGGCTCAGGGATGATACTGGGGCTCAGGTAGGAAGGCACCCTGGCCAGTTCCCGGTGACCAGCTGCCCAGGGTCTGTGGGCGAGTCTGTCTCTTGCAGATGTTCTGGCCGGTGGACACTCCCTCTGAGTGTCAACTGATGACAAATGGCGATGGGTAGCAGCGGCCGGGTGGCAGCTGCTGCGTCGCCGGGGGAAGCAGGTATTTTTAGCCCCGTGCCTTGGGGCTCGGAATCTGGGTTAATCAATCATGTTGAACAGCACCAGGTTGGGTTCTCAGTCCCACACCCGTCTTTACCTTGTCCCCATTCCCCAGACGGGAATGCTGGCATCAGGGGTGGAAATCGTGCTCAGGGACAGTCACCCTTAATGGCCCCAGCCCGGGTGACATCGTCCCTCGGCCCTGCCCCTGCTCCCAGGGGCCAGAGGCTGTCTGCTCACTGCCGGTCCCCTCCACCCTCCTAGACCTTTTGGGGTTTCTGGCCTGCTTTTGCCTCAGAGCCTTTCCACATGCTTTCCCCCAGGTCTGTCCTCCAGTGCTGCCTGAGCACTGTGCTCCCTGCTCTCACCACCACACCCCTTCCTCCACAGCCCAGAGCTGCTGTGTCTGACTGCCCCTCACTATCCCCCCACCCCAAGGAAGGCTCGCCTCTTCCTTGTTTGTCCCCTTCAATTGGCTCAGTGGAGAGGTCTGGGCCCCAGCGAATGATGGAACTGGGCATCAGGAGGAAGGAATGGGGAGCTGGCTGAGGCTGGCTGGTGGAAGGCTGGAACGACTCCTCCCAGGGCTGGGTTTTGAGAGGTGCTGGTGCCGGGTGTGCATCTGGGTGGCAGCATCTCGCCCTGACCTGGCCTGGCAGCTGCCATAGAGGGACAGCCCGGGGGAGGGGTCTAGGAGGCGTGAGCAGGAAAGGGCCCCTTGGTTTTGCTTTAGCAGCGAGGGTGGGGGGTGGGGGGAGATGGCCCATGTGTGTCATGTGGCAAGGTGTGTTTAATCCCCAGCACCATGTGGCCCCCAGTCACCAGCGGTAGCCCTGAAGGTCCCTGGGCACTGCTAACATGGCCTTGGTGGCCACTGTCATAGCTGAACATGGCCAGGAATGACCCCAGACCCACCGAGTACACCCGTGGGGAGGGGCTCTTGACAATGAGAGATTGCCTTTGAGTTTTGCTAGTGTTCCCTGTAGCCCATCCCACCCCACCCTTGGGGATGAGGAACGAGAGACTCATTTGATTTTGAGCCACACTTGGCCATGCTTAATGCTTACCCTGACTCTGTGCTCAGGGATCACTCCTGGCGAGCTCGGGGGACTCTATAGGGTGCCGGGGACTGAACCTGGGTCTGCCACATGCAAGGCAAGTGCCTTCCTTGCTGTACTATTGCTCTGGCCCTATTTTAAAAACAGTGAAGTTAAAAAATGCCTTAATTTAGGAAACAGGAGAGAGGAGAGCAAACTGTACATCCACGCAGGAGGTGTGGACAACTCCAGAGCAGAGCATGGAGGCAGGCCAGCTTTATTTGTCTTTTGATGTTTATTTTGTGGGGAGCTTCTCCAGCCATGCTGGGGCTACCAAACCCGGGCAGGTGCACAGCAGAGACAGGCTCCGGCCTCTTGGAGCTTCTTGACGCGCGGGACCAGTTGGAAGGGGCTCCTGGGAGCTGCCTCCCCCGCCAGAAGCTGTGAGTGAAGGACCTCGGCTCCTCTGGGGCTTCACACAGTCTTTGCTTGGGTTTTCTTGTCTAGTAGCATTTTTTTTTTTGCTTTTAAGGTCACAACCAGCAATGCACAGGGGTTACTCCTGGCTCTGCACACAGAAATTACTCCAGGCAGTGCTCGGGGGATCATATGGGATGCTGGGAATCGAACCCTGGTTGGCCGTGTGCAAGGCTAACACCCTACCTGCTGTGCTATTGCTCCAGTCCCAAGTAGCATATTTTTTGAGGATGAAACTCACAGCTGGCTGACCATCTTTCCCTTTCTTGCTTTGGAAAAAAAGAAAACACCCACTCAGTTTTGTTCCTGTATGTGGAAACTTGAATCTGAGGGCAGCTCAGACCCAGGAGGGGACGTGTGTTACATGTGCAGTGCTCTGGGAAGTAGCCCATCCCACCTGTGTATGTGTGTGTGTGTGTGTGTGTGTGTGTGTGTGTGTGTGTGTGTGGTACTGAGTCTGGAAGCCTGACACAGACATGCTGTAGGTGTGTGCCCTGTGACTGTACTGGGTCCCATGGGCAGGGCAGGGCAGGGGCAGAGGCACTGCCAGGCCTCTTCTTTGAAGGACCAGGCTCTTTATGTGAGAGGCACGAGTGCTGGAACACCTGTTCCCAGGTTCCTTTCCAATCAGACAGAATTTTGCCTCCATACATCTGTATTTCTGTGGCATCACTGCCTCTCACCCCCCTTATTTGTGACATGGGTCATGGACCTCTGTTTTGGGGCCACTCCCCCTGTGCTCAGGGGTTCCTCCTGGCTCTGCACTCACAGATCCCTCCTAGCAGTCCTCGGGGGACAATACGGGGTGCCGGGGATCGAACCTGGGTTGGCTGTGGGCAAGGCACGCACCCTACCTACTGTACTATATTACTCCAGTACCATGGCCATGAAACTTCTAAAACAGAACCAATGACAGACATGACGGGACCCAGACAGGCCCAGTAGATCGGGTTAGAATTCTTCTCTCTGACCCCCTGGATGGAGATCAAGGGGTGTTTGTGTTTTCCTCTGATGTGTGGAAGGACATCTGTGAGAAAAACACACTCTTGGATTATGAAACTTCTAGAACTTTCTGAGTTGCTCTTGCTGGGGTGATCCCTAGGTTCCAGACCTGCCCAGTCTGGGTCTTCTCCTGACAGGACACGTGTTTACTCTCACAGCTGCTGAGGCTCAGGAGGGGACACAGTCCTGGCAGTTCTGAGGAGAAGGAAATTAAAGCCTTCTTATAAGGCACCCCAGAGAGCTGGTGCAGGGGCAGGGTGCTGGCCTGCATAATGCCAAGTACCACATGGTTCTCTGAGCATTTATTTGTAAAGGCCTTGGAGACCCCCAGCCCTGCTCCCCCCTCCCCCCCACAATGGCCAGGTATCCTGAGTGACTCCTGTCACCACAGGGACCAAGCAGTACTGAGTCCTCAGACCCCCTAATTGAGCCGCTGGACTAGGGAGGGGCCCTGGGCCTCCTGAGCCTCCTGTGAGACTCCCCACCCCCAACAAACAGCTCCGCCAAAGGGAAGGGACTCTGTCTTCACTTCACTGCTTCTCTCGTAGTTCTGGTTATCACTTCCACCAGTCTGTGGGAGGGAGAGAGGGGGAGAGAGAGAAGGGGAGAAAATGATGGAGAGGGAGAGAGAGAGGGAAAGAGGAGGCAGAGAGAGAGGGAGGGAGGGAGGGAGTGAGGGAAGGAGGGAGGGAGGAGGAGGGGAGAGCAGAAGACAAAAGAACTCTTCCTTTTCCTGAGTGAAGAAACACTGAGATCCTGCTTTACATCCAACCAACCAGCATGAGCGTACACACACACACACACACACACACACACACACACACACACACACACACACACACACACACACACACACACCATGTCATTCCCCTCAGACCCTCTGATTGCCGTGGATGCAACCCTCTGGGTCCCAGGAGTACAGTGGGTGCAGCTCCCGCTCAGGCCAGTAGGTGGCATCGCATCAGAGGGAAAGCCAGGCCTGCCTCCCGGCACCAGGGAAGGGCAGCGTCTCCCCTGGTGGTCTGAGGGCTGGGATGTGCAGACCCTAGGACCCTGGGCTCTTTTTGCTCTGGGGAGGTGGTCACCTGAGGGAAGATGCCCCCTAGCTACGCGGAGAGGGAGAGGACTTGAGTGCTCTAGGGGAGGCTGGAAGGAAGGACTAAGGTCAGAGGCCTCCGACAGGCTCCCAGCTCAGCACGGATGACTGCACTCGGCTCACACGGGAATTCCGGCTTCACCTCTCTGACTCCTATGACAGTGCTCTTCACCATCCCGTCATTGCAGTTGCTGTTCTTGTCTTGAGATTCAGAATTCTACTTAGTCTGATCACAGTCTTCCTACAAAAAGCCCTCATGTCTACTGCAAAGCAGGCTAGCAAGGGCGTCTGCATCTCAGAGGATGTAGGGTTTTTTTTGGCGGGGGAGAGGGGGTAGCTTTCTTTTCAGTTCCATACCCAGCAGAGCTTGGGGGCTCTGTGCTTGGGGATCATGCAGTGCCAGGGACTGAACCAGGCTCAGCCGCATGTAAGACAAGTACCTTAGCCCCTGTACTGTCTACATCACCAGCTCCCTGACTGACTGCCCTGGGGGTGCGTCCCGGGGTGTGTGGGAAGCGTGAGCAGGAAAGGGCCTCTGCCTGCCCTGCTTTCGCAATGTCCAGTATGGCAGAGGGCAGGACGGGGAGATGACCCTTGTGTAGCATATGGGAAGTCCTGAGCTTAATCCCTGCCACCACATGGCCCTGAAAAAGTGGAAGCATTTTTACTTCACTGTTTTTTAAAGGTAAAGGCCTTTACCTTTACCTACACTATTAGGCTATCTTTCCTCAGTCCCAAGGTTGGGGTGGATGCGTGGAACACTAGCGAAGTTCAGAGCATTTACATTTCTTCTGAAGAAATCTCTTTCTTTTCTTTCTTTTTTTCTTTCTTTCTTTCTTCCTTCCTTCCTTCCTTCTTTCTTTCTTTCTTTCTTTCCTTTCTTTTTCTTCCTTTCCTTTTCCTCTTTCCTTATTTCTCTTTCTTCCTTCTTACCTCCTTCCTTCCTTTCTCTCTCTCCTTCCTTCCTTCTATCCTTCCTTCCTTCTATCCTTCCTTCCTTCCTTCTTCCTTCTTACCTCCTTCCTTCCTTTCTCTCCCTCCTTCCTTCCTTCTATCCTTCCTTCCTTCCTTCTTCCTTCCTTTCTCTCTCCTTCCTTTATCTCTCCTTCCTTCCTCCCTCCCTCCCTCCTTTCCTTCCTTCCTTCCTTCCTTCCTTCCTTCTTTCCTTCCTCCCTCCCTCCCTCCCTCCTTCCTATCCTTCCTTCCTCCCTTCCTTCCTTCCTTTCTCTCTCCTTCCTTCCTTCCTTCCTTCCTCCCTCCCTCCCTTCCTCCTTTCTATCCTTCTTTCCTTCCTTCCTTCCTTCCTTCCTTCCTTCCATCCTTTCTCTCTCTCCTTCCTTTCTTCCTTCTTTCCTCCCTCCCTCCCTCCCTCCCTCCCTCCCTCCTTCCCATCCTCCTTCCCTTCCTTCCTTCCTTCCTTCCTTCCTTCCTTCCTTCCTTCCTTCCTTCCTTCCTTCCTCTCTCCTTCCTTCCTTCCTTCCTTCCTTCCTTTCTCTCTCCTTCTTTTCTTCCTTCCTTCCTCCCTCCCTCCCCCTCTTTCTTCCTTCCTCCCTCCCTCCATCCTTCCCTTCCTTTTCCTGGTGCCAGGGATGAGCCCAGGCCTCCTCACATAGGACAAATGCTCTTTCACTGAGCCACGTGCCAGCCCTCCGAGAAGGCTGTATTAACCTGTTGGTAATTCTGGAACAGGAACCAGTTTGAGTGAAATAACCCCCAGTCCAGCTTTGGATGGACTGAATAAGGCTGCTGGTAGGGAAATGCCTAGACCAAAGGCTGAGAGAAAACGGTGGGCAGGAGACTGAGATCTGCAGGTTTGTGTCTGACTAAAAAACATGTTGGTGACTAGACCTGTTTCCTTTGCGGTAAATGATGAGTAAAAAGTGCCAGAGCCACTGTCATCTGCAGGGAGGAGGGACCGCATGCTTTGCTCATGCTTGTCCCCTGGTCCTGGTGCTCAGTAAGTACTTACTGGATGACCGGGCATCTGCTGCATCCGCCCCTGCTGCGGGCCCCACATCGAAACTGAAGCTCGCTTAGGGAAGAACAGAGCTGGCTGTGCTCACTGTCCACTCCCAGTGGTGCCTGGGATCTGCCCCCAGGTTCCCACACATACACCTGCACTCTAGATCTTTGACCCATCTCCCTGGCCCTTCTAAGTTCATTATTTTCCAAACTTCTCAGATGATCTAGAATTTTGGCATCATTATGAGAACATAGAGTTGGAATCAGAAAGTATCCTCTCAGTCTCTTAGAACTAGAAGTAGGATTAAACATCCTCTCTCACAATATTATTTCACTCATGAGGAAGGCACCAAAGCCCACAAACTATTCTGAGATCCTTTCGACCACTTGACTACATGGGGACTACCCTAATCTTAGCTGCCGGTCAACTGGCCAGACCTACCTTCCTCGGGACCCCTGTCTTTCCTGGTTCTGGGTCTTGTTAGCCCCTAGGATGAAAAGAGAGGTTGAGAAGCCAGAGAGAGGGGGAGTTGTTTGCCTTGCCCACAGGGACCAGGGTTTCATCCCTGGCACCCCTGAGTCCAGAACCAGAAGTAAGCCCTGAGCACTGCTGTGTGTGCCCCCCTCCCCCAAACAAATAAACAAAAGAGTTTGAGGTCTGGAGTGATAGTACAGCAGGCAGGGCACTTGCCCTGCACCCTGCACGTGGCCAACTGGGTTGCTCCCTGGCATCCCATCTGGTTCCCCAAGCACTGCCAGGAGCGATTCCTGAGTGCAGAGCCAGGAGTAACTCTGAGCGTCTCTGAGTGTGGTCCCCAACTAAGCCAACAAAAAAAGTCTGACTCTGGTTCCGAGCAGTGATGAGGGAACACAACTCCCCTTCTCAGGAGAGGACCAACTTGGGCAGGAGAGGAGCTAAGCCAACCCAAGGGGGCTAGGGTATGCAAATAAGCCTTTTGTGCCCTTCCTCCCGGTTGGACGAAGGGGTGCTGATGTCACAGTGGGCGGGCTTTGTCCACCCCAAAGGACTATCTCTAGTCCAAGAAATAATTTTTTAAAAAGGGGTGGAGGAAATAAAAGCAAAGTGACCTGCTGGTCACTGTTCCCGGGTTGCGGAAGCTGGGCAGGGCCGATGGAGCCCTGCTACCCGGCCAGCTCCATCCTCATGAAGGTGAACACCCTCCAGGGGAAGAAGATGGTGGAGAGCGGCCTGCAGTCGGGGGACTTCTCCATCCCCGCGTCGTGGCCGGGCTGCCCACCGCTGCCCGCCGACCTGGAGGTGCTGCCGCAGAAGGTGGCGGGCGTGCAGCGGGAGCTGGAGGACTTCAAGAAGGAGGCGCTGGCGGCCATCCGCGCCCTGGAGGAGGCCTTCTGCCAGATGAGCGGGGCCCTGGCGCAGCAGCGCGAGCAGGCGGCGCGCGTCAAGCAGCGGCTGCGGGAGGAGGAGGACCGCGGCGTGGTGCGCAACAAGGTGCTCACCTTCCTGCTGCCACGCGAGAAGCAGCTGCGGGAGCACTGCCAGCGGCTGGAGTGCGCGCTGCTGGCCAGGGGCTCGCCCCGGAGCGGCCAGGCCCACTGAGGCCGCCTCTGCAACGGTCCACCCCCCGCCCAGCCAGCCGCCGGTGGAGCTGATTTTCGCGCCAGGACAAGTCCTGTCCAAGTCCCTCTCCGTCCGCGTCCCGTTCCCTCTTTCTTCCGCGTAAATAACAGCTTACCGAGAGGCGGCCAGACCCCCAGTCTAAGTTCCTAAAGAGGGGCTGGGGTGGGTCAGACCCCTCTGCCTCCCGCCTATCCTTGGAACCGTGTCCCTGCGTGGGATGGTGACGGTGTTCCAATGTGGGACCTGTTTCTGTTTTCGCCTTAAATGGATTGTGCTGTTGAAGGGACTTCACTTTTCCTTGCATGACTTCAGAATCTCGAGGTTTGCTGCCTCGGTTTACCCAGCACGCGCCAGCCCGTCCGTGTGCCAGGCGTCGTGGGATCTGGTCTGGTCTGGTCTGCGGCAGACCCTTGTTGGCATCTGCTCACGCCCCTCAAGGTCTCGTCTCACTTCTCCCCTGCCGTGGTTGCACCCTTCTGCGTTTAGTCAGTGTCCCAGCCAATGAAGACCCCCAGGTTCTTAGAGGTCTGCTGGGGGGAGCCCTGTGAATGCCCGGCACCTCAGGGGTGACAGCCTAGAGAGACACAGAGGAGGTGTGTGTGTTTGTGTGTTTGTGTGTGTGTGTGTAGGTCACTCAGGGCTCCACACACCTGAGCTGGGTGTCTGCCACTGAACAACAACCCTCACCACCCCCTCCCTTTTTTTGTTTGTTTGTTTTTGGGCCACACCTGGCAATACTCAGGGCTTACTCCTGGCTCTGCGCTCAGGAACCACTCCTGGTAGCCTTTGTGTGTGTGTGGGGGGGGGGGGGGGCGGGGGGACCATATGAGATGCTAGGAATCAAACCCAGGTTGTCCTTGTGCAAGATGATCGCCCTTCTACCCGCTGTGCTCTCTCTCTGGCTCCCTGACCCCTTCAAAGCGTTTTGTTTAAGAAGGTGGGTTCTAACATCATGGACCTGAATCTCCCATCTGCCCTCAGGCACTGAGACTGTCACGGTGCCCAGCCTCTTAGGGGCAAGCAACCCTTACGGGCACCTTGGTGCTCTCCCCTCCCCTCCCAGGGCAGGCCCTTTCTCCGACCATTCAGTGCTGGGCAGTGGGGCAGCCCAGTGCCCTCTGCTCACCTGCTGTTCTGCCACCCCCAGGGCCTCACATCCAGCTGTTTCCTGTCCCATGGCTGCAGAATAGCAAGACTGTCCCGTTGGTGACTCTGTGGAGCCCCAATGTCCCTGTGATCATTTTTATTGCCCATGAACCTTTTCACTCCACCCACCCCACAGCCCTCTCTATGCCTGCTCCTCCTCTCTCTCTCTGCAGACGGGAGGGTCTTGGAGGCCAAGGGGCCTGACCCACAGCCTGGGCCCCCTCCGCTGTTCCAGTTCAACCCAAATGCGTCAGCCCTTCACACCCACCCCGCACAAGACTCTCGTATCTGCCTCTTCCGAGCTGACCTTTGCAGAACTCCCTGACTTAGTGTGACTTGAAATCTCCATCCCTCAGCCTTCGACCCTGAAGGGCTACAATCCTCCTTAATTGGGCGGCTTCTCTTCTCTTCAGAAGGCTTTGCTGAAGTGGCGACAGAGCCAGTAATACTAGCAAGGCTGTTATTACTATGACTAGCTTGTAACTATAAAATATATAAGTGTGCTACACTGGACACCAGCCTTGGTCCTTTGAAGGTATTATTGCTTTCGCTGAGATACAGAGGAAGCCAAAGCTCAGAGAGACTAGCTAATCTGCTCAAAGTCACACAGCTAATCAACGGTAGAGTTGAAATTTGAATTTTGGAGGTCTGACTTCAGAGGTTCCACTCCTAGTGGAATACTTTTAGAAGCCTTGTCAGTAAGTTGCTAAGTAGTTCCTCTTGTGTAACTAGAATAGGGGAGTACTGAAATTGGAAGTGAGTGGTGGCTGAGAGGGAAGTTTTATGAACGGCGTCCCATGCCCCTGGCCCTTGTAGACACATCTGCATGTATCTAGGAGAAACTGACAAGATGTGGTTTATCAGAAGAGGTTTAAAAATCACCTTCCCCTATGCAGAGACAGAGAGAGAGAGAGAGAGAGAGAGAGAGAGCATGCTAACAAAACTGAGCACAGACTTTGCATTCATTTTCCACCCTTGGGACCCCAGGGAGCACTGCCAGGTGTGGCCCCAAACAAACAACAAATTGGCTTCGCTGGTGGAAGGTGCTGGGTCTAGTGCCAATTCTCACAGAATAGTCACTACTGCCTCAGTGGCTGTGCCTTCAGCAGTGTCTGACGGAGCAGGAAGGGTCAGCTCCGGGAAGGCATCCTCCACACCGTGGCTAGTCCAGGACCATGTTTAGAGGGCCCCTAGGCAGAGAAGTCTGCAGGCCCTGGGGATGAAGCATGACCAAAGGAACTGAGGACATTTGTTTCTATTTGGGGGGAGGGGTGTTAGGGTACTCCCTGCTCTGTGCTCAGGGCTGGCTCCTGGCTATGCTCAGGGAACATGAAGCTGAAGCTAGAGGAGCCCAGGGTCTCATGCAGGCAAAGCATCAGCTCAGCCCACTGCTCTCTCTCTCTCTCTCTCTCTCTCTCTCTCTCTCTCTCTCTCTCCTGGGACTTTTCTTATATGGAACACTCTGAGTGCTCAGGGCAGGGGTGCATGCAATGCCCGGGATGAAACTCAAGCCCCACACGTCCCAGGATTGCTTTCTACACTGGTGCCACATCCCAGGTTCACCTGAGGACGGTTTGAGGAGAGACCTGCTAGTGACCTTCTGCATGGGAAGATCTGACTGTGTTTGGGTTTGAGGTTCAGCATTCCTTCCTCCAGGCTTCCATTAGGTACGAGGGGAAAGGCACGTGGGATCCGCTTCCCAGCGAATAAATCTACTTGGGAGGGTGTTGAGGGTCGGTCTGTCAGTCATGCTGCCCCAAATCTGACGCAGGGTTCAGGTCCCCTGGTGTGGGGGGCAGTGGGGCGCGGCTGCTGCTGTGAGCGGGAGAGCCAGGCGGGCAGCGAGTACTGTGCTTTCTCCCCAGTCTGCCAGGCCAGCTCACTCCCCTTTCCTGGGGTGAGGAGTGAGCAAGTGGGGGGCAGGCACCCCGGGAGTGCTGCTTAGAGTAGGGTCTCTTCCTTGTGAAAAAGAGTGGGCCCACAGCAGCAGCAAGGGTGTTGTTCCAGTGGTGTTGGTGGCAGGTGACTGCCAGTGAGGGACCTGCAGGGACCCAAACCATACGGGCTGCTGCTTCCGTGTCTGCGCAGAAAGGGGTCACTCAGCAGTCTAAATCTTGCTCATTTTGGAAGGATTTTGAACCATACCTGGGTTGCTCTTTTGTATAGTGCAGTGAAATACCTTTCCCCGGCACTATCTCTGGCTCCCAAATCATGCACATTTCAAAGAAAGTTTAGTCCCTTGGCTGACTCCTGGGAGAGAACCTGGAAGGCATGAGAATGCATAGCTGCTGTGAGGGGCCCGGGACCTCACCTGCTCATTTGAGTCTGGACATGAGGCTATATCTGTGTCACCTGTCACTAGGGTCTGCCATGCTGTGCTTGCTGCCCCACCACTCCTCAATATACCCTGACAGGCTCGGCAACCCTTCCCCATGACAGACCTAAAAACTGAGGCACGGGCTGGAGTGATAGCACAGTGGGTAGGGCGTTTGCCTTGCACGCAGCCAACCTGGGTTCGATTCCCAGCATCCCATATGGTCCCCTGAGCACCGCCAGGAATAATTCCTGAGTGCAGAGCCAGGAGTAACCCCTGTGCATCGCTGGGTGTGACCCAAAAAGCCAAACAAAGCAAAGCAAAACAACCCCCCCCCCCAAAAAAAAAACCTGAGGCACACCTTGGAGTTCACAGCAAGACCCCTGTGCTGGAAGATTCTGTGGGATTGGCCCCAGGCACTTGCTGGGGGGGGGGGGGAGGAAGAAGAGGAGGAGGAGGAGGAGGAGGACAACAATGATGAGATGATGACAACAACGACTCCCTGGTAGAAGAGGCAGGAAGCTGCGGTGTTTCCCCCCTTGGAGGGCCCAGGTGCAGCCCTGTCCGCAGAGGACAAGCCCAGGCCCTCGTGTGGTTTTCTCTGCTTCCTCCTCTAGTGAGAGCTTTCAGCTGCCAACCAGGTGCTCACTTCATCCAGCAAAGTCTCTCTTCTGACCACACAGCTGAGGTCTCTCTGATGTGGTTGGGTACTCAACCCTGCCAGGGTTCCAGCCCCCAGGCCCTAAGACCCCCAACCTCCAAGCCCCACCAGACTCTTAGGCAGGAAGGAACTCCTGAGGAAGAGAGAAGCGGGGGCTGGTCCTTCCAAGACTCCTTTCCTCTGGGTTACAGGAGACGGAACCAAACCCTGCGGTCAGCGAGGACTACAGTCACCCCCTCGCTGATGGCTACTGCTGTAGGCCCAGGAAGAGCACGTGGTCAGGTGGGGAGGCCACCCCTCTCCTCCCCACCCCACTGTTGTGGCATGACTGGGTGGGAACATAAATCTGGCAACTGGTGAGACAGTTGGATGAAGTGACACATCCCTCTGTGGGTGCGAATCCACTTCCTGCATTTAACCCTCTATCATCCTTCTTCACACCTAGTAGCCCAGAGACTTCTGATGACTCAAAGATGCTGGGAAGTTTCCCCCAACCCCCAATAGTCCCTCTCAGATCACAGCTGTGCATAGGACCCCCATCCTTAGAAGTCCTTGAAATGGGATGCTTTCTGTGTCCCCTGGGAACCCCGAGTCCCTCATCAATTGGTACACTCCATCACTGTACTGGACACATGCATGGCAGGAGGACCTGGGGGACACGGGCTCAGGGCAGGAAGCAAGGACAGTGGCGGGGGGGGGGGGTGTCTCTGCCACCACATGCATCTCTGTGATCCCTTTTACCCAAGTGCTGGCCTGCCCTCCCCCACTGGACAGGCTGACCCTGGGCCCTGGGCTCCATCCCCTCAAGTTAACAAGGTGACATAAGAAGGAGGCCTTTTCTGAGCAACTTTTGAGCTCCTTGCACAGTTGGGATTCCTGATCTGGCCACACCTCGTCTTACAGATCAGAAGACACCTCAAGACAGGACCTGCTAGGAAGCTTTGTAAGACGGGTACCTCTCTCCAACTCCACTCCCATCCAGGGAGAGTACTGAGTACCCCAACTGCTCACTTGGTAGTTTTCAAACAGAAGACAAAATAACAGATGGGGTTCTCCCTGCCAATAGCCGCAGTTCTCAGAGGCTTCCTACAAGCTGCCAAGCGGGGGTGTGTGTGTGAGCACGCCCCCACCCCAAGGGCTACGGAGATCTGAGGAAAGCCTATGGCAGCCATGGGAACCAACCAGATTCCCCGGTCTGCAGGAAGTCTGCAGTGCAGGACAGCTCACTTGAGGCAGGCGTGGGGTGGCCCCTGCACACGGAAGAGAGATCTCAGAGCTTGGCGTGGCTGGGTGGGAAGCAAGGGTGTGGGCCTGTGAAGGGTCATTCCTAAAGGGCACTTTACCTCCAGATTTGATCCAACACAGCCAGCAGTTCCAGAGAGCCCAGAGCAACAATCCTGGGCATTTTCCACCAAGGGTGGGTTTGAGCGACTTCCCCAGAAAAGCAGGTCAACACATTGAGCACTGAGCTACCATCTCTTCCTTGGTATAGACCGAGAAGGGAAACGTATACCCACAAAACTCATTCATGAATGCTCGAGACTTTACTCATAATAGCCCCAAAGTGGAAACAATGCATGGACACCCCAAAGTGGCATATTCATACAAAGGAATGTAGCACTGTAGCACTGTGCTGTTGTTCATCGATTTGCTCGAGCGGGCCCAGTTATGTCTCCATTTTGAGACTTGTTGTTACTGTGTTTGGCATATTAAATACACCACGGGTAGTTTGCCAGGCTTGCCATGTGGGCTAGATACTCGGTAGCTTGCTGGGCTCTCCAAGAAGGGTAGAAGAATTGAACCCGGCTCGGTCGGGCCGGCCACATGCAAGGCAAATGCCCTACTGCTGTGCTCCAAGCCCACAAAGAAATGTAGCAACAAAAATATGAATGCGGGTGACACTCTATACTCAGGGAGAGATGCCAGTTGTCACGCAGCATGCCCTGTCTAATGTGATGCACAGCTAAGAGAAAGAAAGAAGATGACTGGAGGTAGGAACCATGAGTATGAAGTTAGGAATGATTATGCAATTGGATAGGAAGTTTCTTTTTCAAGTGATAAAGTGATCTAAAGTTGTTGTGCAGTTAATTTTATGGTATATAAATTATATCTCAAAGCTGTGTATTTGGAGAGAACTCCCAGCTCAGGTGTTCAGGGTCCTGGGGGTTACTCCCAGCTATATTCGACTTGGCAAAGTGGGCCATGCTGCTTAAGTGCTTAGGCCTGGAGGTACTGGGCCCTCATCTGGAGGTGCTGGGGTCATACGATGATAATAACAGAACTTGGGGACTCGCTTATGCAAGGCACGTTCATTGGGCTATCTCCCCAATCCCCCAGTAAATCTGTTTAAGAAATAAAGTGTAAGTCTCAATACACAGTGGATAAAGAAATGCTATGACTGATACTTTAAATCCCTATTATTATTGAAAGATGCAAATTAAGGCTGGGATCATTTGAAATGGATTTTAGTGTTGGGACATTTTGCAGTCATGTGGGCTCCATAATTTGTTTCGGATCTATACAAACCACATATATTTTATACATACCGGTTAGAG
Source organism: Sorex fumeus (assembly GCF_029834395.1). Lineage (NCBI taxonomy): Eukaryota > Metazoa > Chordata > Mammalia > Eulipotyphla > Soricidae > Sorex > Sorex fumeus. The sequence goes on from NW_026606120.1 coordinate 62,056,581, forward strand.
GCAAAGATGTCCTTACTTCAGAGATTAATACACAATAGTCACACGGTAAATGACAAGTCAAACAAGACTGAGTCAGACAGAATACTGACCTTGTTGATCTGGAGAGTGTCCCCACTCCCCTCCCTCCCCCCATGTCTCATTATCTCTGGGGCTCAGCAGCCTGTGTAAGACACATGCTCTGTGCTTGATCCCCCTCCTCGGAGGACTATTAGAGAATGCTCAGGTGAGCCCCTTTCCTACAGGTGAGCCTCCCTTCCTGTAGGGGAAACTGTCCTGGGACTCTGGGTGGCTCCAGATCCCGTGTCTGGGTTGCCCTTCCAGAAGCCTCCTCTGCTGTGACCACTTCCACCCTCTCGTCTCTCCCACCCTCCGAATTCCCTTCAATCACGGCAGGAGTCAGTCCATCGGCCTTTGGGTGCCTGCGGACACAGCAGCCTGATTTTGAGACCAACCCTGAAGCCTTACCACCTTGCATAGCCCGAACCAGGAGTGCTTTCCATGAGGATGACTGTGGCGGTGGATTCTGCGCAATTGCTGTCCTGGTACTAGACAGGTGACTCCTGAGCACTTGAAACGCGGCCAGTGGGACTTAGGAATGAAATCTTCCATTTTATTTTGTTTTAATTAGCCTCCCATGGCCAGTGGCAACAGCCACTTCAGTCTGCAACTTCAGTCTCACCTTGTCTCCCATGGGGAGAACAACTCTGCCTATCTGGCAGGGTTGTCAGGAGAGTTAGCAGGAAGTGCAGGGCAGCTGGGCCGGGCGGGGGTCAGGAGAACAGAGATGTTCATGATGGTTTGGTTTCCTGAGGCAAGGACAGATCCTATCACAGGAACTCTTGTGTGCGACCCCAAACCCATGTTACCCGAAACTCCAAAGCAGACCGTGGCATATGCACTGGGAAGCCTCGATCTCAGAGGGACAGGATGTGGGGTCAGGTGCAAGGGATGGAACGAGGACTGCTGGGAATGGAAAATGGGGGGAGGCCAATTCCAGGGGGAATCAGAAGCCTGTGTGTCCTCCTGCCCTGCAGGGCTGTGCCAAAGGCAGGAACTTTGTCTCAGGCTGGGACCTGTCCAGTCTCTTTCCTCACCAGTAGCATAGATGAGGGAGTCTGGGAGGGCCTGGCCCATGGAGGGTCATTCAGAAAAGTTGGCAAGTTCAGACTTCTGGGGAGAAGCTCCAAAGACTCACATCCAAGGGGATTTGTCTTGTCTCTCCTTGGGTCCGAGACAGGATTTGACACAGAGGCGCTAAAGTCTGTTGGTCAGAGCTCAGGACCGAGCACCCCAGGAGTAGAGCAGGTGGAGAAAAAACGAATTTTCTGCCTTTCACCCTTATGCCTCTCCCCGCTACTCCCCAACCCCTGTGGGTGAGGGGGGCTGTTGGGGGGGGGAGGCTGGTTGTGGGCTGGATCCTGTCAGCCCAGACTGGTCTCTTGGCTTTCAGGCACATGTCCTCATAGGAAAGGTTCTCAAAGACACTCTGGCCGTGTGGAGGGCGGGAGTCCGGGAAAGCAGGCCTGGCCCGAGCGGGAGAGTGGCAGGAAGCAGGTCCCAGTGCCCTTGGCTCGTCTGTCACCGTCCCGGATGGTTATTGCTTTAGGAAGGGCATGGCCCCATTTCTGGGTTTGACAGTTCTGGGGGCGTCGAACCTGTCTCTACTAAATAAATTAAATCTCTCCAGGGCAGATCAATATTTAATGTGGGGTTTAAAAAGACCGACTCAGGAAATGAGTTTAAAAGTGGAGAATTTGCCTTAGGTAGCAATTTCTGAAATACAGGAGTATCAGGGGACAGATTATTCAAACCCAAGCCATGGAAAAATATACACATGCACACACAAAATAGTTGAACAAGCTGAGTTCTGCTTCCTGGGCAACGGGGACTTGGGATCCCCCAGTTTTCTGACAGAGGACAAATGTCAGCTGGGAAGAGACCGCCTACCACGAAGGCCTTCACTCCAAGCATGCAGACTTCCCTTACGGCCTCCCACTCGCTGGGGCAGACGGCACTAGTCAGCCCCAGGCCTTTTCCTCCCAGGCTGGACGCAGACACTCTTACCCCTCTAAATACAACAACACTCCGGAAGCTCTTGGACTTGGCATCCTGGATAAGAGACATCAGGATATTGGACATCACCATTCTGGACATGAGACCTCCAGCAAAGCCCTGCAGTGTCTGGGTGTGGGGATGCTCCTACTGGACCACACTGCAACTCGACTGGCTTCTCAGAGGAAGAGGGGAGAGCACAGACCTCCTGTGTGAAACCCTGGGTTTCATCCGCCGCACCAGAATCTCTGTCTGTCTCTTATCTCTCTGTCTCTTATCTCTCTGTCTCTCTGCCTCTGTCTTTGTCTCTCTGTCTCTGTCTATCTGTCTGTCTGTCTGTCTCTCTCTGTCTCTCTCTCTCTCTCTCTCTCTCTCACACACACACACACACACACACACACACACACACACACACAGAGGATAATGACTTTGCACCACACTCGGGAGTCTCCGAGTAGCCTGGGAGGCCCTGCAGAGGTGAGACAGGCTTAACTGATCTTGACTGAGGCCTCTCATGCCTCTGCTCTTGGTTGGCAGGTCAACCGGGCACTGGCTGGTTGAGGGTGGTCTTGGCAGGGTAGTACAGCTCTGCTGCATGTGGGTCACCTCCAAAGCCAGCCCAGGACTGCTCTCATGGCAATACTGAAGTCTGAGAGAGTGTGTGGAGATGACTGGGCTTTCTTGGCACCTCCTTTCAATTTGCTGCTGTCCCCTTGGCCAAAGAATCACCTGGCCAGAGCCCAGAGTCAGATGTGCAAAGACCTGAAGGGTTACAAGGGGAGTGTGACCAGGACTGCTGAAGGAACCCATCTACCAAATCCTCTCTGCTCGGTTTTCTTTTACTTTAATTAAAGCGAGCATCACAGGACCTTGAAAGCAACTGTCTGCAAGTGAACAATTCACTGGCATTTAGTACATTTACAAAGTGGCACAGCCATCAGCTCTATGCAGTTCCAGAACATTTTAATCACCCCGAATAAAACCCCACATCCATTAAGGAGCGACTCCCCATCCACCCCCACTCCTGCCCCTGGCAACCACTAATCTGCTTTCTGTCTCCATGGATTTTCCTATTGTGAACTGTTTCATATAAATGGAATATGTGACCTTTTGTATCTGGCTTCTTTGATTTATAATGTTTTTGAGGTTGATCCACATTGTAGCATGTACCAACACTTCATTCCTTTTTAGTCGGCTGGGGGAGGCGGCAACCAAGCAGTGCTCAGAGCCCTAGGGTCACTCCCAGCAAATCTTGGTCAACCTGACCAAACAGTTCAATGCTCAGGCCCAGCAAAGAGGGGCTGTTTGGGCCTGATGATGCTTGGGGGCCATTAAGGCAACTCCAGTGGTGCCCACGGCTATATCTGGCAGTGCTCAGGGGTCAATAGGGTGCTGGACTCAGACCCAGGCCGAAGCATATGTCAAACACATGTCTCTGACTACTGACCAAAGACAGAATAATAATCGATTGTATGCATCCGTTCATCTACCCCTCCTTGCATTCATTCATCAACAGAAGCTATTTCCTCTTCCTGGTTATTGTGAATAGTGCTTCAGGACCACTCAAGTCCAGTTTTATCAGTGTGAGTACCCGTTTTCAATTCCTTTGGGCAGACTCCTACAAAAAAGACGTGTTATATGACAATTTAAGCTCTAGGTTATGTGACAATTCTGTGTTTACTTTCTGAGAATTGCAGTTACCCTTTATTTTTTAAAGGGAGATAATGAAATTATTTTGCCAGGATGCTGGGGATTCGGGGCGGGTGGGGGGCTAAGAGAAGATGCATGCAAAGAGTTTCTCATAGACTACAACCTCAATAAATGGCTTCTGTGACCATTTCTTTGTTCTTTTCTTCAATAACCATTTACTGAGCCCAGGATCAGGAATTATGTGAGGGGCGGGATAGATATACAGATACAAAGATATAAAATATCTATAAAATGCATGTCTATATTTTTATAGACATGTAAAATTTATCCCCCGGCCCCTTTCGGTTTGGGCTTACAATGGTCCCACCCTTTCTTCTTGCCTGGTGTGCCCTTCACAAACAGGAGACAAAAGCCTTTCCCTGCCTCCCTCCCTGTGCTGAGTCCCCGGAGGCTGCTGGCTTCCCCGCTCCCCACCTGGAGCTGTTCAGACCACCTATTTCAGACCTGTCGGCTCTTATAAATGTAGCCACACACCCGCAAAGTGAGATAAAATGGCAATGTGATTAGTGTGTGTGTGTGAGTGCGAATGCTTATGTGTCCCTGTCTCATCCCTTTTGTAAAGATTAATACATCAGAGCAAGCACTTACGAAAGGAAGAATAAAAAAAAAAACCACCGGGTCCAATTCTCCAGACATTCAATAACCAAATGTCACCCACATGGTAAGCAATAAAATAAAAATATATGCTTAACAGAGGCAATATAAATATGATGTATATTTTGAAGGCGGATAATAGAGCATTGGCATAAAAATAATACCCAGCAGCAAATTCAGGAAAGTCTGCTTTTTCCAAAACACGTTCCTTGGGGCTGCCATTCCTAAAAATATCGCAGTGAACAGAGCCGTGAAGCTGGGGCTGGTTTAAATCTGACAGGAGCACCTCTGGTAATGAGGGCATGGAAACGCTCACCAGCCTCCCAGGCCGAGGCCGCCTCTTCTCCCATCACCCCCCACCTGAACCCCAGAAACCGCACCCCGCCCCCGCCAGCTCCCTCTCACCTTCCGTCACAAACATCTCTTACTTTTCAAAACTCCTTCCGCATGCAGACTCTCTTCCCTTTGACTGACCTTTTCAAGCTGCCCCGGTCCTCAGCAGGACAGAGAACCTTACTGTGGCTGTCGTGTGGATGAGTAAAACGGGGCCACAAAAGTCAGGGTGAACTCAGCAGGGGAAAGCCGCTTCCCTGCTGTCCAGGAAAGAACACTTCTCTCCTGTGCTCGAAAAGATCATGTCCCCCTCAAAAGTGTATGACCCCAAATCCTCTAGCCTGCCTGCCCACGAGGGACCGGAGAGGCAGTTGAAGAGTTAAGGTGCAGGTACCTGGTTTGATTCCCCAGAACATCACTGAGTGTATCTCTGGGAAGTTCTTTCCCAGTCATGCCGGAACTGGTGAGAGGCTCCTTGAGCATCGCTTGGGAGACCAGGTTAAAAACCTTCCCATGAGCCTGACACCCATCTACGGGCCAGTACAAATATAGGTTTCCAGTTACCATTAATTACCACTCGATGTTTTGCATCATCCAAGCAAATATTATGAGTTAAATCTGAGAGTGTATATGAAAACATCAAAAATAGGTACAGTAAATTTCCTAAGACAAATTTTTTTTAAAGGGATCTCAGATCCTGTCCTTCGAGACATAACATGGAAGCCCAAATGTTTCAGTGATTTGTCCAAATTACTCCAAAATCTAGAGTGATAGCACAGTGGTAAGGCATTTGCCTTGCGCGCAGACAGCCTGGCCGAGCAGGTTCAATTCCTCTGCCCCTCTCGGAGAGCCTGGCAAGCTACCTGTAATGTATTCAATATGCCAAACACAGTCACAAGAAGTCTGACAATGGAGATGTTACTGGGCTCACTCGAGCAAATTGACGAACAATGGGAGGACAGGATAGGACTCCAAAATCTCCAAACAAGAGCTCCACGATGGAAATGCAAACCGGTGCTATAGTGAGAAGAGCAACTGGCTGTGTGTCTTTAGGCAAGAGTCTTGGCCTCTCTGCGTTCTCTTTCTCTATAATGGAACAAGAAGAAAATAATGATCTAGCTACTTTCCAGTTCTAAAATTCTCTCATTTTCTCTTTAGAACCTGGTGTACTTAATGCCTCTCCAGGGGAGCCTGGTGTTGCACTGAGGGACCAGTAAAGGATTCTCTGTGGATCCTAAGTCCCAATACATGCATGCAGGGAGGAAATTCTGGATTAGAGACAAGATTTGAGGCCTGCTCCTGGGTCAGCCACTAACAGTCTAATCTTGAGTTTCTCCTCTGTTAAATGAAGTTGGGAGTCTCAACCTCATTGGACTAAGTCCTGGAAGCGGTCCTGGGAACAGAGTCCCAGGGAGAACTGGGATAGCCAGGCTTACTTCTGGCACTCAGGGACCAGTCCTGGTGGTGCTCAGGAACCATATGGGCATACAGGAGGTTGAACCAGGGTTAGCTGCATGCAAGGCAAGCCCCTTAACCCCTGTACCACACTCCTAGCTCCTTTGTTTGTTTGTTTTCATTGTCTGGCACCCAAGAGCAGCAGCTGAGACTTGCCATTCTTCTGGCTTCAAGAGGTGCCTGGTGCTCCGTTCTGCTGTGTCATTATGTGCTCTGAGGTACGCTCCTCCTTCTTAGGGAGCACATGGAAACCACCCTCACCCCCCAGGCTCCGGGATAAACTCTTTGAGGATCCAGAGTTCCACAGGGCAGAGTTGAGGGCCATGCTCCATTACCGGGGGTGGGGGCAGTGTTGATGGGGGGACACAGGGGAACCCCTAGGTTTACCTCGTCTAAGGATTTATTCCCACTACCTTGGGGTGCGAGGGCTCTATTCACAAGTGGACAGAGCTGCCCCTTCTCTGCCACCCCCAGCTGGTGTCACTCACTGGACCCGACTTTCCTATGGCCAAGACCCTCCCCAGGCCCTCCCAGCAGCCCCTGTACCTCTGGGAGCCAACACCCCCTCGGGTCCACCCTGGCGGAGGAGGGATGGGACACAAGTCAGCTCCTTCCTGCTTCAGACAGACACCATCAAGCTGTGAGTCAGCCTAGAAAAAAAATTTGTTTTGTATCAATTCCCAGGACAAACCAGGTCCAAGGGGGAGGGCAGCCTGCCTAGGGCATTCTGCACTTCAATCAGACAGGAGAAGAGCTGAATTCTTAAAACCATTTCAGCCTGTTTCCTGGTAATGGGGCCCCCCCGCAGAGAGGGGGTTGCTGCGGTGTGGGAGGCAGCTTGCTTAACCCTTCACCCTAGAGCCACTTTGAGGGGCAACATGTGGGCGATAGAGCGGGACAAGCCTTCCCCCCCAAACCATTCAGCTAAACTTCTCCCTGGTGCTCTTGGGGGCAAGAGTGGGGTTTGTGGTCCTCATTCCTCCTGTCGGTGAGGGAAGAACCTGGGGATAAACACAAACCTGGACAGTCACACACACACACACACACACACACACTCACACACACACACACACATACACACACAGAGAAGGACCTGCTGCTTCCTCTCTGGTCTCATATCGTGTGTATGTGTGTGTGTGAACCGAAAACCAGCGATTCCCCTTCACTCCATCACTGCACACGGGTCACAGAACAAACTCCGGTGCCCACATTGGAGAGACACCGAGTCCCCCTGGGCAGGAACTGTGAGCAGAAACAGAGCTGGGAGAAGGAAAACCCACTGTGGTTGTGAGGCCAGAGTGAGAAACCCTCCCAGGGCCCCTGTCCAAAGACTCCACCCCCACCCACACTCATGAATTTTACCTTCAGGAGCGATGTTGTTAGTAGAGAAAAAAGTGGAGGAGGAAACTCTTCTTTCCCACCAGGATAGAGAAAAGCAGCCACTTAAAAATTCCTCTGTGTCTTTTGTCGTAATATTGAATGTGATCAATAGAGAGAGAGAGAGAGAGAGAGAGAGAGAGAGAGAGAGAGAAAGTGGAAATCTGCCACACAGGTGGGAGGTGGGTGGGAGGGGGGATATACTGGGGTTCTTGGTGGTGGAAAATGTGCACTGGTGAAGGGACGAGTGTTTGATCATTGTATGACTGACCGAGACTTGAACTGAAAGGCTTTGTTACTGTTCTCACAGTGATTCAACAAATAAATAAAAAATATATTAAAAAAAATTCCTCTGTGGCCAGAGACAGAGATAGGACAGAGAAAGGACAGAGATAGGACAGAGAGAGGACGCTTGCCTTGCACGTGGTTGGCCTGGGTTCCACCGCCAGCATGGTACCCTGAGCATGGTACCCTGAGCACCGCCAGCAGAAAGCCTGAGCACAGACCCAGGAGTAGCCGCCGAGTGCCACCAGGTGCGGCCCTAAATGAACATAAAACATAAAATTCTTCTGAGTGTTCTGTTCCTAATAACGCCTGCTCTAAGAGGACCTTAACCGGCCTCTGCCCAGCTGGGCTTTAGCTGAGTCCGAAATCATCACCACCCCCAGCTGGGCTAGCCTTCCTGTCCCATCCGGGATGCAGCTGTGGGGGGTTCGGTTGGGCTAGGACAGAAGTTGAGTCTGGGTACAGTGTTTCTCTACCCGCACGCTTCACAGCCACGTCTCACGTGCCTCTGGTGGCCTGGGGGTCTCCACCTTGACCTGAGCTGTCCTCTCCTCGTCCACACTGAGGCTCCCAGCAGTGACCGGACCTGCCCCGGGAGCCGTGACTAGCAGCATCACTGTGGCTTGGGTCAGGTCTTCTCAGGGACGGACCATGGCCAAGGTTGGCGAGGATGCACTGACCCCAAGCCCTCGCTCTGCTCTCAATCTCCCCTTGCCCCGGAGTGACCCCATGGGACATCCAGAGCAGCTGATTTCTGGGTGTTGCTGGAGGGGACTCTGGGGGATGGGGGACTTGGGACCACACTTACGGGGAAAGGGTCTGAATGACACCTCACATCCCTAGGGGTCTCTGGGCCATCTCTGCCCCGGGCAGCTGTTGTTTTTGCCTGAGCCCCTCACACCCTGGACATTGAGACTTGGGGGTAGAGGGACACTGGGGGACCTGAGACCGGCAGGCCCACGGCACAGCTGCTGGGAGCCCACTCGGAGCCCCTCCTTGCAGACTGCCCGCCACAGCCCAGTCTGTAGGACAGACGCAAGGACATTCTTGCCCCGGGTCCCTGACTCACTACACACCCTGCCAGGGCTTTAGGACAGCTGTCTGTGAGGAAGGGGGTGCCCCTGGTGACATGCCTCCAGGAGCATCCCCTGCATTTCCTGGCAGAGGGAAAGGGAAAGCGGGCAGCTTGTCCAATGCTCCCCAGGGGCAGTGCAGAGGGCAGGGGGGAGAGCAGAGACTCTGCCTTCAGGGGACTCGGGTTCAAGTCCTGATTCCTGCAGTGGGTCCTCAGACAAGCTCTCTGGTCTTGGTTTTTCCCCTCGGAGACGCGAGGGTAACCCTTACAGGCACTGACTGGTGGTCATGGCAAGGATTAAGTGGGAGCTAGAGAGTTCTAGCTCCTGGCACAAGGGCTGATAACAAACATTACTGTGATTTATGGCCGGGGATCTTCCCTCCTAGGAAAGCTTCAGATGGGCACCGGGAGTCCACAGACAGTTATGCTCACGGCTGCCCCGACTCTCCCTGTGCCCCCCACCCCGTAAGCTGGAGCCTGGCCTGGGGTCTCCCTGAGCTGGGGCTTCTGCAGCCACGGACAGGGGGTGGCTGTTCCTCCCGGCTCGGGCTCCCACTGAGCCCCTGGTTTGCTCTGCGCCACCCCAGTTCCAGATATTATTATTGTTGGGACTTTGAAATTTCCTGACAGGCAGAATGAGCCATCTGAAGCGGGAGTTTCATTTCCGTGGCAGAGCGGGCTGGCCCTCTCCCGGGAAGTGTGTGAGTGACAGGCCGTGATTACAGCCTCCTGTCCGGCCATCGTGCCGGGGGAGGATGGCCTTGGGGTCATGCCGATGGGGAGGGATGGGTCTTGGGGCCCCTCTTGCCATCTGCTGGAGCAGGCCCCTGTGCTGACCTCGGTCTACCTTACAGGACTGTCCCCCCCCACCCCCACCCCCACCATCCCACCACTGCAGCCCATCTTCCCGGTTCCCTAGAAACTGATGGTGCTATGTGCTGAGTTCTGAGGAACTGTCTGTCTGGGGAAAGGGCACAGGGACAGATGGGGCCAGCAGGAGCCCCTGCAGGAGGCCACTGAGGCCTGGATCTGCGAGACAGGCTTCCGAGTTCCTGTCTGCCTGCAGAGAGGTGGATCCTTGCTCCACCCAGAAGTCTCTGAAAGGGCCAGAGAGGTAGCACAGCAGGGAGGGTTCTTGCCTGTGTGTAGCTGTCCTGGGTCTGATCCCCGGCATACCATAAGCTCCCCAGTGCCCTGTCTGGTGGGATCTTCGAGCGCAGACCCAGGAGTAAACTCTGAGCACATCTGGGTGTGGCACCCCCGCCCCCAAATAACCCTAAAAACAAACCCCAGAGGCCCATGGGTGAGTGAGGGGCACCAGTTTGACCACTGCTCTCAGTCCCTGGATTTCTCATGTGAACTTGCCCCGGGCCACAGCCCTCTCTAGGGTTTTTCCTTGGGCTCAGCAGGACTTATTAGGGATCTAACTAGAGAGACGGCATGAACAAGCCAGATGTTCCCCAGCTTCCTGAGGGACAAAGTGGCATCCTTAGAGGGGAAGGAGCTCCAGTCCACCCACAACCCCCCATGGATCCCCACGCCCAGCAGGAGAAAGAGCCAGACAGCCCCCCACTCTGCCCTGCTCAGGGGCTGGGGGAGCTTCTGGCTCTCGGTTTTCTCTACAGCCCAGAACTCTGTCTGAGGCCAGTAGTCCCTATTCCACCATGACCTCTGGCCTCTTTTGTTAGGTGCTGGGGGCTACTCCTGGCTCTGTGCTCAGGGCACCATGTGACTCTGTGCTCAGGAGAGCACATAGTGCTGGGGATTGAAACCAGGGTTCCCGCATGCAAGACCAGCACGCTAGCCCTTTGAGCCGTTTTCTGGTCTGCCTGTGCCTCTTGACCGTTGACCTGTTTCTGCTGGCTGAGACCTCCCAGCAAGGATGCAACACCCCCATTTCCTGTGGCGATGCTGGGCATCAAGGATGGGGGTGGGGGCAGGGGTCCCTGGCCCGAGGGCTCTGGGCCTCATCAGTACTCATCTGTTGGTTGCCTGTTACCGCCAGGCCTTGGGGTCTCCTTATGTCATCACCGGGTCCCAGAGGGCAGCCACTATCCCTTGGTTTAGGTCCCTTTGTGAGACACGGGAGGAGTTTGAGTCTCAGGGCTCCTCCACAACATCCCTGCACCCCTGCTCTTAGCTCAGAGCCCCTCTCTCCCCCCCACCTGCCCCCGCTGGCTGACGCCACCCCCCAATTCTCTTACCTGCAGCTCCCCACCCTGCTGTTGGGAATGTCCTGTGGAGAGGGGACAACAGAGGGTACATTACATATTAGCTCCCTACTTAGGGACCACAATGAGCAAGGGCGGGTTGCTGCCCTCCTGGAAGACCTTGCCACATGACCTAAGGCCAAACATGGCCCTTCTCAACCCTTGCTTTCTCTACCCCCCAAACAGAAGATCATTTTTTGCACCCGCTCGCCCCAATCTGCCCGGAGATCTTGGTGAGGCCTGGCTGGGTCACCCTCCGCGGCGTGCATCTAGTCTGGCTGGGAAAGGACTTATCCCGAAACCAATTTCTGGGCTCCTACATGAACGGTGCCCCGGGTGCTCAGCCGCGGAGTGGGCTTGACTGCACCTTGCTCGGCCCAGCCCAGCCGGGAGAGGCTGCACCTGGGCCACCCTGCCCAGACCACCCTGCATCCGAGGTCAGTTTCGGAAGGTCCATGTGGCTTGGATTTTGACTGACCCCCGATGTCATAGCTCCTTCCCTAGCCGTCCTTGGAGAAACTCGTGACCCCCTGGGGGCGTGGGGGGAGCCCTCACTTCTACCCGTGACAGCTACTCCATCAGGGCCGCAGGGAAACTGAGATATTCTGAGCTGAGCGTGTCAGCGGGGGGTCAGTTTCCGCCCGGCTATCGCTCGTCCTGTCAGGAGGAGAGAGGTTTCAGCTGTCTGGCGGGAGCCCATCCATCACGGCGGACAGCTCTTAATCAGACAAAGGAGCCCTTACCGCCGTGGTCAGGCACGGAGACTGTATTATTGTTCACACTCAACAAATAATTCTGGACGGGCATTTAGAGCCTGCAAACAAGATTCCTGGTGTCTTTCACGCACTGGGATCCCCCCGGAGATGGAGCGTTCCCTCCTCTCTTTGGGCACAGTGCCCCTCTTTCCCGAATCCGTATTCACTCATTTGTGGGCCCTCTGCCTATTCCTGGGGCCAGACACATGGAGGGAGAGGCTTGTGAGCAGAGAATTCCAGTGTCCATGAGAAGCCCCAGAGTGAAGGTAGAGAAGCATGTTGGGGACATCCGGAGGAAGGACTTGCCCTCTGTGGGGGCGGACAGCCTGTCCCAGGGACGTCCCCAGGCGGGGGTAGGCAGGGGAGCAGGCATGGCAGGAATAAGGAAGAGTAAGTTTGACTATCCTGCATCTAAGACCTGTTTCTCTCTTCTCATGTTTATGAAACTCTCCCTCCCCCCCCCCCCCGCCTCCCTTAAACCAAAAGGCAGGAATTTACATTTATCCCTTTTACGTGTTTTCAGCTCATTATTTCAACCTGTCAAGATGTTTTGGAATCCCTGCGCCGTGATCCTGGCCCTGAACAATCCCTCCGGCTTGTTCGATGGCAGACGTGAGGTGCTTCTTTCTTTCGGCTTCTTCCATAGTGCTGGGAAAAGCATGGCGTGGGCAGGGGGACGGGGTCAAGGAGGGGCCTTGGGGTTTAGCTAGAGGCTCTGCCACTTTCATGGGTGACACCCGCAGCTCCGTGCCCACAGACAGGCATGCCTGGACCAAGAGACTCAGATGCGGGTCCACCTCTGGCCACATCAGCCCCAACTCGACCCCACACCGGTCCCCCAGTACAGAGCTGTCACACTGGCCCTGTCCTTCCCTTGCAGGCTCTGAGGGACTGTGACTTTCCCTCAGAGGAATTTGTGAGGACTGGAGAGGCGTTTAAGGCCTACAAACAAGACTTTGCAGTCATATTTGGAGAGCACAGCTGCCCGGAGACCAAGTCACCATGGCCTCACCCGAGGCCAATTTTTTTCCTTCCCTCCCTCCCCTCTTCCTCCTCCCTCCAGCTCTTAATATAAAAACATAAATATGGGACTGGGGAGATAATACAGTGGGTAGGGTACTATTGTGCATGCAACAGACCTGAGTTTGATCCCTGGCACCACATACAGTGCCCTGATGTGTGTGTGTGTGTGTGTGTGTGTGTGTGTGTGTGTGTGTGTGAGTGTATATATACACTCACATACATATATAGGTTTTGGTTTGGTTTGGCTTTTTGTGGGTCACACCCAACCACACTCAAAGATCACTCCTGGTGGGCTCAGGGCACCATATGTGATATACATATACATATATATATATATATATGTAGATCACGGAATCACGGTCCTCCCATTGTTCATCGATTTGCTCGAGCGGGCCCAGTAATGTCTCCATTATGAGACTTGTTGTTACTGTGTTTGGCATATCGAGTACTTCACAGTAGCTTGCCAGGCTCTGCCCTGCGGGCGAGATACTCTCAGTAGCTTGCCGGGCTCTCCGAGAGGGGCGGAGGAATCGAACTCGAGTCGGCCATGTTGGCTGCGTGCAAGGCAAATGCCCTACCGCTGTGCTATTGCTCCAGCCCATATATGTAGATGTGTGTGTGTGTGTGTGTGTGTGTGTGTGTGTGTGTATATATATATATATGTACATGCATATATATTCTTTGTAAAAATTTGGGAACTATGCACCTCCAAAGCATTCCCTGATTTTATAACAGTGTCCTCTCTGACCATTTTCTGGGCACAGCTAAAACAGCTTGTTTTAGCAGTAAGCAGCATAGCAGATATCAAATTTTTCTGAGCTATTTGGCGCCTATCTTTCTAACAGAAAGGTGAGCATGAAAGCTCAGACCTGCTCAAAGGCAGAGACCATGTGAGTTCTGGGCAAGGTTAGCTCACCCCTCATGTTCTGCTGGGCATGGGGACATTGGCCAGTCTGGACTTGGGGATTACCCTTGGGAGATTCTGACATTGCAAGGAAGCACAGACCAGCTCCCTTGCTTCCCTCTGGGTTTCCAGGCTGGACTTCTGAGTCTTTACTGAGCGACCCAGAGGCCGGCATCTCCAGGCATTCCTGTTTCCGCTGCTTCTCATGACTTTCATTGTGTGGAATTCCAGGAAGGAACCGATTCTCTCTTAGGGTGTTGTTTTACCCTTTACGGTCCTTGGCCTCTTCTCAGTAACAGAGATACTGGGGCAATATAAAGCGTTGGAGAGTTTGCTTTCTCGAACTTGGGGCCCTTCCACCATCCATGTGAAGGGCATGACCAAGGACATGGCACAGGTTTCAGCACGGTGGAGACTCACTTTCCCGCTCCGGCCGCTTCACATGGACTCTTTGTGGAAATAAGTCTTGCAAAGGTGACTCTGGCCTTTTCCTGCTCATCCTCGAGAGGAATAGAGTGCCCCGGGAATTTCAAAGGAGATTCTTCAAAGGAAAGTGAACATTTCACAGAAGGTCCCTAAAGAAATCTTGGGCGATGAAAACTCGCTGGAGGGAAGCATCTCTAGTCTCGCCTGCCCTCTGTGCCGGTGCCCCTCAGGGAGGAGAGGCCAGAAGCCCCCCCACCCTCCTCATTCTACCTGCACAGCCAGGCTCGCCCTGGCCAGCTCCACCCAGGAGAGGCTGGAATGCCACCGGGCTGAGGAATTGATTTCTGTTTTGTTTTGTTTCAGATCTCCCACCGAAATGACATTGCACAGTATTTCTCTCTCTCTTTACAATGCCCTCCAGCTTTCGATATGTACATCACAGACCACCCAGAGACTGTGCTGCCCCACACCGGTCTCAGAGATGGGCTCTCTGCTGCCTCCTGGAGCCCTCTCCCCTTGCTCCTTCAGCACCAGCCCTGCCGCTGCCCCACTCTACGCTCTGCTTCTGTTGGCTGGGCCACTCCTGAGGGCTCTAAGCAAAGGCGTGTCCTCAAGGGCCATTTCTTTATGTTTTATTTATTTAATTTTTTGCTTTTTGGATCATACCCGGCAATGCACAGGGATTACTCCTGGCTTTGCACTCAGGAATTATTCCTGGTGGTGCTCAGGGAACCATATGGGATGCTGGGAATCGAACCTGGGTCAGCCGTGTGCAAGGCAAATGCCCAACCTCTGTGCTATCACCCCAGGCCCTACCCCCAGGGCCATTTATGGGGAGCTGGAGGACTGGAAGGGTGGGACTGGGGAGTTTCTGGTAAATCAAATGCACAACCAGGATCCCAGGACCATGACCTGTGTGCAGGTCAGTGAGGAGGGACCCTGACCCCACTCTCTCTAAGTGGGCGGTGAAGGAACAGTAGAAGGAACCCTGGAAAGCCTTTGAGTTGGGGGGTGTACCAGCTCTGCGCCAGGTTATAGGGTGACCCGGGCAAGTCGCTTATTCCAACAAAGGGACTTGACCAAGGCATGTAAATTTCAAGTCCCCGTAAGTACCATGGTGGAGAAAAATTAGCGGCCACTTTGGGGACGGTATGAGGACAGCACTCTGCAGGAGGCTGTCACGCATGTCAAGGTCCCAGAGGAACGAAAGGTTGATCCAGTCTGAGGGAATGCCAGAAAGCTCATCCTTCCTTCTACTCTCCCCAAGAGGCGAGGGGCTGAGGGCACTGGAGGAAGCTGGGGGTTAAAGGAAAGTAAAGAAGGAGCGGACGTCTGAGCGAGGGGGCTGTGCGGGAGGGCATGGACCTTGCACATGACTGACCTGGGTTTGTTTTCCAGCATCCCGTAGGGTTCCCCCAAACCTGCCAGGAGTAAACCATGAGCACTGCTGGTTTTGCCCCCAAACAAAAACTATTGCAAAAGGTATGAAAGGGGGGTGAGGGATGAGGATGGAGACTAGGGGTGGGGATGAGGTGAGGGGTGGGCTGGGGAGATGGTGACAGGGTGGGAGATGAAGTAGGAGGTGGAGACTGGGGGTGGGGGTCGAGGGGATGGGTGAGGGGTGGGGTGGGGAGATGGGGAGGAAGGGATGGGGTGAGACTGGGAAGCTGGCATAGGCCCACGGTCCTCACATAGGACATAGGTCCTCACCGTCATCCTCTTTTCCTGCCTTCATGCTTGGGCTGGGGTTAAGTGGGCACAGTACACCCAGGGCTTCCGTCCATGTGGGGTTGGCACCAAGAAGGGGAATGGTCCCATAGCTGCCCCCTCAACCTCCTGTGGTATTCAGGAGATTGTCCAACTCTGGACCCCAGGAGTGGGCCAGCAGGAGGGCGAGGGGAGGATGGGCTCAGGGGTGGTCCAGCTCCTCAGGCCCAGCGTGGGCAGAGGGGACCAGCCTGCTGTTGACTCTTCTGGTTGTGGCAGGAGTTTGTCCTGAGCTGTCAAATGGGTCCCCAGACCATGTGGGGTGCGGAGCCCTTCCTTAGAGCTGGAAACTCAGTCTGGTTCCAGGGGCTGTGCAGGGCAGAGGGTGGGGGAGGAGCAGCCAAAGGGAAGTGGGGAATATTCTGGGTACGAGAGAATGGGTGGCAGCCCCAGAGCATGAGGATTTCCACATACAGAGATGGGGGTCAGGACCCTCAGTTGTCCCTGCACCCTCACTGGGTTTGCTCCCTGCTCCCTGATGGCCCCACACACTCTCCCTGTCCCCCTCCAGCCCCTTTCTCCTCACAGGTAAGAGGGTGACGCCTGAGTCTGCAGGCTCCCTTCAGCTCCGTCTTGGGGGCTTCCTCTGTCTGGTGGGCCCCTTCTTGGGCCAGCCTCCCCAGCCTGCCCCGGACGGAAGTGTCAACCTGGGGCTCCGTGCGTCTGCTCCTCAGTGGAACACCCACTGCACGGGGCCCCTTGCTGCCTAGCTAGGGCTCTGGCAGCTTTATTATAAGTTTATTACATGCTAATTCAAGCAAATAAATTTGCCCCAGCTGTGAAGCAGAGGAGATTAATAACCTCAAAGATTACTTTGCTGCTTTGATGAGTTTCTTGAGCAGAGTATATTTAGGAAGAGCAACTAGATTAGTCAAAACCCCCTTTAATTATTAGTGACACAGTGCAAATGACTCTATACCACCGGAATACCAACTACTTAACTCCCTGACCTTCGCATTCAAGTAAACACATTGTATTATAGCAACATCGTCCACTTGCCCTGCAGCTGCGACCGGCCAAGGTCCTGGAGATGGGACAGCTGCCAGGTGGGCTCCGTTCGAGAGGGGACAGTGGCCTTCAAGGCACCCTCTCTTCCTGACCCAGGGCTCCTCAAACGCTCGGTGTGCCCTGGGACTAGAACTCATCTTCAGAGGAGGGAAATGGCCAGAGCCTTGCAGGAAACTGGGCACGTGGCACTGCCAGCTCTGCCCCCTGAACTTTCACTCAAGAATTCGGTTGGCAGCAAGAGTGCGGGTCTGCCTGAACCAAGTGGGTGAGAAGCATCGTGCAGGGATGTGCTCCCAGTTCTTGGCTCATCTTCCAGGAGGGAGCCTGGGCCCGCTGGAAATCCCAGCTCCCTGGGCAGGGCGGGCTACCCGAGAGTCATCTCACCAGAAGGCCTGATGAACCTCTCCCTGCGATCCATCACAAGCCCTCAGGGGAGATGGGCGCCGCCTATGCTTTCTAGATGAAAAACAGGGGCCGGAGCGATAGTGCAGTGGGGAGGGTGTTTGCCTTGCACACAGCTGACCCAGGTTCGATCCCCGGAATCCCATATGGTCCCCTGAGCATCGCCAGGAGTAATTCCTGAGTGCAGAGCCAGGAGTAACCTGTAAGCATTGGCGGGTATGACCCAAAAAGACCAAACAAACAAAACAAAACAAAACAAAACAAAAACCACCAATCTAGATGAAGAACAAAGCTCAGAGCATGTAAGCCACTGGTCCCAAGACACCTATCCTCCATGTGACCTGGCAAACAGCTACTGGTCTTCCCCGACTTAACCTGCTGTCTCCTTCATCACTGCCACTGTCCCCAGCACTGAGGACCCTCAACAGCACGGGTGATTTGTCCATTTCCCCCTTAAAAGCAAGAACAGGACCGAGAGGGCCCTGCTTTGCAAACGTGTGGTCACCAGTTCAAATCCATGGCACCCCCATTCAAGCACCGGAGCAATCAGAACTACTCTGATACCTGGGCCTGCGCTCTGCCATCTGCTTCTGCGATCTCTAGCATGGCCAGTGGCTTCTGACTGTGCCACAGTCAAGTCTGGGTACGCACCGCAGAAAGGCAGGTGACTCCACGGAGCACCAGAAGTAAAAAGATGTGCAAGAACCACTCCAAGGAAGTGTGGCCTCTGGGGAGCACGTGTGTGGAGCTACCTGCCCTGTGTGCATGCCAATGCCCATCATGCCAACAGCAACTGAGTCACGATGACCAGAAGGAGAGATTAGGAAGGAGCACTGGCAGCGAGCCCGCTCTGCATTGTTCAACCGATCCCGACACAGGCTTGACGCTGTGCAGAAGAGTTTGGTCATGTGGCAATCTACACCATGCCCTCTCTCCCGTGTCTGACCTTCCCGATTGGCAGTTTTGAAAAACTAAACAAAACAAAGCTGTAATTTCCTGATATTATTCAACAGAAACTATGGGTGTAAATGAAAACAACAACAAACAGTGCTACAGAGAACAACTTTAGCAAAAAAAGGTAAACACGTATCTTAATTCCAGTGTGTGGAACAAAGAATTCACAGAAGGTAAGTTTGACTCTGTGAAAACTCAGATCCTGCCCTCGATGGGCTGAGTCTAATTTTTTCTTTCCCAGCTTGTCTGCAGAACTCCCAGCCAGCCACATGATTTTCTTTCAAACAAAGCAGAATCAGGGCGGAAAATATGCACGAAGAATGGCTTGGAGCAGAGGATGCTTTGGACTTATTCTTTGGAGATGTGACCGAGACAGGTCCCCTCACTACTTTGCTCTCTTCTTTGCCTTAGTAACAGAACCTCCACATTTCAGCCAGGAACCTGCTTTCCAGCCAAATGCTCCACGTCCCCTCTCCCTGGAAGCTGATTTTTCAGGGGACACTCATGCAAAGTGTGTGTGCAACTCTGAGCCCGTCCCTAAGGCCATGCAGAAAGAAGAAAAGCCTCAAGCACGGGCGAGGGTACATCCAAAGGACAGAAATGGGCAATTTGAGGAGCTCCCCTGGAACTCATCTGAGAACACTAAAAGGGTTATGATAATTCTACAATTTTATCATTATTATTTTATAATAAATAAAAATAATATACATATAATGATCAATATCAATGATAATTATTGAAATAAAACTGCTGAATCCTTGTAGATAAAAAATTTAAAAAATAAACTTTTCCTGGGGCTGGAGCGATAGCACAGTGGACAGGGCATTTGCCTTGCACGCGGCTGGGCCGGGTTCGATTCCCGCATCCCATATGGTCCCTTGAGCATCACCAGGAGTAACTCCTGAGTGCAGAGCCAGGAGTAACTCCTGTGCATTGCCACGTGTGACCCCAAAAGAAAAAAATATAAAAATAAACGTTTCCTTTAGTTAACTTTCAAGATACAATTACAAAATCAGGGCTGGAGTGGTAGTAAAGTGGGTAGGGTGTTTGCCTTGCAGGTGGCCAACCCGTGTTCAATCCTCAACATCCCATATGGTCCCTCAAGCCTTTGAGGGGTGATTCCTGAGCACAGAGCCAGGAGTAGCCTCTGAGCATCGCTGTGTATGGCCCCCAAACCAACAAAACAAAAACAAAAAATGAAAACTAGTGATACTGGCTACCGTTACAGCAAAAATTAATTCAGCCAAGAAACACTGTCAATCCTAAACAGTGAGTATACAAACTCAAAGTACTGCCTATCTCCAAATGCTCCTGAACTGCAAGGGAAAGTAAGTTTCCCATGGACTAACCTGGCAGACCCAGTGCTAATATTACTAGTCAGAGGACAAAAGGAGAGGAGATGACAGGAGGATGGGGGGATAGGGGCATGGAGTGAGTGAGGAGACTGGGTGAACAGATGGAGGATGGGGTGAGAGGTGGAGCAGAGAGAGGAGAGGAATAGGGAGGTAGTGGGTGGGAATGAGCGAATGGGCATATGAGGGTGGGACTAAGGCTCACACCCCCTTATTGGAGATGAGGGAGTAGTGAATGAGGGTGGGAAGTGGGGGGGGCGGGTGTGAGCAAGGATGAAACCCCGGAATAGGGATGAGGCAAGTGAGCTGAGACCCAGGGTGGGGTGGGGGTGATCACTCGGCTCTGTACCCAGAGAATGATACTGCCTGAATGAACCCAGGGAAGGGGACCCAGCACCCTCTGAGGTGACTCTCTGCCTAAGAGGCATCCCCTGAAATGAACCATGAAGGACCCCCAGAAAGGTCACATGGGAGCACTCTACAAAACCACACCTGTCTTCAGAGGCTTAAAGCAGCGAAGACGGTTCCAGAGGGGGGTCATGACCTTTCTCTGGGATGTGCCATCCAGAGGGCAGCTTCTTGCTAGGTCAGGAACCCGAGAGCATGGATGAAACCCAGAGACTCTGTGTGTGTGTGTGTGTGTGTGTGTGTGTGTGTGTGTGTGTGTGTATGTGGTGCCACAAGGCAGGTGCCCACCCCCTCGCCTCCTGCTCTGTGTGCTCTCTGTGACTGTGGAGGGCAGCGTGGCGAGGAGCAGGCATCTAAGTGGTGTGTGGATGTGTGCGGAGAGAGTGGCCCCACGTGGCATCTCGGCCATTCACATTCTGAAATCCTTCCGTGAAGAAAAAAATGAAGTTCTTTTTTACTACTCTAGCAAAATGTTTTTGTTGGTGTGAAATTATTTTAAAATTTAAAAAATATTTTTATCCGGAAAAAATAAGACAAGCTGTTCATAATAGCCCCAAAGGGGGAACAGCACAGATGTCCACCCACAGTTGAGTGGATAAATAAAATGTGGTGCATTTATACAATGGAGTATTACTTGGCATTAAAAATCAATGAGGTATTGATGCAGGCTGCAATGTTGAATGGATCTTTTTTATTGTTTTGATTTTGAGGACCACACCTGGCTCTGCTCAGGGCTTACTCCTGAGTTTGCACTTATATTCACTCCTGGCAGGGTTTGGAGGCCCATATACAGTGTTGTGGATCAAACTGGGGTCGGCCGCATGCCAATCAGGCACTTTACCTGCTGTATCATCTCTCCAGCCCCATGGATGAATATTGAACACATGAAGTGAGAGACCGCCACAAAATCGTCAAAGTTGGGGCTGGAGCGGTAGTACAGCGGGTAGGGCGTTTGTTTGCCTTGCACATGGTCGACCAGGGTTCGATCCCCTGCATCCCATATGGTCCCTCAAGTACCGCCAGGGATAATTCTTGAGTGCAGAGCCAGGAGGAAACCCTGAGCATCACTGGGTGTGACCCAAAAAGCAAAAACAAAACAAAACAAAACAAAAACATCAAAGTTACTGACGTGAACTGGTGAACTGCCCAGAGAGAGCAGGGCCCAGAGAGAGGATAGCAGGGTGGCACTCACCTTGCATGTGCCTGACCCGGATTTGCTCCCCAACACCCCCTAGAGTCCCCTAAGCCCCTCCAGGAGTGATCCCTGAGTGCAGAGCTAGGAGGAAGCCCTGAGCACTGCCAGGTGCGGCCCCAAAACAAACAAAAAAGAGCAGAACTCGGGTGAGGGATTATCAGGAGGTAGCAGGGAGCAGCTATGAATGGGCACAGGGCTCCTTTTAGGGGTGATGAACTTGTTTGTGGGACCTGGGGGAGAGCTTCGGGGGGTGGCTTGTCCAACCTCTGGTGCTGCCACACACACCCAGCTCACGAGTCCCTCACCGCTCTCCGCCTTCTTGGGGCTGAGTGACTTCTGGCCATTGACGTGTGTGCACCCAACACAGGGGTGCGACCCCCAGCAAGAACCTGCTAGAAGATGTGTGAGCCCATGGCCAGGAAGAACAGTCCTGGTCATCACTGCCACCTCAGTGAAGGAAAGGGGGAGGGGAAACAGAAGGCAACTGAAAATAAAGGAAGATAGGAACGCGCCGTACAAGATGATGGAGGCGGAAGAAAACAGAACCAGTGAGGTATGGCTCTAAGCAAAGCAGTCAAAAGATGCTTGGAATTGCAGCGTCAAAATAAAATAAAATGGATTGTGCAATCGTGGCCCAACTCTGGGGAGATGCTAAGACCCACTGACACGCTGGCTTTGTATGGACGAATGGTGTGCTGTCTGAATTGGATCCCAATAAGGTTGCTATCCCATATTTTGAAGAAAAAAAAAAGCAAGAAAACTGCACCCTTCACCAATAGGGAAATTCCAGTATAAGTCAGCCAGGGAATGGGAGGGGGATTGTTTGGGAAAACACCAAATCTTCCACCAAATTTATAAAATTCAACTGGCATTTGCTGAGCACCAAGTACCATGCAGGTTTTTTTTTTTTCCCTCCCTTTTGTGGAAAGTTGCCAAGCTGTGCACTGGGAGATTTGGGACTAAGACACCACCCTGGGGGCATGAATGCAAGGCAGCATCCTCCACCATGCCAGGCAAGGATGCTTGTCAATGAGGAAGCCAGGGGCTGGGATGCCCAGCAGAACCCCAGTCCCTCCCTGCTTCTAGAAAGCTCCCTAGACAAAACTGAGTGAGCACGGCAGAACAAGTCTGCGGGTAGAAGAGACTATTGCAGGTAGGGGAAGAGCAGGGACATGGGCAGGGACCAATCACTGCAGTGTGTGCTGGGGACATGGGACGGGCACTCACAGTGGAAGTAGGTTCTTATGAGCCAGGCAAAGGGGAGGTCCTGAGCGGGCAGCTGGATCCCTTCAGGCACTTGGGAAGAGGACAGTGCTAAAAGATTTCAGGCTGGGCTGCTGTGGGTGGCGACCCCCGCTGGGCTCATGTAACAGGAGGTGGTGCGTGTGGGGGCCGCAGAAAGGGCACGGGAAATCTGGCAACAGGAAAGGTTTCTGAATGCACGGCTCAAAATTAACTCTTGGGCCAGAGAGAAAGTACAGACGGTAAGGCATTTATTTGCCTGGCTTGTGCAGACCTGGGTTGAGTTCCCAGAACCCCATCGGGAGTGTTCGCCAAGCATAGAGCCAGGAGTTAGCCCTGAGCACCACCGGATGTGACCCAATACCAGTGCCACCCCCCATCCTCAAATTAACTCGAACTCAAAAGCAGGAACGAGGAAAACCAGGTTTCAGTAGTTCTAGCATCTGCCTGTGTTCCATTTCTCGAGCTGCTACAAGAATACGAGCAACCTTGATTTAAGGCTTCCGGAAGCTACTCTGAGCAAGAATCAGGGAACAGTTGGCCTAGCCAGGCTGTGAGAGCAGTTGCCAAACAGAGGTGTCCAGACATACTTGGCCTCCTGCTCCCTCCTCAGAAAAATCACTCATCACCCCTGGTAATCAACTTTCCTCACAAACACTAACCAACCCGGGGCCAGAACGATAGCACAGCAGGTAGGGCGTTTGTCTTGCACACGACCAACCTGAGTTGAATCCCTGGCATCCCATATGGTTCCCTGAGCACTGCCAGGAGTAATTCCTGAGTGCAGAGCCAGGTAACCCCTAAGCATCACTAGGTGTGACCCAAAAAGGAAAAAAAACGCACTAACCACCCACCCCCTCAACCATACTACCCCTTCCCCCACATTGTTCCGGAATGTTTTCCTCTCTGGTACTGGCCTGGACTGTCACTCTGTGGGTTGACAGCCCCCTGCAGAGTTCCAGGTCCCAGTGCTTCTCTGTCACTATGAAACCCCCCAAAACTAGTCTCTTCAGCTTGGCTCCCTGGAGCTGGGCTGTCAATTTTCACCAGGAGCAGCTGCTATGCATGGCAGCATGAAGCAGAGTTTAGTCTCCTTATCCTGTTTCAGGTGTGGGTGCCGGCCCCTGCCCCACACACGCATCCCAGGGCACACACATCTCAGGGCACAGTGCCGGCATCCCACTCTCCCGGAAGCCAGCTCCCCACCCCCTGCCCCAGCCCTGCCCCGTGGAGTGCCGTCACTTCCGTCTCCTACTTTGTTCTGTGGGTGCTCTGCCACTGCTTCAATATCAAGCTCGGATATTCCTCACCATGACTCTGATTAGGGCAAGACTTCAAAGAACCTTTTGAATCATTAAAGAAAGATGAAATTATGGCTCAGGATAGTTTTGGCTTGAAGTGGAGCTGAGCTCACTCAGAGCCTCTGAAAATTGCAACTTGACAGCAGCGAGTCTGGGGGTGAGAGCCATAGAACGCTGCTCCAGCCTGACACCCTGGCTGGCCAGAGTCCACAGGAGCCAGTCAATACACCTGCACGTCGTCAGGCAGGAAGCAGGCCAGAGCCCCAGGCCGCCAACTGCTGTCACTGCCCTGTAAATCTCCTGGAAATTTCTACAACCGTACCGGTTGCCACATTGTAAGTGATGGCCTCATAATCACTGCCATCTATCTGGGCTTGGCCGGGGCCAGGGTCATTTGCTTAATGCAGGATTCCGTCTTCATTGCTTTGTAACTAGTTTTTAATCAGCGATGATTGCTGAGCCTGGATGCTGCGGGCTGCTCCCCCACTCCTTCCCTGGAGCCTTAAGTCCCAATGTCATGGCACTTAGCCAGAGATCAGCTGGAGGGGTGACCAGCACAGGACAGTGGTGGCCACAGAGTCAGGTCCCTCTCTGTCCCCCAGGGGTACTTCCTGCCCCCCATCCCCATGCACCTAGGAAGGGTTGGCAGAGAGTATCTGATAGGAGCCTTTACTCCAGGTGATGCTTTTGTGTCTGAGTTCTTTTTTTTGGGGGGGTGGGGGGAAGAGGGTAAGTGGCTCACTGCAGCTGTGCCTCGGGGACCTGCAGTGCCAGGGATCAAGCCTGGGACTCCCACATGCAAAACCTGTTTTCCAACCCTAGAGGCCAGCTCCCTGTGCCCAGATGCCAACAATTGAATCTTCTGGGGATGCTGCGGGCTGCTCCCCCACTCCTTCCTTGGAGCCTTGAGTCCCAGGGTCATGGCACTTAGCCAGAGATCAGCTGGAGGGGTGACCAGCACAGGACAGTGGTGGCGGAAATGACCAGCGGTCCGGTCCTGACTCTGTCCCAAACCATCTAAGAAAAACTGACAGGCCAAAAGGAAGTGGCAAGAATTTGGGGGGTAGGGGGTTGGAAAGGCCTGGCTGAAGTAGCAGAAAGTGCAATACACGGAAGTACTCTTTGGGCTGCAGGAGGTAGACCAAGAAATACCCAGAAATTTAGTCCTTTCTCCCCAATACAATATTCTGAAAAGAGGACAGTGTGAGGAGGTGAGAAGTGCCCGCCAACGCATGTCAGCAGGGAGATCTCAGGGGCCATGCCTGCCCTAGGAGGGCTGAACAGGCTCATCTATAAAACACACACGTGGACACATGCATGTGTGCCTATACATGTGCATACATGCACACACGGACACATGGATACATCTACATGTGCTCACAGACATGTGCCCACACGTGTATATGCACATATGCATACATACACAGACGTATATGCTCATACTCACATATAAACACATACCCTCACAGACGTGGATGCATCCCTGCACAGACACACATGCATTATACACATGCCCATGTTTATATACACATGCATGCATATATCTAGACACAAATGCACACATGCACATATACCAACACACATGCTCTCACGCACATACTTGAACACACGTACACACATATGCTCATCCTCACACGCATGCCCATATCCAAACACAAATGCACGCATACACATACACCCACAGAGACATACTCGTATTCACATACTTGCATACATCCACACACACATACACACACACACACACACACACAGAGATTATTCCCAGACACAGAAAGCAAAAGCAAGCTGTTCTGGGAGCAGAGGAAGCTGGTCCCTGAGGATGCTGTGAGAGACAGCTTTCCCTCTGAGCCCCCAGCGAGCTCTGACACAAACGCTACTAAGTGCGTAACATGAAATCAAAGAGAGAACTCAAGAAAGGTCGAGTGAGGACCCCAAATCTAAGGGAGAATGTAGGGAGGAGGCAGCCGGCTCCTACGTGATGGGCTGTGAGGGGGCTGCACACAGCTGGGGAGACAGGCAGGCAGAGGAAGGTCCGAGGGAGAGAAAGGCGGGCAGGTGGCAGGCAGGCCGCAGCGGGGGCTGTTAACAGGTGAAAGGAGGCAGAGAAAGGGGGCTCTTCCCCATGTTTCCTGCCTGGCTGTGCAGTGACGAAGAATGACCCGGGTGCCTGAGTCACCTCTGAACCTTCTCAAGGGAATGCCCCACCCCGCCCCCGGGAGTGTGGGAGCACCCAGAGAAGGGAGAGGATGTCATTCCTTCACTCAGCCAACCACCTGGGTGCCCCACCCCAGGTGCAGAGGGTGGGGAAGGGGGACAGGGGGCGGGGAGGGGGGACAGAGTTTGGGGTCCAGTAAGGAAGACACGCCTTTGGCAGGTCAGGAGGCAGGGCTGGGTAAGACAGAGGGACAGGAGGGGCAGTGTTGGGGGGGGCATCTCCTGGGCTGGTGTTCCAAAGGAAACCCCACTCTCCACTCCGTGATCTTGGGCAAGTTTTGGAGCTTCTTTGGGCCTTGGGTCCCCATCCACAGGGTGGCGTTGGCAGAGCTACTACTTTGTTTGTGCTTTAGCTGTTTCAGGGGGATGGTGGGGTTGTGTGCGCTGGCTGAGCCAGACCATGCTCAAGGTTTACTCCTGGCTCCGAGTTCAGGGGTCACTCCTGGTGGGGTTCGGGGGGCCATATGGGGTTCTGGTGAACGAATTGTCTCTCTCAGGTCTCACAGGTGTCACTTGGAAGGATGCAGGCAGCCGCACGTGTGGACCCCTCACTGTTCCTGATAGTGGGTGGGTCCGAGTGTCTCGTTTAAGGCCCTCCAAGGAGTTTTTCCATGTCTCCCCTATAAATTCTCCGGCTTCCCTGTCTGGCTCTGAGGCGACCTCATGGGGACACATTCCCCCTGGGGTGGCCACTCTGTTGGTGTGAGAAGCAGAAGGCACTGGCCAGAAAGGAAAAGTGACTGGGGGATGTGGGTGGGCTGCAGGGGGGCATCCCCCCTTCCTGACTGCCCCCTGCTGCAGCCATACTCAGTTCCTGTAGCCACGGTACCACACGCAGTCCTGGGGTGCTTTGGACCCCCCCACCCACACCCATCACCCACCTGTTGCTCGTCCTTGGGCCCTTGGCCTTCCCGTCCTGGAGCCCATCACCAGAGGGTCCCTCAGGCTGCCCTGAGCTGCTCTGACCGGAGACACTAACAACTTTGCCCTGTGCACGGCTGCCTGAAGCCCGACGTGGGGGTGAGTACGGACACTCAGGACTCCAACAGGGCGTCGGGGGTCAGCAGCGTTACCTCCCGGGGATGGGAGGGCTGGAGCCAGGGCTGGTGGGGGTCTTCCTCTGTGACCCAACCTGTTGCTGGGAGCTGGGTATATGTGCTCACGGCCCCCTGGAAGTGTCCTAGAAGACTGGGAGCACTGGGGAAGGAGAATGGGGCCGCCCTGCCCCAAGGCTGGGATGCGGCTATGGGGGCCCCTCTGACTCTGTGGGGTCCTCTCTCTTTCCGAGGCTGGCCAGATGCAGAGGTACAGGGAGGACCGTCCAGAGGTGTGACCTGAGCCCAAGGCTGATGAGGTAGCAGGGAGAATTGTGAGTCTGAGGTGCCAGTCTGGCAGTGCTCAGGGATCACTCCTGGTAGGGATCGGGGGACCATATAGGGTGCAGGGATAGAACCCAAGTCGGCTACTTGCAAGGTAAGCATCCTACCTGTGTATTATCACTCTGGGTCCATAACTCTCTTTAAATGAGAAAAAGTCCCTATTCTTTCTTTTATGAGGCAAAAGATACACTGCGCCCCCCCATCCCCCCCAATACTTCCATACTGATGGCCTCCCTCTTCTCATCATTCCTTTTAGATAGTTAATTCTGAATTCATTTATTTCAGCTGACTCTATGAGTCCCCACTTCTTTTGAAGAGTTACAAACTACAGAGAAATCCAGGACCCTTTGCTTACCTCCCCGGCCCCCAGCCCACTAGTCTAAACGCTGGCATGTAAATCATTCCAGCTTTTAGCTCATTTATCTTCCAATCTTTTTTCTTATTCACACTTACTATTGTTCTGTGAATGAATGAACCTGACCGCATCTTCCAGTCTGGGGGGAATGCCTTCGGAATGGGGCTCCTGTTTGTGCATTTCTATTCCTCGTCTTGGGCCCCCATTCCAGATCACCCGCCTACCCTTGTTGAGAGCGGGCGGCTTTCTACTCGAGGTCTGTGGGTGGGAGTCTGTGCAGCTGCCGCCTGGGGAGCGCATGAACAGCTGAAATGTGTTCCTCCTGGCGTGGGCAGTTCAACAAACTCTGGCGCCACTAGGCCCCAAGGGCGTTGCCTCTTCCCATGATCTCCACCTAGTAGGGGGGCCAGGGCACTCTCATTCCACGCCACTAATTCTATTCACCCTCACAGTCCGAGTCCTTCCCCTGGCCTCACACCTCCATCACTTGGCAGGTCTGAACAAAGTAAGGGCAGAGCGAAGGGCTATTGGACTCTCTCTGGATACTTCCACCATACCCTGGCAGTGACTGCAGGGTTTTGGAAGTTGCACTCATAAACTTGTGTCTCAATTCCCTTTCCTATCTCAACTGAGAGGGCCAGAGTGGCAGTACAGTGGTGAGAGCATTTGCCTTGCATGCCGCCAACCTGGGTTTCATCCCTGGCATCCCATACAGTCGCCCAAGCGAGCACCACCAGGAGTGATTCCAGAGTAAGCCCTGAGCACTGCCAGGTGTGGTCAAAAAACAAAAACTAAAGCAAACACCAGCTGACAGAGAGACAGTAGCACATAGAGATGAGCTATTCTTATACCTTTACTTTTGCCACTTTACAAAATTCTTTTCATGGGGCCACACTTAGGCCACAGGGCCAGAGAGGTAGTAAAGGGTTTATGGCAGTTTGCCTTGCATGTGCCCAACCCTGGTTCTATCCTTGGCACCACATATGATTTCTCAAGAACTGTCAGGAGGGAGCCTGAACACTGCTGGGTGTGGTACATCACCCCACTCCTGTCCCCTGGACCCCCACCCGACAAATAAATAAACTTGAGGGCAAAAGGCTCTGGATACCTGTTCCAGGGTCATTCCAGGTCATGGAATCGGAGGCCAGCAAGTGGGAAAGCTCAAAGGGGCCCTAACTCCCACAGCCCCCTGGCACTAATCGTCTATTCTCCCATGCATACTCAGGGTCCCCAGGGGGGTCTTCCTGCTTGTCCTTCTACAGCCATGCTGTCTCACTGCTTTCCACAAATAGTCCCACACACTCTCTGGGGACAGGGACGGGCTGCCCACCCCTCCCCAACCCCCGGGCCCCTGCCACCAACACTCACACCAAGGGGAGGAAGGCAGGTGATTCACGATATCCGTCCCCCCTCCAAGCCAAAAGCTCGCCCCCGACTCCAGCCCCCCTCTGCAAGTGAAAGAACCCAAGACCACTCTGTTCAAAACAGTTTATTTTATTTTATTTTTTTTTTGTCAGACAAACACATTGATTTCTGGACCACAGTAGAGGATGGAAACCTTTCACAAACTTATTTATTTGAAAATACAAATATAAAATTATACTTTCCACATCTGTGATGTGAGAGACTGCCATCCACATAGTAATTTTTTACAACAGGGCTTTAAGAAAGCCACACACAAAGACCTGAAAGATGCTTGAGATATATATATATATAGATACATATATATGTATATATATAAAAAAAATACTCACTACCAAAGTTGTCATCAGTTTCATACTAAAGTATAAAAGGGTGAGGTCAGCCACAGTGCTAGGGAAAGTTTTATTGAGATACATTTATGTCCACATGAAACGCTGAGACTTGCACCCTATTACATATGGAATTCTGAGTTTACAATACACCGAGCGTGGCCCGCGGGCCCGCCCACGCTACTCAAGAGGACACGCACAGACCCCACCCAGGATGGCACAGTATGTACAGAGCGCAGGACCAGGGGTCTTGCAAGGAGGCCCCGCCCTGCCCCTCCGCCCCCTACTTCCCAGAAACACAACTCTGATCCTTTGAGCCAAGTGTGTGGATTAAGGTCGCTTCCCGGAGGGGTGGGATTTTTCACTCTAGTTTGTGTGTATGTTTGAGTTTACTGAACTTCTTTTTCTTTTTTTTTCTTTTTTTGGTTAAAAAAAATAGACAGAAAGAAAAAGAAAGCAAACACATTACAGTAATAAAGTATTGCTTAACTGACAGCATCGTCTGGTATGGTGTCTGTACCCAGACTGGGCTGGGCTGATCTGCTGCTTTTCTGCTACAGGGGTGCAGGGGAGGGCGGGGAGGCCTGCTAGTGCCTCTCGTTCACGTGCTACTCTGCGTCTCTCCCTCCGGGCCCCCTGATCTCACCTACCTTAGAAGGTAGCCTGGTGGTAAAGCACGTTTGAGAGAAAAAAAAAAAATTTCTCCCCACTGCCCTCCCCCCAGCTTCCCTCTGTCCCTGTGAGCCGCTCCCAACCGATAAAGAGAAGTATGAGTTAGTGTTTCTTTTGTAAACAATTTCATATGCAATATAATACAGAAAGCATGGCTGACCTTCAATAAAAAAAACGTAGTAAACTATATTGCTTTATTCTTGATTAGGCTGCAGTGAGTGAATGGCAGAATGAAGCCGTGTGGGGTGGTGGCTAAGTCCCTAGCCCTCGTTTGCACTAAAGATCAAAATAGATTCTGTCTTTCTACTTCGAACCAAAGAAAAAGGTTTCTTTTTTCCAAAATTCCCAAATGAAAAAAGGAAAAAAAAAAAAAAGCCCAACAACAAAAAAGACTCAACTCCACCCCCCTGGAAAAAAAAAAACCAAAAAAGTCAAAAAAAAAAAAACACACGCACACACGCACAAAAAAAAAAAAAAACAACAAAAAACTGAACACCTTTCAGGTCATTAGAACCAACAATTACCCAATGATTTTCTACTAGTCTAGCAAGATGTGTGTAACATTCACTGGCTGTGAATTGCTGTGCAGTGGAGCAGTAGATTGACAGCAATAGAGCCATGCTACCTTAAAGTCCAAGCTACGAGTTCAAATTAGGATGAAGGTTTATGAAGGAGAGAAACGCAAAGGCCTGTTTGGATTTCATTCGAATCAAGCCAATGGGCGAGTAGGAGAGAGCGTGAGGCGGTTTCGTTTTTCCCAATGGCTGTGAGGACGGCCACAAAGCGGGTCGGCTAGCTCCTCAGGGAGGACACCGTGAGCAGGGCCATCCTGCCGGCTCCTCGGCCAGGCAGAACCAGGAACGGCGAGGTCCAGGAGCTAAAGCCGCTCACTCTCCTGGGCTTGGAAGGAGCGGAGCTGGGGGGATTGGGACGGGGGTTCCCAGGCAGATGGTTCTGGAAGCCAGAAAGTCACCCGGCAGCTACTGTAAGAATCCGGGGAAAAGCCATCCGCCAAGAGAGGGTCCCCGGGGGGGAAGGCGGTGATGGCTCCTGTGTTCGCCACTGAGCTCAACTGAAACAAAGACAGGCTGAACATCGGAGCTAAAATAATTCACAAAAATCGTTCAGAATGGACTTCTAGATGAGTGGGGGAACTAACGTGAACCTAGGTAGCCACATGAAAACAGATCAGATTTCCACAAGATTTGTGCTATGGGCTACTGGGGTCTCGTCAAAAGGTATTATAAACATCTAAAACATATTCACACAGATTATCAATTTCTTCTGAGCATTCTTAAAAAAATATTTTTTTTCTCTTAGTAAAATCATTTTAATATACCATGCCTCCCTCTTTTAAAAAATAAATTAAAAAAATCCAGTTTTGCATATCTAGCATTAGCATTTAAGGTAGTATGGCACACCCCGTCCACAGCGGGGTGGGAATCTACAAAACACGGCCAAGTCAGCCGGCAATGGAACATCGTGAGACCTTGGGTTAGTTGAAACCACATCAGATCAGCAAAAAAATAAAATTAAAACTTGAAATCAAAAAAAAAAAAGGAAAGGAAAAAACTGCCCCAAAATGATTAGCTTTTTTTTTTCCCCCATAAATAAGAGAAAGTTCTATCCTTACTGGTCCTAAATCTGAATAACTATGTCTAATTTTTTTAAACCTTAATTACGTTATACCTATCAATATGTACTAGAAGAAAGAGGAGAAACAAAGTCACTAGACTAGTACCAGGACAGCACGCTTACAAGATAGCCATTTTATACATTATTAACAGACCACGGTCAACCAAGGGTCTTGTATGAGGCGATGGGGGATGCGGAGAAAGGAAGGTGGCAGAGAACATCTCCAACGTGGACCGAGCATCCGCAGGCACCCGAGTTTAGACACGGGTTGCTGGGGACTCGTTGTCTCATTTTTTTTTCTTTTTGTTTTTAAAGAAAACCTATTGTTTTGTTATTTTATAACTTGAACAAGTTTTAATATTTTAAAAGCGCCCAGCATTTCACTTTAACCTGGTTGTTTGGAAATAAAACAAGAAAAAAAAAAGGGGGAAAAAAAAAACAACTCACCAAACAACTTAACTTCTTACTGGAAAAACAAATAACATGATTTAAAAAACAAAACCAAAAAGTTGTTGCTATTTCATTAGAATTGAAAAAGACTTTTTTTCCCCCCTCCCATTCTGAGTTAGCATTTTGGAGCCTTTTGTTGGAAGATGCTTTTTCCCTACCTTGTCTGTGAATGTCTACATTAGTCTACTTTGTTAGTAAAATTTATAAAAATAGGAGTGCAGCAGCTCTTTATAATAAATGTCGCATTCAGTGTCTCATACTGGCTGTGCCTTAAGTACCAAATTTATAAACGTAACAATTTTAAAAATATTAATAAAACGTCAATATCACATTTTAAAAAAGAAAAAAATATATATCCACACTACAATATGTTTTAATGCCATCTATTGAGTTGTACTTCTATAGTTGCTGTTGCCGACCTATTACCAATATTAAAAAAAAGTTAAATTAAAAAATATCCTTCATCATAAGTCTCTTTCCCCGACTGAGGACCATATATTATAACAGCCAAAATGCTCAACATGTGCAAACAGGAAACTGTCAGTTTTCCCCACCCGTCACAGTGCAGCGATGTTTATACTTTTTAATCTTTAAAATTCTGTTTACATCTACAATAAATTAAAAAAAAGAAAGAATTCTTCCCTAGCCTCTCTGGTGATACTTGCAGCACTGAGGTATTGAAAAAAAAAACAAAAACAAAACATATAAACCAAAAAGGGTGCTTTCCTAATTTGTAGATGGAAGAAAGTCAATGGAGAAAGATTTCATGAATGCAGGCTTGCCCACTCCTAACCCGAGGGTGCCCACAACTAGGGACCCGTTTGGAGGGGGAGGGCGGGGGGAGGGGAGTAGAGAGGCTGAGGGTCCTAGGGACCTTAGGAGGTGCTGAAATGATTGGACAATAGAAAATGATCAAATAGTTAAAAATTAAGACTGAGAAAGAAATGTCCCCACCCCTCCCCACCCAAGCCAAACAGGTGTGCTTTGAAACTTTAAATATGTTAAATATTAAAATTGTAGCTTTGTCTTTAAAAAACATCTTGGGAAAAGCAGTTTTTCATATTTTAAATAAAAATCTAACTAGACGGTAACACCGGAAGCTGTGCACAGACGAAGTTAATATGCTGGTATGACACGAATACATTTCTTGGGTCTAACACATAGACAAAAGGAGCTAAACGGTGTTCTAACTGCCCGGGGCGGCCGGCAGCTCGAGGCCCACCTCCCAGCTCAGCGTCCACCCGCCTCCACTCTCCTTACCCCCAGAGCCTCGCGCTGCCTGAAACCAACTCCCTCACAAAAATATGCTTTTTTTTGATTCTCTCTTTCTTAATAGCTTCTATGTAGTTAATGGAATTGTATTTACAAATTTCTTTCGCAGAATTCACAATTGAAAAGAAAAAAAAAACCCTTATAATATCACCTCTTTCAACAGAAAAAAAAAAAAGCACTCAAGAGGAAGGAGAACACTGCCAACGTCATCCTTCCCTTATTGCCGAAAAGAGAGAGACTCGGGGAACAGAGAGACGTCACAGAAAAAGAACGGCTAGCGAGTTTGTGGATCAGCGGATACCATCTCACTGGCACACAACGCAGCGGGGAGCGTGGACACCCCGCTCCCGCTCTGCGCCCCACGGCCGCTCCTCTGTGCACGCAAGTCCCACCTGGAGGTTCAGACAGTCTCAGAACTGGTACCCAAACATTTGAGAGTCATTTTACCATCTCAGCATCCTTTAAAAGTGAGAACAGAACTGAAACAAGCGTGAGGGTGGGGTTGGGGGGAAAAGTGTTTGGTTTTTTTTTTTCTAGAAAGAAAAAAATGATATCTTAAGATAACAATTCTACTATGGTTAGCTTTTAACTAGATAGTAAAGCTATATGACTACTGGACTACATCAAAATCACTACCAAATGTGATTCAAAGAGATTTAAAAGGAGAAAGGTGGGGGTGGAAGGTGGGGGGGGGGGAGGAGTGGGAAACCGTCAAGAAAAACCAAACCAAACCAAACCAAAATCATGGGTTATATACACATTGAGAAGCTGTTGTCGTATATTACAGCAGAACTGTGAGGTGATGAGATACCGGCCACCTGATCCGAAGTGAGCCATCTCTGGTTGGGATGGGGAGTGAGCTGGTGGGGGTCCAGGTCTGATGACATCACCTAAACAAAGGGCCACTCAGAAACTTCGCCCAGTCTTGCCTGGACATCCAGGGATGCTCTGCAGGATGCACGAGGTCGGGACAGCCGCAGGAGAACATGAAGAAGGGGGTGGGAGGAGAGAGAAGAGTCAGCGAGCAGAGCACGGATTCAGAGGTTTCCACCAGCGCTTTCCAACTGTGACCCCACTGCCTCAGGGGGCCTAAGCCTGCTGAGGGGTAGCCTGGCTGACAGCCCACCGGGGTCTGGGCTGGGGAAATGGCACTTCGAAGCCACACTGGGCCCTGGCGAGCAGCTCTACTGCGCCCCCTGCAGGCCTGCTGTGTGGCTGCCACATTTGGACAGAAGGGCTGGACCGACTCAGACCAACTCAGGGGTCCACAAGGCTGTGCTAGGATTTCAGGTGAACTGGTGCAGGGAGGACTGGGGGGAATTGTTTTTTTTTTTTTGATAGGGCGGTTTGCCTTGCACGCAGCCGACCCGGGTTCAGTTTCCAGCATCCCATATGGTCCCTCAAGCACCGCCAGGAGTAATTCCTGAGTGCAGAGCCAAGAGGAACCCCTATGCATCGCTGGGTGAGACCCAAAAAGAAAAAAAATGAAAAAACTATGCCTGCCTTTATCAGTGTCCCATGGATAACTATCCAATGAAGAGTCAAAGTTCTGCTGAGAGATCACCTCACATAGAAAGGACTCAAGGTCGGGATGCTGAGGCAAACCCATCCAACAAAGAACCAGCTTCACAGGTGGGGCCCAGCCCAGCAGTTTCATACCAGCCAACTGGTTTGCCCAGGATCAGCTGTGAATCCGGGGACCTCTGGCGTGGACAGCACTGAATGTCTTGGGGTTGGGTGGGGGGAATCCCCTTTTTGGGGGACAAAGTGTGTGT
The DNA here is from genome assembly GCF_029834395.1 of Sorex fumeus. Classification (NCBI taxonomy): domain Eukaryota; kingdom Metazoa; phylum Chordata; class Mammalia; order Eulipotyphla; family Soricidae; genus Sorex; species Sorex fumeus. The sequence continues at coordinate 62,091,912 of NW_026606120.1, forward strand.
TTGGGGGTAGCCAGGGACTCCGAATCTATATGGGGGATGGTTTGCTGCTGGTGTTCCCTCTACTCCTGTTGGTTTCCGTTTGTGTGTGTGTGTGTGTGTGTGTGTGTGTAAATAGAGCCCTAGGAGGGGCAGGCTGACTGCGGCTGGGGCTGTAGCTACCTCCAGCGCCCCTCTTCTCCCCAGGAGCACCACCCAGGGCGCACCCTGGCCTCAGTCATGGTGAGTTATGAATGAGCACTCCTTCAGGTGGGAAATAGTGGCCTCTGGTCCCCCAGCCCCCGGCAGTGCTGCGTCAGGGCTGGAGGGCAGTGGAGGCGAGGGGGGTGGGTTTCACACGCATGGGGAGGGGGCGGGCAGGGGTTAAAGGGTTTATTGGGTTAAGAGAGGCACTTGCGTTAGTGGAGTGATTCTTTAGCAGCGACATTAAGAGAAATCTGCGAGAGATTTATGGAGCTCCACTGAACTCCATCCGGGCCCACACCCCAGGGTCCTGCCTCAGGCGGGGGGAACCCAGCCCTCTGCAGCGGAGCCCCAACACTGCCAACGCAGTCCCCTCTAGCTGGCACCCTGAGCCTCTAGCTTGTGGCTGAGGTGCTCAGGGCCCAGCTGGGATGCACCTTCTTCTGCCCGGTCCCCCCTACAGCTGGTGTGTGAGCCCCGAAGACACCCGGCTTCCCCAGAGGACCCCTTCCCTTTCCGTGCCCTGCGAGGGTCCGAAAGAGTCCCAGAGACAGTGTGGCAGGAAGCCCCACCTCCCCTCTCCCACGCGCCTCTTCCACAGCCCCCGTCACAGTGATTTAAAGACAAAGTTTAATTAACTTGAGCTCGGTTTAAAAAGGTTAGGAAACTGGCAGGGATCCAAATGCACGTGATGCAGGTGATGGCGTTAATTTAATCTGCTTTTTCGTGCGGTAATCTGGGTAATTACTCTGTCGTTACTGGCGAAAATGTTTTCTTTCTCATGAAAAGATGGAGTGGAGTTGGGCTGTTTCACAACATGACACGGAACTCCATGGGCTGAGTCCCCGGAGCTGTGGGGTGCCGAAGGGCCTGTGCCCCGCCCAAGACCAGCTCCCTGCAGAACTTGGGGGTCCACCAGATTTGCCCTCCAACCCCCCTGGGCCAGGCACTGCTCCAGATCGCCTTCCAGTTTCCCACACTCTTGATTGCGTTTCAAGACATAGAGAGGAAGAGGGGTGGGGAAGATGAAAAGGAATTTGAAGAACCAAATCACAGAGCAGGGGAGAATTTGGGGAAAAAAAAGAAGAAGAAACACAACAGAGAAAGGAGAAAGTACATATTGGGGGGTTGGGGGGGTGTCGTAACTGAAGCAGGGGCAATGGAGAAGAGATGAAGAGAAGGGGCAGCTTCCTCACCCCTACCCCTGTATGAAGGGGCCCAGAGAGAGAGAGAGAGAGAGAGGGAGGGAGGGAGAGAGGGGGAGAGAGAGAGAGAGAGAGAGAGAGAGAGAGAGAGAGAGAGAGAGAGAGAGAGAGAGAGAGACGGGGCGTAGGGAGGGCTGGGCCCCTGCGTCCATGCATGGCCGGTGCACACGCAGGGACGCGCCCGGCAGGGCAGAGACGCGTGGAGAGAAGGTAATACCTCGGAGTGAGATGGCAGCGAGAGCACCTGCTCAATGGTATCCATTTGTAAAGGCCGCTGCAATCAAAGGTCCCTAAAATTGCACAATTGTTAAGGTCATCAGCACGCTATACATGGGAACAGATTGTCATATTCTGGGAAAGGAGATTGTCTTTAGGGCCAGACTGTGGTTGCCAGCATGAATATGTCACCCTGAGACACCGTGCCAGGGGGGACCCAGAGGAGACCCCCCAGCTACAACCCTGAGCCCTCCCCCTGCCCCCGCCCGCCCAAACTTGTCTGCTGACCCAGGGGGGAAATCAAAAGCTGGATTGGGGGTAGGTGGGTGAATGAGGCTCCCAACGTGGAGCACTGAGGCCCTGGCCCCTCCACCCATCCCCCGGGGAAAGAATGACAGAGTCTCCCCATCCTGGCGGGCCCCACAGGGGACAGAGTCAGCCCTGGTGTAGGGGGGGCCTGGAAGCTTCAGCTCATTCCAGAAGCTCATGTACTGCGTGGGTCAGAAGACCCAGAGTTTCCAGGACAAACAGGGTCTGGGTTTCTGGTGCTGAAAATGGAAATGAACCGTGTTTGAAGTGGCGGGGGACAGCTTCCCAGGCTGCTGCAGTTCTACATGGAATAATAATAATAATAATAATAATAATAATAATAATAATAATAATAATACGCCAGGATTTGGTTCTGTTGCTGATCTGAGGGGATTGACTGGACTTATCCCCTACCCACAAAAGTGTTTTTTTTGGCTTGGGAGTGGCATTGGACATGGACCCAGATGGCACAGGCCGTGTGTGAGCACAGGTGCTCTGTGCGTGTGTACGTGTGTGCATGTGTGTCAGGTGTATGTCTGTGCGAGTAGGCGTGCATGCCTGGAGGGAGGTATCCTCCAGTGCAGCCCGCACAGGCCTCTGAAGCTTTCAAGTACAGTGGGTAGGGCGCTTGCCTTGTACGCGGCCAACCTGGGTTCGATTCCCGGCATCCCATAAGGTCCCCCGAGCACTGCCAGGAGTAATTCCTGAGTGCAGAACCAGGAGTAACCCCTGTTCATTGCCAGGTGTGACCCAAAAAAGCAAAAAAAAAAAAAAAAAAGGAAGCTTTCTCCCCAAGAGCCTGACCGGGAAGCTGACCTGGGACAGCAGACGACACTCCCCTCTGAGTTCCAACCCAAGCGGCCCCTAGGGGGCTGCGGAGGGCTGACTTTGAGCTTCCCGCCTGCGAGGGAGAGCGAGCAGGTGGACTCAGGCACATTCATGCTCACACACACCGGGAAGGGGAAGAACAATACAATCTGAAAACAGCATGCAAATCTGTTAAGCAAATTTCCATTGCCTGGATTAGTCAGATTATAGAACCACAGAGCATTACAAATATCAAATGCATCGGGCCTCCGGGGGGGCCCGGAGCTAAAGGAGGCGCAAGTGGGGATTTACTTGGACCCTGGAAAGTGGAAGAAACATTAGCGGGGGGGGGGCATTGGGGGAGAGGGTGGGCACCCCACATCGTAGCCCGGGCACCCTCAACCAGGAGCTCAACCTACTTGGCCTGCAGCTTTCCCCTCCCCGCCCCCCGCCCCCCAATCTCCAGAAGGAAGGGCTTAGGAGACGGGGCTGAGACTGTGGACTCCTGTGTGCTGGCCGGCCACAAATTCTCTGGCCATCTGCCCTCGCCCTGTCTTTCCAGGACACAGAAGCAGTTTTGCTCAGCAGCAGGGAAGTGATGGGCTCGACTAGGGGTGCAAGGTCACCCTCCCTGCCCGCCGCACCTGGTCTGCCTTGCTTCTGGGCTCCCGCTAACAGCTTAGCCCACATTGCACCTGGCCCTTGGGGTGGTCGGGGTGGGGTGGGGAGGCTCAGGGAATCGGCCCCCAGGGGTTGAGGGAGACTCACCACCAAACTCTCCCTGCTCTTCCCCCGCCCCCCTGCCAGGGTCACAGGAAATGGTCAGGGCTGGTGAGGTTGGGGAGGGGGCGGGGGCAGGCAGTACTTACAGCTATGCCATGGCCGAAGCCCGAGCCTGGCTGTGGGCTGGCCGCGCTTATGTAATTCCCCACTCCGGAGTCCTGGCTGGCAGGGCCGTAGAGATCAGCGACAGGTCCTGGGCTGTTGGCCCCCGGGAAGCCTCCGGGCCGCGCCGGGTTGGAGCCTGCCGGGGAAGCGGGCGCGCCAAAATTCGGTTGAGCACTGTAGCTATTCAGGACTGGTGTGCAGAGAATAGAGCTGGGTATGAGGCCGGAAGCCAGGCATGCACCGGTCATTACAAGCCAAACACTCGAGAAAAACAGCTGAGGCCCGACTTCTAACACTCAACCAAGGCCATGCGGAAACACCAGCGGGGACTCAGGAAGACTCAGCCCAGGCTACTACTAAGAAGCTCGGAGCTCCGAAAATAGAGAGAATAAAAAAACAGTCATTCAAACACACTACGGCAACCAACCGGAGGTGCTTCACTGCCCACCAAATTATCACAATAGAAATAGAGATATATATGGGAGAGAGAGAGTGAGAGAGAGAGAGAGGTTTTTGTTCACATCTGAACCGATGCTCATGCAGTCTTGTCTAGGTCTGGGCACGGTGAGACAGCATTCACATCCCATGCAAACTACAAAGGAACTAGTTTTAGACTACACATTGTGTTAATATTGATATTAAAACGTGACCGTGACAGGAGACAAAGCAATCTGTGTCCAGGAAAAAAAAAATCTTTGGGGAGGGGTTTTTTTCTTTTTCTTTCTTTTTCATTTGTTTTGGTTCACTTTTTTTTTCTTTCTTTTGTTTTGGATCCATTAAATGACAAATTTGTCTTTTTAAAAAAAATCAGAAAAAAAATCTCCATTCTTCAGCACCCCCAAACCACTTCCCCCCTCCCCACTGGCTAGTCCCTCCCTGGACCGCCCCCTCCCCATTTAGTTCCCTGCATGAAAGTCATCAATACTGAACGTGGTCGAGGATGGGATATGTCATGGAAAATTCGGGCATCTTAACAGAACCAGAATGATGGTGGCAGAGGAGCCCTTTTGGGGTGAAGAGCAGGGGATGAAGGGAGGGGATGGGGGAATGGGGAACTCTTGGGGCTAGGACCAACAACTCTACAGGACACCCACGCACTCACCTCCTGAAGTAGAAAGGAAAGGGGGGATTTAAACATTTTTTTCCTTTTGTTAAAAAAAAAAAAGACAAGTCTGAATGCAGAGCAAACGGACCAAACCGACTCTAGTTAAAGCAACACAGACGGGCAAGTCCCTGTCTTAGTGACTTCCAGATTTCAGACTGAGAGAAAGAACTAGGAACGGGGCCTGTGCCACAGAGAATAGGACCCCCCATTCCCCAAACCCTGAGAGAGGGTCCTGGTGGGAAGAGGCAGTGGGGGAGGAGTCACCTGGCCCCCCAACCCTGCGCCAACCCCCTCCACGGAGGGCATGGTCTGTCTACCAAGCCACGCGCTCTCATTTTTCTTTCTTCCTAGTAAGCTTCAACTTTTTTCTTTTCCACAACAATCAGTTTTATTTCTCAATGGCCAAGTTTGGCTTGCACTGATTTGGGAAGCTTCGAGACCAAGCCCAGCGCTCTTGGCCCTCAGTGAACCCCTCTCGTCTCAGCAGCAGCTGTGGATGATGGGGGCCCCTCACGGCATCTTCCCTCCCTCTGCCCCTGCCAGCGGCCTCCCACGATGGAGAAAGAACAGCTGAACCCCCTTGGTGCTTGCAACCCTGCCCCCTCACTTCTGTTGGAGCTAGAGAGAACAGACTCAAATGGATTTTCCTCCACTCCCTTCTTTCCATCACAAGGGTGGGAAGAGATGATCCCTTCCCCAAAGGACAAAGGGGACCCCATCAACTTGGTCCAGCAGGAGAAGAAAGTGGCCACGGAGGCTCCCTCTTAGGCTGGAAGCCCCTTAAGGCTGGAGTCAAGAGGTCAGCCCAACGGGTGCTGGAGAGAAGAGGTCAGGGAGAAGAAACATTACAGAGGCTGGGGCGAGAGTGGCTGATTTGGGGAACCAAGGGGGATGGGAGCTTTGAATATAAAAGATTAAACTTGCAGATAACACTTGGCCCTTCTCACTGCGGAGGGAAAAATCCAGCTGAGATATTCAAAAGAGGGCATTATCTCGGCCTCACATGCGTGGTTTTCCTCTGGGTCAGGGAAAATGGAAAGAGCTCAAAGAGCAGACTCCAGGCTCACTCCGACAGGGGACCCCCTTCCGCAGGACACCAAATCACCAGCCTACTGTAGTTTAGGGCAGTAAGAGTGGGGGGGTGGGAGGGCAGAGAATACTTTTTTTAGCTTTTGTCCTCTAGCCAGAGGAGGATCCAGAAAGACAGTGGGTGGGACCACGGAGCAGGGAGTTGAGAAGGGTTGAGGGGCGGCGCCTTCCAGCCTGGGAGACCAACCCATGAAACAGAACAGAGTGCACGCGCCCACACCAACAGCCAAGGAAGGCACAGGTCAGAACCCCGTCCCCCACTCCACAGACTGGGCCAGAAGTCAAGAGAGCTGGTAGGACCCCACCACTTCCGCCTGCCCTCTCTGTATCAGGGTGCCCAAGAGCCTGGAGAGAATTGGACAGCCCCGAACTGCACTTCTTGGGTCTGGACAGCCCCACCCTGCTTCATCCTCTGGGGTGTCAGTGGGGAAGGCGATGTGCACCTTAAAATTTCCAAGTCCTGGGGCTGGAACAATAGTACAGCAGCTAGGGCACTTGCCTTGCAAACCTGGGTTCAATCCCCAGCATCCCATATGCCACCTCCCCCGTCCAGCCCTGCCAAGTGTGGTCCCTGAGTGTAGTCAGGAATAAGCCCTGAACACCTTGGCTGTGACCAAAAGAAAAATCAAATGAAAAAAAAAATCTCGAGTCCTCTACTATGATACCCCCTTGGTCTCCCAAGCTTGAGCCCCAGCTGTGGGTCATCCTGCAAATGCCCCCCTGCTGGGGGTGGCAGAACTCAGTCTCCGGTGCCCACCAGAGGGTGACAGTGGGCAGGAGGGTAACTGTTTGGAGTTGGTTCCTGAGCCACGGGGCACAGGGACGCGTGTCTTGGGCTCAGCAGTCCACGCTGCCTGCTGGCTCGCTCTGCGGGCACAACGCCCAGGTCCCCAAGTCAGTCACCAGCAAGCCCTGGCCAGCCCCGAGTGAGGGGCAGGGCCCGAGCATGGCCCCTGTGCTCCTTCTGTCTCAGCGGCCCCAGAGCCTCTCCTGGACGAGTCCACCCCTAACACCGCCGGCCACACAGTATGGGGAGTCAGTGGCACCCCCCCTTGCCCTCCAAACTGCGGCATCAGGAGCGGCAGAGAGCAGGGGGCTGCTCGTCACCCTTTGGGGGCTCCTGATAACGCACTCCAGTCTGTGCTCAGTGCTGTCCTGGCAGAGAAAGCCCTGCCCTGGCACCATTTGAGGGGCCAGATATGGTCGCACGTAGCAGATTGGGCAAGACAGGGAAGGGGTGGCACTCTTGGGGCATGAGCTGGTGTGCTAGAGGTGCTTGTACTAGGTGTGAGTGTGGGGTGCGGGTACCAGGGCGGGCTGAGTAGGTTTGGGCTTGAGGGTCCGTGAGCGGGTCCAAGTGTGTGGAGAGTGTATGGGGTGTGAGTGCTGAGGTCAGTGGTGCCCGTGAGTGGGGTATATGTGGAGTGTGTGTGCGGGGTCGGTAGGTATGTGGGGTGAGTATGCAAGGTGCATGTCTATGTTGGTACATGTACAGAGTGTGAGTGCGAAGTGTCTGTAAGGTATGTGTATGTGGGGTGTGAACATGTGGGGCGTTATGTGGGGTGTGTACATGGGGTACATGAGTAAGGTGTGAGCATGTGGGGTGTGTCTTGGGGGTCCGTGAGTGGGGTCTGAGTGTGCGCAGAGTGTGTGGGGTGTGAGTGCTGAGTGCATGGGGGTCCGTGCTGGAGTGTATGTGAAGTGTTTGTGCGGGGTCCTGAGTGAGGTGTGCTTGTGGGGTGTGTGTGGAGGGAGAAAGGGGCCTCAGGACCTGGGGCTGGATGACTGGTGTTCGGGGTGAGACCCCTCATGGTGTGGCTCGTGTCTCACATGATGTCGACATCTTGCAAACACCCGGACAATTTTGTAGCAGAAATGGGAGTGTGAGTTGCAAGATGGGACAGCTGGAGGCTCCATGTGGAGGAAGGGTCCCTTTTCTATCAGCTGCTCTGGGGTGGGGGTCGCCTCTACAGTGTGGCCGATTCCTGGGCAGGTCCTATCCCCACCACTGCCTCAGCAGCACTGGGTTCTCTGGAAGGACTGGGGGGAGGGGCACGGGCAGGGAGAAGAAGAGCACTGGACTTGGAGTCAGAAGGTGGGGCGTGGGCCCTGGCCTGACAGCAGGGTGGTGGCAGAGGAGAGGAGAGCCAGGACCCCGGGGCGGCGAGTCAGAGGAACATGCGAGTTTGCTAACAGCAGGCACAGAGCCATCTGGGAAATGCGACGGGGCGCAGAGGCACCCTGGCAGGGGTGAGGTGTGGGCAAGCGGCTGGAGCAGAGAGCAGGGCCTGGGGTGGCCGCGGGAAGAAGCCCTGGAGGACTGCTGGAGTCTGTGTGCATGGGGGCCAGGCCAGCCAGGGGCTCCGGGGCCACACTGCTGAGCAAGGCAGGCTGCTTAAGGCTCATGCGAGCCTGGAGATGCGCCTCCTGCAAGCCCAGGGCTGGTGCTGGGTCTCTGAGGGGCACAGGCGCCACGGGGGCTGGGCGAGTTGTGGGCTGAGGGCAGTGAGACTCCGCCTGGCTCTGGGTAGGTGAGGGATGGACGCCCAGGTCCCTTACCTGCTGCAGCGTCACTGTTTGCTGAGGCATCTGAGGTGTAGCATGGCGTCGGCAGGGTTAGGTGTGTATGTATGTGTATGTATGAGTGTGTATGTGTGTGTGTATGTGAGTGTGTATGTGTGTGTGAATGTGTGCATGTGTATGAGTGTGTGTGAGTGTGGGTGTGAGTGTGTGTGAGTGTGTATATGTTGGGGTGGGGGGATTACCCCTGTCCTACAGCCCGAGGCTCTGTTAGGGCTGCCCATAGAAAGGAACCAGCTACAAGTGCCCTTCTGGACATGCAGCCGGAGCCCGGGACCTAGCAAGGACAGGTTTGTTGTCCCCTTTGTCTCAGGCTCTCCTGAAGGGGACAGCCAGTCTTCGAGGACAATTCCAGCATTACATGCCTTCACCTGCAGTGGCTGGGCTTACTCTCTGGCACACCTGGGGACAGAGCCTCTCCCCTGATGCCCCCATCCCTACAAATGCTGCTCAGGATGGAGCCACTGGTCCTGCCAAGTCCCACTCTGGAGAGAAGGTGCTGCTCCTGCCAATCTATGACACGTGTCTCTGGGGGTCTAGAAGGGAGAGTGTGTGGACCTCTGTCCCTCATGCCCCAGCCCCTGACAGAACAAGCCAGAACCTCCCCCGGGGCTTGGCGCTGAGGACAGGCCTGGGATGATGGGCACACGGAGCAGAGCGGTCAGTTTGTTTCAGAGAAATGAAAGAAACTGAGGAGAAATGGCAGAGACTGAGGCAGCACTCACTGTGCCGACACGGACACAGTGAAAGGTCCAGTGGGGGCCAGTGGGCAGGGGTGCACGGTGAGGCTGGCACAGTGGTCAGTGGTGTCCCACTTTTCTCTCCTGTAAGTGGTAACTCCACAGCTGGGGCACTGTGGGGACAGGCGTGTCATCTGCGGGAAGCCGCCAGCCCCACATTTCCAGGGAGAGGCCAAGTTCTGCACAGTAAGAGTGGCCGTCCCGCTCCGGTGTCCAGCATGGGCAAAGGCCAGCCCTGGAGCTGCGGCAGAGAACATGCCCCATGTGTGGGTCCCTCCTGATGGCCGCTGACCCGGAGGTCTAAGGCTGCCTTGGGGCTGTGCTCTGGTTCCAGGTGCCCTTCTGGACACACACCAGGACCCCAGTCTAGCAGGGCGAGACGGGTTCAAGTCCCGAAGGGGACGACCCAGGGAGAGGACACAGAGTGTCTGGCTGCTCCTCGCTCACCCATGGTGGGTGGGAATGGTTGAGTAGGGCAGTCCTGACCTCGCCTTGAGAGGGCAAACTAGGAACTTTCTGGAAACAGGGTCTGGTTCCTGGGGTTTTTGGAGATGAACTGTGTGGTGTGTTTCTAGGGAAGGAAGGAGAGAGGGGGTCCCAGTGAAAAAAATGTCAGGATAAGAGTCCCTGGGCCCCAACTGGCAGCCCGGGGGAGCAAGTTCTCAGCTGTGGAAGTAAATGGAAGGGCCCATAGCCTGTTGCCTCTCCCCTGGAATCATGAAGTTGCTCTCCAGGCTCAGGGGAGTCAGACCCAGGGAGGTGCAGTGGATGGAGGCATGGGCAGAAAGCACCCCAAAGGTGCTGCCTACAGGTGAGAGGCAGTTGGGACTGGGCCCGCCCTGGAAGGCCCCATCCTTCGCTCAGGGAAGGTAAGGCTAAGGCCTCTGCTGATGTGTGCAGCCCACCCCAAGCTTAGTAAAAGCCAGGTGGTATATGTGGGAATGATGCCCCTAAACACTTTAGGGGCTCAAGGGACCCCAGATTTAATCCTCAGTCTGCCTGGTGCAAAGTGTATCGGCCTCAAATTTTCAAAAGCTGGCAGTCTTGCCTCCAGGGTTGCCTGGCTGGTCCCTGGCTCAGCTCTGCATGCTCACCAATTCCCATCCTGCTGGTCCTCAGATGAGGGGTCAGGGGTCAGCCCGCTGCAGTGCAAATACCACCCTGAGCTCTGAGGCAAGGGCTGCACAGCTGTGCCCAAGCTCCAGGTCAAGCATGGGAACTAGCCAATGCTCTCACTGTTGTGTGTGTGTGTATGTGTGTGTGTGTGTGTGTGTGTGTATGTGTGTGTGTGTGTGTGTGTGTTGGGGAGTGGGGGGTAGGGGTGGCCATGGAGAAGCCTCTGACCCCCTAAGGGCAAAACCCAGTCTTGTGGGGAGAGGCCGGGAGCTGGAGCAGCTGGGACCCGGTTAGTTCCAGGGGCCACTGGGGGTGCGGATATGGGCTAGAGAAGGATCTACTACTTACTACTCAGCACTACTCAGCTCTTAGGGCCCTGGGGGTGTGGGGAGGCGGTCAACACCACTTTTTGGTCATGCTCTAGCCTCAAAGACTGGCTTCATCACCCCAGAGAGAGGAGAGGCGCTGGGGGGCCGGGATGGTGGGGCAGGTTCACACAGGACTTGGTCTGGCTCTCAGGGGATCACTGTTCCACAGAAACATTCTTGGCTGCCAAGAGGGTTTACATCCAAGGACCACAAAACAGCTCCTCCTTCCTGGCCTGGCAGCTCCTGAGAGCCTGGGTGTGTGTGTGTGTGTGTGTGTGTGTGTGTGTGTGTGTGTGTGTGCGGGTGTGTGTGTGTGCCTTCCTTAGACTTGGGGCTCGTGAGTCAGGGTATGCCTGTCTCTGTCCCAGGGAACAGGTACCCATTTCTGGTGCTTGGCCATAGAGAAGCAAAGCAGGTATGCTGGACCCCTGGGCTTCGGGGTAGATAGGTACTGCCGGGCAGTGCCTAGAGTACCTGAGCCTGCTAGGGGTCCCCCAAAAAGTACACCAGAGGCTGATCCCAGGCCCCAAAGGCACACTCCAGGCCACAGAGGGCTGTGGGAGGGTGGGGGATGGCATTCCCTACTTCTTGCCTGTCACCCCAGTGTAAACTCTGTGCTGGGGCTCCAGCCCAGGGTGGGGGAGGGAGGAAGGCCCAGGGCTGTCTCCTTGAAGGCCCAAGGAAAGCCTTTCCACTTGAGCAGCCTGTCTTCAGTGATTATAAAGGCCCCGGAGCTTAATCCGTTTTTGATGTAAGCGCTAATAGCTCTGTGTCCTTGAAGTTCAAAGCGGGCGCATACATGTCACTAATTAGCCAAGCACGGTGCCATTCCACTCCCTCTCGTGTTTCTAATTAGGTCTTTAATAACAAACAAACTCCGGCCCTACCGGAAGGCCCCATTCGTCAGACAGTCAAGGAGAACTTGGCTGGCCTGTTTATGGCTCCTTGGGGCTGCTGCCTTTGGGAGAAAGGGCTCTTCATCCAGGTCAGGTAGACCTCGCCTCTGCAGGGGAGAACCCTGCAGCTGGACCTGGGGGAACTTGATGGGTGCCCCCGGGTGCCAAGGGAGCTCTGAGTCTCTCCTGAGGGCCAGACAAGGTGGGGCCGGGCGAGCCCGACTGCTCCATGTCTGGGGAGGGTGCCCGGGAGTCACACCAACGGGCTGCTTGACCTCGGGGAAAAGCTGGTGCCACCTGAGCACATAAGTATGTTTTCAAACAATCTTGGGAACCTCAACCCTCGAGGGTGGGAGATTCTGATTTAGTGGGTCAACAGCACATGGCTGGATCCCCTGGAGTTAAACGGAGACCCCTGAACCTGCCACAGAATTTGGGAGTCAGTGGACTGTCCCTGCTTCATGCCCCTACCAACAAACAGGCTGGTCTTTTATAATGAACACCCGCCCAGCCACACAACCCGGGGACGCAGCTATGATGAACACCAGCTAGTGCCAATGTATGCAGCTGTGCCTCTCACTTTAAAAACCTCACACTTCTTTTCTTTTCTTTTTCTGTTCTTTTGCTTTGGTGCTCGGGGCTCACTCTTGGCTAGAATTCAGGGGACCCTATGGGGTGCCGGGGATCGAACCTGAGTTCGTCGCATGCAAGGCAAACGCCTACCCACTGTACTACTACTGCTCCGGCACCACACCGATTTTCTCTTGTGTCTCTGTGGCTGCCACAGCACTCAGAGGCCACGAGCTGCCTCTCTGGTCACTCCTCTCCGGTGAGAGGCACTGCCGTCCCCCCCTACCCCATCCCCTATCCCCAGTGTCCCCAGTGACAACTGATGGAGCACTCTGGAAATGACAGCAACAGAGAGCTGCAGAGCAGAAGGTCCCACCAACCCTGCAGGCTTACCCACAGGAGACAGCAGGCTGACAGAAACCAACCATGCTTCCGGATTCCCTCCCCTCCCACCTAGACCTTAAGCTGCCTTTCTAAGAGGAAACAACAACAAGGACAAATGGTCATCCCAAATCATCTGCTTCTCATGCCTATTAGATTAATCCTAGGAGTGGAAGGGGCTGGGAGAAGCTTCTAGTCTGTTTCTGCCCCCAAGGCTGGGGGAGGTCAAACCCCTCTGAACACCTCAAGCCACCTGTAAAGTTCTAGGTGCCTAGCAGTACTCAGAGGAAGGTCAAAGATGACCATACAGAGGCTGGACAGATAGCTCAACTGACTGTTGGAGCACATGCGTTGCTTGCATGACGCCTGGGTTTGATTCTTGGCACTGCATTTGGTCCCCAAACACCACCAGGAGTGACCCCTCCTTAAGCACTGAGTGGAAAACAGCTCCCCAGCACCAGCCACGGTGGGCCCCCCCAAACCCAAATAAACATAAAAGGAGTCTCCTATGTGCTGAGCTGAACCCTCTATTCTAGTCCCAGGCAAGACGGCCGAGGCAGCCACGGGTGAGTCAGGAAGTCGATGAGGGTTTCTGGTTCTGTGCTGTGTTCCAGCTCTTTTCTCCCTACGGGGGATCAACGTGGAAGGCCCTTTCACCCAGGCCAGTGCCCGATTCCCTGTCATCAGAGTATGGGACCCCCTTGTGCTCTAGCCCCCCAGGTGGGGAAAGCCAGCCCTAGGCAGGGACAGTCAAAGCTCTTCCAGAAAGTGAATGACTGCTGGCCGCCACCCTGGGCTCTACCTCCGCACACAGGCTTGCACTGACTTTACCACAGACCTGGACAGATTCTTTTATTAATATTAATAAGTAACCCGGAACAAAGGGACCCTTTATTTTTAGCATTCTCTAATTGCGTAGTAATTACTCATCTACAAAACAAATGAGCCCCTGCTCGCCGTTGCCATGGTGGGGGGGGGGGGCGGGGACCTCTCTGCAGGGTGATAGGCTGACAAGACCACTACTCCCGCCTCTGCCCCCACCCCTCCACAGCCATTGGCCCAAAGCAAAGCCCCAGCAACGGGGTGGCCAATCCCCTCTCAGCCTTAGGGCTGGGCTTCCTTAGCGACCTTACAGAGTCTTAGCCTGGCAAGCTCACTGGAAGCAACGTTGACGCTTCCCTACCGAGACCAGAGAACGTCTGTCTAGCCCAGAGAGGCCCTCCCTTGCTCCCTCACCTAGTTTTCTTGCAGGCAATGGCTGACTTCCTCAAGTCTTCTTTGAGCTAAAGACCCCTTTCAAATAATTACCTTCAGGCAGCACCCCTCCCCCCCATTCCAGACCACACCTCCACTGGGCTCCTTTGTCTGACTTTGTTCTGAAAGGACTCAGAGACCAGAAGCCAGATGAGAAATGTCAGCCGAAGCCAGGCAGCCACGTCATTCAGCCTGGCAATGGCAGGAGCAGGTGCAGACACCCCATGGGAGGCCCGGGGAGGGCTCTCTGCTCCCACAAGGCTACTGAGAATTGGGCCAATGGCAGCTAGGAGGGCGTTTGCTTTTGATGCATTCGCTGGTTTTAAAGATGGATCTTTAAAGATGAGACACTTTGCGCAGGCATCGCAGGGCCTGGTATGACGATGCATGCATCACTGGTGGCCGAGAAGGCAAACCTGATCGGGCAAGCCTAGGCACACACCCTCTCTGCCACCTCCGACAAGACACCTATGCCACATCTGAGGAATCTTTAAAACGGGTAAGGGGGTGCTCATACCCCCCTCTCCCCTTCCCAGGGCGGTGAGGATTAAATGAGAGATAAGTCAGGCTGGCTTAGCAACAGCACTGGGGTCACTCATCACGTGGACGAGGTTTCAGGAGCATTACTGCTGTTGAGACTCAAGTGGCTGCCAAGTGTCTTGAGCATCGAGTCAAATACTTGCAATGACAGCCTTCCCCGTCAGGTGGGTGCGAGTGTCGAGGTGTGGCCTGGGACCCCCCCCTATCTATGCCAGAGGAGAGAGCTCACTGTGGCTGCTCATCCTGTCAAATCCAATTCCAACAGCCAATCACAGCTGTTGCCAGAGCCCCCCCTGCTCTGTAGGCAGAAAGGGGGGGCGTCTTGATTGTCAAACACCTAGAAACAAAGGTTCCCTTTACTTTCTGCTTTCTCTAATTGCACAGTAATTACTCACCTGCCCTAGAAATGAGTCTGACTTTTGCCCAAAGATTGATGGTGTATATTGTTGAAGAAGGCAGATGCCTCCCAGAGAAACATGCAAAAGGTCGCCCAAGGACTCAGAGCCCCGCCTGCCATTCAGGAGAACTCACCAATCAGGAAGAGGACTGGAACTGGGGAGCCAGTGCCAAGTAAAGGGGCAGTCCCCGCAGGGTCCATCAGCGGTGGCTCCTGATAGGCTGAGTCAGACTTTAAGGGAGGGAGCCAGGGGCTGGCAGAACGGACAAGAGCACAGGAGGGAGAACCAACAGCCCCATCCAGGCAGAGATAACAAGAGGCTGCCGAAGCAAATAGCATGAAGATGGCAGTCCGGGACGGTCTGCCTGCCAGGAGTGGCCTTCTGGGGGTCTGCTTCCCTCCACTTGCTCCAGGTCCCAAACTCAGGCGATGGGCAGGGACCAGGGGGTCAGGCTGTCCTCTGTGGGGTGACCTCCAGTTTAATCTTTCTCTGGACTGAGCCCCCCAATCAGACAGAAAACAAACCTTTTTCTAAACTACATAGTAATGGCTTCCCTGGTCTCCCAGGAATCTGTCCTGTTAAACCTTTTCAAGCTTCTACCATCACTGCCCAGGTGACAGGTCCCACTGACTCCCCCAACCACCGAGCTACCCATCCCATCACCAAACATTTGTCTAATGTGTTTCCTCTCAAATCACCAACCCGTCCCTGCCCCTCCCTGCTCACTTTGTGTGACCACTGAGGCCGATCTGGCAGCTGGTCAGTTGGCTACTCTCTCTCACCTTGCAGGAACCTAGACTGTAAAGGCCGCGTCCTCCCCCTCCACAGACCTGGGGTCTGTTGAAGGCAAAGACCCCGTTCTGGATGTCTGCATCCCACCCCAAGCCCAGCAAGCTTTGGAACCCAGAGCGATTGGGTTCCCACTGGCTATGAGAAAACGGCCTACGGCCTCTCACTGGGCACCTGAATATTGACAGGGTGTCTTCCATGCTAGGTGAATTATCTGTCACCGCCGTCCTGCCTTCTGTCCCCCTGCTCTAGTGCGCCCGCTGGACTCTGCAGCCAAGGCTTGTCTAACACTCGAATCCAATATTGCTTTCGGGCTTCAGGCCTCTCTGAGACTCTGGGCTGCCCCGAGAATCCAAGGTTCCCCTGCTGCCCAGGCTCTGCCCACTCTCTAGCTGTGTATGAAGCTCCCCGGCATGTTAGTCTTTAGCCCGAGCAAATGCTTGCAGCGTTTCAAACCCACTGGGCTGCTCTGGGGCTTGGCGGCTCTGCGGTTTCCTCCCTGGCTCTGTCCCAGGTGCCTCGCCCTTGCCCAAAGCCTGCCCCCAAGTATCCAGCCAGGTGCCTGGGGCTAAGACACTGGACCCTTCTGTGGCTCAGCTTTCTCAGGAAAGCAAACACACATAGCGGGAGAGCGTCAGCACTCCCCAGGCTGCCTTCCTGCCCTTCTCCTGGGGCCGCCATGCCAACAGCTGAGCCCCCCTCAGCACGGCAGCCACTTCCAGACCCATGACACATGGGCTCCTCTGGACTGTCTCATCCCCATGTAGCTTCACCAGTTTCTAGGGCTCCCTCATGGCCCAGGGTGCAATGATGGGGGTCCTCTTTCTGGGGCTCAACACATCACCAAGGGGCCCTCTACACAAGCCCCCCTCCCAAGAGTGGGGCCCCGGCTCCCAGCCAAGACGAGCGAGTGAGAGGTGGCAGCCATGGATGTGTCAACCATTTAAAATTGTTCCACTGATTTAAAAGACCATTAACACCACCCCTGTCCTCCCCCCATAGCATTCACTTTAGGATTAACTTATACTTCGTCCAGGCTTTGGGGCTCGTCACTAATTGCACTGGAGTTGATTTATCAAGTGCACGGTAGTTCTATTACAAAATTATTGATTCGAGCTGATGTATTTTATCCTCAACGGGGCTGGTCCGAAAGCCCTGGGACAATGAATGGCGCTGAGGTCAGCGGCGGGCAGCTCCGCACGCGATTACAAATTCGCTGCAGTTACTGAAATCCAATGCTGGGCTCTCCACGGCCAAAGTCCCGGCTCTCCCAGAAACGAACATTTTAATGACAAGCTGAGAACCAGGGTCCCCATGTGGGGGACACGGGAGTGGAGGATGAGGTGTCCAGGGAAGCTCTGTGGGAGGGGGCATTGCTGTAGCTTTCCCAGCAGGAACAGTTCCCCCGACACCCCCCATGTGATCTTGGGGTCACGGCACGGCAACCCCCCCCCCCCCGCTCTGAGGATGTATGCTGCTAGTCTGGGGGAGACTGGGGTGAGCAGAGATGGCTGGGGTGCACGGTGCCCCAATTTCCTGGTTCTCAGACCTGCTGCTTAAGGTGCAGGAAAACCTACTGGGGAATGGAGGCTGGTGCTGACCGACCCACTTTCCGTGTGGTGGTGCCAGAGGGATGTGTCCAGGCAGAGGGTCCCCTGGGAAAGGAAGTCAGAGCCCTGAAGGCAGGAAGTGCTCCTGCCCTTCCCCTGTGTACAACGAGGTAGATCCCGGGGACCCCAATACTGACACAGCCTCGGAGCCAACAGTTCCTGCCTCCCCCACCATCTGGTCACACCCCAGGGGTGGGGCAGGGGTACAGGGGGCAGGGGAGGGCGGGGGAAGGGATAGAACCACTAGATCTGAGTCCCTCAGCATCAACACAGAGAAGGCGAAGGTGCACAATGGCACTAGGGACGCGGGAAGTATTGGGGTGCAGTCTCCCAGGAAGCTGCCCCCTGGGCTATTTTCTTCCATGAACTGTCTTCTTTCCCTGACTTGAACTTTCCTTTCACACATTTCACCCATTGGAACCTGACCCTTCAAGTGTCCAGGCTCGGGGCAGCAAGGCTGGGGGCAGGGGGGCTTCCCCTCTCTCTGCAGCTCTGCTCCCCAGCCTGGCTCCCTGTGCCACTCCAGAAGGCCCCTGTCTGGGTCTCTGGCTTGGCTCTGTGGGGGGCTTGTGGGGGTCTGGCAGGCAGGGCTCACAGGCAGTCCCTGACAGTGCCACCAACTTCCACCCGTGCACTGCACCCTTGGGGGGACTTGATGGACCTATGATTTCCTGAGTGTCCATCTCCTGGGATGGATAATGTTCACCCCACAGGGTCCCCCTGGGCCCCTGCTATGTTGACACAAAGCCACCAACCAGCCTGGCTCAAAGCAGGGCATGGTAGCAGTCCCTGCCCACCTCACACCCCCCAGCCCGTAGAGTCATGGGCACTTCCAAGAGCCCCAAGAAATGCCAGGCATGCCCTGATGGCTGGGGGTGGGATGGTGACTGGTGGTGCACCCGCAGGGCCGTGGGTGGGCAGAGGCTGCCGACTCAGAAATTCTCCTGGGACTCAGGAGAAAGCTTCTTGGATGTCAGTGGCCCCCTCTGCCATGAAGCTGCGCCACTGACCCCCATGCCAGAAAGTGCCCCTCACCCCATTTGTCCCTTGTATCTGCTTGGGGACTTCACAGAAGGCCAGTGCAGGCTGCGGCTGTCAGGGGCTGAGCACGAGGGCTGGCTCCACAGGCTTCTCCTTGGCCTCCACTCACTCGAGCACACATGGGGCGGCCTGGCCGGGAGCCAGCACACTTCCTGTCTGCAGACCTGAAAGCTCAGGATCTGAACCGGACCTCAGTCCTTCCCCTAACGCATGCCCCACGTCCAGGGAAGAGATGCGTAGACAGGGATGGCCCTGCAGCCTTGGGGGTGCGGGGAAGACAGGAGCTGCCAAGGCCCCTGGGGGCCGGGGGGTCAAGCGGGCTGGTGGGATCTCACAGAGAGACCCATGGGAGGAAGACACAATGGGCTCGGTGCGGGCGTCCCCGAGGAAGACAAGAACAGAGATGGGCTTCAGGGTGCCCGACACACCCAGCGCCCTGCCCTGGCACCAGAGTCGGGTACTGTGGGCCGAGATCTCCGTGGGGGTGGGAGGGGCTGGGGCTGGAGGGGGTGACCCCGTTCTGGACGGAGGAGTGGAGAGCGTGAGGGGAGGTGGTGGTGGCAGATGGTGAGAACATGGATCCAAGGTCCCCGGTGACGTGGAAGTATGGAGCCCTTCACTTTCTGGTCCCCCACGCTAGCTGTGGACAGCCGGGCTGGGCCCCGCCGCCAGAGACCCTGTAATATCAACTCAACAATGCACGTTCCACAACTACGGCTACAGCTACCAGGACGGCTACTACAGTGCATGCATTTAGTTCAGTCCCACAGATACATACACTCTAAGAACAGGCAGGGGGTGGGGTGTGAAATGTTTAACTGGACAAGAGGTGTTTTGGAGTCGTAACTAATAATAAGAAGAATAAAACAAAAAAAAAAAACAACTGAAAACGAAAAAAAAAAAGAGACATTTCTTAAGAATTGGATATGAGTTTTTTTTCTGGAACTGTTTCATCTGAACAAGCAAAAACATGCAAACCAGCTGGTACTAACAGGAAGCTGGACACTGAGAGAGGATTAATAGGTGTGGACAAACCTTCCCGCTGAGCACGCTCAGAAGAGTGTTTGGGAGGAGGTGTGCAGATCCTAGTGTAAAGAGAGGCGGGGAAGTGTGCCTCAGAGACACTCTCACCGCGGCCCCAACCAAGCAAGAGAAAAGACAACAGAACGTGACTCTCGCACTCACCACACCATCAGGAGCTCACGGGACTAGACTGCAATAAAGCTGGCAAGTATAAAGTGCAGTAAGGGGTCCTGGCCAGGGCCGGAGAGGGGCGGGCCGGGGGTTGGGCGAGGGGCTCACCAGCTCTCAAATGGACACACGGACCCACCCAGAGTGTCACCCGGAAATGAAACAGCCCCCAAATCCAAACCACTTCCCTCACCTGTGAAGGGAGCCCTGTGCCCAACTGGGTTCGGTTTATTCATTTATTTTTTAAAAACTTTTCTTGGGGTGGGGGGTGGGGAACTCAGGGAGCATGATGGGGCCACTGGAACTGAATGAATACGATCAAAATAAACAAACGAACTCTCGACTGAGCACAAGGAAAGATGACGTTTCGGAGTACCAGGTGAAGGCAAAAGAAAAGTGACCACTGATAGTGAAGCTATTGAGGAGTCGGCGGGACCTCCCCTGTGGGGACCCCCCACCCCGAGCACTGTCACCTCATGGCCCAGGCGAGTT
Source organism: Sorex fumeus (assembly GCF_029834395.1). Classification (NCBI taxonomy): domain Eukaryota; kingdom Metazoa; phylum Chordata; class Mammalia; order Eulipotyphla; family Soricidae; genus Sorex; species Sorex fumeus. The sequence goes on from NW_026606120.1 coordinate 62,111,677, forward strand.
AGCAATGACGGGCTGGCTGGCCCGGAGGAGACGGCTGAGATGCAGGCAGAGCTCGGGGCCCCGGGACCCCCTACCCTGACACCAGAGCTCTGACAGATGCAAGTTGCCACCCTGAGCAAAACCACAACTGTGTCCCCACCCCCCCTGGCCCTCATCTGGGGCATCCTCTATGGAAACTACCCCTGGAACTCAGAATGGAAGTCCCCAAAGGATTAAAATGAAGGAGGAGGGGAGGGGGCTAAGCAAAACCAAATTCTGGAGCTGGACAAAAATCAGACTTAAAAAAAGAATAAAATGAAACCAAAAGCCCTTCTCCTGTGGCTGCCTCACCCTGAAAGCAAACCCAAGAGCCCAGGGGCAGGGCCACGTGCAAGGTGGGCACGTGCAGCCTGGCCTGGGCAGGTGAGGGGGACTAAGCTTGGGGTACCCTCCGGGAGCTGTGTGGCCCATTCTGGGTGGCCATGGGGACAGTGGGGCCGGGCAGGGGCAGATGAGAGGCGATCAGGGTGCGAGGCCTTGGGGAGCTCGTTGGGTGCCCACATAAAGAGAAGCCGGCATGTGTGGCATCCCCAAGCCCTGGGCCACTGTGGGGTCCATGCCGGTAGGGAGCTGCCACCCAAGGAGGAGGGAGGATGGGACATGCTTAGGGACCAAAACACACTAAAGGAAGGAAGGAAGGAAGGAAAGAGGGGGCCCTCCCAGCCCCGAGCTCTGATCCTGGGGTATCCGTGGGGAGAGCCTGCCGCCTCTTGGGGGCGGGGAACCTCGAGTTGAGGATTTACTCCTGCCACTGCCCCGGGCTGGTGTGGGGTGGGGGTGGCCAGGGGGCTCCTGAATCCGATTCACTAGCAGTGCAGGATGAGCATGGCCGGCACAGGCGGCCGGAGGGAGCGGCTGCTCCGATGGACATGGCCACAGAAGACACCACGGAGCCGGAAAACAAAGGTGTGGCTGGAGATGGTGCTGACCTGAGGGCTGAGGACGGACGGGGAGAGGGGAGGGCGGTGCCTGCCTGGCTCTGCAGGGGCGGGGCAGGGTGGGCACATGGGGGTTTGGTGGGAGGGGGGCACCAGACCTTGGGGACACCACTCTCAGATTTGCGAAGAACCCCATGCTGCCCTTTAAACTTGCCATGGAGTCGAGGAGAACGGGGGTGCGGAGAGAGGCAGGGTTAATTTCCGGTTAAAGTTTAGTTTCATAACCCAAGTCATTATCATCAGAAAGAAATTGAAGGAGAAAAACAACAACCAGCACTCCAAAATCTCAAGATTTTTCCTTTTTTTTTGTCTCCACCCCCCTCACTCCCCCACCCCAGGCACGGGGAGAACTGAGGCTCCTTTGTCCTGATTTCGAAAAGCGCAAGTTCCCAAACGGGAGGGAACTCAGGAGCCAGGAGGCTGCTGAGAAGGTGGCTGGACAGTTGGTGGGCGGGAGGGGGGGTCGGTTGGGGGCCGTCCCTGAGAGGCACTGGCCAGAGGGCAGGTGGGCCCAGCTTCCAGGCCTTCTGCCAGCCTGCCTGGCTCTCTGGCCAGTGTCCCTGGGAAACCTGAGAACTCCCTGACTTTCCAAACCACACCCCAAGGGGCGGCTGAAGGGCATGAATCCTTTGTAGCCTGAGGCAGTGCCAGTTTGCATGGAACGGATTTCCCTGCCAGGCCCGCTGAGCCCCGTCTCCTGGAAGAGGGCTGGGTGCTTGCCATCGGCCCCCTGGGCTTTAATGCCCTACTTCCTGGTACCCTCATCAGCACCTGCTCCCCCCCCCTCACCCCGCCCCCCGCCTTCCACTCAATGCCCCCTCCAGCACTCCTCTGCAAACCAAACCTAAGGTTTTAGGAGGGCAGTGGGTGCTTGGGGTGGGGAGGGTGGGGGTGACAGGCTGGCAGGAGTCCTGCTTCTCAAGAAAGGCAGCAGCGGCCAGCACCAGAGACAGAAGACTGTGTGTGTGTGTGTGTGTGGAGGGGGGGATTGGTGGGGGAGGACAGGGACGCACGAGGGAACTTGGGCCTGAACATGCCCTGGAGGGCCACGGGGAGTGTCCCTGGCTGCCCTGGGAGGCAGCCCCATCTTTTCAGAGGTTGGGTTTGGGAGCTCAGGACCAGAGCAGTCTCCAGTGACAAACCCATTTTCTCTGTCGGCCAGAGCCAGGCAGCAGCAACTGCTGAAAAGAGCCTGGAGCTCCCAAGGCTCCAGACAGCAGCAGTGTGAGAGCAGGACAGGGGATCTTGACAGGCAACTGTGGGGGTACGGCAGGAGGAATGGGGGCTGGAGGGATGGGGGCTGCAGGATGGGGGTCCATGGGGATGGGGTCTATAGGGATGGGGTTCTGCAGGGCATATGAGAGGTTGCAGGGATGGGGATCTCTAGGGAAGGGGCTGCAGGGATGGGGTGGTGTGTGTCGGGGGCAGTGGACGCGTGGGTCCAGGCCGGCAGGAGGAGGCTGGGCTCTGAGTTTCTCTCACCACCAGCAGTCCCTGGGCTGGGTCGGGGGTCCGGGGGAGAAGGCCCCAGGGCCCTGTATGTGAGGGGAGGGTCCTCTGAGTCCCACAGGCCCACACTGGCTGCCCAGCGGAGGAGCAGACGAGCCCTGGCTTTGTGGTCCTGCACCCTCCCGGCTCCCCCTCGGGCCTGGTGAGCGCGTGGACAGCGTGGCACACAGAGCCAGCAGGGCCTTCGCTGTCCCCCCCGCACACCGGGGCATGCCGGGAGCGACACCCCAGCCTCCCTACCTGATCCTCGGGCCGCCGCCACAGCTGCTGCTGCCACTGGTCCGTAGGCTGCTGCCGGGAAGCCTGGCGGGGGAGAGAGCAGCCGCAGTGAGGGGAGCTCCCCCGAAGGGTGCCGTGAGCCTGGCCCTGCTCCCGCCCTCGGCGCAGGTGACAGAGCTGGGAGGCACCTCTGAAGGCCAGCTTTTAGGGGGACACGTATGAGGGGCTCGCAGGCTCCCGGAAGGCACCACACTGGTCGCTGAGCTGGAGTCTCCCCTCTCCCGTCCCCCTGGACACGGGTTCCCAACAGCAACCCCTGGGAAAAGGCGAGAAGGCCGGGAGCCACTTCTCTTGGCTGCCGTGCCCAGCTCCGCCCTCCTCTGGTCCCCAGGGGCTGCCCCCTTGCTAGTGTCCCGCTGGGCACGACAGAGCAGAGTCGCCCTCTCGGCTCAGGGTGCCAGGTCTCCTCTGCAGGGCTGCTCCGGGCTTCTGGTTCTCAGGGACAGGGCCGGGCCTCAGGGAGAAATGTCCTGGGGGGACCCAGCAGGGGGCTGCAGGGGCCTGGAGTGGGAGCCCCCTTGGGGTGGTGCTCCCTTGGGGAGGCGGGGTGCCTGCCTCAAGCCTGTCCGCCCGCTTTCTTGTGCTGCTCCAGGCGGCAGCTGGGGCAGGAACCAGGACGAGCATCCCCACGTGCAGAAGGACCTGCGGAAGGAAGAGGGGGCCCCCTCCCCAGGTGTCATTCTGCCACCAGTAAGTGTCACCCAGACACTCCCCAACACAGGCCAGTTCCCTCTGCCGGCCCTGTCCTCCCGGCTTCCAGACCCCCTTCCAAATGCCAGCCAGTTGGGAGCCAGCGCCAGCCCCCACCAGGCTGGGCTGCACAGCTTCAGGCCCCAAGTGAGGAATCACTAGAGAATGGTAGAGGGGACGCATGCAGTGGGAGGAGAGAGGGGCGCACACCCAGAGCCAGCACTAGAGACCCAGTAAGTTCTAAGGCTAGGGCCAGCGACTCGGAACTACGGGGGAAGGAAAGGCAGAGCGACTGCAGACAGGTCAGGCTACGCTACTGAGAACGCCAATGAAAAGAGACATACTTGCATTTAAATATGGCAATAGGGCTGTCGGAGGGGGGAAAAAAGAAAGATGCAGGTGAAATAAATGTATGCCCCGGTGGTCCCTGACTGCCGGAGATGTGTGTCTGTCCCGGCTCATGTGCTGGTACCCAGGGTACCAGCCCAAGGAGGGGGTCCTCCCCTTCCAAATCCTCTCCCCACTGCTTTCAGGCGCGCGCGTGGGGAGGACGCAGGCTGGCGGACAGGGGAGGAAGGGTGAAGTCGATCTTTTACTCGAAATAGAAGGTGTGAGAAGGAAGGGGAGAGAGGGGAGCCCAGTCAGCAAATGCACATTTTAGCGGATGGCCCATTTTCTAAAGTGGGGCCAATTCAGGATGGAAAGCCCGGAAGAAAGAAGAAGCCAAATTCAGCAGGCATGCGAATCCTTCTCTGGCCGCCCAGCCGGGCACTGCACACGGGTGCCGGAAGGGCCCGAACTGAGCCACGTAAGGAAGCAGCAGGCGTGCGGCCCTCGGACAGCCTGCCCGAGACAGCAGCACCCAAGTGCCCCGCTGGCGTGCCTCCCTGGCCATCTCCAGCCTGGGTGTGTGTCCTATGTGAGCCTGCTTGGGTCTCCCGTGCCCCCCCAACCCCTGACTGTTCTCGTCTGCCTCACCACTTACCCCAGCATGTTCTTTGGGGCCCGGCCAGGCCTGGCAGGACTCAGTGTCCCGTCCACACACTGCTGCAGCAGAGCCCTGGGTGCACCTTGCTCCCCAGTGCCCCCTGGCTCAGCACAAGGTAAGGCCTTCTGCACTAGAAAGGTGGCTGGGGTCAGAGGCATGGAGGCCTCTGTCCAACCCCGGTACCACACATGGAGGCCTATCCAGAACTGGCCCCACCAGGTTCCCCCAAAGCACCGCTGGGTGTGCCCCCTTCACATACAGAGGGCAGCCCTCCTCAGCACAGCCCTGTTGGCCAGCACATACAACGTAGCCATAGTCCTCAGACGGCCCCGGCACAGTGGCCAGCATGGAATTGAGTCCATTCAGGTCCAATCCTAGGTCAGCCATTTGCTCCAGCCCCAGTGCTCAGGGTTTATTCCCTGCTCTTAGCTCAGGAGTTCAGGAGTGAGCCCTGGCAGTGCTCTGGGGCCAGGGAGGTGGGGGAGCACATATGATGCTGTGCTGGAGACTCAAACTGGGGTTGGCGTGATGCAAGACCCTGTCCGAACTCTTCAGAGGGCCTCGCTCTTCTGTGCCCACAGGGAAAGGGGATGAAGCCACTGGTACAGATGAAGAGTGGCCACACACATGGGTGAATGGGCCGATGGCACCCGCAGCCCTCGCGGTCACTCACAGGCCTTCCTGGTGTCTGTGCTGCTCAGCCCCCTCGGGTGTGGGGCCCACTTCCTCCCGGGTGATAAAGCATCCAGGGGGCCTGGGTTTCTTACGGGTCCTGGAGATGGAGCCATTTTAGTTCAGCTAACTTCCCAATGCTCAGACTCTGAATAGATGTTCTGCTTGATACCACCCCAGCCCAGTGGGCTGGTGCTGCCCCATGGCCTCCACCACCAATTTTGAAGGGGTGAGGGGGGCCGAGCAGAGGGAAATACAGTGCATGCAGGTGTGTGGTGCTGTGCATTGCCTCGACAGGAATGCAGGAGCTCCCTGTGCGCCAGGAGAGCCTTAGAGGCAGCTGGGTGGGTTCCCTGCCTGAGGCTGGGCCATGCTTCCCAGGCACTGTCAGAGTTGGTCAGCCCCAGCCTGGTTCTGCGAGCCTGGCCTCCCCGCCTCTGAACTTCTGGGGTGGGGAGTCCACTAGGCCTGCTGCTAGGTGTTGCTGTGACTCACAACCCAACTTGAACCCGCCCCCCCCAGCCCATTTCCAGCTCTCCTCAGCTCCCTGAAAGGGGACAGCAGCTCTCTGGGGGGTCTTCACCTCCAGCTGAGGAGCCTGACAATTCCTCATCCTTCCAGCCCAGGAACATGGGGCCACTGGGCTTGCCACCAACAGGAGGTCAGGGGCATGTCTCAAGGTGACCATGGTGACCATCACCTCCTGGCCTTCTGGAGCTGTGCTTGACCCGGAAGAAGCAGCACAGAACATCCTGGAGATCCCATGTTCCACTGAGAAGCCCCTGACGCCATGCCCGTTCTGACTGTTCAGGCCATCGCCACTAAAACGTGGTTATTTTCACACGCGCATGTTACTTCTCTAGCTTGGGTGACAGATTCTGGGGCAGGGTGAGTCACACACAGCCAGCTCAGGCACTGACTCAGAAGCTGCCTCAAGGAAGAATTTCCTGGGCAAGCTCAGGCTGACCCAGGGCCAAGAAGGAGCCAGGGTGGGGGTGTCTGAGGCAGTGGGGAGAACCCTGGTGGAAGACCTGGTCCTCCCCGCCCCAGGGCAGCAAACTCAAGATCCAGGGGAGGAGTCTGGGAGCAGAGATCCCGAGGTGCGGGGCCAGAAGCTTGGGCAGGGGCCCAGATGAAGGGGTGCCGGGGTGCCAAGGCTGAGCACATTTCAAACACTCACTGCACTCTGCACAGTCCCGCCTCAGCCTCTCTAGCCTGCGAGAGGAGCCAGACTCAGCAGGTAGGGGATTCTCATGAGCGCGGGGTGCTGCTCCAGCACCGCCACGGCCAGGTAGGGCTCAGTACATCTCCCAAAGGCCTTCTGGAAAGATTGTACCTGCCACAGAGGCAGGGAGTAGGGTGGGGCGGGAGTGGCGGGTGGGACACTGGGAACAATGGTGGTGGAAAATGTGCACTGGTGGAAGGATGGGTGCTCGAGCACTGTGTGACTGAAACGTAACCATGCAAGTTTGTAACTGTATCTCACAGTGACCCAATAAAACTTAAAAAATACATACATACATATGTACATACATATATATACATATATGTGTATATATACATATACACACACATTGCATATATAAAGGCCTTCTGGAGGACTCTAACAGGCCTCCAGAGGCACTGGAGATGCCCCGACTCAGAGGAAGCCTTGGGGTGTCCTGTGACTTAGTAACGGGTCCAGCTGGAGGGGCCAGTGGGCTGGCAGCTGTCCCTTTGTGTCCTCAGCCTACTGGACAGTGGTGCTGGTGTGGACAAGGGCTTGGCCCAGAGCAACTGTATGAGAAAGCATAAGCAGCTGCATACGCCCAGATTCTGTCGTTGTCACCAGAGACAGCAGCAGTGCTCCTGGGAACGGCAGGGACACACTCTTAGGGTCCAGAGGCAGGACGGGGTTAGGGGGAAGCAGCCTGGATAGCAGAAGGTTTACAGCTGCCCAGCTGGCGCCAGAGCCTGGGACGTGTCCCGACCCTGCCTGCTCTGGGGGGTGACGAGCAGATATTTCCGCCCGGGACACAGGGTTCAGCCTTCCACTTTCCTGGATCCCTCCGAGTGTGGTTTCTGCAGAGCCTGAAGGCAGAGCCCTCCCATCATGTCACGCTGAACCTGTTTTGTGCCCCCTGAACACCCCCTCCCCAGCAAACGTTTACTGAGCAGCCACTCGAGCACTGAATCAAAGCAACAACTCTGAGCTGACGGGGCCCCATGGTGGGACTGGAGGTCCAGGATGTGGCAGACGCCTGATCACTCTCTCCACAGGCCGGCAAGAGTGAGATGGCTGAGAGTTCATTCCAGAGCCACCCTCGCTGCCCAATGCCAGTGTCTGGGGTCATAGGAGGGGTCGAGGCACCCACCTGCCCATGCAACAACAAGCATCTGTCTGACCCTCTAGGCCTGGGGGATGAGGGGGTGAACCCAGGCTGCGGTTTCAAAGGACAGTCAGGAAAGCATGTTGACGGTGAGTTTTTTTTCTTTTCCTCTCAGACCAATAACAACGGGGTCTCTGCTCTTGAGACGCTCTCCCACTGACCACTAATGGGCATCAAGACAAACCACTGTCCCCTAGCGTTCATGCATGTTTGCGATGCTGGGGTTAGAACTGCAGAATCCAATGCTGGACTCCAACTGCAGAATCCCCCAGCCCTCTGGAGTTCGACACTCACATCTTTTACAGGGTCCTTGTTCCCACATTACCAGCACCAAACTGCCCGAGAAATGGCCGATTTCTGCGCCCCCGTCCCCTGCAGGCGCTCTTGCTGGGCCATTTCACGGGCCAGGCCATAACTCCGTAGGCCTCTCACCCAGAAGCTGCCAAGCCCATGCCGGCTCCCTCCTGTAGGGGGCATTGCAAGTGGCTCAGGCACAGCATGGTGCCCTCGGCAGAAGCCACCAGTCTGGGCACCCCCGGGACTTTGTGCTGAGATCCCAGGTCTCTAGCTGTTGGGACACAGAGCCCTCCCCAGACAATGCCGGCTCCTGAGGTGTGGGCGGGGCTGGTGGAGCCTGAGCACCACTGGGCCCGAGCACGGCTGGAGCACTGGGCTGGATGACGAAGAAGCAGCCTCGGCAAGGATGAGAGCCCAGCATCTGCCATGGTCCATGTCCAGGAGATGGCTCGGAGTCCTGCATGGAGCCCAGCCTCCCTCCTGGTCTCTGCGATAGACTGACCGACTGTCAGGGGGCAAGAGGAAACCATCAGGTGGCCCCAGTCCCCTCTCCTACACACACTGGTGTGTGGTCACCTGGTGCAGACCACCTCCTGGGCCTCACGCAGCAACTCTGCGCACACACAAGCACAGACACACACACACGCACACATGCATACTTACACATGCACACAATATATATGTGAAGCCACAGACACGCATGTTCAACAGACACACTTATGGTAAAGGTAAGGTAAAGGCCCTCCCGTTGATCGTCGATTTGGTCGAGCGGGCCCAGTAACGTCTCCATTGGAGACTTTGTTGTTACTGTGTCTGGCATATCCAATACTCTCGGTAGCTTGCCGGGCTCTCCGAGAGGGGCGGAGAAATCGAACTCGGGTCGGCCATGTTGGCCGCTTGTAAGGCGAACGCCCTACCCGCTGTGCTATCGCTCCAGCCCACTTATGACAGAACCATAATACACATATGTACATGCACGTAGACACACATGTACACAACACATGCACAGAGGTACATATACAAGCACATACATATACACACATGTAGATGTGTAGGTGCATGCATACACACATGAGCGTACACACATATGCACACATGCACACCAAAGAGCCACACATGCATATACCCTCATATATGTGCATATGCACACACCAGAAGCCACACATACACATGCACACACAAGCACACATAGACACACGTACACACGTGTACCAGACACACCTGGGGCCTTCTGTTTAGACTGGGGAATTAGAAGCAATGGCAGCGCTGGTAAGCGCTCGGCATATGCAGTCGTAACTTTTATTTCTATTTTTATTAGTATCGCCCAAGGTAATCACAGTCTCGGAGCTGAGAACTCCCTTAGGTGTCTTTCTATTCTAAAATCCTATTAATTTACATGACATTTCACACCCAAAGGGTTTTAACAGATGACATCCATAATTTCCCCGTGAGTGATGGGGGTGCAGAGCAGACTGAGTCAGGGGTGGGGGCTCAGGTGGCCACAGCCCTTTGATGTGATCCCAGAGGCGGGGAGGGAGGAGGGCTCCCATAGCCATATTCCGCACTGCCACCTCCCTCCAGCGTCTCCTGGAAGGGACCGGAACATCGTGCAGTCCTTCCGAGGATCAGCCAGTCTGCCCTGCCCCACTGCCCCGGGCTCGGCCGAGTCTGTTCACTGCATTCCCACAGCAGCATGGGCCTGACGCCTGCGGCTCCTTCCTCACTCCATGCTGAGTGTGGTTGTGCACGGGATGGGGGGTGATCTGAGGTCACGGGGCCCTCTCCTGCTGACCTGCCTGGGTCCTGGTGTGTCCATGGCAGGTGTGACAGAGTTGGAAGGTGACCTAAACAGGCCGCGGCACTGAGGGGGCTGTGGACCCTCCTGTGGAACCAGGGGGCGGGGCCAGCAAGCTGTCACCTCCCCTCTCTGTGTGTGCCCCGGGCCAAAGCTCCCACAATGCACTGGACACTAGAAGCCAGAGCGCTGGCTCGTGGCACCCAGGAAGGCCCTGACCCCGGCAGGCCAGTGCCCCTCAGTGTCTGCCGCCATCCACGGGTGTGGGAAGAAGTGGCATCAGCTTCCCAGAACCCAATTCCCAGCTGTGCCAGCCCAGCACGGGGACACAGAACAGATAAGGAAATGCAAGGCCGGGGGAAGACTATAGTGCCTTCCCATCTTTCCATCTTCCGTCCCCTTCTCTCCGCCTCTGCTAGGCAGATTTCTACGTGGGCTTAAAAACCCAATTCTGATGGTGCCCCTTCCCAAAAGCTTTCCAGATGGGGCCATTTGCAAAGGCCACAGGGGGTGCCAGGGCAGGCCTGCAGAGAATCGGGACTCCCACGGGAAGTCTCTCTGGGACCCGGGCTCCCTCTGCCCAGACCCCAGGCTGTGGTACAGACCACAAGGACACCTGCGACTCGGTCCTGTCCCCCTGGGCCTGTATCGCCTCGCCACGAAGATGATCCTGCCTCCATCCCTGACCGCTTCTGATTTCTCATCCGAGTGCTGGCCAGGCATCCTCGGGGGTCGTGGTGGACTGCAGGGGTCCTTCCTGGTCTCTGCCCTACTTTGTGCTCAGAGAACTGGAATCCCTGTTTTCAGGTGGGTGCTGGTTCCCTGGGATTCACTTGCTGCTGAAACTGCCCTGAGGATCGAAGCGGAGTGCCGGGAAGCTTCAGAGAAAAGCCGACAGGCAGGAGGGGCAAGAACGTCTGGAGCTAGAGCCGCTGCCCTCAGCCTGGTGGGGTCTCAGGTACAAGACGAGAAAACAATGAGCACAAACAGAAGGAACTCAGAGCCAGAATGCTCCGGAGTCACCCAGGCAGAGGGAAATAATTCCCAAGTTCAGGCCATTTTGCGGTTTCCTATTTCATGTTCATTTTGTTTGTTTGTTTTGGGGCCACACCCAGCTGGTACTCAGGGGTGATTCCTGGTTCTGCACTCTGGGATCAATCCTGGTGATGCTCGGAGGACCCTATGGGATGCCAAGGACCAAACCCGGGTCGGTGGCGTGCAAGGCAAGTGCCCTACCTATTGTACTATTTCTCCAGTCCCTTATTTTACGTTCTTAAAACGTTCTTATGTTCCAGGACCTAAGTGTGCTGTTTCCTTCCCTGAGATGTACTTCATTCCCCGCTTTAGACCTAGGTAACTCTGTTTAGCTTTGTAAGACCCAGTTCTGGTATCAACAGTAAGCAGCCACCCTAGGGTGACCAGAAAGAGGTGTCTCTGGGGAGCGATCAATTAGACCGGCATCCACGATTTCCTGAGCTCCCAGCTGTAGAGCATTTACACAGAATGTCTACATGCGCGCGCGGACACACACACACACACACACACACACACACACACATACACACCCTCTCACTGTGCTCCATTCTGACTTAATTCTTGATAATGAGGCAGTTAGTTATCAGCCCCGGGCCGAGGAGGCTGAGGCAGACTGCTCAAGGTTAAACGTGGGAGGTGAACGAGGGCTTGGCAGTGCCTTGTCTAGCAAACCCAAACTGTAGCACGGGTACGGTCTCTGACCTCTGTTGGGGTGGGGTTCAGGGGGCAGTGCAGGAAAGCCAGCCAGGTGCAAACCCCATAATGATACAGCCGGGGGTGCGCGCCTGCAGGAAGCCCCTCTCCTGGTGCTGGGCTCTGAGGGTGTCAAGGGATGCCCGGGCTGTAGCCAGGGGCAGGGACGACAGGAGGGGCATGGGGTGGGCCAGGCAGCTGCCGCACACAGATGCTGCACCACACCGTTCAAGGACAGACAACCTCTGGCAAGAGCAGGGCACAGGAGGTTCCCCAGCTGCCAGAAGCCGTACGCGCTGTCCTAGGTGCCTGCGAGTTAGTGCAGCCGTCTCCCCGGCAGTGGGCACAGGGCGCCAGCAGGCTCAGGGAGGCAGCACACGCATGTCTGTGGCAAACAAGTGATTTTTCTACTTAGTTATATATGGGGGAGGGGAGAACTATAAAATCATATTATATATCATTAAATAATGATATGATCTCCTATTATTAGGGAGGAGAGCAGAGGAACTGCTGACAGAGATGAAGCCACAAGGGCTCAGGGACCCGTGAGCTGGCAGGGCAGAGCTCACCAAAGCAGAGCAACACGCAGCAGCCCCGGAGATGGAAAAAGCCACGCCGGGACCAAAAAAAAAAAAAAATCATGGTAATAAAGCATGCCTAGAAACGCCTGCAGGGAAGTAAGAGGAAACAAACCTGTGACTGCATCAAGCATCTTAACAAGATGAGTGGCACTGGCTGGGGCGCAGGGGTGCAGGGTGCCCGGGAGTGCAGACACAGAGGTCGGTCGGAGCCACGTGCTGGTCTGGAGACCCCATGCCCGGCCCGGCTATACCGCCACGATGCTGGTGGTGGAGACCCTTGGCTGCACCTAGCAGCCACGCCAAGACCTTTCTGTCCCCATTTCCCCCTTGCCCACGCCTGGCATGGGTGGAAGACTCGGGGCACGCAGGGCTGCTGTCTCTGTTCCCTTGGTTTCACACATCTGCCACCTGGGGCAGACGAGGGGCCTCTGAGGACCACCCCACCAGAACCCCCTGACTGAGAAGGGGCCTTGGCCCAAGGTTTCCAGTCAGGCTCCAGGCCCCCGCTGAGAAGACGCGCCTATCAATGTGGCATGGCTGAGTCCTCAGTGCGTCCCAGATGTGAGCCCGGCCACTTCCGTCCCCAGGAAGGAACAAACCAGGGCTCCTGGGGGCAGCTCGGGCATGCTAGGGGCTGGTGAAGGCCACACACCCCTTCCTCTGCGGCCAAGAACAGAATCTGAGAGAGAGAGAGAGATGGCCGCGTTCTGTACTCCACGCACCCAGGGGTGGCCGCGGATGACAGAGTTCCACCTTACTTAGCCCTGCATTTTCTGCCTGCAATGACACTGGTCTGACGGACAGATGGAAGGACAGATGGATGGAGGATGGCCCTGCCGCTCGCTGCTCAGCTCCTTCTCTGGTCTCAACGTCCCCCCTCTGTAAGCAGGAACATGAATAGGGGCACCCAGGAGACGCAGTAAGTGGTGTCTGGATCTGACACCCAGGGGTCGTGGGGCCCGAGGTTCTGCTCCCCATGGCGCGGAAAGCCTGGACCATCGCTGTGGGTTTCTGTCGCTCCTCTGTCCCTGAGCGTTAGAGGCTTCCAACGCCTTCTGGCCTGACACCCCCTTCCCACCTCAAAGACCCAGCGCCAAGCGGGCCCGTGCGCAGGGTCACCACCCGGTCCCATTGCAGGCTCGTGTCGAGGCCACCGGGGAGTGAACTCTCCCTCTAGAGTCCCCCACCCCCATCCTGACCCCCTCAGGACAAAACTCGCTTCTTAATAGCCCTCTGTCCACTGCTCAGAGAGCCCCTGTCACCTCCATAGACTCCTGCTGGCGGAACCCCTCGGGGCAGCAGCCAAGTCCCTGAATCAGAGTCTTCCCGCAGCCCACCCTGAGGAGAGAGTGCCCCACCCCAGAGCAATCAGGGCACAGAGAGGGCTCAGGAGCGGGAACGGGAGGTGGAGAGGGATAGGGCAGGGGGGGGGGGGGTGCAGGAGCCAGTTCAGGCCCGGGAAGGAGCGCTGAGGCCTCTGGGATGAGTAGACGCAGCTGGGCCCTCACCCCCAGAGCTGCACACTTTGTCACCCAGACACCAGGCTGCTCCTGGACCCGGGGGTGGCCAGAACTGAGCACCTGGAGGGGAGTCTGAGCTGCTTCTCCTCTGGGGCGGCCCCACCCCCTCTCCCCCAAGACCCCAGGAGACAGGCACACTCACCTGGGAACTGGTAGCCATAGCTGGGAGCGAATCCCGGGTAGCCGCGGCCATAGGTCGCCACGAAGTTGGGGTAGCCTGGAACACAGAGAAAGGCCACGAGCCATCAGTGTGGGTGCCACAGGGTTGGGGAGGAGCAGGGGTGTGGGGCAGGGGTATGGACAGGGGTGTGGGGCAGGGGTGCAGGGCAGGGGAGTGCTGCAGGGGTAGGGGCAGGACAGAGGTGTGAGGAGGGGAGTGGGGCAGGGGCAGGGATGTGGGGGCTGGACTTCGCTTCCTCTGTAAAATGACCCGTGAGGGTCTTTACTCAGACTGGCTCACCTGTCTCTGGGGGCTGGGGCCACGGTAATTAGCCCGTATCTGGGCAGGAGAGACCCCCCAGCCCCACGCCCTGCAACCCTCTGCACTTTCTTGAACCCACAGAGTAAATGCCAGGTTTCCGCGCCCAGCCCAGGGCGCCTGTCCCTGACATTTGGAGAGCTTCCCTGTGATGTACTTTTCCTTAGAGCTATCGACAGGAGGAGATTAAGGTCCTTAGGGCCTCCCCTGGCAGGGCCGCCCCAGGCCAAAGCTGGGGGGCGGAGGCATCCCAGTTTGGCCTGGGAACTGTGAGGTGGAGTCAAGGCCCAGGAGAGGTGGGCCAGGTATTCCCAGGAGCAGGGACGTGAAGGGGGTCTTGGTGCTTCCTCCAGACCCAGGAGGACAGGGAGGGGCCTGGGCGGGTAAAGTGGCCCAGAAGCCCTCACTCTGGGTACTAACGGTCCTTTGCACACGCTCTGATTTTCTGAAGGGTTCCGCAGGTAACAGGTGTGGGCGGGGGGTGGTGGTGGTGGGAAGCCTGGCTGGCTCGGCACAGAGATTATCCCCCCAACACAGTGTGATGAGGGGATGGCACCAGGAGCCGGTTGCGCGGGAGATGCTCCATCAGCCCTGGAGGTGTCCACTAGGGCACAGCCCAGCCACTTCTAGGGCCCCGGTCACGATGGCAGCTATGGTTCTGTTCGCTGCCGGATTCCACCCCGGCAGGCTCCCACAGCTCCCTGAAGCCTGCCATGGAAACCTCGATGATTCATGCTCTTGAAACACCATCTGGGATGGGGATACAGCGAAGTGCTGCGCGTGAGGGGGCGCCGGGCTTAGTCCCTGACAGCTGGGAGCGGCTCTCCAAGATTCACTGGCAAAAGAATACCCCAACACACAGGCAGTCTCACACACACACACACACACACACACACACACACACCATACAACCAACAAATTGGCCAGGCCAGCTGGTACCGCTCCCAGCAGCTAGACTTGCTCTGTTCCGAGATCCACGTCTGTGCCTGCTGGGGGCTGCCCCGTGTCTGTAGTGCCTGTGCTGAGCTGGGGACATGGGCTGCCACCTGGGAAACAGCAGAGTGTCCTACTCTGGCAGAGGTGGGTAGCAGGGTCCTGGCCCCACAGAAGCTGAACTCTGGGACCCACATCTGGGTTCGAGGTGCAGGGGAGGGGAGGGACGGATTCAGCATGAATATCCTCATGGCAGCAGAGCCCAGTGCCAGGTGGCGGTGAGAGCGGGCCCTGGCTGTGCCATGAGGGCGGCTGGCATTCTGGCCACCCAGGCTCTGTCTCCCTAGCAGCGGAGGTTCCCACCCCACCTCCTACCTGCAAGGTGACAGTCTCGGGGTGACCACAGGCTACAGCTCCCAGGACACCTCGTGGCTTCCCAATTCCCGGCCTGCAGGTGAGGCTGAAGGGGATGTGGACAGCCCCACCCGTGGTCCAGGACGTGCTTTTCCCTTCCTCTGGGGTCTCGCAGCACCCTCGTGGCACCGAGAGGCCTCTGTGCTCTCCTGAGATGAGCTTCGCAGCTCCACAACTGCCACCAACTCACTGTGGCCACTCCTTGACCACCAAGGGCCCGGCCCCAGCTCCCTGCAGGGTGTTCCTGCCCTGCTTCCCAGACCTCATGGGGGTAGGGAGTATGGCCCCACACCCAAGGAGCCGGTCCCAAGTGTGACCCGAAGGGGTAGAGACGGAGACGTGGACCCTCACCCCCCCAGCGAGCGCCTGGCTCGTTCCCGGTGTTTATTTCACGGCTGGCCAGCTCCACTCGCCTCCAGATTAATCACCTGCTATCACATCAGACCCCTCAGCATTAGATTTCATCTACCATTATTTCAACAATATTGATAAACGGATTATATGCAAACAGCCACATCACTGCTGCCGAGGGGCTTTAGGGATGAAAAATGACTCCTTCGCTTCTCACTTCTGCACTGGGGGCCTTAAATATTTCAGCATTAATCTGCCGGCAGGAGCGGAAGCCATGTGTCGCCTCTGGAGGCCCTTGGGCTGGGGGTGGTGGGGGGTGGACGGGTAGGGGCCCAGTGCCCTGCTGACTCCGGCCGCCTGACAAGTTTCTGAGAGCCACGGGCTTCCAGGCAGACCCCCAAAGCTTCCCACCAGCAGGAAGAAAAGTACAGCCGAGGGCACCCCAATTCTGGGCCTCACCCCAGTCCTCCTGGAAGTGTCAATAATACCTCCAGCACAACAAATATGAAGGTCTAGCATCCGCGCCAGAGTGCGGGGGGGGGGGGTGGGGGTGGGAGATGATCTCCCACACACCCCCAGCCCCCCATGGAACATCCTCTGGGTCAGGCAGATGAAATCATAAATTTATAATACAACATTACTTCAATTTTCCTCTTCATTTACTGCTCTGCAGCCGAGCTCTGCTCCAGCGGCTCTCGGCCCTGGCCACGCGGGGGAAATTGGCTGGCTGCATATCAATAGCACATTACAGCAGCCCCGTGCGGCCACACCATCAAGCCACATTACCGAGAGATGCCCCAGCTACCGTGCGCATTAGCAGCTGGGCCCCGCCTGCCCGGCCACTGCACAATTTATCTGCTCCAGTACTCGGGACGGCTGATCAATCCCATAGTCATTATCTCTTGTCACCAAAGGAAAAGAAAAAAAAAATGAAGGCTTCTGGCTGGATGGCTACCTTTCTCGTTGAGAAGCTTTCCACGGTGGCTGGGGAGAGAAATACCGAGATCGACAACAGAATTGCAATCCTCCAGCCGGCCTCCCTCCCGGGCTAGTAACCTGGGCGGGCGGGGTGCTGAAAATCGTGGTTCTCATCTCTGCTCCAGACCCAGGAGGTGTCTGCTTTCTGGTAAGGAACTTGACTCTCCTTTCAGAGTCACTGAGAAGTGCTCGCTTCTGCTTTAAAGAGGTGCAGCAGGGCTGTTTATCCAGCACACTGCTGGGTGGGATGGATCGGCTGCACGAGACAGCAAGCACACACGCAAACACAGCATGAACACATGCCCAGGCTGTGAGGCCAAGGCTCTCAATCAGGGGGCTCGGCCCCCAGTCACAGACAAGAAGTGACAGGGGCTCCTTCAGGCCTCTGCTGTCCCAGTTTCAATTTACTTCTATTTAAATGAGAAATAACAACAAATTTTAGTTTCTTGGGATGGGGTGGGGTGCTCCCTTAAAATGCTCATGCCTGTGGGCACCATGGAGGGAGGTGCAGAGAGCGGACCATTAGGCTGCCCTGGGAAGGTCTACCGACTCTCTGTGTGCTCCCAGAAGAAAATCAGAGAGCTGAATTTTGGAATTCCTCTGACCACCAGGAAGAAGCTGAAGTCCAGGAGAACCCCTGGGCAATGAAAACAATAAATATTTGGGGGGGACAGACAACCTCCTAGCTGAAGACACAAATGAACCTAGACAAGTGGCTCTACAGGCCAGCCAGCGCCTTGGGGTCTCCCACCAGGGTCCGCGGGCCAATGCCAGCAGAGCCTTTCTGCCATCACACCTGAGGGCCAAATGGAGGGAAAACATGATCAGGGGGTCCCAGGGTGCCTGGGCACAGACCACAACAAGAGGGTCTGGCTCTCAGGGCTTCCTGCCTCTGGCCTGCCGGGCTACTGCCTTTCTTACTTTTTTTTTTTTAAAGGCCTGAACACTGAGATATTTATTTCTCTACCACTGGTATCAAGCATGCTAAATAGCGGGTGCTCAGTGAGGTCATAAGAGTTAAAGGCTGAGGGATTATGTGGCCGAGAGCAGAGAAGGCCAAGCGGAATCAGATAGATCAGCTGTAATCATGTGTTTGCTTTTATTAAGGCCACTTTCATTAGGAAAAACCAACAGGATGCTCGTGCATTGAGCCGGTAGTGGAGGGGCCCCTCTCTGCTGCTGCGGGCAGAGACGAACAGAGTCTGAGCCCATACTGGGACCTCTCCCAAAGGTCTCTGTGAGTTCGGTCGTGTCCGCTCGAAGGCAGGGGTCTGTGGGTTGACCCCTCCCCTTTGCTCCTAATTTTTTTTTTTTCTTTATGGATCACATCTGGCAATGCTCAGGGGTTACTCCTGGCTCATGCACTCAGGAATTACTCCTGACAGTGCTTGGTGGTCCATATGGGATGCTGGATATTGAACCCAGGTCAGCCATGTGCAAGGCAAACGCCCTACCCGTTGTGCTATCACTCCAGCCCCCTAATTTTTTTGCTGTTGTTGTTTGGAAGGGAAACGGAGGTATGGATCATACCCAGTGGTGGTCCCGGGGCAGTGCTCCAGGGACCATATGTGGTACCAGGGATTGAACTGGGGTTGGCCATGTGCAAAGTAAGCCTTACCCCTCTGTGTGCTCTCTTTGGCCCCAAGCTCCTACATTCTTTCTTGGCAATTCCTCCACTGCCCACTGTTCCATGATGGTGTCTGAGGCTGTAAAGACTGAAAGGAGGGTCATGCCAGTGTGTCTGCCCCTCGGGAGAGGTGAGGAATGCCCAGGGCTCCTGGCACTCATCAGCCTTCCTCTGACCAGACCTTCTGAAGTATGGAGGAATCCTTTTGGAGAACGTTTAAAAATGAGCTCCGCAAGCTGGAAAGACAGCTCAAAGGGCTGAGCGCTTGGGAGGTTTGAGCTTGATTCCCAGCACTGTCGGGAGTGACCCCAACACTGCTGGTTGTGGCCGAAAAACTAAATAGAAAAATCCACCCCCGCTTTCCAAGTTACGTCCAGAACGGGTGTCTGTTGTGGCACGCTGAGACCTGAGACCATCTCCTCCCTCACATCCTCACTGAGGACAGTAGAGCAAGACCCCGAGAGTGTGCCACAAACACTCCAGAAGGATGGGGCTGGTGCAGCGGTCCAGAGGGGAGGGCATTTGCCTTGCACGCAGCTGACCCAGGTTTGTTCCCTGGCACCCCACAGGGTCCCCTGAGCACCACCAGGAGTAACTGCTGAGTCTAGAGCAAGGAGTAAGCCCCGAGCATTGCCAGATGTGACCCCCAAAGGAAAAAACAACCCACAAACACGCATGGAAGGAAAAAAGGCAAAAGTTTTAGCTACTTAGGGTCTCTTCATAAAAACCATGACCATCACTTATATGTTTCTGTTCTTCCAATGGTGGAAGTTCAAGTCACTAAAACCTCATCTCAATGTATTCATTCATGAATTTTTTCAAGGACATTTTCCTGCATGACTCAAGTTCAGTGGCTAAACTGGACATGGTGGCAAGGGTAGGGAAGCTGATCACTGCTCCCTGGATGGACTGGTGGCCCTGGGACCTGAAGGGAGCAGGCCAGGCCACTGTACCCGCCGATGCCACCCCTTTCTAGTGAAACAGGAAGGGCTTCGGTCACAGGCTCAGAGAGCGCCAGGCTATGCCAGTGGGCAAACACAGAAGGCAGCCCTGGACATTTCTGGTAGAGGCACATCCCAGAAGTCTTTGCAAGACTCTGCCAGGCTGGGAGGAAGCAGCTCAACCAGACTGTGAGATGTGTTTGCTCCTGGGCGTGGCGTCTGACTTCGGCTGTGCTGGTTCCTGGCTGGGGGTTCATTAGGAGCCTCTCCAGAGCTGACAAGGAGCCTCAGCACTGTGGCTGGGAATTCAGGAGGGCCAATTCAGTACAGGATCTCGCCTAAATAAAGGTGGTGACTCGAGGATAACCCGACTTCTTGACTGAGGGAGAGATTGCAGCTGCAGGAGCAAGCCACATACCTATGCTTCTAGCTATGCTCTCAGCCACAGAGAGGTGGGGGGGACCCCAAAGGGTAAGAGTGTCAGAAACTAGTGCAGGGTTCCCAGTGCCAAATGAAGAGCAGCTTCCAGATTGAGCACATATAACT
Organism: Sorex fumeus; assembly: GCF_029834395.1. Lineage (NCBI taxonomy): Eukaryota > Metazoa > Chordata > Mammalia > Eulipotyphla > Soricidae > Sorex > Sorex fumeus. Next base: position 62,131,350 of record NW_026606120.1, read on the forward strand.
AAAGTTGCTGATAGGAAGACACACACATTCTCCCCCGTCCCTGCCCCATTTTAATGTCTCTGGAAGTGGGACCCATTCCACAGTCAATGTGATAAAAAGGCACCAGCTCCATTATTAACAGCATGTATTTTTTTCCGTTATGAATGCGAGATGCACCGAGATGCTTTTCACCAGCCAACACAGCTTAGACTGGACAAAACACTTGCTTAGTCCCATATGGTTCTGTTCATCTTCAATGACCTCAAGAGGTGAGGTCACCTAAGGATAGGGAATGAGAGGAAGGAGGGTCACCATCCTCACCTATGGATGGGGAATAGGAGGAAGTGAGGTCACCATCCTCACATAAGGATGGAGAATGGGAAGAAGTGAGGTTATCATCCTCCCCTATGAATGGAAAATAAGAAGTGAGGGTATCCTTCTCATCTACTGATGGGGAATGGGAGGCCAGGACAGCTGTGCCCTGACGCAAGTCACATGCCCATGGGCTAGGAGACCCATCTTCAGATTCCAGTATTTCCCTGGATTACAGATCCAGCTTGGTGGAAGGGGGCAGGGGTCACCCATCAACTCCATCCAGAGGTTTCTCGGCTTTGCCAAGCCCCTCTGAGGGAGCAAAAGTCAATGCAACAGAGGCTGGAGCAGTAACACAGTGGGTAGGGCATTTGCCTTGCACGAGGCCAACCCGGGTTCGATACCCAGCATCCCATATGGTCCCCTGAGCGCAGAGCCAGGAGTAACCCCTATGCATTGCCAGGTGTGACCCAAAAAGAAAAAAAAAGTCAATGCAACAATGGCAGGGATGGAGAAATCAGCACTCGGGGATAAGAAACAACCACTAGGACTGGGGAGCACGCGGTGGGGGGCACAAGGACTTCTTTGAGGCAGGAGGAAGACAGACCTGGAAATAGGTGGGCTGGGGAAAGAGCTGAGAGAAGGATCGAGTCTCTGACCTGCCTCACAGACCCTTGCCCTGGGGAGCAGGAAGCAGTTTGAAGGTGGCCAAGAAGCATAGAGTACCCCCAGATCCAGTCCCAAAGCTGGCACTCCTTCTCCTCACTCGTGACTTGCCTTGCCTACTCCCACCCAGGACCCTCGATTCCCAGCTGCTCCTGTCTGGCTCGCCTGTGGTGGACCCACCTCTCCCCTCTCAGCTGAAATGTGGTTTCCCCTGGGAGGTGCTCCCCGGGCTCCCCACACTAGTTTCTGCCACTTGTTCTGGGGTGTTCTCTCTTGGAGCACCCCTGGTGGGGCTCAGAGAACAGTTAGTAGTGTGGGGGATGGAACCAGGTACAAGGCAGATGTCTTACCCCTGTACTATGTATCTGGCCACTAAACAAGTGTCTTCTATACAGTTGAACAGGAAATATTTCTTATTGATTTGTAGAAAGATTTTTCTAATAACTACACTTGGGATAGACGTGCATTTAGTTCATGTGTTTCAACTTTATCTACCGATAGATGCATTCCTATTTACCAGGTTATTTGAATTATTGTAGCTTTGTGCTATGTTCTGATGATTAGTCAAATTCTTTTCTTGTTACTCTATGGAAAAACATTTTCCTATTTATGCCCATGTATTTCTTCTTCCAGCGTAGTTTCAGAAACATTTACTCCATTTTTAAAGAATTACAATAGGGTTTTTCTTTGAAACTCCCGTGAGACTAAAATTTAATTGGAAAAGTAACGACTTGGCCATTTCTAGTATTTTCACAGAGCGCTCCATTTTTAAAAAGTTCCTCAAAATAACTTTCCCTTTATTTCCTCAAAATAAATTTCCCCAGACAAATAGATACATTCTTTTAGAGAATCATGAGACCAAGAAAAGTTTTATCAATTTAAAACTAAGCCAAGAAGATTTAAGCAGCAGCAAATCTGCAAAGACATAAAGAGCTTATCAAACAATATAGGCGAGCAACTCTTAGTCAAACCAAATGAAAACCCATTAAAACTAGACAGATCATGTGCCTGAATGGAATTTTACCATTAACTACCATTTATCCCATTTAATTAGTATTTTCCCGACACACAATAACTTGCACTAAAATACCGTTCTCTCGCCTTGAAATTTCTAATTATTGTTGCGACCCACGCCATTACGCTTCTCCACTGCTTTCTCCATCTTTCATGCCATTTAAGCGGCAAGATTTTCAATTATCTACGCAGGACGGACAGAGATACCTTTAAGGAAGGGGCATGATATGCAACTCAATTTCTCTAAAAGCCAGGAGAGATCATTTTTCGTCAGAACAAACACACTTTGTCTTTTATCATTTTTTTTTTGCAAATAAAGAGTAAAACAGGCTATTTAAAACATCCATTTAAATGCAAATTTTGATATCCCAAGAGAAAAATGCTAATCATTTAAATAGACAGAATTATCACCCACCCTCACCACAAGCCTTCCTCACTAGTTCTAGAAAACAGTGTGTCAGTTCATAGAAGTTGGACTGAGCCAGTCCTAGGTTTCTAACTCCTATCAACAGAAACTGAGGCAGAGAGAGGGATTTTTCGCCTTTTGAAAAAGAAAGTAGAAGGAAAAAATATGAAATACCTGCTCTAAGCAAGAGTTGAAATGATTTCATCCTCCGTCTATTATCTATCCATCCACTGTCCGTCCATCCGTCCATCCATCCATCCATCCATCCATCCATCCATCCATCCATCCATATCCGTTCACCCACCATCCACCTCTCATTCACTCACCCACCCAATAACCATTCATTCATCTCATTATCTATTCATCCATCCATCTCATTTTCTATTCATCCATCATCCATCATCTGCCCATCCATGTCTCTGCTCAATGGTCACAGGTGTTTTGCAAGGAAGAGTAATTCATCCTCAACTGAAGATGAGAAACTGAGGCTCACCTCGGTGTGCCCACCTGTAGGCAACCCACCGAGGGTACAGGCCTCTTCGCCCCCAGACCACGGTGATTCTGCTGGTCCCCCAGAGTCCCACCCAGACTCACCCAGCATCCCCATGCCAAGCATGAATGCGTCCATGGTGTAAGGCAGTCCCCGGGCCCGGCCTCTTGTCCCAGGTGGGAACATGACTTCCTTCGGCTGAGCTTTCTTACATTCTACCTGTTAAACAGAAAGGTGAACAAATGAGATGCAAATGAATTCCACGTAAATGTCAAATGCAGAACCGATCTGGTTACGAGCGGAGTTATTTTTAGCCTCGCGCCTTACTCACTGTAAAAATAGCCTTGCCGAGTAAATGGCCTGCAAAATAAATATTTAAGAAAACACACCGCTTGTGTAAATCCTGCTTTGGAAAAAAACCTACAAGGATGAAATTGGGCTGGGGTGGGGGGAGGGGGGGCGGGAGTCAGGCGAAGGCGGGCCGCGTGGCGTTCGAGCTCAGATGGAAGCTTGGGGACAGAAGGCATGAGAGTGATGGAGGCCGCCGAGAGCTGCTGGCTGTATCTGTGAACAAACACAATAGCACGTGAGTAATCCCTCATGACGGGCTGGCCTTGTCACATGCTCCCGAATGCCACTCCGGCTCCTCTGGGTCTGTGAAGTCTGCTGGCCATCTGACGCGACCTCATTCGTAGTCACAGATGGACCAGCAGGCCTTAGCTCCAAGACTCAGGAGAGGAAACTGAGCATCAGAAGGTTTGTGAAACTTGCTGCAAGCTGGCAGGTGCAGGCTAGAAGCTGGAGGTTCAAAAGCCCTGGGTTGGCAAAGGCACCACTAATGCACTGAGCAGGAAAGCAAAGGTCTCCGTGCTTGGCAGCTATGTCTTCAAGGGGCAGCTATAGTTTTCTTTTCTGTTTGCTTGCTGCCTTCCCCACCATCCTGCCACTTCTTTATCATTTTTCAAAAGTTGCTTATTTTACAGGTGTTTATTTGGGGGGGAAGGTGTTGGGGGCAGGGACACACTTGCAATGTTCAAGGGTCACTCCTGGCAGTGATTGGGGGACCATATGGGCTGCCAAGGATGGAACCTGGGTTGGCTGTGTGCGAGGCAAGTGCCTTGCCCGCTGTACTATTACTCCAGTTCCTTATTTTACAGTCTTAACTTTATCATTAAGTTATAGTTTTCCCCCAAGCCCTAGGGGGAAATGCCCACTGAGGCACCTATGCTGTTTTGACCCGCCTTCCTTCTGCAGTGCTCTGCGCTGCCTTGCTTTTAGCAGGGAGAGAAACTTCCCCAGCTGTTTAGGCAGGAATCTGGCCATCACCGCTAGAGCTGAGGTTGAGGGGAGAGGCACGGCTCAGTGAGATTGTACCAGAGTTTGGGCCCAGAGGGTGCAGAGGACGCATGTCCACGCGGGTCGGCAGCTGCGGAGGGCTTCACACAATGCCCACTGCCCTCAGAGGGCCACAGGAAGGAGGAGGAGCGTGCAGTGTTGTTTCCAAAGGGACGAGCAGCTGGAAGAGGGGGCTGCGGGGCTGATTGTGGAGACGGTCTCATCCCAAAGACTCCGATGAGGAAGATGCTCGTGCTCAGGGCTCGGGGGAGGCTTTAATCACCTAAAAATTTAACTTTTCTTTCTTCAAAGGCACCAGCGAACAGGAGTTACTCTTGCTCTTTGCAGTGTGATAAATAGGCATTAAAAAAAAAACACCAAACAAACAACTTAAGGACAACATGGTTCAGACTTCATGACTGGTGTGTGGGATGAGAAGAGTTTGCACAGGCGGAGAGCTATGGGCACCCCAAAGAGGAATGGACGAAGAACAAGAGGAGGTGGCTCTTGAATGACTCACAAAGAAACACCCCCACATGAGTCCCATCTTTGGTCTATCGGGCTGGCTGTGACAAGAGAGTTGGTGGGAAGACGGGTGATGGAGGTAGGGAGAAAACGCCATGCTCTCGGGCAGCCACTTTCACAGGCTAGCAAAAGCCATAAAGGCACAAACAAGGCCTTCATTTACCGATCCCACCTGTAGGCATTTACCCGGTGACAAGGCCTGGACAAGCCTATTCACCAAAAATATGAAATCTGAGTTCCGGGCTAGAGCGACAGCATAGCAGCAGGGCGTTTGCCTTGCACGCAGCCAACATGGCCAACTCAAGTTCGATTCCTCCGCCCCTCTCGGAGAGCCCGGCAAGCTACCGAGAGTATCTCGCCCACACAGCCCGCACAGCAGAGCCTGGCAAGCTACCGTGATGTATTCGATATGCCAAACACAATAACAACAAAGTCTTACAATGGAGACATTACTGGGACCGCTGGAGAAAATTGATGAACAATGGGAGGATAGCGATAGTGAGTTTGAAAACCACTAAAGGATCTAGGGACATGCTCGCCTTTCAGAGGAGAGAGCGAAGCCCCGAGCTGGATCCCTGGCTCTGGCCTGCGTCACTCATCACTGGGCATCGATGCCTGGTACCACCGCCCTTGCCCCTTCCCACAGCAACAGCAGAAAAGGAGAGCCGATACTGTAAATCCCAAACCGTGGTTCCCCCCTGCTGCTCCGCACAAGGTCATCATGGCTTCTCCGTGAGCGAGGCCTGCCATGGGCCGCGTGGCAATCATCTCTACTGACCAACAAGACACGAATGCAGAGCCAATCACGTGTCCAAGCACAGGGAGGGGCTCGGACGGCGTCTGGTTCACCTGTGTGGACAGAGAACTTCGACGGAAACGGACCCTGGACAGACACACCACCGGTTTCAGGCAGCCCGCAGTCCCCAGGGATCCAGGATGGTCGGGCTCCCCTGACTGCAGAAAAGGAACAGAGCAGATGACGGTGACCGTGGAAATGGAACAAGTGCGCCTCTCACACAGAAAGGAAGCTCCCCAAATTCAGACTGACCACAACGGCAAGCTGCCTGCTTGCCCGTCTGCCCTGCCAGGTTTGTTGCTGCCTGGAGCATAGGTGGGGCCACCAAGAGGAGGAGACGGAGACACAGGTTAAAAAGGGAGAGAACTGGGGCTGGAGTGATAGCATAGTGGGTAAGGCGTTTGTCTTGCACGCAGCTGACCCAAGTTCGATTCCCAGCATCCCATATGGTCCCCCGAGCACCGCCAGGAGTAATTCCTGAGTGCAGAGCCAGGAGTAACCCCTGAGTGTCGCCGGGTGTGACCCAAAAAAGGAAAAAAAAAAAGAAAGAGAACTGGGTCCTCAAGCTCGCAAGCTCTGCAGTGTCCTGGGGTGACACGTACCTGACTCCCCTAGACCCTGTTCGCCGACTCTGAGGACAGCAGCTGGAGAAGCCTCTCTGGCCCACAGGAGGCAGCCGGCGGGCCCAGCCCAGCCCCAGGACAGCTAAGCAGCTCGCTTCCCTACTAATGGCCCTATCGGTGACAATCTCGTGCATTGTCTTATGAAAACCTGCTGCCGGTTCCTAGGCAACCTGATCAACGAAATTTCAGGTTTATACAATTTTCATTTAGGGAACCATAAAGGTTAACTGACTGTAATGGGAGCGTTTTTAAACAAACCCACCTCTTCTTCCTGTCCCCAGAAGGCCGAGCCGCCCCCTTCCGCGTGGCTCTGTCATGGCAGCCGCTGTCGGGGGCTGTGTGAGTCCTGTTGCCCACCCACGGTGCTGGCCCCGAGTGGGCCCCCGAGGCCAGGGGCTGTCGCCTTGGTGCTCGGTGGGAAACCCTCCCCTGTCCGGGCACTTGAGTGAGGGATGGGACAAGGCCAAGGTGGCACCGGGGAGAGCCCAGCCTGGCCTGGAGGTTCCTTTCTCCTATCAGCTCTCAGAACAGCACGGCCCACTCACACACACAGCCGGTCTCTGTGCCAGGACTGCGGGGAGCAGGCACACCGCAGAGACAGAGGCAGAGCCCTGCCCTGCCTGTGCCCGGAGTCGGTGTGGTGGGGGAGGGGCTGAGCACAGCCTCCCCCATTGGATTGGCACAAGCCTCGCCTGCCCCACCCAGACCCTGACTTCCCTCGTCCCTTCGCCTGCTCCCCACAGAGCAAGAGTTGAACCAGTTGCTCCTCGGGCCACGGAGACACAGTGTGCTTAGATCAAGGACAGGCGCCTCCCGCCTTTACAAGAACAGGCTACGACCAGCTTGTTCTCTTCCCGTTACATCAAGGAGGGGAGGCATCACCTGTCTCCTGTCACCTCCCTAAGCCCCACCCCCCTCTCTACTCTCACCAGGCCCTGGGCAAGCCAGCGAACAGCCCGAGTGACAACCAGAACTCCAAGGAGGCACACGGTGAGGGGGAGGGATTGGGGGGGGGCTCTCTGCAGCTCTGAGCACGCACGCGGGCATCTGGTCACACACGTGACGTCCCAGTTAGCCACCGCTGTGCGGCAAACAGCTCCCCGACTCGGCGGCTCCACACAGCCATCCGTCACTCTCAGTGCTCCGTGCTGGAGGGGCTTGGCGGGGCCCCGAGACAGCCTCCAGCCATCCCCCCGCTCTAAGACCTGTCCCGGACACTGGCTCTGTGCTCCTCCATGGTCCTGTCTCCTCACAGCAGCAGGCTGGGCTGCACCCCGAGAGGGCGTGGGCCATGCACCGCCAGCCCCCAGACTCCGAGGCAGCGGTGGGGGGGGGGGCTTCTCAGAGCTCACCCTGGGAGTCTCGGTGCGGTTTCCCGCTGCGCTCACTGGGCCGGCAGAGAGAGACTCGGTGAGGGAGGGAACGTGGAGAGGGGCTGGCCACAGGGGCCGCCCGTGGGATGCCACAGAGCAGACTTCCTCCCCTGGGGGTTGGCTGGCTAGCTGGGTTCTGGGGATGGAGGGTTCTGGAAGCACGAAGGTCCCCCACCCCAGCGTGCCCATGGACAGTCCCTGACCAGTGAGGGAACCACCCTGGCCAACAGATGCAAGATGCCGAGGACCCTCCTGGGATCAGCTGTTTGAGCACAGCTCCAGAGAATCTGATTCACGGCAGAAATGCTCCCTGACCTCCCTGCCCCCCGCAGTGCTCTGATGGGGCAGCCCCGGGTCGTGGGGAGGAGGCTGGAGTGTGAGGCCCACTGGACACCTCTGGGGTCCGGTCCTCGAGTCTCTCCTACCAGCAGTGCAGGACCCTTCCCTGTGCCTCCCGGGAATGCCCATGTGTATGCGAGATCTCTCAGATCTCTGCCTCCCTCTGAGCCCCCCACTCCCGGGCCGCGCGCGTGATGCCCACCCCCCCCCCCCCCCGAGGGAAGATGGGATTCGCTTTCTGGTGTCACGAGAAGTGGGTGGCCTCCGCCCGGGCAGCCCCTGCCGCAAGAAGGGGGATGCCACAGCCTGTTCAGACCTGCGTGAGCTGGGGTACTGGGTTTTTCCCACCATGCGCTGCCGAGGTCCCCTGCTGGAGTTTTAAGATTTCAAAAAAGGTGTGAAAATGGCACAAAGGACGCCCATATGATCTCCACCCTACCCAATTCACCTGCCACTTGTGATCCACGGGTCCTGTTTCCCCCTTCATCTATTTGGTGTGTTTCCTCCTGCCTGCTGGTCTCTGAGCGCCCCCCCCTTCCCCTCCCCCCCGTGGAGTGATGTGTCATGGAGAGCACCTGTCCTAGTGGGGATGTTCCTTCTGCCATGGACACAAGGTCTCCTACACGGCCATGTTGCAGCCCTTGGTCACAGGGCCTGAGACATCGAGAAGGGACTTGAATCCAGCTGCCCTGTCTCTGGGTGGCTGTGGACGCAATGACGTCCCTCACGGTGGGGACCACAGGCCAGCTTGATGGCTGAAGACCAGGCCAGCTGGACCCAACGGCAGGCGCGGCCGATGCCATGCCCGGGGCCGGAGTCAGGTCCTGGGCCAGACTTGCTTCCTGGCACAGAAGGTTCTGGACTTCTAGGGCAAGAGCAGGGGCTGCTCAGAGGCTGTCTCCCCGGGTCTCCTGCTTGCGGTCCTGGTTTCACACTCAGGATGAGGAAAGCAGTGTGGCTTCCCGAGACCCTTTCCCAGCTTCCTCTCTGACCCGTGTGGGATCCTCTGGAATCAATGCAGCCTTGGTGGCATGGCGGGGGGCTACTGGGGGAGTGAAGGGGAGGGGTGCTGCTTTCAAGGATCAGCCCTTTTCTGTTCCCAGAGGCCAAGCCAGACCCGCTGCCGGGCAGTACAGGGCTCAGAGGGGCCACAGGCCTGGGCTACAGAGAGGAGGGTGTCCTTGAGATTCCACGGAGGGGTCCCGGCCTGCAGTGGAGCCCCTGGAAAGAGGCCTGACCCAGGTCTGCATCTCCTCCGCTCACCCTTGTCCCTTACACATACCAGGCTCTGGGATTCCGGACTCCAGGCCGGGCCACCCTGACCGCCTCCTGCTGCTGTTGGTCTGCGTCCTCCTGAGAGGACACGCAGGGGGCCTCGCCCAGGGCTCCTCCTTGCAGCCTCGCAGTCGCCCAGAGCGTGTTGACATGGCGGAGGGGTGCCTGCACCCCCAAATCTCCCGAGGTTCCCAGCGGCCAGGAAGCAGCCTTCCTCCTGCCCGCTGCTCCCACTGTCCATCTGGCCCCCCACAGGCTTTCTGGATGCTTCCAGGAGCCCTCGGGGGCCCCCTGGCCAGATGCAGAGGGGGACGCACCTGAAGCAACGCGAGGTGCTGTCTGGCCAGGAATCCTTGCAGAATGGGAGTGGGTGGGAGTGGCGGGGGGCCCCGCCGGGACCATCCCCGGCTCCTGACACATCATAGCTGTTGCCAGGCAGGGCCCTTGGAGCCAGCCTCAGGCACCAGGAGCTGATGAGAGAGAGGGGAGCACTGAGCCCAGAGCGGGCAGGGACCCTGGGTGCTCCCCACAGCAGGGTCCAGCTCCGGCCTCCGCCACACGTCCCAGGTCTTGCGTCCTTCCACTGAGTGGCCCTTCTGATCCACCATGGTGTGAGGACCACACGGGGGCAGGGCTGCTGAGGGCTAGGCCGGGGCCATCCTCACAGGGTGCTCGGTAAGGGGTGATCACACCCACAAGTCCTGGCAGCCATGCTAGGAAACCTGCCCCCAGGCAGGGGAGGGGAGAGGAGAGTGCCCCCCCACCCCACACCTGGCACAGCCACCCACACAGCACCTCAGGGCCCGGGCACGTGCACTGCTGGGCATGCAGGGACCAGAGAGCAAGTGGCTTAAACCCACCGTTTCTGGCTCCTCCCAGCATGGTGTCCATGGGCAGAGCCTGGCAGGGCCTGGTGGGAGAGCCCCAAGGGCGGGGTATCACCTCTGGCCCCTCACAAATGCAGCTGGGAAAGGGCTGCTTGAGAGGCACACCCCTCAGGCCAGGAAGACACCTGCCTCCAGGCCGTGCGGGTGCAGGGGGGAGCCCGGAGTCCTGTAGGCTAGGGGCTGGGAGGAGGGACACACTGCTGAGCCCCGCCTTCTGCCCAGCCAGCTCATACCCTCCTCATCTGCACAGAAGCACACTGTGAACTGTGTGCATACAATCACACACACAGCCTCACTCGGCAAACTACTGTGTACACACACACTCACACTGTGAGTCATATAAACACAACCATACACACTCACATAGAGAACTGTGCACACACACATACTCACACCTAAATCATATAACCAACCACACACACACAGTGAATCATATAAACACAACCATACACACTCATACCATGAATCATATAAACACAACCCCACACACTCACACCATGAATCATATCAACACAACCACATGCACATGCTCACACAGTAAACTGTGTGCGTACACACACATGCACACCACACAATGAATCATATAAACACAACCACACACACACTCACATAGAGAATTGTGTGCACACATACACGCACTCACACAGTGAACCATACACACACAACCACACACATGCTGACACAGAGAACTGTGCACATACACTCACACAGTGAATCATATAAACACAACCACACATACATGTTCACATAGAGGACTGTGCACACACACTCACACGGTGAATCATATTCACACAACCACACATACATGTTCACATAGAGGACTGTGCACACACACTCACACGGTGAATCATATTCACACAACCACACATACACTCACACAGCAAACCATGTGCACACAACCACACACACACACACACTCACACAGTGAACCCTATGCACACAGCTACACGGGGACTGCCCGATGCTCCCTCAGTGATGGCCCCTTCTCAGCACCCTCTCTGGACTGAAGGAGCTGTTTCCCCCGGCGGGGAGATGCAGTGGCACTGACGCCAGGCCACTTGGGCTGTTTTCCATGCAGGCACAGTGTCCCCTGCCCCACCCTCCCGGGCCCGGGTGCAGATGAGGCTCCTGCCACCGCCAGGACGCCATCACCGCTGTCTCCTCTGCTCAGTGTTCCGTGAATATCAGGCGGGCGCCGTGCAGGGGGAGGGCTGGGCGCTGAGAGCATGTGGTGGTGGGGGGGGGTCCCTGGGAAGGCGTGGGAGAGCAGGCGGCCTGGACGCCCAGATCCCACCCTTTCCAGTGCCACATGCTGGCTCCAGGCTGGGCCCGCCTCTCAGGGCCTCAGTTTCCTCCCATCACGCTGGGGGAGAGCGGCGCAAGCCCCTCAGGACAGGGGACCCGCCACCCTCCTCTCCTCACAGGCTGGCCACCTCCTCTGCACATCTGTGCCCTCTGCCATCCCCCAGCTGGCACCCCGCCCCGGCACGTGGCCGCCCCCACCTGCTGCAGGTAGAGCCCAGCGTTCTGCTCCGTCAGCAGAGGTGCACCGGGGAGCCTCCCGCCGCTCTATTTGGGGAAAGAGCTGAGGCTGGCACGCAGCTGTTCTCCTTCCCCTTCCCGGGAAGCTGCAAGGGCACGTCAAAGTGAAACGGAGAACGCAGCTCAGCCCACTCCTGCCTGGGCGCGGCGGACCCGCACAGACACCCCCCCCCCCCTCACTCTGCCACTGAAAAGACAGAGGACACCAGGGCAGGGGCTGGGAGGGGCGGAGATGGACCCCAGGAAAGGGCACCTCCCAGCCACCAGGGTGGGCTGTCTGCCAACAGGGATGGGGGGTGGGTGGTGGGTGGGAGGGGCCTGGCTGGAGGTGAGAGGAGGACAAGAGCCACCAGCACTCAGGAGCCAGGTGGGGGGGGGGAGGGGGAGAGGACACACACACACACACACACACACACACACACACCTTGCTGTGGGTCACAGAGCCGCCAGGATCGACCCCCGGCCGCCCGCCTCCTCTGCCCGTCTCCCGTGCCCAGAGCGGGTGTGGGGGTGGTCCCCTCCCCCCCCCGCACCCACGTAAACACCAGATCCATCTATTCTGTGCCTCTCCGGCATTTCCTTTTTTGCCTTCACCCTGCCTGTTTAATATTGCATTTGACATTCTCATTTTATAAATGGTAACAGAAGCAGAATGGATGGCTAAAATTAGCTTACGAGTGAGAAGGACTCTACACACAGGGGGGTGAGCACAGGCCCGGTTAATTCCACCCACCGCGCCCCCGCCCCCTCCCAGGGCTCCCCCACAGCTCTGGGGCCCTGGGAGGAAAGAACCGCCTGAGGGAAGGGCCAGGGGGTGCTACTGGGCACCCCACAGGGGTCGGGGGTCACTGGGGCACCCTGCAGACATAGCACCCCATTCTATCCGGGGATGGCAGGGGCTCTGGTGGTGGCCTGGTCAGCACTGCAGCCCTGAGCCCCACCCACAACTGTCTTCTTCTCTCTCCCTCTGGGGGTCCACCCCCTGGGCATGCTCAGATTTTGCCCTTAGAAGTGGACTTTCTGGAACTTTCTCTGAGGAGTCTACCAGCTCCCCTGGGGCCAAGATGCTGTTCCGTGGGAGCACCCCTGGCCCTGCACTCACCTGTCCTGGGCCGTCTTACCTTGTGATGAGACAGAGGCTCAGTAAGAGCAACCTACAGTGAGGACAGTAAGGGCAGCAATGATCCAAGAACTCCCGGCTCTGATGGCTGCGACCCGTCCCCAGCCCCAAGTCCCACCCTGCACCCTACCTCGAGGCTACTGCTGCCTCTCTCTGCCAGGCTAACACAGGGACCAGAGCCCAGGGGACAAGGGAAAGGCCCAAGGACACAGCGCAGCAATGAGGAGCTCTTTGTTCATGGTACCCTCTGCCAGGAAGGCCTCTTGGGTCAACTGACTCTTGTGCTAACCATTCTCAGACCCACCCTGCCAGGAGTGTCCCTAACGATGCAGGCGTGGAAACTCTGCAGGCTGTCACTGCAGCCCTTGCCCAGGCTATACCTCTGGTTGGTGAAAGGCTCAGAACTGAACCTGGGCCTGGGTGCCTCCTCAGCTCGTTCCCTCCCCTCCCCTCTCCCCTGTTCCTTTCCTCTCCCCTCCCCTCCTCTTCTCCTCTCCCCAGAGGGTAAGACTACACTCTACTTCCCAGTTCACGACCGGGCAACTGTCCTAAATCCACTCACTTTAAATAAGAAGTGGGGTCCTGCCAAGGAACCCCAGAACAATCCTCACACAACACTAATGGAGACTCTTCCTTACAATCAGCAGTCACATGAACCCCGACTTTCCTGGGCTGAGGTCCCCGCTGGGCAGTGAGGCATAAAGGGAAAAGCCCGAGGTTCGACCTCGAGGACTCCACAGTTCGAGCCCTGGGTCTGCCTGTCAGAGGGAGTGAGGGTAGAGCCCCCTCCCTTCACCAGTCTGAGCCCTGGCGTCAGTGACAGGACCCCCCACACCCCATCCCCATTAGCGCCTTCAGGCCACACCCATTGTCCCCAGTGAGCTGCAGGCCAGCTCCAGCCTCTGCCTGCATTTCTGTCTCCTTCTGCAGCTGCCCCTGCTGGGGCGGCTTCAGTCAGGGCATAGACATGGCCGGAAGCACTGTTAGCTGTGCTGGGGCTGGCAGGGTGGCAGAGAGGTCTCACATGGCCGCCTCGTGCCGAGGGTCACACATGCCTCCCTCTCCCACCCAGGAGAAGGCCCACACTCTGTCCGTCTAATGAACAAGGAGCAGCCCGGAGGAAAGCCACCGGACACCCTCTCTCCAGGTACACGGTCTGTCTCCGCCTGGGTGGAAGAAAAGTGGGGAACGGGAATGGAGACGGACAGCCCCGAGGGCCGGAGTGTGTCTGACCCCTGGCACCACATGGTCCCCCGAGCACCGAGCCAGGACGAGCTCCGAAGCGCTGCCAGGCAGGTGTGAGCCAATAACAACAAGAAAACGCTACTTGACTGTAGGTTCATGGCCCAGCTCAGACACCCTCCCCCACACGGTCCCTTTGGAGTGGACATGCTCTGCGGCTGGTCATTCCAAAGCGGTGACCCCCACCTCTCCAGGGCCAGCAGCAGCCTCAGGTGGAAGAAGGGGGGACACAGAGAAGACAAATTTCCAGGGATACAGAGATTTCTTTTCCTGCAAAGGGGGCAGCAGACCTGAGCCTCAGTTTCCCTGCAGGAACTGAGAGGAGAGTGAGCTCTTAGCCTGGTAGGCACCGCAGCCCCATCTCCAAGCTGGACACAGTGAAGGGACGCATGCAGGCCTGCTGTCCACCAGACACTGCCAGGATGGAGGCTGGCAAAAGTGACCACTGAGGCGGGTGCTGGAGGCAGCTTCCCGCGAAGTCCTGTCTCTCATGTTTTACACAGAATACGCAGGGATGCACAGAGTCGGGGGCAGTGCCAGCACTGGCCAGAGGGGCCTTGTGTCACTCCCCACGCTTATCTCCCTGGCACCATTTTAATGCCTGAGCTGACGCCGTCAACTGACGGCACACGCAAAGAAGCCGCATTCTCATTTCAGACGCGCAGGATGACTAGGAACAATATGAACAATATTATTTTAGTGCCCTGGGAAAAAATTAGCAAGTCAAATATTGAATCAGGCCTGTAGCACCACATGCTAAGCAGATTGCTTTGATCTTATCCACACTAAAAGCTCTATTATTGAATTTAAAGTCGGTGAACACATATCAGACCAATATACAATGCATAGCCGAGCCCATGCTTCGGGAGCAAGGAAGGTTCTGACTAAAAAGGAAGAAAATATCCAAGTTGCCACCACGACGCCAAAGACAAATCATGCCTCCCGCTTCTCTCGGGGCCAGAGGCTCCAACCAGAATGCTTTTGACTCTCAACGACCTGCTGAGGTCTCAGAAACTCACTGACTCCGATTTTTCTGGAACAAGAAAGGGAATTCACGCCCCCCACACTTGGGTCTGCGGGCCCTGGAGACCTCACACTTGCGGCAGGCAGTATGGTGCCCTCTGGTGGCCATTTCTCCAGGCGTCTGACACCCCCCCCCCCACTCCCCACCCCATAAATGCTGGGGGACCGGACCTCCCTTCCTTTTGAGGCCAGAAAGAGGAGCTTTATACACACCCAGGGGATGGACAGAAGCAGCTGATGGCGAGCATAAAATGATTTAGCCGATGGCAAGGGGGGAGAATGCTAATCATCCAGCGGGGTCCAAAGAAAGAAGCGATTTGGGCGATAAACTTGCAATCTAGCATCTCTCCCTCACAGAGGCAAGAGCCAAAACCAGCAAACTCATCTCCGAAGCCAAGAGGTTGGCAAACAAACAGCCCACAGGCCGAGTCCGGGCCCCTGCCCGCTTCTGTCCTGCCAAGATGGTGGTTTTTTTTCCCCAACATTTTGAAATGGCATCAGTAAGTAAATAAAAACATCTTTGCACAAGCCTTTGGGCCGTGGACTTGCCCGCACGGCTGACATGGGAGACGATTGTTTGGCTGTTTACAGACAGAGTCTGTCTGCTGGGGCCTGGGGCCCGGGACTTGCCGCTGTGTCCATGGTCCTGCAGGACGCCGGACACCAGGGGCTGTGGGGGGGCAGGCAGGCACCACGTTCCCGGGATCCTCCCCACTTACCATTTTATTATTGATCTCGTGGAAGTGGATCTCGCAGACTTTCTCTACCACATCTTCATTCTCAAATGTGACAAAGCCAAAGCCTAAAGAAAAGGGGTAAAAAAAAAAAAACATAGGAATGAGAAGAGGGGAGTATGCCTTGGGAACCCGGAGGTCTCAGGGACAGGGACAGTACTTCCCCACCTCCCAGCCCCCCAGCACACACTCTGCAGGTGGAGGAAATCACTTCTCATTTGTACTGCACACCCGCAAAAAGAAAAAAAAAGAAGGTCATGGTTTCACCCCCTCCCCACCCCACAGCACCTCCAAGTCACCCGGCGCGGTGTTGGCTCACATATGCCCAGAAGCAAGGGAGCAGTGGACACATCTGTTCTTTAGCAGGGCTGGGCCACTCGCTGTGGGGGGCTCCGGTACTCGCCTCCCCCACCCCACCCCCAAGCTGAGCTGGCCAGCCCTCGGGTCGGCCTCCAGACGGAGCCGGTTATTTGTCCTTTTCTTCCTGAATTACTTCCTCTAATACCTCATCAGGACATCCTGAGGCACGGAAGAAACTATTAAAAGTCCCAGGCCTCTGTTCCGTGCAGGCATCCTTTTTCTGCTGCTGCTTCAAAAGCGCTGCGGATTTGGGGCAGTTTAAGACTGTTTGATGCCTGCTGTCAGCCCGTCAGCCAGCCACTGTGTTTGCTCGGCTGGAGACCGGCTTTGCTAGACAAGCCATACTGACGGGTTTTGGCAGCCGACCACTGCTCAGCATCCGAGTTCCTCCCGCCCCGCTCCTGCCCATCTCTCTCCTCCTGGCACACCCCCAGCCAGGGGTGCCAGCCGGCAGCCCCAGCTGTGCACCCACCTTGCCGCCTTCCCGCACAGACCCTCCTCCAGGACGGCTTCCCCCACTCACCCACCCACCCATGGCGGAAGAGGCAGCTGAGGACAGAAGAGGCAGGAGGCCAGATTACAGACCCGTGTCTGTTTGTGGGGAGCGTCCCCTCCTCCCTGTTGTTAATTCTGTCATGAGGCAGGACACGCAGAGGCCGCTGCCTCTTTGATGAACGCCCGTCTTGCAGACCACCCTTCCGGAGTCCAGCTCTGAGTGGGATGAGCACACAGTGCCCTTCCAGAGGACCAGGGGCTCCAGCCAGAGTGTGGGGCTCTGTAGGAGTCCCCCCCAGGCAGCTCAGCCACCCCCCACCTTCCCTCTAGGTCCTCAGGGGCGCACTCAGACTCTGCACAGCACAGAAGGGCCCGTTTCTGCTCGAAAAGGCATGAGACAGGTCCCCTCTGCAGTCAAGCAGGGCTACCCTCTCTTAGAGCGACCTCCACTCCTGGCCTGAGGGGTCTGTGAGGGCCCCCCTGGCCCCCAGTCTGAGCCTCAACCTAGGCAACATGCCGATTTTGGAAGCAGCCTGAGAGGGGGTGGGATGGGGAAAAGTGGGGGCTCTTAGGGAGGAGCCTTTCTGCTAGCCAGGATGAGAGGAACGGATGAGGTGGCAAGAGCTATCACCGTGACCTTGGGACATGACCCTAGTTGGACAGGTGATGGCCCGCCAGGAGAGGTCAGGAAGAGATCCCGCAGGCTTTAGGGGCTCTGCACCCAGTGGCAGGAGCTTTGCCAAAAGAGTGGAGAGACCAGGGGTGGGAGGTGCCGGCCAGGCTGGTGGTGTTACAGTGGCCAGAGGAGGGACTGGGGGGATGTAGCCACGAGCCAAGGGGCCAGAACCAGGGTGGGAGCAGAAGCCAGGTTATGCCCTGGACGCAAGGCCCAGCTCCGCCCTCCTACCAACCCCAGCACTGGACACGGCTGTGTCCACGGCAGCAAGAGAAACGATTTCTATTTTTTTTTTCCTTCTTTTTGGGTCACACCTGGCGATGCACAGGGGTTACTCCTGGCTCTGCACTCACGAGTTACTCCTGGTGGTGCTCAGGGAACCATACGGGATGCTGGGAATTGAACCCGAGTCTGCCGCGTGCAAGGCAAACACCCTACCCACTGTGCTATCTCTCCAGCCCCAAGAGAAATGATTTCTGCTGCTGGTCACTCTCCAGTTTCGGTTACGGCAGCCGTGAGGAGTGGGGTTTCCAGCCCCGAGCCCTGCGGGGGGCAGGTCCCACCCCATCTCCTCTGTCCACCTGGCCTGTGCTCTGGAAAGAGGTGGGCAAGGGTGGGGGGATGAGCAAAGCCACCTTAGCCATGGGCAAAGGCTGTGGAGTCGCTGACCACCAGGGCCAGAGCAGAGTGAGGGGTGGGGAGGTTGGGAGGAGCATCACTGCGGGGAGGGGCTGGGCCCAGAGAAGCTGCTTTCCCATTGCACTCCCACCCCATCCCCCGCCTGGGGCTGGCGCCCTCCTCACTGTCTGCCCACCAGATCCAACACCTCGGACCCAGGACTCGACCACTGTACTGGCTCCGAGGAGTGGGGTGGGCAGAGAAGCACAGGCTCAGTGTAGCTGATCCCCTTGCCGGCCCCAGCCTCGTTCCCGCAGAGCTCCAGCTCCACGGATCACGAAGATGATTTTCCTGACGAGAAACAAGAGAGCCTGGGATCTCAGGGCCTGCCCGCACCTCCAACGCCTAATAATTCCGCGATGTCAAGACTCATTTGTGGCATTTTAAAGATCTATATCATTCCTGCCTCCCTGTCTGTTGGGCCCAAATTGAGAAAACAAACTTGATTATGTCTAAAATATTTATTTATTCCATTCAGAGAAAGCAAAGAAGCCATAAAACACTTAATTACCAATAAATGTTATTCCTTAAGGTATCATCATTTTTAGCTCTCAAGTGCACGCGAGTTCACAAGGAGCCTATGACTCGGTGGTGAGGACCCCCCTCCCCCCTTCCTGCCCCCAAGTACACCTGAGGCAGGAAAGGCAGAATCACCAGCCAAATGAGGGACCACAAGTCCTTTCAGGGTATGGACATCTTTTTATAAGGGGCCGAGTGACAGGATAGCACTGGGGCATTTGCCTTGCACCTGGCCACCTGGGTTCAGTTCCTGGCACTACATAGGGTCCCCTGAGCACCACCAGGAGTGATCCCTGAGCAGAGAGTCAGGAGTGATCCCTGAGTGTAGAGTCAGGAGTGAACCCTGAGCATACATGCAGAGCTGGGCATGGTCCAAGAGCAAAATAATAATAATAATAATTTTTATTTTCCCAATTGAGTCAAATATCCAAGCCATAAAATGTACCAACTTGGGCCAGGGTGACACTTGGGGGTAAGCTGCTTGCCTTGCATGTGGTTGAGGCAGGCTCTACCTCTGCCCCCTATATACGGTTCCCCGAGCTCTGTTAGGAGTGAGCCCTGAGCATAATAAAGTGAGAAATGGTCCCTGAGCACCACTGGGTGTGCTTCTTCCCAAATGGACCACTTGAACTTTTTAAACTCTGGGCCATATTGGTGGCACTTGGGTCTTCCCACTACCCAGGCTCTGCCCTCCAGGTTCCCTCCTGGCGGGGCTCGGGGGACCGACCATATGCAGTGCCTGGAATTAAACTGGATCAGCTGCAGCAAGCCAAGTGCCTCGCCCTTCTCCTACCCCACCTGACTGGCAGCGGGAGACGGAGGCAGTGATGGAAGCATCCTGGGCCAGCATGCTGCGGTGTTGTTGGGGCCCTGGGCTCTCCTGGCCTGCCCACTCCCCTGTAACTAGGCTTGTTAACTCAGGCCTGCAGTGGTCCTCCTGACGACCACCAATCGCTTGCCTGTGCCTGGGCTGTCTGTCAAATCACGGGGCACAGGAGACAAGTTTGCCAGAGGCATCACCTGCCATTCTGCAAAAGGACCCTCTCCTGGTTGTGCATGGAAGGCAACCCCCAACGCCCCCCCTCCCCCATTAACTGCACCCACGCTACTTGGGGGGCTCCCGGGGTCAGTGAAAGCAGGACAAACAAGGTGGTAGGAAGGTGAACCCCCCCCCAAAGGGATCATAAAACAGACACAAATGGGGTAGCAGCTGACAGGAGCCTTGAAAAGTGAAAGTGCTTCTCCTGAATGGGGCTATTATTGGAAAGTAACAGGTAAGCGCTATTTAAGAGATAAGCAACTGTGCAACAGTCAAACCTTTCCCTCCTCTTCTATTCAAATGCACGAAACTGAATATTCAACTGCATAATACAAAGGTACAAAACACATACACACGCGCACGCACACGCACACGCACACATGCACGCCCCACTCACGAGAGAACAGACATCTGAAAACAAGACACCTCCAAATGAAAGCAGCTCGCTCGCAGGCAGCCTCGGAGGAGCAGCCAACAGTTAACTTGCAAAGAAAAAGCTTTCTAGGTCAGCCGGGGAACCAGGGAAGAGGCTCCTCATCGCCTTAAAAATAATTTTCTTCCCTTGTCATATAGGTCAACGGACACAGACAAGCAATTGGTGGTGCCTAAGGCATCACCCTGCAGGCCAGAGTGAGCAGGCCTGGCTCCAGGGGCGGGGCGGGGTGGCGGAAGGCCAGGAAGAGCCCAGAGCCCCCCCAGACACGGCAGGCGAGCCCACCCAGGGTGCCTCCAACCCTCCCATTGCCAGCCCCATGCTGGACAGTACCCACCAGCCAGCGGTTCGGATCCGCATTCAGAGGGCGGTGACATCACTTCGGTTTCGCATCACTCCCCCACCTCATTCTCCTGGGCCCCAAGGCACAGCTCTGGGTGGGCTGGCGGGAGGACTGCAGGGTCACGGGTGGCCGTGGAGCAAGACAGGCTGCACCCAGGAGCCCAGGCAGGCTCCTCTCCCTGCGTCTCCGGAGACTATCACCAGGGCTTCCGAGACTCAAGCGAAGTGCTCACAGACGGACGGATGGTCCCAAGACACACACACACAAGGTGGGAGACTGGGCCGGGGGTGGGTGGGGGGCATCCCCCCAGGGTCTCGACTTGGTGGTGTGTCTGTTGGAGGGGAACCACCCTGGCAGGCCCCCCACCCCTAACTCAGAACATTCAGGGTCACCTGGGCCTGGCTGTGGGGAGCAGGGTCTCACGAGGGTACTCAGAGGCAAATGGGGTGCCCCAGAGTAGTGTCCCCCCAAGATGGAACTGTTCTGTTCTCGGGAAAACAGCTGGTCCTTCCTGTGACAATGCTCCCCGTAATACCCAGGGCCCAGGCGGGGCCCGAGGGAGTGAGCACTCCAGGCAGCAGGCTAGAAATGCAGCAGATGTCTGCATGCACCCCCAAACAGTATGTGCTTTGGGGAGAGTAGGACACCACTGCCCCCCTCCCTCACCACTATACCGAGTCCTTCTACCGCCAGGGTCCCAGGAGCCACCCACAGGCCAAACAGCTCTTACTCTTTCCTTCCGCTTTGGACCCACACCCAGCTGCTCCCCGCTCTGCTAGGGGGACCAAACCTGGGCCTCCTAGTGCAGAGCCCATGCTCCACAACATCTTAAAAACAAACAAACAAACAAACAAACCCAAACCAGAAGGCTCGGTGACCTTAGTTCAATTCCTAGCACCCCTATGGTCCTTTGAGGTGTGCCAGGAGAGATCCCTGAGCACAGAGCCAGGAATATGGCTCCAATACCAAAACCAAAGAAAAAAAAAAAAAGGGTTCCTAACTTAATCTTGGTACTTTAGTTTTATAGTACTATACCAAGTTTTCTCAAAGAGTTCAAATCACTTTAACATGAGACCTCAGTGAAAGAAATCTGCAGCTGTTTCAAGAAGCTGGTGGGTTTTTTTCCCTCTCTCAAGTAAAATAACATCCTTAACTGGTACCATTAAATATTCTAAGAGGTGAATGTAAAGTGCCTTAAGGTATAGGATTTCTTGTTCTGTTTTTCCAATGACAATAAACTTTTAAATAGGAAAAAAACCAAACAGAAGGCTGGGGTGGGAGAGAGAGTACAGATGTGGATGCTCATTTTACACGTGGCTGACCCCGGTTCCATCCCCAGCACCTCCCAGTCCCCAGAGCATGGGGGGAAGCAGCCCCCAAGCACTGCTGGCTGTAGCCCAGCTCCCCCCACAAAGACACTTCCGGAGGCTGGAGCCTTAGGGGTGCCACTCTGTCAGCCTGAGGCCTTGACACTGACCCCCAGCATGGCTGGGGCCCCAGCATCATCCGAGCCGCACATAACCACAGGACCCCGCCAGCTGTCAGAGTGTGGCTGGGAGTGGCCCTGGGCTCTCTGTGTGATGGAGAAGGCCCACCCACCCCGGGGAGAGCCAAGGAGACGTGGACAGTCCATTCAGGAGCAGCCATCCATGCCCCCAGCTATTTCTCACGCCTCCCCAGGGCAGGGACGAACACCGACTCTCAGCCCTGGACACAGACGTCCACACTGGGACCCCACCTTGTCCTGTGGGTCCCACCAAGAACCCCACCTGCTGGGCAGCAGGCCCTCACCCAAAGGACCCACAGACAGACCAGGGTGGGTTCCTGAGTCTGAGCACTGAGAGTGAGGGTGGCTGAGGGAGAATGAGGCTCTCTGGGCCACAATGCCCAGGGGGACCCCCACAGACAGGATGACCAGAGAGTCTCCGGAGCCAGCGCCAGCCGGGGGGCGGGCCCAGACCCCCTGTCCCAGACCCCAGGCACACATACCAACTCAAGATGAGCCGGACGCCTGGCACAGTCAACTGGCTCCCAGACCAGTGGCTGCAGGGAAGGACGCACAGGGCGGCCATGGCCCAATCCAGAACAAAGAACCAGACCTGGACGCGGCCGCCCCACGATGGCCACAGCCCGTGACCCAGACAGGCAGGCAGGAGGAAGGTGGCGGCAGAGGCACCAGAACCAACCTGCACGGGCCTGCGCCCCCTTTCCGTCCCGTGTCCAGCTCCCTGGCCAGGGGGGCCCTCCCTGAGCCAGCCCCTCCTCCCTGCCATGCGCCCCCCCCCCCATGTGGCCCCCAAGGTCCCTCCCCGAGGCATCGCTCATGCACCTGCCGCCTCGTTTACACCAGGAGCCTGGCAGCTGGCTGCCGTAAATGATAATAAAATGCCTTTCCCCAAAATGAAGGAATGTGACCAGACACGCCAGACATCATGATATTAAAGCCGTGTCAATTAATTTCTCCCCCTGCTTGATAAACGAGCCCCATTCCAGCTCTTAATAATGAGGAGAGAAACAAGAAAAGTTGACACTTAGTTTAATTTATTTTCTCAACTTGCCTGGTCATATTTCTCCGCGGCCGTGCGGAGCCGGCCAGGGCTGCGGGGAATTACAAGTTGCCGGGCGCACAGGCGAGGCTGGGGCGTCCCCAGCCCCACACTCCACGTCAGTGGGAGGGGGAGCTAGCACCTGCGCCTCGCCACCCAGCCACGAGGGAGCAGGGAGGGGGTCCTGGGGACCGGGGAGGAGGGGGCACCAGCTCAGGTGTGCAGGGAATCTGATGCCAGCCACAGCCCCCTCTCAGGTTGCCCAGGGAGTGCAGAGGAACAGCAGGAAACCCAATCCCCAAAATTAACAGGAAGCCGCATCTGCCGGCGGGCAGCCAATTTCTCATCTTGGAAAAGGTGCTTTTCTTTCCCTTTTCAGCCTGACGACAACGACGAGGCGCACGCCAACCCCTGACCTTGAGACGGGAGCACTCACCCTCCAATGGTCAGCACCCGCTGCTGTTGTTATGAGTCCTTCCTCCCCCAGCAGGCTCCTGGGGCCGCAGGACTGGCCATGGATACCCCCCTGCGTGGTCCCCGAAGGAGAGTTTCATTGGCAGCATGGAGGAAGGGCTCGTGGAGAGATGCAGAGCCCTGTGCCCTGCCCGGTCCCACAGGTGTGACTCTGCACCTGGCTGAGCCACACCTGAGAGGTGCTCGGGGGTGACTCCTGGCTCTGCTTAAAGGATCATGTGTGATGCCAAGGGTCCACTCACGGGTGGACTAACACACAAGGCAGTCAAGTGCCTAACTCTTGTAGGATCTCTCTGACCCTCAGAATCTGCATTTTAACCAGCTCTCAGAGGGTGGAGTGGGGGGAGGGCTCTGATGCCCCCCCAAGTCTGACTTGGCTCAGTCAGACTCAGGGTTTCCCCACTCAGGGTTAGCCGAGACAGGAGACCATTTGGTCCAAAGAATCCAGTACTTTGCAGGGCAAAGGGAATCTCCCGACGCTCCTCTTGTCAGAGCGAGTAAACAACAAGGGCTGTATTATTCATAACAAGCAATACAAAAGAGAGCATGGGGGAGACTGTCTGCCATAGAGGCAGGTGGAGGGGTGGGATGGGGGGATACTGGGGACCTTGGTGGTGGAAGGTGTGCATTGGTGGAGGGATGGGTGTTCGATCATTGTATAACTGAAACTCAAACAGGAACGCTTTGTAACTGTATCTCACAGTGATAATAATAATAATAATAACAACAACAACAGGAGCTGGAGCAATAGCACACCAGGTAGGGCATTTGCCTTGCATATGGCCAACCTGGGTTCACTTCCCAGCATCCCATATGGTCGCCCAAGCACCGCCAGAAGTAATTCTTGAGTGCAGAGCCAGGAGTAACCCCTGTGCATCGCTGGGTGTGACCCAAAAAGCAAGAAAAAAACCCCAAAATAATAAAAACAATAAAATTAACATTCTGAATTAAAAAAAAACAGAGCTGTACAAGTGTCTCTGATCAAAGCTGGCCTCCCCCCGCCCCCGCCACTGGACAGCCCCCAGCCCAGGAAGTGGGTACGGGGGTGCCGTGTAGAGATGCAACATCTCCCTCCCAGGCTGAGGAAAGGACAGAAAATTTGTTCATACTAAAGTGTAAACCACGCTACCCTTGCTTCCGCTCCAGGGGGTCCTGGAGAGGTGGTGAGGGGTGGGGTGTATGTCTACTAACCAAATCCTCAAGCAAGAGTGATTTAGCCCACGGCGGGACTCACAGCAGGCACCCCGGGCAGAGGTGCCCATGGGGGCTGGAGAGGTGCCAGTGAGGTTGTGAGTGCTGGGGGAGGAAGAGGAAGGGAGGAGGGCGGGAGGTGGGGAAGTTTCTGGGTGGGAAGGGAGAGAGAGCGAGATCCTGGCAGGAGGGCGGGCGGCGGAGGGAGTCCAAGCCCTCCAACCATCCCCAAACCATTTTTCTAAGCGAGAAATCTGCCATGAATACTGATAGCATGATTTGAAAGGGCCTGCGGCTTCAGGGCCAGGGCACCTCATCCCGGCCTCTTGATAACCGCAGGGGAAAGAGCACCTGTGCTCCGGCCAGCCCCCACCCTGCGCCCACCTCATTTCATTCCGCAGCGCTCCAGAGCACTGATTCTGTGAATGACACTTGTCAGGGCAGCAGATTAGTTTACAAACCTATTTTTTGTGTGTGTGTGTGTGCGTGGTGTTCCATCTTGGTCGGGAAAATAGTCAGTTCTTGGCGAGAGAGACACATATTACTGCTGTTAAGTGCCAATATAAACTCTGGGACGCAGTGGTAAATTCACCAAATTAAATCGCTAGACAACTGGCTCGGATCAGGACCCCGCGAAGGTGCCAGGGCTGCGGCGCGCGCCCAGCGGGGCGGAGGCGGCCGAGGTCGTGCGTGCAGCTGGAGCAAGGGCACGGGCGTGCGGCAACTCGGCCGTGGCCTTCCTGGCTCCCAAACAGCCCGTCTTTCCGAGCCGGGGTCGGGGAGCGGATAGAACACGGGTGGGAAGCTCATTCCCGCCCCATGAAGGTGGGCATTTGGGTTGGTGCCGACAGACTCTGTGGATCCAAAACCCTCTCGAAGGCCCCCCTGACCCCGTCCCCCCCTAGCCATACAATCTACACTGGCGCAGTAGAGAACAGCTTCTTGGGGCTATGGGCTGGGGGTGCTGCCACATCTGAGGCGCCCCCCACCCCACCCCAGGCACGATGCAGAGGAGGAGGCACTCTGGGCTCTGGCCTGTAGGGGGCTGTTCTCAACATCTGGAGGGCAGATCTTCGGGAGAGAAGCACACCCCAGAGGCCCAGCTGGATGAGGGGAGGGGCCCGGGGACTCCTCAGCTCAGACAAGGGCACAGGTGAAGAGACCGAAGGAGGGGTGAAGGGGCACAGTCCAGAGGCTCCTTCCTTCCTCAGAGTGTGCTCCCCCCACCACCACCCCAGGAACTGCAGCACCAGACCCAGATTTGCTGGGAAAAATGCCAGGTGCCACTCCCTCCTCCCAACCGCCTCCCCACTCAACTAGAATCTGCATTTTAACACCTTCCTCTAGGACATTTATGCAAATTAAAATGTAAAGAGCACTGGTCTGGAAGAGCAGATTGGACATCAGAATAGCTTAGGAAAAAACATGTGGAAATACCAATGCCCAGACCACACCTCCCCTCGACCCACCTGGGGTCTGGAGCAAGCAGCCAGCATTGGGATCTGGAACTTCTGAGTGACTCAGACACATACAGGGGGCGCGTACAGTGAAGATGAAGCCCACTGGAGAAGGGTGAGGTGCCTGCTTGGCACACACTCCTCCCTGTCCGACCCCCGGTACAGCTCTTCCACCAAACTCAGCCAGAAGTAGCCCCTTAGCCCTACCCCCCTCGAAAGCCCCTCCAGGAAACAAAGTGCAGTTGGGATCAGGAGACATTGTGGGGGGGCTCGGGGGAAGGCAGGTCAAATACCCAATTTGTATTTTTCATCCAAACATGCTATCGGCCCTGTGTACATGTCACATGTATGCTGGGATAGGCCAAGCCCCGTTTCTTGGTCTGAGACCCATGTGAGATGACAGATGTGAGAGGAAGGAGCAAATGCTACATGTGTGGGCAAGCATGTGTGTGTGTGTGTGTGTGTGTGTGTGTGTATGTGTGTGTATGTGTTTGCGTGTGTTCAGAAACGCCTCATTTACCACCTGCTAACAGCTTTGCTGGTGTAGGGGTGACCAGTGAGTATCCACTGGCTCACAGTAATGGAACTCCAGAAAATGAGCAGTGAAGACGAAGCCCACTGGAGAAAACCCCAGGCATCAGCAGAGCCGCCGCTGTCAGAGACTGGCCAGCTGCCCCCTCTCCACTCAGCACACTCTCTGCAGACGCGCCTGCTGACAGTTCTGATCAGCCGGGACAGGCAGGAGCCAGGGGAGAGAAAACCCCTTTCAACAGCTACCAGCACGGCAGAGAAAGCACTGGGAGAATAAATGCTTTGGAAAACATCTCTGTTCTGTGGTTTTGCCGTTAACAACCTCTATGACTGGGCCAAATACAAAGCTCTAGTATCTGCCTGCCTTTAAAACATGACCACAGAACCGTCAGAACGAGAGAGAGAGAGAGAGAGAGAGAGAGCGCATTTCAGTGGAGTTTTCTGAGCCCATTTGTTAAATATATAAAAATTCAACACTTGATTAATTTGCATGAAAAACTGATTGACATCGGGGAAGATGGAAATTTACAAGCTGAATTTCAACAAAATCCTTTGCATAATTGGAGGATGGGATTGAAAAATTAGTATCATGATTTAGTCAGCACGGCGAATGTGCTTCTTCCGCTGGGATCTGTATATCTTGTGAGGTATATTTTTCAGTTATGACAGGCGTTTAAACCAAGTTTCAAAATAAATTAAATGTAGAGCCCAACCTTTTAGATTTGGATCACAAAGTGTTAAATCAAGGAGAGAGGGAAAGAGAGAGAGGGGAGAGAGTGAGAGCGAGAGGAGAGAGTGAGAGCAAGAGACACACACAGAGAAAGAGAGAGAGAGAGAGAGAGAGAGAGAGAGAGAGAGAGAGAGAGAGAGAGAGCACAAGTGTGTTTAGCATCCAGAAAGAGAGCTCAATGGCTAAGAGATCACAGGCTTGGCACGTAGGAGGCGTAGGAGGCCTGGGTTCAATCCCCAGCATCACAGGGGTTCCCCAACCACTGCTGGGAGTGACCCCAAATACCCCTACCAGAGCACATCCGATCATATTGCTCTAAAATTATTTTAATAAACAAAATTCTAAATGAGGCTTATTTAAAACGCATTTATATCTCACTCTATAAAAAATACATAGTGTACACATAGAAATAAAAATAGAAAACTGGGGCTGGAGAGATAGCACAGCGGGTAGGGCGTTTGCCTTGCATGCGGCCGACCTGGGTTCGATTCCCAGCATTCCATATGGTCCCCTCAGCACCGCCAGGAGTAAATCCTGAGTGCAGAGCCAGGAGTAACCCCTGTATATCGCCGGGTGTGACCCCAAAATAAAAAAAAAGAAAATAAAGAAAATTAAGATAGATAAGGAGAGCATGCAAATTTTTTTCCTACACAGTAACAAATGCTGGAGCCTCCGGCTCTGGCCAAGGAAGGAATGGGGAGAGCAGGGGTCGGGGCCTGAAGTCAGGGTGGGTGGAGACACCTCTGGTCCCCAAGGGTGCACCGCCCCCCCAACCCCAAGGAGAAGCCTTGGATTCAAAATTCCAGGAAGCCAAGAGCCAGTTGTGTGCAGGCCCTCCAGCTCAGCGCGAGGGAGTGTGTGTGGGGGTCACCCTTCACACAGATGGCCCCGCTCCCCAACACCCTAGCAGCCCCCATTCCCGAACTCTTCTCAATCCATCCTTCATAGCATCACATCTTCATTAAAGTTTCATTCTATTAGCATTCGGAATCCAAACCACTAAGTACATAATTGCTAAAGCACGTGTTAAGTGACGACTTAGGAAATGCCGGTTTTATCATATTGTTAATTAACAGAGAGTGGGATTAATGCATTCACAGATCATTAGGAGCCTTCAGTTCAGCCTCGGCAGCTCTTGGGCGATTGGTGGGTGGCGGTCCGCAGGCAGCCCTAGGAACACCCGGGCTCCAAGGGTCCCGTGGCAAACCCTGCAGGTTCTAAGAGCAGATTCTGGCTGAAATGCAAGAGGCAGGGCGGGACTCCAGTCTGTGGCTACAGCTCTGAGTTGGGATGTCGCTCTAGGTGACTGTACCCTGAAGCGCCTGGTGGGAGGGTTTGAGGAGGGGAGTGGAAGGGTGAGAGCAACGTGGGCAGGAGAAGGAGCCCAGTGAGGCTGCGGGGGCCCCTGGGAACTCTGAGTAGGAAGTGAGGAATGTGTCCGATATCTGGGCTGTGGGGTCAGCCTTGCATCCTGATTCCAACCTCTATCTGTGAAGGGGTGGGGGGCAATGTTGACCCACAGACCCAGCATTAGGGTTCGGGCTGTACCTGCTGTTCCGGCCTGGCTCCCAGCATGTCTGAGATTCTTCTAGAAGCCTGTGTCCCCAACATTACATGGCACGAGTGGGCCTCCAGCAAAGGCTTAACTGGCACTGCTGCCTCCGGGAGGATGGGCCAGGGGGAATCTGGATTCCTCGGCACCTACACTTATCCCAGGCAGAAAGTGGTCCTGTTCTTCCCTGCGGAGCCTGTGCCCTGGGAACCAGAGAGTGTCCAGGCAAGAAATGGACTGACCAGTCATCTTCTTTTCTCCTATGTCTCTGCTCTGGTCTGTGCCTGGTGGCGGCCTCGCTCCCTGTAGGATAACATTGGCTTGTCCTTTCTCCCTGGCCATGGGGAGCTTAGGTTTATTGGGTTACACCCATCACAGTGCTCCCAAGGCACTCCCATCCCTCTTATCTTTATCCCCTTCTCTGGCTCTCTTCCCCAACCAGTTAATCACCATTTTCCCCTAAGCAGTACCTGTGACTTGTAAAGTAAAATTCCTCAGGAATCTCTGGATTTGTATTTGTAAGTGAAATGTTGCTTTTCTTCTTCCCTTCTGTCCTTCTGCATAGTTTATTACTTTAGAGCAATGTCCTTTTTTGTATAGACACAGGAAGGCAGCTAATGCTCTGCTTTTGTAACTTGTGAGTTAACTGACTCTGAATAATATTCTCTCCTTGGCATCTGTTTTCTCGACTTAAGCCTCAGTTGCCCTTAGTTCCTAGCACACCAAAAGCAGGTTGCCGATGAGGGACTGGACGGACCCAGGGCAAGCTGTGAGCTACCCTGGCATCGAAAAGGGCAGGCCAACCACCATAATACTTAAATATAAGTTAAGAGCACGGTCATGGACAAATTCTGTCACGATCCAAAGAGTAACAATCGGATTAGGACCCTGCTAGGGTAGGAACAACTAATGTGGCCTGAGCACTGTAGTCTGGGGTCTATAGTGAGATGACCCCAGGAGAGCAACCCTATAAGCTTAATGTATCTCTTACTTACTGTGTCCATACAAAATGACTAATATTCAGAGGTAGAATTAAGATGAATGTTTAAATGGTTATTGGACTAAGGAAAGGAAAAACACACCCCCTAGGTGTTATTTCCGCCTTTGAGCTGGTCTCCTAGCTGCAGGAGATCTTTGTCTTATCAGAAGGAAGAACTTTCATACGTTGATTGTGCTACCTGATGAGGGCAGTCGGTGAGGTGAGACGGAGGAGCTCGCAGAGACTAGCATGGGGGACAGAAGGAGATGGGAATGAGGGGCAGTGTGAGACTGGGATGAGGCGCTTGGTGAGGCTGGAACAGGCACGTGGGGAGAATGGAATAAATGGTAACTGATCACCAACCAGCCTGGGGGCCCTGTTCCTTCCTTCACGCATCCGTTGGAGGCGGCTATAGGCCAGGGTAGGAAAGTGGCTCATGGCCACTGAACACATGTGGTGGGTGAGAGAGACCATGCCACCATCGCCCACCACCACCTTCACCTATTTATCTTGTGGTTACACAGCTCCCAACCAACTTGCTGGGCCACAGGAGACCAGGGTAGAGCAAGGGCTCATGCAGGCAAGACCACACCTGCGGTTTGCTTCAAGTCCCAGGGCCAGAAGGCAGAGGTCAGGGGAAGCACCCCACCCCGCACCAGGTCAGAAGTAGGGAAACAGGTCCTGCCGTGAGCTATGAACTCCCTGGGGTATGATGGAGCCAGGACACTCCCACCCCAGGAAAAAAAAATAAAGCCAAAGAAGAGCAGGTGAGGGGAATGCTGATCAACCCAGGTGGCCCCCTGGGGAAGGAGAGAACCCACCCGGTCACCCGGTGGTGCCTTTTTCCTGGAACACCCCACGCAGACCGTGGGCACTCAGAGAATGAAAGCTTTGGACCTGGAGCTGAACTGTGGGCTGTGACCCAAAGGAGCCCCCTACTCTGTAGAGAAGGTACTGGGGAGAAAGAGTATGGGTGCTGCTGGACTCCAACATGGCCTGCAACCGTGAACTGGCCCCTAGTGGGCAGTGGACTGTCTGAGCCTGTTTCTCCCCAGCAGGAGGAGCTGGTACCATCTCAGGGCTGTGGAGAGCCCGAGCTGGGTAGGGCACTCACTGTGCCCTCAGCGGGGGTGGTCTCCACGTCTCACTGTGCACGTGGGGTCATGTGGTCTTGCGAGATGAAGACTCCAGAAATCTGCCTCTCCCGTCCCCCCACCCCAAACCACACACACGTACGCGCGCGCGCTCTCTCTCTCTCTCTCTCTCTCTCTCAGTTGCCGAGTACTGAGAAACACCTTCCCCCCGACCAAAGGGGGACTGAGAAACTAGAGACTGGCAGGGAGGTGCCCCCGTACCCTAAAAGGGGAGGGGTCCTTCAGATGACTTAGTTAGACCCTGGCCCAACGCAGCCTCCACTGAGCTGGACCTTCCACATCCCAAGGAGGCACAGCATCCACCCACCTCCAGTGGGTGGAGCGAGTCCCATGTTGTGTCAAGTTGGGAACCCCAGGGTGGCTGCAGAGACCAGTAACTTCCATTTCTTTGTGTGTAGGCAAGGGGGGGGGGCGGTGGCTTAAAGAACCTCAGCTGTCATCCCTTCCTTAGTTTATTACCAAATTTCTAAAATATTACATTCTTTATTATATCCAAATTCACTTTATTGCACTTGACAATACAGATAATCACATACCATATGCTCTAATGTTCTGAAACCGATGCATGTTGACAGCGGTTTTTATTCATGATGCATAATTCCATCCCCAGCTCACGATGAGGCCTCTCAGCACCCACCCCGGCGTTCAGACTTTTGCCTAAGCACGGGAGAAGAGCACGCCGGGTTTCCCAGGCCCCGTCCCTCCCTGGCCGTCCGCCCTGCACCACGAGGAACGTGTACCTGGGCGTGTTTGCCGAGCAGGGAGACCCCCCTCCCCACCGCCCACCCGCCGCTCCCGGAGGGCTTATAATGATTTGTTATTGTTCCTCACTTATGGAACTTGATACTGCAGAGGGATTGGTCTGGTGCCAAGTAGCAAGGCAACTAATCTTCCCGACCCACGCCGCTGCCCCTGAGATCCGCACGGCACGAAATGCCCCCAGAGCTCTCATTAGGAGTCGCTCTTGTTTTGACTCTTGTTTTTCTACAAGCAAATATTTGTCACTCCTCGGCTTTGCGGAGACCCTCCCCCTCTCGCGCTCGTCCCCTCTCCGCTTCCCCTGGGCATCCCGTCTGCTCCCAATTAGCCCCACACTTCCTGGCGAAACGAGCACAGCTGAGCCGCTTCCCCGTGCCCACACACTGCCCTGCGCCTCTCCTGCAGAAAGGCCCGGGCGGCAGGGGTGCCAGCTCGTTGTCCCCAGATCATCTGAGAATGATCCTCCGGCTTCCAGAAGGCGCCGGAACAAGCAGCGCCATTTCACGCGTCCCCTAACGAAGCGCTTTCGCTTGCTTGGGAGAAGCCCTCCGACAGCGGCAAACCCATTAGCCGGTGTCAGGTGCGGCGGGGAAGAGCTCAGGCTGTCAGCGGCCGAGGAGCCACGCGGATTTATAGACCTTTAAAGCTTCAATATCCAGATATCCATCTTCCCCCTGCCGACACTCGGAGCGCAGGGCAGGAGTGGAGGGGCGCGGGGCCGTGAGCCCGGCTGCAGGCTGACGGCAGCTCTGCGGGCACTGTCCACGAGGGCGCAGGGAGCGAGCAGGGCAGGCCTCACTGACCTTGGGGCTGTTCTTCCCGAGCTCTGCTGAGGAGCACTACGGGAGAAGCCATGTCTCAGGGGACACCCTGACCAGGAGCCCTGGGCCGGTAGCGCCCCAAGAGGTGGCAGGAGTCGGGACATGCAGTTGTCCTTCCAGAGAGGCAGCGGGGTGGACCCCCTTGGTGCTCCTGCACGGACCCCTTCCCACAAACAAAGCCCCTCGAGCCCTTCGCCTTCCCATCCAGATGCCTGGAAAGTCTCTCACTTTGGGGGGATGTGTTTGTTTGGGGGCCACATATGGAGTCAGAGATGACTCCTAGTTCTGCACCCAGGGATCACTCCTGGTGGTGCTCAGGGGACCAGGTGGGATGCCGGGGAGCAAACCTGGATCAGTCATGTGCAAGGCAATGACCCTCCCCACTGGACAATAACTCCGGCCCTCATTTTATTTCTTGATCACTTTTAGGCAGTGGTGGCACCTGTTCCCTCTCAGGACTGGGGGTTTGTGTTTCTTCTTTCCTGTGCCTAGCATTTACCAAGCATGCGGGTAGGGCATTTGCCTTGCATGCAGCCAACATGGCCAACCCGAGTTCGATTCCTCCGCCCCTCTCGGAGAGCCCGGCAAGCTACCGAGAGTATTCGATATGCCAGACACAGTAACAACAAAGTCTCCAATGGAGACGTTACTGGGCCCGCTCGAGCAAATCGATGATCAACGGGAGGACAGTGACAGAGACAGGAAAGAACAAACTAGTCATCAAACCAGTCTGTATGAGAACAATGAATGCTTAAAAAAGGGGGGGTGGGGGGGATACCAAAGGGCTGGTGTGTTTTTCAATGAGGGAGCACTCAGCGCCTCAGCACCCCAGGCTGTGGCTTCTAAGAATAACAGAAAGCAAACCCCTGGATTTCGTGACCATGCTGCTGAGATCTGGGAAGGGCAGCGAGGTCCTGGCTGGGCTGCTGCAGATGCATCTATGGCTGCCCGGTGACCCCGTGGCTCCCTGGTCACCCACCCCTCAGCTTTGTTCTTGGTCAGCATTTCTAGGGACAGGGAAACACCCCACCCCCGCGCCACTCTAGGAAGGGGGCACAGGGTGGGGCATCCTAAGGCGTAGTCAAGCCCTTCTCCATCCCAGAGAGCACTTCTCTCCTGCCACGGGGCCTGTTTGTGGCTCCGTCCATGAACATGTGCCACCACACACCGGCCAGCTCGGACTCAGCTTCTGCTCTGGCTCTGCAACCCCCACCCCTGCCCTCTCTCTGGTCCCCTCAGCCCTGCTCAGATGTAGGCTAGTGTCCAACCCCTCCGGGCAGGGCCTCCTGAGAAACACAGCCCCGAGATGCTCACAGATGGCTCAGCAACTCTGTCCTCTTGTCGCCTCCAAACAAGCTCAGGGCCCCTGGACCACCATCAAAGGCCCACAGCATCCTGTAGTCGGGCCCTGGCCCATGACCGGACAGCCAGAGGCTTCTCATTGGCTGCCTGCGGCTCATCTGTCTCTCCTCTATGGTCTAAGAAGGATGCTGCAAATATCCAATGGTCCTTGGCAGAAAAAAGCAGTCCTTCACCCCTGCAACCATAATCACAATCTCTCCCTGCCCCAATCCTTGCTTCTTTTTCCCTACTTTGAACTATAAACCTTGGGTGCAGCTGGTGAGAGAAGGCACTTGCTTTGCATGTAGCCGACCCAGGTTCAACCCCAGGCACCTCCTATGATCCCCTGAGGCCCCCCAGGAGTGATCCCTGAGCGCTGCCTGGTGTGTCCCCCGCCCCCCTGCCAGAAATAAATACAAACTATGGAAAATCAAATAGGAACGACTTACAAACTTTGATGCCACATGATAAAGGGAACAGACACTTGAATCTCCATAACAAACAAGGGCCTGGGAGATGGTTCTGTGGTTAAAGGCACTTACTCCACTGGCCCAAGGCTGGGAGACGGGACCCCACTGCTGCCCACAGCACAGAAACAACCCAGACAGCCCTGGCTGTTCTCACAGTGTGAGAAAGGGCCTGTAGGAGGCTCAGTGGCTTGGGAAGTGCCCAGGGTAAGTGCGAGGCTGTTGAGCTGAAGCCACACATGCGCTGAGGCCATGCTGGCTGCTCCATGGCAAGGGGCACTCATGCAAAGGCTTAGTCCTTCAATCAACTGAAACCTGCATCTGTTTGGAAGAGGCTGTGTCCAGCCTCGAGGAGGCAGCGGGTATAGGTGCCAACCTCTGCCCCATCACCCCAGAGCAATGAGTGAAGGACAGTGTGCAGATATGTGTGTGTGTGGGGGGGGGGAGGGACACACAGCACTATGCCACCTGCCACTGCCCACACCCACATCTCCCTGATCAGAGCCCTGCACCTAACGTTCACCAGAATAAAGGACAAAGGGCACAGTCTCCTACCGCAGCCTAGCACTGACCTCTCTCTCTCTCCTGATACCATCCAGTAAGTGGGTTCTGGCCCCGGTGAGAGGCCCGGGTGAGTCTCTTGGTATGGTTTCTTGCCATACCAATGGGATTTCCCCCACCCCAAGTTCTTTGCAGCTTCGGCCAGGGGCCATTGGGAACAGACCAAGTTTTATTTAGTTATTTATCTTTTTTAACAATTGTTGAATCAGACAGGGGTGGAGCGACAGTGCAGTCAGGTAGGGCCCCCTTGCCGAACACACGGCCAATCTATGTTTGATCTCCCGGTCC
This sequence comes from Sorex fumeus, assembly GCF_029834395.1. Taxonomy (NCBI): domain Eukaryota; kingdom Metazoa; phylum Chordata; class Mammalia; order Eulipotyphla; family Soricidae; genus Sorex; species Sorex fumeus. The sequence continues at coordinate 62,166,425 of NW_026606120.1, forward strand.
CTCAAGCCTGGCCAGGAGAGATCCTTGAGCACTGAGCCAAAAGCAAACCCTGAGCACTGCTGTCTGCACCCTCCCCAACTCCCCCCAAATATGACATTTATTCTATTATTATTATTACTGGTTCTGGGGCCATACTCAGGGTGTTCAGGGGCTACCCCAGGCGGTATGTGGTGACCATGTGTCCCCAGGAACTGACCCTGAGCCTTTGGGGCCATCCCCACACCAAGTTTCAGGTAAAGAAACAGAGCTTCAGTCCTTCAATCTGCCACAGCCTCCTTGCCCAATTCTCCCCCCAAGCCTCTCGCCGGGGCTAGAACCCACTTAGTGGATGGTATCAGGACAGATGACCATGGGAGAAGGAGGAGGCCAGTGAGTAAATCCCTGGGCTCAGCGGAACACTGCTGCCTTCATCCTGGCAGACCCCATCAGTGGAGGCTGAGGGGCAGTTCCCGTTCCTCCAGCATGCAGAGAGCAGAGCATGGAGCTCGAGCAAGGGAGGTGGCTCCCCGGAACCAGTGCTCCGAGCCAAGGCAGGTCTGGCCACGCCGCCCTCAGTGACAGGAAGGACAGGACGTTCAAACATGGTAGTGGATGGTGCCATAGAAACAAGCCAGACACAACCCCACACCGGGTCTCCCCGGCAGTGTCACCCAGAGCGAGCCACCACAGGCTTCGGAGGGGACAGCAGTGCTCCGAGTCAGCCAGGGCAGAATCCATTCCTGCTGGGACTGTTAAAAAAAAAAAACCAAAGAACATGCAGCATTTCTGTCTGGAGAATGGGTGAGCCACCTGCCTGAACACCTCCCACAGGACTCAAGGCAGCAGACAGGAGACATGAATGTGGACCCATGGCCATGGGCAGAGCCACACTCTCCCTGGGCCAGCCAGAAAGGAGAATGGTCACATTTGTGTTCTGGACCAGAAAAGGGAGCCTGGGATTGGGAGAGGAGCTGGCCGGGGTGAAAATCCTGGCAGAAGCTGGAGAACCACCTGGCACTGTCCCCAGAGGACCCAGGGCTCTGCTGGGCGGGGCCGGGCGGGGGCCGGACAGTCACGTTCCAACTCTGACGGAAACATCCTCGCCCAGAGAGCAGGGGGGCTCTACCCCCTGCACTGACCCCCTTAGGTTGAGCCCTGGCACTGCCATCAGGGGCTACCCTTCAGGGTCTGCCTTGGCATCCCGTCGGCCCGCCAGCAGATAGCAGCTGAATTCTGCTCCACAGTGCTCTCGGGGTGTTTCGCCCCCAGCTGACCCCCAAGGAAGGAATCAGCACCGAGGAGAAGTGCAAAGTGGAGGTTCCCTAGACAACCCCCGCATGAGGCCGAGGGACCTACATGAGACCCTGAGAGGACTGTGGCAGCCGGGGGGAGGAGGATGGATGCAGGGAGCAACTTGCCTGCTGCATCTGGAACCCACCATGGCAGCACCCTGCCCTACAAAGGAAACCGCAAACAAACTCGGCACTTGGCCAGCTGCTGACTGAGGGCCGACTAGCAGGACCCTGCTGACCTCCATCGCACTCACAGGCGCTGTTCCCCCTCCTCCGGCTGCTTCACAAGGCAGGCGTGGGACTGGAGCACTGGGAGCTGCCAGGGAAGCTGCTGTCCCCCAGAGCTCAGCGGTGAGGGTGGACATGAGCGGCCATGACCGTGTGTGTGTGTGTATGTGTGTATGTGTATGCGCAAGCATGCGCATGTGTGTGTGTTGAGCAGTGAGGGTGGACACACAATGACCCTGAGCATGCATGCCTGTGTGTGTGCGTGCGTGTGTGTGTTGAGCAGTGAGGGTGGACACACAATGGCCCTGAGCGTGCATGCCTGTGTGTGTGCGTGTGTGTGTTGAGCAATGTGGGTGGACACTTAGTGGCCCTGAGCATGTATGTGTGTGTGTGTGTATGTGTGTGTGTGTTTGTGTGTTCAGCAGGGAGGGTGGACCCAGAGACCTGAATGCGTGTGCCTGTGTGTGTGTGTGCGCGCATGTGTATATGTTGAGCAATGAGGGTGGACACACAGTGGCCCTGAGCGGCCTGTGTGTTTGTGTGTGTTGAGCAATGAGGGTGGACACACAGTGGCCCTGAGCAGCCTGTATGTGTGTGTGTACACGTTCATGTGTGTGTTGAGCACTAAGGGTGGACACACACTAGCGATGAGTATGTGTGTGTGTGCGTGTGTGTGCGCGCACGTGCACATGCGCAGGGGGGGGCTTTAGGGGGATCCTGCCTCCCCCTGCCAGCAGGGCACCTTGGGCATGCCCACCCTCACGGGGCAGTGCAGTGAGCACAGATCCTCTCTCCACCACCAGCGTGTCTCTAGACACCTGGGGTGCCCACCTTGGGAGCTCTGCTCTGGACAGTGAATGCTGCTCACGGCAGACCGAGCGCCTCCTGCACGGGTCTGGGCAGGGAGCAGGTGCTGGCTCCGGCTGGCATGCAGAGGGCCGTGGTCTCTGGGGCAGGAACAGCAGCTCTTTACACGGAAGGTCCCGCATTCCCCACGAGGCGCCAGCCTCTGACGCGTTGGTGTTGGCTTAGCACCTACAGGAGCCCGGAGAGAGCGAGGCCAGTCAGCCTGTCTCAAGAAGACGAAAGGGCCAGGATAGGCCAGCCCAGAGTGTCCCGAATCCAGGCTGGTTTCTTTCTCTCTGAGGGGAGTGAGAGGGACGAGACAGAGGCAGCAGCTGCGTTCAAGGCAAGCCACCCTCTGCACTTGCTCTGCCACTGCTCCGGCCCTCGGAACTGATTTCCTCAGGAAGGACCTGAGCAGACTGGCCCTTCGAAAGATCATTCCTTAGGGGCAGCAGCTCCGTGCCTGGGCCCCTCAAACATGGGGGTGCCAGCCCAGAGCTCTGGACCTCCATAAATTCCACTGATCCAAGAGGCTCCCTCTTTTCCAGGTTACCGGCGCCCACAATCGTTTTGCCACGCAATCCCAACGTTTCTGGAACAGGGTGAAGCTCAAAATAATTCTCACAGAGAGACTCGCTGGGACCTAAATAGCTTTGCTGCTCCAGCCTCTGAGTCCTGATCCTGAACCTGTGACATTTCTCCCTGGCACTCCCCGGTTGGCCAGGACTGGGGGTCGTTTCGCAACACAGCCTGCCAAGGTCACCCACCACGCCCCCGGCTCTCATCCACCAGGCTGCTTGTGGGGGTCGCTTCTCAGTTTTGGGGGCCCCCACCCCTGAAGGTACAAAGGGCCATCGGCTGCCCCAGTTCTGTACCACTCACTCCGGAATCTGGAGCACGGAGGCGGGTGTGGACAGGCTGGGGGCGAGCGTGGGGCCCCCCTCAGATCTGGGGTGCTATGGGACATGGTTAGCAGTGAAGGTATCAATGAGCCGCCCTCCTGCCCAGCTGAAAGCAGAGGGAAGGCACTGACCAGCGTCCACATTTTCTCATGGTGGCACTAGTAATGCCATGGTCACAGGCTCACAGTGACTGTCCTTGCAAATCCCACAGCTTCTTGCACACCACTCGTCCACCCATGAATCTCAGTGGGACTATAACCCCCAGGAGGAAACCCAGGAAAAGACTGGGGGACCCCCTGACCTGGTCATCACCATGACTCGCACCCCAAGGACAAGGGGAGGCGTCCCTGGTCTCACTGTGTTCTTCCAGAAGGATGGAGGGAACAGCAGGTGAGACGCACCAGGTGGGTCAGAGTCGGGTCCACAGGGGGGACCCAGGGCCCGGTGCTGAGTTGTGTACCCAAGTGTCCCCCCTTGCCCCCCCCCCCCCAGAGCGACAGCTCCTTCCCCTCCGCCGCCACCTCTCCCCACTCCTTGGGTGACCTGAACACACAGTGGGGGATGGGGACGGGCCCCCTTGGTCATGTCAATTTGGCTGTTTCCCTGACTAGCACCGTAACCTCCACCTCTAAACACCTCATGTCCCCATTGCTCATCAGCAGAGGTGCTGGAATGGAGGAGGAAGCCGGCCACACAGGGTCTCCACCTAGCTGGCACCCTCTCTGCCCACAAAGCCAGGACCCTGGGAGAGCAGGAGGGCCAAACTGGACCCACCGGGTACCTCCAGGGGCCAGGCCCTCCTCCCCTAACCAGCCCCTCACTTGGGGGCTCTGAGACGCAGCTGCGTGCTCCCGGCCCCACAGTGCCCTGTCCTGGTGCTCAGTTGTGTGGCTGGCAGTGGACTCCTCTAAGGGCCGCCGCCAGCTCCAGCACCAGCTACGCAGCACGTGTGCTCACCCTGCAGCTCTCTCTGGACATGGGACATCACTTGTGCTTCCACGTGCTGCCCAACAGGCCCAGTGGCCTCTCCTGAGCACTGTCCGAGAGCCCTCACCCCACCAATAAGCACCCGCCAGCATCACTCAGTGGACGTGTGAGAACCGGAAGCCTGTGAATGCTGTCTTGCCGAGTGCTCCAGAGTGTGTCCTCTAGAAGCTCAGGCCTGAGTAAGCCACACGCCCTCCCCCTCATGCCTGCCGCAGGCCCAGCGCGTACCTGGCCATCACCTGGCCTGCACACAGCAGGGCTCCCAGAGACGCTCAGGATGGGGGGATGGCCACCTGGCACTGCCCTCTTGGGTTGCTGTCCTGCATCCTGGACTTCCTTCTCCAGGAAGCCACATCGGAAGGCCCTGGGCTGCTGGGGGAGTCCGGATGCCCCCACCAGACGCTTGCTGGTTCTAGAGAGTTGTCACAGTCTTCTCGGGCTTTCTGAGTCCTTTGCCCAGGAGTGAGTGGATCCTTCCTCTTCCTGGACCCTCATTTCTCTGGCTGCAGCTTCCCCGGAGCAGCGTGAAGGCCCAGCTCTCTGCAGAGGGAGCGAGCGACCCTGGGGGGGGGGGGGGGCGGTGCCTCCAACTGTGGGTGGGCTCAGTGCTGAGCTCAGTCTGGGATGAGGGTCCTCCCTGGGACACTCATGGCTCCTCACGACCACCAGCTCCTGCTCCAAGAGACGTCCCCGGCGTGCCCATGGATCCCCAGATGCCAGTCTGGGGCCAGGAGGCCTCATTCCCCAGCTCTCTCCAGATGCTCTGCGAAAGAGCCAACAGCTGGCACGCGGGTGGGCTCCCGTCTCAGTTCCAGGCTACCTTCTCCCCATGGGGGGACCCTCCCCTCTACTTCCCTCCCCGGGAACACCTGGCAAGGAAGCAGAAGCACAGGAGAGAGCAGTGTGCAGCTCACTCAGCTTGCTCCCAGGGCCCTCTCTCCCCTTCTTCCTCTGACCCGGTACCCCACCCACTCACCTCCCCACCCGAGCTTCTGCGGGGCCGGACCGCGGAACAGAAGGTGCACCAGCCCTCCTGAGAAACCCCGGGCCCATGTCCAAAAGTTCTTTTTAAATTTCTTTTAAGACGCAACAATAGATAACCGTCTTCCCAAGTCCAAAATAGCTGGGGAGCACGACCCCCTGCGCCCCCCGCCTCCCTTCTTCCTCCCTTACACGTCTACCTGCCAGCCTCGTCTCTCACCAATAAACACCCTCGCCCGCCCTGGCTTCCAGGAGGCCCGCTGGGTGCAAAGCTGCTGTTGGCGCTGCAGAAGTGTGACCACCACCAGGCCACAGGTGTTCCCCTTGGGTGGGGCAGCCAGGCCAAGTGCGACATGAAGGAATGTGCAACAGAAAAAGGACCCCCACCCCCACCCCCACCCCCAGGAGCTGAATATCACTCACTGCCCCATCAACCTGGTCAAGCTCCCCCACCTCTATCAGGACACAGAATCCGCAGGGAAGGTGGATGATTATTGGCTGGAGTCGGGTGTTAACTGTTGGGGCAGAGCTGGTCCAAGGTGCTCTGAGAGTTCTAGAACCAGAACAACTTAACTGCTTCCTGGAGGAGGCCCCTCAGGAGCTGACTCCCTGCTGGGAAAGTGGTTTGGGAGCAAACCTTCCAGACTGCTCCAGACTTGAGTCCTACACCCACCTTACAAGCACCTCAACTCATAGTCAGTTCTCCAGGGAGTCGGAGGAGTGTGATGAAACAATGCACTCTGTGTGTGTGTGTGTGTGTGTGTGTGTGTGTGTGTGTGTGCGCGCGCGCGCACGCGCGCGCATGTGTGTAGACATTCTTTACTGCTTCAGCATCTCTGTGAATGCACACTCCTTCTTTTAGAAAGGGAGGCCTCCTCACCCCTCAGACTCCACCCTGCACCCCTTCCAGGACTTCGCTTCAGTTTGTCTTCCAGGGATAGACATGTCACAAGAACATGGGCCTTAGGGACCTGAGAGATAGAACAGTGGGTAAGGTGCTTGCTGTGCACGTGGCCAACCTAGGTTGGATCCCTGGCAATGCATACAGTTCCCCTAGCCCATGAGGAGCGATTCCTGAGCACTGCTAGGTGTGGCCCCCAGAACAACAACAACAGCAACAACAACAACAACAACAAAATAGAACAAAGAATATGGATTCTGAAGTGAGATCAACTTAAGCTCCAGTCTCAGGACCAACAGCCTCCATCCCGCAAAGGGATCCTGGGGGGGTCTATGAACCCACAGCTCGCTCACGCTTCCTGGCCACGGCTCCTGGGAAGGGTCAACCAAAAGACAGCCGGGCATGTGGCAAGGGGCACGAGACAGGGTCCTCCCTGCCCCGCCCACGGTCTCCTGGCATTCAGAGGAGGTGGAGATGCAGAAGGGGGTCCGGGAACGAGTCCCATCTACCCTGTGCGGGGCACGGGGGACATAGGTCATCTCTGCTGTGCTGGACTCCTGGGGCAAGCAGGCCTCCCACGTCCCACTGCCTCCACCAACAGCCAGGGGAGCGCCGGCACAGCTCGGCCGTACAAGGGCTGGTCGCTGGTTAACTGGCAGTGAAGGCAGCTGCACTTTACAGTAACCCAGCATGGACAATATTATGAATGACACTCGCAAGCTGCCAGCCTGGGGACTCATTACAGTCAAGGTACAACACGGCAGCCTGCCAAGCCCCCGGCTTTCACACTCGCTATGCCAGAACATCCACACACAATTTAATTGCATTATAATTTCAAAAGTGCTTTTCAAACTGGAAAAAGGCATTCACTGATTAACCAGCGAAGAGCAAAATTGTTTATGAAATTGAATACAAAAAGCTACAGAAATGTAATTGGGTCGTTCTAGCACCTAATTTTCAAGCCATTTTCCCCACTTATTTAATCACGAGATACAAAAGGAGCGACTGAATTGACTTCATACTAATTAGATTACTCCCCGCGATACTCGGGGCCTCTATTTCCAATGGGCTGATAGCGACGTTTTAAACCCACACGGCCACGTGGCAGTGTCGTGTCCAGGGTGGAACGCTGGTGGCAGGCGGGCCCTCGGGCCTGTCCCTGCAGAGTATGTGTTGTGGCCACAGTCCAAGCCGCAGGCTCTAGGCGGTGTCCTGGCTCTGCCGTGGGCGCTCCTGCCAGCCTGGGTCTGAGCACGCCCCTGGGATGAGACCCTCCATCCCCCATAGGGCGTGGCCATGTGGTGGCGGCAGGCAGACAAAGGCAACTACCGGCCAGCCCTGTTTCCTCTGCAGCTGCACGAGCGGTGGCCGCAATCCTGTCCAGGAATACTTCATCATCTCATCCACACGCTGGGGCTCGAACCCACAGGGGCGGCCTTGCGGGCGTGAGCAAGTACCGGCTAGCTGCTGGTCCCAGTGACAGGGGATGGGCCAACCCCTTACCCCTCTACCACCCGGAACATCTAACTGTTTGCCTGCAGGACGGCCAGGCCAGACTGTGCGCTCTGAGGACGATCCACACAGCGGCTGCCCGGCCCATGGCCCAGGCGCTGACTCCAACCTCCTTCTCATCTATGGCACAGTCTTCTTGTGACCCTTCTCCTTTTTTTTTTTTTAAAGCTCATTTTAAATTTTATTAGGAGAAACCTAATTGATTATATAATCAAATGTAAAACGTACATTATCAAGATATCTCAGCACTTCACAGGCCATTTAATCAGGATATCTGGGGCTGTGCCAAGAATTAACTTCCGTGAAGCCTCAAGCAGGCGAGGCCTCGGTGGGCCCAGCCAGCTCCCGAGAGCGGGTGCTTGGGCTGCACGGAGGTTTTCTCGAAAGGGTCAGGGAAGGGGGGGAAGGGAGTGAATCACTTCTCCAGATGAGGGGACACCCCTAAAGGCTGCACGACGAGGACGGTGCATCTTCTCCGCTGAAGTTGCATCTTCCTGCAGCCCGCCCTCCATCCTCCCCCCCCCCCCCGCCCTCCCCCCGTTTCTCTTATCTGTGAGGGCATCTTTGGGAAAGGGCAGGAATCTCCCTGAGGGCCCCTACAGTGCGCAAGTGGCTGAAAGAAGAAATGGGCTTCTCCCTTCTATGTGCTCCCCACGGAGGTCTCCTCTCCCTGTGAGAGCAGGCTCGGGACTGTAGTAGCCACCGTTCTCCAGACCTGGGATGCATAGACAGAGCTGCCCCAGGCACTGACCCTGCCCTAACGGAGCCAGAGGGAATCGGACAGTGCCTGTCTTGGGAGTGACGCGGGTCCCAGTGGCTGAAGCTCTGTGGAGTCCAGAACGCTGTGCCCATAGGAAAGTGGGGAAGCCCGCCTGGTTACTTTCTGCCCAGAGTTCCTGCATCATCTAGGCCTGAGGTGGGGGGGGTTGCTAGAGGAACCCCGAGGGGCAGGGCGGGGAGGCAGAGCCAAAGGTTGGGCGCCTCAGGGTTGAGGGTGATGCTATTCAGCCTGGGGCAGCATCCTCATCCACCAAAGGGACATTGCCTGAGGACAGGCAGCCCTGGCAGGGGTGGCCACAGCAGGGCGTGGAGGATGCGACCCAGAGGTATGCCCGTACTCCCCGCCCCTCCACCCAACCCCCAGGTCTGTTCCCAATGCCAGAAGCTGTGAACGCGTGGGCAGACACGAGGAGCAGGGTTGCGGCCACAGGACTGTCTGCTGAACGACACACAGGCACACTGCTGCAGCAGCCTCCTGCTGACCGGACCTCCAGGGGCCCGAGGCACAACCACAGGAACCCAGGCGGTGTGTGCGGGGGGGGGGGGGGGGGGGGGGGGGATGGGCACAGGCTCGTGCTTGAGCCCCTCCGTCAGCTCAGACCACCACAGTGTCTGCCAGGCAGGAGATCGCGGCCCATGAGAGGGTCACACCACCTGAGGCCCACAAACATCAACATGAACAGAAATTCTGCACCAGGGGCAGGCCACAAGCCACGCCCACGATCAGCGCTGGGTACAACTGCTGGGTCACTTGACAGTGATGCCAGGGAACTTTCTGGGCCACCCCGGAACTCTGTAAGCATCTGGGTAATGCTCAGAAACCCCAGAGCCTGTCCAAGCAATTCTTGGCCGACTAGGTCCAGGGTTCAGAGTGAGGCCAGAGAATGTGGTGCTGTATGACCCCTGTAGGTGCCGGGGATCATCTGGGCCACCTGGTGGTGTTGGGGGCTCCCAGGGTCGCACCCAGTGACCACCGGTGGCAGGAATCAAATCAAGGCTGACCACACACAAGGCATGTGCCCGAACCTTTCTTCTTCTTCTTTTTTTTTAAGAGTTGATTATTTGGATAATTAGTTGTGTTATAATATACATTTTTTTTCACATGAATCACCGTGAGGTAAAGTTACAGACTTATAAACTTTCGTGCTTATGTTTTAGTCATACAATGATTGAACAGCCATCCCTCCACCAGTGCCCATTCTCCATCACCAATGTTCCCAGTATCCCTCCTCTCCATCACCCCTGACCCCCGTGCCTCTGTTTGCAATGCAGGTATTAACTGGCCATCATGTTCAGTCTATAGTCTATTTTCAGTATACGAATCCTATCCTGAGCAGACCCTCCACGCATCCTTTACTTGGTGGTCCCTCCTCTATTTGAGCTGCCTTTCCCCCTAGCATGTGAGGCTGGCTTCCAAGTCGTAGAGCGATCCTCCTGGTCCTTATCTTTACTATCCTTGGGTGTTAGTCTCCCATTCTGTTACTTTATACTCCGTAAATGAGAGCAGTCCTTCTATGTCTGTCCCTCTCTTTCAGACTCCTTTCACTTAACATGATTCTCTCCGTGTTGATCCACTTATATGCAAATTTCACGATTTCATCTTTTCTAACAGCTGCGTAGTATTCCATTATATAGATGTACCAAAGTTTCTTTAGCCAGTCAGATGTTCTCAGCGCCCGAAACTTCCCCTGGTCTCTCTAGACAGTCTTCTGACTGACCCAGGCGTCCTGCTCCCAGCCCTGCACAGGTGGAGAGGACAGGACCTTCGTGCCCCGCACACTACAACAGAATAAGAGATATGTGCATGGGAGGAAGTGTCACAGAGCACACGCTGCTCCCCGGATACAGGCTATGCCTTTGGGGAGGCAGCCGGGCCCTTGCTGGCTGGGGTGGGCACCAGGCCAGACCATTTGATCTTTGTCCCACTGGGGAGGGCAGGCCTGGGGGGACAGAAACCTCCTACTGGGGGCCAGGGCCACGCATGGGGGTGCCACGTACCCTGTAACCATGAGCAGGTTCTCCCCGTCATCTAAGAGTGTCCTTTTCCCAGTACTCTCGCGTCCCCTGCAGCAGCAGGAGCACCCCCTGGACACACGGGGCTCCCCTCCATGGCTCCTCTAATCCTTCTGTGCCAAGTAAACCCTGAACACACACCGGGCGAGGGGCTAAGCCAGCTCCCACTCCCGGCGCCAGCCTGGCCCATGTTCGGGAAGAACCGCAATCCATAGTCTCGGATGCCCGGTCCCTACCAGGGGAAAAGCTCTGCTGTTCTGCCCAGGAGTTCCCACCAGAACCAGGGCCACTGCTGCCTCGTCCACAGTACCTCAGAACCACCACGCTCTGGGCGTCCCTGCTCCCCAGGCCAGGTTGTGTGCGGTGGGGGCAGCCCACAGCCCCCCTGGGCAGGCCTCTCCCATGGTAAGCCGGACCTCCAGGGGGCTGCGGGGACAGAAACACTGAGAAGGGAGCCAGTGGGGACCGGCCAGGCCGCCCCAAACCCTTCACTGGGCCTCAGCATCAGAGGCCCCAGCTGGGTGTCCTGGGAAGACAGGCTGGGCTCCAGGTCACTCCTAGGCCTGCTCTGGGACACTCCTGGGCTCAGTCTGTCAGCAGGGCTGGCAACACTATATTTTTTTAAATTATTTTTTTGGGTCACACCAGGTACACAGGGCTTACTCCTAGCTTTGCACTTAGGAATTACTCCTGATGGTGCTTGGGGGACCATATGGGATGCTGGGGATCGAACCCAGGTCGGCCGCATGCAAGGCAAACACCTTACCCGCTGTGCTATCATTCTGGGCCGACACTGGGTTTTTATAGTGAACGTACAAACATGCACTGTCTCTATCTCCTACCCTCTTGGCCCCCCGCCCCAACTCCCTTCAGCCTCCCTGAAAATCAGCCAGGCAGCACACCCTCTCTCCTGCTCCCCTTGGCCCCGCCCGCAGTCAGGGAACAGGAGGGGTGCTGCTCCGGGATTCCGCCCTCCTTTCCAGCCAGGGACACTCAGGGACAGCTGCACTGGGCTCCGAGCCCCACGGCCTTCCACGAGCCCCCTCAAGGAAGATGTACTCTTGCGTTTCTAACCAATGTCTCAGGGAAATAATTGGATGTCACTACTCCAACATTACATTACAACTTCCCTACAGATCCTGGAGGAAGGGGAAATGAGTTACGGTGAGCAAACCAAGCTAAATACAGTTAGTAATTGAAAAAGTGGCCAAGGAAATCAAGAGGGGAAAAGCAAGCAACTCCAGCCTAAACGGATTATCAATCATTTCCTTTTAGGGCTAGCTCTGCTGCAACTTAATCAATTGCTATTGCTTCCCCAACTCAATAAGAAAACTGATACTGTGGGGAAGGAGGGGGGGCGCGGGGGGAATAAAATGTTTTCCGTCACCTTCTTGATGGAAACTGGACAATGTCCCCCGCATTCCATTTCAATCCAGCTCCGAGTTTATCAGCATGAAAGAAATTTACAAGCAACAAAAAACTCGATAATGTGCTACCATTATATCTCACGGTGTAACTGTCTAAGGCCTGATGGCCAGCACCCTGGGGACGTGGGGTCCGACAGTCCAGCAGGGGCAGGGAGGTGGCTCTGAGGGCTGGGGGTGGGCTTCGCAGGACAGAGCACCAAGAGACTCCAGCCCAGCCTGCCCCCCCCCCCCCCCGCCAGGGTGTATCCCAGAAGCAAACCAACAAAGTCCTAACTGAAAGGGGTAGGAGGGTTCCAGGTGGGGCTCATGGAGGGTCTTCCAGGCCCCAGCTCCCAGGCATCCACGGAGGATGAACGCCACTTTTCTCTCATCAGCAAGCCCCTGCTGTGTGGCTGGTACTGCGGTCACAGAGCACAGAACCTGCTCTCCAATTCTACCTGACACTCAGGGACTGGACCGGGACTGGACTGTGATGTCAGGTGTTTGTCAAAGAACAGGGGTAGGGGTGAGGTGGGGGTGGGCATGTCAGCACTGAGGGAGACCTTGGAGGTGGAGGGACTCCAGGGGAGGGACGCACTGAGAAAGTGCTCAAAGGGTGCACTGGAGACAGCCCTAATGCCCATGGCTGGGAAGCCCCCTGAGCCTGGCTGGTGAGTCCCATGCAGAGAAGTGGTTGGGGTGGAGGAGAAGGTCGCCCCCTGCAGGCGGATCCCTGATAGTGGCTGCCCTCACCAGGAATTCATGCACAGGAGCTGCTTCTGGAGTGTGTATGCATGAGTGTGCACATGTGTGTGTGCACGTGTGTGTGATTGTATGTGTAAGTACATGTGTGCATGCATGTGCGTGCATGTGTGTGTGCATGCTTGTGTGCATGTGTGCGTGTGCACATGCAGGTGTATGTGCATATGTGTGTATGCGTGTGCTTGTATATATGTGCGTGCGTGTGTACATGCGTGTGCATGTGTGTGTACGTGTGCATATGTGTGTGCGTGTGTATGTGCATGTGTGGCTGTGGGTGTGTGCAGGAAGCACAGCCAGGGTGGCCTTGAGGAGGACCAGCAGAGATGGCCGGATGTGTGGGTGACTAGGACCTCCCCGGCCAGCCTGACCCCTCACAGCCTTCAAATATGCACAAGAGGCAAATACGTATATACCTGTCTCCAGTGTCCCCAGGCAAGCGGCCCTGTGCTAGGGTGTGAGGCCCTGAGTTCAATCCCTGGCAATGCAACATGAAACCAAATGCCCCTCTCTCTCTGTGTGTACACACAAGAGCCACCAGTCTCCATGAAGTACCGGTTTCCATGAGGGGCGCGACCCCATGTGTAAGTAGCACCCGGGGAAGAAGCTGCAGAGAGACCCCAGCCGCCTGGGCAGCCGCAGAGGCCAGTGGCTCCCGATTCAAGGATGAAAATGGCACAGGAGAGGCGGAGGGTCGGGGGAGGGTCGGGGGACAGTGACACGGGCCAGGGGCTGTGAGTCCATCTAGGTTCAGGGCTGGCAGTGACCCTGACGACAAACTCCTTAAGCCTGCTTCATCATCTGAACAAAACAGGCACGGTCAGCGCAAGACCACACGGGGTTAGTGAGAAGAAGCTGTGGGACGAGGGCCAGACCCGGGCAGCTTCCTGCTGGGTGAGCTAGTGGCAGCAGGATCCCGGCTGTACGGCAGGGGTACAACGTTCACTCCCTCATGCTTGTACTTTGCAATATGCGGATGGCAGGAAATGGCACCTTGGGCCCTTCCCGGGCAGGGAGCACACACATGCTGGCCCCTGGCGGAGGGGGTTGAGGGTGGGGGCACTGTCTCAGGACCCCATCTCAAGTCCCCTCTCCAGCCGCCCCTGAGGGCGGCTCCTGGCACTGAGGCCAGCCCGGTCCTCGATGGAACAGAGGGTGACTTTGCCAGCAACAAGGCACTTGAGTAATGCTCCATAAAAGTATGAATTTACTCTGAGAGCACCAAGTCTAATTACCTCACCAAGACTCTCTGCATTTTTAAGAACCTATTTTTTTCCCCCTCCTTAAACTCTTGATCATAAGGACTCTTGTTAGCAGTACTCCACATCGTTCTTGGCCCCCCGGTTGCCGTGGCAACCAAGCAGTGTTTACCAGCCTTTCCAAGCTGGTACATCTCTATTAGCACCCGGATCCCAGGAGAAGCAGGAAGCAGTGCAGAGGTTTTAAAGAGCATTAATCCCCTTAAGCTTTGCAAACCTCTCTAGTTAGGGAGCCCAAAAAGGGGAGGGGGGGGTCGTCTCCGCCATTTTCAGGTCCCTGCTAGGATCCTTAAGCCTCTGTGAAACGCTAGATGGAAAGAACTTTATCTTCCTGCAGCTTCACTTTAAATGTCTTCTCCTCTTGAAAAAGACAAACTTGTGGGCTTCACAGGAAAAGTTTGCTGCCCATCCATCAGAGAGGGGCCCTCGGTGCCGGCCACGCTGCTCTCTCCTGATAAACACAGACTTTCAAGCGTCCTTATCTCTCGGCCAGAAGGAGGCTCGGCCACAAAGGGCCCACGGGCCAGACACCCTCCTCCCGGCCCCTCCGTGATGAGAACCCACAGATGATCCCCAGCCAAGATAGATTCCCAGCGTATTTCAAAAAGCCGAGCACAGAAAGCGGCCCCCTCTGGCCCGGCTCAGCCTCTCTCAGAAGGGTTTTTTTTTTTTTTTTAAGTCTGTGCCAGAGTGGAAATGGGGAAGGAGGAAGAAGAAAGGGCTTCTTCACATCATTCAGAAGCAGTTCAATGTCTCCATCCCCCTACTACCCGATAAATGTCTCTTTCATCCCCAACCTAGAAAACCAGGCCCCGGCCAGGGCTCCAGGAAGACGCGTGGCTGGATTCCGAAGCACGGACATTCATCCGGGCCTCCCCACAGGCTTTAAAAAGGGGCCGTTTGAGCTGGCTGAGCCGTGGCTGTCCACGGCCTGCAGGTCAGTGCTCAGGGTCCAGCTCAGTCAGGGCAGGGGCAGGGCATTGAAGGGAGTGACCTTGGGGGTGGCGTTCTGGCTGAAGAGGACCAAGTGGCCACCCCCAAGCCCACCTACTAACCATCTGCGGTGACTCTCAGAGATACTCAAAACTCTTTTCTCTTTTGGGGGGAGATGAAGGGGCAAGAGAGGAGAGCTTAGGAGTCACTCCTGGGGATGCTGGAGGGACCACAGAGGGGCTGGGATCGAAGCTGGGCCTGCTGTAGGCAAAGTGTGCCCAGGACCATCTCTTCAGAACCCTCCCAATTCTTAAGGACAATGCTTAAGTCATTCGGATCCCTCTTCTTTTGTTGGCCAATGAGCTTACTCAAGCGAAAACAGACTCAGCCCCAGACGACTCCAGCACTCCAGGCAGACAGTTCTCTAACAAGCCTGACAGACCCTCGGGGCCCAGGAGCTGCATGAGCAACGACTTACAGATACTTGCTCCTGCCCCTGTTCTTGAAAAGCGGTTGAGCTGTAGCATGTCAAGACTGAATCGGAGCTGGGAAAGGGGAGCGTCTGTCCCAGCTCCCGAGCCAACCGGGATAAGTAACAAAATCACCAAGCCAACTCCCGAGACCAGGGGGACTGGAATGGAACCCTCACCCCCACTCTCCACCCCCCACCCTGGCCCCCCTGCATCCGCATGATTTCAGCAAGCAATGGGTAGGAGCACCCAAGGCAGAGGACCCGAGGCGGGAGGCAGCAGGTGCCCAGTGCTGGCTGGGCTCAAGGCAGAGACACGAGAGCTTCGGGAGACCCAGTGGGGGCACTGCACAGGATCAAGCTCCATAGACCAATACATATGGCCCCGAATTGGAGCCGCTCAGACAGCGACTCCTTCCTGGGCCGTGGGTCCACGTGCCGGGGGGGGGGGGGGCAGTGCATGGGGGACAGACCTAGAGGGGACCCTCTCCTCCAGAGACAGGCTGCCTGCAGGACATCCTCTCTGTTGCGTGGGGCTGAGGCGGAGCGTCTGAAAGACCTATGACCTTCCCCCCCCTTATTTTTTGCCTTTTTTTGCTTGTTTGGGGGGTCACACACGGCGATGCACAGGCTTTACTCCTGGCTCATGCACTCAGGAACTACTCCTGGTGGTGCTCGGGGGACCATATGGGATGCTGGAAATCGAACCCAGGTCAGTTGCTTGCAAGGCAAACTCCCTACCCGCTGTGCTATGCTCCAGGTCCTCACTACTCCCCTTTCTTAAAGCAAAAACAACAGAACCAACCACTCGCATGCCCCTGGAGATGGTGTTTTTTTCTTTTAGTTTTTATTTGGGGGGGGGGGTCACATCGGCAATGCTCAGGGGTTACTCCTGGCTCTGCACTCAAGAATTACTCCTGGCGGTGCTCAGGGAACCATATGGGATTCCTGGGATTGAACCTGGGTCAGACACATGCAAGGAAAACGCCCTCCCCATTGTGCTATCGCCCTGCCCCTAGGGAGATGACATTCTTTGACAGAAAAGGGGGTGACCCTTAGTTCCCGGGCAACTGCAATTCCCCCAGTCATCTGCCCGTGCCTTTCACACCCGGGGTAAATGGGTAACAAGGAAGTAGCCACTGGCCTGGAGGGGGCATACGGCCTATCTAGTGGGGGCTGGGGAGGGGGTCAGCAGGTACCGCTCCTCTCCAGCCGCTCTTTGCACCCACCTTCCACGTCACCCGTGCCCCAGCAGCAGACGCACTGCTCCAGTGTTCTCGTCTGTGATCCCTTTTGGTTCTCTCCTTTGGGGTCTCCCAAGGAAGGGGCCAAGTGGTTGTTGGGGAGGCAGAAGCCTTTCTGTGCAACCCTGACGTGTGTGTATGTGTGTCTCTGTGTATGTGTGTGTGTGTGTGTGTATCTGTGTGCTCGTGTGTTTCTGTGCATATGTGTATGTTTGTGCATGTGTACGTGTGTTTGTGTGTATTTGTTTGTGTATTTGTACATGTGTACTCAGGGGTCCAGGGCTTCTGCTTCCGGTCGCATCACCCCTCTCCACTCAACCCTTGGCTAAACACGATTTCTAGTCCCAGTGGTCAGTCCTCCTGCCCTCCCCCCAGAGGGTACACAGCAGGGCCCGAGGCTGTGGTTAGTGGGATTCTCCAGCCCCGGGAGTGTCCAGGAGAGCTGTTTTCAGTGGGCAAACGAGCTGAGCCAGAAGTCAGCGTGCAACCAGTCCAGTAAAAAACCCAGTAAAACCCAGTGAAACCCAACCAAACTCAGGCCCAGTCTCTGAAAGGAGCTTTCTATCAGCGACCCTCCCCCAGGAAGTGGGCTTCTCCTGGGTCCTGCACACTGGACAGTCCCTCCAGCCCGTGGCCCACGGACGGCAGCCAGTGTGAGCGCTGCCCCCAAGCCACCCTCAACCCCTCGAATAAACTAACAAGCCCTTCCCTAGAACCACCAGCAAGCTTCTCAGTGAGTGACACCCTTCTCTCTCTCATTAGAAGCATCCATGTCACTCCATCTTTACTCCTTCATTTCCTCAGCTCTTACCCTGATGGAACAGAAAAACAGCTCTTGAAACACCTTGCGTGGCTAGGCCAGGTGGATAAACCCAGTTTGGCTCAGCCATCGCACACACACCACAGACTGGACTTAATCAGAGGAAGATGCAGATTTTTTTTTGGGGCCACACCTGGCAGTACTCAGAGCTTACACCTGGCTCTGCGCTCAGGGATCACTCCTGGCGGGATCAGGGGAGGATATGGGGTTCCGGGGACTGAACCTGTGTGGGCCCCATGCAAGGCAAGTGCCGTACCCCCTGAACCACGGCTCCAGCCCCCCAGGAGATGGAAGAATTTGCATATGTGTCCAGATGTTCTTACTAATCCTAATGTCTTCCTAATCCTGCTCAGAATTTCCGAGAAGAAACATTTCCACCCTAGATTGAGAAGTTCCGGCTCTGTGAGATGGGAATTAGTGGTGGGAGAAGCAGGCGGCCCGGGACAGGGCTCAGGGTGCCGGGCTGGTGAGTGCAAGGCTGTGAGCCATCTCCAGGGTTGCCCGTGTGGGCTGAGTGGGGTTGGGGCGGCACTGCTGTGTGGGGGTCCCTGATGACAGCCAGGTTATGTGAGCATGCTGGTGCACACCACGGTGGTCACTGGCCAGCTCTGTCCAGCTCTGCTGGAATACCACGGGCCAGAGAAAAAGAGCAGCAGCTGGCCTGGGGCTGACCTCAGCACCCCCTAGGGTCCCCTGAGCCCCACTGGGAGTGATCCCTGATCCCTCTGAGTGCAGAGTCAGAGGCAAGTTTCCCTGAGCATCATGGAAACAAAAGCCCCGAGTGTGGGACCACCCCCTCCCCTCACCCTGAGTACTGCGGCCAAGTCAGCAACCGCAGCACGGGGCCCGAGGGAGAAAAATAAACGCAGGACAGAGAACTTGGGTTTCTGCCAAACTTGCAGTTCTTCTGTCCCCGGGTTCTTTTTAGAGGAGAAAAGGTGAAAACAGGTTTTGAGAGAGAGAGAGAGAGAGAGAGAGAGAGAGAGAGAGAGAGAGAGAGAGGAGGGAGAGGAAGACATGGTGTTCTTTTCCTATGACCCAAAAAACTCCAAACCTTGCTATTTTAAACAATGAGCCGCACAGTGTGTGAGGAACAGCTTGCACAGAGCTGAAGCCGGCATTATTTACCCAGGTTTCTTAGACTCACTCAACTTTTACTGTTTAAGCACTTTTGCAAGCAGTGAGAAGACAGAGTGTGCAAGGCCCAGCTGCGTCCGTATCAGGGAGTCGATGCCTGCCAGGCTCCTAAAGGGGGCCCCAGGTGTTTTTGTGCAGATGGGGCCGAGTGGCCCCTGGCAGCCCCTGCTCTCAGTGCCAGCCGACGTCACCAGATCCAGCTCACTTAAAGACCACCATGGGAGTGATGGCTGGAGGAATCGCTTGGGATGGTAGATGCGTGCTGAAAGTAGACTATGGACCAAGCATGATGGTCCTTACTACCTGTACTGCAAACCTAACACCCAAAAGGAGAGAGAGAGAGAAAGAGGGAATGTGCCTGCCATGAAGGCAGGGGGTGGGAAGGGGTGGGGGTGGCAGGAGGGATACTGGGAACAGTGGTGGTGGAGAATGGGCACTGGTGGAGGGACCGGTATACTCGAACACTGTTTGACTGAAACGCGATTATGAAAGTTTGTAAGTCTGTAACTGTATCTCAAGGTGATTCATTAAAATAAAATTAAAAAAATTAAAGTATATAAAAACTGCCATGGGGCCTGAGTGAGAAGACAGCAGGGAAGCCTGCCTGAAATGTGGCCGACCTGCGCTTGATCCCTGATGCCCTGACAAGGAAGAATCCCTGAGCACAGAGCCAGAAGCAACCCCTGAATTCCACCGGGCGTGACCCAAAAACTGAAAGAAAGAAAAAAAAAGGTAGGAAACAAGTGCTGTGAGCCCCCTCAGCCTGCGCGGATCCACTTACGAGTGACATTCGTCGGTGGCATTTATTCCTGATCCCCGTGGAGATTTCTCCTAATTGGCTCCAAAAAGACCATGTTTCCAGACAGGGGCAGGGTGAGGAGAGCAGCAGGCGTCAGCTCCCGCCCTGCTCAAACTGCTGCCCCCGCACCAGCTCCAGGCTGGTCCGAGGTCCCACCTCACCCACCAAGGGGCGTCTCCAAACCTCTTTCCGATGCGTTCTGCTCAGAGGAGAGGTATTTCAACTTCAGCACTGGCAAAAAATACCTTTGTCGATTGCAAAGGGGTGAACCCCCCCAAAAAGAAAGACTTGCTCAGGAGCAGAGGTGCAGGAGCCTATCCAGTGGCCTGGTGGTATTCCTGGGTTCGAGCCTCAGTCTTCTTGCCACACTGACTGTGTGACCTTGTCCCAGTGACCGGGCCTCCCTGAGGCCCTCTCACTCATCAGGTCAGTGGAATGGGTAGGCAGCAAATAACTGCCGTTTCCTCAGCGTCCCAAAATAGCTACCACCATTTATCTACTCAATTAAAAAGTCAATCATACATCTCTAAGATTTTTTTTAAAAAAGAAAAGAAATTTCACTTTTAGGCCACATCCAGCGGTGCTCAGGAACTACTCGTGGCTCTGTACTCTGAGATCACTCCTATCAGGGCCTGGGGGACTATATAGGATGCTGGGGATTGAGCCCTGGTTGGCAGCATGCCAGGCATATGCCCTCCTGGCTGTGTTATTTATTTTTCCCCTAAGGTGCCATTTGCAGTGACTGATGAAATATGCTGAGCAGAGCCCTGGCAGCTGAAGACCTCCAGAACCAGCCACAGCCATGCTTAAGACCACTCTCTATATGCTCGGACAAGCCTCACGCATGAAGGAACTGGCAGAGGAACCCAGGTGTGCGGGACCCAGGACTGAGATCTCCAAGGCTGCTTGGATAGGGAATGGGCCTCCTCCACCCAGGTCCCCCATCTTCCAGTAGCTAGACAGTTACACCCACCAACTGCCCCTGGACGCTGTGTAATCCCATCAACGGCCAAGACCCAGAGACTATAAAACCAAGCTCCGGGAAGCGCGTGGCCGCATTTGCAGCTGCACAACTTCTTACTGTCTAGTTCTCGCTCTTGGAGAACCTGGCAGGCTACTGAGAGTATCCTGCCCACACAGCAGAATCTGGCAAGCCCGCTGTGGCGTATTCAATATGCCAAAGCCCAGTCACAATGATGGGTCTCATTCCCCTGACCCTGAAAGAGCCTCCATTGTGGCACTTGCTAAAATCTCGGGCTAGGACGAATGGAGACGTTACTGGTGCCTGCTGGAGCAAATCGATGAACAACGGGATGACAGTGACAGTGACGGTGACAAAATATGTCAGTCATGATGAAACATGACCAATGAAATGATTGGTTTTTCAGTTTTTGTTTTGGGGCCACACCCAGTTGTGCTCAGGAATCCCTCCTGATGGTGTTTGGGGGGTGCTGCATGGGGTGCCAGGGATGGAGCCCAGGGTGGCCAGCTGAGCATGTGGTGGTTGAAGCCTTGTCCGGTCTACACCCCCCCGCCTGTCCCTCTCCCAAGAACTGTGCAGGGAGTGGCAGTGGTCAGAAGCATCAGGAGAAGTGCACTCACTAAGCGGAAGAGAACAAAAGGGCTGGGGGCGGGGGAGGTGCAGATGCATTCAAACTCTGGGAGGGATGGAAGTAACTTTGTTGGACCCGTGGCGGGTGGCGGGTTTCACGGCAGAAGTGAGGCGAAGCCGACGGAGAGGGCGGAACAGGACAGTGGAGGTGGTGAAGAGAGACAGAAAAGGGAAGGTGGGCAGGAGTCCTGCATCTTCCCCTCAACGTAGGAGTGAGTCCCAGGGCTCTGCTTCCTGTGGCCAAGCCCCCCTGTGCCCGAGAGGCCAGCACAGGGCCCCAAAGTGTGGCAGTGCTAGCCCACCAATGCTCAGTCTGAGATGGACCCTGGGCCCGAGGAGGGGTCGCGGCCTGGCTTGAAGGTCATGCCCGAGCTCAGCCTCTGGGAAAGGTCCAGACTCAGCTCTCTGCGGACTGCACAGGGTGGCCGCCATACACGCTGGTTCCCGTGGGAGGTCATTCTCTTATCCTTTTAGGGGTTCAAGAGGCAACCCCCCCAAAACTCGTATAGAGTATGCAGCTGGGGACAGGACATGCTGAGGCATAAGACTCTCCTTCTGTTTGTTTTTTTCTTTTTTTCTTTTTGGGTCACATCCAGCAATGCACAGGGGTTACTCCTGGATCATGTACTCAGGAGTCACTCCTGGTGGTGCTCAGGGGATCATATGGGATGCTGGGGATCAAACCCGGGTTGGCTGTGTACATGGCAAACACCCTACCCGCTGTGCTATCGCTCCAGCCCCTTGTTCTGTTTCTGGCACAAGCAAACCCCTGGCGTGCCCCCCACCCCCACCCCAGTATCCCCCCAGCACTGCAGTAGGTGGCAGGCGGCCCTGAGGGTCCTCAGCAGCACTGGGATGGAGCAGTGCTGGGAATGACCACCCAGCACCTCGGGGCGGGGGGGCAGCTACAGAAAGATCATCCCTCCACCGTGCATGCGTTGCTTCTTGTCTCTCTGGGGTCAGGGGTCCTGGACCAGCCACGAGGAGCCCCGGGTAGGTCAGCCGGAAGCTGGAGGCTGGGTCCTGGAGCTGAGTAGGGGGGGCTGGAGAGGGGCTTTCTCCCTCCCTGCCCCCCACACCAACGGATCCGGTCCTTCTGTTTACAGCTCGCCACACCACAAATCTTTATTTCCTGTCACCCACTGGCCTGAGCTGTCCCCACTCCCTGTTTCTCCCAGACAAGTTAATAAGACGGAAGGCTCCCTAGAGGCTGGGGCCGGCGAACATTATCACTTGGAAGCAAGGCAGAAATCCTGACACATCGGAAACGACTCCAAGCCTATTAATTACCCTTTCTTCTTTGGCAGATCTTTTGAAAGAAAGCTTGACAAATTGAAAGGACGGCGAGCCCTGCCTCTCCGCCCCAATTAAGCCCCACTCCCAGCCCAATAATGCCAATATGATTTCTGCTTTTTCAGAAACCCGATTCATCTGTCAGCGCTGCACCCACCTAAGAGCTGCAGGGTTGGGGGAACAAGAGGCGGGGGGTTCTGCAGACGAGGGGAGCCTTGGGCATCTAGGAGACCCAGACGGCAGGACAAAGCCGGGTGCAGCCAGGATGAAGTGGGCAGGGCCCGCCTGCACGGCCGGGCCCTGTGCAGTGATCCCACACCCCCGGCAGGCATCTGGACAATCACAGCAGGAGCAGCAGAGAGCAGCTCTGGTCCCTGTGGGAGCAGAGGCAATGAGGCTTTGATGCTTGCATACAGATTTTCCCTGAAATTCTGGATGAATCCCCCAAAGAGAAATACAGGGTGAGTTTCAACGCTAGAAAAAACGGACCTGTTGGGGCCAGAGTGATAGGACAGCTGGTAGGGTTCTTGCTTGGGGTGTGACCAACCCAAGTTCGATCTCCAGCATCCCTTATGGTCCACTGAGCCTCACCAGGATGGAGCCTGGAGCCCAGAGGCAGAGTAAACCCTGAGCACCGCTGGGTGTGGCCAAAAAAATTAATAAAACCAAATAACCAGACAAAATCCAAGAAAAATGGGCTTCAGTAGGGAACAACGAAGCCGCCTTCCGGTTTTATCATCTGACAAGTTGTCTTCCAAGTTTCAGGTAAGATACTGAAAAAGGTGGCGGGGTGGGGGGGGTTGCATTTTATCCTGTTCCCGGCATGGTCATAGTGCCCAGACAGTGCCTGGCTTATGGCCCATGCCCATCATGTACCATACAGCTGCTGGGTTAGTTCAGTGGGTCTGCCAGGGACCGTAGGGGCTGTGGGGAAACTGAGTCAGGAGCACCCGTGTGGTGCAGGACACCCTGCTCTCACACAGTACCCTCTTCAGGGCTCCCACTGCCACGGTCCCTCCCTCAGGCAGGCACATGAACTCCCCAGAGATGCTTTCCACATGGCCACTTGACATCTCCAAGAGGAACCCCACGGGGAACTTTCAAAGCGAGCCACAAATTCTCCTCTTCAAGCACATCCCTCCCACCAAAGGTGTCGTCTCTGGCTGCACAGCAGCACCGGCCCCAGGATGCAGTGAGTCCTGAGCTGTTGCCCCTCTCTGAACACCGTGCGCCTCTATCAGCCCAGCCCCTCGGTCACTCCCCAGGTCCCTCCGCCGCCCAGCCCTGGCCAGAGAACTTTGGCTCTGATGCCCTGTGGCTTCCCTGCCTCCCCCCCCCCACCCCCGAGGCCCCAGGGATCTTCCTGGAGTAGAAATCTCCCGCCTTCTGCTTTCTTGCTTTCTTTTCCACTAGGTCCTGCCCCAAATGCCACACTCAGCGCACATCCTGGCACGAGCCAGGTCCCACCACTTTCCCGCTCAGCTATGGTCCTCACCCTGTGCCCCGTCAGGGCCTTTGTGATGTCTTTTCCAACCCTCAGCACCTCCTGGTTCCCAGGCTAACTCCTTGAACAGAGCCTCAGCCACTCACCCCGCACCCCCACATTAATGTCTTCACAACATCTCTCATCACCGGGGCACTGGGCCAGGATCTGCCTCTCTGGACAGGGTGGGTACTGCTCTGCCAGGGTGAGTCCGCAGAAGCCCCACAGGAAACAGGTGACGGGACCAGTGCCAGGCAGGACCCAGCTCCACACATCGCTGAGTTAGGGGCGGGAGCGATAGGAAAGCAGGGAGGGTGTTTGCCTTGCATGCAGCCAAACCAGGTTTGATCCCATATGGTCCCTGGGCACTGCCAGGAGTAACCCCTGAGCATAGCTGGGTGTGAGCCAAAAAGCAAAACAAACAAAATGAAAAAAAAAAAGAACAACAACAACAACAAATCTTATCACTGGCTTTAAGCTGGACTCACCCGCAGCCTGTCCATCCTGGCAAGTGGGAGGGGCCTTGGGCACATTGCCAGGCAGGTGTCCCCAGCCCCTGGGGGCCTTCGGGATTGACAGCCGGGGCTGGACAGAGGCAAGGCCACCTACCAGGGCTGCGCTCTCTGGAGCATTCCCATCTTGCCTCATTTTAAACTCAAAATCTTTAAACCATTACCCGGGAAATCATCATTAAATCATTTGTTCCTTTTTATTAGTGTCGCTGTAATTAAAGAGAATCATATTTCTGAAATCTTCAGCTGCACTTATCAAAACCCACCCTCCAACCAATCAATTAGTATTACAATAACTGCGCTCCCCGGCCGCCTGCCGTTATTAGCATTTTGATTGAATGTCTGTTGAAAAGTGACTGGTAACAGAAGATTGTGTTCTGAAAGTAATGTTTCTTTATTCGTTACCACCCAACCTTGTCTGGTTGTCTCCATTCGACTCAAAAGAGACAAGACGGTTCCCCACAGCAAGTCATTTTGGTGGCGGGTTATATTCCCAGGGGTGCGTGATAAATCGGGCTGGCTCCACGCAGGGGGCCTCCCCCAGCTGTGACCCCGGCAGGTGCGCCTCGGCTGCCAGGGTCCTCCAGGGCTGAGTCCCTCCCCCAGCCCAACCCGAGGGACAACAGGCCCCACGCTTCACACATGGCATCCCATGGGGCTCCAATGCAAACAGGCCCAAACCTGCGGCACCGGGAGTGGGGGGTGTGGGTGTGTGTGTGTGGGGGGGGGCACTGACAATCCTCTGGCCCGTCAGCCCCAGGCCACGCCCCCTTCTCTGCCAGGCTCATGGGAAACTGGCTCTTCCAACATAATAAGTTCCCGGTCGTCATCATCATGATAAAAGCAGCAGTCAGTAAAAAGATGGGTTAACACGCTCCATTATGGCGAGAGAATGGCTGTCTTTCTCCACGTCACAGGAATTCAAGACAAGAGTTCATTAAATCCCCGGATTAGAATTCAAACGGCCTGCTAGTTCAGACAGCTCTATTTACTGATGCCCCCTCCTCCCCGCGCCCTAACCCACCCTACTCGCACCCCACACAGATGCCTTCTGTGGATAAGCCGAGATACAAGAAGCAGGCGAGTAAGCGGGAAGTGTCCACCCTGGGCCTGCCCTTTGACCTGTGCAAAGCAGAGGCCAGAGCCCAGTGACAAGAGAACGGACAGCTCTGAGAGTCATCAACAGGGCAGGGCGGGAGATGGGGGTGGGGGCGCCCGAAGGTCAGGCAGGAAACATGCTTCAGACAGGAACTGAGGAACGGGCAATGCCAGCCAGCTGTCATCTGCGAGCTGGTCCAGTTACCACCCACAGGAAAAGAGACGCAGCCCCACCTTCACTGTGGTGATCCCTGACCCCACAAACCAAACCTCCCGTCCGCCCCCTCTGATCCACATCCCACCCACAGTCCACTGAGCAATAAGGAGCGGCCCCGGCCAGGCTTCATCCCTGCCCATAAAATACAGAGAATACTCACGCAAAAACTAATAAAAACCAAGGCAGCCTATATGGACCCTCTGAGAATCCCTCCTTCTCCTCCCACTGCCCCCCATCCTCAACTCCTGTTTTCCCCCAGTCACCAGCCAAGATTCTATACTAGTGTCAGTAGCAATTTCATTTTTTAAATGCTCTTATCAAGGATTTAAGGAGCAAGATAAGAACAACACAGTAAATCATCCTTAGGGAGTGCCGTGTGAGGCGGAGTGTTGCACAGATCAAAACAGTTAACCAGTCGGGAAAGGCGCGGCCTTGGGAACCGAAGTAAGTTGGGAGCTTTTGTCTGCCAGAGTGGGTGGGCAGAGGCCACGTTCAATAGAAAGACCATCCCTCAGAGGTTCCCAGCTCCCTCTGGTAATGGCCTTGGCCGGTTTGCCGGGAATTGCATGAACAGTCCAATTTCCATTTTTACAACGGGATGTTTTTAGAAGGCGTATGTATTGTCAAACCATTACACACACTTAACTGCAGGCTTTCACCGAAGTCATCCGACCTGCAAGCGTGTGCTGCTAATATCACTGCTTTATTATTTATCAAGTCAATTTCTCCATGAAATGACTAATAACATTGCCAGCTGCTCGCCTCCACCTGCCCGGGGAAGTGGGACCATGTGTGGCCCTTACCCCACATGATGCCGAGAAATCCTATTTTAAAAAAAGAAAAAAAGAAAGGAGATAAAGGGAAAGAGGAAATGGACCCAGGAGCTGCCCCTTAGGAGACAAATCACTCAGCGGAAGCATCTGCAAGATCTGGGGAAAGTCAACACTGCTAATTGACAAGCCTGGGTGCAAGTCTATTTGACCAAGGAATTTTAATTAGTCTTCTAATAAAGGACCACAGACCTGAAAGTAAAATAGACACAGGGCCCACTTTGCAATTTTGATCCTTTGATTCCAGCATGGCTTTTCTGGTTTGGTTTTGTTTGGGATCATACCCGGCGGTGCTTAGAGCTTACTCCTGGCTCTCTATTCAGGGATTGCTTCTGGTGGGGATGATTTTTAAATGCTCTTATCAAGGTGCTAAGTGCTGGGGATCGAACCCAGGTCAGCCGCATGCATGGCAAGAGCCTCACCTGCTGTACTATATCTCCAGCCTCCCCCCCGCATGTTTTTTTTAAAAAAAAAAACAAAAACAAAAACAAAACATCAACCACATGCCACATGCAATTCTGATGTACCCTCCTCCCAACAGCCATGATGCAACCCCAGAAGCATCATCAGGATGCTCTTTATTCTAACTTTTTAATGTATGCTCACTACATGAAAACTCACAATAAATAAAAACATGCAATTAGATGATCTCCCATCTGCCAAGGAATGATTCAATTGTCCGTTACAAGCTAACGTTCTAAAAATACATAAAGGGAAATTATTAGGTATTGTTGACACATATTTTCTGTTGTGAAACAGGATTAGTACTA
Source organism: Sorex fumeus (assembly GCF_029834395.1). Lineage (NCBI taxonomy): Eukaryota > Metazoa > Chordata > Mammalia > Eulipotyphla > Soricidae > Sorex > Sorex fumeus. The sequence goes on from NW_026606120.1 coordinate 62,193,487, forward strand.
TGGGCAAAATACAAAACTTCTTTTGTAAATGGGAACCATTCTTAAAAAAATAGGTAAGTCAGCATGGGGGGGGGAGCAAATTAAACCATAATTTTCAGACTGTGTTCTCTTATTGTCACTCAGAAAAATTGCCAGGTGTTTCCAGAGTAGTTTATACATAAATATACTAGCTGAATCAGGAAATCTTGCCAGGGCAAATGAATCAATTTAATTAAAAGAAAACTTAAGATGCGAAGCCTGTGCACTTGGAAGGGAGGAGATGGCGAAGGGAGTTTCCGGAGCATACATCTGCTCAGAGCCAAGTGCAGGAGGGTCTGAGGAGCACTGTCTGAGGAGCACTGTCCGCAGCCTGCCGACCTCTCTGGGATTCGAGGTGGGCGGGGCAGTAGAAGGACCGGCTTTTAAAAATCAAATCCATACTTTCCATCTCTCCCCCTCATCATCTGTCAAAGGTGGCTATGACCCCAACACCATCTCTGCTCATCACAGAAGGCCCGTGAGTCTGCCGGGTAACTGTTTCTTTGGAGCTGGAAGAACAGAAGTGTTCCTGAACCATCTCCTGCGCCCTCCTAGAGTGCTCTGCAGAGGACACCTGGTGCTGCCACGCCCCCCGCTCCAGCACTGCCTCTGCACCTCCACTCTGCTACAGGAGAGGCAGGACTGGTGGGGCGGGGTGGGACGGGGTGTGGGGGGGGAAGGGGATGCTCGGCAAAGAGGCTGAGAAGGGCGGGGTTGCAGGAGCCTCTGTTCTCCATCACAGAAGCCAGGCCTTCCTTTCCCACGCAATTCATACACCTTGGCAGGCCATGAGAGAGGTGACCTGGGGCCAGAGGGAGCAACGGGGACAGCTAGGACTCGAATAATAACAGAGCGTCCAACATGTGATGTGCTCGGAGGAAAATGACAAGGAGTTCCGGACAGACCTCGGATGGAGCTGACCTAGTCTGGGGGCGCCGGGGAAGGATTCCCTAAGGAAAGAACCAGGCAGCAGGGTCCTGAAAGGTGAGGGGGAGTGGGCCAGCAAACAGCCTGTGCGGGCTGGTGCAAGAGATTCAAGGCCACAGGGTAGCCGCAGAGAGTGGGCAAAACAGATCGGCCAACATTTGAGGCCCGTGTTCTTTGGCCCTCTTACACTTGTGGACTAGAATGCCCACTGTCCCACACAGCATGGATGCACGGCTGTGATGAGGGCTGAAGGCCCGTGGCTGGCCACCACTGTGCTAGGCCTCCTCCTTGCGGCAACTGGAAGTCAGTCAAGAACTCGGCATAACTGGCACGATGCAACAGTCGTCATTAACGCCACCTGCTCCCCGCAGGGGTCTCCCAGCCCCTAGTATGAGCCTCGACAAAGGCTCACTCTCCCGCTCCCCCCGCTGCCCAGATGCAGGTGAGGAGCAGAGGCCTGGGCGATGGTACAGGGTGGGTGGGCTTTCAAGTTGGAGGGGTGCTTCGAGACCACTGGACCCAGAGGTTCCTTCCCAGCTGTGCGTTTGCCTGGGAGGTGGGCGGCGGGAGGGGCATGTTCATTTTCTCAGTGGGGAGCTACCTGCTTTACTTTGCTCCTTGGATGTGGGGAAGTTGTCCCCCCGCATGGAAATGTCGTCCATGAGACCCCACAGGTGATAGTTACCTATACAGGGTGGGGAAACAGCGGAGGGAGCCCAGGCCCCTGATGTGACGACTCCTGCTTGTCTGAGGCTGGTCTGGGGCTGACCTGGCTCTAGCGAGGCCACAGGCTTCCGAGAGGAATTTTTAGAGGAGACCCAAGGGAAAGACGCATGCAGCCTTGGGGCCACTCCCTTCCCGGGCATCCTGGGCAGCTCAGCCACCCCAGCACTCTAGCCACTATTCACTGTCCTCTGCTAAGCAGAGTCGCCCAAGGGGGCCCCCGAGGGGAGTCGCTGGGTGGGAGGCGGGAGGGGCACCGGGGACAGGGGAGAGGCACTCGAGACGGGCGCCTGCCGCTTCCGTGTCTATTCTGGGTGCAGGATGGATGATGTCACCTCCCATGGTGGTGGAAAGCCATGCCATGAATCATCCCCGGGCCGCCTGGCCTCTGAGATCATAAATCAGATCTCGGGCACTGAATCCTTCGCCGCGGTGTGGGCTCTGCCTGGGGGGCTGGGGCGCAGACACCAGTGTGGAAACGTCCCGGGAGAAAGAGGCTCTCTCCATCACCTTCTCAGCTGGAGACAGACCCAAGCGGCTGCGCCCAGGCTGCTGGGAACCCAGGAGGGCCTGGCTGGCTCCCTCCTGGCACTGCCCACATGAGGAGCCGCCCACCCTAACCCACGGGACACCCCAAGTGCTATGCCGCCCCCCTCCCCCACTGCCCCTGACCCCACTTCCTCTGCGGCACCTGTGGCTGTGCTCACTCTGCTCCCAGTCACGCTCACTCTGCGCAGAAACATGTGAGGACGTGTGTCCCTGCCTGGAAGGATTTCTGGGGCCACCTAAGAAAGCCAGGTGTCCACTCAGCCAGCTTGAAGGCTCTGTGCTGTCTCGCTGCATCTTCCTTCTTAATGTACCCCAGGGCAGAAGTCAGGCAGGCAGGTAAGGCAGGGAGGTCTGTACTGCCACATCCAATTTACCCTCCCTCTCTCTCCCTCTCTCCTGTTCTCCTGTCTCTCTCTCTCCCTCTCCTCTCTCCTCTCTGTCTCTTTGTCTCTCTCCCTCTTCTCTTTGTCTCTCTGTCTCCGTCCTCCCTCCCTCTCCCCTCCCCCCTCTCGTCTTTGGACGACACCCAGCAGTGCTCTCAGGGCTTATCCTGACTGTGCTCAGGGATCACCCCTGGCTGTGCTCGGGGACCATATGAGGTACTGGGGATAGAAACAGGTAGGCCACGTGCAAAGTGAGTCTTAACCCTTGTACTCTTTCCGGCCCCGAGTTTCCCTCTTTCTTGCTTTGTCCTGTGCGTGCAAATGTGCACACACTCATTCTTACTTCCCAAGCGGCTGAGTTGGACAGGCCGGCTGGACACACAGTCTTAGGGAGCCAAATCCTGATCACCCCTCAGTGCACTGGCTGCTCCTCGGCTTAGGAAGAACCAGCTGAATTCTGAAGGCTCTCAAGTTGGAGGTGACCCCAGAGTCCACAGGGGGCTCCCACCAAGCTACCTTTACTAAGCCTGGGGTTGATGCCAGGGTTAGGCTTGGGCAGGTATCCAGGTGGGGACTTGGGAGCTGTGTCTCTAGTTGGCAAAAGGCCTTTGGTCTTCTTGTCCTAGGGGTATCAATGAGGAGGGGCATGGGCAGAGCGGCCATATCTACCCCTGGCCAGTAGCCCCATGGCCAGGAGGCAGGTGGGCCCGCCTAGTGCCACAAATAGGGGAACGTACACCGACAGAGCTCCCCTCTCACTGCTGGCTGGGACACGGCTCTCATGGGTTCCGGGAGAAAAATCTGGCGTCACCCTCCTCCATGCCCCCAGAGGTACCAGGGACGCTCAGCTGGCAGTGCCACCATGCCCTCCCACTGCTCCCCACATAGCCCCCATGGTCTATTCTCTCCTCTGAGTATTTCCCAAGCCGGGTGATCCTGCCCCTAGGAGCACTGGCATAATTGGGGCGGGGGTGGGGGTGTGTGTAAAAGAGGAGGGGGCGCTTTCTATGGATGCTCTCACAGGAAGGACATTTCCTGGGGTCGCTGAGGGAGTCTGCCTCTAGAAAGGGGGCGGAAGGCCAGGTCAGCCTGGGAAGCTCCAGGAGGCCACCGTCAAACGGGATTTGCCCAAGCTGGTCTGACCTCATTTGACCTAGGCCCAGCAGGACAGTAATGCTTCCTCCAAGCTCTATCCTTCATCCCGCAAACGAGGCAGGAACATTGTAACAGGTAACTGTTACAATGCTGATGAGGACGGAGGAAGCAAGACAGTCTCCTTATGGGGGTCCGATGCCTCATGAGGCTGCAGGGAAAAGGGTGCCCCTTAAGCCTCACAGGCCTGAGACCTAATGACTCAGTCCCACCTCACAGATGAGGGCACTGGGAACAGGGGGTTGGTCTGGCGGCCTCCAAAGATGGGGCGGGCGCTTGGCCCCTGCCCTGTGTCGAGAGCCCTGAGCCCTCACCCAGACGCCACCCAGATCTCAGGGAAGCTTCATCAGCCACATCTTTGTTTTGACTCTTAAGCAGTGAGCAAATGTGGCGTTCAGTGAAGGGCTCTGGAGAAGGCCTCCACGTATTTATCAGTCACAACTTGAGCTACCAAAATGGTCCTTTTCGGGGGTTTTGCTTTATTTTATTTTTTTTTTGTTTGGGGTGGACATACCCAGTGGGGCTCAAGGCTTACTCCTTTCTCTGTGCTCAGGGATCAATCCCAGTCAGATGGGGGACAGTATGGGATGGCGGGGATCGAACTTGGATCAGCTACATGCAAGGCAAGTGCCTTACCTGCTGTACTCCTGCTCTGGGCCCAACTTTTTTCAGTTAAAATGACACTGACAATTAAAATGTCATGGCCCGTCTTGCGGTTCTGACCTCTCCCCTCTCCGGACTGGGATGAACGTGAGAACAACATCAGGCTTCCTTTCAGATGGGGCCATCTCCGTTCTATTCATAGCACGTTGCCAGGGAGGAGCAGAAACTAAGAAGAACCCCCATCCATCTATCCGACTTTGTTTATGGAGAGAAAAAGACAGAGGCGACTTAAGGCAAGAGGTTCCTGGCTGCATAGACTCACATCTTGGTGTTTGGGAGAGCCCTGGTCCCCTCTTCTGGCAGGATGGGAAACTCGGACAAGGGAGGGCCCCACCTCTGCCAACCAAGTACCAAGTCCACAAGGAGAACCCATTTAGAGACATCTCTGCCAATGCCAGGCGCAGGGTAGAAGTCAAGCAACTCCTGTGCTGGGGTGAGGGTGGGCTGAATTGTCTTTTAAAAAAATCTCCTGTGAATACATCATTACATCTATAACTCAAAGTGGTTGGGATGCCTTTCAAAAACTTAAATATCTGATTGGGTAATATATACAGTATCCCCCCCCCCCAAATCTCTCTGGGGCCAGAGCAATACTATAGTAGATAGGGCATTTGCCTTGCACACAGCGGACCCGGGTTCAATCCCCTGCATCCCAAGCACCGCCAGGAGTAATTCCTGAGTGCAAAGCCAAGAGTAACCCCTGAGCATCGCTGGGTGTGACCCAAAAAGCAAATGAATAAATAAAATAAAATAAAATCTCAAAAGATGAGTGAGCCTTGCCACCTCATTCTCTTCTCCAGAAGCAAATGTCAGTGTTTTGTTTAGGCCTGTCTGCCTCTAGGAGTCTCAGCTGGCGCCACTGGGACACCCCACCTGGAGACGGGCGTGTGCATCCAGCTGCAGGGGGGCTGGGGCTGTCCCCAGCCCTGGGTCCCCGAAGGAGGCAGCCACCCCCAGGCTTCTCAGGAAAGGGGATGCTTTGTCTGAGTCTCCCTTCTCTCCAGGCCCTCACAGCAGAGATCTCAGCACGCCAGGGGAGCCAGAGCCTGGCCTCTCTCGGGGAAAGTACCAACAAAAGCCTCATTGTCCTGCGGACAAAAACCATTTCAGGGTCACGGTAGGGCGGGGTATTGTGTGTGCCCGAAGTGGCTGCCTTGGCCCACTCCCTTTCTGCTTCCACGGGCTGCAGCCAGGAGGGCAGGCAGGAAGGGCAATGAGCTCACCACACATTTCCATGCCAGCGCTTTTTATTCCGCAGGAAAGAAGCCGGAGGTGCCTATTGGAGCTGAAGAAGGCACAGAGCATCCCAGGAGCCCAACTGCCCTTGGTGTCACAGGGCCCCCTCGGCAAGCGCCAGGCCCCCCAGCTCCCAGGATCTCTACGGCTTACTCCCAGCTCACAAAGGAAAGAAAGCAGCAGGATGGGGCAGGAACCGTGCAGCCGCCGGGAGGACTCCGATCCCTAGGGACAGAGCCGGGATGGACAGGCTCTTCCAGAATTCGGTTATGGCTCGGGGGAAACGGAAAGCCCACGTCTCACTTCCCCCGTCGGAAATGAGATTAAGGGCTCGGATCGATGCTGCCGGCGCGGAGGTATCCAAGGGAATCGTCCACGGTCTCCGTGCCGTGTTTCCACACTCGCACCCCCCTTCAGCCCTGCCCTTTCCATCGGCTCTTCTTGCGAGGGCAGGTCTGTCTGCATCCATTTCTAATGGTGTTTATTTAATGAGAGAATGAGATGTGCAGACAGCCCCACAGGCTGGTCTCTGGAAGCTGCTTTAGGGAAGGGCTCCCACTGCCCGCTCCCAGGCGGCGAAGACATCCTGAGAGAAGCCCGTGGGTGGGCAGGCCTGGGGGACGAAGGGGCACGGACAACAAGCAAGGTTTGCATGACCTCCAGGCAAATCCCAGTAGTGAGAGACAGGAAGGCTTCCTTTCCCGGTGGTCCTGCCCGGGCCCTTTACATAGCCCTATTAGTTGTGGTGGCTGCAGGCACCAAACTGCGGCTTGAGTTTGGTGGCAGGAAATGGGCCAAGGAAGCGAGTCCAGCTACGGAGACACTTCCCAGAATCCCCCAGGGCCTCATGGTGTCTCATGGCCAGCCGACCTCTTCCACTTCTTTCTTCCCCTCCTGGGGTCGGGAGGTGGCCCTGGCGGGTCACCTCTCTGCCTTCTGAACTTCCTCCTCCTTAGAGGTCTGCTTCGTCACCATCTTCCTTCAAACGTGGTCCCTGATGGCCATGGTCCATTCCAGTAGGGAACTAGCGCCCATGCCCATCATGATCAGCTACTGACTGACAGGTTTAGTAATGCACCCTCACCCCCACTTGCACCCGCAGAACCCAAGACGGGGACTGCACTTTGTCGGCCACCAGTGCGGGCATTGCCGACACAGGCGTGAGGGGTGGGGAAGCTGGTCTGATGCAGGCTGGACGCTGACCAGGGCAGGCGCTCTGTCTGCAGGGCACCCGCCCTGGATCACGGGGTCACAAGTACCATGGGCGCCATCTGGGACTGCAAACCACATCCTGCTCTGCTCCAGCCAGAGAGAAGCAACCTCTGTCCAATGCACACTGTCCCTCCCACAAGCCCCATTCACGGGCAGCGAGGCACGGCCTCCCGGCTGACCCCTCCAGAACTTCAGACTCTCATTAGGGGAAAACCCACACAAGTATCGGCTTTGCCAGCCCACCCTGAGCTGGAAAGTGAGCCTTCCCATCGTTTTACTTCTTTTCTGCTTTTGTGAAACTCATTTAAAAAAAAAAAAAAACACCCGTTCCACCCCGCCCCACTTTGGGGGAACCAGGCACCAATCAGCGAATAATTACAGCGCGTGTCTCCCTCATCTGGGGCGACATGAAAGAGTCTGCCCGGGCTTCAGAGGCTGATTTCAAAAGTGAGCGTCTGGCAGGTAGTCAGGACATTAAGGGCTGCTTTTTCTCCTTAGAGAAGCATTATCTTCTATCGAGGCTTCGGCAACATCTTACTGGCACCATTTTCATAAATAAACTGATTATGTAAATTACAGAGACCTTCAACTTCAGCCAACTGCTGGGGGAGGGGATGTGCCCTGAGTCTGGGGTACAGGGGCGAGGCCAGATGCTGGGTTCAGGTCTGCTAGTTGGGAGGTGAGCCTGGAGAAAGTACCCGGAAGCAGAAGGCAGAACCCTGTGCTGAACCCTGAACACACAGGGAAAGGACACTGTGTGCATGTGTGTGTGTGTGTGTGTGTGTGTGCGTGTGTGTGTGTGTGTTTGGGTGTGTGACACTGCTGGGGATGGACCCCAGGGCACTCTCAGGGCAGGGAGAGCCCTGCAGTCTCAAATCTGTGTGCATGCCCCCTCCCCCCATCCCAGTCATTAACTTGCGTTTAATGAGAGGGTTAACAGGAGAGTTTTCGCCTGGGAGGGTCTTTATTTTCCTCTCAGTGGTTCCTGCTCCTTGGCCTTGGCCAATGTTCCGGAGCAAACAGTCCTGCTGAGTAATGGAGGCCCCAGGGAGTGGACGGCTGCCTCCTGGCCTCCAGAAACCAGCACCTCCCCAGGCCGTCCCATCAGCTTCAAAGACACCCCACTCGGCCCCCACGGGGCCCCGGCCACCCAGCTCTCCCCAGATGGCCAGCTGCAGAGGGGCCCCGCAGAGCCGGGTCATGAACCAGAGCCCTGGGTCGAGGGGAAGGACAGCAGAGGCGGCCCCAGTGTGACACACTGGGTTGGGAGGGGGAGTCCCCTCTCCCACCGGGAGGGAGTGTGAGGTGGGTCTCAGTCTGAGCTCATGTGCACATCAGGTCAGCTCCTCGCAGGGCTGTGCCGGGGAGTGAGGAGGGGAGGCTGGGGTCCCTCTACCCCTCCCTGCTTCCCACCAGCCAGAGCACGTCTACTGACTCCCTGCCCTCCCACGGGCCCCCCAACCTAGGCTCACCCCCACCCCAGGGTCAATACCTAATACTGAATTCAAGACTGTATGTCATGGGGGTGTTGCAAAGATAGGAGCAAGAGCAACTTTTCTTCCATAATTAAGCCCTTTGATGACCAGGCCATCAAATTTCTCAGACCACCCTGCACTCCCCACCACACGCAAGGTTTGGGGAGCAGTGACTGGAAGGCTGCCCGTCCCCCCCACCCCCGCCCGCCCAAAACAAGACATCCCACACAAGGCCTGGGACTGAGGTGAGAAGTGGGGCTCAGGGACAGCCAGGAGTTTCCCGAGTCCCAGTGTCCAGGACAGGAGGTGTATATGTGTGGATAAGCCTCCCTTACCCCCCCGGCCTTAAGAGTCACTGACCCTCAGGTTCAAAGCTCCAGCCTGGCTCTGGGTCAGCTGGACCAAGATGCAAGCCCTCAGCTTTCTGCAGAAAAGGCAGCTGCAGCTGGAGCCTGAAGCACTTATGGGAGGTACTTGGGGTGTTCAGAAAGCGGGGGCACTCCCTGGTGTGCTATTGACACAGTCTTGTTAGCAGGATCTGGTATGTGGCCCTGGAGGTCCCCGGGGTGGGGGTGGGGGGTCCCCAGACTCCGACCCTCTCCAGGGCTTCCTCTGGGCCAGCCTCAGGGGACTCTGTGCTCCAAGAACCAAGGTCCATGAGCCGCTCACTCTGACCAGGACAGCAAATCGGCCTCTCCCGTTCCCACTATCAAGGGCCATGTGGGTCCACCCTCATGCAGCACCCCAAGGTGCCTGCTGCCAGCGAATCACCGTCTTGAGAAGCCGCTATGGCTAACGGATGGCCGGAGAGGAGGAATGCACGTCGGATGTGCTCTCCATTGAACACCCCCAGCGCTCCTGCCAGCGTCTGTGCCTTTTGGGGACATGGGGTATCTGAGGGGTGGGGTCTGCATCTGTGTAAGTCGGGTGCTCCAGACCTGGGATCCCCCCAGAGGTGGTGGGGGAGCAGGGAGGGGCACTCCTGAGATTTTGTCTCCTGGTGCAGTGTAGGGAGGACACAGGGAACATGGGAAGAGGGGTTGCGGTCGGTGCTCCCCTGACCACCGTCCTCAAAGAACTCTGGATCTGAGGGCGGGGCAGGGTATACCCCAAGGCTCCCAGACTCGCAGCTGAAACGGTCCCAGGACGAGCCTGCTGCCCAGGTTAACCCCAGGTCTGGGTCAGAGGTGTGAGAAGTGCGTGGGGAAAGCGGGTACTGTAGGAACAAGAGGGCAGGCTGGGTCTCCCCGGGAAGGGAAGTGGAGGCAGGGCCAGTTGGAAGGAGAGGGGTCGGGTCCTTGCCTTCTGCTGCAAAAGCGCTTCCTGGGGGATAAGATCGAGGCCAGTGGGAAGCTGAGGAGGGGGCAGGAAGGCGGGGGAGATGGACACGGGGTTCTGGGTCCTGTGCTCATGCACGAACCAGAGCCGGGCTGCTCGCTCCTTCCCTGGGGTCTGTGCCGTGGCTGTGGCGGGCTCGTCTGTTTGGAAACCCTTCCCTCCCTGCCACGTTCAGAACCACTCCCGCATCACCCCCACTCTGGCACCACGCTCAAAGAGAAACGCGGGGCGGCAGTTTGGAGGGTTGGCAGCGAGTGTGAGCGCCACAGCACCCACGTACACCCAGCACCCAAGGGAACGGGCTTCTGAACCGGATTGGGATGGGGGTGGGAGGGCAGGGGCCCAGGCCTGGCTGCGGAGCTGGTCTGCGCTAGCTCCCTTGACCCCAACAGGCTGCCCCCACTGTCGGCCGCCTGGCAGGCAACCCGTGCTGAGAGCCCATGTCTGGGCTGAATGCTCTGCTGTCCCTTCCAGCCGGTCTGAGCTCTCAGAGAAGGGGCCGCAGTGCCATTGTACTCTGGCTTCAGGGATTAGGGACACAGCCTGCAGCCACCCACCCGTCGCAGGCTTGCTCGGGGCAGAAGGCATCTGGAGGAGAGAGGGGGAGAAGCTCCGTGGCGCCTCCCGGGGGCTGTACCAGGAGAGGCTCAAAGAAGAGCCCCAAAGAAGAGGCTCAAAGAAGCTCAGCAACTCTCCTGGAGTAACCCCTGACCTCCTGCGTCTGCCTCCCGTGTCCTCCCAGTGACCCGATGTCTCGTTGAGCCGGGAAAAGCTTGAGCACCGACCATAAATGAACACGAGGGCCATACCCACCCTGAAAAGATACACTCCTTCTGGTTCCAGGGCCCGGGGCCGCACATTCAGCCCCCAAAGGATGCTTCTAACGCAGCAGCACCCTGCAGAGGGTTCCAAGCCTGCAGCCCTGGGGGCAGCACTGCCTGCCTGGTTCCTGCAGTTTGGTCTTTTTGTGACATGCCCAATCCCTAGACCACCCTGCGGGAAGGTACTGGTCTCGTGCCCATCTTACAGCCAGATAAACAGAGGCTCAAAGAAGCTCAACGACTCTCCTGGGGTCACCCCTGATCTCCTGGGGCAGCTGTAAGGTGTGGCGACTCCATGCCCGGGGCGGTGGTGCTTGGGGAAGCGGTGGGTGGGTGTGGTATAGAGGGTGAGAGGGTGGATGGCCACGTCACTGTCCTCTACCACTCGGCCCAGGACACTGTGAGTAGCTCCGGCACAGAGCAGCTCGCTCCTCCTCCCTCTGCCTTTCCCTCTCAGCCCCTCACTGTCCGCTCTCCCTCTCGGCTCCCTCCCAGCCTGGACTCCTGCCACGTTTCCATGCTCCAGAAGTACAAGTGTCCGGCACACAGGTCCTGCTTCTGTTCCTCATCCTCCTCTTCCTTCTCTTCCTCCTCTTCCTCCTCCTCCTCCTCCTCCTCCTCCTCCTCCTCCCACTTCGGTGAACCACAGCTCCCTCTACAGTCCTCCCTTTCCCCAGTCAGCCGGGCTCCCCACAAAAGACAGTCAGCGCGTAACTGCTTCTAATCACAGGTGACAGCAAGAATGTAAACAACACGAGAAACATCGCAATGCAATCCCGGTGGCGAGGGAACAGGCTGCCTCCCGCTCCTTCTCTCGAAAACGCTGCTTCCTTCCTGCCACCCCCTTTCGGAAGCCCCACTCATTAGCGCCCCATGAAGAGGAACCCCAGAAGCCAGGGGCTTCCGGAAGCCAGGAGAATGGAACGCTGTCATAACCTCTGGCTGCGCCCTTTGGGGAAGATTTTCGAGATTCATCGGGCTTTCTATCTAAAGCAACAATTTCAATACATTCTTCTCTTTCTGCTCCTGGGGTCAGCGGGGAGGTGGACATCAGAGAATCTCCGAGAATCTGTTCAAAGCCAATTATTTGCTCCTGAGAAAAGGACACATACAAAACACTTTGGGTGGAGCTGGAGTGATAGCACAATGGGTGAGGCACTTGGGTCCCGGATTCAATCCCCGATACCACAGAGAATCCCCCGAGCCCTGCCAGGAGTGAACTCTGAGTGCAGAGCAGAGGAAGTCCTGAGCACCACCAGGTGTGTCCCCCACCCCCACCCAAACCCACAACACACACACACACACACACACACACACACACACACATAAAATGAAATAAGCACAAAACGTTTTGGGCTTCCTTTTGAGGGCTCATAGACCCCAGCTGACAGACACCTTCTAAACCACAGGAGGATGGGAGGTGTGTGTGTGGGGGGGAAGGGCTGTTGGAGCAATAGTACAGCAGGTAGGGCATTTGCCTTGCACGCGGCTGACCCGGGTTCAATTCCCAGCATCCCATATGGTCCTCTGAACATGTCCAGAAGTCATTCCTGAGAGCTGAGCCAGGAGTAATCCCTGTGTACCGCTGGGTGTGACGCAACAAGAAATAAAATAAAATAAAAATTAAAAAAAAATAAACCACAGAAGGAAGAAGGGCAGGTGCCCTGTGAGCCGTCCAGAGCAACTGCAGGCATTTCCAAGCCCGAGACTCTTGTACCAGCAGGATAAATCCCACCACACATGGTGGTTCCCCCGCCATCCCCACCCCTTCCCACTCTTCCTATCGACAGTCGCTGCTAAACCAGCACCCGCAAGAGAACTCGACAAAGTAACTGCGATGAATGATTTCCACTCGGATTCCCTCCATGCTGAGGGTTAGCAAGGACGGAGGGAGGCGGGATTCCCCGGGAAGGACATCTGGGTGTGGCGGCTTCATTCCACGAGAATCCCCCAGCTGAAACCCCCACTAACAGCCAGGCAGCTCGACTCCGTGTGCCTGTCACTCCACTCTCATACTGAGGGTCCTCTCTGCCCACCTGACCCTGGCATAGTCAGTCTACCTGGGGGGCGGAAGTGAAGGAGGGGAGGCCAGCATGGCCTTCACACGCGCGGCGTGAGCCTTACCTCTGTGCCTATTGGTCGTCTTGTCAAACATCAGCATTGCGTCCTCCACCTGCAAAACAGAGAGAACAGCAGCTGCTTTAGGAATCGGGACCAAACACGGGAAACAGTGTCATCATGGCTTCTATAAGTTATAGTTGCTCATTAAAAGCCCCTGGAAATTACAGACCACTGGGAAGCAAAGAAGATTTGCCTGTCTCCATCTAGTAAAACCAATTAATGTGGTGTATTTTACGGCTTGTTGTTGTTGTTTTAAAAATCCATGCTTGGGCCAGAGTGATAGTACAGCGGGTAGGGCATTTGCCTTGCAAGCAGCCAACCCAGGTTCTATCCCTGGCATCCCATATGGTCCCCCGAGCTTGACCAAGAGAAATTCCTGAGTACAGAGTCAGGAGTAAGCCCTGAGAATTGCTGGTGTGACCCCAAAAGCAATAATAATAAATTTTAAAAATTATGCCTGCTTTAATGTAATTTAAATCCCATCACACACACAAAAGCATCCCTTGTTCTTTTCTTCATGTATGTGACTTCATAATCATGCAAGCAATTGACATCATGAACGCTTTTGTTTTTTTTAACCCTACCTGCCCTCCATCCCTGTAAATATCTTGTAAAACTGAAATGCTAGGGGCCGAGCAATAGTACAGGGGACAGAGCACTTGCCTTGCACACGGTAGACTGGGGTTTGAGCCCCACCATCCATAAAGTGCTCAGAGCCCACCAGAAGTGACCCCTGAGCTCAGAGCCAGGAGTAAGCCCTGAGCAGCTGGATGTGACTCACAAACCCAACCCAACCCAAACAACCAACAACCCCAAACTGAAACTAGCACTGGAGAGAAAGTCTAGGGAGGAAGGCAGCTGTACAGCTGACCTTAGTCTCGTCCCGGCACTGAGTGCTCCCCGGAGCATCCCGGGAGCAACTTCTGAGCACAGAAGCAGCCCCCTGACACTGCTGGACATGATTGCCCCTCCCCCAAACCTAAAATACCACTCATTAAACAATAGTAATTCCCTGTTAGCCTCCTCTCCTCTGCCCCTGGCAATCATCATTTCCATTTTTCTGAGATTTGCTGATGTCTGATGATTTCATATAAGCAGAAATACAAAGGAATAGACTTTTGTTGACTGGCTTATTTCAATTAGTGTAATATCCTCGAGGTCTGTTTTCATGTAACAAATGCCTTGTTTTCCCTTCTCTTTAGGGCTGAATAATATTCTGTTGCACAGATACAGCACCTTTTGCTTTACATTCACCCACTAATGGACACTGGGTGAGCTGATACTGCTACTAGGCATGTGGGTACAGAAGTGACTCCAAGTCCCGACTCTCAATGCCTTTGGTGAAATACAAGGGATTGTTAAATTACATGGTAATTCTATTTTTAATTTTATGAGGACTTGAAATAATGTTTTAAAATAGCAGCCTGTTCTATTTGCATCCCTACTGACAATGCACAAATGTTCCAAATTCTTGACATCCTGGATAGATATATGTGTGTGTGTATACACACACACACACACACATAAATATATATACAGAGAGAGGAGAGAGAAAGTGAGAGAGAGTGCGCGCAAGAGCACAATGGCGCTTTTTAAAATCACGGTCTTCCTAATGGGTATGTGGTATAATGAATACTATCTTCACAGCTGCATAGTATTTCAGGAAATGAGAAGCTCTGGCTTACCCAGTCATCCCTCTAATGGCTACTTATATTTAAATTTCCGTTATTAACAGAGGCACCATCATACTTAATGAGTTTGAACCCCAAATACGCACTTTCAGGAGCTAGCCCCCCAGTCTTTGAAAATGCAAAGTGCAGCCTGAGACAGCCCCCAGCCACCTTCCAAGGATGCCACTGGAGGAGTCAGACCTAGTAGAGTCAAGTTTTCACAAGGAGAAGGAAGCTGGAGGCCTGTGGGAACAGAGAAACAGAGGGAAGACCAGGGAGAAGACGGCTGCCTGCAAGCCCAGGAGGAGTCCCAGCAGAAACCAGCCCTGCCAACACCTCCATCTGGACCCCAGCCCGGGGACGGGGAGCAGGTGCCTCTGTGGCCTGCATCACCCACCACCTATGCTCCTCAGCCCAGAAGCCCCAGGGGAGAGCCCAGACACCCAGGCAGCCTGTCTCCTTTTGTTGGAGCCACACCCCACCCCATACCCACGCTCCCTGCAACCTGGCTGCATTTCTCCAAACCTGAGGGTCTGCTCAAAGCCCCTAGAGCTGGTCAGGAAATGCCCACTTGACTGGTTTTGAATTCCGTGCCCTTTCATTTGCCATCTAATCCTTTATTTGTTCCACAAAATGCACCCTTGCTTGGTGCAGGTAGAACTGCCTAGTCCCTCAGTTTTCATTCTGGACCCGAAGGGGGGGGGTCAGTGAAAACACCCCAAAGGCTCAGGACTGGCAGTGGTGATGGGTGCTGTCCGGGGAAAGGGTTTTCCTGCAAGCTCACCTCGGGGACGCTGAGCTAAGTAAGCTGTGGGCTTTCCACGCCATACCCCTCCCAGACCAGCCTCTCCCCTGGGACCATACTGGGAGACACAATCAAACAAGACTGGAAATGCGGCCTCCAGACAAATCAAATCTATTTTTGAAAGATAATGGGAAGTGGGGGTGGGGAGAGAAAAGTCAGGGCAAGAATGGAAGGGGGGGGCAGGGATGGCGCTGGCCTGGCTTAAAAGTCCCCCCTGGAGCCTGGGCCCCCTCTGTTGCTAGGCAACTGAGCCGGAACAAACAGGAGCCCAGGTTTTTCCCCCTTCTTGTCCCCCTCTCTGGAGCTGGTCACTGAGGAGAACACAATGGCCTTGTGTGTGTGTGGGGGGGGGGGGGGCTGCCCCTCCAGGAGGTGGCTGCCCTCCTAGGCACCAGGCTGATGGGAGGAGGGGAACTAGTCTGGGACAGTTGGGAAACCCTCCTGGGCAGAGAGACACATACTGAGGATGTCCCCCCACATCCCCTTGACACCATTTGAGCAAAACCGCCACAAGACCAACTGGTTTGTTTGTACACAGAGCACTCACACGTGAGCACTGGTACCATGCTCTCAGACAGTGCCCAGCAGGTGTTCTAGATCAGGGGTGGGGGCAGGTGGGGACGTGGCTGTGGGGTGTCGCGCAGGTAAGCGTGGCAGCTGCTTCACACCCGTCTCCACATTTTCCGAGCTGCCTGCCAAGGCCTTATTCTGAGCTACAAATGCCCAACGATAAGCAAAACAGCCTCCCTTCCATGCCGGGTACTGTGTTTGGGTACGGAAGCTCAGATCCCCTTAGGAAATAAATATTTTGCATCAAAGGGATATATATATATTTTAATTTTTATTAGTGAAACACCATGAGGTACAGTTGTAGACTCACAAATTTTTGTGCTTGGGTTTCAATTATACAATGATCGAGGACCTATCCCTCCACCAGTGCTCATTTTCCACCACCGCGGATCCCAGTATCCCTCCCACCCCCCATCCCCCATCCCACCCTGCCTCTGTGGCAGGGCATTCTCAAAGGGATATATTTTCAACCCCAAACCCCTCTGAACAGCGTGGGACTGGGCCCCCTCTTTTCCTGCTGAGGTCTGGATGTTCTCCGATGCTGTCTGTAGTGTGAGCAGGGCCGGGGGGAGGGGGGGCGAGGGGGAGAGCCCTGAAGAGCAGCGCCCTCCCCTCTGGGGTCTGGTCCGGCTGGCCACACAATGGGGCTCGCACAGACCTCCTGAATGGATAAAGTGGATGGGGAGAAAGAAAGATTCTATTAACACTTTACCCAAACAAAACATCTAAGAAGCAGCGATGAGAGGAAAGAAGAGAAAGAAAGGAAAAATCAATATGGATAAGTCCCGGTGCTGGGTGGGGGCGAGAAACTTTTCAGTGATTGCAAAACACTTATTAATTCAGAGAAGCCTTCAATGCGGTGGAAATCTGGCAGAACAACAAGAGCTGGAACTGGAAGAATCTGAATATACAAAGACTGAATAGAATAATAATAAAAAAAAATCCCAGACCTCACATATGGGACTGTTTCTCACGGTTCTATGTGCATTAAACCAAGGCGGCCGCCAGTGGGGCGTCTCCGGCCCGAGGCACGGCGTAGGCTACAGGGTATTCAACCCCAGAGCCAGCAAACTGTAGCTCTGCCTGTCTGTCTGTCTGGCACTCACGCAGAGGCCCAGAGCAGGCACCGCGCAGCGCAGACCCGGTGTCTTTTCTCCAGGCCTTACTCTGGCTGCTGGAAGAACCCAGCGCCGCGAGTTAGGCAGGAGAGTGTTTCTGGAGCTCCCCGCCTGCCCTAGTAAGCCCGCGCAGCACTGGTGTTTATTCTGCATGCTGAGTGCCCTCACTGAGCCCAACAGATCTCTCTGTGCCAGGGCTGGGGGTGCGCAGGGTCACAGGGGCACCCCCGGAGAGGGTGAGGACAAGAGGATGCTTTGGAGCCAGAGAGTGCGAAGGCCACTGTCCGGACCTGTGTGGTGTTTGGGGAGAGCAGGCTTGAGCCAGGCCTCCCGGGCACGGTGTCCCGGTTGGGAAACTGAGGCAAGAGGCCCCGAGCCGCATTGCTGTTTCCCCACCTGCAGTCCTCAACAGGTGGCCCTGGCCAAGCTCACACTGAGCGCCCACACCTGGGAGGCGAGTTCTCTGCACAGCCCGCACCTGAGTGCCGACACGGGGAGTTCCGTGGCACTCAGGGCTCGGGGCCGTGTTTCCACCACCTCTCCCTCGTCACGGTCCCCTGCAGGCTCACTGCCCAGGCCTCCCCCACTGACCCGGCAGGCTCTGGGACAATGCAAATGGGTGGCCGGCCCACCTGCCCCACCTTTCCCTGTGCCTGACAAGCCAGCCCTTCTGGGCATTTTTTCTCTCAAGAAGTGCTCAGCACACCCCCAGTTTCCCCCTCCTGGGTCCCCTTCTCTCAGATGCCGACCCTGGGAGATCCTGATCATAACAATAGAATACGAAAGACCGAATTTCTGGGTGTCTGGTGCCCATCCCCAGTGCAGAGAGAATCGGGATTCCTCTGGGCTGGTTCTTAGCTTTCTCACCAAGAGCTCCAGTGCAAGCTACCAGGAACCAGGCAGAGTTGGCACCATTAGCCCATTCCATCTTGATTAGGAAATGCGGCTGATGTTAACTTTATTCACCTTGGTGTGACACATGTTTAGCGGACACTCGCTGGTAGGCAAAGCACCAGTCTAAGAGTAAGAAAGAGGCACACTTCAAGATGTGAGGGGGGGTTCGGCTACATCAAGGACCCTAGCCCTTGGCACTCTGCAGTTCCTCTCTCCAAAGAGGCAGAACCTAAGTGCCTCTGCCCGTGTGTCTAGGCTGGCATTATCAGAACGGAGGAAGGAAGTTGGAGCGATAGCGCGTGTCAGGCCCCTCTGTTAAGTTCTCACTTGTATCTCTGCTATCAGCATGAAGAGGAAAAGCCCCAGTCAACCCACAGGAGGACAGAGGAGGGGACAGTGGGACGGGGCTGGGGGAGAGTGAAGTCTCTGCAGGTGGCCAGGCTGAGGCCAGCCTAGATGGAGCAACAGCTCAACCCCCAAACTTGTGAGGACCCAAATCGGAACTCCCAGCAGACGTGAGCCCAGAGAGAACCCCGTGTGCTTTCTATACACCACTGTGGTATGAAGCAGCAATGCCCATGCAGCCCCGGTTTTAAAAATCCAAAGTGCTTTCAATCTATCAGAAGACATGCAAGCCATCTCGGGAAATATGAGAGCATGAGCCGAGGCCAGGAGAGGAGGGGCAGGAGAGGGCAGAGTGGGCAGCAGGGCAGCGGGTCACCTTCCCGGCCGCAGGAAGGTAGGAGGATGTGTGTGTCGGGGTGGGGGTGGAGTGCCAGCTCTGTCTCTCCCTGGTGGGCAAGGATGGAGACAGAGATCGCAGAGGTGCCAGGAGGAATTGGCAACTGGGGCCTCCCTGAATGAGCACCATGAAAATCGGCAATAATTAGTACTCAAGTCAGTGGGTGATGCCTCTCTAATCCTAATTCATTTAATGAAGTGCGTGAACCCTCTTTCTAATGAGTCAAAAGATTGATTGGGAGCCAGAGACTCTCGCTGGGTGACTTTAGATGGAGCCAGATGGTGGGGACCACATCCAGGGGTGAGCCTGTGACCGGTCCTGCTCAGGGCAAGTGGCCGAACCCTCCTCCCTCGGAGGGGAGACTGAACACGCTTGTGTGTCAAGCAAGTTAGTTGGCCCAGAGCAGTGCCCTTGGGCAGCTTTGATGCCCCAAGAACATGGAAAGTGAAGCCAAGCCCATTTGAGGGTGCAAGAAACCTGTCCCCAGGAGAAGAGCTGAAGGGAGGCAGGAGGCAGGGGTGACCTGGTGCTGGAGGCGGTGTGGGTCCAAGCAAGGCAGGGTCAAGATCCAGGCTAATCCCTCCCCACTAAGACAGAATACTCCCCTCTGTGAACAGAAGGCCCATCTGGAAATAAAGTCTAGCATGCTGAAATGTGCTGCGGAGCCCACTGGGGCCACAGCTGGGAGCACCCCATGTACTCAGACTGAGCTGTGTCCAGCAGAGATGGCCCCCACCCTGAGACAAATGCCCCTCTCCCCACTCCGCCCCCCCCCCACACACACTCGCCTCCAATAGCAAGAACAGATGCAAGAAGAGGCAGTTCAAAGGAGCCTTAAATGATCTGATCAGATAGATAGAAGGAGGGTGAGGAGGAGGAGGAGGGGAGAGGGGCGGGCAAAACCCCACTCTTTAATTTCCCAGAACAAACACCCCTGCATCTTGGTCCCCTCTTCCCCCGCGTGCAGACTACGTGTGGATGACCCAGACACTCTTTCTGTGACACCAGGGCGTGCGTGTGCCCCGGAGGGGAGACGCATGGAACTGGCCGCAGCTGAGCCTGTAGCCCGCAGCTCGGCCCTGCTCCTGCCCATGGCCGGCAGTGACAGCTGCCTGCTGAAGGGACTCTTCAAGGCGGCAAGGCTGCCGCCTCACAGCTCCACAGGAAGAATGAGGAGGCAGGGGGCCGGCCGGCAAACACCAAGAGTTCTCCCCGCAACCCAGACCAACCAATGCTTTCCACCCTCAGCTGCTCAAGGGAATTTCCCAGACTGCCTGTCTGCTGTGGGGCCACAGCCAAGGCATGGGGAGGACCATGATGGCAGAGAGCAACTGACGCAGAGACCGTTGTCAGTGGGGCCACTCTCAGCTGGGCCTTCACCATGGCCTGTGTCATGGGGGTGCCCGAAGGAGGGGAACTTGGGGGTCTGGGTCCAGCAAGCACAAGGGCTGCTGGCTGTTTCGTCTCCGCCAGATACACTGGCATGAGCTACCTTGACAGGGCTCTCCCCCGACCCCCCACGCCCCAGGTCCCCAGAGGTCACTCAGAGGGCCCAGACTGTATGTCGAACTGTTTGACCAAATCCCATGAAACCACAGTTTGTCCCTCCCACCACCCATTCTTTCATGGTTCATCCTTTTAAGGAGATGAGCCTCAGTTTCCCAACTGGAAGTGGCAGGAATTAGACCCCTAGACCTGGCCTCTGGTTAGCAGGACCTATCACCTTGGCCCACCCTGGCTGCCCCCTGCTGGGGAGCTGCTGTCCCCACCTGCTGCAGCATCCCCTGCAACCCTCCTGCCTAACACAAACACACACACACACACAGAGGGCAAGCTCCTCAGAAGAGCTTCAGTGATGAGGGGCTCAGCGTTCCTCTCTCGGAACTCACCCCTCCCTCACCCTAAGAAGCAGGCACTGCTGGTGAGAGTTGGTGGAAACACTCATTGTCTCTTTATGCCAACACACATACATACCCGTCCACTGGGGAACACGAGAAACAATGTCCTTAGCTGCTCCTAAACTCTTTTACTATTTATTACAATAACTATATATAAAGTGGAAATGACTGCTTGAACCTCTCATCTATATACAGCTGAGTGATCCAAAACTCTTCACAGAAGGCACTTAAGTTTGGATGGCAACAACGTCCTATCCAAAAATCAAGGGGGCTGGGGAGAGAGTACAGTGGATAAGGTGTTTGTTTGCCTTGCACACCAAATCCCCTACGGTCCCCTGAGCCCTGCCAGGAGTGATCCCCTTGAGGGCAGAGCCAGGAGTAAGCCCTGAGCACATCGGAGTGAGGCTCAAAAAGCAAAAACCAAAACAAAGCTAAGAAAGGCTGGTCAAGCAGACACTCACAAGCACCCTGCACAGCCAGAAAGGCCAACTGTCCCTAAGGCAGAGATTCTGCGTGTCCTCAAGTAAGGATCAGACTCTCAGCTAGGGAAACACGTAGCCATGCCCACATGCACATGCACACACATCACATGTGCACACACAGACAACACATGCACCACATCACATGGGCACACAAGTGCAGACATCACACACACACGCCACACACAAAGGCACAGCGCATACATATCACACACGCAAACCTCTATACACCTACACACATCACACAAATATCACATGCACATATCACACATGTGCACACAAAAAGACACCGTGCATACATCCCCTGCAAACCTCCACACACGTGCACATACACCACACATGTGGCACCACATATGCATATAGGGCCCACATAGCCCACACAAAGCACACGTGCAAATCACCACACATGTGCACACATATCACCACAAGTACACATGCAGGCACACACACGTGCATGTACCACCACACACATGCACACATACCACATGGCTAGGCAGACCCACACCCAGGCCGTACACTGCCCCAGTGCTCATGGGCCACCCCAAGCAACCACAGAAAGAACCAGCATGTCCTGTGAGGGAGCCATCCCAGGAGACCCCTCTCCAACCCGGGAAGGGAAAGCGAACATGATTGGCGGGGGGGGGGGGGGGTATGGGTGGCAAAGCCAACCTGGAGGATGTGGGAGGAGGGAGTGGTGGGAGGTGGTGGGAGCGCCCGTCCCCCCCCCCCCCCCCCCGCCCCCGTGTGTGGCTGGGCAGGGGCTGCTGAAGGAGAAGCAGTTGGTTCCGGCAGACCCGACAGCTGTCACACGGAAATGGCATCTGGCCTCACGGCCTCTCTTGTGCAGCGCCTTAGAGAGGGGGAGGCTGTGCTCTGGAGACCCAGTGCTGTAAACAGGGTGCGTGTGCGTGCATGTGTGTGTGTGCATGTGTGCGCAGGGACGGGGGCGTGACCTGGAGAGACGGGTTGGCTGCCTAATGCTCCTGTGTCCCCCGCCCCCCCACCCCATCCTCTCCCCATCAGGCCTCACTTACCGTGAAAAAGGCCCAAACCTGCCAGCTCCGGAGGAGACAGGCAAATCATTAGTGGAGCACTGATGTGCCGTAACACTCTCCTGCATTCCCATTAAACAAATACTAAACTGCTAATTGCCAAAATAGATCTCCACCACTCTGACCGAACGGGGAAGGGCTTATAATTACCAAGTGTGAAAATGCACAGCCTGTAAATAACCACCTCATCTGTCCTAATATGGGCTGATATTGATGGGCATGAAATAAACATCAGGACCAAATGGAAAAAATCATCCCCATCTCCCGTGGCCAATGCAATTGTGGACGGTGACAAGCATTGCTGCAGCCCTGCGCCTAGGGAGGGGGCGGGGGGAAGGAGTGGTGTAGACTTGAAACGTCCACGGCCCAATCCCTTGGGCCACTGGCACAGTCCTGCTGCCTGAAAAGGAGGGTGAGTGGCCCGGCCCGCACATGGGCGAGGCAGTAGTCCTGGGTGGGGAGCGGGGAGGGGGTGCAGGACCCTGAGCTGGGCAGCTGACACCCTCCCCCCTGCTTCCTCCTGCCAACAGAACTGCTGGTGAGGACGGAGGGTGAGAGGTGGCCAAGGTGACACCTGCGTTCATTAACCAAGCATAGATGAAGGCTCTTCCATCCGCTCAGCATGGAGAACAGTTAGCAGAGGAGAGAGGCAGAGAACTGGGGTTTGGAATGACTGCAGGGAGGCTGGTCTCACGGCTCCAGAGCAGCCGCGCTCTGTGACTGCACCCTCCCAACAGGGGGAGAGGACCAGCTGGAGGTCTGGGATTGGGCTTGGGGGTTGGGGGGCACCCAGCTGTCTGTGACAAAGGATCTCAGCGGGGTCTCAGTAGTGAACCTCCAGTCTGCAGTTGAGAGAGGCGATTCATCGTGGCTTCGGGAGTGAGAAGTGACCCAATGTTCATCTTCCCACTCCTCAATGCAGGAAGGAACCCCTTCTCCAAGGTATCCCAGACCCCTTTCTGGGGCTTCAGATGTTTGCAGCATCTCTATCCCCTCCAGGTCACGCTGCTCAGCTACGTTCAGCGGCCAGAGTTCTCCTTGGCCAGATGGCTTTGTCCTGGAGGCAAAGCCTGCTGGGGCTTGGGGCAGGACACAGTGTGGGAGTCAGTGCACGGGTCCCCTCCACTCCCAGAGCTGCTTTAGAGCGCCTCTATGGCATCTCAAGAAGCTCCCCTTGGGATGGATCCCTGAGAGCCAATCCCCTGAGCCCTGGGTCAAAGACTCAATTCAAAACCTCATCAGCAATCGCCACTCTGTTCAGCCACTTACAGAGTGGCCGGAATCTCGGGCAGCTTGAACAGAAATTCCACACTGTTACTTTCAAATCCCCAAAAGATGTTTGAGAAGGAAGTTCAAGCTCTGCCGACTGTGTGGGCACTCGGTAATGACACTTTCTTTTTGTTCAGGGAGGATCCTAACGTCTTTGCACCCATAAGGACCAAAGTGATGGGGGAGTCCAGACCCCTTAATTGCCAGAGGTGCAAACTGGCTCTCAGTGGTTTCATGGCTCTGGGCAAAGCCGGTGTGAGGAGTAAAAGGAGCCCAGTGGGGTGCCGGAGGGGGTCCCACGCTCGAACCTGACTCCCCCTTCTGTACATGCACCAGCTAGGACAAGGCTCCCCAGGGAGGCTGGACTCCCCCATGGGGGGGGGGGTCCTGTCTGTCTCGCCCCAGCCTGGGGAGGCAGAGCTTATGAACACAGCATCTGGGCGAGCCTGGGACCCGTGGGACATGACTGTCCTTTGCTCTTGCCCGGACACAGCAGGCGCAGCTCACCAAATCCCCAGTGGTGAGGACTGGATAATGGAGTAGCGGATGAACTATCGATCAACACAGATTCCAATTTAGTGAGATGCGTATGGATGGGGAACCCCCGCCCCCCACCTCTGTAGCCTACCTAGTTTTGTGTACCTTCAGGAAGTCACATGCGAGCATACCCCGTTTTAAGAAACCAGAGGAACCAATCACAGGATGTCCTACGGTAGGACGTTCCTTGCAACAAAAAGCAGCGAATGCCCGGCACCCGGGTTGGCTGGCCCCAGAGAGAGAACTGTGCTGACAACGGAAACAGTCCGTCTCAAAGACCAGCTCCATACTGCATGATTCTATTTCTGAAATACTCTCAAAATGACAAAATTACAGTGATGAAGAGCAGATTAGTGGTTGCCGGGGTGAGGCAAGGAGAGGGGTGTGACTGTTATCCCAGGGCGCTTCCTGGTGGTGATGGAACTGCTCTGGGTGCTGAGTGTGGCAACACCGCTCTTATCTACAGGTGCCACCAAATCCAAAGACCTGTGCACACGTGTGTACAAGTGTACCCCTTCATATGCACACACACAATCACATGTACATACACACATGCACTTGTGCACATGTTCACAAACATGCACAACCACACACACACACACACACACACACACACACACACATACATGCACGCACTGATGGTACATCCTCTTCCATTTTCTGGCTGCAACCACAGGTGCCAGCACCCCGGGAAGCGGGGTGAAGGGGACACAAAAGCTCTTTGTACCATTTCCTGGGAGTTCTGCACCGGTTAGAAATAAAAATTTATAGTGAATTTAAAAACCACAAGGGGGCTCATTATTTCCTGAAACCCATAGCAGATCAGTTTATGATGCAAATAATGACGCCTTCATTTCTTCTGATGTGGATACGGTGAACCCACCCGAGCCAGGCTGGGGGGAGGAGGAGCCGTCCCTGACTCATGCTGATGTGAGGCGCTGGTACACAGCCCTGTGTCACCGGCACCCACACTCCTGGCTTCATCCCTTTCCCTGGTCCAGAGGGTATTTCACATACAGCTGGGTACACCCACAGTTTCTTCGAGAATAACAGGAAAGGGAAGGCCCGGCAAGTCTCTCTGATTGGACTTCAGAAGGGTCTTCCAGGATCAAGAAAATCCAGCTAACACCGCAGAGATAGCCTGAAGGCCTGAGCACTACGTTTGCATGGAGGGGGCCCCCACTGGATCCCCAATATGATCCCTATGTTCCACCCACCCTCACCCCCGTAGAAAAAAAAAGACATCCAAATAGAACAGAGTTCCAAATCTAATTGTTAACAATTTGTCTTTTCCAAAGCCATCAAAAAAACCCTCTCTTTTAATTTTTGAAACAGTGTTCCGCAAGTGTGAGGTATTTCAGACCAAACAAATTCTACTTATTAGTCCTTCTGAGGCACGTACTAAAATCATAATTGGAAGGTGGGATTTGAGGGAGCCTGGGGTGATCATGGGCTGAGTGAGTTGGGGTACAGGAGCTGAAGCAAGCACACTGGACACTGGAGTGGTCCCTTGGGCTGGTTGGGGTGAGGTCACCATGATGTCCACGGGGTCAACCTGAGGACCCCCCATTCCTTTTGCTGACCCCCCAAGTTTGATGTCTCACTCAGGACTCAGAGCCCCACCAACACCTGTCGAGCTGAAACTCCAAGCTGCACAACTCCCAAACAAGGGAAAAAGGGAGAGGGCAAAACCCTCGTATTCTCTTAAAAAACTGAAACAACAACAACAAAAAGAACCAATTCAAGCTGCTTCAAGACCCGACAAGCATGTTTTTTTTCCCATTTATTTCTACATCAACACTCTGAAGGATAAAGATCTTTCTCATTTCAAGAGCTGTCAATTTGCTTTAGTGCCATGTTTTTCATCTGTTTGAGGTAAGGAGGAATTACAAAGCAAGCAAATAAAATAATGCACCGCAATCTAACATATTTTGGCAATTCAGATTGGGACCGGGGAAAGAGGAAATTAAACAAAGCTGACAGGCTGCCCGGCACACCTGGGCTGAGGCCCCCGGCCCGCCCTGTCATCCCCTCCGCCAGCTAACTTCTGATGAAGTCTTCGGTGCCTTGCTGAAAACGGGACCATTTGCTGCACCCTAATTCTTCAAATCATTTATACATGTTGCACAACACAAACAATATTTTGCTTTCTGAAGCAGAAAAAGCTCTTAGCGGCTGGGAAACTGTCAGGTGCTGTTACTTTAAATACCCCTGTGAGACAGAGGCCAGACGCCCACTGGAGGGGACCTTCCTTTCCCCTCAGTCACTAACAGAGACAAAGGCCACCCCCATCGGCTGGGAGAAACCAGAAACCCAGCCCCCAAGGAGCCTTGGGGTTCTCTTACAATGGGAAATAAAAATAAATAAAAGGAAGCTCCACTCTTCCTGACAGGGACGCTGGGAGATCTGGAGGCGAATTCCTTTCCATTTCTCTTTGTTTTTGATTAAATGGTCAGTTTTAACAGGGCGGGGGATATCCTCAGAGAATGGCAAGAATTTCTGAGGTCAAGATGCCTGGGTTGGCCCCAGGTGCTGTGTGATCAAGGGGTGGCCGTGACCATCACTGGTGAGGCCCTGAGAGCTATGGATCGGCTCCTCTCAAAGCCCAAAGCAGACGGCGCCCCTGCCCCACTATAACCACCTCCCCCCAACCCGAAAAGCAGTGGGAGCCAGGAGAGAGGCCCTTCGCCATGCCTGCTGCAGACTCAGGGATGGACCCAGGGCTTCACAGAGGGTGCCCGTGTGTCCATGGCAGGGCCCGGATGGGAGGGTGGACTCGGGCAGGGAGGGCACTGGGGCTGGGCTTCCTGGCCTCAGATGCTGTGTGACCTGGGGCAGGGGACACGGCCTCTCTGACTCCTGCTACATCCTCTCTCCACGGGTGTGGCTCTGAGAGGGAAGCTGAGGCTTGTGTGCAGGTCCCCTGCTAGGCGCTGACCAAAGCTCGCCCACCAGTGTGAGAGGGTGGCAGCGTGGACCCCAGTGGCACCTCTGGAGGCAGTGGGAGGGGAATGGGGGCTGGCATGGGCTGATCCGTTCCAGCTGGTCGCTGCCCCTGATCTCTAACCAGCACCCCACCCCGGCTCCCTCCCAGGTGGCCCAGGCTGTGCCATGAGGTGTGGCCACCTGGAGACCCTAAGAGGGGCGGGCTCGTGCCACCAAAACTGCCAGCTCCCTCACAAGCGGAGGCCAGTCAGTCCTCCCCGAGGTGGCCCTCTGGACAAGTCTGGAGCCCACTGCCGGCTCCCATCCTGGGCCACCCCTCACGGTCTATTCCTGGAGATGACAAGGCGTGGCCTAATCTACCCCCCGTAGACCAGAGGTGCCCCCCGCCCCCAGCTAGACAAGATCCTTCCACTCAGCAAGGGGGTGGCCACTAACTTAGAGGTGGGGTGCTCCCCTCAGAGTCCATTCACATGGCTTGGGGTGTCTCCCGAGCTCAGAGGGCCCAGGGGTCACTTCTGGTGCCACTCAGCCCCACCAGGACCACAAAGTGGTCCTCTAGGGGCTGGCAGGGCCGGGGACCACACCCAGCCTCTGAGTGTCTCCAGGGGCACTGCACTCAGGCGCATGTGTCTAGTAACCTCCCCGGCATGATCGCTCTGGAGTTGCCCGCTTACCGACCTGGTGTGTGGGGATTCCCCTCCTGTACTTCGTGGGGGCTCTCTCCTGAGCATATTCTCTTTTCTCCCTTAAAATAAAAAATTTTCACCGAAAACAAAGTATAACTATCATTCAGAGACCAGGAACGCAGGTCAGTGGTGGGGCAGACGCCTTGCAGGGGTGAAGCTCTGGGTTTGGCCCCTGATGCTATGAAACTGAGAGAGCATCGGAAAACAGAACTAAAAGCATACTCAACGCTCACTCTGTCCTCCTCACAACCCTCAGGAACAACAGGAAAAGATGAAACAACGAGCCCATCATCACCCTGTACCAAGTGTCTGCCCAACCAGGCATCAAAGGCAAAAGCCGGATGGACCCCTGCTCTCCAGAGCCAGGCTCCAGAGACCAAGACCGTCTGGGGGAGTGGGGGGCTCTGTACAGGAACAATGGAGCTGGACCCAGCATTAATTCAGCTTAATGAGCCAGTGTGCAATGGGCAGGGGAGGAGCCCTGCTTGAGCGAGAGGGTCTCTTTGGCCTTTTATTACATTGACTTGTCAACCCTTATTCTGTGCCCCAGGGATTACTAGCAGGAATGAGGACCAAGCATTAGTACCAGGTAGCAGTACCACAAACCAGTACCACACATCAGGTGGGCAAGTTTCCCGACATCAGGCCCATGAAACCTTCTTCCCTGCCTTCCAGATAAGTCTGCTGCTTCCAAGACCGGGAGGCCCCAGCTGGTTAACCCACTTCTGCTGCTAGTGCAGGAAACACAGTGGCTGCGACTCACCTTGGCCCACCAGTGGTGGTCACATCCTCAAAAGGGACAGAGGCCAAGCAGCCCCCCACCCACAACCACCCTCCTCAGGGTGTCTGGTCACTGAACCAGAGCCAGAAGGGAATTCTGGGTCCCAAAGCAACTCCACTGCTGGAGGCCGTGGCGGGTACAGCCCCACCCTGTCTCCCAGAGAGCCAGATGGAGAAGCAGAAGCAGGATGGGAGCTGGGGCCTGGGGGGGGGGGGGGGGGGGGGGCGGTCTCAGTGTAAGTGCCCAAGCGCTAAAGCCAGAGAGAAACATGAAGCTGCTGTCATCCTGTTTCTGAAAAGGCATTTCCGGATGCTTGGACCTGTCCCGGCCAGCCCCAACAGCTTTCAAAGCTGGCCCAGCTTTGAATGCCAAGCAGGTGTGAGGGGAGCATTACTGACAAGCCTGCGCATGCCCAGGGGCCAGGGCCAGGCACTGGAGAGCTGGGGAAGGGGTTAAGGCACCTGCCTGACATGGAGCTGACTCTGGTTCCATTCCCGGCACCTAGCGATCCCCCAAGCACAGAGCTGCAAGTAGCCCCCAGCACTGCCCTCCTCCCCTCGCCCGACAAAGAAGCACCTGGGGGAGCAGGATAGGAGGCAGGATGGGGCCAACCTCCCACCTGCACCCCCTCCGCCCTTAGGACCTGCACCCTGCCCACCCAGGGCCATCTATGCCGGCCCCTCCATCAGCCTCCCAGAGGCACAGACTGAGAGAAGAAGCAGCCAAAAGAACTGGGGTGGGGGGTGACAGCCCACAGTAAAAGGGGGGTTGGGGGAAAAACACAGGGCAGGCCCAGTGCACCCCTACCATCCTCGCTCCTCCTAGAGAAAGAGTCTGAGACAGAGCGAGAGTCAGAGTCAAGGATGGTACCCACAGGGTATGAGGACTAGATGGTACCCACAGGATGCGAGGACAAGAGGGTACCACAGAATCTACCACCTGCCCCCAAGTCCTCCGTCATTGCTTCCCAAAAGAAGGTGGAACCCAGCCCAGTCCGGCAGGAGGGCGGGGCGGTCCACATGCAGGAGCAGGTCCCAGAGAAAGGGGTCCCTGTGGGGGCAAGGATGGGGGCCACTGAGTTTTGTTAAGCTGGAATTCAGGGGTCTGGAGCCCACGTCTGCAGGACCGCTGGGGGTGGGGGGCTCTGGGGGCAGGCTGTGCCTGGGACGAAGGTGCCTGCAGAACTCTCCCCTGTGCCTCCTTTCCGCTTGAGAGAAAAATATTTAAGAGAAACGCTCTCTAGACAGCTGAAATTTCCCCCTCGGTAGCCCGATTTAGTTATTTATCGGAACACTTCGGCGGGGTTATTTTCAGACTTCCACATGAAATCGTAATACTGAGCACTTCCAATTCATCTCCCGGGCAGCTCTCCGCCGTCGGCTCATTAATCCTCCACACCCTGAGCCGGGCGCTCAGCCCACCTCCAGAGCAGGCAGACAGAGACGCGGCCGCCCCGGGGACCCCTGAGGACTCTGCACCCAGCTCTCAGGGGGCCACTGAAAAGCAGCGACGGCCAAGCTCCACCTATACCTGCCCACCAAACAGAGCCGCCCTTCCCCCCAACATCGCCCCCAGCTTGCAGCTCTCCCAGTGAGGGGTCCTTTCCTGGTCAGCTGCTGACTGGGGTAGGGCCGCGCCTCCAGCGTCTGCCCCCTCGGTCACCAAGCCCTTTGGGCTGCTGGTGTAGCTGTGCCTGTCCCACACTCACCTGGCATCACTTAGAGCTCAAACATCCCTTCCCAGGACAAAACACAAGCTTCTGTGGAGGGGGCAGGAGGGGTCCTGGGACATGGAGTCTCTCCCCTCCGCAAGGAAAGCGCCGCCAGATCACTCGGCAGAGGCACTGACCTCTAGGGTGTCTCAAGGATGGGCAGACAGAGGTGAGTCCGGAAGTTGCACTCGACCCTCTCCCAAATGAGCCGGAAGGTGCCCACGGGAGCCCTCCCTTTATGAGGGGTGTGGGGAGGAAAAGGTGGGTAGCAGTGGAGACCTCTCAATCCCCGTGGGACAGCAAAGGCAGCCTCCCAGGAAATGCCAGAACAGCAGTTCCCATCCCCTGGGGCAGGGGCTCTGGGACCTGAGGGTGGGGGGCTGGAGTCCCCACCCCGGGGAGAAAGTATGGGAGATAAGAGACCTCAGGACACTGGTCCTTCCTTGGCCCTGAAGCTCTCACACACAGCCCCGGCCAACTGCATCCGAGTCCCCCAAAGACAACTACTATGACCCCAATGCAGTTCCACTAACTTAGAGACAACACTCAGACACAGTGTCTTGCTCGCCCAAGATACGCCGTGCTGTGGGACACAGCAGTGATGCCCAGGGGTCACTGCACCCTTCAGAGGAGTCTGCAAACCATCTGTCTTCATTTGTTTTGTTTTTTTGGAGAAGGGTTGGGGGATTCCCTTCTCGTCAGTTTCTAAGTCAAGCAAGACAACTAGCCTTCTTATTTTACGGCCTGGTTGCCCTTGGGCCCAAAACCAGCGTCATCAACCTTGGACACTAGTCATCTGGAGCTGGGGCTGGCACTGTCTTCCAAAAATCACATCCACTTTCAAAGGCCAGAGATTTATCGCCAGGGAGAATAATTCAGAAGAAAATGCCACCGAGGCCAAGGCGGGGTTCACAGTCAAAGCTTTGAAAACGCTCTGAGCAAAGGAGAGATCTTTGGAGTTAAGTCCACGCACACTCCCTTTGAAGAGGCTACGCCACATCTGGGGCGGGGCGGCGGCAGGTGGGCAGCCCTGGTCTGAAGGCCCCTGGTCCTTGTGGGAGGGCTGGGGCAGGAGAGGAGAGAGGCAGGGAGCCAGAGATGTGGGCAAAACAGCCACTGACCGAGAGAGACGCATGGAGGAATACAGACAGACCGGGCGACAGACAGCACGGCCCGGAAAGTCTGTTTCATCATGAAAGAATCTCCAAGATGAAATGAAAGGAAGCGCTAGAAGAAAGGCGTTTCCGTTGCTTAATTCCAAATAAATGATGGATTCCGCCGCAGGAAAACACGCACATTCTCCCTGTCCGGCAGCCCTAGCCTCCTCAGGATGTGCGTGTGAGCAAGGGGAGTCTGGGGTGGGGGGAGGAGTCTGGGCTGGGCCCACACTTGCCTGGAAAGCCCGACAGGTGCCCCCCGCACGCCAGACCCTCCAAAGCCTGTGCAAAGCCTGCGCGCACATACCCGGCGAGTGATGCAGAAGGGGTCTTCCCTCAACAGGCATGAAAAACAAGCTCCGGTTTTGCTCAAGTTGGATCACACAGGCTGAACACATCCAGCTGTTCAAAGACCTCTGCAAAGCCGGGAAGACCCTGAAAAGCACCCGCAGCTCGGGAGTGCGGAACCCTCACCATTCCTCCTCTCCCTGCCCCCCAGACACAAGACCAGGAAAGATTTCCTTACGCAAGGGGGTCTGCTCCTCAGAAAAAGAGGGAAAGGGGCCCCGGAGGCCACAAAACGTGGCCCCTGAGTAAAACAGAGAGGCCACCGCCCTCCTAGTCCCCAAGAAATGATGTTCCCACACTCCTGAGACACCCCCAAACCACAGAAGCCACCGTGGAAACAAGCCAAATGCCTCTCTCTGGGATACGAGCCCAGCTCAGCCCGTGGCTTCTCCTCATGCCTGGGAGACACGGAGCCTGGAGCTTGGTGTTCCCAGGAAAAGCCTCCCAGAACCTTCCCACGGTCTTTCAAAAGGAAAGAACCTGAGCTGGTGGTGCGGACGCGGAGGGCCACTCTATCAGTGCTGCGGCCCTGACGCCCGGGGAGGGAGTCTCAAAAGTGACTCCCAGGCGCCCCCCTTTCCCCCACTCCAAGCTCTCCTCTGTCTCCGTGTCAGCGCTAGGGCGAGCGTGACACGAGGACGTGTCCTCGGGCAGGAAGATCTATTTTACAGAGAGTTCGGAGGAAAGAGGCCCGAGGAGAGAAGGCGAAAAGGCGGCTGCTTTATTTAGAAAAGTCTCCACCACAGGATCAAGCCGCGCCTCCACCTGCAAAGGGAAACTCATTCAAGCTGCTCTTGGGTTCCAGGGAAAGAAGCCGACCAAGCACTGCGGGAGTTTCAGAGACGGCGCTTTGATTCCTGTCAGCGCTCCTCACCCCATCCTGACCGACACTCCTACTCGGCATCAACACCGCACACCCTCCACCCCAAACTGAGACACCAGCCTGGCCTCACTAAGGGTGAGTGAGCACAGCTTTCAGTGCTTGGAGTCCATTCTCTTGCCTCGCTCCTCTCCTCTCCTCTCTTCCCTCTCCCCCCGCCCACTCTGTGTTTCAGCTTTCACCTCTTTCTGCAAAAATAGGGCAGGGGCTACCAACCTGCACCAATTCCTATTTTAAGAAACTGTGTGCTGAGCACTTTTGGAGAAAGAAATATACTGCAGAGTATGAATCCAGACACACACACACACACACACACACACACACACACACACAGAGGTAAAATCAGAATATAGCCCAAGTCCCATGATTTGTCATGCACACTCCTACTTTGGCGTTCCCAGGTATCACACTGTCTTCCCCCCACCCCACCCCATGACTTCTCCAGGCCCCTGGCTCTCAGGCCCCAGCCCACAACCTCTGGCTGGTCACCTCCCCTACTCCGCGCCAGACCCCCTCCGGCCAGTCACAGACTCCGCGTCCATGCAAGCATGTGGCACCCAGCATCGCCTTTTGGGGGCTGCTCCCACACCTGTCCCTAGGCCCCCGTCTCTGCCCACTGCTGGTTTCCTGCCACTGGCTGTTCTGGAACTGCAACACCAGGCAGCCTTCCCCTGGAAGCATGTTTCCCCCAAAACTCCGTTTCTGGGAGTGGGACCTCTGCTCGCTGCTGAAAGCGTTCCACCCTTGGGAACCCTTCCTGCCTCATTCAGTTGCTTTTCTCTGAAGAGCCACCTTCTTTTTTTTATTTTTTTTTCTTTTTGGGTCACACCCAGTGATGCACAGGGTTTACTCCTGGTTCTGCACTCAGAAATTACCCCTGGTGGTGCTCAGGGGACCATATGGGATGCTGGGAATCGAACCCGGGTCGGCTGCGTGCAAGGCAAACGCCCTACCCTCTGTGCTTTGCTCCAGCCCCAAGAGCCGCCTTCTTATGCCTCTATCTGCACCCCTCTTGATTTCAGACCTTGTCACCCTTCCCGTAAGGTCCACTCTGCCCACCTTCACTGACCCCGGCTAGGCCTGATCTCTCGGCGGAAGAACCACCTCCAGCCTGAAATGCCGAGGGCCCCTGGTTGACTCTGCCTCCAGCTTCTTGTCCTTCTGTCTCCGAGAGGCTCACCCGGGCCCGGGCGCCTGGCTGACTGCTCCTTCCTGCGTTCCCAGCAGCCATCTCCACAGTCGAAAAGAACAGAAGGCAGACTAGGAAGAAACCCAGGAAAGATTCCCGAGGCTGTGACTTCTGGACAGAGAGAGGCCCCAGAGCTCTGGCCAGGGGGCACTGTAGGAGGGACAAGAGGCCAGGGGTCTCTGCTGGAGGGATGGCAACAACCAGGCGTCAGCCATTTTTGCAGCATCATTAAAGAGAAACCCAAGTTTGTGGGTTTGTGGGCCACCCACAGATACAAGTTCTCCTGAACCGAAAGTACTCGAGGAGACAAACGACATCTTAGACCCTGTGTGCCCAGAGCATGGGCTCAGGTCTCCTGTCTTAGACCCTGTGTGCCCAGAGCATGGGCTCAGGTCTCCTGGACCACGGGCAGAGCCACAGCAGCTTTGGGACTGTAGAAAGACGTGGCCGCCTGGCGTGGTCCAACTTCAGGCTTGTTTACAAGTGGGCTGTGCCCCAACTTGTATAAAGGAGGGCTTGCAAAACATACGTTCTTTCTGCTACACGTGCTACAGGCACCACGTGTAGCAGGAAGCGCCAGTGAGAAAAGAAAATACGAGTCACCATTCGTTAACACTTCTAGTGTTTATTTTCCGCAGCAAAATGTATAGGTGGCGTGTGTGACACAGTTTTTTAAATGAGGCGCGGGAATGAATGGGGAAGTAAAGTGCACTTAGGGAAGTCAAGTCCAGCTCTGAGCCTCCTGAATCGCGCGGCGCACACGGCCCCAGGAGCGGTTCACGGTGCGGGAGCCCACGGTGACGCACATCAGTCTCTAAGCCGCCCCAGCGGTGATTTATATGACAGCTTGGGAAAAGCCAATTGGGGACAATCAATGGAACAGACGGAGACAGGCCTGGCGAGTGTGCATGAATTAAAAGGAAAACTCCATTGTAATAGGAACAAGATTCTAATCACTACACCTAATTACAAAGAGGAGTAAATCACTGAAAAAAAAAATTAAGTGTCTCATACAGAACAAACAAAGCAATTAGTCACAAACAGGAGCTGGGGGTTTGGAGCAAGCCGGCTCCCGGACCCCCGTGGTCAGTTGCACAGCTGCTTCTGGGGTCACCTGCGGGGGGCGGAGTGTGGGGGGCCGAGGTGGGGCTGGCAGGTCAAGCTGGGGAGAGAGAGGGGTAAGGGACAAACTCCCCCATACACAGACACACACGGTGCGCGCACACACACACACACACACACACGGCACGTGCACACACACGGCATGCACGCACACACCACACGGAGTCTCAGAGTGGCAAAGAGTCTCAGCAGTGACCCTCCCCCGACCCCCCAGTCAGCAAAAAGGAGACCCAGACTTGTCCAGATGGCTGAGAAGAATTGGAAACTTGTACTGAAGACATAAAGGAACCAGCCCCTTCATTCCTAATGCCCCCCTTCTCAGGATTTTTGCTTCTTTTTTTTTCTGGTCACACCTGGCAATGCACAGGGGTTACTCCTGGATCTGCACTCGGGAATTACTCCTGGCGGTGCTTGAGGGACCATATGGGATGCTGGGAATTGAACCCAGGTCAGCCGCATGCAAGGCAAATGTCCTACCCGCTGTGCTATGGCTCCAGTCCCTCCTCAGGTTTTTAATACAGCAACATCAGCAGCTGTTAACCCCTACCACAGTTCCTGTGTGTGCCACACCAGGCAGTGCGACTCACAGAATGGATCTGGCTTCCCCCTCTCATGGACCCCGCAGGAGAGATGCTGTGATGACCGTCTCAGTTGATAAAGGAGGGTGCAGCTCTGGGGTGGTGTTTCTGACCCCCTCCCCCATTCTGAACCCCTCCCCCTTTCAGCTCTTCCTGCGGTCTCCTGACCTCCTCTGCCCTCGAGGAAATTTTCATCTCATATGTGGCCATCTGTATGCCCACATATGTGCGCACACATTAGACGATCCTGAGGGTCTGCGGGGGCGTCGGATGGGGGGGCTGCATATGGGGCTGGTTGAGAAACATGGTCTAGAGGGTAGACCTATTTAACTCAACTTACCCTGTTTGTGAGGAGTACAGCCTGAGTTGAAAATCAGCCGTGGACCTGGAAGGGGGGGGTCCCCTCTGAGTATCAATGTCTGCAAAATGGGGGCGGGAATACTGGGCTTGCTGAAGCGTGGGGAGGAATGAGAGCCCTTAGGAAGTGCTGGTCTGCATGGGTCATTCGCTCAGCACTCACTGCACAACACTCTCCTTGCTGCTCTGTCCACATCACCCCACCAGGGGCACCTCCGAGAGTTTCCGGGCAATCGCTGTGAGAAATACAGGCCATCTCAGAAGTATGACTCTGGGGGCGGCTTTCCAGAAGGGCCTGAGGACAGCAGTGCAGCAGTGCGGATGTAGCTTCATCTCGGTGCAAAAAAAGGGCACACTCAGCTTACACACAGGGGAATGAACGGGGACTGGACAAGCTGGTCCCTCCCCAGGAAGTTGGCCTTAGACACGAGGGGTGGGAATAATTTTGAAAATTCAGGCTCACAGTAGGCTAAGTACAGGCTGAGGGGAGCAGGGGCCAGTGCAGGAGAGATGAGCAAGGCTGGCCTCAGGCCACGGAGGGAGGGAGGGAGGGAGGGAGGGAGGGAGGGAGGGAGGGAGGGAGGGAGGGAGGCCAATCAACAGTGAGTAGGCCCGTGTCCAAGGGGCTTTCTCCCTCCATCGACAGCCAGCATTAAGCCAGAGCTACAGGCTGAGTGTGTGAGTGTGTGTGGCAGTAAATATGGGAAAGCATGTGTGCATCTGTCTGATAACACTCCACTCAGCACAACCAACACTTTGGTGTGTCCCAGGTCCAAGAAGTCCGGGAGACCGACACCCAGTCCTGACCAACTGGGACACCCGCGGAGTAGAAAAAGTCTCTCTCAGAGGCCTGACAACGCAGCTGATGTCCACGGACCCACAAGTGATGCAATAAGCTTCTCGACTCTCTGCATCCTGGTTACTCACATCTGGAATGGGAAGAGGCTGGAGCGATAGTACAGCAGGGAGAGCGCTTACCTTGCAGGCAGCTGACCCAGGTTCAATCCCCGGCATCCCATAGGGTCCCCTGTACCCCACCAGGAATGAATCCTGAGCTCAGAGCCAGGAGGAACCCCATGAGCATGGCCAGGTGTCACCCTCCCCCAAACCAAAACAATAAAGAAAACTCAAGGGGATGAGAAGAGCTTACGTGAGCTGCTGCATTTAAAACACATGCAAGCACAGAGAAGGCCTAAGCCTGTGCTGTGGCCACTGCCGGCACTTGATAATAGGCAGGTGGGTTTGTGTTTGTTTCTCCTTGACAAGCACAGCTGAGCTGAACGGAGCACTGGACCAAGCACACAGGACTCAGAACGACGGCTGCTCAGTGTACCCGGGACAAGCCAAGGGCCCCTGACCTCCGCTAACTGCAGTAACTCCCCAGCGCCTGCACTAACCCCAGGGTGCCTGACCCTCTCCTCCTCTTGGCCTGGGCCCCAATGTCCCCTAGATGCTCTCAGGGGAACTGCTTCTTCCCTTTGCCTCTAGTCCTGCAGGTGACCTGGAGCTAGGGAAGAACCAGGCTAAAGATCTGGGTCCCAGGGACAGCTGACCACGTGGCTTCAGAAAAAGCCCTTTACCTCTCTGTCTTTGCCTTCCCACTTTGCAAACGAAGCCAACCCTGCCCCCTACACCTCCAAAGTCTGTCAGTGGCTGGTCACCTGTGGTAGGTGGCCTCCGGTCCACCATCAACCACACAGAGGCTGCAGCCCACGTGCTATGTCCAGTGGTGCCCGGATCTGTCCCCTCAAGAAGTGGGGTCACCTCCCTTTTATTGGGCAGGGGGGTGAAGAGTGCATGGACAGTCATGAGTTCTGAAATTCCAGACGAGATCCTGAGGGAAAAAGCCATGGAGGGCTGCTTTGCGGAGACACGTGCACTGAAGCCCCCCGTATCAGGTATGGGAAATGGGCCTGAGGTCACCATCATGTGTGGAAGCTGAAACCGGCGTTTATAGAGAGGCCACTAGGCAAGATCTTTAGACCTGGGGAACAGGACACACTGGGTCAGCTCCCCACTGTGCCCCAACCATCTGAGAGCACCCGGACGTAAGGGCTCCCCGTGGCTACTCAGAACCACACAGCCAACTCCTTTCCCCCATGCCGGGTCCACAGAAACCACCAGTGACAGCACAACGGCTGTTGTTTGAAGCCAGTAAGCCCCGGGATGATTTGTTATGCATCAGTAGATAACTGGAACACCGCGCATATGAAAACATGCTGTAAACTGATGAGCAAATATTAAGAACTACTAATGCCATAATAAGTTTTATGATGATTTCCTCTTTGAGTCTGCCCTTGATTTTGTCTTTGGAAAAATATGTGTCTTGGACGAGGGGGGATGGAGGGAGGGTAGGAGGAGACCCCTTACGGATCTGCCTTTGGCTTCGGAGAAGGAAAGCCAAAGCCCCACTGTCACCAAATGAATGGTCGATATGCAAAATGACATCTCAATTCACCTGGTGGCAGTGTTCAGAAAGGAAGGCTCTATGAACTAATTAAATGGCGATTCGTGACAGGAGGATTTCTCCCCACTGAGCTGAGCTTTTATCTAGACAAAGATTCCCAACAACCCAAAGTCCCCACTTCAGTGGGGAGTGGAGCTGAGTCACCAGGCAGGGAGAGGCCGAGGGGACCCTGGGGACCGCTCGGAGGCACTGGACCCCCCCCCACAGTCCAGTGTGTGGGGCAGAGAGGTGGTGGGGGTCCTTCCTAAAGAAAGCAAGCGGGGTGGGATGGCAGTGCCTGACCCCAGACCACGGCTGTCCTGTTCTCACTGCTGCCCTTCCTGGGAACAAATTGAGATCGCCGGGCCATCGGCAGCCTCGACACTCGTCATCTTGACAGATACTTAGCTATTCATTTAAAAACAAGCGAGAGAACAAGCGTCAGCTGTATTTTTTAATTACTCCTGGATAGGACTGGGAATGCTTTGGCATAATTGGGGTATTGAGATATTTTTTCCCCCTTTGAAGGTCTCGTTGCAGCAAGAAAAATACTGTGTTTATTCTAATTAAAACCAACCCTTCTCTTAAATCATCTTAGCGGTGGAAAGGCAAAGGGTGACTGGCATTCATTTTGTATGGGGCGCTGGGGCTGGGCATTGGCGGAGCTAGCTCTGCGGGAAACAGGGACTCCACCCCTAAGCGCGGGGACCCTGGCTTGGAGCCTCCGTCCTTCCTCGGATGAAGGAAGTGCCCAGGCTCCTCTGGGTTGTCCCTCCACTTCCTGCAGCCCCAGTCCGGAGTTACACAGACCAGTGCTGGTCACAGAGTACTTCAGGGACACCCAGGGCCCTGAAAACCATCTCAGGCAACAGAAGTGACTTAAGCAGCAATTCTCTCATCCGGGCACAAGGCTTGCCTTGACCCTGTGCACCACTCACGCCCTGCGGTTCCTCTGGAGAGCATGAGTCAGTGGTCTGAGGTAGAGCCCAGAAATCTTCATTGTGGAGAAGAGACCCAAGTCATCCCTGGTCAGGGAAATTTAAATGTCTTGCTTTGGGGAGGGATTTGGGCCACACCTGGCAGTGCTCAGCACTTAATCTCCACTCTGTGCTCAGGGATTGCTCCTGTTGAAGCTCTGGGGACCATCTGGGGTGCAGGGGATTAAGGTGGGGAGCCCAGCAACCCAACGGCTCACCGCCTCACCAAGGCACTAAAAGCTCTGCTGAGGTTTTCAACATCCCAGGCTTCGTTGTAGAGCATGGCCTTGGTTCTCGTTCTCGAATCCTGCCTCTGGGGTATCTGGCCCAGTAACCGTGAGCAAGGGGCTTGTCTGTGCCCAGAGGAAACACACTCCAAACGGCCGAGCCAAGTCCAGGTAGGTCCCTTACGACCACACACTGATCCCTGCTCCTTCCAAAAGTGGTGTGCCGCAGAAAGGCTGGGGCAGAGGCACGGGGAGTCGGGCCAGCCTCAGAGGCACATGCAGTTCACACAGAGGGGAAGGCAAGAGCCAGACTGAGCCACCCCAGCACACCAGACAGTGGGGAATTAAATACAGAAGGAAGCCCCCAATAAAGGTCCTTACAAATGGCATTTCTAAGGCCTTTGGTCCACCCTGTCTCCATCTCTCCCTCCTCCCCCATGACTCACCCCTCTCCCATGGGCACATACACATTAGCAGGTCAGGCTCCTGAGGTAGGGGGAGAGCCAGGGGGTACCCTATGAAGGGCAGCCTGGGTGGGGTCCCTGACATTCTCACCCAGGGCTGGCCACAGCAAGGCTGTGCCTTCCCATGGCTGACCACACCTGGGAGCTGGCCTCCTCTGCCTGTCTCACTAACAAGGCTCTGCAAGGTGGCACTGTGCCCAGATGGGAACTGTGCAGGTGCCCATTCATTGGCCTCAGGGAGAGCTGAGGGGGTCAGAGAGGTGAGGGACAAGGGACTGGGCTTGCACCTCAGGCACTGGAGTCAACAGACTCCTTGAGCAATATACTCGCAAACCTGGTAGACAAACCTCCCAGCGTCCTGTCTGCGGCCCCCCAGGCCAGAGCCCTGCTTTGGAGAAGGGGCGGGCACCTGAGCAAGAGGCGGGTGATTGACAGGCTGGTCCTCCCGCACCCCTACTCTGCTCCAGTAACTACCCATATTATGCTGAAATGACACAAGCGACAATAATTAAGCCCAGATCTCTGTGGATCGTTCGCGGTGATAATTCCACCTTTGTAATTCAGCTTCAGATAAACCCCTTTTGTTCTGCCTTATAACACAGATTCTAGTATCATTCAAGTATATTAACTGTAGCCTATTACTGTCACAAAAAACGCTCCCTGAGCCATAGCAAAAGACTCCCCAGACAAAACTTTATGTCATGTTAATCCAAGCTTTAATAACTATGAGGATATATAACTGTATTCTAATTGTGCTCTGCGTTCCCGCATACAAAAACAGAAGATATCAAAAATGACAGTGGCAGATCTCATCAAATCAAAGTGCACTAATTCCCCACCCGGGGCGTCAGGGTGCTGGGGTGAAGGGAGGCATGGGGAAAGGAGGGACGGGGGGCTGCTGGGGGTAGGGAAGACCCTGGGGCAAGTGAGGGGCTCCAGGAATCAATGCCGTGGGCTGGGCTGAGGACGGTCAGTGCAAGGAGCTGGGGTGACGGGGGAGAGGCCAGACACTGGCCGCGAGGACCACATCAGGGGGAGGCAGGGCAGTGAGGGAGGGTTTGGGGGAGGGTCCTGGAACCTCTGGGCCCTTTTCTGGAGTCGAGCCCAAGCCTGTGGGGGACCCTGGACAAAGACCTCCCACTTCCTGGGCCTCCCCTTCCTTCTGAAGAGGCAGCAGGTGACCCCATGCAGATCTGGGGCGGCTCACAGCCTAAAGGTTCAACTGGGTGCTGCACCCAACATATTAACACTCACGTACCCAGTCCTGCACGCAGCTCCATCAGCACTCACATACCCAGCACAGCACCCAGCACACCAACACTCACGCACCTAGCACAGCACCCAATGCATTAACACTCACACACCCAGTACTGCACACAGCCCACTGGAACTCACATACCAGTGCACCAACACTAAAGTACTCAGCACAGCACCCAGCACACCAACACTCACATACCCATCACTGCATGCAGCCCATCAGCACTCACATACCCAGTACACCAACACTTACACACCCAGCACAGCACCCGATACTGCATCCAGCACTGTACTCAGTCCACCAACCCTAATGCACCAGCATAATACCCAGCCCACCAACTCTAATGCACCCAGCACAGTACCCAGCCCACCAACCCTAATGCACCCAACACAGTACCCAGCCCACAAACCCTAATGCACCCAGCACAGTACCCAGCCCACCAGCCCTAATGCACCCAGCAGAGTACTCAGCTCACCAACCCTAATGCACCTAGCACAGTACCCAGCCCACCAACCCTAATGTACCCACCACTGCCCTAGCACAGGGGCTTTGCAGCCCAGCCAGCTTTCACGCCCTCGTTACTCCATGGCTCTTTCCCACTGAGTGACCAAGTAGTAATACCACAGCCCCCCCCAAGGGGCCGAGACAAGTTTCCTCAACTCATTTGGTCTCATCCTGCTGGGACGGAGGAAGATACCTGCTCCTTGGTGCTGCTGAGAGGACAGAGAGGAAGGCACAAAGCCTCCAGAGTGGCCCCTACACGAGGGAGACCCTCACCGTATGTGACGTGAGAAGAAAACAGGGCTCCCCAGAGTGCGCAGGACGCAGCTCTCACTGCTCAGTCCCAAGGCAGGCCCTGGTTCTGCCGCGGGCCATATTCTACCTGCTGAACCGAGGCCCCATAGTTTACAGCCGTGAACAGATTTCTATTTTAGGCCGTATCAGTGCACCACACCCCCCGCCTATGTGCCAATGTCCTCCACAGTCCCTAGGATCCACCTTCTCGTCCACCCTGCCTGGTAGACTCACTTCTGGGGCAGAAGACTCTCGGGGCCGTTTCCACAGCCACAGTCTGTCCCCCACTTTGTTTTCTTCCTCTGCTTCCAGTGGCCACCAGAAGCAGTGCATGAGGGAACTCGATGAGCATCGGACAGAGGGTTCCTGCAAGCAGAGCACGGGGCCAGCCCTTCATGCTGCCACACTGACCCTTCCTTTCATTTCTTTTTCTTTTCTTTTTTTTTTATGATTTTTGTCTTTTTGGTCACACCTGGCAATGCACAGGGGTTACTCCTGGCTCTGCACTCAGGAATTACTCCTGGAGGTGCTCAGGGATACTGGGAATTGAACTGGGGTCAGCCATGTGCAAGGCAAACACCCTCCCCGCTGTGCTATCACTCCAGCCCCTCATTTCTTTTCTTTTCCCGCTGTTTTGTGGTGCTGGTAATCCAACCCAAGGTCTCACAAGACAAACACCTGACAGCCAGGCTATGCCAGGCCCCCTGACTTTGCTTCTTTATGCTCCACGAAAGAGTGAGATCATTCAGTTTTGTCCTTCTCCTTCTGACTCACTTCACTTAGCATGACACCCTCCAGAATTCCATCAAGCTGCAGTCAAATGCAAGATCTCATCTTTTCTTGTAACCATGTAGAATTCCACTGCACACACAGACCACGACTTCTTTATCCACTCATCTGCTCTTGGGCACCTGCGCTGTTCCCAGATCTCGGCGATTGTGAAAAACACTTCAGTGAAATAGAGCTGTGCTCGTATCTTTTCAAATTAGTGATCTAGGTTTGTGGGATCAATGCCAGGGAGTGGAATTACATGATCACATGGTTGCTTTATTTTCAGTCTTTTGTTTTGTTTTTGAGAAATCCCCAAACTGTTTCCATAGAGGTGGGACCAGTCAGCATTCCCAGCAGCCAGGAGTGCGGGTGCCTTTTTCACTACCTCTCTGCCCGTACTAGATGTTTCATACTTTTTGATAGATGCCGTCTCACTGGTGCAGGGGGATCACTCACTGTTGTTTTGGTTTGCATTTCCCTGATAATAAGTGACAGTGAACATTTTTTCACGTACCCACAGCTATCTTCTTGGGGGAATTGTCTATTAAGCTTTCTCCCATTTGGTGTGTGTGTGTGTGCGTGTGTGTGTGTGTGTGTGTGTGCGCGCGCACGTACACGTGCTTATGTGCGCACACACATGTCCCCTTCTTCTAGAACCTTCTAAGTATACTTCTCTAGCCCTTAAACGCACTTCAAGTTCTTAGTCTCTTGACACTTTTTCTGGTACTAGAAGAGGCCCAAACACATCTCCACGGCATCACAGAGATGTCTCTCAGTGCGCCGGAGTCCAGACAGCTGCAGGATCTGGGGCAAACCGCAGACCTCTTAGCCTCTCTGCAAACT
The DNA here is from genome assembly GCF_029834395.1 of Sorex fumeus. Lineage (NCBI taxonomy): Eukaryota > Metazoa > Chordata > Mammalia > Eulipotyphla > Soricidae > Sorex > Sorex fumeus. The sequence continues at coordinate 62,236,675 of NW_026606120.1, forward strand.
CCATGTGCTTCACTTCAGGGGCCTCTCATAGCCGATGAGAGGGTGGAGCTCATCCAAGAAACAGACTTTGACCAGAATGCTTCCTTAAAGGCCACTCAACCTCTCTGCACCTGGGTTGCCATGTCTGGAAAAGGGGCGATTCTACAAGCCTCTCTGCCCTGTCTACTCGAAGCCAGTTGAAAAGCAGAGGAGCGGAGGCATCTGCTGTTCAGAGTAGGACCAGAGGCAGAGGGCGAGGGGCCAAGAGCATGCAGTTCACTAAGCGAGAGTCTGCCCCAGGCTGCTTCTGTGTGTGTGTGTGTGGGGGGGGGGGGGGGGGTGGCTTCTTCTCTGGGGCTGCTTTCTTCTCGGCTCTGCCTGCCAGCAAAGAGAGATGCTGGGGCAGGTCCTTCACAGCCAGCCGGCTGCCTTCCTGCCCACACGTGGGGGAGGGGAGGAAGTCCCCGAGGGGGAACCGGGAGCACTTCTTTCTGCCCAGGAGTTGGGCTGCAGATGGCAACGTCACCAAGCACAAGTGGCAGACTGCAACGCCCCAGATCTAGTGCCTCTCTCTGCAGCAGACATAGGACTACGTGCTGCCTCGTTTGGGAGCTCAAATGCCTTCATGTGGTGGGATGGACGGAGAGGGGAAAGGAAGGTGGATCTTGTGCCCGTGGGTGAAGATGGTGGTGGCCACCTCAGCGGGGTCAGTTCTGGCAAAAGCGGGATGGGGGGAGAAATTTTCCCAAAAGCACTTTCTGCTTAAGGGCCTAGTGTGTGTGTGTGTGTGTGTGTGTGTGTGTGTCTGTGGTGTCTGCGCACTTTTTTGGATTTGTTTAGGGGCCACACCTGGCAGAGCTGGGGGACCCTGAGGCCTGGGGGCTGAACCTCGAACTCCCATGTGCTTTGAGCGTGTGCTAAGCTCTCTGTGCCATGTCCCTGGGCCTCTTTTTCTGCGCTCTTAGAACCAGAGACAAGTGAGGTCCATGACTCCTTCATGTCTTTCTTTTCTGCTGTGGATCAATGACGCAACCACGTTATTTAGCATGAGACCAATCAGAACTCAATGGAGCAGCAAATCACCCTTTTCACCTTTCTTCCACACAAGCAAATGACACTACCACTCTGAAACCCCACTTCCCCAACCCCGCATCCCCCGCCTCAGAGAGGTAGCCTAGAGGCAGAGCTTGGGGTTTGGAGAACGGCTCCATCCCAAGTCTCCAGGGGGCAGATACCATGGTGGGCCTTCAGGAGCATGAGAAATCCTGCTGGCACAGCTGGGGAGAGGGAGGGGGAGGGTGGTCCCCCTTTGAAACAAAAGCCTCTTTCCCCCATCACCAACAGGGCTTCAGCAAGCCTTGCTTCTCACGCTGTTTGTTGAGGCTCACCCACTCTGATTATCAGCTCCTCCTGCCCCCACGGGAGACAAAAAGGACAGAGACACCCGAGGAGGCCCAGGATCCAAGAGTGTCAGTGAGATTTGGGACGCACCAGGTGTGGCCAAGGGCTGTGGCTCTACCAGCTGGACTGAAGGCTCTCCAGCACTCCCAATGGGCAGGGTTCCTAGCCCCTCGCATCAGCTCCAAAGACCTAGACCCCAGCAGAACCCTCAGTACCGAGAAGGTGAAATGCAACATGATCTCAGCTCCCTGATTCCTTCTCCCTGAAGGATTCTGGGGGCTCTCTGAGCCCAGGAAAGCCACAGTGAGAGACAGTCATGGGGCCTCGGTGACTTAGGGGGCCCTGATTTTCCACATCCATCACCCCCAATGCTCCCAAAGATTCCCCCCAGTTCCTTTCCCTGCTCAGCAGGGGGATGACAGGCCAGGCCCCAGCCCCGCTGTACTGGGGACGCTGCCCAGAAACACTAGTGAAGGACCGAGACAACCCAGATCATTAGAAGTCAGAAACACTCTCTCTCATCTGTGTTCAGACGCGAGCTCCTGGGGGCGAACTGGCTTTTAAAGAGAAGGAAAAGCTTTTTAATCACCACAGGTTTAGGTGGTATCAGGAGCAAATTACAACACTGATACAGTCCTTGGAGAGAGAAAAGTGTGTCGAGAAGAACAAAATGATGGCTTTCGGAGCAGCATCCATCTCATTCTCACCAGCCTTCCTTCTGCACTCGCTACGCAGGGAGGAAACTGAGGCAGAGCCAAGCCCTCAATGCCAGGCCAGGGTAAAGCTGTGGTGTGCCACATTGGCCCTGTAGCACCATCGCCATCACCGCCCCCCACCATATTCTGGGGCTGCCCTGTGGTTCCGACCTCCTTGCACTGCATGAAATGTCACCTCAACCCCACCCTTTCCTCAAACCCCTCTGATGAACTCCTGTCCAACTGTCCTCCTGAGGGTCCTCCCCAGGGTCAGTCCACCCCCGACTGTGGGGCTTGCCAGCAGGACACACCCTCCTCCATTCACTTCCTCCAGCCTCTGACTGGCCAGCAGAATCCTGGCCACTGCCCCGCCCCTCAGCCAGCCTGACCCTGCGTCCCAAGCCGAGACCAGCATTCTGCTGAGGGACACAATCTCAGCAGTGATGTGCAAAGAATGGGCTGTCCCCAGGAGACGGGGTCCCTTCACCCCCTATCCCCGCAGCTGCAGCACGAGGGAGTCTGGGCTTGCTGAGATGCCTCCTGCGGACAGAGAAAGGGAAGGGCCACCTGCTCCAGGAGGGAAGCAGAATCAGGACGCCCACGTCCGGAGGCATCTCAGGGACATGGCAAGGTTCTGTGGGCCAGTCCTTGATCCTGGGGCCAAGAGCCGCCATGAGTCGTGGGCTCAAAGGCCCATAAGGCCCCAGGGGGCAGCATGGCACCTCCCCCTCACTCCCTGCACTCCAGCACGTGCTGGATGGATGCGGCCAACAGGCACCTTGGCTCCAAGCAGCTGGAGCTTTTCAAGTCACCGTTGCCGGTACTGGGTGGCACAGGACACACCAAGATCATGGACAGTCACCTCTGAGGCTCTGATGCCTCCAAGCCATGGCATTTCCCTTGGGCAGGGCTAATTAATCCATTTGCTTTGGAACCAGGACACATGTGGGTGCAACCCAACAACAGCCCCTATGCACCCCTGGCCTAGCCTGGTGGCACCTGCAGCCCTACTCGGGGGTGGGGGGTGGGGTGGGAGGAGTCGAGGCCAGATTCCAAAGGCTGAGGTTGCCCTGCAGTGCGAGGCACATTCCAGACCGCCCCCCCCCCCCCCAAGTTCTCCAGGCTCTAGTGAGACAGTCTCTGCAGAACACGATCTGAGAAGACCTAGACCTGAGGATGTGTGAGCGTCTGAGTGTCTGCACTGGTGGCCACCCTGAGACACTGGGGGCAATTTATTGGGTTCCATCGTGGACCCAAAGACATCAGGCTACCAGGGGCTCAGGAGGGGCCCGGGGGGGCCTGGTGGAGAGAATACGGTGGCCTGTTCGAAGCAAGAGCCAGAACTTGAGGAATCAAGCACATCTGACTGCCATTCCTACACAGACCACAAGCATCCTGGCTGGCCCAAGGAGCCTCACTGTGCAAGGGAGATGCCCAGGACACAGGAGCTGCCCGGGAGGAAGAAGAATTGGCCGGGGCTACCAGGCCCACAACTGTTCCCCCACTGGCCTCTCCCATTAGTTAGGTGTGTCCCCTCCTGCCAGGAGGCCGGGAGGGCTTTTCTGGGGCAGCTCTTGTGTCTTGGAGTCTCCTTCGAGATAAGCCAGGCCGAATGAAAAGCAGATGTGATTCATTCCTCAGCTTCCATGGGCCGGACGCCCCACCCGCCTCCTCTCTGTCCTCCTGCTTACCCCCAGCTCTTGGCCCTGAGTTCACAGGACAGAGCGTGACTGCTGGCAGGCTGCTCAGAGCAGACACTGGGGTTTGTTGCTTTTTCTTTCTGCCTCCTGCAAAAGTTTCGCCACCTGCGGGAAGGAGCTGCCAGGGCAGAGGTAGATGGGGACAATCTCCTCCCCACTCCACCCCCAAAAGCACAAAAAGAACTGCAGGTGTGGGGCGCGGCTCCTCAGAGGAAGGACCCCATGAGAGGTCGTCACAAGGACCCTGCTTTGCTAAATAAGTGAGAGGGGCAGCACCTGCCAGGGAAGACCCAGGGTGGAGGTCCAAGCACCAGAGAGGGGGCGCTGAGGGAGGAGGGGGCACTGGATGAGTGAGGTCAGGCTCCAGAACAGCCGCTAACAAGCACCAGTAGGCAGCCGAGACTAGGGGCATCTGAGCTCCCCGACCTAGCTGGAATCCCACTGATGTGTCCAGAACCCCAGAGACCCGTGGCTCAAGTTTAGGGCCATATTCCTTATCCAGACACGCTTTTCTTCCACACTGCTACCCCTCTGTAACACCCCCCCCAAGAGAGCCTCCCTTCCTGGACCCCCCTCACTGCATTCAGCCCTCTCCCAGTGACCTGTCCTCCAGAGAGAAGTTCCAGCAGGCCCCGCTGATCATACCTCAGCCGACTGGAGGACCAGGAAGGAGCAAAGCCCCTTCAAAACCCTGTCCAGCCACCCCTTAGACACACGGCAGCATCTCTGTCCACCCCTGAAGCACCTGGCCCATCCAAGGTCACTCAGACACTGGGCAGCATCACTAGGACAGAACCCTGGGCTCTTGATGACCGTCCATGGCTCTGATGATGCCACAGAGGGGCACCTCACCTTTAAGAGAAAACAAAGTGAGTGTTCCAGGCCACTGCCTGGCTCCAGACCCATGCTAGGCAGAGCGGCTGGCTGGTCATGGCATAGGTGCTATGGTGCTCTCGGCCAGCACGTCTCTCTTGCCATGTTTGCTCCGCACCCTTCAGCATCTGAGTTGCCTCCCCGGCTCTGAGCGGTGTCAGGCACCCACCACTGCACCCCAAAGCTACAGGGAAGAGGGGCCAGAGTGATAGCACAGCGGGTAGGGCATTTGCCTTGCATGTGGTTGACCCGGGTTCGAGTCCCAGCATCCCATATGGTCCCCTGAGCACCGGCAGGAATAATTCCTGAGTGCAGAGCCAGGAGTAACCCCTGTGCATTGCCAGGTGTGACTCAAAAAGCAGGAAAAAAAAAAGCTACAGGGGAGAAGCAGCAGGTTCCAGTCCACAACCAGAAGCTTCGGGTGCCCCAAGGAGGCGGCTGAGGGAGTTAAACATGGTGGGGGTGGGGGGAGGCACAGAGAGAACCTGGCCAAGGAGAGGAAATTTCAACCCACGCTGAGTCTTTCATTACTCAACCGTGACGGAAGGAGGCGGCTGTTCCGGAAAGATGGGGACAGCATTCCCCCTGGCACGGGCAGGGCTGATGTGCACAGGAGGTAGTTTCTCCTGGTTGTTTTCCGTGGTGACCAACGAAGGAGCAGCCCCAGCTGCTCCGGTTCTTCTGCTCCCCTACCCCTTCCCATCCCTCCTGCACCCATTGCAGGGCAGGACCAGTCATGTGCCACTGCGGCTGGGCATCCAATCACACTGAGACCCGGGGCTGTGGGCGCATGGGCAGGGAGCGAGACACGCCACGCCAAATGCACTGGGTGGGGGAAGGACAGAGGCAGGAGCGAGCTGGAGCAGGTGGAAGGACTGGGGGGGTCAGATGGACACAGGGGTCCATCGGGTCCAGCAGCTGAGAGAGCGTTACCAGCAGAGGGAAAGCCAGCGTGGAGAAAGGGAGACTGACAGGACACACAGTTGTGGGTGACTTAAGTCAGGCACAGGAAAGCAAAGACAAGAAAGAGCTTGGATGGGGCCAGAGCAATAATACAGTGGGTAGGGCATTTGCCTTGCACACGTGGCCAACCTGGGTTTGATCCCTGGTATCCCACATGGTTCCCCAAGCACCACCAGGAGTAATTCCGGAGTGCAAAGCCAGGAGTAAGTCTGGAGTATCGCCGGGTGTGACCCAAAAATCAATCAATCAATAAATAGAAGAATGAGCTTGGAGGGTCTGGGCAGTGGATAGGGCATGTTGAGTGTCAGGGGGCTGGTCTGCAGGAGTCCCAAGGCCAGACTAGCACTCTGGTCTGGCAGCACAAGAGCTACCAGGGGTCAGCAGAGGTCACACTGGGGTCACAGTAAAAGCTGTGATCCCTCCACTGTGGTTCAACACACAGTACCTTCTGTCCTCACACTTGCATCCCCGCCCTTGCCCCCCACCCCCGCCACATCCTCCAGCAGCCTGCCTCTACCCCTCAGCGAGCAAAAACCCAGACTGCCCAAAGCTGGCCCCTTCCTGACTCTTTCCACGGCTTCATCCCCTTTCCACAAACCCCAGCTCTGCGCTGCTCTCTGCAGGCACCCAGGACATGCCTCTGAATTTCCTGCAGGCCAGGATGTGACTGAAAGCAGCTCCGGGACACGGGCAGGCCGAGCACTCCAAGCCCCGCAATCCACTGAAGGAGTGCCAGACAGAGAGGAGCCTAGGGGGTGGAGGCAGAGGAGAACTTCTAGCGGATGCTCATCCCCACTCGGAAGGGAGGACATCTTCCCAACTCTGAATGAAGCTGTGCACTTGGGATCTGTCGCCTTGAAGACAGCGTCCCGGGAGATAAACAAGAAGCCTGATCAGCACCAATAAGCTCTCCAACTCCATCTCCGGTGGAAGAGTTTGGCAGAATCAGGTGCTATAAACCACATGGGCGGTTTGCATAGAATGGCAGGAAATCACTATCGAGTTCTCCACCAGAGAGAGGTTAGACAAACACCATTTCTTTCCTGATTCTGGCGCGGCCAGCTCTTTCCAGAGTCCGGGTTGGCCGGTGGGAAAGGCTTGTCTAGCCGGGTTGGGTTTCTGTTCTCTGATGCCGTTCCCTATAGAATGGAGACTCAGCTCATTTGGATTAACTGAAGTGAAAAGAAAGCAATCTCTCCGCTCTAATTCCACAAGGCCGTGAGAGCCTCTCACAGAGTCGCCGCTGGTGTGCGGAGAGCTGCTTTCGAACACGCTGAATGAAAGAAAGTATCATCTGCCTTGCTGGGGGAGCAGAGGGTGCCCCAAAGCTATTCCCTCGCCCTGGGGGGGTGCTCAGAGCCCTGTCCCCAGCCATCTGGGCAGGCAAGTCACACTGTCATTTGCATGAAGAAGAGAACTCATTTTAGACACAGTGGAAGTTACCACCTGGTGCTGCATCCTCCGCAGGTGACAGGGGAGTGAGTCTGGTCAGAAAAACAGACTCCAGCGTTTGGGCAGAGCTCTGGATGCAGGGCGCACTGATGCACTAAATGGCCACAGGCTCTAGGTCTACATGCACGGAGAGCGTGCATGCCAGGTTTTTACCACATCCCCTCTGGTCTCTTCCACCTACAGAGATGCTCCCTTCCACTAAGGGAGGAGGAGAGGGAGGGGGAGGGGGAGGGGAGGGGAGTAAGTCACCGACAGATCCTCTGTCTGGGCTCTTGCCTCCTCCCTCTGTCAAGCAAAGTCATGACGGCAACTTGTCTCAAGCCAGGTCCCAGGGAATACTAATCCCATGAAGCTGCACTGTGGTATCAGACTCCCCCAAAAGAGGGGGATTTGGTAGGTTAGGAAAGTCCTGAGCTTCTCACTGCAGGGGGCAGGCCCTGCTCCTCAGCTGGCTCCCCCATGGGGCCACAGGCAAGGCCCTCCCCCAGCAGCCCCCTGTTCCCTAAACAATGGGGCTGTAACGCTGTTGGTGCTTCTCCCCTTCCAGAAATGCCGCCCAGAGGCAAGGCCCTTGGTCTCGATTTGAGATGGAGATATGCAGACACACGGGAGAAGTTAAAGGACATAGACAACGCAGGCCCAAGAAAGCCTCGCTCCTCAGCCCAACCATCTTTGGAAAAGGGAAGACTCAAGCAACTCACTACGGCAGAGAGGGTCGTGGTGTCCTGGCTCCACCAACAGGACCCAGGGCATGGCCCTCAGCCCTGCTCCCATGTGGCCTCCAGGCTTCCTGGGACTAGAACTGCCCCTGCCTGTCCCCTCACGGTCAGGGGCTTTGGGAGGGCCAGGTTGGATTGGGAGCACACCCTTGGGGGGAAGTCCTACAGGAGCCACCCTGGAGCAAAGGCAGAAGACAGCCGGGGTGCAGGCTGGCCCTCCAGGAGCACAGACTGAGATACCTTCAGAGCTGACAGGAAGATGTGCTTCCAGCCTGCAGGAGGGCTGCAGGGAGCACATGGCATTGGGCAGGGTCCCGCAGCAAGCTCTGAGGGGCGGGTGGGGGCCTATTGCAGGTGCAGGAGGCCAGAGTCTCGGCAGCAGAAGCACCACCTCCCCAGGGCCCCGGGCCACCTAGAACCACGCAGGGGAAAGAGTTGGGCTCTCTGACAGGCCCTGGGTGTGGCTCCTGAGGCCTAGGGGGCACCAGCAATGTCACAGCGAGAGGTGACATGACCCACCGGGGTGTTTTCAATCTAGCAGTGGAGAGCGGGGTGCTGTGCTGGGATGGGGCGAGGGGCCCTGCCCACCCCAGGCCTACGCTCCAGCCGCCAGTCAAGCTGTTGGACATTTATTTCTCCAGCCCTGGCTTCCTGGAGTCCCTGGGTGGAGGGGAGGGCAGGGGGGAGCAGGCAGCGGGCAGGGAGCCGGTCTAAGTGGAAAAGGCTTAGAGCCTGCGAAGATCGGGAGAGGGAGCCTTTGAAGTCGGAGAGAACTGTGCTGCCCGGGGAAAGTGGTCGCATTTTTTATTAATGTGGGAGGAGGGCGAGGAGGGGAAAAGGAGAAGAAACAGCCGCACTTCCTACAGAACACGGCTGTGGACACGCCCGGCATTCTGACCTGGCATTCTGGCCTGTGGGCCCCGAAAGCCAAAGCCATCCCGGGGAGCGGCCCACATGGGGCTCAGGCGCCCACACAGAGGAGTGGGGCCCAGGGGATGAATGCCCAAGGACAGGAAGAGCAAATGTGGCCATAGGGCAGTCAGAGATGAAGGTGGCGGCCGAACGAGTCCCCCCTTGTTAATAGACTGTGGAAGGGGAGTTACCTGCCAGCTCTGGAACCTGACTTGAGCACCAGCTCTGCCAACAACCACTCACTGGGACACTTGGGAACTTTATTCGTCTCCCCCCAGGCCTTGATTTCCCCACCTTATTCATTCATACCGGGCTTCCTGGCCAGAGCTGGGACCAAGCACACAGCTCATAGTTCCACTCTGCCACGGCCATGCCAGGCTCTGCCAACAGGGGGCGCTGGAGACAGCCTCCAAGGCTGGAGAAAGGAAAAGAACTTGCCTGCATTCCCCCTGCAGGTTACTGGGGTGATTGGGAGCGAGGGGGGGTGGGGTGCGGGGGTGGGGTGGGGTGACCCTGTCTGCCCCGGGGGCCTGTGAGCATCACCCAACACCTTGCAGGGAGAAGTGTCTTCCCATTATGAGCAGCTGGATCCAGTTCAAAGTTTCTCCCAACATTTGTAGAAACAGCCACAGGGAAAGACATAACCCCCTCACACACACACCCCCAGACCCCTTTAGAGACACTGGCATCAGGGGCAGAGATGCCTCCTTAGAGGCCTGGAGCCTAACCAACCCATACTCAGGTCTCGGTAATTCCAACCTCATCTGCCCCCGGTCACAGTGCTGGCAGCTGCTTTTCTGGGGCACACATCGTGGTGGTTCTCGGCCTGGCCCCAATTTCCAATACTCGAAATGCTACAAATGTGATTGGGTGGGGGCTCAAATCCAAACCTACCAACTCAGACCTGTGATTTGGAGGATGGGTGGGTGCTGATCGATGGTGACCCCCAGTGCCTGAGCATCAATACCACTGCAGGGGCTTTTCCCCCTTCCATCCACTAGTCAATGCCATACCCCTCAAGCAGTTCTTTATTTGAAGTCTCGGCCACAAGTCACTGGTGGGGGGGGGGGTGAATCTGTCCCCCGACTAGATCCTAACTCATGCTCTAAAGGCTGGCAGCATCCAGTGCATAGCACGAATACTTACTATCGTCATTAGATTCGGTCACTGAAGCTTACCCAGAATAGAGAGGTTATACGCAAGAGAATCGAATATAAAAAGGATATTAGGTTAGGATTGAATGATTGCCCTTTTAGAGCAAAGTTTTAAAATCTGATTGAGGAAAAGGTGGAAAAAAAATCCAACAAACCCTACTGAAACATACACACAGAGCCGCGCTCACTTAGAACACATTTCCGTCTTGGCCGGATCCTGCAAGGATGCTGTGCAAAACCACCCCATCCATCAAGCTGTCAGAATGAACCGCGAAATTCCTCATCATCTTTCTCATACAAAATGCCCACATAGTCCAGTGCAACTGGGGTGCTTGGTCCCAAATGCAGGCACATTTTGGGGGCTGGTGGGGGTGGCTTCAAAAGTCCTTCTGCCCGTCCAAGCTGTCATCCACCAGCAGGGAACCCAGCTAAGTTATAGGCATAGAGCCTCCCCCATCCCAGTTGTTTGAGAAGAAAGAGAACATCCAAATGATGTGGCCCAGGGTCTGGGAGACAGCACAAGGCATAAGGATTTGGTCTGCACGATCAATCCCTGTCGCCCCATCTGGTCCCCAGAGCCCCTATAGGAGTGACCCCTGAGCTCAGAAGGGTATAGCCTCTCCCCCTCTTCCCCCCCCCAATCCAAACTGCCCAGCCCTAAGTCCTCAAACTTCCAGCAGAGTGAAGAGGCCCCAGAGACGACAGGGCATGCCCAAGGTCAGATGGCTACCAACATCCCAGTCAAAACTTGCACGGAGTTTCCGAATGTCCCCTCGCCTCCAAGGTCCTTTCAGGACCATCAAACAGGAGGTAGCCTTTGCATCCTGTTTGCCCAGTCTAGAGAATTTAAGCAGCAACAAGCACCTGAACTGCCTGTGCAAAAGGGGGAGGCCTCCGAGATTGCAGCCAGGCCTGAGAGTGAGGAGGAGGGAGTGAGGCCATCCTCTCTGCCTGGCAGAATCACACCAGAAGTCAGGCAGTGACTGCAGCCCGGGCATCGGGGCTGCCGAGAGGCCGGGGAGCGCAGCAAGTGGCTCGGAGACAATGCATTTCTCACGCGTCCCTAAACAGATTCTGACTCAGACCCTGGGACGGCTGGGCCGCGGCCCAGGAACGCTAGCCACTGTGAGATCGCCCTTTCAGTCCTCTCCAGTACATCTCCTTGGAATTTGCCCGATAAAGAGGCAATTTATCATGTGGCCGAAGGTTGCGCGTAATGCATGATCTGCCTTCCGCTGGCGCGAGGCCCCTGCTCGGGCCCCGGTGACTTGCCTGGCCTCCATCTTGAGAGGCGCCATAGCAACAGGAAATCAACACGGAGAGAACTGTTAAATGAATAATTTACTGATTTCATAAAAACCTGTCTCGCAATTTATAGTTCTATTATCTTCCCTCCCCGTGCCTTAACGCCTTTGTATAAAGGCTGCAATCAGGCTGAATGACGCCCGAGAAGCTAATAAGCGTCGCCATCCCAGTGCTGAAGCCCAGGGAGAGTCGGGCTCGGAGGGCAGTCATGCTCCCTGGACGCCGAGGCTGACCACGACGTCCTTCCCCTGGCCCCCTTCTGCCCAGGGCTCGGAGGGAGGCCGTGAATGACCTCCGATAAGCTTTACATTTTCCAAGGAAACATTTTTCTTCCTTGGGATATTTGGAGCCAATCAAGGCCGAGTTGAGTGGCATTCGGGAGTACTATGTGGAAGAAATATCACCAGCTACAGTCTACCGATTGTCACTTTAAAAATTCCCCCAAAGAGATGGAGTTACTAGCAATGGAGAATACAGGGGGTGGGGGTGGGGGGAGAGCAGCGAAGTGTAGTCTCAATGACAATCGTGGTATTTTAAAAGCTCTCTCAGTATCATCAGCGACACCATTTCAGTGGCAGGAACGCATCTTGTCACTCAGCCTCAATTTACAGGAAATTTATGGAGAAGACAATACGAGGAGAGCAGCCTTATTTGCTGACTTATTTATTTGGGTGGGAGAGGAGGCAGGGGATCGCGGTGCTGTGCTTTTCGGCTGGAGGGAGCGATTCTTCTGAAAATGCGTGCTCTGCCACAGAGAAGGATGCCCAGCCCAGCTGGGAGCTTTCAGACCCGGGTATAGGACCTGGCTTCTTTCTTTCCACTCCAGGATCGTGGGCCCCAAGGAAACCATGAGGGACTGGGGAGTGGGGGGGTGGGCGTTCTCATTCTCCAGGATCCTCAGTTCCCTGCCATCCCTCCCAGGCCAAATGACTCCCCACCAGCGTTCCCCCACCTTCCCCTAAACACCCACCACTTTCTCCCCGCTCCGGGCCGTGAAGAAGCAGTTCTGGTCAATGTCTTCAGAAGATGCAACGGGGGGGGGGGGGGGGGGGGGGAGCAGGGGGGGGCTGGGGGCTGAGGTGCTCCCCACCCCTTGGTGGATGTCAAGCCTCAGGGAAGGAAGCTTGTCTTTGTGCCTGGTGGGTGGGCTGGCGAGATAATCAACTCATGCAAGTGACTTGGCCAATGTCCCGGTGGCCCTAAGACCAGGACAGCACGACCTCAGAGGTAGAGGTGGCAGTTCTGAGAACATGGCGCGCGCGCGTGTGTGTGTGTGTGTGTGTGTATGTGCGCACGCACACACACACACACACACACACACACACACACACACACACGAGTTCATGCACCCGCGCGCTAAATCTCTTCCCCTCATCTATTTATAGCACATCGTCTCTCCAGCTGAGGCCTGAAACCCAGCCAAGCACAGGCAGAGGTAGGGCCTGTTAAGTCCTGCCCGCATGATTCAGTCTCAAAATTCTGAATACATTACTCAAGGGCTTCGGGTACTGCAGGCACTGATGAAGGTGATGAGAAATCTCTCCTGGAGTGGCGTCAAAACTCCCCCTGCTCTGGCTGAAGCCTGAGCTGGGCTGACCACCAAATGGGTGCCGCTCCTGAGTGGCAGGAAGACTAAGAAGTCATCTTTGGGGAGTGGGGGGGCGGAGAGGGGCGGGAGGGGTATTTTGGGTTTTGGTTTTTACAGCACTGACATGGGCTGATGCTTCCAGCGACTCCCTGTATCTTGCCAGGCCCAGGCTGACAGGTTAAAGGGGTCTTCGTCAGGCAGTTGGGCCAGAGTGAGCTGGTTCTGTGAGCAGGAAGCAGATCTCAGATGGTCTGGAAGTGGGCTGGACCTGGTCTGCAGATGCCTCAACATCCCCTGGTGTAAACCAGACTCTCATCCCTCTCACCAAAAAATAGCAATCAAGGGTGCAAAAGGCTCACGAGGGCCCAGCCATGCATGCCGGGGAATATCTACACACAAAACCCACAGTTCTGGGGCTGGAGCAATAGCACAGCAGGTAGGGCATTTGCCTTGCACGTGGCCGACCTGGGTTCAATTCCAAGCATCCCATATGGTCTCCTGAGCACCGCCAGGAGTAATTCCTGAGTGTGTGAGCCAGGAGTAACCCCTGTGCATCGCTGGGTGTGACCCCCCCAAAAAAAAAACCACAGTTCCCCGGCTCTGGTTAATGCAGAAGTGTGCAAGCCTTCACGGAAGAAGCAAAGCTTGGGGCCTGACTGCTCGGCCTGGGGGAAGGAAATGCTGGACCATCCATTACTGAAGACAAACAGTTTGAGCCTGGATCTTACACGTGTGATAGGAGCACTGGTGATGTTTGCCCGGAGCAGGGATGAGAAGACAAAAGCACATTCTAGAACAGACAATGCAATCAGAACTGGGGGTTACAAGAGGAGAGAGCAGGCAGGCACTGAGCCCCCACCCTGACAAACTCCCAACCCCTTCTCTCAATCCCCAGAGCAGCTCCCAGATCCATCCACCTCACCTAGGCACCCCAGGCCCCTTCTTCTCTCACTCCTGCTTAGCCCTGGGGTACACTGAGGAACTCCTGGGACAGGCAGTCAGGAGCACAGGAACGGAGAAAGGCAGCAGCAGGGGGCCCAGGGCCCATTCTGTGCAGGGACACACCTGGAGGCCCTGCTCGCTGGCTTCCAAAGTGGAACATCTATGTTCCAGGGGCGGGAAGAGGGCATCGAGCGGCCAGTGGCCTGGCCTCCTGCCCAAGGTCACAGGAAGACGGGACTGCCTCTGAACAGAACCTGGGGCTGGATCCCTGGATCCCGGCCAACTCCAAGCGAGCGTGGCCCGGCCCACGGCTCGGGGCCGGCCGTCCTTACATCTCTGGCTTACTGGGAAGAGAGTTCTGAACCCAGAGACCTTAGAGACAGCCCTACATGGTGGGAGAGACATCAGGAGGACATTCTACTGTGCTCAGTTCCAGGATGAGAGCAGCCCTGGGACACAAGCTCCAGGGCAGAGGCTTTACCTTGGGAACAACATAAGTATTTGGCAGTGCAGCCTAATGGTTTCAAGTCCTGTAACCGAAAACAAAACAGCATAGAGCGAACAGACCCAGCCTTCAGAGAAGGGATGGGGGGCGGCTGTACTTCTGCATGAGTGGTTCTGTACGTCTGCACTAGGGGGAAGGGGGGCTGCATTCAAGACAGGGAATATAGCTTGGGGATTCTAGGGCTGGGGTCCTCAAGCACCCTTGATTCGGACTTGCTGCCTCTGATGAATGGTTCCTCCTCTTCAGTAAAGGCAAAGAGCCCCAGAAAAAAGAGGAAGCTGGTGTGGAAGGACTTGCGGCTGGCTTCTGGCCCTCACCGAGCCCTGGTGCGCCCCTCAAACAGCTGCAGAGGTCAGGAGAGCCCCTCTCAGGGGCGGCTGGGGGACGTGAGGCTTTTGCCCCTGCCCTCGCCACAGCCCTCTCCCCTGCAAGGCAGGGGGCCCCCGAGCAGGGAAGGGCAGTCTCTTACTTGAAGTTTTCAAAGGCCTCCTCCTAGGGTTGCCCACAGACCTACAAATCCTCGCTGGCCAGGACTGACACTGGAGGACCAAGATGCCAAGCTCCCAGCATCCGAGGAGAGACAGGGTTCTCCCAAAGCCCTGGAGACTGGAGGGGGGACCCCATCCCTCCCTCCACCCCCAGCACACACTCCCCTGGGGGCCACCCTGGCTCTATTCCCATGGGCAGGGTTTACATCATACACAAGGGAAAGTCACTTGGGAAGCCTCTGGGGGGGCGGGGTTTGTGCATGCATGTGTCTGTGTACATGCATGTGTATATGTGTATGCATGTGCATGCATGTGTGTGAACGCATACGTATACGTGTACAAGCGCGTGTGCGTGTGTGGTGGCAGGGGGACCTTGAACTGCGACTCTGCAGCAGTACGGGGGCCCCCTCCGGGCAGCACTGTCACACCCTCACCGCAGCCATGCTCAGGCTCTGAATGCCTTCGCGGGCAGCTGTGTCAGGAGAAGCCCAAGAGGCCCTCACCATGGGGCCCACATGCTACGCTGACCTCTCTGGAGTTCAAACAAACAGCGCCCCACTCGCACACACATGGCTCACACAGGCTCCCCCATGCAGGCCGGGCCACGCTGCATCAGCAGAGGGCTGGGGGAGGGGCGACGTCTCCAGGCCCTACCCAGCTCCTCGGAACTCGGGGGCCCACTCAGGGGCCTGCTGCATTCCCACTCAGAATGTCTCCAGCCCAAAGACCTACTGCACCAGTCAAGAGAGGACAGGACAGACGCTGGGGGCAGGGAGTGGGGGGGAGCGGGGACGAGGAGAAAGCTGGGTTGGCTTTTTGTTTTTGTCCCCCACCCCCCCACCCACTCACCCCCATTTTCAATAGGGTAAAAAGAAACAGGCTGGCGTAGCAAAGTGGGAAGTGTGTGGGAAAAGTGTTTGCTTCTGATCCGGCTCAGAGAGGCTCCCCATAAGGTCCTGGAAAACTGACCCCACCTGTCCGAACCTTGCTTTTCTCCCCCTGTAACGAGGGGGCACTGTCCCCTTCCACAGTTGCGGAGATCATTCACAGCAGGATCACACAGAGGCAGTTCCTTTGCTGAAGCAACTCTGAATCCCTCTGGGATGGAGGGGCCCTGTCCCCCCCCCCGCCCCCCACACACACACAAAAAGAAAATGGAGGCCAGCCAGAACCTCAGGGCTGTGTGTGTGTGTGGGGGGGGGGGGGGGGGCGGGCGGGGTGTGGTGAGTTGCTGGTTATTCAGCACCTAGAATCGCGCTCACACAAGGAGCCAAAGGCACAGCTTCTTGTTTGGGATCTGAATTCCACATGCTTTGCCCTTGACTGCTACAAAATAGCTTCAGGTTCCCCCACTTACTGTGATGGGGACCCACACTGTGCCCCTCCCCTCCACCACACTCTGAACTGGCTTAGAGAACGGCCTGGAGGTTCTAAGTGCTGGGGTGTGGGGGGCATCATGGAGGAGGAAGAGGCAGGAGCCGGATTTCGATTTTCCCTTTTCCCAGGGCTTCTGCTCTGGGGCCCCAGCTGCCAGGGAGGCTATTAACCAGAGGGAGCTGCCGATGCAAATCAGCCTGGAGCCTGGGGTAGAGAGTGGCAAACACAGAGGTTTGCGTGACAAACCTCCTACAAGACGCCGCTAAACTGCCCTTTTGTGCCAATTAAAGATTCTCCAGAACACAAAGATTACACACCATTCTGCAGGCTGACAACAATAAAACAATTTTAAAGGCTATTCAGATCTTCAGTTCACAGCTGATGTGTCAGGGAAGGGGGTGGGGTGGATGGTCTGTGGCTTTGTTCTTCATTGTTGTTGAGTCTTAAGACCCAACCACGGGTTGGGGGTGATGGGGAAGGGGGTGAAGAGAGAAAGGAGAAAGCGGAGGGGAGATTGGCAAGGAGGAGGAGTTTAAATGCATTCTTGAACTTTTTAAAGAAAAGCGAACCACCTGCCATCGTGTGTGTGTGTGTGTGTGTGTGTGTGTGTGTGTGTGTACACACAACCTCGTATGTGCAGTCACACATGCAGGCGCGCACACACACACAAAGATACACTCTCTTTCTCATTTGCTCCTCTCTGGGGCTCTCATAAACGCTCCCTCCAAAAATCTTGCTCTCCCCAGGGGATCTGCTATATAGCCTCAAAGATGGGGCTGTGTGTGGGTGGCAGGAGCACATAGATCTGGTGGCACCAATTAATTATAATGACAAGGGCAAAGGCTCAGGAGCTTTTTGTGGTATGTTTGTTTTTAAATTTCAAAAACTGTGAGGGATGACAAGAAAAGGCCGCTGGCTTCCACTTCCAGAAGCAGAGTCTGTAGGTTCTCGGAGAAAGCCGGCAGGGCACTGGCCAAGGGGCAGCCTCTGTCCTCCTGAGCCCCGAGGAACAACGAGTGGAGCCACAGAGGCACACGGGGTGGCACCCCAAAGCCCACCCCTGGCTCCTTATCATCTGGCCTGCTGAAAGTGGGCCCTCTGAGGACAGGTGTCCCCTCACCCCTCCTCCAAGCCCCCCCCTCCCCCCACACACCTAGTATGTGGGCTAGACCCTTCAGCTCCTGCAGGTAGTCAGAAGCTTCTGCTCACGACCAATGGGGGCTCTGAGGGCCCTGCACATAGCAGTCACTGTGAGGGTGCTAGATGGAGAGGGACGAAGTGGGAGCACTGGTCATCTCATAACTGCCAAGGACAGACGCCCAGTCCCACCCAGCAGCGCAGGAGAAAAAGTACGGTGTTCGGGGCTGCCTCTCGACCAGTGGCAGTTCTGCTCCCTGGGGATCCTGACGTGACATCACGACGTCTGGGAAGAGACATCTCTGATGGCCCTCACTGGGGGATGGGGAGATTCAAGGGCACCCTACAGTGCATGGGGTAGAGCCCACTGGCCCAACAGGCTTGAACCCCCACCAGCCAGAGTCAAATGATTTGGGGGGACTGGGCCTCCCTGAGACGGGGCTTTCCGACCCACAGAATGGGGGTGTCACACCCACTTGGCACTCTGAAGGAGGACAAGCGAGCGAGGGGCTGAGAAGCCAAGTACGACCAGCGCCAATACGTGGACCGCTAGTGTGGCCCGCCCCTGCCCATGATCCTGGGAAACACCTCTGCTGGCCTTTCTGAAGGGGGTGCGGTGGGGCGGGATGGGGAAATGCACTGCTCGATGCTTCGGATGAACACCCCCCATCAACTTTGCGTGAGAGTCTGTGCCTCTCGTCATCTGCCCCCACTCTGAACTCTCTCCCCCAGAGCAAATTCATTCATAAGACAAACATCTTCCCCAGAAGGAAGAGTTAGAAAGGAAACAAAACAAAACAGTCAAATCATCATAAATCTGGGTCAGCTCCCATCAGCTGGTTGTGATCAAAACCACATTCGCATTCTGTCTGCTGGGGCCAAGTAGAAGGCTGCCGCCCGGCGCAGGAAGGCGAGCTCCCAACCTTCCAGAAACAGCTGCGGCCGGCCAGGAGCCCGGAGCCAGCCCACCCCACTCTCCACACCTGCCTGCCAGGAGGTTCAGGGGCTAGACCCCAAGACCCCCAGCCGGGCAAGAAAGAGGAAGGTTCTGGAAGAGACAGCACAACTTCTGCCCACACCCTCCCGACAGAAACAATTAAGGAGCGTGGGCCGGGGCTGCCAAGCTCTTCTGTCCAATTTGGTGGATATTTTAATAGAGGAGGAGAATTCCCAGAGCCTCCCCCGCCCCCTGCAACGGAAATGCCCCATGTCAGGCAACGTTTGTTTTCATTTCCTTTTGCCGGCAATGAATTCCACTCATGGCAACGGCCCGGGGGCTGGATCGGATCCACACAGAAGCTAACCAGAAGCATTTGTTCCCTGAAATGAATCGCTCTTTGGGGAGCGGGTTATGTAGACATCTGGGTGGAGGGACCTCTGCCCCGGCACTCACACAGGCATACGCACTCTGCACCGAGGCCACTGCCGCCGGGGATGGGTGGGCCCTGCTAGCAGTGCAGCCCCAGGGAGTCCTAGGACGTGCAGAGAGAAGAGCAACAGCCCGGCACACAGGGGGAGGGAAGAGGCCCTAGCGGGGCCTGGAACAGGGAGGGGTGGAACCAGGCCTCTTTCAGGACCCCTGGGAACTGCCGTGACCTCCGGGCTGCATTTCCTACCCCCGAGGATGAGGACCCTCCTACAAGGGCTTCATCACTGTCCCTGTTACTATGCTCTGGCAGAGGGGCAACAGGAGGCACAGAAGGACACAGGGACAAGCTCTGGGTCTGATGGCTCTCAGGGCATGGCTCCAGGATTTGACCTTGTGCTGGGATTGCCTGCTTCCCCGCCCCCAGGTCTAATCCCCATCACTCAGGGCCCAGGGCCTCCTGTCCCCCTCTCCTCCTACCCTGGGATGACTGACATCACGCATCAACGGGGTCTAAAGACCCGCTTTTGGGGACACCAGCAACCCCACTCCTGGCCCTCCCCGCCACCCACCCCACAGAGACCTCCGCTTCAACCTCTCCGCCCCCTCTTGTTGGGACACCCATGAACATGTTTGATGATCTGGGGGAGACGATGGCCCTCATGCCACCCAATCAGCTCCCAGCCCCCCTTGCCCAGGTGGGAAGGAGCTTCTCATGAATCCCACGGGCTCTGCAGGGTATGTGGCGTCAGAGGTGGAGAGCAGACAAGTCCGGGTCAGGGCCTCCTGTGGCTGTGCCCCTCATCAGCCCCCAACTCGCTGGCCTGGGGATGAACAAAGACCAGCCCAGGAGAGGGGGATGCAGGGTGCCTGTGAAGGCCTGGTAGATGCTCCGTGGCGATGTCTGTGGGCCATCAGAGTCCAGAGGACCAAGCTCACGGCCAGTGAGGCTGCCACACCAGCTTCGCAGAGGCCGGCTCAGGGCATCAAGAAGAGAGCAGGGGAGGGGCTGGAGCGATAGCACAGCGGGTAGGGCATCTGCCTTGCACGCGGCCAACCCGGGTTTGATCCCCAGCAACCCATATGGTCCCCAAGCAGCGGCAGGAGTAATTTCTGAGTGCAGAGCCAGGAGTAACCCCTGTGCATCGCTGGGTGTGACCCAAAAAGAAAAAAAAGGGGAGAGCAGGGGTGACCCAGAGCAGCCACCTCACAAGGCCGTGTGCCCCTTGGGAGGGACCCCCCCCACCTCAACCTCTCCACACTATCACTGACCTCTGCTCCAAGCAAGGCCCTCAGAAGGTCGGCTGGGGCAGTGCCCAGGAAGAGGGGAGCCCCCAGCTCCCAGCCAGACTCTGAACGAGCATGGCTTGCTGGGTGTGCCTCAGGGGTGCTGGGTGGGCAGAGTCAACACTCCTAACAGCCTCTCAGTGGAGCCCAGAGCAGCCCCAGAGCCCATAGGCGAGACTAGGATCCGAACCCAGGCCATCTGGGTCCAGTGCCCATGATTCTCATTCTGTCACCCCCCCTCCCCCCATAGTGGAGATACCTTTGGGCTCCCTCCCCTGACGCTCCAGGTCCAGGACTCATTATACAACATCAAAGACTCACTGTGAAGGCGCCACCTGCCAGGGACTGGGAGCTCCCACATTCCCCCAAGGGGAGAAGAGAGGTGGCCCAGGGCAGCACACACCCAGCATGGGGTACGGGTAGCATGGGAGTGGGGCCCTGCGGGCAGGGGGCATGAGATCGGAAAAGAGAGAACGAGAAGAACGTTCTAGAAAGAGCACAATGATGCAAGGCATAGGTCAGAGTTGGTGTCGAAGGAAGAAACAAGGTGGTCCAGAGAGCTGTGGGGGCTCTTTAGGATTTTATTCAAGGCTGGAGCAAAACCTGGGGTACGCTTCAGCAAGGCTCCGGGGCAGAACCCACAGCAAGGAGCAGGCTCTCTCTCCTGCACCCTGGCATCCTCGGCATCCTTCATCCGCCCAGCGTGGCATGCCAGAAGCTCACAAGCAGGGTCCAAAGATCAATCTAGGGTGTTGGTGAGGGGAGCCAAGAGGTGACTGGGTGAGAACTGAACCCCTGCCAGCAAGCCTGAACCCCTCTTAAACCTCTGACCGAGGTCACGCGCTCCCCATCAGCTAAAACCTCCTCGGCCAGACCGTTTACAGGCTAACCCTCGTGCTCTGTGGCCACGTGTAATGGAAAAAATTGACTGTTTGCTTGGTGCAATAGGGCATGACACTGTTTACACAGAAATAATAGCCCAAGTGTGATGGATTCTAAATCTCCATTACAGTGAAAGATTTGAAGGAGTAAAGCAGTTAGAAAAATAATTGGTTTTCTTGTTTAGTTTAAAAACCCTTTATGCTTACAGATCATAGACTTCATACCTCCCCTCTTCGGGGCTCTAAATTCAAGAAGAACAGGAGAGAGGGGTTAAGACAGGAAGATCAGAACTTCTGGAAGGTTCTTGGGTGGTGAAAGGGCTGGATTTTGGAGGTCACTGGGCTGGTGGGGCCCTAGGTCAGGTCTGGGGTGCGGCCCCAGAGGGTCCTGCAGATGGCTGTTGGGCCAGTCTGGCTTTTGCTGAACGGAGAGCAGAGACCAGCAAAGGCATCAAAATCACAGAGAGGGAACGAGAGACACAACGGCCACCACCTCCACGCTCTCCCCAGGGCTCCCGGGCCACGGCTGTGGGCAGACATGCCTGGATGAGAGCGTCACTGGGCTCCTTGGCGGGTCCCACACCTGCAGACACCCCCAGGTACCTGGGCACACTGTGTGTCCACACAGGACCTGGGGCCAGGTGCTGGCACCGCCTCTTCCCAGTGTGTGTGTGGGGGGGGTGCTTGTTCTCCCTTGGGAGCTGGTGGGCCCCGCCCTCTGCAGTGACAACCCTTGGGAGAGGACCTGGGCTCCACGGCACCCCACTGACTCCTTGGAGCCCTGAGACAGGGGCGTGGTTCTCCCAGTGCTACAGGTGAGGACACAGGAAGTTGAGAGGCCCCGGACCCCATGGATGGTCACACAGTCAGTGGCATGGGACACTGGTAATCAGTTCCCCCTTCACTTACACCAGGAGGTGAGGGCTGTCGGCTGGATGCGGGGAAACTGATCTGGCTCTGTGGCAGGGAGACAGCCGGGTACCCCGTCCCCGGGCCCCAGAGCATCGGGGGTGGCAGGTCCCGCAGGAAGGGGAACTCCAGAGTGGGGAGCAGGGGAAGAGCAGACCTCCTAAAGGGAAAGACAGAGTCGGTGGCCCAATATCAGTGGCCCTGCTCAGTCTCCAAGAGGCTGGGACACTAAGGACGCCCCAGCCCCCGGTGTCCGGTCACATCCAAGCCGCAGAGGAAAACCTGTCTGAGAGGTCAAATACCAACAGGAAACCTGCAGGCCTCTCTGGATGACCTCCCAAAGGTCCCGCACACGGGGGCTGTAACGCAAACGGCATCTAAGGAAACAGCCCTTGAGTCAGCTGCCTTCGTCCCAGGCTGGACCTTTCTTTCCCCCCATCAACATTATATGGGAGGTACACCACCCTGATGTCCCTCTATCCTGCCCATCCATCCTCCTTCCCACCCAGCTCTCACCCCCTTCTCCCTCCATCTGTCCCTCATCCATCCATCTACCCAAACATCCTCCCTGTGTCCCCCTGGCCTTTCTTGCTTGAGGGATACCCGGGGGACCATGTGGGATGGAGGATCATACCAGGGCCTCCTGGATGCAACTCAAGTGCTCATCCTGTTTGAGCCAACTCTCCCGCTGCTTTCCTTTCCCCCTGCCTTCTATCTACCTATCCACCCACCCTGTCTTCATCCATCCATCCATCCATCCATCCATCCATCCAATACTGACTATCAGGAGTCTACCACGTGCCACGTACATTGGATCTCCACCTGTTCAGTCAGACCCTGGGACTCCTAGCTGACCCAGAAATCCACAGAGGTTTAAGAGTACTGTAGGAGGGAGGCGGCCAGTCCTCAGGGGTTAAAGACTCAGACTGTGAGGGTTTTACCCATCTGTGCCCTCATTCCAGTCAATGCTGCCGGTTAGAAGACTAAGCTTCCCTCCCCCACCCAAGGTGGGCCCAGAAGGCCCCTGGCTGGCTGGATGAGGTCGTCTGTGGAAGAGACGCAGTGACTCCATGCGCCAGGCATAGCTCACTCCTGCTCACAGAACAAGGGGGCCCTCTTATAGACTGCCACCAGGAGGCCCCCCAAGCCCTAGCTATCCGGCGGGGCAGGGACACAGCCGGAGGAAGGCACAGACCTAGGGAAGGCCGACCTCAGACCCTTTGCTCAAGGAGGACTTTCACTTCAAAGTGGGACCTAAATGCTGCCAACAGCTACCTTAAAAAAAAAAAAAATCAATAAAGGAAAGCAGAGAAGAGAATGTAAGGAGAAAAACGCGGATACTTAGGAGTTCAAGGCCCTGTGGGACACTCCTGAATATTTTAAATATCTTGGGAGGGGAAAAGAAAAAAAGTGAAAACAGTTCTCCCAACTTAACCAGAGAAGGGAGTCTCTTTCTAGTCTGGAAATCCTTTGAGGCAATTCTTTAAATTATTTACTAGCTTTTTGATTACATTTTACGGTGGGGTGGTTGGCAGGGGAGGGCGCAGGAGAGGAGCGGGGGCTGCAGGAAGTGGGAGACCGCCTCCTCCGCTGACATTTTGCTATCTGTCTGGAATATTTTAAAAGCCGCTCCTCTGGCTCCTCTGTTTGAAATCGCAGGGCTCTGGCAACAATGGGGCGCCGCCATGGTCCTTCCTTAGGTCAGATTTGCATACAAAAGACCAGCTGCTGGGCTGCTATAAAGCCCAGGGAGCCGCAGAGGGCCCGGGAGAAGCGAGGTTACCAGCAAGTGGAAGGACCCCACAGAGGCCCCATTAATTTTTCAGGAGTTCTCAGGCCCTGGCCTTTAAAGGCTGGTGGAGGAGAAAACCCAGTCACAAGCACCCCCTCTTTGCTGACAATAAATGTTGGGTCCAAAGTGGAAAGGGAAAAGTGGAGGCAGGTCCTTGCCCCTAATTAGGGGAGACTCCCCTTCTCGGGAGCTGTCTTGCCCCTTTCCCACACCAGTGCCCCTCGGAGGCTGACTCCAGGGCTAAGCCTTAGGCGCCAACTTTTCAATCCACCTCCTGAGTCCATCACTGCAGAAGTTTTGCTGCCTCCTGAACGGCAGAAACTTTGTGAGGGGCGAGTGCTGGGCACACTTCTCTCAGAGGATGCCATGAAGCCGGGCGCTAACAGGGTTTCAGAGAAAAGGCGGGTGAGGATGAGAGGGCTGGAGATCATGCAGCCCCCTCTGAAGTGGCCCTGGCCTGGGATCCCTGCACCCCAATGCCAGACCTGCATGCTGAACTCCCAAGTACTACAGAGAGTGACCTCTGATAGCTGGAAGGACCCCCCCTGTTTTTGTTTTTTTTTTTCATTAAAAGAATTACACTGCCAAGTCCAGCAGGGTGGCTGGGCCTCCACAAAGCAGTTCAGGGTTGGGGAAAGGCTACAATTCCGGACAGGAAGCTTGGCCAGGGCTCACAGGAGCCTGCACAGAAACGGCCACCTCCATGGACACTGCCCGCACCTGCTCCTATGCAAAAGGGCTGGACAGTCCGTGCCAAGGATACCGCCTCAGGGTGAAGGACACCCCCAGTTTCCCCCAGGCTGGGTCTGCAGCTGAGTGGATGTGCAGGCCTCCCCTCCCCTCCATCCCTGCACCCCTAGTTTAAATCAAGGGACACTCAATTCCTAGGCAGAAACAAAGCTGCTTTCTGATGGAACCCAGACAGAAAGATTGCCCCGGGACAGAAGGAGCCCAGGAGGAGTAATGGGCTAGGGGCTGGGGCTCCTCTCTAAACCCAAGGTCTCCTCTGGGCTGCACCTCGAGCTCTCAGAACGAGGCATGCAACTGTGTTCAGTAGAAATCGACTCCAGGGGGCAGGGGTGATAGCACAGCGGGTAGGGCGTTTGCCTCGCAGGCGGCCGACCCAAGTCCAGTTCCCAGCATCCCATATGGTACCCTGAGCACCGCCAGGAGTAACTCCTGAGTGCAGAGCCAGGAGTAAGTAACCCCTGTGCATCGCCGGGTGTGAGCCAAAAAGCCAAAAATAAATAAATAAAAGAAACTGACGCCAACAACCATCTTAGTTTCCTGTCCTTGGGGTGCACCCCCCAGGCCCAGGATGGGGTATGTGTGGAACCAGGGGTGGAGTAAGATGAGGGTTGGCGGCAGAAAGGCTCACACCACGGGGAGGGGAGTTACGTGCCCTAGGCCCCTGCAGGGTTGGAGGCTGTGCTCAGCGGGCAGCACACCAGACCGTCTCAGGGTACCACAGGACGGAATGGAGTGGCCGAGCAGAACCTCAGGCTCCAGCAAGGGAATCAGGGTGCACCAGCCCCCACCCCATCCTTCCGGACAGAGAACCCCATGCCAGCCAGGGGGTGGACAGAGGTCAGCGGGGGCTGCGAGGGCAGGCGAGAGAGGAGAAAGAAGCTTCAGGGGCCATGGTGGAGGGGGGCAACCTTGAGAAGCTCTGGAGGTGGGTGGTGGCAGTGAGTGGTGGGTAGTGGAGGTCTCCATCAGAGAGGAGGGCAGGATGGGGGGACTGGAGCCTGGGGAGGGAGTGATCGTGGACAGGAACGGGTGACTGGCTTTCTCTGAGGATTCTCTAGGTTTTACTCACGTTGGAAACTCCCCCCAAGATGAAATTTTTTTCAACTCATTTCAAAACTATTTGGTGACACAAAACTATTTTGTGTCCTGGCCACATACAGAACACTGGTGGTGGTGGGGGGGCTGAGGAGGAAGGGAGTCGGGTCCCAGCCAAGAGGCCAGGAAAGGTTCCAGCAGGAGGGCAGAATAGGGGCAGCGGAGTGGGCCTGGGCAGGAGCCGGAGGCCAGGACAGAGCTCGAAGCTGGGGCCACATGCAGGGAACAGACCCTGAATCCAAGGCCTTGGCAGAGGCGGGGTGCACGAGGGCCAGGCTGGGAGGAACTCGGATCTCCACGCGGAGGAGGAAGGATGCGGGAACACGTGGCTCTGACACGGAGGTGGCAGGATGAGAGTGCGGCATCCCCGCGATTAACAAGACAGGAAGAACTCCGCTACCCAGAGGCCTCGGCTCCATTACAGACTTAATGGCCCATAATGCTTTGGGGGCCAACATGCCCCTCTTGTTGAATTTCAACACGCCTCGTTCTGCTCTTTGCCTTAATTGATTGCCTTGGAGGAGGAAACGCTTGAAATGATCGGGCACGTTCAGGGGGTGTCCCTGCCCTGTACCGGAGTCTTATCGGATTGATAGGAGGAAAATCCACAATATACAGGCGCTCGCAGACACTGGCCCCCTCCCCCGCCCCACCCCCACCCACAGTCCCACCCCACCCCCACCCACAGCCCCACCCCCCCCAGCCTGGAACTGAACTCTAGACTGGACAGGGACATGGACCTTCTGGCAGAAAAGCTTGGTCTGGGGCTGGAGCAATAGCACAGCAGGTAGGGTATTCTCCTTGCACACGGCCGACCCGGGTTCAATTCCCAGCATCCCAATTGGTCCCCTGAGCACCGCCAAGAATAATTCCTGAGTGCAGAGCCAGGAGTAACCCCTGTGCAATGCCGGGTATGACCCAAAAGCCAAAAATAAAAAGAAAAGCTTGGTCTGAGGGTGGCAGGGGAGCCTGAGGTGAGGTGGGTGGGCAACTGCAAGGCCTCCACTGGTGGCCGGCGACTGCAGAGCAGGGAAGGGGTCCTGGTGGGGAGACTCTGCCTGGTGAATGCAGCCCCCTAAGTAAAGGAGGATCATAAAGGACAGAGGGAGGAGGCAAAAGGGAGGTGGAGAGGGAGGAAGCTGAAGGGGAGCTGGCAAGATCCAAGGGGTGCAGGAGAGCCAGTTCCAAGAGCTGGGGTGCAAGCCTGGCCTACGCAAAGCAACGGGGGTGATTCCCGACACCCCTCCTCCGCTCCCCGTTACCACCGTTTATGGCCCTCGTGGTCCTGAGCTGCCTGAGCACTGTCAACTGAGTATCATGGGGAGCAAACCCAGGCTCCTGCCCCAGATCAAACCCCAGTACCACACAGACACCTCCAAGCACGGCCAGAAATGACCCCTGAGCACAAAGCCCCAAGCACCACCAGGTGGAGACCCCACAAAGAAGCAGCTGGGGGGCGGGGTGGAGGTGGAAAGATAACCAACCATATAGGAGTTCAGGGGCTGTCACGGTGTGCAGCTGACCCCAGCTGGAATCCCAGGCACCACGTGTGGTCCCCCACGCACCACCAGGGGTCACTCCTGAGCAGAGAACCTGAGGAGGAAGGGAAGGAAGGGAGCAGCTGGGAGGGGGACTTCTGTCCCCCTTTAGAGCCGGCATGTGGACGTCCTAACCCCCAGTACCTCAGGCGGCCATCTCACATGAAAACTGGGTGTGGACAGGCAACAGAGAAGATGAAGTCATGTCACTCGGGCCAGAGCAATAGGGCAGCAGGTTGGGCATTTGCCTTGCACACTGCCAACCAGGGTTCAATCCCTGGCACCCCCTACGGTCCCCCAGAGCCCCACCAACAGTGATCCCCTTAATGCAGAGCCAGGAGCATTGCTGGGTGTGGCCCCTCAAACAAACAAACAAAAAGCAGAAAAATGAAGTCACACCAGGGTGGGGGCGAGGGGGGGTCCCTAGTGCCATACCATGACTGTCCTCATAATAAGGGGGGGAGTGGACTTAGGGGGAAGAATGTCCTGTGAGAACCCAGGCAGAAATGCGGGTGTCCCAGAAGCCAAGGAGCACCACCAAGGTGGCCAGTAAGATGCCAGGAGCTGGGGAGAGGTGAGGAACCACCTCACCCCCCCCCGCCCCACTCCCCCACCCTCGTCCCTGAAAACCCCAGCTGTGACACCCACTGGGCTCTGACTTCTGACCTCCGGAACTGATCGCTGTCTGTGGTTGAAACCCACCCACAGCCGGGGACCCGGTTGCTCAGTTCCCGCGTGGAGGGTGCAGAGGCGGAAGAGATGGATAAACGGGTGGAGATGTGGGCAGCACTGCTCTTGCCCTCCCCCCCCCCCACCCCGTTGGCTCCCTTCCCCTCTGGCCCTCCCGCCAGGCCAGGCCTCTGGGAGCGGCAACCGTCCCAGAGCTATCGCCCTCGGCCCAAGAAGCTCCATCTTGGGAGGATTAATTTTTAATCCATCAGCACTCTGTTTTTCTGTACTTATTAAAATTTAAGACACTGAGCCTGGGAGCTTGCAGGGCGCGGGCTGACGAAGGACTGTGGCACAGCTGCTGGCCGCCCAGGTGCTGCTGCGGGCTGGAGGAGCCTGGGGGTGGACACATCCACGTGACCCGGGGAAAGCCTGTGGAGTGCTCGGGGCCTGGCTGACCCAGCATGGCCCCCGAAACCTAACTTTGCCCCGAGCTCTGAGCAGCACAGGTCCTGCAGGGACAGACTCAGTCCTACAAGGACAGACGGGGTTTCTACCTCACCTCTGCCCATCACTGGACAGTCACATGAGAGCACTTAAGTCTCCCCCCCACACACACACACATACACACCCTACCTGGAGTCTCCACACGCTGCTCGATTGCCCGAAGCCCTCCTGCCCTTCTTTCCACCTCCCAGACCCAGTGTCGGTGTCCTCCGGCAGCCCAGGCCTTGGCCTGACCCCTGGACTGCGGCACGGGTCCCCTCTGCAGCAGAAGCAACTGCCCACTTCCCAAGCCTGGAACCTGGCCCCGCCCTCTCCTTGGGGACAGGTGGTATGTCTCCTGAGCTCCTGCTCAGGCTCATGTCCCCCTCCTGTGACCCCTCCCCACCCCACCTCACCCAGAGGAGCCCTCCTTTTCAAATGTGACTGACGCGCGCACACACACATGCACACACACACACACACACACACACACACAACGCTCCCTCCCCTCCCTGGGAACCACAGGGTTCTTGGGGGGCTGCTTTGCTGCAGGGGTCCATCCTCCGTCCTTCCCTTTTCTAAGGTCAGAGGAGCCAGGTCCCAGCGGAGTTTCTCACTTACTCACCAGGTCGCCTGTGTCTGACCCAAGTCCCGCCTGCCCTCCTCTCATCTCGCTCCCGTCCCAGCCCATCTGAAGCAGGCAGGAAGACCCTCAAAAGAACACTGACAGTGGCCTGAAAGCAGCCTTTAGAATGTCACAAGGATGACTGTGAGAAGGGTTCAAATCCCAAAACACTAAAAATGCTTTAACTCCCTTGCCCATCTTTCCCCCCCCCCCCACTTTCTTTTTTGGGGGCATAACCAGCGGTCTGAACCGGGGCTCCTGCATTCAAAGCATGTGCTCGTCCCTTGAAACTGTCTTCCCGGCCTCCAAAAGGCTTTACTTTGGTGCCACATCAATACCCTACACTCAGGTTTTACTCTGTGCTCATGACACGAAAGGGAAACCTTGAATGCTGGCGGCCTGCCTCTGCCCTGCCTCCCCCAGCACCTGAGCGGAACCAGGCGTGAGGCAGCAAGACAGAGCTGGGGCTCGGCTGGGACTCTCTGGTGGCAATTAAAGGAGCTGCCATAGTTACCCCAAGCAAACAACCCAACACGCTTGCCAGGTGCCCGGCAACAGCAGGGGATGAGGCAGGGGAATTCTCAGGTTATCCCCCCACGGCCCACCTGGACGCTCTCCCCACACAACAAGCCTGGATCAAGACACAGCCTCAGGAGCAATTAAAGGGCCCGATTATTTTCTAGAGCTATGCGGTAGCGGATCTGACCAGGGGCTGAGCAGTCAAACTTCCCAGTGCTCACTCAGAGGCAAGGAATGTGGCAAAGACCAGAGCCAGAGAACAGCACCTGTCGGCATGTCCAGAGAAGATACTGACAAAGAAGCTTGTCAGCTTCCAAAGACCAACCAGAAGCACCACATGCTGACCCGTGGCTATTTGTTTCAATTAAAACATAATAAAAGAGGTTGACCTGAAGCCTGCTGGCCACTGAATCATATTATAAATTATAACTCATGTTATATACCAGTGGGCTGGAGCAATAGCACAGGGGGTAGGGCGTTTGCCTTGCACTCAGCCAACATTGCCGACCCGAGTTCGATTCCTCCACCCCTCTCGGAGAGCCCGGCAAGCTACCAAGAGTATCTTGCCTGCACGGCAAAGCCTGGCAAGCTACCCGTGACGTATTCGATATGCCAAAAACAGTAACAACAAGTCTCACAATTTGTTGTGAGATGTTACTGGTGCCCGCTCGCGCAAATCAATGAACAATGGGAGGACAATGACAGTGCTATATACCAGTAGGGCTGGAACGATAGCACAGCAGCTAGGGCATTTGTCTTGCACTTGGCCATCCCGGGTTCGATTCCTCTGTCCCTCTCAGAGAGCCCGACAAGCTACAGAGAGTATCCCGCCCACACGGCAGAGCGTGGCAAGCTCCCCGTGGCACATTGGATATGCCAAAAACAGTAACAACAAGTCTCACAATGGAGACATTACTGGTGCCCACTCGAGCAAATCAATGAACAACAGGAGGACAGTGCTACAGTGCTACAGTGATATACCAGTTACATATTGCAGTTGAGTTTTATAGTATGCATTGTATATCACTGTCACTGTCCACTCCCAGAGGGGCAGAGGAATCAAAGGTGGGAGGAATCGAACTCAGGTCAGCCAGGTTGGCTGCGTTCAAGGCAAATGCCCTACCCGCTGTGCACTGTATATATGCGTTATATTGTATAGCCAGTCTAACTATCTTATTCGTGTATAGACAAGTGGGATACTGTGTAGAATACATTATGGTATTGTATGTCACTATTCTGTATATTCACTGTCACTGTCACTGTCCTCCCGTTGTTCGTCTATTTGCTCGAGCGGGCCCAGTAACGTCTCCATTGGAGACTTTGTTGTTACTGTGTTTGGCATATCGAATACGTCACGGGGGGCTTGCCAGGCTCTGCCGTGTGGGCAAGATACTCTCGGTAGCTTGTCGGGCTCTCCGAGAGGGGCGGAGGAA
Organism: Sorex fumeus; assembly: GCF_029834395.1. Classification (NCBI taxonomy): domain Eukaryota; kingdom Metazoa; phylum Chordata; class Mammalia; order Eulipotyphla; family Soricidae; genus Sorex; species Sorex fumeus. Next base: position 62,267,215 of record NW_026606120.1, read on the forward strand.
TCGAACTCGGGTCGGCCATGTTGGCTGTGTGCAAGGCAAACGCCCTACTGCTGTGCTATCACTCTAGCCCGTGTATACATATATAACTATATAATAGATCAAGCTGTCTTATTTAAATATAAGCAATATATCTGACAGATATATGTATGTCATTTGATAAATATATATGGCTCAAATCTATCAAGTCAGAATTAATCTGACTTCCAATATTCATTCATTGTTTTGTGGCTTTTTGTTTTGGGGTCCCAACCAGTGGTGCTCAGGGCTTGTTCCTGGCTCTATGCTCAGGGATCACTCCTGGAGGGGCTTGGAGAACCATAGGCAGTTTCAGGGATCAAACTGGGGCTGGCTACACGCATGGCAAGTGCCTTCTCCCCTGTACCATCTCTCTGTTCCATAACTGTTTTCACCAGGGGAAAAAAATATTCTTTCAGGCCAATGGCTGCAGAGGAGAAAGATGGTTTAAGAAGACGGGAAGATGTCAGAGGCGGACTGTGAAGTTCTGAAGGGCAAAGCACCGCATGGTTTCTCCAGCAATACTCCGGGACACAACAGCAAACAGAGCTGAGCAGATTCTCCTTAAAACAGGTCCAATGGCCAAACAATCCCAGGAAACTAAGGCAGCCTTTTAAAGGCTCTGAGAATTCCTGCAGTCTAGGATGCTTCTCGGGGCTGCAGCTGCTCTGTTTACTTGGACATGAATGCAGGGGCCACAGAGCATGTACCAATGTACAGCAGCCCCCCTCCCACGTGCACTCTTGCTTGGGGAAGAGGGAACTCAGCAGGGGTAGGCCATGTGACTGCGCCTGAGAACTCAAGGCCTCAGAATAAGACCCATGCGACTCCTGCCTCCCAAAGGTCAGCGCTTTTCCAGAGGAGATGCCAATAAACCTGCAGGGCTGCCCCGGGCAGTGAGGGCAGCTGGGAGGGGCGCACAGACAGCCTCAGCCCCATCTCAAGGAACCACGGGGCGGTTCAGGTAAACCTCTAGAGGCGACTTCAATGGTTGAGAATGACCTCGGAGGCAATCCTGTGCCTAAAATAAAATGCTCAGATGATGCAACCTTGGAAATCATGTCAACACTTCACAGCGAAGATCTGCTGACCCAGGGGCAGCGGCTTGAGGCTTAGCTCCCCCTGCGATGCTGACCGTAGTCCTTGACCAAGGCAGTAGGTGCATCTCACCTCCAAAAGGGGTTGTCGATGTAGGGCCTCTCTTGCCCTCTCAGAGACCTTGTGTACAAAAAGCAGGGAGAGAAGGAAAGGCCCAGACCTGTGGCCTGTCCTCCGCTGGGGGTAGGCCTGCTCTCCCTCCTCCCTGGGGCCCCGGGACAGGCTCCCACAGGTGCTGCTGGATGGTTAGTCCTGCTGCCTAGAAACCCCATTGCTTCAACGCGCTAGCTCTGGGTAGGCGTCCACTGGCCACGACAGCAAGGCTGGACGGTCCCTCTTCCCTGACAACAAGAAGGCCCAGGACGAAGAGTTCCTGGTACCTCCCCCACAGCCCTCCCTCATTTTTTTCTTTTTTTCTTTTTGTGTCACACCCAACAATGCTCAGGGGTTCTTCTTGACTCTGCACTTGGAAATTATCATTCCTGGCAGTACTCAGCGGACCATATAGGATACAGGGGATCGAACCTGGGTTGGCCATGTGCAAGGCAAATACCCTACCTGCTGTGCTATCGCTCCAGTCCTAGCCCTCCTTCATTAATCCTGAGAATTTTGTCCAAAGAACCCTGAGTCTGCCAGACATCAGCCAGTGTGGGCACTGGCAGGATCAGGTATGTGTTCACATGTGCCCACACACATGTGGGCCTGTATGTGTTCACATACATGTGCATGTTCATGGCTGGCTATACGTTAAAAATCAAAACTAATTCTACCCAGAGCTCCACAAAAAGGCAGACAAGGGCATGTGTGTTCGTGTTTTCGTGTCTATGTGTGGCTATGTACACATGTCTGCATGTATGTGCCCACATGCATCTGTATCCATGTCTAGATGATTGTGTGGCCATGTGTACATGTCCACATGTGCATGTCCATATGCAAACGAATATCCATGTTCTCATGCCATGGGTGTCTGCACGGATGTGTCCATGTGCATGTGTGTCCGTGCCCATATGATTGTGTGTCCACATATTTGTGTGTGTGTGTGTGTGTGTCCAGGGGCACAGGGCGGAGTCTCACTCCCCTGAGACACACAGCCAATCAGCAGGCAGCAGACACCATAAATTCTGCAGCTTCCCAGCTTCCCAGCAGACTACCTGGTGTTGCACAGAGCACCCTGGGAAGCCGGGCTCGCCTGCCCCGAGCTGCCCTCCTCCTGCCAGCTCAGGTCCTCGGCTCGCCGCATCTCTCCAGAACGTCTGTCTGTTTGTTTTAGACTGGCTCTCCATGAAAACTTAAACATTCACAGGGGCCTGGGGAGAGGGAACCGGGCTTATTTAAAGACGAGCTCCCTTCAGTGGCTGTGATCTTGAATTCATAATGGTCCCAGGGACTAGGCAGGCGGGGGCCAAGGGCTGGGGGCCGCCATCCTTTCCGAGGACTTTTAAACACAAGCGGCTGCACAGGAAGTTGGTTTTCAGAAAGTGAGAGAGAGAAAAACATGCTAATTTACAGGCAATAGCTTCAAGACGTTGCTCCCCGCCCCCACCCCCAAGTCATTGTTGTCAAAGCGGTTGAGACAGGACCACAGCTGGGGACAGGGGCTTCGCTGCATTATTCAGGGGTGACCACAAACCATCTTTTGTGCATGACCAAAGAGAGAGTTTTGTGTCTGAGCAGCACTGGACAGCTGGTTCTGTTTGGTTTTGGTTTTTTGACAGTGCCGGGAATTGAACCCGGGGCCTCACACCTGCAAGTCTCTACCACTGAGCCACATGGCCGGCCCCAGCTGGCTCTACTTTAAAATCAAAGTTCACTCTCCCAAAGAGTCCAGAACTCCCTGAAGAGGGAGCCAGGAATGTCTCACAGACATCCAATGGCTCTCATGGAACCCAGCGTGTACTGGGAGCTTTGGGATTGATTCAGATCAGCAGGGTGGGCGGGGACCCAGCCTCTCCACACTCACTTCGGTGCCAACGGCATACAATTCACGAAGGCTGCAGGGTGCCTGTCAGGCCTTGGGATGCCACTGCAGGGGCAGAGGCCACATGGGGGCAGATCTACACTGGTGCCTCTTCTTCCAGAGCTGGGGTATGGTCACTGAACTGTGCTGGCTTGAGCCCAGAAAGATGTTCAAGAAACACCAGGGTTCCAGGACTACACAGAACCACTCACGAAGCAAAACCAGAGAACCAGGCAAACAGGTCTCGGAAAAATAGGCCATTAGCCATCACCAGGGGCAGGCGAGCTGGCCATCGTGGCTGTGCCTGCAGCCTCCACCCCACACGGGCTTCCAGCATTCCCGGCAGGAACCACGACTCTGCCCGGAGGCTCCATGCGTTCAGCAAGACACTCAGGAAATGTGACTGGGATCCCCACAGGACTCGGCCCTGTTTAGTGACCTGCCAGCAAGGGTTCCCAGCCCTGAGCTGGGTAATCGAGACAGGCGCACGCAGCCTGTCTGCTGGCAAACACAGGAACTCACCCCATTGGGGGCTTTTGATTCTGAAGATAAAAGCATGAGCCCTGGGGCCAGAGAGTTTGGATGCAGGCCTCTGCCAGCTCCCAGCTGTGTGACCTCAAACGAGTCACTTAACCTCTCTGTGCTTTCAGAGAGGCCGTGCATTCCCAGTGTGGGGCTCAGACCTCTCTGGGGTGAGGGTTGAGTGAAGACAGAAGAGAGATGGCTCAGGGACGTGCTCGCCACGGGTGATCACCAACACTTGCTCCCGCTGCCTTCCTGGGGTTGGAATAATGCTCTGAACCCCTCTCCTGCACAGGTTGGATGGAGCAAAGGAAGTCAGGTAACCCAAGACCTCCGAGTGCAATAGGGCTGTGCAATAGGGCTCCCCGTCATGGGCCAGGGTCACAGGGGAACCCTCCCCGGACAGCACAACCCAGGACCCTGAACCTTGGGAAACAGTTTCCCATGATGTTGAGCTCGGACAAGAAGCCCGTGCCTGGGTGTTCCGGCCACACAGACAGGAGCCCCTGAGGTCAGGCTGCGAGTCCAAGTCCCAGATGTTCATCTGGGGACAGCGATAAACCTCTCTGGGTCCCCATCTGTGAACCGGAGACGCTGACTGACAGAGAGGAGGCACAGTGTGGGCATGCTGGCGGTGAGGCATGGGTGCTAGTTCGAGAGAGACACGTGTCACCAGTCCTGCACCGTGGATCAGAACTGCCCGAGACCAGCCTCGGCGACTCCCAGAAGTCACCAGCCTATCATCTCCTGAGTCTAAACCAGCGTTTCTGAACTGGGGTCCTCCACTGTGCTCCCAGAATACCCAATCTCGCCTACAAAGACTGAATGTGAGCAGGGTCCGAGAGCCCCTGGCAGGCCACAGCTACCAGCATCCAGCTGAGCACAGGCCCACAGCCGAGCAGGCTCGGTTCTGCCCGGCCTGAGTCCCCTCCAGCTGACAGTGAACTCCCTGGGGCTCTCTGGAGGAGTGGGATCCTGCCGTCCTAGTGGGGAGGAAAGAGGACCGGGGAGACCACAGGATTCGAAGGGACCAGAGAAGCGGTGGATGGAGGGCTAGGGCAGATGACACCCTGCCCCCAAAGGCCCAGTGGTGAGCACCCCTCCTGGCAACAGTGGGGGGCACTGGAAAGCCTGTGGCTGACCCAGGGGCCTGGGGAGAGCTGACTTGGCTGGATTGTGGCCCAGCTCCAGGCAATGCCTGTGTCACCCAGTCACCTTCCAACCTCCACCGCCCAACACACACACACACACACACACACACACACACACACACACACACACTGAGCAGGGGGTACCACAGTAGTTCTCTCTGCTGGCCTCAGGCGACAGGCATCCATTCAGGAGTGAAGGACCTTAGGGACCCATTCTCAGGAGAGGTCCAGGACCCCCTTTATGTTTGGCAAAAGATGCCACCCCACACTGTCAAGCTGTGTCTCTAGATTCCCCTTGTCACCAGACAAAGGGCCTGTGTTCAGGTCACCAAAAGGCCCCGCCGGGACCCTGTTCAAAACCACCAGGTGTCACCACTCATGTCTGGGATTTAGGGACTAGACTTGTATGTTCCAGGATGGTCACCTGCCAGGCTTGAGGACCAGACACTGCTCCATAAACTCCTTACCTTAAATGTGTGCCAGCCCCCGCCCCACCCCCACACACATGTTCACATGAATATGCTCAACACCGCACAAGGGACGTGAGTGTCCCGTCTCAGGGTGCGAGCTTTCTGGTCAGGAAGAGCAACATAAAGATATAGGGAATATCCAGTCTGAGAAGCTGGTACTCTGTGAACCTCCACTCTCAGCTCCTCTGGAAATTTACTGACAGCTCCCAAATGTCCATCTCCCTGACCTTAATCTGGATTACTGAGGCAGGTACAAAGAGAAGGAAGGTGATAGCAACACCTTCACTTTCTGTCCAGCCATCCAGACCAACCAGCTACCCGCTTCACCCCACTAAATCTCAGGGACAGTTAAGTCAAAGGTGAGCACATCAAGGATGGCAGCAAGCCTGCAGGGACGGAACGATGTTTTCCGGAGTACACAGAAGGAGCATGACAGCACTGAAAACAGTGACTGGGCCAGTGGGGGGTGCACGAGGGGACAGGGCCCAGGGGCCAGGGAGCACCTCAGAGGCAGTCCTGCCTTTTCCACTGTTTTCCTTTTGTCCATCGGGACTGTCTTCCTGTATTACTGCCTGTGATTTAACAAAGCCTTCTTCTCTCCTTAAAACCGGGCTATGCCATCCCCCATTTCTGTTCTCGCCACAGAAGCAAATAAATCTTTTTCCTCCCTCTCATTTTCATTTGGAAGCAGGAAAAGAAAACCCTGTTCCCCTCCAGTGTTGAATTTGCTGAAGGTCAAATTCTAGTGCCTATAAACTTTGATAATGTCGCCATAATTTACTACTTTTTACAGGCTCTATAGTTTTTAACAGCAAAAGTGAGTAATTTTTCACCGTTCATTTGCAGTATGAGAAGACAAAAAAAAATCCTGTCGTGTCTGAGGTGTCTGGGCTGAAACCTTCATTTTCCTTTCCAGTCACTAAGTGAACTAAAATTACTTCTTGCAAATAGCTGCATGTGTCTATAACGGACACGCAACGTATGTGTCTGTGATCAAGCCGGGAGCAAAACAGAGGGAAATGGGAAAGCGAGACAGGGAGAGGGCTCCCCAGAGGGGAGCGTAATGTCTTTGAACTGCGAACCCAGGAACCCAGGCGGGTCAGTCCTGCAGGCGTCAGTCAGCCGTAAAGTAAACCCCACTGGTCCCAGGGCTGTGGCTCATGCAGAGCACCTGCCCTGCAGGCCTCTGGCTGTGAGTTCTGTTCCTGGCACCGTCCCAAAAGCCAAAAGCACCACGGCCAGGCCTGCACAATCCTGGGGTCATGGCAACTGCAAGCAGGGGAAAGTCTGCTTCGGAGTTATAAAGTAGGGTTCAGGGTCGGTACGGATAAGGAGACAAGAAAATCAGAGGTGGTGGGGGTGGGGAGGGGGAGGTCAGCCTCCCCCCCCCAGTCCCTTCCCCTAGGAAGCACCTCCCCTTAGAAGCTCTTCCCCTTAGGAAGGGCCATTTCTTGGAAGCTCCTCCCCCTATGGAGCGCCTCCCTTTAGAAGCTCCTCCACATATGAAGTCCCACCTTTTGGAGAAGAGCCTCTCTTAGGGAGTCCCTTCCTCTGGAGAAGCTCCTCCTCCTTGGAAGCTCCTCCCTTCTGGAGAAGCTCCTCCCCCTAAGAATTCCCTCCTGGAGAAGGTCTTCCCCCTAGAAAGCTCCTCCCTTCTGGAGAAGCTCCTCCCTCTGGAGAAGCTCCTCCCCCTAAGAAGTCCCCCTGCTGGAGAAGGTCTTCCCCCTAGGAAGCTCCTCCCCCTAGGAAGCACCTCCCCTTGGAAGCTCCTCCCCCTAAGAAGTCCCTCCTGGAGAAGGGCTTTCCCCTAGGAAGTTCCTCCCTTCTGGAAAAGCTCCTCTCCTAGGGAGTCCCTCCCTCTGGAGAAGCTCCTCCCCCTAAGAAGTCCCTCCTGGAGGTCTTCCCCCAGGAAGCTCCTCCCCCTAAGAAGCACCTCCCATTGGAAGCTCCTCCCCCTAAGAAGCTCCTCCCTTCTGGAGAAGCTCCTCCCCCTAAGAAGTCCCTCCTGGAGGTCTTTCCCCTAGGAAGCTCCTCCCCCTAAGAAGCACCTCCTCTTGGAAGCTCCGCCCCTGAAGAAGCTCCTCCCCTGAAAAGCTCCTCCCACTGGGCCAGGAACAAAAACTCCATATGGCTGTCACCTGTGAGGCCCCGGGTTTGAGTGGTTCCTCCTCCAAAGCCTGCATGGACTAAGTGTAACACACATCACAGACACTTGGGCCGCTGTGCAGACCCCGGAAAGTCAAGAATTGTGCTGAGGCGAAGGATCCATTAAGGGTAGCTGTGGACAGATCAGCACATCCTGAAAGGGGCCCCAGCCTCCAGGCCAGAAATCCAGGCTTCAACCCTGGCTGGGCCTTCCCTCAGCAAACCGATGCTGGGGCCTGGATGAGGACCAAGACATATATTTATCGTTGACTCCAGGCTCTTTCCAACAGATGCCAGACATGCTGGAGCCGAAAGCTCAATGGGGGATCCTGAGCGGCCTCCCCCCAGCCCCCCACTGGTGCCTAGCCATTAGTAGGGGTTCTGGATGCAAAAGCAGAGGCCAGCCCGAGACCCAGGCTAGTAAGTGTGGCCATGGGTGCTGGGGCAGGGCCATTCTCCCACCTCGAGGCTGCTACTTCTGCTCCTTCCCTGGATTTAAGGCACCCAGAGCCACCTCCACAGATGGTTCTAGAAACAGTCAAGTTGCGCTAATAATATGCCCCTGGTGGGAAGGGCCAGGACACCTGTGTTGCAGAGAAGCAGGAGCCAAACAGGTCACAGTGGCTGTCCGGAACCCACGGATCCGGGACATTCCTTGCACTTCCACCCGCTCTCTGAGACGGGAAATCCGCACGGCGTGTGGGTCATTCACAGTCGCGTCGGGCGGAGACGCATGTGCCCCGCTGCTGCGAGCCTGGGAGCTCACACCCACCAGCAGGCTCCCTGCCAAAACCCGCCACACACTAGCTTCCTGTTCATTTTGCCTCATGGATGGTTTTTAAAGCTTTTTAATTGTCCTTAATAAATTACCTGCATGTGCATGATTGTTACAATAGTTTCATTAATTTTTTTCCTCGTTGCATCTAAGCTGTTTATCGCAGAAGTGTTAATGGGAAAGAAAACCATGTCAGACACTCTGGGTTGGGGGGAAAGGGGGCGCGACGCGTGTGGGGTGTGTGTGTGTGTGTGTGTGTGTGTACGCGCACGCGCCTGGGGGGGGGGAAGAGTGAAAACATTCCTTCATGACAACAGTCAGGGCTGCAATTCTTCCCCTTCTTCCCCTCATCCTCCCTGCCAGGAGCCAGAGCACAGAGGCCTGCCCTGGTGCTAACTGGGCATTCCACCTCCACTCTCCCTCAGAGGAAATCTAGACCCAGTGCTCTCAACGTCCAAACACCAGGGGTGTGCCAGCGTTGCCTGGTGTTTGAAGCTCTGGACAAGAAGGGAATTAGGGAAGAGAGTGGCACAGTCCAGGGGGATGCTCTGGAAACTACACCAGAATGTGCAATGAGCTGGGCAGAGAAGATGGGCACTGGGCTGGACAGCAAGGAGGTGGTGGATGGAGCACCACCAGCCCAGCACGAGCAGAGCAGGACACTCAGACCTGGGCCTGCTTATGCCCCTGCACACACTGCCTGTGCCCTCAGGCTGGACTGCAAGTGGACTCACTCCTGGGGCTGCAGGACCCCCAGAGCAGGGACCAGAGCCTCCATAGTCAGGAAGTGACTATGTGGAAGCTGAAAGGGGCTGACTTTAGAGTGGCTCGGGAGGGTCAGGTCCCGGCAGCAAACGGGCACTGCGGAGTATTGGGCCCTTATCAATCAGCCCGGTGGGGAAACACGTGTGAGTTCAGTCACGCAAGAGAGCCCAAAGCCCATCCTCCCCCGAAAGGTCCCTTTCCTGTTACCCCAGATTATTTTTGAACATACTGCTACCCAAGTGGGTTCTCTTTCCATTTTCTTACACACACACACACACACACACACACACACACATTGTTTTGGTGGCCATGCTCAGGGATCATCCTGGTAGGCCTCAGGAACCACAGGTGGTACCAGCAGGGATCTACCCCAGATTGGCCATGGCCATGTGCCTTACCTACTAGGGTATCTCTCCAGCCCCTCCATCTCCATCTGTCTCTCAAACTCCCAGTGATCCTTCAGAGTCCATGCCTTGAGCCTTGAATGAACAAGCCCAGGTGTATCTCTCATATAGACTGGAATCTTCCTATGATGGAGCACCGGGCTTGCACACATGAGTCTTCCAATTCCATCTCAGAGTTGACCCACATACATGACCAACGGCAATCCCCAGCACTGCCTGGTGCAACCCTCCAAGTACTAGGGTAGTGTGGACAAGTAGAAGCCTCAGGGCCCCACAAGCAAGTGTGTGTCCCACCAACACCACCACAACTGCAAGCCTGACATGGCAACAAGAGCAAGAAGAGTTTTACCTGAGCCGAATGAAGGGACAGCTTCTCCTCCCACCAGCATTCCTTTTGGTGCCGGCCCTTCAGGGAGTGGGGGCAGTAAGGCCCTGATCCGTGGGCTTGCACCTTTGCCTCTGAGATCACGCACCAGAGGATTCCAAAGCAGCCTGCCTGTGCAGGAACAGAGCAGCCCAAGCTTCTGGCGAGAAGGCCCCTGACTTCTCCCTTCCCAGATTCAGTGAAACTCCTGACCCCTCCGCCCCACCGGCAACCCTAACCCTTTCTTCCATCACCCCTTCCCCAGCTCACTGTCCACCAGCTCCAACATCCTTTTTTTCTGCTCCTTGAATTCACTGAGTTCGTTCTTGCCCTGGGCACCACTTGGTCACTGCCCTCTGCTGGGAAGCCCCCCTCCAGACAGTGCTGAGGCCTGAGAAAGGCCTCGTGGACCAGACTGCCTATATCAGCGTGCTCAGCCCAGCACTAAGCCATGGATATTCATGGACAAGTTTTCTCCTTTACAGTTGGAAGCCCCTGTGGCCCACCACCCCACACCCACCCTTTACAAACGTCACAAAATCAAAGAGCGTGCTTGCTGTCTCACTCACCTCTGCATCCCCAATGCCCAAGACGGTGCCCAGCACCCCTGGGCACTCCAAAACCTCAGTCTCCTGAATGTGGGAAATGCACCCTCTTGCAGAACCAAGTTTGGTCCCCCAAGTCCTTCGTGAAAGGTTCTGAGCACTGGAAAGGGCCGGGCCATGCCAGGAGGCACACGGGGACCAGGAGTGTTTTGGAATTCGGGGAGACACTTCTGTGGGGAGCCCTGGCAAACACTGAGCATGAATTAACAAAAACTAGTTGCATGTTAATATATGCTGCCTCCTCCTGAAACAGCTTATGAACACTATAATTTTCTTCACTAAAACACTGTCTAACAGAACCAGCTCCCCTAATTACAGATGCTTGAATGCATTATAATCTTTATACAATTAAACCCCCTTAAGAGAATAAATAATTAAATGCCCCCTTTGCCCTGTCACTAACCCATCCCTCCCCTTCACCACCACCAAAAAAAAAAAAAAACCCAAAACAAAACAAAAACCAGAAAGCAAAGAACACAATAACAACAAACAAAGGCTCAGAAATCTGCACTGAGTTGCAGACAGACAAAAGTCCCGGAAACCTCCCACCCACACCACTGGGCCACGGGGACTTGGTTGTTGCTGTGGCAGGAAGTCAACTTTCCCATCAAACGCAGCCCCAGCCGGCTCCGCCTGACAACCGAGTCAAACGAAAGGCTCGCGGGGGTCGTACAAAAGGTCTTTTTCAGGAGCAAACATCTCCCGTCGCATAATTCATCTCTAGGCACAAACACAGGTTTGGGGATGTGCAGAGGCCTTCCTGGGAATTAGCTTCTCTTTGAAATTTCACAAACACATTCTTGGCCTTGGGGTGTGTGAGTGTGTGTGTGTGTGTGTGTGTGTGTGTGTGTGTGTGTGTGTATGCGCGCGTGCGCGTTTACCAGTTTTTGAATGTTTCTGGCCGTGTATGTGTGTGAATGCATGTGTGAGTGTGCGTGTGCACGTATTTACCAGGCAGTTTTTAGGTATTTCTGGCCATGTGTGCACGCACGCACATGTGTGTGCGTGCATGTGCATATGTGTGAGAGTGTGTGTGTGCGGTGTGTGTGTGTGTGTGTGACCAGGCGGCGGGCAGGGCCCTCTCAACTCAGGCAGGTTTGCCCAGGAGGCTCTCTTGTGGGGCACTGGCTCACACCCTGGGGGAACATCCATCCTGGCATTTCTCTGGCAGAGTCCCACATCTCGCCCACACGATGGAGGAGGCCCACACCCTACTTTTCTCAGCCCAGCATGTGCTGGGAAAGGGCCACTCAGAGCACAGACACGGGCCAAGTTCTCTGAACCTCCAGAAAGGCCGGCAAGTCCTAGGCAGGCGTGCAAGGGGGTCCTGACAAGCGCCATGGGCTGGACCCACACAGTCTCCTCCCCGCTGCAGTTTGGGCCATGACCCATGTCCGGCTACCCCAGGGTGGGAGCCAAGCCCGGCCTTGAGGCCTCTGGACAACCAGAAACCCCTTTCCCACCGGCTCTTGGGAAAAGCAGCTGGGATGACCGAGCAAAGGGGAAGCTGGCCGGGGTCAGAATTCTGCAGAGCCCCCAGGATCTTGGGAAGGGCTCTGGGTGTAGAGTAGAGAGTTCGGGGGCCAGACAGGCACCACCAGCAGCCCTGTGGCTCTCCAACCCCTTCCAGCTCCAACCTGGCTCAGCTGTGATGGTCCCCAAGCATCCTCCGGGCCCCTGGACTGGGGAGGATGAGACATGCTCAGTGCTCAGGAGAAGGGCAGAGCCGAGCACGCAGCCTGCCTGGGCTCTGGGCTGGTGAGCGGCGGGGTCCGAGGGCACAAGGCTCAAGTGTGGTTCACCCCCTCCCACCTCCTGCCCAGAAACACCCTCCCTGGCCTCGGCACCATGGACGCCTGGGCCTTCCCAGCAGTCCTGCTGGGGACTTGGGGGTCACCATGGGAGTGGCCCTTCTGCAGGCCTCCTACTGCGGGGGTCCGGTGAGTGCGGGGAGGCGGGCTCTGCGGGGGGGGGGGGGGGTGCGCCTGGTGCCCACAGCAGCTGCCAGGAAGTTTCATTAGTCAGCACCAACAGCTGCTGCACAGAACACGCTGCACCCACCGGCACACACCAGCACTGGATTCAGCACGGGGGGGTGGGGAGGGGGAGAAGGGCGGGGCCTTGGGAGCAGGAGCAGCACCAAGGAGAAGGTTCTAGGCCCTCTCACCGAGGCTCCCAGTGAGCACATGGTCAATCCTTCAGGAGTGCATCTGGCTGGGTCTTTGGTCGGGACCAGGTCCCCCCATCACCAGCCTAGGGGACAGAGAGGCCTCCGGAGGAGCCTTTCCCAAGGGCCCTGGTCCTGTCCCCAGGGCGGGAAAGGCACATCAGGGGGAGGTGGCCCCCAACCCTCTGAGCAGGCGCCTCCCCATCTTTGCCGCTCCTCACCCCCAGAGACTCCGCACAGTACAATTTCTCTGAGCTTTCTGGGGTCCTGTGTGCTGGGAGAGTCTGGGAGTCAGATTTCCAGCCCCTTCTGTCTGCTGCAGCTGTCTCTGGCCTCAAGAAGGAGTCAGGAGCACCTGGCAGGGAGGAGGGGCGAGGGCAGGGCCCTGGCCGGCACCACTGTCCTCTGGCCTCCAGCCCAGGGCATTCAGGCCCACGTGAGCCCTCCGAGGACAGGCGGGTGGGGGTCAAAGGGCCAGTCCCCTGGGAGGAAGCTGACTGGACTGGATCTAGCACAAGAGCAGCTGTCCCTTACTGGTTAAGGAAAAGGGACCCTCCTCCCTCCACCACCAACAAGGCCTCTCTGATCCCCGAATCCTGAAGCAATGCCCCTTGAGGGGAGCAGAGCTCCTTGTGCTGACAGAAAAAGAAGGTAAATGTCTCCAGAATATTTACCAGACGCCGACCGTGCTGACGTCCAGGATCATGAAGATAACCTAACCTGGAATCCAGGGAAAACGGTGTAGATGGGCACTGCACAGGTGAGGGCCAGGGAAGCTCCCCTCCCACTGGGAGACTCCCCCTGAAATGGCAGCAGAGGAGACCCTGGGGGGCACCCATTTCCTTACCCCTCAAATAGTCCCGTTTAGTACCATCGCTCGTCACCCCACGCTGTGCCCATAACCTCCTCTGTCACACTCCCAATTAACCTGTGTCACCCCAACAGGGCTGAAATCCTGGGCCTTTGGAGGAACAATGTCAAAAGGGAGAGATTTCGGGCAAGGAACGGGCACCACACAGTGCTCTGTCTCACCGACGCCCCTTCTCTGAAGAGAAAACGGCGCCAGCAGGGGCAGAGACCCACAAGGCAGAAGTCCCGAGCTCCATCTGTCCAGACCGCAGAGGTCTGGGTACATCTCAGTGAGGGGTTGTGGCTTGGTATGGGGAGGCACGGCCCCAGGTAAGGGGCTGGGCACGGTTACCGTGCACAGGGGCCTGGGGAAGGAACCAGGGACCCAGTGTTGGCCGCAGAGCTGGCCGGGCCCTGGCAACTATCAGTGCAGACCCACTGGGCAGCAGGGGCCCCCGGCCTCCCCCTGGTCAGCCACCCGTGCACATGAGTGATCTGGAAGGGGCCAGTGCAGGTGGTCTCTACCTAAAAGCCATTCCCTCGGGGAGGGAGGGGACCAAAGGCAGACCTTGCCCACCTATTGGGAGAGCCACAACCCAGCAGAGTCCTGGGGCAATTTCCAGGACCCCTAGGAAGGTGTCCATACACACCTGCCCAGAACAGAAGGGGCAGTGATGCCAAGCACCCCCCCCACTGCGTCCCCCCAGAGGCTGTTCTGAGTCCTGGACACCTTTCTGGGCTGTCTCCCCAAAAGCAAAGAGGGATTTGATTGTCCGGGGGCCCCCTCCCGCAGAGCTATCACCAATCCCCAAACATCAGCTGTGGCTTTCCAGGTCTCTTCCCTGAAAGTTCGAGGCCGCGCCCCCCCACACCCCACCCGGGGCCGCTGGGAAACGGTGTCCACCCCCGCGGCACCGAGGCTCAGAAAGGAGCTTCAGTCTCCCCAGTGAGCGCCCTCACAGACGGCCATTCATCCCGGCCCGCGGCAGCCGGCCAGATTATAAATAGACTCAGCTCGTCTTTAGGGTGACCTGCTCCTCGGCAAAGTTCTCCGGCCTGCAGCGGAGATGTGAGCCGGCCTCCTCTTAACCTCTTTTAGCTGGCTGCCTGACCAGAGAACCTGGCCCCAGCCGCACCACGCCCGCCTGCAGAGCACGTGTGCACACGCACACAGGACACGCACGCACGATTCCCAAGCTGGGGAGAGACCGTGTGAGCAAGAGAATCTGATGGAGGCAAAGCCCAGAGATAGGAGGTCTTGGAGGGGTCTCGAGTCGCTGCGATGACAAACATGAAGCTGTTTTTAAAAAGCAATGAGGGCATGGCTTCCAGATGCCCAGGGCCGGGGCTGGGCGCTGGGTCCCAGCTGGCCGGCAGGCTGGCCTCTCCGACCCCCATTAGCGCACGGGGTGCCCATCACACCCTCTCGGCCTGCAGCTCAGAACGAGCTGAGCACATTTCAAGCTGCCTTGTCTGAGGTGCCGCTCAGGAGCGTCCACGGGCAACCTGAGGTTGAAATAACCACCTTCTTCTTGGGGGAGCAGGGACCAGATGGGGCAGCTCCTCACTCCCCCCTCCGCCCCGACCCTCACCGCAATCCATAACCCCTAAGAGCCTCCAGGGCAATGACTGACCAGAACAGAGGCCAGTGTGGCAGCTGAGGAGCCGTGTGAGGGGTGTTTAAATGACAGGCGCTGTTCTGTCTGTTTTGTTGTTGGGGGCCACACCAGGGGGTGCTTAGGGCTTACCCCTGGCTCTGTGCTCAAAGATCACTGGATCCCAGGTCAGCCACATGCAAGGTAAGCATCTGTGTCACTGACACAAGGGACTGTCCTTGAGCCTGGGTCAACAGGATTACTGGTGGAAAACTTCTGAGTCGGCCCACAGCTCTGGCCTGGTGCTCAGCTGGGGACAGGCGGACGGTCTCTCCGGAATCTCAGCCCAGCATCCATACCAGCTCTCCTGGGTGGTGACTTAACACCGTGATTCCGTCCCCCCCTCCCCCCAAACTCCAGTCTACTTCCATCCTCCCCTCCCCCACAATACTTTTTTTTAAAATCCCTTGGGGGACTGTTTTGTTTTCTTAACTGAACTGTGGCTTTCAAAATAGCCCTGACCTTCCTGCTCTCCCCTTGTCACCGAGCAACAGAAATTAAATTGATTCCCACTATCAGCATTCTGCATCTTGGTGATTAGGCCCGGGCCTGGAGAAGCAGCCTTCTGCTCTAGCCCACAGACCCCGGAGCCAGATCCAAGCCCACAGGCTCAGGAAGGAGGTGATGGAGAAGAAGGGGTGACATGAGGACACAGGTACTAATTTATAGCCCCTCTGTCACTGTGGTCTTATCTGCGGCTGCCCCTTCTGAGAAACGATGCCTGTTACTGTACCCCCAGGCAGACAGGGCGGAACCCAGGGGACAGGTGGCCTGGAGAGAACAGAACAAACACTTTGGAGGGCCCCCCTCCCTCCATCTGTGCCCCCCATGTGCCTCCCTGCTCAGCCCACCTCTGCCCAGAAGCGATGTGAGGGGGCAGGGACAGGCTTCAGCAGGAAGAGCACATGGTGTGCAGCTGTTATGCCCCTGAAGAGGCAAGAAGCGGGTCAACCTGGCTAAGATGCCCTTCTAGGACCCTGGGTTTAAATCCAGACCCTCTTGCTCTCGGCATCCTGCACCACCCCACAGCACCTGTGACAACTGGAGTGCGTGCCTTTGTGTGTGTATACACATGCTTGCCTGTATGAAACATCCCACCTGTAACAACTGGGGGGGAGGTGTGTGTGTGTGTGTGTGCCCCACAGCATCTGTAACAACTGTGGGCGTGTGTGAGTGCACACCGCCTCAAAGCAATGACAACTAGCACTGTGTGTGTATCTGTGTGTGTGTGTCTGTCTAATGCCTGCACCAGATTAGGCCCATGACTGCCTTCTTCCCTCCAGTGTCAGGCACTCAATAAATATTTATTGAATAAATAAGCAGAAAAAAGAAACACTTTACCACAGGCTACTAGAACAGGATGCGACCCTGTCGTAGGCTGGGCAGCTCTGGGACTGTCTCAGCGACAGGACATGCAGGGAATAAGCAACACGTACTTACAGGGCTCTCTGTCCTTCCCTGCCTCAGACCTCACCGCGGCTCTGACTAGATAGTACAACTGGAAAAACACGCTCCTACCCTGTACACACTGAAAAAAAGACAGAACCAAAGACAAAAGTTTCCAGGCTCCCAAGTAACAAATGCTGAAATCTACCTGGAAATCCATTTAGTTCTTTTTCTGGGGCCAGAGCAATGGTATAGCGGGTAGGGCGCTTACCCTGCATGTGGCAGACTGGGGTTCGATTCCTGGCACCCCATAAGGTCCTGTAAGTTCCACAAGCTGGAGCGATAGCACAGCGGTAGGGCATTTGCCTTGCACGCAGCCAACATGGCCGACCCGAGTTCGATTCCTCCGCCCCTCTCGGAGAGCCCGGCAAGCTACTGAGAGTATCTCGCCCGCACGGCAGAGCCTGGCAAGCTCCCCGTGACGTATTCGATATGCCAAACACAGTAACAACAAAGTCTCCAATGGAGACGTTACTGGGCCCGCTTGAGCAAATCGATGATCAACGGGAGGGCCTTTACCTTTTACCTTAAGTTCCACAAGCAGTGTCCCTGAGCACAGAGCCAAGAATGATAGCCAAAGGGAAAAAAAAGAAAAGAATTGCTCTCCTTCCCCTTCCTCTTTTATTTTCTGGGGCTCCAGGGTTAGTGCTGCTGCGGATCACCAGGGTTACACGCGGCAGTGCCCGGAAGGCCGAGTATTGCCCGGAAGGCCATATGTTGCCGAGGATCAAACCCAGGCATGTGTGCCAGCCCTCAGCATCTCCCCGACCCTGTGAAAACCTCCTTCCCTTTCTTGTACACATTCCCACCGATTCCAGTTCCCAGTTCATTCAGCTGCCACGCCATGACTGCCAAGCCCCTCCCGAACTGGAATTCTGACCAGCCAGTTCTGACCCGAATCCACGTTCATTACTGGCAGGGAACGGCACTGGCTCCCCGGTCACCTTCCTTACCACCCAGGAGCAAAAGCCAAAAATCTGCCACTCAGTTACTGCTACCTCACCTCGTTCCCAACTGGGCTGGAGGTGCTGGACAAAAACACCATCAGCATGAGCAATATTGGTGGAAGAAATGTGTGAGGGTGGGAGAGAAACTCGATGGTGGCAGAAGGTTTCTGTCCAGGCACAAAGTCGTGTTCGCGAGACGTGTAGTGACTTCTCCCACTGGGGACTCTGTTCTCCACCAGAGACGGGCAATCAACAGAACCCCCCCCCCTTAGCTGTCCGGGCCGGGGACGCAGCAGCCGGGCTCGCTCCAGGCCCCCGTGTCCCTCACATCCTTGACTCCCTCATCAAGTGCTCGTAGCTGGAGAGAAACACATCGCAGGCGATCACCCAGAAAAAGTGGCACGAAGGGTCAGGGAAACGCTTCTCTTGCCCACCTGAGCTTGCAGTGTGGAGAATGGGGAGGCAGGGGTGTTCCCCCACCCTCCCGGCCCGGCGCACCCACCATCTTAGAGGACCACCTTAGGGAGCCTCCCAGTGCATCTTCACCTGCCTTTCCTTGCACCCCGGAAAAGGCCTGCAGTCCTTCCCAGAGGGGATAGAGCAGTCTGCCCTGGAGGAAAGATCCCTGCAGAGAGCGGAGAGGATAGAGAAGGGTGCACCGCGAGATGGGGGAGGTAGGAGAGGGTAACAGGGGTCAACTGCATCAAAAACAGGAGTCACAAGGCAGCCAGAGTGGGGAGAGCAGGCAGGGAGATGCAGGGGGCAAAGCCAAAGACACAGGAAGGGCCGGCAGTGACCCCCACGACTCTCAGAGGCGGCAGGTGAGGGCAGCGGAGAGGGCTGGAAGGCTCCTGCAGGCGTGGGGGCAGGAGATGGGATTGCAGGGGGCAGGTGGGGAGAGGTCCAGGCTGCAGCTGCAGGTGGAAATCAGAGAGGACCAGAGGGGCTGAGAAATAGGGTGTCTAGGGAAGGGGCCAGAGAGAGGTTGTGGGGGGGTGTG
This sequence comes from Sorex fumeus, assembly GCF_029834395.1. Taxonomy (NCBI): domain Eukaryota; kingdom Metazoa; phylum Chordata; class Mammalia; order Eulipotyphla; family Soricidae; genus Sorex; species Sorex fumeus. The sequence goes on from NW_026606120.1 coordinate 62,285,550, forward strand.
CCAGTGCCTCTCAAGAATGGACACTGGCTCCCCCAGCCTGGGGGTGATAGTGCTCCATGCCCACCCAGGGCTGCCTCCACCCAAACCCCACTCGGACACTGCCCCCAGCCTGCAAGACCTGGCACGGGGGAAGCTGCCAGCCACGTAACCCCCTAGCCCTGCCGTGTCATAGATGAGGAAACTCAGATCCCATCAACGCTGGACATGCTGACATCCATCCACCAGAGCCACATTAAGAACCTGGTAATTCAATGATTCAATTAAAAGGGCCCAATTTTAAAAAAGGCTTAATATTTAATGCGACACAATTTGGGGGTGATTAATAGTTACAATTAAAGGCTGAACTATTGAGAGGAGAGAGGCAGGGCTGAGTGGAAACACATCTCCACCTCAGCGGGTCAGGCAGAAGCTGTGCTCTTACACCAGGGTGCTGCTCCCACCCCTGCCACCTGCCCGCCGTGGGCACCTGTCCACATAGTCTGAGCTCCATGGAGGGGACTGTGGACAGGCTGAGCAGGGGCACCTGCAGGAGACCCCACTGGAGGCCGAGCTCCTGGCTTCCCCAGCAAGCCTGAGCGAGCCTGTGCAGAGAGAGGCAGTGAGGTCCACTCTGACCGGGGACCCCATTCACACTCCACCATGCTGGACCTTCTTTGATGGACAGAGAAAGCACACATGGGCACTCAAACCTGGGCATGGTGCCCCCAACCCCCATGGTAAAGGATGTGTGGGAGGTTCCAGACCTGTGGTCCGAAGGAGCAAACAGATAAGCCCAAACAGATAAGCAGGAAGAGCTGGCATGAGGAGTAAGAACCCTCGGGAACAGAACCAGTGGGCCACGTGAAGACTTTGAGGGGTTAAATGAACGAGCAGATGTCCCAGATTTCAAACACCAGGCAGGAGAGCCCGGATGTGGCAGGGAAACTTATTTAAGAGCCACGCCAATTAATCAGGATCACTGGTGTGAGCCGGGCGCTGTTCCTGCCTCGGGACGGTGTCTGCTGTTCAAAGCACAGTCTGGCAACTCCGGGATAATCAGACGATGGTGGTCCCAGAATGTCCAATGAGCGACGAACGTGCAGACGCTGTTATTCGTGCTCAGTGGCAGTGCAGGACCTCAGGACGCCCTCCCTCCCTCCCTATTCTGCACTGTGACACACACATGACCTGAACCACCACACGTGCTCTCCTTTGAGAAGCCCCGTCAGCTGGCATCTCCTCCCCCTCTCTACACCTTAGAGAGACAAATGCGCTGCCACGAGGTCCTGACATTGGAAGATGGGCTGAGAACAGGCAGCCGGGCAGCTGCCCGCTGGGCCCACGCTTGTCGTGGTGTGGTGTCCACAGTTGTGCAGGTACCAGCTGACGGTCACACCCCCAGATGCCAGGAGCGGCTGCTCTCCATGGGCGGCCCAGCCATTTTTCCTTTTGCTTAGCTGTGTGTGTGTGTGTGTGTGTGTGTGTGTGTGTGTGTGTGTGTGTGTGATGACGGTTCAAGGTTTGGTGATTAACAGACATCCCCAATAGGTTAACAGGTTTGTGGGCTTGTTTTTTAGGGTCCACAGCGCCCCTCGATGCCCCTAGTCTGGAAGCTGAATCTATGAGGGGAGCTACCAATGCTAAGTTCTCAGATACCAGAGGACACAAGACCCCGAAGTAGGGGCAAGACACTTGCCTCTCCCCCAGCCAGTGAGGGGCCTGGTGAATTCACACTGAAATGCAGGTGTAGGCTAATCAGAATCACCCCTGGAATGCGGGTGTTCCTGGGTGGAGCTTGATGGCCCACAGATGCCAACAGCATGAAGCTCAGACCCAGAAGCCCCAAGCATGCCACCCCTAAAGCTCACCTCCTGGGCTGGCCCCTCAGACCCCACTGGGCAGACCTGCCAAAACACGGGGGCTGAGGGGTATGTGGGCTCTCCTTAGGCAGGGGCAAACTGAAGCAATGGGGCCAGGGAAGGGGGATGACCTGGAAACCAGGTGGAGATGGGACATAAGGAGACGGGACCAGCGAGCCCCACCTAATACAGTGGGGGGGAAACGTGAGATTAGAAGTCTTTGAGTGGAGGGTCATACCCAGCGATGCACAGGGGTTACTCCTGGCTCATGCACTCAGGAATTACTCCTAACAGTGCTCAGGGGACCGTATAGGATGCTGGGAACCAAACCCGGGTCGGCCGCATGCAAGGCAAACGCCCTACCTGCTGTGCTATCATTCCAGCCCCAAGACTCCGCTTTCTTCCACGCCCCTTTCATGCCCCTTCTATCTGTACCAACCCTCTGATCTAAATGTGTATACCTTAGCTATATAGACAGATCATTTGATCTCTTCATTTCTGGGTCACACCCAGTGGTGCTCAGGGTTTACTCCTGGCTCTGCTCTTAAGAATTACTCCTGGCAGGCTCTGGGGACCATGTGGAATGCCGGGTATCAAACCCAGGCCGGTTGCGTGCAAGGCAGCGTGCAAGCCTTACCCACTGTACTATCGCTCTGGCCCCACATAAAATTTTCAATGCATTAAGTACAGAGTTGTTTCCCTGCAGTATACAAAAGGCCAAATGAGGACTCATCAAGGAGGCAAGCTCTTCCTTCAATCACTAGAAGCTCGGGAGAGATGGAAGCAGATACCCTGGGAGGCTTGAAAAGAAGCTGAACTTCAGCCTGTGGGGAGCACAGTGCAGAAGAGAGTTCCTGGGGCTGGCTGGAGAGGCAGCCTCGACAATTTAATCCAACAGATTGCTCAGGAAGGACCCCTAACATCCATGTATCCCCATTAGAAGGGTGGTACCTTCCTCCCCAGGCCTCCATACACCTCAGAACCCCGCCCCCCCACAAGGAGGAAGGTGGGACTTTCTGCTGACCAGCAAGAGGGCAGCAGCTGGGGCCCCTGCCACATTTTCTCTTCTAACAGGCTAATTTTTCCTCCTGCAGGATCCCCAAGCATACTCTCAGCTTTACTCGGGCCCCTGATATGTAAGCTGCCATCGAAGCTTCTCTGAAGTCAGAAATGAAAAAAGCACAGAGGCCCCTCACTCTGGAGGTGCTGGGGCAGTGCTGGTTTGGGGGTTCATGAGCTCCAGGCCCATCGTCTGATGGAAAAAGAGCTTCCTCTCCACCTCCTCTGCACACACCTGGCAGCCAGGTCATACTTAACTAGACTCTCCTCTCCCTCCTTGGCAGAAGAGTGAAGCCCTCTCCTGAAGCAAGGGTTCTGGGGGGTCCAGAGCTGTTCTCGAGGAGGTTTGCAGCCAGTGCAGATGGGAAAGGTAGAGAAATGAGAACAGTGGGGTTTGCCCCGGGCTGAAGGCTGCCTGCCCCCATATCTGTGCTGCCTGTAGGACAAAAAGCACTCGGCAACGACGTCGCAAATGAAAGAAAGAAACGAGAATGGGCAAGAGATCAAAAACACGTCCGCCACTCAGAGACTTTCAGTGCTAAAACTTTGTCATTGGAGAAAAGTCACAAAACGTGCCCTGGGCATCGCGTGAGTGCGAGCCAGGTACCAGGGGCCACCTGGATGCACACAAAGGCAGCAGCAGCCCGCCATCCCTGCGGAGCTGGAAGGAGAAGATAAACAGGTAACAAGCTGAACCTTTATCTTAAAAGAGCAATGCAGAATTTAAATAACAATGGCACGGCTTTCACAAGGCTGGATGTAATTGGCAAATGTATTATATGAAGGAAAAAAAAAGTCACTGTCTTCAATTATATCCTTTCTAGGACAAAACCGGTATGAAGCTAGGAAAAATGATCAAAACCCCACTAAAAAAAAAAATCACACCTCTGCACACCCACTTGAAAACACCTTATCTGCCGCCATTTTTGTTTCAAGATGACAACCTGAAAATATCAATTCAACTGGGGGTCCATCTGAAAGCCCCTTATGCATCACACACTCGCACAAACAATCCAAGGCTTCACGAATCATCAGGGAACAGGCGGGCAGCGTAAAGCATTTAAAAGTCAGGGTACAAACAGACACCTCCCTCTTCAATATGCATGTTTTAGTGGTTCAAATGACAAATTTCAGAGAAATGTAAATTTTCGGGGAAAAACAATCGAGGTACAAAATCTGCAACACCAAAAGCTGGGGATCACACACAGACCACCATTCCCTGGTAGAAATGTAAATGAACCCAACCTCCCCATGGGGCAGTCTGGCAATAAGCAGCAGATTGTAAAGGGTATGATTATCTCCTTATTGTAAATTCCTGGGAGTGGAATTGCTGGATCAAAAGTACAGGATGAGCAGGAGGGAAATGCATTCACAAGGGCAGCGCTGACAGCACTGGTTACCCGACTAAATAATGATAATGACACTGAAAACCACCTAAATGTTCTTAACTGAGCACGGGCGTCCATCACAGCCCAGGGCACTCGCCCAGAGAGACAATGTGCCATTGGACTAGAGCAGATCCAGGATACGGACAAGCGAGGAAGACTCTGGACGCTGGCATGGTCCAGAGAAGCTATCTGGGCCCTCCTGCGCCCCCCTCCCACAACCATGGCCATCGAACTCCTGTGAGCTGACAGACTTCTGCAAAGCTGCACTCAGAATCTCTTACAGTTAATCTCAGGGAGATGAAGTTATAAGGGAGAGTTTCTGGGTCTTTGTTTACTTCCGTATTTTTCTTGTTGTACGCCTTTAGTTTTCAATAAAATCATGACATGGTTAAAAATGAACTTTTTTTCCTGTATTTAAGAGCTTTTCCAATGCCACTGCAAGGTACTGCACTGACCCCTGCAGCTCATTCCCAATTCTAGTTCTGGAGTATTGCGGGATACCTCTTTGCGACCTCATCACGGCCTTGGACTCTACAGAAAGGCCGCATGGGATTGAGCTGGAGGATCCTTCAACCCTGTGGCCCCGGGAAGAGACGCCTGCAGGAGACAGCCACGATTCTTCAACCCCCCACAAGTGCTTTCTAAACCTTGCCATCTTTCTCAGGGTCAGGTTCTGCTAGAATGACATTTACCCTGCCCTGGGAAGGAAAGGGGACCCAGCTATTGAGCAGAAATTGGACCTAAGTAAATTGGAACTGTGGGGCATCAGTTCCCAGGCACGCCCTCGAAGGCATCCCAGAGGGACCACCGGGGTCCAGTCTTGCCTCCTCACACTCAAACACCAACACGGGGCTGTAGGACTCGAAGGCAGAGCAGAAGCTGCCTGATTGAGGAGGCAGAGCCAGCAGCAAAGCCTGAGCACCTCCATCCATATAGCAGGTGCAGCCTTAGAAATCAACGTGGCAGCCTCCACCGTGGAACACAGCAGAGGAAACCCGGGCCCAGTGGACTGTGGACGCTCCACACCAGGCGATGAAGGTCCCCAAGCACATGGACTTCAGGAAGCCAGGGAGCAGCTCCATCTCCCAATTTCCAGAGTAATAAAAAGGTTTCCAAAGGCTCCTCTGAAGATGGCAGGGCCCAAACTGGGGTGGAGGGATCTACAAGTCCAAGCCCCACCCTGTGACAGGCACTGAGCTCTCTTAGCAAGCCCCAACACACACAGAGCTCGGGGAAACTAAGAGACCGATTCGGGGTCCAGCGTCCTGGAGTGGAAGAACATAAGACGGTCGCCTGGCTTTGCTCTTCATACTGCACGACACTGACCTCCCAAGAGTGGGGGCTACGGCAATTTTTCCCCACTACTCCAGGATTTGGGTTTGAAGAGATTTCACAGAAGAGGACTATGACAAACGGCTCTCCGTGTCTCTGTAAAGACGGGCCCTGAGAACAACGTGGGTAGTTCAGGGTTCACAGTGCCCCCAAAGGATCTGTGAGCAGGACTGGCCCTCGACACAAGCAGCTGGAACATCACAATGATTGCCCCTGCAGGAGATGTATATAATAAAAATTGAATGCTACAGCATGAACTTCATACATACTTGTCCTCTTGGTTTATTCATCAGAAATAATTATCTGTGCTTGCTTTCACAAGAGCACATATTTTATAGGGTACATTAAAATTTAATGGATTTTTAATAATATTGTAACTACCGCAAGAGAAAAACTGGAAGGAGCCAAAGCACAGGTCTTGGCTGCACTGCGGTGGATTGGCTCTGAGGTTCTGAACGGACAGATGAGTTTGGTGTGGCGGAGCTGGTGGGAGAGGGTGAGTCGCTCAAAGGAAAGGGGTTCAAGTGACCTCCTGGCTGGGCTACCCATGCTGAGGACAGTCAAGAATGAAAATATTCCAAATTGACAGACTATACCATAATCCTTTGCCTGAATGGATTCAACTCTGGGGAACACTGAAGGAAGCTGGCTAATGTTCTTCTTACAGGAAGGTCTAGAAAGTCCATGATAGGTCCCACAGCCAAAAGAATACAACAACCCTTGGGGTCAGAATAAAAGTAACAGAGACAGTAGCATTTGCTTTGCACATGGTCTGCCCGGGTTCGATCCCTGGGACTCCCTACAGTCCCCTGAATCCAACAGGCATGATCCCTGAATATAGAGCCAGGACTAAGCCCTGAGCATCCCTGGAGGTAACCCCCAAACACACAAACATGAAACAATTCTTCAGGTGGGACCTCGTTAAAAATGCAATTCAGCCCTACTTTATAGACAGGGCGCCAAGGCCTAGAGAGAGCCAGCGCTGTGCCATCACAAACAGAACTAGCAGGGAGGTCTCTGAATTTCTGTCTCCACTTTGTTGTATGGCCCAGGCCTCAAGAAAGCGCTTAAGGCTGGCTCAGGTGGGAAGGGGTGCATGTTGGGGTCTCTGGGCACCTGCAGGATCTCAGGCTGCTCGTGCCCAGCCATTCTGAGGACTGTTATTTTTTTCAAGGTTTTAATTTCTTTATTCATTCCAAAAGACAATTCCAACTTTTCAGAGCGCTTTTTCTACCACTTCTGGACTGAAACTCAGTGCATACAGAACTGCTGTATTGAGTGGTTCCTGTCCCAAGAACCAAGTCCTCCCCCTCCTCGCTCCCTCATGGAAAGCTCCTACACAAGGGGCCTCTGGGTGTCACCGGCCCAGACCCCGGCATCTATTTCTGGCCAAGGAGAGCAGCATGTGGTGTCCTGCCACCAATGGCACCGCCACCACCGGGCTGACTCACGCCTGCGTAAGTCCACTGCCAAAAATAACACCTTGCCAAAACTGCGTTTCCTAATCTTTGACAAAGTAATATCCAAATTAAAAGGGGAGGCTTAAATGTCAAGGGAGGCTGGAGCTCTCCCCTGCGCTCGTTTACAGAATGCACGGCCTCCCGGACAGCAGATTTTTCCATGACATCAACGTTGGCCACAGGCAGGATGAATGCTGACAGTGACAACTGGGCATTTAGGAGCACAGCGCAGGGACGCGCAGACGCTGGTCTAAGGTCCCCTTCTGTCCCTGGGCAGCTCTGTACTCCCTAGCATGCACCTGAGCCTCATTTTCCTTGTCAGAGGCCATGGACCGCAGAATGAGGACCACGCAGGGATCTGTTAAGAATTCTATACTTAGAGATTCAGAGAACCAATCAGCATTGTGCCTAGGGCACAGCCAAGACCCAATTAATGAGAGCTATTATTAAAATGCTGGGTATTTGCTATCACTAAATGGGGGCTGAACGGGTTGATTTCCTTCCGATTCTCACATCGAGAGCAACTGTAGTACAAATGTCTACTATCAAACAACATTAAATATTAAACCTCGGCTGTCACATGTAAGCCCCAAATACTGAATTTTGCAACATGAATTGCCCAACCGCCCTCCAAACGCCCTTTGACTGACTTGTGAGTTTTACTGCGATATCAGGATTTGGTTGCCCCATCCTGCTGAAAGCAGAAGCCAATGCCTTACTAAACAGAAAAGGTGGAGGAGGAGGAGGAGGAGGAGGAGGAGGAGGAGGAGGAGGAGGAGGAGGAGGAAGAGGAGGAGGAGGAAGAGAGGGAGGAGGAGGAGGAGGAGGAGGAGGAGGAAGAGAAGGAGGAAGAGAAGGAGGAGAAGGAGGAGGAGGAGGAAGAGAAGGAGGAAGAGAAGGAGGAAGAGAAGGAGGAGGAGGAGGAAGAGAAGGAGGAAGAGAAGGAGGAGGGGGAGGAGGAGGGGGGAGGAGGAGGAGGAACAGAGGAAGAATGGGCGAGGGGGAGACAAGGCAGGCTGACATAAGCCTAGCGGGTCCGAACGTCAGGCTTTGTCTCTTAGCGCTATGGTCGGAGAGGCTTTCCCCTTGCCCATCACTGTCCTGTGCATGCACCTGGTACCCCACACATCCCAACTGTACTCCCTGTACTGACAAGTCCACTGTAACTGCCTGCAGCTGGAACCATAAGGCGCCCGTGACCTCTGGGTGTCAGCGGGCATCCACGGAGGGGGAGCAGGACTGCCACTGAGGGGGCCATTAAGGGAAGACATTAAAAGCGTTGATGTGGCGGAAGCACATTAACCTGTAGAGGAAGCCAGGCTAGAGCTCCACCGACATCATAAAAAGTAAAGAGGCCTCAGTAATGGAACCAATATTATAGCCATTGATATAAATTATACCTCCGAACAGGGAGGGGGGGCGGTGGGAAGTAAAAATGGAACAAGTTCAAACTTCTTTTATTGTAATAGTCTCCAGTTGAGCATAATCACCAAAGCTATAGCACGAGCCGATTGCCAAAACTAGACAAACATCTGTGAGACGGATTCGTCTCTGAGGGGAGGCCAACAGCTTGTTATCATTAAAGCGTAGACGCTCGCTCGGCGACTGAGCTGCGGGCCGCCTTGTTACTGCGTTGGCGGAGGCAACAGTGCCAGATGTTGGCAACTGTCTTCAGATAGATGACAGGCACCTGCTGGTGAGGAAATTAAGCTCCTCGGCCTCCGTGGCTTAAGGGGAGATGGAGAGATCAGGACACCCCATGCGGAAGCACCAACCCAAAAAGACCCAATGGTCACTTGTCCAGAGGGTCCTCTCCGGGTCGGGCCACCTCGCTTCTTGGTACCAGAGGCCCAGGGAGGGTCCACAAGGTGCTATGGTGGGTGGGGGTGAGGTGATGGGAGCCGGGGGGGAGGCGTCTTGCTCAGGCAGGACCCAGCTTTCTGCAGTCCACTCCCTCAGCGGGTTGCTCTTGGTAACGGCCTCCCAGACTCTTCGAGAGATCCTAAATTTGAAACATGGCTACGGACATTAATCATCATTAAAAGGCAAACAGGCAATTTTCAAACCATGTCATGCTGACTCAGATGCAGACAAAGGCCCTGGAAGGGAGGAGAGGGAGGACATGAGAGATAAATACCGCCATGCCACCATGGACAAATAAAAATATGAGAGTCCATAACTCATTTCTCAGAGTGACCCGGACAGCACCCACGAGTGATGTGACCAGCACAATTCTCTCCAAAGTCAGAGAGGCCTAACAGGTGCCCCCGGGGAGGGGGTGGCCCAACAAAGACCTGGTAAAACACAGCCACAGGGGACAGAGAGACAGCACAGCGAGTAGGGTGCGAGCTGGGGTTGACTTCCGACACTCTTTGATCCCACAAGCCCCTCCAGGAGTGATCCCTGAGTGCAGAACCACGAGGAAGCCTGGAGCACTACTGGGTGTGGCCCAAGAAACCAACCAATCAAACAACAACAAAAAAGTGACCAGAGATCTTCAAAATCTGGGAGGTGTCTGAGGGGTCCTCAGGCTGACAGCAGAGGGCTGAGCCAGGCTGGGCTTGGCAGGAGGAAGGAGCTGCCGGACTGTGTGAGCTGAAGCCAGGTCACAGCTAGGAGGGTTAGAAAGGTTTCTCCTGGTCTGGGGGCTGCGCTCTCAACTCTTGGTGATGCTCCTTCTTGGAGTACGTAAGTCGAACCAGGACACCACACACTGGACTTGTTCTTCCTACAGTGGCTGAGACAAGACCACGGGGTTCTGATAAAGGTCCGCAGAGACAGGCTGCAGGGCAGGAGAGGGCAAAAGCCATCCACATGGCCAGGATCCACCCAGGTATCCTCAGAGAAGTGACCAAAGTCACAATGGCATACTCTTTGGGGGTCTCGAGAGCAGTGCTTGGGGCCACACCCAGCGATGCTCAGAGGCAATTCCTGGCTCTGTAGTCAGGAGTCTGTGGGGACCCTGGGTAATGCTGGGGACTGAGCCTGTTATAAGTCAAAGAAATTAAATACTGCGGGCTGGAGAGATAATACAGCAGGTAAGGCATTGCCTTTCATACAGCCATTCTAGATTTGATCCCCTGCACTTCACATAGTCCCCAGAGCACTGCCATCACTGAGCCCTGAGCATCACTAGGTGATGCTCAAAAACAAACAAACAAAAAACCAACAACAACAAAAAGAAATTACTTAGTCCAGAGAGCCAAGAAAGCGTTTAGACCTGCTAAATTCTAAACTCTCTAAATCTTCTAGGAATCCAATGTGGGCATCCTCTAATATTTAGCCACAAAATGAAACGAAACATGTCTCTTTAGCCTGTAATTAGGGTTGTTTCATGTCCTTAACCAGTAAGAACTTCTTTGCTCTGCTAAAAAAAGAAAAAAACAACTTCAAAGTTCCTAGGACAGAAATGACAAATTTTCAGAAAAACACTTACTAGAGAATACAGAAATCAAGGCATCAATTTAATTTCACACTCTACCTGCCTTGGACTAATTTGTGTAAATTACATTTCATACTAAGAACCTCAGCCCACGTGACCACAATGAAGAAATAAGCAGCTTGCATTAAATTGAGTTTTTCAGGTATAAATATATAGCTCTTTTTAGCGTGTGGATGTTTAGCTGAAATTTCAATGCCGATTTTACATAAAAATTTCTAAGTGTTAATTTTCACATTTTCATCGACACGTCAATGTTATTTGGTTTTTACAAACCTAAGGAGTGCAAATTAATCCGCATGGAACCTTCCCCCGCACTTCTTTAAGGAAAACTATTCTAACCAAAATCTCAGTCCTGGGCCTGAGCAGGGAGAGGAAAGGGTTCAATGTGGGGTCCTGTTGCCAAGTCCCCACATGGGTCTTACACTTCCAGGAACAAGATTCAACAAGGCGTGCCCATTCTGGGATGGAATCCTCAAGCAGTGGGCACTACCATATTACCATACAGAGCTCCTGACCTGCCCCCCACCCAGGGAGAACCCAGAACCACTCCTCCTCTGCACACCAGAAGGTTCCTTACTTGTCTACTCTCTCTAGTCTGCTTCTTCATTGCAGTGACTGGTTGTTCTGTTTTGTTTTGCAGGAGGGAATGGAGGGGAAGGGCTGGGGTCACGTCCAGTGATGCTCAGACCTGCCTTACTCCTGGCTTTGAGCTCAGGGATCACTTCTGGCTGGGACTGAGGGACCAAAGGAGGCACTGCAGATGGAACCAGGGTTGGCCATGTACAAGGCAAGTGCCTGGTCCCTGGTACTATCACTCGGGGCCCCTGCAGTGACACTCTGGAAGGGTTTTTTACTCCAAGGATATCTAGGTGCTTCCTACCCAGTCCCCAGACCACATAGCATCCCTTGCTGATGTGGATCTACATTGGAAGAACAGCAAACCAACGTGGTGTGCATTCAACTCGGCCTGTGACTAACTCCAAAGAAATCCAGTTCCACAGAACTAACTGCTCCTGTCCCAAAGCAAGTTGGGAACTAGGAGTGTGCAGAGCAGAAGACGGTAATTCAGGGCTCAAGATGGGTCTGTACAGGACCACCGCCATGCTCGCCCATTTACACAGATGGTGTGGCTGTTGGGGGCCCACAGCATAGCACTGAGGAATCGGGACAGAGTCTCTCAGCCTCAACTATGTGCTCCCTTGTCCCTCAGAGTCCTCCTGCCAGCCCCACCCCCTACATGAACGTGGTGCCAGAAATGAGAATCTGAGTCAGAAAGTGTGACTCTATGATCCCGAGAGACTGGGAGGGGACAACACATGCGAACACAAGCTATTTCTGCTGCCCACTACCCTCCTGTTTTTCTTTTTAGGTTGTTCAGAATTGGTGCATTTGATCTGGAACGAACACTTGTTACTAACTTGAACTCCCACGAGTTACAGGCTCTGAGTTTTGCAGAAAACTACAAATTTCAGCCACCAATCAGGCTTAGGGGCCTCGAGTGTGTCAGCTGGCAGCCAACCCAGCCACTAGCTGGACCACGGTTCTCCAAGGGTCTCCAGCACCAAGAAGATAGTACCCACAATCCCACACCAACACACTTGGCTTGCAGCTTTTGGTGGAGCTGGGGCAAGAGGAGAGTCCCAAACTCGAGGATAGAACCATCTTGACAGTTGTGAGGCTCAGATTCAGCAGGGCAGGTCTGAGCGAGGTGACGGTACCCCCCATGGACCCCGCCTCACTCTCCAGCAACTGGCGTCACACTCACTCTCTCGGGGTCTACAAAGCTGACATTCCCTGTGGATGCTTTCGCTGTGGGCACAGTCCAGGCTAGTGAAACCCTGGGGGGGCGGGGGGGGGGGTTAACTGTGTGGCCAGTCCAACACAGGCCAGAGATGGGCTTCCACCTGGCCTCCATGCCAACTCTGATGGAACCCAGGGGAGATGTCTGCCAAGCACCTCTTCCGGATGAACACTTGGTTTGGTGCTTGGGCCAATGAAGACACACCTGGCTTTCACAGACCACTGTTGGGGTGTATTCAAACTGGCAGATGAGGAACCTGGGAGGCACAGGCCAGGGACTCAGCACCTAGTGCAGATGATGGGTGCACTCCTGTGGGCCTCTCACTACGACCTCATCCTCTTCACAGGTGTCGCTGAGACTAGACTGAGTGTCATGCCTCATGGATCTCGGAGACTCAGATATGGTTCCTAATACCCAGCCGACCTTCAAGAACAGGGCTATGAAATGGAAAGATAGTTGGGCATCACTACACACATACCTGGCCCCTGGGTCCCCAGCACTGGAGCTCCAGAATGCACCACCCAAGCATCAGGAAACTCCCACTTCACCTGAAAACCTCCCTGAACATGGACCTCAGGGGCAGAACAAGCACCTAGGAGGGGCAAGAGGCATCAGCCTCACACAGCATCCAAAAAGGCAACTCCAACTGGAAACGCTCCTCAAGGAGTCCATTAAAATATCCAAACATGAGTCGGCTGGGCAGGAATGTCCCAGAAAGATGGACAGAAATTCCCAGTCCGTGTCAGCACACGTTTCTACCCAAACAAGCCTTTTAAACCTGCAAGAGAATTACAGAAGCCCCTTCCTATGGGAGGGGAAATGACTTAGGGCAGCAGTCTTGTGCCATATGCTCCCTTAATCTCAGTCACAGTGTGAGAACCGCTGGTTGCATTGCGGGGTGGGGTGGGGGTGGGGGCGGGGGCAGGGGCTGGAGGTGGGGTGTTACCCCACTTTTGGGTTTTCTGAGGAGGCTTTGCTGGGGTGCTCCAGTTAGCTCTCTAAGGCAGTCTTCAAGGGACGATCTTTCAACGCACTGTCTTTCTTTTTTTTGCTTCAAGTGATCTCATTGCAAACAAATCCATATATATATATGCTTTTCTGCACGGAGGGCCTCCGCGTGCTTGGGGACGCCACCGTGAAGAGGGTGGTTTTCAATAGAAACTTGGCATTTATCATTGTGAGAGCATTATCTTCTCAACAGAAGCTGGCAGTTTGTTCCAGTCCTCCCTTGAGAGAATCCAGGAAGATCACATTTGCTTCCCTTGAATGCTGTTTCTCCTACTACAACATTTCTTTGCCTGGAAAGAAAATATTGTGACTCCTTGCCATATTCACTTCATTAGCATAAGAGGGGGGAAAAAAGCCAAATCCTCTCGCACTCCTCTCCCCCCTACTCCCCTCAGGAGCTCCAGCTGGGTTAAATCTAGCAGGATCTTCCTTGCAGGACTTCAGTGCTGGGAGTTTTGTTAGAGAGCTGATGGCCACAGAGGGATTTGGGGGGACGGGCGGGGGTGGGGGATGCGCAGGCTGGGAGGGGCTAAGAAACCAGCCCCTTAAACTAGGAGAGCCATCCTTTTGGCACATAGGAAATAAACCAGGTAGATAAAGTTGGGCAGTGTGTGTGTGTGTGTGTGTGTGTGTGTGTGTGTGTGTGTGTGTGTGTGGTGGCGGGGTGCTACAGGACGGGGGAAGGTGGTGGAAGTTAGCAGTTAGGAATTTCAAACTATAGGGGGCAGGGGGCGTTGAGAAGCCAAGGGGAAGAAAGAGGAAGTAAGAGAAAGAGACAGGTAGGCTAAACACTGAGTACCCGGATGGCAGACATGGATCGGGGGCAAGCCTGTCTCTTGAAATTCTTACCACCCCCTTTCGAAAGACGCCCTATTTCCACTCAAGACAGGAAAGGGGCTGAGATCACTGGCCCAGGTCCACAGGACAACAGCAGAAAGGGACCTCGATACTCACTGTCCAATCTGATCCCCAAGTCCAGAAATCATTCCATTTCCTCTCACACAATGTACTCTGGGGGCGAAGAACCGGGGCGGGGGCACCCCTCAGCTCCTCCGCGAGGGAAAACACAGGCCCGCGGATGCCTTCTCTCTGCCCACAGCCCCTTTTCCCGGCGTCAGAGCCTCGGCTTGGCTTCCTGCAGCTCCTCAGCCAGCCCAGCGCCGGCCCTGGGGGTGCACGCAGGAAAGAGCGAGACTCCTGGGAGCTCCGGCATACTGGCTTCTGCCAGCCACAGACCCCTCCCCAGACACCCCTCTTGGTGGATCTGCTGCCCTTGCCGGACCCGAGGCAGGACAGAGAGCAGAAGCTGCAGGACAGCGAGCAGAAGCGGCCCGGCCTCACCTCTGCCCTCCTCCTGTCCAACTCTAGGACAGAAAGGGTGTCTGCCCTCTCCCCGCCACCTGCTGAGGGAGTGGAGGGGGGAGGCTCAGAGCTCGGCTCCCCCATCTCCCTAACCCTGGCAGTGCCTCAGTCTGGGGTGCCTGGGGAATAATGGGTTCCACAGGAGGAGATACTCCAGATAACTAAACGCATTCTCAAATGCCCTGTACTTTCAGGGCAAAAGAAAAATCCTCCTTTCGCATTTTGAAACTTCTCCAGTGACCAGCCCAGCCCTGCCCTCGGGTACAGAGGGGCCATTCTTCCCAAGCTATTCACTAAGTGCCAGTGACGCCCGAGCGCCAGGACGGTCCCGGTGCTGTGCCACCAGCAAGGGAGCAGCTCCTGCCCCACCCTTCGGGAATGGGCAGTCCAAAGAAGCTGAGGGAATCTCACAGGGATCATACAGCCCAAGGGGTCTGGGTTCAATCCCCAACACCGCCAGTTCCCCATTGTACCCCTGAAGTGCTGGGGTGGCAATGGTGGCCATGAGTGCTGTTGGGGTGACCCAATGGCCCAGTCAGCACCACAGTATACCAGCAGGAGTGGCCCCAGGGCTCCTGAGCACTGCTCGGAAGCTCCCCTTCCCCAATAATAGAATCGTTTCTGGTTGGTTGGTTGGCTGGTTGCTTTTTTGGCCACCCAGTAGTGCTCAGGGGTTACCCTGGCTCTAAACTCAGGGGTCAAGCGGACTATATGAGGTGCCAGGGATTGAACCCCAGTCAGCCACGTGCCAGGCAAGCCTCCTCCGTGCTGTATTATCTCTCTAGCCCCAGAGTTTGATTTTTTTTCTTGATTCCTTCTCTAACATCCCTGAAGTGGATTCTCTGGGTTCTAGGGCCGCCTGCTTTAGGGCCCAATTTGTGATTCCGGATGGTCACTGAGTCTTCCTCGGGCTAGTCCCCTCCCATCCCAGCCTGCATCTCCAGCTGGAAGTCAGCAGGACCCTTATCTCCTGTGTTCTCAGATGCTCAGCACCCAGCATCCAAAGATAATCAAGAGCTAGTGTTGGAATGACTGAACAACGAGGGATGCATGAGGCGGGGTGCTTTCTGGGCCTAAGGAGAAAAAAGAGTTGCTTCCCGCTACAGCAAGGGCTGTTTTAGGATCGAAGGCCTTTTGCCATTCTGGTTTCTCTATTCTACTCTACACTGAGTTATTAACATTTTCCAACTCCTTAATATCTGCTATAAATTCAAAACCCAGGGGAAAAAACAAGCTTATTCAAATTCTATGCAAAGGAAAAGAACAGCCTAAACAAGAACATAAAAGGTCCTTGCATGAGGTTAATAAACTCAGAGGGGCTGGAGTGATAGCACAGCAGGTAGGGCATTTGCCTTGCACATGGCCAACCCAGTTTCAATTCCCAGCATCCCATATGGTCCCCTGAGCACCGCCAGGAGTAACTCCTGAGTGCATGAGCCAGGAGTAACCCCTGTGCATTGCCAGGTGTGACCCAAAAAGCAAATAAACAAATAAAATAACTCAGAAACAAAAAAAAATACTGAAAGATTTTTAATTTTATTACTTAATATATTTTGGCTTTTGAGTCACACAGTGCCTGGGGCTTACTCCTGGTAGTGCTCAGGGGATCATGGGGGTACCAGGGATTGAACCCATGTTGACTATATGCAAGGCAAGCACCCACTGGACTCTCACTTGGGCCTAAAAGATTTTTAAATAAACATCAGCTAAGCGATCCTAGGGCAGTTTCCAGAACCATCCCCCACCTCACCAATGCTTAATTATTCAAACACGCTGAAAGGGCCAGCCAGTCGGGTCCAGCAGGGTCAACTCCCTTCTGCCTACTTCCCTTTAAGGGTTTCCATCCAAGTCAGAGCAACTGGAAGTCAGCTCTACAATGAGAGGCCTCAAGAAGCCTCAGGGTCACCAGTCGAAACTGCGGTCATCCCATCCAAACAGACACAAGGGCCAAGCAAATGGCTCAAGGGGCTGAGCACACACTGTGCATGGGGCAGGCTCAGATTCCAGCCTTCACACTGCACGGTCCACCAAGCACTACCAGGAGTGAGCCCTGAGCACAGAGGGAACAGGCCTCAAGTACGCCAGGTCTGCCTCTCCTCTCCTCTCTCTCTCTCTCTCTCTCTCTCTCTCTCTCTCTCTCTCTCTTTCACACACACACACTCACACAAATATAACACAAAACAGAACTTTCTACTTTGTGCTACAAGTCTCAAAAATTGTGTTTCAGTCTGTGTTCTCCTGGGGTGGGTGAGGCAAGTCCACCCAGAAGGGAGGAGAGAGCTTGAAACCTATCGAGAGGCTTCAGCTGAACAGGGCCGCAGCAGGACACCCCCAGTGGCCAAACCCGGGTCTTCAAGGACAAGCACTGCAGCAGCAAATGTGCCTGCCACTTATGAGGCTCACTGGGGTCTGGCAGCATGCTAAGAACGACGCACACTGGCTCATGAGATCCTGGTAAGGATGCTGCGGGGTGAGCACCATCGCTGTTCTCATCCACAGATGAAAGAACTTGAGGCAGAATAACACTAAAGTCCCAGATGAGGTTTTGAAGAGCCAGGAAATGAATCTGTGCATGGACTGGACCTCTGACCGTAGGAGCACCGAGACAGAAGGCCAGGCCTGAGAGTTTGAGGTCTGAGCAAAGCCGAAGGTCCCCGGTGCTGCTGGAAACAGAGCCTCATGCTGGCAGCCCCGCCGGCAGTGGCCCTGGTACCACAAGTGATTACCTGCTGAGCCACACTCGAGGGTGTAAGAGCCACAACTGTAAGGCCCTGGAGCCCCATGAACCTCTAGCGGGCACAGCACCTGGCTGGGAAGGGTGTTGAGGGATTTATAAAAGGAAAAAAAAAAAAAAGATTACCAAGCATCATACTCAAACCGAGGATTGCCAAACTGTGGGCCAGGACTGACCCCGGACATGGCGTGGTTGAGACGCAGCCCCTACCTGATGCCCAAGTTGTCTCGGGGCCGCTGCTGTGTGGCATGGGGCAGAGGGGCGCGGCTCTGAGTGGCAACGCTGAACACAGCTATTACCTGCAGCTTCCCTGGAGGAGCGGTAGTGGTCTTCTGTGCCTCTGCCCAAATCTTCCTAATGGGCCAGGGACTCTCGGGACAACCCAGAATGTCCAGAGGCGGGCGGCGCATGCTGGCTGCAGTGATCCTGAAATGCCTCCAAGTCGCGCAGCTTTTCCAAAACAATTATGCAAATGTTGCATTCTGTGCCATAATGTTTGTTCTGATATAACATGTTTTAGATAAACAACCCCGAAGTCACAGTCAGCTTCTCAGGAGAGGTGCCACCTTCCTTGGCACTGCAAACCGCTTGGTCATGGCGGGACCCCAGGACCCCAAATCTGCCACCCCCCCACACAGAAGGAACAGCTCTGGACTTCCCATGGGAGCAAGTCGGGGCTGGCACTGCTGTGGGCCCACTGCCACCTGCCTGGGTGTCCTGAACCAGCTGCTCCCCCAGGCAGGGAGAGCTCAAAGCAAAGTGCCTGCCTTGCCAGTGCCTGGCTGGGAGCTCAGGACCTGGAGTCCTCCCCCACAGCAAGAGTAGTACCAAGCCTGGAAGAGCCACCACCTGGGTCCCCGATGCCACAGGGCAGCATGTTAGTTCTACCACCAAGGGTACAGACCCTACTCACAGTCACCAGTGACATGACTGGGGAGGGAGCAAGGCCCTGTGGAATAGCAAGTACCTGGCACATGTGAACTCCTGAGTGGCACCCCCAGGACATGCCCTCACTTCTCACCACCACCTGGAAGCCCTGGGCACTGCTGGGCACAGACTTGTCTTCAAAGGGGAGCAGGGCAGAGAATTAAATGTGTATCTACAGAGACAACTCTCCTACCACTGAGCTGTTGGCACAACTATTAGACAAAAGTCTGAAAGGTTTGGGCGAGTCAAGAGTCATCTCTGAATCTGAACGCAGACACTGAGTGGGACGGAGAGCCGGAAGCATGTCCTTCTTTTTGCCACTGAACACACATCTAGCGATCAGGGCAATGGGTAATGTCCTTCAAAGACAAAGATCGGGGCTGGGGAGAGAGGTCCAGGTGCCGAGTACATGCTTCTCTCCACACACAGGAGACCCAGAGTCGGTCGGTCCCCTGAGGATCCCGGGCAGTGACACCTAGCTCTGGCCACAAGCACTGCAGGGAGTGACCCAGAAACAAACACAAAGGCAGAAAATCAGAAATGCCCTGTCATCTCAGAGAATCAGCCGGCTCCCTGGGAAACCGCCCCAGCACGCTCACGATGTGTGGTTCAGGCTTCTCTAAGAAAGCAGGGTCAGAGCTCAGGAAGGGCCTCTGTATCCCCCCCACAGCCGAGCTCTCTCTCCTTCAGGGAGGAGCACCGCGGGAGTACGCATCACTCTCCAGACAGTGAGCAGGTCTAACAAACCCTCCCCCACCTCACCCCCAAAGCCCTCACGGACAACAAATCCCAGTCCACAAGTGTCACCTAAAACAGACTTCCTGCAAACAAACCCCTCGCTGGCTTTAAAAACCTAATTAAACTCTTGTTTTGGTCTTTAACAAGAAGTTCTATTTTCAGGACACTAAGCAGAATTTTTTTTTTGAAAGAAGTAGAAATAAAGGATCCCAAAGGAAGAGTCAAAATTAGAGCCCCAAAAAGTCCAACTTTCCACGTGCTGGAAGAGGGGGGCAGTGCAGGTCAATCTATGTGTCTGCCACGTCTTTACTTGAGATCATTTTCTTGATCTGTGTGTGTAGGTGTGTGTTTGCATGTGTGTGCATATGTGTACACGTGTGCACATGTGTGTGTGTGTTTGTTCAAGGTCCCAGGGCTCCAGACCACTGCTTACACCCCCGAGAAGACCCCTTTCATCTAGGTGGGAGGTCACTAATGAGGGTTTGTCCCTTTCACAGTTTTCAGACCAGTGTGTCAACTTTCCTTTCCCTCCTCCCTTTGATTCAGGGTAAGTGACCCACCATGTTTCTGCAAATCACAATCTCCTGGGAACCCCTTTTAATCCCAAGAAAACCGGCTCTGCTTCTACTTCTGCCCAGTCCTATGCTCCCCCAAAGCAGGAAACAGTCACTCACAATCACAGGTGCACTCACTCCCTTCTGTGCCCCCCCCCCCACACACACACCCGCACATCCCCCCTCAGCACCTGGGCCCTCCTCTGCTCGGATCCTTTCTGAGCACGGCTGGTCACATGATGTTGCCGTAAAGCTTGAGCGGGCTGCAGGTGGCTTGTGGTGGACCTGAGGCCAATCCAATTCTACTGTGCCAGCAACTCAACTCAAGGAAGACAACATGAAGCCGAGAAAAATGGAAACAGCGTATACAAATCCAATCTATCCGATCTCCTATTTATTTTATGCAAAGTTTTCCTGGTGCTTATTAATGCCAGCTTTCCCTCCACCATTTAATCTCTGCTTCCATTTCTTTCTCGGAGGCCTGTGATTATTCTAATTCAGCATTTGGATGACTTCATTTCCTCTCAAGTACACCCAGGTCAACTTGGATAGAAAAGAAAGAGGAGGAGAAGAAAAATAATCAGCTAAAAGCTATTAAATATCAACCGTGTGCCTCATGATTGGTTTTAAAGGCAGCAGCGAGGTTAGCAACAGCCAGAGACTCAACCCTTCTGCCTCTTCCTGCATATTAACATTTTTTTTCCTTCTCCGAGACTCTCACTCTTGGGGCTTCGAATGTAAATAAAGTACCAATTGGCAGCCCACTTTCAGCTAATTCACAAATACCAAGCCTGCGTATACAGAGCTATAAAAATTTAGAGGGTGGTAACTTGACAAATCTGGTCATTCTACAGAGTCTAATTCTCAGAAGACAAAAGGAGGAGTTTAAAAAGAAGAAGAAAAAGCCTACATGCAAAGGGGGTACCCTATGGGGGGCGGGGGGGGGGGGGGAATCTCCATATCAATGTTCACGGCACAGAACAATGGAATCCCATTTCCGTGCCAAGTCCAAATGAACTGTGCTTTCTCTTTCTTCCATAAGCACCACTCCGTGCACCCCCCTGGCACAAGGGAGCCGCGATTTCTCAGGCACTTTCAGTTCCCACTGAAGTGGGTCCAGGGTAGAAAGACGCCCTTTCTCATGCTAACATCACCATTGAGAAGTGCGGCTTCAGAGGCTGCCAGGAGCACCGGGAAGGTGAGTGGGTAAGAAGTGCTCTAATGCCCCCCTCCTTTCCCCTTGCTCATTAACTCCTTCCTGCCCCAGGGCTCCCCTAGCCTTCCGCTGCTCCCGGTCCCCTGGGAAAATTAAAGTGAACCCTCCTCTGGAAGGGGCTCAGCAGCGGAGGCCAGGAAGTTGGGGCCTCGCTCCCCTACCTAACTAAGCAAACGCACATGCCATTTGATTAGCATAATCACAAAATTTTCCCAGCTTGCTACCCAGAAGGCATCCTATTTTTCTATTTGTGTATTTTAAAACATTGTTAACAGAGCAATAATAATGTCTGATACATTTGCCTAACAACAGCTGGCTATATTTTATACACTAAAAGGGAAATGGGAAGTTTTCCTAGAAACCACTATCTATTTCAATAGCCTTTGGGAGGAGGGGAAGTGAGATGGGTTGGTGGAACTGGGTTCTCCAGAGCCCCCCAGTCAGGGGGAGTGTGACGGGGACTGTGCACCAGGAGACCCAGAGAGGCTTGGCAGGAGGTTTTCAGGGCTCACGTGGCCTGTTGGGCTGCTCCTCAGCCCGCTGCCAGCCCCCCCCCCCCCCCCCAAGGCTGGGGCAGACGAACTAGGTGGTTCTCTGGCTCGTTGGCTACAACTTCTGGCCCTGAAAAGCAGCTCGGCCAGGAGGTCAGGGGGCAAACAAGGCCCCCCACGCCCTAGATGACACACTTCCTAAGGGGAGAGCAACACAGACCAGAGCAGGGAATTCATAAAACATGAGCATAGTGCGGGCCTTGTTCCGGGAGAAACTTTCAACGCAGAAGCTGCCTCGGGCTCTGCAGGACCGGCCAGCAGGGGAGGGGACCACACCCAGAGTGGCCATTCCTGGGCGGCCCCAATGGGGTCTAGTCAAGAGGTTCCCAGGACCCACCAGGGCTCCCCCAGGGTGGGGGGGCGGGTTCCTGCATGGCACCCCAGTAGACAAGAGCCCAGGACACAGCGGGGCTGAATGCCTATAAAGGACAGGCAGAGCCTGCTCAGGGGCACCTTGCACACTCACTTCCCTACAGTACACCTTCAGGGCCCACAAAACTCTACTTGAAGACCACAGGCCCCTTGGCATGCAGGGCCTTGCCCGTTCCAAAGGCATGTGCCCCCGCAGCAAATCTTCCACACACAAATAGTCACACAGGGGTATGTGGGCAGGAGCAGAGAGAACCAGGGAGAGAAGAGCTACAGGTGTCCTGCCGCAACCTCCACACACACACACACACACACACCACCATCACCACCACCACCACCACATACAACCCCCCACAGCACGCACAATAAACCAGACGGTCTTGTTCATTATACTGGGTGAGTGTGGAGGGGGGGACACGACCCAATTCATTCTTGTGAACAATTTCTTCCCCCAAGAAAACCTCTCGTGCACCATTCTTGTGGCTAGTTACTTTTTATTGGCCTTCCCCACTGGACCCCAGGCCAACAAAAGGACTCAAAAACCTCTTTTTGCTTCATTCTCCCGCATCTCCCCTCTTTGATAAGACCCCGAGAGGGATAACTCTCCAATCAGCTTCCTTTCCCACCACCATCCCCGAGGTGGGGCAGGCCCAGGAAGGGGTTAAAGCCCTCATGTCAAACCACAAACTCGGGCACTGGCCCAGAAGGGACATGGGAACCGGGCAGCAGAGTGATAAAGGCCGGATTGTAGCAGCCCGCTGAATTGGAAATGACTTGTGGGCCTAATGAAACAGAACTTTGGCAGTAAAACAGAATGAAAGGAATGAGACAATAAAAGGCTGGAACAAAGGGTGCAGAGTCTCTTCAGCTTAGCAAAATAAGCTCACTTTGTTGTTGGGGAAAGCCAAAGCCGATTAGGCTAAACCAATGACTAAGCGTAAGTCTTCCAAACTAATTACACAGTTCACCATGTGAAGCCTAATTGGAAGCCTCCAGATGCGGGCTGCTTTGCTTTCACGGGAGTTGTACGAAGTGAGAATCACCTCACCAGCCCGGCACTGAGCGGCTCTCCGTGAGGTGAACAGCTGAAAGGTGCGGAACTGCCTCCATCCGGGGGACGGAGCCGAGAATTCATTAAGTTTAAAGGCCTCTTTTTGATCTCCGAAATCCTATAAGTGAGAATTTTAAAAAGCCAGTCCAGAGAGGAGGAGCGGAAGGGGGCGAAGGAGGAAGCCGGTGTGCGTGGAGCGTCTTTGATCCCGGTGCTCTGTAATTACCGGGCAGACTGGTGGCAGCCAGGGGAGGACAGTGGCAAACAGGCCCATTCATTTATGGCTCCATGTGTGTGGATGGGTGGAGGGGGAGGGAGGTCAGGACTTCCGTGCCATTTGGGGCAATGGCGATGGTCTAGATACATCATTCCTGCATGTATGACATCACGAGCACAGACAATATCCTTGCAGGGAAACAAACGAGGGCAAATTTGTTCTCTTGACAGAAGCCGGAGGCCTGCTCCCTCTGGGCAAGGGTCCAGTGGGAGACGAGGCTTCTGTGGGCAGCGATGAGGAAGAGCGGGGTTGGGTTTCACACCCAGGGGTGACTGCCTGGGCCATGCGATCCCAAACAATGCAAGGACCTTCCTCCATCTCTGTCTTGTCGTTTGCATCACGACACTCTGCCTCTCCTGCTGTACCTCCTCGAGGATTTCAAATGAATTACAGAGCTCAGACCATGACACATATCCCCGGAGGTACAAGATCCACCGTGGTGAAACCCTCACTGCTACCAGGCCGAGTCTCCGTCAATTTACAGCTCGCTCGCTGGATAAGGCGTGGGAAATACTACCTCTTCTGGGTCTTACTCAGAGGATGAAGAGTCTAGTTTATAAAAAAGCAGCTTTGTCCAGAAAATCCCCTCCTCCACGTCCCTACATCCCAAAGACCAGAAGTTAACTCTCCCCTGGTTACAACTCTTTTGTCTATTATATTATGCCCATGACTAGTGATAATATCCTGCTTTTGTTACAGCCCATAGAGAGCTTATCTCTCCGCCCAACCACCCTACCTACCTATGCATATTTACATAACCTTTCTAAATCACTGCATCTTCCAGCTTGAAACCAACCTGAGGAATAATCTAAGTCCAGGGACAGGCAAGGCATGACCTTTCCGGCTAAATGTGACCCGCCCACTTGTTTTTATAAATAAAGTTTTATTAAGACAGAGCCAGCGCTGGCTACAGATGGCTTGACTGTGGCATGCTTTCCCCCTGTACCAGCAGAAGCGAGTAGCTGTAACACACGCTGCATCATCTATAGTCCAACAGACTTACTCTGACCCTTTCCAAGTTCTCCAACCTCTTCCCTCAGGTGAAACACTGAAGGGAACTGAACCTCTGAGGCATCACGGTGAAGTACCTCCTACCTCCTAGTACCTCCTACCTCCTTTCTCCCGGACTGGATTCACCTGGAAGTGAGCGCAGATAAACCTGCTATGAATGAGCAGAGCCCCTTAGCCCCTTCTGAGCCAATGGTCATGCTAGGCGACCTCATCTTAACCGAAAACAAGGACATCCGAGCCTAGGGGGTGGCGGGGAGGGTTAATGGGAGAAGAGCACAAGAAGGTTTCCAGGCCACCCATCCGGCAAGTCAACCCGCAGCCGCTCCACCTGCAGTGAGGCCGTGTCACCCCTGGCGGACCCTCCCTGGCTGAAGGACAGCTGGAGCAGCTGCCCCCGCACCCAGGCAACAGGGAGAGGAGAGAGATGATGGGGGGAACCTCGAAAGAGAGCAGCAGGCCCAGCACGAAGGCCGTCAGAGGGTGGGAAGTTATAGATTCTAAGGAAGAGGAAGTGAGGTGTGAATGTGGGCAGAAATCACACGGCCTAATCTTGGCGACCTTTGCTGAGTCTTAACCTCCAGGACCTTTCCTCCACCTCTGTCACCTATACCCGCCAGGCAGATATAAGTTTCCCCACTATCCCTGGGCAGATCACTGAGCATCCCTGTGCCTAAGTCCTACCCCAGGTCCAGCCTACAGTGCCATCAGCAGTTGGAACAGGGCCCCGGAGACAGTGGCCCCGGAGACAGTGCCTGCTACCACCAAGCCCAGAGAGGAAGCCTGTGGCCAAGCTCACCTTCTCAGGGGGGGGGGGTTGAGACCGTAAGTTCAAGATTCAAGCCCCACCAGCCTCCAGAATCCATCTTGAAGCCATCCACACCCGTGGCCTGGCCCAACTGCCACCCACCCCTTCATCAGCTCCCACTGAACAACACCCGGACCCCTTCCCGCCTCAGCTCACTGGGTGAACACAGCCCCAGGCTGCCCCGCCCAGTCCAGAAAGCATGCACGTGAATGAGGATGCGCCCGCCATGCATGCATGCATGTGTGCGTGCATGTCTTTGCTTCCACTGGATGTAAACCACCAGAGAGCTGAGTCGGTTTGTCAGTTGACTTTGTTGAGACCTTTCCTGGCCGCTGGATTTATTCACTGACCTGAAGGCCCAGCAGCAGTCTCCCCACCCACCTCTGATCCTTCCGGATTCAGAGGAATTATACCCGAATCCTGAGAAGGTGGTGGATGGGCCCGGCGCGCCGAGACAAGAGTGCAACCCCCACCAGCGGGCCCCAGGGGAACAAGCGCTCCTGAAGAGAGGCCCCGAATCAGGCACAGCCAGGGTCCGGGCTATGCCCCCCATCCCCAACCTCCTTGGTGCCTCAGATAAAGCGCGCTGACAGGTCCCGGCATCCTGCCGGCATCCACGCGGCTGCAGAGCTGGAGGCGCCGGTGCCAGGGAGCCGGTCTGAGGCCGCCTCCCAGACCAGAGGACAAGCATCCTCAGTGGCGATGGCGGCCGCCCTGCCCTGGGCGTGGGCAGAGCTTGTAAAGCCTCCCGCTGCTGCTGCGCCGGGTTCCCACTGGAAGTGTTAATGAAAAAGTGACAGGAAGATGAGGAGACAGAGAGACTCGGGGAGAGGGAGAGCGAGCGAGGGAGAGACAAAGCGGGCCCCGAGCGGAGAATGTGCAGAGAGGCGGCAAGCAGGAGCCTGTTCGGCACACACTCACCGCCCGTGCGGGCAGCGCCAACTTCCCTGACAGCCGCAAATAGGCCCAGGAGATTGTGAGGCAGGTTACGGCTCGAAAGAAAAATCCCACCTCATGTTTGCAAACACTCCCCCTGGCCTGGTTTGAAAGGCAGAACGGCAGCAGCGACAGCCCCGACTGTAGAGCCTTCCAGAGCCTTCCGGGACCTGGGGCGGGCCGATCTCATCTCATTCTTTCCCCAGACAGGGTGGGGCTGGGAGAGTAACACTCACCTCTCAGTGCTCTGGAGCACTCCTGGTCCAGAGATGCTCCGTGAAGCACATGACTGCTGTCTACCCCCTACCCCCTCCAACGCCATGCTGTCCTGTGGGGATGGCCAGAATGAACCAACTCCCCCACTGCAAGGCCAGGCAGTGCCCTGGGAAAGGCGTCTTTCAGAACACACAGGGACGGGATGGGCAGGGCTGGGCCCAAGGAGGCTCTCGGTCTCTCCTTCATGCAGAGATGGACTCAAACGAGACCTCTCCAGGCGGAGGCCAAAACACCGGCACGACTCATCTCAGGGTGGGTGCACAAGAGCAGACGCGCCTGGGGTGGGGTCGCAGCTGCCTGCTGCCTCAGATAAACGCATCACAGCACAGACCCCCTCAGAGTGGCGCGAGGGTGGCTTGCGACCTTGCAGGCCCCGGACATGCATGTCACCATCAGGCCGGAGCTAAGAGTGGAGTGCCTCCTTAGCCACACCAGACGCTTGGGAACCTGCAGACCCATGGAGACCACCCCTCAAAGGGGCTCCCGGGAAAGCGCCCACAGCTCCCTGCAGAGGCCACTCGGCCGCCTGCCAGTCTCCTGGCACGCGGGGAAGAATGCCACACAGACCCTCCCAGGGGAAGTCATGAGCTGCCCTGTCCACCCGCAGGAAGAGCTGCCTGCCCCCAGCATCCCTGCTGATTAGGAGAAGGAGCCACTCATGGCTACCGGCGCTGTCCTCTGTCCGTCCGTCTGGCCCGGCTGTGCACCCCCTGCACTTGATTTTGTGACTGGCTCGGGGCATTGTGAGCTGTGTGGCAGAGTCCAGGGGATGCTCGGACTGCTCAAACAGGCGGGGATGGCCAGATGGCTCCCCAAGCTTCCCTGGGCATTCGCCAGGGGAGGGTTCAGCTGCCAAGGTACCCCACCTTCCTACCTCCCCCGCCCAGGAGACCGGCCACCTCGATCCCGCTGCACTTTCCAGAAAACTCGGACGGAAGCCTTGCGCCAACTCACAGGCTCCATGTGACACCACAGGGACTTACAGCTCCGGCCCGCCCCTGCCTCGGCCCCACGTGGTTGGCAAAGACCAGCAAGCTGCACTCAAAGGCCACTCTGTCTGCTTCTGCGGGCACACGGGCGCTGTGCCCACCATGAGCCTGACCCTTCCCTCCAGGCTCCTGCCCAGCCCCACTTCGATCTTGACGGCGAAGCTCAAGGCCACGGTTCCAGCTGAGGCCAGAGCCACAAGAAGCCACGCGGTGGGACCGAGAAGGCGCACTCCCACCCCAGGCCCCACTTACCTTGCCGAACTGCTCGAAGTATTGCTTAACGTCTTCTACCACCGTGTTCGCCGATAACCCGCCTACGAATATTTTCTTTGTTCTTGTGACCATCTAGGAGAGACGACAAGAGGGGCACGCAGGTGAGTGTGGTTAGGACAAACAACGCTTGGACGTTGAAACGGGCACATTTCTCTAGCAAGGCCCCCTCGGATGTGTCCCCACGCTACAGAGACCAGGGCCC
The DNA here is from genome assembly GCF_029834395.1 of Sorex fumeus. Taxonomy (NCBI): domain Eukaryota; kingdom Metazoa; phylum Chordata; class Mammalia; order Eulipotyphla; family Soricidae; genus Sorex; species Sorex fumeus. The sequence continues at coordinate 62,313,149 of NW_026606120.1, forward strand.
GCTGGACACTGCAGCATGCGAGAGCCCCGGAGACTTCGGGTTTCAGGCGGGAACCTAGAAACTCCAGGAACCGCAAAGGGGATTCCAGAAGAACCTCCATGGCCAGAACTGCTGGCCTGTGCCGGACATTTCAGCACCGAGAGCGAAGCGACACTTCAGAGCTACTCACTGTCGCCTAGGAGATGAAAATAAAACAGGCCTGTGCGCACAAAGACCTGCCCCCAAAAAACTCACGGGGATCCCCCTCTTCAGTCCCCAGAGGTCCTGGGTGCCAACGGATACCTGACGTGCAAACCGCAGGCCCCTCACTCCGAGCACCATCTCCAGGATTCCTGCCTTGTGATTCACCTTGAAGGAACCCTGAACTCCGTCAAGCCCAGTGACCCCCACAAGATCCCCACAGCCCCATTTCCATGGCGTGCCTCTGTATTCCTATGATTCCCACGGCAAGTTGGAAGCGTCCGCCAAGATCCAATGCCTGATCTGCGGCCGTACACATCTCTCCAGCGCCCAGGTAACAGAGCACCGGCCTAATATATACCAGAGACCGACCCTCAGGGCCTCATACCACCCCAGAGCCGACAGGTCCCATGTGCATCACTGCATCACTGGGCCTGAACACTCAGGCCTGGGCTCCAGGTGAAGCATCCCCAGATGCAGAGTCATGGCCTATCCCCACAGCATGGCCAGGTATAGACCATCAAGAAAATGCCCAAAGATTTTACATTCTGCCCCGCCCAGAAGCTGCCCCTCTCCTCAACACTGTCCCATCCACCTCTCGTGCCACAGTCCCTAATAACCCCCCTTCCTATCAATAATCCCCTCCTCAGAAGATGGGCTCCTGAACCCTCGTGGTGACCCCCAACAGAAGCAACTAGAAGGCACACACCAAGTGGCGACAGGAGGCAGAAAAGGAAAACATAAAAAAGGCAGCCACGTTTGGGAACTCCACCAGCTCCAAAACAAAGGGAGAGAAAGCTCAGAACAAGGACCCAAAGGCAAAACAAGAGATTTTCCCGAAGACTGGGGATGAAAGGGTGTGTTTCTGTTGTTGTCATTATTATTTAAGTTAAACAGAAGTTCCTCTTTGTTGTTTTGTTTTGTTTGCTTTGTTCCCCCAGATTAGGAAATGTTTTCATCTCTCCCCTAGCCGCCTTGGCCTTCCCTCTCCTCCCTCACGTATGCAACTCAACAGGTACATGAAATGCCAACGGCCGTGGCCTACCCCCTAATATGATGCGGAACCCACTGTAAAACGGAGGCATTGTGATTAGCCTTCCACACCAGGCTCCTTGTAGGACTGAGCTGAATAACGTGCAAAGGGAGGTGGACGCCAAGTTAATAACCACCATAACCTAGCCCAAACCCAATTACTAAATTCTTCCTGAGAACAAACGGTGCAGCAGAAAGATACTCAACATACAGTTCTGTGCAAATCAACAATCACTACCTCCATTTTCCTCCACTCTAATCTCAAAACCACTGTTGGGCATTTCTGCCTGTTTTCCGATGGGCGAAGACTCCCAGTAGCTACATTTCAGATCTCTTCTCTCTCTCTTTTTTTTTTTTTAACTCCAACCAAGTAATTAAAATCTCTAATGAAACCCGGATGTGATCTGCAGGCATGCACGGCTGCTGACTTCCACTGGCAGGAACTCCCGAGAAGCCGTCTATAAAACCAGCCCCGCGGTCTCGCTGCTTCGTGGGCGAGAGCCAGGTGAGCCCAGAGCCAGCCCTATTTATATTCTACACGTTCCCTCAGACCCGGAGAATTAAACGACCCACATGTCTTCATTCCAAATAACAGAAGTCAACAGAATGTTCATTCCCCAGTAACCGGCTAAATGAAAAGGTCCCCTGTCACACCCTCCATGCTGTGTTTGGCCATAAACCTGCCAAGAAAGAGCCCTAAACACCAGGGCAGACACGGGCTATAAATCTACTCAGCTCCCAAAAAAAGGCTTTCAAACACCTTTAAAAAAAAAATACAGGAAAAAAGAGAGAGAGAGAAATTCCAGGCCCCTAGACAGTGAGCCAGAATGGTTGAGTTACTCAAACATCCTCCCCTAGAATAGTTTGGGTACAGGGATGGCGCCTGTTCTCCAACAAATGTTAAAAGGAAAATAAATGGCTTAATCAAAACCTTCCAGACGTGAAAGGCCCGTGGGAAAATGTGCAACACTTGGTTAGCTGCTCATAAGGTCCTGGCTTCGGGGACAGGGAGCGGAGCCAGAGTGTGCTCTGTAGGGGGACCTCTCCCACTGGGGGCTCATGGCAGGGTGTGTGTGTGTGTGTGTGTGTGTGTGGTATGCATGCACACATGCACCAGGCAACTCTACTCCCAATCCTGGAGGAACTACTTGCCAACGTTATTGGGATCCCCCATACTTGAGTCCTCTCTGGGTACACGGAGCACCCTGGCTCGAGAGCCGTTAGGGGAAACCCCTCCGCCCGTGGTACAGAGTGGCACCTGCACTTCCTTCCTGGGTTAGTCCCTGGGTAACTGTTCCTTAAGCCACAGCCTCACCTCACCACAGAACCTTGTCTGTGGGGGAAGGGAAGCAGGCAGCCACATCAGATGTGCCCATATGGGTGGAACCCACTCCTGCCCTGCTACTACAGGGCAGTGGAATGGACAGTGCCACCCCTCTGTTCCAAAGAGGGCTCAGTTCAAACTCCCTGGGTGCAGAGCTCAAATGTCCTTGCTTGGAGTGACTGCAGAAAGGATGCAGAAAATGCCCTGGTAGGGGTCACTTCCTACCCTCAGGCCCTGGGTGTCCCTGAGAGACCTCTCCCCACTCCAATAGACAACTCGCCCCTGTTTATGGTTTAGGGTGAGAAGGCATGTGCCGTGTGTGTTAGCTGTGTAAATGTGTGTAATGTGAGCTGAGTGTGGAGTTAAATGTGTTTATAACGTGTGCCATGTTTTAGTTGTGTGAAGTATTAGCTATGTCTGTGTGTAGTATAGCTGTGTGAGTGTGCAGTGTTAGTTGTATGCATGTGCAGTGTTTGTGTGTGTCTGCAGTGTTAGCTATGCACAGTATTAGCTGAATCTGTGTGTGAGCCGTGTGCAGTGTTAGTTCTGTGTGTGTAGTGAGATGTATATAGTGTGAGCAGTGTGTGTGTGTAGTATTGCTGTGAGAGCAGTGTACTCAGAGTGTGTATGTGTACAGTGTGAGCTTATGTGTGTAGTGTGAGTTGTATGTGTGTATAGTGTGAGCTGTGTGCAGTGTGAGCCATATAGTGAGCCCTGTGCCATGTGAGCTGTGTGCAGTATGTGCTGTGTGTAGTGTGTGCTGTGTGCAGTGTGAGCTGTGTGTAGTGTATGCTGTGTATCGTGTGAGCTGTGTGCAGTGTGAGATGTGTGTGCACGGACACCTCTGTGCAGGATTAGGGCTCTCACGAGTCACTGTTAGACGGCTTCGCGCCGAGGCCCAGCCTTTAACCAAACACCTCCAGTTCCACAAAGGAAACCCCAGCAGCTATTCCAGCTCTGAAATTGTTGTTTACACGCAGGAACTGGCCAAGGTCAGCTGCTAACTCAAGCTACAAAGAACATGCCATCTTCCTGCCTATAACCAGAGAGTGGCTGTCTTTTTTGTCCGGTTTCAAAAATTCCCTAAAAAAGCAAAAGTCTTTCTACCTGAAATGGTCACCTAGAGTAGGGCCACTGGTTCATATTTTTAAAACAGAATAAATCAAAGTGTGTGTGTGAGTGTGTGTGTGTGTGTGTGTGTGTGTGTGTGTGTGTGTTGAAATCCAAGGAGGGAGACATTAGAAAAGAGTCATTGTTTCGAAGCACAAGGGCCCAGAAAAATAGAGCAAGGGCTCGGAATTCATGCCTCGCAAGTATCGGGTGCTGAGTTCAAATCCCCAGTGCCCTATGTCACCAGGCACTCTCCTGGCACCTACACACTGCAACTCCCCAGCACCCTCAGGCAATATCTGACCACACTGAAGCTAGGTGTGTATAGGTACACAAAGGGGGTACAACACCCCGTGAGCATAATGGAAAGGATGTGTGAGCATCCCTGCAGGAAGCTTCTGCCCTGAGCGTGTATGTGCGTGTGTTGTGTGTATGTGTGTGAAGGCCACCACCAGCGCAGTGAGCACTGAGGGACACGCTGGCTACACAGCACGAGGTTCCTGTCTAAGCCCACGGACCCGTTCCAGCTAGGCTGGTATTTATGAATATACTTACTTTCATCACAGGATTTATGCCCTTCGAAGTGGTAACTTGTACAGTATGTGAATAAAGCTGCTTTTTTGCCTTTGGGGGGCAAAAGGGTATTGGGCCACCCCCAGCCACGCTCAGGAGCTGTTCCTGGCTCTGTTCAGGAGTGACGCCTGGCAGTGCTCAAGTGACCAAATGTGGTACTGGGGACACAGAACCAAGGCCAGTGGGATGCACAGCCAGGACCTGACCCCGGTGTATCTCTCTGGTGCTTGCTTTGCTTTTTAGTCATCAACCAGAAAGATGTGCAAGTCAAGAGTCTGAATGTAAAAAGGTCTTACAATGAGCCAAGAGTCAGGGCTAGCAGTGTGGCTGACTGGCTGATGGGCACTTGCCTTGCATGTATGAGGCCTAGAGTTTGATGCCCGGCACAGAAATAGAACTAAACAGAAATAAAACAGAAACAGAACTAAAACAAGGGCTAAGAAAGCCTGTCACTCCTGCCGCATAGGGATTGCCCGCCCGCCGATCCCACGCACCTCACTCGCCCACTGCACCCAGCAAACAGCGACGTGGCAACGTTTTACGCGGCCCACTGCAAAAATCAATTTAACTTCAGAGGAAACTAATTATAAATACAACCCCAAATGTTTCGGAGTGCTCTGTCTCCCCGTCTACATACCTATTAGCGTGAGAGCGTGAGTGTTCGGGCTACAATTTGGCATTCCTTCCAAACAGCTTTAAAATTGGAAGGCAAAAAAAAAAAAATAGCCTTCCTCTATATGGGGTTAGAATATAATTTACACACAATTATCCGGCGGTGTCAGTTTACAACATTACCTCTGATTAAAACAACAGTAACTCATCTAAAAGAGAACAGGATCTTGTAAGGAAAGATGAGGTGGATTCCTCAGGTCCTGTTCCCACCCAGCTCAGAGCCCTCTGCCCCAGGGGGATGGGGGCACAAGAGGGGAGAACCCTCTTGGCTCATTTGAAAAATACTACTTCCTCCAATCCCTGGGGAGCCGCTGCCTCCAGCAGAGTGACTTGTCCACAGATTGGTATCAGAGAGTAATATCCTCACGGCAGCTCTCAGCCAGGAGGATGGGGAAGCAAAGAGAAAGAGGTGCCGAGATGGAGGGGTGCGTCGGAGAAGCACAGGAAATTAAGGATCATGACCCGAGCGTCAACGGATGCTGGGCGGGTGGCAGGCTGGCACCTGCGACCCAGGTAGCACCTCCAGCACTCCAATCACTCCACCCGTACCCGTGCTGGGACTCCACCCTACACCACCACCACCACACACACACACACACACACACACACACACATACACACACACGGCCTTCCGTGGAGGGAACAGACACACACACAATGCAGAAGGTTCTGAAGACTTTCTCCAGTGCTCAAATGATTATCGACACGTAGATGCAATTAAAACCCATAATCTCTTACAGTGGTGGTATTAAGCAAAATTGAGTAAGTACCCTGAACTGCTGTTTATAGGAGGGAGCAGTGCACTTCTGCATATGAAAGAGGCCAGAGAGCCGAACAGAGACCTACCACACCTCACAAAGCCACGGGAAGGAAGGGTCCTTCCACTGGGTCTCACTCCTCCGCCCATTCTAAAGACACGGTGGGCAGCTCCAGTGTAGGGCTGCATTGGGGTCCCGCCGCTGAAGCACAGGAGAGAAACGTTTCGAACGCAACAAGTGCTAAGTGTCTCCTCCCGCTCTACTGCTTTGGCACTACAAGCACCCCAGCTTCGACCAAGATGAAGGGACACACCCTGGCAGGTTGGGAGAGGGAAGGCCCTAATCTCCCCTCCTCCCTCTCCCTGGAGACCTGCACACAGGCCTGGGCCTGAACAACAGGGGAGGGTGGGACTGACTCGGAAAGCGTCAGCCCAGGCAGCCCCTCACACCCCTCTGGGCCTGGGTCTCTGCATGCCCAGCTCCTCCCTCTGCCTCTGCCTCCCTTGCCTTTGTTCAGGTGGACAGCTGCCCAAGCTGCTGTCAGGGCTGGCCTGTGTGTGGGTCACGGGACAGGGGACATGGCCATGGTGGGCGGCTCTCAGCACCCCATCCTTCCTCCCTGACTGCCTTTTCCTGAAGGGTTCCGGTTTCTTAGCAGCTGCTGCCAGAGAGATGGTTTCCACTCAGCGTGGAAATGCTTCAACATTCCTTGGAGCCCCGAGTGCACGCCCACTCCTTTCCCTTCCATCCTAGGGGTCTCTGGGTGCACCCCGTGACATTTAGGGAACCTCAGGGTGACAGGCTGGGCAGAACAGCCCAAGCTTCAAAGGAGACTGTAGCACTGTAGCACTGTCTTCCCGCTGTTCATCAATTTGCTCAAGCGGGCACCAGTAACGTCTCACAACAAATTGTGAGACTTGTTGTTACTGTTTTTGGCATATCGAATATGTCATTTTTGGCATATCAAATATGTCGCGGGGAGCTTGCCAGGCTCTGCCATGCGGGCGAGATACTCTCGGTAGCTTGCCGGGCTCTCTGAGAGGGGTGGAAGAATCGAACTCGGGTCGGCCATGTTGGCTGCATGCAAGGCAAACGCCCTACCGCTGTGCTATCGCAAGCTTTAAAGAATGCACTTATGTTCTGGGGGTGTGGGGGGAGAGGGGTGTGTTCCTGGTACCACCATGGTCCCTTCCCCACAATCACACACACACGCACACACACACAAGCACACGCACACATACACACACACACCCTAAGACAAAGCTGCTTAGGACTGAGCCCGTGAGAACTTCGCTGGGCGTCTAGCCCCAGAGCTCAGCTAAAGCGAGCCCTCCCCCAACCCTCCAGTTGATTTCATGAAAAGAACAAATGGCAGCCCTAACCCTCAGCCCTGATTACCTTCATTAACATGTTTTAGATGCACATGGCAATCAGTTCCTGATGAGCGGCTCCACGTCAGCCAGCCGCAGAGCCAGGCTGTGCTCACCGCACTCCCTACAGCGCGGCCGCCCCCCCCAACACCCCAGGCGGCCCCTCAGAGCACCTCAGAGCAGCCTGTGGAGTCCTTCGCACCTCCCGGCAGCCCCTGACATGGGCTGGGATTCCAGAGTCTCCACGGAGGAGGCCCAAGCAGTCTCTAGAAGATTCTAAGGTGCAGCCCAGCTTCAACGCAAAGAGATGAGGGGATACTTCCAGCTAAGCCATTTCCTAGTCCCTGGGTCACCTGCACCAGGGGACCACACCAAGGGGCCCGACAGGCCCAGGAGCACCGGGCAGGAGACCATGACCCCCCTCCCCCCAGCTGCCTCTAGCTGCCTGTGCAGGTGGAGTGGGTGAGAGGGTAGGGGGCTAACTCCATGTGGCACCTGGGGGCCTGAGGGGAGACACAGCACTAGCAGTCTCTGCATTTACGGAGTGTGCTTCTGCAGGGGAGGGAGGCTGCGAGGGGCCTCCACAGACAGAGAGGGTGGGGAAGTGCCTGGCATGCCGGGCCTCAGAAGCTGTTTGCTGAAGTGTGAACAAGTGGGTGAGAAGGAGCCAGGAGCAGCTCTGGAGATCACACTCACTCACCCACTGATGGACGGACAGACAGACGAGGTGGGGCTCAGTGGCAGAGCCCTCGCCTGGCCTCTGTGAGGCCCTGGGTTCCAACCCCCGCAACCCCAGTGAATGAGTACAAGGTGCTAATGGGGTGCAGGGAGGGGCCTGGCTGGGCCTATGGGTCAGACCAGACCACTGAGGCCACAGAGACCCCCACGGGGCCTAAAGATAGTCAAGCTGTTAAAGACCAAAGCAGGGCCCCTGTGGCGGGCACAGTCACCTCCCAATGTGGACACTGTCAGGGAAGAGTGGCATGTGCGACAAGCGGGCAGGGCCCAGGAGGAAAGACGCATGGGGCCAGCAGGTGGCCGGGTTCGTGCCCGCACCCCTATCCCACTCTCCTCAAAACATGGAGGTGAGGGTGCGTGAGAAAGGAGGTGCTCACTGGTCTGAGAAATCGCACCCAGCATGTTAGGCCATAAATCCTAACTGTCAGGAAAGAAGCAGCGCCTGGCTCCCCCCTCCCACCCCCAGGATGTGCCGGTCTGGTCCCCACCATCCACCACCAGTGCCGTCCTCCAAGGGTGAGGGCTGGGACGTGAAGGGAAGTTTTCAGCGAGACACGGATGACTACGAGCGAGTCTCTCCACAGCTGACGGGCGGCCATGCCCACTGCAGAGACTTCCCACATCCAAGAGGGCCCTGGAGGCTGGCGGCCCCTCCCCCCACACACACACCTGGGGGACCAGGTGTTGCCCCCGGGGTCTGGTCCTGCTTGCCAAGGGGACAGCGTGAAGTGAAGAGGAAGTCAGGGGTCTCAATTCCGTCAGCATGGCAGGGACAGAGCAGCTCCACACTGGGGTGTCCCCCTCCACAGTGTGAAACTGAGAGAGGGGCCACGCTTTCGAGCACCCCCTCAGCGCGATGCAGAGCTGCTGCTTCCTGCACCACGTGCCTCTCCCTTCTCCCTGCCGCCTTCCCTTCCCTGCCAGCCCTACCGACAGGTGGGCGGTGAGAGGGTGACAGGTCCCTCAACACTCTAGCAGAGAAGGGACAGACAGGACAACCCCATGTCTCGATGTAATGCCCCCCTCCACTCCATCACCACCAACACTCCTGGTCACTACACTGGGCACAGGCACCAGCAACGGGGAGAGGAGAAGAAAGGTTTCAGGGCAAGACTCTTTAGTACCCAGGGCTAGGGGACAAGCACAGGGGTTACGGTGATTGCTCTACTCCTGGTCAGCCTGAGTTTGATCCCTAGCACGACATATGGGACCCTGAGCACAGAGCCAGGAGTAAGACCTGAGTACTAGCAAATGTGACCCCAAATGAAAGAAGGAAAGAGAGGTTAAGAAAAAAGAAAAAGAGACAGAAAGAGACAGAGAGACAGAGAGAGAGAGCGAGAGAGAGAGAGAGAGAGAGAGAGAGAGAGAGAGAGAGAGAGAGAAGCTCTGTTGCAGAATCACAGAGACCATAGAAAAGCACAAAACTGAATAGGTTTTCAAGGCTAGTCGGACCTTGAGCCCACACACACAGTCAACAATCTAGTAAGGGTATCTCCATACATAAAAAGAACAACAACAGGCAACTCTTGATAAAAAAAAAAAAAGAAGAAGAAGAAGAACCCTTAAAAGGTTAAGTGAGCCAGGCAAGAAGAGGGGCTGAGCACCCTGGGAGAGACAGATGCAGTAAGAACACGCAGTGCATGAGCTGCCTGCCTCTGACCCACTCCAGTCACCATCAGGCACTCACTACCAGCTGCCCTCACCCAAGAGATTTCATTCTCTGCCTGTAAAGGTCTCACAGGGCAGGCAGTAGCTCAGGTGGCAGAACACCGGCCTTGCATGCATGGGGCCCTGAGTTCGAACCTGGGTACCACAAGATTCCCCCCGAGCAGGGCCCGACCAACACAGTATCACTGAACCCGAGCACTGAGCTGCCGGGCTGAACCTCTGAGCCCAGCAGCACCAGGAGAAGCCACGGGGCTTCCAGGTTCTGTTGGGAGCAGCTCTTATTTTTAAAAAACTGCATCTAAATAATAGTATCTCATGGGTACACCCAGGCCTGGAGAACACACAACAGGCAGTTTGTTTGAGAAGAAAGTCAGAGGAGGCTTCGAAGGAGACATGCTCAGTGAGGTTTTGAAGGCTGAGCAAGAGTTTTCAAGGAACGTGAGAGGGCAGAGCGAATCATATGGGCATGAAGGGTCGCTGCTGCTTTGGATTTCTAAACATGTAGGATCTTGTCAAAGAGACTAGTAGAAGAAAGGGTTTGATGGAACACAGGGATGGAGTTAAGGGGGAGCGTGGACCCCAAGGAGTCTTGGCGGCCATCATCAGTCACTGGACATCCCCCATTCACACACAATTCCAGCCGAGGGGGCTGAAGAGATAGCACAGTGGGTAGGGTGTTTGCCTTGCACGCGGTCAACCCGGGTTCGATTCCCAGCATCCCATATGGTCACCGCCAGGAGTGACTCCTGAGTGCAGAGCCAGGAGTAACCCCTGTGCATCACCAGGTGTGACCCAAAAAGCGCAAAAAAAAAAATTCCGGCCGAGGAACCTGGTGACCAGTTCTGTCTGGACCTTTCACTGAAACACACAGGAGGAGGTGGGAGACAGAGTGCAGAGAGAGGGAGACAGACAGCACCATCGGAGCTGCACGAAGGGCGAGCCGCAGTGAGGAGGGAGCTTTGGATTCTCTGCATGGCTGAGTCCAGCCGAGACAAGCATGCAGCAGCAGGGGTGCCAGGGAGCAATGATCCCTGACTTCGGGCACGTTAGGTCACGTCCTCGTGCATGACCTGCAGCTCAGGAGAAACACCCAGTCTTGTCAGCTCCTAATCATCGATGAATCTGGGGCCACAAGCATCCGCGGATGAGATGAGAGGTTGGGATAAAACCAGGGACAAGGATGGTTATAGGAGAGATCCCGAGACCAGAGCAATAGCACAGCGAGTAGGGCGTTTGCCTTGCACTCACCGACCCGGGTTCAATCCCTGGCATCCCATATGGTCCCCCGAGAACCATCAGGAGTAATTCCTGAGTGCAGAGCCAGGAGTAACCCCTGAGCAATGCTGGGTGTGACCCCCAAAAGCAAAAGAGAGAGAGAGAGAGAGAGAGAGAGAGAGAGAGAGAGAGAGAGAGAAATCCCTGATACCTGCTAACAGTAGCCAAAGGACCAGGCAAGAAGCAGCAGAATGGGGGCTGGAGTGACAGCATAGCAAGTAGGGCGTTTGCCTTGCATGCGGCCAACCTGGGTTTGATTCCCAGCATCCCATATGATCCCCTGAGCACTACCAGGAGTTAATTCCTGCATGCAGAGTCAGGAGTAACCCCTTAACCCCTGTGCATTGCCGGGTGTAACCCAAAAAGCAAAAAAAAAAAAAAAAAAAAGGAGCAGAATGCTGGCTGACTTGCCTGCATGTACTGTGCCCTTCTGCTCTGAGTCCGAACAAACCTCTGAAGGCTTCGGAGAGCCCCAAGGATGGGATAGAATGGGACTTCAAAGGGTGGTTCTTCTGAGATGCTCCCACTTCCAGCTTATCGGCTGGAACACTCAGGAGCCCTGGGAGAGGAAGTCTGGCCACAATGACTGTAAAGAGGTGACATAAAGAGGGGCCATCAGGCATGGAGCACCCTGCCTGCCAATCCCCTAAACAGCACCACACGCAGGAAGAAAGGCGCCTTCAGAGCACCATCATCACTCTTCCCCATCCTCATGGCACCATCCAGATTTCCTGCCAGCCAAGGTTCTAAATGTGCTGCCACCAAAACCTGGAATCCCTGCTGTGCCTGTCTGGGCCCTGATCCAGTGGACTCCTGCATATACTGAAAAGGTGACACCAGGGCCCAGGGTGGTGAGGGAAATAGGAGGGCGTTTATTTTGCACAAGGCTGACCTGGGTTCAATCTCTGGCACCATCTATGGTCCCCTGAGCACCGCCAGGAATGATCCCTAAGCCAGGAGTAAGCCCCTGAGCACTGCTGGGTGTGCCCCCCCCCCCAAAATATAACAAAAAGGTGTTATCAAATCACCAGACGTGGCAACTGATAGTCCATTACAAGGTGTGAGACTGACATGAGGGTATTTCCAGGGAGAAAAAAGGTCAGTGGTGTCCACCCACGGGGATGTGCTGAGTAAAGGTAAAGAGGAACCTGGGCTCGTCTCCCGGGACCTGGATGTCAGCCCATGCCAACGACCCATGGGAAGCTGCAGGGCCGGCCAACTCCCAGCCACCACACGAGTGACTCCCCCAGACCCCTTAGAGGGTTCAAAGCCCTGCAGTGACGTGGCAGTCCGGTCTGTCACCGATTGAGGGACAGTGCCTGGCTCTGAGGACAGGTCTGTGAACATGCCTGGCCTGGGGCACACCCCTTCTGTTTGCTGGGCTCAATTCAACTTTGCCTTAGAATGGTTAAGACCTGCAAAGGCCCCTTTCTCCCAAGACACAAATCGTTTTTCCTCTCTGCAAATATCAGCAGTTCAAAGAGCCACCTGAGCACGGGCTGATAAGCAATCTGCTCAGGGAGCCCTTTCTTGCCCTTGTCCAAAGTCCTCCTTCCTCCCTTTGCGAAATCTGGGTGCTTGGTCTGACAGAGACTCTGGACACATTGGTTCGGCAGTTGGCCTCCACACGCAGCTGGGCACGCTTCACTGCCCTTCCAGGCACCCAGGCCTGCGTGTCTGCCATGCAGGGAAGGGAACATGCTCTTCCTCTCCCTGGCCTCAAGTGCTCCCCCCACCCCAGGCCCAGTCTCCCGCTGCATTTATGCAGCGCGCAGGTCCTGGCTGCCCAAACTCGCTCAGCCTCCCCAAGATGAGCCAGACCAAAAGTGTCCAAAACCCGAGGGTGGAGCTCCCCTAGACTGTAAGGGGCACCCAGGTGGCAGGAAGAGACCCAGACACGCGATCAGAGCCTGTGGCAGGGTGAACTCAGGCGACAGTCCAGGGGGATCCTCTCGGGACCTCTCCTCACCCTCCGACTCACCATCTTGCCAGATGGGGTGTGGCTTAGCTGATCGGGCCCCTTCGCAAGGTCTAGCAGCTTTGTGGAGGGAAAACTCGTGAGAAGAGAATGACGGCACAGTCCTGGGAGCCACCTGACCAGGAAAGGGCACAGCTGCCAGGACATGGACAAGGGGCTGCAGTTCCCAAGGCTCCGGTCTTTGTGTCTTTGGGTTCCAAATCCGGCTTTCTGGCTGCACCTCTGACCCCAGGGTACACAGACAGACTGTGGCCCACTGCCACTGACCCGACCCTCTGCCTGTGGGTCAAAGGCCTCTCTCTGTCCATAGGCACCTCTTATCCCCGCTGGGAAAGGAAACTTGGGGAGGTTGGAAATTCTGTCCGCTCTGTTTAAAGAGGTTTTCCCGTGGGGTCCAAGGGACATTAAGTGACATTAGCTACATAAATATGTGAACCGGGGTCGGAGTGACATCACAGTGGGTAGGGCATTTGCCTTGCACATGATCAACCCGGAATCCCATGTGGTCCACCTAAGCACCGCCAGGAGTTAATTCCTGAGTGCAGAGCCTGGAGCATCATTGGGTGTGATGCCCCTCCTCCAAAAAGAAAATTAAATAAAAAATTGCATGAACATTCAAAAGCATCCGCGCCCCCCCCCCCCCCACACACACACATATCCTGCCACCACCACCATCTCTCTCGGCCACCGAAACCCCTTTCTCCATCCACACAGGGTCTATGCCTCTCCTGAACCGTGTCCTGGGCTGCTTTGTTCTGCTTCCCGCCACCACCTGCCTGTCAGGGTTAAGGCTCCTGCAGGAAGAGACCATGTCCAATCCCTCTTCCCACGCCTCACAGCACTGGAGTGCTGTTCCAGTAGAGAAGCTACAGAATCTAACTCAGAAACCAGCTCACATGGAAAATAAGCAGAAGACGCACAGCTTATGTGGCTCAGCCCCTACGTGGGGGCCGGTCTCCCTCAGCAGCGGGGACGAGCTCTGTCTCTCAAGAGCACAGCTCCACACCAGAGCCTCTGCAAACACCCCCCACCACATGCCTCAGAGCAACAGGCCGATATGGAGCCCCTGGTCCAGGCGGCCACCAGCACTGAGAGGGATGAACTATCCAGAGCCTCAGTGGTGAGGGCTCCATGTCGATTATTCAGGGACCACCAGCACTGGGGAAGCAGGACAGATGCTCTGGGCAGAATGCTCTGTGGGACGTGGCTGCACAGGGGCCTTATCTCCAAGGCTACCCCTGGGGCATGCAACAGGGAAGACCAGGGACACACAGCACCATGACCTTGGAGAAGGGGCCCTTTGTAGGAAGCTTGCGGCAAGGGGGCTGTGGAGGAGAGGCGGCCAAGGTCAGAGCAGGAAGTGCTCATCTGGACCAGGACTAGGTGCTAAAAGGAGGTAAAGTGACATGCACGTCCCCTGTCAGTAACAGTGCTGTCAACCACCGTGTCTGAGAGCGTGGAGAAGAGGCAAAAGAGAAAAAGGGAAGAACACCTGCCACAGAGGTAGCCCAGGGGGGCTGGGAGGGAAACTGAGGACACTGGTAGAGGGATGGGTGCTGGAAGAGTGTATGCCTAAGACTCAATCACGAGTAACTTTGTAACTCTGTAATTTACAGTGATTCAATTAAAAAAAAACTTTTTAAAGGAACCTTGGCTTTTTGTGGGGGGGGTGGGGGTGAATTGGGGGATGGAGGGGTGGAGTTCGGGTGCAGGTAATGGCCTGGAAGAACGCCAGTGAGCAGGGAAGGCCTCCAGAAAGGACTGGAGAGACACCAGATGATGCTCTGTTTCGGCGGGTTATCTCGGCAAAAGCACAGGTGCAAGGGCGCTCAGAGGCTTGTTCCCAGTGTAGGGGTGTGTAGGTGAGGGAGCACCCTAGAGGGGAGAGCAGGGTGGGAGCCACCATATCACCAGGGGAGAGGCACTGAGGAGTGAGGGCAGCATGGAGAGGAGCGACTACCCTGGTGGCAGCAGTGGTGCTGGTGCGCCCCCAGCTGCAGACCCCCCTCCCCAGCAGCCCTGCTTTGGGACATCAGAGCCATGCGAACTCAGCGCTCAGGACAGGGGAAACTTAGGCCAGGACAAGCACCACCCAGAACAAGGTCAGAGCAGCACGGCGGGCACCTGGAGGCACCACAGCGCTCCCTGGCCATCACGAGGACGCCAGCGAGATGGAGGCCGTCCAAGTCCCCCCCTCGGACACCCCCGGGTGCCGCTCTTGACCCAAAGGCAGGTTTGGGGTTCCCTGCTTGTAAAGGCCGGCCCTGGGGCCAAGCGAGGGGGTGGCCATTCAAGTGCAGCGGGCCAGCTCCGTCCAGCTCCTCCTGGGCCCCTGCTGCAGGTTACAGACCGGGTCTGCCTCCAGCCCCGCTGGCGTGGGCTGCAGCCCTGGGCACAGTGCCGACACCACCGGGGACCCACAGGGAGGCAGGCAGCTCAGCACATCAGCAGGGCTGCAGGCACGGGTGGGAATAGCAACCTGGTGTTGACGAGGGTCAGCCTCCCCCGAGCCCGGCCGGGCCCCACGACAAAGTGCGTCCATCTCCAATTAGCCTCTTCTCGACGGCCAGCGCCCACCCCGCCAAGCCCTCTATTCAGCAGCCTTTATCCTACAGGCACACACTTTTCAGAAAAGAGGAAAGGGAGAAAAGAACAGGATTTCTAAAGTGGTCAGGCCAAAAAAAAAAAAAAAACTAAAGAGGATTGGATTTGGGGGGGAGAGGGGCAGGTGCTATAGTCCAGCACAAAGAAACTTCTGGAAAGCTCCTGAAAGAGCCCTGCCTGCCGCTTCCCACGGAATGATTCAGAGCTGTCAGCGCACAGGCGTGCAGCTGCTGAGGAGTGAAGGGGGCCAAGGGCCACGGCGGGGGTCCCACTCTGTTCCCCGCGCTCCCAGCACTTCCCCTTATCACAGGTCTGCAGCTCGAAGAGGAGCCTCCCCCCGTCCGAGACGGGAGCGGGGCCGGGGAGACTGGGAGAGGGGGAGAAGTCAATCCGGAATGAACTTCCTGACAGGCCGACAGCTGACATTCTTAAGTGAACACAGGATGTGCCAAGAAATGATCAGGCCTGGCTTTTCTCTCCCTGATAGATGACAAAGCACTAAAAAAAAGGAAAGAAAGAAAAAGACAAAAAATGAGGAGGAATAGAAAAAGAAAAAAGAGAATGGAGGAGGGGGAAGAAAAGAAAAATGCAACGGAAAAACAACCAGAGCCACACACATAACTCACAGCTCTTATTGAACGCTTCACCACGCAACAGAAGAGTTAGGCTGAAAAAAAAAAGAGAGACCCCCCACCTTGGCAGAGCCACCGAGAGGGACAGGGCTCCCGGGGTCAGAAGGGAGAGGAAACTGGGCTTGGACACGGCAGGGTTCTGAGAAGGCAGATTCTGCAGCAGAAAGAGGTGGCTTCCCCCACCCCACCCTTCCGATGACTCTCCAGACACAGTGCCCTGCAAGCTCGGTACGGGTCAAACAGGAGCGATGCTGCACAGAAAACAAGCATGGGGAGGAGGGCGTCAGGGTGTTCCGACACATTTCTATTGTGGGGTGTCCACTTGGGGGGAACGGAGAAGGAAGGGGCAGCGGCAGTGGGCTTGGAGAAGGTGTGAGGAAGGAGAGACAGACGGAGTGACGCGGCTGAGCCCCAGCCCTTGGAGACCCTGAAGAAGCCACGAGCCAAGCCACTTTTTGGGGGTGCAGTGGGCCTGCGGTGTGCTCAGCGTCCACTGCTGCTGGCCAGAAAGGTGCTGGGCTTGGAATGAGGTCATCCTTCTCCATGAGTGGCCGGCTCCCTCTGCCACCTGCTCCCCCACTGTCCTACGTTTTGTTTGGGGGCCACACCCGATGATGCTCAAGGGTCACTCCTGGCTCTGCACTCAGGAGTCACTCCTGGCTCGGGGAACCAGACGCGATGCCAGAGACTGACCCTGGGTTGGCCACGTGCAAGGTGCGGACCCTAAGTGCGGGATTATTGTCCAGGCCCTACACGGACCTACACTTGAAGTCGCACCAGTTTTGTTCTCAGTGGTGGAGAGAGGGAAAAGAGAGGACAGCATTTCCTCCTGAATTCCGTCCTTTGAAGAATCCCCGGAAATGTATCATCGAGGCACTTGTGTATCCATCATGCCTCTCCCAGGGCCAGGCTGCCTCAGAGCACAGAGCCCTGAGCACTGCCGGCCCCCTGGACTCCGCTGGACCAGGGTGGATAGCAGCTCTGCTCCTGCGGTCAGGGCCCAGCTGAGCAGATCCCAGCTTGGGAGTCTTTAAGGCTGAAAGCTCAGGGCAGAGGCACAGCCAGCCAGTGCCACGGAGAAGCGGGTGCCCTCGTTGCGTCAGCCAGAATTAACGATGGTGAGGCTCACCCAGCAGGCTCCTTCCTTCCTCTCAGATCCGCCCAACCTCCTTCAAAAGCGCTTCCAGGACAGCACCACCCCCAGAATGCCCCGGGCCTCTGCCTGCCCCTAAAGGAGCAAAGCAGTGGGCAGTAGGAGGACGAGACTGGCCTTTCAACCACAGGCAGGTCTAAGCAGCTAACAAGTCCAAGGGCAAAATGCAGAAACTCCTTCTTGTGGCAAACAATCGAGAGGTTGCCTCTTTTCAGAAAGGTTAAGATCATGTTTATGACTCGTTAATGCTTAACCTGCATGACACGGGACCCCATACCAGCTCCCCGTCCCCAAGGCCCCCAGACACTCTCCAAGCAGGCTCCCCTTTTACTTTTCAGGGATACCTAGGGTGTAGGAGGGGATGGCAGTACCCAGGCATAGCCTGAGCTCTAGCTAAGGGTCAGCTCACCCACAGGCCCTCACGAAGGGGGCTGGGAAAACAGCTGTGGGCCTCAGGAAGTTCTCTGCTGCCACCCAAAGCTTCCAGGAGCACTAAAGATCACAGACTGCGAGGAAGACCACCAGTGAATCCACCTCAGAGTAGTCTCTTCTGCCCCACAACAAGGTCTTGGAGCAGCCAAGGTCGCTCAGAGGCTCCTTCCGGAAGCGTCTTTCAGTACCTCCCTCCTCAGCAGCCAGGACCTGCCTGTTGGCAGATGGAAAACACGCTGAAGGGGTTGCTGATTGGGGGGGTGAAATGCGCTGAAGGGGCCAGCACACACTCTAGAACTCGGCTGTGGAAAGGAACCAACCGTAAAACAGGACTGACGTCCTGCTGCGTGGACTCTGGCCCTGAGGAGAGAGCCAGGAACTGGGCCCAGGCCTGGATTTGGACCCAACCTGGCAGCCACCAGACCAACCCTGAGCTAGCCCCCAGGTCTGGGACCCTCCCTTTTCCATCTAGGAGTGGGGACGGGACTGGAAGCCCATGTCTCAGATGGGGTTGCGAGGGCACTGGTGTAGCCAGTCAGGCACTGGGCAGGAGGCCCACAAGCACTTGCACAAACCACGTGGTTCCCTGTGGCAGGCATCTGGTCACAGGGCCCGTGGGTGAGAGGGCAGCCGGGACTCTGATCCCACCGGAGCGCCCATCGCCTGAAAAAGGAATCCTTCTCTCAGGGAGGGACGGGAGCCATGCAGCATCAAATGGGAGCTGGTCACAAGCTCAAAGGCAGACTCGGCCCAGCACAGTCTAGTGATCTGCTCCAAGAACCAGCCAATGTGGTATGGTGTGCCCAGGCTGGGTGAACAGCGGCCCTCCCTTCTCGGTGAAAGGCCACCCAGAGGAAGGCAGAAAGTGCACACAGCCACGCCTCCTTTCTGAAAGCACCCCGCCTGGACCCCACACCAGCTTCCCCATTCCCAAGGCCCCCAGACACTCTCCAAGCAGGCTCCCTCTTTACTTTTCAGGGATACCTTGGGCGCAGGAGGGGAGAGCGGCACCCGAGCATAGCCTGAGCTTGTAGGGGCTCTTGCTGGGGGAGGGGTCAGCTCTGCGGGCAGCATACGTGCCATGCCCCGTTCTCATGGCAACCTTCTAGGGCCAGGGGCGGGAGGGTGAGGGGGAAATACCTCATCCCAGACAGGAAAGAAACTGAGGCACAGAGATGCAGAATGTGGTTCGAGAGCTGCCACCCCAATCGCTGGCCCCAGGCCACGGTGACCTCTTCAACAGAGGGCACGCCTGACCTTCTCCACAGGTCCTGCATGGGCCAGGCCTGGTGACAAAGTCCAGGCTCAGGATCGGAGAAGGAGGGAGGACGGGATGAAAGATGGCTGGGGGAGGAGGAGCAGAGCAAGGACAGGAAAGAGGGGAGGAGGAGCTGACGTCTCCTCCGTGGGCGGCTATGAATCCTGTGTCAGGAATTCGGAGCCGGGCTGCTGCTGCTGAGGCAGGTGTCGGAGGAGACAAGCTGGGAATGGGGATCACGGGACGGGGGCCAGCAGTGGCAGTGATGACAGATGCCACGTGCCGTGGGGGAGCCGATGTACATGACATCACTGAACCCTCCCCTGAATCATGGAGAACTGAGGTTCTTCACGATCCCTACTTTAGAGGGGAGGATGCAGAGGTTTCCAGATGTGAAGTCATTTGTTCACACACAGAGAAGAGACAAGTGCCGGGGAAAGACAAGCCCCGATTCAAAACCTGTGCAGCCATCACGGTGACATTCCCTACCAGCTCGTGGGGCTGTGAACAGCACGAGGTGCCTTAACGGCCAAGATGTCCCTCCTTCGTTAGACAAAGCGGGGGGGGGGGGGGGTTAGGGGGGTAGCATGCCCTGGAGCGGGGAGTATGAGGAAAAGATGGAACACGGATGTCCTGGTGACATTCCACACCATGAGAGGCCCGTGTGTGACAGTCACGAAAGGCAGATGTTTCCACGGCTCCCCCATTGAAATGCCCACTCAAGGGACGAGGGTCCTGAGAGCTTTTCTGATGCCACGGGAGCACTCAGCTACCATCAAAGGCATTCGGAACAGGTAGAAGTAAAACCCTCCCCGCAATCTGCACCCCGGGTCTGGTCCACTCCTCCTTTGCAAGACAGTTCATGGATCAGCTCTACCAAGCAGAAGGACAGTCTCGGAGGTCACCCTGTGAGCCCAAAAGGTCTCAGCCCACTCAGAAGTCCACATCTTCATCACTGCTTCTACCTGCTCAAAAGCAGGTAGACTCCTCAGGAAACAAAACACGATCTTTATCTTCTCAGGCTTCCCTTATCCCGCGCCTTCCTCCCAGCCCCTCTAAGTAAGATGTCCAGCACGCAGCCAGCCAGAGTGACCTGGAAGGCTGATAATAGCCTTTGCCCGGAGATTTAACTCTGCCCATCACTAAACTTCAGATCACCTTTCTCTGAATCTTTGACCCTCTCTTTCTCTCTTCCTCCTTCTTCCCAGAGTCTCGTTTTCAATGTAATCACGCTGAATGTTCTCGAATAAGCCTCACCCCATTAAGCAGACAAATCTAAACTCCGGGCTGGGCAAACATTAGGCGCTCAGCTATCACACCAGGAAGTTGAAATGACCAAGAATAACAAAAATGATATTCGATCTGTGTGGGGGATTTTCAGGAGTGACTTGAAGTCCCAGAAGAGATATTAAGGATGTGGAAACTATGCTGATCGTTCCAACCACATGCAGAATTTGTGTTCCATTTGACATCTTGCCTAAAGCACTTCCCAAATGTCAACTGCGCGAAGAATAAATGTTCAGTGGCTTTTCTGATAGACTGGAGACAAACATCTTTCTAAATTTTGGGTTGAGGGGGAATGCAGAGCTCGTCAATAATATAGAGGAATAACCTCAAGGAAAGGGCAAGTGGGGAAAAATGTAAAAGTTACAGTTTTAGTGACAAACGTCAGGATGCAAGAATAAGTACTAAATAGAAAACTGTGACCCTCGGGCTGGATCTGGGCCTGAATTTAATGCCAGCTGCAGGTCAAGTCTTAAATCACCACTCATCACTTGGGCCTATGGTTGCAAAAATGTAGCCTGGGCTTCCAATGGCACAGTCTCAAACAATATGAGGCAGGGAGGGAATCTCACGGCAATCCGCGTTTGCCCCTCGCTTCCTGTCTTGATAGGTAATATCAGCCTCTTCTGTGTATGTATGTGCACACGCATATGCATGTGTGTCTGTATCTCTGCGTGTGTCTGTGTCTGTGTGCTCTTTAACTTGCCTACTTCCTGACCATAACATGGAACCTGAATATATCTCTTATCATCTGACCTATTCATTGATTATCATTTAATCTGCTTATTAAATCACTATATCATTGAGGTAAAGCTGGATCCTTTGCAACATCCTCGGCACCAGTCTTAATGTTAAACCGGGGTTGAAAAACTGAGGAGTAGTGGGGCTGGGGCAGATAGTACAGTGGATGTCTGGCATGCGCTGACTCTGATTCTCCAGAGAATCAGAGAAGTGGGCGGAAGGGAGGGAGGGAGAGAGAGGGGGAGGAAAGAAGGAAGGAAGGAAGGAAGGAAGGAAGGAAGGAAGGAAGGAAGGAAGGAAGGAAGGAGGAGGGAGGATGAGAGGGAGGGAGGGAGGGAGGGAGGGAGGGAGGGAGGGACAGAGGGAGGGAGGGACAGAGGGAGGGAGGAGGGAGGGAGGGAGGGAGATGGAGGAAGGAAGGCAGGCAGGCTAGCCAGGGTTTACTGTCTGACTCCCTTGCACTAGTTGTGAAATGGGGACAAGTGGATGGAGTGCAGGCAGCATGGTCAGGGAGGCTTAGGCGTCGCTGTACAGCAGGGTCCTGGGTCTCAGCTGAGTCCTTTAGGTGCATCTATCGCTGGAGACGAACACAGCAAGGCCAGTGCAGGGCAGGGGCTTCTGCCCCAGGTCAGGAAGCCATGGTGGGCCCCCAAGTCTCTCGTCCCGACACCCGTGTGCTAGAAGGAAGCTGGATGACCCATGACCAGCAGCTCCCTGGAACCCGGGACCTGCTTTGGGCCCAGCGCTGTGTCAGACACGACAGCCCAGGCGGTCCCTACCTGCCTGATGATTCTGAAGGTCCATGCCCTCCGGTGCCAGACACTTTCCCTTCTGCTTACACAAGTTAGGAGTGGAGTCAGCGCTCTGCAGCTAAAACCAGAACCAGCAAAGGGCCTTTGTCCTTGCTGTCTGAAGCAAGTCCTCAGCCACTTGGTAAAAGAAAGGAGGAGTAGACCAGAACCCTGAATTTTACGCTTTGTCTCTGACAGACTGATGGCACTGGGACAAGGCTTCACGCAGCCTCAGTTTTCTTATCCATAAGATGAATGGCAAGACCAGATGGCATCCAGGGTCCCTCACAGGTCTAAAGGCCCAAGACTCTAAGTCCCTACATGTCAGGAATATTAATAAAACCACCACTGGGATGGGTGGAGTGGGTGAGGTGGGTGAGGTTGGGTCAGTTCTCATTCATCAGGCCCTGGGACAAAAGGACTCCAGGCCAGGAAACTCAGAGGGCTTCTGACCTGACATTTCACCAGCAACACCTGCATCAAGCTGGTGGGTACAAAAGATAGTGGAGGGAACCTTCGCAAAACCGTGCCAACGGCACCTTGGAATGCAACCCGGGGAAGTCTGACCCAGGAGGAAGCTACTCCCGGGCCCAGACCAGAGAGCACTGACCAAGGTCAGATAGACAGATGGGCAGGCCACAGGTGGAAGACGAGTGGGTAGGTAAACAAATCAACTTGAAAGAGAAACTGTGCCAGAACTGCACCAAAACAAAAAAGAAGTTTGAAAAATCAATTTAGTCCATGTTGGACTGAAGTGAAACGAAATCAAAATGTTTACCAAGAACATGTGCCAGTTTTAGAAAAATTAAAAACATTTTCAACTTAACCTGATGAAGGTACAGAAAGAAGAGGGGTGCCTTGCTCTTCTTATGGGATGAGAGAGAGAGAGAGAAAGAGAGAGAGAGAGAGAGAGAGAGAGAGAATTCTTTCCAAGTAAAATAGTTTTGGTTTTATTTAAGACAACTACTTAGAGAAATGTGAGAGGAGAAAAAGAGCAAGAGATGCATGCTCAACAGACAACATGGGCTTCTGCAGAAGGGAAAAGCCTAAATAAATATATATATATATATATATATATATATATGTTTTTTGAGGAGGGAGTTATATCCAGCGATGTTCAGGGGTTACTTCTGGCTCTGCACTCAAGAATTATTCCTGGTGGTGCTCGGAGGCCCCAATGGGATGCTGGGAATCAAACCCAGGGTTGGCTGCATGCAAGGCAAACAACTATCCACTATCGCTTTCAGCCCCATAAATATATTTTATTTTTAGAAAAATATTTTATTTTAGGAAAAGCCTAAACATATATTACATATCCTTTAGAAGAAATAAATGCAACACACACACACACAAAAACACACACAAACACAAACACACACACTATCTCCTTTAACCCTCTAAGTACTGGTTATAAGAAGGCAATCAGAGAGTTTGATAAGGAATATATACAAGCATGTTTCGCCAAATGGTGTTACTTATAATTACAGTAAATCATTATTAGCAAGCTCATTAACCAATAATAGGCTTAGGTAAAATTCAAGCTTACTTATAAATCACAGTATCATAAAAACAGGAAAAATCAAGCCATAAAAATTAGCAAGTTATACCCGGGGTAGACATCACAATACAGTCTTAGAATCAGGTTCACAAATAACGTATGTATGTGTGTGTGTGGGGGGGGGGGGGTTGCCTTTTCATTTCTCTGTTCTCATTTTCTGTTTTTTTGTGCTGATCTGCGTTAGGAGCTCAGAGATTGCTCCTGGGGGATGCTGGGGGCAGGCTGACCCGACACTTCCTGCCTGCAGAGCCTGAGCCCCTGCCATCTCCCCAGCCCCCCCTGCCCCCGTCTGCATACCCTTCTGAAGAAAGATAGAAGAAAACAGTGAGTCCCTATCGCGTTCCAATTTCCCCCTCCCAAATTTTTATAACGTGGAGAGCAGAAGCAACAGTCAGTGCTCTAAACAGACTCACTGAGTCTCCCCTCTCCGCTCCAGGCTGGAGTGAAAGCATTTTCCCCACTTACAGAGCGCCCTCCTCATCGACTGTCAACTGTCGGAGGGGACCAATGTCCCTCACGTGCCACTGCTCAGGGCTAGGACACTGCTCAAAACCAGTTTCTAGATTAATTAATTTGCGTCACACACATTTGAAATGAGACAATTTCATGGGGCTGAAATTTACATTTATCTCCCTTTCTAAAGACCATTTAGCAAATTAACAAGAAAACAGCAACATTCAAGGAAGCCACTGCGCCCCCTTGCAGGTGTCGTGTATATAGAAAACAGCAACTGCAGGATTCTCTGAGTCAAGGAAATTCTCTGTCTTGGAAAAAACTTTGGGGAAAAGAATAAAAAAAACTCCCTAAGTTCCGGAGAAATCTTCCCACTGAAAGGCCAGCGATGGCACAACAGGGTCTGCACACTCCAGGGCCAGAGTTGCATAGCAAGCACCCACTCCATGCCTCCCGGCCCACAGGGCCATCATGTTTGGGGACTGGGGCACCAGCATCACCATGACCACCACCAAGTCCCCCCCACCCACCCACACCCCACGACCCTGGCAAAGTTAGTAGTGCAGCTCAGAGAAGGGCAATCAATACAGCTGGCTACTGGTGAGGTTTCCCGATAATCAGCAGGGTCTCTGACTACTGAAAACAAAGCCTCATAGAGCTCTCTGGGGGAGGGGTCAGCAGCCATCTCGGACCCTCCCAGTCTCCAGACTGTCTGGGAAGCAGGTCAGGCTGCCTAAGGGCGGATTTCAACAGCGCAGGCTTCGGGAGTTGGTCTCTTGGAGCAGAAAGGGACACTCCTGCTGGGGACAGGTCAGGGTCAAACCCTGGGAGCCTGGAGGCCTGTAGGAAGGGTCCCTTCACCACGAACAGCTCCCTTTCTTGCACAAACGACCTTTTCTCCACCTGTGCAGACCTACTGTCGGCCCTTATGAGTCCAAGTGCCCTTCCCCACAGTCAGAGAATCGGTGCAATATTTTCCATTAAAAATGAAAACCACCAGGCTGGAGCAATAGCACAGCAGGTAGGGCGTTTGCCTTGCACGCAGCCGACCCGGGTTTGATTTCCAGCATCCCATATGGTCCTCCGAACACCTCTAGGAGTAATTCCTGAGTACAAAGCCAAGAGTAACCCCTGTGCGTTGCTGGGTGTGACCCAAAAAAAGCAAAAATAAACAAAGTGAAATGAAATGAAAACCGCCAGGCCAAAGCAATATACAGTGGGGAGGGTGTTTGCCTTGCATGCGGCCAACCCGGGTTTAATCCCTGGCGCCCCAGATGATCCCCCTGAGCTTCACCAGGAGTAATTCCTGAGCACCGAGCCAGGAGTAAGCCCTGAGCAACAACAGGTGTGCCTACCACCACCCCCTCGCACCCCCAGTCTCCCCCCAAATAAAACAACAAGAGCCACAGCAACCACCAGGCGACCTTGGGAATCAGAGTAGACCTGCCCGGGGTCGCTCGGGGCAGCTTTTGGGGCCTGACCGGATGGCTGGAAAGCAGCTCCCTTGGTTAATAATTCAAACCCCTGGGCTGGACAAGTTTGAACGTTTCAATGCTGGTTTACAATTGACCCGGCAACAGTGTTTTAAGGTGTTTGATTTTTAATTAGTCTATCGATTTGCCAGTCTGGCTAACGACACTTTCTTCCTGGGCCCTTTCATTCTGTCTTTCATTATTACGCAAGAGAGGCTCCTCTGAAGGTTTTTTTTTTCCTCTCCTCTCCACGCCTCCCCTCCTGGGGGCCCAGGGGTGACATTAAGAATGTGGAGGCGGGGTGGGGAGGGGGGGAATGCCCACTGGACTCTGCATAACAGCCTGGGCCTCCCCGGCTCACATTTCATAAACTGTCCCTCAGTACCTGGCACCGAGGGAGCACGCAGGCCCAGGCGTCCCTCCCGTGCGCCATCAGAGCTGTCGAAACTTCTCATCTGAACACTTCCGCATCTCTCCCCCTAAGAACCAGGACGGATGCCTCAGCCGCCAGGAGCCTCTCAGCTAAACGAGGCCTGCTCCACTGTGCTTATTTGCCGGGGAAGTGCCATCAAAGCCCTCACCGTGGACAAGGCTTGGGATGCCCCGGGCCCAGTGGCTGGAGTGACAGTCTCCTTCTCCTTGGTTTCTCCGTGGCTGGTTGGTGGGTGCCGAGAGGAGGGGACGGCCTGTGTCAAGGAATGTCCA
This sequence comes from Sorex fumeus, assembly GCF_029834395.1. Taxonomy (NCBI): domain Eukaryota; kingdom Metazoa; phylum Chordata; class Mammalia; order Eulipotyphla; family Soricidae; genus Sorex; species Sorex fumeus. The sequence goes on from NW_026606120.1 coordinate 62,338,910, forward strand.
CTGCAATTCCAAACCAGAACCAGAAGACCCAGGCTGGAGGTTGGCATAGCTCTGGTGTCCCTCTTGGCAAAATTAAGGATACGAGGGGCCCCCTGTCACCAGAAGCAAATAGTGAGACCCATCAAGTGATCGAAAAGCAAGACCAGGGGCCCTGAGCTATTACTGCTCCACGGGTAGGATGCTAGCCTTACACAGGGGACCTGGGTTCAATCCCCAGCTCCATACGTTCCCAAGCCCCATCAGGAGTGATCCCTGAGTGCAGAGCCAGGAGTAAACCCTGAGCACCCCTGGGTATGGGGAGTGGGAGGAAGAGGGAGCTGGACCAGAACTACCAATAGTACCGGTAGCAATGATATTTTCATCAAGTAAATCACTAAATGATTCTGAGCTACAACCCCATCCGGAAATCAGTGGTTAAAAAGGAAAAAAAAAAAACCTGGAATGAGTCCAGTATGGAGTTGTGCTTGCCCTCCAGACTGGTGAGGAAAGGCTGGCGCCTCCTGTCCCAGTGCCCCCCAACACTGCTGCCCTGTCCTGGTCTCTCGGGCTCCCATGCATCCTTCGGAGCCTCAGCACAAACACAGCCCCTCTCAGCAGCCTGGCCCACCCACCCACACCTGCACCCACCTCGGTACCTGACTCCCAACTGCCTCCTTCTAACTCTGGGGTTCTCATACTTCAGGGTGACCAGAGCTGAGGTTTCTATGTGTTGCCGCTATCATTCCTTACTGTACTTGGAATTAGAACAGACATTCTACAGCCAGAAGGCACAAATCCCATTAGGCGTTGACAACAAAGACGTCAGCATGGGCTTACACTGCCTCTGGGAAACGTCACACTCGTGGCTGGAGGGGCACGAAGCAGACCGACAGTCAGGATCCTCATCACAGCCTCCAAGAAAGACTGAGCCGCCCTGGACTGGACAATCCTCTTCCGGCCCACTGGAGAGTCGGGGAACCCTGTCACAGCTGGTTCAAGGGCGTACCTGTGCTTCCGGTTCTCTGAGAGCCTCCTGAGGCAAAGACTGTCCAAGTGGTAGAACTGCATTCAAACTCTCCCTCCCTGAACCTGCCTCAGGCCCCGGAACCCTACTAAACAAACTGAATCTGGGGCTCCCCCTCTTTGAAGAGCTTGCTGCACTTACCACATCTCCCACCTGGCCTCCAGGACCCCACAACACTAGAACAGGGAGAGGGGCACCTCTGCCAGGCCTCAGCTAAGGGGACCCTAACACTTTTTCACAGTGAAGCTTCTCAGCTGGGGAGCAAATCAGGGGATGAGTTCTAAGTGACATTTATTTATAAAAAGTGGCTCCTTGGAGCTCTCCAGAAAACCTTCAGGCAGAGGTTTTTAATTCTGTGCTCTGCTCCCCTTCAATCCCTCTAAACAAGTCCCTGGGGACGGACCCAGTGGTTCCCAGGTCCAGGAGAAGCTGAAGGTGACAGCCACAGCATCCCAGGGACAGGTCCTTTCTGAATGACCGCCCCCCCATACTACTGTCCCCAGTGGAGCCCACGTCACCCCACATGGCTGGTTCCAGCAGCATCCTGCCTCCGGCTACTACACACACAGATTCTCTTCCCGGTTTTCCCCTCCTGCACAACTTAAAAAAAAAAAAGTCACGATTCAGGAAAACCCTCCCACGTCTCATGCTCAGGGAATAGAGTGTGAAGCCAGCCCCTTGGCCACTCGCCTTTGTCTCTCTCCAACTACAACTGAGGGGTGCAGGAGAAGCAAAGGCCACTTCATCCCTAACTGCTAGCTCCCTGCTCCCCTTGTGGGGGGAGAGGGGGCCACAAGGCCCTACCTGGGTGCGTGTTTGCAAGTCTAATGTTGATGTCGCTATTTGAATACACGCTGGAGCTCGGAAAACAAGCCAATAGCTCTGAGGATCCAAAGCAAACTCCATCTGACAGCCACAGCCCCGCCGGCTGCCAAGTCTGATTGACTGGTTGGATATATTTAGATCCAGGGAGGAGGGGATAAAACACTGTTGTGCCACTGAACTCAAGAAAACCAACAGCAGACTCGCAAATAAGCAGTCAACAGCCACTCAACGACATCATCTGTGTCCCCGGCACAGAACTTTCCCTCCTCTGGGAGTCACCGGAGAATTTCAAAAGCCACCCCCAAGCTCGCCCCCTCTCCCCGCTCCCACCCAAAGGCAATCAGAAAGGGTTCCAGTGCCGGCATTCCCCACTGAACATAAACAAGTAAGCAGGATCTGCTCCTCCTCCATCTTCCCCCGCTGCTGTCCCACTGGAAGACACGTGGACGCTCAAGCCAGCGGCCAGTGGCCCACGCACGTCACTGAGGGCAGCCTTGTAGCATCTGTGGAAGCTGTGTCTTAAACCTGGCTCTTCCCTCCCACACATGACTACACGGGAGGAAATGAAAGTTAGGACTGTCCTCCCCCTCCTCATTTACTCTACCCTTCCATGAATGAAGACACTTAGGGAAGGAGGGAGGAGGTCAAAATGATTCCTGACAGGCAGCGGCAATAGATCTTCCGCCTTTCGAGGAAGCAGGAAGATGCGGAGAAGGGTTGAGGTTGGGGGGGAAGTGACAGAGGCCAACACAGAAACGCCAACAGAGGGTGGGGGTCCACGGTGACGAATGGGGAGTCCTCAGCTCCCACTTCCTCACACTGGCGGTGAAACAAGATCCCCGACGTTGGGAGGATCCATTCATCATCCATTCAGCAGACTCTAGTTGAGACAAGCGAGTCCCAGGCACTAGAGAGAACGCGAGCGACATCCACAGTCACAGTCATATGTGTAGCCAGGCAGGCTGTCTGCATTCTGAACCAGCCCAGCAAGAGTCCAAGTGCTCCCCGGGGGGTGGGGGGGGGTGGAAGGGGACTGGGAGGAGGTTCCACTGCCCCCCATCCCCACCCCTCCACAGGCTTTCTCACTGGCCTTCTTTCTGCTCTTCTAGAACTGGCTGAGTATACTTGGGCAGGTGAATTCTCCTGCCTTCCAGAAAGACCTTTCTCACTCCTCCTGTCCTGAACTCTGATCATGCTGCAGTGCTGCGGCTCCCAAGCACAGTGCTCTCGCATTCCCCTCCAGCCTTGCTCCCCGTGCCCAGCCCGAGCTGCATGGGGGTGTCAAGGTTAGATTCTCTCGGTGCCTGTGGCCTGGCTGCATGCAGGTGTCCTCCTACCAGTCACTCTCCCCTGAACAGGCAGGAAAGCAACAGGAGTTGGTTAAACTCTAATTGCTGAGAGGATGGATGGATGGGTAGACAGATGGACAGATAGATGGGTGGATGGAAGGACAGACAAACAAATGGATAAATGGATGTGTAGACAGACAAACCAACAGATGGACAGACAGATGAATGGATGGGTGGAAAGACAGGCAAACCAACAGCTGAATGGATGGACAGATGGATGAATGGACAGATGGACAAACAGGTGAAAGGGTAGATGGAATAATGAATGAACAGGACAGACAAGTGGAGTGGATGAATGGATATATGGATGGACGGATGGATGGATGGATGGATGGATGGATGGATGGATGGATGGATGAAATAGCCATTTAATGAAGGTTGCCCAGAAGCCCTGAAAGACCCCACCTTCAGACTGAGAAAACAACTGTATCTCAACTCAGTTGAAGTTGAATTATATGCCCAAGGCCCCCATACCTTTTTGGTTTTGGAAAACACCCATCTGTGATCAGGGTTTCCTCCTGACTGTGCTTAGAAATCACTCCTGGAGACAATCGGGGAGCCATATAGGGTGGCGGGAATCAATCTGGGGTTGCTGCATGCAAGGCAGGTGCCTTACCCATGATGCTGCCTTTCCAGTCCCATCTTTTTTTAAAAAAGAAAGTTTCAACACTAGATATGTCTCTCTAAACATGGCTGGACCTTCAGAGACACAAAATATTTTTTTCATGAAATAAAAATGAATTGGTGTCAACTGTTAACAGACAGCAAGTACTACAATAGCTTGGAGACAGGTTCTCTGGTTGTCATAAAGAAGAAACTAAAGCCTCTGTTTGGGGAAAAATCCTGCCATATGACAGCCAACAATGCTAAAAGGGATGAAAGGAAGAAAAGAAAGACGAAGAACCAGGCAGCTCTGAGCAACAGAGCCACGTCAACAGAGCTGAAAGGGACCAGGTCTGAGAGAGCGGCAGACGGAGAAAGGAGCCACAGCCCCTCCCAGGGAACATTCCAGATCCCATCTCACCGCTTTGGGGCAGTGATGGGGGGGCACGACATGGGTTTTTTTTTTCCCCCTCGCCCAGTTAGAGAGGTGATGGTTATTGTATGGGTGGAAAACGGGCTTAAATGCAAGCCCATTAGAGAAGCAGAGCCTTAATTTATCAATTAGACGCCATCTGTGGATTGTGTTCCTTGAAATAATTGTTGAATTTGACAATGCACTGCAGCTTTACAAAGTTTCTGCCATCCTTGATGCCGTTTAATTAAATTTCTGCACTTAACTTTGATTGCGCTGAAAGCGCTGATGCCTTCTACAGATTGAGTTCCTCGGCCACCTGCTGGGACAGAGCCAAGCGCGTTTCCAGAGCAGAGGGGAGAAAAAAAATATGTATTTTCTTTTCTTTTCAAGCCTCGCCTTTTCTCAGTCTTCTCCCAAAGGGAATCCAGGCTCCCGCTGCACAGGGCTCAAGGGATGGGGTGGGGGACTGTGGCGCCAAACCCAGGCAACGGTGCCTCGAGCCCCTCACAGCCTCCACGAGGTCTTTCTGCTCTTTTATTGTGTCTCACCGGGTGAGTTAACAAAACAGAATCCCAGACGGCTACCAAATGCAGAGAAGCGGCCTAAAATAGAACACGATAATTATCACAGAGAGCAACCAAGAGCACCGGCCTCGGGTAGGAGGGGCTTCTGCCCCCAACACACCCCACTGAGACGGAAAAGTCAGGTTGGCAGAGGGATGGGCCCCGAGTGAGCTCAGGGGGATGCTGGAAGCTGAGCTCCGCCCTGGCCAGTTCATCACGATACATGAGCCCAGGCAATGCCCCATTCTCAGAAGACACTGGACGGCAACTATCCACCCCCATCCCACCTCCAGGCTCCCTCCAACTGTCTTCATTCACTGTAGGTAGCATGGGGGGGGGGGGTGGGGAGCAGGGGAGTGTCTAAAAGACACAGAAGGCATCGTGGCTTTCCAATCTCTGCATCTGACTACTCCAGGAACCCTGATGAGGGGGGATGCTGGGAACCGTTCTCCTTGGGTCACTGTATAATGAATGCCCCATGAGATTCATCCCCAGGGTAGCCCAGGTCGAACGCCCTTTCAAGGTCACGGACTCGTCACAAGAAAAAGATATACGTTTTGTTCATCGTGCCACCCATCAGGAGATACTTGGATTCTTTCCATTATCATGAATAACTCTGCTGCAAACATTAACATTTAAGTATCTGTTCCCGTCCTTATTTTTGTTCGTTTATACTCCTAGAGGTGAAATGACAGACTTGTACGGTAGTTCTAGGTTTCAGATTTTGAGAAACTGCTGGGTTATTTTCTCATGCAGTTGTGTCATTTCCAAAATTCCATCAGCAGTGCATAAGGATCCTAACAGGCCCCATTTTTAATGGAAACTTTACAATCAAAATTCATGCATACGAGGGACCAGAGCAATAATATAGATGATAAGGTACTTGTTTTACATGCAATCAACCTGGGTTCAATCCATGGAACCCCATATGGACCCCACACACAGCTAGGAATAAGCCCTGAGGGCAGAGTCAGGCAGTAACCCTTGAGCACTGCTAGGTGCAGCAAAAGAAAAGACAAACAACCAAACAAAAATGATACATTGAAGTTCAACATTGCCCTCTCCAGATTTTTTTTGGGGGGGCACTATACAGTTTTCCCCTGGTTATGCTCAGGGAATCATTCCTGGCGGTGCTTGGGGAACTCTATCAGGTGCCAGGGATCAAACCCCAATCATCCATGCACAGCCTGCCTTCTGTCCTATCTCTCTGGCCCCTCCAGAGTTTTCTTTTAAAAATAAATGTCCCATAAGCAGTATTACAGAGAAGGAAAAACATTTCAAACAGGGAAACAGCACGGCTGGCATGGAAAGGAGGAAAAGAACGTGGGAAAGGCGTAATCCACAGGTACGGACAGAAAACTTGGCGCTTCTCCTTTTCCTAGAACCGTACAACTCCTCTAACTCAAAACCTCACTCAAGTTCAAAAGATTTATGGTCTGAAACTTCAGAACTATAAAATAAACTTCTCGGAAAATGGAGTTGCAACAGCAATGGATTGTTACAACAGCCACTTATGCAGGCCATAAACTCGCAGGCCAACGGCAGCGCTCACTCAGGTACTAAGTCCCACCGAGGGCAGGGGACTAGAGACAGGGCCTTTTCGCCTGCCCTTGGAAGATCACCCTGCAGGCTTCCGTCTCCGGACAGGTGAGGGAACAAACGTCTGGCTACTGCTGGGCTCTGGAACGCCGGACCCCTGCTAAGGCTGCACAAGGACCCTTACATTTGACTTAAAACCCTGAGGAGCACAACTTTGCTCCTACAAACTATGGCTGTTTCTACGCTTGTTCTCTGACAACTGAAACCCAGACTCATTTTGGTTACAAAGGTCCTGCCACTGCTAGGTTCTAGGAGGTTCCCCGAACCACTGGTATGGGTCTGGGGCTCAAGCAAAGGTTAACTGAATCTGCTCAGCTCTGGATGAAAAGTCAATGTCACAGGTCAGGAAGGCAAGCCAGCTTCCTGGTAACCAAATGTCCCAACACCAGAGATAAATTAGAGCTTCTTAGAGAGGGCCTGGACTTTATTTTTCTGAGAGTTTGTGGGGGTGTAGGTGGGTGGTCGCATTTGCACACCCAGCAGTGCTAAGGGCTTACTCCTGGCTTTGTGCTCTGGATCACTCCTGGCAGGTCTCAGGGGACCATATGGGGTGCTGGAGATGGAACCTGGGTTGGCCGTGTACAAGGCAAACACCTTAGCAGTGGTACTACTGCTCCCACCCCAAGAGCTTGGACTTTATACGTTTTATTTTCAGCAGAGATGATTTGTAGAATGTATTTGAATAATGGGATTTCAGGGGCCGGGGAGGCAGTTCAACAGGCTGGAGCACATGCTTTGCATGTAGGAGCCCTGGCTTCCATCCCCAGCACCATATGGTCCCCCAAGCACTGCCAGGAGCGACCCATGAGCACCAAACCAGGAATAGTCCCTCCTCCCCATCACTGCCTGGGGCTGGGGGGGAGGGTATGGAGGAAGGGAGGGAGGGATGAAGGGAGAGAGAGGGAGGAGAGGGAGAGGAAGAGAGGGAGAGAGAGGGAGAAGGAGGAGAGAAAGAGAGGGAGAGGGAGCAAAAGAGAAGGGATGTCATTGTTCCCGCTCCTTGAGGCTGATGCTGCACAGATAGAAGGCTGGTGCTGGAGCAAGGTAAGGGGTCTTGGGTGAGGCCAGCATTCTGAGTCTGGGTTCAGAAAGCTCACCATCGTTCAAAACACAGGCGCCATTCTGGAGGGAAACAGCATGAGGACTGTCCTCACCGCCCTCCCCAGACAGAGTGGATATTCCACTTGTTACAATCCATAGCAAATTTTATGGACAAGTTATCAACCACCCGAATTAAACAGTGCACACAGAAATCCGGATCTTCACCTCAACCGTGCAGCGCCCTCACACCCTGTAATTAGCCTCTGTGGAATGAATATTAAGTCCCGCGGAAGCATGGAGGGTCAATTATATCAACAAATGAAGAAAAGAGAAGACACTTGTCTTGGCCTCTGGTTCTGTCTTAAATTAACTTTTAATGTGGAGCAAAATGTTATATTCACTTCTCCGATATTCTGAAAATTTCTCCTTCCATGGATGCAAAATGATGTTCGGAATATTTGAGGGGGCTGGGAAATTGGAAGAAGAATCACTACCTTTCGAGCATCATGCTGAGGGGCCTCTTGTTTTTGGAGTTTTGGGGTCACACCCTGCGATGCTCAGGGGTAACTCCTGGTTCTGCGCTCAGGAATCACTCCTTGGCAGTGTTTGGGGAATCATGTGGGGTGCCGGGGATTGAACTTGAATTGGCCACATGCAAGTGCCCTACCCACTGTGCTATCTCCCCAGCTCCTAGGGTCCTTCTCTGAGGGGATTCCTTCTCACAGAATTGCCTCGACGTCAAGAATCACCACTGATGAGCTGAAGCTGGTGGTGGCCCCAAGACTATCCCAGGCTGGCAGCATCAGGGGGATGAGGGGTCCCCTCCGCAGGTCCATGAAGACCCGTAGCTGAGCCAGAAGGTGTCGCCCCTCCCCCCCAACAGAACCTGGGCCTCTGCCCAGTGCCTCTTCACTTGCCTTCACTTCCTCCCCACATAGCAGAGCAGAGAACTTTCTGGAAAACCATGCCACCTGCACCTGTGTGGTACTGAACTCAGAGACATCCTGCTGAGGTACTACAATGGAAAGAGGAGGCCCCCGTGCCCAGTCCCGCAGTATACTCGGGGAACTTGGAAACCATCCCTCTCGGCCATACTCAGCTCGGTGCTGAGCGTTGAGAGTTCAGTGCCTGGGCCCCAGGGGCACCCAGCATCACAGCAGGAAGCGGGGGATGTGGTGCCAGGGACCATGGTGGGTGGAGGGAGCTTTCCATGCCAGTTCCCTGGCACAGGGAGAGCCAAGGTACAGACAAAGCACCACACAAGCCAGCGGCTGCCTGGGGACCCCGTCCCGCTGGCTCCAGGGGCAGGGTTCTCTGGTTCCCCCTCTACCTCCCTACGGTGGGACTGGCAACACATCAGCGCCCCCACAGAGAGCTGGAACAAAGATCTGCCAACACGGGCACCTGAGCCGCTCTTGACTGGGAGGCACCCAGCAGAGATTCCCCCCACTGCCCGGCCCAAGCTGTGGGGTTTCAGGGGTTCTGGGCACAGAGGAGGATGCATAAGGAACAAGACACTGGCTGGCCGCGGGGGGTAGCAGGACCTCCTCCGGCTTGTCTGGTCTGAGAGTGGCTCCCATTCTCCTGCCCAGCTGTGATGGATGGTGGCACTCGGGGCCCCTTTTGTGGGTGAACAGAGGCACCCGCTATTAAACCAATCTCAAAGCACTGAGAGCAACATCTCTCAAAGGACCCCAGCAGCGTATCAGCACTGAACCCACCTACGGTTCCTCTGGGCATGTGTGGGGCTCGGCCTGTACAACACCCCTTCAGGCCTAATAACTCGCATGCATTGTCAGAAGCGCTATGAAAATCGGTCCTTTTCTTTGCCCGAAAATTCATTTTCCTCAAGGCTGGTACTTCTTGTTCTTGCAGAATCATCCTGCATCCTGTCTTTAACCCTTCTGGACCCATCCACTCTGGCAATGAGCACTTCAACCCAGGGCGTCTCCGTGGCCCCGGCCAGTTCCTGGCTGATCCCGCCCACCCTGTCCACCTTCTCACCCGCCCCGCTGAGAGCCAGGCTGGCCCCAAAGGCCAGCACGAGCTGTCTTCCTCTGGGATGAGCACTAGTCCAGCCCATAAGACATTTTTGCATTAATTAAAAAATGACCCGGGGCTGGAGTGATAGCACAGTGGGTAGGGCGTTTGCCTTGCACACGGCTGACCTGGGTTCGATTCCCAGTATCCCATATGGTCCCCTGAGCACCGTCAGGGGTAATTCCTGAGTGCAGAGCCAGGAGTAACCCCTGTGCATCACTGGGTGTGACCCAAAAAGAAAAAAAAACCCAAAAAACAAAAACAAAAGAAAATGACCCACTTCCAAATGGACATAAGTTTTCCTCCCCAGGACAACACTTGGCAGGCGGCTGCTGGACGGGCAGGCAGAACCTCTGGACAAAGCAGCCCTGCGGTTCACGAAGCAGCACTGGGGCTTCCTGTTCTACCTGCCCCAGGGAACGGTGAAACCAGTCTGCCAGTGACATGTGAGGATCAGAGTACGCCAGGGTGACTTCCCCCTGCCCCTTCTACACACTGGTCAGCAGACATCAAAAATACCAACAGCTTATGCACAACAGCACTGGCACCCACGCCCCTGTAGGATAATACTCTTTTGTCCTTCCTCAGGTAGCTTAGGTTTGTCCTAAAATTTGTAAAAATAAGATTTTACACCCCTATGGGCCAGTTTCAGTGACAAAAGCAGGGAATCACCTTCTCCCTTCCTTGGGGCCGTGGGGTTGCTTTGAGCCTATGCCTGAATCAATCTAAGGTGCCCCTGCTCTGCCTCAGCCTCCCCCCCACCCCCGCTCCTCCCCAACTATCCCTTTCCTCTGAACTCGTGTCAAAGGCTCCCTGCACCCATGTCATTCCCCTGGCCCCCACTCGTCTGGTTCCCAGTCTGAGTGTGTGAGTCATCGGGCACCGCAGAGGACGTGCCACGCAATACCCAGCAATTCTCAGAGTGGCAGCCCCCGCTGCCATAAAAAGCTCCCTTTTGCAGACGCGGAAACTGAGGCTCTGGGAGGTTCAGTGACTTGCCTAACGCCATGTGGGTGGGCTGGTCAGGGGCACAGCTGGGTCCAAGGAGGCAAACCAGGAATGCCACCAGAGATAAGTGGGCAGGGGAACTGGGCAGAGCGCATGCCCTACAAAGCTGAAGGCAGAGCCGACCCCCAGATCTGTGGGAGAAAGGTAAGGAGCACGGCATCAAAGGCCTCTCTGGAGCAGAAATGCCTGCAACCGCTGGTGGAGACCATTTCAAACTTCTACAGACGATCCTGGCCCCTGCATTCTTACACACACACACACACACACACACACACACACACACACACACACACACAGAGGCCAGCAATGAGTAAAGGCATATTGTGACTAGATTTGATGAGGCTCCAGCTACAGACTTGAGTCATTAAACACTGGCAAACACTTAACCTTAAACGTCTAGGAGCAGACTTCAGAACAGTCAACTTCAGCCCATTACCGGAATCAGCCCAGAGAAAAGTGCCCCAAGGAGTCATTCTGGTTTTACAGGTACAAAACGCTATCCAGATTTAAACAAAAAAAGAAAAAGAAAGAAAACCCACAAAGGGCTTTCTCTCCTTCCTTTTGCCCTCAACTCTTCCCTGATGCTTGGCTTCTGGGGCAAAGGGGCGCCAAGATGGCTAACTGGGAGCCTGGGGCCCCCTCTGAAGCTCTATCAGGACAGCCCCATCTGCTTCTTCCTGGGGGGCATGGGGTATCCAGGAAAGAGGTAAGGGTGAGCAGACAACCCCAGAAAGGGGAAGGCAGGGTCCAAAGCTTGTCTGAGTTATGAGTTGGCCAAAGCCAAGAAGAGGGACAGACTTTTAGTCAAGAGAAGCAGCAAAGTAAGTGCCTTTGGCTCATGCAAAACAAACAAACAAGAATTCATTTATTAATCGAGACAACAGGCGTTTTCCTCCCCATCTCTCCCTATCTGCTGATGAAATCTGTGTGAATGAAAGCACAGCTCTCTAGCTGGAGACAAAGGTTAACCCAAAAGCCCCCGACAGCTGAAATCAGGGGTCATGTGGCTCAACTGGAAACGGCCTCAGCCACCATTGCCCTACTGGTGTCATGGTACCCAGGTGAGCAGTGTGTGTAGGTCATGGGCGGCTGTGCCCGGTGTGAATGCCCAGAACCAGAACCAGCCCCTTCTATGCCACCCAATGCCTTCCCCCAGGTGGCCTGTGGTGGGGCGGGGCGGTGGGGGGGTACTGCGGGGGAATCGGGCGGGGGGGGGGGGGGGTTGTTGGTGGGGAGTTCCTGCAGCTTTGGGCCATCCAGAGCTGCCTGCAAGTCCAGGCCTCTTCAGGGGCCAACAGAGGCCCATGACTTTCGGGTGCTCCAAGAAGGGGAGGACAAGGGGGTGTCCCTGTGGTCATTCTTCAAGAGAAACAAGTCAGTCGCTGGTTTACTGGGGAAAGCCTGCAGGGCTGAGAGGGAAAGCACCAGGGAAAGAATTAACTAGGTTAGAGAAGGCGGGGCTGGCAGGTCCACTGGAGGGGGGAGGGGAACTGGTCTGGGGATGCCCCGCCCTCCCCCCCTCCAAAATCAGCACACCAATTTGCAAAGGAATAAGCAAACACACAAAACCCCCAAGTGGGGGAAACTGACAGCAGCTGCTAATCACCTGTTTAATTTTTTTTCCCTTTTCTTAAATTACCTGCAACTCAGAATTTTCAAACTCTCAAGCACAATACGCAGCTTAACATTTTCATACACCTGTAAAACCACTAAGTTAAATCCCATTACAAAAGACTCCAACTTATAAAGGAGTAGTTCAAATACAGTTCTTATCAAACACAAACAATGGGAAATGATTTAGGCTTCCAACATCAGTCACTGGAAATTAACATTTGAAAAAAAATTTTTTTACATAGAACCCATCTGTGTATTGAGACAATGCACTCTGCTCAACCACCGGCCTAATTAAGGAACCAGGAACCAAGGCAATACATGGCAATGCATAAAGTTTTCTGTGGTTTTTCTTTTTCTTTTTTTTTTTTTCCTGAGGCTTCTGAAATTTTATCAATCCTGAACGTGCTGTTCTTTCTTCCCTGCAAATCTAAATAACGGCAATGTCAAATGACTGTGAGCACTTGCCACTGACAGACAAAAACAAAACTTTCCTTCATGAATGGGGGGGTGGGGTCCTTCCCATGCCACCATCTCCACCTGTCATGAAATCTGTTTGAAGGTCCAGTCAGAGCAGAGAAGCGTCAAGGAGATAAAAATGAAAAGGTGTTGCCCACTGAAGCTGGAAACAGAGCTGGGCGGAGAGGAAAGAGGTCTATTGGGCTAACCAGAATTAAAATCAAATATCCTCCCTCCTCTCCCACCCCTTTCCCTTCTCCTTCTCTTTCCTGAGCAAAGAATTGAAAAACAAACAAACAAACAAAAAGGATCAATGAATAGGTATCATCCAACTGGCACTTGACATCTTACATCTTAGTGGACACTACAGCTTCGTGACAGAATGTAAGAAGGACCATACGAACATTAAGTCCCAGCAAGGTTAAAAGACCAACCCAAGGTCAAGGGCTAGTTAGTAGGAGATAGACCGGAGTCTGGAATCCAGCCAGACCTTGGCCACCCCCCGCCCCAATCTCTCAGCTGCTCAAGCAGCAGTACATTCAAGGGAGGGGCTCTGGTCAGACCTTGGAACAGGAAAGCATGTGGTCTCTCTCTAACAACAAGCAGGAGTCAGCTTGGGACCGCTCTTCCCCTCGAGGCCTGACTCAGAGGGTAAGACAAGGCTTGAGTTCTGGCAGGCTCCCCATTGGGCCTCCAGGAGTGAGGGGAGAGGACCTCAAAGGAGACCAAAGAGGACACATCATTTTGGACTGACCTTGGTGAATTCTCTCTGCTTGGCTTTCCTGCCTCTGGGGAGTCAACCTCCAGCACCCGCAGTTCAGTTCTAAGGGGGCTGTCGGGCAGAGAGCGATCCGAGGGCCCCAGGAGGGCTGGGTCGGTGACGGCAGCGAAGTCCACCCGCGAACTTCCCCGATGGGGGCATGCAGGTGCTGAAAGCAGCAGTAAGATTTCCACGGGCACTGCCAAGCTGGTATGTGAGTCCCAGAGCCAATGGCCTCCTCTCCGGCTCCTGGGAAACACTTATCTACAAAGGAGAGTGAATGGGGCCAAGCCACAGAGGGACGGAGTGGGAAGAGATAAGGAACAGAGGGAGTAAGATGATTTCATTTAGCCACTTGGAACCAGCTGGGACAAAGCCAGGAAAAGTAGACACCACAGTCCCGTGAGACAACATGGTCCCCTCTTCTCCCACGTCCCCAGGGGACCATTTCGACCTGGGACATGTAGGTAAGACGACGTTCAATACCGCCCACCACAGGCTCCACCTTTCCAAACACTCTCGTGCTCAAGTTTGCGGTCCCATAAAACCACATCTAGCCTTGCCTTCTAGAACCTACTCAGCACAGAAGCTCGAGTAACCTCTTCAGCAGTTGAGTTCCTATGAGCTCACTTCTGGCTCGGATCCTTCCAACGAGGTCCCATCACAATCTCCTTTTCTTTCATGGCTTTCAAGGGCCCTCTTGCCTGGCCCGTCTCCCGCCTGGAGCTCAGTCTCCCCTCCCGAGCAAGCCCACTCCACCCGCTCTCCTCCACGTCCTCTGGATTCCATTCACAAGCTGGCTCCTGCCTCCAGACAGCTGCACACCAATTCTGAGGTTCATTCTCTCTTTTAATTCAGATCTCTGTCCAAATATTACCTCCTAGAGAGGTGTTTAAGAAACATTCACACATGGTTATTATGTTCAAGAAACATAAGCATTTTACACACACACACACACACACACACACACACACACATCCCTTACCCATTTCTTCAATTGCCATGACCTAGAGGCATATTTTACACTTATTTATCTGTTTATCATCTCTCCAATTTGGATTGCCAGTTAGAATGCAAGTTCTCCAAGGGCAGGGCTCTGAATCATCCCCCTTCTTTCTCCATCCTCACCGGCACCCAGGATCTCTCTCCCACTATTTATGTTCTGAGTAAATAGAAGCCTGGCATCATGGCGTCCAAACAACAGCCCCTGTCGCTCCAACAGGCCAGCGTGGACCTCAAGGCCTGCCCACACCCTCGGGCTTTCCATCCGCAAATTAAAAGCCCAGCGTTATACGATAATTAGAAGTTGGCAAACTATACCCTGCAGGCCAAGTAAGATCTTCTGTCTCTTTTTATCTACCTTGCAAGCTAAGAGTGGTTTTTATAGGCACCGTTTGAAATTAATTGACAACAGAAAATAAAAACTCTGAACTGCAGTTCTGCTAACGTTACCTCCTCCCCAATAATATTACCACCAGCTTCTCATTAGTAAACCTGTATATACGCTAAAATAAATGTGCTGCTATTCTTATGATATTTCAAATTTTATCAATATAAAAACTGCATAAACTGCCTTTCTCCTTGTTGTAGGGAACTGAGTTAATATTCTCCATATGACCTCTTAATCCACAAAATCATGTATTTACTATCCGATCCCTTTATTAAAAGGAGGGGGAAAATCAAAATGACCAGGCCTGGGATATGGTTTGGCGGCAAAGCATGCCTCACACGTCTTGAGACCTGGTTTTAATCCCACTGTTGGGAAAAACAAGAACAAAAACAAAACAACTTTGCCAGCCTTGGATTTGTTAAGGGAGGAAAGACACTGTGACTGTTCAATCCCACGCCAGTACCTACCATCCAGGGCTATTAATGAGAAAAATGGCAAGGCCAAGACTAAATTGCTCTTAATGTCCTTGCCCCAGGAAACGTTTCTTCAGAGTAAGTCTCAATCTACAGGATGTTCTTCCTGTTGAAGACCCTGGCTGGGAAGCAGGAGCTCTGGTTCAGAGAACACTCCTCCATGAGAAATGACCACGTCCCCCACCCCGAGTCCATCTCCCCCCCAGGCCCACCCCAGAATCTGGGCATGCCTCAGCCCTGCGTCTCTGAGGGGCTTCCCGACCAAACTGCACCGGAGCACGAAGCCCACCATCCACTCACGCTCCCTCTGACCCTCCAGGACACCAAGCCCTTAAGCTAGAGAAGAGAAAACCCAGCATTTCCAAAGCCCACACAGTCCACCGGAATGAGGCTGGAGGCACCATCACGTGAGGCCAACAACCCCTTGTTATTTCCAAGGATACCTTGAAACATGAGGAGCAAAAGTCCCAACTTGCTCTGGGATGCACAGAAGCCCCAACTGCTCAAGTCGCCAGCATGCAGAGGGGATGCAGGGGGCCCATTCCCTGGAACAGGAAAGGGATGCACAGGTGTTGCTCTCTGAGGAATGGGGGAGCCGGGGGTACTGGAGGCTGCTGATATCCAAATCACCATTACGTAACTCAACTTTCCAGCAATGAGAGGCGTCCCAGTGGGATATGCTCCATCCTGACTCTCCTTTCTGGTTTTAGTACAATAAAGCTGCCGAGCAGAGAACCAATTAATTTTTAAGCATTGCTCTCCAACTAGCAGTCACCCTCACCCACCCCATCATTACTAACTAATCTCCTGCTTTCCCCACCCTGATCCTCACCAGCACCCTGTAAAATCACTATGTGCCCTGGAGGAGGCGAGGAGGCGGAGGCCGGGCTGGCCGGAGGGACTCCATCCAAATTAAACTGGCAAGATGCTGGGACAGGAAAAACGGCTTTCAGGATCTCAATTCTAGTCCAAGCGTAGTACTTTGAGGAGCTAACTCTGGGAGGGGCTGACGTTCTATCCGCCAACCCTGTCCTGGGTCTCTCATCCAGCATCCCTCCGTGCCTTCTCCTAAAAATCACAGATGAGCCTGGAAGGGTACAGAGAAATAGAGCTGATCAGGGTGGGTGTCAGGCCACTGGAGCATGTGCGCCACCCCCCCACCCCCGCACCATGGGGTCTGTCCACCATCACCAGAAACCTCTTCTCATCTGCTTCTCTGTTCTGTCCCACCAAAAGTTTTTTAGGTCCTACTTTCTGTCCAACTCCCTCTCCAGAACCAGAGGAGAAGAGTTCTAGTCTTCTCTTCGGTCTTCTGTATTCCAGAAATCAAACCGGAAAGGCAGTCAACAGATTATTCTGTAAAATCACCCAAGTAGCCCCGGGTCCCATCCCCAGAGAGAGGCGATAGTTGAAGATTCATGAGCTGGTGATCCTCCAAGGACCGAGAGAGATTCAGCCCTGCCAGTGCGTGACTTCACACCCACACGTGTCTATCTGACACCTATTTGCTGAGTGTCCAGAGTGGGCGGGCAGGTACGGTGCAGAAGGACACAACATGAGCCAAAAGAAAAAAAAAAATCAAGAAGTCCTTCCCTTCCTGGACTCTGTGCTCGACTACTTCCTGCTGCCTGCAGGTAAGCGGCCAGGGGGAAAAGCCATTGGGCATCACGCCTTTCCGCCCTGTGCTTCTGCCACACCTTCTCCTCTCACTCATTTGCTGCCTCACTCGGTCATTCACTCCATCCCTCGCAATAGGATGCTAGGTACCAGCCCAAGGCGGGCCCAAGTCAAATGAGTCTATAAGCTCCGCAGCATAGTGACAAGGAGGGGGTTCAGGAGCGCCTGCGTGCGGACGGGAGCATGTGGGGCGGGTTGGGGGGTTGCCTCTGGCAGCTCTGCAAGCACTCTGCGTTTCCTCGGTGGAGAGGTACAGGGGAGGCGAGACTCGAAGCAGGCCCCATCCCAGCCCTCCATGCTCTGAGGCCCTTGGAGTATGGAACCCACATGGCTGTGTGGCTCACGTCCTGAGGCCAGGCACCCTCAGGAGAATGCAAGGGGGTCGGGGTGCTGCTGGTTCCCCACCTGACCCTCCAGACCATTATTTGCTCTTTTCCTCTGCTTAGTGCCTTGGGCAAAACCCCTGGATGGATCTCTGGGCTCCCTTGGGTTGGTCCTTGAGAAGACAGTCGGAAGGAGGTGGGAAAAAAGAGGAATTGGGGTACTGCCTAACTTTCTAGGGCCCATTCCTAACGGGGACCCCCTTCCCCATGACCTCACTTCAGTCACTGCTCCCTCCTCTTGATCCTGTGGACCAAGGGGCAAAAACTGCCTGGCAGTGCTAACAATCCCCAGAGGTTACATCACTCCTCGGTGAGCCTTTAACTCTACACATCCAGAAACCACCCGTTCATTCAGTCTTTCCAGAGCTGGGCAACATCTGTTTGCTATAGGGTCCCTAACAAGGATGGGGCATCAGGTGAATTAAGAAAAGTCCAAGGAGTGTTGGGGGTGCTGCCCGAGATAAGCGCAGCATTCCAGGCAAACGGGGGAGGATGAAAGACTCGGGTGCAGCTTGAAGACAAGCAACCAATCTGCCTTCAGAGTAAGCGAGTCCGGTCGGCCAAGCTGCAGGTGTGTCAGAGTCTGCAGGAACAGGGAACCTGCAGAGCACAGGGCCGTGGGACAAGGAGGGGACACAGGAGGAGGCCTGAGAGTAGGGGGCAGGTAATGGTGTGCCCAGGAGCAACAGGAAGGGGAAGGCAATTGGACGGTGCTGAGGCCAGGCGAGCTGCAAATGCAGGGCATGCTGGAACTGTATCCAGTGCTCTTTGTGTCTCCAGACACATCCTTTCCCTAGACAAACTGAAAACTATCAGTCCTTTAGGATAAGTAAACGCAATCCTTGAAATGGTTGTGCTTTTTTTTTCAGAGCATACACTCTATCTGGAATTCACGGCCAAAGAAAAAAAAGAATACAAAGCATTAAGTATGATTCACGGTGTTACCCTTCTATGAACACATGCACACACACACACACACACACACACACACACACACGCACCACCCTTATCACTGTTAACAACAGCCTTTGGAGCCTTCATAAGCTCAGGTAAAAACATACCAGTCATTCAGAACAGCTTCTGAGAAGATTACAACCAAAATAACTATCATTGAGCACGGAAGTTACTTAATGTAAAGTGGTTCCATGTGGTTCATTTATAATTCACATGGCTTCAGTTCAGCAAGTATCCACTCAGATGGCATTTCTAGAGCCGCCGAACGTGCTTTCATTCTTCTAGAACATAGGTTTCTGAGCTTGTGGGGCCGATTACCCACTCTTCAGAAAACCAAATCAAACCTCAGCAGCCTCTGGAATGTACCTGCTTCAAGGGACCCAGCACAAAGTGCCCTCAAGGTTACTCCAGCCCTCCCGGATAATGCCAGTGTTCCCCAGGGAGCCGGAACGCTCGCTTTAGAAAAAGATATTCTAAAAATGGCAGCAATAGGTGCATTCAAGAGATTTTCAGGTAGGACTGGATTATATAACTACTCTTAAATTTTAAAAGATTATTTTGGAGATGTAGTTAGTGGTAGAGTTATAAGGCCTGGGTTTATTTCCCAGTGCCCAAATTTAATTTTTGAAAGAATAGAAAAATAATTTCTTGGGTCTCAGCTTCTCCCCTCTGCGTTTTTAGGTAGATATATGCCTGAAATTGACTTTGAAACAGTTCAAGTAAGATGACTTCTAAAGTTCACAAACTTCTGCCTGACGGGCACACAGTGGCCAGCGCTGCAACTACAGCTGTACTAAAATGAAGATGGGGACACGGATCCCTCCAAGGAGCAACTGGATACACGGCGCAATTCACATTTCTAAAGCATATCCCACAAATGTTTCCCTTTTTCTCTTCTTTCTTCTTCCCCAAGTACACATCATGATTCAAACGTCGAGCACTTTCCCATAATTCTTTAATCACTGTCAGAATCACTCATAAATGTTAATTAAGAAGAAGACTTAAATGTTTCTCCCCAGCAGTGCCAAATGGAGAGCCTGTATTTCCCAGGCCCTGTCAGAGCTTCCACTCTCTAGATCTGCTCGGGAAACCCCCTGCCTCCAATGAGCTTAGATTAGTGCATGCACACACACACACACACACACACACACACACACACACAAAGATTCAAAGGCACCACAAGCACACAAGCGCACACACACACAGGGATACACAAGCACACACGCACGCATGCACACGCATACACAAACACACAGGGATATACAGGCATACACACACAAGCACACAAGGGCATAGAAGCAGGGTACAGCAAGTACACACACAGACAAATACACGGGGCCACACAGGCATGTGCTCATGTGGGCGTAATTTCAGCTGAGTCAAGAGGCAGTACCTCTGAGCAGAGAGGGAGGATGGGGGCGAAGAGGAAACCCCACAGTGGGAGGGAGAAGATTCCAGAGGTGATATCCTACACCCCTCAAACCAAGACAAAGAAAAGAGAGAGCAGGGGAGAGCCCTAATGGTGCAGGGCCAGCCACCACCTTTATAATTCAGACCCTTCAAATAGCCTTCACTATGTCCCTTCTAGCCCCCAATTTTACAGCTGTTGTCTGGGTCTCCGAGACTTAGAAAGATAGGCAAGAGTCACATGACTTTCAACACTCCCAGCTCTCCGAACTAAAGCCAGAAAACCCGAATGGGTCCCAGGAGGAGAAGGCCATCAACTTGGCCACCTTGTCTGGGTGCAGAAGTGACTATAGAGGACTGGTAGTCCCAAGGCTGAGTCATCCCTCTGGTCCAATCAGGCCGCTCAAGTGTCTGTCACCACAC
This sequence comes from Sorex fumeus, assembly GCF_029834395.1. Lineage (NCBI taxonomy): Eukaryota > Metazoa > Chordata > Mammalia > Eulipotyphla > Soricidae > Sorex > Sorex fumeus. The sequence goes on from NW_026606120.1 coordinate 62,358,893, forward strand.
TTTGACCCCTCATACCTGGCCACACGGGTGTGTGCAAGCCTCCACACACCTCATGTGTGCCACCCACAAAGCACAGTCCTGGCTCTCAGGAAGACAAAGAAGATCCTAGGTCCTTCCCATGCCATCCCCCTCTCACACCCATCGACTGCAAGGCACACATGCAAGTCCAGAGATAGGCCTGAGCGTGCAGCGAAGCCCCAAAGACCGGCCTGCCACCGAAAGGCAGAGACCACCGTCAGCGTGACCATGGATGAAAGAGGGAGCCCAAAGTCCTGAAAAGACAGAGGGATCACAGAAAACAATGTGGGGAGGAACCGAAGCAGGTTGGCTGGGGTGGGCCAAACACAAACCTCCTCCGTTGACAGACAGACAGACAGACAGACAGACAGACAGACTCTGGCCAGAAGCCCTGGAATGCCCACGGCATTCCCCACCACAATCCACAGACAGCATCTCTTCCATGCAAGCCGCTGCTCTCACTGTCACAACAGGCAGAGCGAATACGGGGTGGGGCGAGCAGGACCGGAGAAACCCCTGCACTGCCAGGACTCCTGTACCTGGGGGAATCTGTACACCGGGAACAGGCCTCCAAAGCTGTGCAACCCCCCGTGGTGGGAAAGGAGAATAAGGCATGTCCAGTATGTGTGTCCTACTGAAAAATAAGGGAAGTGGTCATTTCTGCAAAGCTCCTCTCAAATACCAACCTCACAACGCGAACGGGGTCAGATGGTACAGGGGATAGACTCCACAGAGCCCCACCTCCTGTCCAGAACGTAGGGGAATGTCAGGACACAAAGGAAGGGCCGGCACAGTCACAGTCAACTCTGGGGCAGGCCACTTAGGCAGGTGCGCTGACTGCTTCAGGAAGAACTGTGTGGCAGTGAACACGGGGGACCTCCCTCATGCGGGGACCTCCCTCATGCAACTCCAGGACAAAGAAGTATAACTGCTGTGCACCGACATGGCTAAGGCGTGCCCCAGAATCTTCACTGAAAGTTTTCTCTTATTTCCCGAACTTTCTCGCCCCCAAGGTAGCGTCACATGTAATCTTTACGGCACCTTATTTTTTTTTTATAGTCCAGACTTTATTCCATTTTCTTCTTCTGTCTTTCCTTACTGGCCATTTTCTGTTCCAGACTTCCATCCAGAACACACTATCACATCACATTCTTTACCCCCTAGGCAGCCCTTGCATCTGTCCCCCCAAACTCCCAAAATATAGGGTGGTAGATGAAAAAGGAGGATCAAGAGGCAGGCCCAAAGGAAGAAACAGAAAATGGAAAATGTTTGCATGTATCCCTCCAATATTATCACCACTGAGTTTTACCACAGTCTCATGACAAAATGCAGTTATTTGCTTTTATTATTAACGTAATACTTTGCTTTGTATAAATTCTTTGCTTTATATAGATCCTTTTCTCTTTTATTTCTTTTCTTTTCAATTTTTGGCTGTATCTACTTTTACTAAAACAAAAAAGTGAGAAAGACAAACCCTGAAAACAGCAGCTGGCAAAGTCTCAGGGTTCAGGGGATGAGAGTAGAAAGGACACAATATGAGAAAAGCACTTCTCTAAGCACATTTTTAATATGTGGCAACATCCCACAGAGTAAACTTCAACAAAGGTAGGAGGGGAAGAGGAGAAAAGTCTGAGATGAACGGTATGAGAGGGTTTGGGGGCGGGGGGGGGGGGTTATAATACAGGCAGCACTTAAGGAACGCACCTTGCTTTTCAATGGAGTGAGATGAAAAAGAACTGTAAACAAATCCTGGACTACTTTTCTAATAGGCTGTACTCTATTTATTTGCAGGAGCAGAATCAGCAAGCAATTCTGGTTCTATTTTAAACATTACCACAAGTCTCTGCAAACTAGTTGCGCTGATGTTGAGAACCACGATTCTCATTGTGGAAGAAGGACCACAAAAATATGGTGCAAGAGAGGCCAGAAAGAACCATGTGTATTGGGCTGGGGTGATAGCACAGTGGGTAAGACATTTGCCTTGCACGCAGCCGACCCGGGTTCAATTTCCAGCATCCTATATGGTCCTGCGAGCACCACCAGGAGTAATTCCTGAATGCATGAGCCAGGAGTAACCCCTGTGCAATGCCAGGTATGACCCAAAAAGTGGGGGAAAAAAAAAAAGAACCGTGTGTGTGAATGAGAAAGGGGAGATGGTATGAACCCAGCTTAGAAACACCTGGTGTGTGTGTGTGTGTGTGTGTGTGTGTGTGTGTGTGTGTGTGGTTATAATCTCATAAGACCTAGCTCTCTCTCCCCTGAAATAACCTTAACAAGAGGGGATCCAGTAACAAGGCAAGGCAAGCACCCTAACAGCAATGAAAGCATCTAGTGCTCACTCAGATCTGTCTCGAAATCTATTTCCTGGGGGGAGAAACCATCTCCTTGGAGAAATGACTAATTCCAGGGCTTAGGTAGCATACAGGCCTGGAACATCTTGTCATGCCAGAAAAAAAAAAGTTTCTTTTAAAAAAAATAAAAAACATTGGTGAGCATGTTTCAAAGAACCAAAATGAAAAGCCTGCCACTGTCCAAACTGGGGACAATTCGAGCACCGAGATAATTAGGTAATGAATTATAAGCCATTGGAGGAAGAAGAAAAAAAAAACACACAGGAACTCCCAAGAGTCCCTACCTACAATAGAGAGGCGAACGGATGAATGGACATGTAGGATGAGCCCTGAGTGGCCGGGGAGTGTCAAGTGCCAAATACGGAGCAAGTGTGGCAGTTGTGTAACCATTGAGTAAGGCCGAGATCAGGCAAAAATCAGTGGCGAAAACTCCCTCCAGCAGAAATCTTGCTAAGGAGCATGGTCTGTCATTGACTCCCCTCAGACTGCGTCTTGGTTCCAGGAGAAAACACAGCAATTAAAGTACGCAGGAAAACAAACACGAGACCTAGATGAATCTCAGCAAAGCAGGGCAGACAAACACCCCAGGCTTCTCAGATACCCCGGGAAGGAAAGAAGAACAATGATGGGGTGTCTTGACCAGGAATGCAGAGCCCGAATCTAATCATGAAATATTAGACAAGAATGTTCTCTTAGAAAAGAAAGGAACAGATTCTTTTTATTTATTTATTTATTTTTCTTTTTGGGTAATACTTGGCGTTGCTCAGGGGTTACTCCTGGCTCATGCACTCAGGAATTACTCCTGGCGATGCTCGGGGGACCATATGGGATGCTGGGATTCGAACCCAGGTCGGCCATGTGCAAGGCAAACACCCTACCCGCTGTGCTATCGCTCCAGCCCCAGGATCAGATTCTTTCAAATGGCCAAGAGATGTTCTAAAATATTCCTGATTACAGACAACACAAGAGATATTAAAAAAAAAAATTTTTTTTAAAGTCGATGTCATACCTGACCTTGCATTGAGGCTGTGCTGGAGGGGAAAGGAATTCTGTGAGAGGAACTGGGGCGACCAAGGAAAGCGGAGGACAGCTGCAGGCAGTGTGAAAGCGTGGCCGACACGTCAGACTCCCTGAAGCAGCGAAGCAGCTCACTACGGTTATGTAAGGCAGCGGCCCCATTCTTAGGAGCGCTGGTGTAGTTAAGAGTAAAGGGTCACGATGCAGACAATTATCCCCAAATGACTCACGGGGGAAAGAATTCGGTCTCTATCAAGAAAGAGAAGAACTAACAAAGCCATGCGGCGAGAAGGGTCGCAGAAGGCGTGCAAAGGGCAGGTTAAATGGAGACAGGGATGTTCTTAATACCAGGTCCAAAAGTCTTTCCTGTACGTTTACGTTTTAAATTGCTTCCGAACAGAGAGAGGGGTGGAGAAAGCAGGGGAGGTAGTGGGGGGAGCTGGGCCAGAGGATGGCACCTGAGGCTGAGTTCCTGCTCCTCAGGACCCCTCCCTCCGTCTGGAGTGGGGCTGGGGTCTTCACCCATCCCTGGCTCACAGAATCCTGCAGAAAGGCGCACCAGGAGGGAACACTCGGAGGCAGCAGCGTTTCTGTTCATCCCATTTTTCTGGGGACACACACACACACACACACACACACACACACACACACACACACACACACGACACCCAGCATCTCTTGTCTGGTATCAGATTTTGCAAGACAACTTGAACTTTTGCAAATTTGGGCGACCACCGGAAAAGGAATCAAGGTCACCAACCTCCTCACCTGGCGTTATTCAGTCAACAGTTGCCCAAACCCTGTCCCCAGAGTCACGAACACGTGCAGGGGGCAAGGACAGGAGTCAGGCTGAACCAGGAAGTGGGAAGCAGCAGCTGCTCACTCACACCAGGCGATTTCAACTCTCCCCTTCTCTGCCACCGTTTACCAAATGCTCTTTTACTTGTTTTCATTTTTAAAGACACTTTTGTGGTTACTGATCCCGTTACTGCAAGTCTTCCAAAGTCTACTTCATTCTCACGAAACTGTGCAGCAATACTCTAACAGGCAAAGAGCCCCCAGAGCTGGCCAAGAAGGGGGTACAGTCAAGAGAGCAGGACGCTTACCTAGATGACCTGGGTTCGATCCCTGGCATCCCATAGGCTCCCCCAAGCACTTCCAGAAGTAATCCCTGAGTTACAGGGGAACCCCTGAGCACTGCCAACTGTGCGGGCACACCTCCCCACCACACTGCAAAAAGAAAACCCAGAGAGCTAGCCGAGAGATTCTGAACTTATGGTGAAGGGGTGCGAGGTGAGGGGTGCCGCAGGTCCCACCTCTAGGCTGCCTCCTTCTTAATCCAGAGTTAGATCTGCTTCCTCTGACCACCCCCCGGGGGGGGGGGACCCTTGCTCCAATACTGTCAGCTTTCCCTGGGCATCAGACCTGGGTCAAGGCAGTTTCTTTCCACTGACCCTCCTGCACAATGCTCACAGGCTTCTGACCACCGAGAGGCTGGGAAGAAGACCCCACCCAGGGGTGGTCCAGTCTCATCCCATTATCTCAGAAGGTGTGATGCTTCCCGCAACCTCCCCCTGACCCAGCCGGGCCAGCTCCTGAGTGGGGGGGGGGGGGGGGGGGGAACCGGAGGGCAGGGGCTCAGGGAGGTGTTTGCCAACATCCCTCAGATCCACATCAAAAACAATTTTTGAGCCAATTAGCTCACAAAGCATCCCCACCAAAGCGGGCAGCCCCCACATGGGCATTAAGGGGGCCATCCTATTCAATTCCTAATGAGGGGAGAGACAAAAGCAGAGGAGGCAAGAGGGTCTACTTCAAAAATTCTTTCTCTTTTAGAAAACAGATCCTCTTTTGTTCTGGTTAAACACCAATTACTCGGCTCCCTCTAACATGCAAATCAGTCGGAAAATAGGGCGATATGTAGCTCACTCCAGTTCCACAGCAAGTTTGAAAGAAGAAAAGAGAAAGAGGACAGGGCCAGAGAGGCAAAGAGAGAGGGGAGAGGAGGAAGAAAAGAAAGAGGAGAGGAAAAAGAGAGAGATGTGAGACCGAGGTGGGTCCCGGGGGTCTTCAATCTCAAGTACTTTGTGCTCAGATAAAGCTCTTTTCAAAGGGGTTTTTGTGTTGTCTTGCAGTGGTGCCCACAAGCGGTGATTCTACCATTATCAAAGGAAAAGTGAAAAGAAAGGGAAAAAACACATTAAGGGCTACAATATAAGCAAGAAAAGCAACTGGGCCACCAAAGCAACTCCCCTCCCCCGCCATCACTCCTACTTGCTGCCCTCACTCCCAAAGTGGTGCATTGTGGAGATGGGCAGGGAGGGGAGCTGGGGGGTGGGGGAGGGGCCAGGGGTCGCAGCCGGGTGCTGGGATCCTGACCCACAAGACTACATACAGCTTAGGGAAGTGGGTGGGTGGGCTCAGAGTGTCTGCATTTCCTGTAAGCTCCTGGGAGTACTGGAGCCAAGAGTCACATCCCTGCCTCTCCCATTCCCCCTGACCTTCCCCTCTGCACACCCACACTGTAGGAGAACAAAGAAGAGAGTCGCACTCGGGTACACACACACACACACACACACACACACACACACACACACACACACACACAGAGTCTAGGACAGAAAGGGGTTATTCGTCCCCAGTGCCAGATGCCAAGCGCATCCCGACGGATGCCTTCAGTAGCCCACTTCCACGCAACACAGTTCCAGCATCTATCAGGCAACTTCCCAGCAGCGAGGTTCCGCCCCAGGAAGATGTGTCCCAGGAGGAGTGGGGGGCCCCTGGCACCTTGTCCCTCTGTCCAAGATCGCCAGCAGATGTGCCTGCCCAGGATTCAGGCCACAGGACCCAGGCAGTCATTCCAACTCCTTTTCTCCCCCAAACAGCCCTATCTCGTGGACACCCGACCCCTTCCCGGTAGACAGAAAAAAGGAAGGTTCCAAGCCCCGACTGGTGGTTTTGGGGACCAGTGTGCTTTGTGGGGTAAGCTGGAGTCAGGCGGGGGGTGCTGCATGGGTCTGGGGCAGCCGGCCATGGCGAGCTAACAACAGAACCAGGATAGAACCTATACATGAGGTTGTGATGGCAGCTCAGTGGGGCCTTTCAGAGTTAAGGGAGGCCCTCCTGGCAAAGGCCCACCACCTTGCTGCCTTTACTCCAAGCGAGCGTGCCAGGAAGGGCCATGCATGAACCAGCAGGGCTGGGACTGTCCAGTGTGAGAACCACAGTGAGAGGTGATCCTTCAAGAAATGGAGGATTTGAGGGACGTTCTCTTGGCTGATAAAGCACAGTAAGCCACCAGCTATCCTGAGCCCAGCTGTCGAGAAGCAAAGGCTCTTATCTAGGAGGGAAAAACAGGCTTTGAGCAGACACACGCGCTCGCCACAACACCCTAGGCAGGGTGCGGGGCGCCCAGCACCCCAGACAACAAGGAAGGAGCAGTGCCTGAGGTGCACGCATGCAATGCAGCAGAGAAGTTGCTGCACGAGGCGCCAGAAGCCAAAGGCTGGGCGGTGTGGGTCAGGGCCAAGAAAACGGAAAAGGCTCTGACGCTTCCCAGGGTGCGTGGAAGTTGAAGTGCTTTGAAGATGATCCTGAATCAGTCCACGAGAAAAAGATCTAAACATGGCGGCCCCATGAACGTCACCCCTGAGTGAACCCGCACCCCACACACATTCACAAAAAAAATCCCCCACCTCAACACATGGGCTCTGCCTGCCTTTCCCAGAGTGGACATGATGGACAGCTCGGAGAAATACCCTATAATCTACATTTATGCCATTTGTCTCTTTGATCCATAAAACACAGATATTTGCATCATTTATCTTAACATGCGTTATTTTCTTCTGAGAGACACAAGGAGAAAGAAAGTCTGATCCCAGTGCCCCCCCACCCTCGCCCCCACCCATCTTCCATCTTCCCCCCACACACATACCCCCATTTTCCTTCTTTTTTTTTTTTAGTGGTCTCGAGACTTCCGCCTGGCACCTTTGAGCAATGGGGAAACCGATAGGAGAGAGTGAGGGTTCACCCCCCAGCCAAGGACACTACCCAAGAAATGAAGGGTCTCTTCTTATGGGAGAGGGAAAGCAGGTAGACTAAGGGGCACTGTCTCCCCATCCTGCAACCTGCTGGAGGGGCTGCAGGAACTCAGTGGGGGTGGGTGGGGGGTGTCCGGCAGGAAGCAGCCATGGAACCCCTCTTCCCACAGGATGGTCCTTGGGGTAGAACTCACCAAAACTGCAGCCCTGCATGGAAGCCGGGCCAGGGACCCACAGAGGAAAAGCAGTTTCCTGACACACACATGTGGGCAATGGAGGTGTCCCTGGAACAGGGAGCCACACCACAGCTGCACACGTGCCCTCTGGGGAGGGGAGGCACCCCTCTGAATGACGCACCTGCCTGCACCCCGAGGAGCACCGGCAAGCTCCAAGGCGGCACGTGACACATCCTCCATCTCCCCACACATCTCCTGGTATGCTGTGGCCCTCGCTCCTGCCTCCTGTGTGGGTGCTTAATTCTCCCCTGTCTCCCAAGGGGCCTCAGAAGAGCTGGGGGCACTGGTCCCGGAGCAGGCCAGGAAGAACACCCGCACCCTTCTGAGCTCCTCCCCGGCCTCTGCCCTTCTCCCCTGCAGGTGCTCATGGAGCACCCACTAAAGGGGGACCTGCAGGAAAACAACCAGATGTGGAAACGGGGGGCTCTCAGGGTGAGATAGGTCAGGATAAACAGCCCCTGGGAGGACCCCCCAACTGCTTCTGAGCCCATCGTGTTTCCTGCCTCACTCTCAGAAGGGGAAAGCCCAGGGCCCCCACCCTGGCCCTCCTCCGCCTCCAGTCTGGTCAGCGATCAGTCACAGGGGAGGCATTTCTCCCATACAGCCACTAAACGGGAAGCACAGCTGACAACCCCCCCACACACATGCCCCAGGAAACAAGCCTCCAGGCCAGTGTCAGTGTCTCATTTGAGCCCCTCCTCCAGCCCCTTTTCTGCCATACGTTCCTGAGACTGCCCTCCCTCACACCACCCCCTTTCCCTGGTCCCCATCACCTCTCTTGCACTCTGCTTCCCGCGGGTACCTCTCTTGGCCAGAGCCTCGTGTAAACGCCAGCTCCCGGACAGAGGCTGTGCGGGGCAATGCTCAAGGCAAGGGGGCTCCCCCAGGGTCAGTGGCGGGGACAGCAAAGATTAATAGAGTCGAGAGCACAGATAACCCAGTGGCGCATTCACAGAGGGTTTCGATAGGCATGACCCGGGGCTCCCCACGGCTAGAAGGAGCAGACGGCTACCTGCAGAAATAAAGCAACTGAAGCTCAGAACTTGAACGATTTGTCAAAGTGGCAGAATCGGGGCTCAGATCCAGGCCTGTAACTTTAAGCCAGATCCTTCCGCCTCTCCCTCCCTTGTGCTTTCCTGGATGGCATGAAATCAGCCCCTTAGACATGGTGTCCTTGCCAGGAAGATACATGTAAAATAGCTGTGCTTTACATCAAGATAACGGGACACCAGGCAGCAATGACGGCTCCTGCCTCTACAACCATGAACGACCCGTGGAAACCACCATGGGGCACTGTGTACAGAAAGGGAAGCGCACACCCCATGCGCCACGTCCAAACTCCGACTCGGCCTTTCATCTCCAATTCTTTTTAAAATAAAGGAATCCCTGTGTTTCAGAAGTCCATGTCATGCCACTTTTTTGGTTGTTAGTTCTGTTTCCCCCGCGGGCCAGGGAGGAACTCCTCCTGACTCTGTGCTCAGGGGGTCACTCCTGGTGGGACGGGAAGCTAAGTGGTGTCAGGCATCGAACCTGGACCTCCAGCACACAATCACGCATGCCAGCTCTGGCCCCCACCACCCAGTCTTTGGGAAAGGCTCGTTTCGTACTTGCTTGCGTCACCTAAGGAAATCCTGAGAGGGCTTCCACTTTCCGGGCGCTGAGCAGAAGAGCCAGCCGCACTGGTGCAGGCTCCGGGCGACCGTCCTGTATGTATGCTGAACGGTGATGGGGCCCTGCCCTGAGTCCTTGGTACAGGCTGGTCCTCTGTCACCTGCCATTCCTGCTTCCACTCTAGTTTAGTACTACTTGGTATTAGCTGGAAGGTTATTGAGGGTCTGGAAATACACACACACACACTTTCAGTTAAATTAATGATAACAACTTCTTCTTGTGCCATTTCAGCCTTGAGAGGTTACAGGAACACGATTTTGGTGGGGGGGTGTGGGGGGGGTCAAACCCAGAGATGCACAGGGGTTAATCTGGCTCTGCACTCATGAATCACTCCTGGCAGTGCTCAGGGGACAATATGGGATGCTGAGAATCAAACCCAGGTCGGCCGTGTGCAAGGCAAATGCCCTAGCCCCTGTGCTATCGCTCCAGCCCCAGGAACATGACTTCTGAGAGCAAAGAAAGCCCATCTACATGCACAGCCAGGAACCAAGAGGCCGGGATGCCTCCATGGTTGACCACAAGCCTCTCAGTCTGAAGTCCTAAATTTAATCCCTAACACCACAAAAAAATAAAAATAAAATAAAAGGATGGGAACAGCCAAACACTGAAGTATTATCTCTTCGTGGGGCTTATACAATTTTTCCTTTGACATGTTTCCACGGTTTGAACCTTCTGCAAGAAGCAGGCATTTAGTTTCCAACTTGGAAAAAACGCTAATTGCCAATACTTTGGGAAAGGAAGCAGTCAGGGCTGTGGAGAGGCAAGAGACCAATTCACAGCGTGAAGCAGGCGCCCTGGGCCCGAACCAACGCCCAGTGGAGGCCTCTGCGGTGATGCCAACAGCAGCCGCCCGTTGCCATGGGGTAACCACCACAGAACGGCCACGGGGGTTCCTGGCCCCACCGGAGCCTACAGCGAGAGGAGACGTGCAGCCGAGACCCTTCCCAGCGGACAGAAGTTGATCCCAGAGGCTCGGAGCACGAAGGCGAGAGAACGCATGGGAAGGCGACGGAGAAGGCGGCGACGACAATGACAAGAGAAAGCAGCGAGGAGCAGGGGCAGCGTCCAGGCTGGCCAGGAGCAGAAGTGAAACCCAGGGACCCCAAGGGGCTTTCCAGTGCCCATCCTGGGTGGCAGCCTGGGGAAATCACACGCTTCACTGCGGGATCTCGGGACAGAGAGTGAGGTCGGTGTCCCAGTCTCGAGGCAATGAAGCTCCCTGCGCCCGTCTCCTCATCTGGAAATCTTAGATTTGAAAAACCCGGTTCAGAGAAGGCGGTAAATGCTGCGAGGAGGAACAGGATGCTTCAGTTCCAGGGGGAGGAAAACGGTGCGAGGTCCAGCATGGGTGCAGGTGGAGAGGCACCAAGGCCTCCTCAGGGAGAGTCAGGGGCAGCCCCTCCCTGCCTGCATTCAGCCCCAAACCCAGCTGGTGTGACCTCTGGGTGACCTTGGGCTGGAGCTGCTGGTCAACTCCACTGCATGGCCAGCCCTTGGTGCCCCTGTGCCACCCTCAGCCCTGGATCCCTGAAACTGCTCCACTTGGGGGAACCTGCTACATGGCCCTGCACTGCACTGCACTCTTTCCATTGTTCATCGATTTTTCGAGCGGGCCCAGTAACGTCTCCATTGTGAGACTCGTTGTTACTGTGTTTGGCATATTGAATACTTCACGGGGAGCTTTCCAGGCTCTGCTGTGCAGGCGAGATACTGGGCTCTCTGAGAGGGGCAGAGGAATCGCAGAGGAATCGAACCCGGCTCGGCCTGACGGTCGTGCGCAAGGCAAACGCTCTACTGCTGTGCTATCACTCCAGCCTGGCTACATGGCCCTAAGAAAACTAATTTGGATTTGGGTTCCTGGCACCTAAGAGCTCCACAGATGGTTCCTTCAATGTTTCCTCAATTCCCGTAGGTGAAAACCACCACAGGATGCAACACAGATTAGAAGGAGCTTTTTCAAGAGAGAATTGTCATATTATATTATAGCGTACTACAAAGACAGATAAAATGCATATCTAAAAATATATTTTATACTTTCATATATTAATGGTAAGATGCATGCAAATTTCTGTTTTGTTTTCTGGGTCAGACCCAGTGATGCTTGGGGTTCACTCCTGGCAGTGCTCTGGGGACCATATGCAGGAGCTAGAACTGGGGTTGGCTTCCTGCAAAAGAAGTGCCTTACTTTCTCTATTATCTCACCAGCCCACAAAAGGACCCTTTTGGGGGCCAGAGAGAGTACAGATGGTTGGGTGTTTGCCTTGCACACAACCAACCTGGGTTTGATCCCCGGCATCCCATTTGGTCCCCCCAGCACCACCAGGAGTAATTCCTGAGTGCAAAGCCAGGGGTAACCCCTGAGCATCACCAGGTGTGACCCAAAAAGCCAATCAATCAAATCTTAAAAAAAAAAAGTATCTTTTTTGTTTGGGTTTAGGGCCACACTTGGTGGTGTTCAGATATTACTTTTGGCTATGCTCAGGAATCACTTCTGGAGGCACTCAGTGGCAATCGTATGAGGTGCCAGGGTCAGACAAGGCAAGCCCCCTCCCGTGGTACTACTCCCTCGCCAGCCCAAGATACACTCGGATTCTGCCAACATTAAAATGTGAACAAGAAATAGGTCTAGAGTGGAAGAGCTGCTGCTCACTCTGCCCACAGCCCCTCCTGACATGAAGGCTAGACTCAAAAGTCTCCTACTCAGAACACAGAGGAACCAACTACCACCGGCTCCAAGCCCGGACCAGGGCCATCTGGAGGACAGAGCAGGTTCCCTCCTTCTCCTTGTGGGGGGGTAGAGGCGAGCGACAGAGACCTGTGGAGCGGAGAGGTTCCAATCCCAGTCTTCGCCCCCACAGCACTGCCTGATAGTCCGTCGTGCCACCCTTCAGCAATCCTCCCAGGCTCGACTTTCGAGGCAAATCTGGGCATAAGCCCTTCTTATCACCAACATGCCCCTTGCCCTGGGGCTTAGACAAGTCCAGTGGGGGGCCAGAACCACAGAACAGTAGGAGGGCATTTGCCTTGCCTGCAGCCAACCCTGGTTCGATCCCCAGCATCCCATATGGTTCCTTGAGCACCACCGAGTATGACCCCTGAGCTCTGCTGGGTGGGGCCCCAAAACAAAACAAAAAAGACAGGTCCAGCAGCCTCCCCCATGAGATCTGTGCTTTGTCCAGGCTACTCAGCTGCTGGGCCCTGAAGGCCGGGAGTCCTTGGCACTGAATCCCCTGCTCTGTCCCCTGCAAACGCCAGGTCCCTGCGTTTATCTGACCTGACCTCCCCGGGGGTCCAATGTACCCACTTCTAGCCACCCCTGACCCCATCAGCTTCACTAGTGTGTCCTCATACCTTCCATTGTCTGCCTCCTCCAAGTCTGCTGCCACCATGTCCTCCACGGAGCACTGTCCCCAGAGAGCACTCACCAGCCCTTCCCCAAAGGGTTGTGCGCTCTCCATGCATGCTCCTGGGCCCACCGGGGTGGCTGCACCCTCACGGGGCTTTTCTCTGGCGTCCTGCTGGCCCTGAGTCATGTATCTTCACCCCATGCAAGTGGGCTTCACTGTCAGGACTCGGGGGCCATTACTGACCGCGTCCCCAGTGCCAGAAATCGCTCCTGGGCCACCACCGCCAACCTCTGCAGCATGGACTCAGGCACAGCAGATAAAATTGCATGCGTGGCATGGTGCCAGTAAAACTTTATTTCTGAAAACCAGGGGTGGGTCAGACTGGACCCTCTGGGGTCATGGAATGGTGCCCTGAACACATCTGACTGATAGGTTTTAAAGATGCCTTCCCTGCCTCTCCTACATGAGTTTCCATCTCTGAACCGAACAATAGGGGGAGGGTGGGGAGAGGAGGGCAGGGATAATGGTGATGGGATGCCAGGTGTTCAGGGCCAGAGCTGGTTCAGCACTTAGGGCACAGGCCTGCCTGGCGTGGACCAACCTGAGTTCAATTCCTGGCACCCCACAGTCTCCCCAGCATCTCCAGGTATGGTTGTGGCCTGGGCCATCCTAGGGCTCCGCCTGCTCAAGTCCTTGCTCTAAATCACCAGCAAGGTTGGTTAAGGATCATTGGTGGGGCCACCAGCTTCCTGAGAAACCCTTGGGAGGACCCCCAAAATGGTAACACCTACCCCGTCCTTTCCCGGGTTCTTCCGGGATGGACCATGTGAGTTGGTCTGGTTTCAGAGCTGCTGGGTCAGCTCTTGCTTCTCATGGCCTCCTGAGGACAGCAAGGCGGGCATCCAACAGACTCCAGAATTCTACCATGTTCTATCACTGCAGGAATGAACCCAGCCTGCCCATTTCCAAGAAAAGCCTACAGTGGCACCTGTAGCCATATCAGCAGTGGGGAGGGGTCTGGGATTGGGGGGGTGGGGAACGACCCAAACTGCAGAATTCGGAATCCAGAGACAGAATCCAAATAGAATCCAAATGTGGCCCTGATGGGTTCCTGAATACGTAGTTATGAAGATAAATCTAGGCAACTCTGGCAGGTAGGCGACTAGGCAAAGAGTATGCTTATGTTAAAGGAACCACTGAGAACAAAGGTGGATAACTACAGAGCACTGTTTAAAAAAAAATTCATATGCTCAAGTTCTGCTTTAACTTGCTGCTAAATGCATAGCTCGCCGTCTCCGCATCGGAGCTGGTTTCTCATCTTAGTCCTGCTCCAGCATGATCCATTGGAGGAAGCATTGTAATGAGGGCTGGGGGAGTGCTGCTTTCGAGGGTGCCCCCCAGCTGGCCCCCCGTCCCCCCCCACAGCCAACCTATAGAGCTGAGTCCCTCTCCCCAGTCCTTGAAGCAAGCGTGAGGTTGGTCATTTTTAATCACCGCCAACCAGATGACAGGGGGGCCCTTAAGGGCTGCTCTGTTTCCACACTCGGCTCCCAGGTTTCTGCAGCATCTCGCCTTGCCCGAGAGCAGGGAAGGAACGGGAATCAAGAATCCCTCTGCTCCAGGAGACCTGCGACTTTCTTTTCTTTTTTTTTTTTCGCTTTTTGGGTCACACCCGGTGATGCACAGGGGTTACTTCTGGCTCTGCACTCAGGAATCAGTCCTGGCAGTGCTCAGGGGACCCTATGGGATGCTGGGAATCGAACCTAGATCGGCTGCATGCAAGGCAAACGCCCTATCCGCTGTGCTATTGCTCCAGCCCCGACCTGCGACTCTCTAAACCCACTCCCCTTCCAGTTCTATTACAGCCAGCTCAGCACAGAGGCAGCAGCGAGAGGCCTGAATGCCCATCGTCCACAAGGACCTCGTTCCTTACCCTCCCCTCGCCCACTACTAATCAGAGCCGCTCATTCTCTCTCACGCTCTCAGAAAGGTTTCGCATGTTCTAACAGCATAGAATTCTCGTAAATTCCCTTTGGGTATCTATTTTTAAGTTTTCTACTTGTTTTTGTTTTGTGGTGTCAAAGAACAAACCTGGGGCTTTAGGCATGCACGGCATAAGCTCTACCACTGAGACACATCCCCACCACTCTAGTATTTTTTTTAATTTATTTTTTTGATTTGGGGCCACACCTGATGGTGGTGCTCAGGGCTTTCTCCTGGTTCTATGCTCAGGCAGGCTCAGGAGACCATCTAGGGTGCCAAGGATTGAACCCAGGTCGACTGCATGCCAGGCAAGCCCCCTACCTGCTGTACTATTGTTCCAGACCCCCTAAAGAATTTTTAACACACCTTCTGCCCAAAGGCTCTGAGCTAACAACAGACAAGGGACCAAGGATGGGTGTTAGTAGCTGCAAGGGAACTGCCACCACGGGAAGGGGAATTAGGAAGCTATTATGGGCTCAGTGCTTCTTCACACCTGGCTCACAGTTTTCTGCTGGCCCAAGTCAACAGACACAGTGACCAGTTACAGAATTTTCTTCTAGAGAGGAAAAGTGTTAATCAGTTTTCCAGGAAAAGAACCAAAGTTTTCTTATTGCTAACCTTCCACAGAATTGTCTCACTTGGGCATTAAACAGTGCCAGGAGGTGGTAGACTGGGTCCCTCAAAGATGTGTCCTGAGGATGAGTTTGAAACTGGTGTTGGTGGGAGAAGGGGCTAAGTCGCGGTGGGGGAAGAGGAGCATCTGACAACAACGTGGCAAAGGCTGATCTGTAACAAGCTGGGCTAACCTGGTCCACGTACCGAGTGTGTAGCCTTTAGGCGGGGCAGCAGTTCTAAGAAGGTGAAGTTATGAAATGAAGAATTAGGAGCCCCATTTTATTTCCCTGTGAGCAGGCACCTCCTGAGGGAGGAGGAGGAGGAAGACACCCTATCACTGTTCTCAGTGAGCCCCTTGGAAGCCCAGGCACTGAGGCAGGTGGACCGAGACGAAGCCCATCCTTGGGCACCAACCTCAGGCAGTTGAGTTGGCCCGCAGGAACCACCAGGGTTCAGGGTCCCGTCTCCACCACACAGAGTGACTCAGAACTCTCAGAGTGTCCATGCACCCCTCGGAGGCAGCAGATGGGGGACACTCACGCAGTGTGACTTGTCCGTGGCAGAGGACAAAGCGACTCAACTCTCATCACCCCTTTCTGGGCATCTCAGCTCTCCCTCAGCTGCCTGCAGGAAGGACCTGCCTGCATTCGGTGGAGGCTTCTTCATCCAGAACCTGAGGGGGGGAAGGTGTCTGGGGAAACTGGGCAGTGTCCCAGGGCTCAGTTCTTCCAGAAACTTCAGTGATTATTGTCAATAACTCTCTGAGACACAAAGCAACAAAACCTCTTTGAGTCAGGAGAGGAATCAAATCTAATCTCTCCACTGACCAAGCGAAAAAAAAATAAAAATAATAAAGTCAAAGTCTTCTCCAAGGTCACAGGAGCTAGAAACTTGAACGCTCGGGTCCCGTGCCCTGGCCAGCCTCCTCCTACCACATGACGCTCTCTGGAAACGAAAAGAAACCCAAGTGTTTTCCCCACCTTCCACCTCCTTCGACCCTCAGTGAGGAGAGAGACCCAGGGCCTGGGAGTGAAGAATGCCTGAGGTAAAGTCAGACCCGGGCTGAGGCAGAAGCTACCCTTCACCTGTTCCCTCGTCAGGAATCCCTGAGGCTTTGGGAATCGAATCACTGTAGGGGGAGGAGGTCGACCAGGAGACACCAGCACCCTGAAGAGAGGCCTCACGAGACAGAGCAACAGGAAAAACACCACAGCCAGCCGAGGCATGGGCCTCCAGGCGTCCTCTGAGCTGGAGGCCTTCCGTCCAGTTTGCTGTCAGAAAGAGGCTGGAAAGGCGACCAGCCGTCCTCCCTCGTCATTATTCAACAACAAACAGAAGCTATTTTTAGAACTTTTTCCATGAAGGCGCCATAGGCAAAGGCCACCAACCTCTGAGACACAAAAGGTTAAACAAGGCTATAGGACCCAAGGGGGGAAAAAGAAGAAGTTATTAGGCAAGTACCATTTTCATATTCATCGGCTTTAACACGGCTTCTAATTTTATAAATGGACCTAAAAAATTAGCAGGAGGATGGGCCGCTGTTCCCAGGAGCCTCGCTCGGTGCCCGTTCTGCGAAATTACGTAACTCAGAGAACCAGGGTTCTGATTTGATTACGCTTCCAAGAGCCGGCTGCTCGAGTTCTGGAAGCCTGTGCGTCAGCTGATGACTGGGAGGCGGGGCAGGCCAGAAGGAGGAGGCAGAGAGTGGGACAAGCCCCCTTTCACTAGCTCCTGCAAAGGACTCTTTGAGAAAACTCTTCCCCACCCTCAGGACCCCTGACACACCCACACCGTTTCCCCAACAGCCCTGCTGTGTGTGGTTTCTGGCCACCCAGACAGCCCAAGAGCCCACACTTCAGAGCCTGGATTTGCCATCCTGTCCCTCTTCGTGGAAGTTTAGCAGGCATCCCCCACATGAGGGCATGGGAGAGGGACTCAGGCATTTACTGTGGAACACTCAAAGTTTCAAAGACAGAACAAAGCTCTCCGGGATGCAAAATATTATCATTTACCTTAAAAGAAAAAAAAAAGTAAAAATGCATTTCTTGTCCTTTTAAAGCAAGTCAAAGGAAATGGAGCTTTTTCCAAATGTGGCTGGAGGTGCTGATAACTTCTGGTAATCCTATTTCTATAAAATATAGAGCTGTTTAACAGGGAGAAATTTAAGTAAGTGGATGGAATGCATTCTCTTTGCCAGGTGGGGTGACCTGGCTTCCAAGTATCACCTTACTCGCAGGGGGCAGCTGGAGGGGGTTGGGGGAATGGTACTATCCACAACACAGCGTCTCCCCCTCCAAGAAATCTATGTCTTAGTAATTCACAAATGAGTAACTGAATTCTTATTTCCATCAAAAGGACCCTAAGCCACCTGAATGAGCAGTTGGCAAGATAACTAAGTTCAACTGCGTACTTACCAAAATGTATTGCACGTGTACACATATGCATACACGCACGCACACACGCACGCACACACGCACAGCAATTCCACTTTGTGGAATGTCTCCTCAGGCAACAATCAAACAAGTGGGGCTTTAAAAAGTGAAGAACATGTGAAAAGGCTATTGAGGGATGCTCAGGGCCACAATGTTTACCGAGCCAGCCAGCCAGCCAGCCAGCAGCCCAGCCAGGGTGGCTCAGGGAAATGAGGTTATATCCATACAATGGTGCTTTCTGCTGCAGCCAACACCGGGCACGGGCATGAGGTGTGTGTGCTGGGTGCAATGGCATTCCAGAGCTGGAAACCAGCCTTTTTTTTTTAAAGAGAAGCAAATGCCTGTAGCCACAGGCAAGAGCAGCCAAGGTTGGAGGGGTGCAGAGTATATGTCAGGTGAGAGCCAGGTGTAGGAACACGTGGAGGGAGCCATGAAAATCCTGCCCATGACTTCCTCCCGGTGGACACATGCCATGTCACATGGGCCTGAGTCCATAGGAGTTGGAGCACCAAGAACCCCAAGGCAAACTCAAGGTTTTTATGGTGCAGAGTATATGTCAGGTGAGAGCCAGGTGTAGGAACACGTGGAGGGAGCCATGAAAATCCTGCCCATGACTTCCTCCCGGTGGACACATGCCATGTCACATGGGCCTGAGTCCATAGGAGTTGGAGCACCAAGAACCCCAAGGCAAACCCAAGGTTTTTATGGGTCTGTGTAGGCTCACTGCTGTGGCACAGGCCTCACTTGGTGGGGAAAGGAAGGGGTAAAGGTGAAGAGGGATGGGGGTAAGAGGGGTAGAAGTGGGGGTTCCAGAAATTTCTAAACCTTCCTCTCATTTTTTTACTGTAAACCCAAAATTGCTATAAAAGTTGTCTTATATTTCCCTTTTAAAAAAAAAAACAAAGTTATGTCTGTATTTGCACTGGAAAGTCAAGGATGAGAAATCGAGGGGAAAGCGGGATGATGAACAAAAAAGGGAAAGGGGAGGAGGATGAGGAGGGAAGGACGAAGGAGGGGGAGGGGGGGGAGGGAAGGGAGCTGATATTTATTGGTTTTAGGGGAGATTTCATCAAGGAACAGTTATATCACTTTTGAGTCCAGGATAGACTCCTTTTGAAACATGAACTCTGCTAACAGAAGGAAACAGTTAAGTTAGTTTTAACTACTGCATGCTCAAAGCAGGTGAAGAATCGAACCTGATAACTTCTCAGTACCTCTATTGCAAGCTATGATGCCCAAAAGGAAAGAGGGAGAGCAAGAGAGAGCAAGAAAAGTGTCTGCCATAGAGGCAGGCTTGGGAGGTAAGTGGGGAGAGAAACTGGGGGCAGCGGTGGGGAATGATGTACACTAGTGAAGGGACTGGTGCTAGAATACTGTACGACTGAAACTCAATCATGAGCAGCTTCGTAACTGTATTTCGTAATAAATTTTAAAAATATATTTTTAAAAATTATTCTTAACTAAGGGGCCTGGGAGAGCACCTAGCGGTTCAGGGCACATGGTCTGCGTCATGCTCACAAGCCCCTGTCCAATTGCTGGCACTGCACAGCCCCTGGGGTACTGCCGGGTGCAGACCTGGAGACCCTTGACGCCACGCTGCCAGGGGGAGCAATGAACCATCCACATGCAGCCGGGCGTGCTGGGGATCACCGAAACTGGATCCCAGATCCCCTCAGCACTGCTTAGGAGGCCCCCAAAATAACAACACTCTTTATTTATTTAGGCTTTTGGAGTCACAGCTGGCAATGCTCAAGGGATACTCCCAGCGCTGCACTCAGGAGGTACTCCTGGAGGTGCTCGGTGGACCAGATGGGATGTCGGAGATGGAACCCGGCTCGGCCGCACACAAGGCAAATGCCCTACCCACTGTGCTATCGCTCCAGCCCCAGCAACAAAATTTAAACTAGCAACATTTTAAAGGGATGTTTTTCATTTACATGCACCTCCCAGCCCAGCAGGTGTGCACAGGGCGTGGGCAGGGTTCAGCAGCCAGGGCAGACCCTTCTGGAAAAGGCAAATCCCCCTGCAAGATCCAGGACAGAGTCGCTGCCGGCAGGGGACTGCCAGGCACAGAGAGGTCACGGGGCAAATCTGCCTCCATCAGAAACGCAAACCTGCACCCCAGCTTCCCCACAAACAAGGTGCTCGCCCCAGGCCCCACGACCAGTGGCCTCAGGGGGTGGGTGGAGGTATTTCAGCTATGGCGAGGGGCTGGCAAAGGGCCCCCCACCACTTAATCAAGAGAAATACAAATATGCCCCAGAAACTCAGAGCGCAGAGGGAGGCTGGGGTGGGGAGGGGGGGGGGCAGTACCACAAAGGCCACAGAGAGGAGACAGATGGTGTGCACTGCTCACGTTCTGATGTCCGGCCGTCCACACGGTCAGGCGTGGGCTGTGACTGACATTTACTCCCAGTGCCCCAAGGGTGGGGTGCCAGTTGTGGATCCCTTCAGAGGAGGATGGGGTGTCCCATCAGAGTGCCGGCCAAGGGGATCACAAAGACCGTCATTACACTGGATGGTCTGTTAAGTGTTCGAGCTGGGTTCCATCTGGCACTCAGTCAAACCCTCAATGACCATTGAGATCTTTCCCATGGACGGCCACGTCTACACATGTTCTTATCCTATACCCCGTGCTCCGGGATGAGAGCTGCTATGGCAGCTCTCTGGCAGCTAGAAAGCTCCCACTCCGGTTCCCCTCTATTCCTGCATCCCCTGCTGGGCTTTCTGTGCATTAGCCCTGGGGTGAGAAACCAGGCCGCAGAGATGGGAACAAGGGATAAGGTGCTCCCTTGAGGGGCTGGAGCAATAGCACAGCGGGTAAGGCATTTGCCTTGCACACGGCCAACCCAGGTTCGATTCCCAGCATCCCATATGGTCCCCTGAGCACCGCCAGGAGTAATTCCTGAGTGCAGAGCCAGGAGGAACTCCTGAGCATCGCTGAGTATGAACCCCCGCCCCCCCCCCCAAAAAAGGTGCTCCTTTGAATGCTCCCAGCCCAGGTTCAGTTCCTGATACCGTGCAATCTCAGCACCACGGGGCTTGCTTCTGAGCACAGAGCTGTGAGCAGCCTCTGAGCACTGCCTGGCATGGATAGGACAAAAATCAGGCAGCAGGAGTTCAAATCCCTCCCCTCTGCTTCCTGGCCATGCAATCTCGGGCAAACTAGCTGGCAGCTGCGGCTTCAGTGGTCCCATCTATGAGGCAGGGATAAACGAGCACCTTCTTAGAGGGCTATTGTGGAGATTAAAAATAAGCAAAGCCAAAAGATAACTAAATAAGCAAAGCCCTTTTAGTGTGTGTCTTGGCGGCGGGGGAGGCGGGGAGACTCATCCGGCAACCCTCAGCCAAGGATGTGCAGCTACTCAATTCTTATGAGTTGATGCTCAGAGGCCACCCCACAGGTGTTGGGGGACCCAGGGGACCATGCAGTGCCAGGGATCACTCAGACCAGGGTGCGGTGCACTCAAGGCTGGCACCGCAACCCCTCTATCTCCGTGCTTAGTATAAGTTCATAAACGCCAGGCACTATGACCCATGACCCATTTACCCGACAGACCCTCGCTGGGTATTTCCTGCGACAGTGCCAGCTGTGCCCGGCTAAGGAAATGCGTCTTGTGGCAGTGACAGAGTCCAAGACCCTCACTCTGGTAGAGGATGATTCCAGGCCGTGACCCGACAGTTAAAGCCCTTGGCCAAGACCACTTTGGACTCAAAGGTTCCTGATTTCAGAGACACGGGCATGCATGCATTGTAAACAGATGGCTGGCTGTGTAGAGGAATCCCTCTCCCTCTTTGCCCCCTCCCCCTGCCTCCAACCATCCTGGAGCAGCTGGGACAGGGATGGGGACATAGGGTGGCTGAGAGACAGTGCACACAGTGCAGTCCGGGTCTCAGGAGGACCCCTTTCCCTGTCTGCACTTCCAGGAACAAAGGGACTCGCAGCAGCATTGGGATCTGCGCACCCACCCCAAGCCACCCAGCTTCTGCTTCCCAGTTCCCAGGACAGGGGTGGGTGGGGGTGGGCAAAATCTCCTGTCAGGTCTGAAGCACAGAGCCGGCACAGCCCCTGCAGCTATGAAAAGCAAGTCCAAGAAGATCTGAGTGGGGATGGGCACCTGTCCGCCACACTCAAAGCCCCAGGGCCAACCACCCCAGCTGGTGGTCCCGGCTGGCTCTGAGGAGCCCCTGCCACACTGCGTCTTGCCCAAACTCGGGCAGGAGGTGTTCAGAACACAGCACTTAGTCTCGGGAGCCTGGGGAGACAGTGGCACACTCCCTCTACACTCCTCCGGAACCCAAGAGCCCAGCAAGACCCACCCACACACCCTCCCCACCGGCAGGACCTAGCAACCCGCCCCTCCTTCGATGCCTCGAGAGCCACAAAATACCCTGAGCAAAACAGCCACAGAATCGAGCCATCCATCACCTATAGAAACTCTACCCTGCGAGGCAGTCACAGAGAGGGCGACGGAGAAAGACGAGTCCACGCATGCACTCAGATTCACCTCGCACTAGTGAGCATCGATGCTTCCCACGGCCACCCATGGTCCCCCTAGAAGGCCTACCCTGTCCCCCATGCTGCCCCCAGGCAGAAGCCTTGACCCTCCCACTCCCCGCTTAGCCCTGTCCTCCTGCCGAGGGGGCACAGGCCCCCTTCTGTGGCTGCAGAGCCTGGGTCGGGGCAAAAGCCAAGCACACCGCTCTCCCCCACCACCCACACCCCTCCCCGCTCCGCTCCAGTGACCCAAGTGTGGCATTGTTGCGGAACAGAGGCAAAGAGAAAGAGTGAGCACGTCCCCCAGGATTTCTGGAGCAGCAGCACAGACCTCCCTGGGAACTGGGGCCTCACGGGGGGGTTGGGGGGGGCATCCAACTGGTCTCCACATGCCCCCAGTCACCTTCTCCGGAGAAGAGAAAACCCCGGGGGCTTCTCAGTGGAGAAGTACAGAGGTCCCAGGGGATTCCCCTCCCCACCACGCCCAGGACAGGGCTGCTGGGTCTGTGCAGAGTCAGCCTCAGCAGAACTGAGGAGGAAACAGACCCACGCTCAGGACAAGGTCACCCAGCCCATGGCGGCTTTTATTTTATGACTTTCTTTTTTATTTTCAACTTCTGCAAACATCAACAAAAGTAAAGAGATGAGATGAATGGACTAGAGATCACTAAGAATCCATCACCACCAGTGTATTTTACTTCTTCTAGCTCAGAGCCCTCCTCCCCGACGGCTTTCTAGCCAACAGGACTACCAGGCAGGATGTGCGGGGGGCATCCCTCCCATCTCTGCCTGTAGCCCTGCTTTGGGCAGTAAGTGTGTGTGTGTGTGTGTGTGTGTGTGTGTGTGTGTAGTGAGGAAGGGCAGGGGAGGGGGTAAGGACATGCTTAGGGATCACCCCTGACTCTGTGCTCACTCTTGGTGCTGCTCAGGGATCAAACTGGGGTTGGCACATGCAAGTCCCCTCCCCACTCTCTGGCCCCAAACATCTGGAGATCTACCCCCGCCACTACCAGGTCGCTGGGCTTGCGACCCCAGGGTGGATATGAAGGAGAGCAGTGGGCCATCCTGGGCGCGTGGGAACAAGAATCCTGGAGAGGAAGGGGCCCCACCCGGCCCCTCATAGCAGCTCCTCCCTCCCAGGGCTCCGCATAAACCCTCCCTCCGCTCCACAGGCCGGCTCTGTGGTCTGCCGTCCAGATCTAAGCGTGGATTCCCTGACGCTTCCTTGGGCTGCTTCCTTCCGCTCCTATTTCACCTACTTCACTTCCGATTTCACCCCTTGAATTTATGGTGCCGTGTCCAAATATGCACAGCACCTCCTCTTCCTAGACTGCGAGTGGCCAGAAATAGTTTCCATTGTCACTGTCTTAAATTTCCACTTTGAGAATGGAAACAAATATTTTCCTTGCCCTTTCCTGAAAAAGGAATAAACTTTTCCATTCAAGTTTTCCTGATGGGACTCTATGGACCAAATCCTAACCAAAGAGAGCAAAGGGCACCCAAACAGACCCCCCTCCTTCATGGCCCTTCCCTTCGTGGCCCCCGCCTTCGTGGCTCCCTCTTGCGTGGCTATAGCACCACCACTGGATCCACTTCCTGTCTCCACTCCGCAAAATTTCCCAGGACTCTGTAGTATGAGAACAGCTGGTAACAGACCCTGCCCTCCAGGAGCATAAAATCTGAATCCAGGGACTGGAGCGATAGCACAGCAGGTAGGGCGTTTGCCTTGCACTTGGCCGACCCCGGTTCAATCCCCAGCATCCCACATGGTCCTGCAAGCACCACAAGGAGTAATTCCTGAGTGCAGAGCCAGGAGGAACCCCTGTGCATCCCCGGGTGTGATCCCAAAAAAAAGGAGAGGAAAAATCTGAATCCAAGTCCAAATTTTTTCCCAGCTCAGGAGGATTCCTTGAGCAGTTTCCTAAGACCAACAGCTGAGAGCAGCCACCACCCGGCCATTCGTGCTCCAACCATGGTTAGAGCCAGTGCCCCCCAAGCCCCCCATTGCTTCCTGAGGCTCCTCAGAGGAGCAGGCAGCCCAGAGAGAACTGAGCCCCCACCACTCCAGGAGAATCAGTGCCTGGACTGGGAGAAGGTACCAGATAGATTCTGGAGTTACCAGTCCTCTGTCTCTGTGCAGAGCTGAAATTCTGGAGTACAGAAAGCAGGGAGACACAGGCAGGGCCGGGGTGGTTGGTGACACCTGGGTCCTTTGTCCCTCCTCCTCCTCCCCTCTTCCTCCTCCTCCTCTGATTCTGATCTGATGTTCTGAGTCACCTTGCCAGGCCAGGCACACAGCAGCTCTGAGCGTTCATAATCACTGTTGCTCTCTGTTCCATGCCAGACATAGCTGAGAGACAGGCCTGGGGGCCATGGCGTGAGGCTCACCAAGAACCCCATGGTCTTGGCAGCTGAACTGAGGGGCTCCCGGGCACTTGCACCCGGGGTGCGCATGTCTCTGAGGGAGCAGACCCCGGCCTCCAAGCCCAGGGTTCCCAGGCTCTGCTTCCTTCTGGTTCCGTTTCCTTCCTGAGCCATAGCTGGTAGTGCTCAAGGGCTCCTTCCGGCTCAGTGTCTGGGGTACCCCACGGCTCCCTGCTTCCAGGCAAAGTGAGAGAAGGGAGATGTGTCCACCTTCTCCCCTGGATCCAGGGCTCAGTGCAAAGGGAGGAGGGAGTCATGCGGGTCTCCCAGGAACTGGGGAGGTGGTGGGTGGGGGTGAGGCGGAGAGGCTTGTCCCTCTCTGGAGGGTGGCTCCAGGCCTTACACAGCAGCTACAGCCCTTTCTGCAACCCCACCCCCTGCAGGACCCCAGACTTGGGAACAAAGCCAGCTACGCTGCTGCATCCTCTTCCCATCTGCACCTGAACGGAGGTCAGAGGCGCCCCTCAGACTCAGACAAGCAGCCAGAGAGAGGAAAGCTGGGGACTTGGAATTCAGGACTCAGAATTCCTCCCCTCCAGGCAGCATTCAGCTCTCTGATGAGGCTCTCAGAGCACGAACCTCTGACCCTCCCTGACTGTCTTAAAAATATCACCTCCCGGCGCTGTGGGAGAAGCCTCTGATGGCGGCTCCCCGCTGGGTCTCCTCCCAGAGGATGACCCACACTGCCCCGGAATACCCAACACCCCTCCACCCCCTCTCCGCAAACCGGCACCTGGAGTCGCCCCGTGGTGCCTTGGGCCCTCCCGGTCCCCTCCCGGGGGAAGCCAGGCGCAGACCGGGCGCCCTCTAGATCCTTCTCCCGCACCCAAGACGGCTTTGCAGTCCTTGAGAGAGACACTCCAAGCGAGTATTGAACAAGAAGGCTGGCTGCAAGTGTTCACGATTGCCCTCGAGTCGCGGGGAGTAATTGTGTTTCTTTCGATCGGAACACAGTTCAGCCGAGAGCGTGCAGACAGCGGGTGGCGGCCTGCTGGCCACTTCAGGGGAAAAGGCATCTGGCTGTAGATGTCCGGAGGTAGGGGCAGCCCGCCAGGGGGGCTCGAAGTAACACCCCCCCCAACACACACACACCTCCCAGGAAGTACCCGCCCAAGGTAATGTGGGACTGGAACCCGATGGGAAGAATGACAGCGCTGGGGGTTGGGGTGGAGGGGTGGTTCGTGACAGGATGCCCCGGGTGCCCTGTCCATGGGCAATGCATCCACCATGACGTATGGGTGACGTCTCCCCCACTCATGGGCACAAGACAGGAGGACTCACGCACCGTCCTCCCGGCACAATGCCACCAGCCCAAAAGATGCTTCCTGTTTTCCCAGAGCACCTGTGCACAGTCAGCCCACATGATCGGTAAAACTGAGGTCTTCCCATGGAACTCCACACTGCCAGTTTAGTCCAGACCATGCCACCAAGCACCGGGACCACAGGAAGGTCTTGACTCGATGGGAAGGAATGAACTCAAGGGCACTGAGCCGTAGAATCCTTCCAAGGTGTCGGGGAGACAGTACAGGGGGGAAGGTGCTTATCTGGCATGCTGCCAACCCAGGTTCAAACCCCAGCACCACCTATGTTCCCCTGTGCACTGCCAGGCATGATGTCTGAGCACAGAGCCAGGAGTAAGCACTGAACACCACCAGGTGTGACCCAGAAACAAAAGAGAAAAATATCCTCATGAGGGTCCCTACTCGCCGCAATAGCACGTGTGTTCCAGGGCCCACACACCTTCCTCGCCCACAGCACCCTCTCACTGTGAGAAGACAAAGCCGTCTTTGTGCGTGGCTCAGTCTCCCGCCTCCTGAGGCCAGAGCTCACACACCCCCCAGTGCCCTCAGTGGGCGACACAGGCTAAACACGGCCGTGGACAGCAAGTGCCCATCCCGCTCCCAGCCCTGGCAGGCGTGGCTAACCGAGAACGTGCCACACTCATGGATGGCAGGAGGCCAGGGGCTGCCAATCCAGTGGAGAGGGCCAGAGGGGGTGCGTGCGTGAGCAGAGAACCGGCCTGCAGACCCACAGGGCACACCCGCAGGTCGAACCCACTGCCAGGCGCTCTGAACACCTGTGCCCCCGGTGAACCATGGACCAACCCTGTCCAACGCACCCTACTCAGGTCCAATCTCTCACGCGGCCTCAAGGCCTGGAGAGCAACGGCAGGAGGGGAACTGCTGAGGGCTGACTCCTGGTGCGGGTGCCTGACTCACGGTCGGCCACGTGTGACACAGGAGATGCGGAACAGAGGACAGAGCCCGTGTCAAATTTCCCTAACACTGGACATGGGGAATCCCCCACCCCCACCCCCAGTGCCCACCCAGTTGCCTCCATGCCACCAGCACCGCGAGAGGAGAGGCGGAAAGGGCAGAAAGGGTAACGAGACGAGCATGTGGAGAAAAGCAGCGGAGGCCGTGGTACCCCGGGCTCACGCGACGGAGGAGGCCTGGATGAAATCTGGCCCTTCTCCATACTCGGAGGGGTGGGGGAACGGCAGACAGCGATGGTCCCGCATCCTCTCCACTACTCTGCTCTCCGCAGATACAATCCCCTTCCTGGTATAGAACACGAAGCCGGCAGCACCACAGGGCTCTGGGCTGGGTGCAGAGAGGCATGTAAGGCCACCGCACAGTCACGTGGCACCCCTTCTCCCCCGGAACACCCGGCTCCGCCCAGTGGGAGCCATGATGATGATGATGATGATGATGATGATGATGATGATGATGATGACGACGACGAATGGCAACCGCCTTGTCCCCTCCTGTTTACCGTCTTCGGGCCACTCAGTGCCCCTGCGAGCGTCTGCGTTCATATATATCCCGAGTACACCCTCCGCCATAGCAAAGACCTAATTTAGACAGAGGCAAATTAGCTCTGTGGGGTGAAATGCATTAACCAAGTCTCCCAAACAGCACAAATCTAATTAACTGAAAATCAAAATTGCAAAGCTGCCGAAAAAGATTTCCATGGGAGAAGTCTCCCAAGGATTGAAAGAAAGTTGCCGGCCACGTGACCCGCCTAATCCAAGGCTCGCTGCTACACTGGGATAGACGCTGTTGGGGTGTTTGGGTTTGTTTGCTTTCTGGCACTGCTGTTTGTTTTCTCGCCATCACCTTTATCACCAGTGGGCTTTAGAGAGCTTATCTGTGCGCGCAACAGCCCCCGCAGCCTTGCCGAGGAGCAGGCCTGGCCTTGCCTCTGGAGCGACAGGAAATAAAGAGATGGAGTCCCAGCACACCTGCTGGGGAGCACCTGCCCCAGCACGAGCTTGTCCTCGGCTGACCCCCAACACCGAGAAATGTTGGGGGCCACGGGAGTGTCACTGAGTGCCTCCAACGTGTCCTCGGGATCTCTGAAGTGACCGAGCCACACTCAAGTCCACTGCACCAGGCCCAGTGAGCTGGGTCGGGGGCCCTGGCCTGAGCTCTCGGGACCCAGCCCTGGACAGAAGACCCTGTTGGTCAGTCCGTCTGAGCCCCCAAGCCCATGAACATCTTGAGAAAGAAGGGGCAGGAAACAACGCTCCCCGCCTTCTGCCCACAGCTCGCCGTGTGGAACCACTTACACCTGAGTGACCTCTGGGGGCAGCGGGGATCTCGCGATGCTGACGCAGGCAGGCTGGGGGGCAGCAGAGGTGGCTGGTTCTGAGACAACTCCTCAAGCATGAAAGTGCTCGAGCGAAGGTTCAAACTCTTTGGCGTGGCACTGGGCCAAACCCTCTATTTTCCGTGTCGTGCCACATGGCCAACTCATATCCCAAATGTGAGTGAGCCCTTGCCACGAGGCCTCCACACCTACCATCTTTTATACAAGCTGAGTCGCAGCACAACACCCCAGCCCCAAAGGAAAAAGAAAAGAAAAGAAAAAAAAAAGCACAGACTGAAGTTCTAATCCCTCCCTAAAGTGCAAAACAGAATAGAACCCTTTGGAGATAGAACTTTAGAGATAGAGTCTTGAATAGAGGAAATGAGTGAAAATGGGGCCCCCGGAGCAGGTCCTGACTGATCCAAAAAGACGACCTGCCGAGAGGGGGAAATGTGGACGGGGAACACAGATGCGCCTTCGTGCACAGAGAGAAGAGAATCTGAAGACTCAGGTGGAAAGACCGGCCCTACCGCCCAAGGGCAGGCCTCACTCCACTGAAGTCAGACTTCCAGCCCTCAGACGGCTGAGCGGGCTGAGCGAGAACAGCCCGGCGAGCCCTGCCACCCCAGCTGCCGTCTGGAAGACCCCGACCAGGCAGGGTTCCTTGGCGAGGCTGCCCTGACCAGGCCAGCACTCACGGGCCCAACCCTCGGCCACTGTCCGTGCCTCCAGGGTACAGCCCTGTGCTGCAATTACCTGCTCAGCTGGCTCCCAGCTATGCGCGGACTGGGGGGGGCCTGCTTCGGGGTGCAGCTGCAGTGCCTCTGGCAGGGAGGATACAGAAAGAGAGAAGCACGGAGAGATGCCAACTGGGTTGGAGAGGAAAACCAGACACCCCCACCCCCCACCCCGCCAGCAGCCACTTCCCCACATGCTGCCCTGCGGGTTTGTGCCAGGCCCCTCCACCCTCTCCCCTGCCCTTGTTTTCTGAACATAGAGCCAGGAGCAGGCCTGAGCACTGCTGCTTAGTGGCCAAAAGCAAACCAAAAAAAGAATCACTGCTGTTTAGAGCTGGGCTTGCCTGCGCACACGTGTATGTGTGTGTTTGTGTGTGTGTGTAGCTAAGTTTGTTCCTGTGTGTGTCCATAGTGAAATGCAAACTGCTGTGAATGTGTGTGTGTGTGTGTGTGTGTGTGTGTGTGTGTGTGTCTCCACACTGAAATGCAAACTGCCAGGTGCTACCAATGCTGCCCCAGCCATTGGGGCCAGCTGCTTTTTTACAGACTAGCATTTATCACATTTGTGGTAAATACACAAAAGGTCCTCCATTCAGAACCAGAAAGAGAAAGTAATTCTTTTGTGAAAAGGCAGTTCAAGTAGTTACAGGCCGGGCTGCTGCCTCTCCTTGCCCAGGGAGTGGATGTGTTTTCAGCCAGGGTACCAGAGAGAGGGTGAAGAAAGCCCACCCCAGCAGCTCAGGGGCCCGAGGTCAGGCAAAGAGTCTCCTCCACTGCAGAGAGAACCGAACTCCACACAAGTCAGCCGATTTCCACAAAGCGACCATACCCTTCCCGACAAGGCAGAGTGGACAGGCCAAGTGAGTGTGACCTCTGCATGGGCCACCAGGCAACTGCATCCCACTTTTTTTTTTATTTTCCTCTTCACGCGGAGCCTTAAATATGAAAGGGTCACTTTCTCTCCGGGGTCGATTTATATACTCTGAAGACTGCAGGCTTTGCTCTTTTGAAGGTTATGAGGCTGGCCAGCCTTGAAACCCTAGCCCAGCGATTTCTCTCGCTCCGAAGGCGCCTCCCTGGGGAGCCCTCCGGCCTGTGGGCGGAAATCAGGAGGGTGGCATGCACCCCGAAACTCGCGAACATGCCCCCCCCACACACACACACACACACTCTCCCTCCCCAGGCTTCCTGCACTTGACAGTTTGAAAGGGAAAACCTGGGAGAGGAGCTGGAGAGGAGGCAGCCGCACTCCAAGGCTGCGTCCAGGCTCAGGTTTAAGGCGTTGCTGTTCCTCTTCTTGAGAAGTTGCCTGGAGGCCCCAAGGCCTAAAGCTCTCCCCGAGGGACACCACGTTCCTCAAGGGCAGAGCCAGGCCCTCCGGAGGCTTTCAGCCCAGGGACCCCTGAGCTCCACTCCCACCCAAGCCAGCGGTCAGTCCTGTGAGGTGAGCAGGGTGGCTGTAAACCAAGGGCGCGGTCCCATCAGTCCTGGGCAGCTGACGGGTCCCCCGGGCCCCTCCAAGGCCTCCTGGAACTGGACGCCAGTGGCTTCCCTCGGTTCCCTCTTATTTTTCATACCAATGGAATTTCAAAGTTTAGCGGGGAGAAAGAGGAGAAAGGGAGGGGGCGAGAGTGAGAGAGAGAGAGAGAGAGAGAAAGAGAGAGAGAGAGAGAGAGAAAGGGAACAAGAGGGGGAAGAGAGAGACGGAGAAAGAGAAGGAAAGAGGGAGAGAAAAAAGAGGGAGAGAAAGGAGAGAGGAGAAAGGAGAGAAAAAAAGGGAAAGAGAAAGGAGAGGAGAAAGGAGAGAAGAGAGAGAGGAGAGAGGGAGAGAGAGGAAGAGAGAGGGAGGGAAAGAAAGAGGAGAGAGAAGGACAGAGAGAGGGAGAGAGAGATCTCTCGTCCACACTGCTGAAGATGCAGCAAACCCTTATTGTCTAAGCCCGACCCATGGGCAGCACACTTCCTCCATGCCAGGGTAGCTTCTGGGGGTACCCAGGGCCCCCCTGCAGTTTCCCTGTGCCTGAAGCTCTCTGGCACCAGCCTTAGGGCTATCCACAGTAGTGATAAGGGCCCCCGCTGGTTTCTGGATGCCCCGAGAACTTGCCAGTTCAAAATGCCTCGAATCCTTCCAACAGTGCCATGAGCAGGTATCACCACCCTCCCCCCACACCCCACCCCAGCCTATTCATTATTCCTGGGCCAGAGTGATAATACAGCGGGGAGGGCTTTTGTCTTGCACACAGCTGACCCGGGTTCAATCCCCAGCAACCCATATGGCCCCCTGAGCACCTCCAGGAGTGATCTCTGAGCACAGACTCAGGAACAAGCCCTGAGCACTGCCTGGTGGGGCCCCCAAACAAACAAAAAGTTGTACCATTCCTGCTTTCCATTTTCAATGGAGGCTAAGGAAGAATAGGAACCTGCCTGGGTTTCCAGAGAAAGAGGAGAGACGACTGGAACTTGGGTCTGCCCAATGTGCAGGCTCTGCTGAGCAGTGAAAGCCCCACCTGGTCCACCTCCACTCTGGGGGGGGAAACTGAGGCTGCATAAAGAGGCCACCCCTTCAGTGCAGGGTGAGACACCCCATCATCACTGCCACATCTCAGACCCAGGGGACGAGCTCCTGCTCTCTGCAGCCCCATGCCAGACCCCACAGTGCTTGGGAGCAGCTCTGCAGGCCAGCAGGGGACCCAGGATGCAATGGGTCCCACGCTCTGTGGGCGGCAGAAGGGAAGCAGCTCTGCCAAGGGGCGGCTCCCCCTGTCCCCCACCCCTGACCTCGAGGCTGCGCTGGACCAGCAGCACACTGCCAGGCCAAACCCTCCCTGCACCCCACCACCAGGAGAGGTCGATGCAGAAGGCGAGACCGGCCTGTCCACAAGATGCAGGCCAGCCGCTTCGAGGATGGGTCCCCAGTGGCCCTTCACTGCGGCCTCAAGGACCTTCTCCCACCAAGACTCCTGAAGCTGACCGGACAGGCAGCACGGCCCCGCCCCGCCCCCCACCCCTTTCCCAAGGCTCCGTCCCTGGGTAGTGACCCTCTGGAATGGACATACACTGTTCAAGTCGAAATCCCCCTCAAGGACAGAGATGCGGGCCTTGGGGGTGGGGGTAACGGTTTCCTCTGGGCTAAAAGCACTGCCACCCCACAGACATATATTCCCCGCGTTGTGGGCCAGGGCGGCCAGGCCTCCCGCACACGGTGGGTTCCTGAGCAGTGGCCAAGATGCGGGTGAAGCCACTTACTGGGGACGCTCACCCTGAAAGGCCGCAGGTGTTGAGGCAAAGGCTGGCTGTGAGCAGGGAAGGGTTATTCTGGCCCCTGGATGGGCCTGCTCTGAGAGCGGGGCCGAGAGCTGCAGCGCCTACATGCTCCTGAGCCCCGGACGTGAGGCGCAGGCTCCCGACAACGATTAAGGCCGGAACAGATGATCTCTAGACTTGCTTCTGTTCAAAGAGTGTCTGTGCCGTGCATTTTAACTTAATAAAGAGCATTAACATTTCTTTTCAAAGGCTTTTCTCCTGTCTGCAGAAAACCTGGGTTGACATTCCTAAGAACTCAGTCCCAGCCTGTGAGATCACACGGCCTAATAGCTGCAGACAAGCTCACCCCACGTGAGGGAAATACAGACCGACTTCAGCCCGGGGACCGCTGGTGACCCTGCACCAGCCACCAGCTCAGCTCCGGGCCTCCGTTTCCTTCATGGAACCCCCCCTGCAAAGGAAAGCCCTCCTGCCGGAGCCTTTGACCATGAACTAGGGCCCCGATGCGACAATACAGTGCGTAGGACACTTGTCCTGTGTGCGGCCAACCTGGGTTCCATCCCTGGCAACTCAGATGGTCTCCCGAGCCCCACCAAAGTGATCCCTGAGCACAGAGCCAGGAGTAAGCCCTGAGACTGCTGGCAATGTCCCAAAAATAACAGCAACAACAAATCTAATGGTGAGCTAGACCCACAAAAACAAGAGTGTGTCCATAGCCTCATGCCCCACAGAAGTTGGGAAGAGGCGCCCTCGGAGAAAAACTCCAAGGTAGAAAGGTCCAGAGAGGACT
Source organism: Sorex fumeus (assembly GCF_029834395.1). Lineage (NCBI taxonomy): Eukaryota > Metazoa > Chordata > Mammalia > Eulipotyphla > Soricidae > Sorex > Sorex fumeus. The sequence goes on from NW_026606120.1 coordinate 62,391,907, forward strand.
TAGAAGTGGGGAGCAGGGGAACACAGTGGTGCGGGGGAAGGTCCTGGGAACTCCGTGGATGAGGCAACCACCTCTAAGCATCAGACCAGGGCAGTGGCTGGATGCTCCCTCCTGCCCAGAGCTCCACCAGCACGCCCTGCAAATCACGAAGCTGTCCACTCCTCTTTCACCCCCGCGGGGGGGAAGGCTCAGAGCTAAGTGGTCCCCAGGGGATGCGGTACCACACTTGGCTTTCAGCCCTCAAGGCCACGGGGATGCCCAATGTGTAATTTTTTTTTTAATACTGTTTCCTTGAGAATCCTCATTGCCTCACCCTGCAGAAGCAAAATGCAAAGAGTTCAATGGAAGGAGAACCCCCCACAAGCCTACGCCACCGCATTCGAGCACACGCCCACCCACAGCCAGAAAAGCTGGTGGTCAGGACAGGGCGTGGTTGACGTGGGCACCCTTGAGAGACCACGCGGAGCTCCTGGAGCCACATGCAGCATGCCTGAGGGCACGGCGAGTGGGAACGGGCACCACCACGGGCCTCCAAGAAGCAGGTCTGGGACCAGACGCTGGATTCTGGGAAAGTCCCGGAACTCCACTCCAGGCTTCCGCGTCCCCATCGCCAACAAGGGCGAGCTGAGACGGCTTCCCAGAATTTAAACAAGAGACGGGCTAGACAAGAGAGAGGAACTCTGAAGGGAAACCCCACACGTCACCCTCCGCCATGCACAAGGAATCATCCGGTCTCTCCTGGGGGTTCTGAGGCAGCCTGGGAAGGCAACAGGTGCAGGGGAGAGTGGGAGCTGCCTGCTTACCCTGACCACGGCCACACCACAGGCCTCACTGACTCTCACCCTCTCATGGGGGAAGGGGGTCAGGAGAAAGTTTCATGGGCTGAGGGCAAGCGTGGCATGCGGGAGGCCCAGATTCGACTCCTGGCACCACGGGGTACTCCCAGAAACCAACCAGAAAGACCATCACTTTGGGGATGGGAGGGGGGGGCGGTTACTCCCGCTCTGTTAAGTGAGGAACTTGAAGACCCAATGGTGGGTAATAAGTTGTGGAGCCAAGACTGCAACTCATGGGGCTGGAGCGATAGCACAGCGGGTAGGGCATTTGCCTTGCATGCAGCTGACCCAGGTTCGATTCCCAGCATCCCATATGGTCCCCCGAGAAATGTCAGAAATAACTCCTGAGTGCAGAGCCAGGAGTAACCCTTGTGCATCACTGGGTGTGACCCAAAGAGCAAAAAAAAAAAAAAAAAAAAAAAAAAGCTGTAACTCGTGTCCGACTGACCAGAGAGGCAGAGCCTCCAGCCCCCACGTGGTGACAGACACCTTCTCTCATCCTCACAGGCATGGCCGTGCTCTGCCGGGCTCGGGAACAAATGCTGGGAGCACCACAGTGCAACCTGCCTCCCCTCAGGCAGCCCAGGGTTCAGTAAGGGCGCAGTCACAGACAGGTACAAGTGGGAGTGGACCAAGCCGGGTCCTCCAGAGAGCAGAGCCCGTGGGCCTGGACAGGCCACAGGTCTGAGGAACAAACGGAAGAAGGGAAACTTACTTCAAGGAACTGGCTCGCAGTTAAGGGAACAGGTTAGTCCGGAATTTTGCAGGGGCAGGTCAGGGACACAGAAACTCACGGAAGGCTCCACGTTGCAGTTCCGAGACAGAATTGTTTCTTATGCTGGAAATCACAGTCTTTGCCACTGAGACCCCTCAACCGATCCGACATGCCCCTCACCCCGCCCCACATTCTAGCCAGCAAATAGCTTTATGATCTGATGTGAGCAGGCACCTGATTCCTTCACGGTCATACCTAGACCAGGCTTTGACCAAACTGCAGGCAAACTGACACATGAAATTAACCATCACAGGGCATATGGGGTATTTTAAAAAATTGAAAAAAAAAACCTGGAGAAGAAGAAACATAAGGGTGGGAAATATTATAACTAGCAGGATTCAGAAGTTCCATGTTCCTCAGAGACGAGGGGAATTGATCCAGAACCAAGTCCTCCTATAAATGGACCTCAGATCTCTCATGAGTGTTGGCCAGGGGGATCCATCTGCAAACCAAAAGCCCCTCACTTGCCTACCCGCTGGCATCCCAGCAGCTATAGAGGTAGTCTTCCACCCTGTAATGCCTGAGTCACAAGTCTGGTGCACCAAACAGCCTTAGAGGCCAGAGGCTGGACACTGGCTCAGTCATGAATACAAGAAGGGCAGGGACGTGCCTTCACCCCAGCGAACCCCAACTCCCGGGGTCACAAGGGCTCCACAGACGCTCCTAGCCCTCCTCTAGGACAGTGCCAGGCCCTAGAGCAGACCCCTGGCCCCGGCCGCTGAGAAGACAGAAGCGCCCTAAACCCGTGTCCCACTCCATGGACCGTGAGGTCACCTGGTGCGGCTGTGGATGAGCCTAACTTTTTAACAAGTATCTCAGTGGGAGTCAATGTCTCATTAGCAGGCAGGAAAGCTGCTCTCGATAGGCCGGGTGATCTCCGAGCCCCAGAGGGCCCGTGGGTAGGAAGGGACAAGCAGAGTGAAACTCAGGAGACAGCCCAGAAGCTTCTGCAGCAGGCAGAGGCCTCGGTGGGGCCTGACCCAGACTCCCTGGAGGCTGTGGAGGTGTCTCCCCCCAGGAAGGCAGGGGTGGAGCTGGCTCCCTGGCAGGCCTGCACCCCCGTGGCTTCTGCTCCTAGCACAGACGTTTAAGAAACATGTGCTGACCAGCACAGAGGGACGCGGCCTCCACCCGGCAGCTGCTTCAATGGCTGCATCCAGCAGGTCTCTTCTGGGGGCCTGGGGGCCAGGGGGACTGCATGCTCCAGCTATTTATCAAGGGCTGGAAGCAACGGTCAGTCAGGCGCAGGACATACATCAGCGTCCCCAGGAACCCCCACCGTGCCTGAGCCCCCAAGCCTGCAGCCAAAGGCGTCCACTGGAGGAGGCTCCCTGGTTCCTTGTGAATAACCCCTGCCTCTCCCACCCCTGATGGGGTAGACTGGGATGAGGGGACGCCGGCCCGGGGCAGTTGCCCAGCACCTGGTCAGCCCAAGGCTCTGCCTGCCATACCACACATGTCCCAGGCCTGGGCTGGCAGTCGCTCTGCGGAATCTTTTCCCTGAAGGCTAATTTATGAACTCTTCCTGAGAGCTGTGTGCGTAGAAGAAGAGCACCAGGCAGGTCCAGGAGAGTGGCCGCTGCTTAGGGTCACCCCCGCCCCCGACTAACACAGCACAGTCCTCACTCGCCCGCTGCCCAGGGGACAGACGGCCTCACCTGAGACCCAGCCCAGGGCAGGAGCCATGAGGTGGCCGCCCCGGAAACGCCCTCCCCCCCTGCTCTGTCCACAGGGGGTCTCCGGGGGCTTCTGCACATGCCACCCCACCCACACACTAACTGGGGGGCTGCCCAGAGGTCCCAGCTCCCTGCCCCTCCCCTCCTGCCCGGGAGCTCGCTGTGGGAAGGGGCCTAGTGTCCAGTACCCAGCAGGCTTGCAGGTCAGCTGGGACCATGGGATGGAGGGCAGGGCCCCTCCGGGACAGCATGAGACCAGTATGAGGAGAGGTGCGACTGGCAACAAGGCAGAGCTTGGCAGTGCACTGCTGACAACGGCCTCTCCCAGGGCGTCCGTCCGCTCTTTCCCGGCTTGTCCCCTGAGAGAACGCTCTCTCCTGGCAGCCTTCAGCCTCTCTGTTTGCTCCGAGTCCTCAAGGGCCCCTCCTAGGAGACATTGTCCCCGCAAGCCCTAGTGAAAGCTAGGATTTGCTCTCATGCACTTTCACTGGCCTCTCACGCCCATGGGAGCCTGGAAGCTCCTGTTCTCCAAGGTAGGAACTAGGGGACTGGGGAGGGCTCAGCTGCCAGGGCTGCAAGCTCTGAGCCTGACCCTTGGCACCAAGCATGGCCCTGGTGGTCCTCTGCATCCTCGGACCCACTCCCTCAACTGTCCAGTCCTGCCGGCTGGGTATCACCAGGAACGGCTGCCTGATTCCCCTGGGCGCTGCTTGGGCGCACCACAGCCCATATACAGAAAAGAGATGGGAATGGGGAAAGGGGTCTCCTTCCTCCGCGGGCTCCCCACACATCAGAAACTCAGCAGGCCGAAATGCTGGCTGGCTCTCAGGGTGGTGTCGAGGAAGAACAGCCTGCGCGGCCGCACAGAACACAAATTCTTGCTCAGGGAAGAAGGCAGGATTGTTCTGAACTGCCACTACGCAAGCAGAATTAACAGGATTCGCCCTGCTCCCTCCCAGACCCCAGAGTTTCCACAGTTGCATGCCTAAAACAACACCCTGGTCTCCAAAGCTCCCCGCAGCCACGCGCACGCTGCGCTCTCGGAGCTGGGTGAGCAAGGCTGTCTCCCACCCGCAGAGCTCAGTGGTGGTCCGGATACCCCCCTCCCCGCCCCCTGAACCCCCAGCCTGCTAGGGCCAAGCTGTGCAACCCCATCTTTTGCTGATAGGTTTTCTCCCCTCAGAAAGCTTCTCCTCCAAGTTCAGTTTCCAGACAAAAGTGCTCAAGTGGACGTGGAGTGAAGCAGAACACCCTCCCATCCCCCCGCCCACAGCAGCCTCCCCAAGGCAGGGTCCTCCCGGGCCAGCAGGACCCTAGTACAGATCTGAGAATCACCCCATGCACCCCAGAGTGGATCCCCCGCCATCCACTTCCAGGCCCCCTCCTGTCTTCTCTTCGCAATGGGTGTTCTTCCTCCCTCTCTCTCCTCCCTCCCCCACACACATTAGTCCTGGGTTTGCCTGCCACTGTCCCCAGCGGCTCCCTGCTGCCACGGGCACCCAGGGGCCCTGCCAAAATTCCCATTTCTTTACCGATGAAAAGGAGATCGTGTTCCTGGCCCTGCCACCACCATCCTCAAAGGAATCAAGGGTCAACAGCAATGGCCATGGGCTGGTTTCTCCACCCACCAGTGCACAGGACCCAGAAAAAAACGCAGCAAGCTCTTAGGTGCTCCCCCAACCCACCACCCTAAATGCAGAATGATGCTTTGACTTCATCCCCAGCCAAGAAACCAGTATCGGGGTTGGGGGAATCACTCTCCCCAGCAGGGGATGGTTTCTGTGCCCTTCAGAGCCCAGGTCTCTCTTCCTCAGTAATAGGCCTGATGTGCCCAACCCACAGAGACATGAAGAAAACGCACGTCACACGCTCTATGGAGACGCTTGGAGCTACCAATCCCTGGAGCAGCCTGTGTGTGCACCTGAGCTGGGTCACGGGACGGGCTGAGGCCCAGCAACTGAACAAGTCCACACCCACAGGTACGTTCTGATGAACGCACACATCATTACCACCAGGAATACCAACAAGGATGTTCACAAAAGAAATCCAGAATGCAAACGTCCACTCAGAGGACAGGAGCCCAGTAGCCCAGCGGTGGCTCAGTCCTCCGGAGAAGGGAAATGACTGAACGACAGCTACAGTAACAGTAATGACTGAACAACAGCTACAGTAGCATCAAGGATTGAACAACAGCTACAGTAGCAGCAAGGACTGAACAACAGCTACAGTAGTAGCGACTATTGAACAACAGCTACAGTAGCAGCAGGAATGAGCGCCACAGACAGCAAGGAAGGAAACAAATAAAAAGATTCTTATAGGAAGGTGAAAAGCAGCAAACCTGCCTCGCCTGGGTGGTAGGGACTAAAAAAACCGGCAGAAACTCACAGTGGAAGGAAAGGTGCTGGTAGAGCAGCACCCAGAAACCAAGTAGGTGCAGCGAAGGGGGGGGGGGGGGGGCGAGCATTTGCCCCAGCTCAGGTGAGCATCCTTGACACATGCTTGGCACATGGCTGCATCTACATGCGATTCTGTATGTGGGGATTAAAAAGTATCTTCCACTCAACAAGAGCCTCTCCTCTTCCCACTCCCACCCTGGGACCTCTCCTTCCCTCTAAAGGAATTTACCTGGGAGGGGCTCACGGTACCTACTCCCACCCTGACCCCTGAGTGAGATGCAGAACTAAAAGGGAAATGAATTCAGGAACTTACTCAATCGGCAAAGTGAGCTTCACATTGCCAGGACGTGCCCCTGGAGTCTAAAGAGTACAGAGAGAGACAGAGACAGAGACAGAAAGAGACAGAGAGACAGAAACAGCATGCGCCCTAGGGAGGTTCTCCCTGGTAAGAAAGTCCCTACGCAAGGTTGCAGTGATAGTACAACTGGTAGGGCAACTTACCTTGCACGCAGCCAACCCAGATTCAATCCCCAGCACCTCATATTGTCTCCCAAGTTTCAGCAAATGTTAAAATCATCCAGTACCACAACACAGTTATGAAATTAAGATACTGACACTGGTTCAATATTATTAGTCACACAACAGAGTTTTGGGGGGGGGGTTGTTTTTTGGGGGGAGGGGAGAGATTTCACCAATCTTCACATGAATATCCTTGCTCTGTTCCAGGATCCAATCCAGGATAGCACACTGCCATCAACACTTTATGCTTTTAAACAAGCAAATGTATGTTTCCTTATCCTCTGTTGTTGAGATGCGAGGCCACCAAGGGCAAAGACTTGGCCCTTCTCTCACCATCAAAGGAAGCAATCTTTGACATGATCTGTCCAGCCTCCAAAGGGAGCAGAATTTGATCGACAGTGAGATTAAAAACCCAGACAATGACCAAAGCTCTTAACCCTCCACCAGCAGCCACAGCCCTGGCCTCTCTCCACAGCAACGAATTGGTATTTAAAAGTAAATTATGTTAATTGCAATTGGGCATATAGAAACATTACCAAGCAAGCTGGCTTCAAACAAAAAGGCTCAAGAGAGGAAACAAAAAGGAAAAAAATTAATTTTGGAGAAGACCTACTTCTTATTCTAACTTGTTTTTAAATATATGTTCTGAGTCACACCCCATTAACCATCTCAATTTATTAATAATCTCAGGGCAACCAGCTACCTCGGATCACGCGACAATGAAATCTTGCATTAAGAAGGAAATGAAATATCTATACCCCAACATTAAGCAGGTAGTCAGCTGTGATGACCACAGAGGATTATTTCCTTTTTTTTTTTTCCCTCCACCAGAATAGGTGGCCAAGCAAAGAGAGGCGAGGCTACAGGCTGGAAAACTCCAACTCAGCGGGGTGCGGGTGTGTGGGGGGGATTTTGGGGGAAGGGGGGACTGTTAGTCCTCAGAGCCCTCTGAGCAGGCTTAGAACGGAAAGGACTGATTCAAAGAAAATTCTTTGGAATTCTGTCCTCCTCTCCCCCATAACAAAGGTTTGTGATGGGAGGAGAGCTGGCCCTGATATTCTCAAAGACCCTTCTTTTAGCAGAGGAAATGACGGTGCTCTTTTGGCATTTTAAAGCAAGAACAAATACTTTAGCTATAAAATCCACTTTGTAGATTGAATCAGCAAGACAGCTGTTTATACAGAAACCCTTTGCTCTCTCCCTTCAAGCCCCTTGGTGATTCATATCACTAATAAAACACTGGCAAGAACAAAGGAAAACAGAGTTTGAAAAGCGAGACAGGCACCAAAGCGCACCCCCCCCCACAGCCCCCCACCATCGGAACACCAACTTGGCCCCCTTCTCTGAGAGTCGCTTCTCGAGTCACCCCACTTGTAGAAGAAAAACAAATCTCCCCCAAAGCAGACGGAGTTTTTGTTGCAGAGCCAGAAATTGGCCATTATTTGTGTAAACCGCTCGGTGGGTGTGAGCACACGGTTCTCTGATATGCCCCAGCCTTTGAAGTCCACTGTTTGGTCCGGGCACCTGGCCAGCTGACCAGCACCTTCCCTCCCTCCCCTGTTCGCTGTGAGCCACCCGTCCATGCAGGGCAGTGGGACCACCAGCCTCGTCTGCCTGAGTAGAGGATGGGGGGTGGAAGGGGGCTCGACAGAAAAACATACAAGCGTCCATCATGGGAGCCCCCAATCTTGCTTGTCAGCAGCATGAAAACTCCCCCCACATCCCCCAGTTCCAGGCCCGAGTCAAACGTCACTTCCTCTGGACGCCTCCCCGGCTCCCCAACTCCCTGACTCCTTCTCCACTGCCCGCTGACACCTTTAGTGGCCAAGGTCATCTGTGATCGCACAGCTTCCCCTGCTGGCTTGGTCCCTTCCTCCCCTGCCCACCCTCACCGCTCTCCCACCTTACCCCTCCCCCCACTCACACACACAGAGGGCATACTGGGGCGAGAGAGGGCATTAGCTGGTCACCCTAGTGCCATGCCCAGCACCCAGGCCAGAGCAGGGGATCAACAAATGTTTGTTCAATGAGTGAACACAACTCAGCCACCCCCAGAGAGCACATGACCAAATGCTAATGGGCACTCACTGATGCATAATGAATGAGGCCCCAGCTAACAAATGTCTCCTTGTGGGCCGAGCTGTCCGGTCCTGGGAGAGCCCCAAAAAGGGATCCGCTGACTTGCGGTTGTCAAGTGGGTGTGGCTGAATGGCTCAAAGAGGAGGTGTCAGTCTTAAAGGGGTGTAAGAACAGGGGCGGACAGGGAATCACTCCCCCACTACACACACACCCCACACACACACCACACACACACACACACACACACACACACACACACGGCTGGTTGAGTCAGTACAGCTGTCCCACCCCCGCCCCCGTCGTCACCTCTGCATCTTTCTCACCATAGCAAGGAGCCCTGCTGGGCCTGGTCTCTGTGTAGCCAGGCCAGAAACGTTACTGAGAGCGCAAACCGGCCCCACAACACATCCCACCAGGCCTCCCCCAGAGCACCCAGCCCCCTGCAGCGCCCGTGGAGGGGCATGGCCCTGCCCCTGACAGTACTCAGAGCTCCAAGGCAGATACTCCAACTGGAGTGCTCATACGGGAGCAAACAACTGGGTGGGATTTATGCGCAGGGGGCGGGGGATGAAGGAGGCACTTAAGCTCTTCCCACTCCCTGGAATAAAAAGGCAACACAAATATCCCAGCTGGAGCCAACTCAGGTCCCCAAAATGGTACCCGAGCCAGATTCTGTCTCTCCGTGGGAAATTCACTCGGCGGGGCTGTCCGCCCCCGTCCCACAGCCTGTGCCACCCCCAGAGATGCATGAGCATGTTCGAGAGCAGCACGAAGCGTTCCCCGGCCGGCCAGTGCGGCTGCTGGAAGACTGCAAAGGAAGCGCTGATTATCCACACCGAGGATGGGCCTCCCTCCCCGCCAGGGGAAAGTGATGATCAGACACTTGAGCCTTTTCTAATTCTGCACATAATCAAGCAATGGCAAGGTATGGGCCAACGCTGCCCGGCTTGAGGAGGGGGCGGGGACAGCAGCCACGTTGCTGGGCTTTCCTGGGGTGGCCCCACCTGGAGCTCCCAGCAACCGAGGCCACTGCTGCCTGCTCCTACACTGAGTGCTCTGGGCACCGACCTCCCAGGGGGGTCGCACTCAGGGCGAGAAGCAGGGCATGTCCTGGGAAAGGGCTTCCATCAACAGACCCAAGGGACTGGCTCCGGCAACCCCAGAACCCCCAGACTCTGCCCAAACACCTCCCTTGATCCTCCAGGAGACTCTAAGGGGCTCTCAGCAGCTGGAGATCACCCCAGAGGCAGCCACTGCTCCTACACCCTGAGCTTTACACCACAGGCCTTCAAGCAAAAGAAGGAAACATCACACTATCTGGCTCCAAAGATGAGTTCATGATGTACCAGGGTCTTATTCTGAAGCTCTCAGTAGTGGGACTAATTCTCTGTCCTTAACTTCACTCGTTGCGAGAATCAGTCATCACACGCAGGCATCTCCCGCACTCTGAAAGCACAGCGTTCCTGTGAAACCCTTCTGAATCAAGCGCTTCGACCCAAGAAGCTGAAACGCTATGTCAGAGTGAAAAAATCCCTTCCTATTTGTTTCGGTCAAACAGAACGGGGGCCAAAGATGCTCCTTTGGAAAAGTGAAGTGACAGAGTTCAAACATGGGGATGGTCAGAGAGTGGGGTGTCCCTCAGCCAGGCAGAGACCCCTCACCTCCCAAAGAAAGTGACAAAATGTCAGGACTTCCATGTCAGGAAGGCTGTCGGGACATTCATGCTGGCCCAAGACCAGTCGAGACACTGGAGAATAACCCTCCTGTCCCCACCCACAGCCCCCTCTGCAGGATACACCATCCCTGCAGGATACACCATCCAAGTCTGGGCCCTGGAGACCCCAAGAACAGAAAGAGGCCCAGGGGTGAGCCCTCCTTTCCGTCTCTGACAACAAGCACGGGGGTCTCACACCCATTAGCTCGGTATCTCTCCAAGCCCTGCCTCACGTGCCCAAGGTTTTCCCCTCCACTTTTCACTCACTGTCTGCCCCAGCTTCTGCCAGGTCCCGTTCTCTCAGGTAGCTGCTCCCTCGCGATCCAGCCTGCAATCCAAGACGCTACCAGAAACGGTAGACAAAGACACAAACAGCCGAAAAGGCACTTGCCTTGCACACAGCCAACCCCAGTCGAAGCCCCGGCACTGCGTATGGTCACTCCTGAGCACAGAGTTGAGGGCAGGCTCTGAGCACTGCTGTCTGTGACCTTGGTGGGGGAAATAGTACTTTTTCTTCCTTAAGGAAGCCGTGACACCTTCAGGGTCAGGGGAATGAGACCCATTGTAATTACTGGTTTTGGCATATCGAATACACTACAGATAGCTTGCGAGGCTCCGCCGTGCGGGCGGAATACTCTCGGTAGCTTGCTAGGCTCTCCAAGAGGGATAGAGGCTTTTGGGGCGGCCTCTAATCGCCCTTGTAGGAGACGTTACTGGCACCCGCTCGAGCAAATCGATGATTAACGGGAAATCAAGTGATCAAGTGATCAAGTGAAGGAAGCCGTGAGTGCTGCTTCCGCTTACAAGCTGACCAGACTGCAGAGCTCCTCCAGGCCACATCTTCCCAGTTTTTGCTCCAAAGCCATCTGCCCAGCCCCCTCTCCCAGTCAACCCCTGATCCCACCCCTGTAGCTGCCATCCCAAGGATCCACCCTCCTTCCCTCCCTCCCTCACTCTCCCCCTCCTTGCTCACCCCTCTCTCCTTCCCTCCCTCTCCACTCACCTGGAAGTGCCTGAAGGACCACATGGGATGTCAGGGAACAAATCCAGATTGGCTGCATGCCAGGCAAGTGCCCTGCCCATTCTACTCTCCCTCCGGCCCCTCCATGCGGCCTCCTTAAGCTTGGTCAGCAACTCCTTTTTGTGCTTCTTTGTGGCCTCATCCATTCACTGTCCCCAACGTGTGTGTGTGTGTGTGTGTGTGTGTGTGTGTGTGTGTGTGTAAGAGAGAGAAGAGCGGGGATGCTGTTCTGTTCATTTTGTGGATTTTCTTAATTCTTTCCATTTGGAGACCACACCCAGTAGTGCGTCCCTCCTGCCAGTGCTCCCACATGCCCACCCTGTGCTCAAGTCCCCTCTGTGTGCCTGTCCCGCTCCTCTCCACCCAGCACGGGCTCACACACGGCGCGCATTAGGGTTGGGAGAGGGGTCCCAGGAAATGGGTCTCCCCCGCCTGGGCGGGTGAGTCAGGATGGGGTGCCGATGTGGTGGGTGGGAAAAGGTCCGGTCAGTGGTCAGACCGAGCATGTGGACAGCCTTGCCCAGCCCCCCCACCCAACCCAGTGCCCAGAAAACGAGGCCACAAAGGGCCGTGCTGACGCCAGGTCAGCCATGCTGGCCCCGAGCAGGGGGGAAGCCACGCCCTCATCGCCGGGCATCCTGCAGCCGTCCTAAGCAGCATGTTTAGCTGCGATTTCAATAAGCCTTATTAAGACCCAATTTTCTTGGGTCTTCTTTCAGATTCTGCAGCATTAAAAGCCTCGCTGCTTAATTACATTAGGAGCACCTGTATATATTATGTGCAATAAATCAACTTTAATTTACCGCCACACAAGGCTATTCATCTTCTCGGGGTTATTTATTGCTCGGTATTATTGGTGCTGAATTGTCTCCTCTTGGCGGTGAGGAAGAGCAGGCGGGGCCAGAAAACCCAAAGCTGCATCTCAGAGCGCTCAAGGATGCGGATCACACACAGACCCACCAAAAAAAAAAAAAAAATGGGAAGAGGAAAAGAAACATATAAGCGCATCTTGGCAATCTGCTCCTTGCTATTTTCCTAAAACACTCCCCAAACATTTTGATGTTTCCCTTCGCACGCGCACACACACAGACCAGTTACCCACGGAAACGGCACGGCCTGCAGCTCGGCCTGCCGCGATTGCGGGGAAAGGGAGCCATGAGGCGGGTGCCGGCATGGCCGGATATGGGGGCGCTGAGCTGGCCCAAGGCGGCGGTGGCTGCTGTGGATGCTCGGGCAGGATCTGGCCCCGCTGCCCCTCGGCCATCCACGCCCAGCACGCCCACCCAGCCAGGGCCTAAAGCAGGCAACCCAAGGGGTGGAGAACTGTTCCCAGACACCCCGGAGCAGAAAGGAGAGCTGTGAGGTCCTGGGTGGGAGTCCCCTTCTCTCTCAAGTCTCTGACAGATGCTGCCATTAAAGCACCTCCTGGGACATTAAATTCAGGTTCTGGGCCCCCAATTCCCAGGCTCTTGTTTCTACACGCCCCTGGACTTCCCTGCATGGAAAGTGTGAGAACCTCAGCGACCAATCCTGGACACACCTGTTGACCACTCCCTGTGTCATCTGAGCATGGCCCTGAGCCATCCCGTCATGCCTTTCGTCCTTACTCCACAGCGGGTCCAAGTGTCCCCCCTCAGCCTCTCTCAGACCACCCACAGCAAGTATGCCAGGCCCCAACTGGCCCTGGGTCACAGGGGAGGAGAGCCACCTGCCCGCCCAGAGTCTCAGCACTCGGTCCTGCATCAGCACCCGTGACCACTGGCTCTCCACGCCCCAACCCTGCGCCAACTGGGGACTGTTCTGGATGCAAAAGGGTCCAGGAACTGAGGCATCTGGTCCCCCCCACACTCAAGATCTCAGGCTCCTGCTTGGGTAAGTCCCATACCGAGCATCCCACCTCACCTTCCCCTCTCCTCACTGGCCCCCGAAGTGCAGGGCAGAAGCGGAACTACCCCCCACCCACAAACACACAGTTCCCCAGTACTGCCCAACCCCGCTCATCCTCCTCCCAGGGGAACAGGCTTGAGGGCTCTCGACAGACATTGTGTGCGGAGCCAACAGTCACTTCCTGGCGGCAACAAGCTGCCTCCAAGTGGCGCTGGGGAACCTCGCTGGCCAGCTGACGCCCCCCACCCCCACCCGAGCAGATCCCTCCCAGGGATAAAAAGGGAATGGAGGCTAGTGTTCGTTTGGCAGGAGAGACTCGTCCTTTCTCGACGATGAGCCCACTGCACGGTGGAGCTTGCTCTGAGCCAGCAGGGGTCTGTCCCTCCCAGGGCCAAGAGGGCATGTGCAGAAATGTCAGGGAAGCTCCAACTTGGAACCAAAGTCCTGGGGGTCCGAGGCAAGAGGGCGGGGGTCTGGGAGGTGTCACTGACTCAAGTCCCTAGAGGGTAAAGGCTCCTTCCTGCCGGTCAGCTCTTACAGGGGCCCTCCTGCCCTGCTCCCAACTCACACCAGGGTCTCCCGTCGCAGGTGCCCACCAGGCAGCTCAGAGCTTGGGGTCACGCACCCCTCCCCACACCCCCCTGCAGAGCCCCTCACAACTGTCACTAGGGAGAAGGTGGCACCAGCTCACAACCCACAGGACACTGGACCCTCCTCCTCCCCACCCACCCACTCCAGCAACAAAGAACTGCTGGGTGGGGTGGGAAAGGCCGAGGAGGAGCCTGGAAACGCCCGTGTGAACATTCACATGCTCGGCCCTCACTCCCACTCCCGGCCTGCCGGGCCAGCAAGAATCAGCAGCCTCAAGTCTCAGAACCGGACCGAAGCCAGAGCAATGGGGAACACTCTGCAGGGAAGAGAGGTGGAACAGCAGACCCGCCTGGACCTCAATTCCCCGAGACGTGACGGTCCCCACCACCACAGCCGGGTCCACACCCAGGCGGCCACCACAACCAGTCCCTCCTCGGGGCCACAATGGCTTGGGTCCACACCACGAGGTGACCATGGTGGGTCCACCCCACCCCACTGGGCCACCATGGCTGTGTCCACCCCGAAGCATCTGCTGGGTGCCAGGCCCTACGACAAGGGCTGTGGAAAGTGGCCATGTCCTCATAGTCACCGGGCCAGTCTTCCCACCCCGCAATTCACAGGTGCCATCCATGAGGCCACGTGGCCAGGAGGGCACCCCAGGAATGGCTCTGGACACTGTAACCTCCCAAACACCCCAGCACAGAGCAGTGGACGGGGATGGCACAGAGACCCCAGGGTGCCTGCTCCTCCGTTCGGGACAATTCAACAGCAAGTCTCTTCCGGACTCCACAGGGGAAGATGCCCAGCACATCCCTATCCCTGCTCTGTGGCCATGGGGAGAACACGAACCCCCCCAAAACCGGCAACCTGCTCCCACAAGGGAGGGGCCTGCACAGGGACCCCCGGGACCACTTGTGACTCCCTGGAGTGGGGAAGACACATGCACTAGCCAAGGCATCCTCGAGCCAGCAGGATCTGCTGACCCCAGAGTAGCAGATAGAGCCCAACCTGAGCTAGTGCAGGGTGCTGGAAGTCGAGAAGAGCAGCACTCACTGGACTCAATCCCACCACGAGAGCGGGCAGAATGCAGTAGGGCCGGGGGGCCAGCACTCAGACAGGGTGCATCCACTCAATCGCCCATCGGTCCCTGGAGCACCTCTGGGTAGAGGAACGGAGAGCCCCAAGCACCCAGGGGCAGAGGGTGATGGTGATGTGGTTTCTGACACAGCAGCAGTAAGGGGTCCTGGAGACCAGCATCTCGCTGTTGGGGAAAGGAAGGGAGGGAGGAAGGGAGGGAGGAAGGGAGGGAGGAAGGGAGGGAGGGAGGGAGGGAGGAGGAAGGAAGGGGAGGAAGGGGAGAGGGGGAGGGAGGGAGGGAGGAGGGAGGAAGGGCCTGACTATGAAGGGTCGGCACCAAGACAGGACAGAAACAGACTCTCCGGACTGCCAATCGCAAAGGGCTGCAGACCCTGCAGACACCGGGCTCAGCATCGCTGATCTCTCTCGCCACCAGGGTCAGGGGACCCGTCGCTCTGAGGCCTCTGCATGGTGGCCTCCCTCTGTCCCTTTGTGCCCAGGTCCGCTCTGCTATCTGGGCTCACACCCTACCCTGTGTCCCCCCACCCAAGAAACCCAAGCCTAACCCATCTCAGTATGGGTGCCCACGATCTGGTGCCAGTGCCACACCCCAGAAGCCCCCTTCCCGGACACAGTCCGCTCACCCTGGAAAAGCGAAAAGGACAGGTGTGTGTGTGTGTGGGGGGGGGGGGTCATTTGCCTTAGGAGAGGAACAAAGGAAGCCACACACAGCCCCTGGCCACCACTCTCCAGTGCACAGTGGCCTTGGGAAAGGCCTTCAGTGCTGTGGGGCCCCTGGCTACAGGGGTCCCACTCACCCTAAGCTCACGCACACTGCACGCTTTCACTGGGAACTGCATTCACCCCAGAGGCCCCTCCAATTCCTTGCAGACCAGAGGAAAACAAAAGTGCTCTCCGCGGGTGGGGAGAGCCAGGACTCGATTATGAGCAATTAGTGAATCAATGATTCTCAAAGACACTGATTTAGGCCAGCAGAACTTATTAGCGACCCTCCCAAGGAAACACAAGGACACGAGGACACGATGGGGGGTGGGGGGTAACATTCCCCAAGAACCAAGGCCTCTGACGTCTTCCCCTCAAAGGCTGGAAATCCACGCTCAATCCTCCAAGAAGGAAATCTATGTGAAAGCTCTTTCCTTGGTGCCAAAACACAGGTACAACTCCAATCCCCTACCTCTGTGGGCCATGCTCTCTCGCTCTGAAAAAAACCATCAATCTCTTAAAGGGCTGGAAAGAGGTAGGAGTGGGTGAGGAGGGAGAGGGGAGAGAAGAGAAAGGGAGTGTCTGAATGCCAATACTTGGCTCTTATCATCAGGAAGAAGGTGGCCAAGAGGACAACTCAGAGCTGCTCGCAGCGCCCCTGCAGCATCAGGAGGCTCTGGCTGTGGCCCCAACATCCATTTCAAAGACCCTCCTCCCTCCAGACACCCATTTAAGGAACCAGAACCGGATGAGAAATGCATCAGCAGGGGCTGGAGCTACCAGACGGCGGGTAGGGCATTCGCCCTGTACACAATCAACCCTGGTTCCATCCCGAACGCCCCATATGGTATCCCGAGTACCACCATGTGGTCTGTGATCCCTGAACACAGAGCCAGGAGCAAGCCCTGAGCATCGCTGGGCACGACTCCCCAAAACAAACAAACGACAAGTGGAAAGAAAAGCATGAGTAACCCTTGCTGGGATAAAGGCCCTTGGTGGAGAACGTATTTCGAAAAAACACAATGACCTTTGCTGGAAGATGATCCCGTCTGCAGGGACTTTCTCAGGCCACCCTCTGTAGGAAGATGTTCCTGTAACTTCCTAAACACAGGTTCTACGCGGCACCCCACGGGTGAGTGCTAGGAAGCTGCACCCAAGGGCTGAGCCCTGAACCGCAGAAAACCACCCTCTCTGGTCCCAGGAAGGCTCATGGGCGGCTCCGTGGAGCCCCTGGTGAATTCTCTGGGAATGGCAGGTCCCCGCCAAGAGTGCAAGCCAGCGTCTGGTGGGGGGGGGGGGGGAGGGGGAGGGGGAGAAAGCTCTGACCAAATGGAGCCACCCCGAAGGCAGAAACAGGACCTGCTTTCCCCCTAGGTGGCTCCTGGCAAAGCCAATCCACACTACTAGGCTCCAGGGCATCGTAAACACTGACCCACTCACCCCTGTCCTTCTGAACAGGAGGAGGACACAGAGGCCAGTGCCGTCTGACTGCTCCCCTCCACCACCGAGCACGGCTCAGCCCTCTCTTACCCCACGAGCCTCATCTCTTCCCAGACCCAACAGAGCGGCAGGAATCCCAAACTTGACAGCTCTCTTCTGCTCAGGCACCATCCTGTCCAACATTTCCATTAAATGCTTCTTTAAACAGGGAGTCAGGGTCAGCCGATTGGGGTGCCTGGGATGTACATGCCCTGACGCCAGTTCAGGCGCTCAGGAATCACAGGCTGAGGCTCCAGCATGTCCCTGGGGGTTTCCAGCACCAGGGGGGCCCAAAAGTGCCCCGTCCTCCATGGAACTGAAGGCCTGATCTGTGGAGCATCACCGGCACCCCCTGAACATTGTCTGGGAAGTGTCTGAGCGAAACAGGGTGCTTTATCTTTATTTTTTTTCCTTTTTGGGGTCACACCTGGTGATGCTCAGGGGTTACTCCTGGCTCTGCACTCAGGAATTACTCCTGGCAGTGCTTAGGGGACCATATGGGATGCTGGGAATCAAACCTGGGTTGGCCGTGTACAAGGCAAACACCCTGGGGCTGGAGCGATAGCACAATGGGTAGGGCATTTGCATTGCATGAGGCTGCCCCAGGTTCGATTCCCAGCATCCCATATGGTCCCCTGAGTACCACCAGGAGTGATTCCTGAGTGGAGAGCCAGAAGTAACCCCTGAGCACCACCAGAAGTGATTCCTGAGTGCAGAGCCAGGAGTAACCCCTGAGCATAGGGTTCTTTTTGGGTGTGACCCCAAAAAGAAAAAAGAAAAAAAAGCAAGGCAAACACCCTGCCCTCTGTGCTATCACTCCAGCCCAGAAATGGGATGCTTTTATGTATGAGCACAGCCAACAACATCACCTCATCTCCTACTTCGATCTTTATCCCAGTCACTTGATTTATTTTTTCCCTCCAGATTTCAAAGCCAGCTGTGGTTGCACAGATGTAGGCAACAAACTTGTGTGGGCGCACAGACAACACACACACACACACACACACACACACACCCCTCTCTAAAATACATACATAGAGCACTCAGGTTTATTTTTTGCTTAGAGTGAGAGACACAGGAGTGAGAGTTCTGGGCCAGCAGCTTCACAGCAAATATTTGAGGGTAGGGCTGGGGGCAACCTTGGGGCTTAAAGACAATTGTCACAAGGACGCCCTTGGCACCGCTGCTGTGACCAGGTGTCCCCAGGTTGGCCACACGGGGTAGGGAGTGAGCGGGGTCAAGGAAGGTCAACAGGGCCTCTGTGGTTAAAGAAGAGGAAGAGAAAAGGGACCCCAAACTCAGAGCTGCTCAGCACTGCAACCCTCCCGTTTCTTGAATGTAGGGTCAGTTTTTGTGCAACACCCAGGAACGTTCGGGGCTCATTCCTGGCTCTGGGCTCAGGGACCACTCCCTGAGGCTCAGGAGACCCTGTGGGGTACCAGGAATTGTACCTGGGTCGGGCGCAGTGCAACACAAGCACCCTTCCCACTGGACGCTCTCTCTCGTGGGGGCCCCCTTTCAGAACAAGGATGAAAAACAAACCTGAGACCTATGCCTGCAGAGCACCCAAGCAGTGGGTCTCCCACCCGGGGGGCTGGCCCCACACGCTTCCCGAGGTGGCTACTGTTGTTGGCATCACACCCCTTTCAGGAGCATTTACAAACCCAGAGTGAGCGATGCTTCCTAACTCAAGGGGATCCTGGAGAGAAACTCTGCCCCAGGGGCATCATGAGCATGCGCCCCACGCAGCACCAGCCAACCCCTCGGCCTGCATCCTGGGGTGCAGGAAGCGCCTCCCCCTCAGCCCCAGGCCAGTGCTCCCTGCCTCCAGACACCTTTGAGGGGAGCGTCTCCACCCACTCTGCCAGCTCGGCACCCACTTCCCCATCCCATGCTTTTTCGAGGCCTCAAGGAGTGTCAAGCGGACGAGAGGTGGGTCTGGAAGAGGCCCTGTCTTTTCCCATTCTCTCTCTCCCTCACCCCTTTCTTTTGTACCTAAATGTTGTTCACATGCTCCTTAAGTGGCTGGGGACTTGGCATCCATCGCTAACACATCTATAATGGATCAGGAGCCGCGATCTGTTTCTGATTATCACAGACACACAGAGCCCCGCGGAAGCTGAAGGTTGGGAGCTGGGAGGAGTACAGACGGGCTTTGAAGGGGTTGGGGCCACTAGGCGCCTTCTGGATCTGCCTCCCCCACCTCCCCAACAGGGGGCATCTCAGCCTGAGAGGCCCAGGAGACTCGGGGGACCCAGTGCTCAGCTCAGCCACATCCTGGCCACTCTGTCGCTTACGGTGGGAGCTGTGCGCTGTGCCACAGGGATTTCTGGAGATGCTGGAGATTTGGAGGAGGAGGAGGAGGAGGAGGAGGAGGAGAAGGAGGAGGAGGAGGAGGAGGAGGAGGAGGAGGATGAAGAGAGGGAGGAAGAAGAGGGGGAAGAGGAAGAAGAGGAGGAGGAAGAAGAGGAGGAAGATGAGGAAGAAGAACAGGAGGAGGAAGAGGAGGCAGAGGAGGAGGAGGGGAAGGAGAAAGCAGGAGGAGAAGGAAGGAAGGAAGGAAGGAAGGAAGGAAGGAAGGAAGGAAAGGAGGGAAGGGGGAGGAGGAGGAAGAGGAGGAGGAGGAGGAAGAGAAGGAGGATGAAGGAAGAAGAGGAGGATGAAGAGGAACAGAAGGAGGAAGAGGAGGAGGAGGAGGGGCGGGGGAGGGGGAAGAGGAGGAGGAAGGGGAAGAGGAGGGAGAGAAGGAGGGGGGAGGAGGAAGAGAGGGAGGAAGAGGAGGGGAGCAGGGAGCAGACAGTCCAGCGCCCCCCACCCCCCTCAGCCTGCAAAAAACAGAGACAGGCCCCCAGCCCCAGGGAGAACACGGCTGCCGGGGGTGGAGGACAGAAGGGTTTATTGTTTAAACAGTAACAGGACTGCTGGACACGGGCAATTTAAAATCAAACGCAGCCCCCACCGCCCCTCACAGCCGTCTGCGGTTAGAGGTGAAGGCGGCATTTCAAAGGCACAAGCCCTGCCCCGGCTGCCCTCCCTCCCGGAGGGCCCGGAGGCCTCCTCAGGTACTGGAACATGACAGCCACCCACCCAGCCGCCCTGTCCGGCCAGACTCCCGCCCAGAATTTCCTGAAGGAAAAAATAAAAAAGATTTTTTTTTTTAATCACAGCAGCAGCCGCAGCCTCTCCCTCCTCTCCCTCCATGGAGCATCAAGTAGAGGCTTGGGAGAAGTTGAGTAATATCTTGTCACTGAGGTAAAAGACTCAATTACCAAACCTACGGAAGGTTCCCGAGGAACAGCCTCCTACTGTGACAGTGACTTACACAGACCCAGGAGACACGCTCAAATATTTTGCCTCTCCACCCACTTCCACCTCCTACCCCTCAGCACACGTGACACGTACACGCACACCCCCACACGTGGGCGCGCACGCACGCACACACACCACACACACACACACATGCATGTGCACACATTTACATTTACGCGCGCCCAGGCACGTCAGAGGAGTAGGAGCAGACATGGTTTTAATTTTTTTTTTCCAGTCATAAAGAAATCCACTCTGCACCTCAGCCCCTCCTGTCTGACATCAAGCAACATCCTAGGGCCCCCGAGAGACAGGCCGGCCGGCCACACGTGCGCTCACTTCTCCGCACCTCAGCAGGAATCCCGGCTCCGAGGCGGACACTAATTTTAGTATCAGATTTATGGTTCGGGGCGGGGGAGGGGGCAGGAATGCTGCAGCCAGCCGTCTCCCGAATGTGCACAGCTAACCCGCCTTCGGGAGGGCGCCTCCAAGCACCCGCCAGGAGATCAGAGAAACTTCCAGAACCCTGGAGAAACATGGCACCAGCCCCTCAAGCTGAACTCAGCCCAGGGTTCCCACAGAACACAAGGCCACATGTCACCTCCCACTTTCCGTCTGAAACCAGTCCAGGTCACCTTGTGAAGCCTGTGAGCCCCAAGGCACCAGGCAACAGAGTCTGCCCCAATCCCCGTCCTCTGCTTTCACCTCAGAGATCAAGCCAAGAGCCAAGGTGGGCACTGAGTTTCCATGCCACAGTCCTGGGCGAGCTGGGTCAGCCTGACTCCAAGGAGCATCCTCAATGAAGACTGTTTCATCTTTTTTTTTTTAATTTATTTTTATCTTTTTATCTTTTATTTTCAGGCCGTTTTATCTCCGTCAAGGTCTCCCATCTCCACCTCCTTGGGCCTCTTTTGTTCTCAGAGTTATTCTCTGGGTGGCCTTGGCAAGTGGTCAGTCCCCCCCCCAAAGTCCAGGAGGTCCATTTACACCAGAGGTCCCTCAGAGGCAGAAGGGGGCGGGCTCCCCTTGGATTTGCTCGGAGGCCTCGGCTGAGCATAAACGCTCTGGGGAAAAGTCGAGCGCTGGAAGAGCCGTCTGCTGGGAAGCAAGGCGCCTTAAAGGCCTCTCTGGGGGCAAGTGCCCTGCTTGGGTTTCAACTGGGGGATTGGGAGGGAGGGCTTGAAGGGAGGGCTAGATGGACTAGGCTGGAAGGGGCGGGGCTCTGACAGCCAGGAGAGGGAGAGCCATGCTCACAGCCACCAGCACTGCGGGAGGCATTCTCCACCTCGGGAAGAGCTGAGCGGGCAAATAGGATCCTCAACCTGCCAGATGAAGAAAGGAAGGAGGTGCAGACGGGCAGGGAACGGGCTGGGCTGGGCTGGGCCGGAGCCTAACGCTCCTCATGCCAGGTCCTTCCCAGGCCAGGATGGCTTCCTCCATGCCCCTGGGCTGAGGGCAGTGAGCCCTGTCACACGATACCAGGATACACCCCTGGAGACAGGCCCAGGGAGGTCCACATCCCATGTGCGACCCCCACCAAGACCACCTCTATGGGCCCAGCCACCTGGTGAGAAGCCCAAGCAGATGGCGTCTCGGGAAAACCCAATATCTGCAGAATTCATGCTGGGGCACCTGGGTGATACCATGTTCATCCCCCAACTCATTCATGCTGCTGAGAGCAAGGCCTAGAGGCTAGAACTTTTACTTGTCATCAGAACTTTCTCCTCATGGTTTTTTAAACTTCCCACCAGGAGTCTAACTAACAAGGCAGGCAAACTGAAGTCTGGTGCCCCATTTACAGGTAAGTCCCTATACATGCATGCACCCAAACACCTGCTTCCCGGGGGGGCCTTTGAGGGGGAGAAAATGAGCTTCCATGGGGCAGAATTCAAGCCCCGGCCAGGCTCAGAGGCCCTGCCCAGGTCTCCCCAGGAACCCACATCCCCACTCCTGGGTGTAAAATGGGGGATCCCTGCCTGCCACAAAGAAGGGGTCACATTCCCTTCAGGGCGTCCCACTCCCAGCTCGTGAAACCCACAGCTGCTGCTCTAGCTTACGCAGCAGGTAGCCATGGGGGTCAGTGCGCTGGACAGCAAACATCCCGCAGATCCCCCTGGGTTGGTGCGCTGGATCACAAATGCACTGTCCACCCGTGCATTGGCCTCCCCATGCGCACACGCGTGTGCACGCACTCACATTCTATGTGCATGTATGTACACACATGCACACATGTTCACACACCCATGCGAGCATGCACACAGTCACTACACACAGACACATATGCCCATGCACGTGCACACATGCATGTACACACACGCACACTCGCACATACTGGCTTGAGAAACAGGTGCTGCGGTGCTGTACAACCACCTCCACCCCCCAGGAGAGAAAGCAATCAAAAGCCAGAACTGTGTCTACCAAACACTGAGGAACAGTCTGAAATCATAAACAGCCTTTGATCAAGCTGGTCTCGGTCAAGCAAGGCATCTGAGTTTCACGGTGTAGCAGATGTGCACAGCCAAAACGCGGAGCCGGGGCTCCATGTCCCTTCCCCCCCGCCCCCACCCCACCCCTGCCCCCTCTCCTGCAGTGAGAAGTGACTAAGGCATCAGCAAGAGGAGACCCCGACTCCCCCCCTCCAGCCCCCGGGCTGCCAGGTGTCAAGACAGCTGGAGCACCCACGCCCGGCCGGCAGACGGGCACCCCCGCGTCCCCGGCTCTCCACCGGTTCCCTGCTAGGCACTCCAGGCAGACCTGGGCCCTGGCACAGACTGTCTCCTCCTGGGCGGAAAGCTGCGTGGTGGAGTCACACTCTGCCGAGCTCGACTGTTTTCTTGATGTGGCCTGTCTGCTTCACGCCCTGCCGCCCGCCTCGGGAGCCTTCACTCAGCCCGCGGCGCGCTGCTAACCGTGAGAGCAGCCCGGCGTGCAGCGTGCTAAGCAGGCCCGGGGCTGAGCACTTGGGAATCGCGCACGGGCGACCCCTGCGAAGAGCCTGCCAGGCAGATCCATGAGCAATGGGTTGTTGGGTGGGGGGGGCACCTCTGCCTCGTAGACCGACGGCCAGTAAAGCTCTAGGACCTCTGGAGGTGATGCAGACCAGACACAATAAAGCCAGAGACACGCCCATCTCCTGTGCCCGTTCCCTCAGGCCCTTGGCATCTCGGTCTCCCACCCACACACTAATTCTGCCCTTCTAATCGACAGACCAGATTGGGAAACTAAGGCACACAACTGCAAGGGAACTGAACCCAGATTCCATTCAGCTCCTCAGCACCCGGATAAAACCTAGAAACGAGGGACCCTCCCATCACACCGAGACTATCCCTCCAGCCCCCCTGCCCCCAGCTCCACCCCATTCAGCCACCATCCTCTCCCCTGCCCAACTGTTCCATCAAAAAGAGAATGAACCCAAACCTACCAGTCTAATGTTCAGAATGCTGCCCCATCTGGAGGGTGCAGGGCACCTCTTCTGTGGGAGTCCCTTTGCCAGGCTGGACAGGGGAGCTGGCTGGCTCACTCTGTCCCTGTCCTTCCTACCTCCCTCCCCTCCAAGACCAGCTCAGCCCTGGTAGAGTGTGGTAGCAGGGAGACCCTCAGTGTCTCTGGCTAAGGAAGTTGCTCTCTGGGCCTGGCTCTCATAAGGCACGGACCCCTAAACCACTGAACATCACCCCATTTGCAAATGAGAAGGGAGTCCTGCATCCTACAGAACGCTGGAGAAATGGCCTTCCTTAGCCAAACAGGAAACTAAACTGAGGCTAAGAGTCACAGCGGTGGCAGACAACTGGACAAGACTTCGAAGTGCTGGGGGAGGGAATGGGAACCCAGAGGAAGAAATTCATCACGGAGCCCTCGCTCCCTGGAACATTCTTGGTCAGCGTTTTTGTTCTTTTTTTGCCTCATCCCTTTGCTGCTGCTGCTGCTGCTGCTGTCACAAGACACAGGGGTCACACATGCTTGGTGGAGGGGCCCAAGCACTCCATGGATAGGAGTTGGGGTCCACAGACAGCAGAGCTGCCAGAAGTGTACGTGTGGGCGGCACCAGGGATCAAACTCACAGCCTCAGGCTTGCAAGGGCAGGTACCTGGCATCAGCTTCAGGCCCCTCGCATTCCTTTCAAGTCTCTTAACTTAATTGGGCTTACTTTTTGCAGTGCCAGGGCCTCACACAGCCAAGGCCCGTGTTCGAACACTGAGCTACAGACCGGGATACAACAGAAAACCTCTTCTCCTAATGGTTTGGGGCGGGCTCGGAGCTCAGAGATCACTCTTGCTTGGTGGGGCCCAGGGGACCATGTGTGGTGCCAGACATTGAACTCATATGAGGCAAGCACCCAACCCACTGCACTATCTCTCCAGCCCCAAATCTCTTATTTTAAAGAGAATGTCGACCGGGTCCCGGCCACTGAGATGCTTTCTTGAGAGGTCAGCCTCGTACACCTCTTTGTCTCCATCTCTTCGTTCCTTTGGCTTGCCGACCCAGAAGAAACTTTCCCCCAAGAAAGGATGTCCGCGCAAAACAAAATAAATAAATAAATAATACAAGGACCACGTTTTGTCACACCAGTTGAATCTCCCTCATCAAGTCACCGAGGTCTAAACCGGCTCCTAATTAATATTAACCCTCCAAATCAGAGCCATACTCAGAAAGCCCTGGATGAAGAGACTCGGGGAGTGTGTGTGTGTGGGGGGGGGGGGGGAGAGGGTTGCGGGGGTGGAGGAGTCTCTAATTTTCTTTTCACTTCATCTGGAAAATTAAGAGGACCGCTGATTTGAACAAGAAATCATCAAGGAAAAGCAATCACCACTCCACACGGCCCGTGACCTGGTGGACTTGGCTGTGGAACCTGCCAATCCCATGTGCTGAAATTAAAACGACTGTGGGGAGAATAGTAATGATGGGTCCGTCCCGCCCCCTTCACCTTCGGCAGACACAAAGCCTGAATGATGGTCCGGAAGGAGATCAGGCAAGAGAGATCCTCCCACTGTGTGTCCAAAGAAACCGGCCGACCCACTGTCCCCTCTCAGACTAGAACAGCCCCCACCCCCCCACACCCGACTCCAACACGGAAGATAATGAAGGGGCATGGTGAGCACAGAGCTTTAGCGCCCCTCCACTCCAAACCCAACGCTTATTTGCTGTTTCTGCATTAATTACAATAAACTGCTTCATAGCCTAGCGATCACTTAATGGAGCAGCAAATATGGCTTTTTCCCTATAATTAGTCAATGTAATCTGGTACTATCTCCCTCCTCCTGGCCACCCCTTGCCATCCTGAACACAACTCACATTTTCACATGCTCATATCCCCTGCCCTGGGTCCACTTCCATGGAATCTCCTTCCCCTGTGCTGGCGACCCCTAGGGAAATCCCAGCGATGGGCGAGAAGTGGAGGGACGAGCAGAGCCTGGAACCCTCAAAGTCAGATGCCTTATAATATGTGAGGTCTTCTCCTGCCCGGGTCAAGATCTGAAGTGGGAATCTACTAAACTGGGGCTGGTCTTTGGGGTCACCTCCCGGAGCTCCACCAACTTCTTTGCACTCTCCAGATGGTGCCCTCCAAGTGTGTGGATAAAACCAAAAGTTCTACATACTGCCTCTCCAGAGCACAGCGGGTAGGGTCTTTGCCTTGCACGCAGTCAACCCGGTTTCAATTCCTCCATCCCTCTCAGAGAGCCCAGCAAGCTACCGAGAGTATCCCACCTGCACGGCAGAGCCTGGCAAGCTCCTTGTGGTGTATCCGATCTGCCAAAAACAGTCACAAGTCTCAGAGTGGAGACATTACTGGTGCCTCCTCAAGCAAATCGATGAACAACAAGAGGACAGCGCTACAGTGCTACTGCTCTCGCCAACAATTCTATAAAAGGTCCTATGAGAAAGTGACAGGCTCTGTCCCCAACTCTTCCCACCCTTCCTTCTGTCCTCATCCAGGGCGAGGAATCATTCACTCTCCCTGGCATCCACTTTCTTCTCAGAACCCGCCACCCCCCCTTCCCCACAACCTCTTCAGCTATCCAGCTTTTGGTCAACAGCAACTTTCAAAGGAAGAAATACACCTTTCCCAGACTTGTGGATGTCATCAAAGGCTCCTAACAAAATTACCGCCTTGACCTTAAAAGGCTGGGTCTTGTGAAATGTAGTCCCGGACACAGCCCTTTGTGTGTGGAGCTTAAGGGTCACCAGAGCCGCTTCCTCTCATTTCCCAGGCTTGAGGGACAACAGGCAAGGGGCAGGGCTGGTTCTGGCAGTGGGCACAGAACACCAAAGTTCTCAATACACTCACATTCTCGCAAGCCCATCTCCTGCCCTTGGTCCGCTCCCACGGAAAAGGCAGCAAAAGGGAAGAGCCCCTTTCTCAGCCTCGGGACGGGGTACCTACGAGTGCCCTGGTGATGGGGGAAGGAAATGAGGCTTAACCCTATGGCAGGAGCCTGGTTTCGTGCCTACAACTCTGGGATCCCCAATTTTCAGGGGCAGCACTGAAGTTCAGGAAGTCGGTAACTGCCCGCGGTCATACCAGAGAGAGACCGCACCCACTAAGCGGGGCTCCTTGGGGAGAGGCAGGGCTCCGAAGGGAGAGATCGCTGCTGCTCAGCCCTGTCCCTCACTCAGTCGCCTGCCCGCAGTGGCCCTCGTTCCCTTCCTGGGCTAGCCACACACACACACACACACACACAGACGCGCGCGCACGCGCTTGCGCAGGGCCAGAAGGCCAGAAGTCCAGGGCCGTGGCTCCCCTGAGGGCACAATCCCCACCCTTCCCTCCCTGCTGAGAAAAGCTGGGTTAGAGGACGCCCACTTGTCCCCATCCAAGTGACACCCGGGTTTCACCCACGTCATACCTATCTGCAAGCATCCCCACCTGTCCCCACCTGTGTGCATATGCCCTCCTGGGTCTTCAGAACTACGTGAGAAAAACAACTCAGACAACAGCAACAGCTGCTACCCTCACAGGCCCCCAACTGGGTCAGGCCAACAAGTCAGCACGCGGCCCAGCTCCCCGTAGGACGTCACCCTCCTAACCAGACCTCAACTCCCACCCGTGAGTTAACCCCACGGCACACACACAGTTTCCAGCACCTTTGTCTGCCACAAACATGATCCCCCAGCAAGCACCCAGCAAGCAGATGCCCTCAGCCCCTCGGGTACAATTCCCAGAGCAAAGGCGCTGACTTGTCAGCTGCTCACTAGCTCCAGAGAAGCGGCCGAGCAGGGATCCAAAGGCAGAGAACTGGACGCAGAGTCCAGGCTCTGCCACACTCAGCTCACCCACCTTCCTGGACAGGAGTGGAGTCAGGAAGCACTGGGGTGGGCATCCATTCTCCTTGGGGAGCTTCCCTTTCCCTGTTTCAGGCCCCA
Organism: Sorex fumeus; assembly: GCF_029834395.1. NCBI lineage: Eukaryota > Metazoa > Chordata > Mammalia > Eulipotyphla > Soricidae > Sorex > Sorex fumeus. The sequence goes on from NW_026606120.1 coordinate 62,419,348, forward strand.
ACACGTAAGACATTCACAACTCATTCACCAGCTGCTGTCATGATTTCTCTGTGGAGAACAACTGTTCGAGCCAAACTCTCCCGTCATCAACAGCAGGGCTCAGCGGCCCAGGGCTGCTCTCTGGGCAGCTCAAGGAGTCTCCGCCCAGGGCGGTGAGGAGATGGGTGAGGGTACTCGAGTTCTAGTCCACACAGCGTTTCCTCTGACTTGGAGGTTCTGTCTGGGTGGCCTGAAAAATCTCATCTCCCGTGCACACCCTCGGGCCTTCCAGGGGAACACCCACAGGTTCAACCATCCTCTCTCCACTTCTCAAAACCACAGATGAGGGTAGCGGGAGGGATACTGGGAACATGGGTGATGGATGTTGGAGGAATGGGTACTCGATCATTGTATGACTGAAAAGTAAGCACAAAAGTCTATAAGTCTGTAACTGTACCTCACGGTGATTCATGAAAAAAATTAAAAACTAGGGGGCTGGAGCGATAGCACAGTGGGTAGGGTGTTTGCCTTGCACGCAGCCGACCCAGGTTCAATCCCCGGCATCCCATATGGTCCCCCAAACACCGCCAGGAGTAATTCCTGAGTGCAGAGCCAGGAGTAACCCTTGTGCATCATCAGGTGTGACCCACAAAGAAAAAAATAATAAATAAAAAATAAATAAAATACCTAAAAAATAATTAATTAAAAAAAAACATAGGTGAGATGTTTTCAGGATGGCTGCTTTCTGGGTACCCTCTGTTGGGATCTGCTAGGGCCGAGCTGAGGAGAGGCCGTGCAGAGAATGAGTGCTGTGAGGTGCAGGAGCAAGCAGGGCGATGCGATGATAAAGGCCATCGTTCCATGCTTTACATGGCTGATGGCCAGGAATGGGCTGCCCGGACAGGATGGGGGCTCCAAAGCGTGTTCGCTGAATTCTTTCAGCAAGTGCCTTCGAGAAAATCACCCCATTCCCCAGTCAGCTTGACACCTGTGTGGAGGCCACGAAAAGCTGCTTTCTAACAAGGAGAGGAGGTGATGGGAACCTGAATTTGGTTGTATGGTGGTGGGTGGGTAGGTGGGTGGGGGAGCGAGACCCTCATTAAATCCATTGCTTTAGCATGGCATCTCTGCACCCTCAGCTTTCCCATCCCTTTGAGCACAAGAAAACAAGTTCCAAACCTGGCTCCCCAGTGGGGAGGAAAAAGAAATGCAAAATTTGTATAATTAAAATTATACTTGTGAAATACAAACACACTTTAATTTCCTAAGGGCCCCCTAATCAAGTCAGAAGTTCCTACTAAAACCAATTATCCGCTTTGAACGCAGAGGCGGAGCCCTGACCCGGCATGGTCTTGGGGAGATTGGCTGCCCAGTTTTCTCCTGGGCTCACGCGTGCTGCTAATCCGATTCTTCCTCCCCAGATGGGAGTGAGGGTGAACCTACTGGTGGGCTTCCAGTGTTTTGCATATGAGTTTAAACATTGTTTTGTTTGTTTGCCTTCAGCTACAAAAATGACATATTTGAGAGCTATCCCAGAGGGAATTGAGTTGAAAGGGATTTAAAAAAAAAAATAGCACGCATCAATAAATCCGCTCTATTTCCACCCAGCCCAGGCCTCCGCTGCTTCTCCCTTAAGGTCTTACAGCAGATTCTCAAACACCCCCTCCATCCCCCCATCCCGGCACCCCGGGGAGGGCAGAGCACAGCCCAGACTCGTGTCCACGGCTGCTTGCAGAAGCAGCGACACGCAGGTCTCTCACCTCCACACCAGGTAATCTACCCCAAACACCACTGCTTCTCTTGAGTGACTGGAAATTCTTGCACAAGAGCAACGTGGAAATACAGAATCGCCTCCAAGGCACTGAAATATTTAAGAAGCAGTTGTTGCAATGTTCCATTTATACCATCAATATGAAATGTTACCGGGCTAGGGCCTTTGAGAAAAAGAAAGAAGAAGAAAGAAAAGCAGCAGTACATGCTGACGGGCTTTCTCTTCCCATTTCAGAAGCGAGGGGACCGGCCGACTTCCCACACTCTGGCCCAGGGTGTCCCGACAGTGCCCGGCTATGTGACGTCAGCCGGCAGGGCCACCCACCTCTGGCAGGGACTTGGACAGTCAATGACCCCTCATTTCTGAGCTTCACCTTTGGGGGCCGGAGAGAGAGAGAGAAAGACAGAGTAAGAGGGTTTGGCACTTGTCTTGCACGCTGCCGACCCTGGTTCTACTCCCAGGACCACACAAGGTCCACCAAGCAATTCCAGGAGTGAGCACTACCTTTCAGGAGGTGGACACAGGGAATGTGCCACACTCAGCTTCTGGAAGCTGGGAGAATACTGCAGGCAACTGTGTAGGGAGGAGTGGTCCATCTTTCTGGGGAGACTTAGGAAAGAGGGCGCCTACAGGCATGAACACACAGGCACCATGCACGCTCACGGAGAAGAGATGCAACTCAGCTGAGCGTGAGTTCCCGGGGCCTGCTCCGAGGCTGCCACTCAGCATCTTGTTGGGCTACACTAGGTCTTTCTGCACCATCAGCGCAGAGCCGGCTTCCATTGTAAACTTCGGTTCTTTGGGAAACTATCAAAAGCTTTGACTGGAAAAAAGAAAAATAGAAACTTCTACAGGCCTTGTCTGCTCACTCCTTCCTCTCCTCCAGTTTCGGTGCTTTATTCAAAATCTCTCTCTCTCTCTCTCTCTCTGAAAGTCCTTTACAACATGCCAGCTTTTGGGAGGGGGTGGAGGGAGGGAGGGGAGAGAGGGGAGAGAGAGCGCACGCCAGGGAAAGCAATTGGCCGTCTATTTGCAATCGCCCAAAGAGAATAATTCATTTCGGCGGAGGATATGGATGAAGCCCTGAATACATTTCAACACCGTTTCCTGCCCTTCAAAACAATAAAAATGTAAAACCCAGACGAAAGCAGGCCTGGGGTGGCAGGAACGAGAGTCTCTTGACCCCGGAGGAATTTATTCTCCGGGAGTACTCTCTCCCCAGAATGCATCATCAAGACCATTTTATTAGATTTTTCTAAACCCTTGAAATTGTCACATAATTGAAACAGAAACAGCAATTTAGAGTTCTGGATGGATTTCTTAAAAAGAAGACGCTGGGGCTGGACCAATGGCCCCTCCCTGCCTGCGCTCGCCCCTAACCGAAATGTAAGGTCCCTCACACACAAAACCCTATTTATCTTTTAAATCCTCCCCTGCCACAAAAGTTACACATGCCCCTAACGCCTTAGATTTCAGGACATTTGGGAGAAACTCATCCCAGACAACAGGCTAAAAAAAGAATCCATTAGCATTAACTTGCCTGTCACAGCCAGTGACAAATAAATGAATGTGATGCTTTCAGATCAGTCATTGGTGCAACTACCCCCAGGCAGATAAAGAGCAGGGCTGGGAGGGAGAAGACTGGAGAGGTCTCTCACACAGCAGGGTCCAAGCTGTCCCTCGCTGCTCCCCAGGACCTCATTCTCAGAGGCAGAAGAGACACGGGCCTTGGACTCAGAGGAGGAAATGAGCTCCTATCGTTCAGCACGCATCCAAAGAGAAAGGGCTGGGCCCTCCCCCCTTCCCATCTCCCCTTCCATGCCATTCCCCTTCCGGAGCCAGGCCCCGGCTTCCCACTGCCTCTCTTGCCAGCTCCTGTCTCCCCAAAAGCCGGGGGCTAAGGGGTCACTGGACAAGACTGTCCTGGGGGTCAGACACAGAGACCGGTGGCTCCTCCGAGGTCTTTCCCAGGCATGAGCGCGGCTAATCCCTTCGACTACCCAGTGACGTGGGCACTGCTGAAATCCTCCTTCCACGGATAAAGCCACGGAGATATGAAACCAAGAGGGGATCTGCCCAGAATTTCACAGCAAGTGAAGAGGCGCTCAGGAAAATAGGAATTAGGGAGCGGAAACTAACGGGAAGCTTCCTGACCAGAGACCAACACCCTCCATCTGGAGGGTGTGATGTGCGCTGCAGCAAGGGAGGGCTCCTCAGTCTTCTCACCTCCACAGGTCACCGTGGGACCGGCTGGGGAGCAGCAGAAACCGGGGACAGACTTTCCAGAGACTGAGCTCGGGCCCCTCCTAGCTCTAGGTTCTCAGGAAAGCAGCCTCAGTTTCTCCAACAGTAGGAGACACCACCAAGACAGTTGCAAGGATTCAAAATTGGGGACGGAGGTATTAAGCATTTAAGTGTTTGGAACCAAGGTGACATCACAGGCTGGCTGGCAGCAAAGGCCGGTCATTTTGATGATCTTTAATTTTTCTTCTTGAAAATGCAACGTCTCAAACATCAAAAACTACAGTTCGGGAAGCCCCCACCCGCACCCCAAGGGTGACCTTGCAGGCGTCTGGGAGCCAGATGCTCTCTACAGCATACCTGCTAACCTGGGGGGCCCAGTGGGAGACCTGCCCCAGGTGGACGCCCCCACCCAGGCCACTGCACAGTGTGCTCCCAGTCCCTGGCCACACAAGGGAAACCGAGGCTACGGAGATCCCTGCACCCCTATGCAGGCCCAGCCAGAGAGGTCATGGGTGCTGTGGTCAGCCAGGCCAGCTGGGACGTCCACCCCAAGAAACAACCCAATCTCCCCACAGGGCAGCCATGGTCACAGCTTGAGGCTCAAGAACAGACCTTGGGGGCTTGGGGGATTTAGTAAAGACACAAGAGAGGGCTGGAGGCAGAAACAAGACCACTCCAGCTCTGTCCATGCGGCGATGCCCCAGTGGACCCCTCCCCACAAGAACATACACTCTGAGGTAGATACACAGATGAGAAGGCCCAGATGAGAAGCAGCAGCTCTCGGGGAAATGGCCTTTGTCACACACCCACACCGGGCTAAGGGAGTTCAGAGGGTTCCCGGAGCTTCTCTCGGGTCCTGCACACACACACATACCAGGCACCCCAGCACCTGCCAAAGAAAGTCTGACCCATCTACAAGACCTGGCACTTAAGCCCCACCCCACCCCCCCACTCACCAAGCCTCACCACGCCACCACCACCCCACCGCATCCCAGACTGTGCCACAGGGCATGTCCTGGCCTCTTCCAGCCAGACAGGGAGAAGACGGTCCTACCTTCCTTATTGCCTGTTCTTCAGGATCTGGAACAAAACCGTTCTCCTGCAGGAGCTGGCTTTGCTCTTCTCTCCATGGGGCCTGGGTATTTCCCTCCCGCATCTCCTGGGCTCCAGGGAAAAACCACAGGTGTTTCTGGGGTCATTCTGCACCCACCCATGCCTCTCCCAGATGGAGGGTGATGATGTGTGCAAGAGCAGGCCTAAGAACTACGGGTATCTGTTGTTGGGTTGGTTTTAATTTTTTCAATTAGTAAAGATATGCCCATGCCCTTGGAATTTATTGTCCAGTGAAGGCGATAAGGCATGAACTAGAACAACCCTAAAACCCAGAGCAAAGTGCTTACTACAGTCCCCGGTGCTCGGCAGAAACTTGGTCAATAATTACTGAATTCTGAAGGTGGCCCATGGACTGTGTTAAAGACGGGCTCCAGCATGGCCCTGCTGCAGTGTTGGGCCTGGCGAGATCTCACACCTGCCCGTGCTGCCCACGGCTCACCGCGGCTGGGCGCCACTGGCTGGGGTCTCTGCCTTACTCCCCAGCTGCTCCCAGAACTTCACACGCATTTGCCCCCCTCTCCCCCCCCCCCCCCGCAGGCACTCAATAAGCTCTGGAGAATAAATGAGTCCGAGCCTGACCCCATGCCTGATGAATGCGTCGAAATGCCTCTGCTCCTGGATCACTGCTGGAAGGGCTGTAACGGAAGGGAAGACAAAGCGCTCTGGGAACAGGGGCAATCCGTCCAAGAGGAGGGAGGCAGCACTCTGCGGGGAAGGTGACGGGGCCCTGGAAGAGGGTCGGGTTGGTTCTGCAGTGGCTCATCCACCAAGGGCGGGCGCACTGTCTCAGAGCAGCGCGAGACAGGGAAGGGGCCTTGCTCCCAGGCTGGCAAGGTCTTGGGCTGCTCCATGAACATTCCAGAACCATGAAGGGGCTGCTGAGACACCCCCCAAGAAGTGTATGCCCACCCATCGTGTCCTAAGCGTGGAAGAGATAAGCCCATGAGAGGACGAAGACGGATGACCGACCGCAGGCGGACTGCATCTCCCCTGCGTGGGCATGGGGCTCTGGGTCCAAAATCATTCGGTTTTCAAAAGTACAAAACAGAGGCCAGGAAGAGAGTTCAAAGGGCAGGGCACAAGCTCGGAGGGCGTGGGGGTAGGGTGGGGGGTGGGGGTGGGGGTGGGCAGCTTCACCCCCAGCATCACCACCCCCAACCTCCAAGCACTGCTGGCATTATTACCCCTGAACAGGTGTGCCCCTGGAATTCCACTGGGGGCAGCCCCCAAACCCATTGAAGTCACACACACACACACACACACACACACGCGCGCGCACACTCACACACACTAAGAACGGAACACAATGTCTGCTGGCTTCCACCACAGCCAGCTGTCTCCTCAGAGGGTGCCTCTCCCATCCCAGGGAGCCAGGAGAGTCCCACATCTGATCGTGGACACAAGGGTCCACATCTGGGTCAGCTGGAGGCCAGGATATCAGCATGAAGGCAAGGCCGACCCGATGCAGGGAAAGGACGTTTGGAGGGTGGGCAGCCCCTCGGGAGCTGACACTGCTGCAGGCAAGAGAAAGGCCAGCATGGGCAGCAACACCACAGTCCCCCAGGCTCCACGGTGTGGTGGCCACGAGCCGTACACATTCCGCCGCCTGGCCCTGCTGCAGAGGGGGGTAGCTCCTGGCTGCCCAGTGGCAGCTTGTCAGGGGGTGTTCAAGTGAGCCAGCCCCCTGCAATGAGTGGAGTTCGGAGGCTCAATGCTCATTCCTGGCCCTTGAGCAGCTGCGCCATGACCACTTCCCCAGAACAGAAGGTCTGCGTGGAAAATGCGCACGCAGCAGACACCCATCTGGATGCCTCCTGCTCACCGGAGGACCTTGCAGGAGGACCTTCCAGGCCCCGCGGCCTTGTCAGTGGGCAGGGGAACCCGGCTGCAAGCTCGACCTTGCCGTGATAGAGAGGTGGGTGACCTGGGGCAGCAACGCGACAGCCCAACGGCCATGCCAGCCCCTGGCCTCTGCTGTACAAAGGGGCCCACCCCACTTCATGCCCTTACCCTGCCACCCTGCCCCACTTACTAGCCTGCCCTCAGAGGGCTTGCATCCCCAACCACAGTTTATCTTAAACATCTTTCTCTTAGGTTGTTTCACGATTATAATCCGTTTTCATTGGCACTGACAACTGTCCAATAATAGCCCACAGTTGCTGGGTGTTTTGGGGTGGCCGGCACCAGCCATAGATTCTGCATCAACCTCAAAACCACTCCCTGTCGGGCACCAGAACTTGCCCTGGCGTGAGGAGGAGAAAACCGACGCTGGGAGGCAGCTGAGACAACGCCCCTGCTCGTGTCCCCCTGCCACCTGCGTGTAAGTGACTGACGGCCACAAGAAACAGGCAGAATAAAGGAGAACGCTGGGCAGGAGACAGAGGTGGGGGTAGGGGTGGGGGGGAGGGGGCTTCACCGTAAACCAGGCCAATGAGGTGGACAGTGTGCAAGGCTGAACACTTACTTACACACACACACACACACACACACACACACACACACACACACACCCCAGAAGAGAACCCACAAACTGGGGCCCAGCTCTTCCAGGCAGCCCAACCCCCCGCCCCAAGCAAAGAGGTGACATGATTGATCCCCTGGCCCTGGCCTCCAGCACCAGCCCTCGAAACTGCCTTTTTATAGAGCAGCACGACCCTCTGAATTTTTCAAGAGCCGCTGGAGGGGTGGGAGGGGGCGGGGGCGGCTCTTACATATTTCACGAGATGAAATAATCATCGGGGAGCAAGGAGGTACAGGACAAACTTATCTTCTTCTGATCCAAATGAACCTCGCTAATGAACAGCCCCAAGTCCCCAGGGGGGCGGGGGGAGGAGGCCTGCAGGGCTGCAGACCCGACCTCGGGGGGCTCACGTCCAGATTCCCCTCAAAGCCGATTTTCATGTGCGCAGCACACAAGAGAAAGTCAGGACAGGACGAATCTGAAATCTGTTCTTCACGGCCGGGGCTTTTCTTTGGTATTTGGTTACGTTTTCTTTCCACTCGTCTTGTTTTAACACCTCCATGGAATATTTCTTTGGCCGGTGTCAGTGAGGAGGGACGGCCAGAACACAGAGACATGAATTTTAAACCGAGCCTCGCGCTGACGTATCACTTACAGGCGCCGCGCCCTGGCCACCAAGAGGGGCACAGTTCACCTTGCACCCCGCCCCCATCCTCCCCGGGACACACAGAACTTTAATTGAAGGGAGACAAACAGTACACAAAGGCCTGACTTAAAGTTCCCTGCTCGGGCCAGGCTTGGCCTCCAGCACGAACTCCAGTTGGAAACCCCTGTGGCCGGGCTCAAATTCTGTGGGAAAATAACCATTAACAAGGCTATGTTGTCCCCACCCAGCTCCGACCCCACAACCACCGCAGCCCGGCCGCCTCCCTCCACTTGAGCAACTCCAGAACCAACTGAAAGGGCTCCCTGAGGAGTCCGACGGAGGGGAGACATCCCAGGAGCCAGGCCGACGAAGGCGGAGATGCTGGCAGGCGTCCGCGCCTCCCAGCCCCATGATCAAACTGAGCCCCCGCCGGCCCCTTGCTAACTTGGTAACTGACGGACAGCACCGGTACCTGCCCCCACTCCCCCAAGACTGGGGTCCCCCCCCGCCCCCCGCCACGGGATCCAACACTGAGCGAGGGCCCAGTTCTGGATCCAGGTTGCCTGGGTGTGTCCCTTGCACCACTTTCTCCTGCCATGTGTGGTGCCACCATCCCCCCGTCTTCAGGGTGGGGATAATCCGGTATCCACCACGGAGGCAAAGGTGAAGACTGTGTGAGTCAATACACAGCATGCGCTACAGCAGGGCCTGACAGCACCCGCAGTTAACACCATTCGTACTGCTGGGCCTCTCGCAAGATGGGTGGGAGAGCCTATTAAAAATAGCAGGAAAAACAGTAAGCAACACATATGGTACACTACCATGTGCCAGGCTTTCTTTTCTTTAAATCGCCTTACCTTTACTAACGCCGTACACACACACACACACACACAACCAACAACAACAACAACAACAACTGAGATGGGGGAAACCGAGCTTCAGGGGAGTAGCACAATTTGCCAAAACTCTGCACGTGAGTTGAGTGCAGCTGGGAGCGGAGCCCAGATGGTCAAGCTTGAAACCAACGAGAGCAATAATGACTCACCCCCACCGTGATAACGGTGGTGGTGGGAATGAGGAGAAACGAGGCCCTCGCCCTGTGCCAGCCTCACTTCTGACTCACATCAGCCAGCTAAGGGAGCTACGGTCATCGCTCCCACTTTGCGGATGAGGAAACCGAGGCTGCAAAAAAGGCGATTTGCTGCGTATCCCAGGACAGGGGAGTCAAATGGAAATAATGAACAGGAAAGTCCCTTGTGACACAGAACATAAAAATTAAGGTACTATGACTAAATCCGTGACCCAGGGATAGTTTTGCTCTCCCGATCGATGGCTGAGACATGAGCTCACAGCTAACCATTCACCTAAGGCCGATAATTCACCTAAAATATCCCAGACTCTAGGAAAAGGGACAGGTGGGGTGGGGGGTACAAATACATAATGCCACATGCCCAAGAAATATCCTACCTCAGGGTCAGAGTGATAGAACAGCAGAGAGGGCGTCTGCCTTGCATGTGGTTTCATACCCCTGCACTCCATATGGTCCCCTGAGCACCGCCAGGAGTGATTTCTGAATGCAGAGTCAGGAGTTACCCCTGAGCATTGCCAGGTGTGGCCCCAAAACAAAAACACAAAAGAAAGAAAGAAATGTCCTAGCTCATATTCAACTGAGTACATCTCTGAAACCCAAATGCCAGCTGGGGCTGAAGTGACAGCACAGCCAGTGGCACATTTGACTTAAACGCGCTGACCCACCTTGGAGCCCAGGCATCCCATATGATCCTCCAACCTCACCAGAAGGGATCCCTGAACAGAGCGAGGAGTTACCCCTGAGCACCTGCATGCCCTCCCCCAACAAAAATAAATAAATAACCAAACTCCAGAGTACAGTAAACTAAAATGTTGCCTTCCTGGCTTGGAAAGAAGCCAGGGGGAGGAGAAAACAGGTCAAACCCATGGTCTGACCAAGTTAGGGATTTTTCCAGTTTCCCTGTAGGGTAACTGGATCCTAGTTCTGGGTGATCAAATGACTAACCTGGAAATTTGAAGATTCACACTTAAGAAACAGCCAATTCTTCAAACCCCGTGGAAGACAGCTAACTCTGGAAAGCCTTCTGAAATGCCAAGGAACAGTCTGGAAAGCAGTCTCTAAACAAATAGGATGGTCCCAAAATCTGCGCTCAGAAAAGTCTAATGCAGGTTCATTAATTCCTATGACTTGCCTAAGCATTAGGTTAAAAAAAAAAAAGATGCTGGTGCTGGAGCGATACAGTGGGTAGGACACTTGCCTTGCAAGCAGCCGACCCGGGTTCGATTCCAGCAACCCACATAGTCCCCCAAGCACCGCCAGGAGTGATTCCTGAGTGCAGAGCCAGGAGTAATCCCTGTGCATCACCGGGTGTGACCCAAAAAGCAAAAAAAAAAAAAAAAAAAAAAAAAAAAAAAAGATGCTTTGGGGCCAGAGAGATGGCACAGTGGGTAGGGCTCTTGCCTTCTACGCAGCCAACTTGGGTTTGATCCCCAGCACCACACATGGTCCCCTAGCACCACCAGGAGTAATCCCTGAGCCTAAGTACAGCTGAATGTGGCCCAAAAGCAAACAAGAAAAGTGAAGAAAGATGGAAGATGTTTTGCTACAGGTACTTATTGTGAGATACGTAACTCTTCAAAACGAGCCAAGAATCAAGAGGAGAAGAAGGGGAGACAAAATATATTCAGGAAGGAGAAAGAACTGTGCGACAAGTTCTGTAACTGAAATTCTCAAAATCATCCACAACAGCCAACTTTTTCTCCACCAACGTGCAACTCTCTTCCTCCCTTTCCACAACCGAGATATTCCACTTCTGGGACACCGTGCTCCATAAACTGGGGGTGCTAAAGCCGGAGCCCTTTCCCTTTCCGACCAATCATCAGAAGCTCCACCTTCCCCCTTTCCCGCAGCGTGCCAAGGTCACATGATGCAGGAAAAGTACATCTTCCAATGTCATAGCGAGAAACACGAAGCAGAATGCAAAAGCTCAAATCTCACGAGTCCAACCTAAGCGCTTGACACCTGAGACTTGTGTCCCTGTGGAAACCCGGTGAAAACCATGTGAGCGACACACTTCACACACTCCGAAAGGTAAAGAAAAGCACAGTTTGACACTTCCGCCAGTAACAACCACTCCTACCCAGTCAACAGCATTTCCCGCACGAATCTGCCCGGGCACCAGTCTTGGCCCAAAGCAGCAGCTCAACCTGTTTCAAAGGGGCCCACAAGTTTAGTCAACCAATCTGAAACCAAGACACCCACTCTGTCAGTTAGAGCTGGGAGGCAGAGGGTGGCTACAGAGAAAACCCTGGTTACAGAAATCCGACTCGCTCCACCAGACCTCAAAGGGGCCCGGGACTACCCTCTGAAAGAGTGACCAAGAGCGGTCCAATTTTTCTGATGCCATCTCAGCAACGCTTTGAAAAAACAAACAAAACCATTTGGATAAATATTGCAACAGCTGGTTCCGTGTCCTCCCACGGAGGATCGGGTTCCTCGCCCCTGCCCATCCCCCACCCCCACCTCCCCACCCCCCACACACCCCACTAGATGCTCAGAACCCACCTCCAGACGTGGAGGTGTGGACACACAGCATCTCAGAGCACCCGCCTCGGTCACTGGCTGAGGACACTCGGAGGGAACGGCGCGCTCCAGGTTTCAACGCTTCACTGCCAGTGCTCTGTTTGAAACTGAAAATCCTTGGCAACCACTTCTGAGTGTTAAAATCCTATTACTGGTGCCTACTTACCTTGGGCTGTGCTCGACGAGGAAATGCAACTTTGGGGTCAATCTGGGGGGGAAGGGCAAAACAAAAATGGAAAAGCGGGCATCAGTTTTCATACTTTGAGGAAATGGGGGGGATGAGGGGGTGATGGGGAGGCAGGGGATGAGAACTATGATTAATCAACCTAAGTATTAATCACTCATTTCTCAGGCTTCTTAGCCAGCTTTTAGTAACTTTCCAGGCAACTCAAAAGTTTGTTGACCTTGAATCTGAACATTCCTTATTCCTCCCCAAAATGAAACACAGAACAAACTTTTCTGAAATGTCTTACCACCCATTTCAACGTATGAAGAAACGAGAACTCAAGCCAGGAAGAACCCAGACCAGGGACATGGCTCAACCAGCCAGAGGCCTTCCATTGCAGGAAGCCTTGTTTCCCGCCTAGCACCACCTGGTCCCCTGAGCACAGCTGGGAGCAACCCCCAAACACCATCAGGTGTGGTCCAAAATACACACACGATAAATTTTTCAATAAAAATAAACCAGATCTTCTGTGTTCTTTACTTAGCAAGGACCACAGACACCCAATACTGAATGATATTGCATCTAAATCTGTGATGCAAGGCTAGGGTGGAAAAAAAAATGGATGGAATATCACCATTTTTTGAAAATCATAACCTAAAAATTAAATGTCAGAAATCTTCCGGCAGTAACTAAACTGTGCTTCCTCCAGTGATAACCAAACACAGGTGGGGATAAGAATTCCAAAATGTTTTTAAGTCAACACAAAGAAAAAAACACTTCCCCTTAAGACATCGAACACAAAGCTGAGTTTGAATTGACTTCTTTTTTCACAAAAATAACATTAGCTAAGATTAATCAAAATCACGGTGCCTTCTAAATTTACACCTCAAAAAAAAAAAGTCTCAAAACTGGTGAAACCTGACTTAGTCCTCAAAAAACTAATAATGAAGTGGAAACATTTATGCTAAAGCCATGGGTTTTCAAAAAAAAATCACGGAGTTAGAAAAGTACGCATATGTTCACTCTACGAGAAGAGAGGGCTGGAAGAAAACATTTCTGGAAAAGTCTAGTGTCAAATAGGGTCTCACCCATACCCCAACTCCAATCCAATGGGGAAAATGTCCTCAACCCCCACCTGCCCCCCCCAACAAAACCTGGTCCAGCAGAATAGAGGATTTCCAGTCAGGGAAGATTTTCCCATGGAAGCATTTGAATCTAACAAGATAACTGGGGATGGGGTGCACAGGGGTTCGGGAGTGGGGTACAATTGTTGGAGAAAATATGGAGACAAAGAAATACAAAAGTACTGCCATTGTAGGTTTTCACTGGCTTTCTAAATGTCACACATCTTTGGGTGAAACTCAGCAAGGAGAGTGGCCCAAATACTGACTGCTTTATTTATAGGCTTTAGCTTTCATATTAAAATGTTCCCCTTTTAAAATGTAAATCTGAACCTTGTTTTCAGTTCTGCCTTTGAGAGAGTAAAAAAATTGCTTTGGGAAAAGGCAGGGGGTGGTTAGAGGAGGTGGGGGGGGGGGGGGTGGCACAATACAGATAATTCACTTGTTCCCAGAGTTACATCCTGGAAGACCCAGCTGGTGAGACAAAGATTGAGCATAAAGACCTCATAAAAGCCTGCAGCCCATGTGCTCCACCTTTAAACGTCACCTGAGAAATGAGAGATTACGTTTTGAAAACTAGACAAAAACCTCTGATCTAGGGAACTATCCTTTCATCAAGATTAACACTATCACAGCTACAGGTGTATTCAGCACTGACTAGAGAACTCTCTACAAGAGAAATACAACAGGTGTGGATTTTCCATTCTGTTGACCAGTCCTGGAAGACTCTCGGTCTTTTCAGAAACACTCCCCCAAAGTAATTTTTTTCAGCTGACCAGCATACAATTGCAGTAAGTCACCTGGCCGGCTTGCAGAGTCAAAGGGACTTATGGGGGGGGGGGGGGGTGGCCAGGATCTGGAGGGGGCAGGTAGACAGGAAGAAAGCAGAGTAGCTAAATAATAATAATAATAACATCAGTATAGCTCAAAAATTACAAAACTCAAAGCCAATCTGAATCCCTGAATCGTGTGCTAAGGTTTGAGGAACAAGCGTGGAGTGTGATGTGTGAAGTGCACACACATTGATCTCCCCAAACGGGGCAAAGGGGGGAAGGTCAAGGCAAGTTTGGCAAATCCCAACCTTTTGCACATCCCTGTCAACTATTTATTTAAGAAAAAAGAAAAACGAAAACTAGCAAAAATGAAAACATTAGTTAGTTAGGTACAGCTCTACTTACTGTAGCTACAAACCTCTAGGAAAGAGACTAGGATACTATTTGGGATAGGAATGGCCGTTACCTAAACAAAGCTTTTAAGGTAACGGTAAACAAGATCGGCGTTTCCAAGTCAATAAACCAACAGCATCTGCCTCCTGCACTGAACGTTGAGACAAAGTCAAAAGCTGAGTTATACTAAACAGTAAGAGAGCACAACCTGTCTAACAAACATTTAGGGAGGGAAATGGTGGGGGGGGTGGGGGGTGGGGTAGCCCAGAATCCAAAGAAAGCCAGGCCCATGGCTCCCAGGCATGGAGAGGGGCTGGAGAATCAAGTTCAAGTTCCTCCTCTGCCTCACACTATTTCTCCTGTTTCATTTTAGCGTCTTTTTAAAATGTCTAGCAAAAAAAAAAAAAATTCAAGGAGACATCCATTATCACCCCACAAATGACTGAACCTGAAATTAAATTCTCTGCAAAGTGCAAACAAGCCAGCAGCGAGCTCTGACAAATCCAGAGGGCTGATTAAAGCAGCTTAGTTGGCTTGGGGGCCTTTCCTGGGGGGATGGGGTGTGCAGGGGTGGGGGGGCAGAGGGCAGTAGAGGGCATGCACCCGCTCAGCACCTCAGCGCTCAGCACCTCTGCAGGGAGAGAATGGGGTGGATCTGTCTGTGAGGGCAAGTGCAGAGCACTAAAGGCAGCAGCTTCCTCTTTTCTCTCCCAGTGTTCAAGTTAAAGGGCCCTTGTTCCACTGCTTTACTTTACAGAGAAGGAAAACTGAGGCCCAGAGGCAGGGAACCTTCTTTCTGCCCAGACCTTGGACAGCAGGACGCCAAGCCAATGGCCCCTTGCCTGTTGCAGCCTCCCACCCCTAAAAAGTAAAGTCCTGAGAAGCATTAAGCGCCCCCCCCACCCAGGACCCTGCTCAGGGAGACAAATATAAAAACTGGGGGGAGGGAGGGTACAACACTACCAGGTTTGGGTCAACATAAAGGCCAGGGCCAGCGGCCACCCACCCAGACCCAACAGAACAACCTCCCTGACCTCCACTGAAGGGCCTTTATCCGTTCACATGCCTCTACCTAAGGCATCCCCCACCCCGCACTCACGCTGGATTTTATTTTAATCTCGTGACTGCTAGAAAAGTTTCCACACTCAAAGGCCCAAAGAAAGAAGCAGAAATGCTTTTTTTAAAAAAAAAAAAAAATTAAATTTAAAAACTGAAAATCACTTTGAAACCCCAGACTTGAGATTTCACACCAATCTGGGGGCAGCCACTGGATGCCCCGGTGATGCTGGGAGGTTGCCACCACCAACACCACCTTCTCCAGCACATTTGGAGCCCCCAGCACCCCGGGAGGAACCTGTTGCCAGGCCGGGGGACGAGCGCCCCCTGGCCCCGGCCTGGGCCCCCCAACCACCGCCACTTCCATCCAGCACCTCGGCCCAGCCCCGAGCAGGTTTGCGCCTTCCCCAAGCCGGTTCCCACCGCCGCCGCTGGGAGCACGGACCCGGCTCGGCTGACAAAGAAAAGTTGCCCGGGCTCAGCTGCTGGACTTTCTGCAAGGTTCCCCCCACACCCACCCACCCAGGCGGAGGCCCGCTCCTCTCCTGGAGCCCACCCCGCCCCCACCCCGCAGGCAGAGGCCTGGCAGCAAGGGGAAAAGCTCCTAGGAGGGTGGGGGGGGGCGCCAAAAAAAGCCAACCCCCCCCAAAAAAAACCCAGTCCTCGCAGCAAAGTTTGGTGCCGGCCCCGGCCAGCTCTGGGGGGGGGGTGGGGGGGGTGAGGGGAGGGGAGGAGGGAGGGGAAGTCCCGGGTGCTCGGCACAGCTGCTAAAGACGACGCTGTCCCTTTAAATGGGACTGTCAGTGCCCAGCTCGTTCCTGAAAAGGGGCGAAGAACAACAACAAACAACAAACAACAACAACAACAACCACCCCAACAAGGGAAGAGCCACCTACCGTCTTGGAATCTAACTCGTGGTGGGGCTGACCTAACACTTTATCTACACTTGCGGGGTCCGCGAACGTCACGAAACCGAAGCCTCTGAAAGGAGACAAAGAGGGGAGAGGAAAACAAATAAGAAGAGGAAAAAAAAAAAAAAGCGTGACACCATGGAACGCAACCGGGAGCGAAGACCCCCCACCCCCCACCCCCCACCCCCCGGCAAGATGCAGCGCCCAAGTCACCCCCCACGCCAGCCCCGCTGCGCCCCGCCTGCGAGCATCAAGGTTAACGGGGGAAGGGGGACGCGGGCAGGGCGGGCCGCGGCAACTTGGAGAAAAGGCGGCTGCCGGCCCCACTCTTGCCCACCTCGCCTTCCTCCCCTCCTCGTCCTCCTCCTCCTCCTCGTCCCTTTCTTTAACGCTTTGTTTTATTCCACGGGGGGCGGGGGGGGGAACCTTACTTGGAAGAGACTCGTTCAGCTTTCTAAGAAGGGGCTTAAGAGTTTTTTTTTTGGGGGGGGGGGAGGAGGATCAGGAGCATGGGGAACCGCGTAACGTTTTGGTTTTTTTTTTTTAAAAAAAGAGGTGTAGGGGGGAGAGAGGAAAGTCTGGAAAGTGAATGAAGCTGCATGTCATTTGTAAGCAGAGGGAAAAAGCAGCGCCCCGGGAAATGACTGAAGGTGGAGAGGTGGACATCTCTCAGCCCGGAGTTCAGCCCCAATCGACAACAACCTTTCGGGGTGCTGTGGGGAGAGGGCGGGGGGCACCGGAGCGAGGCTGGAAAGCAGCCGCACGCCCGAGCCCCATTCTAAATCCGCTTAGCTACTTCCGAAGAACACCTCCAAAAATAACACTCCAACTTTGTTCTAAAATAAAAGACGAAATCCAGAAGGGGATGGTTTTTACCTGGAGCGTTTCGTAGTGGGATCTCTCATGACCATACATTCTCTGATTTCTCCAAATTTGCTAAAATAGTCTCTAAGGCTATCTGTAGAGAGAGAGAGAGAGAGAGAAAGAGAGAGATGGGGGAGTGGGGGGAGGGAGAGAGAAGGTGTTGGACGAGGGAGGGCGTGGGGGGGGGGAGAGAAAGCAATGCAAAAATTTGATCAAGGACAAAAACCAAAAGTAGTTTTCTCTTGTTATTCGGCTTTGTTTTCGCGATTTTTTTTTTTTTTGAAATTTGTGCACACGCGGGGAAAATTCAGCAACAGAGGTCGCTTAGAGGGCTCGGAGAAGGAATCGCTATTTAAAAAAAAATAAATAAATAACCTTGTACCGGAGAAGTGGGGAGTCAATGGTGGCGGGGGGGGGGGCTCCTCTACCGGGATAACAAAGAGCAATAAAGAAGCCAAGAAGGGGGGGACCCAGGCGTGCCCCCCCTCCCTCCCTTACCTGGTGAGGTCTGCCAGCTCAGTCCGCCGATAAACATTTTACTAGAGGGAGAAAACATAGCCGAAGTGAGCACCGATGTCAGATCGGCCATTTTGACGTGTAACTTACAAAAGCTACCCGGAGAGCGGGGGGGGTGGGGGGCGGCGAGCGGGGCGCGAGCCGGGGTGCGGGGCGCGGGGCGCGGGGGGCCGACGCGGGCCCCGGGCGGCCCCGGGGGCGGGGGGCGCGCGGGCGGGGCGGGCGCGGGGGGCGCGGGAGATGCCCGGCTCCGCGCAGCGCCGGCCCCGCCGCGCCGCACACGGGCGAGCCCGGGTGGGCAGCGGCGGCTGGAAACTTACCCGGGGTCGTGCTGGGAGTCGTTGGCGCTGCCCGACGTGCCCTGGCTCCCATTCGCCTCCATAGCTGAGCCCCCCCCCACCCGCCGCCCACCCCCACCCCCTTTTTGGAAAAAGAAAAAGGTCTCCGAGCCCCTTGCAGCGGCGGCGGCGGCGGCGGCAGCGGCGGCGGCGGCGGCGGCGGCGGCGAGCGGAGCGGCGGAGCGGCGCGGCGGAGCGGCGCGGAGCGGCGGCCGGCTCCGAGCCCCGAGATCTCCCGCTCCCTCCGCCTCCCCCTCCGCCTCCTCCTCCCCCCCCACCCCCCTGCTGCTGCCCGGGCGCCTCCGGAGCCGCTCCGCGAGCCGCGCAGCCGGGGCAGCGGCAAGCGCCGTCACACGTGGGCTCGGCGGCGCGCAGCCCCGCGCCTCGCACACCCCCCCGTCCCCGCCCCCCCGGCCCATCCCCGCCGCTCCCCCTCCTCCCCTCCTCCGCCGCCGCCGCCTCCTCCTCCTCCTCCGCCTCCTCCCCCGCCTCCCCCGCCTCCGCCTCCTCCCCGCCCCCACCCCCGCGCACGCGGGGCGGGGTTCTGGAACGTCGTGTAACCCCTGCCGCTGACGTCACGCACCCGGCGCGGCCCCCGCCCGCGCGCGCACGCACGCCCGGCCCCCCGCGGCCGGCCCCGGCCCCGCCGCCCCAGGGCGCCCCGCCTCGGGGCGGGCCGGGCGCGGGGGCGCGGGGCAGCGGCGCCCCGACTCGGCCGGGTCACGTGGGCCGCCGCGGGCCGCCGGGGAGGACGCGCACCGGGGCGGGGAGCGAGGGCGGGAGGCGCGGGCCGCTCTCCGCCGGCGCCCCCCCTACCCTGCACCGCACCCCACCTCGCAGCCCCCCCGGAGCCCGGCCTCTTCATTCAAGTTGGCGCGCCCCGGGCGCCCGGGGATCCGGGGGTGGCACCGCTCGCCCGCCCGGCTCTGCGCCCCCTTCCCCCCCCCCCCCCAGCCACGGCGCGGAAATTTAGGTCAAGGACGCCGGGATCAAACCCAGACCCCGGCGCTCCGCGCGCAGCTCCCGCGCTCCTCCGGACCTCCTCCCTGGATGGTCCGGGCACCCGGGTTGGGGGCCGGGGTGGGGCGGGGGGAGACGTTGGGCTTGGTGGAGACCCTGTCGCTTCCGACACCAGCCACAAGTTTTATTTTTCCTCTCGCGCTGGAAGTTCTCTCGGGCGCTCGCTCTACCACCCGCACGTCTCGCGCCGCCGCTCCCCGCCCTTCGCCGGCAAGAGGTACAAAAAAAAAAAAAGAAGAAGAAAAAGCCGTGCCCAGGAAAGGTTATTTTGGAACTTCACGTATTTCCAATGCCGAGCAAGTGCCCAAGAAAGGGTTGGCGCGTTAACCTTCCTGCGTTTGAAAAGAAAGAAAGAAAGTAGATGTCTAAGGGTCAAGGTCAAATGGTTGGGGGCTCGGGGGGAGAAAAAAGCACAGTTTTGCATGGAGTTGGAATAGTTGTGGAGTGTCTCTGGGATGACTGGGAAGGAGGGTTATTTCAGGAAACCTCGTTCTAATCCGATCGTTAAATATTTTTATTATTTCTATGCCGAGAGAGTAAAATGCATGAAATTGAAACAGCCCAAGAACCGCCACCCAGTGGGAAGGAAGCTAAGAGAGCAGAAAGCTTCAGGCAAATCCTCCCGGGGGGGCCCCCAGGGCAAAGTGTGACGCACAGGGGCCCTGGGACACAGTCGGTGCTTAATAAATTCCCCTTTCATCCCTTCCCGCAGTGAAAACTCCAGGAAGACAACGTCTTTAACTTCCCAAAGGCACTGCAAACTTCTCCCCCTAGTTATGGGGCTGGCCAGATTCAGGCTGGATTCAATTTGTAGGGTATTTAGAACAATGAGGATGCAATTATCCTTATTGTTTTAAATTATTACAATAAATTGAGTTAATATGGCATGAGGGTCAACATAAAGTTGTGGTTCATCGAATACTCAGATTAATGTTTAGCATGAATTGATGCTCAGTTAACACTTTTCCATTAATTGTTATAGGATTAGGACACATTGAATACAGTTAACACTAAGACTGCCCCCAGATCCACTGTGGGTCTTGGAAAAGTGGAAGTGGAATAGCTGGAAAATCCCAAAACCCATCAAAGCCTTGGGTGACCGGACTCTTACTCCCCTATCTCCTAAATTGGTAAAGTTCCTCCTGACAGCACTACTGGGGTGCACAGAGGAACCCAAGTGAACAAATGCCAAAGTCCCCTCTTCATTGCCAACCAATATGGATCATCTTTTTATAAAACCTGTTACTTCTTTTGCTTTCAAAAAGGCACTTTAAAGCTTTAAGCACAAGCCCAAGTGTTTCCCATCACTCCCCCAATCTCAAATTCCCAAATTTGGGGTCTTTTATTTCAGGAAACCTCTTTCTAATCCGATCATTAAATAGTTTTATTATTTCTATGCCGAGAGGAAGGTCATCAAGAAGCTGATGACAATTTCACCCTCCCTTCCAACAATTCATTCATCCCTTATCGTCCTTCTTCTAGGGCCCAAGAGCCAGCTGCTGTTCTGGCAATTGTTTATTATAGTTATTCCCAATAACAAAACTTGGACAAGAGCTGATTGACTTGTGTTTAGGATTTTTACACTAGAACCACAGACCTCAAGAGGTCAAAGGGTCTTTACTTATATATGAGGTTCCTGGGAAGGCAAACTCACCAGGTGGTATCCCACCCACATCAGTCAGTTTTCAAGAAGGGTTCAGGCAATGATTCCCGAGCCCACTGGCTCTGTGGCATGCATATTTATTTTGTCCTTCACCAGGCAAGAGTGGGATGTCCTTGTTCCCTGGGTAGATCTACACAAGCTAATGCTGAGCTGAGTTTTAAAAAGCGAAAGGCCAGGAGTGTGTGGGGGAGGGGAGGGCTGGGGGCAGAGAGATAGTACAGTGGGAAGGGTACTTGCCTTGTATATGGCCAACGTAGGTTTGATCCCGGGCTTCCTATATGGTCTCCCAAGCACCACCAGGAGTAGTTCCTGAGTGCAGAGCCAGGAGTAACCCCTGAGCATTGCCTGGTGTGGCGCCCTCCCCCACCCAAAAATAAAATAAAGGGGGTTGGCCCTGCAATTAACCAATTTATTAGTGACTTCCAGCTAGACCCTAAATCTCTATTATTACATTGTTTTGATTTTTTTTGTAAGCAGTAACATTTACTCTCCTCAATCTATAACTCTGAGTTCAACAGGTGCCAGTCACCACCATCCTACTAACCAAGATCCAGAACAGTTACATTGTCCCCTCCATAAAAAAAAAAAAAAAAAAAAAAACCACCTCCTCTGCAGACAGTTGCATGCCAGCTATTTGTCACAGCTTACTGTGTGTTTCTTCTGCAGCAGGTCACTTCAGGTAGCCCTGGGATTCCACAGCACAGTTCAGTCCTTCACCCTCTTGAAGACTCCTGACTCAGCTGATGACAATTTCACCCTCCCTTCCAATAACTCACTCATCCCTTATCATCCTTCATATCCACTTTCCCTGGTTTTCCAGCTGGCGCTTCAGGCATTCCTTTTCTGTCTCTGCCTTCATCCTCCTCCTCAGTCTTTCCTCTAGATTCTCCTACCCCAGCGACCCCACCCTCTCTGGGTGAACTCTTCTATGTTTTGTTGGTGGTGGTTTTTGTTTTGGCTTGGGTTTTGAGGCCACAACTGGCCCTGCTCAGGGATCACTCCTGGTGGAGGTCAGGGGACCATGTGGGATGTTGGGGATGAAATCTTCGTCGGCCACGTGCAAGGCAAGCACCTTACCTGCTGTATACTCCGGCTCCGGCCCATGAGTTCCTTTCTAGAATGATTTACGCCCATATTTGAGGCTCTGCTTGCTTTTCTTTTCAACATCTCCACTGAGCCTGCGAGAGGCTCTCCAGTCCCAGAGACCACAGACTGACTTTTCCAGGAGTATGGGTTTCACTTACTAAATAACTCTCCAAGCCTCACATCTCCTCCCTGAGCCCCAGCAGCAACTGTCCCCTAAGAAGTCTCCCCCTGACTATTCTCACTCCACTTACATATGAGCCAGGAAAACTCTCCCTGACCTCTGGAACCGGTTCAGGTCCCCTGTGGTATGCACGCTGTCCCTGTCTGAAGGTCCTTTGTGTACCTTATCCAGTGGCTTGATCATTTGCTTTATTGATGATTTCTTCCACCAAGCCTTCGCCCTCCAGATTTTAGAGCTCCATGCTACTGACAATATATAATCATTGAACAAATGAAAGGATAGTGAATAAATGAATGAAAGTAAACATTTGCTCTCATTGCAGGATTGGAGGGGTTACACATTCAACTGGCTGCATTTCCCCTCTCTTCTCTTATTTAACCTTTGGTTCTACTGGCCTAGTAACACACACACAATGTTCCTTCCTTTTCCACTTTTTCGGAACAGCGTGTATAAAATAGGAATTATGTGTTCCTTGAATATCTGGTAGAAGTTGCCAATAAAATATCTAGGTCTGGGGTGATCATTTTCTACCTTGCCTTTTTTTTTTAATATTACTTATTCTACTATTTTTATTTCTCTCGCTCTTTTTTGTTTGTTTGTTTGTTTGTTTGGGTGTGATATGACGCATTGGTCAGGGACTACTTCTGGTGCTTGGATGTCACTCCTAGCAGTGTTCAGGAGACCATGCAATGCCAGGCATTGAATAGGGGCCTTATACATACAAAGTACATACTCAGACTGTTGAACTATCTCTCCAACCCACGATTCCACTTTTTTTCTTTTTTTTTGGTTTTAGGGCCACTCCCATCAATGCTCAGGGCTTACTCCTGGATCTGTGCTCAGGGATTACCTTTACTGGTGCTCAGGGGACCATATGTGGTGCTTGGGATCAAACCCGGGTCATATATGTGGAAGGCTCATATATGTGGAAGGCCAGTGTCCTACCTGCTGTGTTATCTCTACAGTCCTCCACTTCTTTCTTGGCTAGAAATATCTATAAGACCTTCAGTCTTCTTGAGTCCATTTTTATACATTTTTCAAGAAAATATACTATCTTATAGTATAAAATGTTACTCATATTTTTATCTTAATAGATTTTATTCTTGACTGTTCTTGAATGTCCATTTTTCCATTCCAGATTTTATGTGTGTGTGTGTGTGTGTGTGTGTGTGTGTATTCTGAATCAGCATTATCAGAATGTAGCCTTTTTTGTTTTTGGATCAAACTGGATGGCACAAGTGGTGGGGACATTACTCTTGGTACAGTCAGAGAGAGCACCCAGGTGCTCTGGGGCTAATGCAGTACCAGGGATCAAACCCAGGACTCCAATATGCAAATCTGTATCTCCTGCCCTTTGATCTCCCTGGCCCCAAGATATCTTGATTTTTAAACTAGTGTTTATTTCTACTATTATTTTCCAAAACACGCTTTCAGTTTGGAAACACTGTTTTTTTTTTTTGTTTCATTTTTTTCTTCAATATATTATTGCACATTTTTGTTATGGTTGTTATTAGGCCACAGTAGGCAGTTCTCAGGGCTTACTCCTGGCTCTGTGCTCAGGGATCACTCCTAGTGGGGCTCAGGGGACTATATGTGGTGCCAGGGATCAAACCCCAGGTCATCTGCATGCAAGGCAAGCATCCCCTATTTATGTTTAATTTAACTGAATTAGGCTCAGAGAAAGTGGTCTGCATGAAGAAGATTCCCTATTGCTCATTGAGACTTGCTTTGGTAAATGTTTCAATTTTTGTAAGTATTTATTTGGCTGTGAAAAGAATATATGCCTTAATTGTTAAGTGTAACATTCTATCTGAGTCTTTAACCCCCTCACCCCCCAGCCATATCCAACTGTGCTTAGGGCTTACTCCTGGCTCTGTGCTCAGGGGTCATGCCTGGCAGTGCTCAGGGGACCACATGGAGTGCTGGGGACTGAACCCGGATCAGCTACTGTACTAGTTATCTGGTCCTCTGTGCCTAGGAAATCAAACTTGTTGACTATATTAGCCAGATTTTCTACTATCTTACTGATACTTTGTCTGCTGTTATTTTGATCTATCACCCTTTATAGTGGTATATCAATATCTGTATTTAATTTGGTAATTTCTCCCACAAATCTTTTTAAATTGCTGTATATTTTAGAAGTATATTACAAAGCACTCAAAAAGTACTGTCAAATTTTTCTACTATGTGCCTCTTTCTATTTTTTATGTTTCGGTTCTCTTTTTGCTTTATGTATCTTGAGGCTATGTAATTAGTGCTTACAAGCTTACTATATATTTCGCTAGTGAATTATTTCTTTCATATAGATGCATGAGATCTTTAACTCTAATTTTCAAAAAAAAATTTGAATCTAGTTTTCAGGGGCCAGATTGAGAGTACAGCAGGCAGGGCGCTTGCCTTGCACACAACTGACCCATTTTCCATCCTGGGTATCCCATATGGTCCCCTGAGCACCTCCAAGATTAAGTCCTGAGTGCTTGGCTAGGAGTAACCTCAGAGCATGGCTGGTGTGGCACAAAAACAAACAAAATATGTACATATATATATATATTTTGCTTTTTGGGTCACACCCGGCGATGCCTGGGTTACTCCTGGCTCATGCACTCAGGAATTGCTCCTGGCGGTGCTCGGGGGACCATATGGGATGCTGGGAATCGAACCTGTGTCGGCCATGTTGGCTGCGTGCACGGCAAATGCCCTACCCACTGTGCTATCGCTCTAGCCCACAAAATATGTTTTTAATAAAATAAAATATAGTCTGATTGTCAGCAATAAACAATTCCAATTTCTAGTGGCATTTGCCTGTCATATTTTTTTCATACTCTTAATTTTAATTTTTCTATGGATAAGTATCAACTGAGTCTTTTGTAAACAATTCATAACTAATCCTTGTTTATTTAACTGTCTAATAAATTTAGTCCATTTTCATTTAATGTGATTGATGATATAACTAAAGAAACTTAGAGGCACAAGAATGTAATCAGCAGAGCCAGAGAGATAACACAGTGGGTAGGGCACTTGCCCTGCATGTGGTTCAATTCCTGGCACCCACTATGGTCTCCCAAGCCCACCAAGAGTAATCCCTGAGTACAGAGCCTGGAGTAATAAGCCCTGAGCAGAGTCAGGTATGGCCCCACATTAAATGAAAACAAGAAATGTGTCCATTATAATCCCTACTATGTTGTCATCAGTTGGTATATAATGGTCTTCTTTTATTTTTTTTTACTTTTTATTGTTCTTTTATCTTTTGCTATCATGAACAACTAAAACCTATTATTTAACTTGAAAACAAAAACAGTAACAATTACTTGTCACTACCTAGGCACCCTCCCCTATCTGTCCCTCCATCAGAAATAACCACCAATTTCAATCTTGTCTTTATTATTCTTTAGTCTTTAAAACATAAAATTTCTACCACATGCTCATTTCTTAATTTTATGAAAAATTCATAGGTTTTTTTTGACTTAACATGAAATTATTAAGATTCAACCAGATTTTTGCATATAATCACAATTCATTCTACAATTGTTCAGTTCTCTTGTTGCAGGCCTTTGAGTTGCTCTAGCTTTTTGCTATTAGAAGCAGTGCTGTAAGGAAGAGTCCTATCTTCTGATGGATGTGAGGATGATATTCTCTCTAGAATTATTGCTGTGCCATGAGATGTGTGAATGTAAAACTTTTTCAAGATCATGTTATACTCCCACCAGCAACGCAAAAAAAGAGCATAGAGATTTCTGACATTTCGGAATTTACCTCTTCTGTTTTCAATCTCTTTCTTTTGGGGGGTGTGGGGTTTCGGGACACACCTGGTGATGCTCTGGATTATTCCTGATTCTGTGCTCAGCAGTCACTCTCCGTGATGATCAGGGGACCATGTGATGCAGGGGAATGAACACAGACCACCCACATGCAAAGCAGGTGCTCGGTCCTTTGAGCTATCTTCCTGGCCCAGAAGTTATATCTTCTACTTGTATTTTTCCTGTGATTATATTTGGGAGTGGTGTACTAGGCCATACCTGGTGGAGCTTAGGAGCTGTATTTATTATGGTTCAAGATTTACCGTACATCCAAAATTTCAGAACCCACGTTTAGTTTAGTTTTGCAGGGGTGGTGGAGCTCCCAGACAGTGCTCAAGGAGCAGAGAACCACTCTCGGCGACACTTAGCCAACCACGCCAGATGGGCCAATGCTTGGGCCCCTGCAGTGCTGGGGGGCCTCCAGGGCTACTTCCGTGTGGCGTGGCCCAAATGTCATGAACTTGGGTCCTGAATTTGCATACACCCTGAACTCCGCATGTCTCCCCCGAAACTCCGCTTTTGACTTGGTTTTCATCACATCTGGAATCCCTCCAGCCCCACTAACAGGCATTCTATCTCCTTCACACCTTCTCTGGTGTCCTGGTACCCATGTTTGGTGGCCAGTGCCCCTTCCTCTGGCCACACACTGGGCCCGCTGGGCTTTTCCCTTCAGTTCTTGCCATCAAATCTGCTAGAGCCATCAGAATGCTTTCCTTAGTGTGTTGTTTCTGGAGGTCCGTTTATTCTGGGTTAGTTCTTTCTTCAAATCTACCCCTTTTTAATAGTGTTAATGTTATTTTCCCATGGCTTCAGTTTTCTTTCATGGCTTTCATAATTTTAAACTTGCCTGTAGTCTGCCTGTAGTTCTGTTAACTGAGGTTGTTGGGACTCTTGTGTTGGTTGTCTCACTTCTGGTGGACAATTTCCATATGTAGCACTGTAGCACTGTCCTCCTGTTGTTCATCGATTTGCTCGAGTGGGCACCAGTAATGTCTCACAACAAATTGTGAGACTTGTTGTTACTGTTTTTGGCATATCAAATACGTCACGGGTAGGTTGTCAGGCTTTGCTGTGCGAGCACATACTCTCAGTTGCTTGACGGACTCTCCAAGAGGGACGAAGGAATCGAACCTGGGTCAGCTGCATGCAAGGCAAACGCCCTACCCTCTGTGCTATCACTCCAGCCCATTTCCATATATGTATATCATATATAGATAGATTACAGATATGCACATATATACATATACTATATTTGACACTTTCTCTTCTTTGAACTCAATGAAGAAAGTCAGATTTTCCTGTCTTCTTCGACCATTGAGATGTTCTCCTTGGGGAATTGTTTCTATAAAGATTCATCCTTTTGAGGTTCCTGCCTTAGGTAGAGACCTCTGTTTTAGATCCCCATTTTAACAGGCCCAGAGTAAAGTTTCTCAAATATCAGTGTTTTGTTTTGTTTTGTTTTGTTTTGTTGTCTTTTGGGCTGGAGCGATAGCACAGCGGGTAGGGCGTCTGCCTTGCACGCAGCCAACATGGCCGACCCAAGTTCGATTCCTCCGCCCCTCTCGGAGAGCCCGGCAAGCTACCGAGAGTATTCGATATGCCAGACACAGTAACAACAAAGTCTCCAATGGAGACGTTACTGGGCCCGCCCGAGCAAATCGACGATCAACGGGAGGGCCTTTACTTTACTTTTTGTTGTCTTTTGGGTTTACACCCAACAATGCTAAGGAGTTACTCCTGGCTCTGCAGTCAGGATTTACTCCGTATGGGATGTTAAGGATGGAACCCAGGTCAGCCGCGCGCAAGGCAAACTCCCTCCCCCACTGTACTATTACTCCGGCCCCAAATATCAGGCTCTTAAGGTTAACAACCCTCAGGACCATCCCCAGTGACTTGCTCCCCAGGCCAGCAGCATCCTTGTTTCTGGCATTAGGGGACTTTTTATTCTTGGATTCATCTCGTGGTTATTTACTGGTCAATATATAGAGATGATTTAAAGTGGAAGAATTTTCAAATGCTAATATCATCTATTTCGCATGCATTTTTTTTTTCCATTAGAGTCCTGTGGTGTCTAAGATTCCTGTTTATCTTCTGAACAGTCTGTTAAGGGCAAGCATCGGAAAGCTTGCATCGGTCAATCTGGCTATATGTTTCAATCACCTGAGAACTTAAAATCAAAACTGATGCCCGGATCAGAGAGAGAGTATAGACATTGAGACACTTTCCTTGCATGGAATCAGCCAGGGTTCAATCCCCAGCACCATTGATGGTCCCCGAGCACACCAGGAGTGATTCCTGAGCACAGAGCCAGTAGCCCTAAGCACTGGCTTAGGTGCTGTGATCCAAAACAAATAAAAGAAAAAATGACTAGTGCTGGGTTCCACCCATGAGATTCTGATTTGATTGTTTGGGGGATATGATCTTTTTTAAGACTCCCCAAATGGTTCTAAATGTGCAGCCAAGGTTGAACATGATTATTTTACAACAAACTGATGAAAACATATCGGTCCCTGTGCTTCACACCAGCCTGTCTGCCTTGTCTGGGGAGGGGCCCCAGGCATCAGAAATATTTTTTAATTTCCCTGATGATTGTCATGAAGGTTGAGAACCAATGATTTACCTGGGCACGTTCGGTTAGAAGGAAGGGGAGCTGGGAGCCAAGAAACCATTCTGTCAGTGGTTCCTCCCATCTGCATGGAGGCCCCTGGGTGCCTGCTGAACGCTCTCGAAGGACATGGGTGCCTAGAGCCAGTGATCTGATGGATTCAAGGTCAGGTCAGGAGTCTTGCGCTCTCCAGGGGACGGTGGTGGGCAGCCACATTTGGAAAAACACCCAGCTAGCCCATCTTTATTCTCAAGGTCATGGCACTGATTCAGAGGAAGGTCACACCAGTCTTCCAGCCTAGCGTCCCTTTTGTTCATTAAAAACACACTCCTGCAGCTTTTAGAAGGTCTTGGCCATGGTGGAGGGTCAGATTTGAGATCTGAAGGCAGTGCCTTCACAAACGGCACAGCAAAGGCAAAATAAATGCCAGGGCTGTGGGGTCTTTTGTCTGTGTGGTGCCAGGCAGAGATCTAACCTGGGGCCTCACACATGCAAGACATACTCTCCCACAGAGGATGAGTGTGTCCAGCCCCTGGCAGTGAGGTTGCACTAGCAACTTGGTGGTCCTGATGCTGATAAGCCAGCATCAATCATCTGCCTCCTTCTCTGAACTGGATTATTATGATGGCTTCCATTCTGTCTCTAGGGCCCCAGAGAGATAGTACAGTGGGGCGGGCACTTGTCTTGTACATGCCAACCTGGATTCTATCTCTGACACCCCCTGTGGTCCCACAAACCCGACCAGGAGTGATCCTTGAGCTCAGAGTCAGAAGTAAATTCTTTTTTTTTTCTTTTTGGGTCATAGCCAGCAAGGCACAGGAGTTACTTTTGGCTCTGCATTCAGGAATTACTCCTGGCGGTGCTCGGGGGACCATATGGGATGCTGGGAATTGAACCCGGGTCGGCCACATGCAAGGCAAACAAACGCCCTGCCTGCTGTACTATTGCTCCAGTCCCAGAAGTAAATTCTGAGCACTGCCAAGTATGGTCCCCCAAAACAAAAATAAATAAAAAATTCTGTCTTCCACGTCTAAACTCTGACTTTGCAGTGAGGTCCCTGCTTCTGAGCTTAGTGACTCTCTTTGAGGAAGCAGACTGGGGAAATGATGGAAGAATACTGAGACCAAATCACAAAAGTTATCATGGCATCCACCTTACTCCCTCCCCACTTCCACCCCACCTTGCTCCCTCGCTCTGGGACTGCCATATCAGGGTGCTGCTCCTGTAGCCCGAGGGAGAGACCCAGTAGAGACAAACTGAGAGTTTTTGTCAACAGTCCGAACTCACTTGCCAGGAGCGAGTCTGTTACCTTAAAGGAGACTCTAACAGGACTGGAGGGATCAGAGGGGAGTTAGGCACTGGCCTTGCATGCAGCTGTGGCCTCCAGGACCTGGTTGATCCCCACCACCCTGCGTGGTCTCTTGAGCACCACCAGGAGTCATTCTGAGCACAGAGTGAGGAGTAGCCCCTGAGCACTGCCAGGTGTGGGCCAACTCCCAGGCCCCACCAAAAAAAAAAAAAAGAAGAAGCAAATCTGACAACACATCAACACATGCCTAGGCTTTGCGTG
Source organism: Sorex fumeus (assembly GCF_029834395.1). Taxonomy (NCBI): domain Eukaryota; kingdom Metazoa; phylum Chordata; class Mammalia; order Eulipotyphla; family Soricidae; genus Sorex; species Sorex fumeus. The sequence continues at coordinate 62,449,235 of NW_026606120.1, forward strand.
GCCGCCCATGCACTGATGCCCTGACGTCAGCTCCTCAGAGACGTCTCCTAAGGGGCCGCTTCCCACTTGAGCCCTCCCAACTTGAACTGCGTTATCATCCCCCAGCCTGACTGTGTGAAATCATAAATACAGCTTGACTAGAGCAACTGTGTGGGAGGCTTATTTGTTGCCCAGAAGAGACGACCGGGACAGCGCGACTTCAAATGCACGAAAGTAAGAGCGGCCTGCTGGACGGGCCTGCACTGGGCCTCAGCCGCTGACATTTATAGAGTGCGTCGGCAAGAGCCTGACCAAATGAACTGCATATTAGATATAAAATAACGATTGCGTGTTATTAATGTTATCAGATTGCAACACATTTCATGTTCAATTACCCAAAATGCTCTTTCTGGAGCATCGCTTTGTTCATCTTCTTATCCCCACTGCACACTTATAAAAGGTCACTGTCAAGGCGGGGAAGTATGGGGATGATTTAAATGTCCGGGCTTGGCCACTAACCACCATGAGCGTGTTTTCACATCGGGAGAGTGAGATTAATTTACACTTGCTCTTTTTTCACACAATACTCTTTGTTTACTTTGGGGATTGCGTTTCACGGCCACGCCAGGCGATTCTGAGAAAAGTCTGTTCTCTCAGCCATTCTCACCAACCGGGCTCCTTAACAACAGACACTGGTAGACTCTGGCACCCCAAAAAAGCAAACCCGGGCCAGGGATCTGAGTTTGTGGACAAGTGCAGGCTGGGCATACTCATGGCCTGGTTCGGTCCCTGGCACCGCAGAAAACAAAGCAGAAAACAGTCAACCATAATTTTTACCAGAACATATTTAGCAAAATGCATTTTTACTTGTGAAAAATCCCACCATATATAAATTTCCCATCTAAAAGTAATGGGCCCTTTTATTTCCCTTAAATAAATAAATAGCTTCTTTCCTCAAGAATTATGACTTAGGAGCATGCTTTTAAATTCAGCGCTCGTTTATTTTCTTCCAAGAAACAGAAAAACAGGCATATGCATACTGATGCTAAGTGGGTATTTCTTCCAGACCTGCCGAATATGGGATCGCCAAGTTAGTGTCTTTCTGTCATGAGCAGAGGTATAAAACATCTGTGAAATGTAAAAGCTGGAGCAGGGAGATGGCACCAAGAGCTGGGCAGACACTTTATGTGCGGGAGCCCAGGTTTTGATCCCTGGCACTACCTGTCCCCCCCACCCCACCCCGGGCATTCTGACGAGTGTGATTCCCAAGCTCCACTCCTATGTTTCAAAAGACAAGGGGGGAAGGGGGGAAACGTAAATGCAAGGCATGAAAAAAATAAATAAAGATTGAGGGCATGAGGCTAAAGACACAATTCTGTTCTTCAAACATTGGTCTAACATACAAACATCCTTCTGTGTGATTTACTGACTGCTAATATCGCTTGCTGTACTTAGCGGTAGAAAGGTCTCTTTTATTCAAATGATTAAGAAATCCTGGGGCCTGCGAGGTGGCACAAGCATGAGGACATTCACCTTGTAGGCAGATTCCATCCCCAGCACCACTTAGACCCTGGACCAAGCCAGGAGTGACTCCTGAGCACAGAGCGAGGAGTAGCCCCTGAGCACCCACCAAGCATGGACCCGAACTCTCCTCCTGCCCCCAACAAAAGTTGAAGAATTTTTGTTTTATTTCCTTCCAAATTGTGAAGTCTGTGTAGGGGGATGGGATGGGATGGGGTAGGGGGTATTAAAAGATGTTTCGTGTCGGGGGGAAAAAATCAACATTTTTTTTTAATTCCTTAACCATTTTTATGATGGACACTTTAAGCCCCACCCTCTATCATTTTCACAGCGGACACCACAAGGCCCATGGCCAGCATGGTGCGCTGTATCGCAGTATTAGCACGAGGCCCCCTGCAGGAAGCCGCTCTGCATGAGCTCAGTGCCTCATGCCACCACCACTGCGATGGTGCAAGGGCCTGGCCTGGCCTCTGCAGCTTTAGGAATTGTGTAAGGTGGACAACAGGGTGGGTGCGGGAGAAAATGCAGACGCAGGCCCTCGGGGGGTCAGCTTCTGACAGGGACCCCCCCCCATGCCCTCCTGGTGAACCCCCTCCCCAGCCGAGGCTGTCCCAGGTGTGGGGCTAGTAGGCGTGAGAGATCAGCCCTGGGAGCTTGAACAGGAAGTTGTCTTTCTCCTCTGGATTATCCCAGGCGGCTCCCCCACGAACCTCAAAGCTGTTTAACTCCTGTTTGTCATTCTGTCATCATTATTTCTATCCATGGAGGTAAATATTTTATTAAACGTCTTCGCTGCCTGCCAGTGACGGCGCCCTTCACCTCCCAGCCCTGGCGGGGGGCCCAGCCCTACCAAGGGGCTGGGGGCAGGGAACGAGTGGCTCTCACAGCCCTTTCCCTCCCACTTCTCCCCCTGGGACCCATTTTCTCCTATGGCCTCTTGGGTTACCATCTTCCGTTTCTTCTTAAAGCAGTTCCCAGCCTGGTCTTGATGAAAGAAAGCTGCTGCTCCCTCCCCCACCCCTGCTCCCTTACCCCCACGGCTAGTCTTTTGGCTCCACCTGGATGCAGTCCCACCACTGCCTTCCCTGATGTCACTGCACCCACTTGGGAATCGGCCCGGCCCCACCAATGCTGGCTTTACCTAAGGAAATGGCAGTGAGCGACACTCTCTGGGCCTCCTGGCACCCACTGCAGGCTGGACCTGTGAGCTGGGGGTGTCCCGTGGCCTTCCCCCAGCGAGCTCACATACCAGACTCCCAAACCAGCCCTGAGCTCAGGCCCATGTTGACTGGGGCTTCTTTACAAGGGGTTTCTTTTCTGGGTCCCCTGTACCGAAGGGGACCACAGCCATGATAAGAAATACCGGTCCATCCCGTCTGTGGCCCTTCAGAGGGCCGACTGAACCTTTGTGGGGGTGCTGAGTGTCTAACCCAGGGCCTCACGCCTAACACCCAGCCACTTCCCCACTCGGGATTGATCTCCCTGGGAGAAATTCTGACTTTGGAGGTCCATAGCCGCCACGCCCTCTGCTGGTGAGTGGAGAAATGGTCTCCCTGTGCCCTGCGCTTGTCCCCAACTAGCTGCAGAGGAAAGCGCCTCACACTCTAGGGCCCCCAGACTCAGATTCTTGAGTTCGGGGCCCCATTCTCAAATTCTGAAGTCCAGTCCTCAACAAGTCCAGGGATTCCCTGGCATTGTAGCCAGTGCCCACAGCACAAGGCCACACTACCGTTTCTACCATTGCCGAGCAATCAGCCAACTCCAAGTGGTGGGTGGTGTGTGGGGGTGGGGGTGGGGAATAGATTAAAGCAAAAATTGGAGGGGCCGGGATGATAGTGCAGTGGGTAGGGCACTTGTGCTGCACTGCACACAGCCAACTCGGGTTCGATTCTCTGGCATCCCATATGGTCCCCCGAGCACTGCCAGAAATAATTCATGAGTGTAGAGCCAGGAGTAACCCCCCGAGCATCGCTGAGTATGGCCCCAAAACAAAACTAAATACACTAAAGAGAGAAAAGGAAGGAAGAGAAAGCACTAATCTCTGAAGGGCGGGGTGGTGGGCAGAGTAAGGGGGGTGGGGGCACAAATAGGGTGATATCAAATCTTTTAACCAAACTTGACTTGGCAGAGAGAGGGAAGAAAAGTTATAACGAAGAGACTGGATGTGAGGACAATAAGGGTCAGACTGGGGAGTGGATTGCTGAGTAAGAACTCAGGCTAAAAATAATGCTGCCCGGAGAAGGCCTAAAAGACAAAGTGGGAGGAGCAAGAGGTTCTGCGTAAGAGCACTGAGAATTGGAGCAAGATGCAGGAAGGGCCGAGGTCCTGGAGGGCAGTGAAGAACACACAATCGCTGTTGGACGGGAACCAGAAAATTCATTTTGCTGCTGCATGCTCACATCTGTAGGTAGACCCGGTGATGTCGGGGAGACCTCCCCCAGTCTGCCACCCACCGCCCCCGCCCAGCGCTGCCATACCTCTGGGTCTTGAACTGACACCCTCGGGCCCCTTCATCCTCTCCTCAGATGCCACGCAAGGAAAGAAGCCAAGATCCGGTTTTGTGTATTTGGGTCCTGGCCACTGATAATCATGAACATTCCAGAAAAATCAATTGCCCAAGTGGATGATGGGGAGGCCTGGCTTGACAGAAGGCGCTCATGAGGAAGACCCCGGGGAAGAGGAGCGGGGATGGTGGAGGGGGGGTAAGGGGGGGTTGAGCTGATCACCAGCTTGATGTGAACCCACAGCGCAAGGAGGCTGTTGAGAACTCTAATGCAATCTTCGGCTCTATTAATAGAACAGCCGAGCGTGGCAGGCAGGAGGCAATAATCCCAGCGCGTGCTGGCGGGTCAGGCCACATGCAGTTTTATGCTCAGTCCTGCAGGCTATATTTTCGGAGAGGCGCTGGCGAATTCAAGCCTGCTCAGAAGAGCATGAAAAGGCGCGGATGCCAGTATTTAGACAGCCTCGAGATCAGCTTGACAGTCCTTTTCCAACTGGCACTGTTGCACAGAACGATGGCGATACCAGATTCCGTGGCAGGCGCTGGGATGGAGTTTCCCACGTTTACTTCACCTCTCAAAGTTCCGTGGGGGCCGGCTCTGCACCATATCACCATAAATGGAGATAATGCTCTCTACTCAATCTCGCTGTCGAAGGGAAATGGAAAGAGGGGAGTCTGCTTGGACTGTGGGGACGGAGCTTCTACTTGGTGCCAGATGTGGGGGCACCAGGAGTTTGCTTGGATGAACGAGGCCCATCAGGTTTACAGAGGATGAGACGGATGATGATGGATACCTGAATTGATCTGAAGGGAGACACGATTCATTTCTGATAGGGAAAGAGTGACCCATGAGCAGAGTGGCCGCACCTTGGCGATGCACGTATGTGCGGGCGCAGGAGGGAAAGGGCTGCTGGATGCCACGGCTAGCACCAGGGACATCCAGAGTCCCAAAAGACAGCTGCAGAGGCTCAGCCGACTCGCATGCCACCACAAAGTGCATAAGCAGGAGGAGGAGGAGGACGAGGAGGAGGAGGAGGAGGAGGACGAGGAGGAGGAGGAGGAGGAGGAAAGTGGGAGCATTTCCAGGCCCTTCTCTGGATGTGGAGATGAGGAATTCATCTTATGAGGTCAAGAAACGCACATGGTAGGGACCAGAGTGATAGTATACAGTGGGGAGGGAGTTTGTTTGCCTTGCATGTGGTCGACCCAGGTTCAATTCCCAGCATTCCATATGGGCCCCCATGTAACTCAGAGCCAGGAGTAACTCCTGAGCATCGCCAGGTGTGACCCAAAAAGCAATAAATAAATTTTTTTAAAAAAAATAAAAAACATGCATGTGGGGGAAATGCTGGAAGCAGAGACAGGTGTCTCCAGGAGAAGTTTGCAGAGCCACACCTCTATCACTCATCTCCTGTCGACCAAAGCCAGTGCCCAAGCTCGATGTACACTTGAGACACGCAAGATCGCTGTTGCCTGCTTCCAAATCCGTGGGTGGGCTCTGACTCACAAGTTCACATTATGGACTTGGAAGGTCATTGACACGAGCTGCTCAGTTGGTTGAGGCAGACCTGGTTTCCAGGCCAGTCGGGTAACCTAACATAATGTCTTAGGCAGGTAGGATGCCAGGTGAGATGAGAATGTCCTTTGAGTGCTACAGACCTGGTCGCCCCATTTCTTAGATGCTAGCCTGCCTGTTCCCAGTTTCTTAGGATGTTTCCTTTCCCAGAGCGGCTGGGAAGTGCATCCTGTCTTAACACTCCCTAATGTTTGCTCTCATTTTTGTTATTTACCAGTGAAATTAATATTACTCTTTACTCTGCTCACATTCTAGATCCAACATGCGTTTTTTCATCAGTGGATTTGTGTTTGGCTGATTAGTTATTCATGTATAATGTTAGATGACAAGGGCTATAATACAGAGAAATGATTGTGGAGAATGCTGACAAACCAGCTCAGGGTCAGCCTCCTCTCTCTCTCTCTCTCTCTCTCTCTTTCTCTCTCTCTCCCCACCCCCTCTTTGTTCAGGAGGGTGAATGAGCAGGTTAGTAAGGCATCTGGACTATTTGCAGATGGCAGAAGTGTGCTTCTTCTCAAACTGGGGAGCAAAGTGAAATAAGAGGCATCGGCACCCCTGACCCGGGCCTGCACTTCCCAGGGTCTCCTTGGTCTGCACCAGCAGCTCACAGACTTCCCAGTCTGTCCTGTGCTATGATATTGTTCAAGGCATCTGCCTGGAGTTTCCCCATTTGTATCACCATTCATGTTCCTGTCATACATTGGCTCATCTATGGACTGAAGTTTTTGGCAAATCAGATCTGTCTGATGGCTTCTGAGATGCTCAGTTCCCATGGTGGAGCCAAAAGATTCCAATGATCTGATCTTGGCCGGTTTTCCCAGCCTCTCACATATCCCCACAAACAAAATGAATTCCCCTCCTCAGGCTCTACACAGGAAACCACCCAGAACTCTCTTTGTCGACTCACTGTTCGGGTATCTTCTGATTATGTTCACACCTAAGTTCATATACGCCTCCCTCAAAAAAAAAAAAAAACCTTTCTCTGAAGTTGCCTTTATGTGTGTGTCTGTGTGTGTGCACGTGCGCGCATGCGTGTGGTTGTTTGTTTGTTTTTTTCTTTTTGAGTCACACACAACGATGCACAGGGGTTACTCCTGGCTCTGCAGTCAGAAATTACTCCTGGCAGTGCTCAGGGGACATATGAGATGCTAAGAATCAAACCCGGGTTGGCTATATGCAAGGCAAACACCCTACCCGCTGTGCTATTTCTCCAGCCCCATGAAGTTGCCTTTTTTTGTTGCTTGCCTTATTTATTCTCGGCTTGGAGCTCTGGGGAGAGTCTTCTTTCTCCTCCCCCAAATAAACTGGGTCCTAAGTTCTGTGGAAGAGGCAGAAACACCCAAATCTAAACTATTTTCCTCCTACTCCCAGATCTTTTTCTCCTACCCCATCCCCCCCCCTTAGCACTTCTCCCTCACTGAAACATTGTGTTAACTTATGTTTCCTCACTAATTGCCTTCTCCCTTTCCCCCAGGAGGATAAAAAATCTATAAGAAGTGGAAAGCTTGCCTATCTTTCCACTGCACGTGTCCAGCACAAAGGATGGGCCTAGTAAACATTTGTTGAAGAAGCTGCGAATGCTTAGTTAAGCACTGAAAGAGCTCTGGGAGGCAGCGGGGAGCGGGGTGGCGTCTGTAGGTGAGTGCAAGAAGAACAATGCATTGTCCAAAGTTCCAGCAAAATCCTTCAGGGCCAATCCCTGAAGCCCGTGGTTGGCATTCTGGACTGAGAGCAAAGTAGAGATGCTTTCTCACGCAGAAAGCAGGTTTCCCACTTTCGGAAAGAAGATGGGCTGGCAGGACCAATGGGGCACGCAGCGCTGGGAGGGAAGCTGGGAAAGGTGTCCGAAGCACTGGGACAGCTGAATGGTGTCTGATGAGGAGGATGAAGACAACGATAGGATGTTTGGCTTGGAGTGGGCAAACTGACCCAGAAATTTCTGTTCATTTGTTCATCCCCTCTTTCGGCCAAGGTGAACAACATGGCATGCTGAGTCCTCACTTACCCTGTCATAGGTCCCCGGGAACTGTGATTCTCAGGGAAACAACAGGGAGAAAATAAGCTCCTATGGTCAGAACTAAGAGTTCAGTCCATGTTACATTTTTTGCTGTCACAAAAGCATCAGCAATGGGGCTAGTGCAATAGCCCAGAGGGTAGGGCATTTGCCTTGCACGCCGTCGACCCAGGTTCGATTCCCAGCATCCCATATGGTCCCCCGAGCATCCCATATGGTCCCTCGAGCACCCGAGCCAGGAGTACCCCTGTGCATTGCCAGGTGTGACCCCCCCCAAAAAAAGCATCATCAAACTTCTAAAAAGAGACCCAAACAAACCATTTGAATACCTTCGGGTGGGGAATGGGGGCTCAGGGTCATGACTGGTTCTGTGCTCAGGAGTCAGCCCTAGGGGTGCCAGGGGACTGTTCCAGAATAGCCTCATGCAAGGCAAGTGTCCTACCTGTGTCCTCTCACTCTGGCATCCAATGACTCTGGCATTCAACAAGAACTCATACTCACCCACTCACTCATTTTCCTGCTCATTCTGTTCAGGGTCTCCCGTGCCAGACCCGATCCCAGCAGCATGGAGTCCAGGCTGTACAAGGGGACAGGTACCCTCCTGTCACAAGGCCTATTGCCCATACTCCACACTCACTCAAGCAGGGAGCGCCCACCGTGAGCCCCAAGGAGCCAGCACAAATATCTCTGGGTGGAGGGACGGGAAACAGACCCCCAAGAACAGCCAGCAGCCTGGGAGGAGGGGTGGCTGCAGAGCACAGAGGGTGCCTGGCGAGAAGGGGTTATTTTTTCTCAACTATGTTGGGATGAAATAATGTTGAGTGTTCCAAAAGGAGGGAGAGAAAGAGAGAGCGGGAGTGAGGGAGTGAGAGAGAGAGAGAGGGTGGGGGGTACTACCTGCCATAGAGGCAGGTGGGGAGGGGGGAGGGGGAGGGAGGGAAACTGGGGCCATTGGTTGTGGGAGATGCACACTGGTGAAGGGATGGGTGTTGGAACATTGTATGACTGAAGCCCAATCATGAGCAACTTTGTAACTGTGTATCTCACTGTGATTCAATTAAAAAAATTTAAAGGAAGAATGCTGAAAGAAATGACTATATTCAAGGGCCTAATTTTGGGGTGATCAAATGTATTGAGAGACAGAAAGTAGAACGGAGGGACCAGAGCCATAGTACAGTGGGTGAAGCGTTTGCCTTGCACGAGGCCAACCTGAGCTTGATCCCTGGCATCCTCGATCGTCCTCCGAGCACCACCGGGAATAATTCTTGAGTGCAGAGCCAGGAATAAGTCCTGAGTATTTGAGCATCAATAGGTGTGACCTCCAAACAAACAAACAAACAAAAAGTAGAGCTAAGGTAGCCCAGGACTGGGGGGTGTGGGGTACCACTCGGGGGGAAGAAAGGAAGAACAGAGGGTTTTGGATGTCTGAAATAGAACCCAAGATCTCATTTATGCAAATAATTTTTTAAAAATTAAATTTTATTTGAATTTTGGGTTTGGGGCCCATAGCTGGTGGCGTTCAGGGCCTTCTCCTGTCTCTGTGCTGGGGGATTGCTCCTGGGAGTACCCAGGGACCAGACGAGTGTCTGGGATGGAATCAGAGATGGCTACGTGCAAAGTAACTGTCGTAATTTGCTGACCCAAACATAAGTTTGGGCACTTTCTTCATTCATTCAGTTTTGTTTGGGAGAACACAAACCAGTGTGCAGAGGTTACTCCAAAAGACACTCAGGGGGCCAGGTGGTGTGGAAACCAGACTCGCCTGGTGATCTGTGTCTCTGTATTTATTTATTTATTTTTCTTTTTTTATTAGTGAAACACCATGAGGTACAGTTATAGGCTTACAAATTTTGTGCTTGGGTTCCAGTTATACAATGATCAAGTGCCCATCCCTCCACCAGTGCCCGTCATCCATCACCACGGGTCCCAGCATCCCCCCTGTATTTATTTTTGACTTCTAGGCCACACAGTTTTGGGGTTTGTATCCAGGACTCTGGGATGCAAAGCATGACCTCCAGCTTTTAAAACATCTCCTCAGCTCAAGAAATGACTTTTTCGTTTTTTTTGGTTATGTTTTTTTACAGGAAAGATTCTTCTTACATGCTCTTTCAAGTTATTGGTAGAATGTGCTTCCTTTGCAATTATACAAATGAAGCCCTCAGTTTGTTGTTGGCTAGTGTATGAAGCTACTTTCCATTTTTTGAGAGGGTCTTTACTCCTCTGCCATCTAGGCCTACCAATGGGCCACTTGCTATTTGGAGAATACGCTAAAGTGAGCATATTAACAAGACCTAGTATATAAATAAAATATGACCATGGGAGTAATCACCATTTTGTGCATAGTATATTAGAATTAAAAGTTATTTCCTATCCATGCTCAAAGGGCAGGAGCTTACCCTAGATGATAGCATCTGTGTTTATGAGATTTTTTTTTATCATGTTCTTATGTTATGTCTTTATAAGCTTCTTAAAATCAAGTTGATGTAGGGAACTGTTTCCAATGCTTCTTATTTTTGAAAGTTTCAAGGAATGACTTTTTTTCAAAGTTTTAGTTTGAATGATTTTAAAAAAAAAAGGTTCCAGAAATGGACAGCTTTCAAATGATTATACGGTGTTATGTAACATGAATTTCGTGACATTAAAAAGCTACTGTGGGGGAAGGGGTGCAGAAGAAACGAGGAGAGGCTGGTCTGAGGCAGTGCAAGAGGGAAGCCTAACATACGCACGGCAGCATGAAGGTCAACCTCTGAGATTCCATAATATTGTAAATCTATCTGCTCATAAATCAGTGAAAAGAATTAAAAGAAAATCATGGTGAAAAGACAAACCAGCCAAGAATATCTGGGATGATTCTGAGGAAAGAAGAAAACGACCCCCTGAGAGAGAGTAACACAGATTGTGCGGTCTCAAGCAGTCAAGCCAGGCGAGGCTGGCGCCTGGTGGCCGGGCAGACAATGAAACAGCGGGAAGGGGCCGCTGGGGAATGCACTGGAGCCATCCAGAGCCCGTGAGGCTGCTCCTTATCGCCTGTGATTGCAGGAAGAGCTCCAAATGGAGCCGAGATGGAAGGGGAAACCCCTGGCAGTGCTCGGAGGCAGGGGAGAGTTTGCTTCTCAGCGACTGAGATGGGCCAGCTGTGACTCCGGATTAGACCTGGAGCCTCTCTGTGCCCATCACATGGGCTGGCAATGAACACGATAGAGTTGTGAAGACACGCAAGGGGCTGAGCATGATGTTCGCACACGCAAGACAGCAAGTGACCGCCCCCAACAGCACAGTCATCAGCCAATCCCTGTCACTAGGAAAGAGAGGACCAGGGGTACAGCGCAGTGGGAAAGCACACGCCTGGCACGTGTGAGGTCCTGGATTTGATCCTTTACCCCTGGATGCAGTCACTGGCAGCATGCACACACATGTATGTGAGCACGGACACACACAAGAACACACGATGCACACACATATGGACACATGTGTTCATACACGCATGCACACACGTGCACACATGCACACACATGCACACGTATGTGCACACACAAACACATACACATACACATGCATTTGGACACACAACATACAGACACAGGATGTTTTATAAATTGATATGGAAAAAGTAGCAAGATATATTATTACTTAGTAAAATAGTCTTCGTGCAGAGCAGGTATGTACAATATATACTTTGTACAATATATACAATGTAGTTTGTACATATATATATATATGCCCTTCCCTGTGAGTGAATCCCTACACACATGCAGTATACTTTGGTCTTATTTGATTTTAGGGATTTTGATTTGAGTTGTGCTTGGGGAGCCTGGAAGCCACACCTGGCACCTAGCTTGATCTAATGAGTGGTACGGGGGTCATTGGTACAAGGGCTGACCTGCCACAGCAACCCCTGCAGTGCCAGGTGGCTACCAAGAGCACACCCAGTATTGTACTGGGCTTCCGGGGCTAGACCCAGTGCTTCCTTGGGGGTTCTTGAGGTGCTTGGGCTGGAACACTGGGCCCTGTGCATGCACACTTCCCCCCACCCCCAACCCCTCCTCTGGGGCTGTCTCCTGGGGCCGTGTCTTTGGTCTAATAAAGGAGGGGGTGATGGGGGGGTCCAAACTAGCACAGCAGGTGGGGCACTTGCTCCACACACAGGTGACTGGATCTCGATCCCAGGATCCTAGATGGTTCCCTGAGCCCCACCATGTAAGACACCTGAACGCAGAGCCAGGAGAAAGGCCCAAGCACAACTACGTGTGGCTCAATGCTCTGTCAATGCTAAAAGGAGGCAGTGGGACACATACACACACACACACACACGCGCGCGCGCACACATCTGCCCTTCCCTGTGAGTGCATCTCTACACACGCACATCACAATAACACAGCTCTGAGGGCACAGGTCAGTGTGGTCTCCCTAGAGCTCCATACAAACGAGTCCCCTGATGTCACACCCCGCTCGCCCTGGCCCTGCCCTTGGGGCACCTGCAGTGAGAAGTCTCGGGAGAACTTCTTGGAGCTTAGCAGCCCTGGCTGCCTGCAGAGAGGGAACCTGGGTGGCCAGGAACAGAAGTGGGAAGGGCACTTGGCACAATGCAGCCTTTGTGTCCTTTCAATCTGGAACTATGAGCCTGTGTTACCGAAAAATCCTACCCCAGAAAATAAATAAAGGCAGTTGGAAAAAAAATAAGTGAGTGCACCCGAAGAAAAAAATCACACCTAGTGTTTAATTTCCAGGTATTAAGAAAAATTTCATAGTTCTTTTCTGTTTGATTTACAGTTTCTGCTATGGTTGGAGAATAAGCTTTGTATGAATTTAAAATTGGGGGTGGGTGAGGGGCACCCCTAGTGGTGCTCAGGGGTTACTCCTGAATCTGTGTTTGAGGGTGACTCCCAGCAGTCCTTCAGGGTCCTGCATGCAGAGCAGGTACTCAGCCTATGCAATGATCTCTCCTTCCACTGCATTAGTCTTTTAAAATTATTATTATTATTATTATTATTATTATTATTATTATTTCGGTTTTGGCCCACACCTGACTGTGCTCAGGGCTTAGTCCTAGCTCTGTGTGGTGTGCCGGGGATTTGAACTAGGTTTGGCTACATGCCAGGTAAGAGTCTCAGCCCCTGGACTCTCTCTCCTGTCCCCATGGAAGCAGTTTTAAGTAAGTGGTACACATGGCACGTTTGTTCCATACACATCACAGAAAGAGATGGCTTCTACTCTATGGCTTCAAAGTGAGCATTAACTTCCCAGCGTCACTAACCGTCAAGTCCGCAGACTAAATTCCCTATCGTTTCCAGCATCTTACAGAAGCGTTTATTCAAACCCCTAGCAAATCAACACTCAGGCTCTGGGCTCAACAGCCTCTCCTGAGTATCAAGCCTGTCTGTTCACCCCCTCTTCCCCGCCAGCCCTCTCCCCTCCTCTTCCTCCACTTCCGTGGAGCCCAGGTGAGATAGACAGTCCGTTGAACATCTGAAGATGCCCGACTTTTGTCCGTCTGTGGATTTCCAGGATGCCCCCCCACAAACACTGCACAGAGGACGTCCTGCCAAGACTGCTCCTGCAGGCCCGATGCTCTTTGCTGCCTGATTCTCACGCTCCTTCTCTGATGGGCCCCTGCTGACACAGGTGTCTGGGCCGGCCTGCCTCTCCTCTGGCCAGGGGGGTCACAGACACCCCGCTCTGGGTCCTTTGACGCTGTCTAGTCTCCACCTAGCTGCAGACCATCTCCCAATGCCTCCTCCTCAGTGTGTTCATTCTCCCAGGGGTGCTTGGGGGAAGTGGCACCCCTGCCTTGGGGCCACTCTGAGGGCAGCGGTGCTTCGGGACTGGACACTGTCACTGACTCTCCTGGGGGAGCTCCTCTCACACAGCACCAGTACACAGCTCCCTGCCACACACACACACACACACACACACACACACACACACAGGCTGGTGGACAGGAGCAACAGCCCCAGGATGCAGAGGTAGGCGAGGATGCTCTCGAGTCTGATCCAACAGCTGGGTGACCTTGGTCGAGTCCCTGCCCCCCTTCTAGGCTCCTCAGCAGGTTTCCTGCCCTCCCAAAAGGAACAAAAAGCGCCTGCCTGAGAAGCAGGCCTGCCATGCCAGGGCGCAGCACTCAGGCAAGACCGGAGTTTCCTCTGAGTCTCTGTCCCTGCTCCTGCCCCTGCCAGCCTTGCCAGGAAGGGAAAGGAAATCCACAATGGTGTTCTCTGCTGCCGTCATAACTAACCAAGGGAGCGAACTGTGGACTCTGCCCTGATATTCCTCCCTGACAGCAGTGCTGGAGGGTCGTGGAGGGTGGTCATGAGGAGATAGAGATAGACCTCGGGACCCTACATGCAAGGCACCATGCCTTGAGCTAGACCCCAGCTCTAATTTCTTAGCACCTTTGTTAACACACTTCATCATAGTTTCTTTTGCTACACGAATGTGAAGTTCAGAGGTCTCACACACACACACACACACACACACACACACACACACACACATACACACACAATTTCTCAGAAAAGGACCCAAATTGCCCAGAGTGTAATGTAAAGGACAGGTAGATGTCTTCACACTTGTAGTTCAATGTCAACATTCCTTGGTATGTGCCCATAGAACGCACAAGAAGGCAGGACCTGAAAGCATCTCGTTCCCAGGAACATGTTCATTTGAATTCTGAACTTAAGGAAACGGGAGGGGGCAGAGAGATAGCACAGCCCGTAAGGCAGTTTGCGTTGAATTCAGCCAAACCTGGGTTTGATCCTTGACACCCCATATGGTCCCTTTGAGCATTGCCAAAAGTGGTCCCTGTGTAGGGCCAGGAGCAAGCTCTGGATGTGAGAGGAGACGAGCAGAGGGAGGGGAGGGGTAGGGAGGGTTGGAGAGAGAAGTGGAGAGGAGGGGAGGGGAGGGGAGAGGAGGGGAGGGAGGAGGAGGGGTGGAGAGGGAAGAGGACAAGGGGAGGAGAGGAAGTGGAGAGAAGGAAAGGAGAGGGGATGGGAGGTGAGGGGAGAGAAGGGAAGGGGGGCAGAGGAGGGCAGAGGAGGAAGAGGCCAGGAAGGAGAGAGGTCCAGGTGCTCACCCAATGAAACAGTGTCAAGGAAACTGAAAACAAACCGGATTGCTTGCAGATGACAAGAAACAGAGGGAGGGCATCTTAATTGAAGTCGGAATAATGTGCCAAAACAAATTAAAGATGATCAAAGCAGAGAAAACAAAAACGATATTCTCACAAATGAGCTGGCCGATCTTTAGAAGTACAGTGTGGGGGCGTCAGGAGATGGCTCCGAGGCTGAGCGCTTGCTTTGGAAGGAGGTGGCTTCCTGTTCAACCCCCAGCACCGCGTGGCCCCCGATACACCACCAGGGGCCGCTTCTGACCAGCTCCCGGTGTGCCTCATCAAAGAAAGTGCGATATGAAAACCAGAGAGAAAAACGGGAGGTAAAGCACATGGCACATGCCTTGCAGGCCGCCAGCCCCAGTAAGCTCCAGGCACAAAGTAAGGTTCCCCTAATCACCACCAGGGGTCACTCCTGAGCACAGAGTCGGCAATAGCTCTGGAGTCTACTAAAGGGTGTGGATCAAACGAAAGAAAGAAGGAAGGAAGGAAGGAAGGAAGGAAGGAAGGAAGGAAGGAAGGAAGGAAGGAAGGAAGGAAGGAGAGAGGTGGATATTGGATCGTTGTATGACTGAAACCTGATCACTTTGTAACTGTGTATCTCACAGTGACTCAATTAAAAAAGAAAGAAGGAAAGAAAGAAAGAAAGAAAAAAGGAAGGAAGGAAGAAGAGAGGTGGATATTGGATCGTTGTATGACTGAAACCTGATCACTTTGTAACTGTGTACCTCACAGTGACTCAATTAAAAAAGAAAGAAGGAAAGAAGGAAAGAAAGAAAGAAAGAAAGAAAGAAAGACTGTCCCCCTCTATAAGACAAGGAAAATACTCTGTGTGTGTGGGGGGGGTGAGATGGGGGGCAGGGCAAAGAAGTAGTACGTGCTAAGGCACTTGCTTTGCATGCAGCCAACCTCAGTCTGATCCTTGGCACACATATGGTCCCCAGAGCACCACCAGGGGTAATTCCCAAGCACAAAGACAGGAGTAAGCTCTGAACATTGCTGGGTGTGGCCAAACACAACAAAAAGAAATCAAAATTATAATATAGCTGGTTAATGTTTCATCGTGTGAAAATATGTAACAGCAAGACATGAGGAAATCTAGCAAAAAAAAAAAAGAAGAAGGCGGGGAGTGGCTGGAGCAATAGCACAGCGGGTAGGGTGTTTGCCATGCACGCGGCTGACCCAGGTTCGATTCCCAGCATCCCAAATGGTCCCCTGAGCACTACTAGGAGTAATTCCTGAGTACAGAGCCAGGAGTGCATTGCCGGGTGTGACCCAAGAAGCACAAAAAAACAAACAAAAAAAAAGACATGAGGAAATGTGAGAGGAAAAAACACACTTTTGCATATTGGGATCTCTCCTCTGTCTCTCCTTTAAAAGAGACATAAGACAGGATGGTCACCTCTGGGGAAGGGCGAGCCTGTGACTTGCAGGCACCTGACACTCCAGCTTCCTATTAAATGCAAATAATGGCCCCATTCCTAATGACAGCAAAAACCAGTCCTTTACATTTTCAGAACTCCTCCTCCAGGGTAGTGTCCCCTCCCTTTGGGAACCGCACATACATGTGAAAGCAATTTGGAAGTAAAAAGCACTTTTCAAATACCCAGTGTGATTGCTATATAAAAACTTGCAGCGGATTCTCCGTGGATCCCGTGTAGCAGCACTATTTACAAGAAGCCGACTGACTGATAAAACATAAGTGTTTCCTTTTAAAATTACAAAATAAAACCAATTTTCATTTCTGGACTTGTGACAAGTGAAGCAATGTTGAATGCCACAAAATTTCTGAATTAAAAATAGTTTCTTAGGAGTGCCAACAAATTCACAGGGAAGCTAAGAATCCGTGGGCTCTGGGGGTGGGAGGGAAGAAAGTACAGCGGGTGTGGCTTTGATCCCCAGCACCCCACGCAGTCCCCCAAGCACTGCCAGGAGTAGAGTTGGCTCTATTCGACTCTACTCTTTAGAGTAGAGCCAAGGTGTTAGCTCTGAGCTCTGCTGGGTGTGGTCTGAGAAAAAAAAAATCCTCGAACCCCAGGGACTAGTGTGGAGGAGTGCAGAGAAGCTGAGTGCTCCAGGGTCATTTGCTGAACTGGTAAACTTGGATTTTGCTGTTCATGTCGATTCCTCTGCCCCTCTCGGAGAGCCCGGCAAGCTACCGAGAGTATCTCGCCCACACAGCAAAGCCTGGCAAGCTACTGTGATGTATTCAATATGCCAAACAGTAACAAGTCTCACAATGTTACTGGGCCCGCTCGAGCAAATCGATGAACGGGAGAACAGTGACAGTGACAGTCCTTGTGAAAAGAAAGACAAAACTCCAGTCTCTTCAAAATAGGAAGCCTAAGGCCCAGCAATAGATTCAGCTGCAAAGCACTAGCCTTGCAAGTGTGAAGCTTTAAGTTTGATCCACAGATCTGCAAATAAAACAAACAAACAACAACAACAACAACAAATCCAATGGGGGAGGGAATTTTAATAAGCAATCATCCAGCATAAAGGTGGGACAATGCCAAATGGCTAAGGCCAGGCCATTGTGTAAGATCAAATGACCTCTTCTATACTTTTGAAACCTCCAAGGAAAATCAGCTTGGGACTTTGCACAAGAAAGGCTAAGGTGAGTTTGCCTGTGTATCTATGTACACCTGGGCCAGAAATCACCATAAAAACATTCAGACCACAGGGCTGTCCCAGGCACGGTTTTTAGAATAAAAGTCCTCACTCTCTGGGTGGTCGGAATACTCAGCATGGAGAATGTAACCAGAGCACCCCAGGAAGCTGTAACGCCTCCAGCACCTGGCAAAAGCAAAAGGGGTTCTCCATAGAGGCCGTCAAATTGGTCTCAGATCGCAAAAGATTCCCACATATAGAAAGTCAAAAAGAATGATCAGATTTAATTGAAGTGGAAGGGAGCCCGGAGGGAAAAAAGGGGGATGGAGTGAAAGGAAGTTCTGAAAAAAGAAAACCAAAGAAAGAAGAGTCTCAACACTCAATAAAAAAGTAAGTCACTGAGTTAAGAGTAGGAAGCAGCAAACAAGGCCCAGAGAGATAGTTCAGGAGGTAAGGCTCTTGCCTTGCATGTATCTGACCCTGGTTCACCTCCTGGTACCAGATATAATCCTGTGAGGACCACCAGGGGTCATTCCTGTGTTCAGAGTCAGGAATAGCCTCTCAGCCCTGCTAAGTGTACCCATTGCATCCCCCTGAACCCCTCAAGGCCCACAAAGAAGTAGCAGGAGCAGAGAATTGGAACAACCCCAGAAAAGCATTAAATCCTGGAACAATAAGACAAAGACTACAAGAAAATCACTGTGGAGCTGGAGAAATAGAACAGGTAATGCTGTTCCCCAGCACTGCATATGGTTCCCTGAGCAGGAGTGAGCCCTGAGCACAGAGCCAGGAATAAGTCTTGAGCACTGCTGGGTATGGCCCCAAAACAAAAACAAAAAATCCACAAAGGAATGCAAGTTTACACCTCTTAAGGCATATCAAATCACACATATCACTTCATTACCAAATTGGCTCAAGTACCAATAATCCTCCACACAGTTACCTGGACTCTGACTCCCACCCTTTGCTCTGTCCCCACCCACCCACCCACAGCTAGAAATTCCAGTTCTGCTGTCTCAAGTTTGTCTGTCCCTTCCCTGGTTTCTCTATATTCCACATCTGAATAAAATTATTGGTACTTGTCTTTGTGTTTTTTTTTTTCTTTTTGAGTCACACACAGTGACGCTCAGGGGTTACTCCTGGCTCTGCACTCAGGAATTACTCCTGGTGGTGCTTGGGGGACCATAGGGGATGTCGGGGATCGAACTTGGGTAGGCTGCATGCAAGGAAAATACCCACCTACTGTACTATCACTCTGGCCCCTGGTACTTATTATTGAATGGAAATCTAGCAAATTTTCTTGTAAATTTTCTGAGCACTTTTACCAGGAATAGATATTGGAGTTTGTGATTTTTTTTAAGTTAGATGAACATATAAGTTTTTATTTGCTGTGTTAACATGAATTATATCAATTTTTTATTTTTTATTTATTTATTTTTGCTTTTTGGGTCACACCTAGCAATGCACAGGGGTCACTCCTGGCTCTGCACTCAGGAATTACTCCTGGAGGTGCTCAGGGAACCATATGGGATGCTGGGAATTGAACCTGGATAGTCCACGTGCAAAGAAAACGCCCTAGCCACTGTGCTATTGCTCCAGCCCCTATATCAAGTTTTTAAAGGTTAAAGTAATCTTACAATCTCATCCCAACTGGTGGTGATGTACCTATCATTATTTTACATATTACTAAATTCCATTTGCTAAGGATATGTTAGTGATGACTGTTCCTCTGTTTACGGGGAATATTGCTTTTATCATTTTCTTGCAATGTTTCTTGTCTGGTTTTGCACTGTGGTAATGCTGTTTCCATAAAGTGGAGCTTAGAAGGAGGCCCTCATGCTTTACTTTCTGTAGATACTATATGACCAGTATGATTTCTTCCTCGTGCATTGGTTAGAATCCATTCTCTCTCTCTCTCTCTCTCTCTCTTTTTTGGGGGGGGGTCACACCTGGCGATGCACAGAGGTTGCTCCTGGCTCTTCACTCAAGAATTACTCCTGACAGTGCTCAGGGGACCATACGGGATGCTGGGAATCGAACCCTGGTCGGCAGCGTGCAAAGCAAAGGTCCTACCCGCTGTACTATCGCTCCAGCCCTGGTGAGGCTCTCTAGACCATTTTTTTTTCTTTTTGGGTCACACCCGGCGATGCTCAGGGGTTACTCCTGGTTCGTGCACTCAGGAATTGCTCCTGGTGGTGCTCAGGGGACCATATGGGATGCTGGGAATCGAACCTGTGTTGGCCATGTTGGCTGCATCCAAGGCAAACGCCCTACCCACTGTGCTATCGCTCCAGCCCCTCTAGACCATTTTTAAGGGAATTTTTGAGGGATGGCAGAGGATAAAGTGCACTTCTCAGGGGCTAGTCCTGCCTCCGTGCTCAGGAGTGACCCCTAGTGGTGCTTGGGAACCACATGCTGTGCCAGGAATTGAATAGGTGTCAACCAGGTGCCTGGCAAGCTCCTGGACTATCTGGACCCTCAAAGTATTTATTTGTTCCATAAATACTTAAATTCGTTATCATAAAGTTGTAATTATTTTCCTTTTTTACCACTTAATGCCCACAGGATGCCTCTGGTAACTTCTGCTCCTGACACTCTTAATCCTGATTCTCGTCAATTGTTTCATCTTTTTTTCTTCCTTCATCCAAAAATTTACCAACTTTATTGATCTTCTCAAAGAAACAGTTTTCTATTTTGTTGATTGTCTTAATTGCATTTTTAAATTTTTTTGGTTTGTTTTGGGGAAACGTCATGACTGGGGGTGGGGGGGTGATAGTGGGCTGCTTGCTGGTCAGTGCTCTGGAATCACTCACCAGATGGTGCTGGGGTTTGAATTAGAGCTCCTGAATCTCTCCAGCCCCCTTCATGGTTTTTTAAATCAGCAATTTAGGTTCTTTTTTTTTAATTTTTTGGCTTTTTGGCAGTACTCAAGGGTTTCTGAGGACTGGCAGTCCTCAGGGGTTTCTTCTGGCTCTGCACTCAGGAATCACTCCTGGTGGTGCTTGGGAGACCATCTGGGGTGCCGTGGATTGAACCTGGGGTGGCCGTGTGCAAGGCAATTGCCCTACCTGCTGTGCCATCACTCTAGCCTGGCAATTTAGGTTCTTATCTTTCTTATTCTCTCCCTCCATATTACTTTAGTTTTAACTTGCTTTTCTGGTTTCTTAAGATGGAAGCTTAGGTAACTCCTTCAAGAACTTCCTTCTTTTCTAAGGCAAACATCTAATGCTGCCTCAGCTGTGCTGCACTGATTTCCCTGGGATGGACTTTGGGCTAGGAAAGATTCCAGGTGGAGAAGGACATAAATTTCATCCTTGATTTGACTGCTGGTCACTTGGGCCTCATCTCATTACTATAAGATAGCATGTACTTGCTTTATTCATTCAGGACGTATTTCAAAAATAATGAAATCGACCTTAAACATATAAATCAATAAACCTACAATAAAATTAACCCAAACTCTGTCTATATTCTTTATAATCAGAGATGAGTGATGATTTCAAAGTTTGGGGGACATTTAAATGTAAAAATTGGGGCATGAGATGTGTCCCAGTGGTAAACCATGTACTTTACCTATGTGAGGCACCGGATCTGATCCCCGGCATTTCAAACATATATAAATACCATCATTATCGCTGCAGCTGCAATAAATGATTCGTGACTGTTTACTGTTTCCACTTAGTACTTTATTGGGGCAACCTCATATAATCCTTGGACACACTTCTGTTTGCTTTGTCTGTATTCAGCACAAAGAATGAGACCCTGAGCCAGAGAGACAGCTCAAGAGGCTGGACACAGGCTGAGGGTGATTCTCATACCACAGGGTCCAGCACCGGTAGGAGCCCAAGGGGCTCTATATTTTTAATTTTTAAAATCATCTTCATTTTTTAAAATTATTTATTTATTTATTTTGAATACCCATCCCTCCACCAGCGACCATTTCCCACCACCACGGATCCCAGTATCCCTCCCACCCCCCACCCTCCCCAACCCCCCTGTCTCTGTGGCAGGGCATTCCCTTTTGTTATCTCTCTCCTATTGGGTGTTGTGGTTTGTATAAGAATTAAGCCCGATTTTCAGGGAGAAACGTTGGATGATTTACTTTCCATTGATCACTTAGTATAAACGGAGATGTCCCGCGGCCGCATAAGCGGCCGTGTGGTTCGGAGAAAAAGTCCTAGTTCCCGCATACTCGAGCTATGCTTCTAGAGGCTTCTGGGCACCGGGGTTCCATCTGGAGGAGGCGGGATGCGGCACCTACCCCATCTGGGACTTCCCGGTGATCTCGGCTCTTTTGGGGACCTGGTGTCTGCTCCGGGAGCTGTAGAACCCCGCCATGCGGCCTTTCTTCTCTGCGGCTGTGTGTTGTAAAGATGGTGCTGGGGGGCAGGTTGTGGGCAAAAATCATCTTCATTTTTATTTATTTTTTAAATTTTTTTGTTTGGGGACCATTCCCACGGTGCTCAGGGCTTACTCCTGGCTCTGCACTTAGGAATTACTTCTGACAGTGACTGAGGACCATATTGGGTGCCGGGGATTGAACCCGGGTCGGCCACATGTAAAGTGAGCACCCTACCTGCTGTACCATCTCTCTGGTCCTCTAATTGTTTTCAAAAGGAGACTTTGTAGAGCCATGCCCAGTGGTCTCCAAAGGCCACACCTGATTCTGCCCAGGAATAATTCCTGGTGGTATTCAGAAGGGGGCGGAGAGTATAAGTAGGGCTGGGGATCGACCCAGGGTTGAGTGTATGCAAGGTA
Source organism: Sorex fumeus (assembly GCF_029834395.1). Taxonomy (NCBI): domain Eukaryota; kingdom Metazoa; phylum Chordata; class Mammalia; order Eulipotyphla; family Soricidae; genus Sorex; species Sorex fumeus. The sequence continues at coordinate 62,471,304 of NW_026606120.1, forward strand.
AGAGCCTTATCCCCTGTACAATCTCTCTGGCCCTGAACAAAGGAGTCTTAACTAATCTAGGGAAGCAGAAATAACTCAGCTTTGATGAGTGCTGAGGGCTAAAATAATTCTGGGTGTTCAGATTAGATTTAGACTCACTGAAGCACATGTCGGTGAGATCATTTTTGCTTTCTTTCCTTTGCATCCAAAGTCTGAAGCAGATCCCAGGGGAGAGAAGTTAACAGAAAGAGAGAGTCTGTGTGTCATGGATTACCTTAATGCCGACACAGCTATGCCAGTCACGCTTCACCGGGTAGCTCGGAGGTGGCGGAGGGTGACTTTTAACCAGAGCATCTAAGAGACCCAATCTTGGGGGTAACAACCGACAACAAGAGTAATTTAGGTTCCGGGACAGTCTCGCCACAGGTTCACAGAGCTCTTGAGGTGGGAATCAAGTCTGACATCACTCATCAAGTCAGCACACAATGGCTGCAGTATCCCTGTAGCATGAGCTCAGAATGTTGAGGCCTTCTAGGGGAAAAGGGAGCTCAGATAGAGAAGGGAGCACCAAATAAAGGGTGTTGGGAGGATCCTCCCAGGATGGGAGAAGCATGCTGGAAGTAGACTATAGACCAAACATGATTGCCACTGAATGCCTCTTTTGCAAACCACAACACCCAAAAGGAGAGAGAGAGAGCAAAAAGGAATGCCCTGCCACAGAGGCAGGGTGGAATAGGGGAGATAGGGGGTGGGAGAGATACTGGGACCCGTGGTGGTGGAAAATGGGCACTGGTGGAGGGATGGGTATTTGATCATTGTATACTTGAAATCCAAGCACAAAAATTTGTAAGTCTACAACTGTACCTCATGGTGTTTCACTAATAAAAGTAAAAAAAAACAAACCAACAAAAAAAGAATGTTGAGGCCTTTTTCTCTCTGGGTGTCAGAGTCACCTCCAAGAGTAACTGAGTTGTAAGAAGAGTCTGATTGTGAGGGACCAAGGCAGTCCCCAGAGCTCTCTATCAGGCCAGGGGTTCAAATCTATCCTCCGTTTAACTCCTCAGCCCTGGGGTTGCCTCATCCCTAGTCCCTCCTCAACGGGACTCAGGAAGAACTCTCCCTGCTGGCTTCTCAGGATGAAGAGGTCAGTGCATTAGGCCACTAGACTGTTTTCCTCTCCCTAGCGGCTCTGCAGGCAGCACCAGCATTAAAGCTCTGTCTCCCACTGAGTCAGCAGCCTGTGAGAGGGACCCCGAGCCAGGTAGGCCTGGTCCCTCTTTCCTCTTTGATAAATATGAAGCTGTAATGAAGCAGAATTTTTGGTCTTGAGCAAATAGTTCATGTTTATCTACAAGGAAACAGAATGCCTTTCATCATCTTTCCTCTTCCTCCTTCTGAGTCCTAGAAAAATGATTCCTCAAGGCCAGAGCAATGGTACAGTGAATAGGGCGTTTGCCCTGCATGCGGCTGACCGGGGTTCTATCCCTGACAACCCATATGGCCCCCCGGCACCCATAGGAATAATTCCTGAGTGCAGAGCCAGGAGGAACCACTGAGTATCACTGGGTGTGACCCCAAAAAACAAACACAAAAAAAGATTCCTCAGCCGGAAGCTTCCAGAAAGCAGTGGTTGGTTTCTCCTCCAAGGGGCCCTCCCAGACCTCCGGCTCCTCACAGGGTCCCTGGGGCTCACCTAGGACTGTGAGGAGGGAGGATGGAGGGAATAAGGCGGGAAGAGTCTGATCTGACAAAGGAGCCTGGGACTGAACCCCAGAAGCATGGAATCCCTTAGGGGCTCCCCACAGCTCAATCCTTCGACCCACCTCTTGTTGGCGAGGTCTCCTGGTCTCTTGGCTCTTGACGGGAAGTTGGTGGGCTGTGGAAACAGTCCATCCTCCCAGCGTCCTCTGGAACTGCCCACTCTCAGCTCTGATCTAGGACTGTGATTGCTCAGAGCCTGGCTGCCACAGGCCAGCTGCAGCTGTTCTCTCTTCAAGGGCCTGAGCCAAGGTTCCAGCCCCGGGCTGTGGGGGGGAGGGGGACCCCAGTCACAGGCCTCAGACTCGGGAGCGGGTGGGGCACATACCGCTCCTCTCCTGAGGCTGCCCACACTCCCTGCCCAGAGGAGAAGGAGACCAACAGCACTCCACAACTCTCCCCAGAGAAATGGCCACTTCTGGCGCCTGTACCTTGGCGGACCCCCAGCCATCTCGTTTTTTTTATTCAACTGTTGTTGAAAACTGACATATACATTGCTTATAGCAAAAATTCTATTTTCAGGGTTGACTTCGATGAGTCTTGATACACGCAGGCAGTAGTATAATCGCCGCCACCGCAACTGAGATACTTTTCTCAACCTGTGTAATCAGTTCTTGTCCTCTCACCCCCGGTACTCGGCAATCGCTGCTCTGTTATCTGTTGCTAATGTTTGGCCTTTTCCAGAATGTCATAGAAATGGATCCATTCGCCATGCAGCCTTTGAGTTTGGCTTCACTCAGTTAACATGCTTTTGAGATTCAGCGATACGGTCCTGAGAATTAGATATTTGCTCTTTTTTGCACCGAGTATGGTTCTGTTCTGTTGTAAGGCTATACCACAGGTTAATTATCCATCACTAAATGAAGGGCTTTGGGATCGTTTGAGGTTTGGCAATGATGAATGAAATTACTATAAGCTTCCCCCCGTCACCCTCACCATCCCAGGGCTGGGGTCGAACCCAGGGCCTTATTCACACAGGCCTACACTCTGTGACTGAGTTACATCCCTAGCCCTGACATAGGGGTTTCTTTGTGATAGTATGTTTTCATTTCACATGGGTAAATACTTAGAAGTGAGATTGTGGGCTCTCTGAGCCCATTATAAGAAATTTTCAAACTGTTTTACATTTTGCATTCTCTCTGGTACTGTAGGCAAGTTCCGGCTGCTCTGCATCTTTGTCGGCACTTGACATTGTCACTTTTTAAAAATTTGTTATTCTAAGGAGTGAATAGTGGTTTCACATAGTTTCATTTTGCATTTTTGTTGGGGGGGCGGGTGCTCTGAGGCAGGGCTGTGGTGGGCAGGGGGTCACTCCCTGGCAATATGCAGTTACCTGGACCAGACGGTCCAATACTCGGGCCAGCAATGTGGTTCTAATTAACAACCACATTAACAATGTGGCTCTCGGGGTCACCAGGGCTATACCCTGTAGTGTTTAGGGGAACACACAGTCCCAGGTCGAACTTTGCACGTGCAAAGCAGGTACCCCTAACCCCTATTTCCCTGGACACTGATTTTCGTTTTCTTTATGACTAATGATGTTGAATCTTTTTGTATTATTTATTTATGTTGATGATTATTATTTATGTTGATGAAGTGTCCACTCAAATCTCTGTCTATTGGGGTGTCACATGAGGCTATTCTTGACTCTGTGCTCAGAAGTGACCCCTGGTGGTACTCAGGGAATCATAAACAGTGCCAGAGATTCAAACCAGGTTCTCGGTGGCCTAAGTCAGAAGCAAGGCAAGTGCCCAACTTCCTATACTCTCTCCAGTTCCTCTTTGCCTATGTCCAGCTGATTTACTTGGGGCTTTTAAAATTATTATTATGGATTCTGAGCGTCCCTTATGTGTTCTGGCTCAGACACTGTTTCTTCTCCAAGTCGCAGTTTTTTCTGACTTTATTTCATGGGGCTGGAGCAATAGCACAGCGGGTAGGGCGTTCGCCTTACAAGCGGCCAACATGGCCGACCCGAGTTCGATTCCTCCGCCCCTCTCGGAGAGCCCGGCAAGCTACCGAGAGTATTCGATATGCCAGACACAGTAACAACAAAGTCTCCAATGGAGACGTTACTGGGTCTGCTCGAGCAAATCGACGATCAACGGGAGGGCCTTTACCTTACCTTGCCTTATTTCATGGGGGAGGGACACACCCAGCAGTTCTCAGGGACCCATCCCTGAAAGGGGCTCAGGATCCCTCCTGGTGGTGTTTGGGGGAACATGCAGTGCCAGGAATGAACCCCAGAGTTACTGGACCCGGGGTCAGGTGACAGCATGTTTGGGGGAGGGAGGCATTTGCCTTGTACACAGTATAATCCCTGGCACCCCAGATGTTCCCTGAGCCTGCCAGAAGTGATTCTTGAGTGCAGAGCCAGGAGTAAGCCCTGAACACTGCCAGCTGTGATCTAAAAACAACAACAAAAAACCCAAACTCGAGGTTTCTGCATGCATTTCAGCCTGTGAGCCCTCTCCTCAGCTCCCCTCCCTTTCTCCTTTGGGAGAGCTGCAACTTTCCACTTGGATGACATCTAATGTGTCAATTTGTCCTTTTATCAATCGTGCTTTCAGTTGCCCACCCACTGAGATTTTTATTTGTGTGTCTTTCATTTAGAGGCCACACCTGGTAGCGCTCAAGTACTACTCTAAGCTCAGTGCTCAGGGGTCACTCTCGGTGGTTCTCAGGGTGGTTCCCATGCTGTGCTAGGGATCAAATCTGGGCCTCCTGTATCTGGGCTTGGGTTCAACTCATGGTCTGTAACTTCCCAATCTATGTTGTTGTTTGGGGACCATGCCCAGCAGTGCTCAGCATTTATTCCTGGCTCTGTGCCCAGGGTCACTCCTAGTGGCACTAGGGAAACCATCTGTGGTACCAGGGGTCAAACCTGCAGGGCAAGCATGTTACCCTCTGTTTTGGCTCTCCAGCCCCCTAACTCCTGAGTTTCTGCCTAAACTGAGATTATGATGATTGTATCTTACATTTTCTCTAAGAAGTTTTATAATATTGGACTTTACAGTTAAGTTTGTTTGAATTAATTTTGGGATGCAGTGCAAAGCACAGGGTAAGGTTCTCTTGAGCTGGTTTCTTGGTTTTGCATCATTCACTGTACAAGTACCCATATCCATTTGCCTATCCCTTTGCTAGACATCAACTGACCATAAATTTGAGTCTTTTTTTCTTTTTTTTTTTCTTTTTATTTTTTGGCTTTTTGGGTCACAGCCAGCAATGCACAGGGGTTATTCCTGGCTCATGCACTCAGGAATTACCCCTGGCGGTGCTCAGGGGACCATATGGGATGCTGGGAATTAAACCTGGGTCGGCCACATGCACGGCAAAGGCCCTGCCCACTGTGCCATCACTCCAGCACCGAGTCTTTTTTTCAATTCTCTATTTGGTTTCATTGATGTATGTATATTATTTTGACAATAACGCATTGTCTGGGTTACTCTAGATGTATAGGACTTTTTTTTTTTTTTTGGCTTTTTGGATCACACCCTGCAATGCACAGGGGTTACTCCTGGCTCATGCACTCAGGAATTACTCCTGGCATTGCTCAGGGGACCATATGGGATCTGGGAATAGAACCTGGGTCGGCTGTGTGCAAGGCAAACACCCTACCCGCTGTGCCATCACTCCAGCCCCATATAGGGCATTTTAAGATCAAGATTATCTATTTTTGATGTAAAAAAAAGGGTAGGCAGAGCTAGAACAGGGTTTGCAGCTTTGCATGTGACCAACCCCAGTTTGACCTGAGCTCCCTTGACCTCCAAGCACAGAGCTGGGAGTAGCCCCCATTCCTTCTGGGGACTCCTGTTTATATGTTCCAGTACCTTACATTTTGAATGAGAGTGTGTTTGTCACCAACTTTTTTCTCAGCATTTTGGAGCCTCAGTCAAAAGATATCCTTGTCCAAATATTGGTCCTACTTTTCTTTGACAACGAAGGAAGCTAGGCTCCAAGAGTGCCTCATCAATAGTCCTATAAAGTGGGAAGTCACCTGTTCTGTCTGTCTGGTCCAGAGAAGGCCAGTCCTCTTTCCTCTGGACATGTCAGCAGAGAAAGGAAATTTCAGGCAGCTTTGGTCACTCTCCAAACTTGCACACAAAACTCAGGGGGCTCAGTAGTTCTAAACTTAATTTAGCCATTCTAGAAGACCACATTGTAGAGAAAATGATGTTGCGTATGTCCTCCAAATGGCCACGGAATGATAATCACTCTCCATCCTGAAGCAGGTGCTGAGGTCAGAAGCTCTAATTACCCACTCAAGTCCCCGAAGGCCGGCCCCGGACAATCCAGACAGATCCAGACAGGAAATCAGGACAGACAATATGGACTCCGTTTCAATCAAAATATTGGACCATATGTCTCCAGGTCAAGGAACCCAAACCGACCTGCTGCCATGAGCACAGAGAAAGCCAGGCTCCCTCTTGGACACAAGCGCTTGCCAAGGAGAAGGGGACAGGCTCCCGCAAATGGGTTCCTCTAAAATCACAGACTAAAAACATATACCTCCCTGGGCACTCATGATCTTTAGGCAGGTAAAGGGAAAAACCTCTCTATGCAGGCTTGGAGGGCGGGAGGGAAACTGGGGACATTGTGGAAGGAAATATACACTGGTGAAGGGGCGGGTGTTGGAACATTGTATGACTGAAACCCAATTATGAGCAACTTTGTAACTGTATCTCACAGTGATTCGATTTTCAAAAAAAGAAAAAGAAGAAAATCTCTTTGTAAGTTTTCACAAAAATGAATTTCCTGAGTGTAACCAAGTTTTAACTCCAAAAGTGGGGGGTCTCAGGAGTTCTACTCTCAGGTCTAGCCCCAGAGGAACTGAAAATAGGAGTTAAAACAAAAACAACCCCAGCCCCATCAAAATGCTCATTGTTAGTGACAAGAACTCAAAGGTAGAAACAACCTAAATGAACAGTGAGAGATGAACGTACAAGCAAATTATGGCATGTGTGTGCAAGAAAATATTATTCAGCAATGGAAAGGATTTAGGTTCTGGTGTTTGTGATGGTGGGTGGTGGGGGGGACTTGAAAATCGGAAAAATAAAAATAACCAGACCCAAAGGCCACCTGTTGTCTGATTTCACTTATGTATGTCCAAAACAATGCACAGGGAAAGAAAGCAAATTAAGGGCTGCCAAGGAATAAGAGAAGGGAGATCACAGAGGGCCACTAGGACTTCTTTTTGAGGTGGCCCTCCTAGGTGGTGTCAGTTGTACAACTCTGTGAATGTACCAAACGCTGAGGAAGTTCATGCTTCAAGTGGCTGATGGGGCTGAAGAGACAGCACAGAAAGGGATTTGCTTTGTGTGTACTTAACACCACATCCCAGAACCTTGTGCCATCACCTGAAACAACCCCGAGCAGATCAAGGAGTAGTCTTCCAACATCAATGGGTGTGGCCCAGAAACAAATCACTGTATCACTGTCATCCTGTTGTTCATCGATTTCCTTGAGCAGGCACCAGTAACGGCTCAATTCGTCCTAGCCCTGAGATTTTAGCAAGTGCCACATTGGTGGCTTTTTTAGGGTCAAGGGAATGAGACCCAGAAACAAATAAAATAAACAAACAAAAAATTCTGGGCTGGATAGATTAGTATGGGGGTAAGATGTTTGCTGTATATGTGACCTGGTTAGGTCCCATCCCTGGCACTGCACCTGCCCCCAGAATGCCACCAGGAGTGATCCCTGAGCAGAGAACTATGAATAAGCCCTGTGCAACTTTGGGTGCAGCCCCAACAACACCCCCAATAAAATAAATGGTTCAGTGAAAATTTTTACCACAATTTTTAAGAAAGGATGCGTGGGGTATTTGCTCCAGTATTGGGGGAGGCTGTCTAGCCAAATCACTCAAAAAGGAAACCCTTTTTGTCCCATTCTGGGCCATCAAAGTGACCTCCGGCTTGATCTGCTCTCCCCACCTGAATGTCTCTCCACTCCTCTGCATCTCCCCCCAAAGTTCCAGATTCTTCTCGGAGCCTGGCATTCCTCCACCCGAACTCTTCCATGGTTCCTTCTCTCCTGTGGCAGAGACACCACATTCCCTCATGCAGCCTGCAGAGGTTCTTGGGGACATGCTCACTGGGGTTCCTCTTCCTGCATCCACTTTCTGTTGGGGTGTCTTCAAGGGGCAGGGGGTACAGGGTGGGAGGTCTTACTGGGTATCACGATGTCCCCAGTACATAGTCAGGCCTTGGTGCCTCACAGATGCCCAGCAAGTATTTGCTGAATAAAAGAGTCAGGCTTGCACCTACCCTCTTCAGCTCCAGCGTCTATTTCCCCAAATACAGTGTTCCCACCACCAAGCGCCCAAGGAAGTGCGGCCAAGCTATGTTGTGGAATTTTCATGCACGCCAGTCTCTCTGGGTACAATGTATCTCAGTATAAACCAGACTCTCTAGGTACAATGTATCTTTGTACATACCAGTCTCTATATACAATGTATTTTTGTATACCTGTGTACAATGTATCAATGTATACCCCAACCTCTCTGGGTACAATGTATCTTTATGTATACCAGTCCCTATATATACAATGTATCTTTGAATACCTGTGCATAATGTATCTATGTATATACCAATCTCTCTGGATAAAATGCGTCTTGGTATATACCAGTCTCTTTAGGTACAATGTATCTTTATACATAGAATCTCTCTGGGTACAGTGTTTCCAGGCCCAGCTGTCAATCTGGGACGCGAGACTTGGCTCCCCCCATGCATTCTCCTCAGCCATCAGTCACACGCTTCCTGCTGTTCCCATAACACCTCCATGCCCTCTGTGGCAGCTCTTAGCATGCTGCCCTGGGACCATTTATTTACTTCCCTGTCTCCCCCGACAGGTCCACAGGGATGGTGGAGCATCGCCTCTCCTGCATTGCTGGGAGAATAAACAAAAAGTAACTAAGTAACTGGCCTTACAGGCTTAACCTGGGGAATTATTCATTTGTGGATTTATTTTTGCACAGGAGGAAACATCTGAGTTAAACCGGAGACTGAGGGCAGCTGTCAGTGACTCTGAATCATTCTGTTTACTTGACTCCAGTGAAAGAGGAGCCGGAGGAATAGGGGAGTGAGGTGAGTGGCAGCAGTGGAATGGCCCGTCCACCCGTGCCCATCTGTTCTTCCTGCAGGACTCCTGAGAGGGTGAACATTACCTGCCAGGGCTGGTCTTCCACCTAGCCCATGGCATGAAGAACCAGCCCTAAGCATGAGAGTCCACTTCCCTTCCCGTTGCTATCCCTTTGTCACTAGGTCTCCCTTTGTCCACTCATAGTGCCAGGAATATTCTGCTAGGCTCCAATTGTATTGGCCTTTTCAGTTGAATCAAAATGTACAGTGCGTCCCATTAGCTCTCAAGTTCGGATATGAGGTCCCTCCAAGGTCCTAGACCCCTCAAGGGCCCTCAAGAGAGAAACAGACCTGTTCCGAACGCCTGGAGTGCCTCTGTCGGGGACAGGGGGGCATGGGGGAGCAGCTCTTCCTCGGCTTATGCTCCAGCCCGCTGGATTTCATCATTCTCCTCAGCCTTGCTTATTATGAAGAGAATAAAGAGTAAAACCAGGAGCTGGAGCGGTATCTGCCTTGCAAGCAGCTGACCCAGGTTTGCGATCCCTAGCAGCCCATATGCTCCCCTGAGCATCTCCTGGAGTGATCACTGAGCCTCCCTGGGGACCTGGGGATTTGTGCCTCCCGGTGGCCCTGACTCCCTCCTGGTCACAAGCCTGGTTCTCTCGCTTGCCTCCCAGCGGCCTCGCCTTTGCCTTTGGGAGTGCTGCTGAGTCTATTGCTGGCCCAGGAATCATCAGAGCTGCTTCTGAGAAGCCTGAGCTGAGCTGTGTGGCTCAAGGTGCATGAGGGGGCGGGTGCATCTGAAGTCAGTGCCAGCCAGGGCCACAGGGTCACCTTCCAAGGGGCCAGATGGAACCAAAGAAAAGGTAGGTTTCACAGAAGCCTCCCAGTTCGTCCGAACCTCACAGAACAGCAAGTATTTTTCAAAGTATGTCCCACGCAATATGGAAGTGCGCTCCATGCAACAGAATATGGGTATACTTACGCCCACTTCCCTGAAATTGGCATTGAATTGGGCATTCTGTAGCTTCCATGGCAGTCACTAGACAAGTATTTTTGCTTTCAGTAAGGATACAACTTTAAAGTAAAGACATAACTTTTGTATTACATTTACGATCGTATGGGTACAAAGACAGGATTTAGCCCAGGTTCATCATATTTGTTATAATTATTGTGACTTTATGTGTGTTCGAGGGAAATTTGGGGGTTCATGTTCTGGCTCTGTGCTCAGGAGTGACTCCTGGCAGTGCTTGGGGGTACTGAACTGAGCCAGAACTCAGTTCAGTGGTGCCAGAACTGAGCCGGATCACAAGGCAAGCCCCTTCACCCCTGGACTAACTCTCCTGGCCCTATCACTAGTGTTCTTCCACTTCAAAAGAAACTAGCTGGATTCCGGAATTGTGAGGATACATCTATGTTGTTTGAAGTGAGCAAAAATTGAAGCACGTCTGTGGAATCCTGCAGTATCCTGGGCCCCAGCAGCATGCCTGCTCCACTAAGAGGTGAGTGGCCTCTTCCCAGCTCCTGAAGAGCTTCAACTGCTGCAATTAGACATGATTGGAGTCCATCAGTCACTGCTCCACTGCGCTCTGTGATTAGACTGTGTTTCAGAAAGCCCGTCCTGGTTGAGCGCATGGAGAGCAGGCCAAGGAGGGGAACTGGTGAACCAGGAAGAGTAAGATCACAGTAAGGCGGAGCACTGCTAAGGGCCTCAACCAAGGCTGTTGGGAAATCTATTCATTTGTTACTGCTGTTGTTGTTTGTTTTGGGGGCCACACCTGGCTGCTCTTCCAGACTCTCTGCGAGGGAAGAGAGAGCTTCCAGCAGTGCTCAGGGTACGAGGCAGTGCTGGGAGGGAGCCCTGGGTCTCTGGTATCAAAGCATGCATCTGGCTGAGTCTGTAACGTTGAGGGTCTACATGCTGTACCACACATCGGATAAAGGTGTGACCTGGGCACAGGAAGGGTTCTGAGCAATTCCCTCCTTGCAGAGAGCAAGTAGGGCTCCATCATCAAAATACCTGGGCCCCTGCAGAGGAGGCACTGAGAGATGTCCCAACCCAGAGGTTCTAGGCTCACCGCCTGTGGTTGTAAATAAAGCTTTATTGAGCACAATTATGCCCTGTTGGCTTCACGCTGCTTCTGACTGCTTTTTAGCAGAGCAGACTCGCTGCATTGGGGCTCAAATGTCTCACCAAGCCTATAAGACTTCCTCTCTGGCCCTTGAAAGAAGGTTCACCAACCCTGCTCAGAGATGTGGGAGAACAGTCATGGGATGAAATTCTGCAAGAAATGAATGTTTCTGAGTATGGGGAAACGGGGGGAAAGAAAAACAACAGCATCCCTGCCTCTCACCCCTGCTGGCTACATACGGATGGCTGTGTGTTGCCCCCGGCCCCCCACCCATGGAAGCAGCAACGACAAATGATCCACAAGCAGATGGAAATGGTTTTGCTTTCTGGTTAGTGGGAAAACGCAGCAGAAAACTTGTCCAGATGGTGTGTACGGATCCAGACGAGAAGCCACCCCTTGAAGATCAATTCCCAGTGGGAGCCACACAGGGTTGGGGCGAGGAGAGGGCGAGCGAACAGGAAGAAGGTGGAGACACTGTTCAGAAAGTCCTGTTTGCCCTTTTGCGATCATTTAAATAATCCATGGTGCTCAGTGGGTACTTTCCCTGACCTAATTAAAAACTGGATTGCTATTTTAACTGAGAAAAATACTACTTTCAGCTATTTTAGAAAGAAGAAAAGAATAAACATTATCAAGACCATCTCTTAGAAGATTAGGACAGGAGGGGAAAATTTTCAGAAGGAGAGGCTTCAAAGCTGTTTTTGTTTTCTCTGGCTTTGAAATACATAGACAGTTCTGATAATTTTATCTTCCTTAAAATAAAGCAAATAAAGTCTATTTACTACTCCCGGGCAATTCCACACACAAATTTAAAAAAGAAAAAGAAAAGAAAACCTCACACGTGCACATAAAGCACTTTAAACAAATCCTCCTGCAAGTCTCAAAACCATTTTTCGTCTTCCTGCGGCGAAGGCTTCGTGCCGCAGATCAATGCGATTCGAAAGTTTGGGAGGTGATTGCGTTTCTCATACCTTGCTTTGTGATGAGTTTTCAGATGGTCGTGTAAAGAACAGCTTACATGCTGTCTCTCACGGACCTCGGGGAGGCCTCAGATGAGCTGACATGTTGCGAGATGGTTAGCAGAGATAGAAATATATTTTATCTTGTTTCTTTAAGTCAGCTTTTAAAAGTAGTTCAAACACACTACTTAGCAAATTCATGAAAAAAAATCCTTTTTTAGAATCCCAAGAATGATATTTCTACTCCTTGTCTTCTCAGTTTGTAGGAGAGTGATTATAAGAGGCATCTTCCTGCCCTCCCCCCTAAAAATAACCCCCAATGTGCCACAAAAAGCACCTGGAAGAAAGATGGGTTGATTTCCCCTTCAAGTATATTTATGAATGTATGAGTTTTTTTTAAAATAGAATAAGATACTCTAATATTTCTACTTAGAAGATTTTCAGGAAGTCAGGTAGAAAGCAAATTATTATGTGGTCAACCTCTTAGTAGGATGTGCATTTGTCAGGAAGCTAGAGAGATAGTACATCAGGTAGGGTGACTGCAGGTGACCAACGTGGGTTCCATCCCCTGCACTGCATATAGTCCCCCGATCCCACCCCAGTAGTGATCTCTGAGTGTAGCCTCAAGTGTAAGCCCTGAATGCAGCCTGGTGTGGCCCCAAAACTAAAACCAAAAATTTGTAGAGCGAGGGAGATCGCTCAAAGAGCAGAAGCACATACTTTGTATGATGGAGCATCACGTTTGTTCTCCAAGCATCGCTGGACATGACCCCAAGCAGTAGCTGTCTGGGAGTAGCCCCAGAGCTCTGCTGCGTGTGGCCCAATCTCCCACCAAGATACAAATTCTGCAGACAATTTACCCCTTCAATACATCATCTACCAAGCACCCCCAGATGAGCCAGACCTTTTGTCAAACTTAGTGATACAGGGATGAAAGGTGTTAGTTCTGCCACTGAGTTGCTCACAATCTCCCACGGAAGATGAGCAGAGGGAAAAGCACATCAGTGTCACCGTGGGTCCCTGGAGCTATGTCTTGTTACTGGTATTGTGCATCAAAGAGATTGATTGGTTGTCTGGTTGATTGATGGGTACCCAGACCTCATTCCTACCAGGACATTATCAATAGAACTAATCAAATGGCATGGCAAAAGAGCAAATGGACAGATTAGGTAGAAGGTAGCAGAATCGCTTACTTTCTGCCAAAGAGGATGAATTTCCATCTCAACCCTTCCAGGAAGAGCAGATACAACAGTGTGATAGAACGGCGACCGCTTCCTTTCCAGACTAGAGATCTTAGATAGTTTGCCTCGACCCCAGTACCACTACTTTTCTTAGTATCACAGGGAGATATCGCAGCTTGCAAAGCCCAAAAGTGAAGTATCCCCACCCCCCACTCTGGCACAGAGGAGATGTTCCCATGATTCCCTGGCTGCACCAAGACACTTTGGGTGGCCCCTACTTAATAAACAAGAAGACTCCATTATAGACATCACCTGTGACACAAGACAGCTGAACTCTTCACTGCATGCTGTCCTGAGGTGAGGAAGATGATATGCAGTGCTCCGGAATGTAAGGCATCTTCTCTAGACCTGTGGATGGGCTGGATATTGGCTCAAGCCCACTTTGTAATTGATGGGAAGGCATGACAGCTATTGTTACCCCCCCCCCAAACCCCCACCCTCCCAACTTAATGGCTCATAGTAACCATGACTTTGAATTATCCCTCACAAGACTCATTTGGGCTGGGCTAGATGAGGGTCATCATCGTGGCCTGGCTTGCCCATGACTCTGGTCTGCTGGTATAATGGCTGCAGACTGGCTGGTCTAGGATGGCTTCACTGGTGTTGGGTGAATGGCTTTGACCTGAAACAATGAGGGGATTCTTATACCACTATCATGGTGTGATGGTTCTGTCAAGCCTGGAGGATGGAAGACATGCAGATCAGGAGATCAAACTCAGAGCCTTGAGTGCTACCACTTGAGTCAGATCCTCAGTCCATACTGGAGTTTCCTACTCTCCTGGGCACAGGTGGAGAAATCCATGTCCCCAGCTGAACTGACTTCTCAGCACCCATGAAATCTTTTCAGTGAAACTGTTCATGGCGACCTAGATGGGGTCATAGACTGAACCTGAAGACATTCGTCCTTGAGTTCAGGAGAAGATGCAATTCAGGGAAAATGGCTGCTCTCATCTAGGGCTCTGTGATCCATTCTGGGGTCAAGACTTGTAGCATCTCTGGGGCCAGAGAAATGGTATGTTTGACTTGCACATGGCCAACCATGGTTAAATCCCCAACATTCCATATGGTCCCTATGCACCACCAGCAGTCTAAGTGCAGAGCCAGGAGCAACCCCTGGTATCACTGGGTGGGGCCCAAAAAGAAAAAAAAAGACTCTTAGCTTCTGAGTCTTTAAGCCACCTCAAAAATCTAATTCCCAAACCAAACCAAACCAAACCAAACCAAATGTGATGTTCCATCTGGCCAATGGCTCCAAGTTTTCCCATCATGAGACTGGGAATGCTCCTTTCTTGGTCATGCACACTGCCCTCCCCATCTCCAATAGATTCATCACTGCTGGGTGCTTTAATGGCCATCTTGACACATTCTTTTGGGGTTGGGCCACATATGGCAGCATTAAGGGGCTAATCCCTGCTCTATGCTCTGGGGGTTGCTCCCAGCTATGTTAGGGGAATGGGCAGGGCAGTGATTGAACTGGGGCCTCCCCCAAGCAAAGCACAGGCTCAAGTCCTTCAGCTATGTCCAGCCCTCTTGGTACATTCTCATCATTCTCATTCTTATTCTCTCTCTCTCTCTCTCTCTCTCTCTCTCTCTCCCTCTCTCTCTGTCTCTCTCTCTCTCTCTGTGACTATACCCAGTGGTGCTCAAGGGACTTCTGGATCTTCTTGATATATCCTAAATTTGATCATTACAGCTCACTATCTCTCCCCCCTCTCCCCTTTCTTAGGACTCTGCTCTGGGGGTCGGAACAGAGAGGTGCTGTGGTCCCTAACTGACATAGCTCCACTGGGCCTGGGAGCAAGAAAGTGCCTTTATGAGAACACAGCACCACCTCTCTTTCTGACACAGTGTCCAAGGGGTACCAATCAGCTTTGGAGAAGCAGAGTATTTGGACATGCTTTGATCCAAACCAACTTCTTTATTTTTATTGTTTTAAGTATAAAGTTTCTCCCAAATTACCTGAATATTCAGAAATTCACCTACATAACAGTCTGGGCAGGGAGACTGTCAAGATGAAAACAAAGGATAGAGTCTGTGGAACTTCCTATAATTTCCCTGCTTCCTTCCCTTATCTGTGCTCAGGAATCAATCCTGGCGGATCATACGCTTTTTGTTGTAGTTTGAAGGTTTTTGTTGTTGTTCAAGTTCAGAATCGTGTTTGAGGAATTCCTTTCTCTCTATTCTTTGTTTATTTCTCATCTCCCTGGGAAAGAAAGACAGGAGTACTGGGTACAAAAGTGTGCAAGGCCTGTGCTGGGGTGGGCTTTGTGGGGGCAGACCCCTCATGAAAGGGATCCTTGACAAAGTTCTGCTTCCTCCAGGGGAATGCCTGGGGATGCCTGTTTTCTGCAGATGCAGCCCTTCTGCCAAGCTCAGAAATAAAGGAGAGACAGTCCCAGAGTCCCATGCTCCTGGGTAATGGGGTGTCTGTCTTACCAACAACACACCCCTGAAATTTGAATCTAGCAGGAAGCCTGGAATCATTGTACAATGGTGAAATTGAGAGGACCTTCCCCGAGACCCAGGAGTAAGATCATCGGGGCTTCTAATTCAGGGCGTGTCAAGCTCTTCAAGGGAATAGTAATTGTTTAGAGGAGACCGAGTGGGGGCTCCCAACTGATGCTCTGAAGGTTCAGGGGCTACACTCATGATTCTCAGCCTACTAGGTCCCCTGCAAGAGCCAGAGGATGTGGCCCTACAGGTATCTGCTGGGATACCCTGGCAGAGCCGGGGCTCTTCAGGGTCCTCAGGAGGCACTCAGGCTCACAGGCCAGTACAAATGTGCGTGTGTGTGTGTGTGTGTGTGTGTGTGTGTGTGTGTTGGGGGAAGGGAAGAATGTCAGTGGCTGGGGATTTATCTCAAGGTCTCTCACATGAAGGCATATACTTTGATCCTCAGAGCTCTTTCCCCAGCCCCTCTTCCTTTTTTTTTTTTTTGTAAGAGATGACCATTTTATTTTTTTATATTTTGGGGTCACATCTGGCAATGCTCTTGGGGTTACTCCTGACTCTGCACTCAAGAATTACTCCTGGCAGGGCTCCAGGTACCATATGGGATGCTGGGAATTGAACCTGTGTGGTCTGCATATAAAGCAAATGCCTTACCCACTGTACTCTTGCTCTCTCCCCTGCCCCCCCCCATACACTTCTTCCTTTTTAAAAAAGCCCATGGAAGATTGCAGTCTAGACAATCCTTTTGTGATAAGTGGCACTGAACCCCCCCCTCACTCCAGCTAAAAATGAAATTGGGGACCAGAAAGAGAGCTCAGTGGGCTGAGCACATGCTCTAAATCCAGGAGGCCTTGATTCAATCCCCAGCATCACATCACAGTCAGGAGTGACACACACAACCCTCCCACCCTAAGCACTGATCCAGGAGTAGCCCTCTAAGCACCACTGAGTGTGGCCTGCAGATCTCCACCAACACCAGAAGGACTGAATGGGAAAAGCTCTGCTCAGAAGTCTGTCCTCCAGCCCTCAGTAAGTCCTGGAGAAGCTCCAGCAGTCTTGAGAGGCAGCTTCTTGCAGTGAGAGCAGCCCTTCTACATCTTTCAGGGAGAGAGTTTGGAGATCTGCCTCTAGACCCCTTCTTGGCTGTGCCATTCTGGGAAAGGAACCTAATCTCTCTGTCCCCATCACTTCCAGGAAAAATGGAGTTAGTCGCAAACCCACTGCGGTGGTTTCAGCCCTGGGAAGTCGGATTGATTCTAGGTATGAGCACCAGCAGCAAGGCTCCGTCTGACGGCTGCATCCACCCAAACAGACTGTGAACAAAAGACTCCACACCTCAGGGGATTGCAAGAGTTAAGATCTTACTCACCCAGTGGAGTCTGTTTTTGGGGGTGCTGGTAGCTCTGTTCTATGTCTCCCTCACATTGGGACCAGGGCTCTCATAACACCCTTGCTGTACCCATGGGAGAGGGAAAAAGGCAGTGGGGGGAGCATGATGCTCACAAAATTCTGCTTACAGGTGGCGCCCACAGTTTCCGCTAAGTGTCCATAGACCTGAGTAAGCATGGAGCCAAGCCTGTCCTTAGCTAAGTGGAAGTGTGTTATCTTCCCAAAGAGGATAGAAGATATTTGAACCATATAATCTTTCCCCTCAGTATATGTCACAGGAAAGACCAGGAGCAGACACATGAAGCTGCTCTTCTTTCCTGTTAAGTTCTAAAACAGGTGGTCTGGGGCCTACACAGGTGCTTCTAGGTCACTGGAGACTCAAACCCACTGCCCTTCTGAGCAGCCAGCCTTCTCTGATGTGATACTTGCCAATAATAGCAGGAAAGCATGTGTTCTTTTAAGGAATAAGGAAAGGGAGGGTCCAAGCTGTGGCAAACACACCACACACACACACACACACACACAACACACACGGCAGGTCCCTCCTTCACTGCAACTTCCTAAGCTGCATTTGAAAAAGTCCAGCTGAACCCCTTGGTTGAGCAGGTGAGAAACAGAATCAATGGGAATGGGATCCAACTCACTCCAAGATCAAGGAATAGAAAACGATGAAACAATGTTTTAAAAGGAGACTGGGGAGATAGTACAGCAGGTAAGGTGTTTGGCAAGCTACACAGTTTCAATCCCCTGCATCGCTTATGGTCCGCAAGGAGCTATTCCTGAGCACAGAGATAGGAGTAACCTCTGAGTATGACCAGCTGTGGCCCCCCAAACAAAAACAAAATAAGAATTGTTTTTTAAAAAGTAAATATAAAACAGAGATGATAAAAGCATAATCACGGGGGCTGGAGCAATAGCACAGCGGATAGGGTGTTTGCCTTGCACGCGGCCGACCCGGGTTCGAATCCCAGCACTCCTGAGCACCGCCAGGATTGGTTTCTGAGTGCAGAGCCAGAAGTAACCCCTCCCTGAGCATTGCCGGGTGTGACCCCAAAAAAAAAGCATATCAGGGATGTCAGCATTAATGGGTGCCTGCATAACTGGGTGCCCCCGTGAGGAGAAAGAGAGCTGGGGGCAGGCTGAGGGCTGCTAGTGGACAGCCAGCCGCTGGGTGGTCAGAGCCAGATGTGGGCCTCACCCACTTCAACTGACCATGCTGTGGGGGTCACAGGAGGTCCACACATCACACACCCACTGTGCTTCTCCTGGGTCTTTTGTGGTTTTTATTTGTTTTTAATTGAGTCACCATGGGATACACAGTTACAAAGCTGTTCCTGAGCAAGTTTCAATATACAATGATCCAACACCCATCCCTCTCCACCAGTGTCCATTTCCCACCACCAATGACCTCAGTTTCCCTCCCGTCTCACCCCTCCCTGACAAGGGCCTGCCCCTATGGCACTCTGGCAGGCACTTCCTGGGTCTTTTGAAGTTTTCTGCCTGGACTAGAGAGATGGCCCCGCAGCCTGAAGTGTCCCCCAACTTTGCATGGGTGGGTCTGCATTGCCCCTTCCTCACAGCACCCCCAGGAGCAACCCCGAGCACAGAACTGGGTCAGGTCCATGATGAACCAAAATTCAACCGCGAGAGAAGGAAAGTGTGCTTGTTCATTTGACCACCTGTCACTGCCCGTTTCTGTCTCATGGACACAGATTTCCCTGGTTTTCCAGTCCTCCCACAGAGCTCCTATCCATGCCCTCTGCCACTGGCCCATGATGCCTGGACATCATGTCTCTCGAGGCTCAAATCTCTCCCCAGGGCCCCTGGCAGGAGGTCGGTCCTCACCCCGGATGATGCTCTTCTTCAACCCTTCCCCAGTCCCCTGGAAGGAAATCCTTTCCATTTCTGCCAGATCCCAGTACCTCAATGGGTCCCCACCTCCCAGGACATTCAGACATGCAGACAGGATCTGGGGGTGGTGACGGGGCTGACAGGGCGACATCTTGGTTCAGCTGTCATCTCTGCAAGACACATTTTCCGACAGGCAAGGATATTGTCCCTTCCAATTTCACACAGACATGGGGTCTGCAGGTCTCAGCACCTCCGGAGATGCCAATCACTGTTGTCACAGCATAGAGAAACCTCACCATCACCCCAAGGCCATAAGGCCAACTCCCAGCCCCAGCCCCCCAGTCACAGACCTACATCTCTGCCTTCAGCCAGGGGTGATCTTTCTCCTTCTGTGGGGAGCCTAACCCACAGTGGTGGCCCCACAGCCCCCAAAATGCCCTCGGCAGGCCCCTACTTAGCCTTCAGCCTCCCAGAGGTGACCCCTGAAGGCGTCCAGGGTCCTGGGTGATGGATGCAGAGAGGCGTCTCCTTCTGGAAGGACCCACTCAGCAGGCCTTTTCAGCATAGCCCCACGCAGGCTGGATGGGCTCACAGGTGTTCTGGGAGGAAGGGTAGTCTGCCTGTTTGACCCCATCTTTCATCTTAAAACTGGGCGGGGGAGGGAGAGCAGAAAGGGGCAGGTGGGGGCAGCTGGCTCCGTCCCACATCACAGACTCCGGAGTCCTCCCTGGTGGAGGAGAGAAACTGCAGGGATGGAACAGACACGGGGCCAGGCCAGCAAAGCGGGACCTGTGGACCCGACTACCCATTCCAGCCCGGCAAGGAGTGGTGAAGTGTGCCCGGAAAGCCCCGGGCTAACTCCATGAAACACCATAGTTCCACAGATCCAGATCTCAAAGCACTCATTCCCCTCCCCTCCGGATGAGACCACTGGGGCTCATTTCTGCCAGGACTATGCCTTAATGCACTGGGGCTGTGCCTTAATCCTCTCAAAGTCTCCACTTGCCAAGAAATGTCACAAGGCAGGAGGGTGCCACAGACTCCTGGCTGATCCTCCTTTCAGATTAGGAATCGGTTTGCCAGGGGTCCCCTCACTTCTCTGCTTCCAGTCAAAGAGGCGCCCAGTCTTTGGCTCTGGCCCTTTCCTGAGAAATTGGGCTGGAACTCCTTGGAAAGGGATGGGTTGCTGCAAGAAAGTGCCTCACGCGGGTGCAGGAACCCGCTGCAAAGGCAGAGGGGACGGGGTGAAGGGCACGGCTGCGAATGTGTTCTCTGTGCTATGTAGCAAGTTACACTAATGAGGTGGCTCCAGACAACACGCCCTGACAATGTCACAGCACCTGGGACTCAGCAGCCAGTGCCCCTGAGCCTCACCTGAGGATCTCATGAAGCTGCCACTAAGGGGAACCCAAGTCTCATCTTTGCCCAGAAGCTCAAGTAAGAAATCCTGCAGCCCCATCCCATGAAGTTTAGAATCCATTTCCGGTGGCTGTTGGAGGGAGGGCCCAGCTTCTTAAGGGGTTGGTGGTGGGAGGTAATTCTTGGGCACTCA
This sequence comes from Sorex fumeus, assembly GCF_029834395.1. Lineage (NCBI taxonomy): Eukaryota > Metazoa > Chordata > Mammalia > Eulipotyphla > Soricidae > Sorex > Sorex fumeus. The sequence goes on from NW_026606120.1 coordinate 62,491,689, forward strand.
GCTGAGATCCCCCCATAGTTCCCGGCCATAGCGGTGCTCTCTCTAGGCAATTTGCAGCAGAGCACTTACTTCTGTTGGACTATCAGGAGAAGCTCTTTTCCCCCACGGAGTTGAGAGAATCCTTCGGCATCAGTCACAGAGTGGCACCCATCACCTTAGCATTTTCCATGAATCTGAAGCGAGTCAGAGGTTCCACCCAGACTGCAGGGAGACAGGATCACGCGGGCATGTGACTCGCTAGAGCCACTGCCCACAAACCTGCTGCCTGGACATCCCCCGTGAGGGTTAGGTGGGTTTGAGCAAACCATTCAGCTGCTCAAGTCCCGCTTCCTTCTTTGTAAAATAGGGATTCACCCATTTGTGGGAATCATGGGAAAAGCAAATAAGATACCTGTCCTGTGTGCATCAGGAAACATCTGGCACATAGTAAACACTCAGAGGAGGAGGGTGGTGGCGATTCATATTCATGTTGTTGACGCTGCGAGACCCCAGGTCTGTTTGGGATATTAAGAAACCAGAGTGTTCCTCAGGCTCCAGCTACCCACGCCCCTGGCTATGAAACCCTTGGTACAAGACCAGATGGACATCACAGGCAGCTCCAGAAATGTCAGGGAAAATCAGCTGCAACCTTGGCTGGTTGCTGGGGAGTCACAGGGGGCTGGTAGGACGATAGTGCTCACCTCCTGGCTGCTTATGCTAAGAAGAGGCAGTGGTATTTCTGTGAAAGGTTCTGTCGCAGCTGTTTCACTCAAGGTGCCCCAGAGGGGGGCGGGTGAAACCCCTGCCCACTCTAAGGGACCCAGCCCCGGCAGCTGAAAACCTCCAGAACTCAACTGCTGCCGTGTTTACGACCGCTCTCCACACGGTTGGGCCTAGCCTCACCCACGAGTGAACCTATTCCTGGACCACGTGACACTTCATAGGACACACCCTACCCATACTCCAAGAGTACCGCACCACATTTGATGGGAGTCAAAGTAGGAGGAAATCAACCTTAGAGGGAAATATTATATTATTTTGGTTCTGCTTTGGGGGAGGGATTGGGGTTTTGGATGGAAACACCAGAATTATGGTGGTGGGAACATGTAATGGTGGTGGGACTGGTGTTTGAATATTAAATGTGATCAAATATTGTGAACTACTTTATAAAATTTTTAAAAAATTTTAAAAAATGGTTTTGTCACTCTGGGGAGAGCCTCAAGGGTTAGTGGCCTACCAGGGCCAAGGGACAGGCCAAGTTGAAAGTCTCTCCCGGGTGCACCGGGATGGCTGCTTTCCCCTCATGAAGAGCTCCCACAGCCTCTAACCGGTACCAGGAACCATTGTCGATTCTCACCAGAATCCCATCCGTTCTGTCCGGACAGTAAAAACAATACCAAACAGAACACACTCCAAGCCGGTCGTGGCAGGGCCAATGCATACACACACAACAGTTGTTACAACTCACACCAGCAACAGCAGCAACTGGAATCCACAAGGAATCGCACAGTCTGGGTGATCATACTCCTAGAGGACCTGGGCTCCCTGACTTGGACCCCACCCACTGTTCCTGTGAAACTCAGGCCTGGAGCTCAGGGCTGGCAGTGCTAAGGTCTGTCCTGGTGCCTTTCACACAATGTGGTCCTGAAGGAGATGGGAGGCCTCTCATCCTGCAGGGTCCTGGTGCCAGGAATTACATGCCAGATCCTCAGCACAGCTCTTTTTTTTCTTTTCGAGACTTGGGGAAGTCTGAATTGATTCTTTGGGGGAGGTCAAAGTATTTTTCTAATTGTTTCCCTTCCCCTCCCTCCAAAGAATGGCTGTACAATCTCTGGGATGGGAGGGGATGGCCATTCTGCGTCTCCACTCAGAGGCTTGCAAAGCCCCATTTGCTTTATTTCGGAGAAGGAAATGATCCTTCAGTAAGATCCAAGAGACCTGGGTGGCTGATAGTGATCGCGGCTCAGCGCCTGCAGGCAGCATGTTGGATAAGAGGGCAAGGGTCTACAGTCCACTTAGCTTTCCATTTGGGGAAAATTCCTCCAGAGTATTCGCTTTAGCTCCTTAACGCCCCATGTTTATTTTTTTTTAATTTTTAAAATTTTTTTATTAGTGAAAAACCATGAGGTACAGTTATAGGCTTACAAATTTTGTGCTTGGGTTTCAGTTATACAATGATCAAGTGCCCATCCCTCCACCAGTGCCCGTCATCCATCCCCACGGGTCCCAGCACCCCCCCCCAACCCTCATCCCCCGCCCCTCCCCTTCCCATCCTGCCTCTGTGGCAGGGTATTCCCCCTTGTTCTCTCTCTCTTCTTTTGGGTACTGTGTTTTGCAAGAGAGGCTTTGAGTGGCAATCATGTTTGGTCTATCGACTACTTTTAGCATGCTTCTCCCACCCTGGGAGGGCCCTCACAACACCCTTCATTTGGTACTCTCTTCTCTATCTGAGCTTCCTTTTCACCTAGAGCCTGTGGCTGGCCTTCCATTCATGGAGCAAAATTCCTGGTACTAATCTCAGCCATTCCTGGGTGTTAATCTCCCTTTTTGTTGCTTTATGTTCCCCAGATGAATGCAATCTTTCTGTGTCTATCCCGCTCTTTCTGACTCATTTCGCTTAACATGATACTTTCCATGTAGTACCACTTGTATGTAAATTTCATAACTTCATCTTTTCTAACAGCTACATAGTACTCCATTGTGTAAATGTACCAAAGTTTCTTTAACCAGTCATCTGTTCTTGGGCACTCTGGTTTTTCCCAGATTCTGGCTATTGTAAAGAGTGCTGCAATGAACAAACAATTGCAGATGTCACTTCGACTATACCTTTTTGCCTCTCTGGGATATATTCCCAGGAGTGCTATAGCTGGGTCAAATGGCAGATCAAATTCTAATTTTTTGAGAGTCGTCCATACTGTTTTCCAAAAGGGTTGGACCAGCCGGCATTCCCACCAGCAGTGAAGGAGGGTCCCTTTCTCGCCACATCTGCGCCAGCACCAGTTGCTTTTGTTCTTGTGGATGTGGGCCAGTCTCTGTGGTGTGAAATGATATCTCATTGTAGTTTTGATCTGCATCTCTCTGATGATTAGTGATGTAGAGCATTTTCTCATGTGCCTTTTTGCCATTCGAATTTCTTCTTTGCGAAAGTTTCTGTTCATTTCCTCACCCCATTTTTTGATGGGGTTGGGTGATTTCTTCTTGTGGAGTTTAACCAGTACCTTGTATATCCTTGATATCAACCCCTTGTCGGATATGTACTTGGTGAATATCCTTTCCCATTCTGTAGGCTGTCTTTGTATTTTGGTCACTGTTTCTTTTGAGGTGCAGAAGCTTCTTAGTTTAAGATAGTCCCATTTGTCTATCTCTGTTTTCACTTGCTCGGCCAGTGAACGCCCCATGTTTAGGAGGCGTGCTCTGATGGTCCAGTGAAACCAGGACCAAGAGCAGAGAGATGAAGCCTACGGTTCCCCTTGGAGAACCGTTCTGTAAACAAAGGCCCTGGTTCAAGCCCCAAAGCCATGACAGGGGCCAACAGGACTCCTGCTCTGGTTTACTACCAGAGGAGAGATGTTGTTCCTGGTACAGGGTGTCCTTTGTAAACATGGCGTCTCTGTGAATGGATTAGAGACCACTGGATTCTACACTTGAATTTTTATTACATATATAATGAATAGATATGTATGCATATAAGTTCGGGACCATACCTGGTGATGTTCAAAGGATATTCCCCAGCTCTGTGCTTGGGTGGTCTGCTCCCAAAAGTTCTCAGGAGACCATGAGGTGTGGGGGGATTGAATTGTGGCCTCCTGCATACAAAGCATGTGCTCCAGCCCTCTGAGTTATCACCCTGGGCCCAGATGAGACCCTTTCACATGATCAATTTTATGTTACATGACTTATTACCTCAATAAAAAAATAAATGAATATAAATACACTGAGAATTTTCCAACCATAACTCAGTAACTGGCATCTGCGTTCGTTTTCCATTAAAAGTAACTATAAAAGCAAACAAAAGCTCAGAAGCAGCTGATGTTAGCCAAATGCTGTGCTGCTCCACTACTGGGAAGGGGCCACAGGAGAAAAGCGCATATTCACAGTCTATTTTCCTTCTAAGGCTGGTGGCTTCCAAGCCTCAGGGAGGTGAGGGGATCCCAGGTGTTGAGCAGTGGGTGCACAGGGTAGCCAAGCGAGACCTCTTGGGGGAGATGGATCAGAGCTCGGGGCTTCCATGGTGATGGGAACTTACAGGGTTTGGAACAGAGGAACGGACACAAAGCTCAACATTTACACAATAACAGCACATAACCAAAAATTATGACCCAAAATTTTTTTTTTTTTTGCTTTTTGGGTCACACCTGGCGATGCACAGGGGTTACTCCTGGCTCTGCACTCAAAAGTTACTCCTGGCGGTGGTCAGGGGACCATATGGGACGCTGGGAATCGAACCTGGGTCGGCCAGGTGCAAGGCAAACGCCCTACCTGCTGTGCTATCTCCCCAGCCCCAACCCAGGAAAATTTTTAACAAAATGTGGGCCAAGACACATGCTCTTCAAAATATAAAAGATAACCAAGAGGAATTTTTTAAAAAGATCTAAATAATGGAAAAATATACCAAACCCTGTTTTTTGATGGCAATATTCAATATTAGTTCAGATGTCAATTCTCCTATAAAGTTAGTCTATAGATTTAATGCACTGATCTATAGATTCTAAACTAAACTCTTAGCAGACTATTTTTGGATTGGCTTATTTGGATTTGGCATGCTTACTCTAAAATTCCTATGGAAATGCAAATGACTCGGAAGAGTCTAAACAATTTTGTAAAACAACAGAATTAGATGACTTCTGTAACTTGCTTTCAAGACCTACTCCTGTATTAATCCAAGGATCATTGGGAACAGAATAGACAGTTGAGAAACAGACTAGTGCACATAGAATTTCAATGGAATTTGGACAAAGTTTTAAAGGTAACTTAATGGGGGAAAAGACAGTCTTCTCAACAGATGGTGCTGGAATCACTGGTTATCCATATGGAAAATAATGAACCTTCCACCATACACAAAAATTAACTCAAATGGCTTAGAGGCTTAAATGTGAAAGCTAAAACTAGAGAAAAAAGATGAAGAAAACGAAATTTCTTCATGACCTGGGGTAAGCAAATATGTCTTGAGACTTAAAGGCACTAACCATTGAAGAAAAAAATAAATTGTATTAATCAAAATTATAAACGTCTGTTTTTCCGGATCTACAAAAGCAAAGTGACAAACCACGAACTAAAAGAAAATACTTTCAAAACATGTACCTGACAAAGGATTCACACCTATACAAGTGTATAGGAATGGTCACACAATGTTATAAGTGATGGGAAAACACTGGGACGGACCAAATGTCAATTGACAGAGTATTCAAACAGTGGAACACAACCCAGAAAGTCTACTCAGGCTGCCGAAACAAAATATCATAGACTGTGCCTTAAACAACAGAAATTTATTTCCCCTGTTTCTGGGAAGACCCAGATCAAGGACCTGACAAGGTAGGTTTTCTTCTCAGACCATTCTCTTGGCCTTGCGACTCACCACCGTGCTGTGTGCGCTCACCCAACCTTTCATTAAAGTGGGGGCAAGGGAAGGCATGAGCTCTGAGGTCTCTCCTCATAAGAACATTAATCCTACCACATCAGGGGTTTGCCCGAATGACCCCATTTAACCTTGATTACATCCTTAAAGGCCCAATCTACACAAACAGCCACACTAGAGATTAAAGCTGCAACAAACAGAGCTGAATATTTTCTTTTCAGATAGTGGTTCCAAAAATAGAAGTATAAGAAAAAAAATCAGTGAATCTATGGTGTTCAAATTTGAAACAGTGAGTGCCTCTGGGTAGGGAGCAAGGCATTGATGGGGATAAGGCAAAAGGAAAAATTTCAGAGTGACAAAATGTTTCTCGTCTTGTTCAGAGTCGTGATGGTAGGTGAATGTGTTTGCCAAAATATATAAAATGATATCCTCAAAACTGGTGCATTTGTTGAAAGCCAATTATGACATTTTTGATGTATATGTTCACATGGACATAATTTGTCTTTTTTTAGCAGCTATCTAATCTTCTACTGTATTAATGTATCATAATCGATTACACTATTGACCCAGTGATACACATTCATATTTCTCCCAAGTTTTTTTGCTATCATAGGCGATGTGGGAGCATACTGGAAGGGCTGATTCCTAAATGGAACTGGAACAGTTTTTCTTGGGAAGGTGAAGAATCTGAGTCCACCTAATTTGCCGCTATAGGCTACGGTAGCAGAACTTGAAACTGAGGAGGATTATATGGAATTGTTGGGGGGCAGGAGGGCAGTGTATGGCTTCCAACCAGATTAATACGGACCAATCAGGCGACTTCCTGTCCCTTCTTTGGCTCTTATTCATTCTGTAAGGCTGGGATCCCATTGTACCCTTCAATTAGTAAGTGCTCACTGTGTTCCTGGCAATGTGCTAGCTTTTCAAAGGCATCTTCTCACTTAATCCTCATGACTATATAAACTATAGCAATGATTAATTCCACACCTACCTCAGCTGGGATAACTGAGACTTGTCCAAGGTTAGTCACACAGCTACAAATTGCTATAAGTCAGATTGCAAACACAGGCCCCCTGATCCAAAAAGCCTGACCCTTGACCATTATACTACACTTCCTCTCAGGAATACTATGTAAGGGGAAAGAAAGCACCTGACATCAGGGATTTCATATGGAAGGCCCTGCTTGGGTCTTAGGCCTGGCATGCCCCCTCAAGCAAAACCAGGAGCGGCTCTTAAAAGTAAAAAAAAAAAAAACAGGGATAGTAGTAACTGGTATGTCGAGAAGGTTCCCCTCATGGCTGTAATGTGGAGGACTCGTGTCTCAACCATCTGAAGGGGCCTCCAAGCGTCTTTATCTCTGTTCCTGCCATCTGCCTCATGGCAGAGTTCAAAGGCCTTAGCACCGTGCCTGACACATAGTCGGCACTCAATGAGGCTAATTATTATCATTATTGGAGCTCCACAAACACTGGCTGAATACGTAAACATTGGCACGAGGGACTAATTATCCAAAGGATTCTTTAGCAAATAAACAAGGAGCATGAGGACACCAGGTTGCGCCTCCTCTCCTGCCAAGCCTCAGATCCAGAGGCGGCTGAACCGTGAAGGACTCGCCAGCTCTCTCTTCTGCTCACATGTCTACCCTCTCCTGGGAAGGGGGTGCAGGACAGGTGACTGGCTCCCCCACGACCCTGGCGCTCTGGCCCCGCCTCTGCCGGCAGTGTCCTCCAGACTCTGGGAAGGTTTGCATGGGAAGGAAAGGGTGAGCAAGTGAGTGTGTGAGTGTGTGTGTGTGCATGTGTGCACGTGTGTGTGCACGCACATATGTGTATAAGTGTGTACACGGGTGTTCTCACAGGAAGCCTGACTGCCTGTGGTGTGGGGAGAAGAAGTACTTCCTACAGGAAGTAATCAGGGCTACATCACTGTGGCCAGAGGAGAAGCACAGGCTTCGAGGTCAGCAGAGAACATGAGAAAGCCTCTGCGTCTCTGTGGTCTGCTTGTCTTCAGCCTCAAATTCACTAGTAGGGGCCGGTGCAACAGCATAGTGGATAGGGCACTGGCCTTGCATGCAGTCAACCCAGGCTTCATTCCTGGCATCCGATCAGGTTACATGAACCGGCCAGGAGTAATTCCTCAGTGCAGAGCCAGGACTAACTCCTGAGCATTGCCAGGTGTTTCCCCAAGCACCCCTACCCACAACCTACCCCCCCCAAATATCCCTAGCAGAAGCCAGTGTGACCTAGAGCTTCCAGGGTACATTGGGGGACAGCCTGACAGTGCCATAGGAGCACTGCTTCTCCTGACCCACGCGGCCCAGTGTCTTTAGAATCTGCCAACATACCGGCCCTGTCTGGAGCCTTTGACCTCTGCCCTGGCAGGAAACCACTGACATCCTCAGTCCAGCATCCAGGGAAGAGGCCATCCGCATAGGTGACTTGGGACTGGACCCTTCTGGTTCCAGAACCATCCTCTTTCTAGACCCAGGTGAAGATGGGGACGGGGGCTGGGACCAGTGCCTCCAAGAGCCTGCGAATCTGAAGAGGACCTGGAGGCACTTGCTAGTCACAGTTTTCTTTTCCTAATCTGGCACCCACCTCAGGGAGCCTCATCCCTGTAATCTTCATTGTCTCCTTCTAAAATCCTCCATCTTACTTGAGAGTTATATCTTCAGTCGCACTCATTTAAGGCACTTTTGATTTGTCTTATGGCAATCCTGAAAGTCTTAAATGAAACATGTTTGAAATGTCTGTCACTTTGTTATCACAGAAACAATGGAATACGCGTATTATATTTAAACATTTTCACCGACAACTCTATGTTAAAAAGATGAATTCTTCTTAGGTTTTAAATAGACTTTCAAGATTTTAATTGCGAGAGAGAGGAGGAGGAGAGAGGAGAGAGAGAGAGAGAGAGAGAGAGAGAGAGAGAGAGAGAGAGATGGGGTGGAAACAAACCAATAGATTAAGTGCACAGAGCTCAAGTCAGGATCCAATCAATGGGAGTTTGGGAACAAATAGAATGGAAAGAACAGAGAGGAAATAAACAAAGAAATAATAGAGAAAAAATTCTCAAAGGTGAAGGATACAAAACTCAGTGTACCGGATCAAAGAAGACCCCCAACCAGAAACAACCCTAAACCAACATTTCCAAAGCACAAAGCCAGCACCCTAAACACACGGATGAAAGTTCAGAGTCTTTACAGAGAGAAAAAAGAATGAGTGAGTCAGTCAGCACTTTCAGCAGAAAAATACACCCCAAGGGTGACAGAACAGTGTCTTTAACTGGTTACAACACATTTGACTCATAACCTCAGAGTCAATGCCCAGCCCACTTATGCAGAATAGCTAAAATGCCGAACACAAGAGATCTGGAAATTTGACCCAGCACACATCTCCACATAGGTATATTCTGGCAAAGTAAGTAAGAAAAACCAAGAATGACATCCAAAGGTTCAGAGAGAGCTTAATGGCTGAGCAGAAGCTTGGCATGTGGGAGACCTGGGTTTGATCTCTGGTACTACGTGGTCCCCAAGCATAGCTGGGAGTGACCCTTGGGAGATAGAGCTAAGAGCATCCTTTGAGCACCACTGGGTATCGCCCCTAAACCAAAAGAAAGAAGACAACCTAAATCTTAGAAAATGTGGCTTGAGTTCAGGAAAGTAAAAGAAAGTTCTGAAAGAAATAATCGCTTACCAGATGGAAGTAGGAGTAGAGAGACTTTAGAAGGTAAATCTTGGAGAGGAAAAAAAACAATAAATACCTTTTGGGATGGAAAGTCAGAGAGATATTGAGAATATGAAATCAAATAATGCAACAACAGTGAGAAAATCTCTTTGAAATCTCAGATCAAAGAAGAGGATTACAAGAACGTAAATGTAGGTGTTGGAGCAATAGTACAGCGTATAGGGCCTTTGCCTTGCACGTGGCAGACCCAGGTTCGATTCCTAGCATTCCATACGGTCCCCTGAGCACTGCCAGGAGTAATTCCTGAGTGCAGAGCCAGGAGTAACCCCTGTGCATTTTTGGGTGTGACCCAAAAAGCAAAAAAAATAAAAAATAAAAAAAATAAAACCGTAAATATAACCAAGTATGTAAAACAGAACCACATGTGTATGTATATTAGACTGAAAAACAGAACCGTGTGTGTATGTATATCAGGTCTCAGAAATGTAAATATTGTATATTGATTTTAGAATCGATCCTTGTCTGTCTCTTTTATATTTTCTAGTATCCGTCTTTAAGCAAGGCATGAAGACTTCATTACAGTTAGGAAACAGAATGAGGATGCTATCGATTGAGACTCTGGGAAGTGGAACATATGTCCGACACCAGGAGGCAGAGGGCGGAAGGGCGGGAGAAGAGGCACTGACAGGGCTGCCTCTTCCCCTGAAACACTGGGCGGGGAGCATTCAGGAGATAACAGTGGGAGAACAAGAAGGGGTGTAAATGTACTTCTTAAAGTGACAGTTATAGCCAAAATAGTGATTCGCACTCTATTGGGAGAATGAGACAAAGGGTGATGGAGGCGGAGTGTAAGAGAGCTAAGCCCTTTTCCAGTGAAGCAGCAAGTCAGTGAGTTCAAATAGTGCAAACACTTAAAGAAACATTAGTGTTAGGTCTGGAGAAGTAGTACGGGGGGAGCCCCTAATCTTGCACCAGTCAACCCTGGCCAACCTTGGTTTACACTATATGATTTCCCGAGCACCACCAGGAGTCACTCCTGAGCAAAGAGCCACAGAGGGCTCCTGAGTACCACTTGGATATGCCCCAATCTCCTCGCCCTTACCACCACTAAGAAAGAAAGAAATAGCAATGTTTACTTAGGGATATGAAGTTAACACTGGGGGGGCGGGGGAAGAACTGTAAAGGTAAGAGGTAGTAGGTCTGGAACTAGACTGGAAGAACAAGAAATTCTATTGCTTGGGATTAAAGTATTATTTACAAAGGCACCTCCCACTGCCTGTGTTCTACTTAAGAAGCCGCGTAAGCGGGTAGGAGTTTGAGATCTCCCCACCTGAGCGAGCGGCTGAAGGAGAAACCAGTGGCTTCTGCAGTGACCAGCTGTAATGGCATGGGGCACGGGGGCTCTGCAGTGGTTAAGTGAGAGCAGAGACATCCCTGCTTGCCTGCTGGGTGCAGAGGGCTCTGTTCTATAAACTCTAGCCCATTTCATCCTCCCAGCAACCCCAGCAGAGGGATTGGAGAGCCAGGGACTGTGCCTGCCCAGCACATGACAGGCAGAAATTCTCCTGAGGTCACTGAGAGATCCTTCACCCAGGCCCTAGAGGATCTGTCAGTGGCAAACTCTGGAGTGGGCAAGGGTAGCTGGTGCCAGGGAGCAGGACAGATGGGGCAGAGTTCTGCAGCAATGGCACTTACAGTGTCCAACAAAGGCAGAATTCAAATGTAGGTTGTCCCCAAATGACCCCCTTCCATCTCTCTATCTCTACTTTTTTTTAATCATATCTTTCTTATTAAAAACAAGATAAAGGGACTGGACCGATAGCACAGCGGGTAGGGCGTTTGCCTTGCACGCAGCCAACATGACCGACACAGGTTCGATTCCCAGCACCCCATATGGTCCCCCGAGCACTGCCAGGAGCAATTCCTGAGTGCATGAGCCAGGAGTAACCCCTGAGCATCGCCGGGTGTGACCCAAAAACCAAAAAAAAAAAAAAAAAAACAAGATAAAGGGCTGAAGAAATAGTACAGGGGTTAAGTACTTGCCTTGCACACAGTCAACCCTGATTCAATCCCTAACATCACATACGGTCTCCAAGCACCACTAGGAATCTACTCCCTGAGCACAGAACCAGGAGTAATCCCTAAGGACAAACAGGTATCGCTAAATCAACCCCTCAAAAGAAAAAAAAAAACCTAAAATAATAACAGTGTAGACATGGGTTTCAGGGAACAGCTCTCACACTTTACCCTGTCCATATCTGTGCATCATTATCACATTTTTTCTATGACCCCATCCAGGTTCTGTCTATGTCAAATATAATTCCACAGAGATCCTTGCGTCTCTATGGTTTTGCAAGCAGCCTACTTCTCCTAAAAGGAGTTGCTAGTTTCTACACTGTCTCCATCACTATCCATTTTAATGGCTGCATATTATGCAGGATCATTTTTAATTAACAACAGCACCCTGGGTTAACAGTTCATCATTATGCCAAGTATTTGTTTCTTAATCTCCATTTTACTTTTCATAAAGCTGTTGCTGCATTTACAGAATGCTTTGGTTTTCAACCACCGTCGTGTTTTTACAGTGTTGAGAGAGGCAGATGATCTCCTATTTTACCTTTGGGTAATCTCTGACATTCACAGAGATCAGGGGTTTTGCCCAAGATATCACCAATAGCAAATTCAAGTCAACAGGAGGCTTTCTCCCTGGAGCTGAAGAGAAAGTACAGTGGGTAGGGCACTGGCCTTGCACACGACCAACCCGAGTTCTGGCATCCCATATGGTTCCTGAGCACTGTCAGGGTGATTCCTGAATGCAGAGCCAGGGGTAAGCCCTAAGCATCAGATGTGGTCCCCAAACAAAAAAACTAAGAAAGCTTTCCCGATTCCTTTCTTCTTACACCCAGTGCTCCTCTGTCACTCAGCCATGACGTTGACCTGCGCTCTGCACATTCACTCAGCCTCTCTGCTGGAAGAGATCATCACCCTGTTCCACCATGAGGCATTCCACCATGAGGAAGCAAATGTGGAGAGGAAAGTGACCTGCCCAAAGTGACATGACAGAGTCAGGAGGCCCACCCAGGCTGATCCAGCTGCAGAGCTGGACCTCTTTCCTAATCCACAAGGCACCCCACCCCCACCCCAGCCTCGCTACTGGCATGAACTTTGTGAACCCTTGGTCCGAGGCTGAGTGTCTCTGTTCTGGTCCTGTTTCACCTCCTTGTTCTCATTTCTTGGTGAGTGGTGGTGATTCCTTAGCTTAGTGGCCCATTGCTCAAATTCACTTCAAGCTAACCCCCAGTTAGCCTGCCATAATGGAGGTAGGTTTCCTGGGTAGAATCTGTGGGTAAGATTTTTCAGGGCTTTCTCCCCACCACCACCACCACCATTATCTTTCATCTAATTAACTTCTGTAGAAAAAAATAGAACATGAAATTTACCATTTTAATTATCTTATATACCTGACATGGAATGTCATATATGTGTCTGTAGCACTGTAGCACTGTCCTCCCATTGTTCATCAATTTGCTCAAGCAGGCACCAGTAACGACTCACAACAAATTGTGAGACTTGTTGTTAGGTATACAATATGATTCAAAAATCATATATATACAGTGTGAAGTGGTTCAAAATATATTGAGTTAATATCTAAACCATACATAGTGACAAAATTACAGACATTGGGGTCTCTAGTCTCTCCAGCTGGACTTGAAGGGTTACCAGAACCACTTCTAGCAGTGCTCAGAAGGCCAAGAGCTCCCTGGGGCCAGGCCCAGGGCTCTATGCATGCAAGATATACACTTGACCCGTACAAGCTATCTCCCTGGCCCACAGCATTTTATTTTCACGTGATGTAAATTTTCCAGATATCTCTTGGCATGGGGGGAAGTAGCTTGAGGTCAGAAGCCCATGTCTGGCATCAATAAAGCCCCCAATTCAATCTCTAGCTCTTTGTGACCCTGAGCACTTGTGGGTGAAGCTCTGGTGGTCCCAAGCACTCTGGGCCTGATTCTGCTGAACTAAAATCATTCAGCCGCATTGGCCGAGCATCCAACAGTAAGCCCAGATCTCTTGAACATCGCTTGGGAACCCCCTCCCCCTAACAAGACCCACTTATTTTTTAGCAACTTTCAAATTTGTAATATAGTCTTATTAACTATGGCAATCATTGGGTATCTTATGTCCCCATGATTTTTTAAATTTTATGTCTGGACACTTCTACTTTTTGACAACCTTTACCATTTTCTCTATCCCTTGTTTCACTCCCTGCCTCTGGCCAGTGATATGCAGACCAGAGAGTTATCCTACAGAACTGAGTCTGCCAAGGCATTAGGGTGGCTGGAAAGGACCCTTGAAGCAGCGGTGGAGGGGTGCTGAGCTCTGGTGGGGTAAGTGCGGTGCTGAAACTCAATTCCTGAAACTCTACTATTAAATCGCACTATTACATAGTGTAAATTGTGGTGCCTGAACAAAAACTGGGGGTAGAACCTCTATTTGGATGCTCCGTGTTCATCTTCCCGGGGGCAATAAGTGGATGTGAGCATTATATACGAGTGGTTATGTGAGAGAAGGAAGGTATTTGCAAATTGTGTCTCTCATAAGGATTTTGTGCCTGGAATTAAGGACTCTCACATATCAAAACAAATAAAACAATTAAAATGGGGGAAGGATTGGAAAGATGTGGAGATGTTTCTCTGAGGACGCTGAACACGCCAGTAGGGAAGAGCTGTGCTACTCCTGGGTCTCAAGGACACACCGAGCCAGACCACAGAGAGGTCTGTGGTCACAGCTACAAGAACCGGGTTCAGGACTGGAGTGAAAACACCAGACAAAAGCAAGTGTGGTCAAGGATATGGAGAGGTTAGGACTCTAACATGGCTGATGAAGATTTGAAATGCTGGGTCATTTGGGAAAACCGTCTGGTCAATTCTCAGCACAATGAAACAGGATCACCATATGATCTAGCAATTTCTCTCCCATTTACAACAGCCCAAAGAACCAACAGGTGGTCAGACAAACATTGGTACAGAAATGTTGAGAATAGCACCATCCCCAATAGCCAAAGGATGGAAGTGATTCAAAGAGTCACAAATTGAGTAATGGAAAAAGAAAACATGGTATATCCACACACAGGGGAATATTATTCAACCAGAAGAAGGAGAGAGAAGGGTTGCAGCTCTACTCAAACTCGGAAGTAACCAAACGCCTTTTAGCAAGTGAATGAATGGATAAACTGTGGCACACACAGACAATAGAATATTTCTCTACTATAAAAAAAAGGATTGAGGTGTAAAAATGTGAAAAGACATATTAGTAAGGGGAAGAAGCCTATCTGAAAAGGCTATATGCAGACCCTCGAATGTTGCAGCCATGCCTCCAGCCAGACTCCATCATCTTGGACCAAGTTCACCAAGAAACTAACCTGCCAGAAACTTAGGTATGTGGGTCTTTGTGACTGAAATCACCAGGCTTTATTGAAGTCAGGATGCTACCTGCTCCCCACCTCCCTGTACTTCCAGAATATCAACAAGTCCCATCCAGGAACCACCTCTGGAGCCACCATGTAAGCTCATCTACCAGCCCTCCTCTAAAGACTCATAAAAAAATCTTGAAAGAGATCAATTAACTGCCAAAAGCTTTTAGACACCTACTTATGACTGAGACATCCAGGACACCCCAGAGGAGGGTGGGTCAGCCCAATGCCTGCCTAAACAGATTCCCAATAGCCTCTTGCTCCCACACTTCAAAGTCACCGCCATGGCCCTGGCTGAACTCCATCATCTTGGGACTCAATTCACTGAGAAATTAACCTGCCAAAAATTTAGGCTACTGGCTCAAGAAGTAAGTGAAACCTCTGGATAAGAACTGAGTGCTGAAAGTTGGTAGAGAGACAAAATGATAACATTTCAACACCTGTATTGCAAACCATAATGCCCCCCTAAAAAAAGAGAGAGCAAAAGAGAGAGAGAAAGAGAGAGATAAATAAGAAAAGTGCCTATCATAGAGGCAGGTTTTGGGGGGAGGGAGAGGGAGAGAAACTGGGGTCATTTGGTGGTGGGAAATGAACATTGGTGAAGGGACAGGTGTTGGAACACTGTACAACTGAAACCCAATCATGAACAACTTTGTAACTGTGTTTCTTACAGTGATTCAATAATATTTTTAAAATAATAAATAACAAAATAAAACTGTGGAGATGAGATCAGAAGGTCAGTGGCTGCCAGTGGAGGAAGGAGGAATGAAACAGGGGAAGACAAGATTTTTTTGAGCAGTTAAACTCTTCTCTAGCACTGTAGTGCTGTCCTCCCATTGTTCATCGATTTGCTCGAGCAAGCACCAGTAACGTCGCCATTGTGAGACTTGCTGTTACTGTTTTTGGCATATCGAATACATCATGGGGAGCTTGCCAGGCTTTGCCGCGCGGGCGAAATACTCTCGGTAGCTTGCCAGGCTCTTTGAGAGGATACTATAAAAGCAAATGGATGTTATTACACATTTGACAAAGTCCACAGGACACACTATATCAAGAATGAAGCCTAATGTAAACTCTGGACAATGATGAGTCACTGCAGCTTTGCTGAAGGTCACCAATGCACCCAGCTGGGTCTGGTTGCTGATGGTCAAGGTCACCAATGCACCCGGCTGGCTCTGGGTGCTGGTGGTCAGGGAAACTGGGTGTGGGTGGGGGCCAGGAGCAGGAGGTAGCTGAAAACTCTTAACACTTTTCACTCAATTTTTCTGTGAACCCAAAAGACGTGAAAAAAATAAAGGTAAAGGTAAAGGCCCTCCCGTTGATCGTCGATTTGCTCGAGCGGGCCCAGTAACGTCTCCATTGGAGACTTTGTTGTTACTGTGTCTGGCATATTCAATACTCTCGGTAGCTTGCCGGGCTCTCCGAGAGGGGCGGAGGAATCGAACTCGGGTCGGCCATGTTGGCCGCTTGTAAGGCGAACGCCCTACCGCTGTGCTATCGCTCCTAATAAATAAATAAATAATGAACTACTGACACATGTCACACTTAGATAAACTTTGAAATCATTATAGGAAGGGAAAGAAGGCAGTCACAAAGACCATATTCTATCTGATTCCATTTACATGAAGTGTCGAGAAAAGAGAAATGTGTGGAAACAGTAATGATGTTTAGGGCAAGGAGAAAGCGAGGGAAGGGGCCAGGGATGAAGACTAAGAGGTAAAGGGTATGGGTGTTTTGTGTTTTATTTTGTTTTTTTGAGGCAATGTAAATATTTTAAAAGGACCACAATAATGCTTTTATCTGAATTTAAACAAGATAATTGTATAATATATAAATGATGCTTCAATAAAGCTACTTTAAAAAATAAAAAGGCAGAGGCTGGAGCAATAGTAGAGTGGGTAGGGCATTTGCCTTGCACACGGCCAACCTGGGTTCAATTCCCAGCATCCCATATGGTCCCCCGAGTACTGCGAGGAGTAATTCCTGAATACAAAGCCAGGAGTAACCCCTGAGCATTGCCAGGTGTGACCCAAATAAATAAATAAATAAAATAAAAAGGCAGAAGAGGGAGGTCCAGAGACATAGTACAGGAGGCAAGACCTATACATGTGGCTGACCCCAGTTCAAGTTCCATCACCATACAGAGGTTCCCCCAAGCACTACCAAGGGTCTCCCTCCTGAACGCAGAACTGCAGAGGGTCTCTGAGCATCCCAGGTGTGGCCCAACATTCCCCAGATAGAATTACAGATAGGGCTTCGGCTTTGTAGAAGGCCCTGTTCATCTGCTTCCTCTCTGGCTGAGGGTCTCTGGGGGACATCTGACTCTCTGTGCGCTGAGGGTGAGGAGCGGGGGCTGGGTCTGAGCAGCTCCACTGTGCAAGGGTCCCATCCTGGTGGGCACCTCGACTGGACACACCCTCTCTGTGCCAGCACTAGGGCAGGGAGACCGATATGGATGGGCTTGACTGACCAGCCGCCGCTGAATCAGCGAGACGGGGCGGCAGAGGAAGCCGGCTGCTCTGAGAAAATGCGTGATTTATGAGACTGGAGGAGGCTCCTTTTGGAGTCAGGGAAGGCCGCCAGCCTTGCGTGCCTCCCTCAGCCTAGAGGCAACTGCAGGCCCAAGTAGCGTGTGGATGCCCATGGAGTCTGGTACTTGGTCTTTAGTAATAATGCTACAAAGTTATGGGATGGCTGTGAGGTAGCTCAGAGACTGGGGTGTGTGACCCTGGGTCTGATCCCTGGCACCACACGGCTCCCCGAACACCACCAAGTGCAGTCCTGGAGGGCCCTGAGCATCCCCTGGGTGGCCCTGCAGTCCCCAGTGCTGAAGTTCTGAGCAGCACTGCCTCCTCAGGCCCTAGCACTCACCCACCAGGAGTGGCCTTAGGATGCCTGAGAAATATTGGAGGACTCCACTCCCCCAAACACACACACACACACGAATCTTTATCTCACAGATAAGTTGTGAAAATGTGAAAAAAAAAACTCAAAATAAAATAGAAA
Organism: Sorex fumeus; assembly: GCF_029834395.1. Classification (NCBI taxonomy): domain Eukaryota; kingdom Metazoa; phylum Chordata; class Mammalia; order Eulipotyphla; family Soricidae; genus Sorex; species Sorex fumeus. Next base: position 62,509,408 of record NW_026606120.1, read on the forward strand.
AAAATGTGAGAGTTATATTATTAAGTCCTACCTTGCTATTTCCAGGACCACAGTTGGTAAAAAAAAAAAAAAAAAAAAAAAAAAATATATATATATATATATATATATATATATATATATAGTCTCCATTTCCCTGGTACTTTAGTTGATAAAAGGAAGTTCTACCCGAGGCAAAGCTAAGCTGACTCCCCTGCATGTCAACTCGTTGATTTCCAGACTAAATATCCAGCCTCTGTCCATCACTCCTTAGAAGACCTCGCCATCCTCCTTGGATAGGTCAGTTGCCATAGTAATGCTGTAGAGCAAAACTCTCCAAAAGCTCAAAGGGAAAACCAGCAAACTCAATGACATGAAGTTAATTGAGTCTACTTTCAGCCAGGCTCAGTGGGACTTAACTGAAGGCTTCAGCTTCGGCCCATGTCTATTCCAGGTGTTTCTCACCTTCCTTAAACCCTCCAAGCTCACTCTTTGAAGACTCTCAAGGCTTTGTCATTTAAAACAAAAGGCAGGGCCTGGAGCTATAGTACAGCTGGTCAGGCACTTGCCTTGCACATGGCTGACCTGAGCTCAATCCCCAACACCACATATGGAACCCCGCCAGGAGTGATTCCTGAGCTCAGAGCCAGGAGTAAGCCCGAAGCACCCTTGGGTGTGATCCTGAAAAAACAAAACAAACAAGACAAAAAGAAAAAAAGGCAGGGCTGGAGACACAGTACAGAAGGTTCTTGCCTTGCATGCAACAAACCTCAGCTCAAATCCCAGGGCAGCATGTGGTTCTCCAAAGCCAGCCAGGAGTGACCCAAAGCCAGCCAGGAGTGACCCCTGAGCACTGAGGCAGGAACAGTCTCTGAGCACTGCCCCTACTCCCTAAAACAAACAAACAAACAAAAAAAAAAAAGCCTTACATGCTTTGGGCCCTAAGAGAAGTCTTCCTGACATTCAAATTCAATTCTCCCTCTTAGAGCTCTTTAGGAGGAGTTGGGTGTTTCCTTCCTACTACTTTACTTTGATTTGGAATTATTAATTCATTCTATTCCATTTTTCTTCCCCTCGTTGTTCTCTGTTCTGACCTAGGGATCAGCCTGGGAAAGGCTCCTCGTGCCTGTTTAGCATCGTGCCCTCTGCCACCAGGCTGCACTGCTTCTCCGTGAGGATCTGCCTCCTCCACTCATTCTGCCCAGATACCAGCTCTGAGGAACTGAGGCTCCCTGACCACAGCATCAACCAGCTGTGGCTCAGGAGACTGGGGGGTCAAAAACACGTCTCAAGCAGTTCACCAGAGGGATAAGTCTCAAGGGGGCCACATAGAGAAGATCCACATAAACGCAGGTCTGTGACATACAACTCAGCCTGAGAGGAGATTTCAGCCTGGGTGGTAGGGTTGTCTGGTCTGCTAAGCATGCCCATCCCATTCCCCTCTTCAATAGCCTCCTCTGTCCCTCCCCACAGACTTTCACTTAGACCCTGTCCTTTGTCACCTCTACAAATCACCAAACCAAAGAGGAGTACTGGTCCTCTGTGCCTGCAGCCTTTTGAAGACATCTGCAGCCCTGAAGTCTGTATTCCCAGAAAAAAAAAAAAAAAAGAGCCCAGCAGGAGCCAGCCCGGTTTCTTTTTTTGCTTTTTGGTTCACACCCAGCGATGCTCAGGGATTACTCCTGGCTCTGCACTCAGGAACTACTCCTGGTGGTGCTTGGGGGACCATATAGAATGCTGGGGATCGAACCCAGGTCGGCCACGTGCAAGATAAACGCCCCACCCACTGTGCTATCACTGGGTGCAGGGCGGGTGGGAGGAGAGAGGGGGACCCAGCCTGGTTTCTGAAGCTCAGTTCTTACTAGCTGGGAGTCAGCTTAATCTCAGTTTCCTCACCTGTTTTGGGCAGAGCCAAATCTACATACCCAGCAGGGATGTGAGGCAAGACAGTAAAAATACTTTCTGAAGGGAGCAGTTTAAATGTCAGTGGTCTGATTTACCTTCTTCAGTAGAGTAGGGCTGTGTGGTGGAGCATAAAGGGTTAAAGTTTCAGGAGCTAAAAACTCTACAATAGAAGAAAAGAGAAAAATAACACACTCGAAGGACAGATTGCTTAGGATGGGATTGCAATCGGGTCTCCAAGTGGGAGACATGATTGCCATCCTCATCAATATTACTGCCAGCTAAGCCTACACAGGACTCCATCAGGTAATTGAGGTCCCAAATTTAGTTTTATCGAGGCACCAAGATTAATAGGAATGGCTTCTGAGAATTAACTCTTTGTCGCTTTCTAATGCATAATGCACTTAGGATTTGACATGAACGGTTGAGACCTGCAATTTTGGAAGGCAAAGATCTATTGTCCCACTTAGCTAGTCCAAATGTTAAAAAGGTCAAGGTCGTAAGAGTTTCATGTGCAGTTGTCAATTCTGGTTTGACCTGAGTGGTCCAATTACCTGAGCCCCCAGCAGCCACCCCAAGCAGCTCTTCTAGGTCAGACGCCTGGGAGAGAGAGAATGAGGAAGGGGGCAGTGCACTAAAGATGCTCGAGAAACAACAGACTAACGACATGTAAAGACACAACGAAAATAAGCGAGAGTACTCTCTGCTATTGCTGGGGCAGGGGCATTCGGATCATTAATTCAGTAAATAGTGACTGGTTCTTGGTCATGTGCCCAGTGCCAGAATAATAGACAAAGGGGACTAAAAACACACAAAATCTAAACCCTACAGCATCTCAAATTTAAAAAATAAAAGGAAAGGAAAAAAAAAGAAAAAAATCACTGGCAAGGGAAAAACCCCAACACCTTTTCGTGATATACATCTGTCATATGTGGACTGGAAGGGAATGTCCCTGGACATTTATCAGGACCTCTGTGAAAAACCCTCACAATGTCCCTTGGACTGACCGGGAAGTTGACCAGGAGCACTTTCCACTCAGACTGCAAGTTCTGACCAGAGCAGGTAGGCCAGAGGAGGCGAAAGGCATCTGGACTTGAAAGGAGATATGAACGATATAAAATGATCTCTATTCACAGATGACATGATCGCATAATAGATAACCCTAAAGAATGAACACCTCTCCCCACACACAACCCAACAAGAACTGCTAAATTAGCTCAGCAAAGTGGTAGGAACAATAGGCTAAAAAGAAGTTGTATTTCTAGACATTAATGCAAATAATAAAAGGGGAGCTAGAAAAAATTTTTTATTCACAATAGCATTCAAAGAATTTTAAAATTTAGCAAAAAATTTAGCCAATGAAGTAAAAAAAATTATTCGCTAAGAACTTTGAGGTTGTATAACTAAAACCCAATTATGAAAAACTTTGTAAATGTGTAAATCATGCTGATTCAACAACCACAAAATTATTTTTTAAATGTTGAGGGCCAAAAAGATGACTCAAAGGGCTGGAACATATGCTTTGAATCCTTGAAGCCCCAGTTTGATCCCCAGTTTCCTGAGCCAATCTCTGACCCCCACACACCATGGTGGCCATTGCCCTCAAAACAAAATACAAAACAAATCAAGTGTTAGAAGTAACTAAAGAAAACAAATAAACAAGAAAGAACGTACAGAAAAACAATATGTGTGGAGATGGCAAACCCTCCAAATTAATCTACAGGTTGAATGCAATCCTTACCAAAATTCTCACGGTGCTCCTTGCAGAAATGGAGTTTTCCTAACATTCACATGAAATTGCAAGGAACCCTAAGTAGTCTAAACAATCTTAAAAAAGAAAAATGTAAGCAGTTTCACACTTTCTCATTTTAAAATTTGTGACAAAGCTACAATAATTCAAACATTTACATTTTATATATTTATGTAAATTTATAGGTCAATAAAACAGAGAAAAGATCCAGAAATAAACTCACACATGGGGCTAGAGAGATAGTAGAGAAAATAGGGTGCTTACCTGCACACAGCTGGCCTGGGATCAATCGCCAAGACCCATCCGGTTCCCCAAACCCTGCCAGGAGTGATTCCTGAGTGCAGGGCCAGGAGGAAGCCGTGGGCACACCCACTGTGACAACAACAACAAAAAAAGTCAAAAAACAGAAATAAATCCATATGTCTGTATATATGATTAATTGACTGTTGAAAGGATGTCAAGATCATTCACTGATTTTTTTTTTTAAAAAGTCTTTGCAACAAATGTTGCTTGGACAATTGAATATGCACACACAAAAAAGAATAAAGTTGAACCCCAGAGCTCATATCTTATACAAAAGTTAATTCAAAATAAGTAAAGGAACTAAGTGCAAGAACTAAAACTCTTGAATCCATAGAAGAAAACACACAGGTTTATGCTTTGTGATGGAGAATAGTTCCTTCTGTTTGGTTCCTGAGGCCACCGACCCCCCAGTGCTGGGCTGGGCTGGGCTCGGGAGGGGACCCCAGAGGCTGCAAAGCCATGTAGGGGTTAGATATGTGCTCCAACATGTGTCATAACCCCAGCACCCAGGCAATGGTTTCTTAAATATAAAACAAGCAGAAGTCACAAAAAAATATATAGATAAGTTAAACATCAAAATTCAAAACTATTTTTGTACCAGAGAATGCTAAGAAAGAAAAGGAAAGGAGGAGGGCTGGGAGGGCTGGGTAAGGCACAGGAAGGGGAAGGTGCTCACTTGCCTTGCACAGGATCAACTCCAGTTCAAGTCTCAACACCACATTTGGTCCCCTGAGCAGCACCAAGAACGACCCCAGAGCATAGAACCATGTGGAAGTCCTCAGCATTGCAGCTGTAGCCTCCAAACAAACAAACAAACAAAAAGAGGGCTGGGGAGCTAGCACAGGGTAAAGGTGCATGCTTTTCAGGTACACAACCTCAATTTGATCCCTAGCACCCAATTCCCCAGTCCAGCAAATGCTTGAGAGACTCTGAGCACAGTCAGGACTGGGGCCAGGACCTCCCTAAGCAGGGGTGAAAGCCCCGTCAAAATGGAAAGAGCCCCCCAATAGAATGGGATAAAATAACTGTAAAGAGGTCTAGGATCCAGAATACACAAAGAACTTATTTTTTTTTTAATGTAGGAGTACTGCTATTTGGGCTGGAGCGATAGCACAGTGGGTAGGGCGTTTGCCTTGCACACGCCTGACCTGGTCAGCCCAGGTTTGATTCCTCCACCCCTCTTGGAGAGCCAGGCAAGCCACCAAGAGTATCTCGCCTGCACAGCAAAACCTGGCAAGCTACCTGTGACGTATTCAATATGCCAAACACAGTTCCAACAAGTCTCACAATGGAGATGTTACTGGGCCCGCTTGAGCAAATCGATGAACAACGGGAGGACAGTGGATAGTGACAGTGCTACTGCTATTTATTCAGCCATTGAATTGAGTATGAACTCCACATTACTTTTTAAAAAATTTTTTAATTGGATATCTATGAGATAGACCATTATAAAGCTGTTCATAATTGGGTTTCAGTCATACAATGACCCAGCACCCATCCCTCCACCAGTGCACATTTCCCACCACCAATGTCCCCTGTTTCCCCACCCCCATCCCCCAACCCTCACCCCCTACCCCCAGCCTCCGTCTATAGGAAGCACTTTCCTTCTTGTGCTCTCTCTCCTTTTCCTTCTATGCATTATGGTTTGCAATACAGGTGCTAAGAGATCCTGATGTTTGTTCAGGGAATTCAGTATTTGTATAGGAACAATAAGGCTGGAGTAGCTTTTCAACTGGGTGAAAGCTTTGGGGTGTGGATATGACTGCCAAGGCTTCTGGAAGTACAGGGAGGTGGGGAAGGTAGCCCATCCCAACCCCGAGAAAGCCTGGAGATTTCAATCACAAAACCTGCATACCAGAATTTTTAGCAGATTATATCTAGGTGAGGTCTGTCCTGAGATGGTAGAATCAAGCTGGGGATATGGCAGCAATTTTGGATTGTGGAAGAAAGTGGCTGCCAGGGACTCTCTTTGGGTGGGCCCCAGGCCAACCTACCCCCCCTTTCGATTTATCCTGGTCTGTTCTGCCATGCACAGGTCTGAGCTTAACTGCAGATACAAAGATCTCTTGCAACTCAACAACAAAATTAAAAAATTAACACAGGACTTGAATAGATCTTTCCACAAGGAACATACACAAATGACCAAGAAGCATGAAAAGACGTTCAACATCATTAGTCATTAGAGGAATGAAAAGTCAAAACTACAGAGAAATACTATGCCTTGAGCTCACACATACTAGGATGGCTGTTGCCACTAGAAGACACACATTCCAGGAGACAGTGAGGATGGGGAATGTCAAATGACATAGACGCTATAAAAAAAATTGGCAGGGGACAGAGACATAGTACAGTGAGTAGGGCACTTGCCTGCCACCTGGCAGACCCAATTTTAATCCCTGGCACCCCATATGGTCCTCTGAGCATCACCAAAAGTGATCCCTGAGCACAGTCAGGAGTAAGCCCCGAGCAACACTGGATATGCTGTCCCCCTCACGAAAGCAAGTTGGCACATTCTTTAAAAAACTAAACAGAATTAGGATATGTCCCAGAAATTCTACTTCTTGATATAGAGCCCCCCACTCTGAAGCTGAAAACCAGTATCTTAACAAACTTATGTACACTTATATCCATAGTCATAGTAGCACAACTTAATTGCAGCGAAAAGGCAAAAGTACCCTTATGACCATCAACTGATAAATGGATAATCCAATGATGAAGTGGCTATAGAATGGAGTACTATTCAGCCACAAAAAGAAAGAAGTACTGATACTCATTACAACAAGGATGAACCCTGAAAACTTCAAAGTGGAAGAAACCAAACATAAAAGGCTTCCTACTACATCACCTCATTCACACACAATGTCCTAAGTAGGTAAATTCATAGAAACAGAAAGCACACAAGTGGCTTCTTTCCACCCTGAAGAAACCTGTGTTTTCTCTTGAACATGTATCTCCCTGTCTTTCTTCCCCCTTACATCATACTAAATTTCTTTCAATAGAAACTACTTTGCTGCATACAGAAAGAAGGAAAGAAGGAAGGAGGGAAGAAAGAAAGAAAGAAAGAAAGAAAGAAAGAAAGAAAGAAAGAAGGAAGGAAGGAAGGAAGGAAGGAAGGAAGGAAAGAAAGAAAGAAAGAAAGAAAGAAAGAAAGAAAGAAAGAAAGAGAAAGAAAGAAAAGAAAGATCCAGCAAGCAAGCACATGAGTATTAGCCAAGGGTTAGCAGATCAAAAAGTGTGGGGTTTAAGTAGGGGGTTCCATCCAAGGACTAATGAATGTTCTATGTTCTATGGGTGAGAACTGTATAATAGTAACACTAAAAATCATGGAATTACATCCTTCAAAGTGGTTTAAACAGCAGATTTTGTGTGGTGTGCTTTTATCTGAATTTCCTCTCTCTCTCTCTCTCTCTCTCTCTCTCTCTCTCTCTCTCTCTCTCTCTCTCCTTTTTGTTTACAAGAATAAATGAATGCCAGGCAAAGATATTTGCTAGTCAAATCAATATTGCCAACAATAAAAGGAACCACTCTCTTCACTCACTGTCTCTGCCAGGCCCAGGCTGTTAATCCCCTCCGGACAATGCTCACACACAGTTCTGTTCCCAAGGACACACACTTCCTGAGGGCAGGGGACCTGGTTTCCCAGCCCAGCTCCAAGAAAATACAGCATATAAAGAAGCACAGGATTAGAGAGATAGTACAGTGGCTAGGGAGGGCACTTCCCTTGCACGCAGTTGACCTGAGTTTGCTCCTCATACAATCCCCCACCCCTCTAGGCGCGATCCCAGAGCACAAAGCCAGGAGTAAGCCCTGAGCATCAGTAGGTGTGGCACAACAACCTGTCCCACCCCCAAAAAGGGGGGGGGAGAGAGAGAGAGAGAGACAGAGAGAGAGAGAGACAGAGAGAGAGAAAAGAAACAGCAAAAATTTACAGAACCAGAACTGGAGTGATAGTACTGCAGGTAGGGTGTTTGCCTTGCATGTAGTGCTCTGGGGTTCAATTTCCATCACCCCATGCAGCCCCCTGAGCACTATCAGAAACGATCCCTGAGTTCAGTGCCAGGAGTAAGCCCTGAGCACAGCTGGTAGCACCAAAACAAAACAAATGCTCCCCTAAAACCTTACAGAACCTGCAGAGACAACCAACCTACAACCGAGCTAAGGAAGAACAGAAGGAACTTTTTTATTCTAGAGGGTCCTCATTGAGTAACAATATGAATGGGAGGTTCAGGGTGGGAGTGGGGAGTTTCTCCCCAAACATGTGACTGCAGAGGTTGGGGGGTAGGGGGAAATATACTTCTCCCTTCTCCTTCTTCACAAATTTCTAAGGCATCAGGGCTGAAAAAGAAAGCATTCCCAGTCAGGTGCGGTGAGTGCCAAGGTTACCGAAGGGAAATCACGCTGATTATTGAAATGTGAAGCTCCATGCACTCAGAGAAAGCACCAGGAGCTGTCAAAAGCCGAACGAGGCATTTCCATGGAGGAATCAAGCCGCCTTTCAGAGGTTACGATGACAGGGCTCGGAAGGCGCATTTCGGAGCAAAGAGGAGAAAAAGCAAAACCCAAACCACACTTTATCACCTGACACTGTCACCCCTATCTCCGGACTTGGCTGAGCCCCAATCTCAGATTCTCAGACGCTGACCTCATCTCTTTCCTGGTCCACGGTGAACAGATATCTCAGGGCGTGGACTCCAGCTTCACCCCTATCGAAATCTCCCTGCTGCCAGTTCTGCCTGCGAGCTTGCGGGTTCTGTACCCGGGTTCGGCCTGGCAGCCTTCTGCAGCACTGGAACCACACGTGTGCTGGGTTCGTGGCAAGAAGCTCCCCTCTTCCAGCTTCACTGTTCCCAGTGGCTGACCTCTATTTCTCCTTCAAGAGACTCTGCTGAGAATTCCCCTCCAGTGGGAAGTTCTTCCTAAACCCAGGTGGGTAAGACAAGCCTGCTCCAGCCTTGAAATCTCTTAGGGCCATTCAATACCACCCACGCCTGCTTCCTGCCTTCCTCTCACCATCCCGAAGACAGGGACATAATTAGACTGAAGGCGAAGAGCAAAGAGCTCTGAGTTGACTTCAAAGTCCCGTTTCCTCATCTGTGAAATGATGGTGGGAGCCATCCCTGAGCACAGAGCTGGGGGTAACCCCCACATCCTTCTGGGTGTGGCCCATGAACCAAAACAGCCCATCCACCACCTACAACACTCATTTAAGCTGGTGCTTTTGCCTTGTTTTATTTGGGGGGTACATCTGGTGGTGCTCAGGGCTTACTCCTGCATCTGTGTTGAGAGATAGTGCAGTGGTTAGGGCATAGGCCTAGCATGTTGGATTGGACCAACCTGGGTCCACCCTCCAGCATCAGTGTGGATGCCCAGGCACTGTCAAAGGCCCCCCAGCACTGCCAGGGTGAGTGACCCTGGGTAATCCCTGGCATCAGAGGACCCAAGCAGCACTGCAGTCTTGAGCTCTGGCTTTAAGCCGTCTGCCTACCAGATTGGCTGAGAATCACGAACAGGGGATGAAGAGCCCCACTTGAGAGTCTCCACAAATGACCTTGGTCTCTCGGTGGGGCATAGGCTGGCCCCTCACTCCATAGCATCAGACATGAATGAATCTTTGATGCCTTTTCCAGAGTCAAGCCCAAGACTCTTCCACCACCAGGATTCCGATTTCCCTACTTCCTTCTCTGAATAACCAACATCACCAACAACTTTTGCTGAACCCTGGGAACTGAAGCAAAGTGTTTATTGTTACTGCTGTTTTTAACCCTAATTTTTTCTTTTTCTGTTTTTGGGCCACATCTGGTATGCTCAAGGATCACTCATGGTGGTACTTGGAGGGACTGTATGTGGTACTGTGCATGGACCGTGAATCAGCTACGTGCAAGGCAAGCACCCTGCACACTGTGCTATCACTCCAGCCCTAGTATTTACATGACTACTGGGCTCCATCCCTGTCTCAACATTTGAAAAAAAGAAAAAAGAAAAAAGTTGTGCTAAAGCTTATGAACCAAGACATTCAACTTTCCTTGCTTTCTGTATGTTTATTTGAAGTTGCCTTGTACTTTAAGGCAGTGGACACAAGTCTCGTAGTCATTTCCTAAACAACTAATCAACCTATGTTATTCTGCCATCCTTAGAAACAATTACTGCTGGCTCTCTTAGAAGCACTCTCGCTTGCTTCGGGTACCCTGCCCACCCTCCTCTTTCTCAACACTGAACGAGCAGCAAATTCCAATTTTTAAAAGCACATTTTAAAGGCAATCTAACTCCTTAGAGGGACTGAAAATGCTTCAGCAAATCCTACCTATATGTAACCATTTAAGCAATTTCAAATACTTCCCCATGGCGTGATTATGCAAAGACTCGGGCCCTAAACCACGCAGCTGCAAACATTAAGTGAAATCACTGTGGATGATCATTTGTAAGGGAAGTTGCGAGGGAGACCTGTCATCAGCCTCTCGACGGATTCCCATCTTGTCATTTCCCACCAACCGATTGGCCCCAATCAGTCCACACTCAGGTTTGGAGAAAAGCTGCCCGGAGCCAGTGCCCAGCCCAAAGAGGAGCCACGGCTCATGTCCAGCCGGCCCCAGCAGTTTGGCTCAGAAACGAGGGCATTTGTCGCTGAAAGCTGAAGTCATTATGTTTCTAACTACGAGTAAAAAGGCACCATTACTGCCCTCCTGAAACCTGTGATTCCTCCCCAGCCCGCTAGTGACCGTTCAGAGCAGTGGTCCTCCTCCCTGGCTGCCCATCTGAAACACATCTGAAACGCCCAAGGGGTTTTCTATTTTTCCTTTTTGTTCCCCTACGCCAGTTTGGCCAGCCTTTCAGTGCCAGGCGCCAGCTGGCCCCAGGTGATACGGGTGCACAGCCCGGGCTGCGAGTCACAGCCGAGTCAGCCTCCGCACTGAGAGGTGAGAGTCCCCCAAGGGGATCCGTGGGTCCACAGCAGCCACGTCTCTCAGTGCCTTACCCTAAGTGAAGATTCTGCAGCTCCCTCCCTCTCGCCTCCTGAACCCGCGGCCCTGGGAGGTAGGGCCCAATAACCTGCATTTTACCAGGCATTCCAGGGGTCTGATCTAGGTGAAGGTACTCAGTCAGAAGGAGTTCCCCCAACATACACACTTTACCCAATACCAACTGTGAGGGAGCGGAGTGAGGCAGGCTTTTTTTAAATTTTATTTTATTTTAGGGGCCAGAGCAATACAGTGATTAGGGCGTTTGCCTTACATGCGTCCAACCCGGGTTTGATCCCCACCATCCCATGTGGTCCCCTGAGCTGCCAAGAGTGGTTCCTGAGAGCAGAGCTGGGAGTAACCCCTGAGCATCACTGAGTATGACCCAAAACACAAATATATATATATATAATTTTTAAAAAGTTGTTCACATTGGTTTATTACATTCAATATTCCAGCCCCAATCCCATCACCTTCTGAGCACCATTATTTCCAATTTTCCCAAGCACCGCCCAAGCCTGCCCCAATAACAGGCCCTACATAATTTATTTGGTATTGTTTGTTATGAATAATTTGCTAAAAAATGGTCAAAAAGGGTTTCCTTAGTAGAAAGCGTGTGAAGATTGTTGTATCTCACTCTGAAGTCAGTAAGCCCTTGTATAAGAGATTACTAACATGTTTTTATGGGTTAAACCTTTAATTAATATTATTAATTAATATTTTAATTAGTATTAATATTTTCTTAGTCAAGATTGGTTACCTTCTACTTTACATCTCATCTAATATGGTTGCTACTCCCGGTATATCAGTGGTGTAGAGTTTGAGATGTCACTCCAGGAATTCTAAATGCGGTGATACAGCTGAAGTTAAGTGTTTAACTGAATGGGGACTTTGGTTCCGGAGGCATCTCTGCAGCTTGTTGATCTCCTTTGAGATTTATTTATGAGTCTCTGGATCATGGCCGGTTAATGAGCTTATATGATGCCAGAGGCAGTTCATGGGTATGATCACCAGGCTCCCAGAAGAACAAGAGGATAGGAGTGGGGAGAGGGAGGTTGCTCATCCCTGACCCCGTGAGAGCCTGGAGATTTCAGTGACAAAACCCGGATACCTGGGGCTGGAGCAATAGCACAGTGGGTAGGGCATTTGCCTTGCACGCAGCTGACCCGGGTTCGATTCCCAGCATCCCATATCATTCCCCAAGCACCGCCAGGAGTAATTCCTGAATGCATGAGCCAGAAGTAACCCCTGAGCATCGCAGGGTGTGACCCAAAAAGAAAAAAAAAACCTGCATACCTGAGTTTTTCAACAGATTCATTCCTAGATGAGGCTCTTCCTGAGCCTGTGAAGTCCAGTCGAGATGGCAGTGATTGGATTATGGAGGTTTTCAGCTGTCAGGGTTCTGTTTGGGCAGGTGGTGGGCTTACCCCCTCCGATCCGAATGAGACTCAGCCTAGCGTGGGATCTGGAGACATCTCTGTGCAAGGCAGGTGTTTTCTGAGCCAAGACTCAGGTTTGGTTTTTATTTGTTTTTGTTTTTTGTTTGGGGCGGGGTGGGGGTGGGGGGGAGGGAGTGGGCCACACCTGGCAGTGCTCAAATGCTCAGGGATTTACTCCTGACTCTACACTCAGGAATCACTCCTGGCGGTGCTTGGGGGGAACAAATGGAATGGCAGGGATCCAACCCAGGTTGGCTGCTTGCAAGGCAAATGCCCCACCCGCCATGCTATTGCTCTGGCCCTGTGGCTCAGGTCTTTGCACCTCTGAAATGGAGATGAAGAGGCATGAAAGCCACCAAGCACAGGTGCATTCAGTGTGACCTGCCACGGAATCCTCCACAGCTCCACAGCCTCAACCCTCCCTCCCCTCTTCGTCCTTCCTTCCACCATCACCTTGGAACCCCAGGAAACCTCCGCACCACTGCCCGCCCACCCCCACCACCCTCTCTATGGCGTGTGAAAGTGAGGCTTGCAGCCCGGATGTAGCTAGGCATGAAGTGACCAAGAAAACGGAAAGGATAGGAGTTCCCAAGGTCACTGGACACAAGACTTCCTTCTGTGAGATAAGCCACTGCCAGCCAAGCGCAGATGACCGGCTGACCCAGGCCTGGCCACGGCATCTCAGCTCTTGCAGGAAGCCCCACTGTTTCCCCACTACACAGCTCTTCAGAGGCCAGAGTGATTGGTTGTACCATAGGGAGGGAGCTGACCTTGCATGCAGCCAACCCAAGTTCTATCCCTGGCTCCCCATAGAGTCCTGCAAGCCCACCAGGAGTAATCCCTAGCACAGAGTAAACTGGAGCTGGAAAATGTACACTGGTGGAGGGATGGGTGTTGGAACACTGTATGACTGAAACCAAGTTATGAACAACTTTGTAAGGGTCTAACTCAGTGATTCAATGAAAAAATCTTTTTAAGCCTAACACCATGTACAAAAATAAGATCAAAATGGATTAAAGACCTCCACATCAGACCAGAATCCATAAGGTACACTGAAGACAAAGTTGGCAAAACCCTCCATGATATTGAAGCTAATGGTGTCTTCAAAGATGTCACGCCACTGGCCAAGCAAGTGAAAACAGAGATAGACAAATGGGACTATCTTAAGCTAAGAAGCTTCTGCACCTCAAAAGAAACAATGACCAAAATACAAAGACAGTCTACAGAATGGGAAAGGATATTCGCCCAATACACATCCAACAAGGGGCTGATATCAAGGATATACAAGGTACTGGTTGAACTCCACAAGAAGAAAACATCCAACCCCATCAAAAAATGGGGCTACGAAATGAACATAAACTTTCTCAAAGAAGAAATCCGAATGGCTAAAAGGCACATGAGAAAATGCTCTACATCATTAATCATCAGAGAGATGCAGATCAAAACAACAATGAAATATCATCTCACACCACAGAGACTGGCCCACATCCAAAAGAACAAAAGAAACCAGTGTGTTGGTGCGGATGTGGCGAGAAAGGGACTCTCCTTCATTGCTGGTGGGAATGACAACTGGTTCAGTCTTTTTGGAAAACAGTATGGACGATTCTCAAAAAATTAGAAATTGAGCTCCCATTTGACCCAGCAATACCACTCCTGGGAATATATCCCAAAGAGGCAAAAAAGTATAGTCGAAGTGACATCTGCACTTGTTTGTTCATTGCAGCACTCTTTACAATAGCCAGAATCTGGAAAAAACCTGAGTGCCCAAGAACAGATGACTGGTTAAAAAAACTTTGGTACATCTACACAATGGAGTACTATGTAGCTGTTAAAAAGATCAAGTCATGAAATTTACATACAAGTGATACTACATGGAAAGTATCATGCTAAGGGAAATGAGTTAGAAAGAGAGGGACAGACATAGAAAGATTGCATTCATCTGGGGAACATAAAGTAACAAAATAGGAGACTAACACCCAAGAATAGCCGAGATGAGTACCAGGGGGTTTACTGCATGGCTTGGAGGCCAGCCGCACATGCTAGGGGAAAAGTCAGCTCAGCTAGAGAAGGAAGCACCAAATAAAGGGTGTTGGGAAGATCCTCCCAGGATGGGAGATGCATGCTGAAAGTAGACTATAGACCAAACATGATTGCCACTCAATGCCTCTTTTGCAAACCACAGCATCCAAAAGGAGAGAGAGAACAAAAGGGAATGCCCTGCTACAGAGGCAGGGTGGGATGGGGGGATGGGGATGGGAGGGCTACTGGGATCATTGGTGGTGGAGAATGGGCACTGATGGAGGGATGGGTACTCAATTATTGTATAATTGAAACCCAAGCACAAAAATTTGTAAGTCTACAACTGTACCTCATGGTGTTCCACTAATAAAAAAAAAATCTTTTAAAAAAATTCTAGAAAAATTTAGGGTTTACTCAGTACGTTTTTCACTGAATACATCCTGCCTTTGAGAACCTCATCTTTTAGCCTGAGTAAGAGGGGGGCAATCCCCTTCCTGGTCTGACATTCCCCCCTCTCCCGGTCGGCCTTGCTTTCTTTAGAATCCCTGCCGAGAAGGTCTTCGTGCCAGTGACATAAATTTTTCCGTGGTTGGCTGGCCCTGTTTCCTCCTTCCTTCATCCTCACTGCCATTGCTATAAAGACCAAGAGTCAGTCACAAACCCACCTGGTTGCGGCACTCAGTGGGCTGGGGGTGGGGGTGGGGGACACGTACTCCACCTGTGCTGCCCACATTCCAGTGGAGCACATACGAGTCAGCTGAGGGTCCTGCTCCTGGCGCCATGCTCACCCCCCGCACTCTCCCCCCTCCCCCCACGCATGAGTGGGCAACACCAGCAATCAAACTCTTAGACTCCCACTTGCCCCTTTCAGTTGCTGAGTCCACCCCAGCCCTCTATTCTGTTTCCATTGCTCATCCACCCAGTGGGTTGGATGAGCATCCCCTGTTTCCAGACACCTTTGGTTTGGTTGGTTTGGTTGGTTTGGGGCCACATCCAGTGGTCATTGCCCAGGCATTGTCACAACTGGGCACTCTCCAGGGGTCGAACCTGGGCTTCCTGCAGGCAAAGCTTGTGCTCCAGCCCACTGGGCTTTCTCTCCGGTCCCCCACATCTCTTTTTAGGTACTGGTGGTTGTTGCTTTAAGTTAGTTCTAATAATGAATGATGTCATTCCATTTACTAGACATTCATCGGTGCTGAGTCTTTCCTAAGAGTCCAGCCTGCCACGGGAAGGGGCTTCACGAGCGTGTCCGTGCTCAACCCTCAATGACAGCAACTCCCCTTCCCCTCTGCACGGGCCACCGCCACTCTCTACGCTGCCTTTTCCTCTTCCTACAGGAAGCAGTAGTGAGGCTGGCGATAATGGATATTAACGAGGTGTCAGGCACAGGGCGATAATTAATAATAGCAAAGCAGCAAGGTTGTGGGGAGGGTCGCAGAAAGTAGCAGATGCTGATAAGTGGGAGCTGAGCCCCAGAACTTCCACTGGCAGGAGCCGTGGCTGGAAGAGCTCATGTCTCCACAAGGCTTTCCTGGTACCCTGTCGTGGTGAGGGCCACTTCTTTCCCCTTGTTTCTTTCCTCTCTTTTCCCCTTTCTGCTTCTCTGCCCTCCTCTCCCCCCACCCGCCATTCTCCTTTCTCACTCTCTCTCTCTCTCTATCCCTCCCCTCACTATGTCTTTCATTGCCTTATTAAAAGGATGGCCAAGAGGCTGGAGTAATACAGCAGGAGTAATACAGCAGGTGGGGCATTTGCCTTGCACACGGCAGACCCAGGTTCGATCCTTGGCATCCCATATGGTCCTCTGAGCACCTCCAGGAGTGATTTCTGAGTGAAAAGCCAGGAGTAACCCTTGAGCATCGCCTGGTGTGCCCCCCACCCCTACCCACCACAAATAAATAAATAAATAAATTAGCACTGTAGCACTGTCCTCCCATCGTTCATCGATTTGCTCGAGCAGGCACCAGTAATGTCTCCATTGTGAGACTTCTTGTTACGTTTTTGGTATATCAAATATACCATGGGTAGCTTGCCAGGCTCTGCCGTGCGGGCGGGATACTCTCGGTAGCTTGCCAGGCTCTCCGAGAGGGATGGAGCAATCGAACCCAGGTCGGCCACATGCAAGGCGGGTTTCAGCACAGATGAAACCCCTACCCGCTGAGCTATCACTCCAGCCCATGGGATTATAAAAAATTATTTGAAGGGGCTGGAGAGATAGCACAGCGGGTAGGGCGTTTGCCTTGCATGCGGCCGACCCGGGTTCGATTCCCAGCATCCCATATGGTCCCCTGAGCACCGTCAGGAGTAACTCCTGAGCGCAGAGCCAGGAGTAACCCCTGTGCATTGCCAGGTGTGACCCAAAAAGCAAAAAAAAAAAAAATTATTTGAAAAATTATAAATTTATTTCTTTACAAATAAATAAATGGAAGAATGGCCAAGTTGGGCGAACAACTGTCCACCCTACTTCATTATTCAGGTGGGCAAAGCACAGTGAGGAAAGGCAGTGGGAAGACTTGTTTCATGGGATAACAACAGGACTAAGGAACACTCAGTGAGTCCCGAAAATACAGTTTCTGAGGTATCTGGAAGGTGTTTCCGGTAGAGACTGGCCTCTGGTCTGGACTGCGTGGCCCTCATTGGTGCAGGCCAGTACAGGCCATCCATGGCAGCTCCTGGTTGTTGGCCTGTACTTAGGCCTCGCTGAAAACTTTCTCCCTTCTGCTTCTGATTCTTGGACCCCTGGACTTGGACCGAGATGCACATCATTAGCTCCTCTGCCCCTCGGGCCTTTGGCTCAGATTGAATCACACTCCGCGCTTTCCTGGGTCTCCAGTTCTCTGATAGCAGATGGTGATATTTCTTGAGTTCCATAATTGCAGGAGTCGCTTTCTCAGATAGACCTCTCGGATAGACCCTCTTCTTTATACATACCTACATGTTCTGCTGGTTCTGTTTCCCCAGAGAACTGCAGCACCCATGGGAAACCCCAAATCTGCCCAGCCCTCAACTTTGACTTGTCCAAAACACTGCATCCAGAAAGTGACAGTAAAAGAACTGGAGGTAAACAGCATTCATTCTCCACCTTTCACTGTATGTTCCATCGCTCCTATAAACCTGTGAGAGTGACCATTGCCACAACCACCTCCAAAAGGAACAAAAAACAAAACAAAACAAAACTGACAGTTTCTAAGGCCTGAGAGAGAGTACAGCAAGTAGGATGCTAGCCTTGCAGGTGGTCAAATCAGGCTCAATCCTCAACACCTTATACAGTCCCCCAAACCCCACCAAGAGTGATCCCTGAGCACAGAGCCAGGAGTCATCCACAAGGCCCCCAAACAAAACAAATAAACAAAACAAACTGGCAATTTCTGCTATAACTAAACCTGCACATATCTTATCCAAGGGAAATGAGAACATATTGGCAGGGGGAAACACCTATAATAATATTGTTCTGGGTCAAAGACAGAGAGAGATCCCGTGGGCTGAGAGCATGCTTTATATTGACAAGGATCGGGTTCAATCCTTGGCCCTGCATGGTTCCCCGAGCACCACTGGAAATGACTCTCGACACAAAGCCAGGAGTAGCCCCCGAGCATCACTAGGTATAGCCTTAGTCCATTCCATCCCTCTCTCCCCCCAAAAAAGAGAAAGGAGCACTGTGCTAATCTTTTAGGGCTGCTGATATGCAGATACCAGAGAACCAACAGGAAATTGTTTCTGCCTGTTCTGAAGACTGGTAAGTCCAAGATGCTGATGCCCATGGCTGCTGGCTGGTGAGAAACTGCTTCCAGGCCTACAGACAGCTGTCCCCCTGCTGCGTCCTCAGTGGATGGGGAAAGGGTCTCTCTAGAGGCACGGACCCCACCCCCCAGGGCTCAAGCACTTTCATATACCTTCATATGGGGGATTAGGTTTCCACACAGAATTGGCGGTGGGGGTGGGGGTGAGGGGTGGAGTGGAGAATCAACATTCAGCTTGTAAAAAAATGTTCATGACACTATAACAGTCCCAGCAGGGAATAACTGATGCCCATCCGCAGGAGAACAGGTAAGCTGTGCATACTGATACAACGAATGCTACATCACACTATAAAAAGTAAACCGAGGATGCATTCAGCAGCATGAGTGATGGGGCCAGAGAGACAGCACAGCCAAGCCAGATTCAACCCACGGTGTCATATATGGTCCCCTGAGCCCTGTTAGCCTGATCCCTCATCACAGAGTCAGGAGTAAGCCCTGAGCATCACCGGGTATGACCCCAAATTCAAAACAAAACAGACATAAACATGGATGACCTCAGACATTGTGTTTGGTGAAAGAAGCCAGACATAAAACGCATTACTTCATTCATAGGAAATCCAAGGACAAAAAACAGCGGGAGGGAAAGGAGCTATAAAAGGTGGTGGCCTCCTGACGGAGGATAGGACTTTGAAGGAGGTAAAGGACCTCCTGAGTGCTGCACACAGCCTGACCAGGGCTGGAAATGCACGCAGACATTGTCAAGGTGCCCATTGCAGATTAATACACTGGGCACATATTTTACTGGATGTATGTCATATCTCAATAAAGTGGGGAAAAATGATTATATTGCCTTTTTCAGATTTTATGGTCTGTGTGAGTTGTGAGTGAATACATCCAATAATTATCTTGGGAAAAGCATGCATTTTAAACATGTACACATTTGAAATAGAGCATGATTTTGGCCACCTGTTTTGACATTTCTTCATTGTTCTGTAAACCAGAGCTCACAGAAAGGGCAACCTCCTGGCCTGCCCTAAGCCTCCAGGGCTTTGAGACTTCCTCGGGCAAGATAAATGGGATGGGCAGGAGTGGGATGCACACTCCCAGTGCCAGGAGCCTGCACCATGGGAGCAAGGGACGCGGGTGGGGGCTGAGTCTTGTCGCTGAGCCACAGCATCACCTGCCGTCTGCCCAGGTGCTGCCAGCCTCAGGAAGCCTGGGCTGTGCCAGTCCTCCTCAGAGCTGTCAGTGTCCAACGCTCACGGCCGGGGCCACCGTGTTCTGTCCCTCTGTGAGTACAGCCCTGGAAAAGACCAGGGAAGCTGGCAGTTGGAGATGCATGCCCACGCCTGTCTGCAGCTGTGGCCACAGGGGACTCTGCTCAGAAGGCCCCGATGAATAATCCCTGCATTGTCCTGAAATTCTCTCAAGGCTGTAGAGCTAGCTCAAGGCTCAAGGTATAAACCTTACACTCAAGGTCCTGGAATCCCGGAGCTGCTAAGCATTGCTGCTTGGAGCCCCGGTACCTCCCTATTCTCAAGTCCGAGTTTTGCCCCCTATGGTCAGGCTCACTGAGCATCTCAGGAAGAGGCCCCGGCGCTCCCTGAGCACTGTGTGGGAGGTTCCCACGCCCACCCAAAACAAAACAAAGACATTCTTAGGAACTGTTGAATAAGAGACCCCATATTTTCATCACCTCACCTCTGCGCACGCGCACACACACACACACACATGCACACACACACACTCTGATGGTTGGTGTTGGGTTTTAACAGTGTGGCAGGTGCTGTCAGAGTTCAGGTCCCAGCTCCACCTTGTGCCAGCGACCCTGCCTGTGATGCAGGAACCACAGCAGTGCCCAATCAAGTGTGAGCAGGAAAGAGTACAGCTGCAGCACCCACCTGGCACAATACCAGCACTGGACGGAGTTTGTGAGGAGCCTTAAGACAACTAAGGGAGGGTTTCTGGGCCTCCTGGGTCATCCTGGGCTGCCTCACACACCCCTTCTCTAGAAGCACGGGGATGGATCTTCTGGAAGCGCAAACATTCTCCCCACCCTCCATTGGCTCAGACTGGCCACACCTGCACACCCCAGAGAAACGTGTCCTTGTCGAGACACCAAACCTGGCTTCAGGGGGCTGGAGCGATAGCACAATGGGTAAAGCATTTGCCTTGCACGCGGCTGACCTGGGTTCAATTCCCAGCATCCCATATGGTCCCCCAGCACCGCCAGGAGTAATTCCTGAGTACAGAGCCAGGAGTAACCCCTGAGTATCACTGGGTGTGACCCAAAAAGAAAAAACAAAACAAAAACCTGGCTTCGCCCCAGATGGAACAACAACTAAAACAATTATCTGAAGTACTGAAAAGGCCAGTCGCATCTGTACACATTATCCAGCCCCACTGAAGCGTAGTTGAGGCGTTATCATCTTGGGTCCCGTGTCGCCCTTGAAAACAGACTTTTGCTTTAATAAATAAATAAATAAATAAATAAATAAGAAGGCTGAGATGAGAGGGGCAGAATGAATGCTCCTTCCCGGTATCTCTTTCATGGAGACTGACAGGACTGAGAACTCCCTGCTCTCACCCATGCCTTCACCCTGCCCGGCCTGCTGCGTCTTCCTGGGGCCCAGAGGAAGCACACAGGTAGGAGGCAGCTGTCACTGCCCAGCGGGCACGGTACCACCATCAGCCCCCAGGAACGAGGCCTCTCTGTGCACCTGCTCTTCATCTCTCCAAGGAGAAGGTGACTGCACCTGCCTCCCTCCTGGCTCTTAGGTGTCGGGAGCGAGCAAGCACCTGGGCAGTGGGCGGACCCCTGCCTGCCAGGGGGTTAAGTGCTCAGTCACGAGCACAGAGCGCCAGTGTGACGAAGAGCGGAAGAAGCAGGGTGGTGCCAGCGAGGTGGCTACTGCTGTGACAGCTACTGTTGGCCCTTCTCTGGTCACAGGGTCTGGTCTTGTGACTGCAGGTGCCTCTGGGGCCACCCCTAGAAGACAGCAGACCCGGGAGGAATATCAGTGACTGGGCAGGGCCCCGGGATGACCTCACTGGACATAGCACTTCCCGACCTTCCCTATACTGAGGGCAGCCACCTTTCAGCTGGGAGGACAGAGAATTGATCTTTGGTGGCCAGTCGGCTCACGTACCTTGCTTATAAGTGGGCAACCGAGGCTCAGAGAAGGCAAGTGACCTGCCCAAGGTTACACAGTATAGTAAGGGCGGAGCTGAAAAGGAAGCGCAGGGTTCAGGGCTTTCTGCAGCCACGTCCTGCTCACTCACTGCAGCCTTGTCCGCCGGTGCCACTGGCTCCTCCTCTATCCCCCCCACCCCGCGTCTCCGTCTCCCCGGTGGGCTTTCCACCAGGTTATGGGCTCATCTAATTCTTGACCACATCCTGCTGGAAACCCATTTTTCTCACTGAATCAGGCCGCCATTAGGTCCTGAAAGCCCCATAAGTCTTCTCTGGATGAGCAGATCCCTTAATCTATTATTCCAGAGTCCTATTTATATATATTTATCCATATGGCTATATAAATAGGGCTTTGAGACTTCTATGTGGCAGGTTATTGCTGTAGCATAGTTGTTCTCCCCAAGAGGAAAACAA
Source organism: Sorex fumeus (assembly GCF_029834395.1). NCBI lineage: Eukaryota > Metazoa > Chordata > Mammalia > Eulipotyphla > Soricidae > Sorex > Sorex fumeus. The sequence continues at coordinate 62,531,100 of NW_026606120.1, forward strand.
AAATGATGTATGACTGAGGTTCTCCTCCATGCAGAAAGCTCGCCTCTGATTTATTAACAGCAAGGTTGCAGCCACATGCTCTGAAGGGGGAGAATCTATTGCAAAGTTATCTAAGAACAGGACAGCTGGCTCTGATGCCAAGAGACGAGTCAAGGGTGCGGCGGGCACCGGGAGAACCTGGCGGCAGCTGAGCAGTTGCTCACGGGCACCGGCTGTGACCCAGTCTCCTGAGGAGGAAAGAGCTCTCTCTCTCCCTCTCTCTTCGGTGGGGAAACTGAGCAAGGGCCCAGCTCCACAGCTAATCTCTCCATGAACCTGAAGCCACTGCATCTTCCCAGGTAGACCCCCTGGCCCGAGAACTCTGGGGTCTTCTCAGAATGGGGGCGGACAGATTCCCTTTTCTGCCTGAAGGCCCAGCAGCAGCCCAGCAGCCAACACCCTCTGGCACAGAAATGGCCACAACTGAACCTCATCAAACCACAAGCCACCAAATTGTTTCAGCCCCACAGCTCTGGGTGTCCCACCTTGAGGCACCTCCAGATTTCATAATTCTAACAGCCCAGTATGAGCACAACAAATTTGATGGGAAAGTGGCATAGAAGCCCACCAAGGGGCTGGAGCGGTAGCACAACAGGTAGGGTGTTTGTCTTGCATGAGGCCAACCCGAATTTGATTCCCAGCTCCCCACATGATCCCCTGAGCAAAGCCAGGAGCAATTCCTGAATTCCTGAGTGCAGAGCCAGGAGTAATCCCTGTGCATCGCCAGATGTGATCCAAAAAGAAAGGAAGAAGAAGAAGAAGAAGAGGAAGAGGAAGAGGAAGAGGAAGAGGAAGAGGAAGAAGAAGAAGAAGAAGAAGAAGAAGAAGAAGAAGAAGAAGAAGAAGAAGAAGAAGAAGAAGAAGAAGAAGAAGAAGAAGAAGAAGAAGCCCACCAAGATCAATGACTGAAAACAATAACACAGACAGCTCAACCAGCACCAACCAGCTCAGTCAATCCTTGGACCGTGGCTTAAATAGCACCATTGTGAGACAGGACAATTATCAAAAACTACTTTGGTTTATCTATCTTTGGTAGGTAATTCCATTTGTGTTTGTGTTGAAACAAACAACATGAAGTAAACTGGCTTGTGCCTGCTAAGGGAGCAAGCATGGGGGGTGGGAAACTAGGGACAGTGGTGGAGGGAAGGTCACACTGGTGGCGGGATTGGTGTTGGAACATTGGATGCCTGAAATAACTGTGTTATGATCAACTTTGTAAATGACAGTGTTATAATTTTTTTAAAGAAGGAGAGGAAGAGGGAGGGGAGAAGGAGGGGAAGGGAGGAGGAGGAGGAGAAGGAGAAGGAGAAGAGTAGTTGTTTAAAGGAGTTGTCTCTATTGGGTATCTCTGGGAACTCAAAAATAAGGAATGTCTGGGGCTGGAGAGATAGCACAGCAGGTAGGGCATTTGCCTTGCACGTGGCTCAACCCGGGTTCGATTCCCAGCATCCCATATGGTTCCCTGAGCACCGCCAGGAGTAACTCCTGAGTTCAGAGCCAGGAGTAACCCTTGTGCATCGTCAGGTGTGACTCAAAAAGAAAAAAAAAATAAGGAATGTCACTGGGGACCGGGAATGGCTGATCCTGGGGACAGGAATACCAACATGGGTGGTCTCTGCTTTTCTCCTCTCCTGATTCTGCTCTTCTCCCCACAGATTGACAGTCTCCAGATGGAAAGAAGTGTGGGAGCTGACAACTCCCAAGCTTTCCCTCCAGCTTCCACTGAGAGGTTTTGTCCTTTCTCTGGTCCCCAAAACAGAAACCCATGGAATGGAATTAACACTCCTGCCAGACCCAGGGGCGTGAGCAAGGTGCTGAGGGGCAGAGCAGGAGCGGCCTGGCTCTCTTCCTCTCTGGCTCTAATCCTGGAGCTCTCAGAGCTTCCCTTATCTCTGTGCATTGCTAAGTGTGAACTGGGGAAATGGGAGGCTTCCTGGAGCACTCTACAAAGACACAGATCCTTAACTGTTTGGTTCCCTCTATGGCCCCAGGGCATGATCCAGGCCTAGACCGCCAAGTTCAAGGTAATTCCCCTGCAGGGCTGTGAGGAAGGTTGGAGTAATAGTAAGAGCTAACACTGAGATGGTTTGTAGGTACAAGGTCTGAAGCATAAGGCACTGAGGAACAAAAAGTGCAAGATAGGGTTTGATGCACACGAATACAAGAGTTAAAGTTAGGGTCCAAGGAGTGAAGCAACTTGCCCAAAGGCACACGGCTGTGACATGGCAAAGGGAAGCTTCAAATCCAGGGTTTTCTAAAGCCACTATGCTACTTTCCCCAGACTTAACTTCTCTAGTTCTATAGTTTCCAACAATGGATGGAGAGATGGGGATCTGTGGATGAAACTGGAACATGTGTCCATGTGTACAGAAACAACAGGAGTCAATTTGATCGTGAATACATGAACGGCAATTTCAAAATGCACCACGTGTTACAGTGTTTCAGGAATTATGACTTTGTTATCAAACACTCCTGATATTTTTCTTGATCATCAAATTTTATAGTTTCTCAATCATCAAATGCTGCAAATACAGCTGTTTTTATGAGGGAGGCCTGTGAAAATTCAATTTTGAATAAAGTCATTCTGAGTCAGAACCTCTGCGCTAGACTGATCTCACGTCACAGCTGAGGAAGTGCAGACTTCAGATGGGTGAGTAAGGCAGGAAGTCACCCGCTCAATGTCACTGGGCAAGAGTTAGAATGGGCACAGGGCTAGAGGCCAGTCCTGAGTCACTGAGGCTTCGAAGGCAAAGGGAACACTGGGAATTCTGGGAAAACTGTAGGAGACAGCATGCACACACACACTTCAAGAGCTCTGGGAACAACAGTTCCCTCTATTCTATTTTTTTTTAATTTGGGGCTATACCTGGATATGTTCAGGGGTTACTCCTGGCTCTGTGCTTAGAAATTACTCCTGGCAGTGCTCAGGGACTGTATGGGATGCCAAGGATTGAACCAGGGTAAGCTGCAAGCAAGGCAAGCTCACTACCCCATGTACTATTGCTCAGGTCCCTGGTTCCCTCTAGAGGGAAACCCCAGTGACAGTGGGGGAATGGGAAGCCCTGCTCCACTGCAGAGGGTACTGTGCACACAATCCTCACATGCATGTGGAGAGAGATTTGACACTTCCTAGTGAATAAGGACATGTGTACCCTCGGACCTAGCAATCGCACCTTGCAGATTAAGCCTGAGAGGAACTCTAGACATGTCAATGAGGACTCTATTCAAGGTGGGTCACTGGAGGAGCTGGGGATGACATCAGTGGAATGTGTTCTGCATGTATGGGACCACGGATGGTAGGAAGGAAGGAAGGAAGGAAGGAAGGAAGGAAGGAAGGAAAGGAAGGGAGGAAGGGAGGAAGGGAGGGAGGGAGGGAGGGAGGGAAGGAGATGATTACTGGAGTTTTGGGAAAAAAAAATGGAAATGTGTGAATGACTACCAAGAAAATGGGTAAGCTGAAGCACTGGGTGCCTTTTTTTTTTTCTATTTTGACCACACCCGGCAGTGTTCAGAGGTTACTCCTGGCTCTGGCAAACTCGACCCTATGGGATGCTGAGGATAAAAGCCGGGTTAGCCACATGCAAAGCAAGTGCCCTACCTTCTGTACTATCTCTCCAGCCCCCTGGCATTCTATCAGGAAACCAGTAACCCAGTTATAGTCACACATAGGTATAAATCTGACAAGCTGGTGCACTGGGATTCTCCTGCACTTGGTGGGAGTCCTTGGTCCCTTTCTCTCTCAAGGGCAGTATTTTCAACTGCAAACTGGGAATCTGTGATTAAATTTGTAGTTTTCAAGCTGTCCTTGGTTCAGTCCTAGAAACAAATGCTCAACTTCCTGCACATTTTCCACTCAAATGCCACCTTTCAAAAATTGTTTAAACTCTAGGGGGTTGGAGCAATAGTACAGCAGGTAGGTGACTTGCCTGGCACGTGGCTGACCTGGGTTTGATTCCTGGAACCCCATACGGGTTCCCTTGAGCCCTGCCAGAAGTGATCCCTGAGCACAGAGCCAGGAGTAACCCAGCCTCGCTGGGTGTGGCCCAAAAACAAAATCAGGATTAAAACTCCCAAAACTGTAGGAGACAGCATGCACACGCACTTCAATGTGCTTCAAACAAAATGTTAACTCGTTTGCAGACTGGCACTGCACTAATATGGAACGTCTATTTCACTCCTATTCTACAGAACTCAAAATGGGCTTCTCCCGCCTTCTCAGTTTAATTGGAGCATATCCTGAGACCGCAAGGCAAGCAGCTGTTAAAATCTGTTGCCATTTTCAACTGCTTAGCTGACAGTCAAGGTTTTTTTTTTTTCAATATTGTGTAACCAAAGCAAAACATGGCAATAATTTGTCTGTTGTGGAATTGCCAGCCATAATTTCAAATTTGTATGTTTTGTTTCTTTGCTAAATTGCATGTGTGAGTGCAGTAACACGTAAGGAACTTTCTGTATGGGTAATCCTATACTCTCAGGGGCTATGTGAGCAGCCATAAGGGTTCCCCATCCAGGGGCAGTTTCTCCTGACCATCGCCACTGACCTTTTCCATGGGGCATTGGTCCAGACAAAGAAATTGACATGGAGGTCAGAATGATAGCACAGAGGGTAGGGCATTTGTCTTGCACATGGCCGACCCAGGTTCAATCCCCAGCATCCCATATGGTTTTCTGAGCACCGCCAGGAGTAATTCCTGAGTGCAGAGCCAGAGTAACCCCTGAGCATTACTGGATATGATCCAAGAAGAAAGAGAAAAGAAAAGAAAAGAATAGGAAAGGAAAGGAAAGGAAAGAAAAGAAAAGAAAAGAAAAGGAAAAACTGACATGGGCACATAGGCATATGGGCACAACGCTTTTCACTAAACTCCAGATCATACCTGGGTTTCGTCGGTTTTTCTGTTGAAAGTGCTTTTTTCTATTCTAAAATCCGATCTGGCACAACACATTTCATGTCATCAAATGTGTGAAGACTTTTTTTTTTGTCTTTTTGGGTCACACCCAGAGATACTCAGGGGTTACTTCTGGCTCTGCACTCAGGATTGATCACTTCTGGAGGTCACCCAGAAGTGGGATACTGGGGATCCAACCTGGGTCGGCCACATGCAAGGCAAACGCCCTCCCTGCTGTACTACTGCTCTGGCCCCAATGTGTGATGTCTTCCTTCTCACTGTCTTCCTTCTCATAAGCAAATGTTAAGAATGTAAGCCTGCAGCTTTATACTAGTATCCATTTTATCTACTTTGCACAACAAATTTCAGGATGATTTCTTTGGGAAAACAGAGAGGACTCATTCTATGTTTTTGTTTGTTGGTTCAGGGGCCATACCCAGTGGTGCTCAGGACTTACTTCTGATTCTGTGCTCAGGGATTACTTCTGGCAGGCTCAGGGGACCATATGTAGTGCTGGGGATCGAACCCAGGTTGGCCATGTGCAAGGCAAGCACCCTGCCACTGTACTATATCTTGGGAGAAGGGATGTTTTTATTAAACAAGGTGTGCATTTGTTCTCTGGAAAAATATTTCTGTACCTGCTAGTAGACCAAGAATGCTGGGGGGGGGGGGGGGAGGTGCGGCGAGATACCTATCAGTAACAAGGCTGATTAAACTGTGGGGTACAGAGAAGGCGATGCAGAGAGGAGAAGCAAAGTGAGCATGAGAGGCAGCTCAGCAGGAGAGGAGGTGAGATTTCAGAAAAGGAGGAGTGAACACCCAAGCCAGAGGCAGGTCCTGAACATGGGGACCCACGGAAGAACGGATGCTACACCCTTGGGTGTCAGCAAAGAAGAGCTCTGACTCCCTGCTCCAGTGGGCAATGGTGAGAGCCGCTGAGGTAGGACCCATGGGAGGATCTCAGTGTCATACGCTGAGGCAGGGGGCGCACAGGAGGAGGGCCTCTAAAGGTGCTCCAGTAAACTCTGGGGAGCAACGAAGAGGCTCCCTAGCTTGACTGTGCAACCTCCGGACTCAATTGTGGATTCCTATGACAAAATTTACCAAGTTGTCAGCTCTTACTGGGTCCTTAGGGCCGGGGGTCAAACCTGGGCCCCAACCACACAGTCTCTGCACACTTTTTCTGGCCACACCAAAGCTCAGTGGTGAGCCCTAAATCCGGGCAGCACACTGGAGCCCCATTAAAGAACAACCCCAGGGGCTGGAGAGATAGCACAGCAGGTAGGGCATTTGCCTTGCACGTGGCCGACCACAGTTCAATTCCCAGCATCCCACATGGTCCCCTGAGCACCGCCAGGAGTAACTCCTGAGTGCAGAACCAGGAGTAATCCCTGTGCATCGCCGGGTGTGACCCAAAAAGCAAAAAAAAAAAAAAAAGAACAACCCCAAACGCCAGAGGCAGGGAGGAAAAACAAAATATACGACTATTATCGTGTGTCCAGAGATGTTATTTACATGCCATATTTTCACAGACTGTACATAACTTATACGGATTATCAATTTTACATGGACACATATTAGAAATATATTCTTCTGTGTGTGCTTCTGCAGATGGTCCCAGGGGTCAGCTGGAATCTCTTGACTCTATAAGGGGCAAAACTGATTTAACTGGGACTGGAGAGACAGTACGGCAGGTAGTGCATTTGCCTTGCACACGCCAACCCGGGTTCAATCCCATATGGTTCCCTTAGCACTGCCAAGAGTGATTACTAAGTGAAGAACCAAGAGTAGTAGTAGTAGTAGTAGTAGTAGTAGTAGTAGTAAGTAGTAGTAGTAGTAGTCATAGTAGCTGCTCACACCCCCGAGCATCTCTGGTTGTGACCCCAAAGCAAAGAACAACAAAAACAGCTGGTTGAACCTCAGTGGGCCAAAGGGCTTCTAAGAAGTCTGTGGATGCCCAAGAATTCAAAGTTCTAGATTCCAGGCCTCCAACCCGGTTCCTCTGCTCCTCTGAACCTTAGAATTCCTGCTGGGGCTTAGTTCACAAATGAAGCAGCCACTTCCCCACTGTCATCTCCTACCCTCCCCTCATTCGCACACATGTACACAACACACACGTACACACACACACACACATCTCCCTGTCCCTGCCCTGCCACCACCACCACCTGCCACCACTGTTAACACAAAGCTGCCTGAAATTTCGGGATTTCCTGACTCCTTGGCACCTGGCAGTGTGGCAAATAGCTCAAAGCATTCCTTGGGCCACCAGGCCTGGCTTTGTCTTTGCACCAGCTCTCCTCCTCCTCCCCGCTCTCCTCCCCGCTGCCCCTTCTCTCCTTCCTTCCACCTGCTCTGCCTCCAAATCCACCCTCTCAAGATACTCAGCAGAACAAAAGGCCAGTAAGAGCGGAGGCCACTCAGAGCTCTTCTTGGCACTTCCTACATATATACCGAGATGCTATCTCGAAAGGCAGCACCTGAGAAAAGATAAAGCCAGGCCATCCCGGTCCCTCTCTGGGGGCCCTGAGAAGCCCACCTACCCCCACCCCAGGCGCCCTCCTTCCCTCCCCGCCCCACACTGCTGCGGGCCTCCTCACACCCATCACCCCCACCCCCCGCAGGCTGCCTCTCCCGAGCCAGGAGCAAGCCAGCCAGTACAGAGGCTGGATGAACAGCAGGGAGAGATGAACTTTAACACTCAGGGGAAGAACAAAGCCTGGCGACAGGACCTGGGGAAGGGATGGGGATTGCGGGGAGGCACGGGAAGCCGGATGTTGACTGTGGAGCCGGGCAGGTGTGCCGGATCAGTGGATCAGTCAGTGGAAGGGCGAAAATCCTAACCTGATGGGATTGTTTCCAGGATGGGGGATTTAGGACTGAGTGAGGAGCAGCAGGGGCAGGGTCTGGGAGGCGGCAGGCTGAGGACACTGGACCTCATGGGGGTGAGGGGAGGGAGAGGGGATGTCCCTGTCCTGCCCCAGATCCCAATAGAGGAGGACATGTGGGAGCCCGGTGAGATGGAAGGCTGGTGGGGGAATCCTGGGTCACACGTGGGCTGAGGGTGGGCATCATTCCCAAGCCTGAATTACAGCCAAAGAAGCTGCCCGAGGTAAGCAGAAGGAGATCTGCGACAGAGTCTCAAAGCAGAGGAAGTGATGGCCCACCCCAGACCCAGAAACAGGGCCTCCTGCTTGAGAGGCTTCTCCACAGAAGCAAGCGGCCGAGCCCGTCCGCACACCTCAGCAGCAGCTGAAGGGCACAGGTAAGAAAGGCTCCGCCAAGGATACTCGGGGCCAGGCACTTCATTTTAGATGCCACATTTTGAGGTGATACTATCAGTGACCCTCCTCTCCCACCCCTTGAAGGGAGCAGAGAAACGTCTCTGGGCTCACACAGCCTGAAGCTCAGAGACCAGCCCTATGGTCAGCGTCCGTGCCTGTATGTTGGTACTTAAGTGGGGAGGTTTCAGACAATGAGTAAGCCTGTGTCCACATGCCTCATGTTCCCGAGTGGAGACGCCACCTTTACTTCATGTCGGAGGGACAGCACAGAGGGTAAGGTGCTTGCTTTTCACATGGCCAACTCAGGTTCCATCCCTGGCATCTGATATTGTCCTTCAAACACTGCCAGGAGTGACTCCTGAGTGAAGAGCCGGGGGAGTAACTCCTTAGCATGGCCACTGTCACTGTCACTGTCCTCCCGTTGTTCATTGATTTGCCCAGTAACATCTCCATTGTGACAATTGTTACTGTGTTTGGCATATCGAATACATCATGGGTAGCTTGCCAGGCATTGCCGCATGGGCGAGATACTCTTGGTAGCTTGCCGGGCTCTCCGAGAGGGGCAGAGGAATTGAACTTGGGTCGGCCACATTGGCTGTGTGCAAGGCAAACGCCCTACCCACTATGCTATCGCTCCAGCCCAGCATGGCCACATGTGGTCCAAAAACAAAACAAAAAAAAAGAAAGAAAGAAAAGAAAAAAAGACAGCACCATTCTAACAGAGGTGTGTGAGGCTAAAACATTAATGGCAGGAACTGGCAAAGAACTCCTCCCCTGTGCATTTGACCCTTTCAGCTAACTGAGGTTCTCTAGCACCTCTTCGAGGATGAACACTCTCAACAGTTTGCTTGACCTTGTATGTTTGGGGCCTTTTCATAAGTCAGACTTGAGCCAGAGCAACAGAAAGGCAGGGAAGGCACTTGACTTGCACGTGGCCGACCTGGGCTTGGTCCCTTCCACCACGTGTGGTTGGTTCCCTGCTCCCCACCAGTGCTCATTTCTGAGCACTCCTGAGCACGAATAACCTCTGGCACAAATCCACCCCCACCCCCCACCTACTGCCCCATCCCCAAAGTAACCCAAGACTCATGCCCCACAGTGGGTCCTGACACTGCAGCAGGGGTGAGCTGGGAGCACAGCCCCTCTGCTGAGGGTTGCCCAGTATCCTGGAGAGGAAATGTCAGCATATGCAGAGGAAGGGTGAGCCTTTCAGAGAAAGGAGGCACAGAGGGAAGGGTGCCACACCTGAGCACAATTCGCAGCACCAGGACCGGAACGAAAGCCCCTGAGGGTGGGAGTGGGGATGTCGAGGCACCAGGAAGCCCCAGACCTGGCTGGTCTCTGCTAGCTCCTCTGTTAGTATCGGGCAGAGAATGGCTGGAGTCCCCAGCCAGCTGGAAACAGGCATGAGAGAACCAGGCCAGCCGTTTCTCTTTCCCTGAAAGAAATTTTGACTAGACACAGTCAAATTTTGACCAGGCAATGTCCTCTTCTGCAGGGAGCTGGCACGCGGGTCACCTCCAGACACATACCCTCCCCCCATCAGTGACAGGAGGGAGACCCCATGTCCCCGGTGCTAAGTTGCTCCATGTTCTAGATGTTCTCGGGGCCTTGGACATGCCATAAATATTCATGCCTGGAAAAAATCAAGGCGCCGGTAGGTACCTGGGCGACTGGTTCCCCTCCTCCCCGACTCAGCCTCCAGCCGCCTCCTCAGGCCTGGGAAATCCTAGGGAAGAACCGCACCTACGACAGGCTGGCCTCCTTCATTTGTTTAACAAAAGACATCTCCGCGCTCTGTGGCCTCTTAATTTCCTCGATGTTAAAGTGCAGAGAATTAAAGAATCAATGGGCAATTAAGGAGGCACTGGCAGGTTCTGGCCAAGAGCATATTATTTATTTATTCAGCCAGCCACGTTCATTTTTAAAGTGCTAACTTTCCATTTTGTTTCTGACATCAAAAATAAATCAAACTAAAACTGTATACTTCTTAGCTGGAAAAAAAATAATAAATTATTTGCATGATGCATTGCGCCTCCGAAGTTGCCACCTACAAAAGGAATTTTTGTTTCTGTCAAAAAAAAAAAAAAGAAAAGAAAAGGGATATGAATTCATTCTGATACTGGCCTCCCCCCCAGGATACTGATAAGATTGAAAAGATGGAAATAAGATTTTAATTCACTGGTGGTTTTTCTACCTAGTCTCAAGCTGCTTCTTATTTTCTCAGCATCCATTTTCCTCGATCGTCTTGGGAAGGCTGCAAGGTTCTAGTCCATTAACAACGGGACTGTGGTGAAATTTTAGAATAGGCAAAAACGTATCGCTCTGGAGGGGACACAGGCTGTCCGAGGGCTCTGAGCAAGCACTCAGCCAGCTTCAGGTGTTTGCTCTAAGGTCAGTCCATGGTAAACACCATTCCCCGCCTCTCGTGGACACCACTGGACAGGACTTTCTTGAAAACTACAAACCACCACCCAGACTCTTGCTCCTAATTGGCTCACTGCCTTGGAGGACCTGGTCCACGTGGGGGCAGTTTGGAATCCCTCCTGCTCCCCGCCCATCACATCCCCAGCCTGAGTCTGTCCCAAGCCGGCCGTGACTCTCTACCCAGACCTGCCACACTCCCTAGCAGCCTGCTCTGGACAGTGGCTGTCAGACGTCAGCGGGCACCAGGGCTGCCCACACGCTGGGCTCAACTCCGAGCCTGCATCTTCAGGGATGGAGCGCGACAGCTAGCGTTTCTAGGAAGTTCTGAGAATGGAAACCGACTTGTACAAGTGTTGAGAGGCTCCCGGAATAAGGGGGGGGAAACTTCTGGAAACTGGTGCTATGGCTCCATCTAGTGGCCATGACCACAGTGGCAGTGAATCTGAGCTGGGAGAATGATGGCAGGATTGGAGAGAAATCACAGCAGGAATCCGAAGACTTGAGAGGAATATATTCACCTTCCAGAGTGCTGCTTGCTTGCTTTTCTTTTAACTAACTTCTTTCTTTCTTTCTTTCTTTCTTTCTTTCTTTCTTTCTTTCTTTCTTTCTTTCTAGATAAGCCTTTAATGAAGTTAAATGATCTCTTTTTAATCCTCTGCCACAGGGCAAAATTGAGACCGGAGGTCAGAAACCATAAGGGACCAAATGACCTTGGTATCTGTTCTCCAGATAACATACTCTAGGCAGCAATAACAGCAACCCCAGCTAAACCATTAAACTTTATTTCAACTCCAGACACGATCCTGAGCACATTTAGACAGTCAGTTCCCCAAGAGAGATAAGCATCCCATCCTTGCCCAAGCTAGAGCAGGGCACACGTCTGTTAAAGAGGAAAAACAAATGACCTAAGTTCTGGGAGCAAGAGATCTATAATAACATTTGAGGCAAAGAGTTTAGCTAGTTTACTGACAACGCGGATTCTGGGCTGGAGCGATAGTACAGCAGGTAAGCCGCTTTCCTTGCATGTGGCCAATCCAGGTTCGATCCCCAGCATCCCATATGGTCCCCAAGCACTGCCAGGAGGGATCCCCGAACACAGAGCCAGAATTAAGTCCTGAGTATTGAGAGGGGTGTACCCCCAACCCCTCTCCTCCCTACACACACACACAACACACACACACACCAGTCTCCCAAGTCTAGGCTAGGGGCAGGAGAGATAGCTCAGAAGGCTGAATGCAAGTTCTGTTTGCAGGAGGCCCAGGTTTAATGCCCAGCACTTCATGGTCCCCCAAGCACCACCAGGGGCAAGTGCTGGTCTCATCATTTGCAGAAGCTTTTCCCCAACACACACAAAGCTTCTGCAAATGATGAGACCTCCAACAGAGGGGCAAAGGGTTGTGGCTGGTACCCAATCAGTGGGAGAACTGGGACAATTTCAACACAGAAGTGGATTTGAGTGGGGTCGTGTTGTTGGACTGGAACTATGCAGAGATTTAAACCAGGCTCGCTGGTAGCAAGAACAGCAACATAAACAGGGATTTATTAACAAGGGACAGAGAAAACCCAGAACAGCAACTGGCCTTACTAGGACCAAAGGAGAGCTGAGTTTAGAGACTTGGGGAGCATGGCTGGGCAGTAGGAGTTTAGAGCTTTGTCCAGAAAGGATTATTTTGGTCACCCCCCGTGGTGCTCAGGGTTTACTCCTGACTCTGCACTCAGGAATTACTCCCAAGCCCACCAGGAGTAATTCTTGATTCCAGAAGCACACTGGAGTCACCCGCGGAAGGCCTGAGTCCCTGAGGACAAGTAAAGGATGTGACCCTGGTGTGCAACTGACAGTCACTGCAGTGACAAAAAAGGGGAAGGAGAACAAATTTAAAATATTAATTAAAACCCCTTTGTTCCGGAGTTGCCTGCGGCCCTGCTCAGGAAGAGTCATTTATTTGCTTTGCTCAAACCTTTCTCTCCCTCTCACTCCTCTCTCAGATTTTCTCAATAGAACTATAAAGTTCCACAACCGACAAATCTCATCATACAATGACAGAAGGATGATTACCTTGGCGAAAGGAATGCTTAAGAAAAGGCCAGAGGGCAACTCTGAGCTCCGTCTTTATCCAGCAGTGGTCACTTCAGTGTCTGCATGTGAAAATGCAACATGCTCTACCTCCAAGGCTGTGTGTGAGCATGTATTATACTCCAAAAGCTACATTGTTGTTGTTATTGTTGTTTGTGGGCCACACCCGGAGATGCCCAGGACTCACTCTGGCTGGTGCTCAGGAATCACTCCTGGCAGTACTCAGGGGTTCCAGTGACTGAGCCTGGGTCAGCGCATGCAAGGCAAAAGTCCTACCCACTGTGCTATTGCTCTGGCTCTTGTGTGTGGTGGTTTTTTTTTTTTTTTCCCCATGATGCGAAACTCAGGCTGCAGCCCAGATCAGTGACAGTGGCACCCCTGAGAACTGGTCCCAGCATCGGTAGAACTGAGGCAATGACAGTATTCTGTGTGGGCTGGGCTCACACCCTGGGGTCAGGGCTCCCCAAACTTTTTTTTTAAGTGAAGCAAGATTGTTTCATTGAACAAAACTTACCTAGAAAGACATGAGAGAAGAGGAAGCGAAGGAAATATGTGTTCAAGAGAGAACAAGGGCTTCTCCAGAGTACACAAAGCAAGCACAGAGACAGAGAGACAAGCCGGGGATGTTGTGTTCTTGAGAACACAAACAAATCGGCTGGGGATTTTACTGAGCTGGGGAACTGATTGAGATGAATCGTCTGGATTTGACTGAACTCGGTAGGGTGGGCCTGATATTCTGCTTCTGGGTTTGCTGGCGCTCTGGGTGTGTCAAACACTTTGCTACCCACCAAAAGGTCTTTCTGGTTTGCTTTGGTTTCTGTGTCTACCCTAAGGATGCTACGCTGATCACCCTGCCAAGTTTTATACCAGGATAAAATAGACAAGGGAATTCTCAAGTAACCTGGTAAAGGTAAAGGCCCTCCCGTTGATCGTCGATTTGCTCGAGTGGGCCCAGTAACGTCTCCATTGGAGACTTTGTTGTTACTGTGTCTGGCATATCGAATACTCTCGGTAGCTTGCCAGGCTCTCCGAGAGGGGCGGAGGAATCGAACTCGGGTCGGCCATGTTTGCAGAACACAGTCATAGGCAATAACTAAACAAAGGACCATGGCCATGTGCCGATAAAACTTTGTTTTTATTACAATTACTATTTAGAGACAGCATCCAGCAATGCTCAGGGCTTACTCCTGGCTCTGTACTCAGAGAACACTCCTGAATGTGCTTGCGGAAATGTCTGAGGCGCCAGGGACTGAACCCAGGTTGGTCATATGTAAGGAAAGCACCTTAACTTTTATGCTATTACTCTGGCCTACAATGAAAATTTATTTATAAAGCTCAAACCTGGTTTGTGGTCCATGATTTAAATTACCCTAAAATTTGTGAGCACTGGTCAAGAGGGAAAGACCTTTAATAGAAAACTCAAGAATAACAATCTCCCTGGAGAAATGTGGTCGTCAGGGGCATGTGGAAAGGGGATGGACTTGATAGTGTATGTAATGTGTATCAGCTTTTAAAATTGAAAACAAGAAGTTGGAGAGATTACAGCAGGGAGGGCACTTGCCTTGCACAAGGCTGACTTGAGTTTGAACCCCAACATCTCATATGATTCTCCAAGCACCGCCAGGAGTAATTTCTGAGTGCAGAGAAAGGGTAACACCTTAGCACCACCAGGTGTGGTTAAAAACATTAAAAAAAAAGCACAGAGAATTCAGCAGATAAGAAGTTTTTCTTGCACTCATTTGACCCAAGTTCAATCTCCGACACCATATATGGTCTCCTGAGCCCCACCAGGAGTGATCCCTCAGCACAGAAGCAGGAATAAGCCCTGAGCACCACAGGGTATGGCCAGAAAACAACAAAAATAATGATAAAGTAAAAAGACCAATCATATGCATAGGAATCAATAACCAAATCTCTCTAAGAATAAAAGCTGTGGCTAGATAGCTTCACCAGTGACTTCTATAAAACTTTCAAAAAACTAACTCCTATCCTACTTGAACTCTTCCAAAAAAAAGAAAATCAAAGGAAGGAGAATACTCCCAAACATATTCTCTGAGACCAAAATTATTCTAATTTCCAAGCCAGAAAAACAAATAAACAAAAAAAACTACCAACCTAGAGATTGCTATATCAGATAAAAACGGATGCAAATATCCTCAACTATATCTTGGCAAATTAAATTCAACCAAATGTCAAGAGACTCATTCATCATAATCAAGTGGGATTCATGGCAGGGATACAAAGACGGTGGGCACAATGGCTGATGAGGGTCAACATATGCAAATCAGTTCATGTTACATACACAATCAAAAAGATGAGAACCATAGGACTGTAGCAATTAATGAAAAAAGGGGAACCAAATTCATCATTTATGGTTAAAATTGACATTTATGATAAAAATGCTTAATAAACTGGGACTAGAAGGAACATACTTATATACAGTATAGGCCATATATAACAAACCCAGAGCTGATATCCTACTGAATGGTGAATAACTTCCAGTTCTTCCCCTATGATCTGAAACTAGACAAGGATGTCCACTCTCCCCACTCTGCAACATAGTTTTAGAAGTCCTAGCCAGAGCAATCAGGCAGGAAAAAAAATCCTGACTACCCTTGAGGGCAATCTAGAATGGAGTGCAAATTAGAAAAAAGCCAAGCTATAGAAGGATGATCCAGGTACATAGAAACATACGAGGGATATATAGAAAACCCAACATCTTCATTAAAATATTGACTAGAAGGGCGGGAGTGATAGCACAGCAGGTAAGGCACTTGCTCTGCATGCAGCCGATGATGGGTTAATTCCCAGCACCATATATGGTCCCCAGAGCGAACCAAGAGTGATCCCTGAGCACAGAGCCAGAGAGTAAGCCCTGAGCACTTGGGTGTGGCCCCCAAACAACAAAATTAGAATTAATGAGTTAAGTGGCAGGATATAAAATCAATACATGTTTCTAGCATTTTATATATTCAAATAAATTGGAGGAAGGAAAATCAAGAAAATAATTGTATTTATAACTGCAATCCAGAATAAAGAGATAAAATATCTGAGAGTTCTCCTAACAAAGGTGGTATAGATCCATACAGTGAAAACTATGGCATTACTTAAAAGAAATAAAAGGCATTTTTTCAAACTGGAGAAGTAGCAGCATTATTAAAATGGTCATCTGAGTCAGAGAGAGCGAGAGCGCAATGGGCTGAGTGCATGCTTTGCATGCGAGAGGGCCAAGCTTGCTTCCTGGCATAGCACAGGCCCCCTAGCACAGCCAGGAGTGATCCGTGACCACAAGGCCAGGAACAGGAGTGAGTCCTGAGCACAGCTGGGTATATCCCAACCTAATTTCCACCCACCCACCCCAAAATAAAAGACTGGAAACAAATGTAGGCAAGGATATGGAGAAAAATGAACTGACTACACTGCTGGTGGAAACGTGAGGAAGATGGTATGGAGATTTCTTAAAAACATAAAAATGACTGAGCAAAACCATTCATTGGAATTTATCTGAAGGATATGAAAAATACTAATTCAAAAGAATATTTTCACACCTACGTTCACAGACCTAAATGAGCCGAGGACTAGATGAAGAAGCTGTGGTTTATATACTCAATGAAATTAAAAAAAAAAAAACATTACTTGGGAGCAAAAGATAAACTTGAGGCAATTATGGTGAAAGAAATGCGACAATCACCAGATGGCTTTACTCCTATGGAGAATATGACTTAGCACTTGCAGATTCAGTGTAAACTATGGTGGCGGCCGGAGGAAACAGGGATTGATGGCGAGAGGAAGGAGCAGGAGTCTTCTTGGTGTGAGAGGGCACAAGCGCTTTGGTGGTGGCATTAGAGATAATGACACAGAAAGCTGAAATTCCCTAGCACGGTAAATCAATGATGCCAAAGGGAAAAAATAAAAATAAAGCTGTGCAAATTTAGGGCCAGAGAGATAGTACAGTGGACACTACTTGCCTTGCATTTGGCAGACTCCGATTCGATTTCCTGCACCTCATGTGGGCTGGAGCGATAGCACAGCAGGTAGGACATTTGCCTTGCACGCAGCCAACCTAGGTTCAATTGCTCCGTCCCTCTCGGAGATCCCGGCAAGCTACGGAGAGTATCCTGGGCTGAGCCATAGCACGGTGGGTAGGGCATTTGCCTTGCACTCGGCTGACCCAGTTTCAATTCCTTCGTAACTCTTGGAGAGCCCAGCAAGCTACAGAGAGTATCCAGTCTGCATGGCAGAGCCTGGCAAGCTGTCCATGGTGTATTCGATATACCAAAAACAGTAATAAGTCTCACAATGGAGACATTACTGGTGCCCGATTGAGCATATCGATGAACAATGGGAAGACAATTGAAAAAGAAATGTGTTACAGTGCTACAGTGCATGTGGTCCCCCAAATATTGTCAGGAGTCACTCCTGAACAGAGAGTAAACCCTGAGCACTCTGGGTGAGGGGATCCACTCTTTTGGATAGCTCCCCCCCAAAAAATCTATACAATTTTTTAAAACCGAGGATAGAAGGAGTTAAGTATAAAAGTGCTTTTCAACATTTTTTTACCGACAGATTGGTACCTGTCCTGCACGCCAGCCCACGGATCAGCATTTATAACCAAGGCAGGAGACCAGCGTGATATTTAACCTTTCTACACCTGCAGACTGACTGTGATTGAAGAACACTGGTCTAAATACCTGCGGGGAGAAAGGCGTCCTTCTGCATATAAAATGGAGAGGAATATAATTTAGGCTAACAGTACAGAAACAAGATGCTGAAAGCTAAATTCACTATAGGGAAAACTTTTAATCAAGCAAATAATGAAGAAAGAAAAAAAGCAGGAAGAAAAGATAAACAAATGGGATTACACCAAATTAAGATGCTTCTACACCACAAAAGAAAACAAGGACCAGAATGAAAAGGCACCAGTCTGGGAGAAAATATTTGCTCACCACTCTTCTGACAAAGGGCTAATATCAAAGATATATTAGTACTTCTAAATCTTAACAACAACAAAAAAATCAACCCCATCCACAAAGGGGGAGAAGAGATGAACAAAAATGGTCTCAAAGTAGACACATGGATGGCCAAAAGCTCTGCATCACTTTATGTTTGAAAATGCAAATCAAAACAGTGAGATACGGAGGCTCAAGAGATAGTACAGTGGGTAGAGCATTTTGACTTGCATGTGGCTGACAAGGTTTGAACCTCAGCATCCCAAAAGTTCCCCTGAGCACGATTAGAACTAATTCCTGAGTGCAGAGCCAGGAATAATCCTTGAACATCGCCAGGTATGGTCCAAACACCAAAACCTCGAAAGTGAGATACCACCTCACATTAGTGAAACTGGAACACATCACAGAGAACAAAAACAGCCAGCATTGGCAGGGATGTGGGAAAGAGGGACCCTCACCACTGCTGGTGGAATGTCGCCTGGTTCAACCTTTTGGGAAAACAATATGGATACTTTAAATTTTAAAAACTAAGAATTGAGCTTCCATATGATTCATCAATCCCAGTACTGGTTTTTTTTTTTTTGCTTTGGGGTCACACCTGGAAATGCTCAGGGGTTACTCCTGGCTCTGCACTCAGGAATTACTCCTGTCAGTGCTCAGGGGACCATATGAGATGCCAGGGATTGAACCTAGGTCGGCCGCATGCAAGGCAAACACCCTACCCGCTGTGCTATCGCTCTGGCCCCATCAATCCCAATTCTATCATCTATCCCAAGGACAAGTCATCTGTGTTTTCATGTTCACTGCAGTACTGTTCTCAATATCCAAAATCCGGAAAAAAACCAAATGGCCAAGAACTGGTTAAAGAAACTATGGTATGTACACACAATGTTATACTACTAGGCTATAAGACAAAACAGTACAATTTGCCCCTATATGGCTAGATCTTGAGGTTATTATGCTGAGTGAAGTCAGCCAGGTGAGAGACAGATACAGAATGATCTCTCTCATATGTGGATATAAGTAAGCATATAAGAAAATTTTATTTTATTTTATTTTTTTAATTTTTAAAAAATTTTTATTAGTGAAATACCATGAGGTACAGTTGTAGACTTACAAGTTTTTGTGCTTGGGTTTCAGTCATACAATGATCGATTACCCATCCCTCCACCAGTGCCCATTCTCCACCACCACTGATCCCAGTATCCCTCCCACCGCCCATCCTCCCATCCCACTCTGCCTCTGTGGCAGGGCACTCCCTTTTGTTCTCTTTCTCCTTTGGGGTGCTGTGGTTTGCAAAAGAGGCATTGAGTGGCAATCATGTTTGGTCTATAGTCTACTTTTAGCATGCATCTCCCATCCTGGGAGGATCCTCCCAACACCCTTTATTTGGTGCTCCCTTCTCTATCTGAGCTGCCTTTTTCCCTAGCATGTGTGCCTGGCCTCCAAGCTATGGAGTAAACCTCCTGGTACTTAACTCGGCTATTCTTGAGTGTTAGTCTCCAATTTTGTTACTTTATGTCCCCCAGATGAATGCAACCTTTCAATGTCTGTCCCTCTCTGACTCATTTTGCTTAGCATACTTTCCATGTAGTACTACTTGTATGTAAATTTTATGACTTCATCTATAAGAAAATTTTAAATGGCCCAAAGCAACTGCATTCTGTGAACTGGTCGACATTACTGAGCTTACCATAGCAGAGAGATGATGAGGAGAGTCAGGTGTTCGTACTTGGGGACCCTAATAACCAAAGGAAGTGTACACTCTAGAGGAGTGTGTGGGGTTGAGATACTAGTGCATGGACCCCTATTATTAACAACATTGTAAATCAAAAAAGAAAAAATGTAACAGGAAAATAAAATGACAAACAATACAGCAAGAGATCACAAGTTGAATTCACCTATTAAGAGACAGCCAGTCCATGGGGCTGGAGCAATAGCACAGTGGGTAAGGCGTTTGCCTTGCACACGGCCAACCCAGGTTCGATTCCCAGCATCCCATATGGTCCCCTGAGCACCGCCAGGAGTGATTCCTGAGTGCATGAGCCAGGAGTAACCCCTGTGCATCGCTGGGTGTGACCCAAAAAAGCAAAAAAAAAAAAAAGAGAGAGACAGACAGACAGACAGACAGTCCAGGGCTGGGAGAAAACTCAAAGGGCTGAAGCTAATTGCACATCTGGGTTCAATGCCTGGCACATGTGGTCCCCAAGCACACTGATGGTGATGCCCAAATACTGAACCACTGAGCCAGAAGTAGTGCCTGAGCAATGCACAATGTGACCGAAAAACTAGAGAGAGCAAATTTCACTTTTGAAAAAGAATTCAGGCTTGCTCTTTAAGCCTGTGTCTGCCCTGTGTGCCCTGCTCACTTGCTTGCTTCAATGTTTCTTCTTTGCTTGCTTATTTCCACTCTGGAGAAGCCTCTGTTCTCTCTTGAACAAGTATTTCCCCTCTTTTTTCTCCTCTCAAATCTTTCAAAGCAAATTTTATTCAATAAAAACGACCTGGTTTCACTAGAATAAATAATTCAATGTCTTTACATACCACCTACCTGAAAAATTTAGTGAGAAAAAAAAATTCAGTAAAAACAAAAAATTATTATCCTAGATACTTTACATTGGTAGGAAATACCATTTGCCTTTTTATCATTTTTTAAAAGAAGCAATACATACCTAATACTTACAAAAGAAGTTGTTAAGAGCAGAAAAACATGAGAATTTAATGTACTTTTTCTTAGATGTGGACAGATTGTACACAAGAGGGTAGGGGGAGAAGGAAAGAAATTATATCTGAACAATTTCGAGTTGATTTTATAGATTGCACACTATTTTATAGCAAATATCACTGTGCATTTTCTGCCATGCATTTTCTAAAATGTCAATGCATTTATAAAGATCCCCTCTCAAAAATTTCTCAAATTCAACCGGGAAAAATGAATACAGATTTTTTTTTTGAGTGCCACTAGGAAGAATATACATTTAAAGCTGTTAGTATTGCTATGACAGTGATCCAAGGAATGATCTAGTCCCATACTGTCCAATATGGTGGTCAAATATGGTAGCCACAAACCACCTGTGGCTACCAAGCAACTGAGTTATGGTTAGTGTCAAGGATGAAAGGGGCAAATACTAACACACACACACACACACACACACACACACACACACACACACACACCAGAGTTCAACAAAGGTTGAGTATGGAAAACTATAAATTACACCATTAAAGTCTTCAAAGCCCCATTACATTTGAAACTATTCTGGGTTACAACTAAAATTAGACTTCTGGGGCTGGAGAGATAGCACAGCGGGTAGGGCGTTTGCCTTGCACGTGGCCGACCCGGGTTCGATTCCCATCGATTCCCAGCATCCCATATGGTCCCCTGAGCACCGCCAGGAGTAACCCCTGTGCATTGCCAGGTGTGACCCAAAAAGAAAAAAAAATTAGTCTTTTTCTTTTTTATTGTGATTCCTCAAAAAATTTAAGTTATATATGTGGCTTGCATTTCATTTCTACTGGACAGTACTAGTCTAGAAACATCCAGAGTGTCTATTTTCTGTCCACATTCCTTATGACACTTTCCAGTGAAGACTTAGTTTCCCCCTTAAATCGTGATCATCATAAGATTATAAATGTTCACCCTTTGATCAAAAAGTTACAAGCTTCAGGGGCTGGAGTGATAGTATAGCAGATAGGGCGCTAGCCTGGCACTAAGTGAACCCAGGTTTGATCCCCAGCACCCCAGATGGTTCCCCCATGCACTTTCAGAAATAATCCCTGAATGCAGAGCTAGGAGTAACACCTAAGTATGTGTGGCCCCGAAACAAACAAAACCAAAAGCTACAAGGTTCAGGCCAGAGAAGATAATACAGTAGGTAAGACATTTGACTTGTATGTGGCAGACCTAGGTTCTATCCCCAGCACCATATATGGTCCCCTGAAGCCCTCCAGGAATAATCCCTGAGCACCACTGAGTGTAGCCAAAAAAAAAAAAAGATGATACAAGTTTCTCTTGTTATTTATATTGCTTAAAACCTGATTTTTCATAAAAGAATTGGTCTCTACAAAACTGGGTTAGAGCAAAGTAGAGCATGTAGGGTGCTTGCCTTGCATGCAGTTCACCCAGGTTCAATCTGTGGCATCCCATATGGTCCCCCAAGCACCTCCAAGAGTAATTCCTGAGTGCAGAGCCAGGAGTAAATTCCCTGAGCATCAAAAGGTGTGGCCCTCGGGGCTGGAGCAATAGCACAGCGGGTAGGGCATTTGCCTTGCACATGGCTGACCCGGGTTCGATTCCCAGCATCCCATATAGTTCCCTGAGCACCGCCAGGAGTAATTCCTGAGCGCAGAGCCAGGTGTGACCCAAAGAAAAAAAAAAGAACAAAAGATGTGGCCCAAACCCCAATAAATAAGCTCAAAACCTCTATTGGTGGATCATTTAACCAATGTGGCATTTATTTGGGGATATGAGTCGAGGTACAATCAACCCTCATGTTTTTCAGTGGTTAAGAGAACCTAGCTTGGGGTCTGGAGAGATAGCACAGCGGGTAGAGCGTTTGCCTTGCAAGCTGCTGACCCGGGTTCGATTCCCAGCATTCCATATGGTCCCCTGAGCACCACCAGAGGTGACTGCTGAGTGCAGAGCCAGGAGTAACCCCTGTGCATCGCCGGGTGTGACCCAAAAAGGAAAAAAAGAGAGAGAGAACCTAGCTTGGGACAATAGCTTTGCTTCGAGTTCTACTTTTGCTCCATCTGGGAGTGAAATAATTATTTTGTTCATTATCTCCAATCTCTGGGACCAACCAGTCCCTGCCTGGGTTGTTGTGAGGCCCAATATTACCGATTGCATGTCACAATTGGGGGAAACCTTCAAAATCCACTTTTCAGCTATAGAGAGTAATAAAAGGCCCATGGGCACCACCTGATGTTCACAGAGTCTGACATCATTCTGCAACTCTTAATTACAAACCTTGCTTGATCTGAGATGTCTGAGATGGACGTTTTGCCTGTGTATGCCAAGGTCAGAATAAACTGTAGCAGTAAATCCAACCCCTGCCTCCCTGGAAGTCATTCCTCCAAAGCCAGCAGGCTCCCGGGAACCCAAGGAGAAGTTGTCAACCTGCCTCCTGCTTGGCGTTTCCTGCTCTCTTTCCCTACACCAGGCAAACTGTCAAACCTCCAGCATCTGCTTCTCCTTCAAATTTGCCCTGGTTCCCTCCATGGCCCAGAGGTAATTGAAAGACTCTGTCAAAAATCACCTGCCCTATTAAAGACATCTGGAATGCTGGTGCTAGGCTTCTATGTCCTCCTCCATAAAAGCAGCAAGATTTGCAGTAAAGGCCAGACCTTCCCAGTGCAACCCCTGGGTTCAATTCCTGTCAACATGGGCAAGGGAGCAGGGGGGTGGGGGGGAGGAGGTGTGAGATGGGGGGCCAGATGGCACTGGGGGGCGGAGAGGAAAGGAGGCAGGGGGTAGGAATTTAAGTCGAGAGTTAAGTAACATTAAATAATTTCTAAAAGATTTCAGAATAGTCAAAACTGACAAAAAAAATTTTTTTTTTTTAGACCAGGCATATAGCTCATGCAAGACAGGTACAAGGCCCTTGTTTGATCTGTGCTCCCATATGGCCACTGGGCACTGCCAGATACAGCCTCACAATTGGGGGAAAAAAATCTTCAAAATTCACTCTTCAGCTATAGAAAATAATGGGAGGCCCACAGGCACCCGAGAAGCATGTATTCAGGAACTAACTTCCCAAGTGCCTTCCTGACATGCACATCCCTGACAGTAAAGACTAAAGTCATGGCCCATTCCTCACCTGCCCTGCCCTCAATCCATAAATCCTGACCTGCTGGGTTTTTTTTTTTTTGTTTTTGAGGGGTCCTGGTGATGCTCAAGGTTACTCTTGGCTTTGCTCAGGGGACCATATGGGATGTTGGGGACCAAACCTGGGTCTGCCATATGCCAAGGGAAATGCACTACCTGCTGTACTCTTGCTCTGGACCCCTGACCTGCTGCCTGTTGCCTCATCAGGACCACCTCCCCAAGCCTCCTTTCTGCACCAGTCTTCTCATTCCCACCTTTAAATTCCCTCAGTGGTGCCTGTGAGATAAGGGCCAGGCCTGCACCTCAGGCTTTGTGAACACTCCCCAAAACCAACGGGAAGGCACCCTTTACCCAGGAAGAGGAAACAGGTCAGGACCTGGGTGTTACATGACTTGCTATACCCTAAACAAGTGTTTACTGTTGTCATTGGGACCTCCAAGGGCACGGGGAGCAAGCTGCTGGCCGGGGCTGGATCACACTCTGGACAACCAAGAGCCTTTCCAGGATCACCTTTGGATGCTTTGTGGTGGGTGAGTCTGCCTGATCCCATATAGGAGGAAAGTGCGGTGCATTTCTCCACCCCCAGCTGAGCAAGTATAGCAGGTGCCTGCAGAGCTGGGATGCACTCAAGGGGAGCATGGCGGTGGGGATCCTAGGGCCACCCTGGCTAGAGGCCCATGATGGGCCAGTGTAAGGGGCCTGGGAACAGCAGGGGCAGGCCCTGAAATCAGCACTCAGGGCATGCTCTCGGCATGTGCCTTTATGAAAAGGAGCCGTGGTGGGGGGAGGGGCATACACCAGAAGACCCTATACAGGGTAGACAGGGACAGGGGCTGCCACATGCAAGGCCTTGGCCGTCTTTTCATCCTCATCACTGTCCATCACCTTACTTTCTAGAGGTATGCAACCTCACCCCTACTCCTGTCTCCTGTGAGGGACCAGTGAAACACCCCCCCAACCCCAGGACGGGAGCAACAGTATAGCAGATAGGATATCTGCCTTGCATGCAGTTGACCCAAGTTCGATCCCTGGCATCCCCGTACATTACACTGAGCACCAGCAGGAGTAATTCCTGAGTGCAGAGCCAGGAGTAACCTCTGAGCATTGTTGTGTGTGATCCCAACCCAAAAAATAAAAAAAATACCCATGCCAGGGCAGTGCAGGAATACAAATAGGGTTAGGGGCCCAGAATCGACTGTGGGCTGTGTCGGGGCAGTGATGTGATAACAGCATCTCCTCAACATTATCTGGAAAGGGGTTGGATCCAGTGTTGGCTCTTTAATCTGCAACCCAGGTGCGCTACCATCAACCCCACTTCACCGGACATAGGCAGCCACCCTGTGAGGCATCACTCATTCCTGGGGTTCCACTGCCCTGTCCGGAAGGCCAGACCTGCGCACTGTGCTCTGCCCCCATTCCCGATGCAGCATTTCTGGGTGGCCCCAACACTCTCGCAGTGGGCTGTCTCCGCTGCATCACAACTTGCTGCGTACATGAGCCTATGAGGCTGAAAGTGTCCCCTCTGTGTGGTCAGGTTGACCCCTGCTCCTGGCTCGGAGGATCCCCCGCCACATGGGACTGCCCCCCCCCACCCGGACGGCCTCAGCAACTGGGGGCCACCAGGCACTTGGAGAGTGGTAACTGTGAGTTCAACGTAAACTACTCACTGGATAAATAAAAAAACTGGATTTTGTATATCGAACATGTTGAAATTATAGTTTTATAATGAATACAGCATTAAAAATTTTTTTGAAGGATAAAAACAAATTTATAAACCTTGACTCTTTTAAAAAAGCTATGAGATTTTCAGCAGGTATGAGAGGTGGTAGGATTGGTCTTGAAATATCGAAGGTAGCTAAAGTAGAGAAAGAATATTTTGCAAATTGTCTGCCATACAGGAAGGGGGAGGTTGTGGAATGGGGTGGGGGGATCTGGGGATTTTGGTGGTGGAAGGGATGGGTGTTTGACCCTATGATCAAAGTTCAAACATGAGAGCTTTGTTACTGTAAGAAAAATTGATATTTCCGGCTTGAAATTTCCACAAATCTCCTTAGTTGGGATCCTCTGGCCCCCCTAACACCCACCCCCCAATTTTGTTTACCATGGAAAAGAACGGACTCAAAGCTACAGTGTATGCAAGTTGAGATTTATATAAGTTTTAAGTTACTTAACTTATTTTAAATAGCACAATGCGGAAGCCAGTCTATAAAGAACCAGACACACCACTGCAAGCTAATTCAATGAGTTGCTTTTTTTTTCTTTTTTTAAACAAATTTGTACAGGAAAAAAAAAAACAGAAAACAAAACAAAACAAAAAAACCACTCTGGATCACAAGTTCTACCATCCAGCCATCCTATGCGGTGGGCAGGAGGGCCTGGGCTGGGCAGCTGTGGGCTGCGGGAGGCGCTTCTGCTCAGGATGACGTGTGCTATGAAGTCTGAGTTCCCTTTGTTTTCCAGTGTATGTTGTACAAAATATTACATTTTTTAAAATATATTTACAGTTTGCACAAATAGAAAATGGTTACAAATTACAACCTATCAGGCTTGGCAAGATAACAGATTCCCTTCCCCATGGACCAAGGCCAGAGGTATGATTAAAAAGCCAGACTTCTTAGAGGCCTCGATGAAGTTTATAAAAACTGGTTTAAATACCATAAATTCATTTATGTAAGTTATACAAGTAATCAATACCAATTAGTCACATCATGTCTTGCTCCTTGAAGAAACATTTTTCAAGTTAAAGAAACACTTCGAAGCAAGCGATGCATCCCTTGGTCTGTTTGCTACAGCTGTCCTGATTTTGGATGGGGAAGAAAGTGGGAAGGGAGGGAGCAATGGGTTACAATGGGGGAATGCGACACCTGATTGGGGGAGTTTTCCTTCCACTGTTAACAGCTTAGAACCAGGTTAAGCCCACTGGCTCATAATACCCACAAGAGCCCGCTGGCTTGTAATATTCCACCCCAAGGTTTTCAAAAGAACCCACAGTTCCTTCCTTATCTCAGAGACATTTTCTCCACATAACTGCAATATGCTGTTGATTTTTCTTTTTTAAGAAAAGAACTCTCTGGGGAGGACAAGGCTTGTAATTAGGATGTAAATCTTTGCCTTGAGTACCAAGCCCAATTTCAACAGTGCAAAAAAGACAAGAATTGGCTGTGAAGGACCAGGGGTCAAAGGCTCGCGTAGTAGCTGTCCACCCACTGAGCAAGTCCTCGCTCCACCAGCAACCGGTTTATCAACACCACCTGGAAAGGAAACGGGCTTTGAGCACTCTGCCTGTGGCATGCAGGGACCATTTCCCAGTCCAATGTGCGTTCTCCCTCTTGACGGTCCCAAGTGCCACCCCAGGCAACAGTGGCTAAAGCCACAGAAGTAACCAACAAGACTTAGTTGTCCAGCTGGCAGGAGGAAAAGCTTGTTAAGGACCTGAAGAAGCGGCCAGAGAGATAGTACAGGGGATAGGGTGTTTGCCTTGCACATGGCTGACCTGGGTTTGATCCCCAGCATCCCATATGGTCCCCCAAGGACCACCAGAAGTGAGTGCAGAACCAGGAGTAATCTCTGAGCATTGCTGGGTGTGCCCCCTCCCCCCCAAAAAAAAATTAAAAAAGAACCTGAAGAAATCTGAGACTCAACGCCATGAAATAGAGAGGAAACCTAACAGGGTAGAGTCGAGGAAGGTCAGCACTGAAGTATGCTGACATTCTGCTTGGGGCTGTCCTGCAAACTGTAGGATGTTTGGCAGTACCCCTGGACTCCAGCCCAGTAGGTTACAGTAGCATCACCACCCACTAATGTGGTGATCAAACTGCTCTCCAGACATCTCTAAGCGTTCCCTGGGAGACACTGGCCCACAGCTACATCTTTTCATTAGCTCAAGGGGAAACAATGTTGGAACCAGCTACAAATCATAGCACCGCTGGCCAGGAGCTTGGAAGGAAGGGAAAAAACTTACTTCATCTCCAACCACACTCCATAACTGAATCAGAGGAAGACCAGTCGCACTGTAATTTGTCACCTGGAAAATAAGAAAAATCACCAAGCATGTTTATTAGCTACCACATGCACCTGTCCCCAAAGGCTACTCGCTAGCCAACCAGAAGACCGCAGCCACAGGAAGGAATTGAGAGAGTAACGTCCACAAAGCCCAGATTTGGACTAATGAGGCTGGAGGTACCTCGGGAAGGTCCTGCCAAGCCTCCACCCCACAACCACATACCTGAGCCAGCAGTGCTGTATTTCCCGTCATCTCACTCATCGCCGCATCAGCTTCCGGTGAAAAATGATCGTCATCTTAAGAGAGAAGAGACACAGCCATTAGACTCATTGAAGCTGGGAATCTTGTCACTTAGTTTGCAGATGTTCCAAGACCACTGCCAATGCTGCCGGGGGTGCCCGAACTTCACTGGGGAGAGTCCCCTGTGACAAGCCAGCCCAGGACTCTGAGAAGACTCAGCCGAGTCCCTTGGCCACGCTGCTCACTGGGGAGGAGAGGACCAAAAGACCCTCCCTCCTGTCTGGCCTTCCCCACGGAATCCGCAGCACGTGAGGGAGAGCAAGGTCACGAAGACACAGGCGGCAAATACGGAGGGACGAAGGCAGACGAGGCCAAGGAACTGACCGCACCATCGGTGGGCATGCTCTCTCTCGGCAGGACAGGGCCCTGAGATAGCACTCTCGGTCAGGTCATAAAAGTGATGCACAAAACACACACCCGTGGCAAGCAGTGGTCACTAAAGACCAGGCCTGTGTTACGAAGGTCTTATGGAGGAAGCAGCACTTCAGGCGGTCCTGGTCAGACTGTCACGGAAATGGAGAGGGAGGCCAGACCAGAGCCATCAAGGAAACTGAAGCCCACTGTCCCAGGGCATGACTACAACCACCAGATGTGTTTCTGCGCGTTTCACTGAAAGAAAGGCAATCTAACCACACACTGAAAGAAAGGCAATCTAACCAACACACCGGAGCCAGGGCCGGGCACAGAGGAACACGGAATGGGTGGACTGGTATTACTGACCACACACTAGGAAGCCCAGAACTTAAGTGACTCCCTCAACTATGCTGAAAGACAAGTAACTACCCCATCTCCCGAGAGGAGGGCCGAAATCAAGGCTCAGGAACTTTCCCAGGATTGGGTGCCAAACCCCATCCCTCAGAGCATGTGCTCACAGCATCAGTGTCAGCGGGACCCGTGCCTCACCCCCCACCAGATCCAGGAACAGAGGCACAGCTAGCTGAGCCTCAAAGCCTTCTTCGACTGCAGCTGCACAGACCTGGTCTCCACGACTACGTGGGAGGGTGGAAGGACCCCAGCTGGAGCCCTGGGGACAGGCTGGTGCTGTGGGCCTGAAAGAACAGTCCCAGGCCGAGTAACCCAGGCCCCACCCGCGAGCTTCTTCAGAGACTGAGCTCTCTGCCCGTCAGCGACCTGCACCTGCTGACGCCCAGCTGAAGGAGAAGTGGGGCTCTCGAGGAACCAGGCCTATCTCCACAGCCGCCCCAACCCCCACCCCATCCTGATGCCCCGTGTGTCACCTGACAGCGGCATCACGCTGTCCAGAAGAACCTCTGCTCCCTGGAATGGCAGGGTCACAAAGTCAGACCTAGAAAGGCAAAACAGGAACAAGCTGAACCTGGGCTTGAGGGCCGGTGGCCCCAGGTCCGTTTAGCACCCGGACCTGACACCAGGGATGAGGCACAAAGCTTTTGAGGTGCAGGGAGGGGCAACAGGCCACGGAGTCAGATGTGCCTGTGCGTGGGCAGCTGGCCACCAGCCTTGCCAGCCCCAGCCCTAGAGGCATCTGACCTCCAGCTCCCCCAGGAGTCGGCTCCACTCTGGCCGGGTGACACTCCGGAAGATTCTTCCCAGGGACCGGCTGCCTTTCTGGCTGTTCGCCTGAGACAGGCCTTTCTAAAGAGTTTGCTTAGACCAGACTCCTCTAAAACAGAGTAGGCAGCAAGAGAAAGCATCCACCCACACCCCAGGCTGGGACAAACAGGGACAGCTGAGCTGAGACCGCAGCCCTCTGGCGAGCGGGACGTGCGCCTGTGTGCGTGTGTCTGAGGGTCTCAGCTCACCGAATCTGCCGGAGCACGTCGACCTTCACTCTCTTATAGCCGCCGTAGTCCACGTAGCGGATCTCAACCTCGTTGGTTTCCTCGTAGGAGGCCACCACCTGGGCTCGCCACCAGGCACCGTCCACGCCGGGAGCCGCGCAGATGACCGTTACTGCAGGGAGCAGAGCGTGGGTGCACTCAGTACCACCCACTCAACGTCATCCACCTCCCCACTGAACCTCTCCGAGGCAGAGGGGAGTCAGTGGTCCCCAAGTGTTCCCATGGAGTGGACTGAACCCAGGGCCAGGCACCAGCTGGGGACGTGCCCTCCCACTTGAGCCATTCCTGGGTACTGAGAGGTCCGACGCCCTCCCTGGGCAGCCTACAGGGACCAGGTGCCCAGCGGTTGCCAACAGCACCTGAGGAGGGGCGGCAAGAGGCAGAGCACAGGGGTCCTTGGCATGAGGGTCCAGTGGCACTCTGAGGGGCTGTACCAGACAGGGTGGGGTTAAGGGCCTACATAGAACAGGCCCCAGTGCCCTGACCCCGGCTCAACTGCCTCATGACAACTGAAATAGCTTATTCCTCCAAGGGAAAATCCACGTAAAAGGCTCCGGCAATGTCAAAAGTTTCGGAGGCAGCTGGAGGGTAGCTCTGCATCAGGGCAAGGCAGGGTGTGGGTGGGTAGTGATGGTGTTCGCGTTAGGACTCCCGCAAGGGGCTGGGGAGATGTCCTGACATTCAGTTCCCACCAAGAAGCCTAATTAAGTTCACTGTGACAAAGGATGGAGCTCAAGAGAGCAACTGAGTGGGTTCCCAGGCCCTATTTGCAAAGGGGCCACCAGGCAGGTCACTTGACTTCAGAGGCTCAGCTTTCTCAGTCTGTAAAACGGAGACACCCTCACCCACCACAGAGGCCTTCTCAGCGGCTGCTATTCGACAAGTGTCACACTTACGACAAGTGTCACACTTACACAACTGTGGGACGGGTGGGCAACAACCTCATTCAACACATAAGTGGTAGGTAGAGTGACCTCTGAATTGATGTGTCCAAATATCCCAATGCCATGAGTCCTGGGTCAACAGCGGCCTGGGCCAGCCAGGAAACAGCCTGACACAACTTCAGGCCAACGGCAAGAAGGCGCGGACATTATTCCCGGGCAGGAGCCCGGAGCTCACTGGCCAAGCTGGTCTCTCCCTGACCGCCCCCCCCCCCGGGGGGGGGGCACACTCACTTTCCACAGGGGTGGGCAGAGTGGGAATGCCGGGCTGGGAGTAGCAGAGGTACATCTGCTGATCCAGGCTGCGCAGCGCGTGGAAGGTCGGGTGCGTGTGCTGCTGCACGAACAGGTGCCCGGCATTGACCTGGTTGACCACGATCACCTCCACCGTGATGCCGTCAGGAAGCATGAGCTGCAGAGAAGGGAAAGGGGCAATGGGCCCTATGGCAACCCATCAAGGGAGGGGGGAGCCCGAGTCAGCGTCTGAGGCTCAAGCAGAGCCGTTCAGAGTGCCAGGTCCACTGGGACCCTCATCCTGTATCAGTGCTAGTAGTGACCGGCGGTGCCTCACCCGCAGCCAGGACAGGGAGGGTCCATGGGGCCAAGAGGGAGGGAAGCACCAGGCCTCAAAGCAGGCTGGAGCCAGGTCCATCCCCCAGATTTTACTCCCCAACCTCGTATCTCCAGTGGCTCTGTTAAGACCTAGAGGAGGAGAATGGGAATGAAATCTGAAATCTTTTTTCTCTCTCTCCCCCATCTCTCTCTCTTCTCTCTCTCTCTCTCCCCCATCTCTCTCTCTTCTCTCTCTCTCTCCCCCATCTCTCTCTTCTCTCTCTCTCTCTCTCATTTTTTTTTAATTGAAAGTGCTTTAAGTAAAGGTAGCCCACAATGAGAGGGAAGCAGGCCCCAAGCATCGCCACCAGCAACTCAGGCCTTCCCTGCTGACCCAGACCCACCACTGTGGCATGATGGCCTCTCCCAGTCTCCCCCAAAACAGGGGCCTGAAGTCAGGCCTATCCCCTCCACCCACAGCACATAGGCATCCCCGCAAATCACCTCACCCCGTTTTGGAGGTGTGGATGTAGGCTGGTTCAGCGGGCAGGGCCAGGAAGAGGTGAGACTGGATTCTGAAACCAGACACCCTTCCCTGCTGGCTAAGGTAGGCAACACCTGGGGAATCCGGACACCAGGGCATCTCTCGTCCCCTCACCCTACCCAAATGCCTCAGTGTGAGACCCAGCCCTGATTTCCCCCTCGGGGCTTCCTGTCTGAGGCATCTGGAATCGCCTCTCTAGTCCCAGAGTCAGCAGAGTGCAATGGAAAGAAGTGAGTCCAAGCACTCCGTCCACACTGCATTCACAGCGGGCTGGACTCTCTGCCCCAGCCCTGAGGTGAGGCCACCTCTAGTGGTTATTGAAGGTGTTGCAGGACAGGGGTCAGAGTGGGGTCAAATAACTTGAAGCATTTTAATGAAAAAAATAAAGAATACGTGGGGATGGAGTGATAGTACAGCGGGTAGGGTGTTTGCCTTGCACGTGGCCAACCAGGGTTCGATTTCCAGCATCCCTTATGGCCAGGAGTTATTCCTGAGTGCAGAGCCAGGAGTAACCCCTGAGCATCGCCAGGTGTGACTCCCCCCCCACCCAAATAAAAATAATAAAGAATACAGACCGGAGAGATAAAGTTTTCCTTACACGCATGAGGCCTGGGTTCAATCACCACCACCACCCCTGCTTCCCCACCCAATGCACACAATGGGTATCCATCCCTACCCCTAGAGGAACAAGGATCCTAAGGAGTTCGTCCAGTGGGAAAGAGAGATAAAAACAGAGGTTAACCACTCTAAATAAACCCAGGACGGAGTCTCTCAAAGGCTGACTCTTAAGAGACTGACACACAGTGTAGGTATCTCCTGCCTCAGGGCCAAGAGAAGAAAATCCTTCACTAAGCTGCCACCAGATCTAGATGGACCATAAGAAATGCCCTGGCCTGTTGCAGCCCTAGCCCCGCCCAGTGATGCCTCCCACGCAGGTCTCAGAGGTGGCAACTGTGGCCCTGGAGGCAGCACCACCTTGAATGCTCAGCCAGTGTACACACATGCTGTCTCCTGGGTGGACTGTGACCTGCTCTCAACAGGGGGAAAAGATGAAGGATGCCCAGGAGGCACAACCAGGAAAGAATGGTCCTGCCAGGAGAGGCGGCGGGCGTCCCCCCAGCTCGCCAGCCCCCCAGCGCCGCTCCAGAGAACACAGATGACACGAGGACCTGGCCAGCAGAGGCCAGCCTCTAGTATGGGCAGCTCCAGGGGTAGGGGAACGCAAAATAGCCCTGGACCCCTGGGAGCATACTCACCCAGGAAGTCATCGGCAGAGAAGGCAGCGGCAGTGAAGGCAGTGGCGGGGCATAGATGTTGGTGAGGTTCAGTTCCTTAAACTTCTTCCCAATCAAGTTCAGTGCTTTGTCCACGTGATGCTGAGAGCCTGAAACGAGGTGGTACAACGGGCACTGACATTTTGCAGAAGAGAAACACAAGCTGATTGGGTCAGAGAGATAGTACAGTGGGTAAGGCTCGTGGTCGACCCAGGTTCCATCCCCAACATCCCATAGGGTCCCCTGATCCTGCCAGGAGGAACCCGGTGTGGTCCAAAATACAAAACAGACACACACAA
Organism: Sorex fumeus; assembly: GCF_029834395.1. NCBI lineage: Eukaryota > Metazoa > Chordata > Mammalia > Eulipotyphla > Soricidae > Sorex > Sorex fumeus. The sequence continues at coordinate 62,564,319 of NW_026606120.1, forward strand.
ACGAAACCTATCCCTCATTCTACACGACGCATCCTGACATCATGTGCTAACATGCTAACTTTTGCCTTCGGAAGGAAGACACTTCAACTCCACTCAGTTGAACTGAGGTGTTTATAACCTTTGGAAAGAGAACTCCTCCCTGTGAAATGTATTCGAGACACAGAAGGACACTAGCAGATGTGAGAGGTATGGCCCCTGGGGCCAGAGGGTGCTTTGATGGAGCCCATGGTTCAAGACATTAAACCCGTCTCCCCTGGCGAAGCACTTTCTCTGCTCCTCGCAGGAGACGCCAGAACAGGAGATGAGGGCTGAAGACACTCAAAGCTGTTGGCTTTGCTTTGGCCTCGCCTGGTGGTGCTCAGAACTTCCTCCTGGCTCTCAGCTCAGGGTCATTCCTGGCAACTCTCGGGGGGACCATACGTGGGGATCCGGAGTGGGCCACATGCAAGGCAAGTGCCTGAGCCCCTGTACTGTCTCCTCCGAGCTCAATGCTGCCTTGAATAAACAGGGTTTTCAATCCGTGGATTGAGGTACCAAAAGGGTAGCAAGTGGGACTTGAAAATGTTTCAGCTCATTTCCAGAGTTTAGGGAAGAAAACTAACCCCGGGGCAGCAGCTGCCACTGACCTTCTATGTGGCAGATCTGGACGTTCTGGGTATACGGCAGGGTTGAGATGTAGATCTTGGCACCAGATGTTTGCTTCAGAAAACTCACATAGCGCCCCTGCTTGCCAATTAGTCGACCAACTAGGTGCTTCCAGAGAGAGAGAGAGTTAACAGGACTTACCTCCAGGTAAGCTGAAGCTCAGACAGACTGTCTACGCACAACTGTAGCTGAAGCCCCAGCGGCCGCACCCACGCCCCACAGCGGCCGCCACGCCAACGGCCCCACTCCACTGCCTCACCACGGAGCTCGGCAGAGACCCAAACCACCGGGAATGTCGGGGATAGCAGTCGCTGGGCTGAGAACTCTGGGGTCTTCTCACAGTGGAGGCGGGCAGCCTCCTCCTACCCCTCTTTACTTCCGGAAGCCTCGGCAGCCATACCCACACCCCACAACTGCTGCTATGCAAGTATTTCACAGCCCAGTTAAATATTCTGGAGTTTCTGGAGCATGTGCCTGCATTTGAGGCCGGTGATACCTCCAAACTCTACAGTAGGAGCACACCAAATCAGAAGGGAAATTAACACAAAAGTCAACTAAGCTCAAGAAACAAAAACAATTACACAGGAGGTTCAACTAGCAACAACAGCTTAGTAAAACCCTCGGACAAGGGCTTAATATCCCCATGGTGAGATGTGACAATTTTCGCAAATTTTCTTTCACTGGAGTATTTAATAATTACACTAGCTACTCAGTTATAATGAGCAATATAAACTCTTTTGTGACTGCTGAGGGCGAAGGCTTGAAGGGGTAGCTGGGAAAACGGGGACAATAGCGAAAGGAAGGCGAGTCACACTGGTGGCGGGGATGGTGCTGGAATACTGAAAGTTGTTCCCAATGAGAAAAAAATAAAAATGTTTGAAAAAATAAAAAACTCGGACCGGAGAGATAGTACAATGGTTAAGTGCTTGCCTTGCAATGTGGTCAACTCACGTTTGATTCCTGACATCCCATATGGCCCCCCAAGCACACCAGGAGTAATTCCTGAGCACAGACCCAGGAGGAAGCCCTGAGCATGTATGGTCTGAGCCAGGTATGCCCCCCCAAAAAACAGTATGACATACAACATGAACTCATTTGCCAGACACTGTTCTCCACCTTGGTACCTCACCCATGAAACTGTAACATTACAGAATTTCAACGCTAATGAACAAAGTCAGGAGAGTAACTGGCCAAGGTCACAGAGCTACCGTGCAACTGAAACGGGTCCTCAGGGGCTCTGAGTCTTAGCAGTCCCCGTGTCAGCCCTCTCTGTGTGGCCGAAATTCAGGAAGCTGCCAACACAGCAGCATCTCCAAATGCTGGCTCTGAGTTTCACTTCAGGCAGACCTGCGACTCCACCCTCCTCCTCCACACTTCTGGGGTCCGAAGACCGAGGGATGTGTGAAGATCAAGGTCTGAGAGCGGCTTGCAGGCCCCAGCTGCCGAAGGACAGCCTCTGGGCACGAGGCCGGCAGACGTGCCCAGCGCGCCAGAGTTCACAGCAGCGAGCAGCTGCCAAATTTAGCTGTGATGTAAGATCAGGCCTGACACAACTGCTGACGACCCACCCCAGCAGCTCTGAGGGACCTGGGCCCACTGCACCCAAAGCTGGCTGGGTGCCCCCTTTGCAACCACTCGCGAAGCGGCAGGAGTACCAGGAGGGTCACTGCAGGAGGAAGCAAGAAAAGGAGGCGACCACCGGGGTCAAGGCAGCCCTCCTGATCCTGAGCTCAGATCCAGCCAAGTCTCCACATCCACAGAGAGCTCAGGGCCGGGGGAGAATGCAGTGGGCCAATTTTTTCAGAGTCCCAGAGAGAGACACATCGAGATCAAACTAGTAAGTCATCAGTTGTAACAGCAAGAAGCTAGAAACCACTTAAGCACCCTGGAACTGAGGACCAGTGCAGTGAACTGGCACGCGCACAACGAAAGATGCAATTAAAAACTACACTTTCAAAGAATAACAGTGGAAAAATTAAACTGTTAAATATTTAAGAGCATTAATTAAAGCAATATAATCTCAGTTTTGTTTAAAAACCACAGGGTGCAAGATGAGAAGGAAATAAAAGTCTTCCTAGTCATTCTCCGGGGTAGGATTAGAGCTGGTTTTCATTTCCTTCACAGGTTTTGATTCCTCAAGTTCTCTGAAATGGAGACTGATCTGCGCTCAATTATTCAGTGCCTTGGAGGGCTCAGGTAGAGCATGGCAACGGGATTCTGGGGGCCCCCACACTTGGTTCTTGTTCAGTGGTGTGGGGATCAAACCCGGGCCTCCACAGAGACAGTACAGTGGGGAGGCATGCTTGCCTTCACACACCCGACCCAGGTTCTATCCTGGCACCCCATCTGGTCCCTCGAGCATTGCCAGAGTGATCCCTGAGTGCAGAGCCTGTAGGAAGCCCTGAGCACAGTGGATGCAGCCCTCAAACCAAAAAGATACATCAAGAAATTTGCAGAAGCATGACTGCGTAGGGCGCTTGCTTTGCTCTCGGCAGACCTGCATTCAATCCCCGGCACTACATGCCATCCCCCCCGCCCCGAGCACTGCCAGGAGTGACTCCTGCACACAGACCCAGGAGTAAGTCCTGAGCATCACTGGGTGTGGCCCCAAGTACAAAATTAAAAACAAGCCAACAAAACTTCCCGGGGCCTCACCTGCCTGAGGCACACACTCGACCATATCCCCAGCCCATCGGCTCCGCTAGCATCTTCAAACAGGTCAAAGCCCAGCACACACAAGTGACGTGCAGGAGACTAAGCAGGACTGGGAGCTGGAAGAGGACCAGAAGTCACTCTAGAAGGCAGGAGACCCGTTCCCCGCAGCTCTCAGTACCCAAGCCCAGCAGTTTCCTTTCCTTCCAGTCTCTGGCTCACTCAGAGGCTTCTTCTGGTTGAAAGCTCCCCCCTCTGAAGCACCCCCCCACCCCCATCCCTGGCAAAGCAATGATCTAGACACGAGAGGACCATAAGCTTGCAAGCCTACCTTTGGCACCTCAATCTCCCAGATGATGAGGTCGACCTTCTGCGGGCTGGAGCCTGTCTGGGCACTCTGGAAATCATCCGTCTTCCTGGGGCCACAGCAGCCGTCCACGGAATCCATGCTGTTCCCGTCCGAGCCTGCAGGGGAAGAAGCAGCACACGGACACACGGACACTAGCTCAGCACACTTAGTAACACCAATCCCCCAAGCCCACATCCCCCCAGAGGCCCTGCCCCACGCCCCCTCCTCAGACTTGGCAGGCGGCGGTCAACTTGCAGTCTAGAAGGCTCAGAGCAAGCCCATGAAAGGGCGGTGGGGCGGGGGGCTGCTGTATAGATACACCTAATTTTAGCCTGTCACTTACAGCCTCACTTGCTTCACTGACAGCCGCGCCCAGCACACAGCTGCTGGGGCAGAGACAAGTGGTGAGTGGGGAGACACAGGCACTGGCCCAGGAGGGGCGTCCACGGGGAGGGGGGAAGGGTGGGCCAAGAGGTCCACAAGGTCCTGGATCCACAGGTCCTGGGGTGCTGCCATCCTCCAGGGGAGGCTGACCACTTACAACTGGCCTGCACCCTCCTAGCCACACCAGTCCCATGGGGGCATGGGGGGTTCTAGGCAGGGGTCCCAGGGTAGCCATCAGCAGAGCAGCCCCCGGAGACGCCTCCAGCCTGCTGGAAGAGCTGTCCAGGGCAGAGGGAGGCCCTGCTGGACCACAGGAAGAGGGCAGGGCGGGGCGCACCTCCACTCAAGCTGTACTTTGCCACTCGAATCTAAAGAGACTCAACGGAGTGCAGGGCACCAGCCTGAGCTGCCTCGCTCGAGCTCGCGGAAAGCAGGAGTCTGGAGGGGAGGCTCCGGCTTTCAGAGAGGGAAAACTCCACTGCCAGAAATAAGTCACTCCTGAGATGCCACTAATTAGGTTACTTTCCACATGATTTCTCCAAACCCTAGACATACTCCTTCGCTGAGCCCGCACTTGCAGTCGGAACTCAGAGGAGCCAGGCTGGAGAGAACTTCCCCTGGAGGCCCAAGCCACCCCTCCATCTCCTCCTCCCAGAGGCCCCAGGAGCTCTGCCCCCAACTGCCGGGACTGGCCAGCGTCTCTAGCCCAAGGACTCCTGGGCCCTCCTAACACGAAGTCAAGTCTGCGGGCTGGTCTGGGCACCATGTCCCTGCTTTCCCTCCACCTCCTTGGCCTGGGGGCACGTGAGGGAAGGCAGGAGCCTGTGCTGGGGGCCCAAACCCACCCTCTGCTCCTACCACCAGGCCTCAGGCAGCTTCTCTTAAGGGGGGGCCTGAACTCAGAAGCCCCTGCCTTGCTGCGCAACTGCTACAATAACCCTAGAGCTGGCAAGCTGAAAGGAAAAGTCTTTATTTGCTTGCGGTGGGGTGGGGAGCCATTCCTCTTGAGGGGCTTTTGTGTTGGGGGGAGACTTGTCTGTGGGGGGTGTCTGTCACTGGGGTGCTCGCTCCCCCACACTTGAGGTGTTCAGGATGCAGCAGGTAGCATCTGGCCTTCCAGCTGCAACCAGGAGAGCCGCCCCTCAGCTCCACACCCCCACCCCCACCCCCTTTGGAAGCACACAACCGTGGTGTCTCCACTGACTAAAACACGCGTAAAGACAGGCTAGACACTGGCTGGAAACACAAGAGGTTCCCGGGAACATTTCCCCTCCTTCCCGGGGGATAAGGCTCCAGGCCCATGCAGGGCCCAGCCTTTCTCCTGAGCTAAGTGGAAGGAAAGGCTGCTGACCTGTGTGTTAGCCATCTGAACCATCGTTGGGAGGCTCAAGACTCGAAAAACTCAGCCGACACCTGGTTACAATAGTGCCCCGTTTTAGGGTGTTTGGGGTAGGGCGAGGGGGGGGGGGTGCTGGTTGCAGAGAACCATCTGCGAAGAAAACAGCTGAGGCCCTGGCCAAGGAGTCAGTGAGCGCAGCCCCACAGCACTTACCCTGGGAGGGCCTCTGAGCACGTGGGAACGATTAAAGGATGCAAGTCCCGGACAAGGGCCGCAGCCAGACTGGGGACTGAGGGGTGTCACGCTAAGGCCATCTCTCCGTCTAGCTGTTTAAGGGAGTGCTTGCCAAGGAGACAGAGGGACACACTTAGGCTAACCAGTGGCCCTGACGACCACCAGGTTCCTTCCTCAGGGTTGGGGCAGGTGACCGACAACGGCCAGTCTAAGGTACAGCTCCCCAGGTCTGGATTCAGGGAGGCCTAGAGTGGAGCCAGCTCGCTTGGCGGTGACTCGCTTACTCCAGGCTGCACCCCAGCTCTCTGCAAGCCCATGGGGAAGCAGCGCTGGCTAGTACCCTCACCGCCTGCACACCAAAGCGAGGCAGGCCGGCTGGCTGGACTCCCAGAAAAAGAGAGTGAGCCCCGGCCGCTCAGCGTGGAGCCCCCCGAGAGCCGCCTACCTCCCGAGTGATCCGCCTCGGCGTCCGGGGGCCATCCGTCCTCAGTCCCCAGGTCCGACAAGCCCTTGAGCACCCCATTGCTGAAGGGCACAGTACTTTCGGGCAGCGGTGGTGTGCTGGCCTTTTCCCGGGGGCTGGAGCTGGTTTCTGGACAAGAGTCTTCCTGCCCCAAAGTGCTGGCAGAATCTGAGGATTGCCTGGAGGCCATGGAGGGACCAGCCTGGCTGCTGTCGTAAGTGCAAGGGACACAGCCCGGATCTTCCACTGGGACGCTCGCCTCGCCAAGCAGCTCTCCCGGAGGGGTGGCCGGGGGCAGGCAGGGTGTCAGGGAGAGGTGGTGTGCGGAGGTCTTTGGCTTCTTGTCCTTGGTGGGGCTGCACAGAGGGCTGGTCAGGCAGCTCACATAGGTCTTTGGAAGTGGCGCGTCCTCTCCCGCTGGGGCTGGTGAAGGCAGGGCCGGCTGTGCCGGGCGTGCGGCTATCTGCTGGCCCCCGGGTGCACCTCTCTCCTCCTGCCCTGGACACTGGCTGGCAGGGGCCTGGCCCAGGCGGCCTGCGATCTTACCCACGGTCGTGGCCAGCACTTCTTCCGTTGCTCCCAAGATCACTTTGGAGATTAACTGCAAAGCAGCCTGCTCGATGGCCTCATTCTGATCCAAGGCCTTCTCAGGGTCCAGCTTCCCGGCCACCGCATCTCTGTCCCGGGTCCTGCCACCTCTGCCGGGCAGTGCAGGGCTCTCAGCCTGGCTCGGCTCCGCGCGCGTCGCCTCTTCCTCCTTCCCCAGCTCAGCTGCGTGGGTGCACACCTTCCTTCCATTTCCTGAGGGTGGGCCGCTCGGCCCTCGCTCTCCCCCACCTCCTGAAGGGGCGCGACCCCTGCTGCTCTGCAACTCGGGGCCATACTCCGAACTCAACAGCCCTTCTTCCAGCACGCTGTCTCCCGGCGCGGCGGCTGCGTCACCCGTGCCCTCAGCCCTCTCGCGCGCCTTCTCCCCGGCGCCGTGCTTCTCTGCCTGGGCCCCAGCCTGGCTTTGCCGGCCCTGCCCTGAAGTCCTGCTCAGCAGGGACTCCCGCTTGCACATCTCTGCGGCTTCGTGGGGGAACGAGACTGCCCTGGGGGCTGGAAGGTGACACTCCTGAGGAACTGGCTTGGCTTCGTCCCCCGTCGGGGCCAGCCCCACCTGCGCGCCATCGTCCTTCCGGATCCCAGGGCGAAGTCGCGGGTCAGTGGTGCTGGGAAGGCTGCCCGAGGACTCGGACCGGCGGCAGACTGGCTGTGCCCGCAGCAGGGCGGGGGGCTCCACCGCTGGCTTGCCCACCGGGGACAGCTCCTTCTCGGGCGGCAGACTAACCCTGAGGGGGGTGGATGCCACCGGAGGGCCCGGGTCCCCGCCTGGGAAAGTCTCCTCCTTGGGGGCAGGTGCGGTGCCCAACGTCACAGCGCCCGCCTCCTCTGGTATGGCGGGGGCGCTATTGTGCTCTTTCTTTCGAGAGAAGAACCACCACCAGCCAAGGAGTGCAAGCATGCCAGGCACTGCCAAGGGGAAGAGAGCGCGGAGCTGGATGGCCATCCTGCAGGCTGGACGCAACTACACCTGGGAGAGGAGGGGAGAGAGGGAGCAGTGAGCCAGGGGAGGGGACCCAGGGACCGCAGTACGCTCCCTCCACCCACACCCACACAGCTGGGGGGACCCCCTGCAGGAAAGTCAGAAGCCCTCCCACTCTTGTGCCCACACATACTGCCCTGCCACTCTGGAACCCACGTCCCTTTCACTTCTGGGCGCCAAATTCCCCCCAAGCCCCTCCATTAAACAGGCAGATAATTATATCCTGCTTTTCTCATCTCCAAGCCCACCTTCGTCCATTCCCAGGGAGGTTGGAGCACTGTGCCGGTCTCCACGGAATTCACATGTCCACACCCCTGACAGGCGCCCAGAGGCCATGGGGCGTGGAAAGGCACCCCTGAGGCCAGAGGAGGGAGGAGGGTGCGATGCTGGAGCAAGAAGGGTCATGCCCATTTATGTACAATCAAGTTATTTGGGGGTTGGGCGAAAGCCATGAGTCCTGAGGCCCCTGATCTAGAGTCTGGGCGTTACCCTGGAGGTCAGAGAGAATGGACATTGGCATGTATACACACACACACCAAGCTGCCTTCCAGGAGATCTGAGAGCAGGACAAACAGTGCATCAAACAAAAACAACCAGGAGGTCTGATTAGTTCTATCCAGACAAGGAGAAAACAGAAGGGCCTGGAACAAAGTAAACAGGTACCGAGACAGGAAACCAAAGATGGGGACACACCTTGAGTCAGGGATATGAGCACTCACTTTGCACATATGAGGCTCCAGTGGCAATCACCAGTTCCCAACCCCACTCCACCCAACACACACGTGCACACACATACACACATAAACACACAAACATACACACGTGCACATGTGCACACAGACATGTTTTATGTTTAGTGTCGCCCATGGCAGATTTTTTTTTTTCCCCGCAAAGTTACACCTTTCTCAATTCCAAAACTGCGGGCAGGAGGGATAGTACAAAGGGGAAGATGCTTATCTTGCATATGGCAGACCTGGGTTCGATTCCCAGCACCACCTAACAGTCTATGAGCACTGCCAGGTGTGGACCCCGAACCAAAGAAAACAGAATGACCACAACAAAATCCAAGGTTGCATCACTGGCACGGTGAATCACACCTTAACACAGGGTTGTGCGTTGTGCAGAGATCACTGGAAAGGTCTTAACTCTTGGCAATCAAATTTGCACATATTCATGATCTCTAACAAAACCAAACGGCAGCTCCTTGAGAGGTTCCCTCCTTCTGCTGAGGCCGGGTACTGCCACTGGCACCTTGGAGTGCTGTGTAGAACAGGAGGGCACTTGGAAACCTGCAAGAGGAACCCAGCCCGGCCAAGCCCCACTGAGCCCAGGGCCATGATTTTCCATCACTTTACACCTGCAGACCAGTACAGGGTTAGTCCAGGCACTGCAGGCCTGCTGGGGCCAGCCTGACACTCAATGGGCTGAACACACCCTTGCCATGCCTGAGTCTGAGCCCCTGCACCCTCCGCCCCCACCCCCACACAGAGCTGGGCATAGACACAGACCACCACTGGGTGTTGCCCAAAACAAACAAGAAACACCGATTATATACCATAAATCCATTCTGAAACAAAATTTTCCTGCTGATCTCATTAGTTCTGCCACTGGACGATGATCCACAGTTGAAGAATCTAGGTCCAAGAAGGGTGACACAACACTTTATAGTGTCTGAAGGAGCACTCTGGAAAGTGTCCCGTCCCCAGAGTTAGGGGGCTGAGGTGGCGGGGATGTGATCTCCAGAAAGTCCCTTCCTCCTTAAAGATAAGCCACCCTGGTGACATCTGGGGATCAATGGTTCAGGAGTCAGGAAGAGCTGAGCAGGGCCAGAGCTCAGAAGACTGTCTGAATCCTTCCGAGGGGTAAGTTTCATGATGCTGCCTTACTGCTTCAGAGTCAAACAAGTAACCGCAGAAGACAGATGGCCACCTCAGGGCTGCACATGCAAGGGACTGGAACTCAGGTTCCGGTCCACATTAGACTTAGAATCCACTAGTTTCTGGGTCTAGAGGGAAAGAGGAAGTTCCTACTGCTCTGGGAACTTCATGACTGAATATACCCCATGGGCCAGAAATTCCACACTTGAAATCTTTTCTCTAAAATCAAACAATAGGTAGGGGCTGGAGTGATAGTACAGCGGGTAGGGCGTTTGCCTTGCATGTGGCCGACCCGGGTTCGATTCCCAGCATCCCATATGGTCCCCTGAGCACCGCCAGGAGTAATTCCTGAGTGCATGAGCCAGGAGTAACCCCTGTGCATCACCAGCAAAAAGCAAAAAAATAAAATAAAATAAAATAAAATAAAATAAAAAAATAAAATAAAATCAAACAATAAACAACACAGGCCAAGAATGAGCACTGGGTGCCTGAGGACAGTTCAATGGGCTGCACACAAGCTTTGCATGCAGGAGGCCCGAATTCATCCCCAATGTCCCATGGTCACCCAAACCGCACCTGAGCAACCTTCAAGGAAAAAAGTCACTAGGCATCACTTTAGGTGGGAGAAGCTAATCATAGCCCAAAAATATCCAAAAGCACACAAAAAATAAAAGTTGCAGACCGCCCATGTGTGGTGTCTAAATACACGGGCTCCCACGGAAAAACCCGTCAGAAAGATAAACAGCAAGCGAGGACATTTTCGCACATGGACCTTCTATCCTTGTGGAACTCATTTATTAGACCTAATAGTTTCTCAAGCAGGCTCCTTGGGATTTATCTGAAAATAGTCTTGCCTCTTCCTTCCAGGAAGAGAGAACCTTTATTTCTCTAACAGTGGTACTCCAACTCAGCTGCATTATTAAGCACCATTTGGGAAGAATTAAATCCCAAGATCAACGCCGCACCCCATTAGCCCAGAATCTCCAAGGGAAAGAGCCCAGCACCAGGATATTTTCGATGCAGGTGATTGCAATATGCAGCCGAGTTGAAGAATGACTATTCTGTGACAATGGACACACAGCCAACAGGTGACAGATGACAGGGGTTTTGCTCTGTGCTCAAGGACTCAGGCATGAAAGTGATTCTGAGAAGGAAAGAGGCTGCAGGAGGGAGGATGAGCGTGAGACACGGCAGTGGGCAGCGTACCCGGCCCCTGCCACAGCCCACGGTGAGTGGGGGTCTGAGCACAGGTGGTCTCCTAGCCAGTGAACAGACAGCCTGAGTCTGTCTTAAGCAAGTAATCCCACTTAAGCAAGTAATCAGGGGGGTTTTAATTGTGATGCCTATCTAAAATTCTCAGGGAAAAGATGAAAGGGGGTGGGAAGGGGTTGGGGGAAAGAACAGACCCCCCCCCCCAGCAGAACTCAGAGGGCTGCCTCCAAACCTTTATTGTACCCAACCTGAGGCTTCACACTCAAATTGTGCGTGTACATGTGTGCTGGGGAGCAAGGGGTGGGTTTTGTCCCTCTGAAACTGCAAAGTCAGGAGCCTTTGGAACTACCAGGCCCCAGGTGTCTGCCACAAGTTGACTCTACCAGACTCATAGTACAAAAGGAGGAGGCCCACCATTCCATCTACCTCTGGTCCTACCCCTCGGAAGCTCTGCAACAGCAATCAGACCCTGGCCCACCCCACCCCTGCGCTTCTGCCATTTTCAAGGCCTTGCACACACTGAAAACTGAACCACGTGAGCCCAGGCAAGTTATCCCAGTCTACCACTATGTACCACTGAGCACCCAGCCTTCCACAGCCAGCCTGGACAGCCATGGCAGCTAAGCAAGTGGAGTTGTCCCTGCTCTGTTTCCAAGCCAGAGGCCCCAGGTTGTTGTGCAAGGACCACAGAAGTTGGGGAGGGGATACAGGTTAGCAGGAGGGCTGGGTGGGAGAGGCATGTGACTTGAGGGATCAAACTCAGTGCCTCACACATGCAAGGCCTGTGCTCCACCCCTTGAGCCACATCCCTGACCCTCACTGGTGTCTTATACTGCACCCTGCAGCTGTGTCACCCAGTTCACGACATCCTCAATGCCCCGCCCGATCGATCCCCAGTACCCACCATTCGCCCTCCGATTAAGAATTTTTGCTGAGAAACCAGAAACCAGGTACCTCCGCTTCTCTGGGTGAACTCCAGAACTATCTCTCAGCAGGGATGGGAAATTCCAAATGCTTAAGTAAAATATTCCAGGCACTTAAAGAGAGGAAATTCCCAGATAAAGGGAAAACATGTTCTATTTTTCCCTTGCTGTTGCAATTAGATACGTGACCCATGTCTCCAAGCACAGAGCCGGGCGCTCCAGGGAGCAGGCAACCACTGTCCCACGGGGCAGGCACACACGGCCGGGCGGGGATTCATGAGGGTCCCTCACATGCAGCTCCAGGGACCCTGAGGCCCCACTTCCTACCAGTCAACACAGACCCCTCACTCACGAGTGCTCCCCTCCAGTAGAGCAACCATTCCCCCTGTGTGCCCTGGCCTGAGAGGCCCAGGGTGGGATGCACCAGCATTCCCCAAATGCTCAGTCAGGGCCACCTTCACGCCTGCCTGCACACAGGCAACCCAGCCAGACAGGGCCCACTGGTGCCTTCCTGCCCAGCCACACCTCCTGTGAGCCTGTTCTCCGGGTCCTGTTGTAGTTTGGTCTTTTTGTTTGTTTTTGGTTCTCTGGCCACACGCGACGGTGCCCAAGGCTTTTTCCTGGTTCTGAGCTCAGGGATCACTTTTGAGGGGTGGGGGTGGGGGGGCATATGGGATGCCAAGAACAGAACATTGGCCAGCTGCATGCAAGGCAAATGCCCACCAACCTGCTCTACGCTCGCTCAGCCCCAGATGTGCCTTTTTTGAAACTGAACCTTGCACCAGGTAAGTGGCACTTAACACTGTGGGTCTAAGAGCTCTCATGCCTTGGGGAAGGAGCCATAGTACAGCAGGTGCACATGAGAGACCCATGTTCAAACACTGGCATCCATATGGTCCCCCGAGCACTACCAGGAGTGATTCCTGTATGCAGAGCCAGGAGTAACCCCTGAGCAACCCTGGGTGTGACTGAAAAAGGGAAAAAAAAAAAAAAGAGCTCTCACGCTGAGGGAAGATGTCCCCCTCCCCAGGACCTCCCACTCCTGAGACCAGGTCATGGGCAGGCGGCAGAGGAACCTGGGGGAGCCCTTGCCAGGGAGCTGGGGGGGTAGGTTGGGGCGGGAGAGAGACTGCTATTTTGAATCTGTTGGAATTAAATAGCTGCTGGCTTATTTTTAGCAGGTTCATCTGCGCAGTGAGGAGATGCCTGCTGGCTGGCTGCCAAGTGGTCACAGTACTGAGGCAGGCACGCTCCGCCTGCTCATTCCAGGTTCCAAAAGGATTCCCTGTTTCTCCCAGACGTTCAGGCCCAGCTTATCCCTGGAGAAGTCGAGGCTTCACAGTCCCAGCCCAGATGCCGCAGTCTGGAGAATTTTGCAAAGCAGCAAACAAATGTCTGGAAACGGTCCACAGAGCGCTGGTCCCAGCGCTGAGGCCAACTTGGCAGTGGAGACGGTGGAAAAAGAGCTCCGAGTCACTAGCTGGTGGGAATGCCAACCAAGAAGGAAGAGCGGCGGTGCCAGGGCCCACCCCGTCAGCGAAGCCACAGCCACTCAGCGTCCTCAGTGGGCTTCCACGCACCCTTCGAGCAGAAGTCCGGACCTCTCCTCAAGCACCAGAGTGACGTGACTTCGAGCAGAAGTCCGGACCTCTCCTCCAGAGTGACGTGCCCACTGCCAAGCCTGTCCCCCACCCATCAGTCACCAACAGGCGACACTTGACTCTGCAGTGTCCGCATGTCAAGTTGGTACTGAGTGGGTCTCTCTGCTTCCAGGGACAGTGAAGAGCTACTTGACCTAGCGGCAAAAGCTCAGCACTTGGGGCCACTGCATTCGGAGAATAACCACTGGGGGGCCAGTCTGAGAGCCCCCTTGCCCCTCTCTCTCTCCCACTGCAAGTCCCTAGTTTGCTAGGAGATCACAGAGGCCTTCATAGGGTAACAAGAGTGCCTCTAGGTCTAGGTGCATTTACTTAATTCCTCATCAGGAGGGAATCAAGATGACAGACATAAGGGCTGAGACACAGTACAGAAGGAAGGGCACTGGCTGTGAATGCAGCTGGACCAGGTAGGAGCCCCAGCATCTCATACGGTTCCTCCCCGCCCCCCCCCCCGCCCCCTCAGCCCTGTAGAGTCTGAGTGTACAGCCAGGAGTAAGCCCTGAGAACAATCAGGAATAGCCCTAAAACACACACACACACACACACACACACACACACACACACACACACAATGATAATGCATGGGTTAAAGCTGGCCTTTGCATGTGGTTCAATCCTCAGCACTGATTACAGTCCTCCAAGCACCCCGGAAGTGCTGAGAACATGGTCAGGAGTTAGCCCTGAGCACTGACAAGTGTGTCCCAAAAAGGAAGGGGGTGGGAAGATTATGCACATACATTCAAATACTTATTTTATTTTGGAGGGCCATACCTGGCAGGGAGGTAGGGGGGCACTAGTTGGGATGAGGGTTGTTGAACCCAGGCCTCCTGTACGAAAGCAGGCACTCAATCCACTGAGCTCTCTCTAGCCCAGATATGTTTAAGGTGCTGTAATTCCTGGGGGCTAGAGAGCTCAATGGACAGTGTAAGCTTTGCTTGTGGGGGGCCTAGGTTTGATTCCTGGCACAGCACAGTCCCTTGAGCACTAGAGGGAATGCCCTCTAGTCACAGAGTAGAAAATGACCTCAAAGCACAGCGAGGAGGAGCTTCCTGCCCTCCCAAGAAAGAAAAATAAACAAGGAATCTCCTATGTCTACCAAATGCGCACAGTTCTGGTGGGAGAATCAAAATGTCTGCTAAGCCTGAACCCAGAAGCAGACAGAGGAGCGAGAAGAGACTTTCCTCCATGGGGACCAGACTGCCCCAGGTTTGCCATGGGGAGCTAATGACATGAATCTCCGGCCAATCCGCCGTGGGATGGGAGCAAGTCCCCGAGTCCTGGGAGCTGACACCGGAGAGCTGATAGGAGCGGGAGAGAGAGTTTGACCTTAAGTGTCACCGCAGAGAGAACCATCAAGAGTGGCAGTACTTGCAGCCTGGCTAACGCAGAGCAGGTCACAGGAGGCAAGGGCCTGGGCGATCCCCCAGCGGCAACTACAGGCCAACGCCGGCAGCCCTAGCGTCACAGGAGACAGCCGAGCACTTGGAATGTGACTTCACTAGGGAACCAAGTCTGAAGTGTTACTGGAGGGTAATGATACAAGCTAGAGAGCCCTTCCCCAGGCAGCGGCAACCAACAGCGCCCACCCACGGTCCCAAGGCCTACCTGGCCGGGCAGTGCTGGGTCCCGCCACCGTGGGTGGAGGCTGATCTGATGGTACGCTGGGACCCTGCCCCTCAGCAGCATGGCTGAGGTCCGGGACTCAGAAGGCTGGAGCCATGGCGCGGCAGGGTTGATCTCGGTGCAGCCCCGGTGTTCACAGGGTTCTTACCTTCATCCTGAGGGGGCCTGAGTGAGCTGTGACTCATGGTGGTACCCTGAAGATTCCACGCCAGCTCACAGTGGGGCTGCCAAGTGCCGCTCAGGACTCCCCACGCCCTCCATTATGACGGCCCCAAGAGGCCAGAGCAGCCAGAGCCCAGGTGGGCAGCCCCTCACAGTAGACCAGCTCTCCCCAGGCCACGGTCTGCAGGCCTGTCTCAGGGAGGCAGACGGGTTCGGTCCACGGACATGCACATGGGGAAGGGGATTCTGCTCAGTGAAGCCATTGCCAGTCGGGATGGAGACCCAGAAGCGCAGGCTCTAGGCATGGTCTCCCATCCATTAGGTACTCTTCCTCCTCTTCAATCCGATTAAGGTAAACCATACATTTGGAAAGCTTGGCCAAGACAGGACTGACACCAGGGAAAACTGCCCGGCCCCACTCCTCTGCTTAGAAAAGGCGCAGTTTTTAAGTGAGGAAGGGAAGATGGTGTCCTCCGCACCTTCTAGAAAGGTCATCCCACTGCTTCACTTGGGAATGGAGATATGGTTTTTAAAACTCCAATGACCACGTCGCCTCCATCCCATCCCTCATCCCTACTCTTGGCAACCATCTTGCTTCCTAAGAGAATTCTGAAGAAAATCTGATAGGTTGGCACACAGAGTTCCCATCGGTGATCATGGGAGAGCATGAGACTGCTCAAGGGGTAAGCGGGGGTCCGGGAGGGGAGGGGAAGGAACACAAGTGAGCAGGGGTCGGAGAGGGGAGAGGACATAAATGAGGGGGGTTCTGAGAGGGAAAAAAGGTGAAGAGGGCTCAGGAGGGGAGGGAACACAGTAAGTCGGGGTCCAGAGGGGAGAGAACAGAGGTGAGGGGGGTCCAAGAAGGGAGAGAATACAGCTGGGGGGAGGGGTTCAGGAAGGGAGGGAACAGAGGTGAGGGAGGTTTCGAGAGGGGAGGAAACACAGGCTGGGCAGGGAGTGGTGTCCAAGAGGGGATGGAATCCAGGTGAGGGGGTCCAGAAAGGCTGGGAGTAGGACACAGAGGATCAGTGCCTCCACAGGAGTCAGGGAAAGGGCATGGTGAGAGGAAAAGCCCCGAGCCCCTGAGATGGCCCCTGAAGGGGCTAGACACTGGCTTTCCACAAGGCAGATTGTGCAACACAGATTGCAGAAATGCCGAAAAGCTCCTTTCTATTCACCTACAGCGGGACACTGAAATCAGAGAGACACTCAGTCTCAGGGGCCTTGCAAGTCTTTTAGTTTCTTTGGGAGGAAAAAAAAAAACCAAAGTAGTGACCTCTTCTCTAGTGGGCCTCGTTACTGCCACCAATTGACAAACTCAGTCCAAGAGTCAGTGTCCTGGCTGGCGTTGGAGACCAACGGCCAGTTTCCCTGAGTTAGAACACTCCAATGTCCCAGGGTGAGAGATGAAAGGACGCCAGCCTGAAGCCAGCATTCCAGGAGGAGCCAAGGGGGAGCGGGGAGCACGTTCACCCCGACTTGGCACCAGAATCCAGACCCCCTCTTGGAAATGCCCCACAGAGGAAAAGCAGCACGTCTGCTGGGGTGGCAGGAGGGACGGCCTGGCTGGCTCTGCAGCTTCCTGCCAGCCCTGCTCTCCAGCCACTCGCCTCCCAAGGGCTGAGTCTGTGCCCCGCCATGTGCTTACCAAGCGACTGGAGGACAAGCACCACCAAGAAAGGAGAAAGCTGAAAAGAGAGGGAGCACTGGTACAGAGCAACAGAAATGGGGAGAAAGGAATTCCCAGAACCTGGAGCTGCTGTGCCTCAGATCTGTCCAGCGACAGAGGAGACAGATGATGGGCATAACTGGGAGGTCTGCGGGGGTAGTAGTGAGGGAAGAGAGGGAAATGTGAAAGACTAGAAACTTTGTGGCCCAAAGCAACATTTAGTCCAGATTTAAAACTCGGATGAGGGGAGGGGGGTTAAAAAAAAAATAAAAAGACTCGGATGAGGGAAGAGACCACATAGCAAGGAAGTAGCCCTTATCCTCCAGAATAGAAAAGCATCAGATTGTGCATTTGTGTGCCTGTGTGAACACCACGGGGTTGAACAGTAGGTCCCACACATACAAATGTACTCACAGTGCCTTTACTGTACCTTGGGTTGGAGAGATAGCACAGCAGGTAATGCACTTGCCCTGAATGTGGTGGACCCAGGTTCAATCCTTGGCACCCCATATAGCCGCCCACGCCTCACCAGGAATGATCCCTGAGCACAGGGAGTGTGATCCAAGCAGGCCCCTGCTCCCAAATGTACAGAGCCATTCCGTGGCCTTACAGATTAGGCATTTCGAAAAGGCAAAAAAGGAAACAATGAAGCTAGTATCCAATCTAGGATAGAACTGAATGAGCTCAAGCAGGTGGGGAAGACCCAGGGACAGACAGTTGCTCTTTCCAAGCCTAAGCAGTCAGAAGTCAAATCTCCCCATAAACAATGCTTTGATAAAAAGCCAACGCCTCCCTAAGATGCACCAAGTACCAATCATCAGTACCAACACATGCCTAAGATGCACAGTACCAATCAGTGCCTATTGTCCTGTGGCTGTTTCTAGCCAACCCAGCAGGGCATGCATCAGTGTCAGCTTAGCTATACTTAACTGCAATTGTTTTCCTTTCCTAGTGGATTGGCAACTTGCTTCAGACAACCCCAACCATCCTGATGACACAGTAATCATCCAAAAGCAACATGTATGTTCAGTTGAGACACTCCAGGCCTCAGACAGGTGGCCTTCCACCAGGAAGAGCTGGAGAGCAGGCCAGCATAGGTCACAGGACTCCCCAAAGCTTTTATTTTTAGGCAGTGATTTATATACCTATGACTAGTAAGACTTCAAGCATACAATGCTGCTCTACCACACCCACTAGTGGTCCCCTCCCCAAGCCCCAACCTCCCACCAGTATCTAGGGCCCTCTCACAACTCCCTCCCCCCTCCTTACCCCTTTGCAAACTCAGTTCTATGGGTCACTAGGGGTCAGTTACCATGAACTGTTTTGTATTCCTTACTATGTTCTCCACACACCCCTCTGGGAGGCAGGTTCTGCAGGGGAGGCTAGAGAAAGAGCCCTCAGGAAGCAGAGGAGGAGGTGCAAGGTGTCACATTTCAAAGATCAGCCAGCACCCAGGTGAACAGGTCCCTAGGCACTTACAGGTAATGAATGAACTGCACTGCCAGGCCCCACGGAGTCTTGGGGTTTGCATCTTCATGGGTTCTCTTGGGGTTCCCTGGCTTCCAGGGTATCCTGTCTGTCTCAGTCTGAGTGACAGTGAAGAGAACCAGTCCAGGCCTTGCTCTAAGCTGACAGCAAAGTCCACCAGAAAGCCTGGACCGGGATAAGCAGATTCAAGAACGAAGGAAAGAAGGAAGACTGGATACGATCATTTAATTATCATAAGGCCCTAATTTAGACATTTATTCCACATGCTGTAGGCACTCAGCTTGTTTCTATCAATTAGCCGGCAGTGAAATAGGTTTCATGCTATGTAGTTCTGCTTAAAGTTGCAGCTCTGGAGAGCCCAGTGCTGTGACGTGAGAAAGGCGCTAATTGGGAGAGAAGAGGTAACTGTCCGTAGTCATCTCGAGTCTGGCTTGCAGATGAGAAATCTAGGCTGGAAAAGACTGGCCAGAGTGTCTTCAAAACGGGTCAGAGCGACAGGACAGCAGGTAAGGGTGCCTGCCTGCCTGCCTTGTACACGGTCAACCTAAGTGTGACCCTAGTGCTCCATATGGTTCCTGGAGCCCCACCAAGCCATTTCCCTGAATGCAGAACCAGAAGTGAGCCCTGAACGCCACCTGGCGTAGCCCCCAAATGACAACAACAAATGACGGGGGGGGGGGTGCTGGAGAGAGAGCTCAGCTGGTAGGGCACGTTCCTTGCACACTGCCAAACCGGGGTTCTAACCACAGCACCCTGTGTGGTACCCTGAGCCCCGGCAGGAATAAGGCCCTGGGCACAGCTGAGTGTGGCACAAGCTAAGAAACAGAGTAAGGGGAGCAAGAAGTCAGAGGGCTGGGAGCAAAACTGCCTTCCCGGCAGCCGGCAAAGCACTCCCTGGGGAAGGTCAGGGACCCAAGCCCTCCTGAGAGGGAAACCAAGAGACTGGAAGCTTCTTAACGAAAAGATAGAGGCTGGTTCCGGAGTCCAGTTCAGAAACATAGCAGGACCAGCACACACAAGAGTGGGCAGAGGCTGGCAAGAGCCTCCAGGATGTCCTTAGCACTAGGGTGACACGGCAGAACACAGCAAAGAAGCCCTGGGGACAGAGCACACAGACACAGACACACTGACACACAGACACAGACACACACACAGGCAGCCCCATATAAGTCCTGGCCATTTCTTTGATTCAGACTTTGTGAAAGCAACCTCACTCTTCAGCCAACATAAACCGTAGGCAACAGCGGGCCTTATATGGTTTGAAGCTTGCTTAATCAGAAACAGAGAGATGGGCTGGAGTTGGCAGCTCCTGGTGGGAGGGAAGGAGGAGCAAACCAGAGAGGAAGAAGAGGGAAAGTGGGGGAAGGAAAGGGAGAGCAAGGCCCACAGCAGTGAGGAACAGGATTTTGTTGGAATTCACTTTTTCTACCTCTTCCCGCCCCGGTGGCTGCCCAGCAAGATTTCTACCAGGGCTCATGGCCTTGTCTTTCATCCTGACTCAGGTCAGGGCAACTGGTGATCAGGCTGCCGGCAGACCAGGATCAAGAGTTTGTTCAGAGCGGCCTTTCTTTAGGCCGGGGACTTCCTGTAAAAACGGGGGCAGGAGGTTTTCTAAGGCAACAAGGGGTCCCCGTTCCCCAGGCCAGTGGCCCTGAACCCACTGGGCTGCCAGGGTTCCATGCCCACCTGGCCCGGGAGCTGGAGCTGGGCCCCCGCCAGAGGTCCAGAATAGCAACAGCAGCCCCAGAGACCATTTACACAGTCAGCTGCCCTCGCCCCACACGCACCCCGTGACCACTTCGAGGGTGGCTTCTCCTCCTCCCTCCCCCCTCAGGATGCAGCAGCAGCCCCAGGACCTGCCCTGGACACTGAAGCCACATGCACTTGGCCCCACACGACAGGATGCCCCTCGCCAAAGCTAGAGTCACAGCCGACGCTGGCCGGGCAGGCCTTACCAAAGTCAAAGGACAGAGCAAGGAGACTATTCTTGGCGTGGCTCTCACTGGAGACAGAACTCAAGAGAAATGGGCTGAAGCACAGGGCCTGTCTCGGGCTCATTTCTCTTTGCCCGGATACTTGGGAGAAGCTTGAGGACAGGCAGGAGGGACCCAAAGCAGATCCAGCGAAGACAGCCCTCGGCTCCCCCAGGCCAAGGGGAGTGGGGGTGGGCCTGGCAGCAGAGCTAGACCTGACCAAGCTCCTCCCAGGTGAAGCCTATTGAGGGCCAAGAGATGGTCTCGTGACCCCCACATGAGGGCTGACAGGCCACGTTATTATTAGCAAGTAAATGAGTGACTTGAGCCTCCCCTCTCCGAAGAGGCAACTGAGGAACGAAACACAGTCTTCAAGCAGGTTTGCAGGCCCTGGGGCACAGCTACCTGAGCTAGAGGCTTTCTTATGCAGAGACCGTATTTGTGCAGCTCAAGGGCGCTGAATGGTTGCATAACTGAGGATAAAACATAGCTTTGGGAAAGAAAGGGGGAAAAAAGGGCGTTTGAAGAGCAAGATCCTAAACTTCAGTTTCCTGTGAAACAGATAGGAGAAACCTCCTTCGAGGCCTGTGATGAAGCCGAAATGACTCAAAAAGTCTGACTCAGTTTGTGGGATACATTATTTTAATCTTTTGAAAGCCCAGTTTAGTTTTCCAAATGCGGGTGGAGTGCTAGGAACCCACCCCTGAGCACTGCACTGGAGGTGCTGAAGGCGTGGCCCTGATCTTGGCACAAAGCCAAAGCAGCCCCCCTCACACTCTCCCCCCAACCCCCAGGCTTCATCAAGTACAACTAAAGACAAGGACCTAGCACAGCTTTAGAAGAGAATAAAAAGGGCCCGGAGGGATGGCTCAAGGGGCCAGAGCTCTGCAGGTGAGCTCGATACCGCTCCCCCCACCCCCCCAGTTCCTCCCTCCCCCACCAAGGCCAGGTATGGCCTCCAAAACAAAAGGGTTTTTTTTTTTTAATGTAGCAGTACTGCTATTTATTTGGCTATTGATTAAGCTGACTGAACTGGGCATGAACTCCACATTACTTTCACTTTTTTTTTAAAAGATTGAATATCCGTGAGACAGACCATGACAAAGCTATTTATAATTGGGTTTCAGTCATACAATGATCCAGCACCCATTCCTTCACCAGTACATCTCCCACCACCAATGTCCCTTTTCCCTCCCACTGTTCCCCAACAGCCCACCCCGGCCTCCCTCTAAGGGAGGCAGTTTCCTTCTTGCTCTCTAAAAGAGTATTTTAAAGAAAAACCCTCCTCAGATGGCACACATGTAGCAGGTGCTAAATACATCTGCTTTCTGGTGCCAAGAGAAAGATCCCACATAGATCTAAGTTCAACAGAGCAGGGCTCAAGCAAAGCACACCCAGGCCCGGAAGCGCCCTTGGATGTAACACCCCCACACTGCAGAAGTTTTCCCCAACACCTCCTTGGCAATGGCCCCGAGGCAGATGAGAAGCACCCTTCTCTGTAAGGCATAAAGGGGGCCACAGGTGGGTAAAGGACCAGACTGAAGACTGAAGACCAAGGACAGCAAGCAGAGAACCGCCGGACCTTCGCGCCAATAAGCAGGCTCTCAAATGGGCTTCCCAAAGGTTTAGCATGTGGCCCTTCTGCTCCATGCACCCATTCCCAGAACCTTCCCTACACTTCCTCCCGAACTGCTTCCTCCAGAGCACAGATCAGAATTTGCTTCCGTTGCCAAGCCACTGAGAGAACAGACACATGAGTAATTTGTCACCAAAACTACTGGATTTGTGAACTAAGGAAGACTAATCATTTGTAGTACTGTAGCACTGCCCTCCCGTTGTTCATCCAAGCGGGCCCAGTAATGTCTCCATTGTGAGACTTGTTGTTACTGTGTTGTTACTGTGGCATATTGAATAAGTCACGGATAGCTTGCGAGGCCTTGCCGTGCGAGCCAAGATACTCTCGGTAGCTTGCCGGACTCTCCAAGAGGGGCAGAAGAATCGAACCCGGGTCTCCTGGGTCAGCAGCATGCAAGGCAAATGCCCTACCCACTGTGCTATCGCTCCAGCCCAATCATTTGTGCTTTACAAAATATAGCGATTAAGTGTCTGAAACTTAGCTAAGACCAAATCACTCAAACACTAGTTTTGGGGTGTTGTTGTTTTGGGGTCACACCCAGGGAACTCCTCCTGGTGATCAGGAGATCACGAACTCTGGGAATGAAACCAGAGAGTGCACTCTAGGGCTGACCCACCTCCCCAGCCCCTAAGAGTGGTGTCCACATGGCCACACCACTCTCACCCCAAGGTGCTGGACAAACTGGTTCTTAGTAGGAGGCTTGCCACGGCAGAGATGAGGGGATAGATCACGGAAAGGACCTCTATGACAATGACAGAGAAGTGATCACTTTGGACAAGAACCAGGTGCCGAATGACTGAAACCCAAGCACAAAAATTTGTAAGTCTACAACTGCACTTCATGGTGTTTCACTAATAAAAATTAAAAAAAAAAAAAAAGAACCAGGTGCTGAAAGGAATTAAAATGATAGGCATGATACTCTTTCAGTAACAATACTGCAAACCAGGGAGTGGGTAGGACGCTTGCCTGGTACTCTGCGGGGCTCACTCCCTGGCATCCCATAGGGTCCCGTTCCACCCCTCCCCCAAGCACCTCCAGGAGTAATTTCTGAGTGGAGGGCCTGGAGTGACCCCTAAGCATCACCCAGTATGCCCCCAAACAAAATTAAACCACAGTGCATAAAAGTGCTCGCCAGGGGCTGGAGCGATAGCACAGCGGGTAGGGCGTTTGCCTTGCACACAGCCAACCCAGCTTCGATTCCCAGCATCCCATATGGTCCCCTGAGCACCACCAGGAGTAATTCCTGAGTGCAGAGCCAGAGGTAACCCCTGTACATTGCCGGGTGTGACCCAAAAAGCAAAAAAAAAAAAAAAAAGCTTGCCATAGAGGCATGCTGGACGGCAGAAGGGGCGCTGGGGGCACTGGTGGAGGGACATGGATGCTGATGAAGGGATTGGTGTTCATACACTGGACGCCTGAAAGTCAATCATGAGTAACTTTATCACTTAGTGATTCACAGTAATTCAATTCTTTTTAAAAGTTTTTACCTTTTTGGTTCTTGGTCCACATTCAGTTGTGCTCAGGGTTTACTCTTGGCTCTGCACCTCAGGGGTCCCTCCCTTGGCGGACTCAAGGGAGGGACCATATGGGGTAGCAGGGATTCAACTACTGGCTGTACTATCTCTTCAGCCCCCCTAACAGAAATTCTGATGTTGAAAATGTTTTAAACCTACACTGTTTAGTACCATAACCTAAAATTAGGCAACAGGAAAGCACTGGGTGCTTAAACTATGCCTAATGTTACCAAGGGGCTGGAGCGATAGCACAGCGGGTAGGGTGTTCGCCTTACAAGCGGTCAACATGGCCGACCCGAGTTCGATTCCTCCACCCCTCTCGGAGAGCCCGGCAAGCTACCGAGAGTATTCGATATGCCAGACACAGTAACAACAAAGTCTCCAATGGAGACGTTACTGGGCCCGCTCGAGCAAATCGACGATCAACGGGAGGGCCTTTACCTTTTTTTTACCTTTTAATGTCACCAAGGTACTCATTTTTAAACTTGATGCTTTAAAAAGTAAAAATTCAGGGGCTGGAGCAGGTAGGGCATTTGTCTTTCATGCAGCCGACCCAGATTCGATTCCCAGCATCCCATATGGTCACCCCGAGCACCCCCTGAAGTGATTCCTGAGTGCAGAGCCAGGAGTAACTCCTGGGCATCGCTGGGTGTGCCCAAAAAGCAAAAAAAAAAAAGAAAAAGAAAAGAAAAAGAAAAACCAACTAGTCAACCAGTGTTTGACATAGATTCACATGGTCCTCTGAAGCACTCCTGAACAGGAATGGACACTCCCACCCTCACTCCCCGCCCCCAACACAATGATAAATAAAAGTTAACTTTAGCTATTCATGACTCATAATTAGCTACTCCAAGAGCCAAAAATCTAGCCCAGAAGTTCCCAAACATATTTCCAAACATATGTGGCCTATCACCTCCTTCTCAGAAACAAAAGTACAGTGTCCCTTTGGAAATTCCTATCCTATAAGCCAAACAGCAGAAAACACCTCCCCCCATTATACTCCAGGCTACTACTGCCCCCTTAGGGTATTCCAGTGCCCTCAAGGGGGGGGGGCACCATATCACCCACTCTGAAACACAGAGACTTTTAAGCGGGATAAAGTTTGGCTCACACCAGCGGAGTTCAGAAGCGATTCCTGGTTCTGTGTTCAAGGATCACTTCTGGTGATGCTCAGGGAAACATATGCATTGCTGGAGAACAAACCGCGTCAGCTGCATGCAAGGCAGGTGCCTGAACCCCAGTAGCATCTCTCCAGCCCTAGACTTGTTTTTTCCACTATAAACTCTTTTTTTGCCAGAAAATTGCAACATGGGTGAGCACTGCCAGATAGACCCTGCATTCATTTGTATGGTTGATTCTGAGAAAAAAAAAAAAAGGCTCTTGTATATTGAAACCTTTTACTATTGCCAAATTTTTCGTGACCTCCCCAACCCGAACACTTCATCTTATAAACTAAGTTCAAGGGGCCAGAGCCATAGAACAGTGGATAGGGTGCTTGCCTTGCACGCAATGATCCAGATTCAATTCCCGGCTCTCCTTATGGTTCCCCAAGCATGCCAGGAATGACCTGCATGCAGAGAGTGCAGAGACAGGAGTGTGGCCCCGCAAAAATGCTAGGCTCTAGAGCTCCTCCTCTTAGAACTAATTACAAGATGAGTATACTTGGGGGGTGGGGAGGCATGGCTCCCAGTGTTCAGGGGCCCAGGGGCCACTCCTGGCAATACTCAGGCAATGTGCAAGATAGTTCAATGCTTGGGACAAAAGACAGTACTGCTTGGGTCTGCTGCCAGGGACCATCAGGGCCACCGACTATGCACAGAGACCTGCAGAGATACACCTGGCAGTGCCGGGAATGCACCCAAGATCCTGTGCACGCAAAGTATATGCCCTTGACTCCCATGCTAACTCCCTGACCCCAAGAATGGTTTGTGTTTTTAAGGCAAAATCCAGGATTGCAGGAGCTGACTGCCTTTGATGCTGACCAGTCCCTCACTTTTGAAGGGGTGCCAGCAGTTCCACCCACCACTTCACAGCTGCACTCTCAGAACCACATCCCTGGCTTTGACCAACCCTCTTTCAAGAGCTTGAGAAACTAAGACCCCGAGAGCCAACACATCTGCCCAGGGACCCTGACAGATTTCAGCTCTGAGAGCTGCTGAGTTCTCACCCCAAATCAAGGGCTCAGATCAGCAGAACCCAGCAGTGCGTTGCTCCCAGCACACAGGACCTCAATGACCAAACTGGCTAGAGGAAGGCAGCCCGCCCATGGGGCAGGCTGGGGACCGGGCATTTATGCTGACCTATCAAATCAAGTCACAGAAATGCCCAAATGTCAAAGATCTGAACAGAACATTAGCAGGAAAAGTGAAGGAAAAGAACACTCTGAAAGTTATTTACAACTCCTCAGAACGCTGAAGAGTAACACAGTCCTTCACGGCAATAATCTACCACAAAAGCAAGAGAATGATTAGGAGAAGGCCCAGATTCACAGATTTAGGACCAGTCCTTGGTGGGGAGGTAGAGAGGCCTAACTGAGTCTCAAATCACACCTGTCCATTTCTCTAGCCCTTAATGTGTATTTTAGTCACTGAAATTACAAATGACTCAGTTTCACCATCCTGAACTGAATTTAGAGATGCAAGGATAAAAAGATTTGGGAGGTGTTTGCCTGGAACTCACCTAACTTGGTAACTGCCAAGGAAAAAGCATTCTAAGTTGTTCATTCTAACTGGCTATTTCTCCAGCTGTACCCTATTCCTACTATCTCAGTGACCCACGCTTTCCCAGCCCAAGTTTATAATTAGGTATGGGGGGAAGCCCTTGGAGCAGAGACTGGTGGAGCACATGCCTTACACGTATGCAAGGCCCTGGCTCAATTCTCAGCACCACTTGCCCCTGCTCAGATGGTCCCTGAAAACCACCAAGAAGAGTCCCCTCCCCACTCCAATAATGAAAAATAAAGCTAGGTACCAGGGCCAACAGGTTTGTTCTGTCACCAGACACAAAACAATGCTTTTTTAATGTTAAATGACCAAAAGAGCAAAACCTGTGAGTTTCACCAGGATGGGGTGTGGGTGAAATAGAACATGTCCAAGGAGGCAGAGTTGAGGATTATCCTACACCTCATACAGCAGCAGCAAACTGCATGTGATGGTTTCAGTGGGACAACAGGCCCACAAGCAGAGGTGGCAGAGGTCAACTCAGAATGGCGCACTCACCCCCAAAGCAATGCCCCCACAACGGCATGACAGACAAGCTGCCAAGAAACTCATCCCAGGGCCACAGCAACAGTATCCCAGGTACGATGTTTGCCTTGCATACACAGCTGACCTGTCTTGATACCCCATATGGTCCGTCCCCCCAAGAGTGATCTCTGAGCACAGGACTCGGAGTAAGCTCTGAGCATTGCCTGTCCCCCCCACAAAAAAAAGAAACATCATTCTGGAACCACCGGGAGGAAGGTCTGGGCAAATGGGCTGGAAGACTTCACCAGGCACCGGGGTGTCCCCTCTGCAAACAGGACCCTGCAAAACGGTCATGTTGTAGCAGACAGAGGGCCAGCTGCCAATTGTGGGGAAGCCAAGTTCCTTTTCCTCCAACCACATCTCCAGGTTGGAAGAGAGGAGGGGTGCCTTTAACAAAATCCAAAAGCAAATGATTCAAGAGAAATTTAACAAGTCTCAGAGATTTACTGGGAGAGAAGAAAAATTAAAAAGCACCTGTCATGTAGCAGGTGGCATCTCCAGGCTCACCTGCCTCTCCATTTTTTTTTCTCGAGGAGGAAGAAAGGCAATACAGTGCGAACTCAAACAGCCTCTACCTCTGTACTATGGCGAAGACGCAGCCTAGGATTGAGGCCCAGAGAATATTTGGGTTACCAGGTAGCCGGACAAATTGCATTAAAATATTGATGCCCCGCAACCTTACACTGGAGATAGACTTTGGCATGTGAGCAAGTCACAACAGACACCACCACTGTCACCATGCAGGGGCCAAGTGTGAAGGTACTTCCTAGAAACAGGAGGAACTGGCATATAAGCCAAAAGGATTCCGGCTAGACACAAACCCACCAGAACAGTCTCCCTGGCAAGAGGAGTCCCCCAGCCTGTCGACTGTGGGCCAGATGTGTGACAAACAATCTGCGTGACTTCGAGAAACTTATCTAATCCCCATGGGCAATAAAGCTTCGATGATTTGCCTAGCTGCAGCGTCAAGAACCTCCTCTAGCTCTGTACCCAAGCTTCTGAAAAATGTGCCCAAGAATTATTACCCAGAACCCACCAAACTAGTTAATAAGTGAAAGAGGAAAGGGTCAAGGCGAGTCAATGAGCTCCCAAAACACCACTTCCCTCGGGAGGGAACACGTGGCAGCGCTCTGAAAGACTCCACTAAAACACACGTGAATCACTAGCACGCCCGAACACAGAGGAAGCAGCTGCTCAGGATTTCAAAGATGCTCTGTGCCTTTAAGAACAAAGTGGCTGGGTGGTGCCTAAGAGTTCAATCTTTGCTTTTTTTTTTCTAAGAGGTTTCAGGGTTTTTTTTTTTTTTTAATTTGGGAAGGACATACAAGATCCCAGTAAGATTACTACTTGCCAGAAGGACAAGTTTCCCAGTGCGTGAACGTGGACTGCGATTGCGACAAGGAGGTGGGGGTGGGTGAGAAGGGGGGCAGGGTAAAGCGGACTGCACCGCGGCCCAGATTTCCCCGCCGAGTTAAATTTAAACACCAAGTAGCCGGTGCCTTGATAAGGGCAAGACGGCCAGGGTAAGCTCTCCGATCGCTCTGCCCGCACCCTCTACCCAGCGAGCGAAGCCTCCCCCGCAGCTGGAGCCAAGTTCACCGGGTTTGCGTTATCGGCGGGGGCGGGCCGAGAGGGTCCCTAGCGCCCCGGGTCTCTCCCCCTCTCGTAGGGGCGAGGAGAACGCAACAAGGCCCGGGGAATCCGCGGCCGCTTCATCCCGGCACCCCCCAACTCCCAGTCCCGGTCGGCCGGAGGGCGAGGGGAGGAACCGCGTATGGGAACACAGAACTGCCAAGAGCGCTGAAAGCCCCAGCCCGGAGGGGGCCCGAGCGCCGGATGGGGGTACAATTAGGCCGGGGCGGGACGTGCAGGCGGGGCGCGACATGTGACCCGCAGCGCCCCCCGGGAGTGAAGTGAGGACAGCCACCTTGAAGGGACTGCAAAAGCGAACAGGCTCAAACACACTAGCCTCGGAGACCGTAACTCGGGGCAAAAGACCCCGCCCCCAGCCCCTTCCTCTTAAAAATCAAAAATGGTCCCCGAGCCCATCTGCAACCCCTCCCCCCCAGCCCTGTCCTCGGTCGCCGCACGCAACGTCCTGGGGCTGGGATCCCTGCTGGGGCCGAGTCACCGGCCGGGCCAAAGTGGTGGTGGTGGTGGGGTGGGGGTGCGCGACCCCAGAAGTTGGACGCGCTGCCCAAGCGGCCAGATGCACGCCAAAGCCCTCGCGGGGCAGAGAGCCGGGTCTCCAGCCGGGGCCCGAGGGGGGGACGTGCTCCCAGCCCTGCGCGCCTGGCACGCCCCGCCGCGACCCACGCCGGGTACACACGACCTTTGGAAAGTAAACGGGTGCGGGGCCCGGCGACCTTGGGTGCGACGCGCGCTCCGCTCGGAGCCCCGCGCGCTCCCACAAAGTTGCGCGGCGGCCGGGCCGTCCCGAGCGCCCGCCGCCACGCGCGTGGGCAGGGACCGCGCGGCCGCCGCGCGCCGAGCCGGGCCCCGCACCGGCGATCTGTCAGGAGGCAGGCGGCCCCGGCGGCGGGGGAGGACCGGGCACCGCGCGCAGGCGATGGAGCGGTGACCAGGGCCTACTTGACAGCCGCCGGCGGGCCGCGCGGCCCCTCCGCACCCGCCCGGCGCCACCTGCGCGGGGCGGCGCGCACCTGCAACCCGCTAGGCTCCCCCCACCCCACCACCACACCCGCAGCCCCTCGATCCCCTAGACGGCGTCGCCCTTCGGAGGGGGGGCCCGGGAGGAGGCGCCCAGGCCAGCAGTCCCCGGCAGCGCCAACTTACCGCTCCGCGGCGAGCGTCGGGATGCAGAGCCCTGGCGGCGCCGCCGCCCGCCGCCCCCCACCCCGGCCGCCCGGCCCCGCCGCGCGCCGCTCCGGTGGCTCCCCCACGTGCTCGCCCGGGCCGGTAGAACACAGAGACGTTAAATACTGAGGACGCGCGGCGACGTGCCCGCGGCGCGACGCGAGGCCCCGCCCCCCGCCCGCGTGCCCCCGCGCCCGCCCCGCTCACCTGCGCGTGCGCGCCGCCCGCGCGCGCCTCTCCCCGCGGCGCCCGGAGAGGGCGCGGTCTGCAGCGCTCCGCCGACTTCCCGCTGCCGCCGCCGCCGCCGCCTCTGCCGCCGCCGCCGCTGCCGCCCGCACCCGGCCGGGCCGCGCGCTCTCGCGAGAGGAGTTGGGATCTCGCCGTGTGCGTCGGGGAAAGGGCCTGCCGGCGGGCGTCGAAACGATACCCGGGGAACCGGGAAGCGGGCGCGGCGCAGCCTTCCCGGCGCGGCTTCTCCGCCTGCCGGCTCCGGTCCGCCTCCCAGCGTCGGGCCGGCAGCCTGCGCCGGGCCCGAGAATCCCTTGGGAAAAAAGGCGGGAGGAGTGGTACCCCAGTCCTGCTTCCCCGTTGTCATGCATCCTGAAGTTGTCATAGCAATTGCGTAACGGGAGTAGCTAGCATCACTCAGAAGCAACTTTCTTGCGTCTTTTCGTAACTCTCTAAGGTCCCTTCCGATCACGGGGAATGATCTGGCCGAAAAAAGTAACCATGAAGCGCTGACTTCGGCCAGGGACACACACACACACACACAGGTGGACAGAGCAGGTTCCCGCTGACCAGCGCTCAGTCCTAAGATTTCGAAGGCTTGAGCTTTAGTTTGACGAAAATACAGAGAAGAGGTCATGCCAAGAATGAACCATGAAACTCAATGGCAAAGCACATAACTCGCGTGCCTGAGATCCGAGTTCCATCTCGTTCACTTAAGGGTGTAGGAACACATAACTGCCGTGGTGAGAAGCAGAGGAAAGAAGCGATGCCTTGAAAAGCTCGACGTTGTAATTTAAACCTAACGGATGAGATGGGGCCAGCTTGTAAACAGAGTATGGGAATATTCCCAGGGGACGCAACACAAGCAATTACAGCAGGTAACAGCTCCTGGTGAACTTGGAAGATCAGTGTGAATCTTGAAAGATTCAAGTGAATGGAATATGAGGGGGGGAGAACAGGAAATGGAAAAAAAAACAAGAGGTTGGATGCAGAGGAAGACAGGGAGAGGGAGCTGAAGGAACACATGGGTCTTATAGACCACAGTAAAGTTTAGGTTTTATTTGACTCCACTTAGCTCCCAGGCCAGTATCCTTGCATCTATTACCTCAGTTAGAATATTCTGCAGGTTTCTGTAGAACTCACGTCCTCACTTCTTTAAAGTCCTTTACTGAAAGTTCTCAGCAAAGCCCAGACTCCCTATTTAAAATTATAAACACACACTATCCCATACCTCTTTATTTTTTCCATAGCACTTATTACTTTCAACATAAATTTTTACATACACCAAGTCATAAAAAGAGTCTCGGAAACAGACTTTTAATGAAATGACTGTAGTAAAGTCAATTTTCAATTTCAGTTCTGGCTAACAAGGTGAAGTTTCTGAGACTTTTTATAAGCTGAGTGAGGACTTGACACAAAGTATTTTAAAGATATATATGTATATGTGTATATATATATATACAAAGTATTTTTTAAATAAAGGACCCCCTGGAGTGATAGTACAAGCATTAGATAGTACAGGCAAATACATAATTGCCTTGAATGTAAACAATTCCTGGTACCACTTATGGTCCCCAGAGCACCTCCAGATGGGGTCCAAAAGCTCTAAATAAATTAACATATATCAATCAATGTATTTTATTTTAACATTTTAATTGCTTTAAAATATATTATTTACACTCCAGAGATTCCACTTTTTAATTTATTTTTTATTGTTTATGTAACACAATTACAATAGTGTTAATGTTTTGACAGTATTGTAAATTACGTGACTAAAGTTAAATTTAAAAACTAAAACAAGGGGCTGAAGCTAGAGAACAGTGGGTAGGAAGTTTTCCAGGTTCCATCCCCAGCATCACATATGGTCCTCTGAGCTTGCCAGGAGTGATTCCTGAGCACAAAACCAAGTATGAGCACTCCCAGGTGTGGCCCAAAAATTAAAAATTAAAAACAAAAGTAAAGCAACATAAAACACTAAAAATCAGTAGTGCTTATGTTTTATGCCTTTACCTGTGGTTTCTGCACTTTCACCATCACTAAAGTGACTGTCCTATGTCACTTCTAGTCTACCTCTTCCTCATCTCACACCCTGTGTTGTTTTTCAGTCAACCAGTTGACTTGGTGGGCCCTCCAGCATGTCCCTCCCTCTGGAAGAGGAAAGACAAATATCTCACCAGAAGGATCTACAAAAGAAACTTAGTGACAGCAAACAGAAATGATCTACATTCTGAGTCACAGAGAAAAGGAGTGTGTGTTATTCCTTCTGTTTAAATACATAAACTAAACCTGTCTCCCAGTTCCCTTAACATGAAAAAGCATTTGGTTATTTCCAGGACCATGTGTGTCTGCAGGGAAGAATAAATTGCTTAACTACTAGGGAAGTCAATGGAAAGATTTGGGAGATAACAATACTAATGGCTACTCCTTTTGTGTGCAAGAGGTTCCAGGGGTTGAATCTGCGACTTCATATATTGAACTATATGCTCTACCGCTGAGCTACATCCCTGAACTCTTCCTGGCAGCACTGTGCAAGGCACCTTAGGACAATCAGCTACCAGTCTCAAAAATCACTGCATTTCCGTTGTTTGACCCTTTGTCCCATAGCAATGGAGGGAGGATTTTATCCCAAGCAATCTGATATAGTGCTCATGGATTGAACGAATCATTATTCCAAAGGAGGCAAACCCTTAAAAAGAGGAAAGAGTCTGATACAGAAATGTATCTCAATAGATTGGTGTCTCCCGTCCTCACCCCTTTCTCCCAAAAAATCTGTCAAGGGGCCAAGAAGATAGTACTGCTGGTAAGATATTTGCCTTGCATGCAGCCAACCCAGGCTTGATCTCTGGCACCTCATATGGTCTCCTGAGTACCACCAGGAGTAATACCTGCATGCAGAGCCAGAAGTGCATCACTGGGTGTGACCCAACAACAAAAACAAGAAAAGATGATGCTTCAGGTCCCATTTGGTGGATTCTGTCAGAGGTCTGGATGGCTGTAACCAGAGCCCACTACATTCTTCCCACTTTTTTTTATCCTTCCTTCCTTCCTTTAAAAATGTTTTTCCCTTATGTTTTTGGCACCCAGTGGGTAGAGGTCAACACTTACTCCTGGCTTTGTGCTCAGGGATGACTCCTGGTAGTGCTCAGAGATCATATGTGGTGGTGGGGGTTGAACCACACGCAAGTGGGCCATGTACAAGGCAAGTTCCCTACCCACTGTATTACCTCTCCTGCCCCAATTTCTTTCAGTTTTGTTTTGTTTTGTTTTGCTTTGTTTTTGTTTTTGGGTCACACCCAGCAATTCTCAGAGGTTACTCCTGGCTCTGCACTCAGGGATCACTCCTGGTAGTGCTCAGGGGACCATATGGGATGCTGAGGATCAAACTCGGTTGACTGCACACCCAGGTTAGCTGCATACATGGCAAGCACCCTGCCCACTGTCCTATTGCTCCAGATCTCCTTCCAGGTTTTTTTTGTTTTTGTTTTTGTTTTTGTTTTTTTTTGCTTTTTTGGGTCACACCCAGTGATGCACAGGAGTTACTCCTGGTTCATGCACTCAGGAATCACTCCTGGCAGTGCTCAGGGGACCAAATGGGATGGTGGGAATCGAAGTTGGGTCGGCCATGTGCAAGGCAAACGCCCTACCCTCTGTGCTATTGCTCCAGCCCCTCCTTCCAGTTCCTTAACCTAAGAAAACACTGCAAACTACACCAGGCAGACTGAAGTTCTATCCCAAACCAATTTAGATCCTTCAACTACAGTCAGCTCATGCACGGAGAATGGTTGCCATTCTCATTTTATTCCCTGGCAGCTAACTTCTGCACCAGTTGTTAGAGGTCTCCCAGGAGGCTGCCAGATGCTGCTGGTGTCTGTGTGTGGACTCCACATACCATTGCAGCAGAGATGGTCTAAAATGGCTGATGCAGAAATCTCGAATGATGTTGGGAAACAGGTGCTTCCCGAAACATGAGATACTTGATCAAGGCCATCTTCCGCTAGAAGGGTACAGCAGAAGATAGCGAAAGAGAGCTGGGGCACTATATGCCAAATTTCTACTCTTCCTAGGTCAGGGAGATAATTTGAACAGCTAGACAGCATGCTTCATATGTGGGATCCTTGGCTACACATTGTCCCTCAAACCCTCCTGGGAGTCACCTTTGAGCAGCATGCTGGGTATTACCCCAGAACGCCACCCATGTAGCCTCCAATACGAAATAAAACATTCCATTGTTTCCAACCTCTACATATAAACACTCCTAACTGCCATTGCCCTGATTGCCCTGGATTCTTTTTTATTTTTTTTCATCTTTCTCTCTCTTCTCTTTGTGTTATAAGGGAAAATTCAAACTATACCCAGCAGTGGGGCTGGAGTGATAACACAGCAGGTAGGGCATTTTCCTTGCACATGGCCGACCCAGGTTCAATCCCCAGCATCCCATATGGTACCCCGAGCACTGCCAGGAGTAATTCCTGGGTGAAGAGCCAGGAGGAACCCCTGAGCATTTCTGGGTGTAATCAAAAAAATCAAAATAAATAAGTAAAAATAATAATAAAAGTATCTTTAGACTATATCCAGCAGTACTCAGTGTTTACTAATGACTCTGCACTCATGGATCACTCCTAGCAGGCTCAGGGGACCATCTGTGGTATTGGGAATTGAATCCTGGTTGGCCCCATGCAAGGCAAATCCCCTCACCCCTATCCTATCTGTCCCTGAGGAAACATTTTTTTACACCATCTTAGCAAGTTCCTGGCAAGCTTCGCTGTCTTCTGTTTAATTAGGCAGTCGAGTTCCCCACAAACTAACATGTCTACCCTCTGCTTTCACCAGCCCATTCAGGACCATTGTTCATATTAGACCACAGGTGTCTCTACTCCCAGACAGACCCGCCCTGGGCCAGGCTCCAGAGTGAACAGAGTACCCGGCAGGCAGGATTGCAGCCCCACTTGCCCTTGGGCAGTGTGTTCTCACACAGGACGGAACCTGCAAAGCCTCCCATGGCATGCCTATATGTGGGAGCAAGTCCTAACAATGCCTGTGCTCCATTACACTGTGACACAATGTACTAGCCAGACTGATGGCGCTGGTGGGTGCACCAGACCGCAGTGGCTTTATTCATTCAGCTCTTGCCAAAGCCCAGTATTGCCTTGCTCAGCACAGGAGCTTAAAAAACTCTTTACCTTTCAAGTACTTTGCTTAGCCTCTCAGTTTCCTCATCTGTAAAATGTGACTAATAATAGACTCTTTTTCACAGGGTTGCAACATTAAACAAGGGAATCCATAAAAATACTTTGCAGGGGGCAGAGATAGTATAGGAGTAAGGCACTTGCCATGCTTATGGCTGACCCAGATTCAATCCCCGGCACTATATATTGGGCCCTGAGCAGTGCCACAAGGGATTCCTGAGCACAGAGCCAGGAAGTAGCCCTGAGCACTGATGGATGTGGCATTTTAGCACAAGCAGACAAGAATATTTTGTACCATGCTAAGTCCAAGAAATAAGAACTTTTAATTCAATTCAAGAACTACCATCAATCATGTAAAGTTAGTCAAGATTCATTCAACAAATATGTATTGAGGGTCCAAAGAGATAGTACAGTGGGCAGGGCACTTACCTTGCGCATGGCTGACTGGGCACTAAGAATCCCACCAGATGTGATACCTGAGCACCACTGGGTGTGGCAAAGAAAGGAAGGAAGGAAGGAAGGAAGGGAAAAGAAAGAAAAGAAAAGAAAAGAAAAGAAAGAAGAAAGAAAGAAAGAAAGAAAGAAAGAAAGAAAGAAAGAAAGCTAATAACAGAAACCAAGTATGTATTAAACAGCTCTTTTGTGTCAAATCTTATATAAGGTGCTATGGTTGCCAAGGTGAATATCCCTTGGCAAATCTGATAAGTACAGGAGAGCACAGAGGTAAAGGCTACATACAGCGGCTTACTGTGTCACAAAGCTCTTCCTCCTCTCCCCGCCACCCCGCCACCCTGCCATCCCTTCCTCTTCCTCCTCCTGTTTTCTTGACCACACCCAACAGTACTCCAGGTTTACTCCTGTCTCTGTGCTCAAGGATCACTCCTCATGGTACCCAAGAGTCCATGTGTGGTGCTGGGATCAAACCTGAGTCAGCTGCGTACAAGGCCTGTCCCCCTTGAACTCTCTCTCTCTGGCCCTTGTTATTCTTCTTGACCAAAGTAAAATGACTGGTAGGTTTGGAGCCATTTCCCTGAGCGTCCTGGGACTCCCAATGTGCTTTCCCCTCCTAGAAAACCTCAGCAGTTAGGCCATGGAATTGGAGCATAGCTTTGGGAATTTGCTCAAGCTTTTGGAAAACAATTTAGTAATCATTAACAAGAGTCATAAAAAAAAACGTTCATATCCTTTGACCTTATAAGCAGTTTTCCAGAAAATTATCTCAAGGGAATTGATTCAAAAGAAATGCAAAATCCGTACTCACAAAGTTCTTCATAACAATTTTCTCTAGAACAACTGAAAATAAAGAAACAGCTCAAGGGGCCGGAGTACAGCACGTAGGGCGTTTGCCTTGCATGCAACCCATCCAGGTTTGATCCCCGGCATCCCATATGATCCCCAAGCAAGCACTATCTAGAGTAACCCCTGAGCATTTCTGGGTGTGACCTAAAAGCAAAAAACAAAACAATACAAACAACAAAAACATCTCAAATCTCTAGTAGTATACTAATGAGTAGCTAAATTATGATCCAAATAAATACTTGCTGGAATATCACACAATTCATGAAATGACAGTTATTCTTTCTATGCAGCATCATAGAAAAAATGTTAATGAAGTAGCACTGTCCTCCCGTTGTTCATTGATTTGCTCGAGTGGGCCCAGTAATGTCTCCGTTGTGAGACTTGTTGTTACTGTGTTTGGCATATCAAATACATCACGGGTAGCTTGCCAGGCTTTGTCATGCAGGCAAGATACTCTTGGTAGCTTGCCAGGCTCTCCGAGAGGGGTGGAGGAATTGAACCTGGCTCAGCTGGGCCGACTGCGTGCAAGGCAAATGCCCTACTGCTGTGCTATTGCTCCAATGATAAATTTGAAATTCAAAAAAAAATTCTACATGACCACGTACTAAAGCCAGACATAGGAAAAGCATTCGTTAATGTTTGGGGAGTAAGGAATTGATTTATTTTCTTTAAAAATAATCTTTGGGGCTGGAGCAATAGCATAGCGGGTAGGGCATTTGCCTTGCACGCGGCCAACCCGGGTTCGATTCCCAGCATCCCATATGGTCCCCTGAGCACCGCCAGGGATGATTCCTGAGTGCGGAGCCAGGAGTAACCCCTGTTCATTGCCAGGTGTGACCCAAAAAGCAAAAATAAAATAAAATAAAATAAAAATAATCTTTGTTGTGGTTTTAAATAGAAATCAGAGAAAAAAATTAGGAAAGGTCATGCTGAAAATAGTCTACTGAAAAAGATAGGGGGGCATTTCTTTTTCACAAAAGAAAATAAAGTGAGAAGGTACTTGCCATGCACACAACTGGCCCCAGGTTCGATTCCTGGTACCACTTATGGTCCGCCAAGACCTGCCAGCAGTGATCCCTGAGCATAGAGCCAGGAGTAAGCTCTGAACACCACTGGGTGTGGCCTAATATAAAAAATAAATAAATTAAGGATTAAAATTATTTACAGGGCCAGGGTGTGGCTCAGTAGTGGAGCACGTGCCTTTCATGTGTGAGACTCTGATTTCAATCCCCGGTGCTGCTCCCCAATTAGTAAAACTCAATTACAGCTGCTGACACTTCCCCCTGGAGATTATAATTCAGAAGGTGCCAGGTAGAGCCTGATATTTGCATATTTAAAAGTTCTACAAGTGGCCTGCGGTACGGAGGAACAGCACAACTTCCAGGCGCAAAAGCCCGGCAAGAGCAAGGGTGCGGCCGTGCGGAGCGAACTCGGGGCTCAAAGAAAGGCGATCATGTCATCGCCCCTAAGAAGGCGCGCATGGCCCAGCAGCAAAAGCTCAAAAGACCTCGAGGTGGGGATCGGAAGAAGATCGAGCACGAGCTGACGATGAAAGTCAGCTCCAGCCTGCCCAAGAAGCTGGCACTGCTGAATGGGATGCAGTGCAAGAAGGGGGCATCCTCCTGACCACCGCACTGCCACAACTCAGACCTTTCAGTGTAGCCGACTCCGACTCCCCAAAGCCGCAGGCCATACCCCCAGCCCAGCCCAGCTTAGCCACTCTGTGGGGAGCGGTGCGGGTACATTCTGTACCCTCCAATTCTCAATAAACCCCCTTTTTCATTCACCAAAAAAAAGTTCCACAGGTAAGTCTGATGTACTCCAGGGAGAGAACAACTGAGACAGATAATCATTATTCTTTCAAATGGTTTCATAAACAGAAATGACAATACAAAAAGAAAGAAATGACAATACCAGGGGGCCCAAAGTAACTCAATGGTAAAGCGCCTGTCTACATGCATGTGACCTGGGTTCGAACACTGGCACTGCAAAACAGCCAAAAACAAAAACAAAGTAACAATACAAAAATTTTTTTTGACATAATTAGAACTTTTTTCTCTCTCATTAAGTGATTTTCCTATTTGTGCACATCTATTTAGTTGCACTCTGGCAAGTTTATAGCCTATGTACATAATCCAAAAGACAGAAAGGACGGCTTTCTAGAAACATTTGTGCATTAATAAAAACATGGTGTAAGTGGGATAAATTGGAGGGGACAGGTCAACCTGGTGCCCACCCAAGCAGAGCCCCTTGCAGCCACAATCCAAAATTGCTCCCACAATCCAAAATTGTCACCACACCCCTGGCCTGACTCCACCATCTCAAGATGGATCTCAACGAGACATAATCTGTTGAAAATTCTAGTATGCGGATTTTGTGACTGAAATCTGCAGGCTTTCTTGGGGTGGGGGTGGGCTACCTCCCCCCACCCCTCTGTACTTTTGGAAGTCTGGGCAGTCATATCCACACCCCAAAGCTGCCACCCAACTGAAAAGCTACTCCAGCCTTACCATCCCAATAAAAATACCAAATGCCCTAAACAAACACCATGACCTCTTAGCACTTGTACTGCAAACCATAATGCATAAAAGGAAAAGGAGAGAGAGATAAAGAAGGAAAGTGCCTCCCATAGAGGGAGGCTGAGGGTGGGGGGTGGGGATGTTGGGGGATGGTGGTGGGGAAAAAGGGGGTATTACTGGTGTACACTGGTGGGGGGATGGGTGTTGAATCATTGCATGACTGAAACCCAATTATTAACAGCTTTGTCATGGTTTATCTCATTGATATTCAATTAAAACAAAATTTTTTTAGAAGTAATGTGGAGTTCATGCCCAATTCTTAATAAATGGCTTAATCACTGGTTGAATAAATAGCAGTACATTAAGTACATTAAGCTAAAAAATTAAGTACATTAAGCTAAAAAATACTTGGTGCAAGAACTGATAGGCTCTGGGGTGGGAACCAAAACAATAGCACAACGGGTAAGGGGGTAAGGTATTTATCTTGCATGCCTTTGCCCCAGATTCCTATATGGTCCCCCAAGCCCACCAGGAGTAATCCCTGAGTTCAGAGCCAGCCAGGAGTAACCCCTGAGCACCGCTGGGTGTGGTCCAACCCCTCTCCCCCAAAATAATAAAAAGCTGAAAAAAATGCAACTATAATATGAGGCCAGAAAGGGTTCTATTCCCAGGATCCCATGTAGACCCCCAAACCCTGCTAAGGAGTGAGCCCCAAGCACACAGCAAGGAGTCAGTTCTGAGCACTGCCAGGTGTCTCCCAAACTAAGTAAAGTAACCAACCAAACAAAAAATCACCAAAAAAACTATTTAAAAAATATATAGTATTAATTAAAAAAATCTCCTGGATCCTAGACACACTTTGCAAAAACACTTTTATTGGGGGGGAGAGGGGAGGGAGTGATAGAACAGAGTGATCCCTGAGCTCAGAGCCAGGAATAAGCCAGGTGTGCTCCCAGCCCCACTTGAATTATTTTTTTTTCCATGAACCATTAGCAATAATAAAATTAAAGAAGTATCATTTATATTAGGACTCATACTACAAGGATTACAGGAATAATAACCAAAAGTTCTATGAAGAAAATGTAAATCTTTTGTTCAATCTTTTGGGCTGGAGCGATAGCACAGCGGGTAGGGTGTTCGTCTTACAAGCAGCCAACATGGCCGACCCGAGTTCGATTCCACCGCCCCTCTCGGAGAGCCCGGCAAGCTACCGAGAGTATTCGATATGCCAGACACAGTAACAACAAAGTCT
Source organism: Sorex fumeus (assembly GCF_029834395.1). Lineage (NCBI taxonomy): Eukaryota > Metazoa > Chordata > Mammalia > Eulipotyphla > Soricidae > Sorex > Sorex fumeus. Next base: position 62,604,254 of record NW_026606120.1, read on the forward strand.
CCAATGGAGACGTTACTGGGCCCGCTCGAGCAAATCGACGATCAACGGGAGGGCCTTTACCTTTACCTTTGTTCAAAAATGAGAAAAAATCATATACTGTATATGAGAAAAAATCATATACTGCTTTCATTATTGGGAAGCTTTAGCATGGTATGACTGGGTCTGTCTTTTCCTGGACTTCCTAACACACTTGTCTTCTCAGCCTTTCATTTCCTCGCTTTTTATAATGTCCAATCACTGAGAAGTTATCAGCTCTTTCTTTATCTGACAGTCTTCTGCCTGTCCAAGCAAGACTTTAGAGAAATATTGTTTGTTTGCTTGTTTTTTCAGTTTTGGGGCCACACCCAGCAGTGCTCAGGGCAGCTGACCCAGGTTCGATTCCCAGCATCCCTTATGGTCCCCTGAGCACCACCAGGAGTAATTCCCGAGTGCAGAGCCAGGAGTAACTCCTGAGTATCACTTTTAAGATCCTACTAGTTTAGCATTTTAGTGTCGTATCAGATTCCACTGTAGAACTATATAATTTATTCTCGTAAACCACTAGAAATATCATTAAATATCTGATCAAAAGAGATTTGTACTTAAAGTTGCCTGATTTAAGTTTACTAAACAGGTATAGTGGATGTAAATGGAGGCAGCTTCCTGGCTCACAACTGTACTTCTAGGAAAAATAATTTTTCTCTAATAATTGGCTCAGTTCAAATCATGTAAGAGAGCAAGTGGCACAGGCTGGGTGAATTATAATGCTTCATCCCTCTGGCTTATGATTGGACCAGGGGTGGGCATGGAATCCAAATTGGACCACTGACACTTTCCTGATGGAGGGAAGAGTAAAGCTAATAGAAAAAGAGAGCAAATGGGCCAGAGCAATAGTACAGCAGGTAGGGCATTTGCCTTGTACATGGCTGACCTGGGCTTGATCTCTGGTACCTCATTTCATCCTCCAAACATTGCCAGGAGTAATCCCTGAGTGTAGGTTGAACCAGGAGTAAGCCCTGTGCACCACCCAATGTGGCCAAAAAAATTTTTTTAGAAAGCAGCAAAGATGAAATATTGATAGTTTTTGAACATCTGACTCCAGGAATTCCATGTGTACTACATGTGAGCCCCCCAGAAGTGCCCCTTCTTGCTTAAATTAATGCAACTATGTCTTTCTGCCTCTTGCAGCTAAAGAATTCTTTAACATTAGTTAGGGAAGTTGGATGCTTGGGTTTCCCAGGGTTCTGCACAATCAATTAGTAATGTAGTCAGAGGCTATTCAGAGAAGCCCGTGAAACACTAGGAGTAAGGGCATAGGAATTCACTACAGGAGCGAGGCTTTGCACCAAGCTGGGACGGGCTGGAGAAGTGAAGGTCTAGGAGGAGGCTGGAGGATCAGATCTGAGAATCTAAGTACAGGCAGGACCAAAATGGGGTGTTCAAAGCCAGGTTCACGGAGTCAGTGAGGGACTAACACACTTTGTGGATCACTGCCAGGCGTACGGGGGGCACCAGGGCTTCACTACCAGTCAGCAGGTAACAGCTGGTGAGAAGAGGAGAATCCAGAGCCAAGGCAGGGGCTAAGCCACACAAGTGCCTGTGGGTCTACCCATACGGGCTGCTAACCTCAAGCTTCGGAGCCTGCTGGCCGCCACTTTACCTCCGATTCCAAATCTCATGCAGATTCCTCTTTTGGCAAAGTCGGCCACAAAAAGCAGAGAAGGGAGTTGGGAAATACTCATCCCAACTTATCCAAGTTGACGCAGTCCAGATTGTCCTCACCTTTATCCAGGTAGCCATACATGGAGAACTTCATGTTGAATCTCAGTGAAGAAAAGGGTGGGCTTGGGCAGGGGGCAGAGGGCTGGTAGAGTTGGGAAGGGACTAGCCTTTGGACAGGCTGATCCAGACTTAATCCCCAGTGCTCCTTACGGTCCCTGAACCCTGTCATAAGTGATCCCTGAGTACAGAGGCAGGGAAAGGAAGGAAGGAAGGAAGGAAGGAAAGAAGGAAGGAAGGAAGGAAGGAAGGAAGGAAGGTGGGTGGAGGGAGGGAGGGAAGGAGGGAGGGAGGGAGGGAGGAAGAAAAAGAGAAAGAGAAAGAAAGATAAAGAGGAAGGGAGAGGATGGAAGGAAGGGAGTAGAGGGAGGGAGGGAGAGAGGGAAAGAGAGAGGAAGGGTGGGAGGAAGGGAGGGAGGGAGAAAGAAAGGAAAGAGAAAGAGAAGGAAGGAAAGAAGGAAGGAAAGGATGCAGGGAGGGAGGGAGGAGGAAGGAAGGAAGGAAGGAAGGAAGGAAGGAAGGAAGGAAGGAAGATATAGTAAGGAAAGGAAGAAGAAAAAGAGAAAAAGAGATAAAGAGCAAGAAAGGAAGAAGAGGAAGGGAGAGGGAGGAAGGAAGGAAGGGAGGGAGAAAAAGAGAAAGAGAAGGAAAGAAGGGCGGGAGGGAGGTGGGAGGAAGGAAGAAAGAGGAAGAAAGGAAGGGAGGAAAAGGAAGGGAGAGGGAGGGATGAGGAAAGGGAGGAAGAGAGAGGAAGGAAGGAAGGAAGGAAGATATAGTAAGGAAAGGAAGAAGAAAAAGAGAAAAAGAGATAAAGAGCAAGAAAGGAAGAAGAGGAAGGGAGAGGGAGGAAGGAAGGAAGGGAGGGAGAAAAAGAGAAAGAGAAGGAAAGAAGGGCGGGAGGGAGGTGGGAGGAAGGAAGAAAGAAAGGAAGAAAGGAAGGGAGGAAAAGGAAGGGAGAGGGAGGGATGAGGAAAGGGAGGAAGAGAGAGGAAGGAAGGAAGGAAGGAAGGAAGGAAGGAAGGAAGGAAGGAAAGAAGGAAGGAAGGAAAGGAGGGCGGGAGAGAGGGAAGAATGAAAGAAGGAGGGAGAGAGGGAGGAGGAAGCAAGGGAGGGAGAGAAGAAGGGCAAGAGCCAGGAGATCGTACTACAGTTAGGACTTAGGCACAAGTGTCACATCTGCCCAGCCCCAGTTCAATTCCCAGCACCACATGGTCTCCCAAGTATTGCATGGTGCAGCTCTGGATGTCCCCAGAGCCACACGGTGGGCCAGGAATAGCTTTGCACCCTTGGACCCAAGCTTTGACCTACCAACCCCACTGAACAAGAGTGGCTGGTGGGGCGCCAGGCCTCTGAGAACACCCCCCCCAAAAAAAGGGAAAGAAAAGAGAACCAGTGTTGGGCTCCCTGGCACCACATATGCTCCCCTGAGCACTTCCAGGAGTGAATCCTGAGCTGGCAGTAGCTCCTGAGTAGTACTGGGTGCAGTTCCAAGCCCCCCATGGGGGGGGGGGGAGGAAAGAGAGAGAGAGAGAGGAGAGAGAGAGAGAGAGAGAGAGAGAGAGAGAGAGAGAGAGAGAGAGAGAGAACCAGGTATCACAGCCTTGGTTTGCCCAGGGGGTCTGCAGTCTGAACCTGAGTCCCAGTTGCTCTCTTCACTTCTCCACTCGGCAGTTTTTCTCATCATTCCTGTCGCCTGGCTCTGCGGAGAGCCCTTGATCCTCCTTCCAAATCTGTGGGCTCAGTGCTGTCACCGCTCTGAGGAGCGATTCTAAGGGAAGGGAAGATTAAGGACGTCTGGCCTGATGTTTGGGGACCTGGCACAGAGAGCTTTGAAGTCAGCTTTGATTTCTTGTCCCATGCGAGGTTCTGTCGGCTGACTTCCACTTTCCCCCAAAGCCCCTGGCGCCCTTTTATCTAGCTGCAGAGTTTTCCCTCCATGCCGCCCAGGGCTTTGTCCTCCTCCTTGGCTCACTCTGTCCCTTCACTCGCCCCACCCACACTGCCTCTGAACTCTAGCCAGGAGCAACCTGCTACCCGCTAATGTGCTTCTCCCTCCCGCATCAGCTCCTGCATGTTTGATTTCCCCACTGCAGCGACCCCCATGTGGTGCAGCCATACTGGACCAAAAGTGCTCCAAGTCACTCGGCAGCCTCAATTGTTTGCACAGATGCAGAAGGAAGAAGGTCACCTGCATGTTTCAATTTCACTAAAATTTAACCTCTCCCCCAAGGTCAGTTTCATGCCAGGTGCAAGTTTGCTTCATTTCTTTTTTCTTTTTTCATACCATCTCCCTGAGTTCTTTCATCCCTTCAAGCCCAGCACAACTCAGTTCAACCTTCACTTATACTTTTTTTTGGCTAACGTCTTCTTTGGTTTAACACTGACATCAGTAGCTGGCTTTCTTTCCGCAGAGGAGAGAAAAAAAAAAAACAACCATATGTGGTTATTGCTATTTTTAATTATCCTGGGTGAGTTTCTGCCTACTCAGCTATGAGGCAAAACCCACAAATTCATAGGGAATTCCCATCATTCCCTCAGAAAGTCCCCAAGTGCTTATGGGAGGGGGGGAAGAGAGAGAGAGAGAGAGAGAGAGAGAGAGGTCAGTGGCTGAGTGCACACTTCACATGTGTGGGAAGCTCAAGTTTGATCCCTGACACCACATGGTCTCCAAGTCCTGCCCCTGGAGCCCTGAGCATAGCCAGGTGTGGCCCCCAAAACCATGCCTTCCATAAAAGCAAAAAATAAAACTGGGGCTGGAGCCCACTCTCCAGCCCACTCAGAGTATCTTCAATGATGTCTGGGATGCCCCAAAATGCTGAGGATGTGATCGTGTTTCCTGCTTGGTCATTGCCCTCCATCCACATCGTCATATCAGATGGCCGAGACACCTGTTTAAGATACTTCAATTGACAAATGACAAATCTCTCTATGTCACAGAGTTTGGGGTCACTCAAAAAAAATTTTTTTTTTTTGCTTTTTGGGCCACACCTGGTGATGCACAGGGATTACTCCTGGCTTTGCACTCAGGAATTACTCCTGGTGATATTTGGGGGACCATACGGGATACTGGGAATTGAACAGAGATCGGCATGTGCAAGACATATGCTCTATCCACTGTACTATTGCTCCAGCCCCGGGGTTTTTTTTTTTGCTTTTATGGAAGGTATGGTTTTGGGGGCCACACCTGGCTGTGCTCAGAAGTCCAGGGGCAGGACTTGGAGACCATGTGGTGCCAGGGATCAAACTTAAGCTTCCCACACATGTGAAGTGTGCGCTCAGCCTCTGAGCTCTCTCTCCAGCCCACTCAGAGTATCGTCAATGATGACTGGGATGCCCCAGAATGCCAAGGGTGTGATCGTGTTTCCTGCTTGGTTGCTGCGCTCCATCTGCATCGTGTCGTATCAGATGGCCGAGACACCTGTTTTTCTACACAGCTGCTTATCATTCATTGTTCTGCTCCCCAGAGTCCAGGCCTGCCAAGCTTGATTGTCTCCCAGCTCCTACACCCCATGGTGTGCCAGGGCCCTGCCCCCTCTTCCTTGATATTTTGTTTTTTCAATGTTCTGGGCAGATGGGTGAGAATGGATGGCCTTGGTCACCAATGAGACACTGAAAACTGCATGTACTGACTCACAGACATAGTTTTAAGCCTCTCAGCCTTCTCCATGGACATATATTAAGAGAAAATAGGGACTGGAGAGATAGTACAGTGGGTAGGGACTGGAGAGACAGTATAGGGGGTAGGATACTTGCCCTGCATGCAGCTCGCCAGGGTTCTATCACCATCACCTCATATGGTCCCCCAACCACCTCTAGGGGTGATTCCTTAGCCCAGCACAGGAGTAAGCCCCGAGCACTGCCAGGTGTGGACCCTCTAAACAACAACAACAATTATACATATCCACATAAAAGCATCTGAGGGCTATGGTGAATCATTGTTTAGGAGTCGGTCTAATCAACTGGCCTAGATTCTTATTGTTTACATTATCACTGTTAAATTAGGCTCAAGTTCAAATATATGATTCTATTTTGGGGGTACAATAGGGAGGCCATACCTGGTACTGCTCCGGGATCACTCTTGGTGGTTCTCGGTAGACCTGGTGAAGTTTGGGCTCAAACCTGGGGCTCCAGCATGCAAATCATGAGCGCCAACCCTTTGAACTCCCCAACACAAGTGCATAAGTCAAAGGTAATTTTGTATACTCATTGGACTCCCTAGTGGAGTCACTGTGTTGAGTTCCTTTAATTTTATAGACTGTGGAGCAGCGTATGTTTTTTACATAGGGGGTAAGCTGAACTGTGTTTGGGGGTGGGGGATGCCTTTCTGCTGATTCCAGGCGCTCATGGGCTTACTAGGGCCACTCCTGAAGCTGCCCTATTTAACACCTGTATCATCTCTCTGGCCCACATTGTCTGACTTTAATAGCCAAACTTTGAGAAAATGAATCATTTCTTATCATAAACAAGTATTTTAGCGGGTGTGTGTGTAGGGGGGAGCTTTTGCCACATACCTGGCCAGTGCTCCAGGATTACTCCTGGCTCTGTGCTCAGGAGTGACCCCTGGTGGTGCTCAGGGAACCATATTTGGTGCCAAAAAATTGAACCACGTGCAAGGCAAGTAAGTGCCTTATCCCCTATGCTATCTCTCTAACCACGGACTATTTTAAATATTTGTAAATGTTTGGGCCACACACAGCTATGCTCAGGGTGTACTGTTGGCTCTGTTCATAGGGATTACTCCTGGAGGTGCTCAGAAGACTGTGTGTAGTGCCAGGGATCAAACATAGTTGACTGCATGTAAGGCAAGTGCTTTAACCTTTGTACTATGTCTCTCTCCAGCCCCTGACTATTTCAGTTTCCATCCTTAGCCTGCTTCCTCCAATGTGCGTGCTGACGAGGGGCGTGCATAAAGTAGGGAGTGGGGAAAGGAGTGGCAAGAAAAGGAGAGAAATCTCTGAGAACCTCTGTTCTCAAACTAATAGCTAGGTCACATTTCCTAAAAGGAAAAAAAAGTGGGGGGAGCCTCCTTGAACCAGGTTTGCCCCTAAGACTGCACCCCTTCAGCACCCCCTAGTTTTCTTCTTAGGGAACTTCAACTCATGGTTGCTGTAACTCTGGACAGAGCAGGCATTGCTTCTTTCCCTGGTTCCACTTTGAGAAAAGGTCCCAGCGGCTCTTCCTTGCAGCCTCAGCCTCTCAGCACCTGTGATGAGCTAAATGATGCCCTGGAGGATGCCCACAGGTTGCAGGTGAATGCCGCCTTTCATGGCAAAGAACTATGGCAGCCGTCCTTGGGGGGGACTGTGACATGGGGAGAGCACCTTGGGTGTCTGTGTGGCTCTAAAGCCCTGAACAAGGGTCCCTGAAAGAGTCAGGCAGGGTTGGAGTAAGGGGCCTGAGCGGAAGAAGGCATGGCTATGCAGCAGAGGCAGGAGAATATGGGCACTGCTAGACGCTGAAAAAGGCAAGAAAACTATTTATGTTTCTCTTAAAAAAAAAAACCTGGGGCTACACCTGGCAGTGCTTAGGGCTCACTCCTGGCTTTGTGCTCAGGACTCACTCCTACTCTATTCTCAGGGATCACTCCTAGCAGGGTTTGAGGGACCATATGGAAAGCCAGGGATCGAACCCAGGTCGACCACATACAAGGCAAGCACCTTACCCACTGTGCTCTCTAGCCCCAAGAAAAGTTTCTTCAGAAAAAAAAGCAACCCTGCCACCAGATAAATTTTTTTAAAGTCCATTTTGTACTTTTTTATCTCCAGGACTCTGAGGATAAAAAAGAGATGTTCTTTTGTGCCGAAATGTAGGTGATTTGCACAATGGCAGCAGGAAGACACTGCTAGTGGAAACAAAAGCCTCATTAGCTCAGTTCAGCAGGCTCTGTCCTCTCCCCGGCATCTTACCCAAGACAGCCTCTCTGTCCGGGTCTCAGGTCAGCCAGGGACCCTGCTCCTCAATGAACTCTCTCTAGCTCCCAAGATAATGGCCCAAGTGAGCACCTCTACTCAAGGCCCAGGAAAAGGAACGCTGGGCTTGGAGCTTCGATGCTCCTACGTAGTATCCCCACAGCAGGCAGGTGGATTCAAGAATGTAAGGATACTGAGGCTGGTGCAATAATACAGCAGGTAGTGCATTTGCCTCATGTGCAGCTGAGGTTTGATCCTCAGCATCCCATACGGTCCCGTGAGTACCACCAGGAGTAATTCCTAAGTGCAGAGCCAGGAGCCTGGAGTTGCAGAGCCTGAGCATCACCAAAAGAAAAAAAAATGAAATGAAAGACAAGAATATAAGAGCACTAGGTTGTTTGACTAGGATCTGACACTTGGTGCTGGTGAAACACAGCCTAAACCTTTGTTTTCCTGACTTTACACAGTCTAGGCATTAAAGTGCTGAGAGTGATAGCACAGCGGTAGGGCGTTTGCCTTGCACGCAGCCAACATGGCCGACCCGAGTTCGATTCCTCCGCCCCTCTCAGAAAGCCCGGCAAGCTACTGAGAGTATCTCACCTGCACGGCAGAGCCTGGCAAGCTCCCCGTGACATGTTCGATATGCCAAACACAGTAACAACAAAGTCTCCAATGGAGACGTTACTGGGCCCGCTGGAGCAAATCGACGAACAACGGGAGGGCCTTTACCTTACCTTTACCTTTATGTTTCTAGCCCCCGGTCCTTAAACCACAAAGGGACCGAGTCCAAATGCCACAATGATGTGCAAATTGGGCTGCCGCTAACATAGGCCTGTCAGTGTCTCAGAGGGCAAGAAAAAGGGAGCATTTAGGGGGGAAAGGCATCTGTTGACTTGTCAAACCCTTCTGCAGCATGACAGCAAACACTCCTTGGATAACAAAGTGTCATTATCCTGGGCTGCTTGATTCTGGTATTTGCAGCAACTGCAAGTGACAGATGACAAATATTTTGTAACGTTAATCTTGTTGCTCTGAAATTAGTAAGCAGGCAGGTCTAGCTGCAATATTCTTGAACCATAAGTTGGCAACACAGAAGCAGAGTTAACAAGTAGGTACAAGGTTTAATATTAGAATTACAAGTTTTGTTGTTTGAGAGATAGCACAGAGGTAGGGCGTTTGCCTTGCACGCAGCCAGCCCAGCCTAGCCAGGTTCGATTCCTCCGCCCCTCTCAGAGAGCCCGGCAAGTTGGAAAACAGTATGGACGTTTCTCAAAAAATTAGAAATTGAGCTCCCATTTGACCCAGCAATACCACTCCCGGGAATATATCCCAGAGAGGCAAAAATGTATAGTCGAAGTGACATCTGCATTCGTTTGTTCATTGCAGCACTCTTTACAATAGCCAGAAACTGGAAGAAACCTGAATGCCCAAGAACAGATGACTGGTTAAAGAAACTTTGGTACATCTACACAATGGAGTACTATGTAGCTCTTAGAAAAGATGAAGTCATGAAATTTACATACGAGTGGTACAATATGGAAAGTATCATGCTAAGCGAAATGAGTCAGAAAGAGAGGGATAGACATAGAAAGATTACATTCATCTGGGGGATATAAAGTAACAAAATATGAGATTAATACCCAAGAATAGCTGAGATAAGCACCAGGAGGATTACTCCATAGCTTAGAGACCAGCCGGGTATTCTAGGGGAAAGGGCAGTTCAGATAGAGAAGGGAGCACCAAATAAAGGATGTTTGAAGGATCCTCCCAGGAGGGGAGATGCATGTTGAAAGTAGACTATGGACTGAACATGTTTGCCACTCAATGCCTCTTTTGCAGACCACAACACTCAAAAGGAGAGAGAGAATAAAAGGGAATGCCCTGCCATAGAGGCAGGGTGGGATGGGGGGGATGAGGGGCGGAGGGATATTATCCATGGTGGTGGAAAATGGGCACTGGTGGAGGGATGGGTATTTGATCATTGTATAACCGAAACCCAAGCACAAAAATTTGTAAATCTACAACTGTACCTCATGGTGTTTCACTAATAAAAATTAAAAAAAAAAAAAAGTGGGGCTGGAGAGATAGCACAGTGGGTAGGGCGTTTGCCTTGCACATAGCCAACCTGGGTTTGATCCCTGGCATCCCATATGGTCCCCAAGCACCACCAGGAGTGATTCCTGAGTGCAGAGCCAGGAGTAACCCCTGAGCATCGCTGGGTGTGACCCCCAAAAAAAAAAAACAAAAAGAAAAAAATAAATAAATGAAAAAAAAAAGAATTCAGGGGTAGGACACCTGGTTGATTGCCAGTTCTACATGCCCTCACCCCAGTATCACTGGGGATGGCCCCAAGAACCAATTGGTGTGGACTGGTGGTCTTGACACTGCATCCTGAGGTCCTCACTTTGGACTACTGGCCCAGCTGACTGAAAATCACTGGGAGTCACCAAACCTGCCCCACACCACTGGGAGGTACCCCCGCCAAAATCTTCAAAATTGGAGCCTGAGAGATAGTGTATAGTGGGCAGGGCACTTGCCTTGCACACACCTGATCCAGGTTCAATCCCCCCATATGATCCACGGAGCCTGCCAGGAGTGACCCCTGAGGGCAGAGCCAGGAGTAAGCCCTGAGCATCACCAGGTATGGCCTCCGACCCCCCCACCCAAAATTGTGGCTAGAGAGATAATGCAGTGGGCAAGGCTCTTGCCTTGCCTTCAGCTGACCATGGTTCAATCCCCGACACCCCTTTATGTCCCCTGAGACCTGCCAGCAGTGATCCCTGATTGCACACTAGAAATAAGCCCTGAGCACTGCTGGGTGTGATCCAAACCTAACCCCTACCTTGTCACCAAAAACAAAAATTCTTCCAAATCACACCTTGAGAGGCTGGAGCAATAGTACAATGGATAGAGAGCTTCCCTTGCATGCACCCAACCTAGGTTCCATCTCTCGCATCCCACATGGTTCCCCAAGTCTTCCAGGAGTGATTCCTGAGTACAGAGGAGAACTCAGCCCCAAGCACTGCTGGGTGTGGCCCCTTCCCCTCCAGAAAAAGCAACAACAAAAAAGCAACAACAAAGCACAGCTTGAAAAGCTCATGTAAAATCTCTGCAATTTCATACTCTTTCCTGAATATTTAATGAAGACTTATTGTTTAAACCAATGAGAACAATAACAAAAATAATTATTGATAGAAAAGTCATTTCTCAAAAAGTCAAAAGTAATTCTAGCCTGTACATTAGCATATGAGAAAGATAGCATTCATGAAAACTTTGAATGAATGTGAGCACTAAAACCTCAGGAGTTTTCCTACACTTAATGAATAGCGATCCTGGAAAATAGCTGTCACACTCATGACAGTATAAAAATGCTCCTAGAAAAATGCAATCTAGGGGGCTGGAGTGACAGCACAGCGGTTAGGGCATTTGCCTTACACGTGGGTGACCCGGGTTCGATTCCCAGCATTCCATATGGTCCCCTGAGCACCACCAGGGGTAACTCCTGAGTGCAGAGCCAGGAGTAACCCCTGTGCATCGCCGGGTGTGACCCAAAAAGAAAAAAAAATGTGATCTAATTCAAAGGATGACACTTTTACCATTACATTAACACAACAGCAAACTTAACCTTTAACTTTATAGCAATATTATTTTAGATGGAGAAAGAAATTGTACAAAATTTCTGCTAAGAGATATAATAAGCCCAAAGACAAACATTTTGTTACAGCTGTGACAGTTTGACAGCTGGTCTTCCACATTGGTTTTTTTTTTTTTTTTTTTTGCTCTGCACTCAGGAGTTACTCCTGGCGGTGTAACTCCACATTGGTTTTAACAATCAAGGTGTGTGCAACCACATAGGTTCTTTATATATAACTTGACTACCAAACAAAAATATACATACATTATGAAGGATGGAGAGATAGTATAGTGGGGAGGTGTTTGTCTTGCACACAGCTGACCTGAGTTGGATCCCTGGCATCCTTTATTGTCCCCTGAGCCCACCAGGAGAGATTCCTGGTTGCAGAGCCAGGGGTAAGTCCTGAATACCACCAGATGTGGCTCAAAACCCAAAAATAAATAAATAAAATATTATAGTCCAATATTTATATTCTACTCTTTAATTGAGCATAATAGTGCTTCTAGGAGCAATGACAGCTTATTATTTACAGGAAACTGAACATCTTCTAGGTTTCATAGAAATTATTTCAAAACGGAACTAGAGTGATAGTACAGTGGATAGGGTACTTGCCTGAAACGTGGCTGATCAAGGTTCAAAGCCTGGCAACTATATGGTTGCCCAAGTCCTGTCAAGAGTGATCCCTGAGTGCCAAGGCAGGAGCAACCCTAATCACCACCAGATGTGGTCAAAAAACTAAAAAATAGACAAAAATAAATTATTTTAAAATGTAACATAGAGGGCTGGACAGATAGTACAGCCAGTAGGGTGTTTACCTTGCACACAGCCAACCTTGATTTGATCCCTGGCATCCTGTGTAGTCTCTTGAGCCCTTACTAGAAGTAATTCCTGATTGCAGAGCCAAGAGTAATTCTTGAGCATCTTTGGGTGTGGCCAAAAAAAATGTAACAGAGAAATATAGTCTAGGTTTAAAATACATGGACTGAGCACCATGGAGAATGGAGAACTCAGAATGAAATTATTGGGATCACTGGGATCACGGTCCTCCCACTGTTCATCGATTTGCTCGAGCGGGCCCAGTAGCATCTCCATTGTGAGACTTGTTCTTACTGTGTTCTTACTTGTTCTTACTGTATACCATATCGAATACGCCACGAGGAGCTTGCCAGGCTTTGCTGTGCGGGCGAGATACTCTCAGTAGCTTGCTGGGCTCTCCGAGAGGGGCGGAGTAATCAAACTCGGGTTGGCTCTGTTGGCTGCTTGCAAGGCAAACACCCTACCCACTGTGCTATCGCTCCAGCCCAAAATTATTGATTCAATGCATTTTAAACTAAGAGAAATAACAACCTTTTCATATGTAAATTTTAGTTATTCAGTTACCCGAATTATATTATCAAATATAATAAAGTCAATAGTGTTATATTTATTTTTACTTATTCTAAAAGAATAATATTAAAAGGAAATACAGGAGAAAAGCAAGTAGGGGCTGGAGAGATAGTACAGCAGTTAAGGTGCTTGCCTTGCAGGCAGCCAATGCAGATTTAATTCCTGACATCCTATATGGTCCCCTGAGTAGTTCCTGAGCACAGAGTCAGGAGTAACCCCTGTGCATCACTAGGAGTAACCTCCTCTTCCTCCCCCCCAAAAAAAGCAAGTAATATAAATATGAGTATGAAACATCAAAAGAAAAACATTTTATATTTTTGCTTTTGTTTTGGTGGAGGGGTGTTGCACCACACGCGGAAGTGCTCAGGGCCTACTCCTGATTCTGCACTCAGATCACTCCTGGTGGGCTTAGGGGGCCAGATGGAACATGAGGAGATGTTTACACAAATCTTCCTCATCCAGAGCCATGGGGCATGGGGTTGGGGGATTCAAAGGTGTGGAAAGCAAGGAAGCCATGCAGTGACTATTCAGATGACGGGGCGAGACCCACCGCCCCTCATTCCCGGCCTCTGAGTGACTTTCTCCTCATCATTCACTCTATATTGGGGAGGAAGGAGGGACAGGCCATTAGCTATTAGTGATATAATTGCTGGCCTCCAAGTCAAAACACTGCCCATCTGGTCAGCATCGCTTGGGGTCCAGCCATCAATGGGTAAGGAGACTTCCTTGAGTTTTATACCAATATACCTTGCTATGATCCCAGAGCCTTTATCTTTTAATTATTTTATTTTACTGGTTTGGGTTATGCCTGGCAGTGCTCAGGGCTTACTCCTGGCTCCGTACTCAGGGATCACTCCTGGCAGTCTCTGAGGATCATATGGGGTGCTGGGGATTGAACCCAGATTGGTCACCTGCAAGGCAAACACGCTGCCCACTGTACTATAGCTCTGGCCCAATCCAAGATCCTTCAGAGTATTTGAAGAATTCAGTATCAAAATGTAAATACACCATGTGTTTTTGGTGTAAAGTATAATGCACAGTCGGTATGGTAGAATTTCCCTGAGGAGATCCTAAAAGCACTGCTTGAGTTCATCAAAGCAGACTGGGAGACGGCAAGGGATATCCTTCAGCATAGGAGATCTTGTTGTGTATGAGGGGAACCAGGGCTGGATGCCCCCACCTGGAAGTGGAAGAGATGTCTCAAAGGGCTAGTGTGCATGCTTTGAATGTAAGAGACCCACGTTTGGCTTCTAGCACAACATGGTCCCCTGTACACTACCAGGATCAGTTCCCAAGCACTGTACCAGGAATAGCCCCTGAGCACAGCTGGTGTGGCCCAAATACTAAAAAAAAAAAAAAAAAAAAAAAAAGGAAAAAAAATAGGTTAAGAACTCTGCCAACAGCCTCAAAGCCAGTGCAGCTTTTGCTGGGTCTTGCAGAAAAACCACTCACTCCTCCACTTTCTTCTATACTGTCATATTTGTTTCTCGTTGTTACACAAACAGTGACTATGCAAACACTTAAGTGACTACTTAAGTCTGTAAGTTACAGGACTTATAGATAAGCAATAAAACATACAGCCAACTGCAGGTGAGCAAAGTAAGATATCAAGAAACAAACAACCCTGTAATTCTGCCCATCTGCCATGTTACTGTTCGGTTTTGGTCTCTTCCTTTTCAGTTCTCAGTGTGTTGTGTGTGAGTGCCTGAATAAAAATGAGACCATGGGGCCAGAGCAGCAGTACAACGGGGAGGGTTGGTCAAGCCTTGCACTTGACCAACCCAGGTTCTATCCCCGGGATCCCGTATGGTTCCATGAGCACCACCAGGAGTGATCACGGAGGGAAGAGCCAGGAGTAACCCCAGGTGTGACCCAAAAACAAACAAACAAAAAGGGGTTTATGGGGGTCAGAACAATAACAAATTGGGTCAGACATTTGCCGGGAATGTGGTCAACCCAGATTTGATCCCTGCACTCCTCATGGTCCCCTGATCCCTGCCAGGAGTGATCCCGAGGTGCAGAGCCAGGAGTGAGCCTTAGCAGGTGTGGCCTCCCCAAAAATAAACAACCACCAAAAAAAAAAATACATAATGTAAGTGGTATTTGACAACTTTCCTATTTACTTGTTTTGAGGATTCCTCCCACAAAACTCTCTTTGCTGGGAAAGGGGGTGCCTGGGATAACTCAGGGCCTCAAAGATGTAGGCATGTGCTCTACAACTTGAATTATATCCCCAACAATCTTCCTTTGTAATCTTCGATATTACTAATGGATATCCATGCCTTCAAATTTTCTCTATCGTTTATTACAGTAGAAAACCAAAACCAGTATTTGGTAGCTGTTCCCTTCCCTCTGCCCTTCACTTCTTGGTGTCATGTAACATTTCTTTATCCCTGACAGGCAGGTATCACCATCCCAATTCATTAGTAGGAAATTTTATTTTAATTGAGGTACCGTGATTTATGAAGTTATTCATGGTTGAGTTTCTGGCATACAATGTTCTGTTTTATTTATTTATTTATTTATTTATTTATTTGGGGGGTCACACCTGGCGATGCACAGGGCTTATTCCTGGCTCTGCACTCAGGAATTATTCCTGGCAGTGCTCAGGGGACCATATGGGATGCTGGGAATCGAACCCGAGTCAGTCACATGCAAGGCAAATGCCCTACCTGCTGTGATATCGCTCTAGCCCCTGGCATACATTTTTTTTTTAATGTAGGAGTACTGCTATTTATTCAGCCACTGATTAGCTGATTGAATTGGGCATGAACTCCACCTTACTTTTTTTTCATAATTTTATTTTTTCTTATATTTATTTATTGGGGCTGGAGCGATAGCACAGTGGGTAGGGCGTTCGCCTTACAAGCGGCCAACATGGCCGACCCGAGTTCGATTCCTCTGCCCCTCTCGGAGAGCCCGGCAAGCTACCGAGAGTATTCGATATGCCAGACACAATAACAACAAAGTCTCCAATGGAGACGTTACTGGGCCCGCTCGAGCAAATCGACGATCAACGGGAGGGCCTTTACCTTTTACCTTTACCTTTTATTTATTTATTGAATCACTTTGGGGAAAGTTACAAAGCTTTCAGGTTTAAGTCTCTGTCATACGATGATCAAACACCTTTCCCTTCACCAGTACTCATTTTTCACCACCAAAAACCCCAATATACCCCCCTCCCACACCTCCCAATGCCTGTGAGACAGATGATTTCTACTTAACTCTTCTCTACATTGATTACATTCATTATTTTGACAAAAGATGCACTGTTATTGTTTAGAATCCCCCCCCCCCAACAATCAGAATTGCTGAAAAGGCATTGTGAAATACTTTGTTTTCTATAGCTGGTTATGAGAATCATATAATGTCATGCAGCCGCAGTATCGGCTGCGCGATTTTGGATTTCTGCAAAGAGCTAGATAATTACAAGATTGGTTTCTGTGTGTCGGTGTTACGGCATAGAATGTTCTATGACCAATCCCTTCACCAGCGTCCACTTCCTTCCGGGTTCCCCCCATTGCGTCCCTCTGTTGTCTTTTTTAACCTCTCCCCTTCAGGCACCGTGACTGATACTGTTTCATGCCTAACACTCTACCATCTTCTAGTATCCCCTCCTTCTCCAGAGCGATCACTTCCCTTCACCACTGTCTTAGAGTTCTCCTCCCTGTCCCATACCCCCACTCCCCACCTCCCCATTATTCCCAGTTTTAGGAAATTAAGTCTCTGATGGCACATTTCCCATTTGGAGCTGCCCACACCTCAACCTGAAATGTAGGCTCTCATCTTGTACTCCTCTAGAGAAGCCCCTGGTTGCTCTTGAGCACGTCTCTCCCCTCAGTGGGGTTTTGTTTTGCTTTTGTTGTGTTCAAGGCTTACTCCTGGCTCTGTGTTGAGGGATCACCCCCACGCAAAGCTTGGGCGATCGCATGTGGTACTGGGAATTGAAGCTGAGTCAGCCCAGAAGCTCTACTGTATTATCTCTTTGATCTCTAAAGCTATTTGGGGTGGGAGAAAGGGGGGTGGGGGACAAAGGAAGAAAGGAAGGAAGAACTGGAGAAATAGTATAGGGGGTCAAGCACTTACCTTGCATGAGGTCGTGACTCTGATGTAATCCCCTGCACCACATATGACCCTCCAAGTATCACCAGTGGTGACCCCTGAGCACAGAGCCAGGAGTAAACCCTGAGCATCATGGAATATGGCCAAAGAAAGAAAGGAAGGGAAGGAAGAAAAGTCTCAGGGGCCAGAGAGAAAGCTCAGGAAAGCTCAATGGGCTAGAACATAGGCTTTGCATGCAGGAAGCCCAGCTTTGATCACTGGTACTGTGTGGTTCCCAAGTACTCCTAGGAATAATCTCTAGGTAGAGCCAGGAGGAGCCCCTGAACTGTTAGGTGCAACCCCCACCAAAAAAGAAATCTACAAAGTAACAAAAATCAAGCATAGATTGTGTAATTTAAAATATGCTACAGCGGGGCTGGAGAGATAGCACAGCGGGTAGGGCATTTGCCTTGCATGTGGCCGATCCGGGTTCGATTCCCAGCATCCCATATGGTCCCCTGAGCACCGCCAGGAGTGACTCCTGAGTGCAGAGCTGGGAGTAACCCCTGTGCATCGCCAGGTGTGACCCAAAAAGCAAATATATATATATATATATATATATATATATATATACACACACACACATATATAAATATATATGCTACAGGGTGAGAGCAATAGTACAGTGGGTTGGGCATTTGCCTTGCATTCAGATGACCCGGGTTCAATTCCTGGAATCCCATATGGTCTCCCAAGTACCACCAGGAATAATTCCCTGAGTGTAGAGCCAGAGTATCCCTGAGCATCATTGCTGGGTGTGACCAAAAAGACAAATAATGGGTCTGAGCAATAGTACAGCAGGTAGGGCTTTTGCCTTGCATGCAGCTGACCCGGGTTCAATCCCTGACATTCCATATGGTCCCCCCGAGCACTGCCAGGAGTAATTCCTGAGTGTAAAGCCAGGAGCATCCCCTGAGCATTGCTGGGCATGACCCAAAAAGCAAAATAAATAAATAAATAAATAAATAAGATGTTTTTTTAAAAACAGGATAAAAATTTTTTTAAAAAGTCTAACAATAATAATTATAAGTATGTTTCAGAGGGTCAAAGAGATAGTACAGACTTGGCTGCCTTACTTTGCTTATTGACCAACCCTGGCTCCATCTCTGGCACTCCATGTGGTGCCTCAGATATTGCCAGGAGTGACCCCTGAGCACAAACCCAGGAACAGCCAAGCATCCTATACCTGGGCCTGGAGGGATAGTACAGTGGGCAAAGAGCTAGCCCTAGACACAGATGACTGTAGTTTTCTTCCTGGCCCTACTATCAGCCCCTGAGCACTGCCAGGAGTCAGCCCCGAGCACCACCAGATATGGCTCAAGCAAAACAAAAACAAACATAAAAGCATAGAGGGTCTGGAGGCAGGGAGAAAGCAGGTACCAGACTTGGTGATAAGGCCCAGAAGCAGCCCCAAACTACTCAGGCCAAGGAGATGATGGACCAGAAGATAAAGCATTTCAGCCTAAGCAGAAACATCAATCTGAAAGCTTTGTAACTTTATCTCACAGTGATTCAGAGAGAGAGAGAGAGAGAGAGAGAGAGAGAGAGAGAGAGAGAGAGAGGAAACTATAGCTAAAAGCCAAGGCCTCAGGGCAAGGGCCTCTGGGGATCAGTTAGAATGAAGAAATCTGACCAAAAGTAAGCTGTTCCTTGTGCCTCCGGCAATGGTGATCTTCAATTCCATTCTTGTTTCAACATCTGGGTTGCCAACAGTAGCTAGGACAGAGTGTTGTCAAGCCTGTTATTTATTTAAGAATAAACTTTGGGGGCTTTTGTTTGGCTTTTTGGGCCACACCCAGCAGTGCTCAGGGGTTACTCTTGACTCTGTGCTCAGGGATTATTCCTGGGGGCTTGGGGGACCATATGTGGTGCCGGCAATCAAACCCCAGGTCGACTGTGTGAAAGACAAGTGCCCTACCTGCTGTACTATTACTCTAGCCCTAAGTATAAACTTTTTATACATTTTTTTATTTTTTGAGTCACACCTGGAGATACTCAGGAGTTACTCCTGGCAGTGCTTGGGGGACCATATGGGATGCTGGGAATCGAACCCGGGTCAGCCACACGCAAGGCAAACGCGCTACCCACTACGCTATCACTCCAACCCCAAGAATAAACTTTTTATTTATTTATTTATTTATTTTTGCTTTTTGGGTCACACCCGGTGATGCACAGGGGTTATTCCTGGCTCATGCACTCAGGAATTACTCCTGGTGGTGCTCAGAGGATCATATGGGATACTGGGAATCGAACCCGGGTCTGCTGCGTGCAAGGCAAACACCCTACCCGCTGTGCTATCGCTCCAGCCCCCAAGAATAAACTTTTTATTTAAACTTTTTAAAATAAAATAAAAATTCATACGGTTGCTGCTTATGACGTGGGTTGTCACTCAGCGATTTCTGCCCTTTCTGTGGAGCCAGGGAAGCTGGTCCCGAATGCTGAGGGTGTGCTTGGACTATCCCGAGTTCTGTCCTATCTAGCATTAAACCAACTCATCTGCAACAAAGCCGAACCAAAAAGGAATTTTGTCTCAAAGAGACACTCAATGGGCTGAGCAGAGACCCCATTTTCATCCCAGGAGCACTGCAGGGAGGTCCCCTCTCACAAAGTACAGAGCCAGGAATAGCCCCAGAGCACTGCTAGGTGTCCCCACCACCACCAAAAAAAAAAAAAAAAAAAAAAAAAAAGAAAAAGGAATTCTGGGGACTGGAGTGATAGCACAACGGGTAGGGCGTTTTCCTTGTACACGGCAGACCTGGGTTCAATTCCCAGCATCCCAAATGGTCCCCTGAGCACTGCCAGGAGTAATTCCTGAGTGCATGAGTCAGGAGTAACCCCTGTGTATCGTCAGATGTGACCCCAAAAAAGAAAACAAAAAATGGAATTCTATCTCCTCAAATCCTTGTGTCCCCCGTTTTCTGATACTGACAGTTGGGCTCTCAGTTGAGACACAGCCTCTCTCTCAGGGGACCGTTGCTGGCCTGCAGCCACTTGGGAGCACCCTCGAGTTAGACAGGCAGCTGCTCCTCCCACCGGTGGAGCTCCCCAGGTTAGTCCAGGAAGGACTGCACTGGGCAGGTCCTTCCCCTACAGCTCTGTGGGAGGCTGGTTCCCACCAACTAAGCAGCAATTGTGGTGGGCTAGGTGAACCCAGCCTGGCAGGCAGGGCTTGCTAGCAGGGCTTGCAGCGGCATCAGTCCAAACGTGGCCTGAGGAATATTTCCAAGTTGCCCCTCATGCTCCCGTGAGCTCCCCAGCACGGCTCTGCTTACCCCACCCTTTGTCAATCTGAGTCATGCCTGTACCGACCAGCAGATAGACAAAGGCTGTAAATATAGGCCGGTCCTCTGCGAGCCTGCTGCAGGGATAAGCAAAGGAAGGTGGGATGGGGGTGGAGAGGGGGAGGGTTCAGGGGGCAGGGTGGTGGCGAGGGGAGCATTGGCAGAGTTCTAGGATTGCGTCTTTCTGTCAGTCTGTTCCGTTTTCTCATTGACGTGCAATAAGAAATCTATCTGACTTAGGAATTCAGACAATAAAATCTCTCAGGATGCGAGCAATTTTCTTTCATAGTTATCCCAAACAAAACTAATTTGAGTGGTTTTAAAAAAAAATTAAGGGGGGAAGTCACCCTGATGGTCAGGGTTTACTCCTGGCTCCACACTCAGGAATCACTCCTGGTGGTGCTCAGGGGACCATATGGGTGCTGGGGTTCAAATCCAGGTTGACTGTGTACAAGGCAAATGCCCTACCCACTGTTCTACCGGCCCTAGCCCCACTAGGTGCTTTTTATTGGGTCACACCCAGCGATGCACAGGGTTTACTCCTGACTCATGCACTCAGAAATTACTCCTAGAGGTGCCAGTGGACCAGATGGGATGCTGGGAATCGAACCCCCAAGGCAAACGCCCTACCCTCTGTGTTATCACTCCAGCCCCAGAGTGATATATTTTTTTTAAGCAACAGTTTCTTATTGAGAAATCCCAAAATACATAATTTGCATTTCTTTCTATTCTCCTATCTTTGAAAAAATTAGACTTGCATTCATCTGGGGAACATAAAGTAACATAATGAGAGACTAATACCCAGGAGTGACTGAGATTAGCACCAGGAATTTTGCTCCATGACTTGGAGGCCAGCCGCACGTGCTAGGGGAAAAGGAAGCTCAGATAGAGAAGGGAGCACCAAATAAAGGGTGTTGGGAGGATCTTCCCAGGATGGGAGAAGCATGCTGAAAGTAGACTATAGACCAAACATGATTGCCACTCAATGCCTCTCTTGCAAACCACAGAACCCAAAAGGAGAGAGAGAGAGAACAAAAGGGAATGACCTGCCACAGAGGCAGGGTGGGATGGGGGGAATGGGGGGTGGGAGGGATGCTGGGACCCATGGTGGTGGAGGATGGGCGCTGGTGGAGCGATGGGTACTTGATCATTGTATAACTGAAACCCAAGCACAAAAATTTGTAAGTCTATAACTGTACCTCGTGGTGTTTCACTAATAAAAAAAATTTTTTTAAAGTTAGACTTTGTTGTGCAGTTTCAGGTTCACGATAACTGAGCAGAGTTCCCGACCCTTGGCCCCACATACAACTTGCTCTATTGTTAATGTCCTGCTTTTGTGCCTATTCGATACAATTAGGAGTCCATACTGATACAGAATTACTAACCAAATGTACATTAAATCTCATTCTCTGTGTAATGTTATCTATGGGTTGCAACAAACGTTGAATGTCAAGTGCAGTATCCAACAGAATGGTTTCTGATTCCTGAAAAAAATCTGTGTTCCTGGCTGGAGGGCTAGTACAGGGGGCAGGGTTTAATAATCTTTCCAGATTAACTTTTTCCTTCCAATTATTCATGGTTATCTGATCCAAAACTAATTTCAATGATTCTCTTGTTTGTTGGTTTTTTTTTTGTGTTTGGAGGGCACCATACCTGGCTATGCTCAGGCCTTACTCCTGACTCTGTGCTCAGGGATCACTCATACTGGTACTCAGGAGAAAATATGCAGTGCTCGGGCTCAAACCCTGGTTAGCTGTGTGCAAAGTCAAATGCCTTACCTCCACAAGTCATCTCTCCGGTCCTGTGTAGTGTGCATAATGAAAATAGTGTATAAGCAACAGCTGCCTTTATGGCCATCCTGGGCTCATTCCTACCTGTATTCATTCCCTTTCCCATATTATCATACTTCCATGTATGCTATGCTTTTATTAAGGTGAAATTTATATACGACAAACCGCATTTATCTTTCAATGTGTAATTTGATGAGATGTGACAGATACATACACCCTTGAAATCACGATTTTAATAAAAGTATCTTTTTTGTTCAAGTTTTTGGTCCACACCGGGCTGTGCTCAGGGATTAGTCCAGGCTCTTTGCTCAGGGATTACTTCTGGCAGAGCTCAGGGGCATATGTACTGCCAGGGATTGAACCCAGGTCAGCTTCACACAGGGCAAGTGCCTTATACCTGTACTATCCCTCTGACCTAGTAACAATATCTTGAGCTGCTTCGTAGCCTTTCCCTGCTGCAGCCAGCCCCATGCACCTATGATTTTAATTTTTCCCATTATTGATTCCACCCTTATTGTATTTTAAAGCAAATGTCTGAAATCTTATTACTATCTATGAATGTTTCTGTATAATTGCCAGGAGAAAATTTTTCTTTTAAGAAGTGGGGGAGGATGGAACAGGAGAGATAATACAGCGGGTAAGTTGCTTGCCTGGCATTTGGCAGACTCGGGTTTGGTCTCTGGCACTCTGTACGGACCCCCTGAGCTCAATAGGAGAGTCATCCATGAGCACAGAACCAGAAGTCATCCCTGAGCACAGAGCTAGGAGTCAGCCCTGAGCACCACCAGGTGTGGCCCAACGCCCCTCCCTGTTTCAAAAAGAGAAAATAAGAACACATGGGCTAGAAGATAGCTCAAAGGGTTTTGCATACTGAAACCCTGAATTCGATCCCTGGCACCCCAGGGGTCCCCATGGACTGGACAGGCAGTAGCCCCTGGGTCTACCAGATGCTGCTCAAATATGAACAACCCTACCAATAAGCACAACCCCATCATCCACAACTAACAACAATTACTGAATTCGATCAAACTGCTAGTGCAGAGCAGGTGCACACAGGGTGGAATTCCCTAAAGATGGCCCCCTGAAGAGATAGGGGACAGGGGGCAGTTGGCACCAGGCACCGCCAGCCTCGCCAAGCTCAGGAGCAGTCTGGCTGCACTCAGCCGTCCCTCCCTTCACTAGAGACCGGATTCTTTCCTCCCAGAGCTGCTCTTGTATGAGGAAACTCAAAGCCTGGAGATCAGCTGACGAGATGAATTTCAGATAAGCAATGAACAACTTCTTAGCGTAAGTATGTTCATGCAGTTTTCTTACTAAAAAAATCATCCCTTGTTTATCTGAAATCCAAACTTAATGGGTATCAAGGATCTTCTCAGTCAAACCTATTTCCCGTGATGGTTCTCTCCAGCTCTCATCAACTAAATAATAATGAAAGGATGCTCTTTGAATGTGTGTGTATGGGGGCGGGGGTAGAGCTTTTTGGGGTCACACCCAGCGATACTCAGGAGTTACTCCTGACTCCGCACTCAGGAATTACTCCTGGCGGTGCTTGGGGGACCACCTGGGATGCCCGAGATCAAACTTGGGTCAGTCGCATGCAAGGCAAATGCCCTACCCCACTGTACTATTGCTCTGGCCCCCAAAGATGCTTTTGTGGGCCCTAAACGAAACCCATCTTCAAAAGAACTGGCCGCAGCTGCATGTAAGTCAGTCTCCAAGTCCATATGTAGAACTCGGGCATAAACCATGGCCCTTAGAGGACTAGTAATTCAGAAAGCAAGGCTCCCTTTGACCAAGGCAGGGCTGAAGAGGCCAACTCACCCACTACCCAAAGCAGTCAAGCCACCCACCTCATCCCACTCCTCAGCATCTAGCAGGCAGGTACTGGCTTCTGAAGCTCACACCTGCATTTCCAACTTTGCGGTCTCCAACAGGCTGGGTTCTGCAGGGCAATAAATGAGCACCTAATTAATTTGAGGTTAGTTGGGAGGAAGCTTTGCCTTGCACTTTTCTACAGAGTCCCTCTTTGCTCCATAAAGATCTAAGTGGCTGTGGTTACAATGAGACCCAGTTTCATTCCTCGGCAACCCCTTCAGGGAAAGAAAACTGCCAGCTTGCTCAGGCACCTAGTATCAAACAGCAAAATGATCTCCCCAAGCACAGCTCTCTTCTGAATTTGTTTTGAAGTAGTCTTGGGCTGGAGCGATAGCATAGCGGTAGGGCGTTCGCCTTACAAGCGGCCAACATGGCCGACCCGAGTTCGATTCCTCCGCCCCTCTCGGAGAGCCCGGCAAGCTACCGAGAGTATTCAATATGCCAGACACAGTAACAACAAAGTCTCCAATGGAGACGTTACTGGGCCCGCTCGAGCAAATCGATGATCACCGGGAGGGCCTTTACCTTTACCTTAGTCTTGAGAGGGATGGTGGGATGGGGATGGGAGGGGCGTGAGGTGAGCTGAGGAGCACTTGTGCATGTGCAAGGCCCTGGGCTGCATCCAGCACCATTTGATCCCTTCCTCCTCCTCCTCCTCTCCACAATAGTAATAGCCAAAAAAAAAAAAAAAAAGACATGGTGAGAAAGCACCCATGCTGTTCTTCCTGACAGAGTGGATTCCTGGCAAGGTGATCCCCGGGTTGGATCCCCAGCACTGCAAGCAAACAAAACACTGTGGTACCCAAGAAGTAAAGAGACCAACGCCCCTCCCGTCCCTGCAAGCTCCTTACCTGCCATCCCAGCTGTCTGCACCTGGCAAACAGCATTCCACTTGCCACGTGGTTCCTGCTGTAATCGCATCTGTTGTGAGATAGGTCATAGATGCAGAGGAGGACATAAGACATAAACACACAGAAAGCCGGGAAGATGTCCGAGTGGCTGACAAAGCACCGAGGGCAAGTGTGAGGCCCTGAGTTTAAATCTCTGATGTGGGTTTGGAGGCCCAAGCTCTGAGCGGATCCTGTTATCCGGATCCCCCAACAGAGGGAAAACTATCACGCACTAAACAGTTCAATGCATCTTTGTAAGCTAGAAACCCCTGTAAGCACTAGCGGGTTTGGAAGAGAACTCAGCCTTCGGGCAGCCCGTTCCATACCCCCCGTCCTTCTCCCACCCCATGCCCCCGACAGCGGTCCCTCTCCTGACCTGTAGAAATCACTGCCCAGCTGTTCTTCATGCCACTCACATCACTTGCCACTGAGTGGGCCGCTGACCTTGAAGGGCAGGGCAAACAGTGTTACAGTGCCTTCTCGATGGGTAGCTCCAGCTTCCAGATTGTTCCTAAATTAGCAACTTCAGTACCCAGGGCCTAGAGGTCACACCCATCAGCATTGGCCTCCTGGCTCAGCTCCTTACTGTGTGGCCTTTCTTTTTTCCCTTTGTAATGAACGGTCAGTTGTCCTGCTGTCTTCAGGGGCCTGGCAGGGCCTGTTTCCTGAGGAATCTGGTCAGATTGGAGAAAGTGCAGTTTAGCCCCCATCATTTGCAGGGGTGGGAAAGGCACAAGTCATAATATTTGGGAGCATGTGGTTCTGGGATCAAACCTGGGGTTCTCACTTGCCAAGCATGCACTCCAGTCCCTACAATCATCTCCATGGTCCCAGATACAACTTTTTTTTTTGTGGGGGGAGGGTCACACCCAGAGATGCTCAGGGGTTACTCCTGGCTCTACACTCAGGAATTATTCCTGGTGGTGCTTGGGGGGGCCATATAGGATGCTGGGGATTGAACTCGGGTCGGTCACTTGCAAGGTAAATGCTCTACCTGTTGTACTATCACTCTGGCCCCTATTTTTTTTCTTTTTGGGTCACACCCAGCGATGCACAGGGGTTACTTCTGGTTCTGCACTCAGGAATTATTCCTGGCGGTGCTCAGGGGACCATATGGGACGCTGGGAATCGAACCCGGGTTGGCTGCATGCAAGGCAAACGCCCTACCCACTGTGCTACACCCTCTTTTTTTTTTTTTTTTTTTGCTTTTTGGGTCACACCCAGCGATGCTCAGGGGTTATTCCTGGCTCTGCACTCAGGAATTACTCCTGGCGGTGCTTGGGGGACCATATGGGATGCCGGGAATTGAACCCAGGTCGGTCGCGTGCAAGGCAAATGCCCTACCCACTGTGCTATCGCTCCGGCCCCCCAGCCTCTTTTCTTTTTTTAAAACCTTTTTTTTGGGTGAGTGTGGACACACCTGGCAATGTTCAGAGGTTACTCCTTCTTTGCATTCAGGAATTATTCCTGGAGGTGCAAGGGAGACTATATGGGATATCAGAGATTGAACCCAGGTCAGCTGCGTGCAAGGCAAATGCCTTACTGCTGTACTATTGCTCCAGCCCACAACTGTTTTTTCTTTTTCCATGCCAGGGATTAAATCCGGGACTCACATAGGAGGTCCTGCCTGCCTGTTTTCTTACACAGCACCTTTTAGGTGTCTCTTCAGAAGCCTGAGAGTATTGTTCAAGTTAAAAAAAAATTCATTTTTTTAAATTTACAGGAGAGTGTCACACTCAGCTTTGCTCAGGACTTACTCCTAGTGAGGCCCTGGGGTCCGTATGGGGCGCCGGGGATTGAACCCGGGTTGGACACATGCAAGGCAAACACCCTACCCACTGTACTATCTTTCCATCCCCCGTTGAAGTCTTTTATTCCCAATCAGTGCCCTTCTCCCCTGCTCAGAATCCTGGCTGGTGCATTAGCTCCCTCTATCCGGCCTTTGCTGAAGCTCTTTATCAAAAGGCAGACAAAGAAAATGCCTGGGCAGAGCAGTTAGGGAGAGGCCGGGCAGGCGCTGGGCTAACTTTGCCTGTACTGGCCTTTGCCCCACTTCCTCACTTTCCAAAG
Source organism: Sorex fumeus (assembly GCF_029834395.1). Lineage (NCBI taxonomy): Eukaryota > Metazoa > Chordata > Mammalia > Eulipotyphla > Soricidae > Sorex > Sorex fumeus. The sequence continues at coordinate 62,630,948 of NW_026606120.1, forward strand.
GTCACTGGTTTCAAAGGTCCCAGCGACTCAGTCCCCAGAGCCTCTCTTGGCCCTCTTCGGTGTTCCACCTCCTCCTGATAGCTAGAGGGACTTGCTCTGGGGAAGACTGCCAGAGGTAGCAGCAGGAATCTCCCGGAGAGCAATTACCTTGACCCGCTTTCCCTGGAGAACAGGCTCTTTTTCTTCCAAATTGGAAAATCCTCACATTGTGCCAATTAGTCCAGAGGGCACTTGGAACTTCACCAGTTGAAACACTAGCCACTCTTAAAGGGAGGGTGAGCAGGGAACAGAGGAACAGAGGCCGCCTCCCTGGCAGGTGTGACAGTAGCAAGTGGCTTTACAAGAGGAAGGAAGCACAGAGGGGCTGGAGAGATAATCCCACAGGTAAGGTGCTTGCATTGTACACAGCTGACTCCTGCCTGGGGTTCGATCCCCGGCATCCCATATGGTGCCCAGAGCACTGTCAGGAGTGATTCCTGAGTGCAGAGCCAGAAGTAACCCCTGAGACCCAAAAACAGAGAGAGAGAGAGAGAGAGAGAGAGAGAGAGAGAGAGAGAGAGAGAGAGAATGATCACAGAGCTGAGGAGATAGGCGGCTTAAAGGGCTGGTGGACAGGCAAACTTTGCATGCAGCAACCCTGGGTTTGATCTCTGGAAGTTCCCACACCCGCTTCATTACACCTGAGTGCCCTTCCCCAGCACCATGTCCGAAGTGGTCCTGCTGGCTGCAGTCCCCTGAAATGTCTGAAAAGCCAGTTCAATCAATAATGCACTGTTGCCCTGGGACCGAACATATCAAAACAAATCCCTCGCTGAAGTTAAACACAGGACTTCATTTCTCCCCTAGAGGGTCTAGATTTCAGGTCACACCATCTTCTTTTTCCTGGATGTGAACTCTCTCTCCTAGGGGGGAAACACACACACACACACGCACGCACACACACACACACACACACACACGTACCAGAAACCTCTTAAAGTCTCTCTATACCATCTGATCATGATAGAACGGCCAAGGATGGATGTAGGTTTCTTGTAAATCACCATGGATTTATTTTGTCATTTGATTTCATTTTTGTTTTTGTTTTGAGGCCACACCTGGCAGTGCTCAAGGGTTACTCTTGGCTCTGCACCCAGAATTGCTTACTCCTGGAGATGCTTGGTGGACCATATGGGATGCCGGGGATTAAACCGGGGTCAGCCACATGCGGGGCAAGTGCCCTACCTACTGTACTATCTCTCTGGCTTCTTACTATATAATTTCTTTTGGGAACGATTTGCTACCTCTGTTATGCTTTGCCCGAGATGTAAATACTCTACTTTGCCTTTCAAAGAATAGTTGGAGAGATAGTATAGTGTTTATTTGCTTTGCATAGGGTTTGATCCTCTGCACCCCATATTGTCCCCAAATCACCTCCAGTAGTGATCCCTGAGCACAGAGCCAGGAGTAATCCCTGAGCACTTCTGTGTGTAACCCCCCCCCCCCCATCCCCACCCCAACCTGCCAAATCACCAAAAACATAAAGCAAAGGAGACTAGCAAGGGAACCAGAACAATCCTGTGGGAGCAGACTGGTGGAGGGAGTGACTCAGTTTGACAATTTTTGGTCTGGGTTTTTTTTTGGGTGGGGGGGTGAGGGGCCATACCCAGTGGTGCTCTGGGGCTGCTGGGATTAGGCCCAGCCTCCTGGATGCTTTGCATATGCCCCAGCTTGCTGAGCTAGGTCCAGCTTAACAAAAGCCACACGTAGGCATAAGTGGGCTGGCTTCTCCGGTTCAGTGGAGAGATGACTGTACAAGATCCTGGAGGTGCAATCAGCTAAGTGAGCAGGGAAGAGGCATCTGACAGAATCAAGGCAGCCCATTCCAGGTGGTCGGGCAGAGAGGGCCGTGGAGGGGAGAGCCGGCGCAGAGGGGTCTGTGTGACGGAGGAGAACAAATCAGGCCGCATCTTTGAAGACAAGAGTCAATTCTGGAACAGGCCTGCTGGCTCTTTGCTTTTGAGTTGGGCTCTGATTTTGACAGCTGACAAGTTCTAATGACAGGGAAGAGTAAGTGCCAGAGCTTTTTCTCAGCATGACAATAAATTATCGAGCGCCCTTTGCTGCCCCACTCTTTGGAAGAACAACAAAAAGAGCTGATTCCTTGACCCTAACAGATTGTGGAGCTGATCCTCAAAGCATCGGTGTTCTCACCAGACTTGATTTATTGTAACCGGAGTCCATCCAAACACATTTTCTTTTGATTTATCATTTGCTGCTGCTTCTTCTTCCTTTTTCCTCTTTTTTTTTCCTCCTTCTTTCTTCTTCTCCCTCCTCCTTCGCCCCCCTCCTCTTCCTCCTCCTTCTTCTTACACCTGGTGGTGCTCAGGGCTTACTCTACGCTGAAGAATCACTCCTGGTAGGACTTGGGGGATCATATAAGATACTGAGGAATCAAACCCGGGTCGGCTGAGTGCAAGGCAAGAGCCATACCCTCTGTACTATCTCTCTAGCCCCTGCTTTTTTTTTTTTTCTTTAGCTGACATTTTTATTTCTGAAAGTTATTTCTGTGGCTTCTTCCTTTTTTCTAAACCCAGAATAAAACAGGGCTTGACTTGGGCTTTAGCACAGATTTCAGGAGCAGAGCCTAATGGGTTTCCAGAGAGACATCAAATGCCAGCTTATTTAGGTCTCTCAACTGGGTCTTTCAATAGTTCTTGAGTAGTGAGGGTAATCTCTGGAAACAAGATAAATTGGGAGAGTCTGCTCCACTCCCCATCCCTTCCTCCCCTTAACTCTTGAGGCAACAAAACTGGAAGTTGGAGATCACAGATTCTAGAGTTTTGCTCAGATTTCCTTCCGAAGGGGCCAGGAGATGAAGTGTACATGCTTGTCACGCAGAATGCCTCAATCCCGCAGCCACTCCCAGCATCACCAGTGTCCCCCCCTCCTCCCGGACCTCAAACAAAAACAGAATTTCTCGTTGCTGATTCTAAAATGTTCTTTTCTATCGGGGTCAGGAAAACCTAAGAAGCCCGAACCGGTGGCAAAGTCAGGTCTCCTCAGAATTTCTTAGAGGAAATCATCAAACAAGCTTCGATTGACAAGAAACAGAAGATACGGAACTGGAGCGATAGTTCAGTGGGTATGTGCTTCGCACACAGCCGAACCGGGTTTGTTTCTCAGCACCCTATATGGTTTTCCTGAGCACCCCTGGTGAGTGAATGTGTGGGAATACAGGGGTGTCACACATTTTTAAATGCCCACAGACGTTTCTAGTTTCATGGCCCTAAGAAAAAAATGTGTCAGATGTAGTTTGAGTCTATGTTCATTGAGTAAAACATGCCTTGGTTGAAGGGCCCTGTAGAGTGGATAGAGAGGCCTCAAGAAGGATGCTTATCCTCCCTCTGCCAGGCTTCACCAGGGAGAGGGCCTCATTCCATGTTCCTAGGAGAAAGAGCTTCATGTCTGCATGCTCTGATCTCTTCCTTAAACGACCTTCCTGTCCCTCTCCAGAAGCCTTGGTCTTAGCTAGGGAGGGGATTTGGGTTGGGTTTGGCTTTGCAGTGCCAGGAACAGAACCCAGGCCTCACCCAGGGCTCTACTACTGAGCTCCATGCCTGGAATGTAGTCTCTGTGTGTGTGGTGGGGAAAGTCACACCTGGTGGAGCTCGGGGATCATTCCTAGCTGTGCTGGGGCGGGGGGGGGGGGGGGTGCATGCAGGACACAGGGGCTTTGAACTTGTTGTGACCATACCTTTGCAAGCAGGAACTGTAAACCTGCCACTATTCCTCTGGCTTAACTAGGGTTTGGGGAGTGGGGGCTGGAGCTACCACCTGGCTATTAATAAACTTCAGTTTTGTTTTGGGACCTTACCTGGAAGTGCTCAGAGCTTACTCCTGTTTCAGCATTCAGGGATCACTCCTGGCAGTGCTTTTGGACAATAGGTGGTGTCCGGGTTCTAATCTGGACTGGCCAAGTGCAAGACAAGTGCCCTCCTCGCTGTACTATGGGTCTGGCCCCAAGAGATCTATGTTTGCATCACATTTATTTTTGTTTTGTTTTTGGGCCACACCTGGAGGTGCTCAGGGCTCTCTCCTGGCTCTGTACACACTTCTGGCAAGTTCGCGAGACTATATGGGTGCCAGGGATTGAACCCAGGCCAGCTGTGTGCAAGACAAGTGCCTTACCTGCTGTACCTCCCCTGCACCTTTAGAGGACAATTCAATTCTGTGGGAGGGAAATCGTGGGAGATATGAGGTCTCTGAGGTCCCATGGTTAGCAGAATTCACCTTGCGTGGGCACCTCTTTCTAGCCTTGCCAACTCCTTTAAAGAAAGCTTCCCATCTCTGGACCTTGCCTCAAGGTAACACAGGAGCGGGGAGAGTGGATGAGGTGTGGCTGGAAGCAGCCAAAGCTGATGGTTTGGGGAACTGGGTGTTGAGTACATGGGGGATCATTACATCACCCTTTCAATGTCTTCAGAATCTTCCATGATAAAAGGTCTTGAAAAATTAAAAGAGTTCTCATCTTTTCACAAGTTAACACTGAAATATTTATGGATGATTAGCAGGGCATGCTTCCAAGTAATCTGTTCGGGAGTGGAGGGAAGAATAGGTGGAAGCAGTTTGGGAATTGATCATTGAAATGGAGTGATAGGCTCATCGCAGTATACTGGCATCTCTACTTTTCCATTGGTTCGAAGTTTGTCATAATATAATTTTGTTTGTTTGGGGGCCAGCAGTGCTCAGGGGTCACTCTTGATGGTGCTCAAGGTACCCTAGGCAGTTCTGAGTTTGACTGCAAGTCAAGTGCCCTTTTAAATCTGTTTTTAGACCACACCTTGCCTGTGCTCAAGGTTTTCTCTCAACTCTGCACACAAGAATCATTCCTGGCGGGTTCGGGGGAACCATATGCAGTGCTGGAATGGAACCTGGAACCAGCTTCATGTGAGGCAAGCCCCGCCCCCCCCTTTCTCTATTACCTCTCTGGTGCTTGCAAGAGCTTTAACCCCTCTACTATCTCTCTCTGGTTATCAAGAGTACAGTGGGTAGAGTGTTTGCCTTGCACGCAGCCGACCCGAGTTCGATTGCTCCGTCCCTATCAGAGAGCCTTGCAAGCTACCAAGAGTATCATGCCTGCATGGCAGAGCCCTCCAAACTCCCCGTGGCATATTCAATATGCCAAAAACAGTAACAAGTCTCACAACGGAAACGTTACTGGTGCCCGCTCGAGCAAATTGAAGAACAACGGGAGGACAGTGCTACAGTGCTACTATCTCTCTGGTTAATAATATAATTTTTCAAAATACCAAGAATTTGGAGGCTGGAGTAATAGTACAGCTTTTACTAGCACAGCCTTGTACATGATCAACCCAGGTCTAATCTCTGGCACCCCCTACAGTCACTCCAGCACTGCTGGGAGTGATTCCTGAGCACAGAGCCAGGTGGAATCCCTGCGCATCATCAGATGTGATCCCAAACCAAACAAAAATACCAAGAATTACTCCAATTTCTGAAACTGGCTAACTACGTATGAAGTTTCAATAGTTCATTCAGTTAGGTGTGAACCCTGAACAAAGCCATCAGGAAACTGAGACAGGAAGGCAAATGTTAGTGTTCACTTGCGTCACTAGGGCTATTCTGGTGCTCTGAGATCACTTCTGAAGGGGTAAGGGTGACTCACTGATGTACTGGGGATTGAACCAGGGCTGGTCACATCGAGGCAAGCTCCCTACCTGCTGTCCTATCTCTCGGGTCATTCTCTGGATTTTGACTAGACCAAGACAGAAGCTTATAAATATTTTTGTGCTGATAAGAACGCTGGACCCCTCACTGGACAGACTGCTCCAGGGACTCTGCACAATACAACCTTTTTTGGACCCCACCGGAAGTGGTCCTTGAGCACAGAGCTGGGAGTAAGCCCTTAGCACTGCCAGGTGTGGCCTCCCCAAATTAAATAAATACACATGATTTTCCCTAAACAAACAAAAACAAAAACAAAAACAAACAAACAAAGAAAACCAGCGCACGCAGTCAACCTGGCTGACCCAGGTTTAATTCCTCCGCCCCTCTTGGAGAGCCCGGCAAGCTACCGAGAGTATCTCGTCCTCATGGCAAAGCCTGGCAAGCTAAAAATGATGTATTCGATATGCCAAACACAGTAAAAAGTGTCACAATGGAGATGTTACTGGGCCCGCTCAAGCAAATCGATGAACGGGAGGACAGTGACAGTGACAGTAACCGTAAGGATGCAGAGACTGTTATATCACCTTAACTCTACTTGGTATTAAGCCATAACTCATCTTCCTGAAGCTTGCTCTACAGCTTGTGCTAGCCAGACCTGCTTAACTTCGAAGTCATTTTCTTACCAGTAAAGTCCTTTTCTTCTCTCCAGAGCTCCTTGTGATTTCTGCATGACAAAGCCCAGCAGAAGCAAAACTAGAGCAGTTGCTGTTGGTTCCCCAAAAGAATCTCCTTCCCTACTAGTGTGGGAGCACGCGCGCGCACACACACACGCACACACACGCACGCATGCACACACACACACACACACACACACACACACTCGCTCACTCATGTGCATACTGGATTAGTCACTTTCAAACTCCTCTATGACTCTGCAGGGGGCTAGCAAATGCTTCTGAAGGCTGCTCTTAACAGAAAACTTTTTGTTGTTGTTGTTGTTGACCACAAACTAACTACTGGACCAAGCAGGCAGACGCAGGAGAATTCTGAGCTGCCCTCGAGAAAATTGACTTTCTTTAGGTTTGTCTGCTGATAAAGCCTGCTAATCCCAAGGAGGCTAAACCGTCTGCCATTCTTCCCAGGAGATTAGTGTTCACTGAAAACAAAACAACATTCCTCTTTCTGTGGACTAATTAACAATAACAGCAGATAATGCTAGACCAGGGCTTCCAGTTTAATTATCACAATAACCCCACTATTATGCCCATTTTACCGTAAAGGAAGTTCAAGCCCAGGATAGTAGCCAGTTGCCTAAGGCACCTGACTCCTAGTGAACTGAGCTGAGTCCAGGTTAATTCAGAGCTTGAAATAGCTCTGCTTCCTGGTCTTGCAGATTCTTCCAAACACTGTCAACCATTTGAAAAAAGAACTCTCTTACTTATTCTCCAAGTCTCCATCAAGTCAGCCTCTCCCCTACCTGTCCAGTAACTTTTTTTTTTCTTTTTGGGTCACACCCTGCGATGTTCAGGGGTTACTCCTGGCTCATGCACTCAGGAATTACTCCTGGCGGGGCTTGGGGGACCATATGGGATGCTGGGGATCAAACTCGGGTTGGCGGCATGCAAGGCAAATGCCCTACTCGCTGTACTATCAATCTGGCCCCTGTCCAGTAACTTTTACAGCTGCCCAGAAATTTCTCCTAGACTCTCTTCTCATTTCTCTCTGGGCAAGTTAATTAAGGCACCTAGAATTCATTTGTCCTCAGAATCAAAACTGCCTTTAAGCAGATAGCCTGTAGCACTGTCGTCCTGTAGTTCATGGATTTGCTCCAGCGGGCCCAGTAATGTCTCCATTGTGAGACTTGTTACTGTTTGGCATATCGAATATGCCCTGGGGAGCTTGCCAGGCTCTGTCGTGCAGGTGGGATACTCTCGGTAGCTTGCCGGTTTTTCTGAGAGGGGTGGAGGAATCGAACCTGGGTCGGCTGCATGCAAGGCAGGCACCTGCTGTGCTATCGCTCCAGCCTTGAGCAGATAGAACAGAAAAAAAAAAAAAAGGAGGGGATTATGCTTGTGTAACAAAATGGGAACTTGTTTTCCTAGCAAGGCTCAAAGTACATGGTCTGGGGGTCTTGCAGCTCCACATCATCACTGAATGTTCCCAGACTCTTTCTGTTTGTGGCATGGTGGATGCTCTCTGTTCAGCCTCAACTTCATGTTCCAGGCAGCTAGAAAGGGAGACAGAAGTGCCATCCAATTCTAGGCGTTCGCAGTGTGGCCCAATGCTCAAGCACTTGTGACCCTGAGTTCAACATCCAGACACCTCACCAACCTCAAATGATGCAATGCTAATCTCAGAGCAGGTAGTTTCTTGGAACTTCAGTTCAGCCACTTGTGCTTAACCTCATCAGTCAAACCCTGGTTATTGGCAGCAGCTGGGAAGTCAGGGATGGATAGTATCTGCACTGCGAACAAAGTTAAGACCCTGATATAAAAATGCTTTTTTGTTTCTGCCTTACTGAAATGTTTTGAGGTGAAGTGTGGATGTGGCATCTGACAGAGAAAGCTCCCTCACCAATGCTTAGGCTATAAGATTTGATGGAATTGGGTACAATTTTAGATTTAAAAAAAAAATTGGAGTGATAGGGCATTAGCCTTGTACACAGCCAACCTAAGTACAATCTCTGGCATCCCATTTTGTCCTCCAAGCCTGACCAAAAGTGACCCTTAAGCAGACATGATTTCATCTCTTTTACCTCCGTGACTATGGGGAATGAACTTTGCATCTGACAAGGGAACAATTTATGTAAAAAGAAAGGCTGTAAATTTACCTATCAAACAGTAGGGTTGGAAATAAGGGCCAGAGAGATAGTACAGCAGGTAGGGCACTTGCCTTGCACACAGCCCACCTGGGTTCGATCCCTGGAACCACATATGGTTCTCAAATCCAGCCAGGAATGATCCCTGAGCACAGCGTCAGAGGTAAGCCCCGAGCACAGCCAGGTGTGGCCTCAAACACTTCCACCACACACACACAAACACACACACACACACACACACACACACACACACACACACACACACACACACTCTCTCCGGGAACCAATATAATGGCTTGAGTATACAGTTTCCATGTCAAGGAGGTTTGAAAAAGTTTCTTTTTCCCTCCCTCTCATTTTACCCATGCAGGTAGATAAAGTAGAAGAGCCCTGGTCTTGTACTTGTAGGTTCCTTTACAGAACAACATTCAAAGCTATTCCTTGCTTTATTCCGAGACTTGTGCTGACTAGGTGCCGAATCCCAGGACCAGAGCCGTAGCACAGGGGCAAGCACTCACCTAGTGTGTGGCTAGCCTGGGTTTGATCCCTGGCAACCCAGATGGTCCTCTAAGCCTTCTAGGAATGATCCCCAAGTGCAGAGCCAGAACACCTGGGCACAGCCAGGTGTGACCTCCAAAAACAAACAGGAACCCCCAAAGAGCCGCACAAGGTGAAAGATTTTTATAGCCCCAAGAGGCCCAGAACAAGGAAGTTATACTGGCACTGGCTGGTGAAAGCACACTTGCTCTCTTACATGGGAAGGAAGAGAAGTATTTTTCTAACAAAGGGAAGTCTTGGAACCTGGAATCTAAGAAACACCTGGCTGCTTTCGGTCTTCCTTTTTGAGAGGTTGGACATTTAGCAAAGTTCTGCTTTGCAAACAGTGCAGTGCAGCATGAGTAACCTAATTGGGTTACTTTTATAGACATTACACCAGTTAATCTGCCTGCCCATTGCCCTAAACTATCCTAAATGAGATTGCAACATCTGCCTGCTGACTTTTTAACACTGAAGGAAATATCTCCGAGAACCAGAGTGCAAAGGGTTGAGCACATGGCTTGCCTGGTGCGAGCAGCCATTGATCTCCACACATGTATGCCCCGGGAACACTGCTGGGAGCATCCCCAGCACTGAGCCATGAGCAGCCCCTAAGCACCACAGAGTATGCAACCCCTCCAAATGAACAACAACAAAACATCCTAACTTAAATACAGTGGGCTGTTGGGGTTGAAGAGGACACTCGGTGTCTTTGGCTGAGCCAATCTTCAACAGTCGTATAAGATCTGTTGCAGGGCTGAGAGGGGGACTGGGTACTTGCTCTGCATGGCGTTGATCCTGGTTCCACTCCTTGCACCATATATGGCACTCTCTCCTGAACACTACCAGAAGTGATCTCTGAGCACAGGCTTAGGAATAGCTCCTGACAACCTCCTGGTAGGTCCCCAAAGCCCAGCCCACAACAAAACCAAAAACCAAACCAAACCAAACAGAAACCCAATACAAAGGCTAGTTCACATGTTGTACATATACTACCAGGAACAACCCTGGCCCCTGCCCCACACATCAGCAAAGCACCAGAAGTAGGTCCTGAGCACTGCTAAGCATGGTTCACAGACAAAAAACAAAAACAGACCATCTGTCTCATCAGTGTCCAGTTCTGTTGATATCATGGCCAAAGATTTCTACCTTGCTGGCATGGGTTCCCTGCTCTTCCCTCTGCCTCCTGTCATTCTACTGTTAATGAACTACTTTTTTGGTTGTTTTTGAGTTATACACAGTGGCGCTCAGGAACTACTCCTGGTTCTCCGGGATTGCTCCTGGCAGTGTTTAGGGTACCAAGCAGTGTCAAGGATCCAACCTGCATCTCTTGTGCGCAAAACAGACGCTCAATCCCTTGAGCCATTTCTGTCCCACAGCCCCATGCTTCTAGACCTATGAGTGGAAGCTGAGACATCAAGCTCAGAAGTTTTCTGGGATTACTGCTGATTTTGCAGCAGTGAACTAATACAGGGCATCCACCACAGTGACCCTTCAGTCCCGGCGTTACTGTGACCTGTGAAACCACCATAGTGCCAGAAGCATTTCATTCATATCAAAGAGAGAAATGACTCATGACTATTAAGAGCCCTCATTTCTACAACTGATGATCAGGTCACAGCTAATATGTGTGACTAGTGACTTCTTTTTCTTTTGCTCAATAGGTCCTAGTCCCCAGCCTGGAGGAATGGCCTGACCTTTTGGCAGGGTCTGATTAGCATTCCATTATGCCAAGAATGCCATTTGCATTCTAAAGTGGGTGGTTGTAGTTTTCCACTGACTTTCATCCACGGATTAGAGTATTATGTCCCAAAGGTGTTCCTGCATTCCTCCGTCCCAGTTTTTCAGTGATGAGGATCAAAACCAATCTATAGCCAGCACTTTGCCTGCTGACTCAGTGTATCCAGAGGCTGGATGGGAATTTCTGATTCCAGTTCCATGGAACTGATAAAACCATTTCCCTCTTTGAAACTAAAGCCTCTAGACCAACAGAGGCTAAAATGGCAAGAATGAGATGTGAAAGTTTTACTACTGGACTAGTAGGACTAAAGGAGAAACTTTTTTTTTTCCATTTTATCCCTATATCCCTAAACTCCAATATTTGGGGGTCACTGTCACTGTCACTGTCCTCCCGTTGTTCATCAATTTGCTCGAGCGGGCCCAGTAACGTCTCCATCATGAGACTTGTTACTGTGTTTGGCATATTGAATATGTCATGGGTAGCTTGCCAGGCTTTGCCATGCGGGCGAGATACTCTCGGTAGCTTGCCGGGCTCTCTGAGAGGGGCGGAGGAATCGAACCCGGCTCGGCTGGGCCGACTGCGTACAAGGCAAGCGCCCTACTGCTGTGCTATTGCTCCAGCCCGAAACAAACGCTGCCCCCCCGTTGTTCATCGATTTTGCTCAAGCGGGCCCAATGATGTCTCCATTTTGAGACTTGTTGTTACTGTGTTTGGCATATTGAATATGTCACGGGTAGCTTGCCAGGCTTTACCGTGCGGACAAGATACTCTCAGTAGCTTGCCAGGCTCTCCAAGAGGGGTGGAGGAATCGAACTTGGCTTGGCCTGACTGGCAGCACACAAGGCAAACACCCTACCGCTGTGCTATCGCTCCAGCCCATATTTGGGATATGGATGGCAATTTAGAGCTTATAGCACATTCTAGAGGATGCTACCCAGCCTCAAAGTGTCACCCTAGCTCGCTCTGAACTGAATCTTCCATTTGGGTCACAGTGAGTGTGCTAAGTTGCTATCTGGAGCATATGCTTTGCTCAAAGGAGTCCTAGGCTTGATCCTGGCACTGCATGGTTACCCAGTGGGCTCTTACTCCACAAAAGCCATCTCGCCATCTTAGGTAGTTGCTTCAAGATAATTAGAAATCAGGCCAGAGAGATAGTACAGTGGGAAGGGTACATGCCTTGTATGTAGCTGACCCAGGTTCAAACCTCCAGAACTTGATAGAGTCCCCTAAGCATCACCTCCAGGAGAGATCTCTGAGCACAGAGCATAGCCAGGAGTAGGCCCTGAGCACCACCAGGTGGGGCCCCCAAACAAACAGAAAAAGTAACCTGGGGGTAGGAGGGTAGTTAGACAGAAGCACAGGAAGGCAGGTACATGTGGTTGCATCAATAGTGACCCTAGTTTGAATCCATAGCACCTCCTATGGCCCCCTGTGCACCGCCAGGTGATACCTGAGCACCATTGGATGTGAGCCCCCCCAACACCAAAATAGTAATAATAATAATAATAATAATGAGGGAATGTGGGTCAGTGAGGGATTTCTGTGTGCATGTACTCACTGGAGCATTTACTGTGCATAACGGTGACGGCAGATGATGTCGGCTGTAAAGTCACGCACAGGCAGAAAGTAAACCTAAGTCCAGAGTAAGTGTCCACTGCAGCAAGAACAAAGCTCTGCCTCTTCCGGAACGTGAGTGGTCCAAAGGGCTCAAGTTACGGCTGGTGACTGGGCAAGTCCCTTGAGCAAGGCAGCTGTTAGGGGTTCTAGGTTGTAGCTTCCTTGGGTGAAGTCCACATGCTGTAGCCAGAGTCAGGGCCACCTTGGTGAGCGCCTGCCCATTCTGCTGGACTCAGGCCTGTCCTTTGTGCCTATTACCACGATGCTTTGTTCATGAGTCCACAGGAGTGACTGAACAATGACACCCTCACGTATGTTGTCCTACCCACCCCCACCACTCCCTGGGTACTGAAATACCCCTTCAGCCTTTGGGGAGCTTTCCTGTGGTACATACATGTGGCTAGCCTTCCCTTCACTTCTCTTTATCACCAACTTCCCCACCATCCCTTCCAAGCCTGACCACCCATCCAGACTGCTTTGGTTCAGACCCCAGTCTTCTGGGATGCTCCTCTATCCCAGTAAAGCACATACATGCATTGTTCCATGTCTGTCCCCTGCGAGGGACAAACCATGCAGAGCTATGTGAAAACCAGGCCCAGGCCATTTCTTCCTCAGTTGACAGAGCAAAGGGAATTCACGAAGAAATGAATGTGGATCTAGAGAGGAGGTAACAGAAGGCTTTAGGGTAAGTCTGGAAAACTGGATGTGAAGGTCACAGGGCAAGAGATTCATCTACTCAGGCAGGAGTGGCAGGGCAGCTTAGTGGTGGAAAGGGCTTGAGGTCTCACGCTTCCTTGGAATTCATCCTTAGATCCTATTCCATTTGTTTTGTGGTCATATCTGGCTATGCTCAGGGCCGACTCCTGGCTGGGTGCTCAGGGATCACTCCTGGTGGTTCTCAGGGGACCATATGTGGTGTTGGGAGATTGAACTAAGGTCAGTCACCTGCAAAGAAGTGGCAAAATATCTTGTCCTCTCTCTCCAGTCCTATTTATTTTTGGCTTGGGAATCATTGCTGGAGGTGCCTGGGGACATGTGCAGATGTCAGGGATTGAACTCAGGCCTCATGCATAAAAAGCATATGGTCTGGCTCTCTGAGCTATTCTGATACTGAGACTCCCATTGCTCTGCCATCAATGCCTTGACTCAAATGGAAGAGAGTCCTTGAGGGCCAGAATCCAATGGAGTATCAGGAGGACCCACAGGGCTCAGTAGTAACTCCTCACGACTTTTTCTCTTGCTACCCAGCCAATGGTTCCTTGGAAGCAGCAGAACACCATGCTATGGAACGTAGATCCAGCACAGGCTTCCATTTCTCTGTGTGGTGCTCAGAAGTGCTCTCAAGTGCTCTCCTCACCAGCAAACTCAGGAAAAGTGTGTTGTGTCTCTGCTGGAGGCTGCGGAGGCCCATTTCAGTCTCAGTTCTGAAGGATCTCGCCATGTCGGCCCCAACTGCTTGCAACTTCTTCCTGACATTCCTCCGGAACAAGGTGGATTTGGAGGCACCATCTCGAAGATGGATGGGGGAAGCAGCATTTCATTCCTGACATTGCACAGAAGCTGGTAGGGCCCTGTGCAGACCTCAAGTCACCAACACAGATTACTGAGCTCCGTTATTTAATTTAAAGGACTGTTACAGCCCATTTGAACAAATGATTTATGCTTCTCTAGCTTCAAGGAGTTACTGCTAAGCAAGTAAGGATGCACACAAAAATATATCAGGAGGAATTACTAGAGCACTGTTAGTAATAGTGACAAACTACAAATTACTTAAAAGAAACAGATCAGGGGCTGGAGAGATAGCACAGTGGGTAGGGCGTTTGCCTTGCACGCGGCCAACCCGGGTTCGATTCCCAGCATCCCATATGATCCATTGAGCACGCGAGGAGTAACTCCCGAGTGCAGAGCCAGGAGTAACCCCTGTGCATCACCGGGTGTGACCCAAAAAAAAAAAAAAAGACACAGATCATTGGGCATCTGGTTCATAAATTATAGAATACTCAGAAACCATTAAAAAGTATTATAGAAGAATATTTATTTAGTTTGTTTTGGGGTCAGCCCCAGAGGTGCTCAGGGGCTATTCCAGGTTTGATTGTTGGGGGTTGCTCCTGGCAGTACTCAGGTAACCAGGTGGTACTGGGCATCAGACTTGGGCCTCCTGCATACAAGGCACCATTAATCTATCCCTTTGGCTTTAGAGAAGAATATTACTGACATAAGGAGGTGTATTGGATATACTAGTAAGTGAACCAAGAGGACAGTAAAATAACAGTGTTGATTCCCTATACGTATCCACAGACTTGCAGATTTATGGTGGCTTGACACGCATTATCTTGACTCTGATGTGGCAGCCACATGCATCTATGAACCAGTTAGAACCTTGACCATACCCCATGGTGTGCTGGTCTCCTGCTGAATGCTGGGTGGTGGTGAGCTGGAGTTCCTAGGCAACCATGTTGGGAGTTAATGACAGATACCCTTCCACGTGCTGGCCAGGTGCCCCTGCATCTCTGAGGACAGATTGAGGACCCTGGCTTCCCACCACCTGCATGGATATAGTTCAGCACCAGTCACAGTTGCAGGCCTGAAGGGTTTTCTACTGACTTGTTATCAGTGCTGAGAACTCAACCAGCCTTGCTTTCACCGTCAATACAGCATTAACACAGTATAGCAAGTAATCAATACATCATTATCAAGCAGGCTTTTGCCCTAGATCCTTAGCTAGCCCAAATGTAGGCTAGCTAAGCTATGACGTTCAATAGGCTAGGTGTATCAAATTCATTTTTAATCTAAGACATTTTCAACTTACAATGGGCTTATATCCATATTGGAATAAGGGCAGAACTGTAGCTATAGGAAACAAACAAAGGATATATACCATGGAGATAATAAGAATGGAGAATAGAGATCTTTCTTGATTGTCTCCCTTTCTCCTATGAAATAATTTGCTTTTCTTCTTTTTTGGTTTGTTTTTTAGTAAAAAAAAAAAAAATCAGGAAACAGGATGATTAGCAACAGCAGGTATGGTGCTTCTCTTGCACATGGGTGACCAAGTTCAACCTCTGGTTCCCCATATGATTCCCTGAGCTCTGCCAGGAGTGATCAAAACCAGGAATAAAACCATCAGTGCCAAGAATAAACCCTGAGCACAGCCAGGTATGGTCCAAAAATTTAAAAAAAAAAAAGTGAATCTAGTTCCATCCTTCATTATCATGAGAAAAAAATCCCCTAAAACGACTCAGAGGTGTTTGAGAAACAGAAGAGACCCTCAGGTTGCCAGAGGCCACGAGTCTGTTCTCAGGGAAGCTGGAGGAGCCCTCAGTCATCACAGTCAGACCTGGGGCAGCAGCAGGTCCCTCCTTCAGCTTTGGGAAGCTCGCCTCCAGCGCGGCCAGCCTATTCTTGCTGCGTCACCAGCCTCATCATCTTCAGAGCCATGTCCCCCTGGTCAGACGGAACCTAGAACCCAGCAGCATTTGAGTCAATGCTCCAGGCTGTGTTCAGGGGACACACCAGGGCACCCTATACCCCACTCTCAGGAAGTGTGCCGCAGCTCTGGGCATCCTCCCCCCACACACACTCTTACAGGGGTCTCAGAAGCCAAAGGAAAAGCCTGCAGCAAGTGAATGAGTCAAGGGGAAGAGAAGACAAGACCGCCCACCGGGGGAACAGAAGGAAGCAGCTCATGCTTTAAGAGGCCTGATGCGAAGCAGGCACAAACACACAGGCAAGAGGCACGAACACACAGGCAGGAGGCACGTCAGGATGCAGGGCTGGGTGAAGAAGCTACTGCTGGTACCTAGCTCCTCCACGGATCAGTACCTTCCACTTGGGGCTCAACTTCAGGGGTGCACGAGGCCCTGTTCTTCCTCTTCTCAACTTTTGATTTGGTTCCTCTTAGATTCCACAGTACAGGATCCCTGTCCCCTCACCCCTTTCCACCCCCGAATCCTGAGCCTCCGAGAACAGATACCTGTCTCCCGGTCCACACGGGCCCAGTTTTCCCATTCAGTTGTCTTCCGGACTGCCTCCCACTTGGCTATTCTACAAGTTAGCCCGGCATCTCTCTTTTCTCCTCTGGATTTGCATGAAAACCTTCCAACCCCCTCCTCTGCCCTCTCCCCCAGTTTCATCCTGGACCTCTGCTTCCAGAATGATATTTCTGGGGCCAGTCCAGGTCTTTTGCTCTTTTGCTCACACCCCTCGACGCTGCCTGCCCCCGCTGCTTTAGGAAAGCTCTTTCAGATGGGGCACACAGCCTCCCAGCCCAGCCCCCTCCGGTGCCCCTGCCCTCCCCAGGTCTGGCATGCTGCCCTCCTGGCTTCCTCATCCTTCCTGCCCATCATTGGGCCTGGGTCTCTGGACTCCCCTACCCAGCCGGGCCATTTCCTTACACCATTTCTCACACCCTGTTCCCAGTCTCAGCCTGTCTGCGCCCTGCCTGGGGCTTTGAGGGGGCTGAGACTGTATACCTCTGTCTGATTCACCAGCACGTAAGAGAGCAAAGTATAATTCTGGTTTCTCTGAGTTCTTATAAGGAGACTCCGCAAGAGGGGCTGTGATACCAGGCCTGAGACATCCCCAGAAGCCCAGTTCCTCTCTGCCAGGGTTCTCCTCCCTGACATGAATGACATCTAGGTAGCACTTCTTTGTTGGGGGGCTGTTCTGGGCTCGGCAGGGTTTTGTCAGGATCCCTGGCCCCTTCCAGGTGGATACCTCCCATCTTCTTTCTAAGCGGTGACAATGAGACAGTCTTTAGATGTGCCAGAGTCCCCTAAGAGGGCACTTTAGTCCCCCACTCTCTCCGAGCATTCCCTCAGTCATCCAAGAAAACAGTCATGCCTGCTGCATGCAGAGAGCTGAGGGAACTGAAACTTGGGGTTCCTGCACAACACTCAGCCAGGCAGACATGCACACAGACAGACATACAGACAGACACACACACAGACACGCACACTGACAAACACACAGACAGACATGCACATAGACATACAGACACGCACATAGACAGACACAGACACAGACACAGAAACGCACACAGACAGACATGCACATGGACATACAGACATGCACACAGACACATACACAGCCACAGACATGCACATATAGACACATACATACATACATATAGACATGCACACAGACAGACACGTACACCAACAGAAACACAGACAGACATGCACACAGACACACAGACATACACACAGACACAGAGACACACAAGACAGACACGCATACCGACAGACACACAGACATGCACATAGATATACAGACATGCACACACACACACATAGACATACAGACAAGCACACACAGACATACATACAGACACGCACAGACAGACATGCACACAGACAGGCAGACACGCACACAGATACACAGACAGACAGACATACACAGACAGACATACCAACACGCAGACGGACAGAGAGAAATGCACACAGATACACATACACAACACACACACACACACACACACACACACACACACACACACCCCACATGGCCTAGTCTGAAACAAAAGTAGATGTTAGGGTCAGAGAGAATACAGCGAGTAGAGCGCTTGCCTTGCATGTGGCTGACTGGGGTTTAATCCCCAGCACTCTGTATGGTCCCCCAACTCCTGCCAGGAGTAACTCCTCAGTGCAGGGCCAGGAGAAAGCCCTGAACAACACTGGGTGTGGCCCCAAAACAGACCAAACAAACAAGCAGATGCAGAGCTGGTGAGAAGCTTAAAGGACTGAGCTTTGCATGAAGAGACCCAGGTTCCATCCTGGTCCCCCAAAAGCACTGCTGGGAGCAACCCCCAAGCACCAAGCCAGGAGCAGCCCTTCTCCCAACCAAGACACCATCGGAGGTCTCTCCCAAACCCAAATCAAACCCAAGCGGCTGCTCACCATGTGCCCAGCTCTGAGGATCCAGTAGAAGGCCAGGTTCTTGTAGGACTTGACAAATGCTGATGTCTCTGGAGACTTGGGGTCAGCGTACAGTGGCTTCCACCTCAGCTGATGGAACTTGGGCAGCTCTGGCCACTTGAGCTTCCGTATCCAGGCCTCCTGACCTGGGGGGAGGGAAGGGCCCAGCACTGACCACTGATAGGACAGAGCAGACTGCCAGGCCCTCCCCCACCACAGGTCTCCAAGATGAATGTACCCCAGAATCACCTGAACAGAGTGATGCTTGTGCCCCTGCCGCCCTCCTCCCCCCGCAGAGATGACCGTGACATCACAGCCCTGGCCATGCTCTGGCCCTCAGCCCCATGCCAAGGATACCACAAAGACATGAGGGGTTCGAAAGCTTGCCCGGAGATTCAAGTAAAACTGGAGGTTTGAGGACGTCAGTCCTAAATTACTCTCTGCATAAAACTTACCCCGGATCTTATTAAGAAAAAGGAAAAAGGTGATCCAGGGAGGCAGCACAGTGGGAAAAGCACTTGCCATCAGCCAGGTTCTAACCCTGGCATCCCCTGAGGTCCCCGGAGCCCCAACAAAAGTGATACCTGAGCTCAGAGCCCGGGGGAAGCTCTGAACACTCCTCCTTGTGTTCCCAAAATCACAAAATGGGCTGAGAAGAAGACTGAGAGGGCCAAGCACACGTTTTCACACAGGTGACTTGGGTTTGCTATGCAGCACGGCACAGTTCCCTGAGCACTGCCAGATGTGGCAGGTGTGGCGCCCCAAATAAAAACCAAACAAAAAGGTGGCAAACCTGGGTTCGATCCCCAGCATCCCCTATGGTCCCTGAGCACCACCAGGAGTAATTCCTGAATGCAGACAGAAGTAAACGCCGAGCACTGCCACGCGTGACCCAAAAAGCGAAAAAACAACCAACCAACCAAACAAACAAACAAACAAACAAAAAACCACCAAAAAACCCAAAAAACAAAAACCCCAAAAACATAAAGCTGCAAAGTGGCACTCAGCAGTTTAGGGTGGGCCGGGAGACAGTTCCAGCAGCTCCAGCATCCATGGACAGGCCACCAGGAGACTTAGCAGCAGGGTGAGGCCACTGTCACCCTGGAGGTGACAGGACTGTTCGTGGACAGAGGGGTCTGAACAGGGCTAAGCCAACCATGGAGGGGCGCATTATGGAGCCTCCTCATGTTTTCCTCATGCCCTTGGCTTTCAAACCACATAAACACATGGCCACTGCCCTGGAGACACTCCTCAGCGCCTGGCCTTAGGTTTTCTGAGACCCACCTCCAAGCTTCCATCCCGCACAGTGGGGTAGGGACTCTGCAAAGCCCATGGTTTCCAGTCGGGGGGAGGGGGGTTCAATTCGAAATCCACCATCTGCTGTGACAGCACAAAATGAGGCTCCCCTATTCCTAAATAGCACCCTAGCCCCATGGCCAGGAAAAATGGCTTATTCTGTGGTGGACGCAGGTATCCTTCCTGTCCACCACACCCCGGTCTTAGATGCTGGGAGGGCCTCAGGCATCTCTCATCTCTTCAAGGCACCAAGGGGAAGGGCGGATGCTTGGGCGGGTTGATGGCCTCTCCACCAGCACGGCCGATGGTCCCCCATGCAGGGTCCTCCTACCCATCGTGTCCACTATGAGGTCCAGCTGTCCATTGTACACTGTCACATTGACCCCAGCTTCCAGCAGCTCGTCCACGATGTTGATTGCAGGCTTCATGAAGTCCCCTTGCATGTTCTCAAAGACGGAGGTGGCCTGGCCTGCACCCAGGAAAGAGAAGCAGCAGCTCGTAGTGCTGGCGATTATGGCACAGCTCCTCCCAGGCACCGAACACAGCTGCCCCCAGCACCAGAAATCTGCAGGGGAGCTATGCGGGGTGTGGGGCAGGGAGAGAGATAGGATGCTCAAGCCCACCTCTCAGTCACTACCAATGACAAGCAGATGTCATTTGAGATCAAACCCAGGAACTCACAAGCAAGGCAGAGCCACATCTCAAACTTAATGGGCAAGGGGAGGGCGGGTTGGTGGTTGTGTGTGTGTTTATGTGTGTGTGTGTGTGTGTGTGTGTGTGTCTGTGTGTGTATGAGGGCAGTTCACAGGGGACGAAATGCAGTCAGGATCAGCCCCGAGCAAGGCAAGAGCCTTACTCACTCGCTATATTATATAACTCCTCAGCCTCCAGATGCCTTTTTTCTCTTGTTAGTTGTGGGTCCACACCTGGCGGTTCTCAGGACTTACTCCTGGCTCTGCACTCAGGAATCATTCCTGGCAGGCTCTGGGAACCGTATGTGGTGTCCAGGATCGAACCCTGGTCAGTTGTGTGCACGACAAGTGCCCTACCCACTTAAGGACCCATCTAAATGCCATTTTGTTTGTTTTTGTTGTGGGACCACGCCCGGCGATGCTCAGAGGTTACTCCTGGCTCTACTCTCAGGAATCACTCCTGGCGGCGCTCAGGGGACCATATGGGATGCTGGGGATGGAAGCTTGTAGCGTGGAGCTCTATGGAATATCTGCAAATCACACCCCCTCCAGCTGCAACCGGGGCCTGGCCCTTGAGTACGGAAAATTTCCAGCTGATGTAACAAGGAGAGGGAGGCTGACCTGATCCACACACCTCCATCCCCGGCCTCCAGTTACAGTCACAGGTGGGGTTCAGGTGCTCTCTCTAACCAACCTTCATCCTGAAGCTCCCCAGGAATGCCGCCTTGGCCTCTGCCTTTGCTCTCCCTCTGTGAGACATGCCACCTCCACCAACCTAACTCATTCTACGAGATCAGTCCTGGGGACACAGGGACAGCCTGGAGTTTAAAGCATTTGCCTTGAATGCGGCTGATTCCAACTGAATCCCTGGCTTCTGAGTGTCCCTGGGCTTTGCTGGATGTGGCCCCAAATCCCCACCCCTCCTCCCATAAGTCAGCAGACAAGGTCAGGAGCCTGGCTGCGTCAGCTCTCCACGTGGCATGCGATTGGCTCTCAGCAAGTACCTCCCCAGGTGCAGTCCTCGGGGATGATCCTGAGCTTCTTCCTGATGGGGCCGTTCATGAGCTGGCTTAGGGCATCTCGGTGCAGGTGCCGCAGGTGCCGCTGGCAGAGATGAACTGAAATAAACCGGCTCACAGTAAGCCGAAGGGCTGGCGAAAGGGTCAGCAGGAAGAGGGGGACTTTGGGGGTTGAAAAATGCAAAGCAGCTCCTGGATTCACCCGGAGGCAGGAAGTAAGTCATCAACACAGGCCCGAATGCAGACACTGTTAGGAGGCACTGTGCTGGGCCCAGGAGATGATCCAAGCCCAGAGGTGGCACCTCAAGGCCTCCTGCAGGTGACTCCACAGCCTTCAGACCCCTAGCAAAGTTGCGCCCCCAGGAAATAGAGCAATACAGGGGGTCTGGGGCAGGAGTTGATGCCCACACCTCAAAAAACACTGTGCTCTGGGGGCCGGAGAGACAGTACAGTGGGGAGGGGATTTGCCACTTGCCTTGCATGCAGACAACTGGGGTTCGATCCCTGGCATCCCATATGGTCCCCTGAGCCCAGCCAGGAGTGATTCCTGAGCACCGAGCCAAAGTAACCCCTGGGTATTGCCAGGGGTGGCCCCCAAAACAAACCAACAAAAATCACAGTGGTAAGCCAGAAGCTGGTGTGAAAGACTCCCTCCTGCCTGATTCCAGTGGATGAGGGGTCTCACCAAGACAAAACTGGAAATCAGTAAGCGCAGGGGATGAGGAGGTGGGTGGGGAAGAGGTAAGGGTGGGTGGGGTGGAAGCTTCTAAAATTGGATTGTAGTGATGAAGGCATGGCTTGGTGAATAGTTCCCAAACCACTGAAGCCTGCACCCTATTTGTAATTATTGTTTTTTTTCTCTTTTTGGGTCACACCTGGCAATGCACAGGGGTTACTCCTGGCTCTGCACTCAGGAATTGGTGATGAGGGGACCACATGGGATGCTGGGAATAGAACCTGGTCGGCCGTGCGCAAGGCAAATGCCCTACCCGCTGTACTATTGCTCCAGCCCCATAATTATTGTTTTTTTTTTTTAATTTTTATTTAGATTTTTGGGCCACACCTCGTGGTGCTCAGGGCTTGCTTATGCTGGTGCGACCAGGGAGACCATATGAGAGGTCTCATGGAAGGCAAATACCAGGAGTCACTGTACTATCACTTGGGCTCCAAGTGATAGGCTTCAGGGCAGTGAATTATAGGTCCTCTGAGACACTCAGAAGCAGGGCTGGGGCCTGGAGCCTCAGGTCCTACTCACCTAGATGGCTCTGGGTGAACTCCAGGCTCGACTTCATGGCAGACATAGGCGTATCTTTGGTTAAGATGTTGTAGAAATTCACCCCATCCGTGTTCTGAAACACAGGGGGGCAGCAAGCAGCTCATTCCACGCCTCTTGGAGCAAGGCCGAACGAGGGAACAGCACCTGGCCTTTCTTATTCGAGCACATGAACTGCACCGGCGTGCGCAGATCAGAAAGAAGGGCAGCTAGGGGAGGCGCATGGGACCCCAAACCAGGCCCCTTGCCCTGGGGGTGGCGAGCAGATGTGGGGTGGGGGGAGAAGAGCGCACGTGCTGAAGGGGGAAATCTGGGGGCCTGGCTGTCTTTCCCAGGAAGCAGGGGAGGGGTCTGCACATCTGGGTCCTCACCCAGGCCCTCCTCCTCTTCTCGCTGCAGGATGCTGCCTGTGCCCAGTGGGGTTCAGCTGCAGGTGAACCATTTCTGACAGAATCCACTTGGGCTTTTAATCAAGGGACAGCAGACTGACCCCTTTCCCACAATAGCCCAGGGAGGGGAGGGTTTTCTGATCCCCAAGAGCCCTTGCCCACACCAGATTTACCACTTCTGGACTTGTGGGCAAATGCCGGGGAGCCTGGGATCCCCATAGCACCCACAGGGGCCCTGTCCATCACAGAGTAAAAGAGCCACAAGAGTTGCCCAGCGCGGACTCCCTCTTACCGACTCAATGACCATCTCCGCCTTCCCCCACAGCTGCGTGGCCTCTGTGTACTGCCCCCTATTCACGGCGTCCAGGACCTGCTCTGCCACCTTGGACACCTCTGCCAGGCCTTGGTCATCCAGAAGAGACTGGAATGCAGACGGAGAACAAGATGATGGCTCGGCTTAGAGCCACACACCTGGGGATGCCCGCGAGGCCTCTGCCTGCCAGCTGCCTTCCCATTGAGGTCACCAGCAGCACAGGATGGTGGCAGCTCTGGGGAGCGGATAGCCAGGCTCAGTCCTCTCTCCTGCATGTCTGAAAACAGCCATGATGAAAATCTGGGTGGATGTTATTCATTTTGGGTTGGGGGGAACACACCGGCCAGTACTCGGGTCTTACTCCTGGCTCTGTGCACAGGGAATCAATCACTCATGGTAGGGGCTCAGAGATTGTCTCCAGGTTAGCCCATGTGCAAGGCAAGCACCTTAATCCGCTGTATTATCTCTTTGACCCCCCCACCCCCAGATTTTGTGTTTCTTGTCCCCCAAGAAATGGAGTCACTCCCTGAGGCCAGCAATTAGGATCTCCATCGTGAGTGGCCTCGGAATTCCCCAGGAGAGGGCCAACCACATGGGCAGGGTCATCTGGCTCTGTCCTTCCCGGGGCCAGGAGAGTCCGGTGGAGCTGCTGGGTGAGGTCCGTCCACTTACCATGCTGTAGAGGTAAGGGCCCCAGGAGAGCACCGAATCTAAAGGCAACCAGAGACACAAGATAAGGCCCTCCCGGCTCTGACCTTGCCAAGGAAAACCCAAAGCAGAGAAGTGGGAGATGCGGGCCTTGGGCCTGGGGTCCTGGGCGGGAGACAGCAGATGCCTTGGTGGCTGGGTCTCGGGAAGGACACGCGGTCCCCTTCTCTGCTGACTCAGGACTCCTGGCATGTTAATTGGCCTGAAACTGGCCCCTCGAGTGAGTCACAGCCAGTTAGTTGCCAGCAGGCCCTCAACTGCAGACGTCTAGGCTTTCGGAGCCGAAATCTCCCCGCCCTCACACTTCTGCTCTGCACCCTGGCCGCGCCTCCAGTTTGGGGACACCAGCTTCTGCGGAGGAGCTCATTAAGGAAGACAAATGATTTTGCAATTCCGGTGTCTCTGGCTACACCGCCAATTGATTTCTATCCTACAAACGTGCCGAGAATTTACGAGGGGCCTGAAGCCAGGGAGGGGTGTGGGAGATGAGTAAGCCGGGCTCACCCCAAAGAGGACACTTGTGCATGGCTGACAGGGTCACAAGGAGCATGACGTTAGGGCAGGCCAGTGCCAGCAGGAGCTGTCCCAACAGACACCAAGGACCACAACCCCCAAGTCTATTTAGTCCGACACTCCTCTTAAAAGTCTTTAGCAGCAACCTGAGGTCAACCGTCTCAAAGTATGTTTCGAATAGCCTCAGTTCTGTAGACTTTCGATCTGGTATTACAAGAACAAATGAGTCTTTGGTTAAGTGGCGTTGATGGAGGGCTGAGCAGAGAGCTGGCTCAAGGGGCTGGCGCACATGCTTTGCCTGGGGGAGTCCGGGGTTGGATCCCCAGCACCGGATGGTTCCCTGAAGCACTGAGCCAGGAAGACCCCTGAGCATCACTGGGTGTGGCTCAAACAACAAAGAAGAAATATTTGGGGTGTTTTGCAAAAGAGAGCACATTTCATTACAGTAGGGCTTCCTGGAGCCTTTAATGTACCTGGGAAACCAGAAAAACAGATGAAGCTGTGTGTAGCACTTCCTGAAATGCATTTGAAGGGTCGATGGTTTTTTTGGCTGTTATTTTGTTTTGGGGTGTGTGTGTATTTGTTCATTTGGGGACACACAGGGTGGTGCTTAGGGGTAACTTCTCACTCTGCACTTAGGGATTACTCCTGGCAGGGCTTGAGGGACCAGATGGGATGTCAGGGATCAAACTCAGGTTGGCCATGTGCAAGACAAGTACCTACCCACCATTCTAGCAGGCTTTGAGTTCAATTGTCAACTCCCCCCCTCCCCCGCCAATACACACACTAATAATATCCAAGACTAATTTGACTGTGGAGCCTTGGTGTAACGCCCCACTGGACTGGTAGTCTTCAGTGTGCTCGCTGAGAAATGCAGGTGTGCTGGGTCTCCCAGAGCCCAGCTCCTCCCCTCTCTAGCCTAGACATCAAGCTGGTGCCCTGGGTGCTGGGCTACTTAACTCCGAATGACATCTGCTGTTCTCAAGTGCATCCC
This sequence comes from Sorex fumeus, assembly GCF_029834395.1. Classification (NCBI taxonomy): domain Eukaryota; kingdom Metazoa; phylum Chordata; class Mammalia; order Eulipotyphla; family Soricidae; genus Sorex; species Sorex fumeus. Next base: position 62,656,440 of record NW_026606120.1, read on the forward strand.
CTGTTAGATGGAGACCATAGACCTTTTCAGTAAAGGGACAAAAAAATAAATCTTCGTGGTCTGACAGGCCAGCTGGTCTCTGTTGTGGCGACGCATCTCCATCTCTGTGGCCACAGCACCCAAATAGCCCCAGCCGTGCTGTCAGTCAATGGCGTGACTGTGTCCCAAGAAAAACCTGCTCCTCAAAGTAAGGTGAATGTGACCTGTCTGCGGATCGCAGCTGCTGATCTTAACAGAGCGGGTTTGTCTAATAATAGGACTTCCTGCCGTGATGGCGACATATTTATGTGGTCTGAACCAGCCACCAGCCAAATACAGTTGTAGAGCATATGAAAAACCAAAGGTGAAATCAAAAGACAGTGTGCTGTACTGTACTTTTTAATTAATTCTAATTTAAATGGTCTAATGTGGCCATGGGTACCACTGAACAGCACAGATGTCCTTTGAAAGACGTGGGCTGTCTCTGTCTGTCTTTCCTAACATCTATGGTTATTAACCATTGTTGGCAATTACTATTGGTCCAGGACTTAATTCTTCAAAAGTCACTTCTGAGATAGGGGAATGGCAAACCATGTGGGCCTGGAAAAAGGAATTTAAGATGTGAACAGGGAGGGGGCTGAGGGATAGAACAGTAGGTAGGGTACTTGCCTTGCATGTGGCTGACCTGCATTTGATCCCCAACATCCCATATGGTCATCCTAGCACTGCCAGGAGTAATCCCTGAGCATCGCTGGTATGGCCCCAAAACAAAACAAAAAAGATGTAAACAGGGAGATGAGTGATAGTACAGTGGGAGGGTTCTTGCCTTGCACATGGCTGACCCAGGTTTGATCCCCGATACCCCATATGGTCCACTGAGCCTTCCAGGAGTGATCCCTGACTGCAGAGTCAAGAATAAGCCCTGAGCACAGTCAGGGGTGAGCCAAAACCAAGTAATTTTTCCAAATACGTGAAGAGGAAGAGTCATAGGGGAAATGGGTTGTGACAATATAAAAATACAGATTCTAGACAAGATGAACAACACCTGCCTTAAGCCATACACTAAACACACTTCCTAGGGGGAACCCACGTGGTAGGTGAGAGCTTGGATCCCAAGGCCTGCAGCCCGTGTCAGAATCCTGGCTTTAGCAAAACAGCATACCCTAATGAGTCTGTCTCATTAGCCCCCAAACTCCCCAAACTGGAGGGGGAGGGGCTTGTAAGGGCAAATGATAACCTGTGCAAAGTGCTGAGTGTCTGTGTGAGATTACAAAGAACCCCCTGTGAAAGAGTGAGGACCAGAGCTGGAGCAATAGTACAGTGGGTAGGGCATTTGCCTTGCACAGAGCTGACCTGGGTTCCATCCCCGGCATCCCATATGGTTCTCCGAGTACTGCCAGGAGTAATTCCTGAGTACAGAGCCAGGAGTAACCCTGAGCACTGTCAGGTGTGGCCCAAAAAGCCAAAAAAATATATATTTAAATAAATTTAAAAAAATTAAAACTAAATGTGCTGCTAAAGCCTGAGTGACACAGCTGGCCAGAAGCCTCTGAACCGCACGTCTCCGGCAAAGGCACTGGGTATCCTAGGAGACCACTCAGGAAGAACAAGTAAGCAGCAGTCCTCACCCAGTAAACCCTAACCTCTCACTAAGGCCAGACCAAGCCCACCTCAGGGCACCAAGAAATCCATGCCAAGTAGCACCATAATATTCAAAAACATTAAGATCTGCTCTGCAATAAGACGCAAGCCTATGTTTCGGGGGAAATGTTGTAAATAATAATAACAATTTGGTTTTTTAGTTAAAAAATTTTGGTTTGGGGGGCTGGAGCAATAGGACAGCGGGTAAGGCGCTTGCCTTGCACGCAGACGACTCAGGTTCGATTCCCAGCATCCCATATGGTCCCCTGAGCACCACCAGGAGTAATTCCTGAGTGCAGAGCCAGGAGTAACTCCTGTGCATTGCTGGGTGTGACCCAAAAAAGAAAAAAAAAATTTGGTTTTGGGACCACACCCAACTGTGTTCAGGGATACCGGGCATCAAACCTGGGTCAGCTGCATACAAGGAAAGTGCCTTGTTCCTGTGCTATTTCCTTGGTCCCTCAGAAACAATTCTCTTCCCCTCCCCCACCCCATCCCGCCTCCCTACCACTTCTGCCACCCCCCACCTGCCTCCACTCAAGGAAGATCTGGCAATGTCTGGAAGTATTACTTCCCCCCCCTGGAATTTTAGGCTACAGCCAGAACACTCTCAACAATGCTTGGGGGATCATATGTGATGCCTGGGATTGAACGGGTGTCAGCCATGTGGAGGTTAAGTGCTTTAACCCCTGCGCTATCTCTCTGGCCCTGGAAGACACTGATGGTACACTAGATAATCTTAGTAATGTACTGGGCAGAGATACAGCAAAACACCCTCCAATGCCCAAGATCAGGAATTACATGATGGAAACTGTTCCGTGGTGCCAAGATTTAGAAGCCCCAGGTTAATAGCACTCAAAAGGAGAGAGAGAACAAAAGGGAATGCCCTGCCACAGAGGTAGGGTGGGATGGGGGGAAGGGGGGTGGGAGGGATACTAGAACTGGTGGTGGTGGAGAATGGGCACTGGTGGAGGGACGGGTATTCGATCATTGTATAACTGAAACCCAAGCACAAAAATCTGTAAGTCTACAACTGTACCTCATGGTGTTTCACTAATAAAGATTTAAAGAAAAAAAAAAAGCCCCAGGTTAGAGTTCACTCAGCCAAGATGGTTATTTCAGGGTCCGAAGGGAAAGATGCCTTCTCTCAGGACAGAAACAGCTTTTCTCGACACTCCCAGTAAGAAAATGCATCAGGTTAAGAAACTGTGAAGCTGAGTTGCAGGGCTAGATGGGAATCTCATCATTAATCGGATCAACCAATGAGAATGTTGTCATCTTGTCCCCAACACCACCCGGAGGCGCTGGCAGCAGGTGCTTATGCAGGTTCTCATATCCGGATACACAGCCCACAGCCCCGGGGAGGACAGGAGAGGCACCAGGATATGCTGACACTCACCAATGGGCGAGATCCAGGAGTCACCCAAAGCCACTCCAGCGAAGTTGCAGTGGATTGTTCCCTTCTGAATGGCCTGAAAGAGGAGACACCCATTGAGGGGTGCCAGGGCCTCAATGCTCCTCCAGGAAGGAGCCCCGCCTCCCTACACCCCTTCCCTGAGCACAGGAAACTCCCACTGGTGCCTTAGAAATTCCCGGAGCATCATTCATGGCCTCAACTCAGATACTTGTGAAAAGGTGACGTCCCTGTCACCATTTTCTGCAAAATGAGGAGGAACTGGTCCAGATGAGTCCCTCTCTACTTTTCATAAGGGCGACTGCAGAAGTTGGGGATAGTTAGTACTGCCCCGATCACTTCTAGGAGAGACCTTGTCACCCTCTGGGGTCAACGAGGTCAATCCAGCAGCAAACACCAAAGCTGAACTGAAATGAAACGGACTGAAATGAAAAGATCTCCAAGGTATCCTGTTAAATCACCAAGAAAGACATAGGAAATAACGAGCAGTATATAATTCCATTTCTATAACAGTGGGGGCAAAGTCTACATAAGTTAGCTTGGATAGGCATGAGCTACCTCCATAAAGTAAACTAGTGAGAGAGGTTGCCTTGGGGGTCCCGGTTATGCATTTAATCTACTTATCTGTGATTATGCCCTACACCGGCACTACAGTGTTTTACTCATCAGACTTTATAGGTTGCTTGGTATCTGACCGGGCCACCTTCACTGTTCTTTCTACAACCTTTTTTCGTTTATTAGTATAGACTTGCTCTTTCTGTTCATGTACAAGCACGGTTAATATGAAATAAGTACGAAAAGGTGAGCATAAGCAGTTATGTTCTGAAACCCAAACAAAGTGTCTGAAACCCAAACGAGGCATCTTGCCGGTTACCTTATGAAGTTCCAGGCCAATGCCAGCAGCCATTTTTCCTCCATAAGACTCTGAGAAAATGTAGAATGGAATCGTCTAGCAAGAAAAGGAATTTACAAACAGTTAAATAGCACAACGGCCCTTTTTTACTCTCTTATGGTGTCAGGAATCAAACCCACGGCATCATAAATGCAAAGCATGTACTCTACCACATAGCTACATCACCAGGCCACTTTCAAGTCATAAGAATTGACTGTTTGCTTGGGAGACACACTTGACAGTGTTCAGGGCTTACTCCTTGCTCCATGCTCAGGGATCACTCCTGGTAGTGCTGGGGGTGCACTTGGGGAGAGCATGTGTGGTGACAAAGATTGAGCTGGAGCTACCTGTGTGCAAGGCAAGCACTTTACCCCCAAACTGTCTCTCCAGCCTCCATAAGAATTAATTTTAAATTCCTTCTACATGTAATAGCCAGATAAAACAAATCTGCTGTCTCCCCCACCCTCTCCCATATCTGGTTATTACCTCTCATTAAAATTCTGGCTTCATGGAGGCTGAAGTGATAGTACAGCACCTAGTTAACCTTGCTGACGAGGCTGACCCAGGCTCAATCCCCGGCATACCCTATGGTCACCGACTCCCACCAGGAGTAATTCCTGAGTGCAGAGCCAGGAGTTACCCTTGAGCATCACCAGATGTGACCCAAAAAGAAAAAAAAAAAGATATTAAAATTCTGGTTCAAGGGTCGATTTAGCAAGTTCAAAGCCATCTTTAGAGGGGCCAGAGCAATAGTGAAGTGGGTAGGGCGTCGACCCACACGTGGCCAACTGGGGTTCAATCCCCAGCAACCACATGGTCCTGTGAGCACTGCCAGGAGTGATCCCTAAGCAGAGCCAGGAGGAAGCCCAGAGCACAGCCAGGTGTGGCACCAAAACCAGAAAACAACAACAACAACAACAACAAGTACTTTAGAACTGGCAGATCAAAAGCCTACACTTCAAGGCTCTCCCTGCATCTCTGCACCAAGCAGCTGAGCTCTCGGGGGAAATCATGTTGCAGCTTTCCTGCCCATCCCCACACCCAGCAGCTGGCCCAGCCTCTCTGCTCACCTGGAACTCCTTGTGGCAGCTAAAGAAGCTCTTCAGGAGAACCAACATGTCTGACGCCACCATGGCAAGGTCTTTGGCATAAGCGTTACTCTTGTTCACGTAGCTGAACCCCGTGCCCACCGGGTTGTCCACAAACAGAAGATTGGCAGACTGGAGCTACAACAGGGAAACAAGAGTGGGTAGCAGTCACCAACTATCCTTTGATCATCTCTTACCAGCTCATCAAACCCCACAGGTGAAGCTATCAGTAGGTTACAACCTTTTTGGTAGAAAGGATTTAAAAAAAAAAAAAGGAATAGCTATAAAGGCCACTACAGCAAACAAGGGAAAGGAAAAAGGCAGAGTGATGAATACAAACAAGAGATCCATGACTCTACATGGAGCAGTGCAGGGAGAAGCAGGCAGCATCTGTCCAAGCAGGAATCTGCAGCCGAGAGGGCACGCCCCATATGTTCTCTCAAAAATGAGTTCAGTTTCCACCTGGCCTAATTCTTTTTGCACTGCAAGAAGTCTTTATTCTGGGCCAGAGCGATAGTACTAAGGTCAGGCACTTGCCTTGCAGGTGGCTGACTGGGGTTTGATCCCTAGCATTTCAAAGGTCCTCCAAGAACTGCCAGGAGTGATTCCTGAGTACAGAGTCAGGAGTAACCCCTGAGCATCGCTGGGTGTGCCCCTTCACTCCCCCCAAAGAAGACTTTATTCGAATTCCTTTTCCAAAGAGGCTCAAAGTTACACTGTTTTCTATCTGGGAGGGCCTTAAATGATGACAGACCAGTTATGTCCTTTCCTGATCAGGAACCCAAAGTGCGTGTGTGGCCCAGGACTCGTCCCAGTGGCCCTTGGATGAGATGAGTCCTGGGAGACACAGGTTGACAGATTAACAGTGGCATCAGGCTTACGACCTGAGTCACCTGTCTTCATTCAGGCTCTGTCTATTACCATCCGTCCTGGCAGGCTGTGGACAAGTCAGTGGGGTGCTCTGCTACTGCTAAAAGTGGTGCTTCAGTTGGAATGGAGTGCAGAAATATTCTAGATAAACGTCCAGCATGTGCAGAGATCCTGAGGCCAGAGTGAGTAAAAACACAGTCCAGGAAGACCAGTGTGGAGACAAGAGAATCAACGGACTTGCAGGGGCCCGAAGGAAGAGTTCTTGTTCTCATTGTCTCTCCTTCCTTCCTTCCCTCCCTCCCTCCCTCCCTCCCTCCCTCCCTCCCTCCTTCCCTCCATCCTTCTCTCTCTCTCTCTCTCTCTCTCTCTCTGACATACCTGGTGATGCTCAGGGATTACGCCTGGCTCTATACTCAAGAATCACTCCTGGCAGTGCTCGGGGGACCATACGGGATGCGGAAGATCAAACCCAGGTTGGCCATGCGCGAGGCAAGCACCCTACCTCCTGTACTATCTCTCCGGCCCCTTCCTAGTCACTTTTGATGTGGGGTCTATATCAAGTGGCTTTCCAGGGACCATATGGTACTGGGAGACTGAACTCAGGGCCTTCTTCCATGGGTCAGGCTTCTGCTCTGCCACTTGAACCACATCCCAGATCCCCTGCATTAAGCCTTTTGTGTGTGTATGGTGGGGTGGGGTAGGGGGGGCGGCAGGAGGGGGTTAGAGAGATTAACTGGGGTGACACCTGGTAAAACCCTCGCATGGTGCTGAGGATTGTTCTAGGCAGTGTTTGTGGGACTGTGATCTTAGGGAACAAACCAGGGCCTCCTGTGAGCAGAGTTTTCCTGAATTCAGGCCTCTGAGCTACCTCCCTGGCCCTGTCTCAAAGAGCAGATGGGGGGGGGGGGGGGGGCTGAAAGGGTGGCCAGGGAGGAAGTCAAGCGGAGGCAATTGGCCACACTGAGGCCAGAAGGAGGGGTGTGTGCGGATAAGTGCTGGGAGAGGTAGTGGAGTTAGGGAGGGGCAGATTGTGCCTCAGAAGCCAGAAGCTGGGTCTGGTCTTTGGGTAACTGAAATGAAGAGTGATCTGTGTTGGAGAGCTTCACTTATGTGGGACACAGAAAATGAACTGTGCGTGCACATCACAAAGTCACTAGGGCTGATGAGGAAGGGATGGGGAAGGAGCAACAATGCCTGGGTGTCGAACACAGCACTGGATCCTGAACCAGCTATTCCGGTCGTAGGCACAGACCCATAAATATTGGGAAAATCAGGGCTCTGATAAGTATTTGTATGCCAGTGCTCTCTGCATTATTCATAATGGCCCAAAGGTGTTCATCAAAGATGACTGGATAAACAAAATATGGTGCAGCCGTGCAATGGCACAATGCTCAGTCTTATTAAGGAATGACAGTGGGGGATGGGCCTCATGGCTTACAGACCAGAGGCCTGGGGTTTGACAGATCAGAGGCCCGGGGTTTGACCCCTCACAAGGCCAAACATAAAATCTTTTTTTCAAAGGAAAGAAAAATTTGGGGGGGGGGGGGGCTAGTAAAATGGCTTAAGGGGCTGGAACACATGCTTTGCACACAGCAGCCTTGTGTTAACCCCTGGCATTGCTTTCCTAAGCATCGGTAGATGTAGTCAAAAAAAAAGGAAAAAAAAAAAACAAAGAACTGATCCATGCTACATGGATGGGCTCTGCAGAACTAATGCTGTGAACGGAGCCAGATACCAAAGGTCACAAACTAAGATTCCAATTTTTGTGGGTAGGGGCTGGAGCAATAGCACAGCGGATAGGGTATTTGCCTTGCATGCGACCAACCCGGGTTCGATTCCCAGCATCCCATATGGTCCCCTGAGCACCGCCAGGGGTAATTCCTGAGTGCAGAGCCAGGAGTAACCCCTGAGCATCACCAGGTATGACCCAAAAAGCAAAAAAAAACTAAAACCAATTTTGGGGGGTAAGTGGGATTCTGTCAGGTGGAGTGATTGTTGGTCAACTGGCCCAGGAATCAATGAAAGGCGTGATTCTGGTCCTGTAGTGACAGAAATTACCTGGGTCACCTTGGTGGTATTCAGCAACCACCCGAACTATATCCAGCTGTGCCTGGGGTTACACCCAGCAATGCTTGGGGACATCCAGGACTATACACTGTCTCAGAGGACACTGACCATGCTCAATTTATGGGGTGCCAGGAATCGACCCAGCATCAGCGACATCAAAAACCTGTGCCTCGAGCCTTGTACTCTAGCTCTGGCCCAAGATTCCATTTTATAAAATGTCCCCAGAAGGCAAATCTAGGAACAGAAAGCGGTTGTGAGAAAAACTGGAGGGTGACATCTAAGGGTATGATGTTTTTGGGGTAGAAAGGTATTAAAATATTCAAACTATGGTCTGTCTGTCTGTCTGTCTATCCTCCCATTGTTCATCGATTTGCTCAAGCGGGCACCAGTAACGTCTCACAACAAATTGTGAGACTTGTTGTTACTGTTTTTGGCATAATGCATACGTCACAGGTAGCTTGCCAGGCTTTGCCATGCAGGTGAGATACTCTCGGTAGCTTGCCGGGCTCTCTGAGGGGTGGTATTTTAATATTTTAAAAATATTTTAGGGGCTGGAGAGATAGCACAGTAGGTAAGGCGTTTGCCTTGCACGCGGCCAACCCGGGTTCAATCCCCAGCATCCCATATGGTCCTCTGAGCACCGCCAGGAGTAACTCCTGAGTGCAGAGCCAGGTGTAACTCCTGTGCATTGCCGAGTGTGACCCAAAAAGAAAAAAAAAATTTAATAAATATTTTTAAAATATTTTTTAAAAAAATATTTTAATAAAATATTTTAACTATGGTAAATGGTTGCAGAATTCAGTATAGAGGCCAGAACAATAGTACGGCAGGTAGGGTATTTTCCTCGAATGTGGCTGACCCAGATTTGATCCCCAGCATCCCCATATGATTCCCCGAGCACCGCCAGGAGTGATCTCTGAGTGCAGAGCCAGAGTAAACCCCTGAGCATCACTAGATATGGCCCAAAAACCAAAACCGAAAACCAAAACTCTGAGTATATACTCACGGTCCTCCCGTTGTTCATCGATTTGCTCGAGCGGGCCCAGTAACATCTCCATTGGAGACTTTGTTGTTACTGTGTTTGCATATCGAATAGGTCACGGGGAGCTTGCCAGGCTCTGCCATGCGGGCAAGATACTCTCGGTAGCTGGTCGGGCTCTCCGAGAGGGGCGGAGGAATCGAACTCGGGTCGGCCATGTTGGCCGCTTGTAAGGCGAACGCCCTACTGCTCTGCTATCGCTCCAGCCCAGAGTATATACTAATAGTATATAAATCATATACTTTAAATCATATACTTTAGGTGGGTGATCTGCATAAATCACTTTCAATAAAGCTGTTTTGTCTGGGGCCAGAGAAATAGTACAATGGGCAAGATGCTTGATTGTACACAACCAATCAGTGGCACCACTTTTGGTCTCCTGAGCACTGCCAAGAGAGATACCTGAGTACCGAGCTGGAGTGAGCTCAGAGCACCTCTCTGGATATGGCCCCAAGACCCCTACCCATGCCCACCCCCAAAGAAAAGAGCTGTTTTATTTTATTCCCCAGTGCCAAGGGATAAAACCCAGGACCTCAGACATGAAAGGGAAGTGCTCTATAGTGGAGTTACATCCTTGCTCAAGCAAGCTGCCTTTTAAGGCTCTATTCTTTGCACCGCAGAACCCAATGCTTGGTGAGTCCAAGGCTATACATGACAATGAAGAACCCAGGCAGGCCTGGGGTGGGGAGAGATGAGGAGGGCTGAGGCGCCCACGTGGGCGGTGGCACAATGCACCATAAGAAGAGAAATGGGAAGTTGGCTGGCTCTGTGGGTAGGGTACGGACCTAGTGTAGGACACAGAACAATGAGCACCATTTGGGATGTACAAGTCGGGGAGGAAGGAGGGGAGACCCACAAGGCAAGTGGGGAAACAGTTCCGGGGCAAAGAGGAAGTTCAGGATAAGTGATGCTGGAGCAGCTCTAGGGCCCTTTCACACGTGGCCGCCACTGTGTTAAGTTTGAGTCACTGGTGGTAAGGGCTGACTTCCACATGTTATTAAAGCAGCTTGGAAAGGGGAAAGAGAGAGAGACAGAAAAAGAAAGATAGAAGGAAGAGAGAGAGAAAGAGAGGAGGGAGAGGGAGAAAGAGAGGGATAAAGAAAGGGAAAGAGAGAGAGAGAGAGAGAGAGAGAGAGAGAAGAAAAGTACCTGCCACAGAAGTGGGAGTGGGTGGTGGGAGGGAACCTGGGGACATTGGTGGTGAAAAATGTACACTGGTGAAGGGATGGGTGTTGGAACATTGTATGACTGAAACTCAATCATGAACAACTTCGTAACTGTGTTGTCTTACTGTGATTCAATTAAAAATATAAATAAATTTAAAAAATTAAAAAGAATGATTGGTGGCTGCGTTACAATTTTAAAACATTTTTTTTTGTTCTGGGCTGCAGAGATAGTACAGTCAGAAAGACACTTTCCTTGTATGTAGCTAATCCAGGGTCAATCCCTGGCACCCCATATGGTCCCCCTAGCACTGCCAGAAGTAATTCCTGAGTGCAAAGCCAGGAGTAAGCACTGAGCACTGCTGGATGTGACCTCCCCAAATAATATTAATAATAATAATAAATGTTTTGCTCTATACTTGAGAATGCCTGACGGTGCTACACAGGGGTCACCCTCGAAGAACATGAGTCACGATGTGGTGCTGGGTGTCAACACTGAGCCTCCCACATCAAAAGCCTGTTCTCCAGCCCTTGAGCCATAGCCCCAGCCCAGAACTTGCTTTTCTTTTCTTTCTTTCTTTTGTTTTTTTGTTTTGGGGTCACACCAGTGGTGCTCAGGGTTGCTCCTGGCTCCGAGCTCAGAAATTACTCCTGACGGTGCTTGGGGGACCATAAGAGATGTCAGGGATCAAACCTGGGCTGACTGTGTTTAAGGCAGGTGCGCCTACCCACCATACTGTCAGTGCAGACCTGAGAATTTGTTTTGTTTGTTTTTGTCACACCTGGCGATGCTCAGGGATTACTCCTGGCTCTGCACTCAGGAATCACTCTTGGTGGTGCTTGGGGGACGATATGGGATGCCAGGGATCAAATCTGGGTTGGCTACGTGCAACATAAATGCCCTACCCACTGTATTATCACTGTGGCCCTGAGAATTTGCTTTTCTTTGCGAAAGAGGGGCACATGTTTGCAGTGTCAGGAAAGAAAGACCAGAGACAAAGATGCACAAAGAGCCTGCCCACCAACCATGGGGAGCCCGGAGAGTAGAACATCAGGATAAGAGGTCTTGCCTGATGTTTTGATAGGTTTGGTTTCTGGGCCACACCTGGCTGTGCTCTGGGGTTACTCCTGGCTCTGCACTCAGGGATCACTCCTGGCAGTGCTCGGGGGACCAGACGGGGTGCCGGGGATCAGGTCAACTGCATGCAAGGCAAGCACCTTTCCTGCTGTATTATCTCTCCAACCCTATCGCCTCATGCTTTGGGATGGGCAGGGGAGTAGGAAGGTCGGCAGGGAAGACAGAAAATTGCTGGCTGCATACACGTTACTATTTTCTCTGGGAGGCAGAGACAGGTACACTCCAAAAACGGGAAGAAAACTTAAGTCAGAACATCAGCAACGTGGAGAATGTCTGGACAGTAGGAGCTGGGGGGAGGGCAGAGCCGGGCACAGAACAGAGGGCAGAGTACCGAGCAGGGCAGAGCCAAAGCTGAGCATGGAGCCCAGATCAGGGAGCAGAGGGTGACCCTCGGCCAGAGCAAAGCCCACCACTGACAACGTGGCTTGGGTTGCTGTGTCAGACGGCCTGGAGAAAGGGGCTAGACAGGCCGACAGTGGAAGCGACGAGAAGTTGGGCGAGGAAGGGCTCTCAAGGGGAATGTCCTCAAGGAAGTTGGTGGGTAGGAATGGCTGGGGAAGGCAGTCAAGCAAAGACTGAAGAGAAAGCGACACAAGGGCCGGGCTCAAGGGACATGAATTCCATCTCCACTCCGCCGTGGAGAAGCAGGACTGGAGATGGTGCATGACGGAGGCTGGGAGGCTGTGGATGGAAGGCGACCTCAGGGAGGGGGAGTGCAGAGAGGGCCACTCCTGGGCGGTGATAAGGTCAACTGGTGAGGGCAGAAGGTCACCAAACAGAGGAGAGGAGACGGCTGGCAGAGCTGTTCCAAGAGCTTGAAGGGCTGCTTAGAGGAAGCCTGTGTGCCCTGGAGGAAAAAGGGGAGCAGGGAGCCTCTTGGGGGAAGGGCATCAGCATTGGAGGGGCTATGTGGCAGTTCAGTGTGTGTGTGGGGGGTCATCCTCACCGTACCCAGGTAGTTGTTCGTGGTTTGAGGTTACTGTCGAGGGGCCCGATTTCCTCAAAGTTTCCAAATCCAGTGCTGGAACCACCAGGACCACCCTATGGAGGAGAAGAGAAACAAAAATAAATCAGAGAGAAAACTAGAGTCAAGGGCCAGGCAGAGAACTCAAAGGGTTAGTTCAATAAAACAACTTTAGTCTAGGGCCAGAGTGACAGTACAGTGAGTAGAGCACTTGCCTTATTGGCAGCTGACCCAGGTTCAATCCCCAGCATCCCATATGGTCCCCAGAGCACCTCCAGGAGTAATCCTTGAGCATCGCTGGGAGTAACCCCACCACCACCCCCCCAGGCAAAAAATTTTTTTTTTAATAAAAAAAAAAACAGGGCTGGAGCAATAGCACAGCGGGTAGGGCGTTTGCCTTGCATACAGCTGACCCGGGTTCGATTCCCAGCATCCCATATGGTCCCCTGAGCAGCGCCAGGGGTGATTTCTGAGTGCAGAACCAGGAGTAACCCCTGTGCATCACCAGGTGTGACCCAAAAAGAAAAATAAAATAAATAAATAAAACTTTAGTCTATTCTTGGCTATTACAAAGTCACAAAAGCCTATATTGCCCCTGATAACTTATGATTCAGTGGTGGCTGGGTCAGCCCAGCATAAAGGACAGTCCTGACCAGAGGAAATGGGGTGGGGGGGTTGTTCTGAGCTAAGGAATCCCTACCACCTCCTAGAATCATTGGTCTTCCTAGAATGAGCTCAGCTGGGCTGAAATAACTCTTAAAAAAAAGTTTCTTTAGGAACCAGCAATAAAGTACAGCAGGAAGGGTGTTTGTCTTGTATGCAGTTGACCTGAGTTCGATCCCAGCAACGCATAGTATACGCTGAGCCCCACTAGGAGTGATCCCTGAGTGCACAGCCAGGAGTAAGCCCTGAGCACAGTTTCGAGTATGGTCCCAAACCACAATCCAGGACGAGAGAGATGACTCAACAGACCAAGTATCTGCTTTGCACGCAGGAAACCGGGGTTGGATCCCCTTCACTGCACGGTCCCGTCAGCACTGCCAGGAGTGACCCTGAGCACAGAGCCAGGAGCAGCCCCAGAGCACTGCTGGGTGTGGCCCAAACCAAAGCTCACAATCTGAAGGCAGCTATTTGTCACAGTATATGTGTTAAAACAGCAAAGCCAGGCAGCAGCTCCATGCCTCAGGTCAGACGGTAGTATTAGGAACTGAGTCACAGGCCTGCAGGTGGAAACGTGACACTGACGTCTAAAATTGCAGTTAAGAATGATGTGGCTCACAGGCTAGGGGAAAAGGCAGCTTAGATAGAGAAGGGAGCACCAAATAAAGGGTGTTGGGAGGATCCTCCCAGGATGAGAGAAGCATGCTGAAAGTAGACTATAGACCGAACATGATTGCCATTCAGTACCTCTTTTGCAAATCACAACACCCAAAAGAAGAGAGAGAACAAAAGGGCATGCCCTGCCACAGAGGCAGGGTGGGATGGGGGGATGGAGGGTGGGAGGGATACTGGAACCCGTGGTGGTGGGAAATGGGCACGGGTGGAGGGATGGGTACTTGATCATTGTATAACTGAAACTCAAGAACTAAAGTTTGTAAGTTTACAACTGTACCTCATGGTGTTTTGCAAATAAAAAATAAATAAAATTTTTTTAAAAAAAGAAGAATGATGTGGCTGCCCTGGAGAACACTGATCATGCAGCCTGAGAAGCAAGAGTGCCTCCGTGAACAACAGTGGGTCCCTTTCTTTTTCCTGGTGGATTCCTTGGGATGGGATCCTGACTCAAGACAAAGGAGGGCAGGGGCTGGAGCGATAATACAGCGGGTAGGGCGTTTGCCTTGCACATGGCCAACCCGGGTCCAATCCCCAGCATCCCATATGGTCCCTGAGCACCACCGCCAGGAGTAATTCCTGAGTGAAAAGCCAGGAGTAACCCCTGAGCACCGCTGGTGTGACCCAAAAAAAGAAAAAATGAAAAAGCAAAGGAGGGCAGCTGGGGACCGGGCATGATTTGGTGGGGGGGAAAATCCCACTTTCCCTGCCCCATTTCTGATAAGCCATGATGACAGTGGCCTCCATCTGCCCAGCCAGTAATGGACAAGAAGCTAGATGGCCGATGTGGCTGTTCCGTTTGGTTCAGTTTTCAGGCCACACATACTGGTGCTCAGGGGCCAACTCCAAGCTCTGTGCTCTCGGGTCACTCTTGGCAGTGCTGGGGATTGAGCCATAGTGGGTCACGGACAAGGCCAGTGCCTTATCCCTGCACTTCCAGCTTTGCACAGAATTTTGGGATGGCGTGCTATCATGGCCTAGGGCTCTACACTGGCCCTGAAGCGTACGTCTGCAGATTAACTGTACCAAGTATCCAAGCCCCATCCACCCTACCCCGGTGACCACAATGCCAACAACAAAAGGAAAAAGGAGGTGCCAGGAGAGAGGGGAGAGGGTTAAAGGGCTGAAGCACATGCTTTGCATTCAAGAGCCCTGGTTTCAATCCTGGTACCACAAATGGCCCCAGCACCACAGGAATCACCCTAGAGCACTGATCGGTGTTATCCCCAAATTTAAAAAAAATTGGAGGAGGCCATATGTGGGGATTCTAAGGGCTTACTCCTAGTTCTGCACTTAGGGGAATCATTCCTGGTGGGGGAATGCTTAAGTGACTATGCTGGGTGCCAGGGATCAAAATGCCAGGTCAGTTGCATGCAAAAGGGATGGAAAGTGGAAAAGAAGGACAGGGGATGATGGTTTTTGTTAAAAAAAAAAAAAAAGAACCAACAAACAACAACAACAACAAAAAAGTTTAAAATGTTAGCAACTAACTGAAACAAAACAACTGCAGTTTGTAGTCAAACAAAAGAACAATTGGCAACTTCTAAAATCCAGTGTTCTGCAAATTACATTCCTGAGAGTCCAGAGAGTGCCTCAAAAGGGGCAGTACAGGAGGCAAAGAGCTTGCTTGGCTTGTAGCAACCTGGATTCAATCCCCAGAACCACCTAAGGTTCTCCAAGCACAGGCAGGAAAGATCCCTGAACAGAGAGAGAACCTGAGAAGAGACACGAGCAACCCCTGAGCAGATAGGAATAGACTGAGCAGAGAAAGGAGTGAGCCCTGAGCAGAAACAGGAGAAAGCCCTGAGCACCAGTAGGTGTGGTCCGAGGACTCCCTCCCTGGCCAAAAGGACGAGGGTTTTGTTTCAGGACATCTGTAAAGCCTCGCAAGCATGAAGCCTGGGTTTAACACCTAGCACTGCAGAGCCAAACATGTCCCAGGGTAGCATATGACAAAGAGGAGCCTTGATCAGATGGGGCCCCTCCGCCAGCCTCCTTCAGAAAGCCAAAGCCCAGAGAGGAAGCGTCCTGTCCTGGCCCTAAAGTCATGAAGGAAGTCACAGTCACAGTCACAAGAGGCCCTTATCAGGCCAGTGCTTGCCTTGGGCAGATTCTGGGTCAGGAGCCTAGAAGGTGCCCCTGTGTCTCTGTACCTCTGGGTTGGGGCTCACCTCCTGCCCCACAAGGAGCCCCTGGCCATAACTCTGAGAGGCCCCTCGCTGCAAACGGAAGGTCTGTACTCACTGGCCTGTACACAAAGCCAGCCCCTGGGGAGGAGAGTACCAGGGCACCCTTGTCACCGTGGAGCAACCTGCAGGCCCAGTTGGGGCGTGCCTGCACTGGCAGAAGTGGAAGCAGGGCGCTGCTGCACCCCACCCCCGCGCTGGTCTCTGGGTGGGTGGGTGTGGGCTGCCTCTGGGCAGATATTCCGGGAATGCGAGGAGGATCCTCTGCCTGACCCCGAAACCCTATGACCCGAGCAAGGCACAAACACTTGGGGAGAACCAAGACACCACAGGCTGGGTGCTTAAAGATCAGCTTTTCTCAGATAAGAATTCAGGATGGACGGGGCTGGAGCTATAGTACAAAGGGTAGGGTGTTTGCCTTGCTGACCCGGGTCAGTTCCCAGCATCTCATATGGTCCTCCCACCACCACCAGGAGTAATTCCTGAGTGCCGAGTCAGGAGTAACCCCTGAGCACTGTCAGGTGTAACCTAAAAAGCAAAAAAAAAAAAAAAAAAAAAAAAAAGAAAAAGAAAAAGAATTCAGGATGGAGGGGAGGGTATGTGGCGTGGTTAGAGTGACGGTGGCCCTGTCTCTGCTTTGGAAACAAGAACACCTGGAGTGGGCACAGAGACGTACCTTCAGGCTCCTCTGTCAAGGGTTTTCCCCCTCTCACCTGGCCCCTTTCTCATAACACTGCCTTCGCTGGCCTGGAGAATAAGCAAGGTCCAGCCTGAGTACCACATCAACCCCCCCTCGGGGTGCTGAAGGCCCTTCAGTTCTAATCACTTCCCTCATCAGTGAGGGAAACGTGGCTCAACCTCTAGCCTGGAAGTGAAGTCTCTTACCTGAAGCCACATAACCAGAGGCAGTTCTGAGAAGGTCTTGTTGGAGTTGGTGGCATAATAGAGCCACCAGAACATGTGGGCATCCTTGCGGATAGTCACGTAATCCCATACTTCCTTGCCCTCCCTGGGACAGTTGAAGACGGCTCCTGGAACAGAAGAAGCAGTTCGATCATCAGCTAATGTTTAGCTGAAGACCCGGCCCAGCAGGAATAGCCAGGCCAGAAGGAAAAGGATTTAATTTATACCTTAAGCAGTTTCCTCATCCTCATTTTGTGGCAATGATCATAAAATCCCTTGGTCAAAAGAAAAAGCAAATCAAACTCCACAGTGACCCGATTTCCTTCTACACCCTTATGCTGTGTTTGGATTTTTGTTTCTGTGACTGGGGGCCAAAACCAGCAGTACTTAGGGATAATGCCAAGCTCTGTGTTAGGGGGTCACCGTGAAGTGCTCAGGGGACCCTGTGTTGCCAGGGATCAAACTAGAGTCAGTCTCAAGCAAGGCTGAGACAAACTTAACCTTAACCCGTGTACAATCTTTCTGGTGCCTAGTTTTTAGAATTTGGGGAGTAAGATGGGGCATGGGTTTGGGCCATAGCAGGCAATGTTCAGGGCATACTCCTGGCTCTGAATTCAGGAATTACTCTTGGTGATGCTCAGAGGACCATATTGGGTGCCAGGAATCGAACCTGGGTCAGGTACATACACGGCAAATGCCCCCTACCTGCTACACACTATCTCTCCCTGTTTTTTTTTTTTAATTTATCACCAGCATTTATAGGAAGAGCCTCGGTAAAGAACTAGATATGGGGACACACGCATGATCTTACTATAGTGAATGCTTAGCTTGCCCCGATTATGATATTCGTAAGTGTTTGGATTTTAAACAATAAACATGAAATGAGTTTCTGTTTTAATATGAGAGAAACATATTTTTGGGGGGCACTGTAGCACTGTCCTCCCGTTGTTCATCGATTTGCTCGAGTGGGTCCAGTAACGTCTCCATTCTGAGACTTGTTGTTACTGTGTTTGGCATATTGAATATGTCACGGGTAGCTTGCCAGGCTCTGCCGTGTGGGCGAGATACTCTGGGTAGTTTGCCGGGCTCTCCGAGAGGGACGGAAGAATCGAACCCGGCTCAGCCAGGCTGGCTGTGCACGAGGCAAGCGCCCTACTGCTGTACTATTGCTCCAGCCCTACTAGTTGGAAATGATCACTCTGGACAAGAGCTGAGTATTGAAAGTAGGTAAAGGGATAGATATTATAACCTTTCAGCATCTGTACTGCAAACATAATGCCTAAAATGAGAGATAGAAAGAGAAAGAGAGAGAGAAGACAGGTGCCTGCCATAGAGGCAGGCTGGGATAGGTGGGTGGTTCGAAGGGAAAAAGTGTAAAAACACAATGGAGTGGCTTTTTTTAAAAATATCATATTGCCCTGCCCGTGCTCAGGGTTTCATATATGATGTTGGAACTCAAACCCAAACTCCTTGCATGCAAAGCACAATCTCCAGCCTGATGAGCTATTCCCAAACAGGCATCACTTTCGGAGGGACAAGATTATTCATTCTAGGGGCTGAAGGACAGTGCAGTGGGTAGGGCACTTGCCTTGTACACAGTTGACTGGTTCATTCCCACATAGTCCCCGAAGCCCACCAGAAGTGATCCCTGAGTACAGAGCCAGGAGTAAGCCCTGAGCACTACCGGATGTGGCCCCCAAACCAAGACAATTAAATAAATATAAGATTATTCATTGTATTATGCTGGAGAAATCATAAACTTTCTTGAAGGAAAAAAAAGAAGTGCAGGTTCTTGCAATATTACAAACCAATAAATTCCAAGTGGATCAATTTAGAATTTAAGGTATTAAAAATTAAAATACTAAAATGGTCATGGTCCTCTGTTGTTCATCGATTTTGCTCGAGCGGGCCCAGTAACGTCTCCATCATGAGACTTGTTGTTACTGTGTTTGGCATATGAGTACGTCACGGGGAGCTTGCCAGGCTCTGCCGTGCGGGCGAGATACTCTCAGTAGCTTGCCGGGCTCTCCGAGAGGGGCGGAGGAATCGAACTCGGGTTGGCCATGTTGGCTGCGTGCAAGGCAAACGCCCTACCGCATATGAAAATATAGTTCAATGTTTTCCTGATATCTGAGTGGGTATAGCATTTTACACATACCAGAGAGACAAAAGAGGAAAGTATCAACAGAGCACAAATCTGTTAATTACTATTTATCAAATGCAAAAGGCAAACAACAATAAAAAAATCTGCAACAAACATGCAGATCAATTTTAAAGAAATGGAAATTCTGAACTTAGTTACTAAGGTTCTCCCCAAACCTTTCTACTTAAAAAAAAAAAAAAGAAAAAAGGCTTTTGGAAGTCCTAAAGAAATTAGCAAAGACTACAAGGAAATTATTTATGTAGGTAACCACAATGTTATAAAAATGTTATAAAAATGTGAAAGTTATTTTTTCTGGGGGGACGGGGTATGGGTCACACATGGCAGTGCTAAAGGTTACTCCTGATTCTGTGCCCAGGGTCACTCCTAATTTCTTTTCAGGGACCATACATGTTGCTGGGGATCAAACCAGGATTGGCTGTCCAGTGTCTTAACCACTTTATTATCCCTTAGTCTGTAGAAGGGTTTCAACATCACTTTCATTCCCCCCACCTTTTTTTTTTTTTGGCCACATCCAGTGGTTCTCAGGGCTTACTCCTCGCTTTGTGCCCATGAGTCACTCGTAGAGGAGCTCAGGGGATCATATGGGGGAGCTGGGGATCAGGGTCAGCCATGGCTAAGGCACCGCCCTACCTGCTGTACTACTGCTCTGACCCTAAATTTCAAAGATGAAAATTAAAGAAATAGGTTAATAAATAACCTGTGCTTATTTTGCCAAGAAAAAATGGCAGCTACAACTTTCTCACAAAGTGAAAACAGACTGGCACCTTTACAAGAGAAAAATCGCCAACTTTTGGGGAATGCAATTTGGCAAAAAATATTCTATATTTATATATACACATATATCTATTTCAGGGCCAGAGGGATAGCATATAGACGATAGAACATTTATCTTGCATTTAGCTGAGCAGGGTTGGATCGCTGGCATTTCATAAGGTGCCCCAAGCAACACCAGGAGAAACTCCTCAGTGCAGAGCCAGGAGTAACCTCTGAGCATTGCCAGGTGTGGCCTAAAAAACCCCCAAACCAAACAACAACAAATATATATATATAAATATATATATATATATATATATATATATAAACAGCTATATTGCATCTCTTTCTCCTTTAATCCTGCAACTCCAATTTTCCTAAGGTAATTTGTATAGTATCTACAAAAAAATGTATCAGGAAAGAGTAGACTAAATACATGCTATATATTACTTTTTACTAAAGTTACAAGTTACAAGTTTCATGACACAGTGTCTTCTCTCAAAAACAACTAGGTTGGTTAAAATAACAATAACACTGAAGTTAAAAGGTAACAACACCCTTGGTGACTGGAGTCTTCTACTTTCTAGTTCCATAATTTTTAAATTTCAAGCTCTTTTGTACAAGCAAAACAACACAAACCAGCCCCTAGAGGAGAAGGGTGCAAATTAGAGAAGATTGCTAGGACAAATATTAGGAAAGGCAGGACCAGATCGCAGGAACAAAAGGGGATGACCAGAATATTATTACCCAGAATATGACCCTTATTGCTCTGAGGTTGTATGTGCAAGGAACACAAGCTTGCAGTCATCTTGAAAATGCTAGACCTGCCTTGGGTCCCTTTCGACTTAATCCCCCCTGCATTCCTCCCCTCCCAGACAGTGACCCCTGTGCAAGTTTGGGGGCAACACCTAGAACATTTCCCAGACACAAGATGAAGGGCTTTGACATAAGGGAAAATAAGAACTTGCTTAAAATTCACAAGACCAATGTATGGCTTGTCCAAATTCTCAGGTCTCCATTCAGACCAGAAAACATTTAGCTGGGCAAAATTAATTTGCAAGTCATCCTATTAAACACCAATTTGCTGGGCCGAAGTACACAACCTATCAAAATTTACATTTGAGGGGCCAGAATAGGACGTTTGCTTTCCAAGCTGCTGCCCTGGATTTGGTCCGGGACAGCCCATATGGTCCCTTGAGGCTGGACTGACGGGAAATTTCTGAGTTCAGAGTCAACCAACAAAATAAAACTAAACAAAAAACCACCAACTTGTTTCTGCTGAAAGGGGTCTTTCCAGAAGAAGAAGACCTCGGTCAGGGCGGGATTTCGTTTTGAGCTTGCGCCACATCCAGGGGTGCTCAGGGTTTACTCCTGGACCTAAGTTCAGGGATCACTCCAGGTAGGCTCAAGGGACCATATATATGTAGTCAGGCGGGTGGAACCCAGGGCCCTACCCTCTCTATTGCTTCGACCTTTCAAGGGAACAAAATTTAACCGCATGTTTCTGTTCAAAAAAATTTTTTAAAGACTAGTTTAACAGCCAATCAGCGCAGGAAAGGGAGTTGGTCTTAGGATCGTGGAAACCTCATTGCCCAAGTTTATCTGGGCATGGGGAAGGGAGGTGCACCCCATCCATCACCCACAACAGCGACGCCTTTTATTTTATTTTACTTCTATTTCCATTAATTTCGTGCCCAGTCGATTTTTGGAAAAGCACCTTAAAATAGAAGGGTCAAAAGCAATTTAATTACGCAAGACTGAAAATGGGGAAGAGATTTTTTTTTCTTTTTTTAAATCACAAACCCACTGTCCCAACAACTCATCCCGGGAGAGAGAAACGGGCTACAGGGAACAAGTGGACAGCGAGCTGATTTCAGCCGATGCCTCTGTTGCCGGAACGTACCTGTGCTCAGGCCCACGAGCAGCAGCAGCAGGAGGAGCAGCGGCGGCCGCGCGGGACAGACCCGCGGCAACAGCTCCATGACGAAGACGGCGCGGCAGCAGCCGTACCGCAGGAGGAACCCCCGAGTCTGGTCACGTGGCGGGGAGGGCGGGGCCTGGCCTGGCCTCGGGGCGGGGCTGAGGCTTGCTCAGAACCGGGCGAGGGCGTGGCCCGGACCTTGTGGGGCGTGGCATGAACTCAAGGGGCGGGGCTGAGACGTGCTCAGAACCTGGGGCGGGACCTGCGCTCGTGGGGTGGGGCCTGGGCTCCAGGGAAGGCTTTCTAGTCACCCATGCAAGCCTTGCTCCTGGCTGGTCTCATGGGATTTTGTACCGAGCCGCCAGGGTGTTTTGACTGCCCCACTCTCCGGTTTGGGGGAGGTAGCAGAGAGAACGAGCTGTTCTGCGATGTGTCAGACGTGGGTGGGTCATGAGACAGGACCGAGAGGTTACTGAACCATATACCCCTTACCAATTCATTTCTTCCCTCTCAATTGAAAGATCTAGCGTTTGAAAAGCTGCCGCTTCTGCCCCAAATCACACGGACTGTGAGATTCCAGTTTCAGAGATTTGCTTGCAATATACATTTTTGTATAAAACTATGTGTATTAGAGATATTTGAGAAATTTTAAAAAACAGATTCTACATAACTTGCTGGCATTTGGGACATTTCTTAGTTTTATTTTTTATTTTATCTTCTGAAATAAAAGTTTTAATTCTGTTTCCCCCTGCCCCAAATTTGTCATCAGCATTATTTTTTGTTAACATTTTCACCACAGTCTTTTTTTTTTTTTTTTTTTTTTTGCTGTTTGGGTCACATCTGGAGATGCACAGAGACTACTCCTGGCTCTGCACTCAGGAGTTACTCCTGGCGGTGCTCAGGGGACCATATGGGATGCTGGAATCGAACCTGGGTCGGTCGCATGCAAGGCAAATGCCCTACCCATTGTGCTGTCTCTCCAGCCCCTCACCACAATCACTTTATTTTTTAAATTCTTTTCAGTTTTTGGGCCACACTTGGTGGTGCTCAAACCTTACTCCTGGCTCAAGGATCATTCCAGGTGCTGCCTAGAAGATTCTATGGGGTTTCTGCAATCAAATCCAGTTTGCCCATGTGCAAGGCAAATGCCTACCCACTGTTTTCTCTCTCTGGCCCTAGTTCCCAAATTTCAAATTCAGTTTCTGAGTTTAAATTCCTTAGACACAAATGACAGGAATAATAATTCAACCCTGTATGTTTGTGAGAGTTTATTTCTCAAATTTTCAAACTCAAAGAAGTGAATGAAGAACCAGAGCCTAAGGAGTTCACCTGAGTCCATTTGAGAATGCTTCCTGAATGACAAGGAACTCTCCTCAGCGTTCTGCAGTACTGGGCTCCCCCCAGTCCCTTCTCTCCTTCAGGGTGAGCAAAGTCCAAGTAGTGGGGCCAAGACTTTGATCCCACAGCCTCACCTGCAACTAGTAGCCTCCCCTCCTCCCCTCTCAACCAGAGTCAGAGAAAGTCAGTGAAAACATTGAGATTCAAGATCTCAGAACATTACAACGACCAAGTTCTGATTTCAATGACAGTCATTCATCATACATGAGAGCTGGAAAGAGGTCAAACTGAAAAGATAATCCATATCAGCTCTGAGATGGCAGGAGTGTCAGAATTATGGGACAAATACAATGTATTTGTGTCCCAAGTGCACCAAGTACATGGAAACTCAACATAAGAAAGTAATTTACTTTAAAGAGGGACCCAGAACCAGAGGAGAGATAGTCCAGTGCGCAGGGTGCTTGCCTTGATATAGTCTACCAGGTTAGATTTTGGTCCTGTATCTGGTTCCCTGAGCCCTATCAGAAGTGATCCCTAAGCGCAGAGTCAGGAGTAAGCCCTGAGCTCCACCAGAAGTCACCTAAAAACAAAAAACAAAAATACAATAGAGGGCCAGAGCAATGGTACAGCGGGTAGGGGCCTTGCCTTTCACAAGGTGACAGGAGTTCAATCCCGAAGTTCCCTGGCGTCCCATATTGTTCCCCCAGCACTGCCAGGAGTGATTTCTGAGTGCAGAGCCAGAAGTAGCATTACCCCTGAGCATCGCTGGGTGGCCCAAACTGCCCCCATCAAAAGGGGTGTGTGCAGAGGTAGTAAGGTGCTTGCTGTTGTATCTTGTTTTAAAGCCCTGTAGCACTGTCCTCCCGTTGTTCACTGATTTGCTAGAGCGGGCACCAGTAACGTCTCCATTGTGAGCCCTGTTACTGTTCTTTAGCATACTGAACGCAAAAAAAGTAACAAGCTGCACAGGGAGCTTACCAGGCTCTGCCATGTGGGCGGGACACTCAGTAACTTGCTGGGCTCTGCAACAGGGGCGGAACAATTGAACCCAGGTCAGCTGCGTGCAAGGCAAATGCCCTACCTGCTGTGCTACTGCTCCAGTCCCTTGTTTGAAAAAGAAAATATATTCGGAGTGTGCAGAAAGTGAGGTGCTTATGGTGCTTGCCCTGCACACACTCACCCTATTTCAATCCCTGGCGCTGCGTAAGGTCACCAGAGCACCATCAGGGGTCACTTGTGAGCATAGAGCTAAAATGAGCTCCTGAGGGTGTAGGAGCCTCCTCCTTCAAGTAGATAAAAAATACAATACCATTTACAATTGCTAAAAAAAAAAAAAGGATTATGTCTGTAAACCAAATTAATGAGATTGTACATTGAAATTGTACATTGAGACTGTACATTGAAAAAACACACATACGTTGCTAGTGAGATAAAATGATAAGATAAAATAAAATAATAATGATAGACAAAATGATAAGTCCGGTGGGGGTTGGGCTTAGGTCCTACCTAGTTTGGGTGCGCACGAAAGAGCCAAGTGGTCTTATAAATCACGTAAGCCTCATCTGAACCTTTTTGGACACCGAGAAAGTGAAAGAATATAGTGACGAGACAAATACTAACTTGGAAAGCTAGTTTATTTCCAAATATTTCTTTTCAACATTGCCAAACGAGAGCCCGTTGACAAGAACTGTGGGCCTGCTCATCATACAACGGGGATGAGCGAAAAAGGAATAAGAGCGTTTCATTCGCGCTCTTATCTAGGTGGGTCATGAGCAGAATTGGAACTCACCTGCTATCCTTTCGTGCCCCCCGCCAACACCCGCCCCCATAATTAGAGGCTGCATTAGCTGGAACCTACCCGCTCTCCCTTCTTGCCCCAACCCGTCCTCCCCCAGAGGCTGCAGTAGCCGCAGGCGACCAGCAGGTGGCGCTCCGCGGAGGCTGCCGAGGTGGGGGCGCCCGAGCACGCCCGTCGGCAGCTTTGTGGTAGCTCTCGGCTTCCGTGGCCCATCTAGCAAGATGGCAGCTTCCGAGACGGTTCGGGTACGGCTGCATTTCGAGTACCCGCCGCCAGCCTCTCCAAACTGCTCCTCCTTCTGGCTGCTGGTCGACCTGACCCGCTGCCGAGTCGTCACGGATCTCATCAGTCTCATCCGCCAGCGCTTCGGCTTCAGTTCCGGGGCGCTCCTGGGACTCTACCTGGACGGGGGGCTTTTGCCGCCCACCGAGAGCGCGCGCCTGGTACGGGACAACGACTGCCTCAGGTGCGCGTGCGCGGCGGCCTCGGGGACGCGCCTGCGCGCGCGGGGGGTGGGGTGGGGAGGGCCGCGGGACCGCGCGGGGAGGCAGTGGCGGCGGCGTGGCCCGCTGCCCCGGAGCCCTCCAGGGCCTCCTCGGGGCTCGGGGCCTGGAGTCGGCATCGTCCGTCCCGCTTCTGAAGCCGCCGCTTCAGGGGGAGGGGGAGCCCGGCCCCGGGGGCGCGGGGAACACTTCTCGGGTCCGGGGCTCGAGCAGGGAGGCCCCCGCGACTGCCCCCAGCGCCCGGGTGCGCTCTGAACCCGTGTCGCGGGACCCGGGGCTTGCAAATGGGGAAAGCCTGCATCTTTTCTGAGTGTGCTTTTGGGAAATAAGAACAGCAGAATCCCTAGGAGAAGCAGTGACGGGGAGGCGCAGTGATTGGGGAGATTCTTGGATGGGCGCGTTGCATGCATTGGGATACATTTGGAGCTTAGTTCCAAAGCGTCGGCTGCAGGCTGCAGGGAGCTCGAGGGAGGTTCGTGCCCAACGAGGACCACGTCCTGGAGTGTGGGATGCGCCTTTCTTAGACAAGGCATGCCCAGTGATTTATTGGGCTTGCGGCTGGTATCCTCCAGCGATTTGATACAACTTAGATGTCAGGATTTGCCTTCCCCTGAAGTCACTTGAGAAGGATCCCTCTTCTCTCTGCTGTCCTGAGTCTGCTTAAGTATCCCAGTTGTCCGTGCTGGGCCACCCCCTGTTTTACTCTTTCTGAGATGGTTCCCTGCCTAATGAATTAACTAACTCACAGGTCGCCACTGCAGCTAGACTTCGATTGGTAAATCATCCCGGAGTTGCTTACTTTGTAATGAAGTTAGTGTGGAGAGCCCATCAGGAGAGCTGCCCTACCTACTGCCTGATCGCAGGCAGAGTTCCTTTGACTTGCCTCAGATGCACTTACACATGGCAAGAAATATGACTGCAGTTGGTTTGCAATGGTGAAATGTATGCGTGTCTGGGACAGGGGGTGACGGGGAGTTGGGGTGGTGGTGGAGGGAGACCTTGGGAAGAAATTAGCCTTGGAAAAGTTATGTGTCCCCTGTTATTCTTTCTTTCCTGACTCCTTTATCTTTGAGCGGCAAAAGAGGCCAGAACAATAATGCAACGGGAAGGGTGCTTGCCTTGCACAAAAGCCGATCCAGGTTGGATCCCTGGCATCCCATATGGCCCCTGAAGCACTCCAGAAGTGACCTCTGAGCTCAGAGCCAGGAGAAAGCCCTGAGGCCCATCACGTGGGGCCCCCCAAAACAATTAAGAGATGCAGAAGAAAATGGGCCTGTGTTCTCCGAGGTGGCGTGGAGTAGACCGCACTCCTTTGGCACTGCTGAGTATTTACCTTGCACGCTGCGGGCAGCTAGCGTGGATGATCAGGTTAGGTCATGCCAACCTTATCTGAGTACAGAACAGGGGTGAGAGAAAGAGGGGGGCACAGGACGGAGATCATCAGGGAGTTAGTGGTCCTGCAGAGAATGGTTGGAAAATGTGGGGCGAGAGGGAGCCTGGCTTCAGCAGGCTTCTGGTGGGATTTCTGGGGGGTGCTGAGAGAGAGCTCATGAGGAAGGGGGGAGCAGGGTAAAGGCCATCACCCCCGCTTGCGTGTGCTGGTTATTTCCTGAGAGCCCGTCCTCTGTGCTCCCAGGCTGCTGACCTGGGCTTCGTGGCAGGCAGCACACTCCCCTGTTCGGTGCCCCGTGCTTTGATTGCTGGGGCCGCTCTGCCGAGGGGCACCCCTCGCTGCTCTGGAGACTCCAAGGCCAAGGCAGCGGCGAGTGCTGGTGAATTCTGGGCCCTTCGGGGACTTCTCTCGGCTGTGTCCTCGCATTCCTCAGTGTGAAAGCGTTGCTGGTGTCTTTTATGGTTTCTCTTTGCCAGACACCAGATTAGACAGGGCTGTAAGGCCCTGTCTCTAAATCCAGTTCGGTTCTGGAGTCCTGCGGGTTCGGGCTTCTATGACGGGGCGGATTAGGAGGGTCACAGTTGACGCCTTAACACACCCTGCTGAGATTGTCCCAAGGCCTGGCTGGAGCAGCCCGGCTGGAGCGCAGCCATGGGCCTTCAGGCTGGCAGATTGTTGCTGAAGCTCTTACTGTCAGGAGACAAAACGTGCTCTGTCTGTTCTTTTGGACTCCTACCCCCTCCCTGCGGTGTCTTGCCCTTGGTTAAGTGTCAGGGGTGGCTCCTGTTTCATGCTGCTGGACTTGGTCAAGCCCTCTGAGGTCCCTGTGAGGTCGGAGTGAGGCAGAGCCTGACCCAAGCGAAAGCGAGCTGTCCTGACACCTTCCGGTGCCAAGGAGGATACTGGCCGTGAAGGTCGCTGCTGATCCTTGTGCAGCTCTGTCTTTTGACACTAGACATCGTTTCCCGGGCTGCAGATGGCTTCTGGATTATAAGCCACCACAGCTGGCCTCTCCTGTGGAGGAGCATGTCTGACGCCATGGGCAGAGGAAGTTAGTCCTGGGCTACTTTCATTCTAGAATATTTGTAGTCCCTGCTTATGCTTTTTTACTTTTTAAAAATTTTATTTTATTTGTTTGCTTTTTGGCTTTTTTGGATCATACTCAGCTATGATCAGGATTTACTCCTGACTCTGCACTCAGAGATTACTCCTGGCGGTGCTCGGGGACCATATGGGATGCTGGGGATCGAACCCAGGTTGGCCGCGTGCAAGACAAACACCTTGTACTATAGCTGCAGCTCCCCTTATTCGTCTATTAAAAAAAAAAACAACGAAAATGCTGGTTTTGTTACTAATTTTTATTTGTTTGGGGTCAAATCTGTCTGTGCTCAGGGCTTCCTTACTGAAGGATTCTGCTCAGAGATCTCTCCTGACAGGGTTCAGGAGAACCGTACAGGATGTCAGGGATCAAACCTGGGTCAGTTGTGTGCTAGGCAAGCACCTTATGTACTCTACTATCTCCCTGACCCCCTCAAAAATTTGTTTGTTGTTTTGGGGGCCAGCCTGCCAGTTCTTAGGCCATGCTCCTGTCTCTGTGCTCAGGGCTGGTGGGGTTCAGGAACCATACACAGTGCCCGGGAACAAATTGAGTTGGCCCATGTAAAACAAACACTATCTGTTTGGTCTCTGCACGTCACTTTTTAGCTTAACATATGCTGGTATTTTTAAATTTGATGCTTATTCGTGATATATATTGTTCTTTTAAAATGCTGCATCATTCTCCTTTGTATGACTATGTGAGTTAACCAGCCACTTACCAATGGACATCTATTATTCTATAGAGCATATAATTGTATATCTTTGTGTGCTCTGGCATTGATTCAGGAGGATCAAGGGGATGGGATCATAGAAGAGTTACTTTGTGGCCAAATGTAATTTTTTTTCTTTGCTGTGTGGAGGGACAGGCCATGCTCAGGGGTTACTCCTGGCTCTGCACTGATCAGTAGTTACTCCTAACCGCGCTCAGGGTACTATATGGATTCTGGGAATTGAACCTGGAATTTGCCGCCTTCAAGGTAAGTGCCCTATTTCAGCCCCTTCAATGTAAATTTTGATAGGCACTGTTTGGTTGCCTCTTGAAAAATCATGCAGGGGTGTTTTTATCCAGCAGTAAACGAATTCCTTCTGTGAGATTTGTTATGAGCAGAATGAGAGCTGGAGTCAACCTTGGGTTCAAGTCTTGTCTCTCTGTCTCATTCACTGGGTGACCTTGGTCAGGTTTCCCTTTCTGAAGGTGATAATGCAGGCTGCCGTGTACCAACAGCAGCCAGACCACGCGGTGGGGGGGGGTGGGGGTGGGTTGCAGGGAACAGATGGGCCTCGGAGGGGAGAAGCCTTCATTGTTCGCCGCTTTGTTGAATTTCACTTCCATTTGATGGGAACAGTTCACTGAAAATCCACGAGCGTCTGCTCTCACACTAACTATTCAGTGAGTGAATTCATAAAAATTAGAGCTCACATTTGGGTAGCACTTATCCTGAGTTTATTTGAATGCTGTGATGCTCACTGCCCCCATTTTTGTAGATGAGAAAGGCGGGCCCAGAAATATAGCACAGTGGGTAGGGCACTTGCTTTCCATATGGCTGGCCCAGTTCGATCCCCAGCACCCCATCGAGCTCCCTGAGCACCATCAGGAGGGATCCCTGAGCACAGAGCCAACAGCAAGCCCTCAGCACCACAAGGTGTGGCCCCAAAGACCTCCCTAAAATGCCCCCTCTCCAGTCAAATCTCTCATCACTAAGTACACAGATCACTCCCTTTTTTTTTTGGGGGGGGTCACACCTGGCGAAGCACAGGGGTTACTCCTGACTCTGCACTCAGGAATTACCCCTGGCGATGCTCAGGGGACCATATGGGATGCTGGGAATCGAACCCGGGTCGGCCGCGTGCAAGGCAAACGCCCTACCTACCCACTGTGCTATTGCTCCAGCCCCCAGATCACTCCTTTTTGTTTGGGGGCCACTCCTAGTGGTGCTCAGGACTTACTCCTATCTCTGGACTCAGGGGTTACTCCTGGAGGTGCTCCGGGGACCATATATGGTGCCGGTTCAGCTGCATGCAAGGTTGGCACCCTACTGCTGTACTATGCTCTGGCCTCAGTAACTCATTTCATTTTTCATTTCATCATCCTGTTATTCGTCGATTGCCTCGAGCAGGCCCCAGTAACGTCTCTTTCATCCTAGCCCTGAGATTATATTCAAGGCTATTTAGGAGAATGAGACCCATCATTGTTACTGGTATTTGGCATATTTGGTACGCCACGGGGAGTTTGCCAGACTCTGCCCTGTGGGCAGGCTACATTCGATAGCCTGCAAGTTTGTCCAAAGTAGGAATGAGACAATAAGATGTCATAAAAAAAAGTTCTGATAAGGGGCTCCGGGAAGGAACACCCAGGCGCGGGGGCAGAAGACTGCACTGTTCTCGTCCGGGATCTGGATTTTATAGTCTCTGAGTCTTGGCCGCTGATGGGATTACACGGCGCCAGGGGGCCAGGTGGTGGGTGTGACCCCCGCCTACTGGAATTTGGAGGATCTGGGTGGAAGATGCTCGACTCCAATTCGAGTAGGCTTGGAGGTCTCGGCCCCGGAACCCGCGTGGCTTTGTCCCTCTGCCAGTACCTTCATGTGTGCGGAGAGTGGTCTCAGCATGGTGGTGGCTGGTCCTGGAGGTCTTCGGCCATACCACCCTGAACGCGCCCGATCTCTGTAACTCAGTTCCTGTAAAAGGACAGCTGTTTTCAGTTATCTTGTCAGAATACTACATTTGCTGTCTGTGGCCTATGTAGAGAAATGAGGAATGTTGTGTAGGAAAGCGAGTACCCTGGTAGGAAAGGTCACTAGACAGAGCTGTGCAAAATGTTTCAGTGTTCTGGATGCATCTGGTTTCTCAGTCTCAGTTTGTCCCAAGCTGGAGTAGCTCTGTGGGCAGAACAGAGAGTGAGGCCACGCACTTGCAAAGTCATGGCCGCAGTTACAGAGCCAGAGTCCTCGGATGGTCCAGCAGGGACCAAGGACTGTTGTGGAAAGTGTGAGGGAAGTGCTACCAGGAATAACCCATTGAACGCCTGAGCAGTGCTGGGGGGGGGGGGGGGGGGCGGAAGGACGACACCTCTCCTCTCCCAGAGGAACTCCTTTTTGGTGATGTAGATGTTTAATAGATTAAACAAGTGAGTTCAGAGTAACCACAGTCGATGTTTTGTGGGTCATTTTTGTCACAAAATCTCTGTCATTAAATGATTTAACATTTTTTTCTTTGAGAACAATGGCAGTTTGCAGGTATCTCGGTGTATAACTTATGAATGGCTTACTCTTGTTTTCTTTGTTGTTCTTTTAATAGAATTAAATTAGAAGAGAGAGGAGTTGCTGAGAATCCTGCAGTGGTCACTAATGGTGATGGTGGCCAGTTAATTCCTAGAAAAGTGAAGAAGCGGGCCTTTAAGTCGGAGGAAGTTGAAGAAACCGAAATGGATTGCAGAGCCTCAAAAAAGCATTGCAAGAGGCAAGAGAACAGTAAGAGAAATGAGAAAAACTTGATTCCAGAGCCCAAATCCTCGAAAGGTCATAGTGTAAAGAAAAAAAACAAAAAGAAAAAGAAAGCTACAGGTCAGAGAGCAGATGATGATGATGATGATGATGACGATGACGATGAAGAAGAAGAAGAAGAAGCCCAAAGGAAAACACCAAAGAAAAAGGAAAAGCGTGAATACAGAAAACAGACAAAGACTCTCAAGTCTTCTAAAGCACAGACAGCAAGAGAGCGGACCGTCCAGAACTCCAGCTCTTTATACAGTGCTCATGCCCGAAACAGCATCCTTAAGCGCAAAACTAAAGGTGGCGTGGACAGCTGTTCAAAAGGCAGCCCCAGTTCTGACTCAGACTCGGAATCAGCCAGTGAGGGTCTCGGCAAAGCTGTCTCTAAGAAAACACCTCCTGAGTTGTCAAAGGAAGAACCCCTGACCAAAAATGCCAAGGCAAGCGAAGTGGCTGCCAAACCTGGCGTTCCCTCCACCCCTGCCCCCGGCAAGTCGTCCGGGACCTCATCTTCTGATTCAGACTCTAGTTCCGACTCTGATGACCAGAGTACAACTTCGAAGATCAACCCCAAGGCTCTCTTGCAGAGAGTGGGCCTCTTTGCAGGAAAAACGTGCCCAGGTCAACGGCCGTTAACACAGACCCCAAGTCCTGCCGCCGGGAAGTACTCTGACACCAATGGTGGCCCCCAGGTTCTCAGCCCTCCTCCCAATGTGACTCTCCCCTCCACTTTGGGAAGAGGCTGGGGGAGGGGAGAGGACTTTCTTCCTTGGAAGGGAGCACGGGGTCGGGGCATGCGGGGACGTGGTCGAGGCCGAGGTTTTCCCAATGTCTTAAATAGAAATGCGGAGAATGCGAAGCAGCAGCAGCTCAGTGAAATGGTAACAAACTCATCTATAATTATCCAGGTAAATATGACGATTGTGAGTTCATGCCTTCCCGGTTTCCCACTCGGTGGAGCTGGTGGGGGAAGTGTACATTTTTCTCACCGGTGTCCAAGCATCTTACTCAATCCTGTCTTTCAGAACCCAGTAGAGATGCCCAAGAATGAAAACAGTCCCTTCCCGCCCCCAAAGGACTACAGTCTGTTACCGCTGCTGGCAGCCGCCCCTCAAGTTGGAGAGAAGATTGCATTTAAGGTATACTTTAAAGCAGCAGCAACTGTGGCAGAAAAACATGATTCCACCCTCAAACACACTTATTAGCAGGTCAAGTTAAATATTACCTCTAGAAACCCTTCCAGGTTAATATCTTTGGTGTTCTCATGCCTATTATATAGTAAGTATCCTGTAACTATTTTCTGAATGAATGAAAAATTACTTGGCTTGGTGTCTGGGACACAGCAAGTGCTCAATAGAAGTAACCGTACATACCAGCAGAATACAGACCACTAGAACTTATTCCAACTGGAACCCCTTTTGCCACAGATTTTTCATAGGGCTTCTGGAGAAGCTCAATGTTACATGTTCTCTCAGGGAGGTAGGGTAGCGGATTCACAGGATTTGTTTGTTTGTGAGCATTCTTTTCTTTCTTTCTTTCTTTTTTTTTTAGCTTTTGGAACTAGCACTCGATTATTCTCCTGGGGTTTCTGAATACAAGGTAAGGCTGTTCATTAAAAAAAAGAATTGTATACTAAGGAATCTGAGGCACTACTTAAAAGTATTAATAGGGGCTAATAGAAAAAATTTTGAATGAAAAAATGTCAGAGTCGGGGCTGGAGTGTTAGTGTAGCAGATAGGGGACTTGGCCTTGCACATTACATTGCCAACCCGGGTTTGATCTATCCCCTGAGCCCTACCAGGTGTGATCTCTGAGTGCAGAGCTAGTGGTAAGCCCTGAGCACCACAGGGTGAGCTTTTCAATAGTGTATCTGTGAAATCTCCCGATGTCATTTTCCTTATACTGGGTAGAATATTGAACAAGAGTGATGGGTTAGATTTTTTCAGTCTCTTTTTTTTCATGAGCTTAAAGCTTAGATAAACGAGGTAATCTTAAGTATCTCTCCTCATGCTCTTAAACTTTGAGATCATCCTCCTCCCCTTTTTTTTTTGGGGGGGGGGGAGGGCGGTAGGCTACTCCCACATGCAAGGCAAGCTTCTGAACCCTGTCCTAGCTCTCAGGCCCCATGCTCTTATACTTTGAAAGAAAATAAATAATTCTAAGTCAAAAGATGTGATTATGTTCATCATAATAATCTATTGTATATATAATTACTGTAGGCTGTTGGTCTAATATGGTTTCTTTTACATTATCATTTAGTCGCAGATTATGGAGCTGCTTTGTAAATTTTTTCAGGGTATGAGGAGAGGCTACACCTGGCAGTACTTAGAGTTTCTTCCAGGCTCTGCACTCAGGGATCGATCCTGGCAGTGCTCAGGGGGCCATATAGGGGTGCCCGGGTCACCTGTGTGCAGGGGCAAATGCTCTACCCACTGTTCTATTTTTCTGGCCTGATCATGGAGCTTTTTACTAGCGTGTGAGCTGATTTTTCCCCTTCTATATTGGGGACCAAGCCCAAGGCCTCACGTGTGGGATACACAATCTACCACTGAGTCACACCATTGGCCCTGACATAAGAGTTTTATCACAGTTCTCTGGAAACTTGACACAGTGCCATACAGAATAATACATTTTCTTCACTTTTTCACTCATCCTGTGTTTCGTTGCTTTTGATTTGGGGGCCATGCCATGCAGTGCTCACTGTGTTGCCAAGAACCAGGGCAGGGCCAGGGTGAGTGCATCTGTGTTATCCCCCTTCTCTTAAGCTACTTTTAAACTCTTGGTAGAATTTTTCTTCAAAAGCAAGCTAGAGGGATCAGCTCGTGAAGGGACCTGATGAGTTAGGTTTGGATAACTGGTGTTTTCTCATGTTTTTCATCTTAGCCCTTAAAATAACTGGCTTATGATTTATCACTTTCATACTTCCATCAGGACAGTTACAAATGAAAAGGGGAGTTGTCAGTAATTATACTGGAAAGTGATGTACACACACTTGTTCTGGGCAAACCAGAGGTTTTGTTATCCTACCAGAGGTAACTCATCCTGTGATAGAAGAGGAACTAGGAATAAATCCAGGATTGCTACAGTCCACAGCCTTTACATACCGTGATTCTAGGTGCTGTTGATTCTTAATTGCATATGAAATAAATGTTGGAGCTTAAAAAGCTGCCTACTTTTTATTTTTCAGCTTTTTTTGGGGGGGGGGGTCACACCCGGAGATGCACAGGGGTTACTCCTGGCTCATGCACTCAGGAATTACTCTTGGCAGTGTTCAGGGGACTATATGGGATATATAGGATGCTGGGAATCCAACCCAGTTTGGCCTTGTATGAGGCAAACGCCCTATCCTCTGTGCTATGGCTCCAGCTCCCAATTTTCCAGCTTTTTTTTTTTTTTAATGTTCTGGACTGAAAATCTTTCCTGTTTTTGTTTTGCCTTCAAGTGCTGGTACTCTGCCCGCTGACCTCTTTTATTCATGAAAATGACCTCTTTCTTCAAGAATGTCATCTCTTTGGCCCTTGACCTGGTCCCATTTAAACCTTTGAGATTTTCATTTATGAGGTGACTGTGAGTTGGCAATGAAAAGGCGGCACCATTGGAAGAATCATTTAATGATGACGTTTCCAGAGCAGAGGGGAAGGCTACCCTCAGGATCAGGAGGCAGATGCAGAGGCAAGAAGAGTGGAGACTGGAGTTCTGACTGCCCAGCATCTCACATATGGTCGGTCCCCTGAGCACAGAGTTCAGGAGTCAGCCTTGAGCACTGCTGGGTGTGGTCCCCAAGCCAAAACAAAACCCAAGAACTGTCCCAGGTCACATGCTACCTGATAAAAGGATGATTTACCCTGGTAGTATTGTCTAAGAACTATTGTTGGGAATATTGTCTTGGTGGGTGGGCTGGAGTGTAATGTTCCCTGTGTGGTAAAGTTAAGTTATTTTTCAAAAACATATAGTTGGGTTATGATTCACCACTTTCACTATTTTTAGGTATATAAACGCAGTGATTTTAATATGTTTGTAATGTTTCATGTGTTGATTTTTGACCTGGACTTTTATTTTTGAAAGGAAGGAAAAATACTAAACCACAATCCTGAGACCCAGCAAGTAGATATAGAAATTCTTTCATCCTTACCTGGTGAGTTTTCTAGAAAGGAATAAAGGAATTTGACCCTTTAGGTTCCTACTATCTATATTTCTTGGTTGTTTTTTTTTTGGTGGGGGGGGAGGGAGTCACACCCAGTGATGCGCAGGGTTACTTATGGTTCTGCACTCAGGAATTACTCCTGGCAGTGCTGAGGACCATATAGGATGCCAGGGATCAAATCCTCTGTCCTATCACTCTGCCCCTCTGATTGGTTTCTTAATAGCTTTTGTCATACAGTAAAGCCAAAATGAACTGATACTTGCCACTCTGCTCGCTGGTGCTCCCTCAGGAGGGCTGTGTGCCTCATTGCTATTCCCAGTGTCACTAGCCTAGAGATTTATATCATTATAATTGAGTGACTTTATAAAAAGGGCATAGATGGATGATTGCAGAGAACTGTTTCTGTGAAACCCAGGTTGAACTCCGCTGCCTCAGAAGTGTCTCAGAAATAATTGTTATTGAGTAATGTGGGTTGAGTCAGTTGGAAAAGACTGGGAGAAGTTTGGTAAAACCCTAATAAGATTCCTTTTTATTTTTTTTTCTTTTTGGGTCACACCCGGCATTGCACAGGGGTTACTCCTGGCTCATGCACTCAGGAATTACTCCTGCCAGTGCTCAGGGGATCATATGTGATGCTGGGAATCGAATCTAGGTCAGCCACATGCAAGGCAAATACCCTACTCATTGTGCTATTGCTCCAGCCCCCCAGGAAGACTCTTGCTTAGATTGCCTTGTTCGTTTTTGCATTCCTGCATCACTTAAAAAAAAACAGTAAAAACTGGAAATGGTGGGAATTGCTGGCATTACATTGTACACACATGTATCTAAACATAATTCATATATGTATGAGATACTTATCACACCTCTTGTGCTCTGTTTCATTGGCATGTAAGCATACTTTCATGTGTGAAGGCAAAACAGATTATTTAAAGTACATGTGCGAATACATTCTCACACTTTGTTTTTGAGGAGGGAGCCACACCCAGCACTGCTCAGGGGTTCCTCCTTATTCTTGGGCTCAGGGCTCTTTCCTAGCGAGCTCAGGGGACCATATGGGATGATGGGGATTGAACCTGCTGTACTTTTGCTGTGGTCTTCTTCACACATTTTTGTGTTTGCTTTGGGGTACTCCTGGTGGTACTCAGGGATTATTCTTGAGTCAGTGCTCAGGATTTGCTCCCAACAGTGCTCCGGGGACCACACACTGCCAGGCCTTAAATCCAGACCCCACACATGCAAAGCTTGCACTCAACCCTTTGAGTTTTGGGGGGACTTTGGGGCTGTTTCCAGCTCTGTTCCACATCCTTTTGCTTAATTTTATTTGTTTATTTATTTATTTAATTTTTGGGTCACACCCAGTGATGCTCAGGGGTTACTCCTGGCTCTGCACTCAGAAATTATTCCTAGCAGTTCTGGGGGAATCATATAGGATGCTGGGGATTGAACCCGGGTCTGCCGCGTGCAAAGCAAATGCCCTACCCGCTGTGCTATCACTCCGGCCCCTCCATATTCTTTTAAAGGATTTCCTACTTTATCCCCTGACTTACCTCACCTATCATTGGTTCTGGAAATTTAGAGAACAAGGACTTTTCTGTATATAATTTGACTTTTCTTCCCAAAAGGTCAAAAGGCATTTGAATAAGATTCAAAAAGGCAAAGATTCAAAACTCCAATGTCCAGAAATTAGTCAAAAGAGTTTTTCAGCAGAACCCCCTTATAATATGAAGTAGGTTATTAAGTGCAAATCATATTGATTTTCCAGCTGATTAGGTTTGGTCTCTCTCCCCACCCGTACGGGGCATGGAACCTAGGGTCTCACACAGAGCTTGCACTCTAGCCCAGATGAAAAACCCTGATTAGGGTTCACTTTAAGAAATCTCCCAACATAAAGTAACAAAATAGGAGACTAACACCCAAGAATAGCCGAGATAAGTACCAGGAGGTTTACTCCATGGCTTGGATGCCAGCTGTACACTCTAGGGGTAAAGGCAGCTCAGATAAAGAAGGGAGCACCAAATAAAGGGTATTGGGAAGATCCGCCCAGGATGGGAAATGCATACTGAAAGTAGACTATAGACCGAACATGATTGCCACTCAATTCCTCTTTTGCAAACCACAGCACCCAAAAGGAGAGAGAGAACAAAAGGGAGTGCCCTGCCACAGAGGCAGGGTGGGATGGGGGCATGCGGGGTGGGAGAGATACTGGGATTAGTGGTGGTGGGAAATGGGCACTGGTGAAGGGATGGGTACTCGATCATTGTATAACTGAAACCCAAGCACAAAAATTTGTAAATCTACAACTGTACCTCATGGTGTTTC
Organism: Sorex fumeus; assembly: GCF_029834395.1. Classification (NCBI taxonomy): domain Eukaryota; kingdom Metazoa; phylum Chordata; class Mammalia; order Eulipotyphla; family Soricidae; genus Sorex; species Sorex fumeus. The sequence continues at coordinate 62,694,038 of NW_026606120.1, forward strand.
ACTAATAAAAAGCAATCTCCCATTTTATGGGGGCTGGAGCAATAGCACAGCGTTATGGCATTTTCCTTGCATGCAGCCGACCCGAGTTCAATCCCCAGCATCCCATATGGTCCTCCAAGCATCGCCAGGAATAATTCCTGAGTGCAGAGTCAGGAGGAACCCCTGAGCATCGCTGGGCATGACCCCAAAAGCAAAAACAAACAAAAAGAAATCTCCCATTTTAGGACTTTTTGTCTGGGGTCACATTCTAGAGACACATCCTGATTTCTTCTTGACTGGTGACTGATAGTTATGGCATCCAGTGAGAACTTTGTGTTCCCAGGCCAGAGCAATAGTACAATGGACAGGGCTTTGCCTTGCATGTGGCCAACCTGTATTTGATCCCTACCCCCCACCCCCGCAATACGGTCTTCCTGAGCACTAGCAGGAGTAACCCCTGAGTATCAGTGGCCACCCCCCCCCCACACACAAAAAAGAAGAAGAACTTTGTGTTCTCTGATAGAATTACAGGACCACTCATATCACATGGTTCTGATATACATGAACTTCCTAACATCATCAGATACAATCCCCGGACCATACTGGACATATGTTAACTGTGAATGGTTGCAGAAAGCACTGTTAGTGAGTTAGTCTACGGTCCACATAAGGAAGTGGTGCCCAGCGCTCTGGACGCATCACTTCTTCTGAAGTCTGTTAGTGATTGCCGTGCCTCCGCTCGGTTCCCATTCACGCACAGCCCACGGGAGTTATGCCGGGGTAGGCCAAGCCGCTCTCACTGTCTAGGGGTCCTTGACAGCCAGGGGCCTGAAGAGGCCTAGGGAGTTAAAGCGTCCATGAGGTCAGGAGCTGAAAGCCCCTGAGTGCTGAGGTGACGGATTGCCCCCAGTTTGGGGGGCCCTCATGAGGAAAATTTAAAAAACGGCAACAGACAGGCATGCTCATCCCGGTCGATGTTTCGCCTGCTCTCCGCGCAAGTGCACACTTAACACTCGGGTCCACTCCCTGCCCCTCGCAGGAGTGGTCAGCACTGCGACATGGTAGCTGAGCTTCCTTCTGAGGGAAGGAGGACATTGACGGAACTCATGTTATCTCTTTGTAGAAGTGTTTCTCTTTGGTTTGGGGGCAGGGGGGTAGTTTTGCCTCATCTGGGACCACAGTGGCCAGCGGCTCTCAGAGGCCCCATGGAGCTGGGGCTCCAGCCCTGGCCTCCAACAATCACAGCTGAGCTGCAGCCCCTCGGGTCCTCTCCCAAGCCCCCTATCATTTATTTCTGGAATCTTCTTGTGGGTCTGAGTTTTTGGAGAAAAAGGCCTAGTGACAATTTATTAAGCTATTTTTTTCTTTCTTTGTTTTTGTTTTCCGGAGCTTGGGGGACCATATGGAGTGCAGGGCCAGGAAGTGCCTGTGTGTCAGGTTTTCTGAGGGTCTCCTGGCTCTGAACACTCCATACTGTCAGAGCATGCCCATCCTTGGTGTCAGTGGGCAGTCTGTTGGGTTTTCTGATGATATAACCTCCCCATAGAGCAGAGTTTTCACTACTGAGAAATCACTCACTGTCTCTCCTCCCTGCCCCCTGGTTTCAGCCACGAAAGAACCTGGGAAGTTTGACTTGGTTTATCACAACGAAAATGGAGCTGAGGTAGTGGAGTACGCTGTGACGCAGGAGAAGAAGGTAGGCGTGCTTCTCTTCATGGCATTGCTTGATCTCCCATCTTTTCCTGCCTGGTTACCAGTGCTCTGTAAAGTGACCTTGCAGCTTCCTGAATGCCTGCAATAAAATCAGAAAAGTTGGGGCCAGAGCCATAGTACGTCAGGAAGGGCAGGGTGCTTGCCTTGCCTGCTTCTGACGCAGGTTCTCTTCCTGACCTCACCCCATCCTGGCCCCCTGAGCCAGCCAGGAGTGATCCCTGAGCCCAGAGTCAGGAGTAAGCCCTAAGCACAGCCAGATGTGACCAAAAACAAAACAAAAAAATTTTAATCATAAACAGTACAGGACCTGGCCTACAGAGGGGGCAATAGTAGTGCCAAGTGCCTTGAGCATCCAAGAGCCTAGATGATAAGGGGTACACATAATGAACTCCTATTTAAGAGTGTAGAGTTGCATAAAAATGTAGCCACATAAAAAATTTTGGCAGAGAAGAGTAGCCCGCTTAAAAAAATTTTATTGGGGCTAGAGGGTAGCACAGCGGGTAGGTCGTTTGCCTTGCACGCGGCCGACCCAGGTTCGATTCCCAGCATCCCATATGGTCCCCTGAGCACCGCCAGGGGTAATTCCTGAGTGCAGAGCCAGGAGTAACCCCTGTGCATCGCCGGGTGTGACCCCCCCCCAAAAAAAAAGCAAAAAAAAAAATGTTTTGATGCCTTCATTCAGAAAAGTGTACTTAAGTATATCACAAATGAACGTGCTCAGTTAACCAGCACCCAGATCATTAAGAGAATATTGTGGGTCATGAGAGGTATCGCGGCAGGTAAGGCATTTGCCTTGCACCCGGACAATGAGGATTCAATCGCCAACATCCTGTGTGGTCCCCTGAGTTCACCAGGAGTCATTCCTGAGTGCAGAGGGAGGAGTAACCCCCTGAGCACCACTAGATGTGGTACCCCCCCTCCAAAAAAAAAAAAAAAAACTATTGACAGCCTCTGGAAACCCTTAATTATTTCTCCTTATAATCACTCCCACTATCATTACCATTATAATTTTCTGTATCTTGGATCATAAAATGATAATTCTATCTTTTGTTTTTGTTTGGCCGCCATACCTGCCAGTGCTCAGGGCTTACTCGTGATTCTTCATGCAGAGGTCACTCCTGGCAGGCTTGAGGACCATATAGGATACCAGTGATTGAACTCGGGCTGGCTGCATGCAAGGAAGGCAGAATGTATTACTGGCTGTATCTCTCCAGCCCCAAGAGTTCTGCATTCTAGAATTGGTCATGGATTCTGAGTCCTAAGTAGTGGTTGGTTTCAGCCACGGGTTTCGACCTGCAGATGCAGAGGTCTGATATGAGTATTTCTGGGATCTTGTACTGCATTCACTGGAGCTCCGAATCGCCACATTGTTCAGTGGTTAAATCCAGGCTGGTCTCAGCTGTTGAGGCAGCCAGACTTCCAAATTGCTGGGCATGGCTGGCTTATTAGGTAATGTTAGTATTAAATGAAACAGATTTTTTGTTTGTTTTTGGCATTTGGCTTTGGGCCACACCCGGTGATACTCAGGGCTTACTCATGGCTCTGCACTCAGGAATTACTCCTAGTGGTGCTCAGGGGACTATATGCAATGCCAGTGATCGAACCTGAATCGAACCTGGGTCGGCCACGTGCAAGGCAAGTACCCTACCTGCTGTACTATCATTCTGGACCCGTAAACTAAATAGAACTTATGTGTAAGAAAATCCTTCTCCTGAGTGTTTTATGTAAAGGATATTATTCTGTTAAGTTTCAGTATCGCAAACTCACTTTTATCGGAAATGTAAAGTTTAGGAAACCCTAACTGCGTTGTATATTTTGTTTTGTCTTTAGGATAGATGATATTCTTAAGAATTTCTATAAAACAGAAAAAATTCAGGGCCTGTGGTAGGATCAGCAGGTCTGACCTTCTATCTGAAAGGTACACTTGGAAACTCCATGGCAAGAGAGAATTAGCCCCTGGAGGCTTTGCTCTATAGATGCTTATTAACCAGTGACCTGAAGATGAACCTGTAGTTATCTTTTGTGGACACTAGATGGCCCTCATTCATCCATAAGCATTTGGAAGTTGTGAACTACTTCCTAGTTGGGGCAGCTTTGGGTAAGAACTACAGAACTGCAAGCAAGGAGTGTCAGCATCTAACACTGACCCGCCTGGGGCCACGTTTACCTCCACACTCTGTACTCTGTACTCTGGCCAGCTCTGGTCGCTGTTGGACAAATCCTTCAAACAGCCACCACCCCCACAATCCCTGTTCCAGATCAAAGAGTAAGAATAATGGGGAGTTTTGCTGCACTCAGGTAAAAAGGCCTTCTGCTGTAATTGAACATAGATAATGAGAACTGCAGGCATTCTAGGTCTTCAGCCATTCTGCCCTGCTGGGGACTTCCTTGATTGTCTGATGGGTTTTGACCAGTATGCCCTCCAAATTAAGTCTCTAAATAGAATGTTTTGTGTTTTTCTTTAGATCACCGTTTTCTGGAGAGAGTTGATTGATCCGAGACTGATTATTGAATCTCCGAATAAATCAAGTCCAAAGCTTGCCTGACTGTGACCTCTCTAGCTCACAGTTTACAGATGTCTTATTTGTGAAAGTGACTATAAACCTGAACTTTTTTTTTTTTAAAAAAAGAAGATTTGAAAATTGTTTGCATTTTTTTGTTACCTTTACTGCATAGGGGGAAAAAAATCTACCTCATGTTTTAAAATCACATGGGCATTGCTTTTGTAGACTTTTTTGCAGGTTTAATTTCAAGTACAAAATTTAAAACATGACATTCCCTGCAGACATTGTTATATGCCAATGTGTATGTTTTTTTTCTTTTAAAAAATTCTTTTTACCATCAAGTAGCCATCGTCAGTAGGAGCTTGTTAGACCAAGTACTAGGAAGCACTGCATATCTTGTTTCATAAATTTTATTGAGTAACATTTGAAAACATGGGACCATGTTACTTGACTCAATTTTTTAAAATTTGAGTTGTTCCATTAAATTTGGAACATCTTAAAAAATCAAGTATTTTATACTTGTAATTGTCAAGAATTAATAAGTAGTTAAGTTTGTTGCAGGCAATGAGTCAATCCTTTCACATTTTTCTTAACTTTCAACATCAAGGATTCTCAGGGCCCTGTGAAAATAAGACCACCTGGGTGTGAGGGTGTGTGTGTTTGTGTATTTGTGTGTGTTTGTGTGTATGTGCCTGGGGAATAATTGTCTTCTAGGTGGGTGCAAGGATTTACTGAGCTCAGGCCAGAGAAGTGATGCCTTGCTACAAAATTCCAAGAATCTGGCTGAGTATTGGAGGACAGATCTTGAACAGAAATTTTCTTTCCTGTTATTCAGTACAAAGCTAAAATGGGAAGATACAGACTGTGAAAAGAAAAAAAGAGAAACGAAACGCAAGGGTCATTTTGATGAAAATCCAGATCCTTCAGTTTTACAGAAGTTTGTAAATAAAATCCTGTTGAACTGAAACTTCTCTCCTGAGTCATCATGTTTAGTTGAGAATTTCACATTGTTTTCTTTCTTATTTTACAATAATGCAAGAGATTAAAGTTTTCTGGGTGGCCACAGCGATAGTACAGCAGGTAGGGCGCTTGCCTCGCACACAGCCACCCCAAATTTGATCTCTAGCATCCCATATGGTCCCCCGAACCTTCCAGGAGCGACCCCTGAGTACAGAGCCAGAAGTAAGCTCTGAGAACCAAACCAAAACAAAGTTTTCTAGAAGAAAATTTGTCTTAACTGAAGAATCTGGTTGTCTATTGGAGTCTGTGAGATCTGGGAGCAATTGAACCAGTGTAAATGCTTTGCCATTTTAATTTGTATGACACTGATGTATATCAAGATGTGGAGTTTAAAAAAAAAAATGAGAATTGCTACTCCAGAACGAGTGTGTGATGGCATCGTGGCCTTTGGCTCCTGTGTTGCACACTTCTTTTTCAGGGCTTGGAAAACGAAGGAAGATGACGAGTAGATACCTGCAGGAATGTGAAGAGAGACTGGTCATCACCAAGCACCAGGCAGTGCCCGTCACAACCACAAGAGTGCAGATGCCAGAAAGAGAAGAAATAATAAATGCAGGCAGTAATCAGGAGGAAGGGGGGCACTGAATCTTGTTGGAGGGACTCTAGATGGGTGCGACAGCTCTAGAAAGAGGTTTGGAGGCGTCTTAAAATAGGATCATATGATGAAAATAGGATCATCATATGATCCAGCCATTTCACTCCTGGGTATTTATCTGAAGAAAATAGAATCACTCATTTGATAAGGGGCTGGAGCTATAGCACAGCGGTAGGGCATTTGCCTTGCACGCAGCCAACATGGCCGACCCGAGTTCGATTCCTCCGCCCCTCTCGGAGAGCCCGGCAAGCTACCGAGAGTATCTAGCCTGCACGGCAAAGCCTGGCAAGCTACCCGTGATGTATTCAATATGCCAAACACACTAACAAGTGTCACAATGGAGACGTTACTGGGCCCGCTCGAGCAAATCAATAAACAACGGGAGGACAGTGATAGTGACAGTGACATTTGATAAGATCAGTGTTACTCCCACTTCAAAGAAGCATTATTATGAATAGGTTCTGGTTTTGTGGGGGACACACCCAGCAGTAGGTCACACCTGGAACTACTGATTCCTGGGACTTTGTGCTGGGATCTCCAAGCCCAGGGATTCCTCATGTGAAGTCTGAACTCCAGCCCTTTGAACCATCACCCTGATCCCACAGTAATGTTATTTATGGTAACTCGACCAGCGGAGAAATGTGTCCAGAGGGGAAGGGGACATGAAGAGGAGGACTAGAAGTGACAAAGTTGTGGGTGGAGAATCTTAGGTGGGTGTGCAGAAATTATTTTTGAAACAGTTTCAAGAGCAAACGTGTGGGCCTGCGCTGGATGAGAGTATTCGGTGGCCAAGAACCATTCCCCTGGCCAGCCCACAGTGACAGACGGACAAAGGACCAGGAAACAGAAACAGGGATTGGGCCTCAGGCTGGTCGGTAATCTGTTGTTTATTTCTCCTCCCCAGCATAGTCAGATCTCTCCCTTACAGCACAATCGTTGTCGAAGTTTTGCTCATAGTCCCAGTCATCATAGTTCCATCATCCTCGACCTCATCATAGTGCTTATTGTAGTCCTAGTCTTCTCCTACCCCATACAGCATAGTTATATAGAAGTCATGAAGGGTGGGGGTACACATAGGTGGGGTTGAACATTGTCATAGCAACAAACAGAGGTAAAGCTGCTCCTTCAGGGGAAGTTCTAGGAAATTAAGTTCAGGACAAAATCTCATATGAGGGTTCAGCACTCCAGATTACTAGAAGATCCGCTCAAGGGTGGGATTCCATCCAGGGTGTATTGCTTCCTCCTTTCCTCAGCTAGTAATCCATTTAAACAAGAATAGTGAGTTTACTTCTTAACTAATATTTCTAGTCATTTTGTATGAACTTTAGCACTGTCTTCCTGTTGTTCATCCATTTGCTTGAGCGGGCACCAGTAACGTCTCCATTATGAGACTTCTTGTTACTGTTTTTGGCATATCGAGTATGTCACAGGGAGCTTGCCAGGCTCTGCTGTGCAGGCAAGATACTCTGGGTAGCTTGCCGGGCTCTCCAAGAGAGACAGAAGAATCAAACCCGGGTCGGCCGCGTGCAAGGTAAATGCCCTACCTGCTGTGCTTAACACAGTAAGAAATATATTAAGCTCAAAGCTTGGCTCTTCCTGGGGACATCCTGCTACATATTCCAGACCACAGTCCTTAGGCCAGGTTACTCTTTCCTAAGCCCAACAGGGTCCTTTTTTCAGTTACTTCTTTTTGGGTCATGACAGAATTTGTCCATGACTGTGCTCTTAACTTATATGTTTGGTGCTTAGCTTGTCCCTTTCCGATGCCAGGATAGCTTACAGCTTGCCTTGGGCCATCCAGTCCCTTCATCGGGACCATCCTTTTGAGGGTGTTAAGAAGTAAAGGCGGGGCTGGAGCAATAGCACAGCAGGTAGGGCGTTTGCCTTGCATGCAGCCAACATGGCCAACACAGGTTCGATTCCCAGCATCCCATATGGTCCCCCGAGCACCGCCTGGAGCGATTCCTGAGTGCATGAGCCAGGAGTAACCCCTGAGCATCGCCGGGTGTGACCCAAAAAGGAAAAAAAATAAATAAAAAAGAAGTAAAGGCAACTGAGGTTTAAGTCATGTAAATATGATGGATGCCCAGGAGTAAATATTATTTGGAGTCAATTAACTTCCATGTTACGAAAGCATAGCATCAACTGTCTTCCTGTGTCTATATAAAAAGGCCATTGCTAAACCAGGCACGTGACATAAAGGAAAGAGAAAAGCAATATAAGATTATTGGTGCTTAATGGAATTGGATGTGCCTCGGGGGCACTGTTGTGGGAGTAATTCAGTAAACCTAAACTCCCTGAGGGAGGAGCAAGGATAACCCAATGTTGTCCAACATGAAACTGTATGCATTAACAGTATTATAAACATGCTACAGTTAAACATCTGAAGTGTCCACAGATGGATGGGTGGATAAAGAAGACACCATTTGTCTATATAATAGAATGTGACGTAGCCATAAAAGGGAGGGAATCTTGTTATTTATGACAACATGGATGAACTCTGAGGACTAATGCTAATGAAATTAATCATACAGAATGGAATACTGATTGATCTCATGTGGAATGTAATAAAAGCTAAACTTTAAACTGGGAACTGGTGAAATAGGGGGAAATGGTCATACGTATAAAATTCAAGTGATACTGTTCTGCATGGGAACTAATTAATATTGTATTGCAAGATTGAAAAGGGTTAAGAGTAGATCTTGAACGGTCTCATCACAAGAGGAAAAGCTATATATAGTGACAGATGTTAACTACATTCAATGTGATCACAATTTATTCAAATATTGAGTCACTCAGTTCTGTAAACAGACTCTGATCCCAATGTGGCCCAATAACCCTCTGGATCTGGATCTTTGTACCCTCTTGTGAAACCTTCATCTGCTCTCACATTACCCACATGATTGGTCTCAGCTGTTCTCCTTTAGGCCACCATTGGTAGCTCTGTTACAGATTAACTTTTTTTTTTTTTTTGGTTTTGGGTCACATAGGAGCTACTTTTGACACAATGCTCAGGTGTCCTTTCTGCTTGGTTTTAGGGCCACACCTGGTGGTGCTCAGGGGATCATCTGTTGTCTTGGTGAGTGACCTAAGGCAGGCTGTGTGCAGGACAAGTGCCTCAATCTCCTATGCTCTCTCTTAGGCCCCTAATTTCCGAATTCTATTTTTTTTTTCTTTTTGGGTCACATCCGGGTTACTCCTGGTGCTGCGCTCAGGAATTACTGGCGGTACTCAGGGGACCACACGGGATGCTGGGAATTGAACCTAGGTCGGCCTCATGCAAGGCAAACACCCTACATGCTGTGCTATCACTCTAGTCCCCTAATTTCCAAATTTTTTATACTAAAAACAACTGTTTTACACTCCACTCAGAACTCCCTTTCCTCTGATGAACAGACAGTGCATCTTGTTCATGGAGCAGTGCATGGCTGCTAAGACCCTGTGTCCTTCATAGAGATGGCTCCAGGTGGTTGGGTTTTCTTCCAGATAACTCTCCTCAGCCTTTCCTGGAGAGACAGACAGTGCCAGTCTAGTTTCCTGAAAGAGAAACCGCACAGTCATTCAAACAGGTCAAGTTGAATAAGTTGAATATGCAGAACAACTTTGTCTGGGTTTGGAGCAATGAGAAACTGGCTAGTAAGACACAAAGAGAACTCTAGAAATGTTGAAACGGGCAGTAGAGAGAGAGTGCAAGGGTGAAGGCACTAGCCCCTGCATTAGCCAGTGCCAGATCAATCCTCAAATATGGTCCCCAGTATCTCCAGAAGTGCCCTTGTGCATAGCCAGGTGTGGCCCCTCTTTCGGGCTGAGACAGAGTCTCCAAGGAAGAAATTCCAGTATCCCTGAGGTAGGAGAGGCTGTGGGGAAAACTGCTTTGAGAACAGGAAAGAGACCACAAGTCCGACAGCCTTGAGTTACCAAGTTCCCTTTACTCAGGTGCGGGGGGCCCCGCCAGACCACTCTCCGGCCTGCGGAGGTGGCCCTAGGATCCGTAGGTGCTGGGAAGGACTGACCGAATGAACACGAGACACAAGAGACAGAATGCAGCTCAGAAACAGAGAGAAAAAGGGACAGGACTTTATTGGGGGCAATCAGGGTATATATCCATTAGTGAGGCAGCTACACAAAAGGTCGTGCCCATATATGGTTAGGAAGGTTTGTTTTCACCTATCATGCATTACAAGGTTTATGTGTATCTGGTACCAGACACGAGGTGATTACACAAAGGCCATGTCCATATGATTTACCAGACATGAGGTAGATACACAAAGAGCCATGTCCATATGATTTATAAAATTTACATGCATCACGTACCAGACACAAGATAGTTACTTCTTGTTATTACTGACAGCCATGACAGATGTTCTCTCAGGATAACCATACATCAAGATAACCATACATAGCACTGGTTTTGCCTGTTGCAGGGTCACGTAGGTCAAGATGACCATACATAGCACAGGCTGTGCCTGCCGTGGGGTCGTAGGTCAGGATGACCATACAGGCACTTAGGCCTTGGTCAGTTAAAGGGCCAGCTTCCCACATCTCCCCCTTCCTTTATTATAAAAGACGCCAGCTAGGGGGAGCATTGACTGGGTCCCTCCAAAATATCCAGAATACCTCTGTTTTGCGGAGGGGAGGAGAGTGGAAAAAGCCCGTTTTCCCCTGATCACCCTACTCGTGGAGGGGAGCCGCGGAAAAGGGCCAGTGCTAGGCAGAGGAAACCTCCATGCAGGCCCAGTGTACTCCACAGGGAGTCGGAAGCAGCCATGAGGCCTCCCTTGCAGTGCTTTGCCAGACACCTAGCAGCTGAACAAAATGGAATAGGGTAAAGTCCGACTCTTTCATACCCAGAGTGTCAGATCAGAGAGGGGCGGGGGAGCTGGCCAAGAACAACTCAAGGATGGGTCCAATCAACTACGACCCGCGAGCTATCCTCTGCAGCAGCAGATTTTGCGGCCGCACAGTCCAGGGAAGCATCTTCCATTGCCAGGCGGTGGTAATGTACTTGTATGGGGTTGGCAGATAGAGAAGCTATCTGTTGTCTAACAAAAGCGGTAATTCGATTAAAAATGCAGGGGCCCACAGTAGCAATCAATAAAAGGGCAGTCAGGGGACCCAAGAGTGGCAACAAGTAAGGAAGTAGAGTGTGCAGGGCCCACCCAGAGCTAGAAGACTCACATTCCCGACGTCTCCGTTCTAAACCTTCCCTTAATTCACGCATGGAGTTTTTAATCACTCCACTGTGGTTAACATAAAAGCAACACTCTTCCCCCAGGGCAGCACACAATCCCCCCTCTTTCATAAAAAGCAAGTCCAGTCCTCTGCGGTTTTGAAGAGCAACTTCCGAAAGAGATGTCAGAGAATCCTCGAGGTGAGAGATGGATTGTTCAAGGTGCTCTAAATCGGCATCCACGGCAGCGCGAAGTGTAGCTAGACCGGAGTGCTGAGATGCCAGGGCGGCGATGCCTGTGCCGGCGCCTGCAAGGCCAAGGGTGAACAGGGTGGCGATGGTGATGGCGGAGACAGGCTCACGGCGGGATCGGTGGGGTGAGGCAACATCGCGCGGGGACCAGTAATCATAAAGGGTGGAAGTTGGGTGATACAAAATACGGGGGACCACCAGAACAGTCATACAGAATTCTGAAGATGAGTCAAAAACAGAGGCAGCGAGATGAGGAGTCAGGCCTGTCACTGAGCAGAGCCACCAGGCATCCTCGGTCGGGGTTACCCAGGAGGTGGGGGGGAAACGCGGGTCTGGAGTGATCCGGGCGCAGTGGCTTACGTAGGCTGAAGGAACGGAGCCGATGCAGTGGCCGGAGCCAGAGGTCGAGGATAGAGAAAGGTGAGGATATCGAAGTCCCAAAGGGGGTCCCCAAGACGAGGGAGGCGAAAGAGAGATACCATAGGAAGCATTGTGGCCAATAGCATCAAAAAACGGGGGGGGCCGGCTGAAGGCAAAGCCAGCAGGATTCCGTAAGTGTTGGGGAAGTCGCATTCAAGGATGCAAAGGAGGCGGCCACTAGGGCCCTGAGGGCGTCCGCAGAACCAGACGGAAAAGGTGGCAGAAATGGCGGGGAGGAGGGGAAGAAAGGGGGAAATGTTGTGGGTCTGATCTTTGGAGTTGTAACGGGGACAGGTGGATGGAGTGCGGGAGGCGAAGGTGATGGACCAGGCTGTGCATCCGGGAGGGCTTGGGATACCGTGCGGCGAAGACGGAGAAACCACCCGATCGGGTGCCCTGCTGGGGTCGAGCCACTCAAGGTGACTCCCCAGACCAGGCCGTTAGCGGCCCACCGGGAAGGGGGAAGGGTTCTCCCTGCTAGGGTGAAAGAAAGCCGAAAATTCCTACAAGTGGAGTCGCCTGCAGGGGGGCGACAGCTGGATTGACCAGCGGGAGCAGAGAGGTGAGAATAGGAGATGTAATCTGGGCGGGTGCCGAGAGCCCTGACGGCTGTGCTGGAGGACGCACAGGCTTTTTTGGCACAGAAGTAAACTCGGTCATCCCTGCAAGCAGGATCCGACGTGTGTCCAGGGCACAAGAAATGTGGCATGGACCAGCTGGAAACACAAGCTGACTTGGGCACCGGGGTGCTGTAGTTATTAGCTACATGACAGTAGTCTACCTCTAAGTTAGGGAACCAAGAGAGGGTTTGGAGAGCGCATCGCTTCTGAATGAGTGAGGAAACTGCATGACGGGGAGAGTCGAATGTTTGTAGTTGTTCAAAGTACACCTCCCAGCAGATGGGGAGTGGCTTATAATCAGCAGAGTTAGCGGGAGCCAAGGAAGGCTGCTCCTTCGGAGTAGCGCTTCTGGGCAGAGACTGGGGAAAGGTCCTGCGAATGCCAAAGAGAAGACCAGGGGCTGTTCCAGCATACAGACGCAATCCCCAAAGAAGGCCACCCCCGGCCCATCTCGAGAAGGCTAGTGCCCTGCCATTAGACGTAAAGGAAATGCGAAGAAGCTTACAATAGCGATCACCCACAGGGGGCTGGCATGGGATAGTATCAGGATATCTCTGTGCTGAAGAAAGAGTGATTAAATCGGAGGTGGAGGAACGAACCCAAGAAGCAGTACCTGTGGTCTCGCAGCCCCAACGCTTGCAGAAAAAATCAGTGGCATCTCCACATCCTGAGACCCTCTTATGTCCCGGGCAGGCGTAGTTCTCTGTTTCCCACTTAGCCCGGCAGGAGGGACGCCATGACAGGGGAATGAGCGAGCAGAAGTCCACCTCTAAGTCAGGAAACCAGGAGAGGGTTTGTAAGGCGCACTGAGAAAGAACACTCCGGTCTCCATCTGCTTCCCGTGCGAAGACTTGCCAGCAGATAGGAATTGCCCGGTGGGGTTCAGCAGGCAGAGCGTAGGGCTTATGAAGGTTCCATGAGGTCAGCAGAGTCAGGGTCAGAGGCAAGAGGATGTTCCCTGGGGCTGACATCTGAAAGAGAGGGAGAATGTTTCTCAGGGTCTTTAGGATCCCTGGAAGGAATTATAAGATCCGTTTGCCGGAGCAGCCTCTCTGGGAGCCAACGTGCAGCCCCCTCGCGAGTGTCATAGACACAGGCGTGTCCCCTGCCCCAGATCAGGACTGGGTCCGGGCCATGCCACTGAGCCGTGAGTGGATCCTTCCATTTAGCCATAGCATAGGAGTTTTTCGAATTAAAATGCCAGAAACGATCTGCAGCGCTACGGCCATCCTTGTCCAGACTTAGGAAGTTGAGCACAAACTGTACATGGGACAGCAGCGTCTTAGGAGAGCTGGAGGCAACATATAGGTCTCTTTCCTTTATCAATTTGGAGATATACATTTTAAGAGTAGAGTGGGCTCTTTCCACAATGCCCTGGCCTTGCGGGTTGTAGGGAATTCCAGTGGTATGCTGAATTTGGAGCTTCTTACAAAAGTCCTGGAACCTCTTCCCTGTATAACCCGGGCCATTGTCCGTCTTGATGCACTGCGGCTTCCCCAGGACAGATAGGCAGTAAAGGACGTGATTGATGACATTCTTAGAGGCCTCGCCTGTCTGAGCAGATGCACATATATACCCGCTAAAGGTATCTATCACCACATGGACATATCTAAACCGTCCAAAAGAAGAGACATGAGTAACATCCATTTGCCAGAGTGCATTAGGAACCAACCCCCTGGGATTAACTCCCAGGTGTGGTGTAGGTAGAAAGGTTACACAAGACTGGCACTGTTTTACGATTTGTCGGGCCTGCTCTCGAGAGATTTTAAACATCATTCTTAAAGTATTAGCATTAAGGTGATGAAGTGCATGAGCCTTAGTGGCCTCTGATACGGGGTCTGGACTGGCAATAGAGGCTGCAATCAGCCGAGTAGCCTGATCAGCCCTGTCATTGCCTTCAGATAGTGGGCCGGGGAGCCCGGAATGGGCTCTCAGATGGCCTATAAAAAAGGGGAGACGGCGGGAGCGGATGCACTGTTGGATCTGTAAGAACAAACTGGTCGCCTGAGAGGATTCCTTAATATAGCTGATAGTTTCAAGGAGCGGGTCAGAAAAGGCTACATAGGCACTATCTGTGTATAGATTAAAGGCTGTCTGGGGGAAGTCTTGAAAAACTTTACAAACGGCCGACAGCTCCACCAATTGGGCAGATGTATAGTCCGTGCGAGAGGAGACAATGTTCTCTTGGTGCACGTACGCTGCCATCCCACTAGAAGATCCGTCAGTGAAGATAGTGGGAGCCCCGGGGATGGGGTTATTGCTAGTGACAGTGGGGAAGATCCATCTGTGGATCTTGCAGAATTGAATCAGTCTGTCTGGAGGGTAATGATTATCTATGAGTCCCTGGAAGGAGACACAGGCTATGGGCCAGTCATCGGAATTCTGGAGTAGCCAGTTTACCTGGTCCCGGTCGTAGGGCTGAATGATGGTGGGTCGGCTCCAAGCCGAAGTATTTTCTGCAATATTCCCTCCCTAGTCTAATCAATGAGGAAACAAGGAAGTAATAGGGAGTGAGGACTCGTTTGGGAGTTGAGGGTAGAGACAACCAGGAGATGGGATGGGTCTGCCAAACAAGACCTGTGGGAGAGTGTGGGGTCGCAAAGATTATCAGAGAAAAGGGGAGCTCATAGTCCATGGTAACAATGAACTGTTCATCAATGGCACGCTCTACGAGGGCAAGGGCACGTTGGGCGTCATCCGTGAGTGTACGGGGGGAACTAGGATCCGGGTCACCCCGAAGAGTGTCAAATAGGGGCTTGAGATCATCCTGTGTCAGTTTAAGGCAGGGTCGGAGCCAGTTAATATTGCCTAGCAGCTGCTGAAAGTCGTTCAAAGTTCTCAATTTGGAAGTCATGAGCTGAGCCTTTTGAACTCTGACCCTGGACTGGTCGATCTGAAAGCCTAGGAAGGAGAAGGGGTCACTCATCTGAATCTTATCTTGAGCTATGGAAAACCCCGCATGGGTCAGGGTGTCAATCATAAGTCCGCAGCAATGCATAACTTCATCTGAGTGCGGGCCTGCAAGCAGGATATCGTCCATATAATGGATGATGTAAAGATCCGGCCATTGTTCCCTGACCGGGGCCAGAACACTCGCAACGAACTTCTGACACAAGGTGGGGCTGTTGGCCATTCCCTGAGGCAGCACCTTCCATTGAAAGCGCTTCATCGGACCTCTGAAATTTGTAACCGGAACACTGAAGGCAAATCGAGGGCGATCAGCCGGGTGGAGGGGGATTGAGAAAAAACAGTCCTTTAGGTCAATTACGATTTTGTGCCATAGGGCGGGAATGGCTACGGGGGATGGCAAGCCAGGCTGTAATGCTCCAAAGACCACCATGGTCTTGTTTACTGCCCTTAGATCCTGGAGCAGACGCCACTTCCCCGATTTCTTCTTGATCACAAAGATGGGCGTGTTCCAGGGGGAATTGGTCGGTTCTGTGTGTCCAGCAGCGAGCTGCTCCTGCACTAGCGCCTCCGCTGCGGCCAGTTTTTCTGAGGACAGGGGCCATTGATCTACCCACACAGGGTCATCTGATCGCCAGATAATCTTATCAGCGTGAGGTACAGGCAAGTCAACAGCCATTATGGTAAATTTCCCAGTCCTAGTCGTCCCACAGAGGGGGAGGGCATCACGGGTTCAGTGAGGCCCTGGGAGTGCCTTCCCAGACCCTGGCCAGGAAGATAGCCCTGCTGAAGTAAGAGATCCAGGCCTTTGGTATCTACTAGGATCAGATCCATTTGGGACAGGACGTCCCTTCCCCACAGATTAACAGGCAGGTCGGGAAGGACATAGGGGCGGACGTGGCCTTCCTTTCCTTCGAGGGTCCGCCACTTGAGCTCAGCAGAGCTCAACATCGGGTTTTTTGAATGGCCAATCCCCTGCAGGTGTGTTAAAGAGGGGGAGATTGGCCATTCTGGCGGCCAGTCCCTGGTAGTAATGATAGTAGTATCAGCTCCAGTATCTATAAGGCCAGTGAAAGATCTGCCTAAGATGGTGAGGGTCAGGAGTGGCTTACACTCCTGTATAACCTGAGCCCAGAACACCCCCTGTGGCGGGGGGCCGGTGGCGCCAGGGGCAGCGCTGGGTGGGATAAGGAGCAATTCAGCAATGCGGGCACCCAGATCTATACTCAGGAATGAGGACGTAGTCACGGCCATAACGCTAAGCTGGCCAGTGAGAGTATCATCTATAGTGCCAGGGAGGACCTGGAATCCCTCCAATATAAGATTCCCCCTCCCGATAATGAGGCCAACCATTCCAGCAGGCAGGGGCCCCTGGAAATTGACTGGGATGGGCTGAGGTCCCTGTGCCTGGGTTAGGATTGTGGGGGAGGTGGTACGGAGGTCCAATTTGGAGCTGCCTGGGATGGCGTGCAGGAGGGAATCGAAACCTGAGGCGGAACAATGGCTGGAGGCGGGAGGGATTGAGGGGGAAGGAAGGGGAGTGCCCCAGCTGCCTGCTGCATTACGGGGCCCTGGGGCCGGCCCCGCGACAAGTTTCCCGAGCGAGAGACAACTTCAACCCGGCACTCTGATGCCCAGTGGTACCCGTTCTTACACTTGGGGCATAATTTCTGGGGTACACGCGCCCTCCCCCGCTCTGGGCAGTGGCGCCAGAGATGACCAGGCTTGTTACAGTCAAAGCAGACTCTAGGGTTGGCTGGAGCGGTCACGGGAGTATTGGTCAAACTTTTAAAGGCCGCCCCAATAGCCAGTCCCATTCTTTGAGAGGCCGGGTCTACATCGGCGCACAGGCGGAGGTAGTCAGAGAGGGTCTTGCCCCGTTTGTGAGGACGGAGGACGCCCTGGCAGACAGAATTAGCATTTTCATAGGCTAGGTGGCGAATAAAGTCGTTATCAGTGTCGCCTCCCCCCAGGAGACGCTCAGCAGCCTCCACCAGGCGGCCAACAAAGTCATTATAGGGCTCATTAGGGCCCTGGCGGACTTTGGCAAGAGAGGTGACAACGGAACTCTTTGATGGGAGTCCCTTCCAAGCCTTTAAGGCTGCTGCCTGAATCTGCGTGAGAAGGCCAGGGGGAAACTGAGCCTGAACCTCATTAGAGGAAAAGGGAGCGTTACCCAGGAATTTGCTCAGTACCCAGGAGGAGGAGGACCCTCCCGCAGCAAGATTCCGCTGGGCCATATCCTGACAACGATCATGATAGTCTGCCTTCCAGAGCAGATAATCTCCGCGGCTTAAAACGGCCCGGGTCAGGGAAAACCAATCGTTAGGGGTGAGCCAGATCTCACTAAGGGATTCTAAGAGGCTCAGAGTAAAGGGAGCGGTTGGGCCACAGGAGGTAACAGCATCCTTAATGTCTTTTATATCACTAAATTTCAGTCTTTCATAGCGCTGTCGCCCATGGGCTTCCGCGTGGGCCTCCCCTGGCTCGAGATCCCTCGCATCCCTACCCCGATTAGGAGCCTCCTCGATGCCCTCGCGGTCTTCTGGGGAGTCTGCCTCTTGGGCTGCTCCCTCCCTCTCCTCCCCTGAAGGGGCTTGAGGTGAGAGGCCTCTACCAGACCTGAGAGCAGGAAAGATCTGAGGGGCCTGTGGGGGAGCTTTAAGCAGCTGGCTCTGTGAATCGGGCGGGGCATTTGGGGATAGATCAAGTTGCCTGATTTGCCCCAGGAGGTCCAGGAATTCCTTCTTTTGTTGCAAAAAGGAGCGAAGCACTTGCGCTTCTTGCGCCAAGCGGTGGGTAGCAAGACGAAAGTCGGAACCCACAAAGGACGGTGAAAGATAATTGCTCACCCCGAGATAGACCTCCGGATTGTACGGAGGGGGGCGGAGAGGGGAGGCAAGGGGGACTTTTGGGGGCCTCTCCGCTGTACGAGAGCGAGAGCGTGTGGCTGCATCCGTGAGGTCAGCAACGTTCTCCGGGGGAAGGGCATCAGAGTCCAAGGAACGCAGAGGGGAGTGCTTGGGGAGGGGATCCCTGATGGCTGGATATAAGCGCGGCATTAAACACTCAGAGGAGTCGGACTGGGATTTTGCAAGAGGTTTCTCGGGTGGCTCCCTGATGACTGGATATAAGCGTGGCTCCAAACACTCAGAGGGGTCGGGCTGAGAGCCCGCGGGAGGTTTCTCGGGTGGCTCCCTGATGACTGGATATAAGCGTGGTACCAAACACTCAGAGGGGTCAGGCTGAGAGCCTGCGGGAGATTTCTCGGGTGGCTCCTCAGGGGGCATAGGGATGGATATGGAGGGACAGGGGGATCTACGAGGTTCCTCTGATTCTGCGAGGGGGGTGGGGGAAACAGAAGGCGGGCGAGAAGGCGTGCGGGAGTGAGGGTTAGAAGGGCGATAATCTTTAAGAAAGGTCTCAGAGTCTTGGACTACCTGGTGGGCGTCTGACTGAACATGTCGGACGCGAAGGACCTCATTAATGAGATTCCAATAAGAGAAAGTCGGAACGGGGATTTTCTCGGGACCAGACGTCCTGTAATAGTCTTTAAGACAGTCTCCTACACGGCCCCAACGTTTCTCATCGATGGTGCCCCCTTGAGGGAACCAGGGACAGATCTCCTCGATAAGAAGAAAGAAATCTATGAGATCCTTTTTCTTGACCCGGATACCCCTGTGCTTAAGGGAGGTCTTTAAGCCACGAATAAACAATTCCTTCTTGCTTAAACTCTGACCCATTTTCAGAGGTCAGGAAAAACAGCGTTCAAAAATACAGATACACGCAAATATGCAGATCACGAAAAAGAAAATGAAAATTATAGGAAGGAGAGAGGGAGTAAGACAGACAAAAGGAACAGAAGGCAGACAGGACATGAAGAGAGACGAGACAGGAGATGGGTCACTGGAAGGCTGTTCCCTGCGTGAATACCTGGGAGAAACAGACACAAGACACGGGGGAGGCCCAACAAAGGGGCCCACTCAGGTGCTTGCCTGGCCAATGGGAAACTTAGCCGTAGTGGATCAGCCAAAGGTGACTTGCGGCCGACGTCTAAGTCAGCACCACCATAGACCATATGTTTCCCGTGGAACCGCAGGCAGCCCAAACGGATTCCGTAGCCTTTTCGGGGACCTTAAGGGTGCCCAGCCGTGGAACCACAAATTCGAATCAGAGGCGAGGACGCCCCTGACCGCTCATTCACTCACACACACATTCCACAAAGGACACAACAAAGGAGCGCGGGGGGAGCCTTATCCAACCCAGTGACCGTCTCATATACCTCATATGAGACTGAACACTCAGTTCTCCCCTTATACCACCCCGTCAACCTCTATAACGAGGCAGGGGCTAATGCCCACTCGACCTCGAACGAGATGGGTATTTTTGATTAGGCACGCACTTACCTTTCCGTGCGTCCCGGTGGCCACCGCTTTCTGAAGGGGAGTTCGGAGGTCGTCTCCCAGACACCGCCCCACGTTGGGCGCCAGTTGCGGGGGGGGGGGGGGCCCGCCAGACCACTCTCCGGCCTGCGTGTGTGTGTGTGTGTGTGTGTGTGTGTGTGTGTGAGTGTTGGGACACACCTAGGTACCAGGGATGGAACCCAGGTTAGCTGCGTGCAAGGCCAGCACCCAACCCACTGTACTATCTCTCCCAGCCCCTCCTCTGCTTCTGACCTCTCTGGGAATACACCCACATCAATTAAGGTGAAGGCCATCTCTCTCTCTCTCTCTCTCTCTCTCTCTCTCTCTCTCTCTCTCTCTCTGTCTGTCTGTCTCTGTCTGTCTCTCTGTCTCTCTCCCTCACTTTTTGGGTCCCACAGTGTTCAGTCTCAAGCCAGCTCAGGTTCTGCGGCTCCCTGAGGTTCTGTGTGGCAGAGCTCCTCCCCAGGCCTTGCAGATCTAGTGGAGAGAGGCCTCTTTGTGGACTGACAGGTTGGCTGTGTGCAGAGCAGCTCTCCCCCGGATCCTCGCTTTACTCTGCCGCCTCCCTGAGCCTGTGGCCAGCCACCCCTCTGCTGTGATCAAACTTTTTTTTTTGGGGGGGGGTCACACCCGGTGATGCACAGGGGTTACTCCTGGCTCATGCACTCAGGAATTACTCCTGGTGGTGCTTACGGGATGCTGGGAATCAAACCTGGGTAGGCTGTGTGCAAGGCAAATGCCCTACCTGCTGTGCTATTGCTCCAGCCCCTGCTGTGATCAGACTTTGGGGAGTACTCCTGTCTGTGCCCCCTGAAAGGCAAAGGTCACCATTCTGCTGCCCTGGGGGAACTCCCTGGAAATTCACTGTCACAGGTGACCCTTTCCATATAGCATTTTTAAATCTCATTTATTACTATCATTCAATATCTCCTTTTCAGAAAAAAAAATGTAAGTGTTGGGAAACTGTCAATTCACTGACAGGTTTTTCAAAAATCCTAATATTTGCTTAAGTTTATTTCATCGGCAACTGACATCACTAGCCATTCTTTTTTTTTTTTTTTTTTTTGCTTTTTGGGTTACACCCGGCGATGCTCAGGGGTTACTCCTGGCTCATGCACTCAGGAATTGCTCCTGGCGGTGCTCAGGGGACCATATGGGGTGCTGGGAATCGAATCTGTGTCGGCCATGTTGGCTGCATGCAAGGCAAATGCCCTACCCACTGTGCTATCGCTCCAGCCCCCATCACTAGCCATTCTTAAAGTGAGAGGCTTACTTCATTCATTGACAAGAAATTACCACCAATACTCAGGCCTGAATGACCACAGGCCTACCAGCAGTATTTCAGGTAATGGTGGTTGGGACCATAGAGATAGTAGTGAAGGTAGGGCACTTGCTTTGCACATGACCGACCTGGGTTTGAACTTCAGCATCCCATACGGTTGAGTGCTTCCTGAGTGCAGAACCAGAAGTAAGCTCTGAGCACTGTTGGGTGTGACCCAAACACCAAAACCATACCAACCAACCAAACAAACCAACCAAAACAGTGGTATTCCATGGGAAGTGGGGACAATTTAGCTCAACACAACCCATTGCACAATTTTTTTCTTGGCAATGCTTGTAGACTGAGCAGCAGGCTATGTGCCTTCAATGGTCAAATTTAGTAATAATAATGACCATTGATCCAACAAGGACATTCTTTTTGTTGTTTTTGGATTACATCCAGTGGTAGCTCAGTTACTACTCTTAGTGCTTGGGGGACCATGCAGGGTGACAGGGATTGAAACTCAGAACTCCCACATCAAGGCAGGTGCTCCTGTCCTCTTGAGCTGTACCCTCACTCCCTCAAGTATGTTCTTAAGTACAACTCTTTTGTCTTTTCTTCCTGCTATGAAGGTGAGACCAAACACAGCTGTTCATTGCTTCTACACCATTGCTGTGAACATCAGCGCAATCAAAGACAATCTCTCACTAGTTTTGACCTCAAAGACATCTGAAAATCATTTTGATGAGCGTGGGTGTCCACAGACGATTCTTAAAGACCCACATGCATATTGGGAAGAAAATGGATTTTCAAGTGTATGTGTGTGTGTGTGTGTTGTTGGGAAATTGAATCGCTGAACTATATTTCTGGTCCCATAAAAAGGGATTTTGAAGTCAGAGTTGGGTCCCTTTATGAGCTGAGAAACAAACAGGGTAAATGTCAATTTGTAGAGTGGGTCCAATGCATCCCCAGACTTAGAATGAAAAGTCAAAATAATACAGTAAAATATGACTTTATCGAGTGTTGTTCTTAGGCTCTCACCAGGCTCAAGAAAGGTTAATTAATAAATTCCATTTCATCAGCATTCAGGGAAAAAGTCACCTGAGGGGGCCAGCAATAATACGGTGGGTAGGACGTTGGCCTTGCATGTGCCAACCAGACTTTGATCCCTGTCACTCCATGTAGAGCCTGCAGGAGTGATTCCTGAGTGCAGAGCCAGGAATAAGCCCTGAGCACCGTGGGTGTGCCCCCTCACCACCAAATTTCTTATTATAAAAACTGGTGTCATATTTTATGTTATAGCTGCTCTGTTTGCCCTTCCGTGTGTGTGTGTGTGTGTGTGTGTGTGTGTGTGTGTGTGTGTTTCTGTCTTTTGGTGGAGAAAGCTAGTCTACTTCTCACATGGTGTGCTTTTATTCTCGAAGGCTTGGCAGATTCCTATCGATGACTATATTTATTTATTATCTCCAAACTATTGTCTTTTTTATCTCAAAACTATGTTTTTTTTGGGGGGGGAGCACACCCAATGATGCTCAGGGGTTACTTCTGGCTTTATACTTAGGAATTACTCCTGGTGGTGGTGCTCGGGGACCATATAAAATGCCGGGGATTGAACTGGGGCCAGCCACGTGCAAACCAAACACCCTGCCCGCAGCACTATTGCTCCCGTTCCTACAGTGCTTGTGTTTATCTCAAGTGCCGCTTTTCTCCCATGGTCTGAGCCTCTTAAAACACCTGATGCTCCAGGAGCTGCATCCTCATACCGCCACATTGAGCTGCTTGCCCAGCTGGTCGATTCACCAGGAGCAACTCTAGCTCTCCTGAGCTCCCCATGGGAGGCCCAAAATAATGACAACCACAGCAAGACAAACCACGCGATGCCCATTTTCAAAGAGGCGGTAAAGACACTCTTTTCTTTCTTTCTTCAAATCACTCAGAGATGAACAAGTGAGGAATTACGGGAACCTGAGCACAATGAAACCGCAAAAGAATTCACGCAGACTGCTGCGATCTCCCGGTAAAGCAACTGCACACAGGGAATTCTTGCTCTTGGGGAAACCACAGACAGGGTTTTCTTTTCTTTTGCTTTATGTGTGGTGCCCGGGATTGAAACCAGTGTCTCACCCATGCGAGGTAAGTGTTTCACCACTGAGTCCCACCCCTGCCTCCCTTCCTGGGCTTTCTACCATGTGAAATGGACTGTCACACCTCACGTTCTAAGGAAACAGATCCAACATAAATGTGTCAAAGTTGTGGCATGGGCTTTGCTGGCTGTGGCCACCTCAGCCAGTGAGCTGCTGCCCGTGGCCAGGTCTGTTCTTGCAGGAGCACCTTCTATGTCAGCAGAACATTGTTGTGATTTGCTCCTGGCCTTGGCATTGGCCCTGGAAGCTGGAGCATGCCTGAGAGAAGGGCTGGGAGGGCCTAAATTAGGGTTGCAGAGGAACTGGGTCTCCGGGTGATGGATGCCCCACCTAGGTCTGCATGCAGTGAGGGAGAGCAGGGTCTGGGATTGTGATGTTGGCTTTGCTCTTCATCATCAGGCAAAAGTTCCCTCTGTGCCACCAAGCCTAGACTCTGTGAAGCTTTTTCCTGGACTCTGGCCTGCCAACCTGAGGTTCTCTTCCACTCATGAGGTATGGGGGTGTGAGACTCCACCAGGAGCCTGTTTGGGGTTTTCGGTGGAGTTTATCTGGGCTAGATAAAAGACATAGCGAAAAGCAGCGCTTGTGAGTGTACACGTAGGGAATGGTATGTGGGAATTTTTGTTTTTGTTTTTTGGGTCGCACCCGGCATTGCACACGGGTTGCTCCTGGCTCATGCACTCAGGAATTACTCCTGGAAGTGCTCGAGGGACCATATGGGATGCTGGGAATCGAACCTAGGTCAGCCGCGTGCAAGGCAAACGCCCTACCCACTGTGCTATCGCTCCAGCCCCAAGTATGTGGGATTTTTGTGGTAGTTGCTTCTGGATGGTGCTCGAGGAACCCTGTGTTGCTGGGGAAGAAACTGGAGAATCTCACATGTCAGGGATGTGTGTCAGCCCTTTGCCTATCTCCACAGCCTCAGGAAACAATTTGTAGGGACATAGGGAGAGGCAAATAATGCTATGAGAGGTCAGAGATGACCATCAGCAGTTCTGACGCCCCAGAGCTACGGAGATCAGTATTAGGACCCAGATGGCACAGAGCTGCAAGCATGGCCAGCTTGTTACGGAGCACGCAGTGGACTCGCCTGCCCTGAGCAGTCACACTGCACCGTGGGTCTGGTCACTGTTAGAGCCCAGAAGAAGCCACCACTGCCATTTTTGTGCCAGGCAGAGACCCACAGCCCTCGAAGGTGCAAAAGCTTGGCAGAGAAGGAATGGTGGCCACAGCTGTGTTTGCTGTTCCCTGAGCACTTCATTGTATTTTCCTTTATTTGCTTTTGGGATCACACCCGGCAATGCTCAGAGGTTACTCCTGGATCTGCCCTCAGAAATTACTCCTGGCAATGCTCAGGAGACCATATTGAATGCCAGAGATTGAACTTGGGTCGACCGCATGCAAAGCAAATGCCTTACCTGCTGTACTATCACTCCAGCCCCTCATCAGATTTTTTTAATTTCCATCAGAACCTTATGGAATACATATACCATGATTTCCCTTGTACAGAATGCAAAACAATGGAAGTGAGAGGCAAGAGTCTTGCCTTGCATATGGTGATCCTGGTTCGGTCCTCCAGCACCGCTTAGGGTCCCCTAAGTCTCACCAGGAGAATAGGATGCGGAAGCTGCTATGATATGGGCCCCACAGAAATTCAGCACAGGATGAGGACAGACAGGCCCTGGTGAAGGGTGCACCCTGCCTGTGGCTCCACACTTACCCCAGGGTCCAGAACCAACCGGCAGTAGCAAGGATGGGAAGCCGCACCCTTCAAGCTTCTGCAGACTCCCTGACCCATTGGGTCAGTCAGCTGGCTTCTATTTCCCCTGTCCCACACTGATGGGGGAGTGACCAAACACGCAGCCTCTTACCTCCTTATCACCAGCTTAGTAAGAGGAGCAACAGGAGACAAACACAGTCCCACCACTGAGACAGAGCAGAGACTGGGGACGGTGCTGCTAGGAGGCCCTGGAGGTCCCTGATTCTGCATTCTCAGGGCTTCACAGTCAGTTGATGACTGGTTGCCTGAAAATCGCTAGGAGTAGCCCCTTGGGTCTTCTAAGCACTGTTTGGGAGATCTCACCCCAATATTGTGTAAACACACAAAAAATAAAAGGGCAGTTTCCCCACTCCAGGGAGGTCGATGGCGATGGTCAGGTGAAGGAAGGAAACGAGGCCAAGCTGGTTGGTCTTAGTAGCCGTTTATTACATGGAAGAGATGTATGTCATGGAGGCCCCAGGATCTCTCAAGCATGTGCTCCTTTGTTCTCTCAGCTTCTATCCTCAGCCCCATCTTCCCAGGTTCTCTGATGCACGTGTCCCCCCAGAGAGCCCTGAAATCTCCCTTATATAGATCATAGTACCTCTAAAGGCGCAATATAATGATGTCATCAAAATGAGTTACAGAAAGAACATTGAGGCAGCAAACATACATTGTTTCCTTACATCCGCAGGCCAGTAATCCTGGCCTCACCTTTTCACAAGCTACAAGCACTTAGATTAGCACAACAAAGACCAGTCTGCTAGAGCTTGGAATCTACATCTCCAAAAAAGCAGTCTCATCCAAGCTAGTCAGGACACACAGGAGACCGCTTCTAGGACGTGTTTCTCCTCTCCTTGTCCAAACAACATATAAGCATACATAATATTAATCATTTCGTATGGACACAGTAAGAAATACTTTGAGCTTATAGAATTGCTCTCCTAGGGCCATCTCGATCTCAGACTGCAGTGCTCAGGCCAGATATCTTTCCTATTCCTAGCAGCAGGGCCCTAGTCTTGTCGTTACTTTTGGATCATGACATCATTTGCCTATGATCAAACTCTTAACTTATAGTTAAGAATCGTGGCACCTTGGCCTGGCCCATCGCGATGCCAGGGTAGCACATAACTTACCGGCTTGCCCTGGTTCCATCCAGTCCCACGTCGGGACCCTGCCCTTGGGGTGCTAGGAAGTGAGGGCAACTGAGGCTTAAGTTGAGAAGGCAGATGGCCAGGAGTGAATAATATCCAAAGCCAATTAATTCCTAAGTTATAAAGCATAATATTAATTAATTGTCTTCCTGTATCTATACAAAAGGACATTGCATTAAAGTAAACTGCTCAAAGACATAAGGAGAGGAGAAAGACAATATTAACTTACAGTACAGCTTCAGTGTCTAAGAAGGATGAGACCTTACAAATTGGTTGGGGAAGAGAGCATAGAAGAGGTTACAGACAGACAAAGTAATGGGAGTGACTCGGGAGCACTGTGATGAGTACAATCTGATAAACCTAAGCTCCGTGTACTCCAACCCTGCCTGTGGCTCCACACTTACCCCAGGGTCCAGAATCAACCTGCAGTAGCAAGGATGGGAAGCCGCACCCTTCAAGCTTCTGCAGACTCCCTGACCCATTGGGTCAGTCAGCTGGCTTCTATTTCCCCTGTCCCGCACTGATGGGGGAGTGACCAAACACGCAGCCTCTTACCTCCTTATCACCAGCTTAGTAAGAGGAGCAACAGGAGACAAACACAGTCCCACCACTGGGACAGAGCAGAGACTGGGGGCGGTGCTGCTGGGAGGCCCTGGAGGTCCCTGATTCTGCATTCTCAGGGCTTCACAGTCAGTTGATGGCTGGTTGCCTGAAAATCGCTAGGAGTAGCCCCTTGGGTCTTCTAAGCACTGTTTGGGAGATCTCACCCCAACATAATAATAATAATTACAATGAAATAATATAGCTTAACAGGGGCCAGAGAGATAGTAGAGTGGGTAGTGCACTTGCCTTGCATGTGGCCAACCCAGATTCAATTACAGCATCCCATATGGTTCTTTAAGTGCATCAGGTTGATCACTGAGTGTGGAGCCAGGACTAACCCCTGAGCATGGCCGTATGTGTGGCCACCAAAAATAAAACAAACAAAATCCCTCCCCCCCACACATACACAAAATATGGTCTTGTAAACTAATTCATTGGAAAAAAATATTTAGTAACTAAATACAAAAATGTACTTTTATCCTATTAACATAATTAGAACTAGCTACTAGGTCTACGTGACATGAATAAGAATCTTGGTATTTAAAAAATTCTCGATGATGATGACCAATGTAATGTATAGCTCTTGGTTCGGGGGCCACACCTGGTGGTGCTCAGGGCTGCTTTCAGCCCGTTGCCAGGGATGGAATGCAGGCCTCCCACGTGCAAAGCAAAGTAGGAGCCTCAGTCCTTTTGAGTCATCTACCCTGTCCAGTGTGATATTTACAAATATTTTTTTTCTTCAATATTAATTAAAATGTATGTTGTATCGTGTCAGGTCATATTAAGATTTTTAAAAATTACATAGACAACAAACAACCCTCCTATTTTTTTTTTAAAAAAACAAGCCCTGTCTTACAAAACCCTTGGAATTACAAACACTTATTGCATTAATGCCACCAGTTTGCCAACCTTCTTGGAACTTCCTTTTAAGAGAACAATCTCGAGAGCTCTTGCCAAATCACCATTGCAAAATACTAATATAAATACAGCTAATTGGCACGAAGGAAAATAGAGTTGAGAGTGATGGGATGGGGAACTGATGGGAAAAGTCAGCAAAGCAACAGAAACCAAAATAAATATAAATGAATAAAAATAAGCCCCAGAAAAATACACAAGAATCAAGTGGAAATTCTTTTTTTTTTTTTCTTTTTGGGTCACACCCGGCGATGCTCAGGGGTTACTCCTGGCTCATGCACTCAGGAATCGCTCCTGGCGGTGCTCGGGGGACCATATGGGATGCTGGGAATCGAACCTGGGTCCGCCATGTTGGCTGCGTGCAAGGCAAACGCCCTACCCGCTGTGCTATCGCTCCAGCCCCTCAAGTGGAAATTCTTGATGTATATGCCTGGTGTGTTTGTGCGCGCGCACACACACACACACACACACACACACACACACACACACACACTAACTTCCAAAGATTAACAGAAAATTGGAGACACTGAAAGAAATACTAAGCAAACCTGAAATCAGATCAATAGAAAGTATCTAATTGCAGAAGAGAAAGACAAATGCTTCACAAAGCTTCAGTCACCTGTAGCTGCCCGTGGCAACCTTTTTGTTTTTGTTTTGGGGCCACACCCAAAACAAGATCTTACTTCCAGTTCTGCACTCAGGGATCACTCCTGGCAGGCTCGGGGACCATATGGGATGCCAGGGATTGAATCTGAGCTGGCCGCCTTCAAGGGAAACACACTCTGGCCCCCATATGGCAACCTTCTCGAACCTGTGCATTGGCACCTGGTCTGCTTATGGTGGTCCATGGACCACCAAGCTGGTGAATGAGTGGTTTTAAGCTTTCTCTACCTGCAGACCAGCACCAGTCTATGGATCGGCAATGGAAGACGACTGACTTACGGGGCAATATCAGGCAAACTAGCAAATATTTCATTGGACAGAGGGACAGAGTGAATGAGAAAGGAAAAGAACAGAGTCCGTGATATGGTTCAACTAGGACAGCACATGCCTGGTGTGTGTGTGTGTGTGTGTGTGTGTGTGTGTGTGTGTGTGTGTGTTTAACCCTCAGGACCACATGGCCTGCTAAGTATCTCCAAATGTGACTCTGGTAGTCCCCAAAACTGGGCACAGACCTCACAACAATGCAGAAGGGGGTAAGAGGAAGAGAAGAGGAAGGAAGAGGAGGAGGGGAGGAGGAGGAGGTGAAAGGGGAGAAGAAGAGGAAGTTGCAGTACAGTGCATAAATGGCTAAAAATTGGATACAGGTCTCTGAAGTCCAGCAAAACTCAAGCTGGGGTTTTCTATTTAATTTTGAGGCCACACCTGTTAGTGTTCAGGGCTTACTCTTGGTCTGCACTCAGGGATCACTCCTGGGTTGGCCTCAGGCAAAGCAAGCACCCTACCTACTGTACTATCCAAGCAGGATTATTTTTAAAGGCATCTAGGTATGTTGTAGTCAAACACAGTGTCAGAAATTCCCAGACAAAAATCCATAAAAGACAGTACCTATAGGGCACACCAATATAAATGGTTCTCTAAGATCTCCTTCCCTTTGTTGGTGTTTGTGTTATGTGATGACTGTGGTTTGCATAGGCCTGGCCACATCGTTAGTCTCAGCTCACACACACAGGATGTGGGATTCACACGTTCAGGTGCGCACTCCTTAGCTGGGGTCCTTGCACACCTGAGAGTTTGGTCATAGCTCCCCAGACACTGTGGCAGTACTCTCACACATGCAAACCAGGGTCAAGCTGTACTTCCTGACCACACTATATTCAGACATCTTTTTTTTGGGGGGGGGGGTGGGTCACGCCTGGCATTGAATAGGGGTAACTCCTGGTTCATGCACTCAGGAATTACTCTTGGCCATACTCGGGGGACCATATGGGATGCTGGGAATTGAACCTGTGTCAGCCGCGTGCAAGGCAAATGCCCCACCCACTCTGCTATTGCTCCAGCCCCTCAGACATCTTTTTAAAAATGTATTTTTATGTTTTTGGTCACAGTGCTCCCTGGACTGGAGACCACACCCCTTTGTGGTTCTTAGGGAAATCTCTTAAGGTGTCAGGGGTCACAGAGGGGCCAGATTGATCTAGCAGAGCCAGACTGTGCTCCGTCCATGTGGGACACGGAGGATTTGAATTTGTGACCGTGTGATTGTAAGGTAGACATTCTGACCCAGCAAACACTTCCTCTGGGTGCACGCAAACGACTGCTGGAATCTCTTCAGAAACAGCTGTGTTCAGAAGCCAAAAGAATGAAATCTTTGGGGCTGGAGTGATGGTACAGCGGTTAGGGCGTTTGCCTTGCAAATGGCTAACCTGGGTTTGATTCCCAGCATCCCATATGGTCTCCTAAACACCACCAGGAGTAATTCCTGAGTGCATGAGCCAGGAGTGACCCCTATACATCGCAGGGTGTGACTCAAAAAGCAAAACAAAACAAAACAAAATAAAAAGAAAGTACAGCGGGCAGAGCAACATGCCTTGCATGCAGCTGACCTGGGCTAGATCACCCTCCCCAAACCCAACCCCCTCCAATAATGTTCCCGAAAGCCCACCAGGAGTGAGTATTCCTAGGGCTCAGAGCTAGGAAGCCCTGAGCTCCCCTGATGTGCCCCCACCTCCAAAACCCCAAACAGAGCAAGAAACATATAGTGTATTTTATGAATCCAAAAGAAGATTTTTTAGAAGACGGGAACAACAACAACAACAACAACAAAATAATGAGACAAGTAAAACACAAGTAGGAAACAGACTTGATTCGATGAACACATTAAGTACATACAAACTAAGCAGTCTTCTTGCCCATGGGCCTGAGCCCTGCAAGTGGTGCTTATACCCACCTGGCTACAGTGTAGCGCTGGAAACTGTAGCCAGAAGAGCAGCAGCAACACTTGCAGGGCGAGGAGGCAGCGGGGAAGGGGGGCGGGGTGCGGGACTTGAGCTCATGACAGTTAAAAGTCAGAGACGGGGATGGGAATGATAGGACAGCAGAACAGCAGGTAGGATGTTTGCCTTGCACCCAGTCAATCCAGGTTCCATCCCTGGCAACCCGAGTGCTGCCAGGAGTAATACCTGAATGCAGAGTTACGAGCATCACCAGGTGTGAGCTCAAAAATTAAATAAATAAATAAATAAATAAATCACGATCACGATCATGATCATCCTGTTCGTCGATTTCCTCGAGCAGACTCCAGTAACGTCTCCTTCTTCCTAGCCCTGAGATTTTAAAAGAGCCATTTCAATGCTCTTTTCAGGATTAGGAGAATGAGACCCATCATTGTTACTGGTATTTGGCATATTGAGTACGACACGGGAAGTTTGCCAGACTCTGAAAATAAATAAATAAATAAATAAATTAATAAATAAATAAATAAAAGGCAGAGACAAGGACCGGAGACCTAATATAGGAGGTACGTCACTTGAATTACACCTAGAGACCCCCAGTTTGATCCCCGGTGCCAACATACAGTACCTTGTGTTCCTCTAGGAGAACAGATGCAGGAGAGAACCCTAAGGCTGGTTGTGATTCAATCCCTCAAAACATAAAAATAAAAAAATACGGGGCTGGAGCGATAGCACAGCGGATAGGGCGTCGGTTGCCTTGCACGCGGTCGACCTGGGTTCGATTCTCAGGATCCCATATGGTCCCCTGAGCACTGCCAGGGGTAATTCCTGAGTGCAGAGCCAGGAATAACCCCTGTGCATCCCCGAGTGTGACCCAAAAAGCAAAAAAAAAAAAACAAACCCACAAAAAAACAAAGAAAACAATAACAACAAAAAAACCCACATTATTATTATTATTATTATTATTATTATTTTGGCCATACCCAAGTGGTACTCAGGGACCACTCCCTGGGCAGCACATACACAAGGACCACGGGAAAGGGAACGTGAACCTCCGAGAGCTCTGTGGCAGTGCAGGCAAGTACCATTCCCAGATATGCAAGCCCCACAGGCACCACAAGCATGTGTGTGAGGACCACAGCAGCATTGAAGAAGGGAAGGGAGAGCGGGAGAACATTTTAAAAGAGGGGCAGAAAAGAGCCAATGTATCAGGAATACGAGGAACTCTGACTGCAGGCTGTGACAAAATTAAGAGTAAGTGACATGCTAGACATACTTATGTTCCAACAAGCATGTCATCATGATGAGGTGACCCAAAGTTTGCAGAAAAGCAGGTGGTTGCTTAAAGATAAAGGGGAAGCAGGATGAGACACGCCAAGGATGCAGGGGCAAGAGGCCCTGAGAATAATCTGAGTTCAGACTGAGTAGCTCTCACACACTGCTCTGTTCAGCTGCCAAGAAGAACTTTTTTTGTTAACCATTCAAGGCTAACGGCGAGTATCTGGCTTCTGCACTCCGCATGCTTGTTTACAAGAAAGTCGATTGATGTTGCCATGCAGGGTGTGATAAGAATGTACAAAAACTTTGCCTGGACTTAGGTTCGGGGCTGTTTGTTGCACTGAGAACCTCCAGACTTGGAAGCCCCTGCGGGTTAATAAAGGCTCTTCATTTCTGCAAACAGGCTTGTTTGATATTTCTTGGGACTTCATGAAAAAGTTCGCATGCAACAACATAACGTACTTTCCAAAAGGAGAGGAGGGAAGAATATTGGAAAGAATATTGGAAGAACAAAGGAATAAAAATGGCACGCTAGGAAATATTGAACGCAAAAAGAACATAGTAACAGATAAAAGGAAGATCAAAAAGACATAAGATTTAAAATAGCACATGGAAGATACAACACCTGCCTTATCAGTAATTTAATGCAAATGGATGAATCATGCCAGGGAAAAGGCAAAGCTTGACAGGATGCATAAAATAGTGCTTTAAGGGGGACCAGAGAGATAGTATAGTGGGTAGGGCATTTGCCTTGCATACAGCAGACCTGAGTTTGATCCTGGGCACCCCATATGGTACCCCTAGCACTGCCAGGAGTGATTCCTAACTGTAGAACC
This sequence comes from Sorex fumeus, assembly GCF_029834395.1. Lineage (NCBI taxonomy): Eukaryota > Metazoa > Chordata > Mammalia > Eulipotyphla > Soricidae > Sorex > Sorex fumeus. The sequence continues at coordinate 62,726,483 of NW_026606120.1, forward strand.
AGGAATAAGCCCTGAGTACCACCAGGTAGGGTGCTTGCCTTGCACATGTATAATTCAGGTTCTAATCCTAGCATCCCGTATGGGCCCCCAAGCACTTCCAGGAGTGATCCTTGAGTACGGGGCCAAGAGTAAGCTTTGAGCACCACTGGGAGTGACCCCAAAACAAACCAAAAAAGCTTTAAACTATATGCTGTCTACAATTGCCATCATGAATTAAAAAGCAAATCAAACATAAATAACACAAGAGTGGTAAACAATAACTCAAAATAGGATAGACTATTTTGGAGTAGAGCAAATAATAGCCCAGTAAATCTGAAAGACTGAAATAATACAAAGTATACTCTCTAGCCACAAAGAAAGAACTTTAGCATCCTAGGTCAGTAAATATCTAAGACTTTGTCCATCCTTCCAAGTCATCTTCAAGTTCCTTGTAAACTTTTCTCCCTGGAAGGAGAATTCTACAAACACTCTGGCATGTGAATCACCAGGTCACCTCACCCAAAGGAGTTAGGTGGGCAGGAATTTCAAACTGTTTCCAGGAAAAGGGTGGGGGCTAGTAGTTTCGAGCAGGAAATACCATTTGGAAGCCAAGAGCCATTGTCTAGGGAAGTTATTTGGTTTCTAAATAAGCCTCTGTATTTTTTTTTTAAAAAAATCTGATACATGAAATAATTATGTCTATCCCCAAACTTCAGTGTGAGAATTAAATGAGATCATGTACATCTTAATTTCCTCTCATTCTCCTCCCACCTTCTTCCTTCTCCCTCAGGCAAACAGTAAAAAAAAAAGGGGGGGTATAAACAAGAACACCTTGGGTAAAGGGCCCCAAAGGAAGAGAAACAGGGGAATTATTAACAGGAATTAGAATGAGTAAAACTCTCCTGACCTAAAACCCCAGTCTATTTTGTTCATGCTGCGTGATTCTCATGTATAAAACAGATGTGGATTCTTTCTACTAGGGTTTATAAGCACTGTGACAGTGTAACTGAACAGGTGTGATTTTTCTTATAAATGGTAACCTTTACCATTAGTAATAGTCTAAAGTACCTTTCCCTCATTAAACAAATTTGTATGGGGGCTGGAACAATAGTACAATAGGTAGGTCACATGCCTTGCATGTGGTCAACCCAGGTTTGATCCCTGGCACCCCATATGGTCCCTGAGCACCTCCATGAGTGATCCCTGAGTGAAGATTTGTAAGCCTGAGCATTGTTGAGTGTGCCCCCATACACCAAGAAAAAAATCATTTAGGGTGAGGGAAATTGTATAGATATCAAATGGATGGAGTATGCAGAGACCCTAAATGCCTTTCACAGCACCACCTGGTTCCCTGAGGAACTGCTAGGATCTGGGGAGGGTCCCTGAGGAATCCTTATCACTGCTCAGGAGTCCTTCCTGCCATCCTCCTCACCTCTAAATTAATGGAACTATCTGCTCTACTTGAGCCACATCCGGGCCCCTTTCCTAATTTTTGCTGCCTACTTAGTCCCCCTAGCACAGCAGGTAGGGCGTTTGCCTCGCATGCAGCCCACCCAGGTTCGATTCCTCCGTCCCTCTCTGAGAGCCTGTCAAGCTACAGAGAGTATCCCTCCCACACGGCAGAGCCTGGCAAGTCCCCGTGGCAAATTCAATATGCCTAAAACAGTAACAAGTCTCACAATGGAGACATCACTGGTGCCGGCTTGAGCAAATCATTGAACAACTGGAGGACAGTGCTACTCAGTCCCCAACAGCAACCTGTATCCGCCTCCTCTCGCCCCCACTCTTTCTCTTTGGCTCCACCACCACCCCTTCCTGTTATTTTTCCTGAACTGGTGGGAGGAGAGAGGGTGGAGCAGAGCTTTCTTCAAAAATAAGAAGGAAATCGCAAATCTAAACACATTTTAGAAACATGTTTCAGTTCCAGCACTAAATTTGCGACGAAATGGACATGAATAAAATGATAAATGGACATGAATAAAATGATAAGTAATAACTAGCAAAAGCGCAGAAAGAAATCTCCTAGTTTAAGCCAGAGCATGTGATTCTGGGCTCCCAGGGACAGCTGCCAGGAGCAGGAAAGAGAAAGGAAGGATTTAAAAAGAGAGAAAAAAATGGAGGAGGGTGGGTGGTGGGTGGGGATAGTCGTTTAAGTGACCCTACCACTGTTGTTGCTTAATTTGGGGACCAAAGCCATTACCATACAGTGGATTGAACTCAGGGTCAGCTGTGTGCAAGGCAAGAGCTCCAGGACCACTTCTACTGACCCTCTACAATTATTTTAAAATGTATTATCATTATTTTGAGTTTTGGGCATACCCTGCGGTGCTCATGGCTCTGTGCTCTAGCATCACCCCCGGTGGGGCTCGGGGGTCCTTTTGTGAGGAGGGGGCCGGGGATAGAACCAGGGTGGGCCAAATTCAAGCGCCCTATTCGCTGTACTATCGCTTCAAATCACCTACAGTTACTCTTATCGTTTCGTTTTTAAAGGCCTGTCTTGACCCGCCAGGCTTGCTCGCGGGCGCCGGGGGCATCTGTCGGGTTTGGATGAGTTCTCCGAAGATCAGGACTTGCCGCGGGCTGGAGCGTGCCTGCAGAATCCGGGTTCGATCTGCGGGGCTTGAGAAACTCGGAGTCCCACTGTCCCGCGCCCACCCACGCCGTGGCAGGCACCCGGGGATCGGAGGGTCAGTAACCTTTCTCCACGCGTGCCCACTCCTCTACCTACTACTTGCGATCCCACTGACGCCCCTCCAATACCCCGCCCACCTCCGCCCCGCCCATATCCAACCACGCCCCGCTCGCACCCCGCCCACACGGGCCACGCCCCGCCCCCCCACACGCCCCGCCCCCACAACAACCCACCACGCCCACACTCATACGACCCGCCCACAACCTACGCCACGCCCACTCCCGCCTACGCCACGCCCCCAGCCCGCTCGTGACTTCCTGAAAGACCCCGGGCCCCGCCCCTGCGGCCGCTAACTTTAGTTTCCCCAGTTGCACGAGCTGGCAGAGCGGTTGCAGTGTCTGCAGCGCGTGTGGTCCGCGTCCATCCCCCCGACCTCCACCCTCAGCAGGACCACCATGGCGGAGCTGTGTCCCCTAGCAGAGGAGCTGTCGTGCTCCATCTGTCTGGAGCCCTTCAAGTTGCCGGTCACCACCCCGTGTGGCCACAACTTCTGCGGGTCGTGCCTGGACGGGACCTGGGAGGCCCAGGGGGCTCCGTACAGCTGTCCGCAGTGCCGTGCCGTCTACCGCTCCCGTCCGCAGCTGCAGAAAAACACGGTGCTGTGCGCTATCGTGGAGCAGTTCCTGCAGGTCGAGCCGGCCCAGGAAGTGCTCCCCGACGGCTGGATGCCCCCCACCCGCCGCACCGACGCCGCCTCCGTGGCCTGTGATCTGTGCATGAACGAGAAGGCGATCAAGACTTGCCTCGTGTGCATGGCCTCCTTTTGCCCCGAGCACCTGCGGCCGCACCTCGACAGCCCCGCTTTCCGCGACCACCCGCTGCAGCCGCCCATCGGCAACCTGATGAACCGAAAATGCCCGCAGCACAACCGGCTGCGGGAGCTCTTCTGCCCCCAGCACAGTCAGAGCATCTGTCACATCTGCCTGGTGGAGCACAAGGCTTGCTCGCCCGTGGCCCTGAGCCAGGCCAGTGCCGACCTGGAGGTAGTGTGTGTGTGTGTGTGGGGGGGGGATTGGAGGGTGGCCGAGGGTGCCACTCGTGGGGGGCTCCGTCTAGCTCTGCCTTCCAGGTGGGTGTTGGGCAAGGCTGGATCTGAGATCTCGCTGGGAGAACAGCATCTATTTGGTGTCCTCTGAGCTCTCACCCCTCATCTGCTCTACAGAGGGGAGTGCTGCAGACGGTGGGTGATGCTGTGGCCTGCCTTAAGCCTGGGACTTTTCCACGGGTGTTTGAGGGAGCTTTTGAAGGGCAGATAGGAGCTCGGTGGTTACCCCTACCCTGCTCACGAAATCCTGGCCGTGGGAATAGTTCCTTCCATTTTGCAACAAGTCCAGAGAGGCAGTTGAGCCTGGGTGAAGGCATTGTGTGGCTTAGGTGCCATCTTTGGCTGGCTCCATTCCCATTGGCCATTTCTCCCAGCCGACCAGCCTCACAGCCAGGTTTAACGAATGTGGAGCATGCAAGTAGAGGTGATAGTGATGTTTGTATGAACTGAGAATAAGTTGAGTCCTGGGACTCCTGGATAGACTTTGTGGTTCAAAGTTCAAAGGCCCTCTCGATGATCGTCGATTTGTTCGAGCGGGCCCAGTAACGTCTCCATTGGAGACTTTGTTGTTACTGTGTCTGGCATATCGAATACTCTCGGTAGCTTGCCGGGCTCTCTGAGAGGGGTGGAGGAATCGAACTCGGGTCGGCCATGTTGGCTGCGTGCAAGGCAGACGCCCTACCCGCTGTGCTATCGCTCCTTGTGGTACCACATGGATTCCTAAGGGGCCTTCCAGGGCTTGGAAGAATTTTCGGGGGGCTACACCAGGCAGTGCTCAGATCTTACTCCTGCAATAAAGCTTACAACTGCACTCTGGGAGAATGGGGGTGGACACACACACACACACACACACACACACACACACCCCACACACCACACCACACCACACCACACACCACATACCACATGACCAGTTGAGGTGCCTAGGATTGAACCAGGGTCAGCTGTGTGCAAGGCAAGCGCCTTATCTGCTATACTGTCACTCCTTGGTTTGGTTTTTGAATCACTCCTGGAAGTGTTCAGGAATCACTCTTGACAGAAATTGGGAGACCATTTAGGGTGCCAGGGATCGAACCCTGGTGAGCCGCATGCAAGTGTCTTATCCACTGTACTCTCACTCCAGTCCCTTGGTTTTGGTGTTTGAACCTCATCTAGAAGTGCTCAGGGATCACTCTTGGTGGCTGCCATAACCCCTATACTATCTCTTTGATCCCTTGGAAGATGTTTATTGGTTCGAAAATTCTAATTTGCCCCGTAAACTCCAATGCAGGCCATGTAAAGGCCATCAAACCACCATCTTTAGTTATAGCTGTGTCAACTTCAAGCATGGTCTGATTTTTTTTTCCTTCTTCACGCTTCTTCTGAGAGAGCCAAGACTTGCTTCCTGTGGCCTGAGCGGACCTGAGGCAGGTTTTTGGGGTTCCAGACCATGGTGCTGTCCTGCCTTCTTCGGTCCGGTCTGCCTTTGTCTCTGGATTTCTCCCCTGACTCTCAGAAGCCAGACGGTCAGGCCTGGCCTGAGGGCTTGCTTCCTGGGTCTCCACCTTTCCTGGAAAAGAACCGGCTGACCTTTGGAGCCAGGTGTCCCACTCTCCCTGCCCATGACTTCTCTGCCCTTCAGGCAAATTTCTGTAGTTCTTGATCCTCTGTGCCTCATCAGTAAGAGAGCTCAGACCAGACCTGGCTTTGCATTTTCCTGTTGCCTCTTAGACATGAGGGTCATGGGTATCATTAGTTCCCATCTCACAGGGTACAGGGAGAATGACACAGGCATTATGTACACCTCACAGTGCATATTCCTAAAACCACCCTTATTGCTTATACCATATTGCTTATACCAGGGTGGATGAGCGCTTGCCCAGTGGAGAGGGTGGGTTGGCCTGTTTCTTGATTTGGGTGCAGGGGCCTGCAGGCAAGGTCTGGGGCAACCTGGCTCCTGCCTATAAAAGTTTTAATGCTGTCAGGCAAAGGCAGGAAACCCCTTTTCAGCCTGAGCTGGGGTCTGCATCTGGTTGATTGATGTTTGCCTTCCTTCCTTCCTTCCTTTCTTTCTTTCTCTTTTTGGATCACACCCAGTGATGCTTAGGAGATATTTCTGGCTCTGTGCTCAGGAATTACTCCTGGTGGTGCTTGGGGAACCATATGGAATGCCAGGTATCGAACCCAGGTGGGCTGCATGCAAGGCAAACGTCCTCCCCACTGTACTATCGCTTAGGTCCCTGGTGTCGGCTTTTTAATCCTGAAACTGACCCTTCTGCTGCCCCAGTCTCTGTCCACTGGGTTCTCTGCCCTGTTGCTGCTTGCTTTACTGCTGTGACTGCTTGTCTCCAGCTGGACAGTGTGCTGTCCCTGGGCAGCTGGGTGCCTCTGCCACTGGAGTCCCACAGATACTGTCAGATGCCTGACTTTTAAGCTTCTAAGATGCCTGACTTTTAAGCTTCTAATCAGCGCACAGGACTTTGCTGAGCCAGTCTCGCGAAACTTCTGGTTATCTGTGGCCATATCAACAGCTAACTAACCATGTGAACAACTTCTTTTTTTTTTTTCTAATAATGATGAATTTTATTAGTTTGTGAAAAGTATCCTACAGACATCTCAGATATCAAAAAAGCATGTAACAATATTCAATACACATCAAGTTAAAAATACAAATGTTAGGATTTGGAAGAGACTTCTTTGATGTGAGAAAATTCACAGACAAACATCTAAGCCCTAGGGCTGGAGTTTACTTACTGGAACACAATTAAGTGTTCCCAATAAAGATCAGGAAGGAAAGAAAGCAGTTCCCTCCGCTTCCTGACCTGAGTACTGGACAAGAGGCAAGAACAGAAGCAGGAACAAGAGAGAGCTTGGATTTCTTTCGGCAGCTGCTACCATTGTACTTTTCGGATGCCCCAAGAATCAAATATGTTACACAGTCAAATTTACCATAAATACTTTTGCACACATGGTCGCAAACAAAGTCCATGTAGAGCAAACAAGAGATCATTTCATTGGCACCCAGAGGTGATTTGGTACAAAGAAAGGGAAAACGCAGGTCGAGCAAAAAGAGAAAGCAGGAACTTGCCCAAGAGGTTCGTTGAGAAACAAGAAGAATGTGTGGAACCTGCATGGTTAGAATGTTCTGGAAAGCCACTCACAGCTGCACCGTCCAGTTGGAGTACTGGTGCCCAAAGGATGATGCCAGAACCCATCAAGCCTGGGGTGTGGCTGCCATTTACAAGTGAGCTGGGCCTGGGCTCTGTCCAGTGCGTGTCTGCAGCACCCAGCCCTGTCCATTGTGGTGGGCACAGGCTTCGTCAGAGTTTGCATCACAACTGTGGCAGCTGAACCACAAGACTGACCTGCACAGGCTGGGGGCTGCCATTCACTGATGCAGTTTCCTGGAAGCCCTCGAGACCCCAGCCACGTGCAGGGGCCGACGGATCCAGCGGCGGGTGAAGGCTCTCCTCGGCCTGCAATGTGCTGCCTTCACACATCTCAGGGTGTGCAGAGAGAGTCCCTCTTCCACTTGCTCTGCAGGTCCTGATTCCAGGGGAGATGCTCAGGGTCACACCTGACCGGTGGCCTCACCCTGAGTCTATACAACAGATGGGATGCACCGGCCTGTGAATCTCAGGGAGACACGCCAGTGCGTGGATAGGTACTGGGCAGCCCCTTGTAGGTGTTCTTCTCTTCTTCCAAAGAGGCCACTGCTGCCCTCTCCCACCTTCCCCAACAATGAGGGCTCTGTCCAGTGCGAGCTCCCACTGACACACTCTCACTGCATGTGCAGGGCAGGAACTTGGGTTCAAGGATCAAAACCGGGACGGGATCGGGGCGGCATCTAATATGATCCTCTTCCAAGATTCCTGGCAGCCTGACGCCAGCAGCACTGCTCACTGCTCTGTCCCGAGGAAGCAAAGTGACAGCCCAGATGGACTGTCCTGGAAGCATTCCTAGGTGCTGTTTGAGGTCCTGCAGCCAGCCCAGAAGCAGAGGGGTGGCTGGTCTTGAGAAGGAAGCAGGACGGGCAGGAATGTGGGCGGTGGGTGGGGGTGATGCTGGGGAGGGGATTTGGGTGGGGATCACGCAGGGAGGGGGCCTTTTACTGGGGTTGGAATTCCCCATAGCAAGACATCCCGGGGAGGGCCAGTGAGGGAGGAAAAGAAGGTGGATGGGCTGAGGGACAAGGGACAATGGGAAACTTGTCGGATGGGAGGGTGAGGAGGGAGGGGTGAGGAAGGAAGGGTGATGACAGACAGAAGGGTGAGAATTGGAGAGGTGAGAAGGATGAAGATGAAGAGTGAGGATGGAAGGGTGGGTGAGGAAGGAGGGATGAGAATGGAAGGTAAGGAACGACGAGGAAGGAGGGGTGAGGGTGAGGATAGAGGGGTGAGGTAAATAGAAAAAAGGGTGACAATGGAAGGGTGAGGTTGGAGGGGTGAGGGGTGAGGAAGAAGGTGGCGAGGAAGAAGGGTGATATGAAGAAGGGGCGAGGAAGGAAAGGGGAAGGTGAGGAAGGAGGGGTGAGGAAGGAAGGGTGAAGAAGGAGGGGTGAGGAGGGAGGGGAAGGAAGGGAAAGGAGGGGCAAGGGAGGAGGGGTGAGGAGGGAGAATGAGGAGGAAAAGAGGAAGAAGGGTAAGGAGGATGAAGGAGGAGGAGGAAGGGAGAGGAAGGAGGTGTGAAGAAGGCAGGGGTGAGGAAGGAGGGGGAGGACAGTGTAAGGCCACGGACTCCACTAACCCAGGGTGGGCCCAATAAGCGTCAGAGCAGAGATTCTGAGCACCTGGACTATAAGGGAAAAACAAGAACCCAGCCAGCCTTATCTCCAAAGGAGCAGCTGAGCTGATATTCTGGAATGTTCTTGCCCTTCAACTCTTCCTCCCTGGGAATTTCCTGGTGTGGCTGCTCTCTTAACAGGATCCATCTGGGAGAAGCCCAGTCAGCAAGTCAGGTGAACTGTGTCCCACTTAATCAACATCACAGAGTTCACTACCACCTACAAACACCTGGGAGTGGGGGGAGGTTTGCCTATAAAAGGGGGTGACTCCAACCTCTGTGGCTGGCACCCCGGGGCCCCTGTGTGACCCTGAGGGGGGGGAAATGTGTGAGGGTAGTGCTCCCCAGAGTGAATCTCCATCCTGGGGGCTCTGATTCAAGGGGAGCCCGGGGAAGGGCGCCCCTCCTCCCACGTCGCTGGTCTCAGAGTCTGGGGCCCGCTTCTGCGGCTTCCTCATTGGCCTCGCGGTCTGATTCAGGCATCTGGTCCAGCAGCATGTCCTCCGAGCTGGTAAACTTCACGTGGTAGACGATGCTCCAGAAGCTGGAGTCGGAGCCCTTGTACCGGTTTCCGGGGTACAGCTGCCAGAGCAAGGGCAGCCGGTGGGACCCGAGCTGGCTGGGGCGCATGGCGTGGCTCAGGGGCACGTCTTGCTGGCGCATGAGCACTCGGAAGCCTCTCTCCACCTTGATGACTGTGGGCAGCCAGGTGCGCTGTCTCTCGTCCAGATACACAGCCCTATCCCAGATCCACAGGTGGTCAGGGTGCACGGTCGTGGGCTCGCCCATGTCGCCTGCGGTGTCCCAGGGTAAAGGCAGGACGTCTGGGGAGCCACCGGTCGATCGAACAACTTCTTTTTTTTAAAAATTTTTATTAGTGAAACACCATAAGGTACAGTTGTAGACTTACAAATTTTTGTGCTTGGATTTCAATTATACAATGATCAAATACCCATCCCTCCACCAGTGCCCATTTTCCACCACCATGGGTCCCAGTATCCCTCCCACCCCCCATCCCCTCCATCCCACCCTGCCTCCGTGTTCTCTTTGTTCTCTCTCTCTCCTTTTGGGTCCTGTGGTTTGCAAAACCTGTGGGGCTGGAGCGATAGCACAGCGGTAGGGTGTTCGCCTTACAAGCGGCCAACATGGCCAACCTGAGTTCGATTCCTCCGCCCCTCTCGGAGAGCCCGGCAAGTTACCCAGAGTATCTCGCCCGCACGGCAAAGCCTGGCAAGCTATCCGTGATGTATTCGATATGCCAAACACAGTAACAACAAGTCTTATGATGGAGACGTTACTGGGCCCGCTCAAGCAAATCGATGAACAACGGGAGAACTGTGACTGTGGTTTGCAAAAGAGGCATTGAGTGGCAATCATGGTCGATAGTCTACTTCCAGCATGCTTCTCCCATCCTGGGAGGATCCTCCCAACACCCTTTATTTGGTGCTCCCTTCTCTATCTGAGCTCCCTTTTCCCCTAGCATGTGTGGCTGGCCTCTAAGCCGTGGAGAAACCTCCTGGTACTAATCTCGGCCACTCTTGGGTGTTAGTTTCCTATTTTGTTACTTTATTGTGAACAACTTCTTATATGTTCTCCAACGTGGAGCTGCTCCTGCTCTCTGTACATTCATACCAGCCCCCCTGTGGCAGAGCCAAGTCCCCAGTCTGTGAATGACTCCTTAGAAGTCCAGTTCAGCAGGTAGGTAGGGTGTTTGCCTTGCATGTGGCTGACCCCAGGCTCGATCCTGGCATCACATAGGGTCCTCTGAGTCCTACCAGGAGTGAGCCCTAAGCACTGCTGGGTGTAGCCCAAAAATTGAAACAAATTAACCCAAAAAACTCAATCAAATTGTGCTCAGTCCACTGGGAGCTCTCTCTTGCTGGCGTCCTGAGTTCTCTCCCGGTTCTTAGGCCCCAGAGGCCGGCTCTCTTGGCCTTTTGCCTTTGGTCTTGAAGTGTTGGAGGCCAGGTCAAAGGGCACAGTCACAGAGGTGAAGCTTTTTGACTGAAAATTTGACTGTGAAATGTTCAACATCGGACTTTGAGATTGATCGGTGTGACCTTGCTGTCTGCTTCTGGCCTGCACATGTGATGGTCATCTGGCTGGGCAGTTACAGGCCCATGGTCCGATTTGGCCTTGAAAACTTTGAGTGGTGTGAAAGAGACGAGACAAATAGAGGATGCGCCAGAGTAAATTGTATCATCTTGTGAGAAGTAAATGCTTTTTTTCTAGAAATTCCTGGTGTGCTCTGGTGTGCACCATTTGGACTCCCGTCTAAAATGGTAACCTCAGGGCTAGCTAGATAATACAGTGAGTAGGGCACTTGCATGCGCCAACCTGGGTTCAATCTTTGGCATCTGATAGGGTCCCCTGAGCCTAGCCAGGTGTGATCCCTAAGCACAGAGCCAGGAGTGATCCCTGAGCTTAGAGCCAGGATAATTCCTGAGCCTTGCTGGGTGTCCTCTCAAACCAAAAAATACATAAGTATTTATGTTAATGGTAACCTGAGGATCTTGTAAAACCAGGTTAATAGCCCTGTAACCTGGGGCAAAGCTCCTAATTACTGTGTCCTTACTTTTAGGGGACAGGTAATTCCTACCTTGGTACTTTGTCTTTCTCTTTAAATCAGCCAATACTTAAATAACTCATTTAAATAAGTTAATAATTTAGTGCTAAGACAATGCTTGGTATCTAGTGAACTCAGGGCAAATGCCCCCTGCTTTCACTGTGGCCATGCTGGTGGTGACTTTTTTCATTTCTGTGCCCCAACATTTCATCTGAGCAGGATACTCTGATGGATATGAAAAATATTGTTGGCACTTGAGATCCGAACTGCAATCACTGAACTTTGTAATTGTTAGGGCGCGGATCGTGATCTCCCTTTAACGACAAAGAGACTCCAGAGACTGCAAACAGCAAGCAAGGTTTATTGTAAGACTGGCTAGCCAGGGTCAAGCCGCCTACACGGACACGCAGGTCAGTTAGGTGAGGCAAGACCCCAAACCTCTTCAAAGGGGATCTTATATAGGCCTTCACTGGCTGTTACAGCAAAGCCCACGCATTTCATAGCCAATAGATTTGTAACGACATATGCTTTCTTAACCAATCCAATTAAGGGTACATCACTTCTTAGCCTATAGATTCAAAGATCAGCATTTACGCACATAGGCATTGTGACTAGTGGGCATCAGGTAACTTGGACATTTGGTTATCACCTTGCTTCCTCTGATTCTCAGCCCTGCATTCTGGAGGTGGATAAGGGAAGAGTTCTTAAGGGAGGTAACAGATAAGGAGGGCAGGAAAGGGAGAGTTACTAATTTATAGAGTTTTAACTCTGGAATCTCCCTCAGGGTCCCTAGGGACCTAACATTCCTCCCTTTCTCTACTTCATATTGAGGAATCTTCCTCAGTGGGCTCTTCATACAGAGGAGTAATTTCCTCAGTGGGCAGGGTCCAGTATTGTTACCCAGAATTAGGAGGATTTTCAAGACTCAAACCAATTCTCCCAGGCCTCCCTTTCTCTCCGACGTTGTTCAAGGCCCTCCCCGAGCTTGGCCGTGGAGTCTCAGACCATCCCTGTGTGATCAGTATAGAGTAGCAGCATTTTTCTCCCAACACCACACATAAATCCCCATTCTTCATTGCCTTGGGAGGGGGCCTTCCCTATCTACCTGCCTACATCCTATTGCCCCCCCCAGAGATTCCACCACCTTGAATCTTTAAGGGAGAATGGCAGAAGGTCCATCTTCTGGAGCTGCTTCATGCTGACAATGGGGCGCTGGCCCTGCCTACACAAGGGGTGAAATCTCATGCTACCTCAGCTTTTTAGTGGCCCTCAGCAATGAATTGGTTGGGTTCCTGAAGTTATCTGAAAGAAAAGATCAGTTCGATTAGACTGAAGGATATCACTTTGAAATGGTTAGACCCTGGAGGAGTAGAAGTTCCTTTCTGACCCAGTAAGGACAGAGTTCTCTACCCACAGGTTTGGCTGATAGAAAAATGACTTCCTGTGTCCAGATTTTTCTACTGGACACAGAAACACCAAGCCATTCTCTGGCTTTCTCAGTGCAGATTGGAAAAGCTTCTGCCCATACACTGAAGCTATCAATAAGAACCAACAGATATTTATACCTTGAACATATGAGCATTTGATCATTTGCATAAAGCCAAGCTGCGATCCTCCTCTAAGTTCCTTGATGCTGAACAGGTGTTAGGAGAGAAGGATCAAGATTTCCACTAGGTTCATTAATGGCACAGAAAGCACAGTTCTGAGTTACTTCTACCTTACTTGCTATTAAGTCCCTTTAATAATATTCCACTGCATTGGTCCAGGAGTTAGCAACTTTCCTTGTTGGTAAATCATCCATCATCTTCCTTTTGGAAACCTCCAATGTCCATCGTTCCTCTTCTGCAGAGCATTCTGGCTTAGAGGAAACATTCTCTGGTGTTAATCCCATGATGCAACAAAAATTAAGAGCTGTTAACATCCTTGTTCTCTCCAAATGACTGTTCACAGAAAATGAGATGCAATACAGAAAGTATAGAAAGAAAATTCACAGTATTTTAGAACTAGATATTAATCCACTCTAATTTAACCATTTTAGATGGCCTTTCTTGACACTTTTGCCAATTCACAAACTGGGGGAAAGCAATTCTGCACTTTGAGATGAGCTTCACCCTAGTAAAGCTCTGGCTTCCAATGCTCGTATCAGACAAGTGACAGCATGTATAACATTGAGTTCCTTTATAGATTAGGCTGTTTTCCTACAGAGAGTAACCAGGTTTTATCTAAATTTCCCAAAGAGGGTTACCTTTTAGACCAAGATTAAATACATTTATTCAATCACCTTTGTAGAATTAGAATCTGATTCTTACAAAAAGCAAGTTACAGAAACATGGTTTTCTCTCCACCTTCATTTCAAAACGTTGCAAGATAGTTTAACAAACCTGGCTTGTTCTTTTGCATAAACACAGTTAAGCTTAGAGAATTCTCCATTTGGGATACCCCATTATTTACTGAGAAGTCCTGGGGATCGACTAAAGACAGGAGACACACCAATAGTGGCATTAATCTGATTTGGCACATCAGAGCTACCCAGGCCTAACCAGAAGATGTCCCACGACGAACTGGATGGCCTCAAGCCTTCGGGCCTCATTTTACACAGAGATGTCCTGGCAGAAAGGAGTCCATCCCATCCCTTCTTCAGGGGTGGGAGAAATCCTGGTTTCCAGGTTTTTTTTTTTCCTTGACACTGAGAGTAGGCCCAGACTGAGTTAGTCATTGCAGAGTCCTAGATTCCTCATTCTCTATAGCAGTGATAATTTCCAGTCTTTTCTTGAGCCGGCCTGCCTCTAGGGTCGCCCTGAGGTTTGTAGGGTACTTGAAACTGTACCTGTTAAGTCCCTACTCCTGTCATTTAGACAGATCCCTTGACTGTTTCCCTGGAAGAGGGCTTTGGGGTCCCACAGTTGTTTTTTTCCTGTCTGCATGAGGGGTAGACCCTATTACAGAGAGGAAAGGCTTATCTGGATTTATGCAAACCAACATAGAGCCATGAAACATCAAAAACATACTGAAGGTGCAAAAGAAGAGAAAAGCAAGCATTTCACTTTACTCACAGAGATGTAATACACCTGTTTGCTGTGGGTCCTAGTCAAAAGAAGCTAAAATCTGTAGAGAGAGAGCATACCATTTAACATGTTTTCAATCCCATGTCAAAACCCTTGATTCCCTGCAACTTTTGAAAAATTCAATTATCTAAGAGCACTGTAACAGGAGTCCGGATGATCCACCTATCGTCTTTTCCATAGATCTTACTGAAAAGGTACTAGAACAATTCTGCATGTGATTTAAAGAGTTTCTTATAACAAAACAATTTGATCAGTTCCTTTTCTTAAACCAACCTCAAACCTCATATACACATTTCTTTTACAAACATTCTATAACTGGATTCCTTTTCTTTTTCCCACTGATATCTCCATCAATTATCTTTCTGACTTAAGACACACATCTGTATTCCTAATAGTCATCCCACAAGTTTAACCTCTTATTTTACTGAACTTAGTACAACATGATCTCCCAAGTTTAGACACTAGTTACCAATCATCTCATTTAACATTGACAAAAATACTCTGAAGTACCATTTCAAAAGCATTATATCAGTTCTATAGTTAAGGCTTTAGAGATGCTCACAACTAAAGTTCTTACAAGGTATATCCACTGGGCAAAAGATCACTTTACATTAGAAATTCACCAGGACACATCTTAAAATTCTGATTTACAGGAAAACACAAATACAAAAAGATTAAAACACTCATAGATTATCATGAAACAGAAAGCATTTCACACTTAGGTACAAAGTTCTCAGGTTAGGACTAGGTTGATACCTGGAGACAAAGCTTGGCATGAAATAAAATTATCAAAATAATAGCATGTACTTTCAAGCACTAGACAGGCTGATTAACAACATAGTTAGTAAAATTTCCCACATTTTCCATGCAATTCTCCATTCTCGGAAACTATTACAGAAGACTGACATCTGAGGTGAACCCATTTTATAACTCTTAGTAGTTCTAGAAATTTTAGTTAACCAAGAGTCTCAGAGATCACATAGAGCACTGGTAGGACAAACTTTGCAACCAATTTTATAACTCTAGAAACTCATGTTTAAACTAAACCATTATTTTTTGAACCTGTTTTCATGTGTCATTTTAACTCCTTCTATGTCAAATATTCTAATCCAATCCAGATACAAATATGTACATTAACATAACAGCAAAAGACCTATAAACAATCAATTTTTATAGAACATGATAAAACTTTCTTTGGCTTAATTTCAATAGTTCTTGTACCTTAATTATTTAAAATCATGAGCTCTCTATACCAGACATTTTTAACAATTCCACAAAAATACAAACATGCTTTCAGACACAGAAAAAGCCCTTTGGATTTTTTTTTTTTAACCAAACTTTGATATCAGTATAAGAAAATATTTGAATTGCTGTGTGAGCACAGAAAGGATGGCAACAATCTACCTTTCCCACCGCCCGTGTTTGGTAGTTTCCCCAACTCCAGGGAGGTAGATGGAGATGGGCAGGAAAAGGAAGGAAATCTTATGGCCAGGCTGCTTGATCTTAGTTGCAGTTTATTCCAATCCTCTCTCCATTAACTCTCGTACATCTGCAGGCCAGTAATTTTGGCCTCCGAAAAGAAGATATAAAACCAAACTGAAACCCTGGTCTGTGTGTCTGCAAGTTGCCTACCCTGAACTCACTATAATTTTTTTTTTCTTTTTGGGTTACACCCAGTGATGCCCAGGGGTTATTCCTGGCTCTGCACTCAGGAATTACACCTGGTGGTGCTTGGGGGACCATATGGGATGCCGGGGGTCCAACCCGGGTTGGCCTTGCACAAGGCAAACACTCTATCTGCTATACAATTGCTCCGGCCCCCCGCCTTTTTTTTTTTTTAAGTTTTTTGTTAGTGAGTCACTGTGAGGTACAGTTACAGACTTACAAACTTTCGTGCTTGTGTTTCAGTCATACAATGGTAGAGTACCCATCGCTCGACCAGTGCCCATTTTCCACCAATGGTCCCAGCATCCCTTCCACCATCCCCACCCTGCCTCTGTGGCAGGAGGGCCCCCCTTTTTTTTTTTTTTTTTTTTGCTTTTTGGGTCACACCCGGCAAATGCACAGGGGTTACTCCTGGCTCTGTGCTCAGGAATTACCCCTGGTGGTGCTCAGGGGACCATATGGGATGCTGGGAATCAAACCCGGGTTGGCCGCGTGCAAGGCAAATGCCCTATCGACTGTGCTATTGCTCCAGCCCCCCACCCCCCTTTTTTTTCTGATTGTTTTGGAGGCCACATCCGTCTGTGCTCAGGGCTTAGTCCTGGCTCTGCTCTCAAGGGAATCACTTCTGGGCGGCCTAGGGGTCCACACGGGGTGCCGAGGACTGGACCCAGTTTCTGTAAGGCAGGCACTCTACCAGCTGTACTATTTCTCCAGTCTCTGTACCCGGAACTAATATTTTTGTTTGTTTGTTTGTTTGTTTGTTTTTGGGGGGCCATACCTGGCAATGCTTAGAGCTTACTCCTGGCCTACACTGGGACTTACTCCTTCACTGGGCTCTCGGGACTCTAGGGGATGCTGGAGATAGAACGAACCTGGGTTGGCCGCATGCAAGACAAGCACCTTATTTACTGTACTATTGCTCTGACCCCTGAACCCTTCACTGTACTTTCCCCTGGCGAGTAGGGAGGGAGGCCAGTTTTCCACCTGAAACTGCTTTTTGTTGCCGGACGCAGAGGAGAGGTGGGGTGGCAGAAACTCCCTGGGGATCCTTGTGGGGCTGGTTCCTGGCACTGGGGGCTGGCACCCACTGAGGTGCTCTCTTCCCCTCCTTGCTTCGCTCTGCAGGCCAAGCTGAGGAGTAAACTGGCCATCATTCATGGTCAGATCAACAGCGCGGGGGTGGCCCTGGAGGACGTGCGAGCCAGGCAGCAGATAATACAGGTGAGTGGTCCCGGCCCCCCAGTCTCCAGGCAAGACCAGCTTAAGCAGCTGCCAGCGGCTTTGCAAAACACACAAAACACATGTGCCCCTGAGGGAGGAGGCCCTGACCCCAACCCCAAAGTAACTATAAGCAGAAGCCTGGGAGAAATCCCGACAAATCAAAGTTTAAAAAGTCGTAATCGTGAAGAGCTGATGGTGGGAGGGAGGAGAGAGCAGCCGGCACAGGTGTGTTTTCCCAGGGTCCTTACACCTCACTGTCACAGTGCTGGAAGCCCCAGTTGCTAAATCAAAGTGTTGATGGGGCCACACACCCTCCAGTGGGTCTGTGGATGGATCCTTCCGGCCTCACGCAACTTCCGGTGGCTCAGGTGCTCCTTGGCTTGTGGCCGCATCTCTCCTCTCCCTGCCTCCATCCTCATGCGTGCGTGGCCTCTTCCTCTTTCCCAGCTACCAGCCTCCATGGGTTGTGCTGCTTGCAGATGGGCCGGAGGGTGGCATGTTAAGCAAAATAGGTCAAGGGGGAAAAGGACAAATACCAGCTGATACTCGTCTATGGGATTGAGAAACAAAACAAAACAGGGAATTGACTGTACCAAACCATGACAAACTCGTGGCCTTGAGTTCGAAAACTGATAACCAAGCAGTGGTCTGTGTGTGTGTGTGTGTGTGTGTGTGTGTGTGTGTGTGTGTAGGGGGAGGGGGATAGAGGAGGGACATGGCACTGAGAGGGTTAATGACCAGACTAGAGGTGACCTCAGGACAGTGGTGGAGAGTCTTAGGCTACTTGGTGCGCAGCAACTTTGTATATTGATTCTGTGACCTAACACTACTATAACCAGGTTTCTATACTGTAATACAATGGGTTCTATCCCCATCATCCTATATGGTCCGCTGAGCATTGCCAGGAGTAACCCCTGAGCATCGCTGTGAATGACCCAAAAAAAAAAAGTGAAATAAAATCTTTCTTAAAAGTAAAAAAGCATATAAACTGTGGATCCCCTAAGCACTGCTGGGTGTGCCTTGGAGGGCCCCAGGATAGCCCTGCAGGGCCTGAGCAGTACCACATCCCTGGGCCCTTACATGCACTACCCAATTGTCTGAGAATCACTACCCAGACCTCATGAGCACTGCTTAAGAGCCCTTCCACCCCACCCAGTGCTAAAAAGTGGTGGTGTTCATTAGTACTGCCACCGGAGCGTGGGTGCAAGTTTGAACTACCAGGGCTCCACATCACACCAGCAAACACCCTCTAGGATTTTTTTTCACCCCTCTATTTGGCTACTTTCTTGCCTTGGCCCTCATAGGAGAATGCACGGAAGAGGTTGGAGCAGATTCGACAAGAGTACATGGAAATGAAGGCTCTGCTGGATGCCTCAGAAGCCAGCTCAACACGAAAGATCAAGGAAGAGGAGAAGAGGGTCAGCAGCAAGCTGGACTCCATCTACCAGATCCTACTCAAGAAGCAGAAAGAGATCAAGACTGCAAAGGAGGAGATTGAGCACGCTCTGACCAAGGAGGATGAGTTTGAGTTTCTGGAGGTGGGTGTTGATGAGGAAGTAGCTCAGGACTCCGTGTAGCATGATGAGTTGGCTGGGAGTGCCAGCTCATTTCCGTTCTCCAGGGGTTGGGACCTTTGCATGAGAACCAGGCTGTGTTCCTGTTCTGTGCCACCTGACAGCGTCCCACATGCTTCATCTCAGACCTTCTGTGACTTAGGAGTCTGCCTCATGGCTCATAGGCTGCCATGGGCAGGTGGGTCTGACTGCGTTTCCTTTGGAGTTCAAGGTTGTCATCCAAGCTGCCCTGGTTAAGCCTGGAGCGATGAGACAGGGATGAAGGTGCTTGACTTGCTCGTGGTCGACCCTAGTTTAATCTACGGCACTACCATATGGCCCCCTGAGGCCCCCTGAGCAGTGCCAAAAATGATCCTTGAACCCAAAACCAAAAAGAAAAAGTAATAAGTCTATGGTTGTAGGGAGAATTCAGTTCCTTCTTGTCTCAGGCTTGGGGTCCCAGCTTTCTGTCTGGAGTGCGCCTTGAGTCTTTGGCTGGAGTTGCCAGAGATTTCCTCCAGGAAGGCCTCGGGCATGCTGGCTCTCCTTCAAGGGCTTTAACCTGAGGAGGCCAGCCCCAGCCCAAGAGAGTCATCTTTCACCATTTTATTATAGACAAAATTTCCTTGAAATACACATAACGTTTGTTTTTATTTTGTTTATATGATAATCACCTTTTGGGATAAATTCAGAATCCACAGATTTGGGGTTCTTAGTTATATCTTCAAAATTTCTATTTTGCCCTAAATGTCATCCAAGGGCAGGAAGGCTAGCTGCATCCGTTCCCCACCTGCCCATACTTGGGAAAGGGGCGCAGGCCGGTTGTGTTGCCCCAGGTGAGAGGTTTATCTTGGAGTCATCTTTGGAGGTGCTGAGACCAGAGCAGTAGTATAAAGGTGAAGGTGCTCCAGACCCATTCAATTCCTTGTGTTTTGCCAGGGGTAAGCACCGGGTGTGCCCCGCCCCCCCCAAAAAAAGTTTTCCTACAATATACATACACCTCTTTCCTCTTTCCCTCCCCCAGATGACCTCCAAGAAATCTCTTTCTTTTCTGGTTTTTTGGTTTTGGGTCACACCCAGCGATGCTCAGGGCTTACTCCTGGCTCAGCACTCAGGAGATGCTCAGGGAACCATATGGGACGCTGGGGATAGAACCTGGGTTGACTGCATGCAAGACAAACTCTCTACTCACTGTACTGTCTGCTCCCCAGCCCTGAAAGTATCTTTCTGACACACAGCCCACTCTTCTGCCCCTTCTAGCTTTAGGTTCCGTGGAGTGACCCCAAGACCCTTGGTGACAGGGCTCTGTCTTTGCCAGCAGCCTCATCTCTCAGTTCATAGTCCCTGCTTCCACCCACCATGTCCTGGCCACATGGGCAGCAGGTGCCAGTGGACTGACCTTTGCCTCGAAGTCCTTCGTTCGCAGGGCAGCTCTGCTCCCCTTTCTTCCTCCGGTCCCTGTACTCTGCCTTGGCAGGGATTCGCATGTTTGTTCCCGGGTCTCTGCAGGAGCAGAACATCTGATGGTGTTGGATGTTGCTGGTTCTTTTTGTTTTTGGGCCACACACCTGGCCATGTTCAGGGGCTGTTCCCGGGTCAGCACTGGCTGTCCTCAGGGGACCTTATGGGATGACCCAGACAGAACTCAGGTCCGCTGAGTGCAAGGCAGGTGCCCTCCCTACTGTACTATCACTCCTGCCTCGTGGGCATTGCCTGTCTTGAGTCAGTTCTCAAGTGGCCTTTGGCTTCCGCTCCTGGGCAGAGCCTCTGTGTCCTGAGTGCCCCCTGTCCCATGCAGAGCTGTGTGTCTGCCATACAGTGCTGTGCTGGGAATGCACTGATGGGGTGATTATGTGCCTCCCTGTCTCTGGGGCTTGGGGCCATGCACCTGTCAGGCACCTGCCACTGTCCTTACTAAGACACTAATCCAGCTTGGTCATGGGTGTCTGTGAGCTGTTTCTGGGGTGCGGGAGCAGTATCAGCCGCTGACTCCAGAATCCTCCCCGAGGCAGCCCTGCCTGCTTTGGGCACTCATGCTCAGAGCCTCCTATGCTTTTGCAGCCTTGCCTGCTTCATGTGAATGGTGGTGCTACTCCTGTCTGGTGCTCAGGGGACCCTGTGATTCCGGGGATCGGACCCCGAGAGCTAACTCTCTGACCCCAATCCAGCGCCATTTCCATATTTATTTCCCATCTGGTTTAGTGAATGATTCCAGAGCTTCCTCTCAGCTCCAGTTACTCTTCATTTTGTTTATTCATTTATTTTTGGTGACGCCTGGCTCTCACACATGTAAGGCAGGCTCATTTCCATCGTACTCTGTCCATACCCCCCCTTAAATGCCATTTGACCCTTGGCTCTCTGGCTAATCGCACCAACATCCTTGAGCATCTTCAGCTGAGTTCGGGTGCTGAATTGGCAGCTGCTGCATGCACTAATCTGGCTTGTTCTAGAAATCAGGAAAGCTGCAAGCATTGAGCACCAAGCCGGTCTACGTGCCGAAGGTGGAGCTGAACCAGGAGCTGGTAAAGGAGGTGTGTCAGAGCTCCTCGGAACTCAAAAACCAGCTGAAGCTGTGCATCAAGCAGCAGCAAGACAAGAAGAAGCCCGAGGAGCCCGCCAGCTCAAGTGAGCCGATGCCACCAGCCTCCAGTCCCCTGGAAGGGACCAGATGGGTCCCTCAAAGCAGTTTGAGGGGATGAGAGAGAGGGTCAGGATCTGGGACATCAGCCCTTTGCTTTCAGGGGGGTCCTGTCACATCTTGGGGAGGGTCTCAAAGTCCCATTTCACCCTGTGATTGTGGCCATTCTTCCTATAGCATTTCAGGGCCAGGGGGTGCTTTGAGGTCAGGGTGGGACTTTTTGGGTGGGAGCTTCTGGTCTGTGTTCCAGGGGTCAAATCTAGATCCGCCACGGACTCTAGGCTGTCAGTATGTTTGGTTGGGGGCGGCACGTGTTGGGCGCAGAGAACCCTGGGTCTCTTCCTTAACACCCCTTCTAGCCCCCACTCCATGCGATAAGCAGCTAGCCCTGACTCAGTTCCCCAGAACCCCTGCCGCTACCCCCGCCCTCACTGTGGCAGTTTCCTGAATGGTCAGTCTGCTGCCTCTGGCCACGGATGGAGCATTTGTTTGTTTCTTTACATTTTAAAATTTTATTTATTTTTGATATTTGGGTCATACCTGGTTATGCTGAAAGGTTACTCCTGGCTCTGCACTCCGGAATTACTCCTGGTGGCGGTGCTAGGGGGCCCGTATGGGATGCTGGTGCTCGAACCCGGGTCGGCCATATGCAAGGCAAATGCCCTACCTGCTGTTCTATCACTGCAGCCCCAGCATTTTTTTTTTTTTTTTGCCTTTTGGGTCACACCCAGTGATGCTCAGGGGTTACTCCTGGCTCATGCACTCAGGAATTACTCCTGGTGGTGCTCAGGAGACCATATGGGATACTGGGAATCGAACCTGTATCAGCCATCTTGGCTGCGTGCAAGGCAAACGCCCTACCCGCTGTGCTATCGCTTCAGCCCAGCAGCCCCAGCATTTTAAAATTTTAATACCATGGTTTATAAAATTGTTTACAAAACAGTTGTTTTAGGCGTTCAGTGTTCCAGCACCAGCCCCTCTACCAATGTCCCCAGTTTCCCACACCCCCCCACCCCCACCCCAGCCTGCCTCCTTGCAGGCTCAAATTTATTTCATGCTGTTTGTTCCAACACAGAGGCAAAAGGAATATCAAAACTTATCAAAAATTATACCAGTAAGAGTGAGTTTGTGGTAATTGTTATCTCTTGTGCTGATGTTGCTGAAGTCCTTGTCTGAGACTCTCCTGTGCTGGCTGGTGCCCGTCGAGCCTTCCGTGTCACTGGTTAGGCTCACTGAGCTTGGTGGTCCTTCGGTGCAACTTTCCCACCAGATTTGCTGTGATCCTCCTGGGCTGACAGCACGATGAAATTTGGAGGGAGATATATATATATATATGTGTGTGTGTGTGTGTGTGTATATATACATGTATATATGTGTGTGTGTGTATATATATATATATATATATATATATATATATATATATATATGCGGTCCAGGAGTTATAGATCTGGAACAATTGGATGAGGTTCATTTGTGGAACTGGGCCACTTTCGTGCCAGAGGGTGTTGGCTGTGACTGCTGTGCAGAAAGGGGAATCTGCCCGCCCCCACCCTAAGGTCCCAGCTTGGAATGGAGCTTTGTGGAGGCCGTCCTCCTGGGACTCTGTAAACTCTGCAGGGGACTGGCATTGGTTTTGGATTCCAGATCAGGCTCTTGACCTCATCCTGCCCTGTGCAAACTCCTGTTGATTTCTCCTGTCCCCCACCCCACCATGCCCCCTGCTGTCCACCCCGCCGTGCCCCCTCTGCCCACCCTGTCGTACCCACTGTCCAGGTCTTAGCTATGCTGAGCTTAGCTGCCATGGGACCTTTGTCCCTACGCTGCCCCCCATGGGAGGCAGAGACTTGGCCATCTTCACCACTCAGCTTGCCCCTTCCCACGCTTGGCAGGCAACCTCCTCACCCCAGACCCATTGCTCAGACATGGGTGTCGTTCCCTCTTCCTTCCTCTTCCCTCCCCCACCTCCCCGCCCCTGCTGGCCCCATTGTACCATCTTGCACTTCCTTGCAGTTCCCACCCTCTTCCCCTCTGCTGTTGCTGGGCCCCAGGCCTGGGTGGGGCTCAGGATGTGGGGTCCTGGGTTCTGCTAGTCCTTTACTACTTCCTGAGCATTGGTCCATCATGGGAATCCAGGTCTGGGAGGCGGCACAGCTGAGGGGGAGATGAGCCATGGGGGAAGATTCTCTAACAGTCCTCACTGGCGCCGCCCCAGTGCAAGCTATGTCATCAGAGCAGGGGGGCCCCGCTCTCTCCTACGACCACGCCATCTCGGGGCTCGCCCCTGCACACAGGATTTTCCGAGCTTCTGTTTCCCTGGGAGCCGGGGCCTGGGCTCCACCGCCTTGCTCTTGTGACTCCAGATCTGCCTCCCCGTCTCTCTGCCTCAGTCTCCCCAAGGTGCCTCTCCTCTCTCTGTCCCTTTGAGGGACCCTTCTTATAGGAAGGGAGACAGCTGGCACAGTGCCAAGGACCCTACATATCTTTAAATAATCACCTGTTCCAGTACTCTAGGACCTATTTCCCGGGGCCTCTGTCTTCAGGGCCCCTCCATTTTGCCTAAGCCAAGGACTCCTTCCTGTCCCAGTTCCCGGTGTGTGTGATCAGACACACAGTTTAGGTTTAGCTTAGTATGTTGGGTCTGAATTTTATATCCCCAGTTGCGAGAGACCATGTCCACACACGATAATGTAAAAGCAGAGGAACTTTATAGCTAGCTCGAGCTAGGGTCCAAGTCTCATTTAACACAGTAGAGTCTTGACAAGGACCCTGACTCCAAATCATAAGCTGTTTATATAGGTTTCAAAGTTTCTAAGTTAAGCAGGCACTATGGTAACAGTGATCAGGCACAGTTAAACAATAGTTTCCAATAACACTAATTGTTCTATGATTACATAGGCTATCCATTCCTTACGGTTAACAAAAGATAATTTCTAAGGCATAATAACTGAGGCACAGTGATTGATTGAGCATTTGTTGGGCCCAGGAACTTCCCAGGTGGGTTCAGGTTGGCTAGTTATACGTTGTATTGCTGGGAAACTAAGTCTGTTTCAGTTCCAGGAACTGAACCTGAGGCCTCGCTGATCTTACTGATTTCTGCCACCTATCATGACATCAGTTATGCCCTTACATTCTCCCTTTTTCTTTTGCCTCCAAGAATAATCGTACTCTTGTATGCTTAACTCTTCTATGGACTGTGGGTTCCTGGCCAATCCAGTGTATTGCTGCCTTAAGACCACTAGCTTGTTCAGGATGCAGGGTCCCATGGTCAGGAGCAAAAGCAGGGGCACCCATGTGGGATGGGATCAGGGTGACAAGTTGACTTTCCCAGTTCCCTTCCTAAAACCATATACTCGTAGCACAATCTTTACCATGAAACACAACTCAGGAGTGCTGCAATTGGCAAAGTAGGAGGGGAACAAGCAAGGGGTTACGTATAAGCAAGCCAATATTGTTGGGTCCCCAGTGTAGGGGCTCTTCTAGCTGACCTGTGGTAGAATCGCTGGGAGGCAACTCTATAGTTGGTTACAATAGGGTCGTTAGGTCCCTGAACAAGCACATGTCCCAGCATTACTACTGTAGGGGAAGAGGCAGAGAAAACACTCGCAGGAAAGGAGCTGAACCCTGAGGACACCAGCATGGCCCAGGTTCCCTGGCTCCCTAGCCTTGAACAAAGGGCATCCTCTGTGGCACAGTGCCACCGCAGTTCAGAGAAGTTGCAGCAACTATGCTGCTGGGGTTTGGGACCATATATGGCAGTGCTCAGGGGTACTCCTGGCTCTGTCCCAGGGATCTTCCTGCTGGTGCTCGTGGGAGCACATGGGTGCCAGGAATCGAACCCAGCGCCCTCTCCACTGTACTGTCTGTCTCTCCAGCTCCCAGCCTGGCTTTCAGCCTGAGGCAAGAGGGAAGAATCTCCCTCCCCTCTCCCCTCTGGCCCCTTTTACCCTGTCCCTAGCTCTGTAAGTGATGGGATGGGGTGGGATGGTCCATCCACACCAGGGCTGGGGCTTCAGGTTGGATTGCAGGAGCCCTCCTAAATGACCCTTTTTCCTTTGACACAGTGGTCCCCAGAGCCCCCAAAGCGCCCCCGCACCCTACAAAGAAGATCCCAAGTAAGTATCTCCCTCTGTCTAAGGGCATCAAGTATCTCCCTCTTTGAGGGGGATCACTCTAGGAGACTTTATTTTTTGCTTTTTGTTTGTTTGTTTTTGCTTTTTGGGTCACACCCAGCAGTACTCAAGGGTTACCCCTGGCTCTGCACTCAGGAATTACTCCTGGCGGTGCTTGGGGGACCGTATGGGATGCCGGGAATTGAGACTTGATTTTTTGGACTTGTAAGAAATCTTTTTTTTTTCCTTTTGCTCTTTGGGTCACACTTGGCATTGCACAGGGGTTACTCCTGGCTCACGCACTCAGGAATTAATCCTGGTGGTGTTCAGGGGACCATATGGGACACAGTGGGCCGCGTGCAAGGCAAATGCCCTGCTCGCTGTGCTATTACTCCAGCTCCAGAAATATTTTTTTTTTCTTTTTGGGGCTGGAGCGATAGCACAGCGGTAGGGCGTTTGCCTTGCACGCAGCCAACATGGCCGACCCGAGTTCAATTCCTCCGCCCCTCTCGGAGAGCCCGGCAAGCTACCGAGAGTATCTCGCCCGCACGGCAGAGCCTGGCAAGCTCCCCGTGACGTATTGGATATGCCAGACACAGTAACAACAAAGTCTCCAATGGAGATGTTATTGGGCCCGCTCGAGCAAACCGATGATCAACGGGAGGGCCTTTACTTTACTTAACTTTGCTTACTTTTTGGGCCACACCCAGCGATGCTCAGGGGTTACTCCTGGCTCTGCATTCAGAAATTACTCCTGGCGGTGCTCAGGGGACCATGTGGGATGCTGGGTATTGAACCCAGGTTGGCCGCCCATTGTACAAGGCAAACAAACGCCCTACCCGCTGTGCTATTGCTCCAGCCCCAGAAATCTTTTCCTTTTTTTTTTCCTTTTTGGATCACACCCAGCAATGCACAGGGGTTACTCCTGGCTCTGAACTCAGGAATTTTACTCCTGGCGGTGCTCAGGGGACCATATGGGATGCTGGGAATGGAAGCCGGGTTGGGCGCGTGCAAGGCAAAACCCTACCCGCCGTGCTGTCTGTTGGTCCAGCCCCACCCCAGAAATCTTTTAATGAGGTCTAATTAAGGTATCATAACAATGCAGGTCTTTTTGTTGTTGTTGTTGTTTGCTTACTTTTGGGCCACACTCAGCAGTGCTCTGCTCATCATATGTGGTGCTGATGTTGGAACCAGGCTCACAGCCGCAGCTGTCTGCTGTGGAAGAACCTTACCCTCCATACTGTCTCTGGCCCAGAGTATGCAGATCTTTGAGGCCCACTGAGATCCGTGTGTGTCACCATTGCACCAGTCAAGAGAAAGAATGTCTGTCATTCCAAGCTTTATTGGTCTGGGTCCCATTCATGCGAATGATTGCTGGGATGGTGTTTTGAAAGGGTCATTTTGTTGTGCTTTTAACATAAAGCAACATCTTAATTCTGAGACTTTCTTTTGCAGAGGAAGAAAAGAAACAACCCAAGAAACCTTGTAAGTTAGGCATTTCTGTATCTTTTTTCCCCTTTGCGTTTGTTTTGGGGCTATGCCTAGTTGTGCCCAGGGCTTAATCCTGGTTTCAGTACTCAGGTATTGGGGGACCATGAGGGATGTTGGGATTGAATCCAGTGTGGCTGCGCCTTACTCCCTGTACTATCTCTCTGGCCCCCACTTTTTGCTTTTGTGGATTTGGGGCCATACCTGGTGGTGCTTGGGGGTTACTCTTGGTTCTGTGCTCAGGGTCTCACAAGGGGACCATGTGATCTTGGTCTTGGGGGTGGTACCAACCCTGTTACACAAAAAGCTGTGCTCCACTGCTAGAAATAGTTCTGGAGAACAGAGCCAGGAGTAAACCCTGAGCATGGCTGGGTGTGGCCCCCCAAATAAACAAACAAAATAAGGGCTCTAACTCTACAGAGCCTTGGGCGATAGCACAGTGGGTAAGGTGTTTGCCTTGCACGGGCCAAACCTCAGTCCCTCTCGGAGAGCCCGGCATTCCACCGAGAGTGTCCCGCCCACATGGCAGAGCCTGGCAAGCTCCCCGTGGTGTATTCGATGTGCCAAAAACAGTAACAACAAGTCTCACAATGGAGACGTTACTGCTGCCCGCTCGAGCAAATTGATGAACAACGGGAGAACAGTGCTACAGTCCATAGAGCCATCTCTCTGGCCATCTTTCTGTTCCCGAGGCTGTTGAACCTAAAACTGAGCACTGGCAGGGGAATCTCAGCTGTTATCCAGGTTCGGTGAGGCTGAGATCCAGGTTCTGGACTACTTTGAGGGCAGGTGGCCTGAGGGTGGAGGACCTGGTGGAGGACTGGGAGACAGGGACATGGGAGACCAGTACAATGAGTGTTGCCCTCTGGACTCCTCTATGCCCTGGAGGTTTCCGAGGTGCCTGTGGGGTTGGCCGGTGTGGAAGGACATAGTGGCCATCAGGCCCTCTGTATCCTGGCCCCAGCTCACACCTCTCCTTCCTCATCTCCAGCTCCCTCCCCCAGCAAGGGTCCCACTTTCGGAGCCCCAGAACAGTTAGATGATCTGAAACAAGCTGGCCCCGATGGTGAGTCATTGTGGGGCCAGGGGCAGTGGGTGGCCGCCACGCTTCGTTGCTTCTGAAAGTGACTCTCTCTTCTCCCAGCTGCAGTTCCAGTCTTGCCCAGCTCGCATGTTTTCAAGGCCAAGATGCTGGAGACCTTCTTGGGGAAGACCAGAGCCGAGCTTCTGGAGTGTGAGTTCCCTGAGCTCTGTTCTGGCACGGCCCTGAGCCTGGCCGGCTCCTCCGGGTGGCCTCTCTGTCCTCTCCCGCAACGTTCTCTTCCAAGTGTGTGTCCATTCTGTGCTCCCTTTCGTCGGCCCCTGCCTTTCTGCACTGCTCTTCCCAGCCAGCTTCCAGTCCACCTCTGGTCTGGGTGGGCTCACCCTAAGCCCCGGTTGAACACAGTTCTTGGGACCCTGCCGGACTCTCCACCAGAGATTTGACGGCTGCCTCTGCTGCTCGGGCTTTTCGTCCGCCTTCCTCCCTCACTGCACTGTGCTCACATTTGCCTCAGCATTCACTCTCTGCCCCGCCCGCCCTCTGCTTCCCAGAAGGAGCCTCTGAGCCTCCAGTCACTGCCTCTCCCACTTCTCCCTGCATTGACGCCCTCGCCCTTCCCTCCCCACCTACCTTGCAGCGGGCAGGCACTCCCAGGTACACTGTTTCCCTGGGCCTTTCTCTCGAGGGCTGGCTCATGCAGTTCTCTTATCACAAAAGCAGAGCCAACAAACAAAACCCAAACCAGCCAAACCAGCTGACCTTTCTTGGCTTTAGCTGTCTTACCTCCCTCTCACCCCTGCACTGGCTGGAAGACAAATACCTGGGGCTTATTCTGTTCTCAGGGAACAAGGATAGGAGACGTCTGTATGTGTGCATGTGTGTGTGTGTGTGCGCGCGCGCGCGCGTGTGTGTGTGTGTGTGTGTGTGCACTTGCGCACGAATGCAGGCATGCATGCATATGCAGGGGATCAAGTCCAGGTCTGATGCGTACAGGGTGTATGCTGTACCACTGAGCCGTATCCCAGCTAGAGATTGTGTTGCTGAAATAATTTTCTCTGTGACCCTTTGGAGGGCAGTTTGGGGTTTGGAGCGACTGCCAGTTAATGAAGGTTTAGCACACTGTCCTCTGCTGTCGCTCTGGGCCAGGTTGTGCCTCAGTGGTAGAGAACGTGCATGGTGATGTGTGAGCTTCATATGCTTGATTCCCCAGCACCAGAGGGAAAATAAAAGGCCTTTTGTAATTTACTATTTGAGCTTTGGGGATGTACACTGCTCAGGCTACTCATGACTCAGTGCTCAGGTTTCTGAGAGTGCTGGCGATTGAACCAGCATCAGCTCCATGCAAGGGAGGCGTCTTCACCCTCAGGGCTTCCTCTTGCTTGTTCTAGAATTACCTTGGAAAGCTCCATCCTATATCAGTTAAAGTCTTAGTTTAAAAAAGGGGGGAGAGTCTATATATTATGTATTTGTTTGTTTTTTTGGGCCACACCCAGCAGTGCTTAGGGCTTACTCCTGGCTCTGGCCCTAGGGATCACTTTTGGTGGGGCTTGGGGATCATATAGGGTACTGGAGATCTAACCTGGGTTGGACATACGCGAGGCAAGTGCCCTACTGGTTGTACTATCTCTCCAACCCTCTAAAACTTTTTTTTGTGGGGGGCACCCACACCTGGTGATATTCAGGGGTTACTCCTGGCTCTGTACTCAGGAATCACTCTTGGGGGTACTCAGGGGACCATATGGGGTGCTGGGTATTGAACCCCAGGCAAGCACCCTGCCTGCTGTACTATCTCTCTGGTCCCCACTAAAAAAATATTTTTAAGTGGGGGAAAAAAAGTTTTCCCTGGGTATTAAACTCATGAACACACTCTAGTCCTGGGTGATTTTATGTGCCCCTGGAGGGCAGGGGCACCCCCAACAGTGCTCAGTTAATGCGCTTAATTCCCAATGTCTATGCGCTTGGGGATCACTCCTGGCAGGGCTCAGGGGCCTCTATGGGGTGGCAGGAATCAAACCCAGGCCAGCTATGCACAAGGCAAACACCCTACCTGCTGAACTGTTGCTCCAGCTGCCTCCTTTTTTTTGGGGGGGGGGTCACACCTGGCGATGCACAGGGGTTACTCCTGGCTCTGCACTCAGGAATTACTCCTGGTGGTAGCTCAGGAGACCATATGGGATGCTGAGGATCGAACCCGGGTTGGCCGCGTGCAAGGCAAACGCCCTACCCGCTGTGCTATCACTCCAGCCCCCCAGCTGCCTCCTTTTTAAATAGTTTTTGGGTCATACCCAGCAGGGCTCAGAGATCACTCCTGGCAGAACTCGGGACACTGTATGTGGTGTTGGGGGGGTCACACCAGTATTGTGTGCAAGACAACAGCCTTAACCCCTGTACTGTCTCCCCAGTCCCTGCTCTGGGTGTTTTTTAAGTCACTGAACCATTATCCTGTCCCCAAGTCTGTTATTTATTTCTCCCCCACACCCCCGTTGGCAACTGTGGTGAGCATCACGGGGGTCACGGTCCTCCTGTTGTTCATCGGTTTGCTCGAGCGGGCCCAGTAACATCTCCATTGGAGACTTTGTTGTTAGTGTGTTTGGCATATCGAATACATCACGGGGAGCTTGCCAGGCTCTGCCGTGCGGGCCAGATACTCTCGGTAGCTTGTCGGGCTCTCCGAGAGGGGCGGAGGAATCGAACTCGGGTTGGCCATGTTGGCTGCGTGCAAGGCAAACGCCCTACCGCTGTGCTATTGCTCCAGCCCATGGTGAGCATAGATGTTAAAATTTCATCTGAAAGACCAGAGAGATAGTTCAATGGGCTGAGCAGATGCCCTGCACGAGGTGGCCCAGGTTCTTTCCCCAGTCGACAGTCTTCCAGTGCCGCCGGTAGTGACCCCCCAGCACAGAGCTGGAGTAGCCCCTGAGCACTCCCGGGTTGGCCCCCAACTGGTGACAGAATCTTCTCCTGCCATAGTCTGACCTCTTTTGTCTGTTTTTGTCCCTCCTCCTCCTCACCTTGATGACTTGGCCTGGCTTGGTAAATGCGATTTCATTTATTATGTTATTTCTGGGGCATTGGGTATGGGCCACCAAACCCAGTCATACATGGAGACTCCTCCTCCCAGCTCTGTCTATGCTTGAGGGTCACCCCTGGTGTTGCTCGGGGACTCGTGATGCGAAGGATTGGGTTGTGGTTGGCTAAATGCAAGGCAAGTGTTGTAACCCCTGGACCATCTATTTTTCCTTTTTTGCTCGAGTTCCGGGGATAGAACTGAGGGCCTCGCATATGCCTGGCGGGTGCTCCTGTGCCTCGGCCTCCTGCCCCCGCTTTTCCATTGAAATTGGATCATTCAGCCTGCACTGGGCTCTACCTTTCTGCAAGAGTTGGCCTTTCTGTGACTCTCTCTCACCCCTGAGCCACTGCATTCCCCCCGGATCCAAATGTCCCTCCCTGCAGTCATGCCTTCCTTAGGTACTCTAAGAACTCTGTCATCTTCTTGTCCCACCGGAAGTGGCTGGAGCTGTTTTTCTTAGCTGGCTGAGCACCCGCCTGTGTCCTTTAGAAGTGAGGACAGGAAATTCAGCCTTTTCAGGTCTCCTGGAAGTGACTGGAGGTAGTTTGGTGAATCTTGCCCTCCTCACTGTTGCCACCCAACCCTCGTCTCGACTCCGTAGTTCTCCAGTCTGTAGCCCCAGTGTTTCTCCTTCCTTTTCCTGTGGCTTTTGTGCTCAAAGCTGCCCAACCAGTACAGACTTGACATCCTGTGAACTCCTGGTTTGCCTTTGCTCTCCCCTCTCCCTCCTCTGCTCTTCTCTTTTCCTTCTCGTCTTCTGTCTTTAATTCTTCCCGTTGTTTGCTCAGCTTTTGGCCTCTCTGTGCTTTCTCCACACCTCGGGAGGACCACAGGCCCCGAGCCTGCCCCCCGCAGAAGTCAGTGCTCACCTCTTAGTAGCGCTGGGTCTCTGGAGTGGTTTCTGAAGAGTTTATCTTGCTTATTGGGGTGAGAAATTCATGAGACCTGGTGCTGGGTCCCTCTTGTTCATGCTTGTTTTGCACAGATTTCCACATGGCTCAGTAAATAGTTCGAGATGAATGAGTAAACACAAATGCGGTGACTTACAGGTGGACACAGAGCTAAATTATTTGAGAAAGATGAAAATATATTTGGCTGGACAGGTTAGATGGGCAGATGGTACCTGGGTAGATGGATGTGTAGATGGGTGAATAGATGAATTGGTGGATGGTGGGATGAAGGATGGATGGAGGGATCCATGAGTAGATGGGTCATTGAATTGATGAGTGGATCGGATGAACTGATAGATGGCTTAATAGGTAGATGAATAAATGGATCAGTAGATGCCTGAATGGAATGGTAAGTTGATGGATGGATGGAATGATAGGTGGATGGATGGTAGGCGGCTGGCTGAGCAGATGGATTAATGAATAGATGAGTAGAACAGGCGAATAAAACAAACACTCCCCTGGGGAAAGGTTTAAAATGCGAGCACGTTGGTCCCTTTGCAACCGACTCCCTCTGGGTCATGTTCCTCAGATGCTGCTGAGGTCATCCTGGACTATAACACTGCACACATCAATGTGGCCCTGTCAGAGAACTACACTGTCGCATCTGCTGTGGACACACTGCAGAAGTACCACCCGCACCCGCAGAGGTTCCTGTATGAGTGCCCGCAGGTGCTGGGCCTGCACTGCTACAAGAAGGGCATCCACTACTGGGAGGTGGAGCTGCATAAGAGCAGCTTCTGCGGGGTGGGCGTCTGCTATGGCAGCATGCCACGCCAGGGCACTTTGGGCCGCCTGGGTCGCAACGGCAGCTCCTGGTGCGTGGAGTGGTTCAACACGGAGATCTCCACCTGGCACAACAACGTGAAAAAAACCCTGTCCCCCACCAAGGCCTCCCGGGTGGGCGTGCTCCTCAACTGCGACCACGGCTTCATCATCTTCTTCGCGGTGACGGAGAAGGTCCACGTGCTATATAAGTACCGGGTGGACTTCGAGGAGGCGCTGTACCCTGCCTTCTGGGTCTTCTCCGCCGGCACCTCGCTCTCCATCTGCTCCAACAGTAACTGAGGCTGCGGTCCCAGCTGGCTCCCCGGAATCCTGCAGGGACAGTACTATGAGATTGAGGTTCCCCGGGAGACCTTAAGGGTGGAAAGGGGTGTGGGGGTCGGGAGGGTGGGGGCTGATGGGAGGTGGAAGGCGAGAGGCTCGGGGGAGACGGGATTGGGCCGGAGGAATGGGGTGGGGCGGTTGTGTGGGTTGAAGCAAAAGGATGCGTTTCTACCCCAAGATACGCCTTAGGTAGGGTGATGTGCCCCCAACTTGGGGAGTGATGTGTCTGGTGCCCCCTTTCCTCTTGTCGAGAAGCAGCAGGGGATCCTGCTGCTACTTTGTGGGGCCACATGTGCTCCCGGGCTTAGCTTTTGATTACTTGCTGCAGGGCTGTAGATATTTCAAGATTTCAATGTGGTTGCATTCCAAAGGGGCAGTAGCCTCTTCCAGCCCCTCTCCCCCAACACACACACACACACACACACACACACACACACACACACACACACATACACACACACACCTCTATACAAACGTTGGAGGTGTACATGAATGCTCAGGCTTCTGGGCATTCTCCATGCTTGAACATAACTTCTTAGCCCCAGAGCAGAGTTGACTGTGGAAGTAGGGCCTCTCGCTTTCCCAGAGAATGGCCCCACCTCCCCTCCCAACCTGCCTTACCTCATCACCCCAGCAAGGCAGGGGGGATTAAAATACTGATCAAAGTAAGCTTGTGTGCCCAGCACTTCAGGCTGTGATTCAAGGCCAGGGTACCTCAGGCCCGAGTGTGACCAGAAGCCACCTCTCTGGAGTCCGAGGGATGAGGAACGGTAGTGGTGTTCTGGCTGCAGCCGTAGGCTATTGTTACCTTCTCCCCTCGGCCTTGCTTTAGTGCCAGGAGCTCTCATGCACAGGAGAGACCCGCCCTGAGCCGGCATGTGTGTTCATCCTTCAGGACTCTTGGCTTCTTACTCCTGGAGCTGCTCATTGCTGGCCTCTGCCCTGGAGTCTGTGCCACCATGGCCAGCAGAGGCAGGAGATTGCTAAGTCCTGTGTCCAAAGCCTGTTGTCCCACAGACAGGCCATGGGTGGCCACCTCAAGGATGGTCCCAGGTCACCTTGCTGGCTGGGGTGATTGATCTGTGACCAGAAGGGTCTCCAAGGAGGTGTTACAGGAACTGGGCTCCTTCCTGTTCCTCGCTGGCCATAGCCTGTAGAAGCACGTGGCTCCCCTTCCCATGAGTCCCAGCTTGTCACCAGGGTGATGATGCTTCCAGCTGTCCTCATGGGAGCCCTTTCTGGGTGGCTGAGGGGCCAGGAACGCTTTAAGGCTGCCAGACTCAGGTTTGAGGGACCGTTTTTCTGCCTTGTTTCCTGTGCAGTGAAAATCACCCCAGACCACGACAAGGTTAGTGACTTTGGAAGGGGGAAAGGAGAGAACTGCAGGAAAGCTCCCAAACTTCACATATCCAGATGAAGTCAGGATGTGAGCTTGCAGTCCAAAGGGGCAAGTTTCACCTCTCAGGGAGAAATGAGTCCTGCTCTGCCTTTCCCACAGGCGAGCTCAGGTCAGGCTCCTGGTGGTGTGACAAAGAGGCCACTTTGGGGAGGCCACCAGGCCTTGCTATCTAGATATTTGAGAACTTAGCTCTTCTCTGGTTTTATGCCGGAATTCCAGGGCGTTCTGGGGAGAGCCCCTCTTTCCCCCCACCCAACCCCCTAAACATCCGGCCATCCACTCTGTGGTACCTCCAACAAGGACTTTCACTTCCGTGAAAGACCGAGCCCCTTTGTAGGAAAGATATCCCCAGTGGCCCGAAATGTGCCCTTGGGAGGTTTCCTTCCTTTCCTGTCGAGAAGGAGCATCCCTTGGGGATTCTCCTCCACTCTTGGAGATGGTGAAATGCATCTTCGCTGATCTGAAGCAGAAGCCTGTCTGAGGGTGATTCACATTGGGGAAATAGACTTGGAGGAGGGGGACGCAGAAAATCAGTCCACGGACTGTCTGGCTCCAGTTTCAGAAATGGCGGTGGGAGAGCGGCCTCTTCTCCGGCCAGCCCTTGTAAGCTCAGGCCAGGGAAGCAGGCATCCCTCTGAGAGGAGGCGAGGAGAAATGTGTGCTGAGCCCTGTACCAGGTGCTTAGGTGGTGTTAACCAAGGAGCACCCCTTGCCTCCCAGTTGTGTCCCCTCACCCTACAAGGCCACTGCCTGGCCCAGTGTTGGGAGGACGGGGAGCTTTGTTTTCCTCTGACTTATTTTGCAGAGTAAAATAACTCAGGTGGAAGGTAAGAGGTCCCCCCCCCCCCCCCCCCCCCCCCCCCGCCCATGGCTCTTGCCATATCCTAGTGGAGGGAGTTTACCTTAAATCTTTGCACTAAGGAGAAGTCCCCAAAACACCAAAGTAAGAAATACTCTCCCAGGCCCAGGGGTGGGGCTGCTGGGTGTGGCCACTGAGGTGCCCCAGTCCGTGTGTGTTATCCAAGATTGGTGGTCACCGGCCCTTTAGATCCCCATGGAATGAATCTTTCTAAATAGTCCTGATCTATCAGCATTTTATTGTGCTCCCCCTATTTTGATTTGAAACTGATCAAGGGTATTTGAACTAATTAAGGGTATTTGAGCTCTTCTTTCTTAAGGGGACTTGAGTTAAAATTGGTTCTTTAGGAGATAATCCAGGCCCTGGAGCAACTCATGGGAAATCCTGATGCCAAGGCCATGAATGTGCTGGGAGTTTTGACTCAGCTTCTGTGAGTTGGCCTTCATTTTTACACATCTTGAAAAAAGAAAAGGCCTTCAGAAGCTTTGCCCATGGAGGTCAACACAGTAGCTGAGTGAGGGGCCCCCCTAAGGCCTGCTCTGGATGGTGGTCACCTCAGGTCACCCTCAGGGGTGGAGAGACTGGCCTGGGTGTGACAGGAAGAACTGGAGTGTCCTTCAGCTGTTGCAGCCAGAAGTTTGGGCTGGTGGGACTTGAGAGCCACCCAGGCTGGGTGAAGGCCACTAGGGACATACCTGATGGTGGGGCTGTCATGTCACACCTCCTAGAGCTGTGGCACTGAGTGCCAGGAATTAACTGTTGGGGCTTGAACGCAGGACCTTGCAGCCACTTAAAACAAGCTCTACCTCTCTAGCTAACCCCCACACAGTTCTCCTTTTGCTTAGAATATATTAAGCTATTTGAGATTTTTTTTGTTCCATGAACCTTTCAGAAATATTTGTTCTTTTTCCTTGAAGAATGATATTAGACATTTTTTTTGGCATTTGAATTTTTTTTACTGAATCACTGTGAGATAAAGAATTACAAAATTGTTCATGATTGCATTTCAGTCATACAATGTTCCAACACCCATCCCTCCCCAGTGTAATTTCCCAGCACGTGTCTCCAGTTTCTCTCCCACCCCCGCAAACCATCCCCCACCCCAGCCTGACTCTATGGAAGGCATCTCTTTTTCTCTCTTTCTCTCTCTCTCTCTTTCTCTCTGTCTCATTTTAGGCATTATGGTTTGCGATACAGATACTGAAAGGTTATCATATCTATCTCCTTTGCCTGCTTTCAACACTCAGTCCTTGTCCAGAGTGATCATTTCCAACTAATAGTGTCCTAATGAATCCTCCTCTGTCTTAACTACCTTCCATCTCCCACAACGTTGACCCACCATTGACCAGTCCACTTGGCCCATTTTCCCTGGCCTTGGATATTAGTGTCATACTTTTTTTTCAATAGCCGACAAATAAATGCAGTCATTCTATATCTGTCCCTCTCCTTCTGACTCATTTCACTGAACATCTGTCCCTCTCCTTCTGACTCATTTCACTGAACATAATATACTCCAATTCTATCCAGTTATAGGCAAATTTCATGACCTCATTTTTTTCCCTAATAGCTGTGTAGTATTCCATTGTGTATATGTACCATAATTTCTTATCCAAAAATTTGTAGATTGCTTAGGAAGGGTGGCCATTTTGTTGTTTGGGGGGCCATGCCCAGTGCTGCTCAGGGCTTACTCCTAGCTCTGTGTTCATGGGTTGCTCAGGCAGTGCTTGTGGAAACATGGAGCCAGGGATCAAACCAGGACCTCTTAGATGTGAAGCATGTGCTCAACCCATTGGAGTCATCTCTCCTGTCCAGCAATAGACATTTTCGTTTTGTTTTGGGGCCACACCTGGCAGTGCTCAGAGGTTTCTCTTGGTCCTGTGCTCAAGGATAACTAATGACTTTGCACTCAGGGATCACTGCTGGTGGGCTTGAGGGACCATATGGGGTGCCAGGGACCAAACCTGGGTTGACTTTGTGCAAGGCAAACACTCTACTCACTGGAGCAACAGCTTCAGTCCCAGAAATTGTCATTTTTACAAGGATAATTCTCTTGATGCAGGAGTATGAAATAACTTTCTTTTTTTGCACATATTCTTTTCTTTCTCTTAATATTGTCTTATATTTTTTATTATACACCCTTTGTTAGGTTTCTTCCTCAGTACTTTTTTCTTCCTGAAGCAATTGTAAATTGTAAAAAATGTTCTTTTTTTTTTCTTCTTTTTGGATCACACTCAGCTATGCTCAGAGCTCAGGGGTTACTCTTGACTCTCCACTCAGGAATTACTCCTGGCGGTGCTTGGGGGACCACATGGGATTCCGGGGATTAGAACTCAGGTTGGCCGCATGCAAGGCAAACGTCCTACCTGCGGTTCTATTGCTCCGGCCGGATTGTGTTCTTGATTTCTTTCTCTTCTATGTCATTTCTGTGTGTAGAGAATTTCATGCATGGAATTCCTGTATTGTATTACAGATGATGTCAGTCCCCCTCCCTTCCTTGTGGTGTTGTTGTCATGGCGAGGCTCACACACTCGTCGGACTGGGACCCTCACACCATTCAGCTGTGCTGCTCCCCGGGATTTCAACATCAAGTCGAGGTGGTGGCATGCTCACCCAGTACTCCTTCACTTGCTGCGCTCGCACTCCTGCTCGCTGGGGATCACACTCTCTGTTCAAGTAGGCAGACTCTAGGCATGGTGTTTGCTGGGTGTCACTATGGTGCTGACACATGTTCTCTAAGGTTGCACTTGTTGCCTGTGGTATTATCACCTCTAATATATATATATATATATAATTTTACTTTAATTTCTTCTTTTTTATTTATTTTTTAAATTGAATCACCATAAGAACAGTTAGGGCTGGAGTGATAGCACAGCGGTAGGGCGTTTGCCTTACACACAGCCAACATGGCCGACCCGAGTTCGATTCCTCCGCCCCTCTTGGAGAGCCCGGCAAGCTACCGAGAGTAT
The DNA here is from genome assembly GCF_029834395.1 of Sorex fumeus. Lineage (NCBI taxonomy): Eukaryota > Metazoa > Chordata > Mammalia > Eulipotyphla > Soricidae > Sorex > Sorex fumeus. The sequence goes on from NW_026606120.1 coordinate 62,764,658, forward strand.
CTCGCCCGCACGGCAGAACCTGGCAAGCTACCCGTGATGTATTCAATATGCCAAACACAGTAACAACAAAGTCTCCAATGGAGACGTTACTGGGCCCGCTCGAGCAAATTGATGAACAATGGGAGGTCAGTGACTCAGTGACTCAGTGAAGAACAGTTAGAAAGCTTTCAGGTTTAAGTCTCAGTCATACAATGATCAAACACCTATCCCTTCACAGTGCACATTTTCCACCACCAAAAACCCCAGGGTACCCCACCTCTCACCTCTCCCCCTGAGGTATGAATGAGACCCATCATTGTTACTGGTATTTGGCATATTGAGTACGACACGGGAAGTTTGCCAGACTCTGAAAATAAATAAATTAATTAATTAATAAATAAATAAATAAAAGGCAGAGACAAGGACCGGAGACCTAATATAGGAGGTACGTCACTTGAATTACACCTGGAGACCCCCAGTTTGATCCCCAGTGCCACCTACAGTACCTTGTGTTCCTCTAGGAGAACAGATGCAGGAGAGAACCCTAAGGCTGGTTGTGATTCAATCCCTCAAAACATAAAAATAAAAAAATACGGGGCTGGAGCGATAGGACAGCGGATAGGGCGTCGGTTGCCTTGCACGCGGTCGACCTGGGTTCGATTCTCAGGATCCCATATGGTCCCCTGAGCACTGCCAGGGGTAATTCCTGAGTGCAGAGCCAGGAATAACCCCTGTGCATCCCCGAGTGTGACCCAAAAAGCCAAAAAAAAAAAAAAAACACACACAAAAAAACAAAGAAAACAATAACAACAACAAAAAAACCCACTTTATTATTATTATTATTATTATTATTTTGGCCATACCCAAGTGGTACTCAGGGACCACTCCCTGGGCAGCACATACACAAGGACCACGGGAAAGGGAACGTGAACCTCCGAGAGCTCTGTGGCAGTGCAGGCAAGTACCATTCCCAGATATGCAAGCCCCACAGGCACCACAAGCATGTGTGTGAGGACCACAGTAGCAATGAAGAAGGGAAGGGAGAGCGGGAGAACATTTTAAAAGAGGGGCAGAAAAGAGCCAATGCATCAGGAATACGAGGAACTCTGACTGCAGGCTGTGACAAAATTAAGAGTAAGTGACATGCTAGACATACTTATGTTCCAACAAGCATGTTATCATGATGAGGTGACCCAAAGTTTGCAGAAAAGCAGGTGGTTGCTTAAAGATAAAGGGGAAGCAGGATGAGACACGCCAAGGATGCAGGGGCAAGAGGCCCTGAGAATAATCTGAGTTCAGACTGAGTAGCTCTCACACACTGCTCTGTTCAGCTGCCAAGAAGAACTTTTTTTGTTAACCATTCAAGGCTAACGGCGAGTATCTGGCTTCTGCACTCCGCATGCTTGTTTACAAGAAAGTCGATTGATGTTGCCATGCAGGGTGTGATAAGAATGTACAAAAACTTTGCCTGAACTTAGGTTCGGGGCTGTTTGTTGCACTGAGAACCTCCAGACTTGGAAGCCCCTGCGGGTTAATAAAGGCTCTTCATTTCTGCAAACAGGCTTGTTTGATATTTCTTGGGACTTCATGAAAAAGTTCGCATGCAATAACATAACGTACTTTCCAAAAGGAGAGGAGGGAAGAATATTGGAAAGAATATTGGAAGAACAAAGGAATAAAAATGGCACGCTAGGAAATATTGAACGCAAAAAGAACATAGTAACAGATAAAAGGAAGATCAAAAAGACATAAGATTTAAAATAGCACATGGAAGATACAACACCTGCCTTATCAGTAATTTAATGCAAATGGATGAATCATGCCAGGGAAAAGGCAAAGCTTGACAGGATGCATAAAATAGTGCTTTAAGGGGGACCAGAGAGATAGTATAGTGGGTAGGGCATTTGCCTTGCATACAGCAGACCTGAGTTTGATCCTGGGCACCCCATATGGTACCCCTAGCACTGCCAGGAGTGATTCCTAACTGTAGAACCAGGAATAAGCCCTGAGTACCACCAGGTAGGGTGCTTGCCTTGCACATGTATAATTCAGGTTCTAATCCTAGCATCCCGTATGGGCCCCCAAGCACTTCCAGGAGTGATCCTTGAGTACGGGGCCAAGAGTAAGCTTTGAGCACCACTGGGAGTGACCCCAAAACAAACCAAAAAAGCTTTAAACTATATGCTGTCTACAATTGCCATCATGAATTAAAAAGCAAATCAAACATAAATAACACAAGAGTGGTAAACAATAACTCAAAATAGGATAGACTATTTTGGAGTAGAGCAAATAATAGCCCAGTAAATCTGAAAGACTGAAATAATACAAAGTATACTCTCTAGCCACAAAGAAAGAACTTTAGCATCCTAGGTCAGTAAATATCTAAGACTTTGTCCATCCTTCCAAGTCATCTTCAAGTTCCTTGTAAACTTTTCTCCCTGGAAGGAGAATTCTACAAACACTCTGGCATGTGAATCACCAGGTCACCTCACCCAAAGGAGTTAGGTGGGCAGGAATTTCAAACTGTTTCCAGGAAAAGGGTGGGGGCTAGTAGTTTCGAGCAGGAAATACCATTTGGAAGCCAAGAGCCATTGTCTAGGGAAGTTATTTGGTTTCTAAATAAGCCTCTGTATTTTTTTTTTAAAAAAATCTGATACATGAAATAATTATGTCTATCCCCAAACTTCAGTGTGAGAATTAAATGAGATCATGTACATCTTAATTTCCTCTCATTCTCCTCCCACCTTCTTCCTTCTCCCTCAGGCAAACAGTAAAAAAAAAAGGGGGGGTATAAACAAGAACACCTTGGGTAAAGGGCCCCAAAGGAAGAGAAACAGGGGAATTATTAACAGGAATTAGAATGAGTAAAACTATCCTGACCTAAAACCCCAGTCTATTTTGTTCATGCTGCGTGATTCTCATGTATAAAACAGATGTGGATTCTTTCTACTAGGGTTTATAAGCACTGTGACAGTGTAACTGAACAGGTGTGATTTTTCTTATAAATGGTAACCTTTACCATTAGTAATAGTCTAAAGTACCTTTCCCTCATTAAACAAATTTGTATGGGGGCTGGAACAATAGTACAATAGGTAGGTCACATGCCTTGCATGTGGTCAACCCAGGTTTGATCCCTGGCACCCCATATGGTCCCTGAGCACCTCCATGAGTGATCCCTGAGTGAAGATTTGTAAGCCTGAGCATTGTTGAGTGTGCCCCCATACCCCAAGAAAAAAATCATTTAGGGTGAGGGAAATTGTATAGATATCAAATGGATGGAGTATGCAGAGACCCTAAATGCCTTTCACAGCACCACCTGGTTCCCTGAGGAACTGCTAGGATCTGGGGAGGGTCCCTGAGGAATCCTTATCACTGCTCAGGAGTCCTTCCTGCCATCCTCCTCACCTCTAAATTAATGGAACTATCTGCTCTACTTGAGCCACATCCGGGCCCCTTTCCTAATTTTTGCTGCCTACTTAGTCCCCCTAGCACAGCAGGTAGGGCGTTTGCCTCGCATGCAGCCCACCCAGGTTCGATTCCTCCGTCCCTCTCTGAGAGCCTGTCAAGCTACAGAGAGTATCCCTCCCACACGGCAGAGCCTGGCAAGTCCCCGTGGCAAATTCAATATGCCTAAAACAGTAACAAGTCTCACAATGGAGACATCACTGGTGCCGGCTTGAGCAAATCATTGAACAACTGGAGGACAGTGCTACTCCGTCCCCAACAGCAACCTGTATCCGCCTCCTCCCGCCCCCACTCTTTCTCTTTGGCTCCACCAGCACCCCTTCCTGTTATTTTTCCTGAACTGGTGGGAGGAGAGAGGGTGGAGCAGAGCTTTCTTCAAAAATAAGAAGGAAATTGCAAATCTAAACACATTTTAGAAACATGTTTCAGTTCCAGCACTAAATTTGCGACGAAATGGACATGAATAAAATGATAAATGGACATGAATAAAATGATAAGTAATAACTAGCAAAAGTGCAGAAAGAAATCTCCTAGTTTAAGCCAGAGCATGTGATTCTGGGCTCCCAGGGATAGCTGCCAGGAGCAGGAAAGAGAAAGGAAGGATTTAAAAAGAGAGAAAAAAATGGAGGAGGGTGGGTGGTGGGTGGGGATAGTCGTTTAAGTGACCCTACCACTGTTGTTGCTTAATTTGGGGACCAAAGCCATTACCATACAGTGGATTGAACTCAGGGTCAGCTGTGTGCAAGGCAAGAGCTCCAGGACCACTTCTATTGACCCTCTACAATTATTTTAAAATGTATTATCATTATTTTGAGTTTTGGGCATACCCTGCGGTGCTCATGGCTCTGTGCTCTGGCATCACCCCCGGTGGGGCTCGGGGGTCCTTTTGTGAGGAGGGGGCCGGGGATAGAACCAGGGTGGGCCAAATTCAAGCGCCCTATCCGCTGTACTATCGCTTCAAATCACCTACAGTTACTCTTATCGTTTCGTTTTTAAAGGCCTGTCTTGACCCGCCAGGCTTGCTCGCGGGCGCCGGGGGCATCTGTCGGGTTTGGATGAGTTCTCCGAAGATCAGGACTTGCCGCGGGCTGGAGCGTGCCTGCAGAATCCGGGTTCGATCTGCGGGGCTTGAGAAACTCGGAGTCCCACTGTCCCGCGCCCACCCACGCCGTGGCAGGCACCCGGGGATCGGAGGGTCAGTAACCTTTCTCCACGCGTGCCCACTCCTCTACCTACTACTTGCGATCCCACTGACGCCCCTCCAATACCCCGCCCACCTCCGCCCCGCCCATATCCAACCACGCCCCGCTCGCACCCCGCCCACACGGGCCCCGCCCCGCCCCCACCCACACGCCCCGCCCCCACAACAACCCACCACGCCCACACTCATACGACCCGCCCACAACCTACGCCACGCCCACTCCCGCCTACGCCACGCCCCCAGCCCGCTCGTGACTTCCTGAAAGACCCCGGGCCCCGCCCCTGCGGCCGCTCACTTTCGTTTCCCCAGTTGCACGAGCTGGCAGAGCGGTTGCAGTGTCTGCAGCGCGTGTGGTCCGCGTCCATCCCCCCGACCTCCACCCTCCAGCAGGACCACCATGGCGGAGCTGTGTCCCCTAGCAGAGGAGCTGTCGTGCTCCATCTGTCTGGAGCCCTTCAAGTTGCCGGTCACCACCCCGTGTGGCCACAACTTCTGCGGGTCGTGCCTGGACGGGACCTGGGAGGCCCAGGGGGCTCCGTACAGCTGTCCGCAGTGCCGTGCCGTCTACCGCTCCCGTCCGCAGCTGCAGAAAAACACGGTGCTGTGCGCTATCGTGGAGCAGTTCCTGCAGGTCGAGCCGGCCCAGGAAGTGCTCCCCGACGGCTGGACGCCCCCCACCCGCCGCACCGACGCCGCCTCCGTGGCCTGTGATCTGTGCATGAAGGAGAAGGCGGTCAAGACCTGCCTCGTGTGCATGGCCTCCTTTTGCCCGGAGCACCTGCGGCCGCACCTCGACAGCCCCGCTTTCCGCGACCACCCGCTGCAGCCGCCCATCGGCAACCTGATGAACCGAAAATGCCCGCAGCACAACCGGCTGCGGGAGCTCTTCTGCCCCCAGCACAGTCAGAGCATCTGTCACATCTGCCTGGTGGAGCACAAGGCTTGCTCGCCCGTGGCCCTGAGCCAGGCCAGTGCCGACCTGGAGGTAGTGTGTGTGTGGGGGGGAGGGGGGATTGGAGGGTGGCCGAGGGTGCCACTCGTGGGGGGCTCCGTCTAGCTCTGCCTTCCAGGTGGGTGTTGGGCAAGGCTGGATCTGAGATCTCGCTGGGAGAACAGCATCTATTTGGTGTCCTCTGAGCTCTCACCCCTCATCTGCTCTACAGAGGGGAGTGCTGCAGACGGTGGGTGATGCTGTGGCCTGCCTTAAGCCTGGGACTTTTCCACGGGTGTTTGAGGGAGCTTTTGAAGGGCAGATAGGAGCTCAGTGGTTACCCCTACCCTGCTCACGAAATCCTGGCCGTGGGAATAGTTCCTTCCATTTTGCAACAAGTCCAGAGAGGCAGTTGAGCCTGGGTGAAGGCATTGTGTGGCTTAGGTGCCATCTTTGGCTGGCTCCATTCCCATTGGCCATTTCTCCCAGCGGACCAGCCTCACAGCCAGGTTTAACGAATATGGAGCATGCAAGTAGAGGTGATAGTGATGTTTGTATGAACTGAGAATAAGTTGAGTCCTGGGACTCCTGGATAGACCTTGTGGTTCAAAGTTCAAAGTTCAAAGGCCCTCCCGATGATCGTCGATTTGCTCGAGCGGGCCCAGTAACGTCTCCATTGGAGACTTTGTTGTTACTGTGTCTGGCATATGGAATACTCTTGGTAGCTTGCCGGGCTCTCCGAGAGGGGTGGAGGAATCGAACTCGGGTCGGCCATGTTGGCTGCGTGCAAGGCAGACGCCCTACCCGCTGTGCTATCGCTCCTTGTGGTACCACATGGATTCCTAAGGGGCCTTCCAGGGCTTGGAAGAATTTTCGGGGGGCTACACCAGGCAGTGCTCAGATCTTACTCCTGCAATAAAGCTTACAACTGCACTCTGGGAGAATGGGGGTGGACACACACACACACACACACACACACACACACCCCACACACCACACCACACCACACCACACACCACATACCACATGACCAGTTGAGGTGCCTAGGATTGAACCAGGGTCAGCTGTGTGCAAGGCAAGCGCCTTATCTGCTATACTGTCACTCCTTGGTTTGGTTTTTGAATCACTCCTGGAAGTGTTCAGGAGTCACTCTTGACAGAAATTGGGAGACCATTTAGGGTGCCAGGGATCGAACCCTGGTGAGCCGCATGCAAGTGTCTTATCCACTGTACTCTCACTCCAGTCCCTTGGTTTTGGTGTTTGAACCTCATCTAGAAGTGCTCAGGGATCACTCTTGGTGGCTGCCATAACCCCTATACTATCTCTTTGATCCCTTGGAAGATGTTTATTGGTTCGAAAATTCTAATTTGTCCCATAAACTCCAATGCAGGCCATGTAAAGGCCATCAAACCACCATCTTTAGTTATAGCTGTGTCAACTCCAAGCATGGTCTGATTTTTTTTTCCTTCTTCACGCTTCTTCTGAAAGAGCCAAGACTTGCTTCCTGTGGCCTGAGCGGACCTGGGGCAGGTTTTTGGGGTTCCAGACCATGGTGCCGTCCTGCCTTCTTAGGTCCGGTCTGCCTTTGTCTCTGGATTTCTCCCCTGACTCTCAGAAGCCAGCCGGTCAGGCCTGGCCTGAGGGCTTGCTTCCTGGGTCTCCACCTTTCCTGGAAAAGAACCGGCTGACCTTTGGAGCCAGGTGTCCCACTCTCCCTGCCCATGACTTCTCTGCCCTTCAGGCAAATTTCTGTAGTTCTTGATCCTCTGTGCCTCATCAGTAAGAGAGCTCAGACCAGACCTGGCTTTGCATTTTCCTGTTGCCTCTTAGACATGAGGGTCATGGGTATCATTAGTTCCCATCTCACAGGGTACAGGGAGAATGACACAGGCATTATGTACACCTCACGGTGCATATTCCTAAAACCACCCTTATTGCATATACCATCCCAGGGTGGATGAGCGCTTGCCCAGTGGAGAGGGTGGGTTGGCCTGTTTCTTGATTTGGGTGCAGGGGCCTGCAGGCAAGGTCTGGGGCAACCTGGCTCCTGCCTATAAAAGTTTTAATGCTGTCAGGCAAAGGCAGGAGACCCCTTTTCAGCCTGAGCTGGGGTCTGCATCTGGTTGATTGATGTTTGCCTTCCTTCCTTCCTTCTTTCTTTCTTTCTCTTTTTGGATCACACCCAGTGATGCTTAGGAGGTATTTCTGGCTCTGTGCTCAGGAATTACTCCTGGTGGTGCTTGGGGAACCATATGGGATGCCAGGTATCGAACCCAGGTGGGCTGCATGCAAGGCAAACATCCTCCCCACTGTACTATCGCTTAGGTCCCTGGTGTCGGCTTTTTAATCCTGAAACTGACCCTTCTGCTGCCCCAGTCTCTGTCCACTGGGTTCTCTGCCCTGTTGCTGCTTGCTTTACTGCTGTGACTGCTTGTCTCCAGCTGGACAGTGTGCTGTCCCTGGGCAGCTGGGTGCCTCTGCCACTGGAGTCCCACAGATACTGTCAGATGCCTGACTTTTAAGCTTCTAAGATGCCTGACTTTTAAGCTTCTAATCAGCGCACAGGACTTTGCTGAGCCAGTCTCGCGAAACTTCTGGTTATCTGTGGCCATATCAACAGCTAACTAACCATGTGAACAACTTCTTTTTTTTTAAAATTTTTATTAGTGAAACACCATAAGGTACAGTTGTAGACTTACAAATTTTTGTGCTTGGATTTCAATTATACAATGATCAAATACCCATCCCTCCACCAGTGCCCATTTTCCACCACTACGGGTCCCAGTATCCCTCCCACCCCCCATCCCCTCCATCCCACCCTGCCTCCGTGTTCTCTTTGTTCTCTCTCTCTCCTTTTGGGTCCTGTGGTTTGCAAAACCTGTGGGGCTGGAGCGATAGCACAGCGGTAGGGTGTTCGCCTTACAAGCGGCCAACATGGCCAACCTGAGTTCGATTCCTCCGCCCCTCTCGGAGAGCCCGGCAAGTTACCCAGAGTATCTCGCCCACACGGCAAAGCCTGGCAAGCTATCCGTGATGTATTCGATATGCCAAACACAGTAACAACAAGTCTTATGATGGAGACGTTACTGGGCCCGCTCAAGCAAATCGATGAACAACGGGAGGACTGTGACTGTGGTTTGCAAAAGAGGCATTGAGTGGCAATCATGGTCGATAGTCTACTTCCAGCATGCTTCTCCCATCCTGGGAGGATCCTCCCAACACCCTTTATTTGGTGCTCCCTTCTCTATCTGAGCTCCCTTTTCCCCTAGCATGTGTGGCTGGCCTCTAAGCTGTGGAGAAACCTCCTGGTACTAATCTCGGCCACTCTTGGGTGTTAGTTTCCTATTTTGTTACTTTATTGTGAACAACTTATATGTTCTCCAACGTGGAGCTGCTCCTGCTCTCTGTACATTCATACCAGCCTCCCTGTGGCAGAGCCAAGTCCCCAGTCTGTGAATGACTCCTTAGAAGTCCAGTTCAGCAGGTAGGTAGGGTGTTTTCCTTGCATGTGGCTGACCCCAGGCTCGATCCTGGCATCACATAGGGTCCTCTGAGTCCTACCAGGAGTGAGCCCTAAGCACTGCTGGGTGTAGCCCAAAAATTGAAACAAATTAACCAAAAAAACTCAATCAAATTGTGCTCAGTCCACTGGGAGCTCTCTCTTGCTGGCGTCCTGAGTTCTCTCCCGGTTCTTAGGCCCCAGAGGCCGGCTCTCTTGGCCTTTTGCCTTTGGTCTTGTAGTGTTGGAGGCCAGGTCAAAGGGCACAGTCACAGAGGTGAAGCTTTTTGACTGAAAATTTGACTGTGAAATGTTCAACATCGGACTTTGAGATTGATCGGTGTGACCTTGCTGTCTGCTTCTGGCCTGCACATGTGATGGTCATCTGGCTGGGCAGTTACAGGCCCATGGTCCGGTTTGGCCTTGAAAACTTTGAGTGGTGTGAAAGAGACGAGAAAAATAGAGGATGCGCCAGAGTAAATTGTATCATCTTGTGAGAAGTAAATGCTTTTTTTCTAGAAATTCCTGGTGTGCTCTGGTGTGCACCATTTGGACTCCCGTCTAAAATGGTAACCTCAGGGCTAGCTAGATAATACAGTGAGTAGGGCACTTGCATGCGGCCAACCTGGGTTCAATCTTTGGCATCTGATAGGGTCCCCTGAGCCTAGCCAGGTGTGATCCCTAAGCACAGAGCCAGGAGTGATCCCTGAGCTTAGAGCCAGGATAATTCCTGAGCCTTGCTGGGTGTCCTCTCAAACCAAAAAATACATAAGTATTTATGTTAATGGTAACCTGAGGATCTTGTAAAACCAGGTTAATAGCCCTGTAACCTGGGGCAAAGCTCCTAATTACTGTGTCCTTACTTTTAGGGGACAGGTAATTCCTACCTTGGTACTTTGTCTTTCTCTTTAAATCAGCCAATACTTAAATAACTCATTTAAATAAGTTAATAATTTAGTGCTAAGACAATGCTTGGTATCTAGTGAACTCAGGGCAAATGCCCCCTGCTTTCACTGTGGCCATGCTGGTGGTGACTTTTTTCATTTCTGCGCCCCAACATTTTTATCTGAGCAGGATACTCTGATGGATATGAAAAATATTGTTGGCACTTGAGATCCGAACTGCAATCACTGAACTTTGTAATGTGCCTGTCAAGGTTCCAGGTGGAGCGGGGAGGGGTGTTTGGTGTGGGGGTGGGGGATGGGGGATGGAGGGTGGGGGATGGGAACACTGGTGGTGGAGGGAAGTTGACACAGGTGGTGGGATTGGTGTTGAAATGTTGTATGCCTAACATTCAACTTTGTAAATCATGATTCTTTAATAATATAAAATTTAAAAAAAACTTTCAGAAGAAGAAAAGGAAAATTTGTTGGAATCCTGTGGATCCTTGGAGCATTTTATTTTTTATCAGGCAGATTTCTCTTGGGGCTGGAGTGTTGGTATAGCAAGTACGGTGCAGGCCTTGCATGCGGCCTACCCATGTTCCCTCCCCTGCACTGCAGACGATCATCCAAGTGCACCAGGAGTTAAGGCCTGAGCACCACCAGTTGGTGTGGTCCCAAAACAAAACCAGCAGGTTATGAGTAAATCACTGCAGTGATGAGTGCATCACTTTAGTGGGCTCTAGGGACTCAGGCCACGAGTTGTCTGGGGTCATCCTTAGCCCTGGGCTAAGCCCCACACAGATCACATACCTGTGGCACTTATCTGTCATGAACCTTGGGCTCTGGGCTGGGAGGGCAGCCCTGAGGGCAGGCTTATCTCTCTTGGGGTGGGGCCTGATTCTCTGGGTGCTGACTCCAGATCCTGCCTGCTCCCTTTCCACACTCACCATTGTCTAATGGACTCCCCTCGCCCACTCACATTGTGTCTGCTTATCTGGTTTTGGCAGCGGGAGGACTGGTTTGAGGGGCCTCTTGGTCACGGCTGCAGCTACTGTCCTGTGCTTTCTGCCTCTGTGAGCTTGGCTGCCTTGTTGTCCTCCCTTTGTGCCTCAGTTTCCTCCTCGGTGAAATGAACGATTGTGAACGATTATGCGCGGACTGACAATGACATGGCCCTCATCTGATGTCAGCCCTGTGCGCAGCACTTAGGTGATGTCAGAGAGTCCTCCTCCTGACCCCGCGAGGAGGGAGCAGTGGGGGTTGTATTGTAGCCCAGAAATCCCAGGTGCGAAACAGTGGCTAGCTGGCAACTGGCCTGGCACCCTGGTCTGTGTGTCTGCAAGTTGCCTACCCTGAACTCACTATAATTTTTTTTTTCTTTTTGGGTTACACCCAGTGATGCCCAGGGGTTATTCCTGGCTCTGCACTCAGGAATTACACCTGGTGGTGCTTGGGGGACCATATGGGATGCCGGGGGTCCAACCCGGGTTGGCCTTGCACAAGGCAAACACTCTATCTGCTGTACAATTGCTCCGGCCCCCCGCCTTTTTTTTTTTTTTAAGTTTTTTGTTAGTGAGTCACTGTGAGGTACAGTTACAGACTTACAAACTTTCGTGCTTGTGTTTCAGTCATACAATGGTAGAGTACCCATCCCTCCACCAGTGCCCATTTTCCACCAATGGTCCCAGCATCCCTTCCACCATCCCCACCCTGCCTCTGTGGCAGGAGGGCCCCCCTTTTTTGTTTTTTGTTTTTTTTTTGCTTTTTGGGTCACACCCGGCAAATGCACAGGGGTTACTCCTGGCTCTGTGCTCAGGAATTACCCCTGGTGGTGCTCAGGGGACCATATGGGATGCTGGGAATCAAACCCGGGTTGGCCGCGTGCAAGGCAAATGCCCTATCCACTGTGCTATTGCTCCAGCCCCCCACCCCCCTTTTTTTCTGATTGTTTTGGAGGCCACATCCTTCTGTGCTCAGGGCTTAGTCCTGGCTCTGCTCTCAAGGGAATCACTTCTGGGCGGCCTAGGGGTCCACACGGGGTGCCGAGGACTGGACCCAGTTTCTGTAAGGCAGGCACTCTACCAGCTGTACTATTTCTCCAGTCTCTGTACCCGGAACTAATATTTTTGTTTGTTTGTTTGTTTTGTTTTTTTTGGGGGGGCCATACCTGGCAATGCTTAGAGTTTACTCCTGGCCTACACTGGGACTTACTCCTTCACTGGGCTCTCGGGACTCTAGGGGATGCTGGAGATAGAACGAACCTGGGTTGGCCGCATGCAAGACAAGCACCTTATTTACTGTACTATTGCTCTGACCCCTGAACCCTTCACTGTACTTTCCCCTGGCGAGTAGGGAGGGAGGCCAGTTTTCCACCTGAAACTGCTTTTTGTTGCCGGACGCAGAGGAGAGGTGGGGTGGCAGAAACTCCCTGGGGATCCTTGTGGGGCTGGTTCCTGGCACTGGGGGCTGGCACCCACTGAGGTGCTTTCTTCCCCTTCCTGCTTCGCTCTGCAGGCCAAGCTGAGGAGTAAACTGGCCATCATCCATGGTCAGATCAACGGCGCGGGGGTGGCCCTGGAGGATGTGCGAGCCAGGCAGCAGATAATACAGGTGAGTGGTCCCGGCCCCCCAGTCTCCAGGCAAGACCAGCTTAGGCAGCTGCCAGCGGCTTTGCAAAACACACAAAACACATGTGCCCCTGAGGGAGGAGGCCCTGACCCCAACCCCAAAGTAACTATAAGCAGAAGCCTGGGAGAAATCCCGACAAATCGAAGTTTAAAAAGTCGTAATCGTGAAGAGCTGATGGTGGGAGGGAGGAGAGAGCAGCCGGCACAGGTGTGTTTTCCCAGGGTCCTTACACCTCACTCTCACAGTGCTGGAAGCCCCAGTTGCTAAATCAAAGTGTTGATGGGGCCACACACCCTCCAGTGGGTCTGTGGATGGATCCTTCCGGCCTCACGCAACTTCCGGTGGCTCAGGTGCTCCTTGGCTTGTGGCCGCATCTCTCCTCTCCCTGCCTCCATCCTCATGCGTGCGTGGCCTCTTCCTCTTTCCCAGCTACCAGCCTTCATGGGTTGTGCTGCTTGCAGATGGGCCGGAGGGTGGCATGTTAAGCAAAATAGGTCAAGGGGGAAAAGGACAAATACCAGCTGATACTCGTCTATGGGATTGAGAAACAAAACAAAACAGGGAATTGACTGTACCAAACCATGACAAACTCGTGGCCTTGAGTTCGAAAACTGATAACCAAGCAGTGGTCTGTGTGTGTGTGTGTGTGTGTGTGTGTGTGTGTGTGTGTAGGGGGAGGGGGATAGAGGAGGGACATGGCACTGAGAGGGTTAATGACCAGACTAGAGGTGACCTCAGGACAGTGGTGGAGAGTCTTAGGCTACTTGGTGCGCAGCAACTTTGTATATTGATTCTGTGACCTAACACTACTATAACCAGGTTTCTATACTGTAATACAATGGGTTCTATCCCCATCATCCTATATGGTCCGCTGAGCATTGCCAGGAGTAACCCCTGAGCATCGCTGTGAATGACCCAAAAAAAAAAAAAGTGAAATAAAATCTTTCTTAAAAGTAAAAAAGCATATAAACTGTGGATCCCCTAAGCACTGCTGGGTGTGCCTTGGAGGGCCCCAGGATAGCCCTGCAGGGCCTGAGCAGTACCACATCCCTGGGCCCTTACATGCACTACCCAATTGTCTGAGAATCACTACCCAGACCTCATGAGCACTGCTTAAGAGCCCTTCCACCCCACCCAGTGCTAAAAAGTGGTGGTGTTCATTAGTACTGCCACCGGAGCGTGGGTGCAAGTTTGAACTACCAGGGCTCCACATCACACCAGCAAACACCCTCTAGGATTTTTTTTTTCACCCCTCTATTTGGCTACTTTCTTGCCTTGGCCCTCATAGGAGAATGCACGGAAGAGGTTGGAGCAGATTCGACAAGAGTACATGGAAATGAAGGCTCTGCTGGATGCCTCAGAAGCCAGCTCAACACGAAAGATCAAGGAAGAGGAGAAGAGGGTCAGCAGCAAGCTGGACTCCATCTACCAGATCCTACTCAAGAAGCAGAAAGAGATCAAGACTGCAAAGGAGGAGATTGAGCATGCTCTGACCAAGGAGGATGAGTTTGAGTTTCTGGAGGTGGGTGTTGATGAGGAAGTAGCTCAGGACTCCGTGTAGCATGATGAGTTGGCTGTGAGTGCCAGCTCATTTCCGTTCTCCAGGGGTTGGGACCTTTGCATGAGAACCAGGCTGTGTTCCTGTTCTGTGCCACCTGACAGCGTCCCACATGCTTCATCTCAGACCTTCTGTGGCTTAGGAGTCTGCCTCATGGCTCATAGGCTGCCATGGGCAGGTGGGTCTGACTGCGTTTCCTTTGGAGTTCAAGGTTGTCATCCAAGCTGCCCTGGTTAAGCCTGGAGCGATGAGACAGGGATGAAGGTGCTTGACTTGCTCGTGGTCGACCCTAGTTTAATCTACTGCACCACCATATGGCCCCCTGAGGCCCCCGAGCAGTGCCAAAAATGATCCTTGAACCCAAAACCAAAAAGAAAAAGTAATATGTCTATGGTTGTAGAGAGAATTCAGTTCCTTCTTGTCTCAGGCTTGGGGTCCCAGCTTTCTGTCTGGAGTGCGCCTTGAGTCTTTGGCTGGAGTTGCCAGAGATTTCCTCCAGGAAGGCCTCGGGCATGCTGGCTCTCCTTCAAGGGCTTTAACCTGAGGAGGCCAGCCCCAGCCCAAGAGAGTCATCTTTCACTATTTTATTATAGACAAAATTTCCTTGAAATACACATAACGTTTTTTTTTATTTTGTTTATATGATAATCACCTTTTGGGATAAATTCAGAATCCACAGATTTGGGGTTCTTAGTTATATCTTCAAAATTTCTATTTTGCCCTAAATGTCATCCAAGGGCAGGAAGGCTAGCTGCATCCGTTCCCCACCTGCCCATACTTGGGAAAGGGGCTCAGGCCGGTTGTGTTGCCCCAGGTGAGAGGTTTATCTTGAAGTCATCTTTGGAGGTGCAGAGACCAGAGCAGTAGTATAAAGGTGAAGGTGCTCCAGACTCATTCAATTCCTTGTGTTTTGCCAGGGGTAAGCACCGGGTGTGCCCCGCCCCCCCCCCAAAAGAAATTTTCCTACAATATACATACACCTCTTTCCTCTTTCCCTCCCCCAGATGACCTCCAAGAAATCTCTTTCTTTTCTGGTTTTTTGGTTTTGGGTCACACCCAGCGATGCTCAGGGCTTTCTCCTGGCTCTGCACTCAGGAGATGCTCAGGGAACCATATGGGACGTTGGGGATAGAACCTGGGTTGACTGCATGCAAGACAAACTCTCTACTCACTGTACTGTCTGCTCCCCAGCCCTGAAAGTATCTTTCTGACACACAGCCCACTCTTCTGCCCCTTCTAGCTTTAGGTTCCGTGGAGTGACCCCAAGACCCTTGGTGACAGGGCTCTGTCTTTGCCAGCAGCCTCATCTCTCAGTTCATAGTCCCTGCTTCCACCCACCATGTCCTGGCCACATGGGCAGCAGGTGTCAGTGGACTGACCTTTGCCTCGAAGTCCTTCGTTCGCAGGGCAGCTCTGCTCCCCTTTCTTCCTCCGGTCCCTGTACTCTGCCTTGGCAGGGATTCGCATGTTTGTTCCCGGGTCTCTGCAGGAGCAGAACATCTGATGGTGTTGGATGTTGCTGGTTCTTTTTGTTTTTGGGCCACACACCTGGCCATGTTCAGGGGCTGTTCCCGGGTCAGCACTGGCTGTCCTCAGGGGACCTTATGGGATGACCCAGACAGAACTCAGGTCCGCTGAGTGCAAGGCAGGTGCCCTCCCTACTGTACTATCACTCCTGCCTCGTGGGCATTGCCTGTCCTGAGTCAGTTCTCAAGTGGCCTTTGGCTTCTGCTCCTGGGCAGAGCCTCTGTGTCCTGAGCGCCCCCTGTCCCATGCAGAGCTGTGTGTCTGCCATACAGTGCTGTGCTGGGAATGCACTGATGGGGTGATTATGTGCCTCCCTGTCTCTGGGGCTTGGGGCCATGCACCTGTCAGGCACCTGCCACTGTCCTTACTAAGACACTAATCCAGCTTGGTCATGGGTGTCTGTGAGCTGTTTCTGGGGTGCGGGAGCAGTATCAGCCGCTGACTCCAGAATCCTCCCCGAGGCAGCCCTGCCTGCTTTGGGCACTCATGCTCAGAGCCTCCTATGCTTTTGCAGCCTTGCCTGCTTCATGTGAATGGTGGTGCTACTCCTGTCTGGTGCTCAGGGGACCCTGTGATTCCGGGGATCGGACCCCGAGAGCTAACTCTCTGACCCCAATCCAGCGCCATTTCCATATTTATTTCCCATCTGGTTTAGTGAATGATTCCAGAGCTTCCTCTCAGCTCCAGTTACTCTTCATTTTGTTTATTCATTTATTTTTGGTGACGCCTGGCTCTCACACATGTAAGGCAGGCTCATTTCCATCGTACTCTGTCCATACCCCCCCTTAAATGCCATTTGACCCTTGGCTCTCTGGCTAATCGCACCAACATCCTTGAGCATCTTCAGCTGAGTTCGGGTGCTGAATTGGCAGCTGCTGCATGCACTAATCTGGCTTGTTCTAGAAATCAGGAAAGCTGCAAGCATTGAGCACCAAGTCGGTCTACGTGCCGAAGGTGGAGCTGAACCAGGAGCTGGTAAAGGAGGTGTGTCAGAGCTCCTCGGAACTCAAAAACCAGCTGAAGCTGTGCATCAAGCAGCAGCAAGACAAGAAGAAGCCCGAGGAGCCCGCCAGCTCAAGTGAGCCGATGCCACCAGCCTCCAGTCCCCTGGAAGGGACCAGATGGGTCCCTCAAAGCAGTTTGAGGGGAAGAGAGAGAGGGTCAGGATCTGGGACATCAGCCCTTTGCTTTCAGGGGGGTCCTGTCACATCTTGGGGAGGGTCTCAAAGTCCCATTTCACCCTGTGATTGTGGCCATTCTTCCTATAGCATTTCAGGGCCAGGGGGTGCTTTGAGGTCAGGGTGGGACTTTTTGGGTGGGAGCTTCTGGTCTGTGTTCCAGGGGCCAAATCTAGATCCGCCACGGACTCTAGGCTGTCAGTATGTTTGGTTGGGGGCGGCACGTGTTGGGCGCAGAGAACCCTGGGTCTCTTCCTTAACACCCCTTCTAGCCCCCACTCCATGCGATAAGCAGCTAGCCCTGACTCAGTTCCCCAGAACCCCTGCCGCTACCCCCGCCCTCACTGTGGCAGTTTCCTGAATGGTCAGTCTGCTGCCTCTGGCCACGGATGGAGCATTTGTTTGTTTCTTTACATTTTAAAATTTTATTTATTTTTGATATTTGGTTCATACGTGGTTATGCTGAAAGGTTACTCCTGGCTCTGCACTCCGGAATTACTCCTGGTGGCGGTGCTAGGGGGCCCGTATGGGATGCTGGTGCTCGAACCCGGGTCGGCCGTATGCAAGGCAAATGCCCTACCTGCTGTTCTATCACTGCAGCCCCAGCATTTTTTTTTTTTTTTGCTTTTTGGGTCACATCCTGCGATGCTCAGGGGTTACTCCTGGCTCATGCACTCAGGAATTACTCCTGGCGGTGCTCAGGAGACCATATGGGATACTGGGAATCGAACCTGTATCAGCCATCTTGGCTGCGTGCAAGGCAAACGCCCTACCCGCTGTGCTATCACTCCAGCCCAGCAGCCCCAGCATTTTAAAATTTTAATACCATGGTTTACAAAATTGTTTACAAAACAGTTGTTTTAGGCATTCAGTGTTTCAGCACCAGCCTCTCTACCAATGTCCCCAGTTTCCCACACCCCCCCACCCCCACCCCAGCCTGCCTCCTTGCAGGCTCAAATTTATTTCATGCTGTTTGTTCCAACACAGAGGCAAAAGGAATATCAAAACTTATCAAAAATTATACCAGTAAGAGTGAGTTTGTGGTAATTGTTATCTCTTGTGCTGATGTTGCTGAAGTCCTTGTCTGAGGCTCTCCTATGCTGGCTGGTGCCCGTCGAGCCTTCCGTGTCACTGGTTAGGCTCACTGAGCTTGGTGGTCCTTCGGTGCAACTTTCCCACCAGATTTGCTGTGATCCTCCTGGGCTGACAGCACGATGAAATTTGAAGGGATATATATATATATATGTGTGTGTGTGTGTGTGTGTGTGTGTATATATATATACATATATACATATACATATACATATACATATACATATATATGCAGTCCAGGAGTTATAGATCTGGAACAATTGGATGGGGTTCATTTGTGGAACTGGGCCACTTTCGTGCCAGAGGGTGTTGGCTGTGACTGCCGTGCAGAAAGGGGAATCTGCCCGCCCCCACCCTAAGGTCCCAGCTTGGAATGGAGCTTTGTGGAGGCCGTCCTCCTGGGACTCTGTAAACTCTGCAGGGGACTGGCATTGGTTTTGGATTCCAGATCAGGCTCTTGACCTCATCCTGCCCTGTGCAAACTCCTGTTGATTTCTCCTGTCCCCCACCCCACCATGCCCCCTGCTGTCCACCCCGCCGTGCCCCCTCTGCCCACCCTGTCGTACCCACTGTCCAGGTCTTAGCTATGCTGAGCTTAGCTGCCATGGGACCTTTGTCCCTACGCTGCCCCCCATGGGAGGCAGAGACTTGGCCATCTTCACCACTCAGCTTGCCCCTTCCCACGCTTGGCAGGCAACCTCCTCACCCCAGATCCATTGCTCAGACATGGGTGTCGGTCCCTCTTCCCTCCTCTTCCCTCCTCCACCTCCCGGCCCGTTCTGGCCCCATTGTACCATCTTGCACTTCCTTGCAATTCCCACCCTCCTCCCCTCTGCTGTTGCTGGGCCCCAGGCCTGGGTGGGGCTCAGGATGTGGGGTCCTGGGTTCTGCTAGCCCTTTACTACTTCCTGAGCATTGGTCCATCATGGGAATCCAGGTCTGGGAGGCGGCACAGCTGAGGGGGAGATGAGCCATGGGGGAAGATTCTCTAACAGTCCTCACTGGCGTCGCCCCAGTGCAAGCTGTGTCATCAGAGCAGGGGGGCCCTCCGCTCTCTCCTATGACCACGCCATCTCGGGGCTCGCCCCTGCACACAGGATTTTCAGAGCTTCTGTTTTCCTGGGAGCCGGGGCCTGGGCTCCACCCCTCTGCTCTTGTGACTCCAGACCTGCCTCCCTGTCTCTCTGCCTCAGTCTCCCCAAGGTGCCTCTCCTCTCTCTGTCCCTTTGAGGGGCCCTTCTTATAGGAAGGGAGACAGAGCTGGCACAGTGCCAAGGACCCTACATATCTTTAAATAATCACGTGTTCCAGTACTCTAGGACCTATTTCCCGGGGTCTCTGTCTTCAGGGCCCCTCCATTTTACCTAAGCCAAGGACTCCTTCCTGTCCCAGTTCCCGGTGTGTGTGATCAGACACACAGTTTAGGTTTAGCTTAGTATGTTGGGTCTGAATTTTATATCCCCAGTTGCGAGAGACCATGTCCACACACGATAATGTAAAAGCAGAGGAACTTTATAGCTAGCTCGAGCTAGAGTCCAAGTCTCATTTAACACAGTAGAGTCTTGACAAGGACCCTGACTCCAAATCATAAGCTGTTTATATAGGTTTCAAAGTTTCTAAGTTAAGCAGGCACTATGGTAACAGTGATCAGGCACAGTTAAACAATAGTTTCCAATAACACTAATTGTTCTATGATTACATAGGCTATCCATTCCTTACGGTTAACAAAAGATAATTTCTAAGGCATAATAACTGAGGCACAGTGATTGATTGAGCATTTGTTGGGCCCAGGAACTTCCCAGGTGGGTTCAGGTTGGCTAGTTATACGTTGTATTGCTGGGAAACTAAGTCTGTTTCAGTTCCAGGAACTGAACCTGAGGCCTCGCTGATCTTACTGATTTCTGCCACCTATCATGACATCAGTTATGCCCTTACGTTCTCCCTTTTTCTTTTGCCTCCAAGAATAATTGTACTCTTGTATGCTTAACTCTTCTATGGACTGTGGGTTCCTGGCCAATCCAGTGTATTGCTGCCTTAAGACCACTAGCTTGTTCAGGATGCAGGGTCCCATGGTCAGGAGCAAAAGCAGGGGCACCCATGTGGGATGGGATCAGGGTGACAAGTTGACTTTCCCAGTTCCCTTCCTAAAACCATATACTCGTAGCACAATCTTTACCATGAAACACAACTCAGGAGTGCTGCAATTGGCAAAGTAGGAGGGGAACAAGCAAGGGGTTACGTATAAGCAAGCCAATATTGTTGGGTCCCCAGTGTAGGGGCTCTTCTAGCTGACCTGTGGTAGAATCGCTGGGAGGCAACTCTATAGTTGGTTACAATAGGGTCGTTAGGTCCCTGAACAAGCACATGTCCCAGCATTACTACTGTAGGGGAAGAGGCAGAGAAAACACTCGCAGGAAAGGAGCTGAACCCTGAGGACACCAGCATGGCCCAGGTTCCCTGGCTCCCTAGCCTTGAACAAAGGGCATCCTCTGTGGCACAGTGCCACCGCAGTTCAGAGAAGTTGCAGCAACTATGCTGCTGGGGTTTGGGACCATATATGGCAGTGCTCAGGGGTACTCCTGGCTCTGTCCCAGGGATCTTCCTGCTGGTGCTCGTGGGAGCACATGGGTGCCAGGAATCGAACCCAGCGCCCTCTCCACTGTACTGTCTGTCTCTCCAGCTCCCAGCCTGGCTTTCAGCCTGAGGCAAGAGGGAAGAATCTCCCTCCCCTCTCCCCTCTGGCCCCTTTTACCCTGTCCCTAGCTCTGTAAGTGATGGGATGGGGTGGGATGGTCCATCCACACCAGGGCTGGGGCTTCAGGTTGGATTGCAGGAGCCCTCCTAAATGACCCTTTTTCCTTTGACACAGAGGTCCCCAGAGAGTACGGTGCAGCGGCCTCTGCCCCCAAAGCGCCCCCGCACCCTACAAAGAAGATCCCAAGTAAGTATCTCCCTCTGTCTAAGGGCATCAAGTATCTCCCTCTTTGAGGGGGATCACTCTAGGAGACTTTATTTTTTGCTTTTTGTTTGTTTGTTTGTTTTTGCTTTTTGGGTCACACCCAGCAGTACTCAGGGGTTACCCCTGGCTCTGCACTCAGGAATTACTCCTGGCGGTGCTGGGGGGACCGTATGGGATGCCGGGAATTGAGACTTGATTTTTTGGACTTGTAAGAAATCTTTTTTTTTTCCTTTTGCTCTTTGGGTCACACTTGGCATTGCACAGGGGTTACTCCTGGCTCATGCACTCAGGAATTAATCCTGGTGGTGTTCAGGGGACCATATGGGACACGGTGGGCCGCGTGCAAGGCAAATGCCCTGCTCGCTGTGCTATTACTCCAGCTCCAGAAATATTTTTTTTTTCTTTTTGGGGCTGGAGCGATAGCACAGCGGTAGGGCATATGCCTTGCACGCAGCCAACATGGCCGACCCGAATTCGATTCCTCTGCCCCTCTCGGAGAGCCCGGCAAGCTACCGAGAGTATCTCGCCCGCACGGCAG
This sequence comes from Sorex fumeus, assembly GCF_029834395.1. NCBI lineage: Eukaryota > Metazoa > Chordata > Mammalia > Eulipotyphla > Soricidae > Sorex > Sorex fumeus. Next base: position 62,786,097 of record NW_026606120.1, read on the forward strand.
AGCCTGGCAAGCTCCCTGTGACTTACTCGATATGCCAGACACAGTAACAACAAAGTCTCCAATGGAGACATTACTGGGCCCGCTCGAGTAAACCGATGATCAACGGGAGGGCCTTTACTTTACTTAACTTTGCTTACTTTTTGGGCCACACCCAGCGATTTTCAGGGGTTACTCCTGGCTCTGCATTCAGAAATTACTCCTGGCGGTGCTCAGGGGACCATGTGGGATGCTGGGTATTGAACCCAGGTTGGCCGCCCATTGTACAAGGCAAACAAACGCCCTACCCGCTGTGCAATTGCTCCAGTCCCAGAAATCTTTTCCTTTTTTTTTTCTTTTTGGATCACACCCAGCAATGCACAGGGGTTACTCCTGGCTCTGAACTCAGGAATTTTACTCCTGGCGGTGCTCAGGGGACCATATGGGATGCTGGGAATCGAAGCCGGGTTGGGCGCGTGCAAGGCAAAACCCTACCCGCCGTGCTGTCTGTCGGTCCAGCCCCACCCCAGAAATCTTTTAATGAGGTCTAATTTAGGTACCATAACAATGCAGGTCTTTTTGTTGTTGTTGTTGTTTGCTTACTTTTGGGCCACACTCAGCAGTGCTCTGCTCATCATATGTGGTGCTGATGTTGGAACCAGGCTCACAGCCGCAGCTGTCTGCTGTGGAAGAACCTTACCCTCCATACTGTCTCTGGCCCAGAGTATGCAGATCTTTGAGGCCCACTGAGATCCGTGTGTGTCACCATTGCACCAGTCAAGAGAAAGAATGTCTGTCATTCCAAGCTTTATTGGTCTGGGTCCCATTCATGCGAATGATTGCTGGGATGGTGTTTTGAAAGGGTCATTTTGTTGTGCTTTTAACATAAAGCAACATCTTAATTCTGAGACTTTCTTTTGCAGAGGAAGAAAAGAAACAACCCAAGAAACCTTGTAAGTTAGGCATTTCTGTATCTTTTTTCCCCTTTGCGTTTGTTTTGGGGCTATGCCTAGTTGTGCCCAGGGCTTAATCCTGGTTTCAGTACTCAGGTATTGGGGGACCATGAGGGATGTTGGGGTTGAATCCAGTGTGGCTGCGCCTTACTCCCTGTACTATCTCTCTGGCCCCCACTTTTTGCTTTTGTGGATTTTGGGCCATACCTGGTGGTGCTTGGGGGTTACTCTTGGTTCTGTGCTCAGGGTCTCACAAGGGGACCATGTGATCTTGGTCTTGGGGGTGGTACCAACCCTGTTACACAAAAAGCTGTGCTCCACTGCTAGAAATAGTTCTGGAGAACAGAGCCAGGAGTAAACCCTGAGCATGGCTGGGTGTGGCCCCCCAAATAAACAAACAAAATAAGGGCTCTAACTCTACAGAGCCTTGGGCGATAGCACAGTGGGTAAGGTGTTTGCCTTGCACGGGCCAAACCTCAGTCCCTCTCGGAGAGCCCGGCATTCCACCGAGAGTGTCCCGCCCACATGGCAGAGCCTGGCAAGCTCCCCGTGGTGTATTCGATGTGCCAAAAACAGTAACAACAAGTCTCACAATGGAGACGTTACTGCTGCCCGCTCGAGCAAATTGATGAACAACGGGAGAACAGTGCTACAGTCCATAGAGCCATCTCTCTGGCCATCTTTCTGTTCCCGAGGCTGTTGAACCTAAAACTGAGCACTGGCAGGGGAATCTCAGCTGTTATCCAGGTTCGGTGAGGCTGAGATCCAGGTTCTGGACTACTTTGAGGGCAGGTGGCCTGAGGGTGGAGGACCTGGTGGAGGACTGGGAGACAGGGACATGGGAGACCAGTACAATGAGTGTTGCCCTCTGGACTCCTCTATGCCCTGGAGGTTTCCGAGGTGCCTGTGGGGTTGGCCGGTGTGGAAGGACATAGTGGCCATCAGGCCCTCTGTATCCTGGCCCCAGCTCACACCTCTCCTTCCTCATCTCCAGCTCCCTCCCCCAGCAAGGGTCCCACTTTCGGAGCCCCAGAACAGTTAGATGATCTGAAACAAGCTGGCCCCGATGGTGAGTCATTGTGGGGCCAGGGGCAGTGGGTGGCCGCCACGCTTCGTTGCTTCTGAAAGTGACTCTCTCTTCTCCCAGCTGCAGTTCCAGTCTTGCCCAGCTCGCATGTTTTCAAGGCCAAGATGCTGGAGACCTTCTTGGGGAAGACCAGAGCCGAGCTTCTGGAGTGTGAGTTCCCTGAGCTCTGTTCTGGCACGGCCCTGAGCCTGGCCGGCTCCTCCGGGTGGCCTCTCTGTCCTCTCCCGCAACGTTCTCTTCCAAGTGTGTGTCCATTCTGTGCTCCCTTTCGTCGGCCCCTGCCTTTCTGCACTGCTCTTCCCAGCCAGCTTCCAGTCCACCTCTGGTCTGGGTGGGCTCACCCTAAGCCCCGGTTGAACACAGTTCTTGGGACCCTGCCGGACTCTCCACCAGAGATTTGACGGCTGCCTCTGCTGCTCGGGCTTTTCGTCCGCCTTCCTCCCTCACTGCACTGTGCTCACATTTGCCTCAGCATTCACTCTCTGCCCCGCCCGCCCTCTGCTTCCCAGAAGGAGCCTCTGAGCCTCCAGTCACTGCCTCTCCCACTTCTCCCTGCATTGAAGCCCTCGCCCTTCCCTCCCCACCTACCTTGCAGCGAGCAGGCACTCCCAGGTACACTGTTTCCCTGGGCCTTTCTCTCTAGGGCTGGCTCATGCAGTTCTCTTATCACAAAAGCAGAGCCAACAAACAAAACCCAAACCAGCCAAACCAGCTGACCTTTCTTGGCTTTAGCTGTCTTACCTCCCTCTCACCCCTGCACTGGCTGGAAGACAAATACCTGGGGCTTATTCTGTTCTCAGGGAACAAGGATAGGAGACGTCTGTATGTGTGCATGTGTGTGTGTGTGTGTGTGTGCGTGTGTGTATGTGTGCACTTGCGCATGAATGCAGGCTTGCATGCATATGCAGGGGATCAAGTCCAGGTCTGATGCTTTCAGGGTGTATGCTGTACCACTGAGCCGTATCCCAGCTAGAGATTGTGTTGTTGAAATAATTTTCTCTGTGACCCTTTGGAGGGCAGTTTGGGGTTTGGAGCGACTGCCAGTTAATGAAGGTTTAGCACACTGTCCTCTGCTGTCGCTCTGGGCCAGGTTGTGCCTCAGTGGTAGAGAACGTGCATGGTGATGTGTGAGCTTCATATGCTTGATTCCCCAGCACCAGAGGGAAAATAAAAGGCCTTTTGTAATTTACTATTTGAGCTTTGGGGATGTACACTGCTCAGGCTACTCATGACTCAGTGCTCAGGTTTCTGAGAGTGCTGGCGATTGAACCAGCATCAGCTCCATGCAAGGGAGGCGTCTTCACCCTCAGGGCTTCCTCTTGCTTGTTCTAGAATTACCTTGGAAAGCTCCATCCTATATCAGTTAAAGTCTTAGTTTAAAAAAGGGGGGAGAGTCTATATATTATGTATTTGTTTGTTTTTTTGGGCCACACCCAGCAGTGCTTAGGGCTTACTCCTGGCTCTGGCCCTAGGGATCACTTTTGGTGGGGCTTGGGGATCATATAGGGTACTGGAGATCTAACCTGGGTTGGACATACGCGAGGCAAGTGCCCTACTGGTTGTACTATCTCTCCAACCCTTTAAAACATTTTTTTGTGGGGGGCACCCACACCTGGTGATATTCAGGGGTTACTCCTGGCTCTGTACTCAGGAATCACTCTTGGGGGTACTCAGGGGACCATATGGGGTGCTGGGTATTGAACCCCAGGCAAGCACCCTGCCTGCTGTACTATCTCTCTGGTCCCCACTAAAAAAATATTTTTAAGTGGGGGAAAAAAAGTTTTCCCTGGGTATTAAACTCATGAACACACTCTAGTCCTGGGTGATTTTATGTGCCCCTGGAGGGCAGGGGCACCCCCAACAGTGCTCAGTTAATGCGCTTAATTCCCATTGTCTATGCGCTTGGGGATCACTCCTGGCAGGGCTCAGGGGCCTCTATGGGGTGGCAGGAATCAAACCCAGGCCAGCTATGCACAAGGAAAACACCCTACCTGCTGAACTGTTGCTCCAGCCGCCTCCCTTTTTTTTGGGGGGGGGGGTCACACGTGGCGATGCACAGGGGTTACTCCTGGCTCTGCACTCAGGAATTACTCCTGGTGGTAGCTCAGGGGACCATATGGGATGCTGAGGATCGAACCCGGGTTGGCCACGTGCAAGGCAAACGCCCTACCTGCTGTGCTATCACTCCAGCCCCCCAGCTGCCTCCTTTTTAAATAGTTTTTGGGTCATACCCAGCAGGGCTCAGAGATCACTCCTGGCAGAACTCGGGACACTGTATGTGGTGTTGGGGGGTCACACCAGTGCTGTGTGCAAGACAACAGCCTTAACCCCTGTACTGTCTCCCCAGTCCCTGCTCTGGGTGTTTTTTAAGTCACTGAACCATTATCCTGTCCCCAAGTCTGTTATTTATTTCTCCCCCACACCCCCGTTGGCAACTGTGGTGAGCATCACGGGGGTCACGGTCCTCCCGTTGTTCATCGGTTTGCTCGAGCGGGCCCAGTAACATCTCCATTGGAGACTTTGTTGTTAGTGTGTTTGGCATATGGAATACATCACGGGGAGCTTGCCAGGCTCTGCCGTGCGGGCCAGATACTCTCGGTAGCTTGTCGGGCTCTCCGAGAGGGGCGGAGGAATCGAACTCAGGTTGGCCATGTTGGCTGCGTGCAAGGCAAACGCCCTACCGCTGTGCTATTGCTCCAGCCCATGGTGAGCATAGATGTTAAAATTTCATCTGAAAGACCAGAGAGATAGTTCAATGGGCTGAGCAGATGCCCTGCACGAGGTGGCCCAGGTTCTTTCCTCAGTCGACAGTCTTCCAGTGCCGCCGGTAGTGACCCCCCAGCACAGAGCTGGAGTAGCCCCTGAGCACTCCCGGGTTGGCCCCCAACTGGTGACAGAATCTTCTCCTGCCATAGTCTGACCTCTTCTGTCTGTTTTTGTCCCTCCTCCTCCTCACCTTGATGACTTGGCCTGGCTTGGTAAATGCGATTTCATTTATTATGTTATTTCTGGGGCATTGGGTATGGGCCACCAAACCCAGTCATACATGGAGACTCCTCCTCCCAGCTCTGTCTATGCTTGAGGGTCACCCCTGGTGTTGCTCGGGGACTCGTGATGCGAAGGATTGGGTTGTGGTTGGCTAAATGCAAGGCAAGTGTTGTAACCCCTGGACCATCTATTTTTCCTTTATTGCTCGGGTTCCGGGGATAGAACTGAGGGCCTCGCATATGCCTGGCGGGTGCTCCTGTGCCTCGGCCTCCTGCCCCCGCTTTTCCATTGAAATTGGATCATTCAGCCTGCACTGGGCTCTACCTTTCTGCAAGAGTTGGCCTTTCTGTGACTCTCTCTCACCCCTGAGCCACTGCATTCCCCCCGGATCCAAATGTCCCTCCCTGCAGTCATGCCTTCCTTAGGTACTCTAAGAACTCTGTCATCTTCTTGTCCCACCGGAAGTGGCTGGAGCTGTTTTTCTTAGCTGGCTGAGCGCCCGCCTGTGTCCTTTAGAAGTGAGAACAGGAAATTAGCCTTTTCAGGTCTCCTGGAAGTGACTGGAGGTAGTTTGGTGAATCTTGCCCACCTCACTGTTGCCACCCAACCCTCGTCTCGACTCCGTAGTTCTCCAGTCTGTAGCCCCAGTGTTTCTCCCTCCTTTTCCTGTGACTTTTGTGCTCAAAGCTGCCCAACCAGTACAGACTTGACATCCTGTGAACTCCTGGTTTGCCTTTGCTCTCCCCTCTCCCTCCTCTGCTCTTCTCTTTTCCTTCTCGTCTTCTGTCTTTAATTCTTCCCGTTGTTTGCTCAGCTTTTGGCCTCTCTGTGCTTTCTCCACACCTCGGGAGGACCACAGGCCCCGAGCCTGCCCCCCGCAGAAGTCAGTGCTCACCTCTTAGTAGCGCTGGGTCTCTGAAGAGTTTATCTTGCTTATTGGGGTGAGAAATTCATGAGACCTGGTGCTGGGTCCCTCTTGCTCATGATTGTTCTGCACAGATTTCCACATGGCTCAGTAAATAGTTCGAGATGAATGAGTAAACACAAATGGGGTGACTTACAGGTGGACACAGAGCTAAATTAGTTGAGAAAGATGAAAATATATTTGGCTGGACAGGTTAGATGGGCGGATGGTACCTGGGTAGATGGATGTGTAGATGGGTGAATAGATGAATTGGTGGATGGTGGGATGAAGGATGGATGGAGGGATCCATGAGTAGATGGGTCGTTGAATTGATGAGTGGATCGGATGAACTGATAGATGGCTTAATAGGTAGATGAATAAATGGATCAGTGGATGCCTGAATGGAATGATAAGTTGATGGATGGATGGATTGATAGGTGGATGGATGGTAGGCGGCTGGCTGAGCAGATGGATTAATGAATAGATGAGTAGAACAGGCGAATAAAACAAACACTCCCCTGGGGAAAGGTTTAAAATGCGAGCATTTTGGTCCCTTTGCAACCGACTCCCTCTGGGTCATGTTCCTCAGATGCTGCTAAGGTCATCCTGGACTATAATACTGCACACATCAAGGTGGCCCTGTCAGAGAACTACACTGTCGCATCTGCTGTGGACACACTGCAGAAGTACCGCCCGCACCCGCAGAGGTTCCTGTATGAGTGCCCGCAGGTGCTGGGCCTGCACTGCTACAAGAAGGGCATCCACTACTGGGAGGTGGAGCTGCACAAGAGCAGCTTCTGCGGGGTGGGCGTCTGCTATGGCAGCATGCCACGCCAGGGCGCTTTGGGCCGCCTGGGTCGCAACGGCAGCTCCTGGTGCGTGGAGTGGTTCAACACGGAGATCTCCACCTGGCACAACAATGTGAAAAAAACCCTGCCCCCCACCAAGGCCTCCCGGGTGGGCGTGCTCCTCAACTGCGACCACGGCTTCATCATCTTCTTCGCGGTGACGGAGAAGGTCCACGTGCTATATAAGTACCGGGTGGACTTCGAGGAGGCGCTGTACCCTGCCTTCTGGGTCTTCTCCGCCGGCACCTCGCTCTCCATCTGCTCCAACAGTAATTGAGGCTGCGGTCCCAGCTGGCTCCCCGGAATCCTGCAGGGACAGTACTATGGGATTGAGGTTCCCCGGGAGACCTTAAGGGTGGAAAGGGGTGTGGGGGTCGGGAGGGTGGGGGCTGATGGGAGGTGGAAGGCGAGAGGCTCGGGGGAGACGGGATTGGGCCGGAGGAATGGGGTGGGGCGGTTGTGTGGGTTGAAGCAAAAGGATGCGTTTCTACCCCAAGATACGCCTTAGGTAGGGTGATGTGCCCCCAACTTGGGGAGTGATGTGTCTGGTGCCCCCTTTCCTCTTGTCGAGAAGCAGCAGGGGATCCTGCTGCTACTTTGTGGGGCCACATGTGCTCCCGGGCTTAGCTTTTGATTACTTGCAGGGCTGTAGATATTTCAAGATTTCAATGTGGTTGCATTCCAAAGGGGCAGTAGCCTCTTCCAGCCCCTCTCCCCCAACACACACACACACACACACACATACACACACACACACCTCTACACAAACGTTGGAGGTGTACATGAATGCTCAGGCTTCTGGGCATTCTCCATGCTTGAACATAACTTCTTAGCCCCAGAGCAGAGTTGACTGTGGAAGTAGGGCCTCTCGCTTTCCCAGAGAATGGCCCCACCTCCCCTCCCAACCTGCCTTACCTCATCACCCCAGCAAGGCAGGGGGGATTAAAATACTGATCAAAGGAAGCTTGTGTGCCCAGCACTTCAGGCTGTGATTCAAGGCCAGGGTACCTCAGGCCTGAGTGTGACCAGAAGCCACCTCTCTGGAGTCCGAGGGATGAGGAACGGTAGTGGTGTTCTGGCTGCAGCCGCAGGCTCTTGTTACCTTCTCCCCTTGGCCTTGCTTTAGTGCCAGGAGCTCTCATGCACAGGAGAGACCCACCCTGAACCGGCAAGTGTGTTCATCCTTCAGGACTCTTGGCTTCTTACTCCTGGAGCTGCTCATTGCTGGCCTCTGCCCTGGAGTCTGTGCCACCATGGCCAGCAGAGGCAGGAGATTGCTAAGTCCTGTGTCCAAAGCCTGTTGTCCCACAGACAGGCCATGGGTGGCCACCTCAAGGATGGTCCCAGGTCACCTTGCTGGCTGGGGTGATTGATCTGTGACCAGAAGGGTCTCCAAGGAGGTGTTACAGGAACTGGGCTCCTTCCTGTTCCTCGCTGGCCATAGCCTGTAGAAGCACGTGGCTCCCCTTCCCATGAGTCCCAGCTTGTCACCAGGGTGATGATGCTTCCAGCTGTCCTCATGGGAGCCCTTTCTGGGTGGCTGAGGGGCCAGGAACGCTTTAAGGCTGCCAGACTCAGGTTTGAGGGACCGTTTTTCTGCCTTGTTTCCTGTGCAGTGAAAATCACCCCAGACCACGACAAGGTTAGTGACTTTGGAAGGGGGAAAGGAGAGAACTGCAGGAAAGCTCCCAAACTTCACATATCCAGATGAAGTCAGGATGTGAGCTTGCAGTCCAAAGGGGCAAGTTTCACCTCTCAGGGAGAAATGAGTCCTGCTCTGCCTTTCCCACAGGCGAGCTCAGGTCAGGCTCCTGGTGGTGTGACAAAGAGGCCACTTTGGGGAGGCCACCCAGGCCTTGCTATCTAGATATTTGAGAACTTAGCTCTTCTCTGGTTTTATGCCGGAATTCCAGGGCGTTCTGGGGAGAGCCCCTCTTTCCCCCCACCCAACCCCCTAAACATCCGGCCATCCACTCTGTGGTACCTCCAACAAGGACTTTCACTTCCGTGAAAGACCGAGCCCCTTTGTAGGAAAGATATCCCCAGTGGCCCGAAATGTGCCCTTGGGAGGTTTCCTTCCTTTCCTGTCGAGAAGGAGCATCCCTTGGGGATTCTCCTCCACTCTTGGAGATGGTGAAATGCATCTTCGCTGATCTGAAGCAGAAGCCTGTCTGAGGGTGATTCACATTGGGGAAATAGACTTGGAGGAGGGGGACGCAGAAAATCAGTCCACGGACTGTCTGGCTCCAGTTTCAGAAATGGCGGTGGGAGAGCGGTCTCTTCTCCGGCCAGCCCTTGTAAGCTCAGGCCAGGGAAGCAGGCATCCCTCTGAGAGGAGGCGAGGAGAAATGTGTGCTGAGCCCTGTACCAGGTGCTTAGGTGGTGTTAACCAAGGAGCACCCCTTGCCTCCCAGTTGTGTCCCCTCACCCTACAAGGCCACTGCCTGGCCCAGTGTTGGGAGGACGGGGAGCTTTGTTTTCCTCTGACTTATTTTGCAGAGTAAAATAACTCAGGTGGAAGGTAAGAGGTCCCCCCCCCCCCCCCCCCCCCCCCCCGCCCATGGCTCTTGCCATACCCTAGTGGAGGGAGTTTACCTTAAATCTTTGCACTAAGGAGAAGTCCCCAAAACACCAAAGTAAGAAATACTCTCCCAGGCCCAGGGGTGGGGCTGCTGGGTGTGGCCACTGAGGTGCCCCAGTCCGTGTGTGTTATCCAAGATTGGTGGTCACCGGCCCTTTAGATCCCCATGGAATGAATCTTTCTAAATAGTCCTGATCTATCAGCATTTTATTGTGCTCCCCCTATTTTGATTTGAAACTGATCAAGGGTATTTGAACTAATTAAGGGTATTTGAGCTCTTCTTTCTTAAGGGGACTTGAGTTAAAATTGGTTCTTTAGGAGATAATCCAGGCCCTGGAGCAACTCATGGGAAATCCTGATGCCAAGGCCATGAATGTGCTGGGAGTTTTGACTCAGCTTCTGTGAGTTGGCCTTCATTTTTACACATCTTGAAAAAAGAAAAGGCCTTCAGAAGCTTTGCCCAGGGAGGTCAACACAGTAGCTGAGTGAGGGGCCCCCCTGAGGCCTGCTCTGGATGGTGGTCACCTCAGGTCACCCTCAGGGGTGGAGAGACTGGCCTGGGTGTGACAGGAAGAATTGGAGTGTCCTTCAGCAGTTGCAGCATATCGACACTCAGCCTTGGATTCATTGGCAGGGGCTCTGACAGACAAAGCCATCACCAGCCAAGGGTGAAAGGACCGCACCCTGGCATACAGGAGATAGGGCGCTCTTGTCAGAAACCCAGCCATCGGCAGTGTACTGCAGCAAGGCTGAGGTTTCTGAAGTATGGGACTTAGCTCTGTAAGTGAGTGTGTGTGTGTGTGTGTGTGTGTGTGTGTGTGTGTGGTGAGAGGTCGGGTACAGAGCAGCTGGCACCTGTATACTTACAACATGGGAATGGATAGTGAGGAACTCCAGAGTAGCTGGCAGTTTCGTCTTGTGGAACACTGTCCTGCTGGATGCCATCTCATCAGTAACAAATCCTGAGGGTTGATCGCTGAGGAGAGGACCTCTACCCACCCCTAGCAATGAGCTAAGATAGTGAGGAAGCAAAGAGACCAGGATTAGGGAGTGCTTGCTCTTGGCAGACCCATTGCCAGTCTGCATGTGAGTGCTAACAAGCAAAGCTCACCCGTACTGACAGTGGCCATAACTTGCCAGATTCTGTGCCTGGTCAGCACCAGAGTGTGCTCTGTCACCAGCTGGACTTGATGCTAGCCCTGCGCTCTTCTTAAGCCCTCCCTGGCATGGGTTCCCCAGCCATTGCCCATGTCTGCATGACCAGTACTGTCTGATGACTGTTGGGTGCTGATTTTGCAGCTCTGCTCTATGTCCAGGCTCTCTTGGATACAGGTCTCTGGTCCCTGTGGGCACCAGATCTAATAGGGTGTTGTGGTGACAGTTCTGCTATATGCCATTTTGGTTCTCCTGACAAACAGACAAAACCAGTGTGGATCAAGGCAGCAGCCTAGTTGTTGTTAATACAGTCAAGTGACACAAACTACTTGAAATGATCTCAAAGCAATGGTACTGATAAACTTACTGAAATGAGAGGTCCGTGGAGAACATGGACAAAGATTGAGAAAGGTCTGAAAGTTTGAGGAAAGTTCCAATTAAAATCTTAGCACTGAAAAACAGTAGTTGAGCTTAAACATGCAACAGAGGCAGTCAGTAGCATTTTAGAAGACATCAGAAATGGAAATTGAGGAGCTGGAGAAAGAGTATAGTGACTAAGATGCACATGGCTGAGCCAGACTTAATCCCTGGCACTCATTTAGGTCCCTTGACCCCAGCTAGGAATCAGCGCTTAGCGCTGCTTTTTGTGTGGTCCAAAAAAGCCCCAGTGGAATTTGAACTCCAAGGTAAAGTAGTAGAGACTACTTGAAAAGGCCACCAAAAGGAGAAAATTTAAAACAATAGAGATGGGACAACCTGAAAAGAAAAACATTCCCATCACTGAAGTTTAAAGACCAAAGGGAAGAGGCAGAATTCTTACTTGAAAAAACAATAGCTGAAAATATCCCTACGTTGAGTATGGGGTAAGGCTAAGATCCAGGACGCACCAAGAGTTTCAAACAAGATAGACCCAGAGAGTTGTGCACCAATTGGCAGAAATTAAAGAAAAATAATCCGGAAGCAAACCCCTGTAAGACCTCTAGGTTTCTCACAGGACCTCAGCAGGCCAGAAGGCAGAGAGGCATGAAGTACCTTCATGTGAAGTCCTGAAAGAAAAAAACTTTCAACTGAGACTATGCCACCCAGCTAGGCTATAATCAGCTTTGCAGGAATAACAGTGTTTCAGGAATTCATGGCCCCCAAACTGGCTCTCCCTTAAACAAGATTTCTATAAAAGGAAAAGAACCCCCAGTTGGAAACAGGTCTCTCTCACACACACACACAATATACAGTTTGGGAAAGAACAGTATTTGGACTAATTTCAAGTTACTGATTCTTCTTGTTTATTGTCTTCTCTTTTTAGTGGCTTTCACACACATTCACTGGACATTCTATATAAAAGTCAGTTTCTTTGGGCAGCATTTGACATTCTTTAGGCGGCTCCTGGAGACTTGATTTTAAGTTCAGGTGTATAGCAGTGTGCCTTTACCTGAGGTCAGGCAGCCCTGCATCCAGAGGAGAGCTCTCTGGAGTATCGTCCACTGCTGGCCCCATGTTTCCTTCCTGAGGCTCCAGCCTCAGCAAGGTTTCTGTACTCTGTTTGCATGGTTTCATCCTGTATCTCATCTAGAAACCACCTCTAGGCAGAATGCTGGGGCAAGTTTGAGAGATTGACCTTCTGTGAGGCTAAATTTCCTGTACTTTCCATTGTTGTATGGAAAGAATGATTCTATATATTCTACATAAGTGTTTATCATGAAAGAATAGTCTTAGGTTTTTCAGCTTTCATGGCAAGAAATGCCATCTGTCTGAGCTAGCTCCTCAGGAATCCAAATCTTTGTTCGTTGTATTGTGGATGCATTCCTAATCCTATTTTGATTTTTCTGTGAAATGAATCTATTGGAATTTTTTTTAGCTGAGGGCAACTCTTGCCTGGCATTGCTTTCATTGACTTTTCTTTCTAATTTTCTTTTTGCTTATTGATTATTTTGCTGAAATTGTGTTAGTATATGTTATTCTATGGATCTTCTAGTTTTCAAATCGTTTGTAGCACAAGGTATATAATAAATGTTAAAATGATACAAGTGTCCAACTGATTCTGAATATTATTTCTAAAGATGTAGCATTCAAGATCATGTCTGCTAAATGAGACTTCTGTGGAGATTACCATCCTGGGTGATCCACCAAGTAGTTACACAATATTTATGTTCAATGCATTTTAATTATTGCTACCAACGGGAGGGGGGGAGGGCGGGGCACAAGAGAGGGGAGGGGCACTTTTGATAGAAGAGCCCCAGAATAATAGGATTTTCTGGGTTTTACTGCGGGATTATCTGACTCTAGAGGAAAATAGATAAAGCAATAGAAAAGGCAGGTCACATGCAGAGAAATTAGCAAGACAGTGATTATGGGAATGTCAGGGTTTATTTTACTATTCTTACCACAGTTACATACATTTTAAAATATAATTTCTGTGTGTGATGCTGGGGACACACCTATTTATGCTCAGAGCTTACTTTTGGCTCTATGGTCAGGGATCACTCCTGGCACATACTTGGGCACATATGTCATCCTGGGATTGAACTGAGGTCAGCAACATGAAAGGTAACCACCTTACTCACTGTACTATCTCTTGGGCCCTGAAAGTACACTTTATTCTAAGAGCTTCAGGTTCAAGTATTGTTTCTGCAATCACTGGCTCTGAGTGACCCTAACAAGTCACGGAACCTTTCTGAGTCTGTTACTGCGAATGTAAAGTGAATAGCTTTACTTATCATGAAGTTGGTGTAACAGATATGAAATGATACACATGAAACATAAATGAAGTAATATATGTGAAAATTACATGAAATAATATACAAGAAATGCATAATACAAACACGCACATGAAATTGAAATAGTTTGCGGAAATAACTCATGAAATAGTCCATATGAGATAGCCCGTATGAGAGAATATGAAGTAAATATCACACAAAAGAGGGGCCAGAGCAATAGTACAGCAGGTAAGGTACTTGCATAAAAATGTCTATCTTTCAGAGCCTAAAGGACAGCCAGGTATGAGACTGCAGTGATGAGGCATGTGGGGCCTCATGGGATGAGGGGTGGAACCGGCCCTGCTCCCCGCCCTGACAAGGCCCTGTGTTGCCACTCACGAACGCCTCCTCTAGCTCTTGAACGACCATGATCCTACAAACCAATCTCAGAACCCAGTGGCTTTTGGCAGTAATCCCTCCAGACTTACTACTAAAATATCAGGAATCCAAAATCGCGTGACCGCAATAGCGGCCGTACAACATCATGTGCTCTTTATAACCAGCAATAGAAAACAAATTATCTAATGATGTATTTTTGGCAGGGCTAATTGTTGGGGGAAATTCCAAATAATAATGGTGGGTCTTTTGTCGTAATATTGAATGTGATCAACATAGAGTAAAATGGAAATCTGCCACACTGGAAGGGGTGTGAGGCGGGGTATACTGGGGTTCTTGGTGGTGGAAAATGTGCACTGGTGAAGAGATGGGTGTTTGATCATTGTATGACCAACTGAGACTTAAACTGAAAGGCTTTGTGGCTATTCTCACAGTGATTCAATAAATTAAAAGTTTTTTTTTTTTAAATATCAGTCTTCCAAGGTTTTGGTGAAGAGCCAAAGTTAGTACATAACAGTTATTACATTACCTAAGATAAAAAATTTATATAGGGACAGCATGATAGTATAGTGGGTAAGGCACTAGGTTTGAATTAGTTTGGGTTCAACCCCCGACACCACATATGGTCCCCCAGGAGTGATCCCTGAGCATCGCTGGGTGTGGCCCCAAAGCAAAAAAAAAATAAAAGAATCCATGTGAGATAACATAGAACAAACCATATAAAATAGTGATGCACACAAAATATGTATGTAATCCATATGAATAATAATACACACCAAAAACACACCAGAAATAATCCCTGTGAGGTAATTCACTTGAAGTATACTTTAACACTTAAGCATGCTTTAGACACTCACAGAATCGACTCAGCAAGTAAGTGGCAGTTTTTTGTGTATGTATTGGTATTTTGGGGGGTACTCATCAGTGCTATACTCCCAGCTCTGTACTATGAGGTTGCTCCTGGCAGTGCTGGGGGGGAGGGGAGAGGAGGGAATGTTGGTGCCAAGAATCAAACCACAGCCACCTTCTTGCAAAGTGTGTGTGTGATCAGCCCATTGAGACTCTCTTTGATCCTAGTTGCATATGGGGGGCATTGGGTGGGGTGGGGGGCACACCTGGTAGAGGGCTTACTCCTGAATCTGTGCTCAGGGATCACTCCTGGTGGTGCTCAGGGGACCATATGAAGTGCAGGTGATCGAACCTGGGCCAGCCGTGTGCAAGGCAAGCACCCTACTTGCTATACTACTTCACTGACTTTTTTTTTTTTTTTTTTTGCTTTTTGGGTCACACCTGGCGATGCTCAGGGGTTACTCCTGGCTCATGCACTCAGGAATTGCTCCTGGCGGTGCTCGGGGGACCATATGGGATGCTGGGAATCGAACCTGTGTTGGCCATGTTGCCTGCGTGCAAGGCAAACACCCTACCCGCTGTGCTATCGCTCCAGCCCCCACTGACTTCTTATATAGATTTTCTTTGTTTTTGGGGCCACACCCACTTGTGCTCAGAGGTTGCTCCTGACTCTGCACTCAGGAATTACTCCTGGAAGTCCTTGGGGAACCATATGGGATGCTGAGATGGAACCTGGCTCAGGCGTATGCAAGGCAAACACCTTTCCCGCTGTACTAACTTCATCTCTCCCTAGCCTCCATATATATATATATATATATATACACACATATATATATATTTATATTTAGGCTTTTTGAGTCACACCTAGTGATGCTCAGGGGTCACTTCTGACTCTGCATTCAGGAATGATTCCTGGAAATGCTCAGGGGACCATATGGGATGCCGGAGATCAAACCCACGTTGGCTGTGTGCACGGCAAACATCCTCCCTGTAGTGCTATCGCTCCGGTCCTGCCCCATATATTTTTATCTTATGCAATAATTGTTTGGTATTAGGCACTAACTTGGCCCTTCACCAAAGCCTTGAAAGACAGCCATTTTTATCATCCCTATTTATAGATAATGTTTTGAGAAGGTGAGAGTTTCATCGGAGATAACACACGTAGTTCTCTATGAGTCAGACTGCTGCTCCTCCCGTTTCTCTAACAAGAAAATTGAGAGGCACTGAGTGTAGAGCCAGGGTCAAGAGCAGTGGCAGAGCATTTTCCCCTACAGCCCTAAGGCATTGCCCTGCCTTAGCCATCAGTGTCCACTAGTCATGTGGTCCTGAGTCAAGAGGAAAAGGGTCACTAGGGTAAAGATTTTATTTATTTATTTTTTCTCTAGAAGGCAACCCTCAGTGTTGCTCAGATTCTGTTCCTGGTGGTACTCAGGGATCCAAGCACTGCTGGGATCAAACCCAGCGCCCCCATGTGTAAAGCAGACTCGCTGGCCTTTTGAGTCATTTCTCTTGCACTTAGAGATTTTTGTTTTGTCTTTTGGTTTTATTTTGTTTTAGGGACACACCTGGTAATGCTCAGGGGTTATTCCTGGCTTTGTGCTTAGTAATCACTCCTAGCAGTGCTCAGGGGACCATATAGGGTGCCAGAAATTGAACCCGGGTTGGTCAAGTGCAGGGCAAGTATCTTACTGCTGTACATACTATTGCTCCAGCCCCTGTTTTGTCAAAACTACATAAAGCATTTCATTAACAAAAATATTTTTTGGATCATATCCTGCTATGCTCAGGGCTCACTCCAGGCTCTGTGCTTAGGAATTACTCATGGTGGTGCTTGAGGGACCATGTGGAAGGCTAGGGATTGAACCTGGGTCAGTGGCGTGCAAAGCAAGCACCCTACCCACTGTAGTATCTCTCCAGCCTCTACGTAAAGTATTTAAAAAAATAGCCTTCCACCCCCAAAGTCTCTGGAGGGTGAAAATTTCCTCAGCGAGCAGGAAACAGTGGATGGCAGTATCAATGCCACTTATGAAGCACTTCCTGCGTGCCAGGCTCTGTACTCTCACATTGCTTCTTTACTACGCCCAGGGACGTGACTGTTTACACTCCCTGTTCATGGGTGGAAACACTGAGAGTCTGAAGGCTTGACACACACAGTACCTGCGGCTTAGGAAGGGAAGGAGGTAGGATCTGAGCTCAGCCCTTAACATATGCCCTGAATATTGGAACCACAATGACTTCTATTCCCCCTATGCCCTTCCAGTTTCTTCTTCCGTTTTTCTCTTTCTCTTTTCTCTTTTCTAATTTTTAATTTATTTTAAGAGGTTTAGAGTAGCCCCAGGGTCACAGCAAAATGGAAAGAGTAGAACTCTGCCACACACCCCTGCCTGCCTCCCCCAATGCCTCTCATGATAAACAACCCCTTCCACCACCAACCCCAATGGTGACACATTCACCGCAGTTGATAAACCTGTGTTGACACAGCACCATTATCATTATCATTCAAAGTTCCTAGTTTACTTTGGGACTCACTCTTGATAAATTCATTCTCGGGGTTTGAGCACTAACAGAGGGATGTGTCACCCTTGGGATGCTGTCATGGGATGAGTTCATGGCTCTACTGAGCCCTCTATTGAAATTCTACACATTCATATCACCCCCACCCCCACCTCCGTCCACACACACACACACCCCCAGTCTCTGGCTCCCCGATTCTTTCACTGTTTCCATTTCCTTTTCTTTTCCAGAATATCATACTATGGACTCAGACAGTGTAGACACTTTTCCGATGGGTTGTATTCACTTAGAAAAATGCATTTCTAATTTTTCCATGTTTTTTGTTTGTCATTGGGAGGGGAACATATCCGGTGATGCTCAGGGATTGCTCTTGGGCTCTGCAGTCAGGAATTACTCCTGGGGTTTCTCAGGGGACCATATGGGATGTTGAGGATCAAACCCAGGCTGACCACATGCAAGGCAGGCACCCTACCTGCTCACCCTCCTGCTGTTCTATCTCTCTAGTCCCTCCTGTGGCTTTTCATGGCTTGATAGTTGGTTTATTTTTAATTAGTCAAATTAAGTGAATTTAGGGCTGGAGCGATAGCACAGCGGGTAGGGCGTTTGCCTTACAAGCGGCCAACATGGCCGACCCGAGTTCGATTCCTCCGCCCCTCTCGGAGAGCCCGGCAAGCTACCGAGAGTATTCGATATGCCAGACACAGTAACAACAAAGTCTCCAATGGAGACGTTACTGGGCCCGCTCGAGCAAGTGAATTTATTTTTGATTTGTAGGCTACACCTGGATGTGCTGAGGGATCACATCTGGTGAGGTTCTGGGGACCATAAATGATGTGAAGGATTGAACCCAGCTCAGCCATGGGCAATGCAAGCACTTTAACCTCCTCCATCTCTCAACCCCCTAGTTCATTTCCCCCCTGAATATTAGGTAATCATAAATACTAATGAATACTGTCTCCATTGTCAGTATGGACCATAGTTTTTACCACCTGAAAGACATGGTTGGATGTTTGCTAACTCCTATAATACTCATATGCAGGTTTTTATGTGGACATCCATTTTCAACTCCTTTGGGTAAATATCAGGGCGTGTGCTTGCTGGATCACACCCAGTGATGGTTGCTGGGTATGTGGCTGTGTTGGCTGCTAAGAAACAAGTCAACCTGGGTGGCTCGGGAGATTATACAGCGGGTAGGGCACCTGCTTTGCATACAGCCAGCTGGGTTCAATCTTTGATCCCTGAACACAGAGCCAGTGGTGAGCCCTAAGCACCGCTGGGTGTGGCCCCCAAACACCACCACTAATAGCGACACACCAAAACGTCCTGCATATGCATGCCCTGGATTGAAGACTCTGTCTTGGGGCTGGAGCAATAGCACAACCGGTAGAGCATTTGCCTTGCACGAAGCCGACCTGGGTTCAATTCCCAGCATCCCATACATCTCATATGGGCCCCTGAGCACCACCAGGAGTAATTCCTGAGTGCAGAACCAGAAGTAACCCCTGTGCATCATTGGGTGTAACCTAAAAAACAAAAACAAAAACAAAACCAAAAAATGAGCTGTCTTTTCTGCTGAGCCTCCTGCAGGGCGCTTGTGCTCATGGACTCAGCAGGTGAGTCTAGCCTCTGAGAGATGTCAGTCCCTGTCCTTGTCTCTCTCCTCCCTAATTTTTATTTTAATTAATTAATTACTTTGCTCAAGCGGGCCCAGTAACGTCTCCATTGGAGACTTTGTTGTTACTGTGTCTGGCATATCGAATACTCTCGGTAGCTTGCCGGGCTCTCCGAGAGGGCGGAGGAATCGAACTCGGGTCGGCCATGTTGGCCACTTGTAAGGCGAATGCCCTACCGCTGTGCTATCGCTCCAGCCCATTTACTTAATTTATTTATTGCTTTTTGGGTCACACCTGGCAGTGCACAGGGTTTGTTCCTGGCTCATGCACTCAGGAATTACTCCTGGTGGTGCTCGGGGGACCATATGGGATGCTGGGAATCGAACCTGGATTGGCAGCGTGCAAGGCAAATGCTTACCTGCTATGCTATCGCTCCAGCCCCCTCCCTAAGTTTTATAGAGGCCTCACTCAATGGTGATTGCCTGGGGGCCGTATGGTGCCAGGGATCAAGCTCAGGACAAAGCCTGTGCTCCAGCCCTTTGAACAAGATCCCCAGCCCTATGTGTCAGTTTCATCCTTTCCCATCACGTAATTCCTTCCCCTCCATGCTGTCAGTACACCTTGGTGGTGCGGCCCAAAGTTCTGCCTCCCGGACCACAGGACCCAGTTCCCCCCGCTCTAGGGCAGTTGCTCTTCCCAGTGTGAGGGCGAAACTGATGCCATGGCAAGCTGCAGCTAACATTAAGTCTCAGCCAGGCCTCAGTTTCTGTTTCCTCAAAGCAGGACTTGCAGTTGCTGGTAAACTCCCAGTTGAGTAATTTGCCAAGATAAGGAATTGGTCAGTTGGGTCTGGCCGGTAGTGAGAGGGTCACTGTTCCCTCCTTAGAAACTGTTGCTGGGGCTGATGTGATAGCACCTCAGGTAGGACGTTTGCCTTGCACCCGGCCGACGTGGGTTTGATTCCCAGCATCCTGTATGGTCCCCCGAGCACTGCCAGGAGTTATACCTGAGTGCATGAGTTAGGAGTAACCACTGTGCATCACCGGGGTGACCCAAAAAGAAAAAGAAAAAGAAAAAGACAAGGAAACTGTTGCTAATAATTTCCTAATTGCTGACCACCATTGTAATAGGGTCGATGCTAAAAGTAGGTATATAAATTGCTTCTTAACACTGAACTTTTTATAAACTGCTTGTGATTTGGAATTGGATCCTTGTCAAGACGCCAGTGTTGGATGAGACTTGGACCCTAGCTTGGTCTAGCACTAGCTCTAGCTAGTAATAAAGTTCCTTTGCTTTTGCATTATCATGTGTGTATTTGGTCTCTATGTAATCGAGGATCTGAAACTTGGGCACAACACCAGAGCCCATCCTCACCTCCCAGAAGGCCCTGGTTCGTGCATGGTTTTCTCCGGGAGCTCTGACTACTGCTTTCACACTGGCATCAAAGCCTGTTTACTGGCTGCCCACCTGTTGCTTTCAAGGTTGTTTCCCAAAATGCTGTAAATGACTGCACTGGTTACAGGTGTCCCAGGGGCAGTGACACCATGCCCTTCTCTATTTGTTTCGTGGGTGGTACCACACCCAGCTGTGCTCAGGGCTTATTCTTGGCTCTGCGCTCAGGAATCATTTCTGGCAGGTCTTGGGGGAACCAATTTGGGGTGTCAGAGATTGTACCCACGTCGGCCACATGCAAAGCTAGAGCCTGACCATTAGTACCACCTCTCCAGTCTCTTTTTCTGTCCCTTTACAAGTCAGGCAACTTCTCTGGACCTACCGCAGACCTTCCTGCTAACCAGAGCTGGCCCACATGCCTGACTCGAATCAAATGAGTCAAGAGAATGGGAGCACTGTCTTGAGTTTTGGGGAGAAGATCACTTTTTCCAAGTCCTTGGCTATCATTGGGGATATGTGGAAGGGAAAGGGGTACTGGGTGGTGAGTTTGAGGGGGCTGGGGAATCAGATAGGGAGGGGGTAGTGTCTCTGGCAGAGGGAAGTGTTCAATCAGGAGGAGGGAATGGTGCTGAACCATGGTTAGGTAGGAAACCCTAACACAGTGCTGTCAGCACCAGTACTGCAAAACCACAGTACAGAAATGTAGCACTGTAGCACTGTCCTCCCGTTGTTCATCGATTTGCTCGAGTGGGCACCAGTAATGTCTCCATTGTGAGACTTGGCATATTGAATATGTCACGGGTATCTTGTATCTATATATCTATATATTTTAAAAAGGGCCTCTAGTAGAAACAGACTTGTGGGTGAGAAACAAGTGGGGGTGGTGAGTGGTGAGGATTGGTGGGGGGAAGGGGACACTGGTAAAGGGCGCCCTGTTGAAACATTGTCTGCCTGAAACCCAACCATGGATAACTTTGTAACTTCATGATGGCTAAAAAAAAAAAAAAAAAAAAAAAAAAAAGTAAAATGTGGACACCCCCCTGTGCTGTAAGAGGAACAGCCACATTTGTGTCTAGCGTGAACCTTGGTTCATATCATGTCAGTGGCCTCTAGTCTCCTTATTCTCCCAGATTATGGACGTGAGGGCAGAGAAGACTAAGAACTTATTATTCCTAGGGCCAGAAGGATAGTTCCCTCTGCAGGAAGTGCTCCAACGCTGCTCACCTGGCACACAGCCAACCCGGGGATGATCCCCGGTACCCCATATAGTTCCGGGAGACCCACCAGGGATGTGGACTCAAAACATTAAGCAAAACAAATAACTGCTCATGGTAAGTGTGGTTTATCTCTGGGCTCTCAATTCAATTCATCATGTCTGTTTTTGACCGAATGCGATGCCATTTCGGCACTCTGTAGCTCTGCAGTGTGGATTGAACTTGGGAAGATGATGTGTCCAATCCCTGCCTATTATTTTACAGACGCATTTGGCAGTGCTTGGGGCATGGGGCCAGAAGTTTGGGCTGGTGGGACTTGAGAGCCACCCAGGCTGGGTGAAGGCCACTAGGGACATACCTGATGGTGGGGCTGTCATGTCACACCTCCTAGAGCTGTGGCACTGAGTGCCAGGAATTAACTGTTGGGGCTTGAACGCAGGACCTTGCAGCCACTTAAAACAAGCTCTACCTCTCTAGCTAACCCCCACACAGTTCTCCTTTTGCTTAGAATATATTAGGCTATTTGAGATTTTTTTTTGTTGTTCCATGAACCTTTCAGAAATATTTGTTCTTTTTCCTTGAAGAATGATATTAGACATTTTTTTTGGCATTTGAATTTTTTTTATTGAATCACTGTGAGATAAAGAATTACAAAATTGTTCATGATTGCATTTCAGTCATACAATGTTCCAATACCCATCCCTCCCCAGTGTAATTTCCCAGCACGTGTCTCCAGTTTCTCTCCCACCCCCGCAAACCAAACCATCCCCACCCCAGCCTGACTCTATGGAAGGCATTTCTCTCTCTCTCTCTCTCTCTCTCTCTCTCTCTCTCTCTCCCTCTCTGTGTCTCATTTTAGGCATTATGGTTTGCGATACAGATACTGAAAGGTTATCATGTCTATCTCCTTTGCCTGCTTTCAACACTCAGTCCTTGTCCAGAGTGATCATTTCCAACTAATAGTGTCATAATGGATCCTCCTCTATCCTCTGTCTTAACTACCTTCCATCTCCCACATCACTGACCCACCATTGACCAGTCCACTTGGCCCATTTTCCCTGGCATTGAATATTAGTGTCATACTTTTTTTAGTAGCCCACAAATAAATGGAGTCATTCTATATCTGTCCCTCTCCTTCTGACTCATTTCACTGAACATCTGTCCCTCTCCTTCTGACTCATTTCACTGAACATAATATACTCCAATTCTATCCAGTTATAGGCAAATTTCATGACCTCATTTTTTCCCTAATAGCTGTGTAGTATTCCATTGTGTATATGTACCATAATTTCTTATCCAAAAATTTGTAGATTGCTTAGGAAGGGTGGCCATTTTGTTGTTTGGGGGGCCATGCCCAGTGCTGCTCAGGGCTTACTCCTAGCTCTGTGTTCATGGGTTGCTCAGGCAGTGCTTGTGGAAACATGGAGCCAGGGATCAAACCAGGACCTCTTAGATGTGAAGCATGTGCTCAACCCATTGGAGTCATCTCTCCTGTCCAGCAATAGACATTTTCGTTTTGTTTTGGGGCCACACCTGGCAGTGCTCAGAGGTTTCTCTTGGTCCTGTGCTCAAGGATAACTAATGACTTTGCACTCAGGGATCACTGCCGGTGGGCTTGAGGGACCATATGGGGTGCCAGGGACCAAACCTGGGTTGACTTTGTGCAAGGCAAACACCCTACTCACTGGAGCAACAGCTTCAGTCCCAGAAACTGTCATTTTTACAAGGATAATTCTCTTGATGCAGGAGTATGAAATAACTTTCTTTTTTTTGCACATATTCTTTTCTTCCTCTTAATATTGTCTTATATTTTTTGTTATACACCCTTTGTTAGGTTTCTTCCTCAGTACTTTTGTCTTCCTGAAGCAATTGTAAATGGGATCATGTTCTTTTTTTTTCTTCTTCTTTTTGGATCACACTCAGCTATGCTCAGAGCTCAGGGGTTACTCTTGACTCTCCACTCAGGAATTACTCCTGGCGGTGCTTGGGGGACCACATGGGATGCCAGGGATTAGAACTCAGGTTGGCCGCATGCAAGGCAAACATCCTATCTGCGGTTCTATTGCTCCGGCCGGATTGTGTTCTTGATTTCTTTCTCTTCTGTGTCATTTCTGTGTGTAGAGAATTTCATGCATGGAATTCCTGTATTGTATTACAGATGATGTCAGTCCCCCTCCCTTCCTTGTGGTGTTGTTGTCATGGCGAGGCTCACACACTCATCGGACTGGAACCCTCACACCATTCAGCCATGCTGCTCCCTGGGATTTCAACATCAAGTCGTGGTGGTGGCATGCTCACCCAGTACTCCTTCACTTGCTGCGCTCGCACTCCTGCTTGCTGGGGATCACACTCTCTGTTCAAGTAGGCAGACTCTAGGCATGGTGTTTGCTGGGTGTCACTATGGTGCTGACACATGTTCTCTAAGGTTGCACTTGTTACCTGTGGTATTATCACCTCTAATATATATATATATATATATATATATAATTTTACTTTAATTTCTTCTTTTTTATTTATTTAATTGAATCACCATAAGAACAGTTAGGGCTGGAGTGATAGCACAGCGGTAGGGCGTTTGCCTTGCACACAGCCAACATGGCCGACCCGAGTTCGATTCCTCCGCCCCTCTCGGAGAGCCCGGCAAGCTACCGAGAGTATCTCGCCCGCACGGCAGAGCCTGGCAAGCTCCCCGTGACGTATTCGATATGCCAGACACAGTAACAACAAAGTCGACAATGGAGACGTTACTGGGCCCGCTAGAGCAAATCGATGAACAATGGGAGGTCAGTGACTCAGTGACTCAGTGAAGAACAGTTAGAAAGCTTTCAGGTTTAAGTCTCAGTCATACAATGATCAAACACCTATCCCTTCACAGTGCACATTTTCCACCACCAAAAACCCCAGGGTACCCCACCTCTCACCTCTTCCCCTGCGAGTGTGGCAGATAGATTCCACTTTACTCTCTCTCTACTTAGATTACATTCAATTTTTCGACAGAAGACCTACCATTATCATTTGGAATTTTCCCTCAACATTCAGACCTGCCGAGAAGGCATCATTAGATAGTTTGTTTTTTATTGCTGATAATGAAGAGCATATTGGATTTCTGATATTTTAGTAATTAAGTCTGGAGGGATTTCTGCCAGAATTCGCTGGGTTCCAAGACTGATTTGTGTGCCTCTGGGATCATGGCCATTCAGCAACCGAAGGAGCCATTTGTGGGTGGCAACTTGGGGTCTCGTTGGGAAGGGGAGACGGGTGGTTACAGTCCCCATTCCATGTTGCCTCTATTATATTTGTGGTGGTTTCCAGGGGCTGCTCCCTGCCCCCACACCAAGACTTCTTTTTGCAGCACTAGGACTGATGTCAAGGTGTCACATATGCAATACCTGAATTCTCCTCTTGCCTGAACCCTCTTGATGCCTTAATAGCCAAATTCTACCTCCTCACACTTCCCCCTCCTTTTTTTTTTTTCCCTGCAGTTCTGTAGTACTTACGGGTGTTTAGTAGATGTGGCTGAAAACTGTGGCCCCAAGGTTTGCACCAGCAGAGCTGTGAGGCTTATGGAGCAGGATGGGGGACTGAGCTCAGCACTGTGGGACTGGGCATTTCACTACACGCTGCACGGTGGCTGCTCCGAGCCATTGCTCTTCCTCCAGGCCCTCATGCCCAGGTCTTGTAGGCTCTCACGTTTTTTGTGATTTTTATACATGTTCATAAAGTAGATCACAATAGTTCATTACAGATAATATTCAAACACCCACCCCACCAGCGAGCATCTTCCCATCACAATAAGAGGGAAGGAAGTGTGTGAGGTTGTTTAGTCACATCTGATGATGCTCATGTACTAACTGAAGCTCTGTGTTTGGGGATCTCTCCCATCAGGGCTCGGAAGATCATACGATGCCGGGGAAAAAACCAGGGTCCGCTGCATGCATAGTAAGTGCCTTCATACCTATTCTATGGTCTGGTCCCGTTTTGAGTGTTTATCTTAACTGGATGTTGAATCTTGGCAAATGCTTTCACTGTAGATTGATATAATCACCTGGGTTTTATCTTTTGTTGCTGTGTGTACACATATTGATTTACATACGTTGAATTGTTCCTACATTCCTGGGATTAAGTCCACCTGGCCATGACATATGATCCTTTTAGAATAATACTGAATCTGTACTGCTGAGATCCCACCAACCCCCCCTCCCCCACCGCACCCCCACCCTCAGGTGATTTTTCCTCAAGGTTCTACTTTTATTTTTCCCCTTTATTTAAACACCACGGTTTACAAAGTAGTTCACGATACATTCATTACAGCCATTCAATATTCCAACACCAATCCCACCACCAGTATGATCTTCCCTCCAGCATCGACCCCATTTTCCCAACCATACTCCA
Source organism: Sorex fumeus (assembly GCF_029834395.1). Classification (NCBI taxonomy): domain Eukaryota; kingdom Metazoa; phylum Chordata; class Mammalia; order Eulipotyphla; family Soricidae; genus Sorex; species Sorex fumeus. The sequence continues at coordinate 62,811,652 of NW_026606120.1, forward strand.
GGCCTGCCCCCTTTACAGAAACAAACTAATTTATTTTGTACTGCTTGTTACAACTAAATGCCTAATGGCATTACCAGAGAATCCTTCAGTAAAAGAAAATTTGTGAAAATTGTTTTTTCTCACTGCGGGGGGGGGGGGGTCATTAAGTCCTTATCTGAGGGTATACTAAGCCGTTCCTTGTTACTTGAGCCTTCTGTTATTATTTTTGTTTGTTGGGCTAACTTCCCCATTTAATTTGGTATGCTCCCACTGGGATGACAGTATTGTAGAATTTGGAGGTGTCATAGGCTCCAAAGACTCCAGGATATTTAACTGGACTGTGAGTTTACATGGCAGCAGTTGTGGGATGTGAGTGTGGCTGCCAGGGCTTCCGGAAGTATGAGTGGGGGAAGGCTGCCCTCCACTCCAGGAAAAGCCCAGAGTTCCCAGCCTGAAGACGGGCGTACCTGGAATTTTTGGCAGTTTGATGTCTCTGGAGAGATTAATCTGCGACAGTGGAGCTGGCCTGTTGGCATGGCAACAGTTGTGTGGTGTGGGTGCAGCTGCTGGGGCTTCAGCAGGGTACAGGTTTTGCTCATTCCCCCCCTCTGAAGAGTGCCCCAGAGTTCCATCTGGAGATCAGTGTACCCGTGAATTTTTGCTTGATTCCTTCTGAAATTTAATAGTGAGTCTATAAGGTTGGACCAATGGATGAGTTTATATGGCAGTGGCTGTGGCTATAGTTCTAAGATTTTGTTCAGAATTTATTAAGAGACAGTAATTTACAAACTTCTTCATAATAGAATTGTTTCAGGCATACAATGTTGCAATATCAATCCCACCACTCATGTCCCTAGGGGCCCTGCCATTCTCCAGCCTGCCTCTTGCCAGGCATATAACAAATTTATTTCATATTGCTTTGCTCCAACAAAACTTAAAGGTATAGCAAATAGAATTATCTGACGATAAATCAACAAGTCATTTTGTAGTGATTAACTGCGATATGATTTTACCCTATATAAATAAGGATATTCAAATAATTTAGTACAATGTAGTATATTCCCTATCCTCATGTACATTACTAAGTTTCCAGAGCTGGCATCTAAAACATATTGCATTTTTATTTTGTATTTGAATCTTATTGTGGTGATCAACATACCTTCGCAGTTATGAGGATTCCTTTTTGAGATTTTAATTTTATTTAAATTTATTACTTTATTGCTTATTTAAAATTAGAATTATGAGGGGCTGAAGTGATAGCACAGCGGGTAGGGCATTTGCCTTGCACGCGGCCAACCCGGGTTCGATTCCCAGCATCCCATATGGTCCCCTGAGCACCGCCAGGAGTAATTCCTGAGTGCAGAACCAGGAGTAACCCCTGAGCATCGCCAGGTGTGACCCAAAAAGCAAAAAAAAAAAAAAATTAGAATAATGAAACAGGATATTATATATACTTTTAGAAATATGCCCTTATGAGAATTTTTGCATTTATGTTCATCAGAGACATTGGTTTGTAGCTATCTTTTTGTAAGATGTTCTTACCTATTTGGGTTCAGAGCACATTTGGAATAAAGTTCTCTTAATTATTTTTGTTTTTGGCGGGGGGCTACCCCCAGCGATGCTCAGAGGTTACTCCTAGTCTGTTGTCAGGTGTGTTGTCCATTGTGCCACTGGCCCCATACTTCAGGAGTTTCTGGCTCTGCACTCAAGAATCACTCCTGGCAGTACTTGGAGAACCACCTGGGATGTTGGGGACTGAACCTGGGTTGACTGCGTGCAAGGCAAGTACCCTATCTGCTGTACTATCACTCTGACCCTCCTCTTCAATTTTTGGGATGAATCTAAGAAGGTTTGGAGTTAAATCATCCTTGAAGGTTTGGTAGGACTCACTAGTGGAACCATCTGGGCCTGGGCTTTTGGGGGATGTTTTGATTACTGTTTCATTTTCCTTTGTAACTGATCTGTTTTGTTTTGGTGTCACTGCTGTGCTCAGGACTTACTCCTGTCTCTATGCCTAGGGAACCACTCCTGGTGGGCTCAGGGGACCATATTGGGTGCTAGAGTTCAAAACTTTGCTGGCTACATCCAGGCAAGTGCTTTACCCACTGTGTCATCTCTCTGCCCCCTATTCACTTTTTAAAATTTTCTTTTGATTCACTTTTAGAAAGTTGTATGAGTCAGACTTTATCCATTTCTTCTAAATTTTCCATTTTATTGGCATATAGATGTTTGTGGATGTTTACCCTGAGGTTTTGTTCTTTTTTTTAATTGACTGTAGTATGCTGTAATCTCCTTATAATCTCACTATTTTCTGATTGGGTAGAGGGTATTCTTAGAGGTACTCAGGGTTTCATTTTGGCAGGTTCTGGGGACCATGAGTTTTGTTTGACTTTTTGGGTCACACTTGGCGATGTTCAGGGGTCATTACTCCTGGCTCTATATTCAGGAATTACCTCTGGTGGTGCTGGGAGATCATTTGGATGCCAGGGTTCAAATGTCAGTTGGCCACGTGCAAGGCAAACACCCAACCTGTTATGATCGTTCAGGCCCCTGGGGACCATATGTTGTGCTAGAGATTGAACCAGTGTCAAACACATGTAAGGCAAATGCCCTACCCGCTATACTATCGCTCCATCCCTTAAGGCTTATCTTTTATTATGACATATAACCCCACAGAAGGCTATAAGTTGCCAACCTGTTCTTAAATTAGATTTACTATAAAGTCAACATTTCTATCTTTCGTAGGAAAATGACTATGCTCACACTGGCCCTACTGGCCCCGGGGACTTTACCTAGCCCTGCCACCTAACTCCTTTTGTTTTTGGGCCACACCTGGCAATGCTCAGGGCTTACTTCTCGTGAGCTCAAAGAACTGTTGTGGGTCAGGGATCAAACCCAGGCCAGCCATGTGCAAGGCAAGTGCCCCACCCACAGTACTCTCTCCAGTCCATTCATCTAAGCTTCTTAAGGGTTTGCAACCCTTATGTGGGATTTACTCCTTTTAGGGGGCACTACTGCTGTGGGGGCTTCACCTGCAGTATGTTGCTGATACTTGGGGACGACTCCAGGCAGTGTCACACAATGTCCGGGATGGAAAACTGGCCTTGCATTTGTTCTACCACTTGAGTTAAACTCATGGTTCCCCACTTTTTTTTTTTTTTAACATACTGAGGTTTTGTCAGAGATTGAGTAACTCTGCTCAATGTTAATTGATGGCAGAGGCCAGGGTTTCAAATGAGCGATTTCAATGAAAACATATTTCCACAGTGCCAACTAAAAATACGACGAATTCCTCAGCTTTTTCATCACACTTACTGATCTTATAGAAGTCCCATGAGCTGGGCGTATAAAGCAGGGGGGATATGTTTCCTCTGGAAGTCATTCAAAAGTTTGTACTCTGCGCCCATAGGTCACAGAGCCACACAACACATATTCACATATTCTAGATGCACCTTCATGTCCAACGGTCTCCACACAATGGATGCCTGTCTGCTGCAGCCCCAGCACTGTCCCCTGTGAAACGGAAAGCCACTCATTTTTATCTCAGTGTCAAAAACCTACAGGAGGGCACAGTTGAAAGTGCTGCACTTCTAATTTTATTTTAGAAACCAACGTCATCAACATAGCAAGTGCTTTCATTTACATTTCTCTGTAGGCACTGACCACAATACAGAGCCAGGGTAGGAAAAAGAGTTGACGCAGGAGGAGTGAGTGTGGGTGTGGAGCAGTGGGATCGAAGACAGGGAACCAAGCGCAAGGGGTGTGCTGGTTTGCTTGAGTGAAGCCCTGACAAACGTCCTTGACACAGTGGGTTCAGAGATCCGACTCAGTTTGCCAGCCAAAGTGACCACGGCCAGGGCTCCAGGATGCTCTCAACTTGGAGAAAACTGAAGTTTGCATCAGAGAGTGCTTTGGGCTCGGGATGGAGCCCAACGGGAGAGTGGCAGAATTCCAAGCGTGAGGTCCTGGGTTGGATTCCCTGGCACTGAAACAGAACCAAACACAAACCCAAAGCGACCGAAACACGAAACGCAGCCAAAACATACCCGAGAGACAAAATGTATCTGTGAGATTCACTCAAACAGACCACACTGGGGAGACACTGCTGGCAGAGGCCAGATGTGGAGTAGGGAGAACAAGGGTGGGCCCCGCCATTCAACTTTGCAAAGTGCTGGTCCTTGCACAGGATCTTTCTCAGCACAAGTTGCCTTATACCCACCAGGAAGATGCCCTCTTGCCTGGGAAATGTAGACCAGGAAAGCAAGTTGACTTTCCAGCTCTCCCTTTGCAACGTTCCATCTGTCCTACAGTCCAGTGCCTTCTGTTCTGGCACTGAGTGGGGCGACTGAGGAGGTGTTTCCGGTCTGACACAGTAGACATTTACATTGCAGCTTCTAGATGGCTGATTTTCTGCAGACACTTCTGCAGATGACTAAGCTCAGCACCTCTATCAGGTGACAGCTTTCGATTCTTTCTCTAGAACTGGGAATCTAGCGTTCTGAGCCCCGGCAAGCATCTCTCAGGGCCCTTGGGATAAATATGCCTATATAGACACAACTACCGAACTACACAGATGATTTCTATACTTGACTAAAATTAGAAATGCAAGAAATAGAGGCTAATCAGTGCGTCATTAGTCAACAAAATACAGCAAAGTGGTCAAATTCCAAGAAGCAAATAAGAGTCACTACAGCAGTATCTTCTAAACCCTTTAAATCATAGTGAGTTTTTTTTTTTCCTGTAAGAGGAACTATTTTATCTACTAAAACTCCATCAAAAGAACTTGTTCTCCATGCCTGAGGCTACTCCACGTCACAAGAGGCCTGGGTGGTGGGGAGGATAACTAAAGGCAGTGGGAAGGTGTTATGGTGGTGGGATTGGCATTGGAATACTGACCATGGCAAATTACTGGGAACTACTTTATTAAAGTAAAAAAAAAAATCAGGGTGGGGATGGGTGGGAAAGATCTTGTTCTCCAAGACTCTAAATATTGTAGTGCAGAAGCCACAGCTCCACCTAAGAACTTGGGGCTTCTAACTTCTCTATAAAATACACCAAGATGGATTGGAAGGAAATGGAATTTTCAGAGTTCCTTTAGAAGAGTAACTTGAGGAGGCCAATCAAGTGGCGAGATTTTAGGACCATCCAACTAATTTTACTGCATTAAGTCTGTCCAGGCCTAGTTCCTAAACACATGAGGTACAAATCAGTAGCTTAATTTTCCATGTGGTACCGGGCTCACACCCAGGGCTTCTAAACCCCAGGGTACATGCTCGCTACCACTGAGCTACAGACATCCCAAACCCTCAAGGCGGGCAGCTTTAACCTGTTGCTGTGAATCCAACTGCCCAGGAATGCAGTGAAGAAACTAGATCTCTCTCTCTCTCTCTCTCTCTTCTCTCTCTCTCTCTCTCTCTCTCTCTCTCTCTCTCTCTCTCTCTCTCTCTCTCTCTCTCTCTCTCTCTCCACTCCGGAGACATCGCTTGGTGGAGTGGAGGGTAGAGGGTTAGGCTTGGGCATTTATCATCAACCTGCTACCCAGGTAGTTTGGCTGCAGAGGGGAACAGGAAATCGGCCTTAAAAGGGAAACTTCAAGGTAGAGGCATGTATTTAAAAGTGCAACCAAAACGTCCATCTTGCTGCAGAAAATACCATTCGTCTTGGGCTAGGGTAACCCCACCTTTTTTTTTTCCATTTAAAATTTCTAGATTTAAAAAAATCTATCTACATTCCATTTTTCAAAATCAGGTCAAATTTTAAAAAATTCTGTATATAAAGTGCTGGTTCTTGCTTCAATATATTTTAGAGAAACCATTACTCATTCCATTGACTTTTTCAGGCGAACAGGTACAAACCAGGTGTTTGGATCGACATAAACCTGTAAATTAATGTAACCTTTAAAGTTTTCTAGATAGTGCAAATCTGAAGCCTCATAATGTCCATAAATACAGTATTACTTTAAATTACAAATGCAAATTATTTTTTTCACATGCTGGTTCAGTATTCATTATTACAGAGCAAGAAAGACTAATATTTCTCAGTCACAGCACAGTTCACAACTTTAAGTAGGCAAGTGTATTTTAGAAAGCAAACACTGCACATGTTTTACACACCCTAAAAAAATAAAAATAAATACTTTGGACTATAAAATTTTTATAAACATTAGCTATCGGAAGAGTTCACAGCTAATTGTTGCAGAAAACCAAGAACACATTTAATATCATGTAATCTCACTAGACAACCTGTATTTTAAAACACAAGTCAGTCTGATTTCTGTTACACATAGAAAGAGCAATAAAATTATCATCATCTATTTATGGAGCTGCCAGTAGTCAGGAATTTAAGCTATCAAGTTCATAAGGAGTTAGGAATGTACAGGACAGTAAAATACGAAACTTGGAAAACGAAGATATATTCTTTACTTCCTGTATTTTCTTCCTGAGAATGCAGAACTTATTCTTATTTTTGAAAAAAAGATAATTCAAAACGGTACAGGAAAACCTTGTTGCAAATTATTATTATTTTGTTTGTGTATGTGTGAAATGGAGAATCTCTGGTAATATGACCAACTGCAAAATGTTTTTGTAAATTGTATTTGTTCTTGAAACAAGGCACAGGTCTACACATTTATTTGAAACTTTCTGTAAATGTGCCTTAAAAAAGCAAATGAATTCTGTTAAGTAAGATATTCTCCACTTCCCTAAGTAAAAATTCAATCTGAATGAGTGACTAGGACGACAGAAAAACTAAAAGGGCAAGGAAAGGGGCACGACTGGATTATGATCATTGAAAACCAATCTGCTTAAAAAAACAAAAGGTTTTAGATATAAACTTGCTCTATATCCAAAGTAATATCATGGTTATAGCTGTAACAATCAAAACTACATAGTTATTTTGATTATTTTAATTCTAATACCCCAATATAATGATTTACTTGATCCCAAAGTTAGCACTATGAATTACAGAAAAAAACATAACCTGAAGCAAAGTGAATTTAACAATGCAGAAAACATGGCATCTGAAACAATTCTGATCATGAATTAAACAAAAATTCATCAGACTATAAACATCATCAGCTTTTTTTAAAAAAATTTTTTTGGGCTTTTTTGGTCACACCTGGTGATTGATGCTCAGGGATTATTCCTGGCTCTGTACTTAGGAATTACTCCTGTAGTCTGCTTGGGAACCATATGGGAAACTGGGGTTTGAACCTCAGTTGCCTGCTGGGCTGCATGCAAGGCAAATGCCCTGCCAGTTGTACTATCGCTCCAACCCCCGTGATCAGCTTTTTAAAAGGAAAATCTAGACAACTAGCCCACCTCTGTAAGAGGCTTCCTTCCGTGAAAGGTGGACGAATAACAGATCTGCTCACAAAATCTTTCAGCCAAGCAAAAGTAATCTCCATCGGGATGTACACATATAATACACTGACCACTGTCCACACCTAGCTGTTTCTTCAAAACATGGCCTGAAGGTGATTAAAATAGAATTCATGGAAATTTGTACATTGTAGATTCATAATAGTTCCTGCAGGGGAGCTAGTGATATTTCAGATGGTACAGTCTCATCTTTCAGCATTTCATATCATGAAAGCCCACCAAACTGGCAAGGCGGGGCGCCTGTTAGGAAAGCCCCAGGTTCCACGGACAGTGGGTCAAACTTCAGGGACTGAGGGAGGACTGGCTAGCTAGCAGAAGAGCGCCCTCTAATGGGAACTCCTGAGACTACCTCAATACTTTTTTTGGTGAGTAATAAAACTTCCAAGTAATCAAGGCTGCTGACAATTTGATTCCTCTTTTTTTTTTTTTGGCCACACCTGGCAGTGCTCAGGGATTATTCCTGGCTCTGTGCTCAGTGCTCACTCCAGGTGGGGTTTAGGGAACCATATGGGTTGCCAGGGCAGGCCAAATGCAAGGCAAGCACCAAACCCGCTGAACTATGGATCCAGAGCCGGTTTTTCCCCACACTCTTTTTTTAAAGTCATTTCACCTTTTAAAAATACTGAGAAACGTTTCTGAAGAATGAGACTAAATAGACCTGTTGGGAAAACTACTTTATGGGTTTTAATTATGCAGCAGCCAACAGGCTACATTTCTGTGACTAGCAGAATTTATGGGATCAGTTTATTAAATAAACCACATACTGTAAACACTAAACACAGATATATACCACAAGGAAATAAATAAATACAAAAATCTCTCATTTAAAAATAAATATGACACAAAGGTTTTAGCAGAGGACTCTGTGTGTCCCCCGCCCCCTGAAACTCTGCTGATAACTTCAGATCTGAGATCTGGAACTTCAAAGTGCTACTAGACAACTGAACTGAAACTTATTGCTACTCAAATTTTAGGGACACAATTAATCTATTATATTTTCTTCAGTACACTTAAAAATAATTGCTAACATGGTCTTTTAATCAAGAGATGCTGGTGAACTAAGGGGTTTGAGTTCAAAACCCCGTGGCTCTCAATCTGATGAGCTTTGCCTGGTAATGTTCACCAACCCACCTCAGTGGTTCTCCTTTGCTTAGACCAGGTAATGAAACGATACGCTGAACCTTGGCTCAACGTAATGATTAACATAATTAACCTAAATACATTTCAGGATTTGAAAATGCTTCTTTGTCTTTATTACTATTATTCTGGCTTTTGGGCCATATCCAGTGATGCTCAAGGGTTACTCCTGGCTCTGCACTCAGGAACTGACTCCTGGTGGGACTTGGGGGACCATATGGGATGCCGGAGATCAAACTTGGGTCAGCTGCATGCAAGGCATGCGTTCTTTCCTGCAGTACCATCACTCCGGCCCCTGAAAATGCTCCTTTGATAAAAATTCTTAACTGCTGTCTTTTAAAAATAAGTATTTCTCTTTCTCTTTTTCCTTACTGGGGTCACACCCAGCAATGCTCAGGGTTTACTCCTCGCTCTTCATTAAGAAATTACTCCTGGTGGTGCTCAGGGGACCACGTGGGATGCCAGGGATCAAACCTGAGTCAGCCACATGCAAAGCAAATGCCTTACCCACTGGACTATAGCTCTGGCCCCTATAATTCTCTTTCTAAGGTTTACTGGAAACAGATATTTACGTATCTGCTCGGTCAGTGCTAGGTTTTAGAAAATCTTCAGAGACAGGCTACATGAGGGTGCCCAGCATTAACTATGCTGTTTTCACACACCATTTTTTTTTTGAGAAAACATATTAAAAAAGCAAGTTGAGTTTTAAAATGTTATGGTGCCACCAGACTAAAAATGAAGATGAAAAAGATGTTCCACCAACATGCAACAGCAAGATGTAAAACGTGTCCATCAAATGTGTAGCTCAAGAAAAGGGACGAAAGAAAGCAGAAAGCAAGTGTTCAAAGTGACTTGCTCACGCAAACATAAAAATAAGGAAAACATTTCACCTTCATGTATAATCGTAACTTCTCTTTTGGGGGGGAGAGACACACCTGCCTGTGCTCAGGGTTTACTCCTAGCTCTGCACTAGATCCTGGCAGGCTCATGGGAGCATTGGGGTGCTGGGGATTGAACCTTGGCCAGTTGCATGCAAGGCAAGCACCCTCCCCACCGTACTCTCTCTCCGGTCCCGCATCATGACTTTTTTCTTTTTTTTTTTTGCTTTCTGGATCACACCTGGTGATGCACAGGGGTTACCCCTGGCTTTGCACTCAAGAATTACTCCTGACGGCGCTCGGGGGACCATAAGGGATACTGGGAATCAAACCCGGGTCAGCTGCGGGCAAGGCAAATGCCCTACTCAATGTACTATTGCTCCAGCCCCACATCATGACTTCTTAAAAGTATTATATGATTAAATTATTTTGAAAAAAGAGCAGGCATTTATAAACAGCTGGGAGTTTGGCTGTTTTTAAATGCTACTTATATTAATGTATACCCATTACACTACTTGGTGAATTGAAGTCTATACAGCAGATGGAGAAGTTCTCCTAAAGTGGGTGGGGGGAGGCATTATTACTTGTCTGAGGAAACTCTACACCGTGTTTTTGTCTCCTCATCCATTTACTCAGTTTCCTTTAAGTCCTCCTGATCTGAATTACTAGAGATGTCATCATCTGTCTGTTCGCCGGAGAAGTACAACATCAAGGCGTGTGTCTTGTGAGTTATGGTGACAGTGCAGGGCCCCTGGGCCCATGGCTCGCCATCCACCTGCATGGGCATCATCGAACACTTCAGAATCAGCTGGTAATAGGGAACAAACCATGACAAAACATCAGCTCTGACAATGTTCAGAAAGGTCTGCTTCAGTATCACCTATAATCCCTTAACTCTTCTTTGGGGCACGCCTTAGCATTCCATTCTGGGAGGAAAATGATTCTGATCATATCTTTATTCATCAACTGCTCACAGCAGAGGTTCCTAAACCTATTTGGCCAGCAGCCCCCTTTTCAGAAAAAAAAAATTACTCAGAGTCAAAATATGCCTTCTTTTCTTGCACATGCTCACCAGAGTTCAATACCTGACATTCCACGGTCACCTAAACCCCAGAGGGAGTGATTCCTGAATGCACAGTGAGGAGTAAGCCCTGAGCACTGCTGGGCGTGGCCCACCCGAATAACAGAATCCGCCTTCATCATCTTATTTTTTCTGAACCATACCCCTGGCGGTGCTCAGGGCTTCCTCCTGGCTCTGTACATGGCAAATGCTTCACCCCCAGAGTAATCAAGTGCCCAAGCACACGCCCTCTGCACCCGCACCTCCCCTCCGATCACTTCAGCACTCCTGGGGAGGAGTGGGGGTGGGCGTGGGGGTGATAAACAGCCACACCGAGAAAGACAGGTTTAAAGGACTCTCTTCCAATGAAAGCTTTAGTTCTTCAACTGGACTGAGGGCCACACTTCCTGTCCTTTAATCCATTCCACTCCAGTTCCTGCTGTAGCGGTGATCCAAGGCATGAAATACGGGCTGTTAAAAGCTACGGCAGGAGTATTTTTGTCTGCGCACTGACTGCTCAGAAATGGGCTGGGGCCTGGAGGCTCAGGGCTCAGGGGCACAGTGCGGGCAGTCAAGTAGGAGCCTGGAAGTTCCAACCCACCGCGCTCCAAGTGTGATTCCCCAGGGTCGCCACCCCCGCTGTGCAACCTTCCCCACGTGGGAAGCGAGTGACTCACGGGAAGTCTCGCAGCCAAGTGTGTGGCCCTCAGAAGGCACCATACCAAGTGCGTGACCGACCCCTGATCACTACAACAACAAAGGGCTGGGAGAAGGAAGGCAGAGGGGAAATGGACACGGACGGGGCCAATGCAGCCTGAGATGGCCGCCTCTCACCTACCCGCACCGTGTGGGCCTGCCCTATTCGGAAAGGGTTGGCCAGCTTCACTTGAATCTGGGCACAGTGGAAAGACCCGTAGACTCCAACCACTTCCAGCAAACCATCATCGTGCCTACAGTCGGGAAAAGGAAATAAATATGGGCACCAGACATCAAATCAAATCCACCCTACTGGGGCCATTTAAAAAAAATGTTTTTTTTTTTTTAAACAAAGGCGGCTGGTTCAGTCACATATTCAAGACATACCTTTATCCAAGAAGTATAACAAGACAGAAAGCCTGAGGGGGGAAAATGTCCCCTCCTACCCAATCTATGCACAAAAAAGGCAGCGTTAAAGACTAGGTCAATGTAAAGGACACATTGAAAACAGGCACCAACCTGGCGAGAGGGTACGTCTCATCTCCCATTCCTTCCCACAGTCGGCAGCCGCCGCCCCAGTAGCCGATGTTCAGAACTATGATCCCTTCCAGGCTGGGCAGGTCCACGCGCTCACCATCCAGTTCTAGCTTTAAGGAAATGCAAGTAGTCAGTCACTCCAGGGCACCCTGTTTCCAGACAGACCCAAGTAAGAGGCCACATCTGCTGCACACATGGCAGCTGGGAGAGACAGCCTCTGGCTCTGACCGGAACTGCCTCTTCTCTGCTTTTGGGAGCTCAGACTGTGCTTCTGGGAAGGTTCCCTCCTGGTATGGTGGAAGCTGCATTCCTGCCTCACAGCAATGATGCTCCTTGGAGCTAGGTACTAAGCCCCTTTCTTTTGCCCTGCCAGACTTGAGGGTCAGTTTGGTTCCTGCCCGGATGCTGTTAATACACTGCACCATCTCTGCTCACTGGTCCAGCTCTGTATACCCAACTGCCCACAAAATGTCTATCAAGCATCCTCTCTGGAACCTCCTCACCCACACTCCTCAGGAGAGAGCTACACCTCCCCGCCACCCCCGCTAGTTGCCTTCCTAAGTCTTGGACCGCTAGTTCTCAGTTCCTCCTATTCATTTCAAGAGCAGCTGTATTTGACACTTAAGAAATGCGCATCTGTTGCTACCCCTGGCGGCTTGGCTCAGAGCCCAGGATGAAACCCAACTTCCTTAACAGGTGGTAGAGTCCGCTGTGATTTGAGCCCTCCGTTTCCCCAGTCCCAGCTCTTGCTACTTTCTCTACCACTAGTTACCTCCGACAAATACAGCTGTGTTCCCTCCTGTTCCTGGGTCTCTGCTCTATGATGCTGTTCTAGAATCTTTTTCATCTTCTTTACACTTTTGATTCTTAATTTACTGGCCATATCGACTGTGCTCAGGAATCCTTCCTGGTACAGCTCAGGGGAACATGTGCCATGTGGTGGCTTGAACCTAGGCAGGCTGCATGCAAGGCAAGCACCTTACCCACTGTACCATTTTTTCAGGCCGTTACTTAAGTTTTAGATTCCCGTTATTTGTCACTTCAACCAGAAAAACTTGTTTTCTTCTCGATATCTCAAAAGGCTATAATCTGTCTGGATTATACAGTATCTATATTTTTAATAAAACAGTATATTTTCTTTGACATAACCCTTCTCATGCCATACTGCAATGTGGTAACTATTTTCTCCCACCTGTTCCCAGATAATGAATTTGGAACAAGAGATTGATCATTTTATCTTTATGACCTAGGATAGTATCTGGCATTTCATAGGAGATTTCACAAATAAGATTAGTATAAATTAAAAAAAAAATCAAGACAATGAAATCAACTGCTCTCATGGTTTCTTTTGGGTCAGACCTGGTGGTACTCATCAGACCAAGGTAGTGCTGGGGGCCTGACCTGGGGGTCTGGTATGCTGCCCCATTTTGTTAGCCACCGCCCCCCCCGCCCCTCCCCCCCCACACCCTGCAGTGTCATCTTCTGTGCTTTCCTCTAGTAGTGTCAGCGAAACTCAGGAAAAAGGAAATACGGTTAGACATCTAAAAAAGCTCTGTTTTGAAAATGGATCATGCTTCCATTCTACCCTGTCATAGCTGCATGCAGGCTCTGGGTGTCTAATTCTCAGCTCCGCTTGGTCTGCACAGAGCAGCTGGATTTGGCACTGAGGAAATGCAGCTTTCCTTGACCAAGAACCAGGCTCCCTGGGGCTGGAGTGATAGTACAGCAGGCAGGGCGTTTGCCTTGCATGCGATCGACCCGGGTTCGATTCCCAGCATCCCATATGGTCCCCTGAGCACTGCCAGGAGTAACTCCTGAGTGCACAAGCCAGGAGTAACCCCTGTGCATCAGCGGGTGTGACCCCAAAAGCTTGAGCAGGCCCAGTAACGTCTCCATTGGAGACTTTGTTGTTACTGTTTTTGGCATATCGAATACATCACGGGTAGCTTGCCAGACTCTGCCGTGCGGGCGAGATACTCTCGGTAGCTTGCCAGGCTCTCCGAGAGGGGCAGAGGAATTGAACTCGGGTCGGCCTTGTTGACTGCGTGCAAGGCAAACACCCTACCACTGTGCTATCGCTCCAGCCTACTCAAAAAGCAAAATTTAAAAAAAAAGAATAAAAGAGAGAACCAGGCTCTTTGCTCCAAGCTCCTTCTGTCAAGTCTTTACTGGAAGTACTTACTGTCTAGCTACTTCTGTGCTAGTTCAACAGTTCCCTGTACAAATTTCTCTGTTGTTGCTATTAACCATCACAGATTCTTACGGGAAGGAAGGAACATATTCAACTTGGCCACAGTATGGTATCAGGGATGCTGCAGGAATAGTGATAAGTGTTTACCAAGACTGTATTTCACTGTTCCTTTATGTTTATTCTGCCAAAGTATGTAAGAGAGATACACCATAACCTTAATGAAATGTTGGGTTAAAACTTCTTCTGATCAATCTGAAGTTTTTCAATACAGTACCAGACTCACTGTATTGAATGACTTCAGGTTCATTCTCATGTATGAGTAGAGGCCCCCACATTAAGAGTCAAACAGACTTCAGTTAGATAATCCTGGGTTCACATCCTGAGTATGTCTGGGTACAGGACAAATTTGGGGAAATTACTTAAACAACATTCTCTTCTGTCTAATAGGACTAGGACTGTCTACTTTAAAGGGTAGTGGTGAGAATTAGTAGGATAATAACTGTGAAGCACTTAGTGAAATGCCTGGCAAACAAGAAATACTTCATAGAGTAACATAATATGTTAATAGAAAAATCCAACATTTTTGTTTAAAAAATCATAATCCAGAGAGCACCTAAAATTTTAAAAGCTTACCTCAATTTTTTTATTTAAATCTTTACATGCTTGTACTAAACAGTCTTTGGTTCCATAGAATAAATAAACAGCCTATGAGAAATGAACAGAAAAATGGTATTAAAGCAATTTAACATGGTATTTAAAAAATTAAGAAAACTACATTGAACCAAAATTCTGTGATATGAGTGTGGAGCTATGTTTCTTTAGAATGGAGATGAAAAGAAGGGGCAACAACTAAATTTAACTAATCCGCTTTCCAAGGGCAACGTGGGATGGGGTGGTCCATGAATAAATACTACCTTCTCCTAGTTTATCCAAAGAGCTGCATTTCTATAAAGAAATACTGCTAAAATTAAAAAAAATTCTACCTTTTCCCAGTATTTTATGTTAGTAAGAGATACACCTATCAAATGTTTTAATCACTTTTAAATACACAAGGTGAATGAAAACAGAGATTAAGCATATATATATGAACTGCAATTATCAATAAGGCCTTAGTTTCTGTATTAAAAGAAACTATATATTTCAAATCTTTGTAAAAGAGAACCCAGCACAGAGCGATTTTCCGTTTAGTTTTTACATTCTGTTGCTCAATCATTAAAATAAAGCTCAATCAGTCAGGGGCAGGAGACAGTAGAGCAGGGAAGGCACTTGTCTTGCATGTGGCTGACCCGGATTTGGTCCCTGGTACCACAAGGTCCCCTAAGCCCTTCAGGCATGATCCCAGAGTTCAGAGTAATGAGTGAGCCCTGAGCATAGCTGTGTGTGTGTGTGACCCACGGTAGGGAAGCCTGCTTGGCATGCAAGAGCCCAAGTTTTGATTGCTGGTACCACAGGGTGCCCCCATGCTGGGTGTAAGCCCCACGAATCAAGCTGGGAGTTGCTCCTGAACAAATAAGCATACTCCACCCAAACCAGAACAACAAAAAAAATGGAAACAAAGCAAAAGAGTGGGGGGTGGGATGGGGGTAGGGGCAGGCAGGGTTGACCGGGACGTGGCTCAGTGGCAGAGTACAAGCCTTGCTCGTGTGCGTGCACTGGATTCCCATCATTGGACCCCCATCATGGCAACTACAGTATCACCATCAACACCACCACCACCACTACAACCCCCCCCCCACAAACTCCCATCATCATCAACTGTACATCAACTGTATCAGCAACAGGAGCAATGATGTTAGTTAAGAGACATAGAAACAAAGGACTACCCCTTTGGGGAGTTTTGTTCAAGCCAATGAATCTAGTGTTGGTAACAAAAGTTACCATGAATGGCTTGGCCAAAAATTTATCCCTGGGTAAAGTTTCTTTCCAATTCTAGTTGCCGTTAAGATAAATGATCATATATTCTGCTTAGTTATGATCTTAGCAAAAAACAGGCCACAGAACAGTCCACACTCGAATTTTACGAAAATTTCTCCAAGTTACAATGTATCGGAATAAAAGAATTAAGGGTCTACAGTGAGTCTTACACTAAACAAAAAAATTTCTCAAGAGTTACAATGTATTGGAATAAAAGCATTAAGAATCTAAATCAACAGTCCTACACTCAACAGTGCAAGTAAAGATTTCTGCGAAGTTAGTCCTATCTGAATTCACTTGACGGTGAGCTAGATATAATTGAACTATTGATTTTTACTGTACCTTTGGTGATAAGCAGGAAATGTTATTTTATCCAACACACCTTATTAAGAATTCTGCTAGAAAACAGAGATGGTGCCTTCTCACGATGAGCATGAAAATTGAGAGCCATGAGAGCATCGGGTCCAACAGAAAAATAGTTGTTCATGGTGAATTCCTGTGAGAGAGAGAGAGAGAGAGAGAGAGAGAGTGAGTGAGTTAAGGACAAGCAATCATGGCTTCAGTTAAGTCTGGGTCACAGAGTGCCTATAACTGGTAGATGTTATGACAATACAGTACTGGGGCCAGAGTGATAGTACAGCAGGTAGGGCATTTGTCTTGCATGCGACTGACTTGGGTTCAATTCCTGGCATCCCATATGGTCCCCCAAGCACTGCCAGGGGTAATGCCTGAGTGCTGAGCCAGGAGTAACCCCTGAGCATCGCTGGGTGTGACCCAAAAAGGGAAAAAAAAATAAAGAAAAATACAGAATTGTTTCTGCATTTACTAATGTAGTTTACAGAAAACAAGTTTCAGTTCACAGGCTGGTTATACATTTCACCTTCTATTTCTGTTTAACAAATTCAGGCCTTATTTAAAAGAGTTCCTGTTTACGCTCAAACTTCCTATTTCTGTGCTCCCCTTACATTTTCTTCTGGGGTTTGTTTTTGTTTTGAGGCCTTATCTGGTGGCCATATCAGGCTTTTGTAACCCCTGGTCCCACCTGTCTTGATTTATCTATTTCCCCAGTCTGGATTTTTCCATCTCCATCTCCAGCTCCGTCTCATTCCTGAGCCATATACCTACACTGTCAGCTTTTCCAGTGAGTCACAGACTTGGGTCAATATGAACAAAATCTAACTCATCCTTCCCTACTAAAAAGCGAAGCCCTATTTTACTTATCTTGATTAATGTTACCTCCATCTGGCCAGTTTCGCCAGCTAGATATCGAGTGTCAACATTTTATCCCTCTCTTTACTTATTAGTTGCTAAGTCTGGATCAATTTTACCTCTGAAAAAAAAAAAGCCTTCGTTTTTTAGTTAGTTTTTTTTTTTTTTTTTGGGCCACACCTGGTTATGCTGGGGGTTCCTCTAGGCTCTGCACTCAGGGATCGCTCCTCGAAGGCTTGGAGGACAATGTGGGATGCTGGGAATCAAACCCGGGTCAGACACCTGCAAGGCAAGAACCTTACCTGCTGTACCATCTCTCTAACCCTCAAAAGCTTTGTTTTTTGGCAGTGCAAGGGACAGAATTCTGGTCTCATGAAAGGTGTTTTGCTGCTAAGTTGCATCCCCAATTCCTTAAAATAGCTTTTAAAAAATAGGTATCTGCTCTCTCTGTATTATTTTTTATCCATTCCATGACCTGTCTCTATTCTTTCTGCTTGGAAAGCCTTTTATTCCTTTTTTTCTGTTGATCTAGAATAGAGTGAGGCGGAGGGGGAGGGAGGGGAGAAGAAATGGGTGGGGAGGGTTAAGGGGACGGAGAGAGAGTCCAGAGGTGGGGCCCAGTGGTTCACACCTGTGAAGTGTGCATGCACTCTCCCACTGAGCTACTGCCCTGGCCTCACCCAGCCTTGCCCCGTCAGCAGCACACACTCACACATCAGTTCCCATGAAGCTTTTCCAGCCAGATCCATCAGGGCCCAAGTGCGCACACACTCCACTGTATTTGCTGAAATTACCATAACGGAAGCCCTAAAACTGTGCCCTAGGGGATGGAGGTGCAGCGTCTGTCTCACACTGGGGCGGGGCGGGGCAGTAGGGGGGGTAGGAGGGGCCTTCCCGGCACCATAAAAACAAGACAAACAAAAATCCACACTAACTCCCACTCCTCCCTCCTACCAGCCCCCGGTAACAACAAAACCCAACATACCTTGGGTTTTCTTAAGTTATAGTAACCTTTATTTGTTACTTGAACTTTCCATCTAAAACACAGAAGTTTAAAAAAAAAATCAGTGATTGTTATCAAGTCAAATACCAATTAACCTACCAATCAACCTTGATGCCTGTTAAAAGAGGCTCTAATTAAAATAGCATTTGGAAAAATAAACACACAGAAGGAAACATGCCAAGTTTAAGATTCAGCACGAAGCCTTACGACTTCAACCCTTATTTAACAGAATACAGAGCAACAACGTAATACAGTAGCCTCTATGTGTAGGTATATCGTAGTTTTTTACTGTTTTTTTTTTTTTTTTTGGTCACACCCGGGGATGCACAGGGGTTACTCCTAGCTCTGTACTCAGGAATCACTCCTGGCGGTTTTTTGGGGGACCCCCATATGAGCTGCTGGGAACCAAACCAGGGTTGGCCACGTGCAAGGCAAACGCCCTACCCGCTGTGCTATCGCTCCAGCCCCAGTTTTTTACATTTTTTGGCGGTGGCAGTCGGGTGGGTTACAAACCCATGCATGTGTTCTACTAGCATACTACATCCCTGATGGTAGTTCTGAATCTAAGTTTATAAAAGTTAAATTTTTAAAAACTGTGTGTGGTACCAGGGGTCAAACCCAGGACCTCAGATATACAAGGCAAGTGCTCCTCACTGAGCCACCTCCTCAATGTTTAAATAGTAAGAGGAATTTTCAAAATCTAAGGTGGACAATAACAACTCTCCATTAATAAACCAAATAATGTTCCCAATGTACACAGTCTACTTTTGGGGGATGGTATCACTTACCTATCTAGTTTTATTCCATCTGCTTCCATCACATTTCTTAAAACTTGTGCGACTGGGATTTCTCCAGCGTAACCTGTTCCCCAACCCAGAGTATTGGACAGGTCATTGCCCGTACCCAGAGGCAGGACGGCAACTTGGGGAATGTATTTTTCTTGTCCCTAGAATATGGAAGACATAGCTTAGATTCCTTTTTTTCCTTTTTGGGTCACACCTGCAATGCACAGGGGTTATTCTGCACTCAGGAATCACTCCCGGTGGTGCTCAGGGGACTATATGGGTTGCTGGGAATCAAACCCGGGTCGGCCGCGTGCAAGGCCTTACCCGCCGTACTATCACTCCAGCCCCTAGATTCTTCAAACAATTTGTAAGGAAACATTTCACCAAGTAACATTTGGTGAAACTTAAAAAAGATCAAAGCAACAAGCATAAAGAGAACATCTGTATATTGTTTTGTTAAAGGTTATGCCAACTGTCTAGTCATAGAATCTCATTCTTTTTTAAATTAATTTCTTTTATTCATTGAATCATTGTGAGATGGACCCTGACAAAGCTGTTCATGATTAGGTTTTAGTCATACAGTGTTTGACACCCATCCTTCCACCAGTGTACATTTCCCAGCACCAGTGTCCCCAGTTTCCTCCCGTCACCTCCCACCGCACTCCTAACCTGCCTCTATGGCAGGCACTTCTCTCTCCCTCTCCCTCCTCTTGTGCACGGTAGTTTGCAATACAGACATCCCTTGACCTGCTTTTAACACTCAGTAGAATCTCATTTAAACCAGAAAATGCGTGAACTGAGAAGGAATATACTGCAGTACATGGTAAGTTCCTCTTTTCAGGGCTCATGAAAAATTTGGCAAGCAGTTTGGAAAAATACTCAGCTAGAGGCTGAGTATAACATTTATTGTTGGGACATTAAATGGCTTGAATGCTGAAACAATAAATCCCGAAGGCAAAGAACATTATGTAATAATCCGTGACAATGCATGAGAAACCCCCCCCCCCCGTGACTGATAAACTGTAAACATATGGGATGAGATGACTCCCAACATTTCAAATGAACGACAAAACTGAGGAACTCTAAAGGTGGCTTTAATTCTGTAAGTTATTTTAAAACAAGCACATTCCTTCTCAGATTATAAAAAGAAACCCTGTTTATTACAGAAATTTTGATAAAAATAAATGGCATAAAAAATTTGATTATCTCTTTTTTAAGTTACTTGGAATTTTCAATGTTTTCTAGCTGCATAATTAAAAAAAATAGAACCATCCATATTGTCTAATTAATTGCCCTGGAAGTGTCTCTGTAAAAGAAAATCAGGTCTTCGAGATTGAAATACCTTAATCTTCATTTCATCAACTGCATCCAGGACCCAGCCCACGGTGCCGTCCCCGCCACAAACAAGCACTCGAGCAGAGTAATAGGGAAGAAGAGTACAAAGTTGCAGGGCTTTGGAAGGGGGAGTCTTAGTTACATCAAAAACCTAGAAATGAGTAAAAAGGAAAGCATTACATATTGAACATTATTCTCTCCTTATGGTAATGCTATTCCTCCAGATGAGTGTAGGTACAGGTAAACAACATAAGCCAGGATGCAATTTGTTTTTGTGTCACACCTAAGGCAATGCTCAGGGGTTGCTCCTGGCTCTGCACCCAGGAATTACTCCTGGCGGTGCTTGGGGGACCATATGAGATGCTGGGGATGGAACACGGGTTGGCTATGTGCAGGCAAACACCCTACCTGCTGTACCATCTCTCTGGCCCCCATGAACATTTTTCTTTAACAAGATGCCAGGCACTATGCCTGGACTTGCTCTGTCCCTGATCTGTAAAATGTGAATATGATCCAGCATCCTGACCAGGAAATTGAGGCACAGAAAGTTTAAGTCATTTGCCTTTTATTCTCTAGTTAAGTAGGTGCTGACACTCAAATTCAATCCTGTGGTCTCTTCACTATACAATACTGCCTCTTTCCCATTCACAGGAAACCAGAATGTGCTAAGTTCACACCTCCAACTAGTTCTTCCTAATTTTACTTTCTGGTGGAACCACTCTTGGTACTTGGGGGACCATGTGATGCTGGGGATTAAACCCAAGGCTCCAGCAAGCAAAGTACATGCCCCAGCTTAAAAGAATTATTACTTTTGGGGCTGGAGTGATAGCACAGCGGGTAGGGTCTTTGCCTTGCACGCGGCAGACCTGGGTTCGATTCTCAGCGTCCCATATGGTCCCCTGAGCACTGCCAGGAGTGATTCCTGAGTGCATGAGCCAGGAGGAACTCCTGTGCATCGCCGGGTGTGGCTGAAAAAGCAAAAAAAAAAAAAAAAAAAAAGAATTATTACTTTTTCCCCTTTTTCCTTTGTTTTTGTTTTTTTGTGTCATACTCAGCGGTGCTCAGGGTTTATTTACTCCTGGCTCTGTGCTTAGGGGTCACTCCTAGAGGGCCTGGGGGACCATATGAAATGTCGGGGGTTGAACTCGGGTTGGCCATGTGCAAGGCAAACACTATCCCCGCTGCATTGCTCTGTCCCTGATTATTACTCTTTCCTATAGTCAGAAGATTATAGTACCAACACAATGTTAGGACAATAAAAAAACTAAGCATTAAAGGTAGATACTTCTAGAATGGAATATTTTTCTTTTTAGTTACCTGGACTGGATTTAGGAGGATCCTAAATTCTCCCAACAGTCCTTCTCCCATGTTGGTTCCACTGCGAGAGTTGGCCAGGATTATTAATGGTGTCCATTCCTTTCCAAGTTTAGAGGATAGCTAAAAAAAAAAAAAAATAAGTGGAAAGGTTTTACTCTATCAGTGATGAGGAAAACTAAATTTCTAATGTTTGGGTTTGATTTTGGGCTACCCTTATTGATGCTCAGGGTTTCCTCCTGGCTTCCCACTCAGGGATCACTCCTGGTAGTGCTCAGGGGGCCATAAGGGATGCAGGGGATTGAACCCAGGTTGGCCACGTGTAAGGTAAGTGCCCTATCCACTGTACTTTTTCTCTAGCCCTAAATTTGTCATTTCTTTTTTGTTTATTTTTTTTCGGCAACCTGACAATGATCATGGGTTAATCTTAGCTCTGCATTCAGGAATCACTCCGGGGAGAGTTCAAGAGTGCTTGAATCTGGGACAGCCCCGTGCAAGACAAATGCCTTACTCATTGTACTAATGCCTTGGTCCTGTCTAAATTTGTCATTTCTTGATTAACAACACTGCTATAATTTTATGAGAGAAAACCAATGACCTAAGTACAATCAATACAATATAAAATATCAAAGAATTCTGCAAATGGAAACAGACCTGACAGATGCCTTTCCACTTAATGAGTAATTATCTTTTTATGTTATTCTAGATACAGCATTCAGCTTATGTTTGGAGGGTCATATAAGAAGGAATTCATTTGTGTTAAGAAGCCCAGTCTATTGCTAAATCAACTGAAAGTCTTGACATAAGCTGGGTCAAAAATCTTCCAATAAATTTCACTCACTATTTGCATGGTGCTTACTGAAGCAACTAGGAATATATATTCTTCTACATACCCACCATTCTTAAATGCCTGAAGTACATTATCTTTTATTATTTTTGTCCCTAGGCAAAAATCTCAAGTTCTTTCATTCATAGGTTGAACATTGCTTCTTTTTATCCTCTTACCCTGACTGTTCACTTCTGGATGTATTCTAGCATATTTTAGTTGGGTGAGATTTTTATTAAAAAATAGTGTGCTCAAACAGATTCCAGAATTCAGATTTATTCATAAAGCCCAAAGTCAAGTGAAATTCTTAGTTTTTTTTTTTTTTAATGGGAGGGGCGGGGAGAAAAGGGATGTCAGACCCAATGGTGCTAAGGGCTTACTCCTGGCTCTCTGCCCAGAGATCATTCCTGATGGTGCTCAGGGGACCATATACGGTGCCACGGATTAAACCATGGTCACTTATGTGCAAGATCTGGTGCCTTGCCACTGTACTACTTCTGGCCCTGAAATTTTTCTAATCTTAGCATTTTTCCACTTTCCTTCCATCTTTCCTTCTGTTTTGGTTTTGTGGTGGAACTGGTAATCGAACCCACTCACACATGCAAGGCAAATGCCCTGGTGCTGATGCCATTCCCAGCTCTTCCACTTCGGACTCTGCATGTACATACTCGTGAAGTTGTGGTTTTACTGAGTGATAACCCAATAATTCAGATCATATCAGAGATGTAAGGGCTTGTACATCTTAAAATATGTAGTTCAGAGCTGGAGAGGTAGTATAGGGGTTGAGTTAATTGCCTTATATGCAATTGACCCTTTAACTGATCTCTGACACTGGGCACAGAGCTGGGAGTATCTCCCAGCACTGTCAGGGTGACCTCAACCCCCCCACCCCCCCAAAAAAAGGTGATGCAATTATTAAATCTAATATTAAAATTTAAAATATTAAAATACCTGTTTCGGGGCTAGAGTGATAGTAAAGCAGGTAGGGCGTTTGCCTTCTACGCAGCTGACCCGAGTTCGATTCCCAGCATCCCATATGGTCCCCTGAGCACCGCCAGGAGTAATTCCAAAAAGCAAAAAAAAAAACAAAAAAAAAAAAAACAAAAAAAAAAAACCCCAAACGAACAAACAAAAAAACAACCCCCGGGGACTGGAGTGATAGCACAGCACGTAGAAAATTTGCTTTGCATGTGGCTGACCCAGGTTCGAATCCCAGCATCCCATATGGTCCCCTAAGCACCACCAGGAGTAATTCCAGAATGCAGAGTCAGGAGTAAACCCTGAGCATTGCCGGGTGTGACACACACACACACACACACACACACACACACACACACACACCCAAGAAACACTCCACCTGTTTCTTTGCAGGAAATCTGACAAAGTTGCCATTAAAGATACACATTTTTTTCATCTCTACATGAAAAATAGTTTTTCCTTTTGGGGTGCTGGGGACTGAGCTGGAGGCCTCACATAAGCAAGCCACATTCTGGGCCTGGGACATAAAACCTTAACTTTGAAAAGACAGTTTTTATTTCAAAATGAAAAAGTTCAACTTTTGCCTAGTATCCCTTTTTTATGTTTTGTTTCGGTTTTTGGGCCACACTTAGTAGCGCTCAGGGATTACTTCTGGCTCTGCACACAGGAATTACTCCTGGCAGTGCTCAGAGGATCATATGGGATGCTGGGGATCGAACCCAGCAAGGCAAGCACTTCACCCGCTGTACTATCGCTCCGGCCCCTTTTTCTGAGCATTCAAACAGGAAAAATATCTGCGAAGTTTTGCAATTACTCTTAACCTACTATATAAGGATGGAGAGATCCATTTAGATCCATTTTTCATTAACTCCCCACCTATTACAAAGCGTTGCAGATAGTTTTAATAGAACTGTTCGGCCTAGCTTGCGGGAGTGTCTACGGTGCAATGCAAACCGTTCTCTAGGTACTCCATGTCAAGTTCCAGATGGAGAGCTTCTTTCAGAACATGGAAAGAAGTTTCTGTGTTCTGCACTGATAATCATCATGAATCCCAAGCTTGGCTGCTCAATCAGAATCATCTGAGGATCTCGAAAAATACATGAATGACTGGGACCAGCTCGACCTACTAAGTCAAACCTGGTGCGAAGATGGACCCAGGAAATTGTGTATTTTCTTTAGGGGTATGCTTGGAGCTGGGGCAGGACATGGAGGGGCTAGGGATGGAATTCAGGGCCTTGCACGTGGCTGGGCATGTGCTCTACCACTCAAGCTATGCCCCTGGTTCAAGACTCTGTATTTTTCTTTTATTTGTATTTTACTGGTTCACCCTGAGTTAAAAAGTTATTCATGACTTAGTTTCAGGTGTACAATGTTCCAACAACAGTCCCTTCACCAGTGTCCACTGCCCTCCACCACTGTCCCCAGTTACCCTCCCCGCCCCCCCACCTCCCCCCCCGGCCTGTATTTTCAGAAAGCTCCCCAACTTGACTAGGGAATAGTTCAAAGGTCTGCCGTGCATGCTTTGCATGGAGGAGGTCCAGATTCAACCCCTGAGCATCAAGATGGGAGTGTTTCTGAGCCCCACCAGGTGTGGCCCCAAGATAAAAAAACAAAAATAAAATTCAAAAAAATCTCCCCAAACGAATGGAGTATAGACAATGGTTTAAGATACCATTAAAATATCATTTCAAAATTTTACTTTTAGACATGAAAATACTCAAAAG
Organism: Sorex fumeus; assembly: GCF_029834395.1. NCBI lineage: Eukaryota > Metazoa > Chordata > Mammalia > Eulipotyphla > Soricidae > Sorex > Sorex fumeus. Next base: position 62,836,597 of record NW_026606120.1, read on the forward strand.
CACAAATCTGTGGGGTGTGTGTGTGTGTGTGTGTGTGTGTATTTTTTAATCTATTTAGGACCTGGGTAAGGTCCTATGGTTTACCACGATGGCATTTTGTTTAACTGAATCACCATGAGATACACAGTTACAAGGTTATTCATGATTGCCATGATGGCCTTTTATAGTCAAGTTATAAAAAATCACTAATTGCAACACTGACTAAAACCAATTTTCTGAAATCAATTATATAGAAAAAGCAAACTTTCATTACCACTGCATAATCTGTTTTTTTGTCTTTACGCATCTGATTAATAGAGGTTAAATAACTTGGAGGAATGATGAGGTTTTTGAATTCTCCGAAATCACACTTCTCATTCTTCAAGCTGTTTGTCATGCACTCATCATGAACTGTTTTCTGACACCAAATGCACCTGAGGGGTGGAACATGAAAGACAACAATTAAAAAAAAAAAAAAGACAGTAACTTTAAAACACTTTGCATACCAATCATTTTTTGTCAAAAAAATTTCAAAAAGTAAACTTCACACTTGCTGACCATAAAATCTGGCAAATGAAATATATATGTAATTGTATCTAGCAAGCCATAACATATGAAACATAGTTGCGCTTTTGTTAAAAACACTTGACAAAAGCTGGGCAGCTTAGCCCAAGTTCAATCCCCCTGTATTTGTTGTTGTTGTTGTTTTGGGGTCACACCTAGCAATAATCAGGTTACTCCTGACTCTGCACTCAGGAATTATTCCTGGTGGTGGGGGACCATATGGGACTCTGGAGATCAAACCTGGGTTGGCCACATGCAAAGCGCTTTAACACTGTCTCCATAACCTGGGATTCCCGAGACTCTTTCAGGTTTCTGTGAGGTTAAAGTAACTGAAGCAGGAGCAAGAGAGACAGTACAGGGGTTAGGTGCATGCTTTGCATGTAGCCGTGCCTGGCTTTACCCTCTACGCATGATCCCAGAGTGTTGCTGGGTGCCCCTGGCAATCCTTGGCATCGCAGGGCCCTTGTGGCACTGAATCCTTGGCCCTTCACACTGACCTGAGGACCTGGATGGACGCAGTCAGCCTACAATTACAGGGTTTAGAGACCCTCACCCCTACCGTGCCTACACCACCCCAAATTTAAGTAACACTAATGTATCATTTCACATTCATTCCCTCAAAAGTGCGGTTTTCCAGAAGCTTATGAAGTGCTATGTCAATAGCTGAATGAAAGGTGTACAAAGCTGTGAAGCCAAAGTGATATACTAAAAATGTACAGCATTATCTGTTTTTGTTTACATATGTACGTGTATCAAGCTTATTATTTTATACTGCATTGTGCCTCAGTTTTAATTTATCATACGATAAGTATCAGCCCACATAATTGTATCAAGCTGGGTGTTTTTTTCTTTTTGGGTCACACCCAGAAATGCACAGGGGGGTTACTCCTGGCTCATGCACTCAGGAATTACTCCTGGTGGTGCTTGGGGGTCCATAGGGGATGCTGGGATTCAAACCTGGGTCGACCACGTGCAAGGCAAACACCCTACCCACTGTGCTATTCCTCCAGCCCCTCAAGCTGGTTTAAAACAATGTTTCTCTGCATATTATCTGTGCTTTGGCTGAAGTTGGTTTATAAGGCCTAAAAATTAAAATCTCTGTGACTTAATAAATGCTCTGTTTTGCATCAGCAGCCTGATGGTGCCTTCAGATTTCTAGATACCCCAAAATTGCTGCTGTGCCTTTGGCCAGACCCCAACAACTTGGGGCCAAGTTTACCAAGAAAGTAAATGGCCATAGTTAGGTATGTGGGAGACACAACCACAAACCACCTCCGGCCCTGCGGTAGGTTACCGGTGCCACGTCACCCCAGGGGGCAAAGGGTGCTGTCTCTCCGCCTGCTTCCCCTTGGTGACTTGGTGGCTGGCATCTTCCAGAGGCCATTAGACAGTCAGGTTTGGGCCCACAGTGTAAAGACACTCGGGGCCTCATGGAATGGGGGTGGAATTCCAAAATAGCACAGTCACTACTACATCATGTTATTCAGAACCAGCAATAGAAAACAAATTGTCTACAGTTGCCTTTTCGGCAGCTCTGAGTGTTGGGGTAAAATCCCAAATAATAATGGTGGGCCTGGTGTCGAAATATTGAGTGTAATCAAAGTAGAGAGAGAGAGTAATGTGGAAATCATCTGCCCCACAGGTAGCGGGAGGATGTGGGATGGGCGGTATACTGGGGTTTTTGGTGGTTTAAATGGGCACTGGTGAAGGGATGGGTGTTTCATCATTGTATGACTGAGACTTAAACCCGAAAGCTTTGTAACTGCTCTCACGGTGATTCAATAAATAAATTTATAAAAAAGAAAAAAAAAGTAAGGTGGACTTCATGCCCATTTCAATCAGCCTAATCAATGGCTGAATAACTAGCAATACTCCTACATTAAAAAAAGTGCCCTGTTTGGGGCTGGAGCAATAATACAGCAGGTAGGGCGCTTTTATATGGAATGCCGGGGATAGAACCTGGGTTGGCTGTCTGCTTGACTGGGTCCCTCCAGACCTACTACCCCATTCTTGATATTCCATTTATGGCAGATTCTATAATACAGAGGATGGCAGAATTAAATTATTATGACGGAACATATGGTTTGCAAAGCCTAAAGCACTCAATTCTACATCTCTACAGTAAAAAATGTGTGCTCAACTTTATTCTGTAAGTTTTGGTAGCACTGTAGCACTGTCTTCCCGTTATTCAATGATTTGCTCAAGCGGGCACCAGTAATGTCTTGTTGTTACTGTTTTTGGAATACCGAATACTTCATGGGTAGCTTGTCAGGCTTTGCCGTGTGGGCAGAATACTCTCGGTAGCTTGCCGGGCTCCCCGAGAGGGGTGGAGGAATTGAACTCGAATGCAACCCGGGTCAGCCACGTGCAAGGCAAACGCCTTACCTACTATGCTATCGCTCCGGCCCAAGTTTTGGTATCGATTATTAAATTAATAAACATTTACTGACAGAACACAGAAGTGAATTTACAGAGCCAAGACTTAATGACCTACTAAGAATCAGCAGCTCTGTTTGATTAATTACAATGTATGTGGATATGGTGGGGGGGAAAGGATGTAATGAAGAGGCCTTATAAATTGACAAGCACTTTATTTTCGGGGGGGGGGGTCCAGGGATCAAACCCAGGCCTCACACATGCATGGCAATTGTTTTATTATGGATCTTCAATCTCCAGCTCCCTAAGCAGCTCAAAATTTCTTTTTCATTTGTTTTTGGTGTGCAAAGGCTCCTAGTGGGCTTTGGAGACCAGACCATATGGGACACCAGGGTGGGCCTTACATGCTCCATTATCTCAGATACAATCCCCAGCACACCATAGAGTGACCTAAGACCCACCAGGAGTGACCCCTGAGCAGAGCCATGATAAAACCACACCCGGTGTGGCCCCCAAATAAAACATACTCAGAGTATAAAAACTATGTAATGTCTAAGTACTCTATAAATTAAAGATCCTTTGTTCCTTATTCTGCAGTTTAACTGGGTCACAGAACTTTAGAGTGAATTATCACCAGCTGCTAATAGTGCTCTCTGAAATGTGAACTTGTAGACTAGGGTTCCTCATTCAGTTAAAATCAAGAACTTGGGGCAAGAGCAACAGGACAGCGGGTAGGGCATTTGCCTTGCATGCAGTCAACTGGGGTTCGATCCCCAGCATTTCACATGGTCCCCTGAGCACCACCAGAAGTAATTCCTGAGTGAAGAGTCAGGAGTAACCCCTGACCACCACTGGATGTGATCCAAAAATTGGGGGGGGGGGAGTCAAGAACCTCAGGAGAATGTGACACGGACTAGGATGGTACCCTCCCCAGGGCTCAATGAAATCCAGAGAACAACAGTCTGGCTAGTGTTTTAAGATTCTCAATAGACCTTTGTTTTCATTCCACACTCTCGTTCCTATAAAGATCAAAGTAGACTGTAATCATGCACAGAGTTACGGGAACACTGCAGAATACATACCACTTTAAAGATACTGATCTTCCCCCCTGGGAATAAGAAGATACTTCCTAAGTTACAGAGAGACAATTTCTACCACAATTTCTACACCAAGCTGAGAACAGACTGCTCGGAAACTGTTTAGAGCAAGCAGCAAAGGAAGAAAAGGTTCTCTAGCCTCTCAACATTCTTTGTGTTCAACAGGCAGAACACAAAATTACCAGAAGCTTGTACTCCGAAAAGACACACGAATATAATAAATGTTCTCTGATAAAATCACAACACTTATTAAAAGCATGGACTGCTGTTTCTGAGCTCAAATTTCTGACTCAGTGGGTCTGGAGTAGAGCTAGGGTTGCCAGAAAGAGGGGATTTGAATTCACATACGCAACAGATAATTCTTTAATATAAGTCCCCCATATGCAAACAGTTCATCTTCCTTTGCTCACTCTGGCAACCCCAGAATTCACAGAACTTCTTGTAAGTTTCTCAGTGCTGCTGCTGCTGGTCTGGAGACCTCACCCTGCAACCACAGAACTAGAGAGACGCTAATGTCATTTACCAAAAAGGAAATAAAGCTCGGGAGTAGGTGAGAGCAGTGTAGCAAGCAAAGTGCAGGAGTCCTGCGGACAAAACAAGATGAGTGTTTAGGATGTCTGCAGTCAGCCTGGAGGGACACTTAACAAAGGAAAGCCCAGAAAAGGAGGAGGTTAGGGGGAAAAAAAAAGCCTGACAGTTTAAGAAACCACAAGCAGTTCGGCACTGCTAGTCCACGGAGGGTGGGGGGCGGGGGGGGGGGGCGGGGTGGCAGGTGAGTCTAGGAAGGCTGCTGGCTCCCAAGGCCCAAGGTGCAAAGCACATGGCGTTTACATGGAAAGACTCACGGTATAAGCTGGGAGGGCAACTGAGTCTTAAGCAGAGCAAGGAATCTGTCAGATAAACATTTCTAAAAAATAATCTGGGTGGAATTTCAGAAACACTAAGATGGTGGTTGTGGTGGTGGTGGTGGTGATGGTGATGAATGTTTTTGGGCCACACCCACACTCAGGGCTTACTCCAGGTTCTGCACCCAGGGCTCTGGGTACCATATGGGATCCCCTGGAAGGCTCTGGGGATGGTCCCAATGGGGTGCCAGGGATCAAACTTGGGTTGGCAATATGCAAGGCAAGCTGCCCTTCCCAACTGTACCATCTCTCTGGACCTTAAGATTATTTTTTTAAGGAGCATTTCAAACACAGTTGAAATATTTATGGAAGTTATTTTAATCTAGCAAGGGAAGAAGAAAACATAACACCAAAAGGTTAAAGAATTAGAAAAGCAGCCTCGTTCTCAGGAGGGAGGGATGCTTAAAGGACACTACTGAAATGTGAAAAAAACAAAAACACTGTCCTCCCGTTGTTCATCGATTTTCTCCAGCGGGCCCAGTAATGTCTCCATCGTGAGACTTGTTGTTACTGTGTTTGGCATACTGAATACGTCATGGGGAGCTTGCCAGGCTTTGCCGTGCGGGCGAGATACTCTCGGTAGCTTACCGGGCTCTCTGAGAGGGGTGGAGGAATTGAACTCGGGTCGGCCATGTTGGCTGCGTGCAAGGCCAACGCCCTACCCGCTGTGCTATCGCTCCAGCCCACTGAAATGTGAATATCTAAATATCATTCACAAAATTCTGTAGTTTAAAAAAAAAATTATCCCTAAGTCTAAATCTGGTGTGTATAAAATTATTTAAAACTAGATGTGGACATAACAACATTCATACTATTTCAAGAAAAAAATACAGTAACTTGCAATCATCTTGTGCCAGCTTCCTAGTTCAGATCTTAAACATATTTAGGGCCTTCCTACTTGTTAAATAAAAATATTCACTCTGAAGGTGTCCAGGCTTAAGGCGGAGATAAGCTCTCTGTGAACATTCCTGACCCTTTCCTGGAGGTTAGAAATGCTGGACACCAGCTCTATTTTTACCTTCCACTAAAATTCTCTCACCTGTGAAGCAATTAAAATAAATGACACACACAAACACCCCCTTTACCAGTCTCGACCATGACAAAAGGACATCGTCACTGACATTAAGACTGTACTTAAGATGACATGCATTGTGTTATGTATTTGAGTCTCATGCTCCATGGACTGAGATGGGTGTGTCTTTTAAAACAGTGTGCTACTAAAAGTGACTTAAAAGGTATGTGTCTAAGGAGCTACAGGTGCCGGAAAAGCATCAAACAAAACAAATCCCTCTAAGCGTCCTTTGCGAAAGTGTTTCACAATACAGTCTCAATACCTTTCATTACAAAAGACTTCTGAAGTGCGGGCTGGCTGTAACACCTGTTCTTTATCCTATGTGCTGAGCATCTATCTCTCCAAGGAAAAGTTAACCTCTCCTTATAGGAAGTGGAAAGGAATAGTAACAGAAGAATAGTAACAGAAGTAATTGTAACAGAAGCAAAAATAAAACATCTCTCCTTATAGGAAAAGGAGAGGAATGGTAACAGAAATCATCTCTCCTTATAGGAAGAGGAGAGGAATAGTAACGGAAGAATAGTAACAGAAGTAATTGTAACAGAAGCAAAAACAAAAGACACATAGAGTGGATTTGGAGGCTTCGGGATTAGAGTGTTAAGAGCAGCCTTTTATTCCCCCATAGGGCAGGTGGGGTGAGAAGAGGCTTAGCTGCATCTCCGCGGAAGATGACTCATACAGAGACTCCGGCGGCTCCTCCTCGCTGAGCACGGGGCGCAGGGATGTTTATGAGCCCTGAAGTGGTCTAGGCCACAGGCAGGATAAAAGCAGCCCCACCTGCTCTTAAAGGTCAACACGCCCCCACCCAACCCCACCGCGGCGGACTGTGAGTCCCTCGATCCCCACGCGGGCTGTACCTGTAATCACAGAGCTTGGGCTGACTGCCGCACTGCTGCCTGCACACCACGCAGGAGCTGCACAGGGGCACGTTGCCCCGGATCCAGTGGTGGGCCATGGGCTCCCGGGAGCCGCCGCCGTCGCTCTTGAGCATGATCTCCTTGCACTGGAAGCGCTGCTCGGCCTTCTTGAGGCAGCCCTCGTCCACGCGCAGGCCGCAGCAGTCGCAGAAGGCGCCCTGCAGGATGTGCTGCGCGCACACGCAGCAGTAGGTGGGCTGGCTGAACAGATCCGTGTCGCGCCAGCCGTGCTGGCTCCGGCGGAAGATGTCCCTGCGGTGCAGCTGCCGGCGCGAGCGCTGCAGGCTGCACCAGAACGTGATGAACACCGGCAGCAGCACCGAGCACAGCGTCCACAGCACCAGGTGCCCGTCGGCAAACAGCCCGGAGGCCGGCGCCGCTCGCTTCTCCCCTTCCATCTTCTCGAGTGCCGGCTCCCGCTTCCTGCCTCGGAGAGACAAGGGCGGGGTCGAGCGCGGGCAAGGGCTGCCGGTGCAGGTGGTCCTCCCGGGGGGGGGGGCGCCGGGGAGGGATGCAAGCATCTTCTTCCCGCCGCCGGCCTCCGCGACCGCGCGCTCCCACGCTCGGGTCCCCCTTCTGCCTCCGACCCCGCCTGCTCCCCAAGCCTGGCTCCGGGAAATGCGCAGGAGACTCAAAGCGGCTCCCCCACCCCACCCCCCCGCCCGTCCCCAGGGATGTCCGGCGCCGCCCGGCTCCCTAACGGTTAGCGCTGGCCTCCCACTTCCCTTGCGAGCGCCGCGGCGCAAACAGATGCGCGGACAGCTCCCGGCCCGCGCGGCTCCCGCACCTTCGACCCTCTCAAGAGGCCTGGGCGACCGCGGCCTCGGGCCAGCCCGCTCCCGAGGCCGTCTTACCTCAAGCGGAGGCGGAGGCGCGGCTGCACAGGCCAGGCCTCGGGCCGCACTCGCACCGACGCCCGCACAGCGTTGAGCGAGCCCCGGACTCCGCGCGCACACACGCACTCACGCACCGAGGACTGGAGCGGCGGCGGCGGGGGCGGGGCCAGCGGCGGAGGCCCGGGGCGGGGCGGAGATGCGAGGTGGGACGAGAAGGCGTCGGAGTCCCAGGGGGCGGGGCCTCGGGGAGAGGCGGAGATGGATGGAAGGGGCGTGGCCTCGGAGAAAGGTGGAGATGATGGAAGGGGGGCCTCAGGAGAGGCGGAGATGGACGGAAGGGGCGGGGCTCGGGAGGGGCGGAGCGGATGGAAGGGGCGGGGCCTCAGGAGCGGCGGAGATGGAGGGAAGGGGCGGGGCATCGGGAGAGGCAGAGCCGATGGAAAGGGCGGGGCCTCGGGGAGAGGCGGGAGATGAATGAAGGGGCGGGGCCTCGGGGGAAAGCAGAGATGCTGGAAGGGGCGGGGCCTCAGGAGAAGGGCGGATGGATGAAGGGGAGGGGCCTCGGGGAGAGGCGGGAGATGGATGGAAGGGGCGGAGCCTCCAGGAGAGGCGGGAGGGGATGGGAGGGGCGGGGCCTCGGGGAAAGGCAGAGATGGTGGAAGGGGCGGGGTCCTGAAGGCGTGGCCTAAGACATCGGCTGGGCGGAGTGAGCCGGAAAGTGGCGGGGGCGAGGGGGATGATAATAGAAGATGGATGTTTCAGCCTGGTAGATCGAGATCCTAGAAATTTCCAGTCCGTGTGACTGACTTAATGAGTCACGGCTATCTGTGACCTTCATTTTCCTCCCCTGCAAAAGGTGGGATCTGGCATGGATTTGAATGCTGGCAGGAAGAAAAGTGGGTCCTTTGAATATTGTATGCTAAGTATAATGGGAAAATCCAAGCGAACAGATTGACAGATGTCCCCTTGGTTCTTGCTAGTTGTTTATTAAGCACATACTGGCTGAGGGCTTACTATGAGCCAAGGTCCGTGATGGGAATCCCGGCTCTGCCAGGAGCCAGGTTAGATGAAAAATGCCTAACTGAGATCATTAGCCCTTTTTTAGTGGCTTACTGCACCCACGCTCCCAGTTCTGCTTTTGTGAACCGCCATCCTGAATTATCATCCCTACCTTACACAGGAGGAACACTAAGACTCCCAGAGGTTGAGAACCGTTCTTCATAGCTCAAAGGGCAGTTGTTGGCATTGCAAACAGTAAAAATGCAAATTTCTACTTCCTTTTTTTTGCACAAAGAGTGCTGAGGATCTGCTTCCTGGACTCGTGATTAAGTGATATGAATTTAAGTTTCCAGAGTCATGCGTTTGAGTAGTGCTGTTGTAGTGTTATGTAGCCTGGATGAGATGGAGAAGTGCAGGAATGGATAGAGCCTCAGAGGGCATTGTAGGGGCTGGGATCTGACCCCACAGCTCACTGTGTCTTCTGCTGCCACCTGACCTCTCTGGGCCTAGACTCCTCATTTGTCATCAGGAGGGTTGAATGAAATCGTTCAGTCTCCCTTCTCTCTTATGTCCTCACATTTACAGAAACAGCATTGTTTTTCAAGACTACTGTTGAGGCAGAACTTTTAATATTACTCTAAATTTTAAAAGATGCAGAAGATTATGCTTCTATAAAAACCAGATTTTTTTCACTCCCATTCTAGAACATTTGGGAAAACGCAGAGAAATAAAAAGGAAAAAAAAATCATCCATTCTCAGCCAAAGACCACCTGCATTTATTTTGTCCTATTTTCCCCATTCTTTTCTATAGCAACAGTGGTTTGGCATACATACTTTAAAAAATATTTTTGTTTTAATTTATTTACTCTCCCCTTTTTTCCTGTTTATTGTCTACATACTTGCTCGAGCAGGCCCAATAACGTCTCCATCGTGAGACTTGTTGTTACTGTGTTTGGCATATATCGAATACGTCATGGGTAGCTTGCCAGGCTTTGCAGAGCGGGCAAGATACTCTCAGAAGCTTGCTGGGCTCTCCGAGAGGGGCGGAGAAATCGAACTCAGGTTGGTCATGTGGGCCTCGTGCAAGGCAAATGCCTTACCTGCTATGCTATCGCTCCAGCCCCCTTCCTGGACTATATACATAATTTTGATTATGTGGTAGAGATATTATCTATTTGTCTCTTTTTTCATTTAAACTTACAAAATAGCTGTAGAGACCAGAGAGATAGTAGCACTGTAGCACTGTCCTACTAGCATTGTTCATCGATTTGCTCGAGCTGGCACCAGTAATGTCTCCATTGTGAAGCTTGTTGTTACTGATTTTGCATACAAATATACCATGGGGATCTTGCCAGGCTCTGCCGTGGGGCGGGATACTCTCGGTAGCTTGCCGGGCTCTCTGAGAGGGACCGAGGACTCGAACCTGGGTTGGCAGCATGCAAGGCAAATGCCCTACCCGCTGTGCTATAGTTCCAGCCCAGCTTATCTCTGTGTTTGCAAATTTGTATTTAATGACTGTATAATGTTATATTCTATAATATTATTTAGCCTTTAACTGTACTGCTGTGGTTGGCTATTTAAGTTGTTTTTAATATTTTACTGTTAACGTATAATTCCTCTGTTTAGTGATATTTCCTAACTAAAGGATATGAGAAGCTTAAGCCTTCTGGAAAAGTTTTTTAACAAGAGAAGATTCTATTTGCTAAGTAGAAATCATTTGGAAAACAGTGGTACACAAGACAGTTTAGTAAAAATGATTGTGTCCTAGGAGAGCTCTCACTAGTATCAAACATGGTATTTTCACTATTCAACAGCCCTCTGTTCCTCCATGTTCCACTTTCACATTCCTCTCTGCTCCCATCCCACCCCTCCCCCATTCCCACTCTTCAAGCCTTGGCTGCCATTCAGCTATTTCTTTTTCCCACAGTTTTGCCTTCTGAAAAATGTCTTAGAGTTGGAATCGTGTAGTCTCTGGGCTTTTCCAATTGCCCCCTTCTAATAGCTAGGGCTCCTCCATGTTTTTCATAGTTCAATATTCATTATTATTATTATTACTGTTAGTGGACTGGGGCGATAGCATAGCGGGTAGGGTGTTTGCTTTGCTCGAGGCCGACCTGGGTTCGATTCCTCCGCCCCTCTCGGAGAGCCTGGCAAGCTACCGAGAGTATCCTGCCCACATGGCAGAGCCTGGCAAGCTCCCTGTGGCGTATTTGATATGCCTAAAACAGTAACAACAAGTCTCACAATGGAGACATTACTGGTGCCCGCTCAAGCAAATTGATGAACAACGGAAGGACAGTGCTACGGTGCTATTACTATTTGTAATAGTAGAAGTGAGTAATGTACATTGTTGGGATATAGCAGTTTATTTCTCACCTGCTAAAGACACCTGGGTCCTTTATAAACTTTAGTTAAATTTTTTTCAGTGGCGGTAACATCAACATCACAACATTGACCATTTGTTTTTGTTTTGGGCTCCCACTCAGCAGTGCTCAGGGCTTACTCCTGGCTCTGTGCTCAGAGTTCACTCTTGGTGGGGCTCAGGGGACCATAGGTGGTGCCGGAGAGTGAACCTGGGTCAACCACATGCAAGGTAAATGTTCTACCCACTATTCTCTCTCTCTCCAGTCTTGTAAATGGACCATTTTGATCATTTGAAACATAGCATCAAGGCTATAAAGCACACTTGCATTGTGGTGTTGCAGTGCCTCTCTCTCCCATCCTCATCTTACCGTCTTTTCCCCAGCCCCTGGTCCCCACAGTTATGCTTTCTGTCCCCTTGACTGTCACTTCTCTGGCAAGCTCAAACAGGCACCCACCTTCTTTCTGACTCTGCTGGAGAAAGATGCCCATGCAGGACACGGGCACAGAAAAAGCTAAGAAAGCCATGGTGCACTGACCCTGCTTCCTCCCGTCCCTGCTGTGAGACATCCCCCAAGACAGTGATGGCCGGAGACAGAGGATGACACTTGGGGCCTCAAGAGACAGATGTCTGTGGGATAGTTGGACTACTGCTGTGCTTAGTGGGGCTGAGCAGGGGCACTGCCACCAGGGCGGGAGCTCCTATATCAGATTCCACATCCTTCTGCTGAGCCCCTTTGTGGTATCAGCTTTGCTCAGGTTTGGTGCCTGGCTATCTGGGAGGGCAGACTTGTTTGCAAGGGCTGTCAGAGATGGACAGGTCCCAGTGCTGAGCCTTGGCCCAGTGCCCAATGCCAAGGCTGTGGTGCTGAGAGACCCCTGGAAGCTTCCAGTGGGTCTAAGATGTCCCAGACATTTTATTTTTGACTTTTTATTTAATTTATTTATTTAATTTAATTTATTTATTAATTTGCTTTTTGGGTCACACCCGACGATGCTTAGGGGTTACTCCTGGCTCTGCACTCAGGAATCACTCCTGGCAGTGCTCGGGGGACCATATGGGATGCTGGGAATCGAACTCGGGTCGGCCGCGTGCAAGGCAAACACCCTACCCGCTGTGCTATCACTCCAGCCCCTATTTAATTTATTTTTTTAAAACTTTTGTATTGAATCACTGTGAAATAGATCTTTACAAAGCTGTTCACAGAGCCAGAGCGACAGTTCAATGGGTAGGGTGTTTGCCTTGCATGCGGCCAACCTGGGTTCAATGCCCAGCATCCCATTTGGTCCCCTGAACACCACCAGGAGTAATTCCTGAGTGCAGAGCCAGGAGTAACCACTGTGCATTGCTGGGTGTGGGCCAAAAATAAATAAATAAAAAAAATAAAAAATAAGAGGGGCCAGAGTGATAGCATAGTGGGTAGGGCATTTGCCTTGCATACGGCCAACCTGAGTTCAATTCCTGGCACCACATATGGTCCCCCAAGCACTGCCAGGAGTTTTTCCTGAGTGTGGAGCCAGGAATAACACCTGAGCATTGCTGGGTGTGATCCAAAAAGCAAAAAATAAAATAAAATAAAATAAAATGTTCCAGAGTTTAAAAAATAATAAAGCTGTTCATGCTTGGATTTCAGTCATATAGTATTCCAACACCCATGCCTCCACCAGTGTACATATCCCAGTACTATGGATATATTATTAAATGAGTCCGAAATGCAAGTAAAATTTAAAACAAAAATGCATATTCTCTGAAATTTTTATTGTCGCAGAGAGTTATTGTGATCTATATGGCCCCTAAAATGCCCAAATGCATACATCTGCTCTTCACTGCCATTTGGAATAATTCTCTTCTTTTACTCACTAGGTTATATGTGCCAGACACTTGTTTCTGCTCCCCCTTTCTCTCAGATGGTTAAGAAGGATTGCTGGAGCAGAATGGTGATTTATATTCTCTAAAACATATTTGTAGCACTGTCCTCCCATTGTTCATCAGTTTGCTCAAGTGGGCCCAGTACCGTCTCCATTTTTGAGACTTGTTACTGTGTTTGGCATATTGAATATGTCACGGGTAGCTTGCCAGGCTTTGCTGTGCGGGTGAGATACTTTCGGTAGCTTGCTGGGTTCTCCAAGAGGGGTGGAGGAATCGAACCCAGCTCCGTCGGGCCAGCCACGTGCTAGGCAAATGCCCTACTGCTGTGCTGTCGCTCCAGCCCAAAACGTGTTTGTAAACTTTTAAATTTAAAAGTTAAGAAAGAAATAAAAAAAAGTTGGAGCTATACCTGGTAGTGCTCAGAGCTTTTTTCTGGCTCTGTGATCAGGGATTGCTACTGGAAATGCCTGGGGGACCATATGAGATACCAGGGATTGAACCTGGGGTTGGCCACATGCAAGACAAGCACTTTACCCACTGTACTATCACTCCAGCATCTTTTTTTTTTAATTGAATCACTGTGAAATACAATTACAAAGCTTTCATGTTTGAGCTTCGGCCATACAATGATTGAATACCCATCCCTCCACCGTTGGACATTTTCCATCACCAATGTCCTCAGTATCCCCCCCCCCATCTCCCCATCCCATTCCTTACCCTGCCCTTATGGCAGACAATTACCCCAGTACTCTCTCTCTACTTTTGGGCATTATAGTTTGCTCTAAATTTTCCACCACCATTCAAGCTTGCCTGCCAGAGGCCGATGCTAGATAATTTATTTTCTATTGGTCACTTTGAATATCATGAGAGGTTGTGCAGCCACTTTTGCAGCCGTGCACTTCTGGAATTCTAAAATTGTAAATGATTGGACTCCAGGGACATCTCTTTAGGGTGCTGATCCATGTTGGGATTCAATTGGAAGTCTCTGGACCAGGGCCATTGGTGCGCTGAGATGGCACCTGGAGGCAGATTGTGACAGCCAGGATCCCAAGGGGTGGGGGTCGGAGGGACGACCTGTCTACACTGTCACCACAGTGAGGCCTGGAGTCCTAGTCCTGGAACCCACATACCTGGGCGTTGCTTCTGGAAGCTCATGGTGGCCAGGGTTTCATCTAGAGTGGGTGGGGAGAGCACACCTGCTCCATTTGAGGTGCCCTGATGAAGTTGGCTCAGTACCTGGTTCGGAGAGATTGTCTTCTGGGACTCGCTGCTGTGTCTCTCATCTTCCCCCAACCCCCAGCCTTTATTACAGCTGCAGACTGGCATGTGTCCTGCATACCTGTCCACAGACGGGCAGTTATAACCAAGGTGGTAAGCCAGTGGTTTCCATCCTTCTTACAGTTGTACACCAGCACTGATCTGTGTGCCAGGGATTGAAGACTGTGGTTCTAAAAGGAAGGATCAATGTCCATAGGTTCTCCCCATCATAGATGCTCCTTTTGCTCTTCCCAGGTGGCTAGAATTCATTCGAATGCTCTGCAGGAAGGTCCTGTTTTTGCTGGAGCTCATGACTCATGCCTGTACCTGCCCATCTCTCCCTTTCTCCATCATCCTGAAATAATCAAAGGGAACAACCTTGTGCCAAAATAGTTGTGTACAGCAACCTCAAGACAGCTCTTTCTTTTATTTTAATTTTTTGCTTTTTGGGTCACACCCGGCGATGCACAGGGGTTACTCCTGGCTCTGCACTCAGGCATTACTCCTGGCAGTGCTCAGGGGACCATATGGGATGCTGGGAATTAAACCTGGGTCAGCCGCATGTAAGGCAAATGCTCTACCCGCTGTGCTATCGCTCCAGCCCCAGACAGCTTTTTCTCATGCCCTGGCAACATCAATAAACCTAGAGCAGTGTGGGAGGGCAGATCTGACACTTTGGAGCTGTCAGAGGCTGTTAGGTGAAGAAGCAATCTAGTTAGGGGGCTCCCAACACCATTCTGGGTGTCAGCAAGAACAAAAAGGGAGAGGCAGGTGTCAGTCCCTGTCTTCTTCATTCCGTGATTCTGCTCACAATCACCTTCTGAGAACTAGGTGTGCTGTGTCTGGACCTAGTGACCAGGAGTAAAGGAAAAGGTGACTTAGCACTGACTGGATCCCACCCTCAGGCCAACAGCCCGGGGCCCAGACTCCCTCCTCCTTCTCTTGTTCTTATTCCTGCTCCTAGGAATGGGATTTGTTTTTGCTTCTAGGATCTTGGGTTTTCATTGCCCCCCCTTTTGAAACGTCAGTCATTTGGGGGCTGAATCTCCTCCATCAGGGCTTCTCAGCCTTTTGCTGACATGGGCCCTCTTTGACCTTGTTTTTTTCCTCTGTACCCCTCACACTCTCCATCCTCCCCAAACCCGTTCCACCTGGCAGTCCTCCAGCCACACACTTTTCACCTGGGGACCCCCACAGAGCTTATGGGGCTGAGAAGTGAGAAGTTTTGGCTTACAGTCTCTCTTTGATGGGCTTTGTTTTTGTGGAGCGGTTTCCCAGTGCATAGCAAATGGAGCAGAAAGTACAGATTGTTCCGAGTCCCCTGCCCAGACCCACATCAGCTCCCCCACTGACATCTGCCTCCCCGGAGTGATGCGTTTGTTGGATTTGGTGAACCTGCTGCTACCACCCCAAGTCCCTGGTTTCTGTTTGGGTGACTATGAGTGTTGGACCTTCTCGGGGTTTGGACACACGTATAATGACGTTTATTCATCACTACGGTGCCATGCAGCGATGCCACCCTGCTCTACACTTCTCTCTGCTCTGCCTCTCTGTCCCTCCTTTGCCGTGAACCCCAGGAAACATGATCTTTTTTTACCGTCTCTATAGCTGCCCATTTCCAGAATGTTCTACATTTGCGACTGTATGTGGTGTAGCTTTTCAGACTGGCTTCTCTCACTGAGAAATATGTTTTTAGGTTTCCCCCTTGTCTTATGCTCAGGACTTACTCCTGGCTCAGTGCTCAGGAGTGCGGTACCCACTCCATTTGCCTTGCACGCAGCTGACCCAGGTTCCATCCCCTGAGCCCCGCTGGAGGGGTTCGGGGGACCATATGCAGTGCTGGGGATGGATTTCAGTCTTGTGCTAGAAAAGTGCCTTACTATCGCTCTGGCCCCTTTTCCATTTATTTATTTATTTATTTATTTATTTATTTATTTATGTCACACCTGGCAATGCACAGGGGTTACTCCTGGCTCTGCACTCAGGAATTACCCCTGGCAGTGCTCAGGGGACCATATGGGATGCTGGAAATCGAATCCGGGTGGGCCGCGTGCAAGGCAAACGCCCTACCTGCTGTGCTATTGCTCCAGCCCCCCTTTTTCTTTTATTTAAAAAAGTGTTTTAGCCTCCCAAGCAGCGCTCAGGGGCCACTTGCAGTCATAGTCACTGGAAGGCTCACTGCCAGTGATAGGGGTGCAGTGCTGGGGTTCTCCAGAGCCATAGTCAGCAGTGTTTGGGGGGCCAGGTGGTGCTGGGCATTGACTAGGGGTCCCGAGCATTCTGAGCAGGGTCTCCTGGCCCCTGGGTTGTATCCTCAACCCCTTCCCCTGTGTCTTCTCATAGTTTGATGACTCAGTTCTTTTTTCTTTCTTTCTTTTTTTTTTTTTTTTACTGAATCACCGTGAGATACACTTATAAAGCTTTCATGTTTGAGTTTCAGTCCTACAATGATTGAACACCCATCCCTCCACCAGTGCACATCTTCCACCACCAATGTCCCCAGCATCCCTGTCCTCCCTATCCCAACTCTCCCCCTACCTCTATGCTAGGCAATTTCCCCCATACTCTCTCTCTTTCCTTTTGGGCATTATGGTTTGCAATATAGACAGACTCAGTTCTTTTTTAATGCTGACTGCTGTTCTGCTTTCTAGACGTAAGTTTATCCTTTCACCCGTTGAAGACAGCAGGTTGCTTCCAATTTTGGGCAATTGTGAATAAGGCTTCTGTAAACAGCTGTGTGTAGGCTTTTCAGTGGACGTATGTTTTCAGCTCATCTGGGTAAATGTCCCTGCCTCCCCTTTTTTATTTAAAAAAAGTCTGTTTTTGGGTTCTAATTTTTCTGAAAAGGATTTCCTTAGCTTTCTCCTCCAATCCTTTTATTGAGTTAATGCAATCTGTGCTATCTGTACTGTGCTTTTTAATTTCTAAGGACAGAAAGTTCTAAGAACAAAAAATGTTGACTTGCCTTCTGAATATTTCTTTTTTCTTTTTTTTTTATGGCATCTTGTTTGCTTCATGGGAACAGAACTTTTCATTGCTCAGAGGATATGGTTGCATTTAAAAAAATTCTTTTTTAAAAAAATTTTTGGGTCTCACCCAGCAATGCACAGAGGTCACTTCTGGCTCATGCACTCAGAAATTACTCCTGGCGGTGCTCAGGGGACCATATGGGATGCTGGGAATCAAACGTGGGTTGACTGCATGCAAGGCAAACATCCTACCTGCTGTGCTATTGCTCCAGCCCATTAAAAAAAAAGATTTTCTTTCCTCCTCTCCTTGCATGGTTTCTGGTTGCCCAACATTACTGATTCTTTTGGTTTTTTACACATCTGGTGAACCTCCAGGGGAGTCTCCTGCACCTTAGGCTTTGAGAACCTCTGCAAGTGTCTTTTAATTTTTTTGAGGCTCTGTCATCCCAGGTGAGATACCAGCAGAGGGGGGAGGAGAGAGAGACAGAGATACAGAGAGACAGAGAGAAACAGAGACAGAGAGAGATAGAGAAGAGAGACAGAGAGACAGAGACAGAGAGGCAGAGAGAAGAGACGAACGGAGAGAGACACAGAGAGAAGAGAGGGAGAGCGAGAGGGAGAGAGAGGAAGAGAAAGAGAGAGGGAGGGAGAGAGGAAGAAAGAGAGGGAGAAAGATGGGGAGACAGAGAGAGGAGGAGAGAGAGCGAGAAAGACAGAGAGAGATAGATAGATAGATAGAGAGAGAGAGAGAGAGAGAGAGAGAGAATAACACATATTTTTGTATTGCTTCCACCCCTCTCCTGAGGAAGCACCTCTTCTCTCTCCCGGTTAAACACTCAGCCCTTTCCCTGAAGGTAATGGGACTTGACAGTCGCCTTAGAAGTGCTTTCACAAATTATGCAGTTTGTGCTCCATCTCTAGTCGGTTTATTTGGACCATCTGACATTCCCAGGCCTTTGCCAGTGCTCCTGTCATTCCTGTTTAGGCTGGAGAGAGGAGGCCTGGCACTCTCCACCGGGAGCCCGGCACTGACCTTGGCTCTGTTACCTGCTGGGCAGATGTGAATTAAGGCCAAGGTCCTGGACCCGGAGCAGAAATTATAGCCCACTTGGGGAAACACTCAGCAGGCCAGGACGGCTGTTGTCCAAGGCCAAACCATGTTCCCATTGTCTCACTGCTCCAAACAGGAAGGTATGTGCTTGTGCAGAAATCCCAAGGATGCGAAAGGGCAGCCGGGGGCAGGGGAGGGGGCCAGAGGCGGCAGCCCTTAAAAGGGCCTGAGAATTCTTTTCTCATCTAGGCTTGCATTCATCTCAACTACTTGTCAGATAAACGCTATCACTTAGTTATTCAAACTCTTTTTTTTTTCTTTTTGTGTCCTACCCAGCGATGCTCAGGGGTTACTCCTGGCTCTGCATTCAGGAATTACTCCTGGCGGTGCTCGGGGGACCATTTGGGATGCCGGGGACTGAACCCGCATCAACCTTGTGCAAAGTAAATGCCCTTCCACTGTACTGTCATGCCAGCCCCTCAAAAGACTTTTTAGATTTCCTATCGTTTGTTTGAGAATGGGGTGGGTACTCAATAGAAAACAATAAAGGGGATTTCCCAGAGAAGAGGAAGAATGACTACATTAGTTTCCAAATATTAAATCCTTGCGTCTCTCTTGAGCATCTTGCTTGGATGTCCTCCAAACACTTTTAGAACTAAATTTTAATATGAGTTCCTGCTTTATTTTTGAATTTTATTTATTTATTGGCTTTCTGTTTTTTTGTCCACACCCTGCGATGCTCAGGGATTATTCCTGGCTCTGCACTCAGACATCACTCCTGGTGGTGTTTAGGGGACCAAATGGGATGCTGGGGATGGAATTTGGGTCCACTGCATGCAAGGCAAGTGCCCTACCCATTGTATTATCTCTCTGGTTCCTATGCTTTTAATTTAAAATTTTAATTGAATCACTGTTAGATACACAGTTACAAAATGGCTCATGATTTGGTTTCAGTTATCCAATGTTTCAGCACCTATCTCTTCATCAGTGTATGTTTCTCACCACCAAAGTACCCAGTTTTCTCCCCTGCCTTTACATGCTGCTGCTGCTGCTGCTGCTTCTGGTGCTTCTTCTTCTTCTTCTTGTTCTCCTTGTTCTCCTCCTCCTCCTCCTCCTCATCCTTGTACTTGTCCTCCTCCTCCTCCTCCTTTTTCTTTGTCGTCATTGTCATCATCGTCTCCCCCTCCTCCTACTCCTCCTCCCTCCTCCTCCTCCTCCTCCTTCCTCCTCCTCCTTCTCCTCCTTCTCCTCCTCCTCCTCCTCCTCCTCCTCCTCCTCCTCCTCCTCCTCCTCCTCCTCCTTCTTCTTCTTCTTCTTCTTCTTCTTCTTCTTCTTCTTCTTCTTCTTCTTCCTCTTCCTCTTCCTCTTCCTCTTCCTCTTCCTCTTCCTCTTCCTCTTCCTCTTCTTCTTCTTCTTCTTCTTCTTCTTCTTCTTCTTCTTCTTCTTCTTCTTCTTCCTCCTCTTCTCCTTCTCCTTCTCCTTCTCCTTTTCCCTCTCTCTCTCTCTCTCTCTCTCTCTCTCTCGCTCTCTCTCTCTTCTTTTGGGCATTATGGTTTGCAGTATAAATACTGATAGGTTATCATGTTTGTCCTAGACAATTAAGAAACTGGGCCGGTATCACACAGCTTCAATGGGGCATGAGTGAAAAGCTTAGAGCTGTGGCTGATGCAACTTTCTGATGATTATGTCACCGATGATGGTGACCATATACTCATGGCTCACACAGCGGATGCTCATTTGTTTTGGGGTGAAACTTTAGGCAGTTCCCTGTTATTAACATAGATGTAACAACACCCAGATTCGGACACACCAGTAATTGTAGTAGAACCTCTGTACCCATTAGCTGTTGTTAGTAATAGTTTCACAAACCATTCCTGAACCCAGGATCTTAACAAAATAGTTGTTTTATTTCAGGGGTTTGAGGTTTATCTGTTGGCTATTATTATTATTTTTTAAAAACACACTTCTATATTTGGGGGAGATGTTTGACCCTCACCAGGCAGTGCATAGGGTGCGACTGCTCTTTCTGGCTGTGCTCAGGAGTGACCCCTAGAGGTGCTCAGGGAACCATATGCGGGGGATTTGAACGAGGGTTGCAGCGGATGGGGCTGCATGCAAGTCAGTACTTGACCTCCTGTGCAATCTCTCCAGCCCTGGTTGGGCTTTCCCTGGTGCTGGAGAACATTGAGCTGAGCTGGACTGGTTGGTTTGGACCACCTCTGTGTAGACTTCCTGGCTTCTCGCTCAGGTACTTTCCTTGGAGGGAATTCTGAGCTCAAAAGGGTGGCAGCTCTCTGGGACAGCCCTTTCTGTACAGCAGAAGAGTAATTCCTCACACATCTCCCCCTGGCTGTGTCGGGTCTGCTACAACCACTGTCGAAAGGAAGTTGCTCTGTGGAGCACTTGACTAGGAGGTCACATGACCAAGAGCATCCATATACGTTGTTGGTGGTGAATGATTTATGCTAAGAATTTAGCCTCATACACCCACTCTTCCATAGCATCTCCCTGCATGGTGTGGATGTGCAGTGGATGGCATCCCTACTGTTGCCATTATTAAGGAATGACAAGTATGTTGTCATAATATGGATTTCAGAGTCTAGTGGGCTGCGGCTAACAAGAAGAAAGATGGAGAGAAGTGTGAAAAGGAATATGAGAGTGTTGACTCTGGGCCTAAAGAAGGAGGGAACATTCTAGGTGTCCTTTTTTTTTTTTCCTTAAAGTTTTATTTATTGAATCACTGTGAGAACAGTCACAAAGCCTTCAGTTTAAGTCTCGATCGGTCATACAATGATCAAACACTCGTCCCTTCACCAGTACACATTTTCCACTACCAAGAATCCTAGTATACCCCCCCATCCCACCCACACCCCTCCTGTGTGGCAGATTTCCACTTTACTCTCTCTTTATGTTGATCACATTCAATATTACGACAAAAAACCCAGCATCATTATTTGGAATTTTCCCCAACATTTAGACCTGCCAAAAAGACATCATTAGATCATTTGTTTTCTATTGTTGATTATGAAGAGCAAATGAAATCATGTGGCCGCAATAGCGGTCACGTGAATTTGGATTTCTGATATTTTAGTAATAAACCTGGTGGGATTACTGCCAATGGCCCCTGGGTTCTTGCAGGGAGCCAAAAGGATCCTTAATAGTGACTGGGGGATAGGCTCCTACTTCCCCCGCTGGTTAATGCCCTTCTTTCCATGAAGGAGAGCTTGCCTTCTATGATATGGGTTAAGCTATCTCTGGAGCTGCAAGAACAGGACTCTATACTGCTGATACTTAATTGCCTATTTTAAAAATAAAAATTAAGGCACTCTATAAGATACTTAATGGCCTATTTTAAAAATAAAAAAGGAGGAGATGCCGGGAGCCAAAAGATCAGTACAGCCTGACATGCAATTTAGGAACTAATTTCTTCTTGGAAAAATGTTAAAATACATTGTGTAAGTTTCTGAGCTACACCCGAGATATCTGCCATGAGCCCGCTGTTAGGGCTCACACCCTGGTTCACTGAAAATCGGCATGCTTTGTTAATTCCCCATTTTGTCCACTTCCTCATGTAATCAATTATAAAAAGCTAGCTTGGCAAAAATAAATTTGGAGCTTGATCAGAGTCTTGTCTTGCTCCCATTCTTGCTTGGCAAAAATAAATTTGGAGCTTGATCAGAGTCTTGTCTTGCTCCCATTCTTCTGTCTCTCTCTTTTTCCCCCTCACGGATACTCTCCCGGTTACCCACGTTGACTAGTCTCACGGGTCCGGGCAGGTTCTGAGATTGGTTTGTGTGCCTCTGGGATCATGGTCGTTCAGGAACCGGAGGAGGCGTTTGTGGGTGGCAACCTGGGGCATTGTCATGGCGGGGAGCAGGGCCGATTCCACCCCCTATCCCACGAGGCCCCATGTGTCTCATGAATGCAATCTCATACCTGGCTGTTCATTAGGCTTTAAAAGATGGAAGCCACCATGCCGCCGCCACAAGGGGGAACAGGTGGAGGGACAAACACCCTTCCCCTCAGAGGGTGGTATAGCACCCTAATTAAATGCACAGTCCAGATGCATTTTGGTTGGGCTTTAAATTTTGCTCAGATTTTCCCATCACCATTCAAGCCTGTCTTTCAGGAACAAACGCTACATCATTTACTTTCCATTAATCACTTTGCATATCAAGAAGTGTTGCGCAGCCGCTTGGAAGAATAGTCCTAGTACCTGCATACCGGTGCCATGCTTGTAGAAGCTCATGGTTGCTGGGATTCCATCTGGAGGAGGTGGGCAGACAGCACCTACCCCAGCTCGGATGTCCCAGTGATATTGGCTCAGTATCATTCCAAGTGTCTTAGAACAGATTCAGTCTCTTTCAAGAGTTTCATTTTAACATATGCACATAAAAATGGTGTATGTGTTTATATGTGTATATTTCTTTCTCTTGTCCTGGAGTTTCTGTAGCTCACAGTTAGAAATCACTATCTTTGTTATTTGCTTCAGGGCTTCACCTGTTGGTGCTCAGGGGCTGCTCGCTTCCAGCTCACGGTCACTTCTCAAGGCTCTTAAAAGGTTCTATGATGGGGATGGTGGATGATTGAACCTGGGCCTCTCTGTATGAAGCATGTGCTCCAGCCTACTGAGCTGTGATTCCAGACCTGGAAGTCACTCTCTTTTGTTTGTTTGTATTGGAGGTCACACCCAGTGGTGCTCAGAGGTTACTCCTGCCTCTGCACCCAGTGATCACTCCTGGCAGGCTCAGGGAACAATATAGGATGCCAGGGATTGAACCTGGGTTGGCTGCATGCTTGGCAAGCGTCCTACCTGCTGTGCCGTCTCTCTGGCCCCTGAAATCACTATCTTAACAGGTTCCATGGATGACTATCCAGGGTTCAAAGGAGTCAGCTTTATCCGTAAACAGGTTTGAACATCTGTGTAAGTTGGTAGCTCTCTCTCTCTCTCTCTCTCTCTCTCTCTCTCTCTGTGGCTTTTTGTGCCATACCTAGTAATGCTCAGAGGTTATTCCTGGCTCTGTACTCGGGAATCACTCCTGGCAGTGCTCGGGGGGACCATATGGGATACCAAGGACCCAATCCGGGTCTTCTGTGTGCAAGGCAAATGCCCTGCCTGCTGTATTATCACCCCGGCCCTATTTCTAAAAGGAGATGAAAAAGTCACAGAATGAAAATGTTGTCTTAGGGTACTTTTTATCACCTCGAATGTTAAGTTGATAGTGCAGCATTCTTGGGCCTAAGCGTCAGATGAATCTCTCGAATCAATGATAACCAAGTAAATTGCCCTGGCGCGGGAGCAACACTCTAGCCCACTTTGTGGGGAGGCCTGGGACTCCAGGGAGCTGCCAGAATTTCTCCAGGACCACGGGGTGTCTCTGATTGGCTCTCTACTCTGCCACCTTGTGGCGATTTGAAGGAATTGTGTCTTTTCTGCGCGGCTGTTTCCTCTAAAGGGTTCATGCTTAACTTGGGACTGAGGTCTCTGCGTGGAAATTTCACCTGCAAGCATGACGTTCTCTTTCAGGTTTCCTATCGCCCTGTCCTTGGGAATAGTTTATCAGAGGTCAGCTGAATGGCATTTAAATGGTACAGTTTCACACCTGAGGGGGGAATCATACCTGGCTCCTCGAGACCTCCAGGGGGCACCACCCTTGGGTGGGAGGGGAGCCAAGCTCCCATCTCTCTCAGTCCTATCTCTTCACTCCACCAAAGGTTCCCTTTATGTTTTCTTTTTTTTCCCCATTAAAAAATTTTTTTTATTTTCAGTTTACTCAGAGCAAACAAAGACATTGTCCATTAATGCAGAGCCTGGCAGCTTTCGGCAGAAAAGTGAGTGGACTATGCATTAATCCACGCCACCATGCCTGCCCGGAGGGGAAAGGGTGTTGCTCCCTTCTGCCTTTTTCCCTCTGGACAGCAATATGGCAGCCGCCTCGGAGCTTTTTGGAAAGCCAGGTATGAGCCGGTCCTGATGGGGCAACTGAAACCTCAGGGAGAGGGGGGTGTTCCCGGCTCGTCCTTCACGTCCTACCGAGGTCACGAGTTGCCCCCCATGAGCGGCTCTCCTGCAGGGCCATGGCTCCAGAGCCACAGAAACCAATCTCATAAGTATCTGACTCTCAGCAGAAATACTTCTAGGCTTAATAATTAAAATACTAGAAATCCAAAATTGCGTGGCCGCTATTGCGGCCATGCGAAATCACTTGGTTCTTGTAATCAGCTGTAGAAGACAAATGATTTCACAATACCTTTTCAGCAGGTCTGATTTTGGGGTGTAAACTCTAAATAACAATGGTGCATCTTTTGTCGAAACAATGAATCTAATCAAAGTAGTTAGAGTGTTAACTAGAATTCATCTGCCTCACAGGCATTGGGAGGGTTGGGAAGGGGGTTGGGATTCTTAGTGGTGAAAAATAAGTACTGGTGAAGGGAAATGTGTTTGATGATTGCATGACCGAGACTGAAACCTGAAAGCTTTGTAACTTTTCCCACAGTGATTCAATAAAAAAAAAAAAAGACATTGTCCACATCCTTCTGGAGAGTGCCAAGAGATGGAGAGGGGGCAGGAGACTTTCCCCTCACAGGCTGGTAAAGACAGACTTGCTGGGAAAAAGAAGCTTCGCAGTGAAACTGTGAAGCTGAAAAGATGAAAGGGGACATGAGTGAGGAGGAGCACATGCAAAGGTCCTGAGGCATGAAGGTGCTTGCAAAATTGAAAGTAATCAGGTATGGTTAGATTGTAGTAAACTGGAGGCGGGCAGGGCTAGAAGGGAGCGGCTCCCTATAACTTAGGATTCTGCACATGTGTAAAGTCTCTGACTTTTGTTCTGATTCCAGTGGAAAGATAAAGAGTTTTTTAAAGCCATTTTTATTGAGGTACTGGGATCTGCAGTATTGTTAATTATACTTTCCCTGCATACATCATTGTACTTTATATACTTTATAATATATACTGTAGCACTGTTGTACTGTCCTCCCCTTGTTCATTGATTTGCTCGAGCAGGCACCAGTAACGTTTCCATTGTGAGACTAGCTGTTACTGTTTTTGGCATATCGAATACGCCACAGGGAGCTTACCAGCCTCTGCCATGTGGGCAGCAGGATATTCTCAGTAGCTTGTTGGGCTTTTCCGAGAGGGACAGAGGTCTATCACCTGCAAGGCAAACACCCTACCCACTATCCTATTGCTTTGCCTTCATAATATATACATCATACATTATCATTGTACTTTTCACGCATACATCATTCCAACACCCATCACCAGAGTGCCTGCTTCCTAAAAAAGGAAACTTAAGCAGGGAAGCAATAAAGCCAGACTTGCATTTTTTCTATTTTCCCCCCTCTGGTACCTGGAATTGAACCCAGAGCCTCACACAGGCAATGCAAATGCCTTCCTGTGAGTCCACACCCCCAGTCCTCATAGTTCAATTTCAATGAGATTTTTATTGCAGGATAGAGAATGGGTCAATGTGAACAGGGAGAGAAACTGGGAGGCCGACTGCAGGAAGAATCTGAGGGCCTAAGACAGGAAGGTGGGTGAAGGTAATCTTAGCTTAGTCTTACTAAGGTAAGGTTGCAATAAAGATGGAAGGATCTAGACCCAATTGTCCAAGATGATAATCACTTTCCTTAAGAAGCCACAAAGTACAAGAAATGTATATATCTAAAATACACACTACGGGGACCTGGAGTGATAGTACAGTGGGTAGGGCACTTGCCTTGCATGCAGCTAACCTGGGTTTGATTTCCTGCATCCCATATGGTTCCCCAAGCACCACCAGGGATGATTTCTGAGTGCATAGCCAAAAGAGTTATGCCTGAGTATCACTAAGTGTGGTCCAAGAACCAAACCAAAACAACAATGAGAAAAAAAAAAAAACCAAAAATCAAACAAACAAAGGTAAAGGTAAAGGTAAAGGCCCTCCCGTTGATCATCGATTTGCTCGAGTGGGCCCAGTAACGTCTCCATTGGAGACTTTGTTATTACTGTGTCTGGCATATCGAATACTCTTGGTAGCTTGCCGGGCTCTCCGAGAGGGGCGGAGGAATTGAACTCGGGTCGGCCATGTTGGCTGCGTGCAAGGCAGATGCCCTATCCGCTGTGCTAAATAATAGTGGTGCATCTTTTATTGAAACAATGAATCTAATCAAAGCAGATAGAGTGTCAACTAGAATTCATCTGCCTCGCAGGCATTGGGAGGGGTGGGGGGTGGGGTTTTATTGGGGTTCTTCGTGGTAAAAAATAAGTATTGGTAAAGGGAAAGGTGTTTGATATTTGCATGACTGAGACCTAAACCTGAAAGCTTTGTAACTTTTCCCACAGTGATTCAATAAATAAATAAATTATTAAAAGGTAAAGGTAAAGGTAAAGGCCCTCCTGTTGATCGTCGATTTGCTCGAGCGGGCCCAGTAACGTCTCCATTGGAGACTTTGTTGTTACTGTGTCTGGCATATCCAATACTCTCGGTAGCTTGCCGGGCTCTCCGAGAGGGGCGGAGGAATCGAACTCGGGTCGGCCATGTTGGCCGCTTGTAAGGCGAACGCCCTACCCGCTGTGCTATCGCTCCAACAAAAGGAATGTTAAAAGAAACTCTAATTGTTCATCTCAATTCCATTTCCAAAATACTATTTTGGAAATTTCATGTGAATAAAATATCAATATTTCAACTATCTAACTTTTTTTTTCTTTTTGGCCAGTCTTGTGCTCAAGCTGTGTTCAGGCTTATTTTTGGCTCTGTGCTTAGGGTTCACTTGTGGTAGGGCTCGGGGGACCATATGTTGTTTTGGGAGTTGAACCTGGGTCAACTGCATACAAGGTGGTGACGTACCTGCTGTTCTAGCTCTCCAGTTTGACCTGTTTGACTTTGAAACAAGTGGCAAGTAGAAAAAATTAAATTACATAGGTGACTTGCAGCTGTGAATCACTTTATGTCAACACTGATACAGACCAAACTTACTGAATTAAGAACTACTTTCATAGTAAACGTATATTGATCCCAGAAATTTCTGTCACTGTCACTGTCCTCCTGTTGTTCATCGATTTGCTCGAGTGGGCCCAGTAACATTGTGAGACTTGTTGTTACTATGTTTGGCATATCAAATACGTCACAGGTAGCTTGCCAGGCTTTGCTGTGCAGGCAAGATACTCTCAGTAGCTTGCCGAGCTCTCCGAGAGGGGCAGATGAACCGAAGGCGGAGGAATCAAACTCGGGTCAGCCTGGTCGGCCTCATGCAAGATAGGTCAGCCCTACCCACTGTGCTATCTATCACTCCAGTCCACAGAAATTTCTATGAAGGTGTAATTGTTCCCTCTTCTCCAACCAATGTAAGATGTCTCTATGATAAAAACAAAGCAGCCAGTGTTTTATTCAACCACAAAGAGCAAAAGGAAAGCAAAAATTGACAGTGTGCATTAAAAATCCAAGATATTTAATGGGACACACATATGTATATCTTTTTTTTTTCTTTTTGGGTCACACCCAGCGACGCTCAGGGGTTACTCCTGGCTCATGCACTCAGGAATTGCTCCTGGCGGCGCTCAGGGGACCATATGGGGTGCTGGGAATCGAACCTGTGTTGGCCATGTTGGCTGCGTGCAAGGCAAACGCCCTACCCGCTGTGCTATCGCTCCAGCCCCCTATATCCTTTAGACAATGCCCTTAAAGTGCCTGTTATTGAAAACTATATAAAAACACAAATGTTAATAGCAACACAGTGCATTAAAGAGCCATCTCGTTTCGAGTGACTTTGCTAACAATGCTTACTTGTCCCCCTTGTTGACAATTTGTTCAAACTCTCTTTATACCAACAGTGGGCAGAATATTTTAGGTCAGGATCAGTTGCACAAATTTAGCATATGCTTGGACAGCTACAGAGAGGTATTGTGTTCTTTTGAGTTGGCAAAGTGACTCAGAAACATCAGCTCATTTCTCTGAATTAAGAGTGTTCTCCTAGGAATACAGATGATAACCTTTTAGCATCTGTATCGCAAATATAATGCCTAAAATGAGAGGGCGGGAAGGAAAGAGGGAGGGGGGGAGAGAGAGAGAGAGAGAGAGAGAGAGAGAGAGAGAGAGAGAGAGAGAGGTGCTTGTTATAGAACAGGATGGGGTGGGGGGTGACTTGAAGGGGTGGGAGGGAAATTGGGGACACTGGTGCTGGGAAATTACACTGGTGAAGGGCTGGATGTTGAAACTTGTATGACTGAAACACAATCATGAACAATTTTGTAATGCTCTATCTCACGGTGATTAAGAAAAAAATAGACTGTTCTCCTAATAAGTACCACTGACCTTCCAGGCAGATGATAACAGATAGCACACGTGCTTGGTTTTGCTGCTTGTGGTGGGATGGGGGTGTACTCTTTAGCTTTGGTGTTTGTATGTGTGCCCTCCAGGGTCGCGCTCACTCAGTTGTGGTGCTCCCACACATTCTGGTTGCTGTGCTTACTTGGGATAGCTCACTGGGTTGAGGTGCACACACACCTGGTTGTGTGCCAGAGATGGCACGCTGTTCTGTAACCCTCTCAGCACATGTGGATTGAACCCATGACCTCACACTTACAGAGCAGGTACTTTACCCTTTACCCACAAACCAAATCCTGGGGTCATTAAAAAGGTTTTTTTTTTTTAAATTGAGGTATTGGGGTTTACATATTACATGAATGTGATGTTAATTACATTCATGGTTAAATCATTCCAACCCCAGAGAGTCTCTTCCCCTCACCAGTTACCCAAGGATCCCTCCCTATGATGTAAAAAAAAAACTCATCAAAAATAGATTTATTGGGGCTGGAGTGATAGCAAAGTGGGTAGGGTATTTGCTTTGCACATGGCCAACCTGGCTTCAATTCCCAGCATCCCATATGGTCTCCTGAGCACCGCCAGGAGTAATTCCTGTGTGCAGAGCCAGGAGTAACTTCTGTGCATTGCCGAATGTGACCTTGATCACTTGATCACTTGACTTCCCGTTAGTCGTCGATTTGCTCGAGTGGGCGCCAGTAACATCTCCATTTGTCCCTGTCATGTGCTAGTGTAGCCCAATGGCGTCTGTTTGCTCTAGGAACATGAAGAGCCTCAAACCAATCGTTCATGATCTTGATGAAGAAGTCTGACCATCTGGTAGGTGGGCATCCATGCGGTCTTTTGACATCCCGTGGAATCCAGTCGGTAACAGCTCTAGTCCAGCGGTCATCTTTAAATCTCATTACGTGACCAGCCCATCTGATTTTGGACACCTTGGCAAACGAGACAGTGTCCCTGATTCTTGATCGTCGACGGATGTCGGAACTCCGGATTCTTTCTCTCATTTGAGTGAAACGTGACATTCCAAGCATAGCTCTTTCAATTCCTCTTTGGGAGATCCGAATAGCGTTCTCATCCTGTCTGCGTAGGGCCCAGGTCTCTGAGACATATGTTAAGGCAGGAAGAACAGTGGAATCAAAGAGATGTGCCCGGAGCCGGAGGTTCTTCGTCCTCTTAGCTATTTCTTCGACGTTCTTGAAGGCGTTCCAAGCCGCTCTCTTCCTCCTGCGCAGCTCGGGTGCCAGGTCATTCCAATAACAAACGAGACTCTGGCATGCTAACTAGTTATGCGACCCCCGAGCGGTCGGCGTCCCCCAGCTTCTTAGAGGGACAAGTGGCGTTCAGCCACCCAAGATTTTTTTTTTTTTTAATTTATTTATTGAATCACTGTGGGAAAGGTTACAAAGCTTTCAGGTTTATGTCTCAGTCATGCAAATATCAAACACATTTCCCTTTACCAATACTTATTTTTTACCATGAAGAACCCCAATAAAACCCCACCCCCCACCCCTCCCCGTCCCTGTGAAGCAGATGAATTCTAGTTAACACTCTATCTGCTTTGATTAGATTCATTGTTTCAATAAAAGATTCACCACTATTATTTAGAGTTTACCCCCCCCCCAAATCAGACATGCTGAAAAAGCATTGTGAAGTGATTTGCTTTCTACGGCTGGGTTCAAGAATTAAATGTTGGTTTTGGATTTCTGCTCTTTTACCTATTGACCCTGGAAGTATTTCTACTGAAAGTCAGATAGTTAAGAAATTGGTTTCTGTGTTCTGGAGTCCTGGCCGTGCTGGAGAGCCGCTCGCGGGGGGAAACCGAAGCCACCCAAGATTGAGCAATAACAGGTCTGTGATGCCCTTAGATGTCCGGGGCTGCACGCGCGCTACACTGACTGACTCAGTGTGTGCCTACCCTACACCGGCAGGCGCGGGTGACCCGTTGAATGTGACCTAAAAAGAAAAAAAAAAAAGGTTTAATATAAATGATTTAATTCATTATTGAAATTGTAAAAAATCCCTTTATTTCATTACTGAAATTGTATAAAATCCCTTAGCAAGCTAGGCTTGCTAAATATACCTTTCTTAATCGAACAGAGGGCAATCATAAGTGACATGAGTGAGGGCCCTGGGCCTATTTTATAATATATTTGTTTAATATATGTATCCATTTCTTTATGTGATATTTATAGATGGGTTGAATTGAAAAGGACTTCAACTTACTGAGCTTTTATTGCTTTTTCTAAAAATAACATTAATTCACGAGTCAGCTGATGACAGCGTGAGGCTCTTTGGGGGAGCTTTAAAGACAGAAAGATGGTCTTTAAAGCTTGGCTTTGAGGACAGAAGGACTTAGCGCTGCCTCAGCATCTAAATCATCAACTTGACCATGACCTTGACCCCTCTCACTCCCTTATTTGTGAGATGATTAGCATTGCTAGCTGCCACACACTCCAGACCTTATTCTTCATGCTTTACCACACCCTGAATGGTTGGTTGCTGTCATCTTCTTTTCACAGGGAAGGAAAATCAAGAGCACAAAGGGAAAGTGATTTGCCGAAGCTTCCCTTGCTAGAAGGAGGTGAAGCCAGGACATGGGCTTCTGGCTCCAAAGTCAGCTTGGTGAGAGGAAAAAAAGTCCATCAGCTTCTCATTATGCCACTTGCTTATTTCCCTGAATTATTGAGGAGGTTGGGACTGGGCGGGGGGGGGGGGGGAGTTCAAAGGTCTTGAGCTCCTGCTTCGCATGCAGGAGATTTGGGGTGTCCCAGGCACCACCAGGAGAGGATACCCCCACCACCATGACTGATCTTAGAGTAGCCCCTGGCCACTACTGGGTGCGGTCACAAAACAAAACAAAGAAAGTGAAGTCATTGGTAAGGTCAAATTAGACTGGTGAGTGGGCTTCAGAAACAAACATCATTAAAAATTGTGTGAATATAAGAGACTGTTGATTCTCCATGAAGCAGCAGGGGTATACACTGAAGCTACAGATAAACACTCACACAACCACCTATCTGGCTGTATCCTTTGTGTGTTTCTCTGTCCGTCTCCTTCAGTGCAACATCTATCATGTGTTGTTTTCTCAGATGCTGGCTTTGAAACCTCTGTTATGCAAGGATAATATTTTTCTTTGGGACAAACATTCATAGGGGCACGGAAGAAGCTCTTTTTGTGGTCAAAACAAACACTTGGACAGTCAGATGCATTTAGCATCTTTTGGTGAGGGATGTTGCTCAGAGCACAAACAGCCCAGCCCGGCCTCCAGGCGGCTGCCTTCAAGTAGGCTGGCATGGGGCAGGGTGTTCATTCCGCAGCAGCTCAGGCAGCGGGCAGGATGAAGGGCTTCTTGCTGCTGGCGCTGTCCCTCACCTTGCTGACTGTCTTCTCAGGTAAGTGCTAACCCGGAAACCCAGCCTGTTTCTGTGTGGGTGTGATAAACCAAAAGAAGCCTCCTTGATATATTGTATTATTATTATTATTGTTGTTGTTATTTTGCTTTTTGGGTCACACCTGGTGATGCACAGGGGTTACTCCTGGCTCTGCACTCAGGAATTCCTCCAGGGGGTGCTCAGGGGACCATATGGGATGCTGGGAATCGAAACTGGGTCGGCCGCATGCAAGGCAAATGCCCTACTCGCAGTGCTATTGCTCCAGCCCCTTGATATATTTTTTTAAGTTTTGTTTTTTCATTTCAAAGAACATGTAACAAATAATGATTTAATTATGCGGTCCCTCCACCTCACCCCAAGAACATGGAAAAATTCTAGAATTCATCTCATTTGAGATCACGGTCCTCCCGTTGTTCATCGATTTGCTCGAGTGGGTCCAGTAATATCTCCATCATGAGACTTGTTGTTACTGTGTTTGGCATATCTAATACGTCACGGGTAGCTTGCCAGGTTCTGCCTTGCAGGCGAGATACTCTCGGTAGCTTGCCAGGATCTATGAGAGGGGCGGAGGAATCGAACTTGGGTGGGCCATGTTGGCCGCTTGTAAGGCAAACGCCCTACTGCTGTGCTATTGCTCCAGCCCTCATTTGAGATAACATTTAAAATAATATTTAATTGTTTTGGGGCATTTTTGAAAGTGACAATTCATCTTTACCTTCTTTTTTTGGGGGGGGGGTCATACCCGGCGATGCTCAGGAGGGTTACACCTGGCTCTGCACTCAGGAATTACCCCTAGCAGTGCTCGGGGAACCATATGGGATGCTGGGAATCGAACCCGGGTTGGCCACATGCAAGGCAAATGCCATACCCACTATGCTAGCATTCCAACCCTATCGTTACCTTCTTTTTATTTATTTTATTTAGTTCTTTTTTTTGTTAGTTTTTTGGCCACACCCTGTGATGCTCAGGGGTTACTCCTGGCTCTGGGCTCAGGAATTAAATACTCCTGGCAGATAGCAAATGGGCTGAGAGCACACAAAGCATGCTGAAAGCCTTGGTTCAGCCCCCAACACCACATGGTCCACCCTTCCCTGAGCACCACGGGGATCCCGTGAGCACAGCCAAAAAAAGATTTTGTAAAATTTTGATAATTTTGTATAACATTTAAGAAAAATTTTCAAAAATGTTTTTCTTCGGTTCTCTGGCCAACGCTTTTCTGGGACCCACGGGGGTTATTTTGGTAGGATTCTTTTTTTCATCCCCAATACACTAAATCAAGCTTTGTTGATGGAAAAATGTCCAGTGACAATAAGGTTTTATTAAACTTGGTAATTGCACATGGACCCTCCAAAGAAAATAGTATGATCATGAAATTATATGAGCTTTGAATATACACAAACTCTCTAAGAGATATTCTCATAATAAATGTCCATCAAATCTGGATGATTCCACGAACTTTAAAAAGATAGTAATGGACTAGAGCTATAGTAAAGCAGGTAGGGCACTTGCCTTTTATGTGGCCAACCCGGGTTCGATCCCCAGCATCACATATGGTCCTCTGAGCACCTTCAGGAATAATTCCTGAGTGCAGAGCCAGGAGTAACCCCTGTGCAACACCCGGTGTGACCCAAAAAGAAAAAAAAAATCTTTTCAAGGACCTAGCCAGGGCATCAGTAACTCTGTGTGAGTTGTGCTGTGTTCCTGGGTTGGAAACAATTTAGAATTCCTTCCGGAGCCCTCTGGACTCCCCTTGGGGCCCATCCCTGTGAAAGAGCATTTGTGTTTTAACGGATGAGGATCTGGCACATCCTTTGCCTTGCATTGTGAGATAGGGCATGATGGCATGTGTCCCAGAGTTCCCAGGCCCCTTCCTGACTTTTCCAGAGGCTTCCCCGATTCTGACGGAAAAGCAGGCTAAGCAGCTCCTGAGATCCCGGCGCCAGGACCGGCCCAGCAAACCCGGCTTCCCCGACGAACCCATGCGGGTGAGTGCTGCTGGCCCAGGTGGAAGGCTGAGGGGTTGGGATCAGAGATACTATGAAACACGCTGCCCAAACACTAATGTTAAACAATGTCTGACATTCATTCATTCATTTTCCTGGGCTGATCCAATCCAGGGTCTTCTGTGGCTAAAACCAACCCAGGTAGCTCAGGGCCCAAGGCAGGAGTTCATCCTGGAAGGCGCCCCCTCCTCTCTCAGGGCTCATTACCCCCACAAGTATTCAGACTGGGACCACCGGGTCACTGTGAAGCTGCATGCACACCTTTGGGATGTGGTTGAAGGGAGAAAAATCACAGAGACCCTTTTATGGTAGAGGCAAATTCTGAACGAACCTGGCATGCCTGGGGAAGGATGGTCGCGTCCACACTGTAACTGGGACAGACCTGCCACGTGACAGTGGAAGCACTGGGGCCCAGGGGACGCTGCTGGCTGTCCCCCTGAACGTGCAGCTGGTGAATTATGCCTGGTGGCTGGTGCCAACCATCTTCTCACCTTCCCTGGGGCATGAGGGTGACATCATGTGGACTCCTCTAGGGGTTCCACCTGCTCCTCCTCCCCACTTCCTCCTGTGCCCTGCTTATTTGGGGGGTACCAGACCCTGACCCACTGGGGCTGGGTGACCCTCCTATGCTGCAAGCGCTGACATTGGTCCAGTTTGGGCCCCCCAGGTGAGGGTGGGTAACAGTGACCCAGGACAGGTAGGAAGGACTGGGAAGGAGCATTTGGGCTGCATCCAGGCTGGCCACAGCACGTAAGTGGGGCTCTGGGCTCTGCCACGTGACTGTGGTCCCAGGCCAGGAAGGAGGCTCCAAGAGGGGTCCCGAAAACCCAGGCGCTTTCTCTCCTCAGGCTGCCCTGCTGTGCCAACCCCTCATCCCGAGTCTGTCCTTCCTTTGCTCTCATTGCCTTCTCCTTCTTATAAATTGCTGAGAGCAAAATGGGTCTTGTAGAGAGAGGGGGTTTGACCCCAGTGATTACACAGACCTCCCCCAGTCTCCCAGCGCTGCTGATGTATCTGTGAGAGAGGCCTCACACTGTCAGCAGGAACGAGGCGGGGTAAGGTGGGTGCTGTGGCTGTGGGGCTAGGGCCGCCGCCAGGCTTCCATCCTGCCATGGGAACCAGGAGTTAGTGTCCGAGACCCCTTCTGGAGAGCCAGCCCGTCTTTGCCTGGAACACCCCATGCCTTTTCTTTTTGTGTGTGAACCAGCTGCTGACAGATGTCCCTTTGTTCAGGAGAAGGGCAAGGCGGATGTACCTTCTGTGCTCAGAATTGCACAGTGTGGGGCTGGAGAGACAGCACAGCAGGTAGGGCGGTTGCCTTGCATGTGGCTGACCGAGGTTCAATTCCCAGTATCCCGTGTGGTCCTCTGACCCTGGCAGGAAGTGTGCTCTGAGTGCAGAACCAGGAGGAACTCTTGAGCACCACTGGGGTGGCCCCAAAGCAAACAAACACAGAATTACACAGAGTGTATAAGGGCATGTGTGTATGTGTGTGTGTGTATATGAGGATGTGTGTGTGTACGTAAGGGTTTGTATATGGTGCTTGCGTGCCTATTTGTGACAAAAGCATATAGATGTGTGTATGTGTGTGTGTGTGTGACTGTGTAGAAGGATGTGTGTATATGCGAGAGTGTGCATGTGCGTGTATGCGAAAGTATATGTGAAAGCAAGCATATGTGGGTGTGTATGTGACTATGTAGGATGTGTGTATTTGTGAGAGATTGTGTGTGTGTGAATGTATGTGTATGTGAGCGTTTGTGACTCTGGATGAGAGTGTATGTATATGTGAGTTTGTATCTGTATGTGTGTATATGTGAGTGTGTGTGCCTGTGTGTGTGTAAGAGAGAGAGAGTGAGACTATGATTGAGGGTCTATATATGTGATGGCCTGTGTATGGGTGTGTTCAGAATTGTGTTTGTTTGAGGGTGTGTTTTGCAAAGACTTGGTAGAGTATTTTTCCAGAGGGCTGATTCCACTGCCCGCCTTCCTCCACTTTGGGTCTGACAGGAAGGACAGGAGGTGATGTTGAAGGGCCTTTGGGACCACGCGGGAAGGCGCGGGCTGTCACACAGAGTTGGCAGACAGTGGATGCTCCGCAGAGCAAAGTAATGAGGGCTCCAGAGCTGAAATGCAGGCGGCGCCGCTTAGAGGGTTAGCACGCAGCCACTGACGCACTGGCCTTGGGATCCCGCTGGACATGGAAAATGCAAAGTGACATATTTGGGCTTGTGCTTGCACGGCCTTGCCTCAGGACCCAGGAGGCAAACAGGTGGAAGTGAATACACACGTGAACACAGGGGATAGTTTAGGGGAGGAATTGTGAGCCCTGGAGAACTGAGCCCCCAGACTCTGCCCACTGACTTAGAATCACGGAGAAATAATCAGCATGCCAGGCTGAATATTCTGTTCTACTGCTCTGTCTTTAAAGGCAGCTCTACAGAAAACCCTTCCAGAGCAGGGAGAGAGGTAAAGAC
Source organism: Sorex fumeus (assembly GCF_029834395.1). Lineage (NCBI taxonomy): Eukaryota > Metazoa > Chordata > Mammalia > Eulipotyphla > Soricidae > Sorex > Sorex fumeus. The sequence continues at coordinate 62,873,026 of NW_026606120.1, forward strand.
CTGGTGTTTGGGGAGGTCTTAGCAATCCAGAAGGAAAACAAGTGTGAAGATTTGCAGGGGTCTCTCCCCATCGGTGTCTGGTAAATGGTGTTTATAATCTTGACACTTGTTTAAATGTCGGTCACTCGTGGCTTCTGTGGAATTATAGGCTGTTTGGACAGAGGTCTAGACCGGCTCTGCCCACACGTCCAAGGGCCGGGCTATTCTAACAGCATGCATCCTGCCTGTTTGCTGCAACAATAGTTCTCTGCGTGGTGTACAGGACAAAATGCTATAGAAGCGATCACTTGTGTGTCGTGTGTGGTGGTGTGTGTGTGTCTGTGTGTGTGTGTCTGTGTGTGATTCCTGCACCTTACTGGGGCCCCACACAAGGGAAGGGAGGGCCCGAGGGGACGGGGAGAGACCACACAGAGACTGAGGCGCCAGCACTGGATCTAAGACTTGCAGCCTCCAGAGCGATAAGAATGAGGCTCGTTGAGCGCTCCAGTCCAAGGGGATTAAGACCCATCACGACTTATTTATTTAGCTCCTCCCTAAACAAAGGCCATTCCAGTGTGGGATGAAGACCCTCATACGCGGTGTGTGTGTATATGCGTATGTGTATGTGTGTGTATGCGTGTGTTATGCATGCGTGTATGCATGCGTGTATGCATGTATGTATGTATGTGTGTATGTGTGTATGCATGTGTGTATGTGTGTGTATGTATGTATATGCATGTGTGTCTGTGTGTATGCATATGTGTGTGTGTGTTTCCATGGTCAGGTGAGTGACTCAGAGGCCTTGCACAATTTTCATTGAAATGGGGCAGTTGTGACAACATACGTCCAGCTGTCACAGAGACTGCAAAGTTCCCACCAGCAGCACCTGGCCAACCTCTTCTTATCACCAAGTTCTGCATGCGCAATTTTCAAAATGGAAAAGTATTAAAGTTTTAAGAGAAAGATCATCTCTCTACTCTTTTCTTTGTATATCTGAATGGAGACATGTTGCCAAACAATCGTGACAGTATTTTCTTGGTGATAAGATTTGGAGCAATTCGTTACTTTCATCTGTATGCTTTTTGCTATTACTCAGTGTATTAGCTCCCAGCAGATATTCGGGCTGCCATAACAAAGTCTCATAAACAGCAGAGCTTAAAATAGCAGACATTTATTTTCTGGCTGGGGATATTGCTCAACGATAGACTGCATACAATACATACACGGGGCGGTGGGTTCTGTTCCTGGCACCACACACACACACACACACACACACACACACACACACACACACACACGCGCGCGCGCGCGCCTGCATGCATGCATGCACAGAGTTTATTTCTTACTATTGTAGAAACTAGAAGTTCCATTTCCAAGTGTTGGCAAAGTTGGTTCATGGTAAATGATCACTTTTTTGAGAGTCTGTTGTTTTCTTCCTTTCCTACCAGGAACTACAGCATCCCTCTAGCTTCATGCTTCCCGCATAAGACAGATGCTTTTGACTTAAAAAAAAAATCTCTCCCTTTTAGATGACTCCCAACAGTTTGGGTAAAGGACCTTTTCTTTCCTTTAAAAAAAATGTATTTATTTATTTTATTTATTTTTTTCTTTTTGGGTCACACCCGGTGATGCACAAAGGTTACTCCTGGCTCTGAACTAAGGAATAACTCCTGGCAGTGTTCAGGGGACCATATGGGATGCTGGGACTAGAACCCAGGCCGGCTGAGTACAATGCAAACACACTACCCGCTGTGCTATCACTCTAGCCCCTCCTTTTTTTTAAAAATATAAGAGTATAATATTTATTCAGCCATTGATTAAACTGATCAAATTGGGCATGAGCTCTACATTACTCTCAAAAAATTTTTTTAATTAAAATATTTTTTTAATTGAATATCTGTGAGAGAGACCATTACGAAGCTGTTCATTATTGGGCTTCAGTCATACAATGATCCAGCACCTGTCCTTCCTCCAGTGTTCATTTCCCACCACCACTGGCCCCTGTTTCCCTCCCACCATCCCCCAACACGCTACCCCCACCCCCAGTCTCCCTCTATGTGATGGACTTTGAGTAAACGACTTTTCATCTCTCTGCTGGTCCTCAGCACCCAACAGTGTTTCATGTTTACTAGATGCTCCTTTGATTCCTTTCTTTGTTTCTGTCCAGGGGCGAAATTTTGTAGGACTTAACTCTTCCTAGAAGCTGGAGGTTATTTCAAAGAAATCTCTTCTATGGCCTCCCTTAAATTTGTTAAATTTCTCTTAATCATCCCCAATTTTAGTGAAGAAATTATTTGCCAACTGCTGGGCGAACCTCGGAAATTCTTGAAAGAGATGGCACGCAGGCTGAAATGATGTCTTTTGTGATCGTGTTCCTAAGTGCTTGCACACCCTGGGAATATGCTTTCTGCTTTGGCCTGTGTTCCTTAAAGGAATGTTCTCGTTGGGCTAGTATAAATCACATTAGCTTTATTGTACGCCGTCTTTGTAAAATATGCTTTCATGTTTAGCCCCTTGACAAATGTATGTAGTAATTCCATTACCCTTTTGTTCCCCCATGATCTCAAAGACCCGTTGGGAGAGATGGAGATGAAAATTACTGCACATACCACACCCCTCAGCCTTCTTCCAGGGCTGAGGGTCTCTGCACCCCTAAGATCTGAGCCACCTTCTGCCTCTGTAATTACTTTACGTTTACTGATGAGTCAAAGAACGCGTTCAAATGTTGGTAGGCCTTTAATTCCGTGCAAATGTCCTGGGAAGGATTTGGGCTTCTGGAAAGGGCTGCCTCAGTGACAGGCTTTCCGTTTTATGATTATTCTCCATTTAGACTATGTGCTGGTGGGTATTAATTTCATTCTCACTCCAGTGCTCCAAAAGGGAGAGCTTCCATCCTCTCCTCTGATTACTGAGGAATTGTTTCCTTAAATCATTACAGTTGGCAGAGAACACAGATACTGGTTTTTGTTTTGCTTTATTTTTATTTTTTTTCTCCTTGAAGAAAGGGATCTAAAAAAAATAATAAAGCTTATTTTCCATCTACCCCTTCTTTCTTGATCCAGGAACATTTGAGATTATCATTAATGCTGGGTCATTTCTAACTCGGCCAACACAATTGTTGAGTTTGTGGTTTTCAGCAGATTTGCAGTTTGGCTTTTCATCTTTGACTAATGATTGCTTTTAGGCCTTTGTGGCATATTCATTTTCCTAAGGTTTTAAATAAATAGTGAACTGTCATGGAAACCAGTGCTCATTTCTTTCTCTCTCTGTGCGTGTGTCTGGGATGTTTTGCTTCAATAGTGACTTCAGCTGCTAAATTAGGGGTGTGAAATCTATACCCCTCTTTGATGCCTTTTTGGTACCTTTGGCCTGGACCATTCTAATGAGTGAAATGACAGAGATCAAGGAAGCGAAGCGAGTGAGGAGGATCTGCTCAGATGACTGAGAACGAACAGTCGTTTAGTTTATGCCTTTACTCCTTTGTGCTTTTCTTTTTTCTTTTCCTTTGTGTGTGTGTGTGTGTGTGTGTGTGTGTGTGTGTGTGTGAGGTCCTACTAAGTGTGGAGCACAAGGCATACCTGGGACAGCTGCAGGCTTGACCAAGAGGGACAGGGATGATGTTTAGGACGATTTGCCAATGAGCACATCCTTGTGAGTCACATAAATGCTGTGGGTCGGTGGGGAAGTTGGTCATACTGCTCATCTCAGCCGAAAAGGAGCTGCAGGAGGCTGCCAGGCTCCGAAGAGCAGATAAAACTTTTCCAAAAATCCAGACATTCCCTGGAGAACTCCAATTTTATCATTCCATAACAAGTACTGTTGGTTGTTTGCCTTGAAGTGACAGGCTCACTTAGCTCACCTTCGGGAGGACGCCTGCCAGACCGACACCCGAAAACGCAGCTCTGTGCTCCTCCTGGTCACCAGCAGTTGCCTTTTGTCCTGCAGCAGAAAGCTTGTGTCTGCAGCCCCAGCCATTCCCCTGCTTGCCAGGGTGTCCTTCCTTCCTTCCTTCCTTCCTTCCTTCCTTCCTCTTCCTTTCTTTCTCTCTCTGTTTCTTTTTTCTTTTTTTAATTGAATCACCATGAAATAGAGCATTGCAAAACTTTTCATCATTGGGCTTCAATCATACAATGTTCCGACACCCATCCCTCCACCAGTGTAATTTCCCAGCACCAAGGTTCCCAGTTTCCCTCCCACCCTACCCAGCCTGCCTCTATGACAGGCACCTCTCTTCTCTCTCTCTGTCTCTCTCTCTCTCTCTCTGTCTCGCTCTCTCTCTCTCTTTATTTTTCTCTATCATTTTAGGCATTGTGGTTTGCAATACAGATGCTGAAAAGTTATCATGTCTATCCCTTTACCTAGTTCTAATATTCAGTTCTTGTCCAGAGTGATCATTTACAACTATTGTTGTCATACTGGACCCTCCTCTAACTTTTCTACCCTCCACCCACCCACACACACTTGTAGTAATTTCCAGCCATTGAGCAGTCCTCCTGGTCTCCAGGGTGTTTTTCCGGTTTGTCTGTTGTTTTTCATATATATTTGATTTGGGGGCCACATCTGGCAGTGCCGGGGATTGAGCCTGGGGCTCCCCTCTGCAATGCATGCTCTCAAACCTTCTCAGCCATTTCCTTGACTCCTCCAGGGTATTCTGCAGTGAATCTAGCATGGAGAGTCCTCCTCTCTTTTTTTGATAGTTTGTGAGTGCAGGACAGTGAGGCAGATGCTAACTCCTAGGTCTGTTGGTGCCGGGAGTGGGGAGGGCCTGTCACATGGCGAGAAGGCAAATTGCATTTAGACCTTGTAGACCCCCAGTGGGGAGCACGACTGAGCAGGGCGACTGATTTCAGTCTGGTGTTCCCAGGAGAGGTGCTAACTGCACAGCCCCTGGGCCTGCTCAGGTCTTACCTATCAGTCACCCAGCTTCCTGGGGAAATTTTTTACAAAGGCAGCCACTTGCAGAGGTGGGACTGAGGGAACCCTCTCAGAAAGGCAGGATCTCTGGACCCTGCATCTTCACCTTCTCTCCCAGTAAAATCCCCGCGGTGTTCTTCTCTCTCCTCTGACCACGCCAAAATTTAAACCAAGCAGAAACCTAGCTCTTGGATGCAGAGAACAGAATGAGGTTGACGAGTGGTGATGGGAAGATGCAACTATATGGCACAGAGAGATGGAAACTAGACTTTTGGAAGCAGTTATTGTAAGATTCATGATCTTGAATTATAATGCCATACCCCTGAAATTTGTAGAATGCTATCAAACTCATGTCAACTCAATAAGCACTTATTTAGAAAAACAGCACTGAAAGCCCCATACTGATGGCCCTTGAGGGGCAGGAAAGGGGGACAGTTGCCAGGAGAATTGGCTGGACCAGACGGTTTACCTGTTGTGATGACTCAGAGAGCTGCTCAGGGACTAGGAACCCCCCACCTCTCTCTCCTCCTCCCTCTAATCCCTGAATCCACTGGGAACACCCAGGGCCAGGTCATGTGTGATCTCAGAGGTCAGCCTTTCTGGTGGCTGGGGCCCAAGCGGGCTCATGGGGCAAATCAACGCTCTGTGTGGAGCACAGGACTTGGTCTGTGTCATTCCATTGGACCCTGACAACCCAATGGAGTCAGTGTTAGTGCCACACCTGTCTTGCAGATGGACAAATTAAGGCAGAGTTCAAGGAATGTTGGCGTTTGACCCAGACCCAAGCTCAGACCCATGGGACCCTTTGGCCTCTCCATGCATGGCTAAGCCTGGGGAGGGTAGTGGGGTGAGTGGTTTCTTGGGGACAGTCGAAGAAACAAAGTGAATGCCTGGCAAGTCTCTGTTCCAGAAATCCACACTGCTCCTGTTCCCCTCCCCCCCACCCCTTTGCTCTCTTGTGGTCCAAACTTCCCAGGACTGGGAGGGACAGGGTAGGGTCAGCCCCCAAATCAAGGATGGGCCTGGCAAAGAAGCATCATTGGGTCCCCAGGGCATCCTCTCCTCATCGCCTCTCCACAGCTACCCGTGGGGGTGTGGACAGGCCCCAGCTACTTGGGTGGGGATGTAGTTCTATGGGTTAAATGGAAACAATGAAGCATCAGAAAGCATTCAAGATCCATGGGTTCTAGGGGAAAAGGAAACAGTTTCAGGAAAATCCCACACCTTTTACTTCATGCCTTTATAGCCATGTCAAAAAGATTTGAAAACAACTCCAGGTGGTCAAATTTCTAGAAACTTAAGATCTTCAAATTGTAAATTGGACCCTTTTGCTCCTTTGCTGAAAGTTTTCCAGAGCTATAGAAGTGGCTGTACTCTCCCAGGGAAAAGTGCCTCTTGGCTGACAAATGGCTGGCTGCTTCCGGTAACCTAACGGCTTTATACGGATGTTTTACACCTTCTTTGCAATGCTTTGCACCCCATAATTATAGCACCCAGAATTCTTTCTGGGCAATGCCGACCCACCGCATACATCCTCTAATTAAAAATTATATGTATTCCCCTTCGGGAGTAACATCAAGATCTTATGCAAATATGCTAGCTTAACCCTGTGGCTCTTCCATTAAAGACTAGGATGTGTGGGGCTTGGGCTTGAGCCTGGGTTCAAACCTTAGCACTCTGAGCACAGCCAGGAACACTCCTTGAGTACTGTTGCAGGAGTAACAGTAATAGCCAGCATTTAGACCCAGTAATTTCTGGCCGGCAGTACTCGTAAGTACCACCAGGCTTGGTGAGTTCATGCAAAGGTTAAGGCTCTTGCCTTGCATGTGGCTGAGACAATGATTCATTCTAGTTCCAGCATCACATATGACCCCTTAGGTACAGTCCCTGAGCATAGAGCCAAGTATGCCCCCCCACCCCCCACCAGAGAGAAATCACTGCCAAGTAGAGTGACCCTGGGGAAGTCTTCAGAGCTCTGGGCTTATTGAAAAAGGCTCCCTGGAAGATGTCACAGTAAAGTTGAGGCCTGAAAACTCAGAAAGGGGGAGGCAGGGAACAGAGGTGATATGGAGTGTTCCAGGCTGAGAGCAGAGCAGAGCCTATGCCAAGGGAAGAGAGCACAAAAGCTCAAGTGGGGTGGGGGTGGGGGCCAGAGAGAGAGTGCAGTGGGTAGCGCTCTTTCCTTGTATGTGTCTGATCAGAGTTAGATCCCTGGAACCCCGTATGGTCTTTCTGGGCCTGTCAGGAATGATCTCTGAACACAGTCTGAAGTAAGCCTAGATAAGAGAGCAAGAGAAATTTCCCACTTTTTTCATACCACCTTCTATTTTTACATGATTTCAATAACAGGAGTGATAGCATAGTGGGTAGGGCATTTGCCTTGCACGCGGCCCACCTGGGCCGACCCCGGTTGGATTCCTCTGCTCCTCTCAAGAGCCTGCCAAGCTACTGAGAGTATTGCGCCTACATGGCAGAACCTGGTAAGCTATCCATAATGTATTCAATATGCCAAACACAGTAACAAGAAGTCTCACAATAGAGACGTTACTGGTGCCCATTCGAGCAAATCGATGAACGATGGGAGGACAGTGCTACAGTGCTTCAATAACAGGGATCTGTATCACTATTATAATAAAATCAAATCAAGGGGCTGGAGTGATAGTACAGCAGGTAGTGCATTTGTCTTGCACGTGGCTGACCCAGGTTCGATTCCCAGCATCCCATATGGTCCCCAGAGCACCGTCAGGAGTAATTTCTGGCTGACAGTCTGTCACAGAACAAGTCCTACTCTTCCCAGAAGAGCCAGCAATTATGCTTCTTGATATTTACCCACAGGAATGGAAGACGTGATGTGAAGACAGAATTCTACACACAGATGGTTATAGGCCCTTTATGATGGTTATAGACCCTTTATTCCTGATTGTCAAGACTTGAAAGCAACTGAGATGCCATCCAAGGCATGAAGAGATAGAGCGTGTGTCATCCTTAGTGTGTGTCATTCTTACGGAAGAAGAGGATTTGGAAGAGGAGTTATCAAGTCATACAAAGTCCTAGGAGAAGCTCAAATCGCTATTTCTAAGCAAAAAGAAAAAGGGGCAGCTGTGGAGTCCAACTTCTTAAATAGGCAATTATGTAGATGGTAAAAAAAATTAATGGTCGCAGGGATGAGGTGGGGATGATGGCTGAATGGGCAAGAAAACTGCCCTGCACAAGACTGCAGAGGGGGCATAGCCAGCGTTCAGACCCACAGCACGAACGCCACCAAGAGAGACAGGTTCCCGAGAAACTTGGAGTCAGAAGTGACCGTCAGTGACAGAGGGGAGGGCAGGAACTCTCCTTGCTATTGGGGCCCCAGGGGAGGTGGGGGATCCTCCAGGGAGTGACCCTCACCTCCTGCTCAGAGCACTACTATGTTGCACTACGATTTGTTGTTTTGGGGCCACAATCACACCAGCTGTGCTCAGAGTTTTCTCCAGACTCTGTGCTCAGGGATCACTCCTGACCAGTGCTTGGGGGTCCCATCTGCGGTGCTGAGGATTGAACCTAGTTCGGGAGTTCCTGAGGTGTTTTATTGTTTTATTCCTAGTAACATTTTTCTTTTTTTAAGGAGTTAGTTTTATTTGATAATTGTACAGCAACTCCAGCTTTGTCACGGATACTCTTTTTTTTAAAAAGATGATTTTTGTGTGTGTGGGGTGGAGTGAAGAGGAGGTCTCCCAAGGGGATCCTCCAGCTATGCATGTTTTGGGTCTCATAAAGTTATTCATGCATGAGAAATGCATGAGCAGTGGGCGGCCAGGAGAGTCACTCATATTGCCCAGGACTGCAGTCATGCAGTAAGCCGGCCTCTGTGACTCAGCTCTCCTTTCACTTAGCATGCTTTCTTTCTTTCTTTCTTTCTTTCTTTCTTTCTTTCTTTCTTTCTTTCTTCCTTCCTTCCTTCCTTCCTTCCTTCCTTTCTTTCCTCCTTCCTTCCTTCCTTCCTTCCTTCCTTCCTTCCTTCCTTCCTTCCTTCCTTCCTTCCTTCCTTTCTTTCTTTCTTTCTTTCTTTCTTTCTTTCTTTCTTTCTTTCTTTCTTTCTTTCTTTCTGTCTTACCTTGCAGTTCTCAGGATTTCCTCCTGGCTCTGTGCTCAGGCATCACTCCTGGTGAGCTCAGGGGACCAGGTGGGGTGCCCAGGGATGGAACTATGTCAGCTGGGGTTGGTCCTAGGTCAGGGCTTTGTAAAGTCAGTGCCTTACTATTCTCCTGGGCCCTTCACACACAGCTTTAAGGTTCACCTACACCTTGGGATGTTCCAGCATGTTCTTTCTTTTTAACAGCCACATAATATTCCCCCTCCCCATACAGACATAACCACACTTTATTTTTCTGACCATGTATCTGTGTACAAAGTTGAGACTGGGAATACATTTTCCTTTCTCTTGGGCATGAAACTAGGAATTCAAGTGCTGGGTTCTATCTTAACTTTCTAACACTTTGAGGAACTTCCAAACTATTTTATAAAACTCTCCTTTACTCCTAGTAACATTTTTTTCTTTTTTAAAGAGTTGATTTTATTTGATAATAAATCACCCCTGGACACCCCCATCATTCTTGTTCCCATTTTCCTGTTAGGTGTGTGGGGAATGTCCCTGCACATCCAGATTGGTGGCTGTGATGAAGGTTCTGGATCACAGCTCCAGCGTCTGTATTTCTCTTGTTCTCAAAGTGCTACAAACATTCACTGGGGGTGGGGAACTTGTCATAAATGGAGACTGGGACCCCCACCCTGACCCACTGAATCAGAAACTCTGGTTGGGTGGAAGGCTGCCCACCACCACTCTACGTTCCTCTGAGGCTTGATGGATGTTGGAGGGTCCCTCCATGAGGGTATCCCTGAGGAGAGGCAGGTCTGGGAAGCCAATACCCAGTTGCAAAGTGGTTTATCTGTCCTCTTCGTCCCTGAGTGTCATATGCACCTTCCCACGGAGACCAACCTTCTGGCTCAGGCCAGTCAGAATTCTTGCTTTCACCCTCAACCTCTGCAGAGACACAGGCCTGTGCCTGACACCTGTCTGGCCGTGCCCACAGATGGCATCAGGTCCCACTGCAGCTGGCCGCGCACCCATGAAGCAGGGCTCACCTTGGGTTTGTTTCCACAGGAGTACATGCACCACCTCCTCCGCCTGGAGCACCGAGCTGAGGAGCAGTTCCTGGAGCACTGGCTGAACCCCCACTGCAAGCCCCACTGTGACAGGAACTTGGTCCATCCTGTCTAAGGGCTCGGGCCAGCTCCGGTAGGTGATTCTCCCCGGCCTGCCGAACTGGTGTGGGCGGGAGGACCCCTGAGAGCATGTTTCTGGAGAAGGCAGCTGGCTGGAGGTGGGAAGGGCAGTGGCAAGGGTGAGGCAGGAGAGGGCAGGGGGTTGGGGATGCAGTGAGCAGGGCTGGTGGTTGCAGGATCCGGGCAGGGATGATGCCACTCAGGAAAGACTGGTCCTGCTGGCCTTCCAGAACGATCTCTCTGGAGTCACGGTCTGGAGCAGGGGCCTGTGCAGATTGGGTCCCTGGCTGGGATGGGCTTCCGCCTCTCAGATGGGTTCAGCCTCTCCGCTGCCATCAGCAGCATCAGCGCCTCCTTACCTTCCTGCAACTAGAACTCCAGCCTGCCTCTGCCTGGTGCCTCAGTCTCCCCTCTTCCTCTTTTCCTCTTCTAGTCCACCTGAGTCCCTTGCATGCCTGCAAACCCTCCTCTGCACCTTTGGGCTCTGGGGGGCCCATTCCTGGTTCTCTCACCATCTCTCTGTCCCCTGCTCTTTGCCAAACCCTTTTCACATCCAGTGGAAGATGAAGAAGCCAAATGCGTTTTTGCTGGTTTAGCAGAGAGTGTCGTTCCTTCTGTGGGCCTCAGTGTGGACGAGCCCTGCATATTGTGCCGGGCTGTCGTTAGCGCCAAGAGGCACCCTCAGTCTTGGTGCTGTTGAGTGTGTTTTTGTGGGTAGTTACAGGGACTCCCTTTGCATTCCAAATGGGTGATACCCAAACCTGGCTCTAGCAGGTCAGAATGTTCCAGAAGGCCGGTAGTTGGCCCAGGGTGAGTGTGTCTGTGTGTGTGTGTATCTCTGTGTGAAGTGAATGTGTCTGTATAAATGTGTGCATGAGTATGTGAGCATATGTCTGAGTGTGTGTATGTGTGTGTGTGTGTGTGGGTGTGTGTGTGGTGCATGTGTGTGTTGGAGAAAGTATGAGTCTGGGTGAGTGAGTGTGAACATGTGAGAGTGAATGTGTATCTGTGAGTGTTAGTGCATCTGGGTGTGAATCTGTGTGTCTGTGTGTGGCCCTGAGTGTGTATGAGTGAGTGTGTTTGTGAGTTGCAAGTGTGTAAATGAGTGTGAATCTGTGTGAGGGTATGTGAAGTGAGTCTGTGTGTGAGTGCGTGTGTTTTGAGTGTGTCTCTGAATGTGTTTGTGTGAGAGTTAAGTCTGTATGAGTGTGTTTACACTTTGTGGTGTGTGTGTGTGTGTGTGTGTGTGTGTGTGGACTTGAAGTACACCTTCTCCCACCCTCCCCCCTCCTCCAGGAAATGATAGTCTGTGGCTGTTTCCTCCTTATGCCAAGTCTCTTCCTCCCTCACCCTCCTCTTCCTCAGCCTCCTCCTCCTAACGCTGGTTTCCCTTCTTTTTTCCAGCAGCCATTCAGATAAACATCAGCCTGGATGATGGCAGAACAGAACACGCATCTCCTTTCATCTTTTTGTCCCATGGAAACGGGTTTTCCTGTCCTGGGTGCTTGTCACCGGTGCCCTGGGGTGGGAGGGGGGGTAGCAGTCTCTGTGCAGTCTCAGTTTCCTGACCTACTTGACTCAGGATGACTAGCATCCCTGCTTGTCATTGGCTTGACCTTGCCCCCCGCTTGAATGGGTGTGGGGGGACTGTGCTGTGGGCTGGCGGGGACTGAGGGGCACCCACTCTTTGCCAGTTCCTTGCCCCTCATTTTCCCTGCTCTAATAAACCTTGCTGTTCAAGCTGCTCTGGGCAGCACCTCCTTCCCTTTCCAAGGAGAAAGCAGAGAAGACCCTCCCCGGTTTGGCTCCGAGAAGCTGCGTCCACCATACCCCGCTCTCTGAAGGAAAGGGTGGCCGAACGTCTCCAGCGGTTTCCCACGAGGAGAGGACCTGGTTCGAGCGGGGGCATCACTGGGTGCAGGGACCTTCAAGCCAGGCACACATTTCTTGTGAAAAGTGAAAAGTGGGTTCAGTGCCTGAATGTCTCTCCCACAACCCCCAGAGTCGGAGATCTGACGATCAAACAACCCCCAAAACAGATATGTGGAGGGCAAAAGAGTGGGCTGGGCTGGCCTAGGGAGGCTTAGGCACCCTCAAAAAATAGGCTGGAAGGGAGGCTGTTTGTGCATGTGTGTCCTGGCCCAGCCCTCTCCCTGGGGTTGGTGATGGCTGGGTACCAGACCCAGGCTCTAGGAACACCTGACTCTAGGGGTTCCCCAAGAAGGGGGAGTTGAAAATGCATGTGGGGTTTAACATTCAGGAGGTGGAGAGGATTGCTCTCTTCGATCTTTGCTCTCTTAAGTTTAGAATAGTGGAGAAGTAAATACAGGAGTCGGGCAGAGTCAATTTGATCACTGCTATTACCCACAGATCCTTTAATAAGTGAGCATTAGACTTATGATGTGCCTTTTCTAGCCATGCAGAGTTGCAGGCAGAACTGGAGAAGGGCAGGTGTGAGTTCTGACCTCCCCTGGGCCGAAGGAGTGGGAGGAATGGGGTGTCCTGGAGCACTGGAGTAGAGAGTGTTGGGGAGGAGTGTCCTGGAGCACTGGAGAGGAGAGTGTTATCAAGCACTGGGGAGAAGGGTGTCATGGAGCACGGGGGAGGAGAGTCTCATGAAGCACTGGAGAGGAGTGTCGTGGAGCACTGGAGAGGAGTGTAGGACTCCCCCAGAAGAGCGGCAGGTTTAGCCATGAGGCTCCCTCTTTGAACTTGCCAGAGAATCCTGGGGTGGGGCATGTTGCTGCTGGCTTCCACCTTGGGCAGCCATGAAACTCGGACCCCTCGCCTTTTGTAGCTGCCGTGTGTCTTCTGGGAGAGCAGCTTGCTATTGGTGTCAGTCCTGTTCCTTCTTTCATACAACCTTCATACCTCTTGAAGTACCCCAGGCCTCCAGCATGCAGAGCCCGGGCTGGGCCAGTTGAGCTGTCTCTCCAGCATGTGTGCATGTTTGGGTTCCGTTCCTCTGGCTCTATCTATGCCTGGGAATCGGGGCCGAGAAGCAAGGGGTAATTCTTCATTGAGTGGGCTGCGGAACTCCCCATCTCTCTATGTGGCCGTTCCATTTTCTGTTCCCATAAGCAATGGACGAGGTTTCCAATTTCTCTACTTCCTTGCTGACACTTGTTACCTTCTGCTTTCCTGAATAGAGCCACCCTACCGTGTGTGTGTGTGTGTGTGTGTCTGTGTGTGTGTGTGTGTTGCTTTACATTCTTTTTTTTTCTTTTTGGGTCACACCTGGCGATGCACAGGGGTTATCCTGGCTCTGCAATTATTCCTGGTAGTGCTCAGGAATTACTCCTGGTGGTGCTCGGGGGGTCATATAGGATGCTGAGAATCGAACCTGGGTCAGCTGCATGCAAGGCAAACACCCAACCCTCTGTGCTATTGCTCCAGCCCACATTCTTATTTCCCTCTGACTAATAGCACTGAATCTCCCTTCCTGTGCTTAATGGTTCCTTGTGCATTTCTTGCGAGAAATGTCTATTTAAGTCCTTTCCCCGAGTGTTAAAATTGTCCCCGTTGCCTTTCTGTTGTTGGCCGATGTTTTCGTAGTGGGTGAGAGCAGAGCCCAGGGAGGGTCAACTCTTGGCTGCCCCAGTATCTTCTTCTATAAAATGGGGTTACTAATAGAACCTACGGTCAAAGGGTGGCCATGAAGAGCAGTGGCCTGCAGTCCACCAAGCTCCTGCGGCTTTGCTGAGCTCTGGGTGGATTTGTGCTAGGTAATCGAACGCCCAGACTGTCCACGAGATGAGACCAACAATAGTGACTAAACAAGAAATCACCAGAGGCGAGTAACTGCTGGGAAGAAGATACAGCAGTGATGCAACCAGGGGTAACTGGAAGGAAGGCTATTTTTGGTGGGGTGGACAAGGAAGGCTTTTCGGAGGAGGTGACACTTGAGCTGACACCGGAATGACAGGAAGGAGCCAACTGCTTTCATCCATGGACAGGAAGAGCATTCCAGGCTGAGGGAACGGCCGGCCGGGGCAATGATCTTAAGACAGGAACAGTCCTGCGGGCTCAAGGAGCTGCTGGGGGTGGGCGGAGGAGGGCAGGGCTGCAGGGGCAGGGCTGGGGGTTCCCTGGGTGGGGGCCCTGGCTGTCAGTGTCAGTGTGGAGAGGCATAAGCTGCTGAGGCAGGAGGCCTGGCTGTCTAGGTCTCTCTGCATTAGCCTGAACATTTGGAAAGATCCCTCCAGCTTTCTCTTGTTCAAAGTGGGGTTGTTCGGGCTAGGGTCAGATTTCAAAGGGCCAGAGCTTTGTATGTTGGATCCCTGATACCACAAAGTCCCTCAAGCACCTCTGGAGTGACCCTAAGCACTGCCAGGTGTGGCCCACAAACCAACCCCCCCCCCCCCCCCCCCCGTCCAAGAAGCCAGAATGGGGTCATACACACTCACTTTGGGGCCTGCTCTGAAGCTGATATGAAGTGAAATGCAGAAGGGGACACTCATGTCAGACATGTTGTTACTCCCCCCCCCCCCCCACCAAACACACACACACTTTCTTTAAACACCGTCATTGACAAAGTTGGGCGTGATGATTTGTTCCAGGTATCCAACATTCCAGCCCCAATCCCACCACCACTGTCCCCTTCCCTCCACCACTGTCTCCATTTCCCCAACCACCCCTCAAGCCTGCCCCCATAGCAGACCCACAGTAATTTAATTTGCAATACTTGTTACCATTCTCTGACTAGTGGAGTGATCAAAAAATTATTTTTGTAGGGAAAAAAATGTGTGAAAATTGTTGTAGCTCACCATGAGGATGATACTAAGCCCAGGGGATGGGAGATGACAGTCCAGTGTCTGACTCCTCTTGTGACAGTCGGACTAGGGTATGGGTGTGCTTGCAAACATCTTGTCACGTGGTGGGCTGGAGGAGTGGGCTTGCACTGCTCTGTCTCGGGGCCATGCTTCCAGGTGCCCTTCTAGCCATCCTACCATCTTTCCTGAGCCTTCTCGCCTGGCCCCTGACCCCAGTTTCATTTCGCACACCACCTGGTTCCTTGAGTAGCCAGGGAGACCCGGCACCACAGGCCCGAGTAGCATTGCAGCCTTGGGCCCTTGCATTAATCCATCGCCTGGCTCGCCAAAAAGCACTAGCGGGGCTCAGTCCTCCTGGGCATGCCCCCAAAAGATTTTGATCCATTTGGGGTGCCCCTGGGGGGCATGAGACTTTGAAGGCAAGAACCTGCTTATGACCTCCCATCTCCTCTTGCACCAGTTGGAGCCACCAGTTGGCAGCCCCCTGTTCTGCATTGCCTCGGCCACCACACTGGGTCCTGAGCAGGAAGAGGTCTGCGGGAACCAGTGGGCGACACCCCCATCTCTCCACACAAGTGACCAGGCTCTGGTGAGCCCTGGAGGAAGCTCCCAGCTGGGGAGAGCACTCTGAGGTTTCCCTGCCTGGGCTGAGTGCTGGGACCACCTCTCCCTAGGGGCCTGAACTCTCTGGGCCTCAGTTCCCTCATCTGTAACTGGGTGATAGTATTAGCACTTACCGCCTGGGGCAGGGATGAGGATTAAATACAGGTCAAGTGCTCGAAAGATCCAGGCAGATCAATGCTATGCAAAATGTCTGAAATTGGTAGGAACATGTGCAAGGGCTGGATGGGAAAGCCACCCCACCCCCACCTCTGCCTCCTCATCTGCACAGCGGGGGCTTTCTCAGGCCCTGCGCATGTACTGCCTGCTACGTAGAAGTCTCTGGGCAGCCAGCAGCTCCTTGCCACTCTGCTGGCCTGTGTCTGTAATGCCCAGAGAAACAGGCCTGGCCTTTGCTCCAGGACCTCAGGAAATCTCCAGTCTAGGGACTTGGTGAAGGAGACGAGAACTGGTCCACGGTGTGTGCCTGTGTGCGTGGTTATGTCGCTGTGCCTCTGTGTCTCTGCGTGTGGTGTGTATCTGGAATCGGTCCATGTCTATGCACGTATGCCTGTCTATGTGCATCTGCATGTAAGTCTGTGTGCAGGTTTGTGGGTGAGTATGTGTATTTCCATATATGTGTCCACGGCGGGGCAGGCGACGGCGACCCCACAGTTCCCCCTGCTACATGCGGCTTCTGCAGGTTGGATGGAGCCCCAGCAAGGCCGGGAGCAGCGGCGCAGGAGCTGTGAGGGTCCAGCTGGCCACTAGGGGTCAGTGTGTCTCCGTTGTAGATCGCGGCCGCGCACCTTTGGGAGCCCGCACCACTGTCAGTTCTGACAGTTTGCAACGCTTGGTCCTAACTTTGCACGGAAAATGAACGTATCTTTCTCTGTAGCAGAGAAGGGACCCCTGACCACCTGAAGTCCCAGCACACTCTCTCTGCAGGGAAATGCAGAAGGTGACTAAGCTGTCTCGTCCTTCACATTTCCTGGGTTGAAGGAGTAAGAGTCCGATTGTGGTTTTTGCTCTGGTGATCTTGGTGCCAAGAGTGTGCCTTGGGGGGAAATTTGCCGAACTTTTCCTTTCTCTATTTTCTATCTAGAGGAGGAAGAGGAGGAGTAGAAGGAGGAAGAGGAGGAAGAGGAGGAGGAAGAGGAGGAGGAGGAGGAGGAAGATGATGATGATGAGGAGGTTAATGCTAGCTGGTAGGACACAAAACGAAGAGGGATGGAAATGGTGTGTGCAGAAAATAAATGGTCAGATTTTTTTCCTTTTTGGGTCACACCCAGCGATGCTCAGGGGTTACTCCTGGCTCTGCACTCAGGAATTACTCCTGGCAGTGCTCAGGGGACCACATGGAATCTGGAAATCAGACCTGGTTCCGCCTCATGCAAGGCAAATGCCCTACCGGCTGTGCTATCACTCCAGCCCTAAGGGTCAAATAAATTTTTTAGAGGGTCAGTTTCTCTCAGAGACACATCAGTAGGATTATACCTAGGAGATACAGAAAGAAAGAAAGAGAGAAAGAAAGAAAGGAAGGAAGAAAGAAAGAAAGAAAGAAAGAAAGAAAACCCAGAAAACAAAACCCAGTCCAAAACCAAATCCACGCTGCATAATTTCCTTTCTGACTCCTTCTCTCCCACCATCTTTTCTCTCCCTGCCACTTCTGGGGCCACACCCCGTGATGCTCAGGTCTTACTTCTGGCTCTGTGCACAGGGGTCACTCCTAGTGGGCTCTGGGGACCATATGTGGTGCTGGTGCTCAAATCCAGGTTGACCGTGTACATGACAAGTGTCCTGCCCCACTGTACTATCATTCTGGCCTGTGAACTCAGACTGGCTAACCAGTACAAATAACTGGATGCCAAAAGGTAAGGAACAGAATAACTCAGAGGCCTCACTAGGCTGGTGAGCAGTTCCTCCAGCTCAGGCAGAGCCGGAGCCCAGAGGCGCCTGCAGGATTTGAGGACTAAACTCCCCACCTCAGAGTTACCTGCTCACAGTCCAGTCTCCTCGTGCTCACGACACCCCTCAGACCCAGATTCACAGAGGTGGAGTTCCCTCTGTTTTTGCACACACAGGAACCCTACTTAGCCCATTTCCACAGGCTGACACTCTCTGATCCTATCTGACAGCACCCCAGACTTGGGTTGCCCTGGGCACTCCAGTCTGCCCTTAGGCATGTGTGGACCCAGGGCGTAGCGTGTCTAAGAAGGTGAAACTGGGGAGATCTGTGGCAGCCCCTCCATTGCGAGGGTGATCACAGGTGTTTGGGATGGCCTGAACCATTGCTACCCGGAGCCCTTTCTATGAGAAGCCATAGTGACCAAGTCGATGGAACACATTTCCGTCCTAAATGCATGTGTGCTTTCTCTCTCTGAAGCCTCCTGCCACCCAGGTGGTGAGCCTGATTGCATAATACTCAGTCTCATCATTGTCACTCTTTTTTTTGAAGGGAGGGGGGCAACTGTGGGTTTTGGGCCATGCCCGGCAGTGCTCAGGCTCACTCCTGGCTGTGAGCTCAGGGATCACTCCTTTCGGGACTCAGGGATCCTCTGGGGTGCTGGGGCTGGAACCTGGGTTGTCTGTGTGCAGGGCAAAAGCCCTACCTTCGTACTATTCTCTGGTCCTCATCATCTGCACTTTGCAGAGTGGGTTGTGGTCCCCTTATCCGTCTCACCCCAGAGAAGATGCTGCTTGCTCAAGTGCCTGGCAGGGATGCAGAGACAGCATCAGTTGCTTTAGGGCCTCTGCCTGTTTGCATGGCTCATTCTTTGGCCACGAGACCCCACTTCCCACCCCTGCATGCTTAGGCCCCTGTGCTCACTTGTGCTGGTATCAGTAGTAAGGGGCGGGGTTGATGTTTTCCCTGCTGCTCTCCAGAGAGAAAAGAACAAACCAGGGCAGGGGCCTGAGGCCTCTGAAAGTGAACCCTGGCCGTGGTGTTGTTTGGACCGGGTACATCCCCCTGGGGCCCGATGGAGCCAGACTGCCTGGGTTCAGATTTCACTCCTGCTGCTGACGATTGGGACGGGTCACTTCATCTCCCAGGGCAAGATTTCCTCACCAGCAAAAGGAGGGGACAGAGCAGTGCCCACCTCAGGGTACCCCAGAGAGGGGCCTTGAGTGTGCTGGCGTGGAAATGGCAGGTACTGTGCACAGCTAGGATATGTGAGAGGTTGTGGATGGAGACGCAGGGGCCACAGACACTCTATGCACGGCTGCTACTTCTGAGTGGTTTGTCTCTGTCCAGTCCCTCTAGCACCCGTAGGCCTTCCAGCTTCCTTCCCTTCATTTCCAAGGCAGTTACTCCGCTCCAGACAAACGCGGCACCCAACCAACACACTCACACCTTCGAGATGACAGGGAGAGCCAAACATCTGGCACGATGCCCGCCACCCACCTCATGTCACTTATTAGCAACCTATAAATCCCCCAGGGATGCCCATATAAGGCCTGGTATTCAATACATTTGGCGCATGGCTGCTTTGGGTGGACATACGCGCACAATTAATGCAGCCGGCCAGCTTCTCCGGATGGATATAAATACTCTAGGAAGAGAAACCCAAGACCAAAGGCTCAGGACGCCCCGGCCATGGCACCGGCTCATGCTCTTCCTGTGCGTGATGCGGCATGACTGGCTCCTTCCTCCTTCCTGAGGGCTGGGTGAACCACTACGGCCACATTTTTGTCAGTGTTCCCAGCTGTGTCACCAGATACCACGCTCGCTCTCTGAGACCAGATCTCAGCGTGAGTGTTCCTCTGCGGGTGCCCTGCCACGGGGAGCCGAGGACAGAGTCTGCGGACAGTCCTTGGTTCTGCCAGCTCTCACGTAGGCCTGACTAGGTCCTGGGGCCCTGTTCTCATTGTGGGGGCATTGTTGGGGGCCACGTGGAGGGCCTAGTCTAAAGGACTTCAGCTAGGGCTCAAGAGTCCAGAGAGAGAGAGAGAGAGAGAGCGAGCACCGAGGATCAGGGACTTGCCTTGCGCACTGCTGACCTCGATTCAATCTCTGGTACCTTCTGTGGTCCCCAGAGCCCAGCAGGGGGAAATCCCTGAGTGCAGAGCCAGAATAAGCCCTGAGCACTGCTGGGTGTGGCCACTCAAAGGAAAACAAACCCAAACCTCCAAAGAAGTATTGTCATGCCATAGTGTGCTATGGTGTGGGGGTGGGGGTGGGGGTTGGGTCTTCTTTAGCCTGGGGAATCAGGAAAGGCTTCCTGGAGTGTGCCTTAAACTTCCCGGGAGGGAGGGTGAGCAGGAGGTGGCACAGCAGTGAGGTCCTGGAGCTTCTTCCAAGATGTCACCAACTCAGAAGGGAGGGCCAGACAGGGTGGGAGAGGGAGCGAGGCACTGTCTATGGAGGGAGGGAATCGCCTGAGCAGAGCCCACAGTCTCACAAGGATGTAGAAAGGTGCAGACACATAATAGCGGCCACAGGGGCAGTGGACAGATCATAAGCCAAGAGAATAAAATAATCAGATTGCAAGAAAATAAAATAATCAGAGGGCAACCATCACGCTGACACAATTGCTGTGAGGAGACACGCACGGCCAGAGTAAGCGCCTCGCATGCTCAGAGCCTGAGTTCCATCCCTGGTACCACACGCCCCTCCCATGCCGCAGCCTCAGCCTGAGCCTTGATTTGTGCCATGCCAGGGATCGAACCAGGACTGGGGCCGAAGCCGCTGCATTCAAGGCTGTGGACTTTCTCTCCGCTCCCATATCTTGGAATTTTTAAAAGCCTTGTTAATTTTCCTTTTTGATAAAGAGTGAATGGGGCCCCTTAGAGTAAGTGCAGGGCAGCGTGATCAGGGTCACTGTGCCTCTGTGGTCAGTGGTCACTGTCCCTCTGTGGTCAGTGCTCTATTTCCGTTCCCCCTTGTCTTCGCCTCTGCTGGTTTCTTTGGCACAGACCACACGCTCGCCTCCGTGTCCAGCTCTCTGTCTGTTGTGTGCGGTTGCCTCCGCCAGCCTGCGGCAGTGAGGATGGAAAATATCCTTTTCAGGGATCTTAACCACCAACATGCTGCTCTGAGGAGTTGTTGGGGTGGAGAAGGGGAGTGAAGTTTGGAAAATGATTGATGAGATTATCGATCTCCCCCTCTTCTTTTTCTCCCCCCCCCCCACACACATCAGGGGGTCACACACTGGGCTGCAGTGCAGCTCGTTCAAAGTTGCACACTTCCAGGTGATGCTTGCACGCCCTGACTGGGTTGAGGTGTGCCCAAGGCACCCTGCACAGTGTTATGGTGGGGGACTCAACTCAGTGACTTCTTGCCTCCTTTGCCATCCTGGGTAGCAAAGACAAGATAAAAGCCCAGGGCTGGGCACCTGGAAATTCTCAGTCCTTATTTCTTTCTTTCTTTTGCTTTCAGTGTCACATGCTCTCTGCTCAGGGGTTGAGTGCATGCTCTGTGTGCAAGAAGCCTGGGTTTGACCCCTGGCACAGCAAGGTCCCCTGAGCAGCGCCAGGAGCAACCTTTGAGCACTGAGTCAGGAGAAGCTTCTGAGCACCAAGGGGTCTGGCCCAGAACAAAATTAAATGAAAAAAGTTTGTCTTAGGGCCACACCCAGCAATGCTCAGGGGTTACTCCTGGCTTTGCACCAAGGAACTATTCCTGGCAATGCTCAGGGGACCATACGGGATGCCAGGGATCGAACTTGGGTCTACTGCGTGCAAGGGAAACACCCTACCCACTGCACTATTGCACCAACCCCTCTCACTCCCTATCACCTTCTAGTCTTAGCCCTGGCCAGTCTTGTGGGAGGACCCCATTGGGAGATTCTGATTTGTCCCTTTCCTGGTGTGGTGGGGCTGATGGAAAGAGCCACTCAGGAGGGGCTGGGAGGGGCCTCTGAGCTCAGGACACCTGGGGCCTTTCTGGAGGCCAGGGTACCTGTCAGTACCCAGGGCCACCTCCCCTAGCTGCAGCCTTTTGCCAGGCGTCTGTCTCATTCAGTCAATCCTGCAGCAGCTGTGCTTTAGTGAGGGGGCCACCCCACACAGGATGAACCTTCTGCCAGAGGTCTTGCTGCTTCCCTTGCAAATAGAAAAACGCTTGGTGCTAATAAATTGCCTTTCAGACACCAGAGGACTGGAAAGCCCTGAGCATGAGCTTCGTTTCTGGGGGGGTGACAGCAGGCTGTCCCGACCCTCTGGCCCCAGCAGGTTATCTATGGGGGTGGGAAAATATCGTGCAAACAGGCCCCCGTCTATTCCTGAGGTCGTGGAAGAATACTTGTGTGATGAGTCCATAGGGTCACTGGAAGACCCTCTAATTTTCTGGGAAGTGACAAGGCGTCTGTGGCCAACTTGTGTGAAATTTCCTCTTTTATACCTAGGTTATGGACCATGGACTATTTACCTGGAGTCTGAGGGTCTATTTACCATTCAGACAACATCACAGGCCGTCAAAGAGATCTACTCAGAGTAGGATGTGTTGGGTGTCTCGTCTTTCTAAAAATGACACTTGGCTTGCTCTATTTTTTTTTCCTTTCCCCCTTTTCTTTTTAATAAATCTTTTGAGGTGCTCTGTGCACAGTGCAAATAGCTCGGAAAGAACGTCGGTCGGGAGTCAAAGTTGAAGCCGGGGCAGCCGGTCTTGTGTAGGAGAAGCCAGACTCAGCCCAGCAGCTGTGGTGAGGCAGGAAGTGGCGCGGTGCCAGGTGTTGGGGGCAGATGTATTGATCCGCTGAGCCCTCAGCTCCCACGTGGGAAACCTAGGCCTGTCATTCAGAACCAACATCTCACACCCTCCCCAAGAGAGGCAGCCTCCAAAATCAATAGCGGGAGGAATGCTTTGGGGGAAGAGATGGAGGAACATGTTTTCCCACATTCGGAGGCTGCTTGCATTTCGTGGCTTCTGACGTTCATTCTGAGCTTGAACATTGAGTTCTGGCAAGACGCTCTTGTCCTGACTCCAAATGGGACTGTCTCAGGGAGCCTGGAAGGTTGGTCTGGGGAACCCCTGGGCTCTCACAACGGTGCCCGTCTCCGGATCAGGTGTGAAGGAACCAGTACCTGACCAGCTTCCTTCTCCCTGGAGATCTGCATGGCTTCTGGAATGGAGCCAGGGCAGGGAGTATGGGAGAGCAGGAAAGAAGTCTGGGGAAAGTACCCGGCTGGAAAAGGAGTTTGAATTCTCACGCCCTGTCCTGAGTCCTGACAGTCCATGACTCGAACAGTTTGACCTTGATAACAAATCCCCAGCAAGAGTAAGTGGAGAATAGAGCAGTCCAGAGGCCCCTGGCTAGGGGCCACATGGGCAATTCCCCCGCCCCAGATCTGTTTGCTTCTCTGCTGGACAATTGGACCTGCAATTGAATGTGATGGTCAGGGGCTGGGGGTCACCTGGGTCACCCTGGTAGTGGTCAGGGGCCTCAAGGACCATACCTGGTGGTGCTGAAAGCCCATGCTGGGCCAGGGATTGAACCGTGGCCAGCCACGTGCAAATCTCAAGCCTTTCCTCCCCCCTTCCCAGTTTGTTTCTCAGCCCTGCCAGTCCCTCTTTCCCACGCGAAGGTCCCCCACATGAGCTCTGTCCACCTCCTGCTTACATGGTGGGAGGGCCTGGCATTGGCTCCCATGGCCTTGGAGTCAGGTCAGAGTGACCCTCTTTCCTAGCCCTCACCATCTCTGCAGCTTTTGGAATCATGCCCCTTTCGGCCTTTAGATTCCTCAGCAGCTGCTTGGCTGCTCCGACCTCAGGCCTAGGGCCCTGGCGGCTCAGCCCATCCCTGCCGGCCCTGCCTCTCCCACCTGCCTCTCTCCAGCCTGGTCTCCTGCTACTCCTCCGCCCCTGTCTGCTGACACAGCTCAATTTCCCTCGCGCCTCCGAAGTGCCAGGCTTGTAAGGGTCCTTGTCATTGGTTCCTTCTTGGGGCAACGAGCCATCAGAACTAGTCTCTTCTCATCTTCCTCTCCACCCAGGGGTCCTTTAAGTGTTAGGACGCGGATCATGATCTCCCTTTAACGACAAAGAGACTCCAGAGACTGCAAACAGCAAGCAGGGTTTATTGTAAGACTGGCTAGCCAGGGTCAAGCTGCCTACGCAGACACGCAGGTCCAGCAGGTTGGGCAAGACCCCGAGCTTCTCCAAAGGAGATCTTATATAGGCCTCCACTGGCCGTTACAGCAGAGCCCATGCAATTTCATAGCCAATAGATTTGTAACAACACATACTTTCCTAACCAATCCATTTAAAAGTACATCAACTCCTTAGCCTATAGTTTGAAGGTCTGCATTTGTGTCAATGCTTAGGAACGTCCTGGTTTTTAGGGCAGTCATGGGTCTCGTGACATGGGTCTTGTGAGAGACATTTGGTTATCTGGTCTGACACCCACCCTTCTCGTTTCTTGCAATTCGGGGCACCTGTATTTGAATTCTTGCTCAGAGGCAGAAAAACAAGTTATTTTGCAATGTGGGTTTCTGTAAAGAGGATCTGAAAAGGCTATCTAGACCTGTTCCTCACACAAGAGCCCACCCATCCTTTCAGCCATGGAGGTGGCTCAGGGAGCAGGGACACCCTGAGCTTGCCCAACTGTGGTCGGTTCTTTCCACACTCCCCATGGGAGTGATGTATCTGTCTCTGGAGCTGGAGTTCATGATCCTCTCCAGATTCCGGAGGTTGTCCTTCCGGGGTCCTGACAGTCACGCCCACAAGCTGCTTCCAGGTGCAATTTAAGAGCATTAAAGACCATGATCCAGAGACTCACAAATGTATCTCGGAACCTAGCAGAAAGCTACAGAGATGGCTTCGGATCCCAATTATTTAATTTTTTTTCTTTTTGGGTCACACCTGACAATGCACAGGGGTTACTCCTGGCTCTGCACTCAGGAATCAGCCCGGGCAGTGCTCAGGGGACCATATGGGATGCTGGGAATTGAACCTGGGTTGGCCGCGTGCAAGGCAAACGCCCTACCCGCTGTGCTATTGCTCCACCCCCTCCAATTATTTAATTTATCATCCCAATATCTTATACTATTTTGTTGCATTTTTGTTGAATCTCTGTGAAATAGACCCTTACAGACATCTCATACTATTCATAACAAAGCAATACAAAATAAATTATTTGACATCTGCCTGTGGGGCAGGTTTGAGTGGCGGTGGGAAACCTTGAAATAATGGTGGTGGGAAGGTGTAATGATGGTGGGATTGGTGTTGAAATATTGAATGTAATCAATTATTGTGAACAACTTTATGATTGCTTGAGCAGGCCCAGTAACGTCTCCATTATGAGACTTCTTGTTACTGTGTTTGGCATATTGAATACTCTCGGTAGCTTGCCAGGCTGTCCGAGAGGGGCGGAGGAATTGAACCTGGCTCGGCCAGGCTGGCTACGCGCAAGGCAAACGCCCTATCGCTGTGCTATCACTCCAGCACATAAAGTTATTCTATCTAGCACATAAAGTTATTCTATAACTTTATGAAAATAAAATTAAAATTTTTAAAAGAATAAAATAAAACATTATAAAAACACTACTAAAGATAAAGAACAAAATCAAACAAACAAACAAATTCTGGAGGTCGACCAGCTATTCTGCATGCGACCTCAGAGGTTCAGTACAGGGATAGTGAACGAAGATGTGTGTAGTGAGGAGGGCCCCATGCTAACAGCTTAGTCTTAGGGAGGTGGGAAAAATCACCGGGGGAGGGGCAGGGGGAACCAGCCAGTGGTGGAGGGTCTCTGTGTGCAGCATCCAAGCCATCAGTCCCCTCAGCCTGCTGTCACATGACCACCCTTGGGGGCGTATTTCTTATGGGAAATGAGTATATGGATAGCTTCTGTGCCTGTGCCTCAGTTCCCCCACTGAATTGACTACAGTGGAATTTCCCCAGGGTTAGTGCAGGGACCTGCAGTGTGGGTGTGAGCAGAAGCTTAGACCCTGATGTCCTGGGCTTCATGCTCTGCTGCTCTGTCATGAAGGTCTAATTGTTTTACAATTTTCTTCTCTCTTTCCCTCCTTTCCTCCCCTTTTCCTCATCCCTCCCCTTTTCTTTAGCCTGCCTTCCTTCCTTCCTTCCTTCCTTCCTTCCTTCCTTCCTTCCTTCCTTCCCTTTAGGATCACACCCAGTGCTGCTCTGTGGCCATTCCTTACTTGATGCTGGGTCACTCTTGGCCCAGCACAGACCAGGGAATCATGGGGGGCTAAGGCTTAGTTGCCTAAAAGGCAAACACCTTAATTGCTGTCCTCTCTCTCTTTCCAGCCCTTCGTTTTCATTTGGTGCTGAGTCCCACACATACTGTTGCTGGTTCTGTCTCTACTTCCCAGGGAAGGCAAGAGGATGAAACAAGAGCCTGGTGCATGGTGCGTGGTGAAGGGAGGAGGAACAAAGCCAAGTCTCACTGGTCTTATGGACAGTAACTGTCTTATGGACAGTAACATACTTATTTTCAGTTTACGGACCTCCCATAGGCAGGAGCTGGGGACACTAAGGTAAGTCCTCTAGTGACCATTCACAAGGAATTCTGGGCTCCTGAGCACAGGGCAGGGAGGGAATTTGAAGGCTGAAGTGCCAAGGCCTGAGCTCTGCCCTCTACTCTCACCTGCTGCTAACATGCCTGCTGCTTCTCAAAGCCTCAGTGCCCAGGTGTCTTCTGTTCTCACCTGGCCAAGCCTTTGGCACAGGTAAGCTGACCCGGAAGTGCTTGCTGGAGGAATGGATGGATGCACTTGAAAGAATGACCGGCTTATACTCCAAGCCTCCTGCTGAAGTCTCCTTTCAGACTTCGACTAGTCTCAGGATAGAAGCCCATGTCCTGGCCTTGGCTAAAGGCCCCAGGTGCTCCAGTCTCACCCTTCCCTTAGTCCTGTTCCACTGACGAACTCCATCTCTCTGCCAGCCACTCTGGCTTCACTCTGATACCTCCCACCCAGCCTACCCTCCCAGCCCACGCTTTCCCCTGCCTGGGGTTTGCTCTTTGCTTTTATTAATGGCCTGGCGTCCTCACTCAGTGTTCACAATGCTTTGCAGGTTTGCAGGGAGGCCTGTGTGTAGGCCACATTGCCCCAAGATCAGCAGCTTCCTGCAGGGTTCTTCAGCAACCTCCCCTGTCCCCTCCTCCACCTCCATCTGAGTTAATGTTGGAACTTCACTGTCTCTACTGATTGGGCTGCTTATTTACGTCATAATGCTCATTACATTTGAATTTGTGCACAGTATATATGAACAGAGTTCATATGTGCAAATAATCCTATCTAGTGAAAGATTAATCTGTAATAAGTATACCTGATCTCTCCACGGACGCCCCTCTTGGGCTCTATGCATCTATTGGCAGCTGCTCATTTGTGTGTTAATCGTCAAACGTGAGGTCCACAAAGTAGAAATGTGGACTGTCTTGTTCATCACCGTAGTTCTAGCTCTTTTTTATTGTTTGTCTGTATTTTTATTTTCAGGGCCATGCCTGGTAATGCTTAAGTGTTACTTCTGGCTCTGCACTCAGAAATTACTCCTGGTGGTGCTCAGGGGACCATAGAGGATGTTGGGGATTGAAACTGGCAAGCATCCTACCTGCTGTACTGTCTCTCCAGCCCTCTTGTGGTTCTAGATCTAGAGCAGTTCTAGGTCTAGATCTAGATCTAGGGCAGTTAGGATAGAGGAGGGACCAGTATGACAATACTAGAAATGATCATTCTGAACAAGAACTGAGTGTTGAAAGTAGGTAAAGCTATATACATGATATCCTTTCAGTAGAGAGAAAGACAGGGCAAGTACCTGCTATAGAGGCAGGTGGGGGAGGAGGGTGGGAGGAAAACTGGGGACATTGGTGGTGGGAAATGTGCACTAGTGAAGGGATGGGTATTGGAACATTACATGTCTGAAACTCAATCACTAAAAAACGTTGTAACTGTGTATTTCACTGTAATTCAATTAAAAAAAGAGAGAGAACTGCATGCATTGAACAATCAGTTGTGTAAATCAATGAGTGTTTAGAGCATAGAGTAGAGAGATGGAGCAGGACGGGAAAGTTAGGTAAGACAAGGGCTACGGTGCCATTGTAAGAAGCCAAGCACACTTCCTGGAGAAATTTACGTGCCCCATAAATAGTCATTAAATGCATGAACTCATTAAGCCAAATTGGCTGTGGAATCTTCCCGGATGAGACAATGGTACACACAAAGCTAGCAAGAATTTTCCGGAAGAAACATCACACACCCCAAAAAGCCCAGATGAAAGGGCGCTCCGCAGCCCCTTCCTCCCTGTTCCAGTGAGAGTCTATGCCCAGCCCTGGGTGTGCGGGGCAGGCCTGTTTGAGTCTGACCATCTATGTCACAACTTTAAAAATGTGCATTCAAAGTGGTGGTGGTGCTGGTGGGGCACTTTCCCCAACTCCCCAGCACTCTGCTGATCACAGAGTAGAGTGGGTGTTTCCCCAACACCCATAGCAATCCAGGGACCGGGTTATAGATGATATCTGATGTTCTAGAAAACACCCCCCAACACACACCCCTCCCCCGAGAAAATATTCTCTCTGTCCAACCCTTGCCTGGCACCACCCTTGCCCCGACCCCAACCTCCCACCACTCTGCTTTACCATTTGATCCTTCAGGTGGCCCAGGGACTGGAGAGAAGTGGATTTTATTTTATATGTCACAGCTGCTGACAGGCTGGAGAGAGCCCACAGGTTTAAAAGACTCTCACCCACTAAGTGTTTGAAGATCTGCAATGGGTTCCCCAATTGTCTCTGAAAATAAAGTGGAAAAAAAAACGGTGCGGACTTCCTTTATTTTTACACCTGTGACTGGCTCCCCACATGTCTTTACCTGCTATTGGACCCCAACTTGCCACCCAGAAAAGAGTGTGTGGGGGTGGGGCTCCCCCTTCTTAGACTAGAAAGTGCCTCCTGGCGTGAAAAGGATGGGCAGGAGGATGCATCTCTGCAGTAAACCCCATCCGTCCTGGCTGACCCTCGCTGAAAACCAGCAAGTAAAGCCTTGCTTTGGGGGAGGGGATTTCACAGTCTCCCCAGGAATCCTCTTTCATGGCCCAATCTGCCTGCTGGGGCAGGAAGTCGTTCCTTGGTCTGATGAGGGCACGGATGCTGCATTAAACTGTGCGGCTCTGAGAGAATCCGCATTTCCTTGATGGCACTTGTCCCGGCGGCTGCCCTGGCGCCCAGGAAGGGCCCGGGAAGGTCAACGCGCTGCCTTTCAAGGGGAAATCCATCTTCCTCTGTCCAGTGGCTGCGGTGCTCCTGCTGCTGGGGCCTTTGAAGATTTCCTTGCCTGGGAGGACGCCTGTCCCCCAGCAGGGAGGCGGCCCCTGAGGGCCTGTCCCAGTGTTCTGTGGATGGTTTCAGGCAAGGTGTGAAGCAGACTCCCCAGTCTGTAGGCCAATACTGAACCCTCCTCAGGGGCTGTGACTCAGGCTCAGACATTGTCTTTAATTAAGCTTTACTAATGCACAGGTTTGGTCTCCTTTTTGCTCTTCTCAGAGACCCCAACTGGGGAGGGGTCTCGTGGAAGACTGTCTCAGGCCATCTTCAAAGGCTGAAGGTCCTTATTCTAGCCACCCTGGGTTTTCCTTTCTCCCTAGTGATTTTTGGGTCCCACCTGGTGGTGCTGGGGGTCCTT
Organism: Sorex fumeus; assembly: GCF_029834395.1. NCBI lineage: Eukaryota > Metazoa > Chordata > Mammalia > Eulipotyphla > Soricidae > Sorex > Sorex fumeus. The sequence goes on from NW_026606120.1 coordinate 62,902,137, forward strand.
CTAAGCAGTGCTCAGGGGACCCTGTGGTTCTGGGGAAGAAACTCAGGCCTCTTGCATGCAAAGCAAACCCTTAGCAGAGCATACCCTTAGCTGCTTAGCCCCGTGGGCTGCCTTTGACTCTCCTTTCTCCTTTTGAATGGAACTTCTCTGCCAGGCTTGCAGTGTCTGCCCTGGCAGGGTGGTGATGTTTGTGAATGGAGCTCTGAATGAGTGAGTGGACGGAGGGAGGGCAACACCCAGGGCCAGACGACGCAGGCTGGCATTTTGGGTTTTCAGTTGTTACCCTCTTTAGCAGCGGCTTACCATCCTCCCACTAACCAAGATCACCAAAGTACGTTGAGTAAAGGGAAGAAGATGCCAGTAACTGGGCCCAGGGGAGACCCAGCTGGGAATCCGGGAAAGAGTTTGACCAAATTTTGGCTTCGGTGCTCAGCCACGAACAGGTCAGGACATGGGGCGAGGAGACAAAACTGCCTTTTTGTGCCGGTGGCATTGAGGATACCACCTCTCGGATACGGGGCGATTCTTGTCTCGGCTTCTGAGCCTCCACCTCAGCCGCAAGGCTGACAGAGCCTAACAGAGGGACCAGCTAAGAAGAGCAAAGGGAGGTCAAGCTGCGTCTGAGGAAGAGGTCAGCGGCTTTTCCTGGAATTCCTCAGGAGGGATTTGCTCGAGCAGAATCTCCCAGTCCTCCCCCGACAATGCAGCCCTTGGCTGTCTGGCGTCTAGAATGAAATGGAATAATAAAAGCTATTGGACTGGAGGGGTTGACACTGTATAACAAAGACCATGAATGTGTAATGACTTTGGTCAATAATTGACGACCCCCCCCCACAACAAATCCCACTTGATGTGGTAAGGGGAAATTTCAACAAAAGAAGCTTATCTCTCCAACATTTCTGTAATTAGCACAAAAATGTTAGTTCTCATTAGCTCTCTCCTAATCACACCCTTCAGACCTTCTTCAGCTTCCAGCTCAGGGCGGTGGGTGACCACCCCCTCCCCCCACCTCCACCCCAAAGCTTATGAGGAAATCCCTGGGATCTTGGATCCTCCAAATCCTGTAAAAAAAGGCAACCTCTCATATCAACCCTAGGCTCTCAGACCAAATACCCCTCCCAAAACCCCCTGGTATAAGCAGCAAAACAGCAAATTGATAAATCAAGGAATTTTTGAAAGATTGAATCTTCTCACGTGCTCTTTAGTTAACAAAGTTAATGATTTATGACTTTCTTCCACTTTCTGACTTAAAAACCAAACTATAGCTGGGCATGTCCTTAGTTTTTTTCTCTCTTGAAACTACTTTCAATTACCGTTTCTCCTTTTCCCTGGTTTCTTCTCTCTCTCTAGGAATATAGGAAGTCTCTGACTTTTGAAGAAGGAAGCTCAGTGCTCACTTTTGAAGTTTATCGGAATGCCTGCAGGTTCTCATTTCATCGTTGGGTTCTCAGGCCTTGAGAAATTGTCTGAACCAGAGGAAGTTTCCTCCATTTGAATTTTACCTTGAGGGTCTCTAGGAAGCAAGCTTGCTCGCTTACAAACAAACATATGTGTTTTAATTTCTTTGCCTTTCTGCCTTGGCCACCAGAAAACTCAGTGACACTTTGTGATCATTTGCACACATTTTCCTTAGCATAATTCTTTTTATACCTGATTCTGATTTCTGTTCGTTCTATATTTTAATTATCCTCTTCCGTGTGTTGAAATTCTGCCTTTAAGGGCATGGAAATCCAGGGGAAGTTGATAATACTTGAGAACAGAGCTGGGGATGGGCAGTCCTCGGTTAGAGCTGTTAACTGAGGAAGTTGGAAGAATCAGGTAGTGTTGGACAGAATCATAAAGGAGAGAAGGCCAAGTCAGAACCAGGAAGATAAGGCAATGTTTTACCTTTTAGCAGGAATAGAGCCTGGGCGGAGCATAAGGTATGAAGTTCTTTTGGGGTAAGGATTCAAGATTTTACCTATAAATTCTTCTTTTCCCTCCCTCCCTCCCTCCCTCCCTCCCTCCCTCCCTCCCTCCCTCCCTCCCTCCTTTCCTCCCTCCTTCCCCTTCTCTTTTTATTCTTTTTTAAATTGAATCATTGTGAATTAAAAAGTTACAAAGGTGCTTGTGATTGAATTTCAGGTGTACAATGTTCCATTTCATCTACTGTGTTTTTTATTGATGAAACTTCTGTTTGTAATTTTCTTATTTCTGCTCTCATTTCCTCTTGTATTTTATTGGTTGTTTGTTCCACTGTTGCTCTCATACCTTCCTGTATTTTTTTGGATGCTTGTTCCTCTGTTTCTCTGATGTCATTGAACATCGTCACCATTTCGTCTTTGAATTCTTTATCAGAGAGATTTTGTGTGGATTTTTCAACGTCAGAACATGGAAATGACAAATCTGTTATGGGAGCACTGAGCATAGGAGGCCCCAGGCAGAGGTGGGCCTCCGGCTTCCTGTCCTGGTGCGTGTGTGTGAGTGAGTGTTTGTATAGTGTGTGAGTATAGATAGATGTGATAGGAGTGTATGTGCATGTGTGTACGAACCGTGTGAGTGTATTTGAATGCGTGTGAGTGTGTGAATGTGTATGTGTGAGAGTGTGTGAGTCTGTGAGTACCCATGAGTGCTCTATGAGTGTGTGAGTATATTATATGAGCGTGCTTGAATTATATGAGTTGTGTGAGTGGTGGGTTGGAGCGATAGCACAACGGGTAGGGCGTTTGCCTTGCACGCACCGGCTGACCCAGGTTTGATTCCTCCGTCCCTCTCGCAGAGCCTGGCAAGCTACTGAGAGTATCCCGCCTGCATGGCAAAGCCTGGCAAGCTCCCCGTGGCATGTTCAATATGCCAAAAACAGTAAAAACAAGTCTCACAATGGAGACGTTACTGGTGCCCACTTGAGCAAATTGATGAACAATGGGAGGACAGTGCTACAGTGACTGGTGTACAAGTGTGTGAGTGTATGTGTGTATGCAAGTGTATATGAGTGTGTATTAATGTATATGAGTGTGTAAATGTGTGCGTATTTGTGAGAGTACATGAGTGTGTTGGAGTTTCAAGGCTCCTGTCTGCCTCCCCTCCTCGTGGTGTGGTGGGATTCAGCGCTGTCTTCCCACAGTGCCTGTGGCAGTGTGTTGTGTGCTTATCTCTTCTTTCCTCTTTCAGGATGTTCCCTTCCTTTTTGGTGTTCCTTTGTAACTATGTAGAGCTATTTTGAAAATGGATCTTCTGAGTTATACTGGGGGAGTATGGGCTGGAGCGATAGCACAGCGGTAGGGCGTCTGCCTTGCACGCAGCCAACATGGCCGACCCGAGTTCGATTCCTCCGCCCCTCTCGGAGAGCCCGGCAAGCTACCGAGAGTGTCTCGCCCGCAAGGCAGAGCCTGGCAAGCTCCCCGTGACGTATTCGATATGCCAGACACAGTAACAACAAAGTCTCCAATGGAGACGTTACTGGGCCCGCTTGAGCAAATCGATGAACAATGGGAGGACAGTGACAGTGATTGGGGGAGTATAACTGCGCCTGGAAAAGCCACACCCTTTGTCTCTCTTACCTGGGGGTGGGGTTTAGCAGAGTTCCAGAGGTTTGCGTCCAGTGCAATTGCCTCCTAGGAACTGGCCCAGGGTCCGAGCACTGCTGCTTCTGTCCCCACAGCCACTCCTGCCTGTATAACACCAGTCCCTTCACTAATGTCCACTACCCTTCACCAAGGTTCCAGTTTTCCTCCTGCTCCCCAGTCTGCTTCTGTTGCAGGCACATTTTCCCTCTGTGATTCCCTTCCCTAACTCGTGTTCCCCTTCCCCCTAACTCCCTTTCCTTAGTGTTCCTTTCCCTGCTACCTCCACCTCCCCAATCCGAACTCCTGCCCCCATGGTATGCTTCCTATGAAGACCAGTTCTCCTGCTTTTTGTTTCTCTTCCCTTTGGGTTTTAGATATTCCCTTATGAGGTTTCTTTATATCCCACATCTGAGAGAAATCCTTCTGAGTCTGTTCCTCTCCCTCTGACTGGTTTTACTCAACATGATATTCTCCAGACCCATCTAAGTGGTAGCAAATTGTGTGACTTTATCTTTTCCTATGGCCGAGTAGTAACCCTCATGTAATACGTGCCATAGTTTCTTTATCTAGTCATCTGTTCTTGGATATTTGGGTTATTTCCAGAGTTTGGAAATTGTAAATAATGCTGCAATTCATTTTTTCCTTCTTTCACCCATTTGTCATTTTTTATCCATCCATCTATTCATGCAGTCATTCATCAATCTATCCATGTGTGTACTCACCCACCCACAACTCATCACACATCTACAATCCATCCATCCATCCATCCATCCATCCATCTACTCACACATCCATCTACCCACTCATCTATCCACACATCCACCCATTTATCCATCTTTTGATCCACCCATAATTTACTCACTCACCACTCAGCCACCCACCTATCCATCCATGCATGCACACATGCATAAATGTTTACAAAGTATATTCCATGCAAATAATTATTCTAGACACTGGAAGTATAGTGAGAAAACCTGACAAAATTCTCTGCCCTCATGTAAGTTATATTCTATAGATGGACAATAAAAATATATAAATTATACCAAAAGGAAACAGAATAGGCAGGATAGTGGAAAAACTGCAATGTTATCTAGGGTGACCTGGAATAATGAAGGCTATTATAAATGGAAAACATATGCCAGGGAAACATATTTGCATAGTATCAGGTGGGTGTCAGCACAGGAGTTGAAGTGGTCCAGTTAGCTGCTTCTGAAAGTAGGAGGATGGTCACTGTCACTGTCCTCCCGTTGCTCATTGACTTGCTCGAGCGGGCACAGTAACATTGTGAGACTTGTTACTGTGTTTGGCATATCAAATACATTATGGGTAGCTTGCCAGGCTTTGCCGTGCGGGTGAGATACTCTCGGTAGCTTGCCGGGCTCTCTGAGAGGGGTGGAGGAATCGAACCCCGGTTGGCCATGTTGGTTGAGTGCAAGGCAAATGCCCTACCCGCTGTACAGCCCAGGAGGATGGTAGAGAAGAAATAAATACTTTAAAAAGAGAGATGATGGAATAATAGTGTAGGAGGTAGGACTTTTGCCTTGCATGCCGCTAACCTGGGTTCAATCCTCAACGTGCCACATGGTCCCTTGAACATGCCAAGAGTGATTTGTGAGTGCAGAGCCAGGAGTAAGCCTTGAGCATTGCTGGGAGGGAGCGAGGGAGGGTGAGAGAGAGAGAGAGAGAGAGAGAGAGAGAGAGAGAGAGAGAGAGAGAGAGATTCCCCATCTCTTTGGGCTCATCCACTGAGCTGCAGCTTTGATGAGTGAATGGAATGACTTGTGCAGCCTTTCATTGGAACTCCTTGAAAAGTAAAGAATCATGAAAGAAGGAAAGCAAGAGAAAGAGCCAGTGAGTGAGAGAGAGAAAGGGGGAGGGGAGAGAGAAAGAGACAGAGACACAGAGAAACAGAGATACAGAGAGAGACAGAGACAGAAGGAGAGTCAGAGACAGAGAAAATACCTAAGTCTTGAGGGTATTAGTTTTTTATACCTAGGGTCAATAGAATAAAATTTGCTTAAAACTTGCGAACTTTTGGACAGAGTTTATTGCCCACTAGATGGGTCTAAAAGAAAAGGAAACTCTTGAAGATAAAAACCGGTTTCAGGGTCCCCACTTGCCTCCAGGCAGGAAGCTGCTGGCCAGGCTGCCTGGCCACCAAGAGGGCACCTCACTGAGTGAAGCGGGTATTTCTCAGCCAGCCAGGGCAGGCAAGGGACGATCTCTCAAAAGGCTGAGCCAGGAGCTCCAGAGAAAGGCAACAGCCGAGAGGAGAGTGCAGGACAGGGTCAGGCCAAAAAAATTTCTCTTCTCTCCTGTTACCCCTTTTCAAACGAGAATTTGTATTTTAATTTTTATTTAAGGTAAGGTAAGGTAAAGGCCCTCCCATTGATCGTCGATTTGCTCGAGCGGGCCCAGTAACGTCTCCATTAGAGACTTTGTTGTTACTGTGTCTGGCAGAGCGATAGCACAGCGGGTAGGGCGTTCGCCTTACAAGTGGCCAACATGGCCGACCCGAGTTCGATTCCTCCGCCCCTCTCGGAGAGCCCGGCAAGCTACCGAGAGTATTCGATATGCCAGACACAGTAACAACCAAGTCTCCAATGGAGACGTTACTGGGCCTGCTCGAGCAAATATTACCAGGAGTGGTAATTTTTATTTATTTATTTATTTATATTTTATTGAATCACTGTGAGATACATTTCCAAGCATTCATGTTTGAATTACAATCATACAATGATCAAACACCCATCCCTCCACCAGTGCACATTCCCCACCACCAATCTCCCCAGTATATCCCCCCTTACCCACCCTCCCCCTGCCTCCATGGGAGACAATTTCCCCCATACTCTCTCTCTACTTTTGGGTATTATTGTTTGCAATACAGATACTGAGCGGTTATCATGTTTGGTCCTTTATCTACTTTCAGCACACATCTCCCACCCTGACCGATCCAACCATCATTTTCTTGGTGATCCCTCAAGAGAGAATATTTTTGCAGGGATCCTGTCCTTGTTCCACTCAATATCCTGGGATTTATGAGAATTGTCTTTTTCACTTTTAGGCCCCTGGACCATAGGATTCTCAGATCCTGTGAGATCTATTATTACCTACTACTAATACTCTTACTTTAGTTGATGTGTCTGGATAAAACCCAGGTCCCAGGCCGAGAGGCAAATGCATCACTGCTGAGTCGCATCCCAGGCCCCTCAATGAGAGCGGAAGTGGATCCTGAGTTTCTGCATCTCCTGCTTGCTGTCAGGGTGGGAGGAGTTCTGGGTCGTGTGCCAGGCATGGCATGAGAGCATTTTGCACGTGGGAAAGGGAGAGACTATCTGTGATCTGAAGGGTGGAGAGTGGGCATTTTTTGTCAATATTCACCTCTCTGCCCTTTGCCATGGGACAAACTTACCCCCCTGCCCTTGCCTGGGGTCTCAGCATTTCGCAGTTTGGGCCAACAAAATGGGAAGGAATGTTGTCCTGAAATGTGCTCCGAGAGTAGTGATGGTTCACTACCCTGTGATTCTGCCACTGCCTTGAGGAAACAGGACTGCGATGGGGCCCAGGATATTATCAGCCAGGAAGAACAGTGCTGCTTGGGGGGATAGGGGGGTGGTTTCTTAGCAGCTCAGGATCCGTAATGGACCCGTCACTGACCCTTAGGCCCATGGCTGAGAGAGAGACTTAGTGGTGTTGATGTGTGTTTGTGGTTGTTATGCAGCAGTAGCAGACAGAGACAACCCACCAGAACACCCTGGAACCCCACGGCTTCTTAAAAGGCAGGAAGTAAATCACAAATGCCTCACACAGTGTGTGTGTGTGTGTGTGTGTGTGTGTGTGTATGTGTGTGTGTGTGTGTGTGTGTGTGTGTGTATGTGATCCTGTCGCAGAAGGAGAATTGATCCGAGAAGGTGCCCCTGACGGTCTTGAGCTTGCAGCCTAAGAGGGTCCTAGGAAGGTGGGGGCAATTGCACCTCAAGTCTCCCATGCAGGCCAGAGAATAAAGAGCCGGTTGAGGCTGTGGGCGAGGTGAATAGGTTTGTAGGCTGAGGTTGCCCAGGAATTCTCAGAGTATATAGACAGTGTACATACTTCATATTTGATATATTTGTTATCCAGTAATTTTCTGATAATTAAACTTCTTAATATAACCTTGTGGTCAGAGTGCTTCCCCACATTCCAGAGAGTACCGGGGAGCTTGACTTAAAAAAAAAAATCTTGTTGTATTGTATATATTTTTAGAAGGGCATAGAGCAAAAATAAATAGATTAACCAGGAGTGCTGGGAAAGGGGGCTGGGTGGGAAAGAAAAATGTCACTCAGAAATAGACCGTGAAACTAATTACCTGGATAAACCAAATGTGAGAAGAAATTTATTGCTTAAGATAGGGGTCATAAACTCCAATACCTTAGGGGCTACGGCAGGTGACGTAAACCAGGCGAATAGGCCTGGTGGGGACTGTGTGTGGTGGTACAAAGTGTGGGTACCTTGTCCACTGAGGCCCTGCCCACTGGGCTCTCCCCTCTATTGTTGCCAGGTGGGAGGGACTTTGTGTTGCTACATCTCTGGATTCTCCGGAAAAGCAGAGCTGAACGATATGTTGGAACTGCATCTCCACAGTACAGGAATTGAAGAATGACATTAAGTCCCAGCGAGACTTGCACGCCCGGGGCCAGGAGGCAAGAGTTGGGAAACAGAGGCGGGACAGATTTCAGTTCCTGGGCACCCCGAGTGGACCTTAGTCATTGTTCCCGGACAGAGCGCACAGTCATTCAGGAAGGGCTGGATGGAGGACCATATCTGCCTCTGCAGTCAGGGATCAGGGGCCCTTCCTAGGCTCAGAGAGTGATAGGCTTCTTGCCAGGACTCACAGTCCTTGTGAGCTGCAGTCCTTGTGAGTGGAGATAGAGCGCTCAGGAGGAAGGCTAGCATCAGCTTGGCTGCTGAGAGGTGTATTGGAGCTGATTCACCACCTTCAATACCACAGCTGTAGAGGCTGGAGTGATAGCATCAGGGCATTTGCCTTGCATGCGGCCGACCCGGGTTCGATTCCTAGCATCCCATATGGATTTCCCATCCCCCCCTTCCCGAGCACTGCTAGGAGTAATCCTGAGTGCATGAGCCAGGAGTAACCTCTGTGAATCTCTGGGTGCGACCCCAAAAGCAAAAAAAAAAAAAAGAAAAAAGAAAAACACGCCCTCCCACCCCCCACAGCTGTCATACAAGACTCACTTCCAGGCTGACCCATCCAAGCTCCAGCTGGCCACCTCTGGAGGAAGATGTTCCATGCAGAAGGGGGTGTGTGTGTGTTGAGGGGCGGGGCTGGATTGTAAGTGTACTCACTTGTTAGGAATCTTTGCACAAGGACAAGTGTTTTCTGCTTCATGCACTGTGCCACTGTCCTCCCGTTGTTCATCAATTTGCTCGAGCAGGCACCAGTAACATCTCCATTGTGAGACTTGTTACTGTTTTTGGCATATTGAATACATCACGAATAGCTTGCCAGGCTTTGCCATGTGGGTGGAATGCTCTCGGTAGCTTGCCGGGCTCTCCGAGAGGGGTGGAGGAATCGAACCCGGGACAGCCGTGTGCAAGGCAAACACCCTACCCAATATGCTGCTTCATGAGGCTCTTCAATTTATTTATTTATTTTCAAGGGGGGGTGGGGTCTTGGTGACCGACACCCAGCGGTACTCAGGGGCAGTTATCAGTTCCCAGCAGCGCTCAGGGGACCACGTGTTGTTGTTTGAACTTGAACCCTGGCCTCCTGCATGCAAAGCACTGCTCAGCCCATTGTGCTCTGTCTCTGATCCCATGAAGGCTTCTCTTGAAAGGCTCCTAGGCCATGTTTCACCACAGTGAGGTGTTTGTGCTGGGCATCACAGTCCAGGGCAGAGATGGTTTCTTCCCTAAGGTGGTTTGCATTTGGGGGTCTGGAGCAATAGCACAGTGGGTAGGGCATTTGCCTTGCATGCAGCTGACCTGGGTTTGATTCCCAGCATCCCATATGGTCCCCCAAGCACTGCAAGGAGTAATTCCTTAGTGCATGAGCCAGGAGTAACCACTGTGCATCGCCAGGTGTGATCCCCGCACCCCCCCCCAAAACGACTTGCATTTGGTCTAAATTCTACTAGAATTTTCTCTCAGAGCTTAACCAGCTCTGTGATCTTGGGAAGTGTTTTTTTTTTTTTCCTTTCCCACGCTGACTTTCAACTTCCTCATCTATAAAATGGGAATTTGGGGGCTAGGGAGGTAATTCTAAGGGTTGGAGTGGTGCAGAACTTCTGAGTTCCATCTCCAGATCATCCTAGGTGTGGCCCTAGTGGCTTCCAGAGCCACAGGCTGAGCTGGGAGTGACCCCTGACCTGAGCACTGTTGGGGGTTGTCCAATAACAGAACAAAGCAAAAACCTCAAACCCTCCCCCCCAAATCCAGAGAGACCAATGTCCCAAGCAGGGTCTGTGCAAACTCCCCTCCCCTCCCCGCCTCTCTCTCTCGGCAGAGCCTGAAAGCACCATGCTGACGCCCTTAATGTCGTGGTTCACCGCCTGCTATGCTCTTGCTCAGCCACCAAGATGGGGCAGAGACAAATGTTTGAGCAGTCGGACACCCTGGATGTATGCTGTGCAGGAAAAGAAGTGGATTCTAAAGAGAGGGTTGTTCTTGGGGGGAGTTTGACGAGGCAACTCTTTCTGAGCTCAGGGACAAGAGGTTTAGTCAGGCTATGATCACAGCAGACTGGGGGGCACAGGTCCCAGGGTGGGAAGACGCTGGCCATGATGGGGTCGGTGCTTACCATGGATGTGACCCGCGAGGCAGACTGCCACTTGTTGGGTATGCATTTCCCACCTTGTGAGGGAGGCACCCAGAGACTTATAAGAGGCCAAGAGAGCTCAGTGAGTAGGGGGAGAGGGCATGAGACTGGAGGAGATGGGTGGGCGTGGAGCAGGCTGTGTAGGGTCTGCAGGATGTGTGTGTGTGTGTGTGTGTGTGTGTGTGTGTGTGTGTGTGTGTGTAGAGGGGTCCCATCTAGATGTCCACAGAGGGCGACACAGCAGGATTTGGTAATTGATACTCCTGGCTCTGCACTCGGGAATTATTCCTGCAGGTGCTTGGGGGACTATATGGGACGCTGGGGATTGAACCCCTGTTGACCATGTGCAAGGCAAGTGCCCCTCCCACTGTACTGCCACTCCAGCCACCAGAACAGATTTTTTTTTTAGGAGGTCTCTCCCATTATTGCTCTAGCCTGGTGATGTGGGCCTGATGGGTCAGTATTTGGGACCTGGAGGTGCTGGGGGAGCCGCCAGGGTGGTACTGGGTGGTTCTTAGTTGGCAATGCAACATTGGGGATCAGATTCAGGGCTTGGATGTGCCAGTGAGCCTGCTGGGGAAAAGTCTTCGTGACTGTCCCACAGCATTGCTGAGCTGGCCAGTGCTTGGGTTACACACCTGGTGGTGGTGGTGGGAGGGGTTGGGGGTGGGCAGTTAGACCTGGTGGGCTGGTTTCTTGACATTCAAGAACTCTGGATAGGGGTGAGGGGTATAACTCAGAGATGGCAAATGTGCAGGACCCCCCCCCCCCCCCCCCCAGCCTCTTGCTCGCCTCTTGTTCCATCCTCAGGTCTGCAGCTATTTACAAAGTCAGCATGATGGGCAGAGAAGATGGGCCCCGAAGTTTAGGATTTCTTTCTTCTTGACCTGACCTTGACCTGCCTGAGCTGCTGAGCCCACAGGTAGGAAATGGAAGCTCCCTTTGGTGCAGGACTGGGAGGAAGATTCCATGAGCATGGACACTCAGAGAAAAAGAGAGAGAGACAGAGAGAGAGAGACAGAGAGAGAGACAGAGAAAGAGAAAGAGAAAGAGAAAGAGAAAGAGAGAGGAGAGAAGAGAGAGACAAGAGAGGAGAGGAGAGGAGAGAGAGAGAGAGAAAGAGAGAGAGAGAGAGAGAGAGAGAGAGAGAGAGAGAGAGAGAGAGAGACTCCCTGCCCCTGCTCCTGGCTCCCCGGACCATCTTTATGTAGAAATGCCCCCATAGAGGAAGGCTTTTCTCCTCTGAGCAGACCAATCCTGTGTGGGGTCCCCTCTGCAGACTGCAATCTGGCCTCAAAAGGTAGGGACTGTTTTCTCTTGGAGAAAGACAACTCCTCCTGGGGGGAGGGTGGTGTGAAAAGCTAGGGTGGGTGCTGACCTTTCTTCCCCTCTCTGTCTGTCTGTCTGTCTTTGTCTCTTGTGCTCAACAACAGGATGTCTCCTTCTCCCCCTCCTCTGGCTGCAAACAAGCCCGGAGCCGCGCTGTCTGCCGCGCTCTCTCTGTTTAAAGGAGCAGACACTCATTTCTCACAGAAGAACCGTTAGGTAAACAAGAATATATTTTTTCAAGCCCAGAAAGTGCTCCACATTGGCAGCGAGGAATGACTGTTTCTAGCTCTCCCCGGGCGAGACTCCGAACTAACGAAGCTCTTCAGAGCAAGAGATGCTTCTTTTCCTTTCCTGAGAATTGAAAGAGGAAAGGCTGGGCTGAGGGCGGGGCGGGAGGCCTGGGGTTGGCTCAGCCCAGCCTTGACCTCAGAGGCTCAGGAGGCTTCTTGAGGGCACCCCAGGGGCAAGAGAAGAAAACTTTCCCTCCGTTCTGCTCTGTCCTCCTAAAGCACCTCTGTGGGGTCACTTCCTACACCGTGTGGAGCCTCCTGCCCCCTGCCCGCCTTCCCAGGGGATCTCACAAGCTCCTTAGCAGTGATGGTTGAGGGTTGGTGAGCGATTCCTCCCAACCCCGGGGGCAGGACTCAACAGTGAAGTCATTAGTCTAAGGTCACACAGATGAAGTCATTTGCCCAGGGTCACACAGATCAAAGTTTAAGTCCGAACCCAAAGTCAAAGTTTTTTTTTTTCTTCTTAATTTTCGGGTCACACCCAGTGATGCACAGGGGTTACTCCTGGCTCTACACTCACAAATCACTCCTGACGGTGCTCAGGGGACCATATGGGATGCTGGGAATCGAACCAGGGTTGGCCTCGTGCAAGGCAAACACCCTGCCCAACGCCCTACCCGCTGTACTATAGCTCCAGCCCCCGAAGTCAAAGCTTTAAGGTCATTTAAGAGTCACCCCAGCTCTGACCTCCTGGATCCCAGCTCTCTGAGGGACTGAATCTCACCTGTAGCTTCGCCTGAAGGGAAGGGCTCATTTTCTCCATTGCAGGGGTAGGACTTGGGGGAACCTTGAGCCTAACTTGATTTTTTATTATTATTATTTTTATTTTGACAAGGAGGAAACTGAGGCTCAGAGAACCCCCTTAGCTTGCCTGGGCTTGACCAGGCTCCAGAGTGAACCTGAACTCCCAAGCCACACCAGCTGTGTGAATGGAATGTGTGGAATCAAGGGGCTCAGTCAGACTGGTCATTTCCTCCATTTCGGGGCTCCAGGGGTCCAGGAGCACATTTGTGGGTGTCCTGCTGCCCCCCCCCCCCCCCTGCGGCTGGGTGCTTGGGAAGATATGATGCTGTCAGAGAGGCACGGGGTGGAGTTTGGTCAGGAGAGCAGAGCTGAGCGCTGTCATCACCCTCAATTGATGGTCTTTCCAGAGAAGTCCCGGGAGGACCAAGATTCCTGGGGACAGGAGGAAGCCAAGAGGGCAGAGAGGGGAACTATGCTCCCCCAGGATAATCATGCCACCACGAGCAGTGACTGCGGGGGGCTAGAGGGGAGACCAGATCACGGGAAGGAGCTGGTGTAGCTTCTCACCGACTTTGGATCTTTTAGCCCAGCTTATTATTATTATTATTATTATTATTATTATTATTATTATTATCTGGAGCTGGAGCAATAGCACAGTGGTAGGGTGTTTGCCTTGCATGCAGCTGGCCCGGACGAGCCGGGTTCGATTCCTCCGCCCCTCTCGGAGAGCCCTGCAAACTACCGAGAGTATCTCACCCACACGGCAAAGCCTGGCAAGCTACCCATGACGAATTCGATATGCCAAACACAGTAACAAGTCTCACAATGGAGACGTTACTGGGCCTGCTCAAGCAAATCGATTAACAATGGGAGGACAGTGCTACAGTGCTGTAGTACTATTTATGTCTATACAAAACTCTTTAACACTTAAAGGAAGAATCATATAGTCGTTCTGACAGTTGACCAGGTTTGGCAGCCCAACATGTTACACTCATATGCGGGACCAAGGAAGGTTATTGCACAACTCTCTAACTATCCGGAAGGAAGGGTGGCTGCTGCCCAGGCCAGATGTCGGAGTCCCATCCAGATGGCCATGTTCAGTCTTGGCCTCGCTGTAGGAAACCAGTGACATTCAGCATGATTCTGGTGTCTCCTTCCACTTCAGGGGGTCGTTTGCTGAAGGATTCTGGCTGGAGAAAGCAGACTCCAGGAGTGCTGGGGGGTGGGCAGTCAGCGGGCTGGCCTGGAAGAGCATCTCCAGGCGGTCTTAAGATTCTTTGCTAGTCGATTCTTTGATCTTTTGGCTACTGGGTTTCTTTGCCAAATTTGGCGTGATCCCGGAGTGTTCGAGAACTTCCTTTAGAGTTGGCCTGAGGCTGGGAGTATGTTTCAGTAGTCCTGAAATGAGATGTCGAGCTCCCTGTGAAAAGTCGGGGAATGTGAGTTCATCCTGTGATGCACTTTCGTATGTCTTTTGGTACGTGGTTGCCTCAAGAGGAGGCTTCCCAACGGGACATTCACAGCAAAGGACACCGAGGCTCCAGAGATCCACTTTCTGATCATGCATATGGCTTTTGACCATCTTGGGGGCGGGCAGGGGAGGGGGATGAGGTGGGGGCAAGCAATCTTATGGCTGCTTCCTTCCAGACCTTTCTTCCTGGATTTGAGAGGTGGAATTCCTGAAGAAAGCACCATCGGCTTGTTGGAGATCTGAGCAGACAATGAGAAGACTGGGAGCGAGAAATCAGGGTGTCCCCTCCTCTTCTCTCCCATAGGCGAGAGAAGCACTGAGGCAGCACAGGGAAGAGAGTAGAATGGAGGCCAAGGCAGAAAGGCCAGCAGTGGTGCACCGTTGTCTCTCCATCCAGACTGGGAAGGGGCACAGGAAGCTCAGCCCACTAGCTCACCAGTAAGCAGAGAGGTTGGAGTTGAAATCCAGGAAGCCTGTCTCCAGAACCCACAATCTTGTGTGAGGGGGTGAGTGTGTACATGCACGTGTGAGTGTATGAGAATGTGTGTGTGTGTGTGTGTGTGTGTGTGTGTGTACTTCTTTACTCTCAGTGTTGGGGCTGGTGCTGCTTTTTCCCCTCCCCAAGCTCTTACTCCCCCCCTTCACAGTACTCCCATCACCCTCTTCTCCTGCACCCATGTGACCAAGTACTTTTTTTTTGCCTTTGCTTAGAGGATGAGGCTAAGGCTCATGGGCTACAGACCTGGGAGGGCTCCAGGCCAAGTCTTCCCAACCCTACCAGCCCGGAGAGGCTGGTCAGCAGGATGAAATTTGGTGGATCTGCTTGGGGATCACCGAGGTTGTGCTTCCAAAGAGAACTTTTGGGTTGGATGGGTTTGGCTGTGGATCTTCCCAGGCAGAACCTGGGCTGAGAGCAGCCGCTGCACCCCCGTTTCTGTGGGAACTTGTCCTGTCTCCATCCCTCATCTCCTGCGGAAGGCAGTGGGACCCCAGGAACCAAGTCCCACTTCCAGAACTGTTTCTCTGAGGGTTCTTCATGTGCTTCTCACACTGACGCCATGTCACCTGGTTCACAGTCAATGTGGCCAGCTTGAGTGCTTTTGAAAAGCGTTTCACATCGACCAGAAAGGAGTTCTACACATGCACCTCTATCAATACCACTTTTTCTCTTGAAGTTTTATATTTTTATTTTTTTGATTTTGGGGCCTAACCCAGCAATGCTCAGAGTTACTCTTGGCTCTGTGCTCAACGATTATTCCTGGAGGGCTCAGGGGACCGTGTAGGATGCTGGGGAAGGAACCCTAGTGGTCTGCATGCAAGGTGAGTGCCCTACCCGCTGTCCTGTTACTCCAGGCCCTCTTTTTCTGTCCTTATAACCAAACTGGGAGGCAGTGAGGCCCCTTTCCCCCAATGTGCTAGCAGATGGCAACACTGAGGCAGAGTAGGCCTAGAGGGCAGCAGGAGACTGTGGTGAGTGTGGCTTCTCTGGTGGCTTTGTCAGTGACATCTGTTCCCTGAGCTGCCAGCCCAGACGAAGAAGGAGCCTGGCAGGGGAGCATTCAAGCTTGGACTCCATAAGAGGGTGAGAAGGAGGGAGGAGAGTGAGTACCAGGGGACAAATGGAGCATAGAGCAGCGCCGTGCCCCCTCCTTGCGTCCTGCCGTGACTCAGGGTCTGGATGAGAAACCGAGCTTGGAGGGGGCCAGTCCCCAGGGATGGGCATCAAGTAAGTGTTGACGGACTAGATTAAGTAACTCTCCCCAGTGCATGGTAGCAGAGCTGGAACGGGAACTGGAGTCTGTCTGACCCCACAGCCCTGCCTGTGCGTCAGCAACACAGTCTGAGCCAGAAAGAAATGAAAAAATGAAACAGGACGGAGGGTTGCAAAATGTGAGAGAAAGCACTGGCTGGCGGCCAGATCCAGGCTCCAGGGGAGGGGCTGTGGGGGCTGGCGGGGAATGTGCTTTGTATCTCTGAGGCCATGGGTTCGATCCCCGGTACTGTACATTGCCTAAGTACATGTGCTCACATGCCGTCATGCGTGGGCAAGCACACACACGGGTGAGCTGGTGGGCTGAGCTTCCGGTGCCTCCTCCCAGCCTGGGTGGAGAGACAACGGCACACGCTGCTGGCCTCTCAGCCTTGGCCTCTGTTCTACTCTCTTTCCTGTGCAGCCTCAGAGGGACTCTATTTTTTATTTTTATTTTTTTTATCGAATCCCCATGAGATACAGTTACAAACTTTCATGATTAAGTTTCAGTCGTACAATGATGAAGCACCCATCTCTCTACCAGTGCGCGTTTTCCACCACCAATGTTCCCAGTATCCTTTCCGTCAGCCCCACTCCCATCCTGCCCCCTGCCTCTGCAGCAGGCACCTTCCTTTTTGCTCTCTCTCTCTCTCTCTCTCTCTCTCTCTCTCTGGGCATCATGGTTTGCAATACAGATACTGAGAGTATCTGTATTGGTCCTTAGTCTACTTTCAGCACACATCTCCCAACCTGAGCGATCCCTCCAACCATCATTGACTTAGTGGTTCCCTTCTTCATCCCAACTGCCTTTTCTCCAGCACGTGAGGCTGGCTTCCAAACTGTGGAGCAATCCTCTTGGACCTTGTCTCTACTGTCCTTAGGTGTTAGCCTCATGCTATGTTATTTTATATTGCAAATGAGTGCAGTCATTCTGTGTCTGTCCCTCTCTTTCTGGCTCATTTCACTTAGCATGATACTCTCCATGTCCATCCAGTTATAAGCAAATTTCATGACTTCATCTTTCCTAACAGCTGCATAGTATTCCGTTGTGTAGATGTACCAAAGTTTTTTTTTAACCAATTGTCTGTTCTTGGGCACTTGGGTTGTTTCCAGATTCTGGCTATTGTGAACAGTGCTGCAATAAACATAGAGTGCAGATGTCATTTCTACTGTCCTTTTTTGCTTCGAGGGTTCTGACTCTTGCAGGCTGTGTTGTGACCCCAGGATGGCTGGTGGCCTGCAAGTTTCACCCAATGGGAGGTGCTGGCAGGAGGCTGGCGGGGTCAGAGAGGAGCCAGAGTGGTTCTTGCCCTACCTCTGCTGTGGGCTGGTCTCTGGAAGCAGCTCCCTTGGTGGTGTTTGCTCCTGTTGGAAAGGGCCACTGTAAGTCCAGCTTCCGGCTGACCTTAGACAGAGCCCAAGTCTCCCCTCTAGGAGCGTGACCACAGCTGGGGTAAAGCCGTAGCTGCTCATTTTTAAGTTTTGGGTCCTCACCCAATAGTAGGTTGCTTGGAGTTACTCTTGGCTCTGTGCTCAGGGATCATTCCTGAAGTGCTCAGGGTACCATATAGGATGCTGGGGTTGGAATCTTGGTGGGCTACATGCAAGGCAAGTGCCCTACCCGCTGGAAGTTTCTATCCCTGTATGAAAGCTCTGCTCCCCCACCGGGAAAAAGCTCAATGACTGCCATCAACCCTCTCCTCGAAGGGCACAGAGAGGCTTCTCCATTTTCTTGTGGGCACATGGTGGGGTTTGCGGGAGAATGAAAGGAGTCTCTCCCTTGGCAGCACCCTCCGCACAAGCAGCGGCCTCTCTTCTGGCCGTTTCCTCAGCTCTGGTGGTTGCTGCAGGCTCTTAAGTTCGTGCATTACTCCAGCCAACAGGAGAGCATGGCCGCTCTGGTGGTCTCTCCCCAGCGGGTCCCCTGGGTGTCCTCCAGGGGATCCCATTAGAGCAGGATTGTTCCTCCACCTACAGACTGGGAAGCAGGTCCAGCTTCTGGGCTGCTCACTAGAGGTGGGGGAAGCAGAGGAGCCTCGAAGTCAGGGCAGTGCGCCCCATGCTGGAGTCCCCCCACATGCTGGTCACAGATGAGCGGTGGCCAGGAGGTCTCCACAAGTGCAGAGGAAGCTGGGGCTTGTCTCAGAAGCTTCTTCCCTCTCTCCTCTCTGTTCCTGACTCTCCCCTCCCCTCCCCCTTTTCTCCCTTACCCTCTCTTCTTCTCCCCCTCACCACCTCTCCCCTCCCTTCCTTTCCCCTCCCCTACCCCTTTCCCCTACTTCTCTTTCTTTTCCTCTCCTCCCTGCCTGTTTGTCACAGGGAATACCCCCTTCTCCACTCCCGTTCCTCCTTTTTTTCTCCTCTGTTGGTGGGTGCAGAGCCCAGTGGGCGACAGCAAATGGTTAGTGAGATGCCACCCCAGGACCTCGGTGAGTCCCCACCACAGAATCCCTATTACCATTTGAGAAGGATAGGCCATCATGTGTGCTGGCCTGGAAAAACCCGGCCCATGCCCCCATCTAGAACCCAAGCCGGGAGCCAGGTGGCCGTTGGAAGCCCAGGTCCACCTCACAGAATAGACTCCAATTTCTATCTCAGATATTTCTGCATGGTTTGGCTCTTGTCCATTCGCAGCGAGTCTATATCCCTTCCATGACTCCAAGAGAAGCCTCAGAAGATTTTTCACTTTTAAAATCCATGAGTGAGCCTGGGGAGACAGCTCCTCAGCTGAGCGTATGCTTTGCACACCGGGGGCCTGGCTTCAATGCCCAATGCTGCAGGCTTTCCTGAAAATCACCAGGAGGCACCCCCGTGAGCCAAGCCAGGAGGACCCCCCAAGCACCAGCCCCTCACCCAACCAAGAGGACACAGCCGACTAGAGTCTGCATCCAGGAAGGGAGAAATCGCTTGCCCCTGGAAGGAAGGATCAAAGTCTGGGATTTTCTCCGTTTCCACCAATGGATATACTTGGCCAAGCGTTGGTGAGAGAAGAGCCCATGGTTGTGAGAAAGAACCCAGATGGCAGAGGGGGCGTACTCCCTGGTGAGATGTGACCTTAGGAGCTGGGGGTGGCATGGAATCTTGGCACTGGCGGTGGGATTAGCCTTGGACAGGTGGACGAGGCCCCCTCCATGCAGCAGGAAGGGTGGGGAGCATGTACGGCGCTGGTAGGTGGGGTGGCAGGAAGGTGAGGGCGCCCTTTCCTGAGTGCCGCTATTTTCTCTGCACTGTGGGAGGCAGGTCATCCCATGAGAGAGAGGAGGTCGGTTTTCCAACCTGGGGGGGGGGGGTGTCCAGAACCTCCCTTGGGATGCTTTGGAAAGCACCCTGGGAGGGGAGATGAAGAGGGATGGTAGGGACAGGCAGAGGGTCGGCCGGGCCATGAAGGGCCAGCTGCCTCTGAGGCCTCTTGCTTGGCGCCTGGCCGTGTTGGTAGGTATCTTTCTCCTGAGGAATTCTCATGGGCGGGACAGGGAAGGGAAAAGGTGCATTGCTGGGTTGACTCCAGAACTCCCAGGCTTTTTGTGTTAAATGTGAGCATGGGGTGAGGTGGCACAGGGTTGGCAGTGATGGTCAGAGGAGGAATCCTGTTCTTCAGCTTGGCGAAGCTAGGATGCTGGAGATCGGATCTTAGAACAAAGCGTGGATCTTGTCATCGGCCACCATCCAGGTTGCACGGCTTTTTCTCCTGGAAGGGAGCAATGTGACGCCATCATAGCCATGCCACCGGAAACAGCACCAGGCTGTCTCACTTGGGGCACCCCGGGGGGGGGGTGAGAGCCCTCCCTCGCCCCAAGGGACCCAGCCCCAGCAGCCAACAACCTCCACAACCCAACTGATGTCATGCTCAGGCTGTTTCCCACATACTTGGGCTGAGCCTCAAGCAAATATTCCTGGACTGTGCAGACATATAAGACACTTCCTACCCATTCTCCAAGAGTACCACACCATATTTTATGGGGTCCAAATAGTAGGCAACAAATCATAGAGGGAAATATGTATAAATATATATGCACATATACATATTTTCTACTCCAGGGTTGGGCTGGAGTGATAGCATTGTAGATAGGGCATTTTGCCTTCCATGAGGCTGACCTGGGTTCATTTCCCCCGCCCCTCTTGGAGAGCCCGGCAAGCTACTGAGAGTATCCTGCCCGCATGGCAAAGCCTGGCAAGCTCTCTGTGATGCATTCGATATGCCAAAAACAGTAACAACGAATCTCACAATGGAGGCATTACTGGTGCCCACTTAAGCAAATCGATGAACAATGGGAGGACAGTGCTACAGTGCTATACATATTTTCAGATATATATACAAAAGTTCACATAACTCAACCTTTAACAACATGTTAGTGATATTCTAAAGAAGGTCTTAGTGGCTCCTGCCAAAATAGAATAATCTTCACACTGTTTCTTCTATGGATACCTTTTTGCAGCATTTTCAGCTGTTTTTCATAACAAACAATACAAAATATATTGTTTTGGTTGGGTTGGAGTGATAGCACAGTGGGTAGGGCGTTTGCCTTGCAGGTGGCCAACCTTGCTGACCCAGGTTCAATTTCTTCACTCCTCTCAGAGAGCCCAGCGAGCTACCGAGAGTATCTTGCCTGCACGGCAAAGCCTGGCAAGCTACTTGTGACGTATTCGATATGCCAAACACAGTAACAAGTGTTACAATGGAGTGTTACTGGGCCCAGTCGAGCAAATCGATGAACAATGGGAGTATAGTGACAGTGATTATTTTGGTTGTGTTTTGGAACAGGGCTTGGGGCTTGGGATGGAAACATCCCAAGTATGGTGGTGGGAAGGTGTAATGGTAGTGGGACTGGTGTTTGAATATTAAATGTACGCAAATATTGTGAACTACCTTATAAAATTAAAACAAAGCAAAACAAAACAAAAACAAAACATAGACAGTGAATGAATGAAAGGCTGGCTACTGGGGCTAGGTCGGAGATGTGGCTGGCCAGCGGTGGGCGCTGAAGGTTTCTGCTGTGACGGTGTGTAGGGGACCAAGAGAGAGGGGAGTCAGGGTCATTGGCTTGAGGCAGGATGGTTGAATTGGTCACACCACAGTACGACAGAGTTTGTGTGTGTGTGTGTGTGTGTGTGTGTGTGTGTTTCAATGGTGCCAGGGATCACACTCTGGTCTCTGGCAGGCAAGCATGCGCTTTACTATTGAGTCCCATCTCTGGCCTAGAACTTGAGGTGAGGACCCAGGAGCCTCCATGAATAAATGTGGTGTGGGGGGCTGGGTGGTAAAGAAGTGAAGGAAGAGAGGAAGTGAAGGAAAACAAGGAAGAGATGTACGTCTAAAGCAGGAAGAATGAGGGAAAAAAATGAAGCTTGGAATGTAAAGTTCTAGGAAAGAGAATATATTTGGGGTCCCGGGATGGCAGTGGGGAAGCCTGGAGACCATGAAGGATGTTTTGCACAATGGAAAGTGGTGGCTGGTGGGGCGAGCAGAAATGTTTGGGCTGATTAAGCCTCTCTCTCCAAGTTACTTGAATGTTGGGCTGGTGTGTCTTCCCTGGGCTGTGATTAGGGCATCAAATGAACTTGTAGTGCTCCAAGTCATCTAAAAACAAAACAAAACAAAACAAAACATCCCAGGTCACCAATTTTCTTCTAAAGGGGAGCACAGAGAAATCTGGGAAGAAAAGGGAAGTTCAGTAGAGTGGACTTCCCCAAACCCCATTTCCTACCTTGGGTATTGTTGAGAGGTAGAGAGAGAGTTGTGCTATCCAGGGAATACAGAAGGCATCCATGCTTGTGGATATATGCCCGCATGTCTGTATTTGCAAGAAAACTACACCGGGTCTATGTCTCCCTGTGCAGCTGCCTCCGTAAAGGATGGAGGTATGGAGGGGGTTGGGGATGGGGCAAATGAGTCACCTCCTGCATATCTATCTCTCTTTGTGATCTTGCAGCTACCTGGGCTGGAGCCACCTCCTCTCTCAGCACCAGGCCTGTGGGCACAGACTCCCTGTCATTACTTGCTTACTACTGAGGTAGCTGTTCTCTGCCCGTTTGTTTAGTTGGGGCTTCACTAGTCTGAGATGTTGCTATCACCAAGTCCTGCAGATGACAGGGGGGTGGGGTGGGGGTGGGGTGGATGACAGAAAGCTACAATCTCACAGTTCTGGAGGCTGGAAGCTCAAGATCTACGTGTTCACAGGGTGGGTATTTTGGGAGACCTTTTTCTCCACCTGGGAGATGGCATGCTTCCTCCTGCATCTTCTATGGCTTTTTCTCTGTGTGCATTAGTGTCCTCATCTCTTCTAAGGAAGAGACCAGAGACGTATTGGAATGATCACTCTGGTAGCCTCAGGTTCCAAATGTTTAGGTTCCTCTTTAAAGACCCTATCTCCAAATGCAGTCTCTGCGAGGACCTGGGATCAGGACTTTAACACTCAATTTTGGGGGTGGGAGTGGAAACTCCTAAGCGATATTTGGGGGATCCACCTTCCACTGGTGATGCTCTGCCAAGCGGGCAGGACAGTTCAATAATCAGATCCAGTGGGACAAAGCTGCTCAGGTCTGGCCGTTCTGGGAGGACACCAGGGCCACCCTGGGGGTGCTAGCGGGGACCTCTAAGGCTACACCCGGGGTCTAACCTCATGTGGGGCCAAGAGGGATCAAATTCAGTCACATGTAATGCATATGCCCTTGATGTCTGAGTTTTTCCTGACCTCTTTAAAATTCATGATAAGGGACAGAATTCAACCCCAAGTAGGACTATTTGGTTGCGAGACACAGAATCTCATTTAAGTTAGCCATGTCATTGAGAGTTTAGTTAATTAATTAATTAATTTTTGGTTTGGGGACCATACCTGGTGGTGCTCAGGAATTACTCCTGGCAGTGCTCAGGGAACCATGTGGGGATTGAACCAATTTGAGGTGTGCAAGGCCAACTCCCTACCTGCTGTGCGATGTCTCTGGTCCCCAGCTCTAGAGTGAATTTAAGCGTATTTCATAGACTCCTGGTGATCCTTGGACAGGTTGTATGTGCCTGGTGTCTCATTGACTGGGCCGAGTGAGTGGTTGTCATTGTTGCATGGGTCCACCAGGAATTGCCCTGCTGTGTTTGGGGACTTGCAGTGCTTTCTACTGGAGACTGAGCTTGGGGCCCGACACGTGCTAATATGTACTCTATCCCTTTGAGCCGTATTCCTGGTCCCAAGAAGGTTTTCATTTTATTTTTAATTTTGGGCTTTTGGCCCCCACACAGAGGTGTTTAGGAGCTACTCCAGGGTCTGTGTTCTGGGGACCATGAGGTGCCTTGGATAGAACCCAGGCCTCCTGTGTGCAAAGCGCTGTGCTCAGTTATCTCTCTCTCAAGGAGGTTTCTTTTTTAGAGTCTGTCTTGTGAAAATTACGAACTAGAAATAAACTACTTCCTCTTTACTCTTTGGAGTGTTGATTTAAGTTTATTATTATTAGTTTTTGATGCCAAGGATCAAATCCAGGTTCTCATGCATGGATGTGAGTGCTCTACCACTGAAGCACCTCTCCAGTCTATCCTCCCCTGCCCCTCCTCCATCCCTCCTCAGCACGTCATGATGAGCACGATAAGATTAAATCAAACATAGGGAAAGCAGTGCTATTAGGAGATGCAGTAAGCACAAGCTGCCTGAGCTTGCTGAGTGAACGCCTATGATGTTCTGACAGCCAGGACTAGGCAATAGAACTCTTGGAATTACCTTCAGACATGTGGTTTGTCATGAACCAAATGGCCAACATATGACCTAATGCTATAATTACCCATGCAAAGACCCCAATTTCAAACAAGTTTATATTTAGAGGTTCCAGGTGAACATGAATTTTGGGGGTGAGACTGTTCTCCTTGGTCTGTTTGCTTCCTTGGCCCTCTCTCATTCACTTCTCTTTCCCTCCTCTTTTTTTCCTTCCTCCATCCATCTGCTTCCTAGAAGCTTGAACCCGAGCACTCAAAGTTCTTGCAGGGTGGGGTGGGAGGAGCATATTGTTCTTTTGAGGGACCTGGTATAACCCCACATGTAATTCAGCTGGAGCTAAGAAAACCTTCAGAAGACAGAGACCATGTCGCTGTTATCGGTGCATGTGAACCATTCACAGCTAATATCTGGATTAGATATTTTAGTTGACTGGCCTTCAAGAAAGAGGGGGCGAGAGAAGGAGCTAAGAAGAAAATTGCCAGAGAACCCCAACAATTTTGCACCTGCTTGCTTTCACTGAGAGTCCTGCGGTGAGAGATTTTCCTCTTGAGGAATGAAGATGTGGGTGATGGAGGGGAGGGGTGATGGCTTGAAGGTTTAGAGTGCCCGGGTTGATGGTCAGCACCAGAATTGCTGGTGAATACATTTAGTCTGAGATGGGCCCATAAAGGTAATCATTAGTCCCAGCTGAACAAGGAGGTACTCAATGCACAAAGTACATACCAGATTTCAAGTAGCATAAAAAAGCAAAAAATTACATTGAATTTTTCTATATGCATTTACTATTGAAATAATAGTTTGGTTATATTGAATTAAATGAAAAATACATAATTAAAATGAATTTCATCTATTTACTTTATTTATTTATTGGTTTTTGGGCCACAACCAGCAATGCTCAGGAATTACTTCTAGATCTGTACTCAGGAATCACTTCCGGTGATGCTGGGGGACCATATGGAATGCCGGGGATCAAACTCAAGTTGGCCGTGTGCAAGGCAAACACCCTCCCTGCTGTGCTACCGCTCTGGCCCTCCACCTATCTACTTTGATATTTATTTATGTTTGTTTCTATTTTCCAATGATGCTTGATGCTCAGGGGCCACTTTTGACTGGACTTGGAGGACCATGCAGTGTGCCAGGAGCTGAATCTGGTCCTTCTACAGGTGACACAGAGACTTAGCCTATTTATGCTGTCACTCTGGCTCTATTTATTTTATATTTTAAAAATGCAAGCAGCTATGAGAAAACTGTCAAGGCCAGATCATCTAAGGAGGAGTGCTTTGGCCACATGGTGTAAAGCTTGTCTGCAGGACTTGAGTTTTTGGCTTTGCCATGGATAAAGTGAATGATTTCCTGGGCAAGATGCTTCGTCTCTGAGCTTTGTCTTCCTTCTCTCTGACTTAGGGTTGTTGTGACCATGGTGTGTGTGTGTTTGTGTGCGTGTGTGTGTGTGTGCGCATGTGTGTGTAGACCCTCCTTTGGGAATGACCCAGCATTGAGGGATGGCATGCATGTGGAGAGACCTCATGACTGTAAAGGGTAGCAAATAAGTTTTGGTCAGCATCAACTGCATCATCTAAGGCCACGTCTGTCTTCATCACTGCCACCACCACTGTCACCACCAACCCCAGCATCAGCAGTGCTTCCTCTTGCAGCCAAGAGAGCGAAGCCACCAGGGCAGGAGCATAATACCAGACCCAGGGTAGAACTCAGCCCGCAAAAATTTCTGCCTTCAGAGCTTCCTAAACCCCGTGGCAGGATTATAAGTGACTTACCCTCTGCCAGCTGCCAAGAGCGCTTTGTCTGCTCTGAGGGGGGAGGGGTGGGGACCGAGCCTTCCACCTAGTACTTTTCAATCAATACAGCGTTCATGCATGCTTTAGGATTAGAAAAAGGCCTCCAACTTTTCTCTCTCTTTCTCTTCCCTTCCCAAAAGCATGTCTGTTGCATCAGACCACCAAAGCATTTCCCCTCTCTTTTTTTGGCCACCAAATATTTTTATGATTTTCCACATAAACAGCTAGGGGAAAACGCTAGCAGCCACGCAGGCGGCAGTGGCAGGCACACTGTGTCTCTCAAGAGAGTAAGGGAGTGAAAAAAAAAAAAAGCCCAACAAAACACCAGGACTTGTGGGGGTGGGGGAAGGGTGGGGTAAATTAGGCAAAGATACAAAGATTCTAACAGGAATTCTTCTGCGGAATTCTGGGATAGTAAACTAGAATTCACCCTGTGGCTTCAGGCCACCAGCACTCACTTTGGAAAGGTTCAAACATTTGCAGATGAAATTAGCCATTGGTGAGGTTAGGAGATGGGTGTGGACCAACCCACCCATGGAGGGTAACTCTGGGTCCGGCAGACCTGCCCGGCTCTGAGCCCCTCTCTTCTCTGGTCTGACACTGCCCTGCCCCCTCCCCTGGCTAAGGCAGAAGCAGGACCCTGTTGGGGACTGACCCGTCTCCTGGACAGGACTGTGTGGAGATGGCCAATTGCTCATGGTAACTATTGATTATTTGGGCTCCCCCACCCCCCCCCCGCCCTTTCTTCATTCCGTCCCTCGCCAGCTTTCCCAGAGACATAGCGGGGCCTCTCATAGTCAGCCAGCTGCTCTGTGCTGAGAGATTTAAAATCCTGCAATTGATTCTGACTGAGTCCAGAACAATAGGCGTCTGAATCTGATTTATTAATCTTCTGGGGAGGGAGGGAGGCAGGCTTCGGGGCTGGGCTGTTTACTGCCCTGACAATAGGCCGGGTTGGGACTTGCATGATTTCAGTGGGGCTCACTGTGGGCTGAGGCTGGGGGTGCAGGAAGAAGAGGTCTTCTAACCCAAGGGCTCAGGCAGGGAGACCCCACCCTAGAGGATGAGGGGAGACTGTTCTGAAGGGGTTGTGGCAGGGGTGGGGGTGATTTTGGAAATCAACCACCACTAGTAATACAAGGGAAAAGGCGAGTGAGGTTCCAGGTAGGCTCTTAACATTATTCGTTCCATTATTTCTCCTTTGTGGTCCCCAGAGGAGAGAAGCCCTATTTGCAGGGTTCATGCATTACTGCCCTCTCCCCACAAAATGGGGGTGCTAGCTATTCTTCGAGAAGGTGGAAGGACATGTAGATAAAGGTTCTAAAAGGACCAAGGGCAGCTGGCTCTCTTAGAGCACAGGGAAGTGATTGGGTGACAGCCTTCAAAAGGTAAGTGTCTAGGAGCATCCTGGAAGAGATGCTGCTGGTACTGGGAGCATTTACATCACAGCAAAGGGAAGGCACAGAGAAAGCAGGTGTCCTGGCCGTTGGGAGAGCTTTTGAATGAGGCCACCTGGGTCCAGCTCCACCTGTAGACTGTGAAGTGACTGATTCCTTCCCCAGTTCTGTTTCTCTATCTCTCAGAATGGAGATGGAGAAAGAATCCATTGTATGGGGGTGGCAAAAGGAAGGAAAGGAAACCACACCAAGTTCTTAGAACAAAGCAAGGACCAGTGGCGTTTGCCATCATCATACTCATCACCAGGGTCTCCATTCTCACCATCAGGACTTTTATCATCAATGTGTTCTGTGTGGTCCCAGAGGACAGAAGCGGGAGACCCAGGGAGCTGGCAGCGCTGGGAAGAACCACCTCTTAGAACCACAGAGGAGAGGAACAGGAGGAAGCGCCTGTCAAAGCTGTTTCGCAAATTTGCCCCTTCTCCTCCCCAAACCTTCTAAAAGAATTTAGACTCTCTGGGGTTAGGAAAAGCTAAAATGGGCAAGGTTGAGGCTTATCTCTCAGGTGGAAGCTAGTCCTGTTGTGTTCTATTGCTCTGGTTAGACTAAAACAGAGCTCTCAAAAACAGTTTTGCATTGATAACGACCTGAGGGTCCTATCTGGCCAGTACTGACCAGTCCTGACCAATGGAGATTATGAAGTGGAGCCCATTTGAACCTCTATTCGTCTTGGTTTTCATGACTATGTTTATCTCCCCACACACTTAGCATGGAGGATGCTCGACTACAATCCGAGTAGGCTTGGAGATCTCGGCCCCGGAACCCACGTGGCTTTGTCCCTCTGCCGGTACCTTCAGGTGTGCGGAGAGTGGTCTCAGCATGGTGGTGGCTGGTCCTGGAGGTCTTCGGCTGCCGGGGCCCTGGCCAGGGTGGGGAGGAAAGCTCAACCCGCTCCCCTCCAAGGGGCCCCGGCGAGGAATAGCCAGGCGCGGGGGCAGGAGACTGCGCTCTTCTCCTCCGGGAGCTGGTTTTTATAGTCTCAGTCGTGGCCGCGCGACATCTTATTATGACATCTTATTATCTCATTCCTACTTTGACAAACTGGCAGGCTACCGAATGTAACCTGCCCACACGGCAGAGTCTGGCAAACTCTCCATGGCGTACCCAATATGCCAAATACCAGTAACAATGATGGGTCTCATTCTCCTAAAGAGCCTTGAATATAACCTCAGGGCCAGGATGAAGGAGATGTTACTGGGGCCTGCTCGAGGCAATCGACGAATAACAGGATGATCTGTGATCTGATCTGTGACACTTAGCATTTCTCCATAATTTTCTGTACATGTATATCTATTGTGGGTTCCTCAGACGTGCAGGCTCACCATTCTCCCTCATGAACATGTATGAGTTTCCTGAAAAATCTACTAGAATATGTATGAGCCTTGATATCCCTCTTCCTCTACTAGGTCTAGAACTAGGGCCCCGACTCTGTCTCTTTGAAACTGTTCTCCAGCTCACGCTGGTGAAATTCCTTTTCAGTTTCAGTTGCCTTGTTGCCAATAAAGCATCTCTTCTCTATTCCGTTACTTGTTCGCTTTCTCTAGGACAACAGGAGGGAGGAGAAGAGATGTCTTAGCAAAATGGTGAGGAAGGAGGGAGTGAACCTACTCATGGAGGCTTCTTATGCACTGCAAAGACAGGGGTACCCCTGCAGCTCACCCTAGGCTGGATGTGGGGAGCAGAGGGAACCAGGCACAGGGCAGCTCTCGGGGCCAACCCTGGGGAGACCCAGAGGCATTTTATTTATTTATTTAAATTTTTTACTTTTGGCTTTTTGGGTCACACCCAGTGATTCACAGGGGTCACTCCTGGTTCTGCACTCAGTAATTACTTCTGTCGGTGCTTGGGGGACCATATGGGATGCTGGGAATGGAATCCAGATCTGCTGAGTGCAAGGCAAATGCCCTACTCACTGTGCTATCGCTCCAGCCCTGCCCCCTTCAGATATTTTAGTGCGTCCTTTCCCCTTGACCCACAGTGGCCCAGCCCTACTTCCAGGGCTGGCCTGCAAACTTGGTGAAGGCACAGGGGCCTAGTTTTCTTGCAGGGTGGTTCTGGAGTGCTTCCAGCAGCTTTTCATCCAAATCACTTTGGAATCAGAGCCTGGTAAAGCCTGCAAGGATGCATCTGGGTGCCCTTGGTCCAGCACCCCCTGGGTCAAGACCGACTACCATCTTTCTTGGCTGGTCTCCATCTAGTCCACAGGCCCCCTGCTTATTCTCATTCTCCTTTTTCTTCCTACCCCTGGTGGATGCTGATTCAGTCCCAGGCATCCCTTTCTGGCGCCATCATGGTGTTCATCCTTCCCTTGCTCCTGTACCCCAGGCAGCCATGCCCTTCTATCCGACACTTGCAGCCCTGGGATCTATCTGACCTTTTCAACCCTGATGATTCACCACCCGCCTTGAAGCTTCGGTTTTTCACCTGTAAAATGGGCTTCCTTGCCGATGCACCTAATGTGGAAAGCGAAACTCTGATGATTATGACAAATATGATTAGTGTTAGACAGGGGGATGCAGAAGGTGAGTCATCTGTGCAGCTGGGGCGGGGGGCAAGACCTCAAGTCTTAAAAGAGACACCACAGACTGGAAGTCTAAGGCAGGGCTGGGGAATCAGAGGTGGCATGAGGGAGGGGTGAGAGTAGGGATGGGGTGGGGGTGGAGGGAGCTGTGATGTGGACAAAGTTCATGCTAACGATATTTGGCACAGCAAAGCCACAGGCGTGTGGCGGGGAGCCAGGCCCTACCACGAGTCTCATTTCCATATTTGGGTCAGCATGTGGCATGTTTATAGCTTGTCTCTCCGCATACTTTACCAGGAAGATCTGACTCTTCCCCCACTGCCACCCGCCTGGCTCCGGGGAGGGAGGTAGCCTGGCTGTAGTTGGTGGGCTGCGTGCCTTGGACTGGGAGAACACGTTCCCATCAGAGTCAATTACCGGTGTCTGGCCCCTGACGTGAGGTCAGGAAGCAGGCCCGGGCCCTTCGGGGAGGTGTGAGCAAGGCAGCGAGATGGAGCAGAGACAGGGTCGTCGGCACATGGCTGAGTGGTTTGAAACACACACACACAAACGTGTATGTGGAGCTCGGTGGGCGCCTCCACAGCTCGGCACAAAGCTCGTGTGTGATGTGGGGTGCAGAGCTGAGCGGTACCCTGGGAAAGCAGGGGTGAGGGCGGGGGTCTCAGACAGCATCTCTGTTCTTCCAAGGCCCAGGGTGGCTGGGGGTTAGGCAGGTAGGGACTGGGGTCTCAGCTCACATGCTTGCCTGAGGTTGTTCTCATGTTTGCCTGAGGGTGTTTGTAGAAAGCACATGGGGGCAACGAGAGCTCGAGGTTGGATTCAGACTTGGGGCGTCCAGAGATGGTTCTCTGCTGGGAGGCCTCTGAGCTGCCCTGCCTCTCCCCCACAGCTCCTTCACAGCCCCAAAGCCAGTTCAATCTGAATCAATCCCAGCCCTCCTCTCTATTGTCCTGCTAAATAATCCTGCATCTCGTCTGGGTGCCTGGTGCTGGCCTGTCCTCTCTCTTTGGCATTCACCTATGTTGGTAACCATAGACTGTCAACAGTAGGTTTTTTGGGGGAGAGGGAAGAAGCCCTCATTTGTAGCCTTTTCCCATTTCTGTGCTGTCACTATTTCCATGAGAGCCCACATTGCATTCCCTGTGTGGGGCAGAGCTGGGCAGGGGTGAACAGCCAATGGTAAATCCTCTCTGCCGGGGACCATTGCGACATGTCATCAAAGGGGAGAGGGGCGAGCTCTTGATTGTTTACTACTGTGGTCTTAATGTAATTGATTTAATTGTAACTTAATTAATCTGGGTTTAAAATAATGACTGTATTCAATAACAGGCTTACAGAAATTCTTGAATACAGTAAGTCCTCACTTAACATTCTTGGAAACCAACTTTTAGAGAAATGATAAATAACAAAACCACTTTTTCCATAGACTAATTGGTAGAAACTAGAGTTGAGTTCCTATAACATGTTTCTGGTCACAAAAACAGCACCAAACTTCTAAATAAAGACCCAAATGCTTCTAATATTAAAGACCCATTTGTACTTATCCTTTCACTCATCTGTCTGTCCCTTGGTCTGTCCATCCATTTATTCATCCATCTAGCTATTTGTGTGTTCACCCTTCTGTCCATCCACACATCTGTCTCTGTGTCCGTCTGTCCATCCATCCATCCATCCATCCATCCATCCATCCATCCATCCATCCGTCAATCCACCCATTCACCCGTCCATCCATCCATCCATCCATCCATCCATCCATCCATCCATCCATCCATCCATCTATCCATCCATCCATCCATTTCCCAATCATTAGCTGTTGTTCACAGGTGGCTAGAGCTGATCCTGGCAGCTCAGAGCAGAGGAGGACCCAGTGGGGACAGATGTTTTCCCTCTTGGGGAGATGGCACCTTTTGACATCACTTAAATAGTATTATTTGGCTAGAGAAAAAAAAATTCTACCTAAAGATTGTGATCATGCAAAGTTCATCAGACCTCCTGTCACTGTCACTGTCACTGTCCTCCTGTTGTTCATCGATTTGCTCAAGCGGGCCCAGTAACTTCTCCATTGTGACACTTGTTACTGTGTTTGGCATATCAAATACATCACGGGTAGCTTGCCAGGCTTTGCCGTGTGGGTGAGATACTCTAGGTCGCTTGCTGGGCTCTCCGAGAGGGCTGGAGGAATCGAACCTGGGTCAGCCTGGTCGGCCATGTGCAAGGTAAATGCCCTACTCGCTGTGCTCACTCCAACCCTCAGACCTTCTAACAACAACAAACTGTTTTGAAAAGTAAACTGTCTTTATATAAAACAAACAAACAAACAAAACAACCCGCCCACTCTACTCAGGGGGGAGAGACACACCTGCACATGCAGCACTCACACCTTTGGGGTGTGGGAGGGAACCGGAGTCCCCAGAGGAAAACCAGGGAGACATGGGGAGAACATGTGTCCTCCACCAGAGAGTGGTCTTGGCTAATAATGTGTTCCCCGACCCTCCCCCTTATTAAATGTCATCAGGGGAAGATACTGAATGGAATCCATTATTCAAGGACCAGTTGTACTTGACCATCCACTTTGGCAGGCCTGTGGCCAGATCCAGAAGGCTGCCCGTGGAGTCCATCTCTTAGTATGCCTGTCCCGGTGTCTCTACTCCTCAGCCAGCTTCCTAGAGTTCAGATCTGACTGGGTCTTTGTTCAAGGCCAAGTTTATGAGACTCTTGTGGTTGGAAAGACAAGGTCCTTCTCCATCTGCTCCATGGCTGTTATTCTCACTCCCAATCTCTCTCATTCACCAAAGGGACCAGACTGTAATGTGGTGCTTGACGTTGCCACATGTCTAGGATGTCTTCACTGCAGTCTCCTTTGCTCTCCTCCCTAATCTGTTTAACTTCCTCTGGAGAATGCCAGGCTCACCTTTAAGCCAATTGCACCCCCTGGGTCACTTCAGCCAGCCACCAGATTTTCTGGGGCCCAGGGACCAAAATACGTTTTAAAAAAGTTCATTTAAACAATTATTATGGGGTGTGTGCGCTATAACAAACCCTGTGGTGCTCAGGGGCTAGTCTTGGTTCTGTACTCAAGGGTGCCTCTAGCTCTGCTCCAATGATGGGGATTGAACTGGGATCCAGGGCATTCAAGACAAGCCCCTTAACCACTATACTATCTCTCTGACCCTGTACTTATTTTTTGTTTTAGGGAGGCGGGAAGGTTGTGGGTCACAAGTGGGGGTTACAATGGCTCTGTGCTCAGAAGTCACTCCAGGCAGTACCATATGTGGTGCTGAAGATAAATTGAAGTCAGCTGCATTAAATATTCTATTTTTAATTTTTTTAACTAATTAATTAATTTTTTTTTTTTTTTAAAAAGAGACTATAAAACACAGCTCCCAGAAGAGAACAGCGTAGAGTCTCCTGCCCCCAAGCCTGGCTGTCCTTTACTGGGGCCCCTCGGAGGGGGGCGGGTTGAATTTCCCTCCCCGCCCCTAGCAGGCCCCTGGCAGCTGAAGACCTCAGGAATCAGCCGCAGCCATAGCCATGCTTAAGACCACTCTCCACATGTTCAGACAAACCTCACAGATGAAGGAACCGACAAAGGAACCCAGGCATACAGGACTCGGGGCTGAGATGTCCAAGCCTGCTTGGATTGGGTCTGGGCTTCCTCCACCCAGATCCCCCATCTTCCAGTAGGTAGACCTTACCCCCACCAACTGCCCTCGGCACCGTGTTATCCCATCAACAGCCAAGATCCAGAGACTATAAAACCCAGCTCCCGGAAGCGACATCTGATTATCTAGTTCTTACTCTTGGAGAACCCGGCAGGCTACCGAGAGTATCCTG
Organism: Sorex fumeus; assembly: GCF_029834395.1. Taxonomy (NCBI): domain Eukaryota; kingdom Metazoa; phylum Chordata; class Mammalia; order Eulipotyphla; family Soricidae; genus Sorex; species Sorex fumeus. The sequence goes on from NW_026606120.1 coordinate 62,935,385, forward strand.
CCCACACGGCAGAGTCTAACAAACACCCTGTGGCGTATTTGATATGCCAAAACCCAGTAACAATGATGGGTCTCATTCCCCTGACTCTGAAAGAGCCTCAAATGTGCCTCTTTCTAAAATCTCAGGGCTAGGATGAAGGAGACGTTACTGGTGCCTGCTCTAGGAAATCGATGAACAATAGGATGATAGTGATAATTTTTTAAATTGAGTCACTGTGAGATACACAGTTACGAAGCTGTTTATAATCAGGCTTTAGTCATACAATGATCCAACACTCATCCCTCCACCAGTGTCCATTTCCCACCACCAAAGACCCCAGTTTCCTTCCCATTACCCTCTGCTCCCTCAGTCTGCCTTTATGACTCTATGACTCTATGGCAGGCACTTTTCCTCCTGCCCCTCCTTCTCTCTTTTTCTGGGCACTATGTTCTGTAACACAGATACTGTTTGTTCCTTTGCCTCCTTTCAGCATGCAGTTCCTATCCAGAGTGATCACTTCCAACTATCTTTGTCATAATGAACCCTTCTCTATTCCAATTGCCTTCTCCCCCAGCACTTGAGACGGGATTCCAATCATAGACTAATCCTCCTTGCCCTTGTTTCTACTGTCCTTGAGTATTAGCCTGCATTTAATATTAAAAACATTAAATTAATTTATTTTGACTGTAGGGCCATACCCAGCTGCGCTCAGAGCTTACTCCTGACTGTGTTGTCAGAGAATCACAGTGATGCTGGGGATTGAATCTGGGTCTGCAACATGCAAGGCAATTTCTCTGCTGCTGTCCTGTTGCTCTTAACATTTTTTAAGGCTCCTGAAAAAATAGAAGAAAAATATTTTGAGACATGAAAATTATATGGGCTTTCCATGTCGATGACCATACATAATACTGTAAGGAAACATAGCCATCCCACTTGTTCTCAGATTCTCTCTGCTGATTCCATGCTGCCATGACAGATAAAGGGGCTGCAGCAAAGACTGAGAGATGCACAGCCTCAACTCTGCTCTCTGACCCTTCACTGAAAAGTGGTGAGAGTCATTTCAGAGATTGCCTCCATCTGGAGGCCTCCCCAGATTTTTCTGGCTGACTCAACTTTGTTATCCTCCTCCCCCACCTCCCCCACCTCAGTTACATTCTCCGCTGTGGCCATGATCAGCTGTTAGCATTTGTTCACACATTCACCAGCCCAAGGCACCCCAAGTGTGGTTGATGACACTTAGCTAACTCCTTATCACCTGCTTTCACAGGGCCTGGCACATAGCGGTAGCTCAACCAATAGCAATGGAATGAATTAATAAAAGAAAGAGAGCCTTCCTTCCCCTCTCTTCCTTTCACCGCATCACATCCCTCCCCTGTGATGCTCTGTTTTACTGAAATGGGAGACTTATTTCATATGAAACAGTAGCGGCTCACACTGTCACGGTAAATGAATGACTGCTTTGGCTTCCCTGCCAGAAACCCCTCTACCTCTGCTGGATCTCTGGGAAAGGTAAATCAGAGTCCACGTGCACTGCTGACTTCACTCCTAGGTGACCCCTTTTGTTTATGCCACTCGGGGCTTTCCCTCCCAGTTACCTGTCTTGGTGCTACTCGCCACCACCTGATGCGTTCTCTAGTTTCGCAGTTGCTCTCTGCTTCCTTTAGAATCTAATACAGGGCCAGTGAGGGAGCTTGTAGTAGAACACTTAACCTGTGGGTATGAGTCCTTGGGTTTGATCTCCTGTATCTGCTTCCACTCCCCACCTGGCTACAGTCACGGCCCCCCCGCCCCCACGCCGTACTCTTCCCCCCACCCGCCCCCCACACACCTACAGCCATAATCTGGTTCAAAACCTTCTTCTTTCCAGAAACCACCCTGCTTTCCATCTACCCAACCAAGTGCTTCTTTGGACTAAATATCCCCAGGACTGAAAGAGATACAAACTCATGCGTTTGCTTGGCCTTGAAGGTTCTTTAGATATTTTGGGTCATTCATGTTCCCTATCCTGTGGGAGAGATTCCTTCTTTCCTGAGCAAACAAACAGATATGACCTGGGTTAACTGGGAATCATAAAACAGAGTTAATGGGCAAGTAGGGTGAGTTTCAATCTATACAGGACTCCGGTATAAGTTAGTCTTCTTGATGTGGAATGATATCTCAGTGGTGTTTTAATTTTTATTTCCCTAATCATAAGTGACCATGGGCACTTTCTCATAAGCCCATAGGCTATCTGTATGTCTTTGGGGAAGTGTCTGTTCATCTCCAATCCACGTTTTTGAATAAGGTTGTTATATTTTTTGTTGTTGTTGAGCTTTGTGTCTTATATATTTTGGATATTAGCTCTTAATCTGATGTAGTATGTGCAAATATTTTCTTCTATTCACCAGAGTATCTTTTTATTATATGCTGAGTTTCTTTTGCTCTGCAGAGGATTTTTTAGTCTGTTGTAGTTTCATTTGTTTTTGTTTTTATTGTCCTTGCCTCTGTGATCATTTTGTTGAATCATGTCCGGAAGCAACCAGTGTTGGCATGGTTGTAGTGATAAAGGAACCCTCATTCACTATTGGTGGGAATGTCATCTGTTTCAACCTCAGTGGAAAGGAATATGGAAATACTTTTTTAAAGGTATAGAACTGTCTATCAGTGACCAGCAATACCACTTCTTGACATCTACCTTCTACCTCCAAAAATATAGAAACATTAATTCTAAAAGATGTATATACACACACACCTATGTTCATCATGACACTTAGTATAATAGCAAAGATATGGGAGCAGACCAAACGCCCAACTATGAACGAATGAGTCAAAAAGTTGTGGTACATATACACAATGGAATACTATGCAGTTCTAAAGAGGACAAAATCATGCCATTTCCAATGACATGAAAGGAACTGGAGGATATCAGTTTCTGGCTGAGTGAAGCCAGTCAGAAGAAAAGGGACAGATACAGAATAATCTCTCATATGTTGGACTTAAAGATGAACAGAAAGGTGGCAACAAAGGGCCACACATGACAGAATGGGAGAGTTGATCCACAGACCTGAGTCTGTGGGGAGCAGGGGATGTTTGAAAGAGAGAGACCTTTGGGACTTAGGGGAGGGAAGTGGAAACTCTGGTGATGGGTATGGTCACTTGTCACTTCTCATCCCTTTGTTCATCGATTTGTTTGAGCAGGTGCCAGTAACGTCTCCATTCGTCCCTGTCACATGATGGTGTAGCCCAGTGGTTTATTGGGGGCTCTTTCAGAGTCAGGGGAATGAGACCCATTATTTTTAAAAAATTTTTATTAGTGAAACACCATGAGGTACAGTTATAGCCTTACAAATGTTTTGTGCTTGGGTTTCAATTATACAATGATCGAGTACCCACCCCTCTACCAGCAGTTCTGGACTTTATGCATGTAGCCTCTACCAGTGCCCATTTTCTACCACCACTGATCCCAGTATCCCTCCCGCCTTCCTACCCCCCCCCCCCATCCCACCCTGCCTCTGTGGCAGTAAGACCCATTAGTTTTAATGCTTTTGGCATATTGTATACGCCACGGGTAGCTTCTTAGGCTTTGCCGTGCAGGCGGGATACTCTTGGTAGCTTGCCAGGTTCTCCGAGAGGGCCAGGAAATACTGGCAATACAATGTGGTATTGGAATCAAGTCACACAAAACTATCATTAGCAGTATTGTAACTCACAGTACTTCAATCAACAAAGGAAAAAAAATGGTCACAAACAAAACAAAATTGCAGGACTGAGTCCCCTGGGGAGGTAGGAATAGAGGGACCGTGTCCCCCACCAGTTGGAATGCTTCCACTGACCCCTGTTTTGCTTTGTTGCCTCTGTGCCTTCTGCCATCACAACAAGTTTCACCTCTCAGCAGTTCTGGACTTTATGCATGTAGCCGGAAGCTCTCTGAAGGCAGGGCCTGGTCCTGCCCAGTGGCTGCCTGCCTGGGGGTCTTCCAAGGCTCACCACACAGGCCAGCTCAACCTCGAAGGCTCTGCCAGGCCCTTCACTATGCTCGGCCGGAAATACCGGTGTGTGAGATCCTCTCTGGGATGCGCAGAGGATGCTCGGATCTTAACTCACAGTTTCTCATGCACATCCAGGTATGGGCTTGTCTGCCCAGTAACCCCTGCTCCTGCACACGGCCCTCTCCTGGGGACACAGCCTCCCCTCCCCAGTTAGTGGAGCCCACAGCAGCTGCCATGATAGTCTAGTGTGGACACGAGTTTGAGCAGGATCCATGAGGGTCCTTCTGGTGGAATTTTTTTTCTTTTCTTTTTGTGTCACACCCGGTGTTGCACAGGGGTTACTCCTGGCTCATGCACTCAGGAATTACCCCTGGCAGTGCTTGGGGGACCATATGGGATGCTGGGAATCGAACCTGGGTTGGCTGCATGCAAGGACAATGCCCTAATTGCCCTAATTGCTGTGCCGTTGCTCCAGCCCCCCATCCCCTGCCCCCGGCAGAATTTTTGAAATGAAACTGGTGAATTTTTCTCTGGATGCCTGAGCGATTAGGTAGACAACTTGACGCCTCCTGCTTCTCCATCTTCCATCAAGCACACTGTGAGTTCTAGGAGTTAGGGGCTGCCCCTTCTGGTTTGGGCCAATATGCATTGCTTTTCTGTCCCCTGAAGGGAAAGTAACTCCAGCTTCTCTTGTACTGCAGAGAGGAGAGGAACCCATGTACTAGTGTTCACGCTTCCAATCTGTAGATACTAACAGGCACTTACTGCCATCCTTGGTTATGGTTCCATGACCTCTGATCCCAGAAAGCTTACATCTGGACTGTCACCCCAAATGATGGCAAGAAAGCCAGTCTGACCAGGGCCCACATGTGTGGTGTTGCATCAGACACAGAAGCCAGAGGGCTGGGCTGGCCTGACCACTGAGGATGAACCGTGTCCCTCTTATGGCGTGTGTAAGGAGGACTCCAGGCCGACTCCGGGCACAAGGTGGTTCGCAGGTAGATGGGAGCCACATGGGTTTGGGGTGAGTGGTGAGGCATCGTGCTTAGGATATGCTGAGTGTACGGGTGTGATGTATTAAAACTTGTGAAAGGAATTAAGACCAGGCTCAGAGTTGTGGAGAGACAAGTGTGAAAGTTCTCAGAAGTGGAGGGCCCTTCCTGGCCTGATCCTGACTTTATTTTAAATGTATTTTTTTAATTGAATCACCATAAGATAAACAGTGATAAGGCTGCTCATGATTGGGTTTCAGTCATAGAATGTTCTAACACCCATCCCTCCGTCAGTGTACATTTCCCACCACCAATGTTCCCCTTTTCCCTCCCTCCATTTCCCCCGGTCCACCCTCCCCCCACCCCCAGACTTTGTCTGTGGCAGACAATTCCCTTCCCTTCCCTTCCCTTCCCTTCCCTTCCCTTCCCTTCCCTTCCCTTCCCTTCCCTTCCCTTCCCTTCCCTTCCCTTCCCTCCCCTTCCCTCCCATTCCCTTCCCTTTCCTTCCTTTTTTCTTCTTTGACCCCGACTTTCAATACTTGAGCATGGAACTGTCCAAATGATACCTACAGTTGTGGTTCTCCCTCCTGTCTGCATCCAGGGAAGAGCCTTCGAGGAAGTCAGAAGCTAGGTGGGAGGGCATTTTCTTTTCTTTTCTTTTCTTTTCTTTTTTTTGTGGTAACTTTTAAAATTAAAAGTTTAGTGACAGAGGACCCAGGATGGGGCAGGGAAGAAACGAAAAAATTTAGTGGCAGCATAACCTAAGTGTAGGAAATGGTACCCATCCTCAGAAGATGGTCTAAGAAACAGTTACCAGCCACCCCACCTTGGGCCCAGCACCCAGTGGAGCCCGATATATGGCCAGCATCCTGGCACCCTCCTTGTTGTGGGACATAGTGGAATCCTGGCAGCGCTTCTGTGGTTCTGGCTGAAGGCTCTCAAGCCTTTTTTCTCTTCTCTGGATCTGGACCCTCTTGCCCTCAGGACGCCCTGCCTGTGGCAGGGTTCAAAGTCCTGTGACAGGGGCCTGGGCGGGGTCTGCAGGCAGGATGGACACAGGCACCTCCTCCTCCTTGAGCCTGACCCCCCTCTCCCAGCCCCCATGCAGTGTTCTCCTCCACAGACCTGAGGACGGGTCTCTCAGCAGCCTCTGCCTGGCCCCTGCCAGCCTCTGCAACTCACAACCCTGCTTGAATGGGATAAAGTAAGCGGGTTTATTGCACTCTGGTGTTTTGAAGCGTGGCCAAGTTCGTTTTGATCACAAGGGTGACCGCCGTTGCTGACTGAGTGTGGTGCTCTGAGCTGGGGAAGTGCTCTGTCCTGGCACCTTGAAGCTTCTCTCAGAGGTGGCTGGTGTGTGTGGGTCCCTGTTTCCTTCCACCATTGAGAATGGCATGAGGGGACCTATTGCCTGGGCAGTTTTCATCAACAGAGTCTATCTCCCCCACACACTTTCTCTTCTCAGGAATGTGGGAAGGAAAAAAAATGCCCTTCGAGGGTCACTCCATGAGACAGGACCTTAATTCCAGCTAGTGGTTAACATTGTGGAGAACCAGCTTTCAGCATGGGGTGTTCAGGTGCCCTTTGCAGTTTTCAGGAGGTGTTCTCCCTCCCTCTTCCACTGGGAAAGGCACTATGGAAGGTGACTATGTTAGAATTTGATTGTGAAGACCGTGCCAGGTGGGGAGGATTGGTGGTCACACAGATGGATGTGAAGCAGAGCTGTGCCTCTGCCTCCTGCGGGCCCCATCATGACAATCACAACCATCCTGTTGTTCGTCGATTGCCTCGAGCAGGCCCCAGTAACGTCTCCTTCATCCTAGACCTGAGATTTTTTTTTAAAAAACTGCCATATTCAAGGCTCTTTCAGGGTTAGGAGAATGAGACCCATCATTGTTACTGGTATTTGACATATTGGGTACTCCACGGGGAGTTTGCCAGACTCTGCCGTGTGGACAGGTTACATTCGGTAACCTGCCAGTTTGTCCAAAGTAAGAATGTGATAATAAGACGCCGCAAATGCAGCCACACGCTTCCGGGAGCTGGGTTTTATAGTCTCTGGGTCTTGGCGTTGATGGGATTACACGGCACCAGGGGGCCAGTTGGTGGGTGTGACCCCTGCCTACTGGAATATGGAGGATCTGGGTGGAGGATGCTCAGCCCCAATCCAAGCAGGCTTGGAGATCTCAGCCCCGGGACCCGCATGCCTTTGTTCCTCTGCCGGTACCTTCATGCGTGTGGAGAGTGGTCTTAGCATGGTGGTGGCTGGTTCTGGAGGTCTTTGGCTGCTGGAGCCCTGGTTGGGGTGGGGAGGGAAACTCAACCCGCTCCTCTCCAAGGGGCTCGGCTAGGACAGCCAGGCGCAGGGGCAGGAGACTCTGCGGGCCCCGTAAAATGTACATTTTCCCAACTCATTGTCAGAGGTGGTTTCCAGAAGGAACACATATGGAGTCTCAAAGCATAGGTACCCCAGAGCAGGTGGGATCAGGGTCTCATACAAGAAAGACAGGGTGGCAGACAGCACCTGGGTGACAGATAACATCAACCTTTGTGTTGTTTTTTTGTTTTGTTTTTGGGCCACACCCAATCATGTGCAGGGCAACTCCTGGCTCTGCACCCAGGAGTCACTCCTGGTAGACTTGGGGGAACCATATGGGACGTCGGGGATCAAACCCAGGTCGGCTGTGTTCAAGGCAAGCCCTTATTCACTGTTCTATCACTCCAGCTCTGGCTTCTGTGTTTTGAGTGTTTTGATTTTTGGGGAGGTGCTGGGGATAGAAGACAGGACACGTACGTACATGGCAAGTGCTCTACCTCAGAGCCACATCCCCACAGCCCAGTGTCAGCCCTTGGGCATTTGAGTCTGTCCTCTGTGGGAAAGAACATGAGCTGCCCATCTCCCCAGCTGAGCTGCATGGAACAGACCTTCATGCAGCTGAAGTGCTGGTGCCTGCCGAGTTTATACTCACCAAGAAGCCTCCTATCTTCCCGAGCCTGCTGGAAATGTGAGTCTGTCTTTCCTGAGACAGTTCTGGGATGTAAAAAAGAACCAAGGATGCTCCAACAACCCAAACATATTGACTTTATTCTCCCCAGGAATGGGGGACTCCCATGGACTTTTCTAAATCCCCATCAGGTATAAAACTGGGAAGCAGGACATGCCTCACTCCCAGAACCTGGGCTTGGGGTTCTCTCAGTCCCGCTGCCTGTGGGAGGGGAAAGGGCATGTTCTCCGAGACGTGAGCTGCGTTTTCTGGGACTGGTCACGGAGAGGGCAGGAGCTACAGTGGGGATTGATTGGTGGTGCTGAGTGTGCTGGGCTGGCAAGCCTGACCTGGGCAAGCCTCTGCCTCCTGCTGTTTGGGGCAGCCGTGTGTCCCCAGGAAGCTGGAGCCGGTGGACGCTTCTCTGTTTTGCCAGAACTGAGTTCTCTTCACCTTCAGCCACTACCAAGGGAGGGTGACAGAGCCTCAGGCTGCACTCACTCCTGGCTCCCGAGAAGGCAGAGCACAGAGCACTTTAGGCTGTGCTTGAAACCTCAGAGCATGGTTGGAGTCTGGCCATGGAATTTCAAGGTACACAGGAGTCACTGTTTTAGCTCAGGTGTTCAGGGACTGGGGCTCCAGGGAATGAATGCCTGCACATTACCTCCTCTCCCAACACCCACCCTGAAGCCCTGTGCACAGGCTGGGGTTATAAATGTACAACTGGGAACCGTGATGGAGTTGGTCCATGGGCCGTGGAGAGTCACTCCAAGAGACACAGCTCTAAGGTGAAGTTCAAGTCAAGAATTACCCAAACAGTGGAACAATGCATCATTGTGAAGGGTCTGAATGACATCTGGCAAGATGGACCACAGTTTTGAAGGAGTCTGGAGGAGTCAAAGACTTGAGTGTTATTTAATGTGTGGAAGGGAGATAGCTATTGGGATGTGGTGAAGTTCTGATCAGTTGAACAATCCATCCATCCATCCATCCATCCATCCATCCATCCATCTATCTTTCATCCACCCTCCATAGAGTCATAGATCTGTCTGTCAATTCATCCACCCTCTCATCATCCATCCATCATCCATATTTCTATAGGTCAGTCTTTTTGTTTATCCATCCACCCTCTCATTCATTCATTCATTCATTCATCTGTCTCCACCCATCTATCCAGTCATTCATTTGCATCCATCTCTATATCTAGCCATTTATCGTTTTATCCATTTAGCCACTCACTAAATCAATTTGTTAATTCAATATCATTTTAGAATGTACATGGAAATGTGCTTAAAAGAAGGAAATACAAGGTAAAATAAGGTGAGGATCTCTGATGGTTTCTCGTCCCAGAACATGGTCAGTCTTGAGCCCAAGATGAGCCAGAGTGGCACGTTTCTTTTTTGTTTTTCTAATTTTTATTTAAAGGCCATGATTTACAAAATTATTGATAGTTGAGTTTCAGGCACATAGTATTTCAACACTAATCCCTCCACCAGTGTCAACTTTCCTCCACTTGTGTTCCCAGATCTCCTCCCCACCCAACCCCCACTCCACTCCCACCTGTCAACTTGACAGGCACGTTACACAGTTTCAGTGGTTGCTGATTAAATCTCATGTTTTCAGTTCTGTTGAGTCTGTGTTTTGGATAAATGGCTCTACCCCTCACTCATGTCACTGGTATCACTGATGTAATGACACATATCTTGCACGAGCACCCCACAATATATATCCTCTTGTACCCATGTGAATAAAGACAATAGTTGATCTACCTTGGAATTCTAAAAAAAACTTGAAGTGATTTAAAAATATCTATCATAGATGCAACACCAGGTGTTTCAAATATGTTATCTCATTTAATGTTTATGATAGTCCTATGAGAGAAGCAAAATCTGGAAAGATGAAGAACTCATTGGGGCTGAAGAGATAGTACAGTGGGTAAGGGGCTTGCCTTGCATGTGGCTGACCTGGGTCAATCCCTGGCACTCCATATGGCCCCTCAAGCCCTGCCAGGCATGGTCCCTGAGAGAGTGATCTCTGAGTGCAGTGTGAGGAGTAAGCCTTGAGCATTGCTGGGTGTGCTCCCCCACCCCAAACAAACAAAACAAGAACAAAGAGGAATTGTCAGAGTAACTTGCTGTATTAGCAATGAAGCTGGGCTCTGAACTAATATTGACTCTGAAGGAAACGGTCACTATTCTGCCCCACTGTCTCTACTCATAGGACCCTGGATGTGATTTTTAAATCCTAGGGTACAGACCAGTACCTGAAAGTGGCTGTCCTTTAACTCCAACACTTTGAGTCTGCAGACATATCTATAGGAAAAAAACAACTCCTCCCTTCCCTCTCTTATCAACAAAAAGAAATGGACTTTTTTTTTTCTTTTTGGATCATACCTGGTGACACTCAGGGGTTACTCCTGGCTCATGCACTCAGGAATTACTCCTGGCAGTGCTTGGGGGACCATATGTGATACTGGGAATTGAACCCGGGGTCAGCTGTGTGCAAGGCAAATGCCCTACCCACTGTGCTATTGCTCCAGCCCCAAATTGGACGTTTTTGGATGTGCAAACAAATGCTTTTTCACAAGTTAGCTTATCAGTAATGAATATTTAATTTTGGGCTTGCTGTGAAGAGTGACTGAACTGACACAGGACCCTTGCCTGGTGTGTATGATAAACACAATGTAGGAGCACTGCTTAAGAGTTTGTTTCTATGTCTAACATAGCTGCAAAACTGATGACACAGCCCCTTTCCTACTGGAGAGGAGGGAACCCACCCAAAGAAGCAGACTCTGCTGGAGGTGCTCAGGGAACACTAAAACCTTGACACTGTCAGGAGACAATTTACCAATATTTACCTTTACCAATATTCGACACTGTCAGGAGACAATTTTTTCTGGAAAGGGAGACCAGACCTGCTGAGAGATGACAGTGAGGGTGGTTCCCCCATGAGTGGTGCTGAGTTTGCATAGGGAGTTGTGTGTGCTCTTCCTTCTGTTCTGGCAGTGCACCTAGAACTTACCGGGCCAGCATCCCTCATGCAGGAGCTGCTATCCACACTGTGACTGGTCTTTCCCTCTCCATTTCTCTGTGACCCAGACTTCTGCAGACCGAGCCAAATGTCTTAGCTCTTCAGAATTCGCAGAACATGGGATTTGGTAGAGACACACTAAATCTTTCTTGGGGAGTAAGAGTTGCCTTGTCACCAAAGAAGCAATTAGGTAGCTTGTCAGTAGTGGGATGGCAATGCAAGATTGGAGCCTGGAAACAGACTGGGGTACATTAGTTATTTGGGAGTCTCCTTCAACAAAGTGAATAATAAGAGCGACGTAAAAGCGACGATAAGAGGCAAAGCCAACTGACCAACTGGATGCTGGGGAAGTCTAGTATGGAGACCCTGCCAGGACCTCAACACCATCTGATTGACTTGTTTCATTCTGTAGCTCTTTTCTTTAGATTTTGAGCTTCTTGAAGCCCAAAGGTATCATAGACTTGTCCCTGTGTCCCAGCAGCTTAGCACGGGGCCAGGCCAACAACTATATATAGCTAGGGTTAGACCACAGTGTGGAAAACTGCAGATGCGAGCCATACCCCCAAGCTAGAGTGGAACCCTTTGTTCTCCCAGAGTGACTGCTTCCGATCCCACCAGACAGAATCTCTTTTCCAAGCCCATCCCTGGCCACTTCACATTCTCTGCCTTTGTCCCCTCCTCCCCCACCATGCCACCGAGACACAGGGAGACAGGGCTCTGAAGAAAGAGTGGCCTGCCCAAACTTGATCAAGACACAAGTGAGAGGCAATGATTTGTGAAGAAATCCTGGTCCGTCTAATGGAATTTTCCCAAAATAAATTCATGTAAACAACTTCCCACAAAGAGGCAGTCAGGGGAGCTGGGTGTGTAAACAGCGTGAACAGTCGCAAGCACTATGGGCTCCAGGGGTGCCGTGTCGTCTGGGGTGGGGGGGCTGTGGGGAGACTCCCTTTAGCAAAACACCTTTGGCTCCAGTCCTTCTGACATCATAATGTCAGCCAATTCCTTCACTTAAAAAAAAAAAAAGTTCCTTCTTTTACTATCATCCCTGAGACGTAGCTGAAAAAAGTCTTGCAGAGATGATTTTGTAAAAGATTTCTCACTCTACTTCAAAACTGCTGCATGGGGAGGTGATCTCCAGGCCTGGTGAAGATGGGGGGCAGGAATTTGACTGGTGGAGAAGATGGGGAGAGAAGGGTGGCTGGAGAAGTCTCTCAAGACACAGACAAGGACGTGCCTCGGTGCTCAGGGGTGGTGGTGAATAAACACATACAGTTCCTAGAATTAAGATGAAGCCTGCTGCTTTTGCAGATGCAGAAGGTTTACTGGGCGCTTGTGGCCTGGCCGTCTCTGGCCAGGTCCAAATGGAGGATAACCCACGACCAGACTGTGTGTGTGGTTCTGCGGACCAGGCTTCCGGAGGGAAGTGTGGGCAGGGAGTGTGTGCAGGACACGCCTTTCCCCCAGAAAGTCTCTCCCAAGTTGGAGCTGTTTGCAGGGTCTGGGTTTGAGAGCATTTCTGCCCTCCCATCACCAGGGTGTGGAGGGAGAAGGTCTGTGTTCAAGTCCTGGAGGGGCTGCCATAAGGCTGATGGAGAGGGACTTGCAACTTTCTCCTCTCACTTCTCACTTTGCTCCTCTGCCCCAGCCCTGGGTACTGCAGAGAGGTGTCAAGTTCAAGTCAGGAAAGTGGCTGCAAAAGTGGAGGAACTTAATGTTGTGAAATTGATGCTGATTTTTTCCCCCCTTAGGTCCTCTTTGGTTTGGATAGATTTTGCTGAGAATCTGTCTTTTGAAAACTTAATTAAAAATTTTTTTTTTAATTGAGTCATTGTGAGATACATAGTTATAAAGCTGCTCACAATCAGGTTTCAGATGTACAATGGTCCAACACCAATCCCTCTACCAGTGTCCATTTCCCACCACCAATCATCCCAGTTTCTCTCCCGCCATCCCCCTTCCCCCATGCAGCCCGCCTCTATGGCTCTATGCCAGGCACTTTCCTTCTTTTCCTTCTTTCTCTCTCTCCTTCTGGGCATTAGGGTCTGTAACACAGATACTGAGAGATTATTGTGTTTGTTCATTTACCTACTTTCAGCATGCAGTTCCTGTCCAGAGTGGTCATTTCCAACTATCTTTGTCATAATGGTCCCTCCTCTTCCCAATTGCTTTCTCCCTCCTTTCCCTTGTTTCTAAAGTCCTTGGGTATTAATCTTGTATTTTTTTTAATATATATTCCACAAATTAGTACAGTCATTCTATGTCTGTCCTCCTCCTGACTCATCTTTAAAATACAAGATGAGAAGAATTGAAAGAAGGGGGTCCCTGGGGTTGACACCAGGACCAAGAGCCCTGAAATGTTCCTGGGGAACTTGCTCCTTTAACCCAATCAGAAGCCTGTGTATAACAGGGAGGAGGAGGAGGAGGAGGAGGAGGAGGAGGAGGAGGAGGAGGAGGAGGAGGAGGAGGAGGAGGAGGAGGAGGAGGCCCATTAGAGACACATGGGTCTGCGTTTTAAGTTTTCAGCCCTGGAAGGGGATTGTACTCCCACATTTCAGCATATGACTTGGTAGTGCCCTGTCATTGGGATGTATGTTATTTCCTTGAGGCTGGTATGGCCATTGGACTTATACGGTCCCCTGCAGTGCTGCATAAAAGTGTTCAGAGGCCTTAAAATGTACCTTCTCCTAAGACCTTCCTGAAGAAGAGTATGTGCTAGTAATTGCTGGTCCAGGAAGGATGTGGGAACAACGAGGACTTATGGACAAGTCAACCCACAGCCTGGACCAAGCACATTTGACCTGTAGCCTGACCCAGCTGCTCCAGCTCCCTTGCATAGGTGCAGAACAACACAAATAAATGCTTGTTTTTAAAGACTGAGTGGTGGGGAGGCTTATTGCACATCATCATCCGAGACAAGTGACAGTGGCAAAGCAGAGACTCCAGACAGCCCTCACTTTGCACAATCCTTGGCAACGGAAAAGCAAGGAGGGGATTCTTATTTTCATGAGTTTTAGATAATACGGCGCCACCATGCAGAGTGGAGATTTATAATAAGTAAGCTTCTTCCTTTTTGGAGAGCGTCTGCTTCCCTAAATGTGTCTCGGACACATAAGCAGAAAACAAGATGCCTTAGTGATGAGAGCTTGGCCTCTGAAGACAGATGGGCTGAGATTTGAACTCTGACTTGGCCACGTTCAAATTTTCAGATAAGTTCTGAACTTCTTGGAACCTTCTGTGCTTCATCTTTGCAAGGAAGATAATAACTTCTGTAAGAGAGACACGAAGTGGGGTATTTATAGTCCAGTGTCTGTTGCTCGCTTAATAAATATTGTAATTATTATTAGCCATGATGTTTGTTTTCTGAACGTCTTTCCTAAGGCCCAGACTAAGGGCAAGGGCATAAGGAGAGGTGGGGCTCCTGGGTGGGGAGCCTTCACTCTGAGGACCCTCATCTTGTCCTTAGATGGGGACAAGGGGAGGAAGTGGGCCCATGGAGCACTGAGTCCAGCTCTGCCTCTCAGGTGAAGTGATATTACTCCAACCCTTATACAATAACTCCTCTCTCCATGGGTGGTGACAGAGGTGAGCCCAGACACCCCTCGGAAATGGGGCCTCTCAGAGACGGGACTGCTTTCACCTGAAGGAGGGTGCCCTTTCCTCACCACTTGGCCATGCCGGGCAGATCTCGGGGCTTTCTTCAGGAGCGGCTTTCTTCAGGAGTGGGCTTTCTTCAGGAGTGGGCTTTCTTCAGGAGTGGGCTTTCTTCAGGAGCGGCTGTTGCTGCTCCCAGCTGGGCCTGCAGAAAGGCTTTTCATGTGCTGAGAGCTCCCTAAGCTGAGTGCTCAAGGCTTTGGCCCCGTTCACCTGACCAAGCACTGCACTGTAGCACTGTCCTCCCATTGTTCATCGATTTGCTCGAGCGGGCACCAGTAATGTCTCCATTGTGAGATTTGTTACTGTTTTTGGCATATCGAATACACCATGGAGAGCTTGCCCGGCTCTGCTGTGCGGGTGGGATACTCTCAGTAGCTTGTCTGGCTCTCCAAGAGGGACGGAAGAATCGAACCCGGTTCAGCTGCGTATAAGGCAAATGCCCTACCGGCTGTGCTATAGCTCCAGCATTTCGTTCTGTTTCTGGTTGGTTCCCTGCACTACCCTGAGGCACTTGAAGTTCCAAGGGACAGCCAGGGCCTTGTGCACTTCCACTCAGGTATTCCCCTGTCCTATCTGGCTCTTGGTCACTGAGGTCACTGTGCTACTATTCATTCTTCTCCTGGGGCCCTGTCAGCGAGGTAGGAGCCTCTTCTCCGCTGCCCTCCTGCTGCTCTGGTGATTTCTGACTCAGCACAGTTGAGATGGAGTCTTCCTTTCTGGGAAGCCAAAAGGAACACAGACTTTTGGGTTGGATGAACTAGACTTAGAATTCTAACCTGGCCAAGGGGGAGAATGGGACAAGTCATGCACCATTGCTGGGCTTCACCCTCCTCATTCTACAGGGAGACCGGGGAAACCAACCTCCCAGCACTGGTCTTGTGTGTGCCCTTATGGAAACGGGTCCTCACTGCCCTTGCACTCAGTGTGCAAGCATCCTCACCTGCTCCTTTTCTCTTCATCTCCATCAGTCCTATCCTCCAGTCTGCTTGGACCACATGCTGCATGTGGCCTTGCAGCCTCCCTGTCTCTCTTTATGCTCTCTGTCACTTTGTGTCACCCCTTTGCCTCCATAGTGAATCATTCCAACCAGTGCTTTAACTATCGCTTGATTTTTAATTTTTTAAAAAATTTTATATTAGGGAAAGAAACCATTTATAAGAAAAAATCCCACCTCTCTTGATTTCCATCTGCTCTTGCTCCACCAATGACCCTTCTTTTCCTCCTCAATGTACCCCACATTCATGCTGTTGCAGAGAGGTGCTTGGTACTTACTCAGTCCCAACCCTCATTCTTGCCAGGCTCACTGAGGAGTGCCACGCAGCTGGGCCCAGTGACTCCTTCAGTCTTTACCTAAATTTGTGTTAAAGTAGCAGCACACCCTGGGCACCTAGCCTTCCCTTTGAAAACCTGAGTTTCTGGGATTGGAGAGATAGCACACTTGCCTCCACATGACTGACTGGGGCTCGAGGCATATGGTTCCCCAGAGCACTGCTAAAAGTCATCCCTGAGCACAGAGTCAGGAGTAAGCCCTGAGAAAAATCAGGTGTGACTCCAGTGCCTCCCTCTCGGCAAACAGCTAAACGAAACAACCCCTTCACCCCCAATACTCCTGAATGCATTTCTCTGGCAATCTAGATTTCCACATGGAGCCGCCTCCCTGCCATCTCCAAAGATGACTGGGCAGGATCTGGCTAAGGTGATAAGAGTGACCCATTGAGAATTGGGTGGCACGGAGGGTTTGAGAGAGGAAGAGGTAAGACACTTGACTTCGTGGAGCTGCAACTGTGGCAGTCATTCGAATCCTCACGGTGCATAAGGTTCCTAAGAACTACCAGGTGTGAACCCCCCCTCCCCCCCAAATCAAATCAAATCAAAAGTGGCATGGGGAAAGGGAGGAGAAAGCAAGGTATTTGCATTCTCTGAATCGCCAAGTAGAGGAAGAAGCTCTGGGAAAAGTTCCAGAAGAAGCTCTGGAGATGCTGTGGTCAGTTGGGGATGGGGTTTCTGCTCAACCCCACCTCCCAGCCCCTCTTTGCTCAGGCTATTCCCTAGTACTCAGGGTTCCTCTATCCCACACCCCAGTTGCCCCCCAATCCAGGCCGAGCACCTCTGCATGGGTCCCTCAGTCATCGCCCTTAGGGCAGGAACTGGGTGTCTTCATCCTGGACTCTGGTTCTCATACTGTGCTGGGTACTCAGCCCACCCTTCCTGCATCTGATGCCTGATATTCATCCTATTGCAACCCTGAGCTCCTCCGATTCCTTCAGACCCAGTTCTTAATTCTCTTTTCTGTGCTGTTCATGCTTCTGTCCCAGATCCTAGCCCTGCTGTCCTTCAGAATTTCTTACTTTTTTGGCCTCTGTAGCTCAACATCATCTCCAGTGCTTACTTTTGTTAACTGAGTAAAGGAATGAATGAACAGAAGTCCTTCCCAGTCCCCAGAGCCGCCGATCCTGCTTCCCAAGCTGGCCTGACTCTGGCAAGGTGCCCTCAGAGTTGAGGTGGTGGTGGGGGGGAAGAGTGGGCAGAGAGTAGAGAACTGGTCCAGGAGGGGGCTTGCTGGAGACTGTTTCTTCGGCATGTCAGGCTCAGAACTTGTTTGAGGACCAGCTGCAGCTTCTGGGGATCAGACACAAGCAGTGGCCTCCTAAATATAAACTTTTTCTTCATGAGGCTACTGGATGCCAATCACTGAATCTAAACTTATTTCATTTTTTTAAATACCTACAAAGACGTTGTCCTTGTTCTCAGCACACAGTCAAAGAGACAGATGTGCAGACAAGGGGGATGTCTTGCCTTGGGTTCTTGTTTTGTAACGTGGATTGAACCCAATGCCCACCATCACTGTTTCTTCCGCCAAGGGGAAAATGATAACTAGATCACTTCCTGTCCTTTCCTGATGACAGGGTGTCCCTCCACCAGGCCTCTGCTTGAAAGCTGTCACTTTGGTGTGATGGGACCCTTCCTGTGATCACACTTAGAAGGTCCAGAGACAGAGGTGAGATTTGCCAGGTGTTATAGCTGACCACCAGGTGGTGCTGTTGACCCAACATAGAGTCTTACTGCACTGGCCTGTGGGACTCCACTTTTCCCCATAAAAGAACTGCTGCTGTATTAAGAGAGTCCTTGGGTCTTGCTTTTTACTTAAAGGGTGCTTCCCGTAAGCCATGTTCTTTGAGCCCCCAAGCTTCTCAAGGACATTGACATTATCATTTGAGGGACTCTCAGAGAATTTGAGTAATTGAAGTTCAGTTCTGAGAGATGCAAATCAAAGAACTAAGACTTGATTAGATCTATATTATATATAGATTATACACATATATGCATTTGTATTGTTTTGGGATGCACCTCTAAGTTTCAGGAATTATCCTGACTCTAAGCTTGACCGGGTGGGGGGGGAGGTGGTGGTCCCTCTGGGTGGTGCCTAAAGGAACTTAGAGGACCATGTGGTACAGGAGATTGAACCTGGGTCTCCTGCATGCAAAGCTGATAAAGTTGCCTCTTCAGTCTAATTATTTTTTCACTTTTAAATTACTTTAGTAAGTCATTAGTTTAGTTACAGACATTCAACATTCCAAGACCAATCCCACCACCATTGCACCTTCCCATCACCATTATTTCCAATTTTCCCAACCACCCTTGAGCCTGCCCCCATAGAAGACCCTCAATAAATTATTTTACACTGCTTTCTATGAATAGGATAACCAAAACAATGCTAATAGGATAACCAAAACAATGTTTCCTTACAAAAAAGTGAAGATTGTTGCATCTCGCCATAGATCCCTTAAGCCCTTGTACAACAGATTACTAAAATGTTGTTACAGGTTAAACTTTCTGTGTTTTTATTTTGTTAATCAAGATTGGTTGCCTTCTACATTATATCCCCGTCCCATCTGGTGGGCTACTCCTGGTTTAACAATGTTATAGAGTTTGAGATGTTGCACGGCTGAAATTGCAGCTGTGAACTCCACGGTGTTCAAAATTTCTAATGGGGTGGTAGGACTGGAGTTAAATTCTTAACTGACTGGTGGCTTTGGGGGCATGTGTGTGACTGCTGGGCTTCCGCAAGTTCAGGGAGCTGGGAGGAGGGGGGAGGTTGCCCATTCCTGACCCTGTGAGATTTGGAGATTTCAGTCACAAAATCTGTATACACCTGAGTTTTTCAACAAATTAATCTCTAGATGGGACTTGTCTGAGCAGTGGAATCCAGGTGGGAGTATGGCGGCGATTGTAGAGTATGGAGGGTTTCGTCCAGCCCCATTCTTGACCTTGGAAAGGAGCTGGACATGGCTATGAGTATCCTAGCATCCCTACAGCCTCTGTCTTACCTGGTGTTGCCAGGACGTGGATTGTCTGGGAAATGCCTGTATAGTGTAGGCAGAGTTTTTAAGAGCCAGAGATTTACCCAGGATTTTGGAGAAATGGGGTATCCCTGAACCACCACAGAACAAGATCCCACTTCTTTCCTGGGGAAGTGAGGTTATTCATTGCATTTCCCACCTCCATGGATTCTCTTGTGAAAGGAGCAAGGAAGGAAAGGAGCATACCCTTTCAGGTACAGGAGAATCCATAGGACCTTCTGGGGAAAGCCCTTTGCAGCCTCACCTCTGAGGTTATAAATCTGCTTCCTTTTTGATTTTCCCCCTTTTTCAAAGAGATCGCTGGGGTATGAGTGTGGGAATTGCATAAACAAATAAATTCCATTGAGGCCAGGATTGTGTAGAGTGTGGAAAGAGAGAGAGAGAGAGAGAGAGAGAGGGAGAGAGAGAGGAGATGCAGATATTTATCAGCACAAGATGATGAGAGCCTCATTAGCTAAGTGATGGCTCCATCATTGGTGCCTTTGGAGACTGGTGAGAATCTGGATCGAGAGCAGGGATGTCCAATGGGCCATGACTCAAGCTTCTGCCCAGGGTTTGGATGCGAGAGGGATAGGGAACAGGGGCCTGCCAATCCTCAAACAGCCTGTGTGGGTGGTATAGTCCTTACTTTATCCTGAGATTGGGCACCTGGCGTCATGGTGCAGAGGGGTATGGAGCGCAAGCCCTAGACCTCCCCCTGACTCCATGCCCACGTGTGCTGATACAGCAGGGGCCTTCCTGGGCCTCTATTGTCTCCCGTGGTTGTAGAATCGCGAGGATGGTGCTTGGAGGGCAAGAGTTACTACAAGGGAGCAGTCTGGGCCAAGTGTTGAGTCAAGTGTTGGGGTCTCTGGGTCTGGGATGCACGGCTTCTGTTCTATCACATTTCCAGGCTCTTGAGGTCCCTCCTTTTTTAACCATTTTGCCCAAATGTATAATACCCAGGTTCTTTACCCATGTAATTTCCATGGTTTGTTGTGACCCCAAACCTCTGAGTGCCTCCTCCAGTTCCCAAAAACACTCTTCCTCCTTTCCCATCAGTGTCCCAGAACTTCTTTGAAACAATCACATGGATTCTCTTGAAAGAATCAAATGTTTCCTTTCCTTTATTATTATTTTTAAAATAGACCATGATTAACTTAGTCATTAAATTTTAAGCATAGAATGGTCCAACACCAATCTCATCACTTGTGTCAACTTCCCTTGACTAATGTCCCGAATTTCTCTCCCTCTCCTCCCACCCCAGTTTGACTCTTTGATGGGCACATTGTTAAGTGTGGTTGTTGTAGTTTAGGTCTCATGCTCTGAGTTTTGTTGGTTCGGTGGGTTATACCTCTATACCACCAATGCACCCGAGGCTCCTTCCTCCCTCTCTTTACTTCCCATCTACCTCTTCCCCCGCCCCCTCCCCCTCACCCCACCAATTTATTTCCTCCTCTGTCTTTCTTAGTTCTATAACCCAGGGGCAGGAAAATCTAGGTGTCCCCCTTTAACACCTTGAATTCCCTTGTTCTGTTCTTCTAGACACCACAGATAAGTGAAATCATCCGATATTTGTCTTTCAGCTTCTGACTTCGTTTAACATGATATCCTCCAATTCCATTCAAGTTGCAGTGAACTGCGTGATTTCATCTTTCCTTGCAGTGGTATAGTCGATATTTTTAAATTTTGAGTCATGCCTGGTGGTGCTTGTGGGGCTACTTCTGGCTCAGTACTCAGAAATCACTTCTGGCGATGTTTGGGAGTTCATGAGATGCCAGGGATGCAATCTGGGACTCCCACAGGCAAACCCTGTGCCCCAGACCTTTGAATCATTGTCCCTGCCCCACAATTTAGGGAAATGTATTGTGCTAAAGAGAAAACCCAGGGTCTTACATATGCAAAGCCTGTGCTCTACCACTGAGCGACCTGGGCCAGTTTCCTTGGTTTTCTAGAAAAGAGCAAAGCCAAGTTTTCTCCGGGGATGAGAACTGATCTGGACGCTCCAGCCCCTTGCCTCCTGCCTCTTCACCTGGACTGCGTGACACCCTGCTCCAATCCCAGCATAGAAAACCCTTTTGTGAGGCCACCTGCTCTTCGGCCACCATGGAGGTGGGATATCCTGGAAGTCTATTGCTGGATGATTGCATGCGAATGGTGCCCACCATTTGTGGGCATTTGTTAGGGGTTAGCCACAACAACAGCCCACAAATCCCTCGGGTGAGATGGGAGCTAGCAGTCTCTGAGCACCCACTTTCTCTTGGCCTCATTGGAGATAAGGACAGTGAGGCTGAGCATGGCTAAGAAATGGTCTCTCTCACCCAATAACCTCCACCAAAAAACTCCTAGAAACAATAGACTTGTATAGTAAAGTTTCAGGCTATAAAATCAATACCCAAAAGTTCATGGCTTTCCTATACGCAAACAGTGAGAGAGAAGAAAGCAACATGAAAAAAACAATCCCGTTCACAATTGTGCCCCAGAAAATCAAGTACCTAGGAATCAGCTTAACTAGGGAAGTAAAGGACCTGTACAAAGAAAACTACAAAATGCTACTTCAGGAAATAAAAGATGACATGAGGAAATGGAAAGATATCCCCTGCTCATGGGTCGGGAGACTTAACATTGTCAAAACGGCAACACTACCGAAAGCATTGTATAAATTCAATGCAATCCCTATAAGGATACCCATGACATTCTTCAAAGAAATGGAGCAGACACTCCTGAAATTTATATGGAACAATAAGCCTCCACGAATAGCTAAAGCAATTCTTGGGAAAAAGAAAATGGGAGGAATCAACCTCCCTAACTTCAAACTGTACTACAAAGCAGTAATAATTAAAACAGCATGGTACTGGAACAAAGGCAGAACTGCAGACCAATGGAACAGGGTTGAATACACTGACATCTCCCCTCAATTATATGCTCATCTAATCTTTGATAAAGGTGCAAGTAATGTGAAGTGGAGTAAGGAAAGCCTCTTTAATAAATTGTGTTGGCATCACTGGACGGCTACATGCAAAAAAATAGGCTCAGAACTCTGCCTAACACCATGTACAAAAGCAAGATCAAAATGGATTAAAGACCTCAACATCAGACCAGAAACCATAAGGTACATTGAAGATAAAGTTGGCAAAACCCTCCATGACATTGAAGCTAATGGTATCTTCAAAGATGCCACGCCACTGGCCGAGCAAGTGAAAATAGAGATAGATAAATGGGACTATCTTAAACTAAGAAGCTTCTGCACCTCCAAAGAAACAGTGACCAAAATACAAAGACAGTCTACAGAATGGGAAAGGATATTCACCGAATACACATCTGACAAGGGGTTGATATCCAGGATATACAAAATACTGGTTAAACTCCACAAGAAGAAAACATCCAACCCCATCCAAAAATGGGGCAATGAAATGAACAGAAACTTTCTGAAAGAAGAAATCCGAATGGCAAAAAAGCACATGAGAAAATGCTCTACATCATTAATCATCAGGGAGATGCAGATCAAAACCACAATGAGATACCATCTCACACCTCAGAGACTGGCCCACATTCAAAAGAACAAAAGCAACCGACGCTGGCACGGATGTAGTGAGAAAGGGACACTCCTTCACTGTTGGTGGGAATGCCGACTAGTTCAGCCCTTCTGGAAAACAGTATGGACAATTCTCAAAAAATTAGAAATTGAGCTCCCATTTGACCCAGCAATAGCACTCCTGGGAATATATACCAGAGAGGCAAAAATGTATAGTTGAAATGACATCTGCACTTGTTTGTTCATTGCAGCACTCTTTACAATAGACAGAAACTGGAAGAAACCTGAATGCCCAAGAACAGATGACTGGTTAAAGAAACTTTGGTACATCTACACAATGGAGTACTATGTAGCTGTTAGAAAAGATGAAGTCATAAAATTTACATACAAGTGGTACAACATGGAAAGTATCATGCTAAGCGAAATGAGTCAGAAAGAAAGGGATAGACATAGAAAGATTGCATTCATCTGGGAGATATAAAGTAACAAAGTATGAGATTAATACCCAAGAATAGCTGAGATCAGCACCAGGAGGATTACTCCATAACTTAGAGGCCAGCCGGGTATCCTAGAGGAAAGGGCAGCTCAGATAGAGAAGGGAGCACCAAATAAAGGGTGTTTGGAGGATCCTCCCAGGAGGGGAGATGCATGTTGAAAGTAGACTATGGACTGAACATGTTTGCCACTCAATGCCTCTTTTGCAGACCACAACACCCAAAAGGAGAGAAAGAACAAAAGGGAATGTCCTGCCACAGAGGCAGGGTGGGATGGGGGGGGTGGGGGTGGGAGGGATATTATCCATGGTGGTGGAAAGTGGGCACTGATGGAGGGATGGGTATTTGATCATTGTATAATCGAAACCCAAGCACAAAAAATTGTAAATCTACAACTGTACTTCATGGTGTTTCACTAATAAAAAGAAAAATAATAATAAAACAAAATTTTTGCATATAAAAAAAAGAAATGGTCTCTCTCCCAGCATCTATTGGCAGCAGTTTTGTGGGAGGCCCTAATGGGCTTTTTTTGTCCTGCATGTTGCTACCCCCAAGTTCCTGGCCAGGACCTTGCAGGAGAAAAAGCAAGCTGCAACTTAGGGAGGATGTGTTATGTCAAAATGAAGCTTCTGGATTTGGGGGGCGTGGTCCTCAAGTCTGGTTGGACTGATAGGAGGCCTGCTGGAGGTGAGCCTGGACAGAGTCTTCACCTGGGGGACAGTGGAGAAAAGTGGCGCTGGGTATTTGGGGGTGGGGATAGGTGGGCATGGGACTCTTATTGGTCCTAAATCCTGTTCCTCTGTGGCCTGGCGAAGACACACCTGCACTCCAGGCTTCAGGGTTCTTGGGGTAAAATGCCAGGAGGAGACCAGGATGCTCAGAGGTCTGGGGACGAAGTCTCTCTGTTCCTCTGTACTTCAGCAACTTGTTCTCCCTCTCCCCCTGCTAGCTTGCAGAGACCCCTCAAGACCCCTCAAGAGACTAATTTTTACAAATGATTTGATTTTGTTATTTGGTGGAGTATTTTTGGTCACACTGGACAGTGCTTAGGACTTACTCCTGGCTCTCTCCTCAGGGATCACTCCTGGGAGTGCTCAGGGGACCGTATGCAGTACCAGGGTTTGGATTCGGGTCAGCTGCATGCTAGGCGAGCACCTTCCCTGCTGGACTATCTCTCAGGCCCAAGAGAGAATAAGCTTTTTTTAAATTTTTAAAAAAAATAATGTAGGAGTACTGCTATTCATTCCGCTATTGATTAAGCTGATTGAATTGGGCATGAACTCCACATTACTTTTTTGTTTTATTGTATCAACGTGAGATAGAGTTACAAAGCTTTCATGTTTGAGATTCAGCCATACATTGATGAAACACTCATCCCTCCACCAGTGCACATTTTCCACCACCATTGTCCCAAGTATCACATCCCCCCTCACATACATACACATCGCAGTCCTCACCCTGCCTCTATGGCAGACAATTTCCCCAAAACTCTCTCTCTAATTTGGGGCATTAATTTTGCTCGAATTTCCCCCCCCCACCACCACTCGAACCTACCTGCCAGCGGCAGACACTAGATAATATATTTTCCATAGCTCATTTTGAATATCATGAGAGCTCACACGGGTGCGATTGTAAATGTAAATTTCTAGATTATAAATGGTTGGATTCTAGAGACATCTCTGTATGGCACTAATCCATTTTGGGATTCAATTGGGAGCCTCTGGACCAGGGCTGTTGGTGCGCTAAGATGGCATCCGGAGGCAAGTTGTGGGCTTGACAGTCAGTTTTCTGGGCAGGTAGTGATCCGGGGAGGGACAGCCCAGGTCCTCCGAGCCATGCGTCCTGGAGATGTAGTCCCAGAACCTGCATATCTGGGCCTTGCTTGTGGAAGCTCTTGGTTACCAGGATTCCATTTGAAGTAGGTGGGGAGACTGCACCTGCTCCATCTGGGGTGTCCTGGTGATATTGGCTTGGTATGGGGCCCGGAGAGATCTCCGGCAGTGTGTTTTTTTTCTGGGACTTGCTGCTGTGTCTCTGGGCCAGGGCTGTTGGTGTGCTAAGATCCACATTACAAACTTTTCAGCAGATTATATCTTGGTGAGGTCCATCCTGAGTCAGGCTTGTGGTATGGCGGCAATTTTGAGTTGTGGAAGCAAGTGGCTGCCGGGGACTCTGCTTGGGCGGACACAGGCTAACCCGCCCCCTCCAGTTTATTCTGGACTGTTCAGCCATGTATGGGTCTGAGCTTAACTGCGGCTTTTGATCTCTTTCGAGATTTATTTAGGGGTCTCTCAGGCAAGGTCAATAGTAGAGCTTACAGGGTAGTGCTGGAGTTGGTTCATGGGGGTGACTGCCAGTTTTTCCATGTGTATTGGGAAGTGGGGGAGGTAGCCCATCCCAACTCTCAGTGAGTTTGTATAGCTGAGCGGGAGGTGGTTTATGGGTGTGTCTCCCACATACCTAACTTTTGGCCGTTTAATTTCTTGGTAAACTTGTTCCCAAGTTGTTGGAATCTTGCCAAAGGCACAGCGGCACTTTTGGGGTATCAGGAAGCCTGAAGGCAACATCAGGCTGCTGATGTACTCGCCCCACAGGTATAGGTTGACCTGTTGGCGGTATCATACCCATGAGAATAAGCTTTTGATTTTATGTTCTAAAGCTAATGTTTTCACCCTTATCTTGGTTATTTTTACCTTTTGGATATCACATACTTTTTTTTTCTTTTTGGGTCACACCCGGTGATGCACAGGAGTTACTCCTGGTTCGTGCACTCAGGAATTACTCCTGGCAGTGCTTGGCGGACCATAATGGATGCTGGGAATCAAACCTAGGTCTGCTATGTGCAAGGCAAATGCCCTACTCGCTGTGCTATTGCTCCAGCCCTGGATATCATATACTTCTATTTCTGCTTATTTAGTTTTTCTTAATTTGATCTTTTTACTTAAAAACTTACTTCTCTTTTAAACAGTACTATGCTGGAGCGATAGCACAGCGGGTAGGGCATTTGCCTTGCACGCGGTCGACCTGGGTTCGATTCCCAGCATCCCATATGGTCCCCTGAGCCACCGCCAGGGTAATTCCTGAGTGCAGAGCCAGGAATAACCCCTGTTGCATTGCCAGGTGTGACCCAAATAGCCAAAAAAAAAAAAAGTCCCACTTGGCGGTTCATGATTATCATAGGCTGGAACAATTTATTCCTTCAAAAATCATGATTGAATGCTTATGGAGTGATCCACACATCTAGAAGCTGGATAGGCAAAGAAAACCAAAACAAAACCAAAGTCAGGCAAAATTTCTATCTTAAAAGATGACATTGTCCTGGAGGAGAGGGAGACTAAATACTCCTGCAGGGAATTTCAGATGATGAGACAGCTCTGCAAAAAATTCTTTGGGGCAAAGTTCTAGATAAAATTTAAAAAAAATTTTAAAAATTTATTTTGTTAAATCACTGTGAGATACACAGTTACAAAGTTGCTCGTGACAGGGTTTCAGTTATAGAATGTTCCAGTACCCATCCCTTCAGCAGTGTACATTTACCACCACCAAAGTTCTCAATTTTCCTCCCTCTACCATCCCCCTCCCAGTTCAGCCTGCCTCTATGGCAGGCACTTTACCTCTCTCTCTCTCTGTCTCTCTCTCTCTCTCTCTCTCTGTCTCTCTCTCTCCCTCTCCCTCTTTTTCTCTCTCTCTTACTTCTGGGCATTATGGTATGGTTTTCAATACAGATACTGACAGGTTAGCATGCATATCCCTTTACCTACTTTCAGTGTTCAGTTCTTGTCCAGAGCGATCTTTTTCTACTACCATGGTCATACTGGTCCCTCCTCTATCGTAACTTCCCTTCCCGAGGCCCTCCACTTGTGTAAGGTTCTATCCATGAACCGGTGCTCATTTCCCTTGTTTATACTGTTAGTGGGTGTTAGTCTTATATTATGTTTTTTAATATCCCACAGATGAGTGCAATTGTCCTATGTCTGTCTCTATCCTTTTGACTATTTCACTCAGCATGATGCTCTCTATGTCCAGCCATTTATAAACAAATTTCATGACTTTGTCTTTCCTGGTTGCTACATAGTATTCCTTTGTGTAGAGGTACTATAGTTTCTTTATCCAGTCTCTGTTGTTTACAGATTCTGGCTATTGTAATAGCTCTGCAATGAACATAGAGCTGTAGATGGTTTCTGCTGTGGTTTCTTTGACTACTAGGGTATATTCCCAGAAGTGGTATAGCTGGGTCAAATGGAAACTAAATTTTTAGTTTTTTGAGGAATGACCATATTGTTTTCCAAAAAGGCTGAACCAGTCGGCTTTCCCATCAGCAATGAATGAGAGTTCCTTTCTACCCACATCTGTGCCAGCACTGGTTGTTCTTGTTCTTTTTGAGGTATGCCAGTCTCTGTTGTGTGAGATGATATCTCAATTGTTTTGATTTGCATCTCCCTGATGATTAGTGGTCTAGAGGTTTTTTCATGTGCTTTTTGGCCATATGAATTTCTTCTTTGAGTAAGTTTCTATTCATTTCTTCTTCCCATTTCTTGATGGGATTGGATATTATTTTTTCTTGTA
This sequence comes from Sorex fumeus, assembly GCF_029834395.1. Taxonomy (NCBI): domain Eukaryota; kingdom Metazoa; phylum Chordata; class Mammalia; order Eulipotyphla; family Soricidae; genus Sorex; species Sorex fumeus. The sequence continues at coordinate 62,962,930 of NW_026606120.1, forward strand.
AAGTTCTACCAGTGCCTTATGTGTCTTTGATATTAACTCTTGTCAGAGGGGTATTGGGTAAATAATTTTCCCAATACCTGGACCTTCTTTATATCTTGGTTACTGTTTCTTTTGAGGTACAGAAGCTTCTTGGTTTAATATAGTCACATTTATTTATCTTTGACTGGAGTGATAGCACAGCTGGTAGGACATTTGCCTTGCATGCTGCCGATCCGGCTTTGGTTCTCCATCCCTCTCAGAGAGCCCGGCAAGCTACCTAGAGTATCCTGCCTGCACACCAGAGCCTGGCAAGCTACCCATGGTGTATTTGATATGCCAAAAATAGTAACAACAAATCTCACAACAGAGACGTTACTGTTGCCGGCTGGAGCAAACTGATGAACAATGGGAGGACAGTGCTACAGTGTTTATCTTTGCTTTAACTTGCTTGGTCAGTGGTGTTTCATCTTTGAAGATATCTTTAGCTTCAGTGTTATAGAGGATTCCATGTTTTCTTCCATGTACTTTACGGATTTTGGTCTGATATTGAGGTCTTTAATTCATTTCAATCTGATTTTTGTGCCTGGCATTAGAAAGAGGTCTGAGTGTGTGTGTGTGTGTGTGTGTGTGTGTGTGTGTGTGTGTGTGTGTGTGTGTGTGTGTTTTAGCTGTAGCTGCCTGGTTTTCCTAGCATCATTTGTTGAAGAGGCTTTCCTTGCCCCACTTCGTATTTCTTGTTCCTTTGGGATACAATTTTTGATCGACAGTAATGAAGTGATTTTTCATTGCAGCTCAATATACAAACCAAACCAAAGCCACATCAACACATTGAGTAACTATACATATCACAACTTCCTCGGACATGCATTGCTATTTTCTGCTCTATTTTGTTTCCAAATACATCAGTTTCGAGCTACCAAAGACTGGATTCAAGGATTTAGTAATGGATTACAGCAGGCAGTTGGATAAAATACTCCAAGGGGGGACTCAGGGGCCGGATCCAGAACACTGTTTTAGAAAGGGAGGTCGAAGGGTGCCTCTGAGCACAAGACCTGAGTAGTGATAAGATGGAGGGAAGGAGGGAGCCACAGAAAGTTCTAGGGAAGATTGTTACTGGCAGAGGGAAAAGGAAGTGCAAAGGCCTCAGAGTGGGTTGAGTTGGGTTAGATGGGCTAATTCTCTCTCTCTCTCTCTCTCTCTCTCTCTCTGTTTGTGTGTAAGATATCGTCCATGCAGTCAGTACAGATGAAGATAACACTATAAACTTATAGCTTGAAACAACCCAGTTTTGTTCTGTTTTGGTTCAGGAAGTTGTGTCCTGAAGGAGTTAGTAGGGCAGTCCTCCTTCCAGAGGATCTAGAGGTGAATTTATTTCCTTGCTGTTTCAATTCCTAAGGCTGTTTCAGTTCCTATGGTCCTTTCTCATAGGCTCCTGTGTCTCTGTCTCTGCCCCTTCTATGTCAGACCCTCCTCCTGACTCCTCCAGGGCTGCAGAAGATGACATGGAACCCAACAGGATAATCCAGGACAAGTGACCATGTGCTTTCATCAAGCACATTGAGTAGTCCTTTATGTCCTGCCAGGTACCAGGTCTACAGGGGCCGAGGGGTGGGTATCTTTGGGAAGGATGTTATTCAGCCATCCCCAGCACAGGAAACCACTTCTGTGGCCCCCTGGAACCCTGCCTCATCCCAACACACACACACACACACATACACACACACACACACACACACACACACTCCTGTTCGGAAATTTCTCCTGTACAAACTCTGTGCACTGTGTGGTCTGGAAGTTGAAGTTTGTTGAGCAAGTGTGAGATGAGAAGAGCCTCCCTTCCTTTCCCCTGTTCCCCTTGCTGCCCTGCTCCTGTGTCTCTGTGCTTCTGGAAACATATGCTCCTGGGAGCCACCAGGGTCAGTTCTGTAGATCTGTAGTGGCTGATGTTCTGAGCGCTTCTTCTTCTGTTCGCCTCATCTGCTATTTCTTGCACATGAGAAGCTTCTGGAGGTCACAAGCTCACCTTTTTTTACTCGCAGAATTCCACAGGGTGATTTTGCAATTTTTATACATTTTATTTTCATAAAGTAGTCTACAATAGTTCATTACAGATAATATTCAAACACTCACCCCACCAGCAAGCATCTTCCCACCACAATAAGAAGGAAATGTGTGAAGGTTGTTGTATTTCATTCTGGAACAAATTAAGCCCTTATATAAGAGAATATAAGCAAGTATGTTAAAACCAAATGAATGTGTGCTACTTTAGGTATACCAGTGGGTTAGAGTAGAAGAGGTCGCGGCTGCGTGCTCTAGGAAATACTTTATCGCTCTCTTCTGGGAACCTTATTTTATAGTCTCTGGATCTTGGTCATTGATGAGATTACATGGCGCCGGGGGGGGGCAGTTTGTGGGTGTGACTGCCAAGCTACTGGAAAACTGGGGAGCTGGGTGGAGGAGGCCCAGTCCTAATCCAAGCGGGCTTGGACATCTCAGCCACGTGTCCTACATACCTGGGTTCCTCTGTTGGCTCCCTCATGGGCGAGGCTCATCAGAGCATGTGGAGCAGAGAGAGGAACTCAACCCTCTCCCCTCTGAGGTGCCCTGTGACACAGGGTGATTTTGATGACAACTATTTTTGTTTGTTTGTTTTGGGGTCACACCTGGTGATGGTGCTAATTCTGCCTCTGCACCCAGGAATCACTTCTCATGCTGTCAGGGGACCATATGAGATGCCAGGGTTGGAACATGGGTGGGCTGCATACAAGGCAAACACCCTACACATTATACTTTGGCCCATATCTGTTTTTTCTTTTCTTTTTTTTGCCATGGGGATTACTTCACACACAGAAAGCATGTGTTCTACCTGAGTCATGTACCCAGCTGAGTGCAATTCCTTCCTTCCTTCTTTCCTTCCTTCCTTCCTTCCTTCCTTCCTTCCTTCCTTCCTTCCTTCCTTCTTCTCTCCCTCCCTCCTTCCCTCAATCCCTCTCCCTCCCTCCCTCCCTCCCTCCCTCCTTTCTTTCTTTCTTTCTTTCTTTCTTTCTTTCTTTCTTTCTTTCTTTCTTCTTTTTTTGGCCTACACCTGGCAGTGCTCAGGGGTCACTCCTGATGGGTTTGGGGGATCATATGGAATGCTGGGGATTGAACCCAGGTTGTCTGCATGCAAGGCAATGCACTACTCCCTGTGCTATTGCTCTGGTCCTGATTGCAACTCATTTCTATAGGGTTAGAATACCTTCCAAAGAAAACGTCCCTTTCTCATCTTAACCTTGTCCCTTGGGCAAAGGGTGGGTATCTGTCTTTCTATTTGACATGAGGAAACCGAAGTCTGAAACATTAGCGAGGAAAACCAAACCTGGACTACACATGTTCTGACTTCTCTGCATCCCAGACTCCTTCCAGGAGACTTCCTGGCCTCTCATTCACTTCCAGATATTCAACCCCTGAGTTCCTCTGGAAGGCTTTGCTACATGTGTGAATGTGTTTGTGCTTCCTGCTGCAGTCAACTTGCAGAAGTAACAGCATTACAGAGAGAAAATGCAGCTCAGCCTATGGGAGAACATTCTGAGTTTCACCCCAACTCGGGATTGGTTGCCTGAGGAGAAACAGGGGGACCTCTTCTGTGGCGCTGGCCGGTTCTTAGCAGAGGCTGGACTTGGAAAATGCTAATCTTATTTAGATCATCTTGGAGTTCAAGGTTTCGCCACAGGCCTTTGGGAATCTAAGAGCGTACCCCACACTGGCCCCCACCCCCTGCCTTCTCTCATCCGCCCGGTGCCCTGTAACCATTGGGCTTTGGAGGACGGAAGAAGAAGGGGCGACAGAAAATAGAGCCTTGGGTCTTAAACTCGGAATGGGGTGAGGGGCTGGTGTAAAAGGAAACCCCTAGCCCCCTCCCACCCCCAGGAGATAACAATCGAATTATATACATTTTAAATGGCATTCTCAGGATCTTAGTGATTTTCATATGAAAACTCAGCTCTGAGTCCTTGGCATCTGTTTCTCCTTTCAGGACAGAAACCAAGAGACTATTTACATATTCTTCAGGCCCTATCACCAATTAAATCTGTGCCGAACCCAGTTCTCCCTGTCCTCCTGCACCCTCCCCCGCCAAACCCCCGCCCCTTACCAACTCCACATTTAGGATTAAATTTCTTGGCAGACGGTGGTTGCTGCTCTCTTTTGGTGGTTTATTTATTCAGTTTAATTCTTTTCCATCTCTAGGCTGGGCATTTGGGGATTCCCCGTCCTCCTCTGGGTCATTGGGAAGTGACCGAGCTTGGGGCGAGGCGGGGACAGCCTCCCTCATCCCAGGCCCACCCCCTCTATGTCATTCCTGGACACCCAGCCTGGCTCTTCCCAGTCCCCACTGAAATGGCATCGTGGGCAGAGGGGAGGAAGCTGCACAGCTGGGTGATGTCGGGGACTTGCTTAGGGGTCTCTGAGCAGACCTGGAAGGAGCAGATTTCCCAGAGACCCATCAGTGGCCTCGAGACAGTCAGGAACCCAATGGGTATGACAGATGCCTTCTGGATGGTGCCTCAGGCAGACAGGCCTCAGACCCCAGTACTCAACCTCTCCCCCAGATCCTTCCTCCACCCTGGCCCGACCAGGGCACCTGCTCCCACGATGCAGGGGCCTTAAGCCTGTCACACAGCTGTTTGGATCTTCCAGAGATATCTGGGGGAAAAAAGGGAGAAACAATGAGGCCTGACTGGTGGGCTTTAGGGAATCACTATTTTGGTGTGAACCCTCTCCCTGACATGGCTGTCCCATGCTAGGGAGCTGTGTGTGGGGTCATCAGCAGTAAGCTGCCGTTTTTCACCGGACACGTAAGTGTTGCTCATTATACTCAAAGGTAGAGGCCGTCAAAGGAGATGCTCAGTTTAAGAGAACGTGGATCACTGAGCCTGGACTGCTCTGGGTCTTGACTGGGTGCTGGTGGGTATGTGGGTGAGTGAGGTGGGAATCAAGGCTAGAGGCAAGAGGGTTGGCCTTGAGATCAACTCCCAGGAGCCTCCATCCTGGGTCATGGAGATGATTGATCTTAGAGTTGGAGCCATGCGGTTCTGGAGGTGATGTCTGATCTGTCTGCCCATCAGACAGTTTCTCTGCTGAGCTGCTCATGGCATTTCACTCTCCCCACCCCCTCTCAGTACCGGGAGGCAGATCAGGAGCAGAAGCGGTTCCTTTACTCACTGAGTCTGGGGAACGGGCAAGAGGGGTTGTTGGGGGAGAAGCCCGCAACCCCAAGCAGCCAGCGCTTAGCTTCTGTAGCCAGTGGTATGGCTTCCGCCCTCCTTCTGCCCGTGCCAGCTTCACCCTGCCTCTGTCTTCTCGCCTGGAAAATGTGGGTGATGGAAGCTGCTCCCTCAAAGGTGGGGGATGAAGTGAAGTAGGCTGTGCACTAGGAGAATAAGGCGTGTCCCTATTCCACCTGTCCCCTGGGGATCGCGGCTGGACCTATGACATCCCACGATGGTCTGGAAGCATTGGATATTGTGGGGGGCCCCCTGAGCATGTCTTCTGAAGAGGGGGGATGTGGATACTGGACTTGGATGGTGAAGAGAAATACATCCTGGGAGTTTGACAGGGGTGGGGCCAGGCTTGGAGGGCTAGAGAGAGCCAGAAAGTGGGAAAGGGCGATTCTATCAGAGCAGGCATGTTCGTGCCAAAGAGTGGAAGAGGATGGGACAGGAGAGCCAGGACAGGTGGGCTGGTGAAGGGGCCGGGTCCAGTGGGATGTGGGGTAGGAGCTGCCCTTGTGGCAGCAGGAGTGCCCTCTCCTGGCTGTTTGCCCGTGTCTCCCAGAGCCTTGAAGGATCCCAGAGTGGAGGTTTGACTTTGGACAAGGAGCTATGTGGGAGCAGAGCTAGGACTCAGTTGTTCAGGGATGGTTCCTGGGCTAGGAGGAGTGCAGTTGCACGCTGTAACAAAGTTTGTTTATTTTAAATTAGACAAGAGAGGGGACCGGAGAGATAAGTATAGCAGGCAAAGGTGCTCGCCTTGCATGTGGCCAACCTGAGTTTGATCCGTGGCACCACAAATGGTTCCTTGAGCTTCACCAGGAGTGACCCTGAGTGCAGAGCCAGGAGTAAGCCCTGAGCACTGGTAGGTGTGGCCCCCAAACAAAATAAATTTAAAAAAATCGGGAGGCAATCATGAACAACTTTATAACTGTGTATCTCAAGGTGATTCAATAATAAAAAAATCCATAAATGAAATGGTAAACAGAATAATAAAAATTAAAAAAAGGGAGGCTTCATAAATTGGGGCTCAGGAACCACTCCTGACTCAGTGCTTGAGTACCGTGGGAATAGAATCCTGCATAAAAAGCTTGTGCTTGAGAGGTATTCCTTAGGCCCCAGAGGCTTTTTTTTTTTTTTTTTGCAGTGCCAGAGACCAAACCCAAGACTCACACATACAAGGCACGCGCTCACCTGCTCAGGAGCCTTCCCACCCACCCCCGCCCTTCTAAAAATGTCTTCGTACAATTCAGAGGAAATATGGCCTGAGCCAGAATCACAGGGCAGCGACAGGGGAAGACTGAGATGGAGATAGACAGAGGGGATGGAGATGGAGTGGGGAAACTTCCTGTCCTCTGCTGTTCCCCACCAGCATGGCCTGATCGCCAGCACCTGAGCTCCCTCTGCTGCAGGAGGCATGAGGCTGGCATCAAGGTCTTGCCGTTTATTCTGGGCACATGCATTTTGCCCGGCAACAGGGAAGCTGAGCCAAGCGTGGGAGGGTTTGAGCTCTCCCCTCGGCAGGGTGGTGACTCTGTCCTCCTTCTCCTCTGATAGTGCTAATTCTCTAGACTTTCTCCAACTGCCCTGATGTCCCACCTTGATGTCCTGCTGGGTAGAACTGGGGCCGGGCCTGGGTGGGCATGAGCTCAGGGGCCAGTATTTGAAATCAGAGCTGATTGTTTCTAATCATATCAAAGTTTTCAATTAATCCCAGGTATGTGGGACCTGTGACTGAGATCTCCAAGCCCACTAGGATCAGGACTGGGCTTCCTCCCCCCAGCTCCCTAGTTTTCCAGTAGCTTGGCAGTTACACCCACAAACTGCCCCTTGGTGCCATGTAATTTCATCAATGGCCAGACCCAGAGACCATAAACTAAAGCGCCCCGAAGAGAGTGATGCAGACCATCCTGGAATGCATGACTGCATTCGCATTCTCAGCCACGTGACCTCTTACCTACCAAAAGTAGCACACATTTGGTTTTAACATACTTGCTTGTATTCTCTTATATATGGGTTTAAATGGATACAGAATGAAATGCAACAATATACAACAACCTTCACACACTTCTCTCTTACTGTGGTGGGTAGGTGCTCAGTAGTGGGATTGGTGTTTGAATATTACCTGTAATGAACTACTATGAACTACTCTATAAAAATAAAATATATAAAAATTGCAAAATTTTTTTTAATTCATTTCTCACGTTGGTGCTTTGGCACACCTTTCTCAGGCAAGATAGGTGGTCTGTTCTTGGGCCACCCGGGCAGAACAGCCCTGCCCTAGAATACTGGCCTAGTCCCCTGTCACCTTGAGGGCCCACAGACACCCATGCTTACACCTCAATCTGTCTGGAAGGCGCCTTCTGTCATCTCTTCCACGTCACCTCATTATGACCGAGCCAGGGCTTGGCTTTACCGCTGGATTGGGTGGGGCCTTTTCCTTTCCAGTTTGTCTCAAAGCTCTGGTCTTGCTGTCTGCACTGAGACGATCTAGAAGCCCAGGTGTGTATGTGTGTGGGATGGTTTGAGAATTCCAGGTGTGTATGTGTATGGGAAAGTTCTAGAAGCACTGGGTATTGTGTGTGTGTGTGTGTGTGTGTGTGTGTGATGGCATGAAGTAGAGGAAGTGTGTGTTTGATGGTGAAGTTTCTTCCAAATGGAGAAACTTACTGAGGAAAGATAAAGTGGGGTCTAGAATGAGCTGGCAACTAGGAAAGACAAGATTTTCCTTTCGGGCTGGCCCCTCTTCCATGTAGGTATATCAATGTTTGTTTCTGGGACTCAGTTCTCCTTTTCGTAAACACTGAGGTTACCTGTTTCCAAGATTCCTGCTGTTCTACCATCATAAGGGTTTTCCCTCCCTCTCTCTCTCTCTCTCTCTTTCTCTCTCTCTCCCTCTCTCTCTCTCTTGTCTTTTTGGGTCATACCTGGTGATGCTCAGCAGTTACTCCTGGCTTTGTATTCAGGAATTACTCCTGGTGATGCTCGGGAGATCATATGAGATGCTGGGGGATCAAATCTGGGTCAGCTATGTGCAGGGCAAATACCCTACCCGCTGTACTATCACTCCGGTCCACCATAAGAATTCTTAATGGTGCGTGAATAGCTCCTGATTATGCCTACACCCTAAGGATAGAGTTTTAGAGCTTCTAGATGGAGAGTGCAGGGAGGAGGCTGGTTCCTTGGGAGAATGTTCAAATCCAGTCATTGAGGAGAGTGAGAAGAAAGGTGTGGCATTGTGTGTCACCTGAAGTTTCTTGCAACCTCTCCTCACCTGACTTGTTCCTGACTCTGTGCATAGCCTGGGGAATTCTTCAGTATGAGGGGAAACTGATGTATAGAGAGTTCAGAAGCTTTTTCAAGTGAAAAAAAAAGGATTTGAATCAATGCTACTAAACTCTTAAAAGCTATGCCTATGGAAGCAATACTAATATGCCTGTGTGTGCTATGTGTTGACTTAAAATGCTTCAGGGTATGTTTTAAGCATCCTACCAGTTCAGTCAATATCAAAACCTGATGACGTTGGTGTTGCTAGTGCCACTGATTACAGAGCAGGAATCTGATGGCCTGGGAGGCTGCTGGGTCCATGATAGGGCTGGGATTTGGGTCCCTAGTTACTTAATCCTTGAACCTGTGGGCTAAGCATAGGTAGAATCTGAAGCTGTAGGAGAAAAGACTAGAACGTGCCAGAATTTTCCCCACATGTCAGCCTTGGGGCCAGTCTTCCAGAGAAAGCTCTAGCTCTCATTGTCTCTGCTCAAGGGAGAGTCAAATAGGTGTCTTATCCCTTCTGTGCCCTCTTTCTAGCCCAACGACTCAGCACAGAAACAAACTAGAGGGTGGAACTAGCATCCAAGGAAGAATTCACCCAGGTCAAGAGGGTAGAGGGTGCTTGGAGAAAAATGAAGAGTTGGCTCAACCAGATCTCCTTCGTAGGGAATTTAACTTTAGAAATGATGGGTGATGAGGCAGAGGAAGCTGAAGCTGAATGTTCGTGAGATGGAGAGAGAAAGGTAAAGCCCCTGGGTCTTCTGGAAGCTAAAGTTAGTGAAAGGAGAAGAGGTTGACCCAGTATGAGGAGAGGGAGACCAGCTGAATGCAAGGGAGCGGCGTCTGCAGGAGAAGCTGAGACCACATGTGTCCAGATGTGCCTTGCTGTGCAATGATGCCCGACTTCCACTTCCTGTTGGTTTTTTCCTGCCTTCTCGATCAGACCCCTCTTTACTGGTGTGTGTTCTTACTGCTCCCACGACCCCTGCACTCCATCTCTCCTACGGAGGTCCTTTTCTGGTCCTGCAGAGAAGTTTGACTAAGATAGGCCAATTGGGCTGCAGTACATAACATACAGTGTGACACTAGATGAGTTTCTGCATTTGTGCTGCTCGACAGCCTAGGGGCTGAGAGCAACTCCCACTCCTCATACCCCCCAACGCCCCCCTCCCCCCACAAGTCTTCCAACACCTGCTAAGTGAGATGGAAAGTGAGCATATGAGAAGGGTAGTTGAGCATGACGAAGTCAGAGGAAACTTTGAATGAAGACTTGAGGGTCATGATATCACAACTACCATTTTTTTTTTGCTTTTTTATTTGGGGGAGGGGGAGTTCACGCCTGGTGGTGCTCAGGTTTACACTCGACTCTGCACTCAGCAATCATTCCTGGTGGTGCTTGGGTGACCATATGGGGTGCCAGGGGTCGAACTTGGGTCAGCTGTGTGTTGAGCAAACACCCTACCCACTGTACCCATCGCTCTGGCCCAAACAACTACCAGTTTTGAGTTCCTGTTAAAGCAGGCACAGGCTGATGTCTATATCTGTGTGATGTTATATGATACTGTTTGTTGAGATAAGTATTTATTGAACTCCTACTTTGTACATGCCCAGCACACACATATACATACACATGTATACATTATATAAGTATACATACATAGTTTGTATGTGAGAGAGAGAAAGAGAAATGCACATGCACACACATGCACAGACCCTCATTTTACTTCACATGAGCCTCCTTTTACAGTTGAGGAAATGGAGTCTCCTGGAGTTTAAGTGACTCATCTTGAGCCCTATGGCTTTTAGGAAAGAAGAAAAATCAACTCTGAGCAATTTTAGTGGCTGATGCAAAAATGCAGACACAATTTCTTATACTTGGTATCACAAATTGTCAAAAGATTTCCTTGAACCTGACCTGGCCGGGCAGGGGGAGGGGACGTGGATGGTTAGAAGGGTGCTGGATCCCAAGACTCCAGCACTGAATGTGGAGTGTGTGGGAGGGGGGTCGTCCCACTTCTCTTTCTTCCCCTCTCCTTCCTTGTGTCCTGAGGGCAGAGGAAAGGGAAAATAACAAACGTCTGGGCCACCTTTTGGTTTTGGTTGAAGACAGAAAGGCTTTGTCAAGTCCGTGGGGGCGGAGCAGTGAGTTTCTCTCAGGACTCAGAGATGCCTGCGTGCAGGATGCGAATGAGCGAGGATGCGGCGTGGACCCGACACGGGAGCGAGGCCTCTCTGAGCAGCAGCCCTCAGGGAAGTGTCCTTTCCTCCGCACCCTGCTGTGGGTCAGCTGGGGGCACGCAGATGGCCGGGTGGTGGGGGCTTGCGGGTGCCTTGCTCATCGTGGCTTTGCTTATTTGGGAGAAAATTTATTTAGTGACTTGGCCTTGAGTTGAGCTGGGAGCATCCACCCCACAGGCGATGTGCAAAGTGAGAAATAAGTCCATCTTTGGTGGCGGGGGGGGGGGGGGTGTTTCATTCTGGTTTTCAATCAAATGAGCAGTTTCTGGCTTCTTTTCCATTTTTATTATTTGTTTTGGGTAGGGATGCGGCTTCCAAGTAGTGCTCAGGGGGCTCAGGGGCCACGCCTCACACTTTCAGTTTGATGCTGAACATTGAGGACCCACAGAGGTATTGCTGCTCTGGCCTGTGGTACTGAGGACCACCAGGGTCACCCCAGAGATGCTCGGGGTCTCCAGAGTGATGCGCAGGAGGTTACAGGATGTTGGGAATCTAGCCTGGGCTCACTCCATGCACCATGCACTTTAACCCTGAGATTCTCTCCAGCCCATTTTTTTTTTTTTGGCTTCCAAACCTGCCTCCCCTCTCCTGCGCCCCACCAGCAGGTGCCCACTGACTCCACCCCAGGACCCAGCTCCAGTGGTTTTCCTTGCTCCCCTAACCAGCAGCATCGGTGCCCTGGCTCTAGCCGTTCCTGGCTCTGCCCTGGCCCTTCTCCGGCTGGCAGTTCCTCCCCTGCTGGCTCCTGATGGGCCTAGGGCTCTGAGCATGGCCTTGATCTGACCGTCCAATGGCTTCTGATCAGACACCAGATCCAGGCCCAGCCAGAACCCCCCTGTCCTGCCCCCACAGGGAATCAGGGTGCGACTTTAGCCCCTGAGAGTTGGTCTCTGAGCCCAGCTTCTATGGGCAAACCCTGTGACTTCATGCAAACCAGGTCAGCACATCTGGACCTCAGCTTGCTTGTCTATAAAATGGGCAGGGGTGGGGTGAGGTGCCCTAGCACAGGAAGGAGTTGCTTGGGTTAAAAGTGGGTGCAGTTGGCTTAAGACTGAAGGCCTTCAGGGGCCAGTCTGTGATCACCACTTAAGGTTCGGAGGACCTGGAGTGCAGGGAATGGGGTCTCCGTAGTACTCCATGTCCTCCACCTGCTCATCCTGGGCTGTCACTCTCCTGAGGGAACCCAGGCACGAAAGGAGAAAGGAGACCTCGTGTCCCGCCAGCAAGTCTGGAGAAGAGGTTGGGGGAGGGGGGAAGTCTGGACTCGAACCCAGAGCTCCTGACTCCGGTTCCGGAAAGGTGCCCAGGCGGCGCCTTTGATCTCCCTGAGCTGCCTGCAACAACCGGCCCAGGGGAGGGCGGGGAGAGGAGCTGCGCCCCCAGCGGGCCCCCTCCTCTGGGTGCCGGCTGGCGGCCCGGCAGGAGGAATTCGAGCGGCTGGCCTGTGCTCATGCTTGAGGAATGTCTTGAGAAGTCTTGCCTAAGCCCTCTGTATCTGACTCATCATCTCCCCGTCTCCAGGAGTGTCAGAGAAGAGCTCCCTTAATCCCTCCTGTCCTCGGTCCCAGGCTTTCATTTGTCAAACTAAAAATATTCCCTCCGGGAACCTCCTTTTGCCAGAGGCTGAAGGAGGTCTCAGGGAACGGCTTTCCGTGTCACTTCCTGACACTCGGTGCCTCCTCATGGCTCTTCTGCCAGGGCAGCTGAGCCAGGGCGGCAAGAGCAGGGGCCTCTGTCATTCTTGGGCGCCGGCCAGCCTCTTCACCTTGCTCCTGGGAGCCGCCTGCCCGTCCCTCTCTCGAGGCTCCAGACAATAGCCCGTCAGCCCGACACCCAGCCCTGGCCCGGTCCCTCGGGGCTGCGTGGTGATTTGTGCCAGGTGAGGAGGAGAGAATGCCAAGTTCATTTCCTTTGCAGCCGGAGGGGAGGGTGGGCTGGCACGGTTTGTACTTGTCTGCCAGGCTAGTTTAGCTTGAAGGTAAAGGAAGAAAAAAATAGAACTGGCTCCTAAGGTAAAGCAGACGGAATTGGAACTCCCAGAGTTAGACAGGAGTCATGCTGGGGAGGTTGGTCTCCTGCTGCTTCTTTTTCTTCTCTCTTTTTTCTTTCTTTCTTTCTTTCTTTCTTTCTTTCTTTCTTTCTTTCTTTCTCTCTCTCTCTCTCTCTTTGTTCTGTCACTCCTGGCAGCCTCTTGGTCGTCAGAGCTGATCTTGAGTGTCCATGACCTTGACTTGGCTCCAAGCCTTGGCAGAGAGCCATGGGGCTAAGCTTCCTGCGTCCCACCAGGCTGCCTCTTGCTCAGTGGAAACACAGCAAGGTGACGCCAAAGGGGCTGGGGCTTTTGGTCAGGGCCTGGCTTTCCCTCTGGCACCCCCCACCCCTTTCCCCAACCAAATAGTTATGGGAGCTTGAGCAAGGTGCCTCACCTCTGAACCTTCAGTTTCCTCATCTGTATCAGGGGATATTATACCCATTAGACTGGGTGTGGGAGAACTCATCCGATATTGGACCTAAAGAGACACATATGACACCTGCCACATAGCTGGGCTGGAACTACCACTGCTTCCAATACCAGCTACAAATCCCACGACTGCCTCTGAGACCACAAGACTGTGCTCAAGTCTCAGCTCTGCCACAAACAAGTCACGTGGCTCTGGAACACATCTCGGAAACACGCCCAGTTGGTTGTAAAAGGAAGCTCTTGGACTTGATTTCCCCGGGGATTCTCTTTAGATCTGAACTTCTCAAGTTCTGGTAGAGAGTTGGGGTAGATGCTGAGAGATGATTTTATTCTTTCGGTTTTATTGTTGTGTGGCAGAGCTAGGAATCGAACCGAGGGCCTCACATATCTGCAGGACAAATAAACTGAGCCACATCTTCAATAATCTCATATCTTTAAAATGCACAAAATATGCAGTGAAGTTACTGCTTGCACCCCCAATCGATCCCTACCTGAAAGATAATCTTTAGGTGAAATGAGGTCATAATGGGGCAACCCCAGTCAGAAAAAGCTGTGGCCTCATGAGACAAAGGTTCTCTCTCTCTTTTCTCTTTTTCTGACACCATAATGAATGAGTGATGTCAGGAGACAGTTCTCACTACAAACGAAACCCTGATGCCACCCTAGTCTCAGACTTTTCCAGTCTCCAGAGTTGTATGTAAAGTTCTTCTGTTCAAGCTCCACACCCCCACCCGATGTGTGGAATTTGGTAGTGGAAGTTCCTGCTGAAGGAGACCCAACTGGGAGAAGAGCACTGAGCAGAGAGCAGATTAGCAAGCCTCTGGATCACGTTTATTAAGGCCAAGAGGAGGGGTGGGGCAATCAACAGGTGGGGAGAGAAGACATGCTCTCCCAGCAGCCTTTGCAGTCAGGAATCAACTAGAACATTGCCAATGATAAGGATCTCCACTTTGTAATCGTGGCTAATAGTTAACCCAGACTCTGGAGTCACGTAGATTGAGTTTGAACTTAAGCTCTGCAGCCTGCCTGCTGTGTGGCTGGAGAAAAGTTCAGTGACCTCTCTGGTCTCTTTTCCTTTCCTGTCAAGCAAATCACTGCTGCTGCTTCCTAGTACAGAGAGTGGAGCCTCTGGAGCAGGTGGAGTGGAGCCCATGGTTTCCACATGCCCCGGCTCTCAGGGGTTCCCACTGTATCATTGTTATTCTGCAGATATTTGAATACCTTTGAATCCAGCTGACGGGGATCTCCATCTGTATCTGCCGGTTCCCTTTGAAATTTGCCTATTCTTTCACCAGAAACATTTAGATTCCATAGACAAGGAATATTGAGCACCATGACCTTTGGCAAACTTCCCAAATGCCTTCCTCACTGATCATAACTGGTCTACTTGTATTACATATCTTTGTGTTTCTTTTTTGGGGTGGGAGGGGGCAGGACCGGGATTGCCACAACTGAGACACTCAGGGATTGTTCCTGGCTCTGTGCTCAGGAGTGGGTCCTAGCAGTGCTCAGGGAACCATGTATGGTTCTGAAGATTGAATTGGGATTGGTCGCTTGCAAGGCATGTGCCTTAGCTTCTGTACTATCTTTCTGGTCCCGTGTATATCCTTATGCTTAGGGTACTTTTCCCCATGAGGAGACCTGCTCCCAGAGTAAAAAACACCCTGATGTTGCCCTGGATCTAAGATGTTACAGATTGTAAACGAAATCACTGGTTAGTGCATCACCCATGAGGAATGCTTCTCTGAAAGACAAGCTGTGACTTCAGTTAAAAATGTGAAGCCCTGTGCGTCTCACGATGAGTAAAGTTATTAGCACTAATAAGTAATATTTCTGGAGGATTTGTCATGTGCTGGGCATTTGTTCAAGGAGTTTTAAATGAATCAATTCATTAAATCCTCACAATAACTCTATGACATTGAGGTTATTATAAACCCCACTTCACAGATGTAGAAATCGAGGCACATATAGGTTATGGCAGTTAGGGAGTCACTAGATTTGCGCCCAGACAGTGGAATAATTCTTTTAGTAGAGAAGAAATAGCAGAAACTTTTTTTTCTTTTTGGGTCGCACCTGGTGATGCACAGGGGTTACTCCTGGCTCTGAACTCAGAAATTACTCCTGGTGGTGCTCAGGGGACTATAGGGGATGCTGGGAATTGAACCTGGGTTGGCCGCGTGCAAGGCAAATGCCCTACCTACTGTGCTATTTCTCCAACCCCCAGAAACTTTTAAATAGAAACTCTCATGCTGTCTCTCTGTTTCTCTCTGACTCTCTGCTGTCTCTGTCTGTCTGTCTGTCTGTCTGTCTCTCTCATACACACACACATTAAAGTCCTGACTTACCAGTTTTTCCTAATGCAATTATAATACCTCTCTGGGTTGGAATGACCGGGTTAGTCCTTTGCAGAAGTAATTTTGAAAAGGAGCTGGCAGTCAGGTGAGCCGTGTCTCTGTGGAGTAATGTGGGTTGGGAGCAGGAGTAAGTGGGCTCAGGACGGGGTGGGGGGGCGCGGGAAGGGGGGACAATAGGACTCTCTGCATTGACCCAGAGATTGCTAGCAGGAATGCTGACTTTGTGAAAGTTCACTGAGCTTCTTCATGATGAGTGAATTTTTCTGTATCTATGATGCGCTCCAATAAAAATCAATTTGAAAAACAAAGAGACTAAATCAAATTTCTCTAGGGAGAAGAGGCTGGTTGCACCAGGTACATGCTCAGCTCATCATGGAGTCTGGGCCATCCTGGAGTTGCGCCTGTTAAAAAATGAGCTCAGTGGGGACGAGAGGTAGTCCAGCAGGTAAGGCGCTTGCCTTGCATGTGGCCAACCTGACCTAGTTCTCTCCCTGGCACCTCATACTATCCCCTGAGCACTTCCAAGCATGCTCCCTGAGCACAGGGCCAAGAGTAAGTCAGAGCAGAGCCAGATGTGTCCCCCCACACAACGCAAAACCAAAGACTCTCCTGAACCCCTGTTGTTTCCTCTGTCCTTCCAATGGCCTCCCATGGGGCTGTTTTCCACTTATCCTCCACCCAGCCTGGCTTTCTCCTGGTGACACCTGTAACAGCCTGCCCTCAGTGGTTGGGTCACCCAATATCCAACCAAAAGCAAGATATTGGGTCGCCCAATATTCAATCAACTAGGACTCTAAGGGATTCTTTCCTTGGTCTCCCCTGGGCAGTGTTCAGAGCAGGCAGGGTGCTTCAGCAGGGCTCCCTCTGTCTTTCACCTTTCCATCTTAGCTCCTGGACATGCTGTCTCTGGGGCTTAGAGGTGGGATCTCATCTCCAGAAGTTTGGTCCATACTCCTGCAGGAAGGCCAGCAGGGCGTTGTTATTTGATTCTTCTTTTTCTTCTCTTTTTGTTTGGGTTCGGAAGACTTCTCTAACAGAAGTCTTAGAGTGATTCAGTCAGAATGGGGTCATATGTCTAGAACTTAGGTTGATTTCCAGGTGACTCAGTCCTGTTGTGATGTTTCCCCTGACTGGGGACATAATTCTCCCAAAGATCGAGAACGCTCTGACTATGCTGAGCAGGAACCAAAGCGGGAAGCAGGGCTGGCCGTCCTTTCCTATACCTTACCTTCTCCTCTGGCCATTCCATCCTCAATACCTTCCCTAGGTCCAGAGCCAAAGGCGGTGGGGTCGGCACTCCCATCTGCCTGGGTCGCCCAGGGAAATGGACAGTACCACCACTTTGTTGCTCCCCCAGTTATCCCCAGAGCTGATCACCAGCTTGCTGCATTGTAGATACTCAGTCACTGTCACTGTCACTGTCCTCCCGTTGTTCATCGATTTTCTCGAGCGGGCCCATTAACGTCTCCATTGGAGACTTTGTTGTTACTGTGTTTGGCATATTGAATACATCATGGTAGCTTGCCAGGCTCTGCCGTGCGGGCGAGATACTCTCGGTAGCTTGCCGGGCTCTCCGAGAGGGGCGGAGGAATCGAACTCGGGTTGGCCATGTTGGCTGTGTGCAAGGCAAATGCCCTACCCACTGTGCTATCGCTCCAGCCCTAGATACTCAGTGAATAGTGGAAAGAATGGATGAATGGAAACTGGCCAGGAACCCACGTGGTGGCGTCACCCTCTCTGGAATCTGCACGTGGAGGTCAGGCCTCCTGCCGCCGCTGGCCTGCGCAGGTGGCTGTGTGGTACGTGTGACCACGGACGTGCTGGTGTGTGCGTGCTTGCACACTTGCAGCTCCGCCCTGCCTCAGACTGAATTACTTATAAACAGTCCGAAGTCAACCGGGCAAAGTTTGCATTTCAGCACAACAGTTCCCACAACTTCCCAAATTCTTTTGATTTGGTGCATGAAATCCAAAAATAAAACAAAGCCTTCCCACCCCCACAACCCCTGCCCCCCGCCCCCCCACCCCCTCTGCTTAGCCTGTCTCTGGATTCCGGTGCCCTTGCTCGTACAATGGGTTCCGGATGTTTGGGACAGAACTTCAGAGTGTGTGAATCTGCCTTTGCTCCTTCCACATACTCCTGCTCTGGGCATGGCCCTTCCTCCTTGGTCTCTCGCTGGAGTTAGTGGCAGGGCCTGGACTCAGAGTTTCTGGAGCTCTGCAGGGTCCTACTTGACTTGACTCAACCCTATTCTGCATGTAAGTTTCCACCTCAGGATATCTGCTGGCGTAATTCTCTTCATCAAGAAATCGGTAGCATTTCCGCTCTGTCTTTAAGAGTCCCATGATTCCAAGGTGGATGGAGCCCAAATGCTCTCAGCCTCCGGAGTCTGGGGAGCCAGTGTGGGTTGGTCTGCTGCATGTAACTTGAGTCTTCACCAAGACGTGCTGCAGATGACCTTTGACTGGCCCTCACGCTCATCTAAGGTTTCATACAGAGACATTTGTGAGTGCCTTGCCTATCACATGAGTAGGTTAGAGTAAGAGTCTCTTGGAGGTTTCCTCTGCCTTGATGGAGTAGCAGAACAAGTCTTCTGTTCTTTTAGTATAACAGGCGAAATGATGCTCAGACAGGGGAAGGGGAGTCCAAGGTCAAACAGCAAGTTGAAAGCAGATCTGAGCTGAAGTCCTCTGGGCTCTCCGAGAAACGGTCTTACTGTAGAGGTGAGCTTTGATGAGTCCCTGGGCACAGAACCCAGTATTTCTCCAGGGAGTTTCCAGCCCTCTCCCAGGCCTACAATGTTAGCTAGACAGGGTGTGTTCTCCTGCCAACGCCCTTGTGATGGATGTCGTGTGGACGGGCCCTGATGACAAAGAGCATGTGGAACTTGGAATCTGGCATCAGCAGAGCCCTGGAACTCCCTCGCCCCCCACCTCTGCAGCACATGCCTCCTCTGTGCTAATTAAAGCGATTCTTTCTCCATGTTTTTTTGGTTTTGTTTTGTTTTTGCTTTTTTTCCCCCACATGCATAAGCAGACACCAAGCACAGGAAACAAAATTCTGGGCATTGGGAGAAGGGGATTCAAAGCCTGGCATGACCACTCACGAGAGGTGGGTTTTTCTCACATCCTTTAATCATTTAACAGCTCAGTGTTCTCTATAGTGTTAGATGGCCTCCAGGAACCCTCCTTTCCCTAAACATGCTACATTATGTCTCCGTGATGCTGTTTCATATCAAAATGGCACAGACATACACGGTATTAGCAGTAGAACATGATATATGTGGTTTGTTTCTGTGTAGTTTGGAAACTGGGAAGACACAGGAGTCTAATTAGCGGCAACCTATATGTGTAAATTCATGGTCCTTGTGAGCATGTTGGTGTGAACTAGCATTGCACTGCCATGGAGAGAACCAACAGTTCTGCAGTGCTTGCTTATTGCCGAGTTTTGTCACTTAATTTTTGCAATAAACCCTACCCCACTCCCCACCTGAAGTGGAACTCATTTCAGCTTGAGCATCTCCTTTTTTTGTTCTTTCTTTAGCATATTTCCTTAAGAGAATATTAAGGGCATCTTCCATTTATTGAGTATTTACAATGTGTTCAATACCTCTCTGAGTAAATTGCACTGTTTATCAGATGGAGAATGATATCTTTCCATATGAGATATAAGGAAGCATAGTTTGGGAATAGCTAATGGTGAGACCCAGTTTATGGAACTGAGCCTACCAAGGGCAGGTAGCCGAAGGACAGGGGCCCCTGAGACAATGGAGGAGGGAAGTGGACACTTTGGTGAAGGGTGTGGTGTTGGAACATTGTGTGCATGAAACCCTGACAATTAACAGGATTGCAAATCTCGGTGCTTCAAATGACCAAAAAAGAAAAATCACCAAAAAATGCTGTTTATTTTATTTTCATTAAAAATATTCCACTTCTTTCCCTCCCTGCCTACTGATGTTGCCATGAGCAGGGTTTACACGCATGCTGGGGCCCCCACCCACCTCTCTCTATTTTTGTTTCTTTTGGGAGGGGCCACACCCAGCTGTGTTCTGGGGCTATTCCTAGCGTGGTGCTTGGGGTTTGCTTTTGGCTGTTTTCAGGAAACCATGAGGTGCTGGGGACTGAACCCAGGTCTCCTGCATAGAAAACGTGTATTCCAGCCCACTGAGTCATCTCTGTGGGCCTTCACCATCTTCTGAGTTGTTTTGTTGGAAGGGGGTAGGGAGTGGGGAATGTATTGCACTCCTCTAAATTCTAGGTTCACACACACACACACACACACACACACACACACACACACACACACACACCAGGCTGTAAATCACTTACAACTCTGAAGATTGCAAACTGCAGGGCATCTAGGCTTAACCAGCAGAGATGCCATGATTTTTCTCATTGCCTGTGGAGACACCCAGAGTGAAACCCACGGTCTCATGCTTTTAAGGCAGGCACTTTAGCCACTGAGCCACCTCCTGGCCCCTAAATCTGCTCTTCCGCTGAAGCTTCACAGTACTCCTGAGGAGTTCACAACAGATCTCCCTGCTGTGGATGTGGGAATGAAACCACTGGCTCTGGCCATGCAATTGAATAGGAGAACTTGAATTCCCACCCAGTTCTTCCCTGTTACAGCCTTGAGGCCTGGCAGTGGGTGCCAGGGTGTCTGCAAAGCTTCATCAATCTCTAACACTTCCCAGCAGGTGCGTCTACTGGGTACCAGCTCAGAGTTTCTGAAAGTGTGACATAGAGACGGAAGGCATCTGGATGGCCTGGCTTGTGCCTAAACCTCTCTCCAGGCTTCTGAAACTGGCTCTCTGTCGGCAAGACTTGTCTCTAACGGTTTCAAACTCTCCACTGAGTTGATGGCTCACTTATGTTTGAGAACCATTCAGCTCGGAAGTGAAGAGGTCTCACTCTCTTGAAACAGACTTTTCCACGAGCCTGGGTATGAGGACAGTCTCCTACAGAAACCTAAGCATTATTATGAGCTTAATGGAGACAGCTTCGAACCATCATGCTTGCGGTGATTTTCTGCTCTCCAACTTTCTTTTCTTTCTTTTTTAAAATTTTATTGAATCTCTGTGAGATAACTACAAGTTTTCATGTTTGGGTTATAATCACACAATGATCAAATGCCCATCCCTCCACCAGTACACATTCCCCACCACCAATATCCCTGGTATACCCCCCCCCCCTTTTCCATCCTCCCCCTGCCTCCATGGCAGACATGATTCCCCATAATATCTCTCTACTTTTGGGTATTATGGTTTGCAATACAGACCCTGAGAGATTATCATGTTTGGTCCTTTATCTACTTTCTGCACACATCTTCCAACCCGACCGATTCCTCCAGCCATCTTTTTCTTAGTGGTCCCTTCTCTATTCCAGCTGCCTTCTCCCCTTTGCTCATGTGCTCTCTGACTTTCTGTGGTTTTACCTGAGGCAAAGCCCCATGTGTCAGGGAGCCAAGACCTGGCTTGGTTGCAGTGCAAGCCAGGCCCCAAAAGTATGTACTTAAAGCAATCAAGATCCACTTCTTCATCATCCTGCACATTTATTGTGGGGCTGTAGAGGTGGAGACAAGGGGCTGTCTGTGGGCACCTCTTGTCACCTCACAGTCCCCTGGGGCCAGGAAGTCAGGCAAAGGATGTGGATGGTTCTGTGGGTGCTTCAGGACCAATCTCTCCTGAGGCTGCAGGGAAGATATCAATCAGGACTGCTAGCATTTGAAGACTTGACCAGGCTGGAGATTTGCTTCCATAAAGGTCTCCTCACAGAGGTACTGGCAAGAGTTCCCTTTGCCAGTGGGCATGTCCACAAGTTGCCTTTGTGACCTAATGACACTGTGTTTCTACAGACCTAGAGCTAGTGACATCCTCTTCGCAGTGGCAGACACATGCGCCCTGCTGTCCCCCAGTCTATGGACTGCAGTGACCCATCCTGAGTGCATGCTGGGAGGCATTGCTCAGGTGTGAGGACCTGGAGGGTAGGGATCACTGGTCCTCACCCAGGGACTGCTGACCTTCTGTGGTCACAGGGTCCCTCTGTGGGCACTGGGCTCTGATTTCACATGGGGCTTTAGTCATCCTTTGCGCTCTCAGTCTGCCAGTTCCTGGGACCTAGCATGAGCTGGAGGCGGGCAGGTCAGGAGACCAGTTCCAGAGGCAGAGGCTCTGCTGTGGTCTGTCCTTCCCTGGAACATGAGGATTTCTTCAGGCTCTGCTCTGCCCACATGCCCCGCTTTCATCTCTGAGCTAGTTCTTAGTGTGTTCTCAGTTTCTAAGGGGGGCAGATAAACTCCTGACGGGTGAGGAGAGGGAACCCTGGAAATAGACTAGTCCCAGGCAACAGACATATCTTGGGTTCCTGCTGGAACTTGGCAAACAAGGTCATGTGTAGATGGTGACCTGTGGGAGAAAGAGCCACAGAAGCCTCCCCAGACACCCTCCCAGCAGAGCCTGATTCCTCGGCTGGTGGGATTCTGGGACCTGAGTCCCCAGGACAGAAGATGTGATATCCACAGGAGCCAATTGGCATCCACACAGGCAAAAAGCACGGTGAGATTCTCTGGGCTGCCCACGTAGGTATCCTCCACCTATGCCCTGGCTCCTCTTTCTTTCTTTCTTTCTTTCTTTCTTTCTTTCTTTCTTTCTTTCTTTCTTCCTTCCTTCCTTCCTTCCTTCCTTCCTTTCTTTCTTTCTTTCTTCCCTTCCTTCCTTCCTTCCTTCCTTCCTTCCTTCCTTCCTTCCTTCCTTTCTTTCTTTTGCTTTTTTTTCTTCATTTTTTGCTTTATGGGTCACACCCAGTGATGCATAGGGGTTACTCCTGGCTTTGCAATCAGGAATTACTCCTGGTAGTGCTCAGGGGAACATATGTGATGCTGGGGATCGTACCCGGGTTAGCCATATGCAAGGTAAATGCCCTCCTCACTGTACTATTGCTACAGCCCCCTGACTCCCATTTCTTTGTGACCTTCCCCTCAGATGGAATTCTCAGTTTTCTTTTGTTTTATTTTAATTTTTTAAACTTTTAAAAAAATTCAATCACTATGAGATAGACCCTTACAAAGCCGTTCATAATTAGGTTTCAGTCATACAGTACTCCAGCACCCATGAGGGTAGCTACCTCTAAAGACTACCTTTAGAGCTACTCGTCATAGCCTCCATGCATGGATTGAGTCTCTGAAATTTTCTAATGGGGAGAACAGATATCTGAGTGATGTAGCTATTGGATATTTTTTAAAAAAAAAAAACAACTGTAGACAAGAGGGCCAAAGAGAATGCTCAATGGGCAGAGCACATGCTTTCATACAGGAGGTCTGGGTTCCATGCCCATCATTGCTCACTGGTCACCTGAGCACTCTCAGAGTAACTTCTAACCACTGCTGGGTGTGGCCCAACAACCCTCCCACCCCAGTCAAAAATATGATTTCACTTACATAGGAAAAACAAA
This sequence comes from Sorex fumeus, assembly GCF_029834395.1. Taxonomy (NCBI): domain Eukaryota; kingdom Metazoa; phylum Chordata; class Mammalia; order Eulipotyphla; family Soricidae; genus Sorex; species Sorex fumeus. The sequence goes on from NW_026606120.1 coordinate 62,985,929, forward strand.
CAAATAAACTTAACTCTAGTTATGAAAACAAACAATTTGAAGACAAAGGAGGCAGTTATCTTTTTTCCCCATCCCTCTTTATTTTTTCTATCCTGAAATTAGGGCTTTCGATTAGAAGGAATTAGAATCCATTACCTAGAGTGAAATAAAACTGAATTTGGGATATGGAATCACGGCTTATGAGAACTTCAAGATGATCTGGAAACCTGTCATAAAAACCAAGATGAACATGTGTGAGGGAGTCTAAATTGACATCTAGGGAAGAAAATTAAAATTCATATAAACTGGGACCAGAGCAATAGCACAATGGGTAGGGCATTTGCCTTGCACGAAGCCAACCTGAGTTTGATCCTCAGCATCCCATATGATCCCCTGAGCACTGCCAGGAGTCATTCCTGAGCGCAGAGCCAGTAGTAACCCCTGTGCATCACTGGGTGTGACCCACCCCCCAAAAAAAGCCAAAAAAATTTTACATAAACTATATGAATGAGAGACCTTTTTTCCCTGTCTTGAACGAGATTTCCTCTTAATCAAGAAACCACTTTCACAGTATCACTGTATCACTGTCATCCCGTTGTTTGTCAATTTACTCGAGCAGACAACAGTAACGTCTATTCCTCCCAGACTGAGACTCTACCAGCCTCTCCTTACTCATCTTTCCCAATGATTGGAGGCTCTTTCAGGGTCAGGGGAACGAGACCTGTTATCATTACTGTTTCTGGCATATCGACTATACCACGGGGAGCTTGCCAGGCTCTGCTCATGTGGGTGGGATACTCTTGATAGCTTGCTGGGTTCTCATATATTTTTCTATTAATAAAATTGCCCAAACAAGCATTTTTGGATTGAAGATCAGGCCCTTAAATAAGTCACAAACCAAAGGCAAGAGCAAAAGGGATGAATCCCCTAAACCTTCTCTATGGTAGCAGAGAGCAAGGTTTTCAGACAAGTGAAAGAGAGCTGGGAAGAGAGAAGTGGTGAAAGAAAAGGAAGGTGAGGCATGGCATGAAGAGGAAGAGGGCTGCCCAGTGCCCTTGGCGTCATCTCCTACTGGGCTCAGAGTCTGCCTGTGGGAATGAGTTGTACAGAAACCAAGGAGAAGAACTTGACTCTGAACTCAGGCTTAAGGACTGTGGTCAAGAAGGGCAAGCAAGATAGCAAGAGGCTCTACACACTGAACATGTGATCTAAGAGCAGAAGCCCAGAACCAGCTTTGTTGAGACGGTGCCAGGGGGTGTGCAGGGCAGAGAGGACAACCTTCGTGTTCAGAGTCACTCAACCTACACACATACTAGAGCCACCAGGGAAACTTGTCCCAAAGCATGGTCTCAGAGAGGTGGCCTCTGGTGAGAATGTGTTGTGCAAAAGAAGGTCGCCACTGGTCTAAGAGTTCCAACATAGCAGGGACTAGTGACCCAGTCAGCGTACTAGTGTGCAAATTGATTAGCTTGAGGACAGACAGAGCCGAAAATCGAGGAGGTGATAAAAGACCAAAAAAAAAAAAAAGGTATCTTGACTAATATTTATTGATATGCTTTATTGGAAGGCACTCTCAAAACCTTTGCCAGGAGATGGCTTAGTTGGCTAACGAGTGTGGCTTGCAAATGTGAAGCGGAGTATCCATCCCTGAGCTGCCCGTGGATGCCAGGCTGCTCTGCTGTCTGTGACTCCCTCTGTCTGACATCCACGAAGCTGCACGTGATTCCTGTCAGGAGTGTGTGAGCACCGAAATGAAAGGGTGTGACCTTCCCTCCCCCCACCCCCCCCCCCCCCACCACCCCCGGCAGGCATGTCAACCCAAATGATATCCAAGCATCTCAGCCGGGAATTCCATCCTGGTCATCACAGAAACGGTACCAGAGGGAAGTGAAGTGGGAAAATTCAATTGCTTTTGCACCCACAGCATTTCACGGAATGTTCAGTACAGTCTTAAAAGGCGAGACTATTTTTATTCTCATAAAATGAAATGATGGGTACAGTCAAGCAAGCGCTTGACTACATGCTTTGTCTGCAGTTTCCCTGGGTTCACTTAGCTCCTTGGGACCACAGAGTCCCCCCCCCCGAGCATTGCTGGGAGTGGCTCCTGAGCACTTCTAAGTATGGTCAAAAAAAAAAAAAAGACAACAAAATACTTAAGAAAACATCTAGGAGTCAAATGTCTTAGAGAAGTGTGATCACATGGACTAATAAAGATAAGTGGTTTTGTCCACAATACCCTAAAGGAAAGAGAGAGCAAAAGGGAATGCCCTGCCACAGAGGAGGGCTGGGGTGTGGGGTGGGAGGGCTAGTGGGATCATTGGTGGTGGAGAATGGGCACTGGTGGAGGGATGGGTACTCGATCATTGTATAACTGAAACCCAAGCACAAAAGTTTGTAAGTCTACAACTGTACCTCATGGTGTTTCACTAATTAAAAATAAAACAGATGAAAACAAAAAAAAATTTTTAAAGTTAAAAAAAGTAGTTTTGTTAAAAGTGTTCCAATTATGCTTTTTTTTTTTTGCTTTTGGGGTCACACCTGCCAATGCTTTGGGGTTACTCCTGGCTCTATAAAAGTAAAAGTAAAAAAGTAAAAGGCCCTCCCGTTGATCATCGATTTGCTTGAGCGGGCCCAGTAACGTCTCCATTGGAGACTTTGTTGTTACTGTGTTTGGCATATCAAATACGTCACGGGGAGCTTGCCAGGCTCTGCCATGCGGGCGAGATACTCTCGGTAGCTTGCCGGGTTCTCCGAGAGGGGCGGAGGAATTGAACTCGGGTCGGCCATGTTGGCTGTGTGCAAGGCAAACGCCCTACCGCCGTGCTATCGCTCCAGCCTGGCTCTATACTCAGGAATTACTCCTGGCTGTGCTCAGGGGACTATATGGAATGCCGGGGTTTAATCCTGGATCAGCCACATGCAAGGCAAACACCCTACTTGTATTATCGCTCCAGTCCCTAATTACGCTGTTTTACTGAACAAAGTGAAGCCAAGAACTGTCAGTTTCCATTCATCTGCTAGGGCTGCAGCTCATCTTGTCCTGAAAGTTCAATGTGCTTGGACGATAGTATTGTGGGTACTTACATGCGCCTGACCCAGGTTCTATCCCTGGCACCACATGTGGCCCCTTGAGTTCCTTCAAGGGTGACCCCTGAGCTCAGAGCCAAGAGTAAGCCCAAAGCACTGCCAAATGTGACCCAAGCCACCCCACCCCCACAAAATAATAGTTTAGTATGGTTAAAATCTTTTTATTTTGTCAAGCAAATGCCATTATCTCAGAAAAAACAAAGGCTGCAAGGAAGAGACTTGGCCCTTTGAATCTTGTGGCTGGAAAGTGTCCTCATGGACATTACCCGGACCTTGGGGGAGAGATACAGTCTTGGAGGATGTGAAGTGTATAGGGGACTTTGGCCCCAGTCATGCATGTGCTGCAGAGGTTGGGAAGGAGAGATGGGGTGAGGCTGCTGTCCCTGGCAGGATGGATGCCCCTCGGGGGAGTGGCTTTGGCAGCACTGTAGTCACAGCGACCCCAGCAAGCACTCAGGGCCACTGTCCTCTCCTGTCTTCCTTCCTGGTTTCACGTCTTGGCATCTGCAGACAGCTGGGATAGGCAGCTTCCTGCCATGTCAGATTTTTATCTTCCCACTTTAGCTACCCATGTGGAAAAGTGCCCTTTATCTCCATTTTTTATTATTTCTGCTGACGTCAGAGCTTTCATTGGCCTTGCCGGGAGTTGGGCCCACCTCTGGGCTAATCACCCGGAGCTGACTTAACCTGGGTCACTGTTTCACCCAGAGCTGGGGGTTGGGTGTGGATAAAGGGAAAAACAGCAGGTCTCCTAGGAATATAGGGACTCATTTTCAGGACTCATTTCATGATCAGGACTCATTTTCAAAGTTTCACATGGAAGTCTGATCTAGTGGCCAGGGGAATTTCTTTTCTTTTCTTTTCTTTTTTTTTTTCTTTTTGGGTCACACCTGGCATTGCACAGGGGTTACTCCTGGCTCATACACTCAGGAATTACTCCTGGTGGTGCTCGGGGGGACCATTTGGGTTGCTGGAAATCGAACCCAGGTTGACCGCGTGCAAGGCAAATGCCCTACCCTCTGTGCTATCACTCCAGCCCCTGGGCAGGGGAACTTCTGATCTAGTGGTCTGATCTAATAGAAGGGAGACTGTTTCTAAAAAAGTCATAAGAACATGGCATGAGAGTCGATCCCAGGGAAGAGAACAACACAATTAAAAGTCATTAAACTCATTTGTGAGCCACACATTTTACTTTACAATAAATTTTCTTTATATGGTCATAGGTGGTAGTATGGGGAGATAACCCTGTTTCAGTCCCTGGTACCACATATGATCCACCAAGCACCACCACGAATGATTCCTAAGCACAGAGCCAGGAGTAAGCCTCAGTCCACCCCCACCTCCACCACAAATAAAAAGACAAAGAGGGATGGAGAGGTAGAACAGGGGTTAAGGCACTTGCCTTGTTTCTAAGCAGATCCCAGTTAGATCTCTGGTACCACATATGGTCCCCTGAGTCAGGGTTCACTCCTGAGCACAGAGGCAGGAATAGCCCCTATACTGCAGGGGTGACTCCAAAGAGAAGCACCTATCTACCCCTATCTCCTCCCCTGCCACCCCTCCCCCCAGGAAAATGAAAGAAATAGTGGGAGTGGGGTGGGGATGGAGAGCACATGTGCAGTGCATGAGACCCGGAATTCCATCCTAAGCACTTAATGTGTCCCTGCCCAGCACCCATGGGTGTAGTCCTGGTGACTCTTGAGCATTGACCAAAAGCCTCCTCAGTTTCCCTTCTCTGTTCCAGTTCTGCTGGGTATGGTCCCAACAACAACAACAAAAGGGAAAATGGCCAGTGGGATGGGGAGGAAGTGCACAGAAGAGTGGAAGGGAGTTTGGGAACAGAGATAGGGTGAAGCTTTGAATAAACCGAATTACAGACAGTGAGGACAAGCTGTGAGAGAAACCCAAATCCAATGGTCCCACTGCTCGGGCAAGAGGAAGTGATGTAAGATAGACAAAGTGAAATATAAACTGAAAAGATAATTCTCTTATCCAAGATGTACAAACTGGAAGAGAAGAACTAGCACTGGTTAGAGATCGGAAGCCTCTGAGAGGCAGTGCATGTGCTTCTGGGCCGGCCAGAGACCTTTTGCTTAAGTTTCAGTGCCTTCACAGACCCGGGGATACCCGTGGAGGGTCCTAAAACCATCCTGGTCCTTTCGTTTTCCTACTCATGGACTGATTTACTACTGACTAAAGAAATGTGGGGGCTGGTCTGCCAGGGTTTCTTAAAACATGTCATGGCTTCTAAAAAAGAGCTTTGTGGACTGCTGGGCTGGGTTAGGTTTACGTAGGATTCTGGGAAACGCACAGAGCATCTCCATGACCCTGAGGGAAGGAAGTCAGTTTCTGGACAAGCAGTGTTGAAGGGCAGAGGGCTTTTACTTTCCCAAAGCCTCCAAGATACCATCCAAATGCTGAAGTCACTCATCCTCTACCTGATGCTTCTCATTTTCTGAGATGGTCAGCTTTTCCCAATTGTTTCAGCCAGCTGACCTGGGATTTCTACTCTCTGCATCCCAGGGCGACCTGACTGGCTCGGGGCTCAGGAAAGATGAGGAGATTAGATAGGAAAGGGGCAAGAAGCTGATTCAAATAGGTCCAAGTGTCTGACCCAGTGACTCACATCCCGAGGTGTGGAAAGAACTTTCCGGTGGGTTGAGAGGCCACTGTCAGTAACTTTCAATCATTGTGGAAGCTAGCAGGTGGTGCCAGAATCAGGAACGAAATAGACAGGATCCTGATTTTCATGAGAGAGAGAGAGAGAGAGAGAGAGAGATATTGTTGCTGGAAAGTTCAGACAAGTTAAGCTTGAGGTAGATCCTTGACAACAGAGAAGCAGGAAGGATTAAGGAGCAGATGGTGGGTGAGCATTTAGGAAGGAATGCGGTGGTCAGTTGAAAGCAAAATGACTTCACTGAGCACAAGTTATTCCAAACTAACCTCATTTCCTCTTTTGATAAGGTTACTATGTTTGCGAATCAGGTGTATGCCATAAACAGTGTAGGTCTTGGTTTCAGCTTAGGGTTAACAGTTCCTCTCATGGTTTCCTTGTGGCCGAGATGGTGAAATGTGGGTTGGATGAGAGCAGTGGTTTTATGTATTTGCAGCTGGCTCAACAGCTGAATCCAGAGAGTGTTGACTATTGGATGGATGTCTCAGCCCAAGTGCTGAACTCAGTCAGGGTGGTGGGGAGAGAAACACATTGGCCTGGGCTTGGCTGAGAGCAGAAGTCTGACACTTTGGGTGAGACTGGCTGAGATGGGCAGGGCACATGTCACAAACCTGGAGCCTTGGGGCTCAGAGACTCTGGGGAGGATGGAGAGGATTGGAGGGGACAGAAATGAAAGGAAGGATCATGATGGAGATTTAGAGAAGTGAACGTAGAGGTCTAGGATTCAGGAGGGAGAAGGAAGAAGGCAGGTGTGTGTGTGTGTGTGTGTGTGTGTGTGTGTGCGTGTGTGCGTGCGTGCATGCGTGTGTGTGTGTGTGTGTGTGTGTGTATGGGGCAGGGGTCAAAAGAGAGTCATGGCAATTCTACAAGTGGGGATTTCTATAGTCCTGCTTGATCCACCCTCTCCTCACTTCCCAGAAAGGCTGTGCCTAACTCAGAATGGTGGACGGCAACCGTCTAGCAACATTTCTTGCAGGGGACCCAAGGCTCTCACCTTGATCCTGTCTGATTTATCACTTGAAAACTCAGAAGCCATACTGATCAAAGGTGTAGATGCCGCAGATCTGGGTGGGAGAGTTAATACCAGAGGTGACAGAATGAGGACCCAGAGTGATCCTGACAGATTGGAATGCTGGGTCAAAAACAATAAGATACAGTTATATAGGCCTAAATGTAAAGTCTGGCATTTATGTGCAAAAAACGAATGGCCAAAATATAGAGTGGGGGAGATCACCTTGGCAGGAAATCACGTGAAAGTGATTGGAGGCTCTAGAATGACCACCAACTCAGAACAGGTCAGTGGTGCGATGTGATGGCTAATAAGCTGAGGCAACATGAGAAAGAATGAATGAAAGAATGAATCTGGTACTCTGGGCAAGAAACAGGCTTTTCGGAGTTTTGGTCAAATGACCTCTGGGTACTAGATCTTGAGAAGGACATTGACAAATTCAAGTATATTCAGAAATAGGCTGTCTAATATGGAGAAAGGCCCCAAATGACTTGATGTGAAGGTGAGGTTGAAGAATCAGAGAACATGTTCCCTAGAGAATTGGCAGTTCCAATTTGTGAGAAAGTTGCATGCTGCTGAGGAAAAAGTTGGTCTATTCTCTGAGGTAATGCCAAGGCAAGGAGATACGGGGAAACCAATTTTACACACACTTATAAAAAAAAAACTCCTATCGTTATAATCAGGAGAAATACAGTTGGATACCCCTTTCAAATTTCAGAAACATGAGCTCATGAATGAGGTGAGCTATTATTTCCATACCACAGATACTTTTTTAAATTGATCCAGAAATTGTACTTTCTCCAGTAAATACTTGCTGAGCGAGTGAGGTATTAGAAAGGTCAATACCTTTCCCCAGGCTGCACAGGTGGATTCCTCTCTTCATGATAGTTCGGGAGCAATTCAGATGCCACAGATGGCCTTGGCAAGTGGAGGAGGCCTTGCTCTTGAGAGCATGTGAACCTTGGGCAGCAGCCACAGTCTGCCATGGGTGAGAGGGGAGGGGCCCAGGTCACCTGGGAAGATCTTCCCAGCCAAAAGTTTCACCAAGCTTATTCCCAGCACAAAGAACTCTAACTCGGGGGCCAGGGAGAGAGCTTAAAGGTCTGAGATATACATCTTGCATGTAGGAGCTTAGGGTTCAATCCTAGGAGGGGCTAGGTGATCTGCTGTGCTCCTGGCCCCAAGCGCCTTGGGGATTGGTTGGTACCCCTTCAAAAGAGCTAAGAAGTGGTGCTGTTTGGGGGACAGTGTCCCCGCGACACCTTCTCTGGAGTCTTCCCAGCTGTTCCCCTAGAGACCCCCATTCTAGGTGTGAATGTGTCTCTCTGGACCGCTCTTATATCCACAAGCAAAGACTCAGGCAGATGGTTCTGCAGTTTTTTGAACAAGCTGCCCCAAGGGTCTATTCTTGACTGGGGCCAGCCTGTATGATAAGAGGGGAGGGGGGCTGCTGTCTTTTGAAAGGGAGCACCATTTTTTTTTTATACCTGTAGAAGTGAACTGGCTGATATTGAGGCCTATAATCGTCTTCATTGAATTCAAATAAAACCACTTACTGTCCCAACCCCGCCTGGCTCCCCCTTAAGGATGAGCAGACGAAGGTGCATTTGCTTCTTCCTTTCAGGGTAAGTCTTGGGGGTGCCTAGGAGATGCCCAGGCACCTTTAGAACGATGAAAGTCAGGTGAGTGGGCTGTGGGTCCCAGAATGGACCCTACCAACCTCTGTTGGTGTTAGGTTCTCCTTTCTTCTCTGGGGAGGGTGTGGGAGTCGCATCTGGGATAACGGGGGTCCGCCTGGCGGAGGTTGGGCCAGCTGTCTTCTGGCCAGCCTATGTGGGCCGGTGTTCCCCCTCTCCACTAGGTGGAGAAAAAGAGCGGTGACGAAAGATACAAAGCCCCAAATCAAAAACACAGTCCAAAGAATAAAATCCAATTCTAAATGGAACTTGAAAACTTGAGAAGTAATTTAAGGGAACCACATTAAATGCTAGAATGTTTAATAGGGCCCATGTGTCCTGAGCGGGGAAAGAGAGGGCGAGAAATGCAGCAGAGGAAACCGGGGAGACAATATGTCTGTGCGACTTGTTCTAATTAGGGGCGCAGCAGCGCTGCTGAGGATCATTCATTATAATTTGGTTAAATCTTCGGCGCGGCCAAGGCACCTCTGCTGAGCGCAGTAAAACAAAGGGCTCGCTCGTAAGCGGGGCGCTCGCTCTCCGTCGGAGCTTCGCGCCCGTCGCTCGCAGGGCCAAGGGCTGTACATCACTTGCCTGCCAGTTCTTCTTTATGACTCCAGCGCTGGGCTCCAGCTCGCAGATGTCTGCAAGTTTCTGGGAGGAGAGAAGAGGGTGTAGGGGGAGTGGGGGGGAGAGGAGGAGGAGGAGGAGGAGGAGGAGGAGGAGGAGGAGGAGGAGGAAGAGGAGGAGGAGGAGGGAGAGGAGGAGGAGGAGGAGGAGGGAGGGGACCCCTGGCGCTCATTGTCTCCAACTTGTCTGTCACTTAATTCAGTATCTCTGTCTGCTGCTGGGGTGGGATGAGGGGGAGAGTTCAAAGGCGGAAATCAAAACAATCCATAGATCAGAGCCCTGCGGATCTGTGCGCACCCACGCATCGCCCCGCGTCGCTCTCTCTGGCTCTGCTTTGAAACGTGGACGCTGATGGTGATTTAGGGGCCCCCGCAGCACGTGGCTCGCTTCCTAGCGGGGTGTTATTTTTAAAGAAGGAGAAGGGAGTCAGAGGCATGGATGGGTGGCAGAGGGTGGTGTAGGGTCTGGGGGACTTTGTCCCAGGCCAGAGGAAGTTTTAGTTCAGCGATAAAGAGGATGGGAGGGGGTGGTCTAGGGGATGGGAAGAATGAGGGATTAGAAGGGATGGAGCGGACACCTCAGCCCCAAACATATACCGTTTGGGGTTGGACCGCTATGGCTTCATCCACTTGGCATGACTGTGTCTCCCAGGCCAATGCTCAAACTTGGGAGGGTGCCGTGTGTTTGCTCTGTAGTCTTCGCTTGTACTTCACACCCCAGTCACCCAACAGGCTCTCTGTGGCCTAGACAGGACTCTGCTCTCCTCTAGGGCACCTCTAAGAGCAAGCAGGCCCTGGATGTGAGGGGAAAGCTTGACCAACAGACTGTCCAGTGCCTGTCCCTCCACTACCTCAAGTGGAGCCAAGACCCTGCATCTCCCTGCTTGTTGATGAAAATGCCCATCTGCCCCTTCCTCCAAGTGTCTTTTGTGCCAAATGCAATGTCAGTGTCAGTGTCAACCTAACCCAGCCCATCTTGTATCTAGCGCTGGAGGGTGTGGGGGAGGACTGCCTTTGGGGTGGGGTCCTGGACGAACTCCCCGCCCAGCTTTCCTGGGGGAGAGATCTGCTGGGGGCCTCCTGCTAATCCTTAGGTGATGAATCTTGACAATGATGGAGAACATTGATGTTCTCCATCTTTGTTGGGGTAACCTGTCCCCAACTCATAAAACATCGAGAAGACATAAAATCCCTCCAGGTAGGAAACACATCCACTCTACATTCCTGCCTCCCCCGATGTCTTAGATCTCTCTACCCCCTTTCATGGATTCATCTGCACAGTTTTATGACACCATTGGCCCAATAGTTCATGTTGCAAGTGTGGGTGCTGTACAGCTCCTTTGCACCCTGGTGCCCTGGGACCCAACCTGGTGCCAGGTTCAATAAATCTTTGCCTCTCTGCATGTGAAGAAAAGCGCATTCTCCTCACTTGGCTTTGATTTAGCTGAGCGACTTTCACTTCGTCCATCCATCTTTTATTGGGCCACTGCAGTGCTGGCACTGTGCTGTGTGCGAGGGATCAAATGATGATGAAATGCAGGGCCTGAGCAGAAGGAGTTCACACTCACGAGTAAAATGAGAGGAGGAGGGTGCAAGGGGAGAACAGACAAGTGCATTGCCACGTTGGATGTGGCGATCCCCAGAGTTCTGATGGACTAGAAACAATGGGGTCTTTTGTTTTGTTTCGGGTCATACCTGATGAGGCTCAAGGCTTACTTCTGCACTTAGGAATCATTCCTGACAGGGCTTAAGGGACCATCTGTGGTTCCAGGGATGAATCCTTGGTCAGATATATGTAAGGCAAGCACCCGACCACTGGATTATCTCTCCAGCCCCTAAAAGGGCCATTGTTCTTGTGGTACCCCCACAGGACTATGGGTCTGTCCTTCTCTGGTGATTAAGGATGCCAAAGCAGTCTAACCCTTGGGTTCTCCACACTAGTCTTGGGCCTGATATTCAGTGTGATTCCTAGCATGGTGCTTGGGGTTTGCTTTTGGCTGTTTTCAGAAAACCATGAGGTGCTGGGGACTGAACCCAGGAACTCCTGCATAGTGTGTATTTCAGCCTACTGAGTCATCTCTGTGGGCTTCACCATCTTCTGAGTTGTATTGTTGGGTTGGGGTGGGGAGTGAGGGGTGTTGCACTCCTCTAAATGTGAGGCTTATACACACAGTTCAGAGAACTTGTCTGCATTCTCTGAAGACGCTGAGAATCTTGTCTGTTTACCAAACTCAAAGCAACACCCTGGTTCTGAAACTGTGACTCCAAGACAGAGCCACCCCTTGCCAGATGAACTAGAAAAGCTAGTTGCAGTTACTTCTGTGTGTGGATTGGTTGGGGTGGGGGCTTCCTGCTTCTCTACTTGAGGGTGTTAAGTAATATAAGAGTTTTATACCTGTTCCATCTTTCCTCTTGTTCAGACCTCCAGGATGTTCAATCTGGGGAATGAGTCAATGTAAGAAGAAAGGTATGAAGGAGCAGTGTGTATTCTCAGGCGGCGGCACTCAAACGGCTGAGGAACTGGGTGCAGGATTCAAGAGTTCTGAGGTCAAGTTCAGCTTCTCTTCCCTTGACCTTGGCTCAGCCCCTCTGGGCTTTGAGATGTCATCTTTCTCTTCTGCAAAGGATAGATGTTCAAAGAGAGGAGGTGGGGTTAATTTGAGTTTTCATGGAGGAATACAGTGCAAACCTATGTCTTGATGGAAAACATTCTAGCTGGGGTGAGTTTGGGTAGCATTTTTTGGGGGTGGGGAATCTCATTATCCAAACCCAGTTCTTCAGTTTTGAGATGGGCCAACTGGCTTTACAACCTCAGGAGCAACCCCTACCTGCTCTGACTTTGTTTTTCTCACTCTAGAACCATGTTTTTGAACCTTTTCTTGACCGTGCACCCTTCCGACCTTTTTTCCTCTCTGTGGCCCTCTTGTCCTATCAGTTGATCCCCTAGTCTTGTGCCTACCATCTGCCCCCACCATTTACATGGTTTTCACCTATCCATAGCACAATATCCATAAGGCTCCCTGTTGAGAAATACTGCTTTAGAGTAGAGGGATTCATTTAAACATGCTTCTAGCATTCAGTTAGCCCACACTGCACGCTCAGCCCAGTTATGTCCAGAAAGGAAATAGAAATAAAAGCAAGTGGTCTTGTCCCTAGACATACCCATAGGCTCGGGAATGAGACATCTACATAAAAAGATAAACAAGAACTTTTGCACATTGACTTTTCATTCTCTGCACCTCGTCGTGGCACTCTGAAGGTCAGACAAAGCTTAGGAAAGTTGAGAATCAGTCCAGAGTAAAGCTCTCTGGGGTACTGACCCAGTGTTGTTACTGGTTGCTGAGTAAGTTTGGGTGCTATCCGTGCACCTCTCTAGCCAGTGAGAAATGGTCTGTGAAACAAAGGGAGGAATATGCTGAAGGAAGGGAAACTTTGTAAAAGCTAGATTCCCACCCTGGGAAGAAAATTCCCACCATCACCACCAAGCATTCCTGGACTCGACTTTCCCTGAGAATGCTGTGGTGTCATTTATCCATTTGTTCAGACTGGTGGTTTCCTTCAAAGGTAACTGGGAATTCTGGAGATATTTTTCATGGCCACAACATGCCGGGGATTAGAGTAGGGCTGTTATTGGCATTCTGCAGTGTGGGCGCTGCTGAAGAACCCAAGGATATGGAGACGTAGTGCCAAACCCCAACTAATGATTAGATACCTCAAGTGTCAATGTCAATGTTGGCCAAGTCCTAGACTTAGGCCTCTGACTCCCAGCAATGACTTATCCTGGTCAGCCTGGCTGAGGGTGGTGGGTCACAGAGAGGAAGTGGGTGGAAGATGGGGAGAGAAAGACAGAGATAGAGAGACAGACAGAGACAGACACAGACAAACATACAGAGAGCGAGAAAAAGAGAGGAGAATAAGAGAGAATTAGAGGAGAGAGAAAGAGAAAGGGAGAGAATGAGAGAGAGAAAGAAAAGAGAGAGAGAATGAGAGAAAAAGAGAATGAGAAGTGAGAGAAAGAGAAAAAGAGAGAAAGGGAGAGAAAAAGAGAAAGAATGAGAAAAAAGAGAAAGAGAAAGAGAAAGGGAGAGAAACAGAGAATGAGAGACAATGAAAGAGAGAGAGAGGAGAGAGAAAGAGAAAGACAGAGAATGAGAGGGAGAAAGAGAGAAAGAGAGAGGAAAGAGAGAGAGCACCCTAGTTGAGCCTGCCGTTTTGTGGTCTTGTCCCATTCTCAGAAAACTATTACCATGGGAGGAGGGTTGGAGGAGTTGAGTTTCCCCCTTTCCTTTGTCACCTGGGACGTGTGATGACTGAGTGTGTTCTGGGTCAGTGATTCATGAGAAAGGTAAGGGGGCATGTTTACCCACTTAGCCAAAGGACTGTGAAACTGTCCCATTGTTCTCTTTCTGGAGCTGGGTGGCTGAGGTGAGATCTGCTGGTTATCTCTCTAGAATGGAGCGGCATGTGATGGGTGTGGAGTGAAAGCCCCCTAACACTTGGATAGAGAGGAGGCATTCTACAGATACCAAAGCTCCTGGGACCAGTTTGGGGGCAGAAGACAGTATTCTCAGGCTACATTCTGGGTCAGCATCTCTATCACCTCTTACTATAAGAATTTGAGCAAGTTACATACTTTTTGGCAGAGGGTAGAGGGCTTTAGTCTGTGACCCATGCTCAGGGCCCTCTCCTGGTGGTGTTCTAGGGATCATGCAGTGCTGGGAATGGAATCCAGGCTCTCACATGCAAAGCATGTGTTTCTAGCTCTTTGAGCTGTAGCCCTGGCCGCATGTCATTGAATTCTTTAAACTGCAATCTTTCTCCACCAGTAAAGGAGTGAGAACCACAGGATTCCTCTGGAGGGTCAGAGATATTCTGTCTGTGGGCTGGTGTCTAGGATACATGAATGTTAGTGGCTGGCATTCTGGCAAAGCTGGGTTTTCCTGACTTGGTCACGGAGTAAATTGTCTTGTCTGTAGTCTTCATAAGGGAACATAAAGGCCCTGGGGGTTGTCAAGAAACACCCTAGGGTTTGTACACATTTCTACCAGAAAACGAAAAGGTAGTGCTTGAAATGGGGCCTGACCTTGGAGGGAGGTGGGCCAGGGATTAGGGCAGAGATGGTCCCACGACACAGGAAGTCTCTCTGCAGTCTCATTTCTGTAAAGATGACTGGGATTCTGTCATCAGGCCATCAAATTATATACTAATTCCTCTCTCTCTTCTCTCATTTAAAGAGTATAAGCATAATGATTTTTTTTTAACAAACCAAGTTGTTCATAATGCAGTTGTTTCAGGAGTTCTGTATTCCAACATCAGTCCCGCCACAGTCCCGCCACCAGTGTGACCTTCCCTTCACCAATGTTCCCAGTTTCCTACCCCACTCCCAAATCTGCCCCCTTGGCAGGCAAACAAGTTTACTTGATATTGCTTGTTACAACAAAATGGCAAATGGAATTATCAAGAAACAATAAAAGGTAATTTGTGATAGCTGTTATATCTCACAATGGCATAACTAAAGTCATTGTCTGAGGGTTTCCTGAGTTGTTTGGTGCTTGCTGAGCCTTCTGAGTTACTGTTTTAGCTCATTGAGCTTGGTGGGCTTCTGTGAGCTTTCCCATCAGATTTGCTCTGTTCTTATTGGGCTGTATGTACTAGGAAATTTGCAAGTGTTGCATGACAGTGCAGGTTGCCGCATGCTCCAGGACCTGTGGAGCTGGGACGAGTTGGTGGCTTGCTGGCTTGCTGAGGTTCAGTTGTGGAGCTGGGCCGGATATATGCCAGAGGATATTGATGTGGGGGTGGGTTGCAAAGCCTTCAGGCAAGGTAGGGAAACTGCCTGCCCCCATTATTAGAAGGAAATCTCCCCCCCCCCCTTTGTTTCTTTTTTGGGTCACACTCGGCAATGCACAGGAGTTACTCCTGGTTCATGCACTCAGGAATCACTCCTGGCGGTGCTCGGGGACCATATGGGATGTTGGGAATCGAACCTGGGTCGGTCGCGTGCAAGGCAAATGCCCTACCCGCTGTGCTATTGCTCCAGCACCTCCTTTTTTTCTTTTGCTCTTTGGGTTATACCCGGCATTGCACAGGAGTGATTCCTGGCTCATGCACTCAGGAATTACTCCTGGTCATGCTCGAGGGACCGTATGAGATGCTGGGAATTGAACCCGGGTCGGCCGCTTGCAAGGCAAACGCCCTACCCTCTGTTCTATCACTTCAGCCCCAACGACTAGAAGGCAATCTTGGAGATTGATCTACCTGGGACAATCCGGCAGCCTGCTGTTCCCTGCACCCCCCCCCCCCAATAAATCTCTTTTAATGTGAGAGTCATCTCCTTCTTTTCTTTTGGTATTATGATGTCAAAATCAGGTGTCTGTGCTGGCTTATCTCATTGTGGGCTGCACAAAATCTTGGTTGCAGTGTGGAGGTATGGGGAATCACAATAGCAATGCCACGGAGGGCACCTGATGGCATGGGTCAGTGCCAAGGGTATGACTCATGGTCTTAAGCATGCATGGCATGTGTTCTGCCACCAAGCCACATTCCTGGGCCCTATAAAAACATATTTTTGTGGAGGGGTCTCCAAAGCGGTATAAAAGAGGCCCGAGGGTCCATCCTGGTCATTTCCAGCTACTGGGACGGCAGTTCATGCACGGCCCCAAGGATGTGGTGCTGTTCATTCAAGATCTGCAGTGTCAGGGTACCTGGGCCGTCTGGAGGTGGGGGGTGGGTTGGTGTTCAGGGAGTCCTGTGGTGCCAGGGGTAGAATCAGGGTAGACTGTTGCATGTGTCCTAACCCCTGTATTATCTCTCCAGCCCCATAAAAGTAATGTTTCGACAGTCAAATAAAGCTGCCACTGTAAAAAGTACCCCTTGACACCCTGATTTGAGAAGCAGAGTGTCTTGCACACACCCCCGCTCAGTGCCCACCCTATACTCCTGTTCCCTCTCCTGCTCCTACTCATTCTTATCTCCCCCATCCCTGAAAGGTCTGAACGATGCTGAGTGCTGCCTCTCGGCATGGGTGAGGAAGCTCGGAGTGCCATCTCTCCTCCAGCCTTCCTGTGCTGTGCCCTGCTGGGCATCAGACTGCTTCCACCCTTGCCAGGCTCCTGGGGGTGGGGGCACAGAGGGCAGGCAGCGATGACGCAGGTTGCTGGAGTAGCACACGTGAGAATGACGAGAGGGAAGGGTGGGGTGAGAAGGAAGTGACAAGCAGAAGCCAGCAACATGGCCAGGATGGCAGGAAACTGCCTGGAAACTCCTCCCCGGTGAGAGGGCAGTGGGGAGGGCGGGGGGGGGGGGGGTGGAGAGGGGACAGGGACTGCTCCAGAAACCCAGGGGCTCGCAGCATGTCTTGATAGGAAAAACAGAGGGGTCGGAAATGGAAATTGGGCCCGTGGGGAAACGCCTTGAGCCCTTCACACCTTAGGGTAAGGAGTTGGAGCTTGATTCAGACGGAGAGAATGGGAATTTTCTGAGGGTGTGTGTGTGTGTGTGTGTGTGTGTGTGTGTGTGTGTGTGTGTGTGTGTAAGAGAGAGAGAGTGAGAGACAGAGACAAAGAGACAGAGAGGGAAGGAGACAGAGATACAGAGACAGAGAGAGACAGAGACAGAGAGAAAGACAGAGACAGAGAAAGGCAGAGAGAGAGGGAGAGAGAAAAACAGACAGAGACAGAAAGACAGAAACAGAGAGAAAGAGAGAGAGAAGACTTTCTCCCAGGGTTTCCCTGAAGCTCAGTGATACAAGCTGGAACCTCCTGACCACTGCACATCGTGAAAAAAAACAAAACAGTTGATGTTTCATCCCTGGTACAGGAGGATGAGGGATGCAGTTCAGGACAATGCAGACCTGATGAGTCAGAGGACAAATGTGAATGAATCAGAGGGGATGTGTGGGAAATAACGGGGCTGGGTAAGAGGGTTCAAGTTCATTGGCTGCTTTCTGCACAGCGCCGGGTTATTTGTGGAGCTCCTGGCCATCGAGTAGCCTTTGAGGATCCCTTAGCATTGTCCAGTCTCTGGAACTGTGGCACAGTGGAGGAAAGTGGGTCCAAGAGCTCGATTCCTAATCAGCAGATTCAGATCAGAACGTTCTCCCTAGAAAGCCTGGTGGTCTGATTCTCCCTCACCCAAGGCTAAACAGAGAAAGTGGCAAGGGAGCAGTAAGTGCAGGAAGAAGGCGTGACTGGGGCTGTGGGGTGGGTCGAGGGCTTCACCTCTGCAAAACCCAGGAGACTGCCTGAGTTGGGAGGTTTTGAAGTTGACCACCCACATCGCCGCCCCCGCCCCACCCCCCAACCCAGCCCCTGATCTGGTCCATTTCCCATAGCTTTCCTCTGAGCTTCCCAGGAGTGGGGTGGGGCCGGGTAGGATGGGGCCCTCTGGATCTGTAGGAGAGGAAGAACCTTCCAAAATCCAACTTGGGACTATGACTGGGGTGGGGAAGGGTAAAGGAAGCACATTAGGAAGCTTCTTGAGCATGAGCTTGTGCCAGGGAGCCTCTAGACTTCTAGCTACCAGCCTTGGAGCTGCCGTGTGGTCTGGAGTGACAAACTGCCAGTGACGTCTGAATCCACTGCAGGTTGAGGAGCAAGTCAAGATCATTTGAGACATGAAATTGGGGAAGTCCTATATTATGCATCGGGTAACTGGCAGAAGTGCCTGCTCCAAAATACCCGAGCCTTTCAGCTGTCCTTTGTCAGATTACGTGAGAGTTTACAGAAGACTCACATCGTGCTCTCACCAATGAGGCTACCATGATGGCAGGAGCACATCAGGGAGGTCAAGACCAGGAGGGACTGAGTGAATAGCTGAGACAGGTGACCAGTGACCAATGAAGGACCATCCAGAGCTCAAGTGCTTAGTTCTTTCTCTCTTTCTCTCTTTCTTTCTTTCTTTCTTTCTTTCTTTCTTTCTTTCTTTCTTTCTTTCTTTCCCCCCTTTCTCTTTCTTTTTCTTTCTTTCTTTCTTTCTTTCTTTCTTTCTTTCTTTCTTTCTTTCTTTCTTTCCCCCTTTCTCTCTCCTTCCTTCCTTCCTTCCTTCCTTTCTTTCTTTCTTTCTTTCTTTCTTTCTTTCTTTCTTTCTTTCCCCCTTTCTCTCTCCTTCCTTCCTTCCTTCCTTCCTTCCTTCCTTCCTTCCTTTCTTTCTTTCTTTCTTTCTTTCTTTCTTTCTTTCTTTCTTTCTTTCTTTCTTTCTTCCTTTCTTCATAACACCCAGCGATGCTCAGGTTACTCCTGGCTCTACACTCAGGAATTACTCCTGGTGGTACTTAGGGGACCATATGGGATGCAGAGATTGAACCTGGGTTGGCTGCATGTAAGGCAAATGCCCTACCTGCCGTACTATGCTCTGGCCCCCAGTGCTCAATTTTTTTTTTCTGCTTCCCCTGACTAGGGCTGTTACCGTGAGAGTCATCTCCTTGCAGCTGCCAAGAACCTGACCTAAAAGCTTTACTTCAGAGACTGGAGGGGAATTTGGTCCAGAAATG
The DNA here is from genome assembly GCF_029834395.1 of Sorex fumeus. Lineage (NCBI taxonomy): Eukaryota > Metazoa > Chordata > Mammalia > Eulipotyphla > Soricidae > Sorex > Sorex fumeus. The sequence goes on from NW_026606120.1 coordinate 63,004,473, forward strand.
ACCAGGCCGCACTGCAAGGTACAAAATGAGAGGTGCCTCTGAGAGATGCCAGCCTGCATGAGTGCATTTATTCAAGTTACACTTATTGCATCCCTGGCATGTGCTAGGCACGAATCCCAGCCTTCCTGGATTTCCATCTCTGTGAGGGACGGATAGGTGACTGATGTGGTCGAAACTGTGTCTCTCATCGATTCCCCATCAAACTCATAGGTAGAAGTCCTAACCCCCAGCACCTCAGAATGTGGCTGTCTTAAAGATGAGAGTGAAAAGGTGATTAAGGTACCATGAGGTCACATAGGTGGGCCCCAGTGTATCTGGGTAAGAGGTGCCCTTGTATGAAGAGGGGATTAGGACAGACATATCCCAGGAGTGACCTTGGGGAGACACTGGGAGTAGAGCCCCTAAAACCAAGGACAGAGGCTTTAGAAGAAAACCAGCACTGCCAACACCTTGGTATTGGATTTCTAATCTCCAAAGAGTGAGCAAATCCACTTTAACCATGCAAGATCCCTGTACTTGGTTCCGGCAGCCCTAGCAAACCAGTTCAATTGAAAGAGTAGTTTGTGGTGGTTTGGGACAACTGGCAGGACAATAGTAGAGATGGTGATTTGAAATGGCTTGAAAAGGATTGGTCTGGAAACACTTGGCTTTGTCTGGAGAGTTAGCTGGGGGGCTGGTATGGGCTGGTTCTTAGAACTGGCTGCATGGGGACTGGGGCCCTGGGTGAGTCCATCCTCCATGTGACAACCTCAAAACAAAGAGGTCCTGGATCCCCACTGTTGAGGCCTTGGGTGCTCAAACCACAAACTGGAGAAATAAAGCCAAGCCAAGCCAACATAGCTGTCCTGGAACATGCCTTCCTCAGGCAGAGCAAGACCCAGTGGTGCATGGGTGGGGCCAGGGGTGGGTGTTACCTCTCCTGGTGCCTGCAGACCCCTGCAGACCCCATTCCATGCCCCTTCATTTTCTCTTTCTTTCTTTCTTTCTTTCTTTCTTTCTTTCTTTCTTTCTTTCTGTCTTTATTTTTTTTTTTTGCAGAGAACACTAAAGTTGGACTTGAGGTGCCCCTCACTGAGGTGGGCAGTGCTGCAGTGCAGGGGGATGTTTCCCTCAATGGGGAGCCCCAACAGCCCAAGCACTGAGTATGCGGGAAATGCCAAGTAGCACTTGTCAGTCACCCAGCCCCCATGTCCTATGCTTAGAGCAACTTCTGTCCTGCCATGGAGCCTGAGCCCCACATTCACCTTCCAGTGCAAGTCTCAGTTCCTCTCAGTCATGATTGGCCTTTCCTGGGCATGCTCCCCTTTCCGCCCGGATGTTGGGGGCTAGGGCAGGCTGAGAGCTGCAAGCCAGGGATGTTAAGGCTCTGTGCCATATGAGCATGTCTGTCTGTGGAGCATGCATACACATGTCTATTTTGTGTGTGCATACACACATGTGTGCATGTTTTTGCATACACATTTACTCATGTGAAAGTGCATATTTGTGTGTGCATACACACATGTGTGCATGTTTTTGCATACACATGTACTCATGTGAAAGTGCATATTTATGTGTATGTATAAATGTGTGCATGTGTGCATTCTGTCTGGGTGTGATATATGTGGGCATGCATACGTGAACGTGTGTATGTATTTATGTGCTAAATGTGTGTATGGATGTTGGAATGTTTGCTTACATTCTTCCCGTCCCACAAGCCCATTCTTTTGTTGGCCGGTCAGTCTTCCCCAGATTAGGGGGAAAGGCAGGAGCTGGGGGAGCTGGGCTCTGTGGTCAGGCCTCCTGGGTAGGTTGAGCAATCACCTGTCACTCCCCAGAGCTCAGGACTGTTCACAGGAACTTGTGTGCTCAGGATCTAGGGCAAGAAGAAAGAGGCAGGTAAGAGGAAACTAGGTGGGCCTGAGATAATCTGGTCTCAGGAGCGGCAGTTCTTGCCAGGAACTGGCATTCACCATCTTACAGTTTTTCATTATTTTCACATTCTCTCTCTTGAGTGGAGCTTTGCTATTTAAAGCAGTGCGGCAGGAACCGGGTGGATTTCACCTAGGTTTGACAAGTCCTATCTTATCCCCTGCTCTTACCATCATCTTTCTGTAGAGACAAAACATGAAGCACTTGGGGGGTGGGGTGGGGATTCGTGGTCCTCCGCCGCCCCACCCCTCCACTCAGCGTCTCCCCTGGTCTCGCCAGCTGGGAGGAGCATGGCTCAGCCTTTTCCACAGACGATCCATGAGCTTCTTCAAAAAGCTCCCCTGATAGGAGTTTAGCAGGCGAGACTGAGAGGTTAAGAAGCCCAGGATCGAACAGGACAGATACAAGTGCCCTGAGACTTCTTTAGTGGAGGCACATAGATTCAAGCTGAGGTGATCTCTCTTCTTTAGTTATTTTTGGGAGCTCTCCTAAGCTGTGCTCAGGAGACTGGGGGCCACTCCAGCGATGGCTTAGCCAAACGGGTCAGGGAGCCTTAGTGTTCAGGTTGGAGGACTTGGTGCAGCTTGGGGGTCCCCTGGGCTACGCTAATGGTGCTCAGGAACCTCCAGGGCTGCATCCGAGGTATTTGAGGATCCATGTGGTATCAGGGTTCAAACCCCGGTACTGGCGCATGCCAGGCGTGTGTCCCTGATGGCTGAGCTCTCTCCATTTCTTGATTCCTGCTCATCATGCCCCATGCTGTGGTGTGACAGGGTGTCAGACAGGGCATGACGGTGCCTGCAGTGGGGGTCTCTGGGATGGGTGGGAACCTAGGGAGATGCAGAAGAGATGGTGCTCCAGGCACTGGGCCATGACTAGAATCTCCAGGTCTCATTCCAGGTTTCTCAGCAAAGTGATGGTTGCACTTGACTTCTTCCAGTTTGTGGTGGGGCTGGGACCCCGTGAACCCAGTATGGATGGCATGTGAGAGAGGGGCTTCCACTGTTCCCCACCCTACCTGCCTGCCCCTCTCTGCCTGAGCAAACTCCTAGATCTTTCCCACTTGCCTCTCTCCTGGGGCCTTTCTGCAGCTGCCTCCTGGACTTATTGCAGGCAAGGAAAGAGGGAAAATAGTTACCACCCCTCCCACCACTCCTGTGTCACCCCCATGTCACCACTTTCATTGGAGACTGTTTGTATCAGAAGCTGCATTGTGTCCTGAGTGGAACTTCTTCAAGCTGGAGAGGGTCTGAGGGAAAGGTGGAGACCCTTCCCTCCCCCAAGGAAAGATAGGGGCCCTTCCCTTGGGTGGGTGGGGTGGCATGGTTCCATGTCCATTCCCACCCACATGAGTCAAGTTTCTGAAAGGAAGAAGGTGAATGTGCCAGCCTGGAGGACAAACCCTGGAGAGCAGCCCAGCTCCCTCCCGGATGGGGCCTCTCAGGAGCTCTGGTGGCGTTGCCCTGTGTTTCAGTGGTCTGTGGGAAACAGGGGACTCTGAATCTCTCTCAGAAGGCAGGACTGGCATGTTAGGGGCAGCCAAGAGAGGGGAATGATTTGGTCAAGGTCATAAGCAGATGGAGAACCATGAGCCCCTTAGCCCCCAAGCCCAGCCTGATCCTGACTTCAGTGTTGGATACCTGTCACACCCCTCCCCCACACTTTGCTGCCCACAGGTGTGAAGACAGTGACCTGTGAAGAAAATGGGTGTGTGTGCTGTGGTCTTGGGTGTGGTGTCCTGTGCTCCCTTGGTCCCTTGGCCTCCAGGCCAGTTCGGTTGACTCTGTAGCTGCATGTCTTGGGGGAACAAGTCAAAGAAATAAGAAAGTCACTGGCCTTGAGGGATTATGGGACCCATGTGCAAGGAACAGTCAGAGCATTGACTGTCACTTGGGGAAGCAATTCATTTGGGCTCCTTGAGTTCAGAGTCTGAAGCAAACCCTGAGATCAGGCCCAGGGCTCCTGGGTCTTTCATCCCTGCCACCACTTAGTTTACTGCAGGGTCTGACAGCCAGTAACATTGTGGAGAGTCGAATGCTTGTCGGGGCGTGAGTGACCTTGCCCACATCTACTTTCTTCCTCTGTAAAACAACTTTTGGGGTTAGAAGAGAGAGTATGTGGGGGGGGGGGCACTGCAAGGCACTTGTCTTGAATGTACCAGACCCTGGTTGGATCTCCAGCATCCTATGTTTCCCTGAGCACTGCTTCCAGGGGTCATTTCTGAGCACACAGCCATCACTAGCTCCTGAGCACCTCTGGGTGAGTTTCTCCCCAAACTGGGTGAGTTTATCCATTTAGAGATGCCGTTCCCCTCAGGGAGGAGCCATATCATGGAGGATCCATATCAATCAGGGCCCAGTGATGCTATTCTGGGGACTCTCTCATAAGGAAAAGCAAAGTGAGGTGAAGTGCATGTCTTTCCTCCCTCCCTTCCCAGCACCCCACCCATGGTCCAGTCCTGCTCACATCCTCAGCTCTGCACCTCCTTGTTCCCACAGGTGGAGTTTGGTCCTGCCTGCAGGGGTGAGGTGAGGGTGAAAACACACGTGCATGGGACACTTTGAGGCTTAAAAGGCATGGTAACCCCAAAGCCCCGAGTGACTAACCCGTGTCCACATAGGTGTGCATTTGAGGGTAATCCCATCACTCTCAGATCCCACCCCAGATGTTCAGAGAGTTGGAGAGATACCAAGGGGGCTTCAACCAGAGAGGATTTTGTTGCCTCCTTCTGTCCCTCTGCCATCCCTCCCCACCCTCTCATTGTGCCAGAGGCTTTGGGTTGGCACAAATGCAGGGAGTGTCATGAATATCTAGTAGGCAGGGGCCAATGCTGACGATAACTGGACACAGGGCAACCTCTCTGGACAAAAACATCTGTGCCACTGAGCACGAGGAAGCTGAGACCGAGTGAGAGCACTCTCACTCATAGGCATAGAAACTGCTAGAAGCCAATCCATGTGAACTGGGGTAAGGGTAAGGGGGAGAGAGTTGATTAGAGAATACAGAAGGGCAATTTCTCCTAGAAAGGGGTGGGGTGGCCAGGAGGATGAGGAAGAGAGTGGAACTGAATCTTGTGTGTGATGCTCTCTGAGCAGAGCAGCTCAGGGACACTGTGTGTGAAAACCCCACTTCCATTCCTGAGTGAGTACTTCCCAGGATAAGGGGTGGCCGGCCCCAGGTCCTCAGGTCACAGTGTACCCAGCAGGAGCAAACTGCTGGGTTGGGCCGAGGACTCCCCAGATAACACATTGGTGATACACTGGTGACACAGCCTTGGCACCAGGCCTTGTGGGCACAGCAGCCTGAACCCATCGATCATTGTTGGGTGCCACTCTGCTCCCTCGTGCTTTGTGTTGGTTTTGAAAATCCACTAGAGGGCATATCAATGCTGAGATCTCCTGGCAGGTTAGACAAATGACATTTTGTGTGAACTTGGCCTGCCAAGGCCCTGGGAGGTGAGGGGGATGAAAAGGAGGGGGGTGGGTGACAGAAAATGGGGTTATTGATTCTCTCCCCTCCCGCCCTCCTCCCCCTGCCGAGCGATGACAGGAAGGTGATTTGTGAATTCGTAAAGACAGCCAGAGGTGCTCCCTGACTCCCTGACCAAGCCCCCTCCCCACAGATGACAGGCCCTGGAGGGGTAGTGAGACTGGGGAAAGATGGGGATAGGGGCATAGGGAAGGACTCCCACAGAGATGACCCCTACTCCCTCCCTGGAGGAAGCTGATTAATCCCCTCCCCCCTCTTCTACCCCTTCCACCTCCCCAGAAACCAAATTACTACCTTGGACCTGCCTGGGTTGGCCTGGGGGGTTGGGGGAGGGGAGACCTAGCCTGAATTGTGGCTTCTGGGGGTCAGAGCAGGATCAGTAGTACAATGGGTACTATATTCTACATCGCCCTGTACTTCAGACTCCTGTTTTGATCCCTGACATCCCCTATGGTTCCCTGAGCACCACCTGGAATAATTCCTGAGTACAGAGCCAGGAGTAATCCCTGAGCATTGCAGGATGTGGCCCTCCTCCAAAAAAAAAAAAAAAAACCAAACAAATGCAGACAAACGAAAGATTGTGGCTTTCTGAGCCTTTAGACATTTGAAAAGGTACTAAGTGTAGGAACCAAGAGTGCTTCTGGACCCCCCCCCCCATTACATAGCCAGCACCCCATGAGCCCTGCCTTCTGTGAGCATCCTTGTCTGCAAAGTCTGGCCAGAAAGATCCAGAGGTGGGCCAGGGTGAAGGGGCTCAGTTGCCAGGAAGGGTAAAGATGGCACCTGAGTGGCAGGGTGATGCTGGGAGAGGTAGAACACTGGAGTGGCGGTGTCTGCCTTCTGGAGAAGGGGGCAGGTGGGGTTCTGGGAGGTCAATATTTCTCTGAAGGTAATAGGTCTGGTGGGGTCAGGAGCAGCACTTACTGCATTTCCTTCAGAGGAGAGTCAGGTGGAATCTTTAGGAGGAGCATCAGGGAGCATTTGCCCACGTGATTCTGTGTCCAAAAGGAGCAAACTCTTTTCCCTGCTGACTCTACACAGGGACACTGTGTTGAGAGACACTGGACCATATACTGGATGTAGAGTGGCCTGGACACAAAGCCCAGCCCAGCCACTCACTGTGCGTCCTTGGAGAAGTTACTTAATTTCTCTGAATTTCAACTTTCTCAGAAAAGTGTTTATCTCCAAGGATTACTGGGCAGATTTATTAATGAGATGGAAGCGTCCATCACAGATTCTAGTTCAAACAAGTTTGAGATCCAGTTCCTGCCTCTGAGTATTCTTGAGTCTATAGAGGGGTCACATGGTAACTGAGAAAACGGTAAGAGACCAAACCCAATCAGGGTCTAATGAAATCATGACATGCCACAACACTACAAGTAGAGAAGGAGGTAGCGGTTCATTGAAAATTCATTAGCTTATGTATTTAGTTTCTTTAATTTTTGAAAGCTCACAAAGGAAGAAACTGAGTCTCAGAGATGCTCAGTTGACTTTCCCAAGGTCACATAGGCAGGGATTTGAACGTGAGTGTGTGTACATGTCTCTTGGACATGCTGAAAATGGCAAGTGACCACTGCTCTGGGCTGGGTGGAAATCCGGTCTACCCAAATGGCAGATGGCAAAATCAGAAGGAATGAACCTGTGGGGATTTGAAAATTTGATATTCCATTCATTGCAGAGTTTTTTTGCATTAATTTTGATTTTGAAGGGGGATCCCCCAGCTGTGCATGAGGGGCACTCCTGTTGAATTTTCCTGAAGGTTAGGTGGTGTTGGGGGGTATCAGATGACAGGGATTAAACTTGGGGCTTAGGGTCTCTGCAAGGTCTCTGCTCCAACTCTCTGTGCTACCTCCCTAGCCTTTATTCTGAGGAATTTTTTTGGCAGGGGGTCATATTCAATGATGCTCAGGGTTTACTCCTGGCTCTGCTCTTAAGAATCAATCCTGGTGGTGCTCAGGGGACCTATGGGATGTTAGGGACTGAACCCGGATCAAACACATACAAGGCAAACGCCCTCCCCACTGTACTATCATTCCAACTCTTCGCTGTGAGTCTCTCTTTTTTTTTTGGCTTTTTGGGTCACACCTGGTGATGCACAGGGGTTATTCCTGGTTCTGCACTCAGAAATTACTCCTGGCAATGCTCAGGGGACCATATGTGATGCTGGGGATCGAACCCAGGTTGGCCACGTGCAAGGCAAATGCCCTACCGCTGTGCTATTGCTCCAGCCCCTCACTGAGTCTTGACTATTGCATTTAGCCTTTTCCCCCTGAGTTTCTGAGTTTGGGGTGTACTTCCTACTGCTGTGCCAGTGCTCCTTCACCTCAGCACTTCAGGATGATGCAACCCAGGCACTGTGATGTTCTCAGGGCCAGTGTGCTGAGCTTGCTCTAGGTCATTATTTCCTGGAAGAAGAGTCCCATCCCTCAGGACTGAGGCCAGCTGGACTTCCTGGAGAGCCCAGGGCCTATGGGTCAATTTAGGCCACAGTGAAATGTAGCCAGAGTCGAAATTCATTGAAACTCATCTCTGCATTGAGGTGGTTGCAAGAGGCAATCTCCTCCTAAAATGTTGCACTAAAATATTTCTGACTAGAAGTCACTTACACAACAGAAAAAGTGAAGAAATGGAGCTGGAGAGAGGGAACTCACACTTTGCATGCAAGAGGTCAGGGGTCACTACTCAGCACTGGACACTCCTAACTAGCAACTCTGGGAATGATTCCTGAGTACAGAGGTGGGAGGAGTCCACAAGCACCTCCTCAACCAAAATAACAACAATAAACAAAAGTGAAGAAGGGAGAGAAAAATGTACTGTTGGTGCAACCGAAGTTGGGAAGACTTTTCTGAGACCCATTTGCTAGTGTTTATTAAAGTGCAAAATCTGTGTGCCCTTTGTCCACAGAGCTCCTTCCAGGAATCCATGATGGAGAAATGTTGGTTCTTATGCACAGAGGGATTTAAGCATGTGCTTTTCAGTTAAAAATAGATTCACCTTCTGAATTTATCAATATGAGAATTAGCATTTCAATGATGATACTTCCTATTATGGAGAGCTATGTAGCAGTGAAAATCCATGAAGTTACCACAACATGTTGCAACATACCAAAGCCCAAGTTAGAGGTGGAAAAAAAAGTGAAATATGAAAGCAAGCAGTGAAGCAGGGAGGGGCAATACCTCACATTTGGCCCCTTTGTATTCCAAGAAAAAATATGGCAAGACTCAAAACAAAACTGTGCTTCCTTATGTGTATTTAAGCGTTAGAATGGCTTTTAAAGATAGAAAAAGATAGTTCAGTGTAGTTACTTTGTGGGGAAGAGTACAATTGCTGAAAGGGGTTACAAGGGACTTTCGCTCTGACTCTGGATTTTAAAAATATGGAAGCTGGAAAGGTGATTCAATGTGCTAGAGCACATGCTTTGCATGCAGGAGGTGCAAGTTCCATCTCTGGAACCACATGGTCCGTGGACACCAATAGGAGTGGCCATGAGCGCTGAGCCAGGAATAACCTCTGAACACTGTCTGGTATGCAAAAGGAGAGAGAGAAAGAAGAAAAATATGAGTTTGATAAGAAGTTCATATAACAATCATCATAAATTACTGATTTGAAAGAAGACAAGTGTACAAAGATGTTCATCCCAGTGATAGATATAATACATTTGTTAACATTCCACATGTCCAAGAGTGAGAGATTATTTTTAAAATGATTATTATTTTCATATGATAGTTTTCATATGGCATCCAGAAATCAAAAGCACATTTTCCAATGATTTTGATGACATGAAAAAACGCTATTGTTAACGTGTTGAAGGAAAATGAACCCAAACATAGACTATATATAAAAGGCGCTGTCCTTGGAAGAAGCCAAACATCTTGGGGATAGAGAGAATTCAGTGGCTCAACCTCCTGCCTCATAAGTTCGGTCTGTAGCAGTTCCTCATGTGCAGGCATAGTCCTGGCATCTCTGCTATCTGTGATCCTGGTGCCAAGAGCAATTTCTAATCACGTGGCAGCTGGGTTTGTGCCAGCACCATAACTAAAGGGTATGGATACTCTCCCTGCTAGCACTGTAATCTGACATGTGAATCCTGGAGCACTCCATATCCAAGTGTGTAAGACCACAACCGCATGTGTGTGGGACCCCCACTCATCACAAAGACACACAGAGGCAAGGGCAGGGGAAGGAAAACCAGAGTCTTTAAAAAAAATCATCTTTTTATTTATTTTTTTCATTTTTGGGGGCCACACCTGCAGTGCTTAGGGCTTACTCCTGGCTCTGTGCTCAGTGATCACTCCTGGTGGACCCAGAAAACTGTATGGAATGCCAGGAATTGAACCCAGGTCGGCTGCATGCAAGGCAAACTCCCTACTATTGTTCCAGCCCCTTGAAAAATTACCTGAACACAAGTCGTCTAGGCATTGGGAGGCTTGTGAATGAATGTCATTCACTTCTCTTTCTCAAATGTTAGACAATGGTTCTAGATTACCATGATACCATAAAAAATAAATCTAATAAACAATTAATGAAAGTGTATTCATGCATATGCATTATATATATCAAGAAGGTAATCATCTACTAGATCTTAGGCCATTTTTATTTATTAAAATTGTTGGTTAAATCACTGTGAATGACAAAGTTATTCATGATTGGGTTTCAGAAATACAATGTTCCAACATCAATATCTTTATCAGTGTCCACTTCCTTCCACATCTGCCTGTCTTTATGAGAGTCACTTTTTTTTAAAAATAACTTTTGGTACCATGATTTACAGTATTGTTTCCCCTAGGATTTCATGCACACCACCTGGCTACCTTTCAGTCCCCTCTGAAGGCCATTTTTAGAGCACTTTTAGGTTTACTTCACAATGGAGGGGAAGGTAAAGAGATTTTCCATATCCCTACCGCCGACACTGCCCACTGCCTTCCAATTATCAACATCACTCAGAGAGTGGAATATCGTTCTTGAGATGAACCTCAGGGACTCATCACAGTCAGCCAAGGTCAGAGGCTCATCTTAGAATTCCTCTTAGGGCTGTGCATGCTATGTGTTTGGACAAATGCATAGAGACATGTGGCCGACATTATATCACAGGATATTTTCACGCTCTTCAAAACCCTCTGTGTTTGCTTATTCACCTCTCCTGCCACCTTGCCCCCTCGCCTGGAAACTATTGATCTTTTCACCAGCCCCATAAGTTTGACTTGTTTCAACATGTCATAAGTTGGACTCACGCAGCCTTTAGTTTTTTTTCTGGGCTGCTTCTTTCCCTTAGTGATAGGCCTTGGGGATTCTTTCATGTGCCTTTGTGACTTGAGAACTCATTTCTGTCTTAACCTTGAATGCTACTTCACCACCTAGATGGTTCACCTTTTACCTCAGGAAGCCCATCCTGACTGTTGCCGGAAGACGGAAGACACTTAATTTTTCTGGCCAGAGCTGAGGGGATGGAGGGGTGTTCCCTTCTTGGATGCAAGCTTTCAGATGCTCCTTGGTCACACTGCCCGCTGGCAGACTCTGGGGCTGTGGATTCTCTCTCCCTGTTCAGGAGAGGATGAGCAGGAGAGGGAGGAGTCCTCTGAGGAGTGAGCCCCTTCTTAGATGATTCTGGCATCACCTAGGTTGAGTCTGCTGAACAGATCATTAGCATCTTCTGCGGGATTATTTCAGAATTTCAGATGAAGAAGCTCACTCATACTAACAAAAAGCATTCCGCCCCCATCTCCCACCCATAAAATTTCTCTCTCCCATCCATCAACGCCAACATTCTGATGTGTCTCTAGTGAGTCAGGACTAGTTCCCCATCTCCAAACTCCCAGCACAGGAAGCTGGGAAAGGTGGGCATACACCTGGTTAGTCTGTGAGTGTTTAGATATTCTTTTTGGGATTTGGACCCATGTTCAGCAGTATTCAGGGTTTACTCCTGGCTCGGTGCTCATGGATCACCCTGGAGGTGCTCAAGGAACCCAGTGTGGTGCTGGGGATCAGAACTAAGGTTGGCTGTGTGCAAGGCAAGCATCTTAACCCTTGTGCTATCTCTCTGGCTCATTAGTAAGAAATTGTCACCTTTGTTACAGGGGGGAGAACACGAGAAATGTGGATTAGATTTTTAAATGAATATCATCTCTTTCAGAATTGCCTCACTAGGAATCTGTTCAGTCACTCATGAATTCCTTGAGCATGGGAATCCTCTTAATTTTTATCTGTATGCTAGTCCTGTGACTTCTATTTCTTTTTCCTCTTTGTATCCTGTAGGGCTGGAGCGATAGCACAGCGGTAGGGCCTTTGCCTTGCATGCAGCCAACATGGCCGACCCGAGTTCTATTCCTCCGCCCCTCTCGGAGAGCCCGGCAAGCTACCGAGAGGATCTCGCCTGCACGGCAGAGCCTGGCAAGCTCCCCGTGACGTATTCGATATGCCAGACACAGTAACAACAAAGTCTCCAATGGAGACGTTACTGGGCCCGCTCGAGCAAATCGACGGACAACGGGAGGGCCTTTACCTTTTTACCTTTACCTTATCCTGTAGGCACAAGTTAGATCTTGTAGAAAGATTTGAAAGTTAGACAAACTGACAATGCTGATCAGAATGAAGTGACTAAAGTTGCAGATGAATTTAAAAAGTATCATAAATTAAAATACGCTGTTGTCTTTAAAAAGGCTATTCTGCTGGATTGGAGGTATTGAACCAGGGGGTAGGGCACTTACCATGCATGCAGCTGACTCCTGACCCAGGTTCAAATCTTGGCACCACATATGGTCCTCTAAGTACTGCCAGGAATGATCCCTGAGCACCATTAGGTGGGGTCTCAATTTTCCCCCTACATAAACTGCACACTCTGAAGGCAGTCCCTAAAGAAGAACAGAGGCACACTGTGTCCTTGGAGCATGGCCTCTTTAGATGGTCCCAATTTGAAAGATGAAGGGAAGCTTCAGACTTATAGGCTTAAAAGTGAAAGTACTAGCCAGGCCTGGGAGAAAGTTCAAGGGCACACATTGTGTGAGTCCCCAAGCTCAGTCTTTGGCATCACATGCCCCCTTACCCCCAGACTCTAAGGAGAGGGACACGGCGTTCTTAGGACCTCCAGAAATGTCTGGTTTGACCCAGTGGCCACCAAGCACAGTGAGAATGAGCACCAGGACTCTGCTGTCCCCACTATGGCTGAGCTCTGCCAGGAGTGGCCCTGGCCAGCCCCTACCGACACTGCTGGGTGAGGGTCCTGTTCAAAATCAAAGCACTAAACCCAATTAATCCCCCAGAACTCTTCGAACAACCTTGGGTTTTACCATTCATGTCCCCTAAGATGATAACATGAACTTTTTAGAAACTGGGGAAGAAATTGAAGAGGAACTTATTAAGATCCAAGAAGAGATGGCCCTGAAGAAGGAATTCAGAAGCTTCACTGTGGGTAAGACCAGGAGAACTCCAGAGGCCATTTTTCTTTAGAAGCACCTTTACTTTTTTTGTTTTGTTTTGTTTTTTTGTTTTTTCCAAATGGACCTTCAGCTCCTGCCTTCCCCCTACGCAGTGCCGCCTTCCCTGGCTGTTTCATGGCTGTTATAGCCCTCTCTCTGCAGTGCCTGTCTCTGCTCCCTCCTCAGGCCCCCCTCCCCCTCCCAGGTTAAGTCCTACTCCCCTCAGATCATGCTGCTCTTGGAAGAATATCTTTGCTCTCTCTTGTCCAACAATTCAAGCTCAAATACCTCAGCTTAGCTTTCAAAGCCCAGAAGAGGCTTCACCCCACCAGGCGAGTTTTATTTTCTTCTGCTTGCTGAAAGGCACTCCCCTTCTCCAGGTACCTCCGGCTCCACCTCCTTTCCTCCACACAGGATGTTCTTCCGTGCTGCTGCCTCTCTGCATTGATCACTCTTCAAGCTAGGAATGTATCCCTGACTTCTACAATGAAGGGATTCCTGATTTGTTCTGGGAGTGTAGGAAGTTATAGGTAAAGCTAATCCTGTGTCTGAAGAGCTGAATGTGAAGACTTCTGAAGGTTGCCTTGATATGTGATTGGGCTTTTGGCTGTGAGTGTAATCTTTAGCTTTATTTATTTATTTATTTATTTATTGCCTTTTAGTGGCCGCCAATCAGAAAACCGAGACTTAAATCCATCAAGGAAATTCCTTCAATAAAAGCCTCATCTTTGATAGAAAGTGAAGTTCTCTTGCATTTAAAAATTCTATTGTAAAAAGCTTGGATGATTGCCAACTGAGTTTTATTAAAATGGGCCCTTCTTTTGTGTGTGTGTGGTAACCAGTTCCTTTTCAATTTGAGATTCTCGTGGGATATAGGCCAGAACCATTGTTAGGATTTCATGTCATTGCATCCTTAGAGATTTTTATCTTCTCACTTAACTCTTATTATACAGGCCCAAAGTTTAGACAACTTATGTATACCTCGTCCCTATGAAGGGACTGGCCAGGTGGGTTTCTAAGGCATTTTTTGTTTTGTTTTGTTTTGTTTTGTCTTTATGGAAAATACCAAGTGATCGAACATTTTGGGACTGACAGTTAATTTCTGGGCTTAGGCCTCTGGGCAATTGATTAAAAAGGTTGCCCTGTCCTTCTAAGAAATTTCAGGAAAGTGAGGTCTAGGGAGAATCCTAACTAGATGGGTAGATAATTTCCTAGGATCAATTCAAGAGATAGTAGTGATATTCAGCCTTCTGCTCTATTCCCTTGGGAAATGTTCTAGGGTATTCTAGAAGAAAAGCAAGCAAGCATGGTTTATCTTTCACAGCAGCAATAACTTCATAGGAACCAGGTCTTGTGATCTCTCATAAATTGTAATTGGGCAGAAAGGTGTTTTTTCTTCCTGATTACAATGGAAAGGACAACAATGACAAGTCACATTTTCTAAAAGCGCCAAAAGACCTACCTTGCAAGCACAGGGCCATGAATACAAGCCCTCATGTCACTTATATGCAACAGGCATCACCTTGAGAGCTCAACTGTTTGTGCCTGGCAGCTCTGTTGTCTTGGATATGAGAGTCACAATCTATGGCTGATTCCTAGCCAGCTGTGTGTGAGCATTGAACTAAAAGGCACTGTCCCCCAGAAAGCAACTCACCTAAAAAGATGTGTGAGCACTATGACTAGAGTCATGGCTGAGTGGACCAATAGTACAATCTGATATCAAGTACCATGATTCAGCATGGGTGTGCAGCCTCTTCTCACTGAAACAGTAGTGTTAAAAGATGGAAGGGAAGGGTGAAACTTTTCCTAAAGAATTTGTAATATTTTCATGTAAAGGATATTTTACTTTGGATTATTGGATTATTTCACTCATATTGTATATAAATTATTACATTTTAGCTTTGGGGGGGGGGGCACGTCCAGCAGTTGCTCAGTGCTTACTCCTGGTTTTGTGTTCAAGGTACCATATGTGGTGCCAGGTATTTGAATCCAGGTTGGCACTTTAACCTTTGTTCTCTTCCATATTTGCCACATATATCAACTAGGGCTAGAGGGGGGCTGGAGGTCAGGAAGAAAGAGGTGACCTAGAGGTGACACAAAGATAATGGTGGAAGATCTTTGATACTTAAGTGGTGGTAGAGTTGCAATAAATTTGCATACCAAAGGCATGAACACAAGCGCTATTATAAGCATGTTGTTTCAGTAACAATAAAACATTAAAAATAAAAACTTCCTCCCTTAATCCAAAGAACAAATTGGGCATCTTAAAAACCCCAATAAAGGTGTTTATTTTTAAAAACAGTGCAAGAACGCGTCTCCCTTTCCCCAAGCTGGAGTAGAGTGATGGACACATCTGTCTAGGTCTGAGTTCACTGCCCTTGAATCTGGAAGGGAGGGGATCAGGAAGGGGCTGGCCAGGGACTTCTAGGACTTGGTTATTTGGGAAGACTCCCTGTGGGGTCCTCACTCCCATGATATGAGGAAGCTGGAGCAGTGTGGGGGAGGCTGCACTTCCTCTGACCGTTGGTTGATGTGTCAGTCAGTTCCCACATGCATGAGTGAGCAGAAGAAGATCCCAGCCCCCCAAGTCCCCTGATAAGCTGCAGTGAGAATCTTCCCTGCTGAGGTCCTAGATACCTTGGAGCTGACTCAGCCACTCTGTTGTGACCATTTTAAACTTCTGAATTAGAGTCTGTGAATATCACCAAAAGATTGGATTATTATTATATTTAATTCCACTAAGCTGTGTTATGCAGGAATGGGGAGTGAAACAGAGAGCTACTTCTCCGAGGTGGGCAGAAAAGACTTTGGAGGCAGTGATGGAGCTTTCCAAGGGGAGGAGGCCAGCAGTTCCAGTGACATCTGGATTCTCTGACTGCCTCGCATCATCCGGGTCCTACCCCCATGACCTGGAAATCTAGAGGTCAAATGGAAACAGAAGAAAATGAGAGCAATTTGTGAGCCCCCAATGACCCTAACCTCTTGGCCTTGGATTTGGATTCAATTTACACGTTGTTTCTTTCAGCCATCTCCCTCAAGCTCGAGGGCCAGGGATGGTGGTCTGGCTTCATGGCCCCAGATTACCAGCAAACACAAATTGATTGCATTTAGCCAGAGGCAGGAAGGGTGTCTCCAGCCCAGGACCATCAGAGCAGTAGAACCTCGTTCAGGATGTAAAACTTGACAGTTGTGCTTCACTCTGGAAACTTCTCAGTAGCTAATAGAGCAGGAGTCAATATGTGCTTAGCTTCGTCCTGGGGTGCGGACTGCGCATGTCTCTCTCCAGATTGCTTTCAGGCTGGTGTTTTGCCATGTAGGGAAGACTGGTGCAGTGGACGCAGGGATGACGCAATCTCAAGCATGGCTAAAGTGGGCAAAGGGTGGAGCCAAAGCGAGGGCCCCTCCTCTCCGCTGATTTCTGAGTTCTCTTCCTCCACAAACACCTCCAGATATTCCCTGAGCGGGGATTCGACTCTTTCAAAGAAGTCAGATGTCATCTCTCTTGGAAGATTGGGACATGTGCTCAGCCTTCAAGAGTTGGCCCAAGTACGCTGTTCCCCAGGTAACCCCCTGCCCTCTCCCCGCCCCCCCAACTCCTTTTCTACCTGTCTGTGTTACCTGATGACTAAACCTGATGGACTGTGGGCAAATTTAGGTGCTTTTCTTTATTTTTTTAATGTTTAATACAGGCTCAGTTCTGGTACACCCTTCTCAAGAATTATTTGCTGACTATTCCAAAGGAAAACAAACCGTTGACAACCTTTGATGTGTATCTTTCAGAATGTTTCTCCCTGTTTTATTTTTTGGTGTTGTTGCTGTTGTTATTTTGCTTACAATGACTTCAGATGCACTTTTCCTCTTGCAGTACAAATGGAAACCTTAGCAATTATACTGATATGCACACACACACACACACAGACATACACACATACACACAACCTCCATTTATTGCACAGCCTGAGTGTGGTGGATATTCAGGGCCTCTGAATACAGGCACTCATTTCATCTTTCCTCTCTGCAAGGGACCTTGTGTAAGCAATACTGTACAGATTCAAGACCGCTTGGTAAATCATAGTGTTATAATAAAAAAAGAAAAGAAAAAGAAATAGAGACACAGGGAGCTTATGCAGGGGTGAATGGGGAGACAACGTGGGCCTCTTTGATCTCAGTCTTCCTATTCCTGCAATTTGAATTGTGTTTTGTACTCATACTGTGGTACTCAGGACTTCCTTCTGCCTCTGTGCTTAGGGGTCACCCTTGGCAGTGCTTGGAAGGCCCTATCTCGTGCTGGGGATCAAACTGGAATTTGCTGCGTGCAAGGGAAGTGCCTTGACCCCTGTACTATCTCTTCAGTCCAACATTTGGCCATCCCACTTCTGGTCATGCCCTGTGATCTCCCGACACTCACCGTTTATATGTGAGTGGGCCATAATTTCCTTGACCATGCTCCTATTTTGGGTCACTTAGGATATTTACTAATTTTAGGTATTATAAACAATGAGGCAATGAACATCATTGTTCTCACTGATGGTTCCCCCTGTTTTTGGATTAGCACCTTGGAAGAGAGTCCCAGAAGTGGAATTACTGGGTTAAAGGGTAGGGCTGTGTTTATGGCTTTTGATACTTATTGCCAAATTGCTTTCCCGGAGGACTGTGCTCAGCATAACAGGCTCACTTTATAGGCCCAGGGGAGTCACCTCATTCCTCTAGGATGTCAGGTTGCCCGCTAACCACTAGAGGGTGTGAAAGGATATTGCTCAAGTGACAAGCACCTCACCCCTGTCTAGGAAATCCCCAGATTTGCTTGAGGAGTCTTGAAAGTTGCTTGAGCAGGAGGAAGGATGCTTACTTAGAAGCTCAGGGGCATCCCAGACTGATTTTCTCGAAGTTTCACATTGAAGGTAAGATGGTTTGTAGTCTTGACCCTGGAGGAGGAGGAGACCCGGGGTTGCATGTGGGCCCTGTCATTTACTACCTGGAAAACCTCCCTGTCTCCATTGCTGGGCTGAGAGCATCGGATCTCAGTCGGGTGGGCTGGCAACTGCCCTGAACTCCTCTAGGGATGAGTTTGTGCCCTGCTCATCAGCTTGTCCTAAGAGCTTAACCAATCAATGGAATGAGACCAGAAACCAAGGAGAGGTTGGCACAAAGTATACTCAAGAACGGGTATTATCCCCTTAACTTCAAGACACTGATGATGGAAGGAGACTTAGAGATCATCTTGTCCACATTTCTGGGGGAAAGAAGTCCAGGTATTTACAACTGCATCAAGGTCTTGTCTTAACTGAGTCCACATGGCTGAACACTGCATCTTCTTTTCACGCCCACCTCCCTGTCCCCCACCACCACTCCCCCCACCCCGCTTCTGCTTCTGTGGCATGCACTTTTCCTCTCTCTCTCTCTCTCTCTCTCTCTCTCTCTCTCTTTCTCTCTCTCTCCTTTTGGGCATTATGCTTTGCAATACAGATATAGAGAGACAGTCATGGTTGGTCTTTTACCCACTTTCAGCACACATCTCCCATCCAGAGCGATCCCTTCCAACCGTCATTGTCATAGTGGTCCCTTTTCTATCCCAGCTGTCTTCTCCCCCAGCCCTTGAGGTAGGCTTCCAAATGTGTACCAATCCTCCTGGCCCTTGTTTCTACTGTCCTTGTTTGTTAGTCCCATACTATATAAATTTTTTATATCCCACAAAATAGTACAGTCATTCTATGTCTGTCCCTCTCCTTCTGACTCATTTCATTTAGCATGATACTATCCAAGTCCATCCATTTATAAGCGAATTTCATGACTTCATTTCCCCCCCTAATAGCTGCATAGTATTCCATTGTGTAGATGTACCATAGTTCCTTTAACCACTTGTCTGCTCTCGGGCATTTGAGTTGTTTCCAGATTCTGACTACTGTGGACAGTGCTGCAATGAGCATATAAGTGCAGATGTCATTTATGCTGTGTGTTTTTGCACCCCTGGGTATATTCCCAGAAGTGAGCACTTCTTCTGAGCTCAGAGTCAGGACTACGTCCTGAGCACCACTGGTTGTGGCCCCCAAACAAAACACCAAAAACAAGTTTTTTGGGATATTAAAGCAAGACACACCAAGGTATCTAACTCCAAAAGCAGACAGGGATAGTACAGAAAAAAACAAAAACTAAAACTGCAGGCCAATATTCCTTATAAATGTCTTATAATTCCTTATTAATTTCATAATTTTGAATTCTTTATAAATGTCTTATAGTTCCTTATAAGTTATAAGGAATTCATAATATACATAGAAAATTCTAAAGATCTGCTTAAAAGAACTCATAGAAAAAATAGATCAGTAAAGTGGCAAGTTACAAACAATGTAGAAAATGTTGGCATTTCTATATTCATACAATAAACTAGAAGAGAAAAAAATCTTATTTACAATGGCATATGCTGTTTTTTTTTAATGACTATCATTTACTCATGTACCAAATTCCTTTACAGAGTCATAAACTTTTTTTTAACTTTTCATAAAAATTTTTTATTCAGGAACCTTGATTTGTAAAGTTATTCGGAGTGGAGCTTTAGACATATAATACTGCAGCACTGATCCCACCACCAGTGTCAAGTTCCCTCTACCATGCTCCCAGGTTTCCTCTCATATCCCCACCCTCTAGCTTACCCTCTTCTTATTTTTTTTTTGGCTTTTTGGGTCACACCCGGTGGTGCACAGAGGTTATTCTTGGTTTATGCACTCAGGAATTACTCCTGGCAGTGCTCAGGGGAGCATATGGGATGCTGGGATCGAACCCGGGTCGGCCACGTGCAAGGCAAACACCCTACCCGCTCCCGCTGTGCTATCACTCCAGCCCCCAGCCTACCCTCTTGACAGGCACCCTTCTAAGTTCCATTAAGGTTTGGGGGCTCTTGATTTCAGTGTTGTTGACTCTGTGGTTTGGGTATTTGGCTCTATCATTCCTTAGCACCACCTTTGCATTTGAATCTCCTGACCGGGTCTTTGTTGCTTCTCATATGTCTCTTCTCCCCTTTCCCTTCACTCTTTTCTTCCTTCTTTGTCCTGTATTCTGGGTCCAAGGTTGATCTGGGCACCCTCCCTCGCCTTTAAAACATTGCATTCACAAGTCCAGTTATTCTAAATACCACATATAAATGATCTTCTGTGTTTATCCTTCTTCTTCTGGTTTACTTCACTTAACATGTTTTCCAGTTCCATTCATGTTGCTGAAAATTGCATGATTTCCTCTTTCTTTACAGCTGTGTAGTATTCTATTGCATATATATATATACCACGTCTTCATGATCCATTTAGCTGTGTTGGACATCTAGATTGATTTCGAATCTTTGCTCTTGTACTGAGTGCTGCAGTGAATAATGGTGTGCACTTATTCTTTTGAATGGATATTTTTCTCTCCTGGGATAGATATCCAAAAGTGGAATTACTGGGTGCAATGGGAGCTCAATTCTGAATTTACTGAATGTCCTCCATATTGTTTTCCACAGGGATTGGATCAGACAACATTCCCACCAGCAGTGGGTGAGTGTTCCATCCCTGCCAACAGAGATTCTCCACAGAATTTTTGGTATGTGCCATTCTCACTGGTATAAGATGATATCTCATTGTCATATTGATTTGGATTTCCCTAATAAGTAATTATGAGCATTTTTTTCATGTGCCAAAAGGAAGTCACTATTAAAAGAAATAGACACATGGAAAAGGATAGTCTTTGCTCACAGATTGGGAAAAAAAAAGCTTAGTCAAAATGATTATCCTCAAAACATTATATGAATTCAAAGAAATCCCTATACAAATTTATGAAAATCTTCAAGGCAGTTTGAACAAATGTTATTGAAATTTGTATGGAACCACTGTCACTGTCACTGTCCTTCCGTTGTTCATCGATTTGCTCGAGCGGGTCCAGTAACGTCTCCATTGGAGACTTTGCTGTTACTGTGTTTGGCATACCGAATACGTCCCGGGCAGCTTGCCAGGCTCTGCCGAGTGAGCGAGATACTCTCGGTAGCTTGCCGGGCTCTCCGAGAGGGGCGGAGGAATCGAACTCGGGTCGGCCATGTTGGCTGTGTGCAAGGCAATCGCCCTACCGCTATGCTATTGCTCCAGGCCATATGGAACCACAGAGATTCCAAATAGTCAAAGCAATATTAAGAACAAAGAAGACAGAGGACGCATGCTTTCAGACTTTATGCTACAAAACTATTGTGAGTAAAAACAGTGTGGTATTAGAATAAAAGTAAGCACTCAGACCCATGGAATAGAAATAAGATTCCAGGCTAGAGCAGTCATACAGCGAATAGGGCGCTTGCCTTGTACTCTTGGTTTGATATCTGGCACCATATGGTCCCCTGAGCCTGTTAAGAGTAATTCCTGAGTGCAGAGCCAGGAATCATCCCTGAGCACTGCTGGGTTTGCTCTCCCACAAAAGAAATGTAAGTAGAGAGATAAATCCTCACATATGCAAATAGTTTATCACAAAGGAGCCAAGAAAATTAAATGGAGAAAAAAGTTCTCTTCCACAAATGGTGATAGGAAATTTCAATTGACAAGGGCAATGGAATAAATTGGAATGCTATCTCAGTTTTCCAACAAAAGTTTATTAAAAATAGAGCAAATACGGGCTGGAGCGATAGCACAGCGGTAGGGTGTTTGCCTTGCACGCAGCCAACATGGCCGACCGGAGTTCAATTCCTCCGCCCCTCTCGGAGAGCCCGGCAAACTACCGAGAGTATCTCGCCTGCAAGGCAGAGCCTGGCAAGCTACCCGTGACATATTCGATATGCTAGACACAGTAACAATAAAGTCACAGTAACGTTACTGGGAGACGTTACTGGGCCCGCTCGAGAGCAAATACAGGGCCAGAATGATAGTACAGCGGGTGGGGCATTTATTTGCCTTGCACTTAGCTGACCCAAGTTCAATCTCTGGCATCCCATATGGCCCCCCAATCACCACCAGGAGAAATTCCTGAGTGCAGAGCCATGAGTAACACCAGAGAATTGGTGGGTGTGACCCAAAAAAGCAGCAGCAGCAACAACAACAACAATAACAAATTAGAGCAAAGACTTGGAGGTCGTATCTCAATCCCCAATCCATCATCAAATACATTAATGAATATATAGGTAAAGTATTCCATGATAATGGGTTCAATGATGTCTTTGGGACTCAACTTCATCAGGAAGGAAAACAAGTGCAAAATTAAACAAATGGATAATATTAAAGTTTCTGCACAGTAAAAGAAGCTATCATTGTTTTCTAGAAAAAGACATCCTGATTAATGGAAAAAACTACTTGCTTGCTATATGTATGACCGAAGATCAACATCCAAGATATAAAGATCTCACAAAACTTAATAATCACCAAAAACAGCTCCATCGGATCCTCCCAGGAGGGGAGATGCATGTCGAAAGTAGACTATGGACTGAACATGTTTGCCACTCAATGCCTCTTTTGCAGACCACAACACCCAAAAGGAGAGAGAGAACACAGGGGATTGCCCTGCCACAGAGACAGGGGGGATGGGGGGATGGGGGTGGGAGGGATATTATCCATGGTGGTGGAAGATGGGCACTGGTGGAGGGATGGGTATCTGATCATTGTATAATTGAAACCAAAGCACAAAAAATTGTAAATCTACAACTTTAAAAAAAAAATAAAATAAAGGGAAAAAAAAGAATTTCTACCATTTTTCTTAATAAATGGTAGAATCATTTTCAAAAAAAAAAGAAAACAAACAGCTCCATCAAAAATCTTGGAGAAGATCTGGACTTCACCAAGAAGACGAATGGTGAATAGACACTTGAAAAAAAATGAGGTAAGCAGTTTCGCTATCAGAAAATAAAAATAAAAAATGATCAAGAAATATCATCACAGACCTGAGGATTGCTCATAGAAAAGGCCAGAAACAATAAATGCTGATGGGAGTGTTCACTTATTGTTATACATACCCCTCATACACAGTTAGTGGGCATGTAAATGGGTCCCTGCCCTGTTGAGAAACAGTATAATTTGCCCCCCAAAGCACACTACAACTGAAAATAGATCTGTCATAGAATTTAGCATTTTCGCTTCTAGGTAACTATCCAAAGTGCACACAAACACTGATTCTGAAAGATGCATGTGCAGCTTTGCTCCTTAGAGCACTATTTATAATAGCCAGGATCTGGACACAAACCAAGTGCTCAATGACTGATGATGGATAAGTAAGTGGCACACTGCCTTTTGCTACAACATGGATGAAAAACTGGAGGGGGTCATGCTAAGCGAAATAAGTGAGAAGGAGAAAGGCAAATACTGGATGATCTCACTCATATGTGATATCTAAAGAAACAAAGCGAGGGAAGAGACAGTGTCCAACAAAAATAAACCCTTGGACTCTGATCACAGAACAGAGTTTACCAAAGGTCAGGGGCTGGGGATTGGGTTGAAAGGGAGGAAGGAGGTGCGATGCACAGTGGTGGAGGGAGGGTACTTTGGTGATGGGCGTGATGTGGTGGCATTTCATCCCTCAAATATAAACATTTACAGCCCTGTAAACCAACATTACCTCAATAAAAAAAAAAATAAAGATGATTAAAATAAAGAGGACGCTGGAAGAATTCTATGTCCAAAGAACTGGCAGGGAGTAATATTTAAGAAATGAGAATCTTATCTGATGTCTTGCTAAAATCTTACTCCCTGACTGACCATCTGTCTCTTCAGATCTTTGGGTGGAAATGTCTGAGTTTGACTGGGATGAGTAATTCACCTAAGACTGTGGTTCTTAACCCTGGGAAGACTTAAAAATAATAACAACATAAACCCTGGTGCTTGGCCCCACCCTAGACCAATTAAATCTGCATTTCTGGGGTGAGGCCTGAGTATTGGCATGATTTGAAAATTCCTGGGTGATGAGGGGGTAAGCAGTTTGAGGAAGACCCTGAGACAATGGTGGAGGGAACACTCTTGGTGGGGGGGAGGTGGGGTGGTGTTGGAAGTTTGTATGCATGAAGCCCTATCATTGACAGTATTGTAAATCATGGTGACTAAAATTTTTTAAAAAGTACCCAGGTGACCCTAACATGCAGCATGTGTGACCCCCCCCCCCCCCCACTGATCCCAAGCATTAAATGGTCTTACTGAGAGACCTTGGGGTCAGCTACAAGTGAGCTTCCAGCCCTGCTATTCACGCACTGTATGATGCTGTACAAATAACAGTCTATCTGAGCCTAAGTTTCTTCCCCTAGAAAATGGGAATAATAATATCTTGCTGAGATATTTTTTAAGAAGCCAGTGGAAACTTATGTATATCCTTCTGACATGATCATGCACAAGTGCATTATTGTGTGGCCAGCATAGAGGATGGACTTTTATTTTTGTGTTCGGGTCATACTCAGCAGTGTATAGGGCTTACTCTTAGCTCTGTGCTCAGGGGTCATTTCTAGTGGGACTCAGGGGGATCCATACAGAATGCTGGGAATCAAATCCAGGTTGACAACTACCTGCTGTACTATTGTTCCAATCATGGACTTTTTAGTTTTTGATCTTCCAGTCATTGCTGAGAGGGACCTGGGGGCCACTTGGAGATCCATGGCCAACTGAGTCAGCCACTTCAATGCTAGAGCCTGGTGATGCTAGGACCATACCCAGCAGTGGCCAGGGAGCACCAGGGCTATATCCAGGGGTGCTCAAGCCATGCAGTGCTGGGGATCAGACTTTTGTGTATACAAAATATGTGTCCTGAGCTCTCTGACACCTGAGCTCTGTCCCTAGTCCAATTGAATGGGTTTTTAAACTGTTTACTCAGTTAAAGGCCATGAGAACAGTCCTGGAGAGCAGACTGATAACATCTCATCCCAGGCTGTGCTCGCTTACCCTTCTCTCTGTTGGTGATGGTTGACTGTGGTGTGCACAGGCCTAAGACCTCTACAAGAAGAACTAGAGCCTGATGGATAGCTTGCTCCAACTTACTCATTCTACTCACCTATCAAAAGCACCAGGCCTCAGGTAAAACCCTTATTTTATGTTTTGACTTTTTGGGTCACACATGGTGATGCTCAGGGATTACTCTCCTGGCTCTGCACTCAGTAATTACTGCTGGCAGTGCTTGGGGGACCACATGGGATGCCGCAGATTGAACCCAGGTTGGCCACGTGCAAGGCAACCTACCCGCTGTACTATCGCTCTGGCCCTGAAACTTTTCTAATTGTCAGTGGCTGAAGCCTTTCTGATTGCTAAGTCTTGTGCCAACAGAGCTGGGCCTACTTTGGGCAGCCAGTTTTCATAATCAGTGCTCCCTGAGGGGGAATCCTATTTAAGTGACACAATGGTTGCTGTATAGTTAGCCAAGGTCCTATTTATTTTCACTAGGATTGGGAATGAAGATATTGGAGGAGTTTGTACATCTGCCACTGAAATTGAACATGTCTTTCTAGCCCTGACTACTCGAGCCAAAAGCCCAACTGGATGGAAGGTGGAGATATTGGAAGTAAAGATGGGGAAGCTGACCTTTTTGAGCAAAGGTGTCAGGCAATGTCTAGGTGTTCTAGTAGTTTCCTTTAGGTGATGTAGAACTACAGAACTTCTGCTGCAGTTCCTTCTTACTGTGTGATAGCATCATGTTTTTGTCCAAAGGTTTATTATAACTCAAAGCTCCTCTGAACTTACAGCCTCCCATTCAAAGGCAGACATCTGAGAAACTTACCTAGAACACACACTTTAAATCACTGTTAATTTGGCAGCTAAGAAACCCTATTTTTTTAAAAAGCAAACAACCTACAACCCTGAATACTTTCTCACTTTATAGCATGTAGCACCACCAGACTAGAAGACTTTTTTGGGGGGGGGAGGGCAAGGACTCTTGGCAGTGCATAGGTCTTACTCCTGACTTTGAGCTCTGATATCACTTCTGGTAGGATTCAGAGCATACGGGATACGGGATGCTGGGGATCAAACTTGGTCTGCTGCATGCAAGGCAAAAGCCTTATCCTCTGTGCTATCTCTCTGGCCTCTAGTCCAGGTTTTGGAACTTGGACTCTATAGTTTGTCTACTGAAAATGTTTGGAGATATTGACATGATCTATTGGAGAATAGGAATTACAAATATCTGGACCAGTGTGAGTGGGGTGTAATTATGCCTCTTCTTCAGATGAAAACTTAAAGGTGCAGAGACGTGAGTTAGTACCTCCAGAGGAGGAAGCAATCAGATTCCAGTCAGGCCTTTTGAATCTAGCTCATAATCAACCTTTCTAGGTTAAAGCGCAACTTCCCACTAGAGAGGATAGCTTATGGGCATAAAAAAAGTAATAAACAAATCAGTGTTATACAGATCATGTGTTATCTTTGGAAACAAAAAATAGAATTTAAATGTTTAAAAAGTATAATTTTCTAGGCCAGGGGATAACTCAAAGGGCTGGAACAGATGCTTTGTATGTACAAGGTCCCAAGTTTGACCCTTGATACTTCATGGTCCCTGAGCACCATTAGGTTGGTCCTTGGGCCCAGACCTCTCTTGGCTAGAGCAGCATCACATCCCAAGTCCCTAGCATGAAGTATCTGGCTCACTTGACCAAGTATTGCCAGGAGTGACCTCTGAGTCCTATGAGCCCTATTTAGGAGGTTCCCCCAACCTCACAAAAGGTGCATCTTTCCATCAGGAATGGATAAGAAATGAAGATTTGAGAGAACAAAGTCCAAATATAAAGTATTTTCTTTTATAATTTTTAAAACTTTTTTTGGCCATATCTGGCAATGCTCAGGAGTTTTTCCTGCCTCTGCACTCAGGAATCACTCCTGATAGTCTTAGGGGATCATATGAGGTGCCAGTGATCCAACCCAAGTTGGCTGCATGCAAGGCAAGTGCCTTATCTGCTGTAATATCTCTCTAGCCCCTAAAACATTTATTTTTTTTATTTTTTAAATTTTAAACATTTTCTTATAAGGCTTGTTGATGACACTTTTTTGAGTATGAGAATGAACTGCGAACTACTTTACTAGGTGATCTAATGAGAGGGAGGGAAAGGGAGAGAGAGAGAGAGAGAGAGAGAGAGGAGGGAGAGAGGAGAGAGAGAGATGGAAAAACGCTTTGTAAATGAAAGAACTGTGTAAGTGTTATTTAGATGTGTGAGACTTAAACAGGGGTTCCCAGATCCTCGGGACACCCGTGGATGAGTCATGCATCACGTGACCCGCCTATATTTGTAAGCAAAGTCTTGCATGTGCGCACATATCTGATTTTTCTCTAAGGAGAGAATTCATAGGCTTTCATCAGTTCCTCAAAGAAGAGAGTGACTTAAAAATGATTAAAAACCACTACTGCAACCAAACCCTTTATGTCACTTGCTGGTGAGAGGAAAAAAGAAGTAGATCCAGCATCTGAGGAGATACCTACATGCTCTGCCAGTATCTCTTCATGTCATGGGAAATCTCAAGAGATTTGGGACATGGGGCATGGGGAAAAAGGAAAATGGGGGAGGTAGAGAGACAGAGAGAGACAGAGAGACAGAGACAGAGAGAGAATGTTAGTTGTCCTCAGGAAGGCATTGATCCTCGGACAAATGATAGAAGCCTATTTCCTTTACAATGTGATGGAGTGAGGTTGTTTAGTCAGACAGAGGCCTTCAAAAGTCTTGAGCCTGTGAGGTTTTGCTCTGAGTTCAGGAAATAACAGGATATAAATCTGCCTGAATCATCCCAGCTCACGCAGATTCAATGCTGGGCCTCAGTGGCTCTGGCAGATCTTGTTCTTTTTGTGTGATGACTTTTGATGCTGTGGATTTAGACGGATTAGGCCATCTAGGGAAAAGGGAATATTAATATACAAAATTGTTAAATGTCAAATAAAATCCCTTAATAACGTGTGTGTTTAAGATGAGTATGCAGGTACTTTGAAAACACTTCTAGCACCAGCTCAAACATTTAAGAAATCCATTTTGCAAGTTCAAACAAACAATCCTCCACCAATTATGTTGTACCTATGTGAGTCTGATGGGTAATTCTGCAGTCTTGGTAGGGAGTGAAAACCTATTCTCATATTATTGTTGGGAGAATTGGCACACCTAGTTCTTCATCCAAATGGCTGGATGCTTAAATACCATAGATAAGTGTACTGCTTGCAACCAAGAATTGGGTTTTATATTTATTACAAGTTAATTACCTCTGTGGTTGATTTTACTTGTTTTAAAGGTCAGTGCGTATTAGCTACCTGGCAGTTCCCACCCTGAAGGTCCCCATATTTTGGTTTTAATGCCTGTAATTAAGTACCAGGGATTTGAAATAATTTGAAACAATTTGGAAAATTGAGAAGAAACATATAAAAAGCTAAAAGTAGTAATGTCAACATAATCATTTATTCTACACTATATCATATTATGCCATTTTATATTATAATTAGTGACTGTTGAAAGCACAACTATTTTTTCACTTACCGATTCAAAAGTAATCTCCTTCCATCATAAAGTAGAGACTGGGCATATGGTTCAATATAGGTAAAGGTAAAGGCCCTCCCGTTGATCGTCGATTTGCTCGAGCGGGCCCAGTAACGTCTCCATTGGAGACTTTGTTGTTACTGTGTCTGGCATATCGAATACTCTCAGTAGCTTGCTGGGCTCTCCAAATGGTTCAATATAGATTTTGATAATTCCATTGATAATGGAAGATAACAGGGAGAAGAAGACATTGAGTTTTATGGGAATGGTCAGACTGTGTAGTAATAGATGTCTTCTTGGATGAAGATGATTGCATTTGAACTGAACTCTGATAGAGGGCTATAGTTTAAAAATCACCTAATTCTTATTCTGTTGTAGAAATGTTGGTTACATGTAACAATCGCATTATAAAAGCCATAGAACTACATTAGAAACTACTTAGAAAATAGAATATGACCTAGCTACTAACCTCCTATATAAGTTTTATTGTCATTTTTGCTCCATTTTAAACTTTTTTAAAAAAATGTTTTCTGGGGGGGGCCACATTTGAAGATGCTCAGGGCTTACTCCTGACTCTGTGCTCAGGATGCTTGTGGCTCTGTGCTCCTGGTGGTGCTTGAAGGATCAGATGTGGTGCAGGTTATCAAACCTGGGTTAGCTGCATGCAAGGCAAGTACCTAACCTGCTACACTATCTCTCTGGCCCTTTGCTGCATTTCCTGTCAGCATTTTCCTCTGGGGACAGTAGCTCTGTAGCTGTTGTGGTCCTAGCATATGTTTTCATAGTACATACACATTTTCACATTCAGAGTTAGATGCGAGTCATGCCCTGGAAGAATCTTTCCATATTGCCATGAGAATGGGTAGATGTAAACAAGCTAGAGGTGGGGGAACCAACTTTCCTAGGGAGGGCAAAGTTCCAAGAGTGATAAGTGGCAGGTGGTCAAGGTGGTTTCAGTGGTGATTTTACAGAGGGTCTGGAACCCTCCACCAAGGAGTCAGGAACTTATCATGATGTGGGTAGAGAGTCTTTGGAGGTCCTGGGTGAGATTGTGATATGATTAGAATTTGACCTTCTCTGGGGCTCGCTATGAAATTCTGGGATTCCCCAGAATACTTGGGAACTTGGGGGGTTTCTTGTGGAGATGAACAAACAATTCATTCATAAATCTATAGAAAATTAATTAACTAGAATATAAATGGCAATCTCAGTGCATTTTTAAAGTATTGCTTATTGTTATAGCAAGTCAGGTCTACTTGGCATAGGACTTTCTTTAATAAGACCCCTGATTGGGCTAGAGAGATAGTATACAGCTCTTGAACCTAGCCGACTTGGGTTCGATTCCTGACATAGCATATGGCCTCCTAAGTACTTCTAGGAGTAATCCCTGAGCATAGAGCTAGGAGTAATCCCTAAGCATCACTGCGTGTGGGTCCCAGAAAAAAACAAAGCAAAACAAAAACCCTGGTCATTTGATATCAGTGATGAATAAGAAACCTAACTCCTGCTTCTTCTTGCCAAATGTGGCCTTCCAGGTTGTGGTTGGCAAAGAAGCTTTGGTATACTCAACACCCAGAGTGCTTAACTACAGATACACTCGAAACTTGGACTCCCAGACCATGTATGGGAAAAGCAAGAAAGAGGTGGTAGGTGTGGGAGCAATCTATCAAGCCATCACTCCTCCTATTCAACAAATGTATGCTTTTTATCTACAATGGTCAGTGTCCTAAGCTCTAGGAATTTAGAACTGGCTCTTGTTTCTAGAATTTGGAATCTAGTAAGTAAACAACTGGAGTTGAGTGAGTCAACAGTGTGTTCTGATATATTGTAGACCAGAGGTCTAAGTGTAGTGCAGAATGCACTGACTCTGATCAGGGCAGAGGAGGCCAGGGGGGCAGAGGCAAGTGTGTCTTACTCACCGGGCTCAGCCCTTGTGAGCACCTGCCTGTCTGTGATCACAGCCATTGTTACTTTCCTAGTACCTAGCCGAGTGCCAGGGACACATTCGTTTTTCAGTATATGCTTGTTGAATGAAAGAGGTGTCCAAGGAGTAGAAGAAACCCCCAAAGGTCATCTAGTCCATCCACCGGCCCCTGGGCTGGGCCACACCTAAATCACCCCAAGTGCTATTTTGGGTACAGTTATTCTTAGCAGGCCCCTCTGACAGCTGGAAAGAATCAGAGAAGCAGCTTCTCCTTTGAGGCTTTAGGGCCCCAGGACCATCCAGGAGGAGCTCTGTTGGGTAGAAATGAGGACTGGTGAGGGAGGGGGAGAGAGAGGGGAAGAAGGGAGAGAGGGAGAGAGAGAGTGAGAGAGAGATAGATAACTCAGTGTGAGTAGGTAATATTCTGATCCTGGTTGATCAGCAGGTGAGGCTGGATATCTCATCTTCATGTGAGTCTTGGGAGCTTGATAGTTGGGGTCTTAATTGACCCAGGTATTGCTGGGCACCTAGAAATCTGCCGAGAGTGGGAGGAGGAATCATCTTCCCTTTTCTTTTCTTTCTCTTCTTTCCTTTCCTTTTCTTTTTTCTTTTTTTCTCCCTCCCCCCTTCCTCTCTCCCCTCCCCTCCCCTCCCCTCCCCTCTCCTCCCCTCCCCTCCCCTCCCCTCCCCTCCCCTCCCCTCCCCTCCCCTCCCCTCCCCTTCCTTCCTTCCTTCCTTCCTTCCTTCCTTCCTTCCTTCCTTCCTTCCTTCCTTCCTTCCTTCCTTCCTATCCTTCTTTTGATTCACACTTTACTATCGAGTTTCAGGCATACATTGTTTCAATATCAATTCCTTCACTAGCGTCCACTTCCATCCACCAGTGCTCCTCCTCCATTTGCCCTCCCACCCATCAGTATATGTGGGAGAAGGAATTTTCAAAGGCCTCCATAGAAGTTGTTGCAAGCAGTGCCCAGCAGGGCCCTTGTTCCTGCATTGAGTGTCTTTCTCCCAGCGCACCTCCACCAGCGCTTTGCTGAAGGAGAGATTTGAAACTGCCTTTCCTGAAGGAGCTCTTTTCTTTCAAGACTTGCTTTTTCCAGGGTTGAGGGGGTGGGGGTGGGGGTGTCAAGGTCTCACACCGTCAGGCTGTACCAGGAGCCAGAGCCCAGAGTGTTCTAATCTCTGGAAAGATGGGAAAAAAACGATTAGTGCATGTTGAAAGGCCCTGCTGTAAGCATTCTGAGCCGAACTGGTTCCGGGCAAAATCAAGGGCAAATTCTAATCTCATTTGCAGGTAGGGGAAGGGTAAAGATGTGACTTTTTGGGGCAGTCTCATGAAAAACAGGCATGAACAAGGAACACTGTCACTGCTCCTTTCTGAACCCCTCAACCTGCTGCTTGCGAGAAAATGAGCACGTGTGTGTGCATACATGCATGTGTGTGTGTGTGTGTGTGTGTGTGTGTGTGTGTGTGTGTAGGGAGAGTGGGAGAGGGGGTGCAGGAGAAAAAAGAGAGAGAGAGAGGCTAAGGGAGAGGGAGAGAGACTAAGTCTAACCTTGTGACCCTCTTAGGAAGCTAATGCTGGCTTCCAAATCATTATTTTGCTCTCGTCATGGGAATGGATTTGCCTCTCTCCTCCTCATAAAAACCTGTGTTTTCCAGAAAGCAAAGTGGAAAGGGATTCAGGGGCTCCTTGCTGGCCATCCAATCCCCACTCTCACCATCCAAAACTCATTTAATTAAACACAAGACCTGGGAGACTGGTTCTGGCCCCCAGGGGGTGGGGGTTGGGTGGGGGAGGGGGGAGTCAGTGACAAAGGGTGACAGTTGGCTGAAGATCCAAGGAGGGGGTCGGGGGGAGAGGAGGGAGGCAAGAGCGACACTGAGTTTGGATCTGACAAATCAGACTTTGCCTGGTGCTGAGTGCCCGGCACCGACTCATCATCACTGGTAGCCGCGACAGAGGAGTGCCATGCGTCTCCCCCGCCCACAAGGATCTCCCGAGATTGCTCACCTCCTGCCTGGCTGCCAAAGGGCTGTCCCTGGCGGCGTCAGAGGCACCTGCTTGGAGGAGGCTGACACCCAGCACTCAGTCACTTTCTCACAGGAGCCTGACAGTGAGCGCAGATTCTGTCCGGCCCAGCTGGCACTTTCTGAAGCTCCGAGAGGCCCCTCGCCAAACCCGCCCTGACCAGAGCTGCTGGTTGCTTTCCGCCTTTCTTTGCTCTTGAGGTAGCCATGGCCAAGTCCCAGCTCTGCTGCTTAGGTTCGCGGTGACCACAGGGCAGAGCGGCTTCCATGTTTCCGCTTCAGGTTCCCTGGGGTTCTTAAGTGGAGCCACATCCAATTGTTGGAATCGTAGGCCAGTAGTGAACTGATATCAAATAAGGATAACTGGGTCTCCTGAGTTATGGCCATAGTTATCATCATTTTTTTCATTTCATCATCCTGTTATTCGTCGATTGCCTCGAGCAGGCCCCAGTAACGTCTCTTTCATCCTAGCCCTGAGATTATATTCAAGGCTCTTTAGGAGAATGAGACCCATCAGTGTTACTGGTATTTGGCATATTTGGTAGGCCACGGGGAGTTTGCCAGACTCTGCCCTGTGGGCAGGCTACATTCGATAGCCTGCAAGTTTGTCCAAAGTAGGAATGAAACATAGTTATAGCCATAGTTATAGGCATAGTTATAGCCATCCCATAGGCACCTCTCGTAACTCAGCCGCTTTTGACTCCCAAAAGAAAGCCCATCGCTGCCCTGTGCTTCCCCCACCTGGCCCCTGACCCCAGCAAATCCAGATGAGGGGCTTCTGCTTGCTGGCTCCAAAGTCCCCTTCTCCTACACCTCTGCTGGCGTCTCTGATGCCTGCTCCATCTTACCTGCCTTTCGAAGCTCACTTGGGCTTTCTCATCAAAATGATTTTCTCCTGCTTATATGATCAAAGCGTATTTCTTTCCATTGTGATAACATCTCCCTCTCCCACTCCCCCCCCCACACCTGATTTAAATGTAAATGTAAATGTGCTTCTTGTAGAATATTGGAAGATGGGAAAAAATGTAAGAAGAGAAATGAAGTGTCTGTTCTGCATGCAGTCTGTCCTCAGGGCAGCCTTGGGGAAATTTCCTTCCAGGCTCTTTTTTTTTAAAAAAAAAAACTAATTTGTTTTTAATTGAATCGTGGTGAAATACACAGTTACAAAGTTGTTCATGATTGGGTCTGGAGCGATAGTATAGTGGGTCAGGCATTTGCCTTACACACGGCGGACCCAGGTTCAATTCCCAGCATCCCATATGGTCCCCTGAGCACCGCCAGGAGTAATTCCTGAGAGCAAAGCCAGGAGTAACCCCTGAGTGTTGCCGTGTGTGACCCAAAAAGCAAAAAAAAAAAAAAAAAAAAAAACAAACCCAAAACAAAGTTGTTCATGATTGGGTCTCAGTCATACAGAGTTCCAACACCCATCCCTTCACCAGTGTACATTCTCACCAACAACATCTCTAGTTTTCCTCTGCCCCTCTGCCTCCCCCCAACTTGCCTCTATAGCAGGCACTTTTCTTCTTTCTGTCTCTCTCTCCTTTTGGGCTTTATGGTTTGTAATACAGATACTGAGAGGTTATCATGTTTGTTCCCTTAACTACTTTTTTTTTTAATCCAGGCTCTTTTAAAAATGCATATATCCTGCATGGGCTTTCTTAAAGTACCACAGTGTTTAGTAGGTTGTGTTTTATTTTCTAAAGCTGTGGCTGGAGTGATAGAACAGCGGTAGGGCGTTTGCCTTGCACGCAGCCAACATGGCTGACCCAAGTTGATTCCTCCGTCCCTCGCGGAGAGCCCAGCAAGCTACCGAGAGTATCTCGCCCGCACGGCAGAGCCTGGCAAGCCACCCGTGATGTATTTGATATGCCAAACACAGTAACAACAAAGTCTCCAATGGAGACGTTACTGGGCCCGCTCAAGCAAATCGATGAACAACGGGAGGACAGGACAGGTTTTAGGTTTAAGGTTCACTGCAAACTTGAATAGAAGGACCGAGACATTCCTTTCAACCCCCCCCCCCCCCCACCAACACACCTGTGTAACCTCATAACCAACCTTGCTTACTACATTGATTCATTTGTTACCAACAGTGCACTGACAGATACATCCTTCTCACACAAAGTTCAAGAACTGACTTCCAGACCATCTTGGTGCTAAATGATCTATGGGTTGAGACAAAGGTAGAATAGCATGGATTCATCATTCTTGGGGGGGGGGTTGTTTCATTAAAAATAATTCTCTGTGTTTCACTCACTCATTCTTCCCTCCTCCGGGCCTGACAACCTCTAATCCTTTTTATTTCTTACTTTTGCCTTTTCCCAAATACTGTGAAATTGGAATCATACTGACTGTGTCTTTTCCATCTTCACTTCTTTCATTTAAAAATTTTTGTTGTTATTTTTATTATTTTTGGGTCATACTCGGCATTGCACAGGGGTTACTCCTGGCTCTTGCGCTCAGGAATTACTCCTGGCAGTGCTCAGGGTACCATATGGGATGCTAGGAATCGAACCCGGGCCGGCCGGCCGCGTGCAAGGTAGATGCCCTACCTGCTGGGCTATCCCTCCAGCTCCTTCACTTCTTTCATTTAGCAACATGCACTTAAGCATTCCTCTTGACTTCTCATGACTGCAGATTGCATTAAAAAAATTCCTTACCTACCTGCTCCCTACCCCCACCCCTTTTAGTATTTACATTCTTTACCTTGTAACTCTGAAGTTCCTTCCTCTAAAGGGAGAGGAGTAAACTTCTCCCCTCCTTAACTTTGGGCTTGGTCATGTGACTTGGACAATCAGTTGCTACCTATTGTGAACTCTGCCAATAAATAATACCTTTATTCAATTTTTGTGGGTGAATTGTAATAATGTTTTACTGGTTGACAGATTTAGAGTGTCAAAAAGGTACCGTATGTCCCCTTTCCCCCTTAGAATCATTGGCAAAGAGTGGGTCAATAATCAATAGAATTATCAGATTACTGTATTCATTTTCTATGCAGCTATAATAAATTGCTCCAACCTCCGTTATTCCGTTAAACATACACACTTATGCAATGACTCACTACCCTTTTATCTATCCACTTATCCAACCTCTATCCATTCAAGTAGTGATTGTTTCATTTAACCACCCATCTTTGGGGTCTGTCTACTTACATATATCTTCAAATGTTCTACCATGCATCTATCTACACACTCTTCATCCCACTTCATGCACCCATCCATCAACATATCCACCTGTCCATCCATCCATAACATCTCCTGGATACCTAGAGTATGTTAGACACCAAGGTGACTATTTTATTATCTTAGGCTCTGGGAAAATAAGACAACTTGGGTCTCTGTTCTCCTAAAACTTTTAATTGAAAACCGAATCAATGTTATTTTCTTTCTTTCTTCTTCCCCATTTTCCATTACATCTGTCTGCCATCCTATTTTTTCCATCTTCCTTCCATTGCTTCTCAGATTTTTTTTTTCGGGGGGGGGGGAGTGGGAATTGACTCCCTAATGAGCTTGGGGAGAAAGGTCCAAGTTGTATGACCTTGAGAGACTTCACTTGCTCTGTTGAGCCTCACAGGATGGAAGTTAAGTCTTTGTCAAAAGTCCCTGAGATCTAACACCAAGATTATTTATGTATCACCCTTCTGGGATTGACCTGACTGATAGGTGGGACAGATAAATGCCTTTTTGCTTCTGTCCTCAGCAGTCCTCCACACCTACTCTTTGATGCCTGGAAGGCCACCAGTGAAGTGTGTTTCTTGAGCTTACAGCTTTGATCCTTGTGAAAATAAAAACCTCTGCAGGAGGGTGACAGTTGAAAATGAGTCCTGCTTATTTACACTTAATTGTGAACGAGCACCATTTCTTTTCCCAATGGAATCAAATCAACAGGTATTCATTAAGCCCTGCTTGTGACCAGGTTGCGGGTGGGGGCTGCTGGGACAGTGTCATATTTGGGGAGAGACCTGGAAGAGAGACCTGAAGATGTGGCAATGGCCCCTGCTGGGCCACTAATGTTCTACTGAGCCTGTTCTCCACCCTCTGCCCTGGAACCATCCCCCTGCCCTTATGCCTCTGAAACTAGATGATCCCAGTCCTCTGAAGTGGATTAGAAAACAGTCACTCGGGACTGCTTCCTGGGCTACAGAGCCTTGCCTGGGTTTCATGCTTTCTTGTTGCCATCTTACAAAGAATTGTGTTTTGAACATGGGCCTGGCATTTTCATTTTGCACTGAGCTGACAAATTCTGTAGCCAGTCTTGACAAGGAGGTGGGGCTTCCAGAAGGGCCTAGAGGACACGCCCCCACTGGCTTTAGAAGCTTGCCCCCCCCCCCCCCCCCAGCTGTTGCTGCTCCCCAGCCTTCACAGGACTGCTCAGAACGCGTCTCCTTGAGAAGGTCATTTCTGGAGAAGCCCACCTGGTGCCATCACTCAGCATCTCCTGGCAGACTCTGCTCCTGAGACCCAGGGATGGGTGGTGGGGCTCAAGGAGGAGATGGGGCAGGGGGTCCAAGCATGTGCACTCGTTTCTCTGCCAGAACCCTCAGAGGTGTTCTCCCCTCTGATCTGGAGCTCTTCCCATGCTTAGGAAACAGCCCTGGTCTCAGCTTCCACTTGTCCTCTTGCAGGATGCACGATGTCCTGGGTGCCGAGAGCCGGTGAGCACTTGCAAAGTTTTCCATAAAGGTTGGCAGCAGATACCTGAGAGCCTTCTGGATTGAAACTGTCCAGGCCTCACCTGTGCACCGAGGAGGCCACCTCCATGTTTACGTCGACAGAAGCGACAGGGGCATTTAGAAGCACACTCAACTGGAAATACCCCGGCTCCCAGCAGCCCTGACTCCTGGCAGACTGAGAGCAGTGCCCCAGTGGGAGTTTCATCGACAGAGTCGGCGTCTCTGGGGCCATTGTGCCTTGTGAGTTTCTCGCCACTGTTGAACCCTTTGAGGTTTGAGTTACATTTTCACTTGGCAGAAAACAGTTCTCTGATTCAAAAAGGAAAGCTGTCAGGGAGAAAAAAAGAGACAGAGATAGAGTCAGAGAAGGAGGGGGGAAGTGTGGATGTGTTAAGACACACACACACACACACACACACACACACACACACACACACACACCACAACTAAGCTCCTAGAGCTTTTCGGACTTGGAACGGCTCTGCAGAGACCCGGGGATGCATGCAAATCAGAAACATATGCAGGAGGCTTCCCTCCCAGCACACGTGGCTCCGGAATGGAGGCGCCAGGCCCTTCACGTACTGTCTTAGGACTGGCCAGGCCGGAGCTGGGGAGGGCAATGTGGAGACAGAAGCTGCACCTGTGTCCTCTTGTCCTATTCTGGGTGAAAGGGGAGAAGATGGGAGCTGTGGCTGGTGCTATGATCCTCTTGGACTCCTAGACGTTCAGGGACCTTGAGATTTCTTGGATCAAGAGGCCAGGAAAAGCTTTATGGGGATGGGAGATATGCAGAACCCCCCCCCCCCCCCCACCATACACACCCTGCCTTGCCCCACTGGCCCCTGCCACCCCAGCAGGAAAACCATAAGCTTTCCCATTCTTGGTCTAGCATCCTCACTAGGAGTGTGACTTTGGGTAAATAGTTTACACTCTGTGAATTCTCTCATGCTGAATAGGAGGGGTCTGATGGGCATACCCCAACACACTTCTCTGATGCTGAAACCAAATTTTGCATCTTTGTTTTCTGATTCTCAGAACAACCTTCTCAGATCAAGTAACCAATGAAGGAAGTTTAAAGGGCTCAGCTTTTTTGTTCCTCCCACAACGTACCCATTTCTTTTATTATATATATGTATAAGAAAAGTCACGTCATTGGTAAAGGCCCGTGATGTCAGGTAGAAATAAGTCATGGATGTAACGGCTGGAACATATCAGGGAAGAGCCACAGCTTGCTGGAGACAGTGCAGGTTTTCAGAGTTTGTGGGTTATAAAGAAGTAGGGGGTGGTTAGCTCCCACAGATTAGGGCCCATATACTTTTCTTCCCAAATAAACCACGAGCCAGTGTCCTGAAAGGAAAGCTGAGCATTAAAGAAATCATGGAAAAAAAGAAAATAAGAGTTTAATGGAAATACAAGTTAGAGAAGTGTTAAAAGACAAATATGTTCAGTGTGGAGACTGGCACAAGTATTAAAAATGGTTTTAAGTTTGTTCCTCAGCTTCTTGTTCGCCAAAGTAAAGCCAGAAAGTATCGTGTCTAAGATTCATGTTGTCTATTAAAAAAAAAACAAGTTGGGGTCCCGAGAGCTAGTACAGGGTGTAAGGTGCCTGCCTTGCATGCAGCTGACCCCATTTTAATCCCTGGAACCACGTGGTCTTCCAAACACCAGCCATGCCCCTGAAGGATCCTGAGCAGTGCCAAATAGTCCCAGGTAAGGGCCGCACTGCAGGACCTGAGCAGCACTGCACTCTGATGCCAGCCTTGAACCCCCAGACCTGTGGGCCTAGAATTTCAGGGAGGGTCCCTAAATCCTCTGGATACCACTTGTGATAAAATGGCAGCAAAAGCAGTAATCAGGGCCGGGGAGAGGTAGATCCAGGGGCAGGAGTGCTTACTTTGCATGTTGGAGCTCCAGGCTTCATTCCCCGCACCTCATGGTCCCCTGAGTACCACTGAAAATGCACCCCACCCCAACCCTGAGCTAAAACAACAACAAAAAACTCAGGGGAGCAGCTCATCGGGGCACTGAGGCCTAGTCACTGCCTACAGGGCAATAAAGGGTGCTCTGTGCCTTGAGGAGTAGGCAGGAGCAAGGCATCCATCACTAGCCTGGCCAGCAGGAGGAGGTCACTCTCTCTAAGGGATGGTGGGGACAGCATCATCTAGAAGGAGGACTGTTTCTCTCCTGTCCTTTTTTTTTTTTTTTAATCCCACTTGCTGTTACCTGTGGCTTCATTTTATCTCCCGTGAACCTAACCTGATCTGTTCTCCTTGCTCCTCTGAAGTGTTTTGGGGGCAATTATTGTGCTTCAGACAGAGGCAGGGCAGACTCTATAGGCTGTCCCCTGGGAGCTTGCCCCCCAAGCACTACATGCTGGGCTCTGCCCTGGCCCCTTGGGGGCCCTTCCCTTGGGGAGCTTCTGGGGCCATTGCTGCCTCCTGCTTTCCTGCCTTGACGAGTCTTTTCTGGACCAACACAAGGCAGAGTGAATGAGTTTCTCCCTTCGATGGGAAAACTCACCCTGGCCCTGTAATGAGCTAGAACCATTGATTTTGCCGAAGAAAAATGAGGCTGTAGAATTGACGCCTGGTGTCAAAACAGTCCAGGTCGCTTTGGTGCCAATTCATTGTCACTGGAGGGGAGCTGGGGGGCAGAATCCCTGGGGAGGGGAGCAGGCTGGCGTGGAGACATGAAAAGATTCGCTTGTGCTCCGGATCCCCCGCCAGACACGCCCCTGTTGGGATTGGAGCTCGGGGCGCCAGATCGAAGGTCCTGGCTAATATTTGCTTTCTTCTCTTTCTCATGAGAGCAGAAATAACTTGGCCATCGCCCCACGACAGCTACTGTTTGAACGTGGATATTAATTTAATCTGGAGTCCTGTTACTCTTTAAATATTTAGGGGTTTGGCTGCGGCCTTTGTGTTCTTAGGATGTGATGGACAGTGAAAAATAGAATTGGAATGTTTCTACTCATTTCAGAAAGGAAAAGAATTCTCGGCCTCCTTCTCCCCACACTCGCCCCCACCCAGCTCCTGACTTCTCTCCCCTCATCTGCTGGCTTTGGCTTCTGATGAGAATGAGGAGTTATTGGATGGATAGGATTAGAGGCCAATGTGCAGAGGAGAAAGGGAATAGGGTTCAGAATCAGACAGATTCTGAAGGTTCCTTCCTGAGGGACCAAGGAAGTCTGGGTGAGAGTTTGAGGGTTCCACTTGCTCCTTTGTGAAACGGGACCTTTCCATAGCACTGATATTAAGATTCATTGAGACCTCACAAGACCTTACAATCATTCTTATTCCTCATCTTCCATATGCACCAGATGAGATCTTGGCAACTCTATTGTTTGTGATCCCCATACTGCAGAATATACACAGCAGGGGCCGGAGTGATAGTTCAGCAGGGAGGGCATTTGCCTTGCAAGTGACTGACCTGGGTTCCATTTCTGACATCCCATATGGTCCCCTGAACACCACCAGGTGTAACTACTGAGTGCAGAGCCAGGACTAACCCTCAAGTATTGCCAGTTGTGGCCCCTCCCTCAAACAAAACCAAACAAGATACACAGTAAAGAAATTCTGGGGCCAGAGAGATGGCTCAATGGTTTGACCACATGCTTTGCATTCAGGAGGCTTGGGTTCAATCCATGGTACCATGTGGCTGCTGAGTACTGCCGGGAGTGAGCCCTGCACACAGAGCCCATAATAGTTCCTGAGCATCACCCTGGGTGGCCCCACCTCCCCCTTACCATCTGCCCCCCACCTCTCACCCTCCCCCCAACCAAAAAAGAGGAAATAAGATACAAGGTGTAGATCAAGCAATTCCATGATGACTATTACTTTATATGAGAATTTTGTTGATTTTGCCAGCTCTGTTCCCAAAGCATTCCTGCAGAAGGGCGCCGACTCCCTTCTTGCGGATGAACCTCTTTACTCCAGGGGCCACCTGGATGCTTTGGTCTTGATTAGTTGGCAGTAAACTAGAGAGGCCGAAGGAGACAGGTTCTGTCCTGTTGTCAAGTAGACAAAGGGGACACACTTGAACCCTTCTTGGAGCCGAGTGCCCCGACTTCACTCTCTCCACCTATGCCACGAGGTGGGGGACACACTCTCCTTTGTTGTGATTGTCATTTATTTGGTGGCCGCATCCCAGTGGTGCAGCAGGGCCACACCCGGTCGTGCTCAGGGGATCTTGTGTGGTGCTGGGATTTGAACTATCATCATGGGCACAGCCATATTCAGTGCAAATGCTTTAAGCTGTGTGCTATCAGTGCCCCCTCCCCCCCCCACCCCGGGTGTTTCTCTAGAACATGAAGGAACCAATTCAGAGCACTCAGCCACACAGCCCAGGTTTCCCAAGGATGCAGACAGTGCTCTGCATATTCCAAGCCTCTGCATTTCATATGACTAAGATGCTACTCACAGCTTCCAGCGGTGACAACAGGCAATAAGGTCCTTCCCGGAAACTCATGCTCAGGACTCTCATGTGTCCCGGTTGCTGGCTTTCTGAATACCATTAGGTGTCCCCAGATGCCAAATACCCTGCGGAGTCAGACAGCGCTAAGCCCTGTCCCCAGGGAGCTGATAGTTCACTTAGATTCACACAGAGAAATGACTTTCCAAAGAGAGAAGACCAGGGTCCGTCTGAGAAGTCAGCTTGCCATCTTTCCTTTGTCCTTCATCACTTAGGTGCTCTGTTACCGCCGTGCCCTCATGGGGACAATGTAAGTTGCAGACACACAGCCATGATCTCCCCCAGGTTTGTTTGAATGACTAGGAATCTCACTTTTGGTTTCCCTGGGTTTAAGACATTCTGGCTTTCTGTGGCCAATCCCGTGAACTGTGTGAATCTGGGGAAGCGGGTGGGACCTCGGTGGGGCCTCTGCACAGCCAGGACTGGGGTGTGAGGGTGGGGTCCAAGCAGATGCAAAGGCAGAGAACACATTAAATCCGTATCATTGACTTATGAAGATGCCCTTCTACTAAGGATGTCTTTTTAAAAAACATTTTTAAATTAAAAAAAATTTTTAAATTGAGTCATCATGAGATACACAGTTACAAAACTGTTCATGATCAGGTTTCAGTCATACAATGGTCCAACATGCATCCCTACACCCAATGTCCCATTTCCCTCATGGCCCCGCCCCATCACGCTGTCCCTCCCCCCCCCACCCCCCCCACCCCCCCCACCCCCCCCACCACCACTCATGGCTCTATAACGGGCACTTTCCTTCTCTTCCCTAAGGATGTCTTGACCCAAAGGTCTGGGCTCAAAGTCTGATCCTTTGGGAAATTCAAGGATAGGTTGCAGGGTGAGTGGGGAAACCACAACTTCCCAAAAGGGCCCGCTTTCCTCAGATACAAAGTTGCTGTGTGACCTCAGGAAGAGGACCTGATCTCTCTGTTTCTTCTTCCTGTATGAAAATAAAATCTCTGATTTTACTGCAGAGAAATACAGGGATGCGCAAATACCACAAGAATATTAGAAGAAATGCAAATGTGAGCCATGACTTTAATTATATGTTTGTGTTCCCTGCTCCCCCACCCCGCCCTTATTTGAAACAACTGCAGCACAATTGTGTGTATGTGAGGAGGGGTGGGGAGAGCAGAGAGGAGGGGGAGAAAGC
Source organism: Sorex fumeus (assembly GCF_029834395.1). Classification (NCBI taxonomy): domain Eukaryota; kingdom Metazoa; phylum Chordata; class Mammalia; order Eulipotyphla; family Soricidae; genus Sorex; species Sorex fumeus. The sequence continues at coordinate 63,046,938 of NW_026606120.1, forward strand.
TTTCTCTTCATAAAGAGGGAGAGCGGTTTTTACATCATTCCAGTCGGATTGCTCACCCTCACTGACTAAAGGAATATTTCTTAATTTTCTTTTAACTCATGCCCAACTGAACATTTGTCTAACTTTTAGTAATTTGTATAATTAAAACAAAACCTAGCTGTCTCTCTCTCTCTCTTTTTTCTAAGAATAATATTATTTTGCAACATCCGGTGTGCCTTCTTAAACCCTTTCTCCTTGAAATGTGATTCTGCCCCAGCCCGGGGCCATAAGGCGCCTTTCCCCGACTGTCTGCTGTGTGACCTCGACGGAGTTGCTCACAGCTCCCCTGCCTCAGTTTCTCCATCTGGGAAGTGAGGGGTGTTGCCTCTTGCCTCTCCTGGGCCTGCTGGGAGGAGATGGGGTCCCCTCCATGAGGCAAACACTTCTCATCTCTAGGGGTCTCCTGCGTGCTGGGTTCTGGCCAGCTGGAAGAAAGATAGAGACCCGGGTGCCCTTGGCAAGCCCCGTTTCTCCTTGGAGAACATCTCCTGGAGAGGAGTGTGATAGTTTTTTTCTCATCCTCAGGCGTTTGGCCCAACCACAGGACCGCCTATCACCAGCATCTTGTTTGCTTGCAATTTGCCGAGTCAGGATCATAAAAGAACTGGGTTTGACTAGTGTATGGGTCTGTGTGATTGGGAGTTGGGGAGCTGTCTTAGACTTGTGGAGGTCTCTCTGCTTTTAGGAGTGAGTGTCTCTACCCTAGGGCTCCAGGGGAATTGCGCGCTTGAGTTGGGGTTAGGATGTCTCTTGGGAGTTAGCGACAGGCTTGAAGGATGCCTTTGTGCTTCTCGTTCACTCTTCAGCTGTACTGTGTAGCACGAGGACTATCTCCATCCTCCCAGATGGCGTCTCATGGCTTTCAGGAGCATGTCCAGGAGGTTTCTTAGCTATATCTCAGACCTCAGAATTTGGGGCTGTCAAGACAGAGATACTTTGGGGACGTGACAGGCACCTTTCTGAAGTTCTAAGTTTCTCCATCTTTTTTTTTTCTTTTTGGGTCACACCTGGCGATGCACAGGGGTTACTCCTACTCCTGGCTCTGCACTCAGGAATTACTCCTGGTGGTGCTCATGGGACCATATGGGATGCTAGGAATCGGACCTGGCTCGGCTGTGTGTAAGGCAAATGCCCTACCTGCTGTGCTATCACTCCAGCCCCGTCACACCCAGCAGTTCTTAAGGGCTACTCCTGGCTCAGTGCTCTGGGATCTCTCCTGGAGGTGCTTGGGGGACCTTGTGTTACTGGGGATTGAACATGCACCTCCTGCATGCAAAGGACATGCCCAGCCCTTTGAACCATCTCGTTGGTCCCTCCAGTGGACCAGTGTCATTGAGCAGAATGAATGTGAGGAGATGGAGACCATCATGGCCCGACCTCTGGTTCGGTTCATCAAGTGTTCTGGGATCCGGATCCCTCTGTCTAGGGGACCGGCCGCTCAGCCTGGGGTCTTCTGTCCCTGTCCTGAGAACAAAGGGTCTGGAGAGCTAGGAGATGTGCCTGCTGATCTTCCCACCTGACAGCTCTGCTTCAGGATCCAGGGCATTTGGCTCAGCGGCTTTGGGGGACGCCGTGGGGCAGAACCAGAGGACCTATGAGGAAGGAGTGAGAGAATGTGGCCTTTCGGAGCCGGCCACAACTAGGCCTACATCCTTTTTGTTTGTTTGGAAGAGAGATAGTTTTATTCAGAGAAATATGAGGGGATGGGGCAGGAAGGGAGAGAGAGAGAGAAAGAGAGAGAGAGAGAGACAGATAGACAGACAGACAGACAGAGAGATAGAGACAGACAGGCAGAGAGAGATGGGGACAGAGAGACAGAGACAGAGAAAGATGCTTAAATCTTGTCCTGCTGTCCCTCAATTCTGGGTTTCAGGCAAGACAAGGTGTGCATCTACTCATTTTGTAAGCTCCATCTCGGCAGTCAGAAGAACCGAGGTTGGGACTAGAGAAACAGGCCCTGGGATGTAGTCGATGTAGTCCAGTGTAGGCGAAGAACCCCCGGGAGGTGACAATTCTTTGTGGGAGAGATGTGTGTGCTGGGGACCCTTTAGCAGAGGGAAGGCCCACCCTTCCCCGCCCCCAGCCGTTCAGAGTTAATAGCAAGAGACATCCATTTCACAAGCACTCAGCTTCACTCAGGGAGAGAAGAAAACAAGAAAGGGAAAGAGGGAGCCAGTCTGCAAACAGTTAGTCCTCCCCAGGGCCGCTCAGAAGTCTCCTGGAGCAATGGCTCCTCTGTGAGGAGAATCACGCCCTCAGGCACAGGCCCCCAAGGACTGAGGGACCCAGTTTTGACGAGGGGACATGGGGCAGGAAGAGCCACCAGGCAGGCTGTCTAGAGTGGCAGGACACTGGGCATTTCAGACCCGAGAAATGAACTTGTTAAGCTTCCAACTGGGGAGAAACACTTATCCGGTTTGTTTTTAATCAAACTCCCCATGCTGACACTTGGGCTCCATTCAACCATTTAAAAAGTTCCACCAGCAAATAAATGCTCGGTCAAATAGTTGCCTTTATGTGTTTTCAATAGAAAATACCAGCTATATTGCTCATCTCCTTATATCAGCCCGTCGGGGCCCGCCTCTGGTTGCTCTGAGAAGATGGGTGGGGACCCCTTCCTGACCTCCCACTAGGATGGCCAAGAGCACAGGAGCCAGGCCCTGGGGAAAAACACGGATGTGTCTAGGATCTCTGTGGGGTCTGTGGGGAGACCCTGGGCCCTGCTCTGCTGTGCCCCACACTCAGCCTACTCTGGGGACACAGCTATATGTGAGAACTTCTTCTTGTCCCTATTCCTCTGTTTCCTTACTATCCGAATTCTGATTTTGTTCTGGAAGATAATGGGTCAGGGAAAAGAATTTGCCAACTTCACATGTCTTTCTTAACACCTCCTTGATGTGAGAAGTCACTCCATTCTGGAAGGTTCTAGAAAAATGGTCAAATACATTCACTTCTCTGTTCTTTTCCTCATTGTTTAGATGCCACAAAGAAGGTTGAGCATGTCCTCTGGTAACCGTGAGGACAAGAGGAAGATTCTAGAAATAGAAAAGCTGGAAGACAGTGGAACCCAAGTTTGTTTATTTAAGAAATTATTGCCACCCCCCATTTCACCCTTTTTGCTCTAGAGAATTCCACAGAATTAGTAATTAGAATTAGTATCCTTCCTTAACAAAATTGTTTTACTTTACTAAAGAAAAACAGCCCTCCTTGTAGGACCTTCTGTCTGGTCTTTTGTGAGAGAAGCCCGGAAGTGAGAGAGCACTGCCCGGTCCCTTCATCCAGGAGTGGTGTTGTCGCCTGTGTGGGTCATGGCTCTTGAGCAAAAACGCGGGGCCAGTCTCTAATTTCATCTTTACTTCCTGCGCCCCCCCCCTCCCCCCGCCACTGGCCATAAGTCCCAGAGAGGGGAGCTCTATAGGCCTGGAGCCCAGAAAGCAGCTGCCATGAAGCAGAACTGTCTGTGTAATGGGGTGGGGGGACTGAACATAAATAAGAAATAGTCTTCCCCTGTTGTCAGTCACTGAGATGTGAGGCTGCTTCTTATGGAGGCATAGCCTGGGCACAACTGACTCATCACGTTCCTGCTGCCCTCCTCTGGGACAGCCTTCCTGCTCGTTGATGTGTTTGTAGGGGGGAAAAAAAGTTGAATGCTACAAAAGGGTATGAAGGCAAAAAACATTTCTCCCTCACCAGAGACACCAAGAACCCTCCTGGAGTATGTTCAAAGTGATTCCTTCCTTCCTTCCTTCCTTCCTTCCTTCCTTCCTTCCTTCCTTCCTTCCTTCCTTCTTCTCCTTCCTTCCCTCCCTCCCTCCCTCCCTCCCTCCCTCCCTCCCTCCCTCCCTCCCTCCCTTCCTTCCTTCCTTCCTTCCTCTCCTTCCTTCCTCTCCTTCCTTCCTTCCTTCCTTCCTTCCCTCCCTCCCTCCCTCCCTCCCTTCCTCCCTCCCTCCCTCTCCTTCCTTCCTTCCTTCCTTCCTTCCTTCCTTCCTTCCTTCCTTCCTTCCTTCCTTCCTTCCTTCCTTCCTTCCTGCCTTCCTGCCTTCCTGCCTTCCTGCCTTCCTGCCTTCCTGCCTTCCTGCCTTCCTGCCTTCCTGCCTGCCTGCCTTCCTTCCTGCCTTCCTGCCTGCCTTCCTGCCTGCCTTCCTGCCTGCCTTCCTGCCTTCCTGCCTTCCTGCCTTCCTGCCTGCTTTCCTGCCTTCCTGCCTTCCTGCCTTCCTGCCTGCCTTCCTTCCTTCCTGCCTTCCTGACTGCCTTCCTGCCTTCCTGCCTGCCTTCCTGCCTTCCTGCCTTCCTGCCTTCCTGCCTTCCTGCCTGCCTGCCACACTCTGCAGTGCTCAGGGCTGACCCCTGGCTCTGTGCTCAGGGATCACTCCTGGTGTCCTACCTGCTGTACTATCTCTCCATCTCCCCTCTCACTCTTGAGAACCACAAGTCCTTAAACCTCAGTGAGCTCATCTGCATCTCTCAGGATCCTCCCAAAAGCTTGATAGCACAGGCTCCAACAGGCCTCCCTGACAGACATGGTGATGGAGGACACAGAGAGAGGATTTCCAAAGGTCATGGAGTTTGCTAGTTTTTGAACCTGGCTACGGGGCTCCAGAGTTCAAACCCTAACTCTCCTGCTAATCGTGGGCAAACGGATGGATGGATGAATGAAAGAATAAGTGAATGACTTCAAGGGAATCTATGAGCTGAAGGTAAGAAAGGTAAGAATTATTACAGAAGTTTATGGAACCCATAGTAGGATTTACAGAGCAAAAATACAAAAATTCTCAAAGACTAGCAGGAAGGGAGATTATGGGGGATCCACACACAACCCTAGAGATCAGGGAGAGTTTAAGGGGAAAAGCAGAGCATGGGGTGGACCCCTGGGAGTGTGTGGAGAAGCTGGAAGACCCGAGTTAAACAAGCAAGGACCACCCCTCTGCATGGTGGACAAAGAGCAAAAGGCACCTCCAACCCCTGTCTGTGGCAAGCCCACTGTATACCTCAGTGGGCTTCACACAGACCATCACAGGATGAACGCCACCCCCCCTGCCCCCCTGCGTTCTCCTACCAGAACCTTCTGATTCCACAAACCCAGAGTGAGCAGCTCTTAGGTGTCCGGTTCCCACCACGGGGTGCTGATAGACAAGAGTGACCAGCACTCTGGAGAAGCCCAGCCCAGCAGGGGAGAGGGGCGTCGATGTGTTTCCAGCAATGTTCTCTGTGCTGTCAGAGAAACAGCCAGGAGCCCAGAGGGGTTCGAAAACTTGCAGATGGAGAAGGAAGCTTCAAGCCAGCAAAGAATGAGCAGGGTTTTCAAGGAGCTATGGGAGGCTTGCCGGGTGGACAAGGCAGAGAAGGGCATCCAGAGAGAAAGCTGCCTGTGCCAGGGCACAAAGGGAAGAATGCCAGGGGCGCACCCAGGGACCTCTCATTTGGGGAGCAAGGCAAGGGGTGCCAGTCAGGGAGGGCGTTGTCTGGTAGATCACATTATGTAGTTTGATTTTCTCTTGTGAGGCAAGAAAATATAGTAAATTTTTAAAATTAACTGATGAATTAAAATGTAAAAAAATTGAACCAGTATGACACATATAGTACAAAGTTGTTCTTGATTTTTATTTATTTATTTACTTATTCATTCAGCGATAGCACAGCGGTAGGGCATTTGCCTTGCACGCAGCCAACATGGCCGACCCGAGTTCGATTCCTCCGCCCCTCTCGGAGAGCCCGGCAAGCTACCGAGAGGATCTTGCCCGCACGGCAGAGCCTGGCAAGCTCCCTGTGATGTATTCGATATGCCAAACACAGTAACAACAAAATCTCCAATGGAGACGTTACTGGGCCCGCTCGAGCAAATCGATGAACAACTGGAGGGCCTTTACCTTTACCTTACCATTCGTTTATTCAAAATTTTATCGGATCACCCTGAGATACAGTTACAAACTTGTGTGATTACATTTGTCATAAAACGCGCAAGCACCCATCCCTCCACCAGTGCACATTTTCCACCACCATTGTTCCCAGTGTCCCACCTGACAGCCCCCACCCCATCCCACTCCCTGCCTCTGTGGCAGGTACATTGATTGAGTTTTAGTTCCAACACCCATCCTGTAACCAGTGTACATTTCCCACCACCAATGTCCCCAGTTTCTCTCCCGCCTCCAGCCACCCCAGCCTGCCTCAAATGGCAGGCACTTTCTCTCTCTCTCTCTCTCTCTCTCTCTCTCTCTCTCTCTCTCTCTCTCTTTCTCTCTGTCCTTCCTCTCTCTCTCTCTCTCTCTTTCTCTCTGTCCTTCCTCTCTCTCTCTCTCTCTCTCTCTGTCCTTCCTCCCTCTCATTTTGGCATTATGATTTGCATTATAGTTACTGCAAGGTTATCATATTTGCCCCTTAGCTTTTGGTTTGGGGGGCTGGTGGCGCGCAGGGCTTACTCCTAGCTCTGTACTCAGAGATCACTCTTGGCCCATCAGCAGTGGGGATCCAACCTGGGCCTGCCATATGTAAGGTAAGTTGCCTTACCCTTCTTACTAGCTCTCTGGCTCAGCAATGAATGTTTTTAAAACTTATTAATTTATTTTAAATTTATTACAGTTAAGGTAAAGCAAGTGATTTTTAGAAAGATGGTTAATATTGATTTTTATTAATATTTTTTCAGTGGTGTTGATGCTCACCCTCAGCCCTCCCCATCCCTGGTCCCTCTTTCCCCTTGGTCACCTCAGCCCTGTTCTCAGAACTCAAGAGCTTGTTTTCTATGGCCATTGTCTATTCTTTTTCCTTATCTCTTTATACATCATCACTCACATGAGTGAGATCACCTGGCATTTGTCCTTCTCTCTGACTTGTTTCACTTAACATAGAAGGTATATTATACACATATACAAATGCATATTTAAATGAGTTGAGAGCTTGAGCACTGCACTGCAGCACTGTCCTCCCATTGTTCATCGATTTCTTCAAGCGGGCCCAGTAACGTCTCCATTGTGAGACTTGTTACTGTGTTTGGCATATTGAATATGTCACGGGTAGCTTGCTAGGCTTTGCCGTGCGACACCTATAACTAATTCAAAAATAAATAAAGGGATAGCACAATGGGTAGGGTGTTTGCCTTGCACGCGGTTGGCCTGGGTTTGATTCCCAGCATTCCATATGCCCCCTCCCCGCCCCTCCCAGCACCACCACAAGTAATTCCTGAGTGCATGAGTCAGGAGTAATCCCTGTGCATAGCCGGGACCCGCCCCCCCAAAAAAAAATAAATAAATAAAGGGGCCAGATTGACCTTGCCCGTGGCAAGGTTAATAATTTAAAATGATAGAGTCCATGCCTAGCACGTGCAAGGCCCTGAGTTTGATCCTTGGCACCACTTGGAAGATAATGGCCTTCCTAAACACTGCCAGAACTGAGCACTGGTCCAGGCCCACAGCATAGACTGAGCATCACCAAGTGTGACTCCTGGCGCCCGCCCATCCCCATCCCCTAACCCCACAGGCATTTGGGAATAGTCCCTTAAATAAATGAGTGGATATTTGCATGACAAAACAATGGGGAAATGAGTTAGGAGGTGATTGCTCTAGTGAAGATGAAAGAATGAGGGTTTTAGAGAAGGGATCACTAAGAAAAAGATGGCTGGAGGAATCAGTCGGGATGGGAGATGTGTGCAGAAAGTAGATAAAGGACCAAACATGGAAACCTCTTAGGGTCTGTATTGCAAACCATAATGCCCAAAAGTAGAGAGAGATTATGGGGAATCATGTCTGCCATGGAGGCAGGGGGAGGATGGGAAAGGGGGGTATACCGGGGATATTGGTGGTGGGGAATGTGCACTGGTGGAGGGATGGGTGTTTGATCATTGTGTGATTGTAACCCAGACATGAAGGCTTGTAACTATCTCACAGCGATTCAATAAAAACAAATCAAAACAAAAACAAAAACAAAAACTATGAGGGTTTTGATCTGAGGATAGGGCAGGGGAGCTGAAAACTGAGATCAAGGAACAGGAAACCTTGATCCTGAAATATTCAAATATGGACTAAATACTAGAATTTTAGAAAAACTAGGTGATTGCAATCCTCACACAAAGCAGCTGAACAGAGTAGAGTTCAACTACTTCTAGAGTGGGCAGTATTTCTCTCTCTCTCTCTCTCTCTCTCTCTCTCTCTCTCTGTCCTCTCACCCCCACCCCCCTTTCCTTCCCTTTTCCATTTTCCCTACAGTAATATGAAAATATCGGACCAAAGGAAAAAAATATATACAACCACTACCAAATTGGTCTGGCCTACAAGGGCATGTAAGAGTTGGGATGAAGGCAAGATGAATCGTATATTAGTTATCCATTGCTGGGAACTAGGTGACCCCAAGGTTAGCACGGCAGACACTCACAGTTTCTGTGGATCAGGAATTTGGGAGTGACTTGGCCTGTGAATTTTGCTCAGGTTCTCTCGAAACTGCAGTCAGGATAGGGTGGAGAGGTTTCAACGGGGGTTGAAAACCTGAGAAAGCGTCTTCCTCTAGCTGGCGTGTGGACACTGATTTTTGGCTGAAGGATTGAGGCTCTGTCATTGCATGAGAACCTTCCTGGCTCCCCCAAGGGAGTGCTCAGAGGCACCATAGGGAAACCGTCAACATCTTTATAACATTGCCTCTGTGATTCTTTCTCCAGCATTGGGCTGGTGCTGTGGGCCTGTCCTGTATTCACAGGATAGCAGACTATGCAAGGGGGTGAGCGTGGGTGAGTGGGGGGATCTTGGAAGTGGAGTGATTTGCTCTGAGCACAGGACAGTCGGAGGCACCAGACAAGGCTCCCCAACCCTGTAGGTGACAGTGAGCCAAGCGAGAGGTGCAGGGTCCAAGCAGGACCCTTCTGTGCTTAGCAGAGGAATCTCTGGGCCTTGGCACTTCTTTGGGGCCAGGTTTTTGCAGATCCGTGGTGAGGGGAGGGTGAATGGGGAACAACGGGGTCTGCCCCCACACATGCTCCAGAGTCCCGGGCCCTGAGCTGATGGGGGGAGGCCCGTGTGTGAGTAAATGTGTGCAATCACCTGTGTATGTGTATGTACACCTGTGTGTGTATGTATTCATGTGTGTATATGTGAGCATGTATGTATGTGTGAGTGCTCACATCTATACATGTGTGCATGTGTATTCGTGTGTGTGATGAGTGCATATGTCCGTGTGTATTTGTGTTTATGTGAATGCGTGTGTGTACGTGTGTGTCTGCGTGTGTAAACATGCATGACCAGCCAGGCAGCTGCCTCCATCCCAAAGCCAAGGATTAGGCCCGCAAGGGCCTTCGGAGCTGGCTCCTGGCCAGCACCGCACGGGCCACGGGCCTCGGGGATCTGCACTCCCAGGCTGTTCTCGGAAAAGCGTTTGCAGCGAGGCTGCTCCAGGTGCCAGGCTGGGCCATCAATCCCTCACTCTTCGGAGCAGGGAGTTTATAAAGTAGCAATTAAATAAGAGCTCTGTAAGTGCTTCTGGGAACTGCCCCGAATGCATTTTCCAAACATAAATAACGGAGACCTGCACCGGGGCAGAGCGCACGCAGAGAGGGAGGCAGCTGGGAAGAAGGGAGCCCTGTTGACTGCGCGCGGCTACGTGCCCCTGCTGGCGCGCGCTCTGAGTAGGTGGCAAGTCCATCTGTCTTGCCTGCCTGGGTGGCATGTCAGCCTGCCTGGACAGGTCGAAGTGAGGGGATGGTGGCCGGGCCACGCGTCTCTGCAGAGGGCTGCCCCCTGGGCTGTTCCAGACAGAGCCAGTCAGGACGACGGCAGAGGCACGCACAAGCCGGTGGGATTCTCTGAGCACGGACGTGCTACGTGCGCGCCCACCGAGCTCCAAGCATCTTAGGAGGATTGTCCCAGCCCACAAAGTGCTTTTTATAATTTATCCTCTTTCCCGGATCAGACCCTGACTCTATGCTGGGGACTACTCTAATGCTTGTACACGAGTGAACTTACCTGGGGGCAAGGGGTGACTCCACCCAGCAGTGCTCTCCAGCTGCCCCCAGCTCCAGTGCGTCGCTCGAGGACCACCAGGGCTGGGGCTCAAATCAGAACCTGCCTGTACTCCAGTCCCGAAGTCCCACTCCCCATCAGTGAGTCAACAGCTGTGTGATGTAGGTCTTCTTCCTGGCTTACCGGGTAGGGGAGAAACCGAGGTCCAGAGAACAGCCAACACGGGGGCCCTCCTGGTCCCCACACAGCCTCCTGCCACCCGCCCTGTCTGTCTGCACAGGCCACACCTCTCGGTCCTCCTCCCCCCTGCACACCTGCCTTCTGCTCCAGAACCCTCTTTCTTAGGGGCACTCCTCCTGCCCTGAAAACCGAGGGACCTAAAAAAATGTGCCATTGTTTTCGGTCCCAGGCAGAGGATGATGGGTCCCCGTCATTGAGGCTTTTCTGTCCACACTTCCCTGTCCCCGCCCGGTGGACAGGCACTGCTCCCGGTGAATGTCTCCACCCCAGCGCACCACCTCCCGCTGCCTTTCCCGCGGTGCAGCTACTGTTTCCCAGGAAGGGCCAGCAGGCTCTGAGATCAGGTGTGCAAGGAGCACGGCCGAAACAGGATCCACTTGAGCTCAGCTTCCGTCCGACTTGCTGTGTGACATGGGCCAAATTGCAACACTTCTCTGGGCCTAGGGGAACCCCCGATCTGTAAAACAGGCACAACTCCTGGCAGAGTGGCTTTTGAAGGGCAGACTGGATCCAGACAGAAAGCCTCGGCAGTCAGCAAGTGAGAGAGGTGCTTGATAAATATTAGCTTCCCTGCCCCCCTTACCTGAGAGACGGGCTCCCAAGGGGGCAGAGTCAGAGATTAGGAAAGCACCCTTGGGACATTTATCCTTTGTTCTGCATGCCTCCAAGCTGGAGGCTCATTGCTTTACTGCAGAAGACCCTGACCCCAGCAATGTTCCCCTTCCTGCCTCTTGCTGGGGTCCCCAAAGCATTCCTCATTGCCCATGCTCTGTGGCACCAGTTAAGTGGAGCACTTCTTGAAAGTTATCACCCCAGCCCCTCCCTGTAGGATTCCCGTCTTCAAACCCCATCAGGAATCCTGGCCCTGTTCCCGCCGGAGCCAGCCCATCCGTGATCTCCCCGTGTCCGACTCCATGGAAGCTGCCAGTGATTAAGAAACTCATATATTTTCACACTCATTAAAAGAAACATGATGTTCACTTTTTCCAAGAAAAGCCATCCTTGTTTGTAGCCCCTGTAATATATTGGGAACGCCTCTAATTGGCTTCGAAGACTCAGTGTCAGAAGGCAGACCCAAGTTTGTTTATTGACACAAGGAAAAAAATAAAATGTCATATAATTAGTTGAGTGACTGACTCTAAATTCAGTAACTCCCATCGGTATGTGGCCTTGTCAGGGTTTAAGATTCCATTTTGGGTTATGAAAGAGGCCGGGTCCTAGGGAGTCCAGACGCAGGCCGCCCTGCATCATAGCTATTGTACAAATGGCCCCAGTGTGCTGTTTGTGTTAAGATGGAAAACTTTTACATGTTTGATTTTTATGCAAGTCAATTAACTTGTTTTTTATAACGGTAAGGGCTTGCTTTGCAAATAAGATTACTTACCACTATAAATTATGGGAACATAGGGGCCTATTCAGACAGAATGTCACACACCCCTCACCCGTGCACCAGGCTTCCCCAGCCTTCTGCAGGGGGCAGAGCAGAAGTAGCGACTCTGGGAGTGGCTGAGGAGGGAGGGGTTATTTGGGTGCATTCTAAGGGGCCCTTCCAATAGGGATGTGAAAGAGGAGGGTGGGGGGGGGAGGCCTAGGGAGCCTGGGGGTGACAATTAGGGAGTGACCCAGAACGCTCTTCTCTGTTCACCTCACCCCACTCCAACCCTCCCAAGTTGCATGAACTGGCCAAGACCTTCCCTTACATGGCAACCAGGGACTCTCCTTTGGGGTGTGTGTGTGTGAATTTTCATGTCTCATGCTTGCTTCTTGGGGATAGCACTAATATCTCCTCTGAAGGATGCCCTTGGGGATAGGGCCAAATCTGGGGCTTAATCTTCTCCTTGGTCTTGTCAGCCTCCCTGCAAGTATGGCCCATGCCTCTCCCAGCACTCAGTGTCCCCCCCCCCCCCCCCAAGAAGAAGGGGCATAGAGGGAGGGGGAGAAAGAATGAAGATCACATATTCTTGAAGGTGCAGTGGTGGAGAGTGTGGGGCAGGGGTCCAGCAGGATTGAGAAATGAGCTTCAGGGCCAGGGAGGCAACTCCAAGGGCTGGAACTCATGCTTTGCTGGAGGACCCCCAGGTTTGAGCCCTGTCACTGCACCATCCTTCAAAGCACTGGTCGCTGTCACTCCCATAACCCAAATAAGCTCTGTGAGCACTGTAAGCACTGTCCTCCCATTGTTCATCGCTTTGCTCGAATGGGCACCAGTAACATCTCCATTGTGAGACCTGTTATTATCACCCAAATAAGAGATTCCATTTTGGTCCCTGGCTGATCCCCTCTGTGTGTTCCTCTGCAGGCCACTGGAACTGTGCACACAAGGCTTTCTAGAAGGCGAGTTTTGTGAGCCTTAGGTGCAGTCCTGCCTGTGCTGTGACTCGAATTCTTTTCTCACCTAAGACATTTAGAAGTGGAGACCCTCAGCTGGTCGGCCTCTGGAGAGCATATTGTCACATGTGCTACTTCTTGATGGGGTGGATTTTCCCCCAGTCTCATGGGCATGAAGTAAAGCCTGGGGATATTTGGGTTGTTCTCATTCGAAGGTTAGCACTGGTATCTAGGACTGCTGCTGGACACCCTTTAGTGCCCTAACTCCCCCATGCCCAACCCCCGACATTTCCTCCAAAGAATTTTCTCTTCCAAGATGCCCATAATATCAATCTGAAGAATCCTGAACAGTGAAATTTGGCTGCTGCTGCTGCTCCAAGGCACAGGAGGGACAAAGATGCCTTCACAGGCTGAGCAGTCACTGGGACAAGGTTCAACTTATTGAAGAAGCAATAGAGAATCGAGCTGGTTAAGAATGAAATGGAAGGGCAGATCTTCGATGCAATGCAAACTTTTACACTTAAGCAGGAGGTTACAGCTGATTCTCTGCTTTGGGGTGAATATTATACCACGGGACTCCACAGCAATCTTTGGAGGTAGCTAGGGACATGACAATAATAATTATAATAATCCTAAATGGATTAGAGTTATCACTACTCTTATTTTGCTGATAAAGAAACTGGGGCTTAAAAATAATGAAGTCACTTGTCTAAAATCACACAGCAAAAGCTTCCAGTGTTGGTTGGATCCTTTTCACGGACTTGAAATCAGGATGAAGAGGATCATACGCTCATGAAAAAAGGGATTTGGGGACAAAGTCAAATGTCATTGTCAGGCATGAGCCCTCTGCACTTGCAATTGGTTCCCAAAGGGAGGTCCTCCTTCTTAAGATATTTGCTTTATCTTCCACACATCTTGAGTACTTTGTACTCACTCACATTGGGTCATAGGTTGTGGTTTCCGTGTCTGTCACCTCTATTGAACTGGGGTCTCTTTGAGGGTAGGAACCATATCTTGATGATCTTGAAAGGCCTCTTTGAGCTGTGGTTTCCTCTAACAGAACTAGGAACAATGGCTTTTACCTTCGAACTGCATTAAATATTTGGGGAACACTAGATGAATTACGATCTCTGACTTCTGCGAGGGACCTCATCTCTGTGCCCCAATCCCTTCACCCTTCATCTCTTTATTTGATGTCAAATTTGGATACCAATTAACAGAGAAAGAAAAAGATATGCGGGGAGAGTATGAGAAGAGTAATTGAACTCTCAGATTTAATTTTAAAGTTTGGCTTATGGAAGTGGATTGAATTGTTGCCATCAAGCAAAATTGGCCTGTGAGAATCTAGTTTTCACAAGACGTAGAAGCCAGTGATGTGATTTCACTGGAAAATAAGTTTCTGCTCAGGTTTTGCTCACCAAAGAATCAAAAGCCTAACAAGAGAAGAAACTTTTGGTAGCTTCTCAGCACACTAGAAATCCATGGGATGTTGGTGCCCTGCTTGTGCTGTCAGAGATGGCAAGATTCATACTTGGCCGCTGCTGTGCCATGCGTAAAATATGTCCTTGGGACTGGGGCCTCAGAAAACTCATCAGGCATTTTGACCATAACTTTGACCAGGTCTGAGTGCCACAAGATGGCATATTCAGTTTTTGTCAACATAAAATGCTGGGGCCAGTGCATGAAAGAGAAACATATTCCAAATAGTAAGCGATTTTGAAGATGCGCCTTGCTTGCTCATTTATTTATTTTCAGTGCCTTTTTATTAGCACTTTTCTCACAAAGATCTGGGTGGACCTGGGCAAATTAACCCTCACGAACCTGTTTTCCCTTCTATGGGATGAGAATAATAAAACTCTCCTTGTAGAGTTGAGTTTCCAGTTTTAGACATATGGTAGATATTATGAGTGGAGTCTAAGCTGTGAATAGCCATGGTAGTCAATGTATAAAGACATTTAAATAAACTCATTCAGCAGCACACAAACATATGCAGCTATTTCCTCCCTGTGTGCTGAGGGTTCTATATACAGTCTCTGTGTGATATTGGAAGACTCCTCAAGAAAAGGCAAAAGACAAGTTTCAAGTAAAGACATCCTAGATAGCAAATTGGGGATCAAGACTGGAAAACCTGCTCCTTGCCCACGTCTGGCATGAGCCAATAATTCTTTTCACGTTTTTGTGTTAAATAAACTGGAATCAAGGGAAATAAAGGTTACAGCCACGATCATTGCTATGTTCTTTTTGCAGAAACCGAGGCACAGAGAGGCTAAATCTCCATCAATGATGCATCAGCCATCAGTGGAGGATGCCGGATGAGATGATAGTTGGCTGGTTCCAGAAACTGGCCCCTAGACTCAGTGGAAACAGAGGTAACTTGGGAAGAACAGTGGATTTGGACTCAGACCAACCTGGCTTTGTCTCTCTGTTCTGAATATTCTGTCTGTGAACCTGGGAAAGATACTTAACTTGCTGGGCTCAGGTTTCCTTATCTGGAAAGTGGAAATTATGATGATATCCACCCTGTGGGGGACATAGAGTGAATGATTAATCACCTATATGAAGAATCTCACATGGTTCTTTAAGTAGAACAAATTTTACTTTAGATCATCATAGATATTTCAAGTTCATAATTTTTACAAACCTGAGAGTATGGGGTTTGCTTAGGTGCCCAAGGAGGTATACAGAGGTAGATTTTTATCTCTTATAACTACAAGAATTTCAGAGGGAGAAAAGAGTAAATAAATAGCACAATAATGATTAGCTAAGCTGCTGTTAAAATCCATGCATGACATTTTATTAAAGGGTTTATGAATTAGCTCTGGGTGAGGAATTGAAAGCTCAGAGAAATGATATAACTTGCCTTGTTGCCAGTACCAACCAGGAGCAGGGTTGGGATATAAACTAAGATATGTGTGGACCTTAGACCAGCTCATGGGGGAGGAGTCTAACCTAAGTCACTACAGGGGAAAGGAGGGTCAAGGCAGGCCCCCAACCTCATCTTGCTGGTCTAGTCCTGTTTCATCCCACCATATGAGTGAAGGCTTCAAGTCAGTTGGGTTTCAAACTCGAAGCAAGCCCTGGCTTATTCTAAAGAGTTAACAAGCCAGAGCCCCTGAGGCAGGAAATCCCACCTTTCGTGATTAAATGTGGGAGATCTGCCTGTGATGGATAAGATTTGTTGTCTACAGGAAACCTTCCCAGACATAACCGACCCTATCTTCCAGCCAAAGTTATTTGGAGATTGCTTAACTCAAGAGTCTGATGAAGCCGACTCTCCTCCCAGGTGATCAATGAGAAAGGACGACTGACTCTGGCAAGTGCAGGCTCCCACTGCGAGGAGGACAGGTCCTAAGGGGATGGGTGGGTCCGTGATAAGTGCAATTGGAAGGCCTGTCTTGATGGATTTTGAAAAGAGCAGTTCCCCCCAAGCCTGGAAGTTGGGGATCACATCCTGCTCTTTCACCTAATGACTGACTCACTTAACTTCTTTGGGTCTGACCATTTTCCTTTGTGGAATGGAAATAGTAAAGTCTTATTTGGTGCTCTGGCATGATTGTTTGAAAACCCTAAAGACAATGGATGATTTCATGTAAGATATTGAACTTTCTTTCTTTCTTTCTTTCTTTCTTTCTTTCTTTCTTTCTTTCTTTCTTTCGTGGATTTTCCCAGTTGTGCCAAGGACCCACCACTAGGACCCCTTGTTTCTGTCACTGAGTGGCCACAGGAGGTCACTGAATTCCAAGAATCATACTCTGGGCCCCTGTGTATGCCAGACATATATGTCAACCCTTGGAGTTATCTCCCTGGACTGATATCTGATATTCTTATCTTAAGGAAAAGTCATGGAGAATAGTGGGGGTGTAAAAGAGAAAGAATTAGTGAGTGAAAATATTTCTATCACCAGCAAAATTCAGAGAAGGACAGGACAGAATCTGATAGGTTTAGACAAACTATCATTAGAAAGATGCAGTGAATACTGCTCATGATGTAGAAAAGTGCAGTGAATTCAGCTAGTGATGTGTCTCAACAGGTTATACCATATGAATACTATGCAGAAGAAAACTATGACAATAATAGTGATAATAAGAGCATCATGTTCTATTTTCCATAATACAAGTCCATGTGTGGTTCTTATTTTCAATTCCTGGAGCTGACTGTGCACTCTATTCCTGTCTGACCTCCATGCAGTGTTGATGCTGTTACCTGAAATCTCTCTCATCTATTTTCTGGACTATCTGTCCTTCAATATTAACTTAGGTTTCAGGGAGATTGTTCCTGAGCCATTTCACTCAAGTGAAGACCAGAACGTTTCCTGGTACCCTGGTTAAAGTTGGGATGGTCTGCTATTTGTCTATATTGTGTGTCTGTATTCCCCATGGCCAGCTCCCCCTTTTCTTTCCCCACGAAAGCTGGCATTGACTATGTTCATCTTTGCATCCCTAGAGCAGGGGCTAGGAACTCAGTGGATTTTTCTCAATGAAAGTATGAATGAATGAATTTATATTCAGGACAATTGCACAATGAAGGAGAGAACTGAAAAATGGTTGATGCCAATGCTCATGTGAGTAGATAAATGCTTTAAAGTGAGATAATGGTCTTGCTGGGGGCAATCTGTCTTTTAGTGAAGTTAGAATAGGCATGATTTTTTTTTTTGTTGTTCACACAATCCTTTCTCATAGTTTTGAATCTATAGTCTCTAAGCAACCCTAGGATGGTGTTAGATGTTGAGATTTTTTGGTTGAGGACTGTAGCACTGTCTTCCCATTTTTCATCGATTTGCTTGAGCTGGCCCAGTAACAGTCTCCATTGTGAGACTTCGTTGTTACTGTTTTTGGCATATCAAATACTTCATGGGTAGCTTGCCAGGCTTTGCCGTGTGGGTGAGATACTCTCGGTAGCTTGCTGGGTTCTCCAAGAGGGGTGGAGGAATCGAACTCGGGTTGATCGGGTCGGCCGCATACAAGGCAAATGCCCTACTTGCTGTGGTATTGCTCCGGCCCTGTTCAGGACAGGTTGCATAATTGAAAGGACACTGGGATCCCTTGTTTCTTTCCTTTTATTTATTTCTTCATATCCAATTATTCCCTCCCGTTGATCATCGATTTGCTCGAGCGGGCCCAGTAACGTCTCCATTGGAGACTTTGTTGTTACTGTGTCTGGCATATCGAATACTCTCGGTAGCTTGCCGGGCTCTCCGAGAGGGGCGGAGGAATCGAACTCGGGTCAGCCATGTTGGCCGCTTGTAAGGCGAACACCCTACCCACTGTGCTATCGCTCCAGCCAACGCACTTTAGCACAGCGGGTAGGGCGTTTGCCTTGCACGCAGCCAACATGGCCGACCCGAGTTCGATTCCTCCGCCCCTCTCGGAGAGCCCGGCAAGCTACCGAGAGTATTCGATATGCCAGACACAGTAACAACAAAATCTCCAATGGAGACGTTACTGGGCCCGCTCGAGCAAATCGATGATCAACGGGAGGGCCTTTACTTTACTTACTTTATCCAATTATTCCCAAATATCAGTCAATTTTGTGTCCCAAGAAGTTCTTTCATTAATTCCATTCTTTCAATCTTTAATTCTTTCCAAACAAATGACCTTTGTTAGTCTTATGCTTGACATTGCAGTTCTACTGATTGATCTCTTCTCTTCTCATCTCTCTTCTGTATTGATAGACAGATTCCTTCAGTGGTTTCATAGAAACCCTTCCATGATTTTACATGACTCTTTCTACATGAGCACTTCAGCCATGCAGATAATATTCTAAATCCCTGAACACTGATTACAAGTCTGCCCATTGCGTACTTCTGACTTCTATAGTAGTTTTTATTCTCCACCATTCCTAGAATTGTACACTCTGAACTACATCTTTATATACACTACACTCTAAGTACATCTCAAGCCATTTAAAGTCTATGATTATGCCATTTCTCCTATTAAGAGTGCTTCTTCTCTTCTCCTTCCCTCCCCAATTTTCCTGACTCACTTCAACCTATCCTTTAACTCACTGAAACTTCTAGACTGAGTCAAAAGTCCACATTGAAACTACTGACCACCTCAAAGTCAGACATCATTCCTGCTGAATCTCAATAACTCCAGTCCTTGGCTAGATAGGTTCTTATAAATGTGTGTTGACTTAGATTGGAGAGCAGTTAAGGCTGGTGTTTTATCCAAGTGTTCAACTACAGAAGGGTGGATATGTGATATTATGATAACTATACACTATGGAACACTAGGCAGCCAAAAGGAATGTAAAATCATGCTGAATTCAGTGAAACTTCTTGAGTATACTGCAACTTGGATGGAACTGGAGGATCTTCTACTCAGTGAAGCAAGTTAAATGGACAAGAATAAATACTGAATGTTCTCATCTGTGGTATATAAAATGACATGAAAAGGAACTAGATGGTAACAAAGGCAAGCAAACCCTTGTTCTTAGATTATAGGAACAAAAATGTTAGGGAAGGAGACAACAGAGGTGGGAAACAAGAAGGGGCAGATTTAAGGTAATAGAGGTGAAAGGGGCAGGGACTTCAGACTCATCTGAGATGTAGGGGTGAAGCATCTGTATGTATCTAAACTGCTGGAGCTAGTACTACTGTATGCTTGAGGTCAAGACTACAGTAATTAAAACTTAAATATGTGTATTTCAAGGAGGCAGGCTGGGGATGAGAGGGAGGGAACTGGAGTCACTGGTAGAGATATAGACATGGGCATGTCCTAAAACTACTGCCAACAGCTTTGCAAATCCTGGTGTCTTAAAAGTATTTTAAGACTGGGGTTATAATTTTTTCCCTACTAGCTGTGCAATCTTGAACTTATTATATCCCTTATTTGAAATTCAATAGATCAACAGAAGCTCCTCAAATAATGTTTCATTCTATTTTGTTTTCTAATATTCCATTGACGAGGAAAAAAAGCAATAGGTTTCCAGCCCAGGCTGCCATCTTTGTGGAATTTGCACCTTCTCAATACATCTGTGCAAGTTTTCCGTAGTATGCTAGTGACCTCCTTGCTCCAAAGGACATGCGTGTTAGGTTCATTGTTTGTCTAACTTTTTGCCCTCTGATTATGTGCACGCATGTGTGTGATGCCCGTATGTGATGCATACTTGTATGTGTATGATGCATGTGTCTGTGTGTGGTGAATGCATGTGTGTATGTGATGAAAGTGTGTGTGTGTGTGTGTGTGTGGTGCAGGCATGTATGTGTGCTGCATGCTTGTGTGTGTGTGTGAGAGAAAAAGAGAGAGAGAGAGAGAGAGAGAGAGAGAGAGAGAGAGAGAGAAAGACGAACCCTGCTATGGAAAGGCATCCGTGTCAAGAGCTGCTTCCTGACTTGCACCCTGATCTGCTAAAATAGTGTCTGACCACCTCTGGCCTTGAACTGAACTACCTGGGTGAAGAGCAAGGCAAGCAAAGGTAGACACAATTGTTGTTTCCTGTTAGAAATACATGGTTAAACACACAAACCTAACACAGCTTTCTTTAGAACTTGGGTGATGTTTTATGAAAAAAATATGCTGTAACAGCTTAACTTTTTTTGGTATTAAAAATCTATAATCAAATTGATATTTTTGTTTATATCAAGTTTGGAAAGGGCCCACCCAAAAACACATGGGAAACAATTCATGGCTCTGTATTCAGGGCTCCAAACTGAGATTGGTCTCATGTAAGGCAAGAACCTTAGTCCTTGTACTATCTTTTTGACCCCTGGTTTTGTTTTTTGTTGTTTCACTTAAAGTCACAGTTTCCAGGAACCAATCCATGGTGTGGAGGCACACATACTGCACATGTGTGACTATTTTATGTGGACATGCTGTAAGATTGGTTCAAGTTCTTCTATTGGGAAATGGAGAAAGATGGAAGAGGAACTTGCACAATCTTTAAGAGCTTTTCTAATTATAAATGACACAGTTACTGCAGCAATTGCCCTGCCTGTCATGTTCTCATATAATATGGCTCGGACTGTACATGGTTTCTTCAGAGTAGAATCCAATTTCTGTGGTAGTCAGGAATCTGGATTTGGAAACCCACCTCCCATAAAGGGGTGTGAACAAGATTTTTCTGCAAGAAGGACAGGAATATGAAGGTATCCCGCAGGGCATGGGAATCATGAGCTGTTGCTCTGGATGTGGGTCTGGACCCTGATATTCAGACAGCTGTAGAACAGGGCTCAGAAGGGCTGTTCCTTCTGTGATTCCAGGCTGGCATGAACTGGCTCTCACTTCCAGGTGGAGGTCAACCAGTCAAAAGGACTGAAATAACTCTCAACCTGTAGTCACAGCTGATTGCGAAGCCCATGCCTGGGAAGTCTCGTCCAATCTATTTAGGAGCTTGGGTAGTTTTGTTCTGTCCGTATCCTAGAAGGACTGTTTTCTGTGTAGAGTAGAGTAGAGGTTCTCTGCCCTTTTCCCCTTTGCTTCCATCTTGGAGAAAATGCCCCACTGATTTCTTCTGGGGAAGACTAATGCAGGGGTCTGAGTTAGGTGGATGTCCTCCATCAGTAGGCCAAGAAGCAGGGTGGTAGCAAGCAGCAATCAGGCCACCTCATTTTTGTTTCTGAGATGCGTTGCCATGGATACCAAATGCAGGCAAGGTAACGAAGCAAGCGAGAGGGAAAAGTCATGTATGAGAGCATGTGCATGTGTGCATGTGTATGTGTGTGCATACGTGTGTGTGTGTGTGATATGTGTATATGTGTGCATGTGTATGTGTGTAAGGTGTGTATATTTGTGTGTGTGCGGGGTGTGCTGCATTCTCCAAGATGGCTGCAGGAAAGGTGAAAGCAGTCACTGCTGGAGGCCCAACATGGGAATAATCAGGACGGACTCATATGAGCTGGCACACTTGCTCCTTCATCTGTGGAACTGAGGTGAATCCACCAGGATGCTACCTACCTCGCACTCTTGGCCCCTGCCTCTACCTTCTTATTCCTTGCATTTGCCCCAGTTGCAATAGGTGACATTTCTTTCTATATTTATTTTATTTTTCATTTTTCAGAGAGCTTTGTGCTTTTACTGCGGGGGGAGGAGGATGAACTTTTCAAACAGTGCTCAGAGAGCTTTGGGGCCACTGCTATGCTACTCGGCCAACTGGACAGGACAGATCAAGTCTTGTCCCAGTGATGCAGTATTGCTCGGACCTGCTGGTGCTGGGGAGACACCAAGGTCTCCTTAGGCCTGCTCAGAGCCTATAGGGAGTCACTACTGGGGGTGGAAATGCACAAATCCCTGCTGGTGTGAGCCTTGTTCTCCTGGGTTTTGAACTGGCTTCCAACTTGAGATACATTTCTTTTAGATCCGATGGTATTCATGGGAAACCCTTGGTTCAGTTCTCAAGGAAACACGTAATGCCAGGGATTGAACCTGGGGATCCTGCTAAGAAGTGCGAGAGCTTCAGCCCTCTTTAACTGTCTTACAGGCCTGAGAATTCACATGTGCCTGGTCCCTACAGTTCTACTTGCCTTTATCCTTGCAAGAACCTTGTGGATTGGAGTCACCCCTCCTCTACTAAGTAGGGGTGAGGTATGCACGCAGTGAGTCTCTTATCTGCTGTTTCCCCCCGGGGGACCATCACAAGGCCCCGCCATGGGTCTTAGTTTCCTCATCTGTACACAGGAGGGTCCCTCCTAGCATTGGGCAGAGGAGCTTGGACACCAGAAGGCTTAGCACCCTGTCTGGCACGTGGTGAGTGGCAATAAATGATCGCTGCCAACACAATGTTTCCCAAGGAGAAGTAGACTGACAAGGTCAGCAGTGTGCACAGCGAGTGCCTTGACCCATGTTCTGTCTCTCCAGCCCTAGAAAGGAGTTTTTTTTTTTAATTCCTTTTAACTACACAAGGTGTAGCCCATGATCAATACTCAATATGTGAACAATAGGTATGAGCACTACTGTACTGGTGGGCTTACCACTGTCTGTGTTTGCCATTGTTGGGGTTATAGAGGGATGCCAGGATTACACCTTGGTTCTCTAAGGGGCTGTCACCCTGCTCTCTCTCTCGCTCCCAGATAAAGCTCTTTCCCTTTGTGGTCATTACCACTGGACTCACCATTCCAGCTGGAGAGGAACCCTGTTCTTGAACAAATTTCAGGCCTAGCGTGGCAGCAGCCTTGCCCTGAGAGCAACATGGTACATCCCCAGCCCGGTGGTGATAGGGACAGGGGATCAAAATTGAGCCTGTAAATACGCTAGGCACCAGCCTCTTTCATACTATCTCCCTGGTCACCTCTTCGGGTTTTTGGAACTCAGACTCTCTCTGACAAGTAGGATAAGGGAGCTGCTCTTTAGTCAAATGGTTCCTTCAAGAACACAGAAGGAAGACATAATTGTACTGAGTGTTTTTCAAAAGGTTTTCAGGGTGGAGAGATGATACAGGGCCCAACGTGTACACCTTGCATGGGGCCCACCCTGATTTGATCCCTACTACTACCTGGCCCACCCAGCACTGCCAGGAAGTGAACCCTGAGCACAGAGTTGGACCAGCCCCTGTCTCACCTTGCCAAAGTGATTTTAATCTTGGCAGAGTGCCAAAGGGCATCCATAGTCCTCACCTTGGCTCAGTGGTATCCCTCTCTGTTACTTTGCACCACTCTCTACACTTCTCTGGGTCTTGGCTTCCTCCTTTTTGATGTTAGAGAACTGAGGCCAGTGACAATGACCTTGTCCTGAGGTCCCCTCTGTGCTGGGCCTATATGACTCCTCTGCCGGCTTCCTCCCAGCTTAAAGAGACCCCAAATCCCTCCTCTTTCCAGTGTAGCTCACACCCTCCTCCGGACACAGCAGGGTCTATGGCGCCAGCCCCTGATTGGTGTCTAGAGGTCATTCCGCCAGCACCCCACATCGCCTGGGGGGAGACTCAGCATCCCCTCTCCTCTGGGTGGGGACAGCCTGAGTGCTGGTGTATTAATAACTGGGACTCGTGTTTGTTCAGGGCTTTAGCATTTACAAAGGCATTAATATTATCAGTCATTGCTGAGGTGGGGTTAAGGGTTTAGATCCAACTTCAAAGCTTATTCTTTTAACAACCCCATCTTACTTAGGTCTTCAAAAGGCATCCTTAGGTTGAATTTGAAGTTAACTGACATTTATTAAATAAACCGAAAATTTCTATTTGATTTTAAAAGAAAATAAAACATAACTCCCTTTTCACTGAGTTATCTTTGGCTTACACGGCTGTGGAACTCCAGGGGTAGAGTTTTAAGCTTTGGCATATCTTTAGTTTCCACCCTCCCACCACCCAAATTCCCATGCCCCCATACTTCCTCTTCCTCTCACCCACCTCCTCCTTTCTCTCTGTAAGCACCATAATTGTCACTGTGTCATAACCCTTCTATTCAGTTACTCCACGACTCAGCATAGACATGTCTAATATTTCCTGTATTTAATATCAAGCTTCACTTTGGATAAGGGTTGTAAATTAGAATTTAAAGACAGTAGCTGCTCTCAAAGTGTTTTGGAATAAGATAAAATTTCATGCAAATTTAGCACAACGTTCTGGGTCCTGCACTATCAAATGAGAATGTAAGAATGCATTTAAGAATGAGTTTTAGTAGACATGAAATAAACAAACAGGACCATATCAAGTTAAGAGGCATCTGCAGTGCAAAACAAATAGCTAAAATAAAAAGACATCCCACAGACAGGGATAAAATATTTCCCCAACACTCATCTGGTGAAGGGTTGGTATTCAACATGCCTAAAGCATGTGTTAAACTTAGCATCAAACAAACAACTCCATCAAAAAATGGGTAGAAAAGCTGATCAGACACTTCCTTAAAGAAGACATATGGATGGCTAATAGGCATATGAAAAAAATGCTCTCCATTTATCATCAGAGAAAAGCAAATCAAAGAAACAATGAGATACCACTTCACAGAGGTGAGATTGGCACAGATTAAAAAAGAAAAAGAACAAAAATAGCCAGTACTGGCATGGATGTGGATAAAAAGGAACTCTCATTCACTGCTGGTAGGAACATTGATTACTTCAATGTCTTTTGAAAACACAAAATGGACAATTCTCATAGCATTAAAGAAAATATTCCATATGACCCAGCAATTCCACTTCTTGGCATCTACCTCAAAGGCCCCAAAACACTATTTCAAAAAGATACTTATACTCCTATGTTCATTGCAGCACTATTCATAATAATCAAGATCTGGAAATAACCCAAGTGCCCAAGAACAAATGACTGGATAAAGAAACTGTGGCATGTGAACACAATGGAATCCTACTCAGCTATAAGAAAAGATGAAATTATGCAATTTTCTGCTATGTGGATGGAACTAGAGGATATCATGCTGAGTGAGGTCAGCCAAAAGGAGAGGGACAGACACAGAATGATCTCTTTCATATGTGGAACATAAAGAAGCATAGTAAGGGAACACCAAATGGCCAAAGGCAACAGAACCTGAGAGCTGATGCTCAGAACTAAACTTACCTGGGGATGAGAGGTGGGATGGAAGGGGTCCTTGGAATATTGGTGGAGGGAAGCAGATAATGTGGTGGTAGATGAGGTGTTAGAATGTTGTGTGCATGAAGCTCATCAATAGTATTCCTATTATAATACAAGTATTGTATTACTATCATTAATAATATTATAAATTAGATAAAAAGAATAGAGTTAAGGCTTTGAATCTTGGCTTTGTCACTAATTAACCTTGGGAAGGGCACCAAATCTCTCTTTAAACCTTTTACATACCAGTAGGAATACAATATAGGATTGCTAGAGGCATTTACATGATATAATGCACAAAAAAGCTACTAGGATAGTACCTGTTACATATAGGCAGTTAACAGCTGTTGTTTATTATTATTATTTTTATTAAGCAATGTGGGAGAACAAAGGGTGGCTCAGTTAATTCCAACCTGACCAAGGGCTGAGGAACTGCCATGCGAGCCGAGTCCTGACGTCTGAGTATGTCTTCCTAAGGTGGAATTCTAGTCTGGGGAGATGGGGCAAGGGTGGGGCAGGGGGCATTTTAGGTAGAACAAACAATGTAAGCAAAAACATCAAAGGGCTGGCAAGTTCAGGCAACCTTGAGTAAGTTAGTGTGGCTGATTGATGAGGGTGGGTGGAGCAGAAAATGATGGTGCATTATAGTAGAAGGTCAATCGGGGTCATAGATTATAAAGAACTTGGGTGCCATGCTAAGGAAGCTCTCCCATGGTTCGACAGGAAGGCACAAGAAGTTTGGAGTATGTACTAGGAAAATGTCAACTCACGTGGCAATGATGAATATAAAATAGACGAGAGACAAAGCAATGGTATCAGGGATACTGCTACCAATCTAGTTAAAGGTTAGTGCAAGAGACGTTGAGGGTCTGAACAACAATTCATAGTGAAGATGGGGAAGAGAACATGGATTGAGAAATTAATCCAAGTAGTGTTGATAACACTTTTAAATGAGGAGAGAATCATACTGATAAGAGGTGAACCAGAAACTTTTTTTTTTTTTGGTTTTTGGGTCACACCCGGCAATGCACAGGGATTACTCCTGGCTCTGTGCTCAGGAATTACCCCTGGCGGTGCTCAGGGGACCATATGGGATGCTGGGAATTGAACCCGGGTCGGCCGCGTGCAAGGCAAACGCCCTACCCGCTGTGCTATTGCTCCAGCCTCAAACCAGAAACTTTTTAAGGGGAGGGTAGATCTATTATGTCTGGATGCATGGTGGAATCATTAGTCAAAAACAAGAAAACTGAAATAGAGCAGAAGGTTGTGGAGTACAGCAGCACTGGATTTGTGCTTGACACGGATTAGGTGAGGAGGTAACTAGCTATGCAGTCATGGAGCTCAGGAAAGATATCTGGTCTGAGGTTCAGATTTAGATCCTGGTGTCCAGGGTTCATTACCTCTTTCTCCCCAGATCTCTCCACCCCAGGCAGAGAAAATGAAGGGAGTAGAGAACTGTCCAGAACCTTGAGGAGCATCTATCTCTAAAGATGCAGGCCAAAAAGAAATCATACTGCACATGGACCTTGGGGGAAGCGGATAAAGGGTTGTTGGTGGTAGAATGACAGTCAGGAGCTTGCTCTACATAAACAGAGGCAGGCATACTAATTAGCCAAATTAGCCTGCATTTGTTCTAATTCCAGAAAGGCCCCTCTTCTGGTGGTTGTCCTTCCACCAGAGATGTCCTAGCTACCGCAGAAGGGACCGCCTCCAGGAAACTGGATGAGCATTATTCTTGCTCCTTGTCAGGGGCAGGAACCTGGTTATAAGACAGATATTTGCCCCCCATTAAAGACGAGAGCCCCAGAAGAGTCTGCATGTAGCATCAGCAATAAAGAGTTTTCAAGACCATTGTCTGTCTATTCACAACCACCATCCTGGATAGAAGACACATAGAGTCCAGGGAGGGAGAGTGTCCCTGGTCAATGTCAGACCTCATGTTAGAGACCAAGACTGATAAAGACTTAGCAATATTTTGGAGCTGCTGATTATGTGAGGATTCAAATGCTTCTCAATCTCAAGGTTGAACAGTTTTCCCCAAATGCCATCATCCGAGGCAACTTGCCCGAGGGTCTAGGCCTCTGTTAACATCTTCTTTCCTTCCCTTTGACAGTAAGCACCATGGTCAGGTGCCAAATTCCATTCACCTCCCTTCATTGAACAATGACTGAAACCACAACAAGAGCAAAAAGCTGTAAATAGCAACAAGCCATAAATACAAAGCCTTTATACAATATTTTGTTGCATAAATACAACAATAAGCCTAATACCTTTTTTTGTCAATGGAGAAAAAGAATCCATTGGATCCTTTCTTTGAGCTGTGGGTCTTGCAGATGAAAAATTGGGTGGATGATCAGTCACAGCTTCTAGGTTGTAGGATCTTCAGCTTCCTTTCTGATAAAGAGAGGCATGATGAGTTTGAATACAGAGAAGCAATCCAGATTTGTTCTGAAAAGAATATATCTTCTGGCAGGAGCCCCTACGCCCACCCCCATGTGGCTGAACACACAAGTCCAGCACAGTGGGAGGGGGAGATACCACAGCTCTATTTGTGTTATAGAGGGAGGGCAGGGGTCTTAGGTCCACGGCTAGTATCTGTAGTGAAGGACTCAAATCTAGGTCAGTTTCACTCCAATTTCCAAGGTTTCCCCCTGCACCCCCCTCCATAATATCAAACTCCTTTCCCAGTAGAGAGGTTATGCATTTCAGGGTACATTCTCCAGCCTCAGTTTTCTTGCCTTTAAAAAGGATCATCAGAACTCTGACTATGAGTTCTTGTGTGTGTTTGGAAGAGATCATGGGTATGAAAGTGGTTTTTAAATGGTAAAGTATTCGGCATGTGTGAGTCATTGTTTAATTTTATTATTCCCTGGGCCGGAAGGATTAAGTTCGAACAGTTCTGCAGATAACGTAATCTCTACTATTTGACAGGTTTCACATGTGGGGAAAGGGGGATCTTCCATGACGCCTGGAGAGTCTTCTCAGATTTTTCTCTTCGGACATACTCTCTCAATGTTATCTAGAGTCTGATGGGGAAACTTCTTTAGGTGGTGGATACCCTTTTACTGGGTGGGACCTTGATTTACTGAAAGAGTTATCTGGAAACTCTGTCTGCCCTCCCCACGTACTCAAGCAGACAGGGACCGTCAGTGTCCCTGTCTGTGATTCACTGTAATCCCCAGTACTGATAGAGTCGCTTTGGAGTCATCTCAACAGCCCTGGCCCTTGCTCTGTGTCATGTGTTTGGTCACATTCTTAGATTTTTCCTGGATCACTATTGAACAAAAACTGGACTCTGAATTCTCAGCATACTCAGAGACCTAGCTGGTACCTAATTTATACCTGGAAGATGACCAACAAATACTTCTTCATTTATTTTGTGCATTCATAGATGCGTGTGTGTGTGTGTGTGTGTGTGTGTGTGTATAAATGTATTGGATAGAAGAATACTACTATACACACAACGCATGCTATATCTTTACTCTCTGTATAGGTGACTTAGACTATATCTATACCTAAGGACACTGTGATGATCAAAACTGGTGACAGAGAGCACAGATAACTGTAAATCATAAATATCAACTATACACTGTATATTCTCTGAAGATAAAGTCTTTAGAGCTGAAAACACATGGTTCAGAAGGGGTATGCCTGTCTACCCTAAGATTTGACACCTGGCACAGGTAGCAGAGGAGGTATGCCAGACAGAGGTGCCATAGACTCAGAGGTCCAGAAGCAGGCAGAGTGCATGCTTGAGAAAACGCAGAAGACAGGCGTTGAGGCTTGAGCCCAGAGACCTCTGGAGAGGGACCCCAAGCTGGTGAGGATTCCAGCCTTTATCTGCAGAGCTGTGGGATACCCCTGAGAAGTTTTAAGCAAGGGAGTGACAAGCACATGTGTGTCTTCAGGTCACTGCAGCGACAGCGTGGAAAATGGATTGGAACTGGGATGGGAATAGAATCAGGGAGACTAGTAGGGATCTAAACTCGGGGAGCACTAAACCCCTTTGCTTCTCCCACCAGTCGCTCCCCCCCCCCCCACCAAGTGCTAGCTGTTTGATGTTTTGGGTCCACCAGCTGGCTCTGCTCTCTTGAATATGTCACTTAAGATTCCTGTTTCCACTAGTTTCCACATCTGTAAAATGGGAGAACTATTTTTCTTCTGTGACTAGTTCCTGAATGGAACTGACAGTGCCTTCAAACCCTGCTGGAAAAAGGAGCCCTCACCAGCCCCTGGTAAGTCTGTTTCAAGGAACAAGCCACAATCTCCCTTATCTTTAATCCCATGGAATTGTCCAGCCGCCTGCAGATGTTCAGTTAGTTCCTGAGCTGTATCCTCACCCCCCAAAAATAGCAGCAGCTGTATCTTCCATTGGGAATGGCATCAGCTACTCCTGGAGCCATCTGCCATCTGCAAGCATCTGCCTTTCAACTTCTGTGAACTTCAGTTTTCCTGACTGTAAAACAAGCCCATGGACATTGGCCCCTTCAGGCAAAACTTGGTAATACCCACTATGGGCCAGGTACTGTGTTAGGCTCTGGGAACATACGACAAACCTTCAGGATTGTTCCTGTCTCAGTGTACCTACATTTTTTTTTTGTACATGAAAGTGCTTTGTAAATTCTAACACTGTTTGTACTTGTACTGGAAATCTGGCAATGTGGCTTCTCATGCCAGCCTTGTTTCAGAGTAACTAGAACAGAGACAAACCAATTGGGTTTAACAAGTCTTAGTTGAGGAGGTGAGGAATTTCAAGTTCATTTCTGTGTAATGAAATTGTGATTCCAAGGACAGAGAGACAGAAAGAGAGAGAGAGAGTGAGAGAGAAATAGAGACAGAGACAGAGAGTCAGGGAGACAGAGACACAGAGAGAGACAGAGAGAGTGAGAGTGAGAGAAAGAGATGGACAGACAGACAGACAGGGAGAGACAGAGAGACAGAGAGAGACAGAGATAGAGGGAAAGACAGAGGTAGAGATACAGGGAGACACATACACACACACATATACACACACACAGAGAAAGAGAGAGAGAGAGAGAGTTTACAGGGGTTAAGGTGCATGACTTGCATGCAGCCAGCCCTGATTAGATTCCTGGCACCATGTGGTTTTCCATGCACATCAGGTACAGAGGTGGAGGGTTCCAAGTTTCAGCC
This sequence comes from Sorex fumeus, assembly GCF_029834395.1. Lineage (NCBI taxonomy): Eukaryota > Metazoa > Chordata > Mammalia > Eulipotyphla > Soricidae > Sorex > Sorex fumeus. The sequence goes on from NW_026606120.1 coordinate 63,077,087, forward strand.
CTGGAGGTTCCCATGCAGGGTCAGGGTGGTTGGGAAACCCTTGGCACTGACTAATCCTCAGCACCTCAGGGCCTGAGCAGCATTGCATTCTTAGGCCCTCTTATTGAATTGCTATGTCCATTGCCTGAGAATCCCTGGAAGGGCACCTCAGATCCCACCCCAGGCCTCCTGAGCACCACTTGGGAGAGCCCATTCCCTCTAAATGGTAATTCCCAAAATCTTTACTTAGAATTTAGATTACAGATCCCCTTTTCAAATTCTGTACATGATTTATTTCAGGACTTCCTTTACTCTTATTTCAAAAAAGCAGTTTTTTTTTTACTTTGTCTCTATATCTAATCTCTTCCTGTATCTAATATCTCCTCATATCAAATCCCCAAAATGGTGTTTGTGGGTAACAAAATGATTAAAACATGGCATAAGGGAGGGGTGAGAACCATGACAAAAAGTTGTGTTCCATTTGGGCAACTTCATCTCAACTTCAGCAAATGGTTGCCTTATAAGAAAATGCAGACTGACTCTAACTTTGGTTTTCCTGGAAATGTTTTGTGTTTGAGGGAGTTTTCTTTTCTCTCCCTCCCTTGTTAATTCCGTCCTCGAGAATCAGATGAAGAAGCAGACTCTTACATGGCTTTCCAGCTTTCAACATTACTTTTTAATCTTTTATTTCTCATTTATACTTAATTGTTTTGGGGCCATCCCTGGCTGTGCTCAGGACTTATTCCTGGCTCTGTACTTAGGGATCACTCCAAGCAGTTCTCTGGGGAACTTATTTTATTTAGTGCCTGCCGTATATCTAACCAAGGTAAACTACAAGCAGGACAAGTGCCCTACCCACTATGTCATCTCTCTTGTCCTTTATTTATAGAAACCACAGCTGGAGAGCTGGTGGCCACCAGGACCACACCTGGCGGTAGTTGGGTACCAGCAGGGCAATGTGTGGCAGTGCTTGAGGGACTATCAGGTGTCAGGGGACTGAACTCAGGGCCTTGTACAAGTAAAGCACATGCTAAACCACTTTAGCTATTTCCTGAGTTCTCTTTATTTCTCTTTTCTCACCCAGTCACCTTCTTAATCTAGAAAAATCTTCCCACCTCATCTATTCCTTGCTTAAGAGACTTTGGTGGCTTCTCTGTTGACTCTGAAGTCCCTTTGCTTCACTTTACCAGGGTGTGTTGAACACTTAACTATGTCAAGCCTGTCAAACCACAATGGAGATGAAAAAACAAGCTACAAATGGAAGTTTGTTCTTTAAAACAAACTCATGCAACCTGTAATCTTTATGATATAGTTCTTTAAGAACTGTATGAAAAGGACAGTTTTTCTTCCCAGAAAAAAAGTCACATGTACAGAAACTGATATACAAATATAGATATGTGCATACACATATATATATGTATATATATATATATTCCTGAAACTAGCTTTTAAAAATTGAAATAACATTGCATTATAAGAGTGTACAAATTTCAGGCCTACATCATTGAAAATCAACAACTGTATCTACTACCTTAAGTTCAGCATTTACACAACCTCTCCGTCGTCATCACGTATTTGTTCCCTGTGTCCCGATACATCCAACCTTCCCTTTTCCCCTTATAACCAGGACTTGGTTTTATAGTCCAAAGTTTATTTTTGCCTTGTTCAATTCATCTTTTTTAAGATAAACCACATATACATTAAAAATATTTTTTATTAAATTAAAAAATGTTTTTATTTCACTATCTGGTGTATTCCACTGAGCAGAGATTTTCTAAGTTTATCCACTTGTTGCATATGGCAAGATTTCATCTTTTAAAATAGCTTAATAGTACTTCATTGCTTGCCTATATCATATCTTTAGCCATTGATCAGTTATTCACCCAGCTGTGCTGGTAACAGTTGTTCCCAGCTCTTGGCTATTATAGAAAATGCTGCAAAAATGCTGCATATAAGTTCTCAAATTAGTATTTTTCTGTCTTTCAGAGAAGCGAGTTGCCTAGTTCATATGGAACTTCTATCTTTAATTTTTGGGTATTATCCAGACTGTTTTCTATGATGGCAGTGTTAGTTTGCATTCTCACCCAAAGTTTAAGAGTTTCCTTCTTTCTAAATCCCCTCCAATACTTTCTGATTCTTATCTTTTGGGTGAGAAGCAACAATTGTTCTTATAGATGTTAGTTGATATCTCATTGAAATGATTTGCATTTCCCTAATAATAAGAGATAATAAACAACTTTTTTAAAATTTTATTTATTTATTTTTTAACTCGAGCAGGCCCAGTAACGTCTCCATTGGAGACTTTGTTGTTACTGTGTTTGGCATATCGAAGACGTCACGAGGAGCTTGCCAGGCTCTGCCGTGCGGGCGAGATACTCTTGATAGCTTGCCGGGCTCTCCGAGAGGGGTGGAGGAATCAAACAACGGGAGCACAGTGACAGTGACAGTGATTTATTTTTTAATTTTTATTAGTGAGTCACCATGAGGTACAGTTGTAGACTTACAAATTTTTGTGCTTGGGTTTCAATTATACAATGATCAACTTTTTATGTTAATGATTCTCTTTATATCTTTGTATCTTCTTTGGAGAAATCTATTTAGAACTTCAGTGTAGCACTGTAGCACCGTCCTCCTGTTGTTCATTGATTTGCTCTAGCAGGCCCAGTAACGTCTCTATTGTGAGACTTGTTACTGTGTTTGGCATATTGAATACATCACGGGTAGCTTGCCAAGCTTTGCCGTGCGGGCGAGATACTCTCGGTAGTTTGCCGGGCTCTCCGAGAGGGATGGAGGAATCGAACCCGGCTCAGCCGGGTTGGCTGCACACAAGGCAAACACCATGCCAAACACAGTAACAAGAAGTCTCAAAATGGAGACGTTACTGGGCCCGCTCAAGCAAAATTCAGAACTTCAGTCAATTTTAAAAATAATTTTTAAGTGGTTGAGATTTATGAAATTTTGTATAGAATATATATTGTACAAACAGCTTTTATTTGATGAGATCAATTTTTGTTTTAATGTAAATTTCTTTTGTTGCAAAAATATTTTGATATCCTCTCATTTAGTTTTTGTTCTGATTTTTTATTATTTACCTTCCTTTCCTCTCTGGTGCTCCCTCCCTCCCTCCCTCCCTCCCTCCCTCTTTCCTTTCTCCTTTCTTTTTCTTTCTTTCTTTCTTTCTTTCTTTCTTTCTTTCTTTCTTTCTTTCCTTCCTTCTTTCTTTCTTCCTTTTCCCTTCTCTCTTTCTTTATTTCTTTTTCTCTTACCCCCAAATATCTCTAATGATGATATCAAGATATCCTGGATTGGGGAGAGAGCTCAAAGTATTGGAGTGCATATGCCATGCCCTTGTACCATGATGCCCTAAGCGCCTGTGAGGACAGCCCTGGTGGCCCCCTACTCTGCCAGACCAAGAAGTGCTGCTTCACTAAGTTCAAGCAACTAACCATCAGGCCCAGCATTGCCAGGCCATGTATCAGTGGGAATGGCCCCTGGGCTCCTTAACACCGCTTAAAAGGTCCCCCCTAAAAAAGTATATCCCCTGTTTTCTTTTATGTATCTGATGGTTTCCGTTCTTATGTCCTTGCCTTTAATCCACTTTGAGTGAATTTTGTGTATGGTGATCTAGTTTTATTCATTTGCATATGTTTGCTCAGTATTCTCAATACCAACATTTAAAAGGTTGTCTCTATGGTAAGCTTATGGCTCTCTTGCCATTACGTACTTATGCATGTGTATGTGGGTTTATTTCTCTCAATTCTGTTTCATTGGGCTATATCTGTTTTTATTCTAACACCATGCTATTTTAATTTTTTTGTTTTTGTTTTTGGGCCATACCTGGTTTTGCTCAGGGGTTCCTGGCTCTGTACTCGGGAATTACCCCTGGCAGTGCTCTGGGGACCCTAAAGCATGCTGGGGATCACATGCAGATTGGCCATGGGCAAGGCAAATGCCCTACCTGTCGGGGGTTACTCCTGTCTCTACACTCAGGAATTGCTCCTGGTGATGCTTGGGGAATGGGATAGGGGGGATGAACCGGGGCCAGCCACGTGCAAGGCATACATCTTTCCCACTGTACTATCTCTCCAGTCCCATACCCTGCTATTTTAATTACTATCACTTTAGAGTACAGTTTGAGTTAGGGAACTTGATAATTCCATGTTTGTTCCATTCCACCCCTCCCCTTCCCCCCCCACCCCCCACCAGGATCTTTTGCAATTTGCAATTTAACCATATTTGTAATTTCAAATGCATGTAATTCTTCGGTTTTATTTCTGTGAAGAACCCTGGGATTTTGGTAGTGATTGCACTGTATCTATACATTGCTTTAGGTAATCTAGCTATTCAATGATCTTCTTCCAATCCATGAGCAATGAATATCAAGTCTGTTCATCTCTGTTTCTTCTTCTGTTTCTTTCAACATGTATCTTACAGTTTAGGGTACCCAGATATTCCCTTTTTTATTTATTCCAAAATATTTAACACTTTGATACCATTGTAAATAGGATTGTTTCCTTTACTTTCTGATTGCCTTTATTGTGTTTATTGTATCCTCTGTTGTCTGATTGTGTTAGATCTTCTCACACTACATTGAACAGTAGTGGTGAGAATGGACATCCTTGTCTTATTCTTGACCTCAGAGGAAAATAGTTTCAATTTTTTGCCTATATTTTGTTTTGTTCTTGGTCTTTTGGGGTCCTTGGGTCATACTTGGCAGTAATAGGGGTTCACTTCTGGCTCTGTGCTCAGAGATCATATGCAGTGTATGGATTTTGCTCAGGGGATCATATGTGGTACATGGGGTTGAATTGGGATCTGCTGCATTGTGAGGCAAGAGTCTTAACCCCTGCACTATCTCTCTGACCCACTGTTCCACACACATTGTCCATGTAAACCCCATAGAGCTGATCCTGAAACCCTTCTTCTAAGCCAAATTGGTCACTTTTTATCATCCAATATCAACTATTTACTAAAATATTGTCTCCTTAGAGACTGAAATACTTACTGTGATAGAGCCGCACAGAGAGGATGATTTATTCCAGCCAGGGAAGACTGCAGGGAGAGAGTGAATCCCACTTCATTCAGCCTTGGATTTGAATGCAGAGGCCTCTTCTTACTGGATGTGCAGCCCTGGGCCAGTCTCTTAACCTTTCTGTGCCTCACTTCCCATTATGGGATGAAACTCCTCATTCACGAGGATGAAAGGTGGCAATGAATGTGAACCACCAGACTGGTGACACTAGTCAAGGAGTCTGGGCACCTTTCCTCACTCTTGGCTCCTAGGTCTTTTTGCTTTTCCCAGTTTATACCATCTCTGCATGCAAATGCATTTTGTACTTGCATGGGGAGAATCTTACTGAGCAGAATTCTTTAATCCTTCCTGCCCTCTTCTTGCTGTTCCCTCCTTTCTTTCATTTATTAACTCTTTCATTTGTCCATTCAATTCACTTATAAATGGAGGCTTCCCAGATTTTTCTCTCTTCTGGACAGATCTGGACACTTTCTGGGTTTTTGGCAAGGTGGTTGGGATCTATGCTAGGTCACTTGCAGAGCTGAAACATCAGAAGCCTTTTTGACTTCTTTCTCAGCACTCATACCCAGTCAATCACCAGATCCTCTCCAGTCTTCTGGAAAATGGTCATTGGCCTTCACACATATGAGTACAGCCTCTTACTGGCTCTTTCTGGACTATGAGAAAGTCTTTCTTGACTAAAATTCTGTCAACCACTATTCCAGTTCCTATCCATCCTTCTCAACTTAAGTTTAGTGGTCTCCGGCACTAAACTTAAGTTGAGAAGGGCGGTGTCTTTCCATTTTTGTGCTCTGGGTGTTCAGCTGTGGTTAGTCTTGAGAAAGTGCTTGCAGTAGATTGATGTGAGCCCTCATTTCTGAAACTCCAATTCCTTGCTATTGCTCCCATGAAGAGATAATATCTATTTTCTTCCAGGCTTGAGTCTAATTGGGTCTAGGGGACTTACTTAACCAACAGAGGGCAGCTGGAACAGTGTGGTGGGCCCTTTAATGCATTGTCATAAGGGGGCGTGTCGCTTCTGGGCAGGATTCGTGGAACAGTTTCTCTTAGAGCCATGACCTGCTCTAGGGGATGACCCCATTCTCAGGCTGTGAGAATGCCTAAGCCATATGAGCTCTGTTCTACAAGTGAGCTGAGCTCCCAGCTGGTGGTCAGGTGCTGGCAGCCACTTGGGAAGGTTCTGTATTATCCTTCATCTGATGTCATGAATATCCCAGCAGATCCCTTCCCAAATCCTGTTCTGTGGGATGCTCATGACATCATGACATCAAGAGATATTCATTATATCTTGAGCAGAGTAAACGCTGTTTGAAGACTGGTAGTTGTGTTGTCACATGATAACCATCCACAGATGGTCAGAACAGTGTTCAAAAGTTGTTTATCAAATGAAGCAACAATTCTATTCTCATGCCCTAAAGGTGTCCCTGACCTAGCAAGAGTTTCCAATGGTCCCGGTGACCTAAACAGTTACTGCCCGCCCTTCGTTGGCTTCCAAGGTCCTCTATAATTTGTCTTCAGTTTCCTTTTTGGATCTTCTAGACTGTTCTCACTTGGCATAGATTACCCCCTTCTGAACTATTTCCCAAACACACACACATATGCACATACACACACACACTTTCTATACACTGCTTTCTCCATCCAAATACTTTTCCCTCTACATTTCCTCTCCAGTTAGGCTGCCATTCCAAGTGCCATGTGAGCTTCAGAGTGATCTCTTTTGGCTGTCTAGTCTAGCATGAGTCCTACAGGCTGGCTTTCTGTATTCCTCTTTCACTGTTTACCTGTACACCACTTCTTCCTCCCTCTACTGCACTGCAAACTTTCCTGTGTGTGGCTGGGGTGTCAACAGGGGTCCTTGCCCATAGCAGAGTATACAAAATTGTTCTGCTGGCTTACCAGACATTAGTTCCTACAGGGTTTGAGTTGAGACGTGCCAGCACACAATGTGGCACACGGTGTCTCCCGAGCCAGGTGTTCCCATACTGGAAGGGAGCAAGGGCATTGACAAGGCATACAAGCTTCCGTGGCCACTCGAATTTCAGGGCAGAACGGTGCCACTTACTACGTGGCTCTGGCGAGATGCTACATTCTCTGCGTTCCTCGTTCCTTATTTGGAAACCGGAGACGTTGCCTGCCTATGTGGATAAAGGGCCTAGCTCTGTGCTCGACACATCGCAAGCCATTAAAAACTGCCTGCTAATAGATGTGACAGCCTCCTGGTGGATGTCTTACTATGTTGCCCATTTAGAGGGTCACAGCTCCCCTCCCCATTTTAAAATTAGAATCAAAAGAAAAGAACAAAGCAAAAAGAATGAGCTAAGAAAAAAGAGAACAGGGAAAACCCGGGCACCCCCACCCCATTGCCAACCCTGACCAGTAAGTGTGTGGTGCCGTAGCAAGTCTCTGCTCAGAGCTCAGTCTTCTCATCTGTAAACCCAGCGGTGGGCATGGCTCTAAGCTCCCCTCCAGCTCCTACATTCCAAGAGCATTAAAGAAAAAGAATGAATCACCCCATTCGAAATACCAACATGGGCAGGGCCCTCCCTCTGCTGTCCCCATCCAGCAGAGCTGAGAGCTCTTAATACACAGCCAGCTTCCTCCCGCAGCTGCCACCAAACTTCAAGCCCCTTTCCCAGGAGTCTCAGAAGCAAGACTGATAATGAACCCCTTGGCCTTCTCCATCTCAATAGGGAACCAGATCCTATTCCCAGACTGTGTGTGTGTGTGGGGTGGGGGGAGAGGAGGGACCCTCATTGGGAGGGAGAGGCTGGCCTTCCCTGGACCGGAGGCCTCGGGATGCTCGTGCATGAAGTGTGGGCGTGTTGGCCTGGCGGAAGGAAGGAGTAAAGGGAAGCATTGAAAAGAGGGTCGATGCTTGAATTCTTCCAAACGCGGCAGGAGGCCTGGGTGGTGGAAACCGGTCTTTGTTTCCCAGGATTTTGAAAAAGTCCCATGTGGCTGTGTCTGTATGTGTAAGAGTTAGGAAAGTCCATCCTGGGGCGGCATACACCCACCCCTCACCCCCCACCCCCCAGCAGCTGCCTAAATTCATAGACACTGGCTGTCAAAGCCGCAGAAGACAGCAAGATCAATTTCCCTGCGTCTGGGAGGTAGGCAAGGGCTGACAGCGCGGAGGGCAGTTTTCTGGCCTCTCTGCCCAGAGCTGACGTCCCCCCCACAACCGCACCCGCCCCCCCATACACACACACACAGCCCGCAGCTTTCCGCGTTGATACTATTATTAGTCTGAGCACCGGTAACACGAATGGGGAGGCGTAGCCGTCTTGGCCCGCCCGAGACCCGCCTGCATCCTGCGGGTGCTCCGTGCGCGCACCCAGCGAGCGGCGGCGGCCGGGGCCCGGGCCGGGTGCGCCTCGGAGCGGTGGGCTGAGTCTCGCCCGCACGTCTGCAGCGCGGGCGCTCGCCGCAGCTCCCAGGCGCTCTGGCTCTGAAAGCCGAGAAGCTCGCCGGCTGCGAGCGAGCGGGTTTTCCAAGTGGGCAGGGGTGGGGAGGAGGGGCGCGGGCGGGCGGGCGGGCTGGCGGGCGCGGGGAGGAGGGGGCGTCGCGGAGGGGAAGACCTCGCATTGTGATCCAATGACATTGCCAACGTGGGGGTGGGGGCGCTGGCCTCGGCGCGCTCTCGGGTTTTGGCTGCCCGCCCAGCTGGGAATAACTCTCTTCGCATAATTCGCGTGTTTACCAGGCATGAAAATTCTTGCTTTCTTCCCCCCACCCCTTCCCACCGCTCCGCAACGCGCGCGCGCGCGCGCACACACACGCACACACACGCGCGCGCGCACACGCGCGCACACACACACACACACACACATACACACACACACACACACACACACACCATGAGCCCCCTCCCCTTTCCCCCTCCCCACCGCCTCCGCCCCTCCTCGCAAGTGAAACTCGGTCTAAAAAAATATTGGCCCGGGGCGCAGAAAGTTTTGCATAAATTCATAAGTGATGAATGGCTGATTTTAACGTTATTTGGGTATTTGTCAGAACTTAACAAATATACATGGGGACGGCGGTTCATAAACTTAAACATCTCAATATCCCCTTTCTTCGGGAAATAAATTACGTTTGTTTGCCCGGCTTGGAGTCTTAAGGTAGCCGACATTAGGAATATTTTAAAAGCCATCATCCATCCATCGAGCATGTCTCCCAGGCGCCAGGAAGATTAAATGAAAGAATCATAAGATGGAGGTCTTTAACTTTTAATCCTTTTACAATGAAGCCTCAGATAGTCGCGGGGGCAGGGTGCCCTCTCGGGGGGGAATAATGCCGTTATTCCTCGGCTCTCAGTTAATGAATACCCTGACGTCTGTCCCACGGCGGACGGAGGCAGCGCCGGGAGGGGGCTCGGGCGCGCGGGCCCCGCTATTGAAATGAGGAGCCACCGAGGCTGTGTCGGAGGGAAGAAAGCGCCGGGGCTGCAGGGACCAGGCGGGCGGGGCCGGGGGCACGAGGTCTGTGCTGGGGACCCGGCGCAGGTTTGAAATAATTAGCATAGAGTCTCCGCCACTCCGGACCCGGGCGGTGGGGAGGGCGGGGGCGGGAGGGACGCCAGCAGGGAGGCGCGGGGAGGTGGGAGGCGGGGGGGGGGCGGGGGGAGCCAAGGAGATCGACTCTGGAGTCCAAGATAAATAAAGGGAGCGCTGAGCAGTGTCAGGCAGCGGGCCCACGTGGAGCTGCGCGGATGGGCGCCACCGTGGACCCAAGCAGGGAGACGCGCGCGTGCGTCCGGCGCCCGCTCCCCCCCCCAGCTGCCTTTTTAGGGGCGCGGTGGAGTGGGGTGATGTTTTGCACGTCCCTCTAAGGGATCACACGTCTTCTGCCCCTATCTAACCCCCACAACTCTAAGATCCGGATTCTAATTAGTCTTCCCTCCGTGGGTGTCCCCCCCCCAACTGCCAACTGCCAAGTGGGGTTAAGTGTTCAGAGCCGGGGAGCGGGTGGAGGGGAGGTGCACCCCCCCCCGCCCCGTTCATAACTGCAAACCCCAGGGATGAAGTTTTTTTTCTCACCCCAGTGCAAACCCTTCCCAAACCCTGACCCTCTGAGGAGTCTTGCCTAGGTCCTGGGAGGCTGAGGGAGGCGAGTGTCAAACGCGCGCCACGCCTGGATGGGGGGGCTCAGATCCGGGGAGGTGAAGAGTGCGGGTTTCCAGGGACCGCTTCAGCTCGCACCACCTTTGCTTCTGGGAGTGCAAAGGGTTAACACGGACTGGATATCTGGGTGGGGGGGCTTCGAGGCTGGAGGGGTGGCGGGATCTGGGTGGGCGCGCTCTGATCTCCCCCCCCCCCATTCCTCGAGGGTCAAGTTTCAGCGGCACTCCGCCCCCAGGGTAGGTGTGAAAGACACGTGTCCTCATTGTGAAGGGCCCGTCAGGCAGCACAAAGCGGCCGCCCACCCTCCCCACCCCCCGCCCCTCGGCCCAGCCTGGGGTCAGCTCCAGGGGGCCGGCTGGGTGTCGAGGTCACGACGGATCCAGCTAGGCGAAGTAGGGAGAAAAAGCAGGGGAGCGGGATAGGGGCCACGTGATGTTCAAGGAGGGGGTTGTGAGAGTAACGACCCCCCCCCCCCAAGCTGAGAGGTCACCTCCCTCACAGACGAAGAGGGGGTGAGCCCCTTCTCCAGACAGGCACAGTAAGCACAGCGACACCCTTCCCCGCCCCGCCTGCCCCCCCACACCCCCCATCAATCACCGGCACAGAATCGCAATGTGAGCGCAGTCGATTTTAGTGGTTTTCTTTAATCCTGCTCTGCATTTCTTTCTCATTTACTACACGGGATATTATAAAGAATAAATAGCAGATACTCTTAATTTACAATGATTAGTCATTCCATTTGTTCTCTATATTTACAATAACTGTAAAATACATTGAACTCTATAGCTTCTTCGAGGTCCAAGGAAAACCAAAAACACTTTCCGAAGAATGGAAAATAGCTTTTTAAAAGTCCTTCTACAAAAGTTCTCCCCTCTCTTTGTAGTTTAAGAAAAAATAACTCCCCCCCTCCCCTGCTTCGCCATGCGAAGGGCACTGGAATATAAATAGCAGGTTAACATTATTAGCAACAACCAGAATAAGTCTCTCTTTTCTCTGTTCTTTTTTTTCCTTTTGCTTATATTTTTTTTAAAAATACAGTAGAAGCCGGTAACTTTTAACGTATAATACTGACCTTTTAATAAGTAAATTAAAACTGGGACCGTATATACACACACATATACATTCCTACACAGTTAAACAGTGCATTACATGAACCAGTAAGCTAAGTCTCTGTAGCCAAAAAAAAAAAAAAAAAGTTCATTGAATCCCCTCGGGAGAGGGTGGTGAGAGCTGGTGGGAAACCGAGCAGGGGTCGGGTGGTGGTGGGGGCGTTGGTGCGGGTCGACCAGGTGTCCGGGCGCGGGGCAGGGGGCCCTGAGTCCTAGCATGAGCACTTGCACTCGGAAATGATCGGGTACTGGATGGGAATCCAGCCGCAGCGCTGGCCCCCGCGCCGCTGACAGCGCCACCGCAGCACGGTGAGGTGCACGGACTTGGACGGCTTGCACACCATGCCCTCGGGCACCGAGCACGAGCGCTTGCTGAAGCAGCTGCCCACCTTCACGTAGCGCGGCCAGAAGCGGCTGCCCAGGTCGTTCCAGGCGTACAGCACCGGGCAGAAGGTCTGCGACCACAGCCACATCTGCAACTTCCTCCGCAGCTTCTTGCTCAGGCGCTGCTTCTTGCCCGGGGCCAAGCCCTCGGAGAACTCCAGCCCTTTGATCTCGCTCGGCATGGCCCCTGACGGCCGCTGCCGCAGCAGCTGGTCCAGCTCGGCCAGGTCCTCGGCGCCCCCGGCGGCGCCCCCGCCCCCGCCGGGCCGGTCCTCGGGGGGCGAGGTGGCCATGAAGCCTGGGTCGTAGTGGCCCCCGAGCAACGAGCGCAGCAGCGTCTCGTTCAGATCCTTCTCCTTGGGGTCAAAGATAGGGTCCGGGTGTTCGATGAGGTCCACCAGGGGCAGGTTGTCGCTGGGCGCCGGGCGGATGTGCAGATAGTGCTGGCCGCCCGCCGGTGCCGCCCGCAGCCCCAGGACCACCACCAGGGCGTAGAGGGTGACCCCCAGGCTGGGGCAGCGCTCCATGCCTCCGGCGCGCGCCCGGGGCTGCCGCTGCGTCCCGCGTCCCCGGACGAGAGCACGCTGAGCCCGCGGCGCCGCCGCCGCGCTCCCCCGTCCCTCCGGAGGCGGCTCACCCGAGGCTGGGCAGGCGCAGGGCCGGCAGCATGAGTCGCCGCGAGAGCCCTTCGCGCGGCGGCCGGCTCCCACCCGGGCGGAAAAAAACGGCACCCAAGTTGGCCGCGACTCCTCTCCCGAGTCTACCCGGGCAGGCGGCCGCGGCGGGGCATCCGAAATCACTCCAGGGCGACCGCGGGGCGCGGGGGGCGCCGGCTCCTCGCTGCCTTCCCCGGCCGGCGGCGGCCCAGGGCGCGTGGACGAGCTGCTGCTCCCCTCCTCCTCCTCCTCCTCCTCCTCCTCCTCCTCCTCCTCCTCCTCCTCCTCCTCCTCCTCCTCCTCCTCCTCCTCCTCCTCCTCCTCCTCCACCACCTCCTCTTCTTCCTCCTCCTCCTCCTCTTCTTCCTCCTCCTTCTCTTCTTCCTCCTCCTCCTCTTCTTCCTCCTCCTCCTCCTCCTCCTCCTCCTCCTCCTCCTCCTCCTCCTCCTCCTCCTCCTCCTCCTCCTCCTCCTCCTCCTCCGCTCGCGGCTCCTCGTCCTGCCGCTGTGTGCAGCGCCGCTGGCCCAGCCGGTCCTGGGGGCACTTCCCTCCTCCTGCTCGGGGCTCGGCGGCCGGCGCTGCCCGGCGGACTCCAGCGGCGGCGGCGGCGGCGGCGTCCGCGCACGTTGGCACCGGTTTGTCTGTCTCGCAGGGTCCAAGCCTTTAAATTTCCTGCACTTTCAGCTCCATCACCATGGAAACCACTGACTCTCTCGGCGTTGCCCCCTCCCCCTGCTTCCCCCAAACAACAACCCCACCCCCCACTTCTCCACCCCCGAAGAGCTGGAGCCGGCACAGGCTCCCGGGGCAGCCGCCTGCACTCGCCGCGGAGGCGGCGGCGGCGGCTTCGGCAGCGCCCAGGGCTGTGCCCCGCCGGACCCAGATGCCCCGGGAAGCCGACAGTCGGGCTGCCCGCCGGGGCTCTCAGGCGGCGGCGGCGGCGGCGGCGGCGGCGGCGGCGGCGGCGGCGGCGGCGGCGACGGCGGCGGCGGCGGCGGCGGCGGCGGCAGCGGCGGTGGCGGCGGCGGTGGCGCTTGGCAGGTCTCCGCGCAATTTTCTCTCTCCCCCACCACCCACCCCTCCTTCTTCTCCTCCTGCAAAATGCACCGCCCCCCTCCTTTCTCCTGGAGCAATGCAACTGGGGCTCTAGGCGCCCCGCCAGGGCCAGTCCCGGGGAAAGCTCGCGGCGGCGCTGGAGCCGGGCCGGAGGGTGCAGGGCCGACCGGGGGGGGGGGGGGGCAGGGGGGGACGGGGAAGGGGGGGAGGGTGAGGGGAGTGCGCGAGGTGGGGCCGGGAGGGTGCTCATTAATTGGGTGCTTTGCACTGAGGCGCTGGGGGCTTTCCCCCCCCTTTTTCTCCCGCTCCCCCCCCCCCCCCACCTCGCGGGCACAGTTTGGCGCTAGGAATTTCTCCATGTGCACGGAGCTTTTTTCCCCGGGCGCGACTCAAATCTCACCTTTCTCCCGGGCTTGGACTAAGAACCCTCCCCCTTCCCTAGCGCGCGCGTACACACACACACACACACACACACACACACACACGCACACACGCACACACGCACACGCACACACATATACACACACACTTTTGCACAGACTGTGTTGAGGGGGAGAGGAGGGTGGTCCGAGAGCCGCAGCTTTGCGCAGCGTGATGCAATAACGAGAAAGCTCTCCTGCCCGTCTCTTGCCCAGGTCTCCATGAGGGGGGTCTACTCCTCCCCCTCCTTGGCCGGGTCCTGCACCCTGAGTGGCCGAGCGGTAGGGGCGCGCCGGGCTCTCCTGCGGCTCCCCCAAGCCCGCCTGGCTCTGCGCGGACACCCTCGGCTCCCTGGGGGCGGCGCGCCCTCTGCTGGCCCGCCACAAGCCCTGCACCTGGCTCCGGCAGAGGTCTAGGGGGAGGTGGGTTTGTCTGCTGTCCACTCTGCCCAGCTCATTTCCAGCTTCTGTGTCCAGTCATTGTGGAGTGTGTTGGTGTGTGTGTTGCGTGTCTGTGTGTGCGTGTTTTTTGTGTGTGTGTGTGGTGCGTGTGTACACTCTTGCTCTGACTGGTCATTCAGGTTCTCACTATTCTCTCAAGTCTCCAGACCCTCAGTGTAAACAGACTTACTGGGATTCCTCCCCATACCCCCTCAAATGTCAAGCGAACAGCCCTGCGTCCTCTGCCTCTGCTAATTGCCCTCGGTAGGCGACGGAGCGGGACGCAGAATCAGAAAGTTGAAAGATGAACTAGCTGGCTGTCAGGGGACCTGATTCCTGGCTGGAAGTCATATTCTGTCAATCTAGGACGAGCCCCATACACCTTGCTTTCTTCATTTGTGACACAATTTACCCAGTCCTAATGTTCTGTAATTTAAATAAACTTGCTTGATGCTTTTAATTTTATTTGTCTTTAGAAGCTATTACTCTTTGATGAGCGATGGAAATGGAGATGACACTTCCCGTTAATTTTCCCTTGGATGGGGAACTCACTCTGAGTTTCAAAATTCAACCCCCATTTCCTTTGCGGTGGATGTGCTTGGAGTCTGGAGGGAGAGACTTGGGGGGATGACTCAAGTTTTCATCAACATTCTGTGGACTGGAGTTAGGAGGCCTCATTGTAACTAGCCCACATCACTCTTTCTTCCCCCAAATTGTTTTTTCTTTCTGCCCATTCTGTACACTGCCTCCCTCACCCCCACCACCTCCCAGAAATTTATCATCTGAACAAGGGAAAAAAATGCACTTTGTTTCCCCTCAAATTTTTCTGAAAAAAAAAAATCTCAGTAATGGAAGGATGGCCAGTTGTAGCTGGAAGCATTTTCTTCAACTTTCAAGTCTAAACAATATCTAGAGTTAGGCTTTTTTTTTTTCCTTCGAGGTATTGCCTGAAAGGAAATCTTGCTTTGCTGAATGCTGGATATTGAAACAGCCTGTAAGTTGTTTGGACTCAGTCAATTCTGAAATAACAGGTGACTCGGACCTGGAACCCAGTAGTTTCTTAATCAATCAGTACCTCCCCCCCCCTTTTTTTGGTGTGCTTTGTGGTACTTATACACTAATTTGTTGTCTATAAAAATGAAGCATTCCAGAGTGATTTCATCGCTGCTCTAAATGAACTGAAAAAATGATTTTTCAGCAAAGAACTCAAAAGCAAAATTCTTGCCTGTTCCTTCTGGGATCTTGGGATCCAGTGAGTGACATCTGCTTGTGCCTTTTTTTTTTTTGTCCCACTCATCTTTACCCCTCTCCTTCAAATCACCTATTTTTGTTTGAAAACTGAGTCCAATCCTTTGGACCTTTACGGGGGTTAGGTAGATTTGACTGAGCAGCAAAAGAGTTTCCTGGGGAAAGAACAAACAAATCACATTAGACAATAGATTGGGTGAATCTATTTCTAGTGGCTTTGCTGGGGAAGGGCATGAAGGATCGCCCTTGTTGAAAATCACCACCGTCCTAGGTTTGGCTGTCCAGTTCCAGGGCCTCAATCGAGAACATGAAAACAAAACACAGCTCACAAAGACCATAAAATAAAAATCCGTAAGTGCACATAAGAGTGTTTGGTGAGTATTTCTCCATCTTTTCAAAAGCCTGTGCCCAACTTGAATATGGGTTACCACTCCACGCTCTCCTTTGAATGCAGTTCTGTGTATTCCTAATGCATTAGGATGACCATATCAAACCAAAACAGTTACAATAGACTCTCCTGTTTTCACACCGTAGCAGTTACCTTCTTTAAGGTAATGCTCTCCTTGGGGTGCCAGTGGTCAGCCTCAGCCTCCCCTTACCTCACTCCCCACCCTATGCCACACTGGGGCACTTAGGCGCTGAGTGAATGTGAAGATGCTGTTATCAGAAGCAAAGCAACCCTGGGACCACAGAGCTAGAGCAGCAGAGCTTGAATGAGGTGGAGAGCAGAAAATGACTGAATGAATCAGGAGAAGAGGCGATACAGTGCATGCCCTGAGTCTGCACTGGGAGAGGGGAAGTACTCTCTATCAGAAATAGCTGGGCTGGGCAGTGGAGGACGAAATGTCAGAAGTAGGGAAAGAACCCACTCAAGACAACCTTGGAACTACTCTGATCTCTGCTGGAATTCTGGGCCTGCTCTTCTTCCCGCTCTTATTTTCTTTCTGTGGGCATCTCTGCTGAGGACTTCATTTCCTCATGTGTAAGATGGGGAAACATTCACCTCTTGGCAGTGTGTTTGATAAAAGAGGCAGTGTATTTGATAAAGGGTGTCACTGGCACCCCAAGGAGAGCATTACCTTAAGAAGATCTAGCCTGGAAGAACACACGACTCTCTGGTGGCTATTGTCTTGCCCTGCATCTCACCCACCACCCAGTTTGAGCTGGGAAGACTCTAAAGGGCTGGGATGCTATTGAAGTCCACTCTGCTCACTGTGGGGTATTTACCCCCATCCCTCAGTGGCTGCAGGATTTCAAGAACTGGGGACACGAGAACTGGAATTTCATGTGTGTGTGTGAGGGGGGCATCTCAACACCTTTCAATGTTTCCATGACTCTGTTGAAGAGGGCACTTGAGACGCAGGGCCGAGAGAGTCCTATTCTTCATTCCCAGCAGGCTTTTGCTGGCTTCTACTCAGGTTGGCCTTTCATCAGGAACCACTCAGCTCTTGTAGGAAGCATCTAGTGGACACAAGTAGATTCCTTCTTGGCTGTCTCTCCCCACTCTGTGCCGCACTGGAGTACACAGCAGTGGGTACTGAATGTATTGGAGGATGCTGTTATCAGAAGCGGAGCAGCCGTGGGAAGCACAGTGCCAGAGCTGAGATAGACCCCGGAGGTCTGTCCTTGGGAGAGCCTCTGGGAGAGGGAAATTGAGACTCTGTCCCAAACAGTGGCACCCAGAAGGAGCCTGAGGGGTGTCCACGGATCCTTTTTATTTCCAGCAAGAACAGTTCCATGATCTAGCTTCTTCTCACCTAGAAACATAGCTTCAAGTGGCTGCAGGTGATGCATAAAAGGGTAGGTGAGAAAAACCTGCCACTGCAATGGCTGTGTGACCTTGGGTGAGTCACTGGCCCCTCTGGACCCACCCCACCACCTATAGGTTCTCTCAAGGGACCTGGAGACACCATGAAGATGTGAGCTCTCTTAGGCCCTGCCTTATCCTGGGCATGTGAAAAACATCACTTACCAAATCTGACTCTTTCTCTTGTCCCATAAATGTCCAGGGTGATGGACTTTTTCTTAATGAGATCCCAAAAATGCCATATTTGGTCCTGACCCAGTTGAACAAAATGAGAAAATGTCAGCCTCAGGCTTGTCACTTGGCTGGAATACTGGAGCAAGGATGGGGCCTCCCCAGCCTTCCTGAAACTGGGGGGACCCAGGCCATGCCAGGGCTCACAGTGCCACGGTGCATACTGCGTGTGCATGTGTGTGTGTGTGTGTGTGTGTGCATTTGCCTACCTGTATGCATCATGTGTCGAATCAGTGACGGGGTTCTAGGGAGAGCAGAGAGGCTTCTAACCAGCACAAGACTGGGGTCGGGGAGGGAAGGGAGGAGAAAGAGGGGGGGACGGTGAAGACATAACTCCAAAACGGGTAAATAAATGTGAAGTGCGTTTCCAGGAATAGAGGGAGAGCTGAAAGGCCAGGAGGGAAGGGCGCACCGCAAGCCCCTTCCCTTCCCCAGTCTGGCTCCGCCTGTCTCCGGCTCCACGCCTGGGAAGGGGAGACAGCGCCGGAGCCCGGTGGCTCATTCATCTCCTGATAAACTGTTTATCTGAGTTTTAACGAGGGCGCCTCTCTTCCAGCCCTGGAGACGGAGCCTCCTCATGTTTAGCCTGCCCTGATGTAGGGGGCTGTCGGGGCGGGGGTGGGGGTACAGGCAGGCAGAGTGTCTGCCTTTCCCGGACTACATACACCAGGCTCTGCCTCTGCCCCATGCCTTCCTGCTCTGATTTTGCAGGGCTTCCCTTCCCCCCAGGTGCTTTCTCTCTGGAGTGTGGGTCTAGGATGCAAAAGGAACCTGTGCAGATCCTGTCTCCATCACTGTCTTAAAAGATTCCTCTCTCTGTTTGACAGTCTGTCTGTCTGTCTCTCTCTTTCTCTCGCTCTCACACACACCCCACCCCCCCACACACCTTCTAAATTAACATGAAAAAACTTGGTTTCATGTTATGAATGTTTACCATCTATGACGTGATATTTCAAAAGGGAAGGGAAGGGAGAGCCATCACCAGCCACGGGAAGACTTGTGAAGGAGTGCGGAATGACGCAGGGAAGATGCTTTGTGGGAAAAGCCAACATCCCCTCATGCCGTCCCCCCATGTATAGACACCCAAACTTTGCAAGTGCAACAGCTTGCTTCTCAGCCACCCCCCCACAAACACCTGCCCTCCCCCACGTCCACAGACACAGTCTTGTGCAGCTACTAAGGCATTTGCTGAGAAAGTCGGCTTCCTCACCCGTAGCACATAGGAACCAGTAAACACAGATGCCCCTGCATACACTCCCACACACACACATACACTCCCTCCTGGACACAGTCTCAGCAGTTGCTCTTCGGATGCTCCCTGGGTTGTTAAGGTTGGGGGGGGGACAGTCTCCTTTAGTCACGTGCCACTGAGGAATGAAGGTCTATAACCCCCCTGTACCTACCTCTCTCCAACATACCAGTATGCCCCCCATCCCAACCCAGGCTCACATTTCTCCCACATGCAGTCTTCCTGCAGCCTTACAGAGATGCTGGCAGAGATAATGCAGTCTCGTCTCCGCAGCCCCTCACAGACCAGATAACAAGGAGCCAGGAGCTCAGCTGTCTCCACAATAAAGTGTAACACCACCCCCTCTTTGGGGGGTGGGGGGATGAATGAATGCACCCAAGACAGCTTCCTCACATTTCTGCATTTTCTTCTAGCCATGAGTTCAGAGGGCTTGACTCACACTCTAAACCCGGGGCATGTACCCTCTGTTTCCCAAGGAAAACAGAGAAGCACAAGATTGTTTATGAGGGGTGCGGGGGCCGGGGGGCGGGGGTGGAAGGAAAAATAAACCAAAGATTTCAATTCAGTATGTCAATTGCCATGATAAAGCATAGGAGTATTGGGTCGTGGGGGGGGGGCAGGCAGAAAGGGTCTGAAAAAGGCTGCCCAGGAACATTACTGTCAGTCGGGGGTCGCAGGCTAGAGGGTTGAGCAGGGGCCACTGGCGGGATCATATTTTCACTAGTGGGATTGGGGGTGGGGTAGTGACGTAATCCAAAGTGTCAATGGGGGCAAGTTGGCCGCACTATGTTGAAGATTGAATACGGAGGGCTGGGAGAACAGTTTAAAATTCCATGTGAAGGTAGACTTGAGTTTAGAGGTACTTGAAGAAACCATCAATGTTTTAAGGCTCTTATAAAAAAAAAAGTAACTAGATTCTAGTTGAAACTAGAATCTTAGTTTCAATTAAGGCAGTTTGGTTCCAAAGATCTTTGCTCTGAACCTCTACATTGCAACTGTTTTATTTCAGGGGGAAATTAAAAAAATTCCCATATATATTTAGATCTCATTCATTGTCATAGTTATCCCTTCAAAAGGGGACAATTCTCCCATCCAAATTCAAGTTCTAACCAAGCCCAACCCCTGCTTAGCTTCTGAGATGAGATGAGATCGGGTGGGGGGAGGAGGAGGAGGAGGAGGAGGAGGAGAGAGAGAGAGAGAGAGAGAGAGAGAGAGAGAGAGAGAGAGAGAGAGAGAGAGAGAGAAGAAAATCACCTGCCATAGAGGCATAGAGGCAGACATGGGCTGGGATGGGGGGTGGAGGATGATGGGAGGGAACCTGGGGACACTGGTGCTGGGGAAGGGATGGGTGTTGGAATATTGTATGACTGAAATCCAATCATGAACAGCTTTGTAAGGGTCTATCTCAGTGACTCAATAAAAAAGTTTAAAAAATAAAATAAAATAAGTGTCTTTAAAAAATAAGCTAAAAAAAGGGGACAAGTGGACAGGGTGAGGAGGGAGGAGAAATTCAGTATTTCAATATCTATTTCAATAGTACTCATTTTCAAGCTTTCAAAAAATTAATAAAGGATTAAAAATCCATGAATTTAGAGGCAACAGGAAGGGTGAGAAAGATATCAAATGTTTGCCAGATGGAAGAGAGTTTGAAAGGCAGAAGCCGGCCCTTCAGGATTAGTGAAAGAGGCTCAATGCTCATCAGTGAGGGTTCTGTGGGGGATACCCATTTAGGGGTTTTGTGTGTTCGCATACATATAAGGAAATTCCAGACACTGCTTCCTAGTCCTTTCCCTGTTGTCTCCAGCATCCACAGGGAAATCAGAAAACTTTTTAACATTAAGTGCTACCCACCTCCCAAACCCACTGTAGTGTTGAGAAAGTACAAATTCATGAGCCCCCAATCTGTGCCGTTTGGACTGAGTTTGAAGTGACAGCTGGAAACCTGAAGCCAGCCAAATTAGGAGTGTGGAAGAAGAAGAGGACCCCAGGAGAGAGAAGGGGCTTTCTCTCCCCCAGGTGACAGTCTTCTATCCCAGCATCCCAGACTGACAGTGCGAATATGTTCTCATCTAAGTCTTCCAGGAACTTGTGGAATAGAGAGACTTATCACTTCATGTTGTAGATGGGCGAACTGAGGGTGGAGAAATGAAGTAGCTTCCCAAGGCCATAGTCCTGGACTCGAGGATCTTGAAAGGAGGCAGGGAGAGGGGACCCTAGCTTCAAAGCTCGGCCCACCTGGCTGCTTTCTCAGGCACCAACCTTTCTGAGACCTTGGCGGCTCTCTGGGTTTGGATCCATATAGGATTGGCTTCTGAGACCATAGGTACCAGCAGCTCAGGCATTGTCACTTTGGCAGGCCCAGGGGTGACTTTTTTGGCAAAGTGGTCAAGCCCAGAAGAGGGGAAGAGAGTTCATTCCACCCCCTCCCCCACCCCACAGAAGTTCGCCACCGCCCCCCACCTCCCCATAATGGAGCATGACTGTAGTAAAACGAGGCTTTTGATCAACCTCTTGCACATCACTTTCAAGACAAACAATGTCTCTGAAACCCCCAACTGCTTTTATTTTTCTTATATCTAGGGTTTCACCTTAGTGTCTTTACCCAGCTTCATTTTAAAATGCCCTCAATTAAGAAAAAAAAAATCCCAGCTTTTCATTATTAGAATTCACAAAACATACCAAAATTTTTTTTTAAAAGTCTTCAAAGTTATATAAGCAATCTCTTTACGATTTCTAAAAGGGGCTTCACCCTATTTCCCCAAGCCACTTGTGACATCTCCATCTACCGTACAGTTTTACAGCTTTTCGGCACCACAAATGAAGAACATACGTCAAAGTTAAAATTAAAATATCAGTAAATAAAACAGTGTCTCGTTCTTCACCAGCACCACTGGTGGTTTCAACACGGGCATTTTAAAAGCTATGATTCATTATTTCTAGATCTTTTGATAAAAAATCCGTTTATAAATCATTTGGTGGGAGGACCAGAGCGATAATACAGTGGGATAAGGCATTTGCCAGGGATGTGGCCAACCTGGGTTCGATCCTCGGCATCCCACTTGGTCCCTCAGGCCTGCCTGGAGTGATCCCTGGCACAGAGCCAGGAGTAACTCCTGAGCAACACCAGGTGTGGCCCCAAGCCCCCAAATTTAAAAAAATCATTTGTATACATATAACTTAAAATTTTTTTTTCTTCCAACCCATGGTAGAAAAAGTGAATAAGGTGGGTCCAGTGATTGGTTCTTTGGACCCTCCCCATACACCAATTGGTGTATGACAATTTTAGACAAGTGTTTCTTTCCTGACCTGGCACAAAAGCTTCATCATGTTAACTAGTTCGTGTAAAACTTGATTAAACTCCCAGAGATAATCCTTAAAATGCAGGGAGAAGGGCCTGGAGGGGGCAGGGAAGGAGCAGGAGGTAATGAGGCCCTATTGTAGCCCCAACCTCATTCTCACTTTGCACGGTTTCTCGGTTTCTCGTTCTGGGGAATCGGAATCTCCCAGTTCAGCAAAATACATTGAGAAAAATGCAAAGCTGCCGCCCTCACCTCCTCAAGGATTTGAGTCACCACAGATGAGCCTTTAAATGTAATAAGAGGCATCGTAATTATCATGCCTCAGGGGTAAGAAAATCCTGGCAGATCACATTTTATAGAAACTCTGCTTTTCTTTCAGGCCCTAGCCCGGGAGGGGAGGCAGCTACGTTTTAGACTAAATGTTTATGGCTTAGGCTTCTTCAACGGCATGAACGTTTACTTCTGAGGTAGTCCCATTGTTCCGGGCATGATTTAAATATGCTTCTTCTAAATATTTTGACAGCCAGGCAAGTCAGGGGGCCCTGGTCCTCTTTTAGGGACTAGCGAGCAGGGATTGATTGTGGAGTGGGGAGTGGCAGTGTCTGATTTATCCCAGAGAGCCCATCTTCCTCATACCACTGCTCTTGGGGGTCCTGACGAAGTTCTCATCTCTCACTAAAACTTTGCACTCACCACTGTGCAGCCAGGCGAGACCACCCAAGGCAAGGCTTGATGTGCCTTGTCATTTCTCCCCATGTCTTAGTATTCATAAATGAGCAACAAGTTGAAATAAACACATCGGTAGAAAGGGAATGATTTCCACTGGTTCAAGAACCTCCGAGGGTTCTCCTAGTTATTATCCAGCTACAATGAGGACATTGGGGGCCAATCCTATGGCTCTCTGATTTTCCCTTCTGGGATTTTCCACTCTTCTCTGCTCACTATTGAACTTGTCTAGACTTTTTTAAGGTCTCTCTATACAAAGCCTGCCCTTCCTCATCTCTGTTCCATGCTCTTTCTTCACTGTTGTTGTTGTTACTGGACCATGTTCAGAGGTGCTCGAAGGTGAGAGGGCTCTTTCCTTAGCAGGGCTGAGAGGGATCCAACCTGGTCTCCCATACGGCAAAGCTCAACATGTTCTTCTTGCGCCCTCACACCTACTTACCCCCCTCTTACAGAAACTGTGTGCAGCATTTTGATTCTGCTTAAACATCGCCTCCTCCATTCTTGATTCTCTTGGGGCAGAATGAATTGCTCCCTTGTTCAAACCCCACACCCTCTAAATCATCTTCTGTGCAGAGGATGGACAGAAGTTTGTCGATGGCCAGATCACATTTAGGTAGTTGTCTTCCTCATCCTTCTCCCCCAGTGCATTGTGTTTGATTCACAGTAGGAGCTTAGTGAAATGCACAAATGCTTGAATTTGTCACTGCTTTGGGTAACCACAATGGGTCCTGATAGTGAGAAGGTGGGTAGTGGTGAAAACTATGCCTGTCTCTTAATGGATGCAGCAAACCTGGTGAGTTAGAACTTGTAATGTTGGCTCTCGGAAACCATATCCTTCAGAGGTATCTGGAAAAATCAAAAGATTGGCTTGACCAAAATCGGTGCTTTAATCTTTACTGGCACTTACTACTATGATTGGTCCCGGCTGAACTGGACCTGGCCTGACTGTTGTACTAACACCCTCAGCAGCCCCCCGAATCCTTACAAATTAGCAGTGCTGTGTCTTGAGGGCCCTGTGTTTGGCAGCAGAAGCAAACCAGTGCAGGGGAGGGGGTAAGGGATACTTGGCTCCCTCCCAGGAAGCTGCAGCACAGGGGGTGGGGGTGGAGGTCTGGGAGTAGTCGCATAATCCAGCTCATTCCCGGGAGGCGGCAGCTGCTGTGACAGGTCAGGCTAAACTCAACCCATGTCCTGGAGGGGGGGGGGGGGTGGAGGGGGTGGGAAGGCTTAGGGAGGGAGATTGTGAAGGTCCCCAACCCCATCCTGAGTCCTCCAAGATCCCCTCCTCCAAGACCCACTCCCACCCAGACCTCCATACTTCCCTCCATGCTATGTTCCTGCTCACAGTCCTAGCTGTGTGCTTGCAGAGGTAGAATCAGACGACATTTGCGAAAGGGCAAAGAGCAGTCCTCTGTGGGAGACGAGGTGGCCCCGGTGTCGGGTGCCTCCTGGACGGCCAGAGTACGGGGCGAGCACACCATTTGCCCTCCCCGCAGCCGCCGGATCCACGGCTAGGCTCACTGTCAGCACCTACTAGGTGCAATTCCCGAAACATCCCTGAGGTTCTTGGAGCTGCCGTGCCAGAACCGTTATTGGTCCAGATAACCAGGTCAAAGGTGCACTCGTCAGAGTCTTCTTTTCCCAGCCTGCATGACGCAGCCCAGTGCATGAGCTTCCCAGGGGCAGCTCGACATCGCTCGGGCTCTGTCCACCTGGCACAAAGGGCAACGCTTTGAAGAAGAAATGGATTAAGGTATTGGATTACAGTTTCTGCAGCCCGGCTCAGGGCCTAAGCTTCATGTCCTCCCCCAAGACGGGTGACTTGGCAGAACACTTGAGACTTTCCTCCCTCCTTCCTCACTTTCCTCCAGTGTCCACGCTCCTGGGGCCGGGGGGTGGGGATAAGGGGAGCATTTTAATGGTGACATTAAAGCACACTTTAGTAAAGGGTAAATGGGGCCACAGTGCTTATCTTCTTCCTCTGCACAGGCTCTGGGCTACCTTGTGGCCACATGAAGATGTGGGCCAGAACAGCCCATGGGTACCCAGTGAGAGGCGGCTAGGCAGAGGCAGAGACTGGACAAGAGACCAGCATTGATATTTCTCTCTCTCCCTCCTGTGACTTTTTCATTACTGGATTCTTGTAACCTGCTTGGTCAAGTGCCTCTTCGAATTGTGATTTCCTTTAGTCCCCAGTCCGTCTCAGTGTATAAGAGAAGATACTGAAACTCAGCGAGGTCAAGTGACTTGACTACGGTCACCCAAATAGAAAGTGGCATGGTTGTGGTTTAACTCCCCGCCTGACCCCAAAGTGCGTGATCTATTTTTGATGGCCTCTTTTTGTTTCATCTGGGATTCTGTTTCTGGTGTTCCTTAGACAACTCACAAGGATGGAAAGTGGTGGTGACAAGGGACACAAAAGTGAAATCCGAGGTGACTCACAAAGTCTTAGGATAAATTATTCGTGGATGCAAGTATATACGTCAAGGGGATAACGAGGATTATGTGCACCAACTTGGGAACAGAGCTGACTTCTGGAGAGAGAGAGGGAGGCTAAAGTACCTCTTGAATATATATAAAACATACTTCTTAATGTATGGGTGTGTGAGAAAGAGAAACTAATATGTGTGTGTATGTGTGTGTGAGAGAGAGAATGATCAAAGATAAAAAACCTGAAACAAAGAAAAAGCACAATGAGATATCGCTTCATACCCAGAAGAATAGATTTCTTACATGTACAATAACAAGTGCTGAAGAGAATGTGGAGAAGCTCCAATGCTTGTGTGTTGCTGGTGGGAATGAAAATTAGTGCAGCCACTGGAGACACTAGTCAGGCAAGTCCTTTCGAAATTAGAAATAAAATGAGCTTATGATCCAGCAATTCCATCTCCGGTTATTTCCTCCAAGAAGTTGTGAGCAGGGACTGGAGCAGATATCTGTGTACCCAAGCTCAGCGCGATGTTATTCATAGCCATTGAAAACTGGAAACACCCCAGGTGTTCATCTACAGTTAAATAGGTGAGTAAAATGAGGTCGATGCGTGCCATCATGTTATACTGGACTATTCAACTTTCATGAGGAATGGCATTCTGGGAATTGGAGAGATAGCATAAAGGTGAGGGTACATACTTGGCATGTTCGGTACCCTGACCCCATTGCCCTGAATACCATCCTGGAGGCTCCCCAAGGACAGCTGAGTGGCCTTAGAGGCCTCAGCACTGCAGGAGCTGAGAGTGTCACATTCTCAGGCCCTAGCACTGAACTGTCAGGCCCAGTTGGCTGAGTATGTGGCAACTCCCACTCCCTGCTTGGGTACCACTTCCCCCTTACTCATCCTGAAATGGGGCAGGGGACTCAGACACACGCCACGACACAGAGGAGCCCCGAGGACGGAGAGTTTGGTGAAATGAGCCTGGCATTGAAGGACAAACACATGGCTATCATTTCCCTGAGGTGCCTGGAGGGATGAGGCCCAGAGACAGGGCAGGTGGCTGCTGGATGGGCCGTGGAGGGCCTCCCGGGACTGGTCCTTACCACCGCATCCACAACTTCAGTTGGAGAAGATAACAACTGTTTTGCAGGTTGGTGGTGGCTAGGAACGTGGCAGAGGCACCAGACTGTAAGAAATGACCAAAAAGGTCGATTTTATGTGATGTCTATTTTGCACTGTGCCAACTCTCTTTGCCCTCCAGCGAGGATGCCGTGGAGCAGAATGACAGACGGTTGCCCCAGAGTCTGCCCCTCTTTCCCTGCCATTGGCCCTGTTGGGGGCTATTAGATGGAATGTGGGACCAGCCCTGGGGCCTAGGCATGGGCTCAGGTGAACTGAGCACCCCTCTGAGCTAGCTCTCAGTGTCTCTCCCGCCCCGGGGGTGGGTGCGCAGAGCACTCAAGGGCTCTGAACAAGCTCATCAGAAAATCAAGGCTGTGCTCTCGGGGTGACTGGGAGTGAGCAGTTTTCTCCCTGGATTTCACAGCCTGGTCTGTTCCACACACTGGCCCACCTTCAGAATCCCCAAATTAGTACCCGACCCCGCAAAAATCAGGCAACTGGGGGTTTGTCATTTAGTGAACGCTTGGCCATCCTGGGCCCGGAGAGACTGCCAGCTGCTCTCTTAGGGTACTCTTTCTCCAGAGGAACCGTGGAATGTGTCAGCATGCACAGTGTGTCTGCAGCGTGGTGCCCACTTGCCACCTGACTGGGGTCTCGCCAAGGACACCCCCTCCTCCCAGTTCTGCTCTGGCTCAGCACTGTCAGCCTTGCAATTCTTAATGGGATCAAAGTCTCAGTCTCCCCCCCTCCCCAGTGACACCGGAGTGGAATTCGGTGTGATCTTTTATTTATTAATAGGGTGGTGGGAGTGGGGTGGGAGGTTGAAAACTCTGCTCCTCCCCCTCCCCTTCCCATTCCCCCCCCCCCCCCCCCCCCCCAGTTTCTGAGGATCAAACAGAGGGCTGGGATTACACTGGAGGGAAGCAAGACTATATTTAACTAGGCTTTGGAAAGTGTGGCTCCATGTCAGAGGCAGCTCGGAGTGACAGCCTCATCCAACCGGGCTGGCTGGAACATTCCAGAGAAGCATATTGAAACCGTGGGCTAATTGGTTCCAATTTATCAGTTCCAATTTCCTGTGTGCAGAGGCCAGGTCTGAATGCTCCGTGCTCTCCAGGGAAGCCACACGTTTGCCTGCACCTCAGGCTCCCAGGAGCCAGCTGTCATGGCCCCTGCCGGCTTTCCTCCCAGGACGCAGCTGAGAACTTCATTTTGCATACCCCTAGCCTGCAGCCTCAGCCGGCCCCTCCATCAGTCCCCCCTTCCTGCCTCTAGGTAGATCTTTCAATAACGGGGGCTCATCTTACTGACACAAAAGCGGAGGCCTGCATGGTCGGAGCAGCGGGAGGTGGGGGTGGGCAGATTTATTTGTAATTACTATAGAGTTCCTGCTCCCGTCCTAGCCAGCACCGGTCTGCCCATTCACAGGCTCCGGCCA
The DNA here is from genome assembly GCF_029834395.1 of Sorex fumeus. Taxonomy (NCBI): domain Eukaryota; kingdom Metazoa; phylum Chordata; class Mammalia; order Eulipotyphla; family Soricidae; genus Sorex; species Sorex fumeus. Next base: position 63,104,837 of record NW_026606120.1, read on the forward strand.
GGGCTGGCGCCAAGATCTCCAAGTTGCCCTGTGTTTATGTCATTGAGACGAGGACAATATTTCAGTGTGGAGCCAAGCCACAGGGATCCACTCTATAAAACCCTCACTAAAAATAGACGCTCCCGCCCCTGCCCAGCCCCCTCCCCGCCTCCGCGACTCCCGCACGCCTGCCCCCCGCGCTCCAGCACCCAGCTTCAATCCACTGGGAGACAGGCATGCCAAATCGGTCCAATCTGGAGGCTCTGGGGGCCCGGAGAGCTCCTTTCTTCCCCGGGAGTTTTAACGCAGAATAAAAGGCGTCAATTAGCAGCCCTAAAAGCTGACAGGGCAATTAGAGCTAAATTGCAAGACAGAGGGAGAGCTCCAAGAAGAAGGAAAAGGGGGGAAGAGGGAGGTGGGGGGGGCAAAGAGAGAGAGGGAGGAGAGAGAGACAGAGAGAGAGAGAAAAAGAGACACAGAGACAGAGAGAGGGAGAGAGACAGAGAGACAGAGAGAGAGAGAGAGATTTTCAAATGTATTTTTGGTGACAGCTGCATTTTTGAGGAGGGTGAGCCTCCAGGACTACAACTGGCTGTTTGGATATATTTTCACTTGTGAAGTGATATTTCAGTGAACACTGATACTCCCAGTCGATTGCACTTTTCATGTTAGATCTGAGCTGCTTGGGAAAATTAAAACAAACACCAAGCAAAAAAAAAAAAAGGGGGGGGGGAATCTTGTCTTGACAAACTCTCCGAATTGGCTTCTGTCCCAGCAGTCCCTTTCTTTGTAGGGTTAAGTTAGCTGTAACATGAAATTGAAATGGTGAGAGTGGCTAGGGGGAGAGGCGAGGCGAAAGGTGGGCCACAGCTTATGTATTGGGGGGGGCACTGACTGCAAGAGTCAGTACTAAGTCATGTTTGGAGTTCCCAGAGCTTAGGACTGGTGACCAGGTCCTAATACTGGTCACTCCCCCTCCCCCATCAGCCCAGGACCCCGAGTTTGGGAAACTATTGGGAAATGAAGTTTTGTTTGGTCTACCCCCTAGTGACCTTCTCTCACAGTCAGCCTTTGGTTTGGGATGTGGGAGGGCCCGAGACTGTCTTCTGCAGATGGGAAATGGAAACAAGGGCAGTATTGATTTTTGATTTACTGTTGCAAAACCCCAGCTCAGGGGAATGGATTCAGGGCTCATGTGCAGGGAGGCTGGACACAAGACAGGAATATCACATAATTAGAGGGGAGGTCAGCATGGTTAAATGCCAACTTCGCAGACACCTCCGTGGCTCTCCTAGCCTCCTGGCCCCCAACTTTTGGAGGACACAGTAGCTACAGTTCCTGAGAGGATGCTTCTCAAAATCACCCTGGCTTTGCAGCACCTCAAATTTCAGTCTCCCTTCCTAGAATCTCTCCTTGTTAGCCTCCCTCCCTCATTAAGAAGACCTTCCATAAGACAGCAACACCTACCTGCTCTTCAAAGTGGGAAGGGCTTCCCAGGCTCTGCACACAAGGTAGGTGCTACGATCGGTCGGTCCTGTTTTAGGTAAGAGGAAACTGAGGCAGAAAGACCTTCAATCACTTGTTCCAAGCTGTCTGGTTGGTAAATGGTGATGTTAGGATGGGAACCAAGTCTCTATACTCTTTTTAAACTATTTTGTTTGTTTATTGGTCACTCCTGATGGGGCTCAGGGCTTAGTCTTAGCTCCATGCTTGGGGATTCTTTCTGGCAGTGCTGGGGGACCATGTGGTGCCGGGAATCAAGCCTAAGTCCCCCATGTACATAGAATGCATTCAGCCTTTTGAGCTATTGCTCTAGCACCTATAGTCCTACTCTTAATGCTTAGCAATATACTCTTATTTAGGGCTCCCATGAATCTTGAGGAAAACGTAATAACTTGGGTTCCATCCATTTGGATGGGTTGAAGTTTTGAGATGCTCAATTAAGGATGACTCTCAAGATTGAGTTCAACTTGAAGTTTTGAGCCAAAGGGGCCTGAGAGTGACATTTAGTGGACTGTGTCACAAACTAGAGTCCAGGATTCCTGGGTTTCTGAGAAGCTACCCTGGGCTACATAATGCCACTATGTATTTAAGATGCTTATCCTGCTCCAGCCTTATTTTCTTGACAATTTAGCAAATTGTTCAACCAAAGAAGGTCACATAGTGAGTTTATGGCAAGTAAAGACGGAAGAAAGTTGCATCTCTCCCAGGACTATTTCTGTTAATGGACAGAATTCTCTAGCCCTGGATTTATAAGTCCACGACACTGCTTGATTGAAGCTCATAGGGGAAGAACTGATTCTAAGGACTTTATTAGATATTTGGAGAATGAGTATGTTGAAACAGTTTTGGAGTGGTTACAGCTAGCCAAACACTTAGATTGCTAATTATAAGTCAGTGTTACCTGCATACTGACCTGAGTACTGTTATTTGACCGTAATTTAGTGTGTTAAACACTATTGCCCAAATCAAATAAAATAAACTTTCTATATATATTTGGTTTTTATTCTCCATTCATTTCACGTTTGAGTATTTTAAAACAAAGTACCTAATGGTACAGGCACAGTTCTAAATAGTAAACAAAACAGGCTAATAATCTACCTCCTCCCACAAGCCTGCTCCTTAAGGTATTGCCATAACATACTGCTATGTAATTGGGATTTGGTTTGGTGAAGTTTGGGTGGCAAGAGGCCCAGTTTAGTTTTGTTATTTGGTGCCAATTTCTGCATCTTTCCCCCACCTCGTATTTTTCTGTCTTCTATGTTAATGGGTTGTTGGTGAGTGTTCTTCCTCCATGGCAAATATCTATCTATCTATCTATCTATCTATCTATCTATCTGTCTGTCTATCTATCATCTTAGTAGTGGAATATATCATGATAGTCATGTGTCCAAGATCAGGATACAAGACTAAGGCAAATAAGTCAGGAATGAGGAAATCATAACATTTTCTGATGTATACTGCTGGCATTTGGGGCAAGGGTGAGGGGGTGGGGGTGAGGGCCTCCCAAGCAGTGGTCAGGAGGTCTTAAGGCCCCACAAGTGAGTGTCAGCCAATTAGCCAGTGGGTCAGTACCCTTGCACTGGATGTGATGCTTCTTGGACCCTTCTGGGGATATCCAGGTTATCCTGTTCTGTTAGATGTCTCTCGGGCCACTCCTGGTGATGCTTGGAGGACTGTATGGTGCTGGGAATGGAACCTTGTTTGGGCACATGCAAAGCATACATTCTAGCCACTGTACTAGTTTCTACCTCTCTGTGGCATTTTATATAGGCCTATTAGGATATCTTAAAGAAGAATAATTTAAAAATTGAATTTCTGGTTAGGAAAGAAGAGGAAAAGACTGTACCCAATATCTCCTACTCTTTGTTTTGACTTCCATGAAATACCAGTTCCAGCTCAGCTATCCACAAGAGGGTTAAGAAGGAGAGGCTTCTAATTTTCTTTTTGCTTACTTTTCAAAAATAAGAGTATTTGGGATCAGAAAGAGAGTGCAGTGAGTAAGGTGCTTGCTTTACATACAGCTGATAGGGGTCCAATCCTTGGCACCCCATATGGTCCCCCAAACTCTACCTGGAGTGTTCCCTGAGCACAGAGCCAGAGTAAGCCCTGAGTATTCCCCTAAGCACTCACTGTCCCCCCAGCACCCCAAATTGACTCATTCAACTTGTATTTTGCAACTTGCTTTGTTTCATTGATTACACTGATGTATATTCATTACAACACAATCTCATTCTTTTCAACAGCAGCATATTCTTTGATAGATGTACAATGGTTTGTTGCTGTTGAAGTTTTAGGAATAGGGAATGTTTTGGTTTTCTCCACATTTTTCTGCGATTACACACAAATCTGCTGTGGAATAGCTCTGATGATACCAATCCTCTGCTCACTTAGGTGGTTTCTTTAGGTTATATACCTATAAGTAAATTGTTGCATCTAACTGTGCATTTGTTATTTTTTTTAAAATTTTTATTAGTGAGACACCATGAGGTACAGTTGTAGACTTACACATTTTGTGCTTGGGTTTCAATTATACAATGATCAAATACCCATCCCTCCACCAGTGCCCATTTCCAACCACCACGGATCCCAGTATCCCTCCCACCCCCATCCACCCCATCCCACCCTGCCTCTGTGGCAGGGCAATCCCCTCTGTTCTCTCTCTCCTTTTGGGTGTTGTGGTTTTGACTTTACCAGTTTTCCTTAAATATGTTCCAATTGGCAAATGAACCAAAAGTGCCCGTTACTTACCTATGTTACAAGGAGTTTCTCTGCTATTCACAAAGCTAACGAGAGGAGTTGGTCAATGAAATATGATCAATGACAATCCACTCATCAGGCAACACTCTCTTCCCATTGTTCATTGATTTGCTTGAGCGGGCACCAGTAACATCTTCATTGTGAGACTTGTTGTCACTCTTTTTGGCATATCAAATTTGCCATGGTTAGCTTGTCAGGCTCTGCGGGGTGGGCGGGATACTCTTGGTAGGTTGCTGGGCTCTCTGAGAGGGACGGAGGAATCGAACCTGGTTCGGCCGCGTGCAAGGCAAATGCCCTACCTGCTGTATTATCGCTCTGAACCCACTCATCACGTAAGAAAGCTAAACCAAGACTGAAAGTTTTGACTTTCAGGGGCCGGAGTGATAGCACAGCAAACAGGGTGTCTGTCCTGCAGGGAACAAACTGGCATCACCTATGGTCCTCTAAATCTCACAAAGAGTGAGTGATCCCAGAGTGAGCACAGAGCCAGGAGTAAACTGAACAATACTGGGTGTAGGCTCCCCTCCCCCCAAACCAAAACAACAACAACAAAATACTACTTTGACTTCCAGACTTATTTAAATGACCAGTCCCAGGAAAAGTAGAACAAAGATGGTTACGTTGCACATGGTTGTGTTACATAAATGCTATTCAAAAGGTGCCCTTGGTCTTGCACAGGTAGCCGATATCTAGAGAAAGGGCAGTAGCCTGAGAAAGAAAGATTAGAAGACTGACCCCCACCTGGTCTTTTCTACTATCACCTAGAGCAAGTGAAAAACTAGAATTCTGAGAAGTCCAGCTCCCTGGAGCAGAGCAGTCTCCTACCATATACTCTTCAAACATCACAGGGCTGCTGTGAAGATAACATGCCCAAATGTGGCGTGGGAAAGTGTTTTGTTAAAGGTGTGTCCTTTGGGGCTGGAGACGTAGTGCAGTGGTTACATATAGTCTTACACACAGCCAACCCTAATTCTGTCCCCAGCACTGAGTGGCTCCCGAGCACCATTATGAGACTCCTCCTTTGTCCTCCCCCATACTCTATTCCACCCCACAGAGCTGGGAACAGATTTCTAGTGCTACTGGGTTTGGCTTACACCACTCCCTACCTCCTGCCCCATCAGGAAAGGGTGTCCTTTTGATAGCTGCAGGTTCAACAGATCTCTGCTAGGGAAGACTACGGCTTCAGAACAATACAACATCACAGAAGGTCTGTAAATCTATGCAGAGGGAGGAAAGGGTCACAGAAAGAGGCCCAGTGTCTGAATAGTTTAGAAGAGAGACGGGTTGGGTTATTTTAACCTTGCTTCTTTCTGGGTTTCAGATTAATTTTAGAGGAAAGTGATGAGCTTTGTGAATTGTCTCCTGCAGGAGCTTTGCAATACAGTGAGAAGGCTGCAAGGAAGGATGACTGAAGGGTGTATAACTGCCCAGGAGCTCAGGTTCGGGTTGGCACCTGCTGCATGTGGTACATAGTAGGAACGTATGCCCTGTGGAATAAATGCATGAATAGTGCTTATGCTGACCACTCAGCAGTATGAGTGTCCTCTTTGACTTTGAGTAAGGAGACCCCATGCTGGCTTCTTGCATTTTGAGCTCTGTTTGGTGATATAATATCAGTATGCTGACTAATGTCCACTATGGTGTGCCTACCTACCCTGCCAAGGCATGCAAGTCCTGCTCCCATTTTGCCTCTCCATCCTCTGTGCCCTTCTCAGGGCATAGTTTCATGGCACAGTTCATTGGTTCCCCATCTTCTCACCCTCTGCCCCCTCTGCCCCTCCTGTAGAAGATAATGATGTATCATCATGATGGGACTGTGTTCCATTTTCAGCATTGCCACATGTTCCAGGACAGGACATTGACAACTGAACTTAGCTCAGGTATGGTTTCCTCTTCTGTTTACTGATAATAGTCACTGTCTCAGAATTTATTCATTACTTATTTGTTTATATTTTTATTTTTGGGTCACACATGGTGGTGCTCAGGGTTTATTCCTGACTCTGCACTCAGGGACCATTCCTACTGGGGCCCTGGGGACTATATTGGGTGCTGGAGATTGAACCTGGGTCCGTTGCATGCAAGACAAGGGCCCTATTCAATGTATTATCTCTCCAGTCCCATAGAATTTATTTTTGAGGTTTAGATGAGGTGCAAAGCTCTATTCCAGAGTTGTTTTCCAACACAGGGAGAGGTTTTAGATGATTCTTCACACCATTTCAGTTGAATGTGAATGTAGTAATATTGTGATGCTTTCCAGTCTTCCAATACTAATGTAGTCACTTAATTCTGTTCTTCAAAGGCATCATAGAATGGTATCTTGAGAGGTGATGAAGCTTCCCCTAGATTCCCTCAATTAAAGCAGAGAATCCACATTTTTGTGCCATGTTGAATCCTTAAGACTAAGCTACCACGTTTTCCTCTCGTGACTTCTCTGTTCTCTACTCAGAAGCTCATGGCAGTTTGCCACATTCTATAGCAAATGGACCTCCCATGCGAGTAAGTCTTATCCATCCTACTGATCGTCATCCTGTTGGTGCTACCTGGATGCCTTAGAGTCTTTGGGAAGCCCAGGGGCCTGAAAGGGCATGTGCCTTTAAATTAACTGTTATCCTGACCCCCCAGTGCCTGAGTGAGCCAGTTTTTGAAGTCTGTGGTGGGAGATGATCTCATGGGAAGGAAGGTCTCCAGGGAAGAGCAGGATTAAAGAAAGTCAGGCTATGAATGACCCCTGGACACAGCCCCTCCCGCCTGGCCTCCATCCATCACTGCTTCCCTCTCCCAGTCTCCAGTCTCCTGGGGATGACTGTCTCTGCCTTTCTTTTTTTTTTTTAGCATGGGGGGCGGTGGAGACGATTCAAAGACTGCCTTAGGGCACCAAAGACATTCACAAATTGGTCCAATCCCAGCTGATGAGGGAGGCAAGAGAGGAGAGTGGCAGACTGTATCCTGTGGTTTCCTTTGCCAAAGGCAGGTCAAAGGAGAAAGTTGAGGAGGTCCTCCTTTGACCCCTCACAGCTGAGGCCTAAGCCTCAAACCCTGGGCTGCCGGGCAGGCTTTTGGAAAATGTTATCTGCTCCAAGTCTGTAAATAAACAGCTGTCTCGGGCCCCATTCTCCTTTCCACGTATGCACATTCCCGTGCAAGCAGTGCAGAGGAGGGGCAACTGTACCTCTTCCCTGATGGCTCCAGAGATCTTAGTTTGGGACTGAGGAGCTGGTTCTGGTGGCTGGAGTGCATGCCTGGCATGCAGAGATCCTGAGCTTGATCCCTGGCTCTGCAAAAATATGAAACAGAAAAATCTTGACTTTTCCTTTTAGCTTGTCCACATGGAGCTTGTTCTCATCCTGGGATGAACCGCCTGATCTCTTTAAGCTTTAGTATTTTCATGTGTGGGATTGGTTGCAGAAGAGCTGAGAGGAGGAGTGAATTGAGGCATGTAAATTGCCTGGAACTCAGTTCTTTGGGAAGTGGTTCCTTTCATTATAGTAATAATAATAATTTATTTTATTACCGCCCAGGGCACTAAGTTTATTATTATTATTATTATTACTATTATTATTGTTATTTGGGGGGGCCTTCCAAATGGTTCTTAGGAGGTCCAGGGGTCTTACCACAATTCTGGACAACCAGGCCAGTGTTCAATGCAAGGACCACCTGGGTAGTGCTCAGGAGTCTCTAGGGCTGCAGCTGGTGCTGGGGAATGAACAAGGGTCAGAGGCAGGCTGGGTATACATCCTAACTCTTGTATTCTTTTTCTGGCCCACCTCTTATTGTTTTAAAAATCTCCTTCCTCTAACACACAAGTTAGACCAGGCAAGTAGTAGGTTGACCCAAATCTAAGACCCAAGTCTCAAATCACCCCTTTCTTTTAAAAGCCCTATATGATTTCTGATGGGCTAGAGTGATAGTACAGCGGGTAGGGCATTTGCCTTGCACGCGGCCGTCCCAGGTTCGATTCCTCTGCTCCTCTTGGAGAGCCTGGCAAGCTACCGAGAGTATCTCACCCACATGGCAAAGCCTGGCAAGCTACCGAGAGTATCTCACCCACATGGCAAAGCCTGGCAAGCTACCTGTGACATACTCTATATGCCAAAAACAATAACAACAAGTCTCACAATGGAGACGTTACTGGTGCCTGCTTGAGCGAATCGATGAAGAAAGGGAGGACAGTGCAGTGCAGTATGACTTCTGATACTGCCGGACCTCTGATCTCTCGGGTGCAGTTTCATCCACCTCACTGATGCTTTTAGAGGCAGGTTGGTTCAGCCCATTTCCCTCAACGATGTGGTCCAGTGGAGGGAGAGAGAGAGAAACGATCCCCCAAATAATGGCCAAGAGAGCTCTGAAGTTTCCCCAGCCCTCTCTTTTCCCTATTGCCAAATAACCACTTCTCATTCCAGGCAGTCTCCTCCCTTGATAAACTCAGCCGATTTCTTTCTTCCTTTCTTTTCTTTTCTTTCTTTCTTTTTTTTTTCACGCCTGGCTTGAAGTCGGAAATTATATTGGTAAGACTCACTACGGTGGATGTTATTAATGTGCTTAATGGGCACTCAAGGCAGTTTAAAGATCTTAGCCTTTGCACGCGCCTTTATCCCACCCTGGGGGTAAATAATGGAGATGCTAACTCAGTCTGTAAAGGAGCAAGAGTGGAGGTGGCCTGCCTGCTACACAGGGGCAGGATGCTTTGATGGCCTGTCTGCAGACCGGGTGATGAAATCAGCTCCCCTCGTTTTTATACCCCTTTCAAAAGGGCAATTCTCCCTACACAATGCACATTTCCAAGTCGTTTTTAATTTGGCATGAAAATGTCTCCTTTATCCCAGACGAGAGCCAGCAGAGTTAATGGGAAACACACACACATCTGAGCAACTGTGCTTTCCTGAGTGAGGAGGTGAGCAATGAGGGCAGGAGTGTGAGGGAGGGTTAACAGTAGTGATGGTGGTGGAGGGGTCTCAGCCCCCTTCAACTACCCGGACTTACCCCACCCCCTTGGAATGAAAAGTTTTCAGGATCCTCCGCGGCTATCTCCAGGGCCTCTCTGTTCTCTCCTTGCCCTCCCTGGAGGTGAGATGTGGGGTGTCAGTGAGTCTTTTGTTGATCCTGGGCTATGGCGGTGGTGGTGGGGCACTACTCTTTGTCTTCTCTAATAAGTGAGTCCAAACTGTTTCCTGACTGGTCCCCTTTCTCTGCAGATGATCTCCATGTCTGACTCCCCTGCATGATGGCTGAGGATGAGGTGTTTGGCAAAAGGGGAAGCTGTGAGTGCAGCCGCCGGGAGACCCCCCAGCTTATTTTTATCCTGCTCCCTGTTCAGATTCTTGGTGTCTGAATTCAAATATAAAATGGAGCTGTATCCCTGACAAGGAGGCAGCGGTCCTGGTGGGCACACGCCTGTCAAAAGGAACTTTGTGAACACCTTGAGATCCTGGTTCATCCCCATCCTGAAGCTCATTCCATCATTACTTTGGCCTCAAGTTGTAGGCATACTTTCACCATTCTGTAGTTTGTATATTATTCTTTTTAATTGCTCTTTCAGGCTGAGATGTGTAACCCGAAGAACCCTGGGGTCTAAATTCCTTGGAATGGTCTGCAAAAAAGTATGTGTGCTCATGGCTTTCATCAGATTTTCAAAGGGGATCTCCCAGGCTAAAGTTAGGGTGTTGCTATAAGTCGATTTGCTTGGGACAGTTCTAGTTTGTGTGGGGTTGTCCTGGTACCATCATTAATAGCATTCTTTTCACTCATAATAGTGTCTTCATGTGAGGATAAATTACAACGGTGTCTCATAATGTATAGATGCTATATTTTGCAAATTCACTTACTATTAAAATTTAATAAATGTTACTTTTTTACTATTTTATTTAGTTTTACTATTAAAATGTAATAAATTAAGATTTATTAAAATCTTTCTTAAAGGTCCAAACCGATCTTCAGGAAACTTTAGTATCATTCCATGATTATGCACAGAGCAGCAAAAGATCACCCATTGTGCAGTGTGGATGAGGTCCAACGAGAGGACACTTGGTCTTCTGGTGTCAGTGCTATACCGCAAACAAAGGCATGTGTGTCTATCACTGGTAATTTCACTGTTTAAGTAGCTCCCAAGTGTATCACTAAAGTGTTTTCAGTGTCCAAATACAAGAAGACTGTGATATGCTCTATGAAAAAAATGAATATCTTCTTAAAAAGCCTTCTTCAGGTATGAATTATAGTGCTATTAACCATGAATTCAACACTAATGAGCCAACAACCTGTGTTCAATAAGGCGTCTTGAAACAGAAACACAAGACAAAACAGGGGTGTTACAGAAAACAGGCTAAGGAATGAAATAAAAAGGGAAAAAAAGAAAAGAGGCTGACAGGAAGCTAGCCTTGCATTTCTCCTTGGAGCAATGGTTTAGCATTTGATGGTTCAGATGTCTTTATGACTCATAACTGCAATGATTTATGAGACTCACCTATCTTTTTTGGTAAGATGATCAAAATCGCAGTGAGCCAGAATTGATTCCATTCCCTGCCCATTCTCATGCCGGTCATGACAACTCTAATAGTACCTGACTCTTGGCAGCCATAGCTTTTTTTCTGAGCAGGATTAGAGCAGTGCTCTGGGGGCCCATTCCTCTTTGTCTTGAGTTGGGAGCCCATCCTTTCCTGGGAGAAACAGGCCTTCTTTGAAAGACTGCTCCTTGTGAGTCACAGTTGCAGGTGTCTTCCAGTGCCCAGAAGAGATTGGTCACTCTGTTGAGGATCCTTGCAACAATCTGGAATGGTTTCATTCAGGGACCTTTTTTTTTCCTTTTGGAAGGGACAAGAATGGCCATTTTCAGTCTGTGTCCTTTATCACTTCTTCCTTCCATGCACCATTCATCCATATGAGGATGCGTTCAGTCCCAAGAAGTCCAACCAAAATTTCTTTCATTCTGCAACTGCCCTGGTCTGTTTTCCACTATGAAGCCAAGTGGAGGGGGGGGGGGGGGGAGCATCTAGCAAAGTCAGTAAAACCCGGAAAAACAAAAGGGTCAGAATGTGCTGAGTGCTCTCAAGGAATTAGACACTGCCCTGTGAACTTCAACCACTTATCCTGTTTCCTACAACAACATTCATGGTCAGATCTCATGATGTCCTTTTAAAAACAGATGTGGAAACGGAAGCTGAGAGAAGCAAGACACTTGCTCAAGGATATTCTGCAAGTGGCAGCATGAAAAGTCAAACTCAAGTCTTTCTCACTCCAAATCCCATCATATTTCACTCCTCCATGGCATTTTCAAAAAAAAAACACAAACCTCTGCTATGGGAGAGTTAGGGACCCACTTTCAAAATCATATGATCTCTGACTCCCCAGGAAACATCAAGCAAGCAAGCACATCACATTGCACAATGGCAACCGCGAAGATGTGGCAATTTCTCAGGAGAACCCTGGGTTCCGGAGCCTCTCTGCAGACGTCCCTGGGAAAAGTGAGAGTGACCATCACCTGGTCCACCCCTCTCAGTGAGTCCCACAGCCTGTGGGCTGCCGTCTACTGAAGGCCATCCTCTTAGCCTGGCTAGCTTTTTTGCTGCTTTTGAGCACCCCATTTCAGAACAGGAGCTCAGTTGCAACTCTCTCTTTTGCTTGGACCCAGGACAACTTTTCCACTGTCACCGCCCTGTAGCCTCAGCTGGCACAGAAATTCCAAAATAAATGAACGTGTTGTAAATGGGGAGAAAATATTGTGTCCTTGTGGTGTTGATGTTGATTGCAGCTCAGTGGCTCAGGCAGCGACAACCACAGCTCAGGCTGCATATTTCTTTACCCAAACACGCAGAGGGCCTGCTGAGGCCAGGAGCTCTGCAGACGCCCCCATTCAGCATGCACTTTAGCTTCTAGAAGGTGTGCCTTCTGGGGCTGACAAAGTGCCCTTGATCCGCAGACTGAGTCCAGGCCAGGAGCCCAGGCCTGTCAAAGCCAGACTGAGACCAGTCTTCCAGCCCACGAAGCTTTTGGGAACAGAGGGCTGAGATAACACTCTGGCAGGAGGCTGCCCCCCGAAGCACAGTGGTGTTGGCCTTCAGCAGGGCCCCGGGCCTGGATTTGATTGGCGCAGGTACAACACAGCTTGTAGCTAACTGGGGCCTTGTGGTAAGAGGCTTCATGGTCTGAGGGTGGGAATTGGGCTTGCATCTTAGGGTCTGGTTGCAAGCTCCATAGGGGGCTTTAAAGTTTGACCACCCAGCGTCAGTTTGGTAGTAACAGGAATAGGAGAAGAACAAAATCTCCTTTGAAGAGAGCTATGGGCTGGCCAGAGGGAGAAAGTGATGGTGAGGGGTGGAGTAAGAAAGTGATTTGTCACATGGAGTCCCCTCCCCCACACCCCACCAGTGCAGATTGGACCTGAATTTTCGAGGGAGCAATAGGGATTATTATGCCTGTCACTTTCAAGAGAGTTTTGGAGAGGACAGTTGTTATTTTTAGTCTGTCCAGAACCCCTATCCTTTCTTTAAGATGTTGCTTCTACTTTCCAATCATGTGATTCAGAGGTTCAGTGAATTATGACATTTGGTAGTTCAGCCAATCAGTCTTTAACATCTGTGTATGTCAAACCAGAGTATGAGCTGAATCTGCCAATCACAAGACTTTATCTCCCTTGTGGGGGCCGCTATTTAACCCAATGTGGACTTATTAGAATTCTTCTCTGGGACTTCTTTTCTTTCTCTCAGGGACTTTGATTTTGGAAGAGAAGATGTCTTATCTTTTAGGTCACAAAGGTTACTAACTGAGGATTTCTGTTGGCCATCTTTACAGTCTGGGGAAGATCTATTTGTATAACAAGAGAAAACAAAGAGTGCTGGAGAGTTTTCTCCTTTTCTTCCTTCTTCCCTTTCTTCTTCCTTCTTCCTTCCTCTTCCTCTTCTTCCTCTTCCTCCTTATCCTCTTCTTTCTTCCTCTTCTTCCTCTTCCTCCTTCTCATCCTCCTCTTCCTTCCTCTTCCTTCTTCTCTTCCTCTTCCTTCTCCTTTTCCTCCTCCTCTTCCTCCTTTCCCCTCCTTCTTTTCTTCTTCTCTTTTTAATACCAAAACTCATCTGAGTTGTCACTGGGATTCTTGTCTAAAACAATTGTATAAGCTCGAGGGTCACGATTTATAAGAGGGATAAGCAAGGAAAAGGGAAAGAAATTATGGACAATCTTCAGAAAAGCATCTGACTTTAGCTCCATCCCTGTTTATTCTCATTCATTTATTTCACACCCATTTATTAAAAACCAAGCATGTATAAGCCTATGCTAGATATTGGGCTAGTACAATTAACAAGGTGAAATGTCTGACTTCATAAGAGCCTAACACTCTAGTTGGGAAAACAAGTAAACAGGCAATGATGATACAGTGAAGTGGAGCATGATCTGGGATCAGAACACAGTGTTATTATGGATGACTGTGTCCTGGGACATGGCGGGAGAAGCTCGCTTAGAGTGAAGGGAGAATAGGATGAATTTCCCAGAGAGGCAAGCCCCTCAATGACAGCTCAAGGGCAAGAGTTCCTGATGGGAGAGGTTGAAATTTAGCTAGATGTCCAATTATAGCTCACTATCATTTCAAAGTGTTATAAGTTCTGGATATAATGTGGAGGATTCATTTTTATAGTTGGAACAGATATCATACTACACTGAGTTGTATGAAGCATGGATATAAGGGAAAGGGTAGATAAAAGCTGGAGCGTGTAGGGAGAACTAACTTCGCAGCAGCCTTAGCACGGGAGGCTATGCAGTGTGGTGCTTGGATTAGAACTCTGGTGCAAGTGGCTGATATCTCACTAAGTTTCACTAAGCAAAAGTACGGTTTACTAGCTCATGTAAACTTGGCAACTGACATAATCAAAGAAGAATTATATAAATCAGAGTATCTTTGAGTCTCTAGCCATGGAAAATAGGGATTTTCTTACTGGACACTCAGTGGTTATTTTATTTATCTCTGTATTCTACATGAAACTGAATGGCTGTTAGAGGCAACTTGTTTCAGATACTATCCATTCTGTGACATCATAAGTGAAATATGTTCCCATTTTACTACACATCAGAAAAAATATCAGGCAAAGGATCTGGTCCCCTTTGGTCTTAGTTTCCCCCCTAGATAGATTAATTATCATGGCCTAAGCAAATGTGTACTATAACTGGCAGAAATGGGAAATTTTTCCAATAGTCAGGGATTTGTAGTTGGCAATGGGATCTGGAAGTTCAGGTTCATTTGGCTAGATTTGGGGCCAGAGAAAGAAAGAGAAAATATAGGGGGTAAGGCATTTTCCTTGTATGCAGCTGACCCCAGTTCAATTCCTGGCATGCATATGGTCCCCTGAAACTAGTCCCTTAGTATTACAGGGTGTGGTACCCAAACAAACCCCAAACAAAACAAAAACCTCAGTTGTCTGGATATGGTGAGGACTATTTCTCCAAAGGAAGGCTAGAGGTGGTGGTTGATCAACATCAGCTCACCACTGTGAGTTCCTGGAATGGAATTTATTGTTGAATAAAATTATCGATTTTATTTTTGAGAAATCAGTTTTTGGTGTTAGATGCTAGAGAGGAACTGAGTTATTTGATGCCTAGTTGTACAAAATAAATCATACAAATCTAGTGCTTGCCTTCTAAAAGTGAAACATCTCCAAAAGACTAAGTTCATGGATCATGTAAACATGAGCCATCGTTTTGGTAATCTTTCTGGTGAGTTCTGCAGTAATTGAATGGTCAAATACTGGCAAAATAATCAAGGATCATCAGTGGTAGGGATGGTGGAAATCTATGGCTATAGATGGTGGGGAAATCTATGCCTATATAACGTCAATAAACTCTATGGAGGTACTGATTGACATTTAGATGGTTTCCAATTTTTCTTTTTCTTTTTTTAAAATTTTTTTATGTAGGAGTACTGCTATTTATTCAGCCACTGTTTAGATGACTGAATTGTGCATGAACTCCACCTTACTTTTAAAATTTTTTTTATAATTTTATTTATTGAATCACTGTGAGAGCTGCTACAAAGGTTTCGGGTCTAAGCCTTGGTCATACACTGAAACACCCATACCTTCACCAGTGCCCATTCTCCACCCCCAACAACCCCAGTATACCCCCATCCCACACTCTCCTGCTACCTGTGGGGCAGATGATTTCCACATTACTCTCTCTCTACTTTGATCACATTCAATATTTTGGCACCAGACCCACCATTATTAATTTGAGATTTTACACCAACACTCAGATCTGCTTAAAAGGCAACAGTAGACAAGTTGTTTTCTATTACTGGTTATGAATAACATATGATGTCACATGGCTGCAGTAGTGGCCACGTGATTTTGAAATTCCAAAATTGTAACATTTAAATCTGGAGGGATTTCTGCCAAAACCTGCTGGGTTCCTGGTTTGCTCCTGAGTCTCTGGGATCATGGACGTTAAGCAGCTTGATCAGGAGCCAGAGAGGCCGTTCCTGGACGATGACTTGGGGTCTCATTGGGATGGGGAGGACAGAACCGGCTCCACCCCCATCCCGTGAAGCCCAACAAGTTTTGTCACTGCGGGCCCAAGCCTGACTGTCCAATGGCTTCTGGAGGATGGCACCCACCAAGCCACCAAGGGGAAGCAGGTGGAGGGACAGCACCCTTTCCCTCCTGGGGTGGCCCAGTGACAGTAACCTACTGCGGG
Organism: Sorex fumeus; assembly: GCF_029834395.1. NCBI lineage: Eukaryota > Metazoa > Chordata > Mammalia > Eulipotyphla > Soricidae > Sorex > Sorex fumeus. The sequence goes on from NW_026606120.1 coordinate 63,120,740, forward strand.
GTCCAGACACATTTCTGCCAAAAGCCACTGGATTTTGAGATTTGTTTCTGAGTGTCTGGGATGATGGCTGTTAAACAGCTTGATCAGGAGCCAGAGAGGCCATTCGTGGGCGATGACTTGGGGTCTCGTTGGGGTGGGAAGGACAGGACCGGCTTCACCCCCATCCCATATGGTCCTGCGTGTCTCGTCACTGCGGGACCAAATCTGACTGTCCAATGGCCTCTGAAGGATGACGGCCACCAAGCCGCCAGGGGGATGCAGGCGGAAGGACAATACCCTTTCCCTCCTGGGGTGGCCCGGTGACAGTAACCTACTGCGGGGTCCGGATGCATTTCTGCCAAAAGCCGCTGGGTTTCGAGATTTGTTCCTGAGTCTCTGGGATCAAGGTCGTTAAGCAGCTTGATCAGGAGACAGAAAGGCTGTTTGTGGATGATGACTTGGGGTCTCGTTGGGACGGGGAGGACAGGACCGGCTCCACCCCTCTCCCGTGAGGCCTAACAAGTTTCGTCACTGCTGGCCCAAGCCTGACTGTCCAATGACCTCTGGAGGTTGATGGCCCCCGAGCCGCTAAGGTGGAACAGGCGGAGTGACAACACCCTTCTCCCCTGGGGTGGCCTGGCAACAGTAACCTACTGTGGGGTTTGACACATTTCTGCCAAAAGCCACTGGGTTTCGAGATTTGTTTCTGAGACTCTGAGATCATGACCGTTAAGCAGCTTGATCAGCAGCAAGAGAGGCCGTTCGTGGGTGATGACTTGGGGTCTCGTTGGGGTGGGGAGGACAGGACCGGCTCCACCTCCATCCCATGAAGCCCTGCGTGTCTCATCACTGCGGGCCCAAACCTGACTGTCCCTGGGCCACCAGGGGGAATAGGCCAAGGCACAAAACCTATTCCCCCCTGAGTTGGCCCAGCACTGGTAAACTACTGCAGGGACCGGATGCATTTCTGCCAAAAGCCACTGGGTTTCGAGATTTGTTTCTGAGTCTCTGGGATCATGGCCATTAAGCAGTTCAATCAGGAATCAGAGAGACCATGCCTCCAATTATATAGCTGAGTTGGAGGTGGTTTGTGGGTGTGTTTCCCACATACCTAACTTTTGGCCGTTTATTTTCTTGGTGAACTTTGCCCCAAGTTTTTGGGGTCTGGCCAAAGGCACAGCAGCAATTTTGGGGGATCTGGAAGTCTGAAGGCGCCATCAGGCTGCTGATGCACTCAACTCACAGGTGGAGACTGACCTGCTGGCGGCACCATACCTCCTCCAATTTTTCAATAGTTATTGACAGTATTGTAATAAGTCTTTCCATGGGCGAGTGGAGTGCCTTAGAATGTCCTGTATGGAACATCAGCACAGCTCACTTTATCCAGTGTCTCCTTCAGCATCACAGATGCCACTGATACAAGATGATTCAGAAACATGCTCAGAGAAGCAATGGGGATTTAGATTGGTTTAAGAGATTAAGAAATTAGTGTTCCAGGAATGGCTGAGATTAGTACCAGGAATTTTGCTCCATGACTTGAAGGCCAGCCACATGTGCTAGGTGAAAAGGAAGCTCAGATAGAGAAGAGAGCACCAAATAAAGGGTGTTGTGAAGACCCTCCCAGGGTGAGAGAGACATGCTAAAAGCAGTCTATAGACCAAACATGATTGCCACTCAATGTCTCTCTGGCAAAACACAGTACCCAAAAGAAGAGAGAGAGAACAAGGGGGAATGCCCTGCCACAGCGGCAGGGTGGGACGGGGGGGGGATGGGGGGATGGGGGGGAGGGATGCTAGGACCCGTGGTGGGGGAGGATGGGCACTGGTGGAGGGATGGGTACTTGATCATTGTATAACTGAAACCCAAGCACAAAAATTTATAAGTCTATAACTGTACCTCATGGTGTTTCACTAATAAAAAATGATTAAAAAATAAAAGTCACATGAGAAAATGTTCTATATCATTAATAATCAGGGAGATGCAGATCAAAACAATGAGGTATCATCTCACACCACAGGGACTGGCCCTCATCCAAAAGAACAAAAGCAGCCTGTGCTGGCACGGATGTGGCGAGAAAGGGAACCTCCTTCTCTGCTGGTCGGAATGCCGACTGGTTTAGCCCTTTTGGAAAACAGTATGGATGATTTCAAAACATTAGAAATTGAGCTCCCATTTGACCCAGAAATACCACTCCTGGGAATATATCCCAGAGAGGCAAAAATGTATAGTCGAAGTGACATCTGCACTTGTTTGTTCATTGCAGCACTCTTTACAATAGCCAGAAACTGGAAGAAACCTGAATGCCCAAGAACAGATGACTGGTTAAAGAAACTTTGGTACATCTACACAGTGGAGTACTATGTAGCTGTTAGAAAAGATGAAGTCATGAAATTTACATACAAGTGGTACTACATGAAAAGTATCATGTTAATCGAAATGAGTCAGAAAGAGAGGGATAGACATAGAAAGATTACATTCATCTGGGGGACATAAAGTAACAAAATAGGAGACTAACACCCAAGTGTAGCCGAGATTAGTACCAGGAATTTTACTCCATGGCTTCCAGGCCAGCCGCACACTCTAGGGTTAAAGCAGCTCAGATAGAGAAGGGAGCACCAAATTAAGGGTGTTGGGAGGATACTCCCAGGATGGGAGAAGCATGCTGAAAGTAGACTATAGACCAAACATGATTGCCACTGAAGGCCCTTTTGCAAACCACAACACCCAGAAGGAGAGAGAGAACAAAAGGGAATTCCCTGTCACCGAGGCAGGGTGGGGTGGGGGGATGGGGAGGGGGGGAGGTGTACTGAGACCCGTGGTGGTGAAAAATGGGCACCGGTGGAGGCATGGGTACTTGATCATTGTATAACTGAAAGCCAAGCACAAAAATTTGTAAGCCTACAACTGTACCTCATGGTGTTTCACTAATAAAAATAAAAAAATCAACTAAAAAAAAAAGAAATTAGTGTTGCCTGCACCAAGTTTATCGTAGGCCCTTCAGAATCACACATACCCATTTAAATATTTCTTGCTCTCTTACAACCATTTAGAGTTACTGTCTTATTTGTTAAGTGTTCATATGAAGTAATACAATGTATCCATCTATAAGTCATTTTGTCTGTATCCAATTATCTTCTTGGGCAAATTCCTAGAGATGATATTAGAGACCAGAGGTCTGAACATATTGTGCTGATACATATTTCTCAACTTTCCTATAGAAAGATTGATTGTGAGAGAAGACATCTATATTCTTATGTTCATTGTGGCGCTATTCACAATAGCCAAAAATTGGAAACAGCCAAAGTTTTCAGGAACAGATGACTGGACAAAGAAACTATAATACACATACACAGTAGAATTCCATATGAGTATAAGAAAAGATGCAATCATGTAATTTTCCAATATGTGGATATAACTGGGGGTAGGGTGATAACACACTGAGTGAAGTCAACCAAAAGGAGAGGATGGATACAGAATGATCTCTCTTATATATTTCTCATAGCACAGCGGGTAGGGCATTCGCCTTACACGCGGCCAACATGGCCGACCCGAGTTCGATTCCTCCGCCCCTCTCGGAGAGCCCGGCAAGCTACCGAGAGTATTCGATATGCCAGACACAGTAACAACAAAGTCTCCAATGGAGACGTTACTGGGCCCGCTCGAGCAAATCGACGATCAACGGGAGGGTCTTGACCTTTACCTTTATATAAAGACACATAGTAAGGGGAATAACAAATGACTAAAGGCAAACATCTAAAAACTGGCCTACATAAAGTTTACCATGGCAGAGATATTTTGGAAAGAGGTAGAGGTGTGTTGAGGTAAGGGGGTAGGTATGTTGAAGTGGGAATCTTGAAACAATTGTGAAGGGAAGTGGACACTCTGGTGGGGGAGGTAGTGTTGGAATGCTCCTGTGTAAAACCCTGCCATTGGCGGTATTGTAACATTGTAAAGTACAGTGACTAAAATTGAAAAAAAAAAAAGTAAAAAGAATGTGAACTTAGTGATTCCTTTTAAGAATGGGGAAACACTGTGGTTGCTTGCTTGGGAAATTTCCAACTCTTCTTGATTTTAGAAAGCCTGCATTTAAAAGGAATCCCTTTAGGCAATGCTAATGAGGATGACTTTAATTGGGTGGCCCCACTAGACATCTGCATTCAAAGGCTGAGTAAGGAAATTTGTGGAAAGGGCTGTGTAATAGGGGCTGGTGGGATAGAGAGGAGCAATAGCTAAACTTTAGCTTGGAGCTCTTACTCTGGGATTGAGGATGGAAGGGACCCAGGATAAGGCCAGCAAAAAGGAAAAAAGAGAGAAAGAAAGGAAGAAAAAAGAAAAGAATGAAAGGAAGGAAGGAAGAAAGAAAGAAAGGAAGAAAGAAAGAAAGGATAAAGGAAAGAAAGAAGGAAAGAGGGAAAGAAAGAAGAAAAAAGAAAAAAGAAAGTAAGAAAGAAAGAAGAAAAATTCTACCAATTCTTGTAATAGCTTGTTTACTTTTGTGCTGACTGTAAATTATTATGCAGTTATAAAATATATTTAGAAGTGGGATTAGAGTGATAGTACAGAGGTAGGAGACTCACCTTACATGTGACCAGTCCAGGTTCAATTCCTGGCATCCCATATGGTCCGCTGAGCACCACAGGAGTAATTAACTCTTGAGTACAGAACCAGGAGTAATTTTAGTATTGCCAAATTTAGGCCCAGACTCACCACTCCCCCAACAAACTGTATTGGGTACTTACTTATTGGGAAGTGTGTCACTGGAAAGGGAGATAATTGTAAATGAAAGAGGATTTATAGGCTTCCCTTACTCCTTTTATTATTTTGTAATGCCAGAGATTAAAGCCAGAGCTCACATGTGGGAAGTTTGTGCTCTATCACTGAGTGACATCCTTAACCCCTAGAGTCTTTTCATTTTGAAAAAAAAAAGTCTTCTTAGTAAGCCAGTATTTTTGAAATTAAAAAAAATTGATTATTTAGCTGATGGAGAACTCATCCAGGAAGTAGGGTGTGGGTGTCATTTTATTCTTTTCCTTTTTCTTTTTTTTTGATTTTTTTTTTTTGTTTTTTGGGTCTTTCCCAGTGGTGCTCAGGACTTACTCCTGGCTCTGCATGCCAGGATCACTCCTGGTGGACTTGAGGGATCATATGGGATGCCAGGATCAAACCAGGGTCAGTTGTATGCAAGGCAAGTGCCCTACCCACTGAACTATCACTCCAGCCCCACTTTCTCTTTTTCAGTTGACCACTTACACCCACACTCTTTGTAATATACTTTATCCACACTTTGTAAAAATTATATTATTCAATTAATTAATTTACTTTCTTTTTAAAGATTTAAACACTGCAATTTACAAAGTTGTTCATGGTACAGTTGTTTCAGGTATCCAGTGTTCCAACACCAGTCCCATCACCAGTGTGACCTTCCCTCCACCAAATGGAGACATTTGCACCCCCCACCCTCCTCCCTCCCACATAAATGCTGTCTTTTTATTTCTATTATTTAATTAATTTATTTATTTTGCTTTTTGGGTCACACCTGGCGATGCACAGGGGTTACTCCTGGCTCTGCACTCAGGAGTTACTCCTGGCGGTGCTCAGGGGACCATATGGGATGCTCAGAATCGAACCCGGGTCGGCCGCGTGCAAGGCAAACACCCTACCTGCTGTGCTATTTCTCCAGCCCCAATGCTGCCTTTTTAGCAAGAATGAAACAATTTACTTTATATTGCATGTCACAACAAAATGTCAAGTGAAATTATAAAAAAAAAGATCAATAAATTCAGTTTGTGATAGCTGTTTTATCTCACAATTGAATTACTAAAGTCATTATCTGAGGGTTTACTGTGCTGGTTGGTGGTGCTAGTTGAGTCTTCTGTGTTGCTGTTTTCACTCACTTAGTGCACTTCTGCATAACTTTTCCATCAGGTTTGCTGTGCTCCTACTGGCTGTCAGTACTATGAAATTTGTAGGTGTTGTGTGGCTGTGTGTTCCAGGAGATGTGGGGCTGGGATGATTTGGTAGCTTTGTGGCTTGATGAGGTTCAGTTGTAGAGCTGGACTGTTTATGTGCCAGAGGATGTCAGGTGTGGGTGTGGGGCTGATGGGCCTTCTAGCAGGGAAGGGAATATGTCTGCCTCCATGCCAAGAAGGCCACATAGTTCTCAGCCCAGAGGTTAATCTACCTGTGATGACTTGGCAGCTTTATTAATTGATTAGTTAATGAAATTTTGCTTTTTTTGGGCTATACCTGGCAGTACTCAGGGGTTCCTCCTGGCTCTGCACTCAGGAATGAATTACTTTTGGCAGTGCATGGGGGACCATATGGAAGCCGGGGATCAAACCCCAGTCAACTGCATACAAGGCAAGCACCTTACCCACTGACTATTGCTCCAGCCTCAAGTTTATAATTATTATTATTTTTATTAAGGCACCATGAGTTGCAAAATTATACGTAGTTGAGTTTCAGGCATACAATGTTCCAGCACTAATCCCACCACTAGTATCAACTTCCCTCCACCAGTGTCCCTAGATTTCCTCTTATCCCCAGCCTGCCTCTTTGACAGGAACATTTTAAAATTTGGTGCTTGTAGTTTGGATCTCCTGCTTTCAGTGTTGTTGGCTCTGTGGTTTGGATATGTGCATATATTACATCTCTACCCCACCAATGCACCTGAGATCCCTGCCTCCTGCCCCTGTTACTTCTTGTCCATCTCTTACTTCCCCCTTTGATTTATTTCCTTCCTTGTCTTTATCTTTTCTATATTCTAGGGTCAAGGATGACCTAGGTATTCCCTCTTTAATATCTTGCATTTCCTTGTCCTGTTATTCTTTATCTCATAGAAAGTTCTTTTAAGTCATTTGTCAAATTTTTGGTGATGAATTCTGTGGAAATGAATTAATTGTCTTATTTGGTTTGGCTGTAGCATACCAAGTGGGTGACTTACAAGCCATAGAACTTCTGCTCATCCTTTCTGAAGCCAGACATCTGAAAGCAGAGAGCCCCAAGGTCAGATTTGGGTGACGGCTCTCCTCTGGTTATAGAGTGTTACCACAACTAGCAATTCTAAGGAATTATTACCAGCTCTGTGCTTGGGAGTCATTCCTGGCAGTGCTCAAAGGGAGCTTGTGGTACTGAGGATTAGATTTGGGCTTCCAACATGCAAAGCAAGGCATGGATTGCAAGCACTCAATCCACTGAGCTTTACCTTGACCTAGAAATGCTGGCTTCTTACTGCATCTTCCATGGAAGAATGGAAGAAGAACTCTTGGAGAACCCTTGGACAAGGGCACTAAATCTGCACCCCCAGCATCCAGTCACTTTCCTAAGGACCTATGTCCTAATATTATTAAACTGAATATTAGATTCCAACACATGGATTTTAGGATTCACAAGAATTCAACCCAGAGCAGTAATATGAAACTTAAATCTACTTAATTGGGTACAAATAAACTGGGATACATAGAAATGCTCCGAAATCAAGCCAACCACAGCAAGTATCACTATCAGTCTGATAGTGACACCACAAGATGTCACTCAGCTTTCTGTACACCTTGTGTGGTATTTGTTATATTACCTCTGACTTACAGACCAATTTACAAGTGCCAACCCAGAAAACAAATAGTTGTAAAGCTTTTAAGCGAGAAAAAACATACATGGAAATGTTAATATTTTTCTTCAATCCTGGGGATCATTGATCATTGTGTGTACCTTTTGGAATATTAAAACTAATTTTGGAGGATATTTAATTAAATCATTATGAGGTTAAACATGGCTGCAAATTCTTTGCTCCTTGAAAGCTAGATCCTGGATCTTTGGGACTCTCTCTGGGAACCCTGAGATACAGTGTTGGATCTTGTCTTGATACTGCCAAGCTACATCCCTGCTTTTGTCAGTCCCTGCACAGGCACTAGATGTAGGGCTAAAGCTGTCTTTTCTCTGTCCACTAGTTGAAAACCTCTTAACCATGCTAGGCATCCTTCAGCCCTTTCTCAGTTTCTCCTTTGACTTGTTTTCAATCCCTGTGCTGTTAGGTTCTCCAACATATAAATGTGAAGAGCTTCCATCTTCCCCCTTCCCTTTGTTGTTGTGTTGCTGGTGCTCCAAGGCTTTTGGTGCTTATGAATATTCTTGGTGACTGTGTCCAGGATCACATGAGCAGAGTTGGGCCCAGCTCTCTGGGAGAGGTGGGGCAATGCTGGGAATTGAACTTGCAGCCACAGCCTACAAGGGAAGTGCTCTACCACTTAGCAGCATTCCTGGGCACTAACACAGTTTCAATTTATAAGAAATGACTTGAAGGAAAGGGTGTAGGGTTGCAAGGAGGTTAGACCTCAATGCAGGTCTAAAACCTGCAAAGAAATGAGAAGGAAGGGAGACTGGAGAGCTAGTGCCTTAGACAGTGTAATTCTGAAAAGAAAGAAAGAAAAAAAGATGCAGTTCTCAATAAAATAGCAAACCTGCAGGGGAGTCCTTGAGTCAATGTCCACATGGAAGGAGTTCCTCATTTTGAACTGTCTGCTCTGTTCTGTGGATTGAACAACCAAGGGCTGTGTGTGTTTCTGTGCACACAAGTGACAGCCATTGGTCCTGTGCTTGACTGCAGGAGACGTGGGAGGCACATTTCCCAGCTTCAACCCTCCTATCCACCTTCTTTTTCTTCTTTTCTTCCTTCTTTTCTTCTTTACTTTATTTATTTATTTTGCTTTTTTGGGTCACACCCAGCGATACACAGGGGTTATTTCTGGATCAGGCACTCAGGAATTACTCTTGGTGGTGCTCGGGGGGCACCATATGGGATGCTGGGAATTGAACCCAGGTCAGTTGCATGCAAGGCACATGCCCTACCCATTGTGCTATTGTTCCAGTCCCTCTTCTTTTAGAGTGTTATTTCAGTTTCAGGCTTGGTGGCAGTTATGGGTGATAAGCACTGTAGCATTGTAGCACTGTCCTCCTGTTGTTCATTGATTTGCTTGAGTGGGCACCAGTAACGTCTCACAACAAATTGTGAGACTTGTTGTTACTGTTTTTGGCATTTCAAATACTGTGAATACGTCATGGGTAGCTTGCCAGACTTTGCTGTGCGGGCGAGATATGCTTGGTAGCTTGCGGGGCTCTCTGAGAGGAGTGGAGGAATCAAACCTGGGTCGGCTGTGTGCAAGGCAAACGCCCTACCCACTGTGCTATTGCTCCAGCTGTGGATGATAAGACAATGGGTAAAAAAAACTCTGTCCGTACTCTTATGGAAATTTGGTGTTATGCCCCGTTATGATTTGGGGGTTGGATTTTGTGTAATAAACTCAATAGGAAGCACTTTTGTTTGTTTTTTGTTTTGGGGCCACACCTATTGCTGCTCAGGGCTTATTCCGGCTCTGTGATCAGAGGTTGTTCCTGGAGGTGCTTTGGGAAGCATATGCCATAACAGGGACTCAAGTTGTGTTGGCTGCATGCAAGGCAAGTGCCTTACCTGTTGTACTATCTCTAGGGATGGAGGAAGATTTGTCTTCCTATGCCTCCCTCCCACTTCCTTATACCATAGAGCTGAGTCAATTGCTACACACATCATTAATTTGAACCCCCTTTCTCTAACCCCAGATCAGGTCATAAGAATTAGTAAATTTATTTACAGAAAATGTCATAAAATGTGGGTAAGTTAACTCACATTTCTTTACAGTTTTTACAACTGCTATTTCAAGACGTGGGGTAAATTTATGAAAATGAACTGATTTCAGGAAATCCAGGGGTCTATGTAAAATATAGTGAGTAGGTTGATTTAATCAGACTTGTTTGGGTGAAAAAAACCAGAAGTTTATTCAAATTATTCTCAGGTTTAGCATAAGGTTACATATACATGGGAACTTGGGAAAAGCTATTCAGTTGGCCTTGGGAAGATGAAGAACTCCAGCAGAATCCAGGCCACACAGAGACTGAAACGGGAATTATAAGGTCATTTGAATTCCTAGATCCTAAGAACATTCCCCTTGGGGAGGGGTAAGGATTGTGACTCTGATATTCAATCTTTGTTGTAACTCTTCACTTCTCCATGGTTGTTCTCTTTCTCCAAGACTGTTCTCTTTCTTTTCTTTTTTTAATTTTCTTTTCTTTTCTCTTCCTTTCTTTTATTTTTCCTTTCTTTTCTTTTTCTTCTCTTCCTTTCCTTTCCTTTCCTTTCCTTTCCTTTCCTTTCCTTTCCTTTCCTTTCCTTTCCTTTCCTTTCCTTTCCTTTCCTTCCCTTCCCCCTTCCTCTTCTCTTTTTTCTTTTCTTTTCTTTTCTTTTCTTTCCTTTCCTTTCCTTTCTTTTCCTTCTCTTCTCTTTTCTTCTCTTCTCTTTCCTTCTTTTTTCTTTTATCTCCTCCCCTTTTCTTCTCTTCCCTCCCTCCCCTTCCTTCTCTCCTTCCTTTCCTACCTCTCCCCTCCCCTCCCTCTTTCTTCCTCACCTTTCTCCACTCTTCCTTTCCCCTCCCCCTCCCTTTCTTTTCCAAATGATAAACCCAACTTAATGTTCAGGTGTCTGTTAGCTACTCCCAGAGATACTCACCTCCATTGTGTGGGCTGATCAATCTGTGGTTGCTGGATCCACTAGGAACATCCCAGTGGTGATCAGAGGCCACCAAGACTAAGTCCGGTGGTGATAGGGGACTATGTGGTGCCTGGGATAAAATTTGAGGCCTTGAACCTGCCAGGCATGTACTTTGAGCTTTCTCCTTGACTCTGTTTTCTTAACTTCCCACAGACCGACCCCCATGACTTCACTTGTTTCATGATACATCATGGTTTCTCCGCTATGTTTCTGTTTCACATTTTATTTTACTGCTTCTGTTGAATGTTTCTTTTGTGATATTTTTCTGTTTAAACTCTAAAGAGAAAAATCTGGTTGGCCCTGTTCTTCTTTTATGACATCCATGATAATTGGTGCTGAGCTGGAGAGACTGTACAAGAATCCAATTATGTCCAATCCATTGGGAGATTAATGGTGATAAGAGGCTCATATGACTCAATTTCTGCTGCCCAAGGCTTTCTGTTCTTCTAGAAGATCAGGGTGCAGTTTCCCTTAGGAGAGAATTGTGACTTTGTTGATGAAGATAGGACATTTAGAAAGTCCTGGTTTGGTTTTCCCAAAGTCATGGTGAATAAAATAATAACATGCCTGCTATTTCTGTCTTTTTTTTTCTGTGAGTGGACACTTCCTGTTTCCCAGATTGAAGGAGGAGAGATGAATGCATGGTTTATCAACTCCAACCAAATACCAAGAGTTCTTTTAGATGTTTTTCTCACTTCACTTAAAGATGGTAATTAACCTTTTTACATCAGTATGACCTACAACTTACAGAAGACAAGACTGAGACTCATGGGTTAAACAAATTGACTGAGGTCATAGAACCAGCAGGTTGGGGGCTGGAGCGATAGCACAGTGCGTCGGGCATTTGTCTTGCACATGGCCAACCCGGGTTTGATTCCCAGCATCCCATATGGTCCCCTGAGCACCACCAGGAGTAATTCCTGGCTGCAAAGCCAGGAGTAACCCCTGTGCATCACCGGGTGTGACCCAAAAAGCAAAAAAACAAAAACAAAAACAAAAACAGCCTAGCAGGTTGCTGGTCCAGGATTCAGATATATTGTTGTGGCTTTTATAAGGATATTCAGAGCTACTCTCAGTGATATTTGCATGTGTGGTGTGGGCCTGATGGTTTGGTGCATAGGCTGGCAGTGCTCACGGCCGGGCCACCAGAACCACATCTGGAGATGTTTGGAGTGGGAGGCAAGTGGTTCTAAGGGTTGAATTCAGGGGGTGGGGGATGCAAGGCATATGCTCTACCTCTTGAGCTATCTCCTTTCCTGAGTACTTGGCCACCTCAAACAACACTCGAAAGTCTCCCTTTACCGTGTTTCTTGGCCATACCCACAGGTTTACTCAAGGCCCCTTACTTAGCCTAAAATCCCACTGATCATTTAATCATGGAGAAGGTGACCAGGCTCACTGTTCCCCTTTTCACTTCTCCTTGGCCCTCTGCTACACACCCACTACTGAGGTGGTAAAAGTCACTTTGAATTAGAGACCACTGAACAGGAGTTCAAGACTTGGTTCTGCTGCTAAGGAAGTGGTTGAAGTTGGGTCATCTCTTTTAGGTGACAAATGAGACGATTTGATAGGCTGCAAAGGAAAGCTGGGTTCTTTTTGCTTCTCTCTACTTCTGAAAGCTCTTTTGGTTCTGGATCTCTCTGAAGACCTAGAGGGTTCCTTCCAGGCAGGGAAAAGCTCTTTCCAAGTCTCCTGCTGATAAGCTCTGCCATATTGGTGTTTGTGTAACTGGAGGAGGATGAACTATAGCTAAAAAGGGCTTGAAATTTTGAGTAAATGCTACTTTCCATCTGATTCAGGGCTTTTTTGTGTGGGAGGAATGTGAAATATAAGTGAGTGGGGAGAGAAGAATTCTCCATAGTCTGAATTCATTTTTTCCAGCTGTTTTCCAGGACCAATTTCGCATACCATCCTCATCTGCCTAGAGCCCCAGGCTCAGGAAAGCATCACTTTCATTCACTAAATACTGAATGCTACTGTCCAGTTCTGGGTTCTATGTTTATACTAGGAAGCAAAACAGATAAGTTCCTTTCTTTCTTTCTACTTTTATTAATTCTTTAAAAAAAATTAGTTACCATAATTTACAGCTTGTTAATAACAATGATTTGTTAATGACAAAACAAAAAATAGAGTTTTGTGACTTCAACATTCTAACACTATACACACCACGAGTGTCCTTTTTCCCTTCACCATTATTTCATGGTCTGCCCTCACACCCCCTCAATCTCCTTCCCAACTCACTGCCCTTGTAAGCCCAGTTCTGTAGATGTTCTTGTGTCCTGTTACTATGGACCTGTCATTATCCCCCTATTATGATTCTTTATATCCCACATATGGGTGAGATCATGCCATATTTGTCTCTCTCCTTCCAGATGAATTCACTCAGCATGATACCCCCAGGTCTACTCATGTAGTGACAAATTGTATGATTTTGTATTTTCTTATAGTCAAGTAATATGCCATCGTGGAGTGATAGCACAGCGGTAGGGCGTTTGCCTTGTGCACAGCCAGCCCGGCCTAGCCGGGTTCGATTCCTCCGCCCCTCTTGGAGGGCCCGGCAAGCTACCGAGATTATCTCACCCTCGCGGCAAAGCCTGGCAAGCTACCTGTGATGTATTCAATATGTCAAACACAGTAACAGCAAGTCTTAAAATGGAGACGTTACTGGGCCCGTTCGAGCAAATCGATGAACAATGGGAGGACGGTATGTATACAAGAGTTTATAGCGGTCACCTGGTCTCAGCCCCCTTTTTATTAACTGCTCACAATCTGGAAGGAAAGAGAATCAAAGTTAATAAACAAGTGACAAATACTTGATTCTAGCTTCTTAGGCAACCCTTATGGTTAAACATAAATTAGGGCTAGTGTTATTAAAAAGAAAGCTTCCTCTTAGTTTTATGCATGAGAAATAAGATAAAATCAAAACACCCTCTAGACATTGATGCTATGATATAATTGATATTCTTTGATAGTCTCCTGAGAAACAGCAAGATCTAGTCAAATTTGCTTAGTTTTCTTTTCTCCAAATTTTGGGCCACACCCAGTGGGGCTCAGGAACTATTCCTAGCTCTGTTCTCTGGAGTGAGCCTTGGTAGTGCTTGGGGGACCATAAATGGTATTATGGATCAAAATGGGGTATGCTTCATGCCAGGCAAGTACTATCTGCCCAAAATTTTGCTTATTTGTAAAGTCAGCATATATTTCCATTCCTCTACTTAAGGGTGGTATAGCTAAGAGTAAGTTATTTAACCTATTTTAAATATACTTGTATATATTTGAAATACCAAATGTGTCATATATATATCACTTATCAAATAGTTACAGCTATTGTATGACTATACATGAGTTATTAAGTCAAAATATTTGACACAGAGTTCAAATATTTGACATTTGACATTGATATTTGACATTTGACAGTGCTCATTAAATGTCAATTTTTAATTCTTTTCTCAGAAGTGAGTAAGTGACAAGATAGATCCTGAATTGCACAGTGGAAGAAAGAAACTTGGAGTTTTGAGCAAAGTCTATTGTTCTATCCAATTTCTAGATACCTTTTTGCACACATTCTACTTGTTTATGAAATTAAGGGTTTACTCTGTACCAGTTATACTAGGTTATGGGGTACAGTGGTAAGCTTGAGAAACTTAACTTTTGTCTATATATTTGTTTCAAGTATTTTTCTTTTCACCCTTCCCTGCTCCTTTCTCCATCCCATACTCCTTTCCTCCCTCTCCCTCCTTTTTTTTTCTAGCAGTGGGATTAATTTTAGTGGGATTAATGTTAGTAAGCATGTTAAAAGATGATTAAAATGATGTTTTAGATTGTATAGAAAGTTGGAGACAGAAAGGGAGTGTGAGTATGGGGGGGAAGAGAGAGAGAGAGAGAGAGAGAGAGAGAGAGAGAGAAGAGAAGAGAATGATGGCAATGCAACGGAAGGACAGTTTTCCTTGGTCTACCGCTTTTTCCCTTGTATGATGAAGAACCTATGCTTAGGACACTAGTGCTATAAAGAGCAACTCTTACACAGAAAAGATCCCGAGAGTATCTGTTGTACAGGAACATTCATTACAACCATGTGAATCAACAGCCGGTCATGGAAATAATCTTGTTATTCACATACTCATTACAACAGTGAGATGCGCCATCCTTGAAGCTGACCTTTGTTCCTTTCTGCAGGGATGTGGGCCAGTGACAATTTACACGTCTATATATTCTAGGGCTGCTCTAAACAACTGGTAACTGAGGTGAAGGGGCAGGGGCTTTGCATAAATAGAAAGCAAATGCTTATTTGTCGGCATCGCTCTCCTCTCCTTTGTTTTATCCTCTTTCCAAAAATAAAGTGCATTGTTCCCAGGGAGTGGAATTTGAAGTGGCAGCTGTCTGCCTGGCTGACTGCTTCCCAAAGAGCAGACCCAAGGAGGTAACTAGGGTTAACTTGAGTTTGTTCTGTCCTCTACCAACACTGAGCTCCAAGCTGCCAAAATAGCTGTGTTCACAGGCAGTGCTTGCTGGGCTGAGCGAGAAATGCCCACTGCTCACACGTTTACAAGCAACGCACAAGCTTTGCAGTAATTATGCCCCTGGATTTTTTTTCCTACTGTATTGCTCGTTGGATAACTTGCTCCCCCAATAGGACTGTTTGTAAGGAACCATAGAGCCTCGCTTCTGGTCTACTCTGCTCTCTCAATGGCCTAATATGAGATAAAAATCATCTCTCCAGGTCTGGGTTAGTGGCAATTCAGATGAGGTTTAATTTCATTGTACTCTGTTTTGTGAGTTCACTAGCTTGAGATACCAGTGAAGCTAAGGACTAACTAGAAAAAACTTGGAATTCACTAGATGACAGTTCACATTGACCTATGGTTATTTGTCCAGAGGAGTATTTTTTATAGGAAAACTCACTGTCACACTGTCACTGTCCTCCCGTTGTTCATTGATTGGCTTGAGCAGGCCCAGCAACTTTGTGAAACTTGTTACTGTGTTTGGCATATTGAGTATATCACGGGTGGCTTGCCAGGCTTTGCTGTGAGGGTGAGATACTCTCAGTAGCTTGCCAGGCTCTTCAAGAGGGGTACAGAAAAACTCAATAGGAAAAATTTATGTGCCTAATCAAGCTTTTTGGATCACGATCACGACCATCCTGTTGTTCGTTGATTGCCTCGAGCAGGCCCCAGTAACGTCTCCTTCCTCCTAGCCCTGAGACTTTTAAAAAAGTGCCATATTCAAGGCTCTTTCACGGTTAGGAGAATGAGACTCATCATTGTTACTGGTATTTGGCATATTAGGTACGCACGGAGAGTTTGCCAGACTCTGCCGTGTGGGCAGGTTACATTCGATAGCCTGCCAGTTTGTCCAAAGTAAGAATGAGATAATAACATGTTGCGCAGGCGCAAATGCGGCCACGCGCTTCTGGGAGCTGGATTTTATAGTCTCTGGGTCTTGGCAGTTGATGGGATTACACGGAGCCAGGGGGCCAGTTGGTGGGTGTGACCCCTGCCTACTGGAATATGGAGGATCTGGGTGGAGGATGCTCAGCCACGATCTGAGCAGGCTTGGAGATCTCATCCCTGGGACCCGCATGTCTTTGTTCCTCTGCCAACCTTCATGCGTGTGGAGAGTGGTCTCAGCATGGTGGTGGCTGGTTCTGGAGGTCTTCGGCTGCCGGAGCCCTGGTTGGGGCGGGGAGGGAAACTCAACCCGCTCCCCTCCAAGGGGCCCCGGTGAGGACAGCTTTTTGGAATTGAGGTACATTGACAAGACTTGATTCAGCAAACATTTTTAAAACCCTTTGGTGTTACTTGGCGCAGCAAGATATCTGTGTTGAACCATCTGTCCTCTCTTTCAATGGCTGTTTCAGTGCTTTTATTAGCAAGGATCCATTGAAGAGACAGTAGGCAAGTGAACTCAGGAGCATATCTTTGGTGATGAGAGAAAAATTCCTAAGAGAGACTGTAAAAGTTTGGGAGAGTCGTATTTGACTCACAGGAGATAACTAAACGTGCTAGAGGCTTAGAGTGGTGGCAGAACATGCAATCATCCACCCCATTTCAAAAATCAACTACACACGAGGTGTCAGGTAAAGGAATATAAAAATCGAGGTAAAAAAAGATATGTCTTTGTCACACACACACACAAAAAACAAAAACAATTGACTAGTTCGAATGGCACCATGCCTAAATTTTGCTCGAGCAGGCCCAGTAACGTCTCCATCGTGAGACTTGTTACTGTGTTTGGCATATCAAATATGTCACGGGTAGCTTTCCAGGCTTTGACATGCGGGTGAGATACTCTCGGTAGTTTGCCGGGCTCTCCGAGAGGGGCGAAGGAATCAAACCTTGCTCTGCCAGGCTGGCTGCATGCAAGGCAAAAGCCCTACCACTGTGCTATCACTTCAGCCCATGCCTGAATTTAAGAAAAAAAATACACACACACACACACACACACACACACACATCTCCTAACCCCTAGAACCTGTGAAAGTGACTTATTTGGAGAAAGGATCTTTGCATATACAGATAAAGGAAGGAAGAATTTCAAGATCAGTTTATTCTGAATTGTCGAGAGTGTCCTAAGTTCAATGGTAAATTTCCTTCTAAGACACACAGCAGAGAGGTGTGCAACAGGAGACATGAAGACAGATGTGGAGATGGGAGTCCTGCATTTACAAACTAAAAGTGCTTACAGCTCCAGGAGGTGGAAAAGGCAAGGAGACATTAGTTTATGGTGTCTTTGGAGGGTGGGAGTCTGTTCATGCTTTGGTTTTAGATGTCTAGCTTCTAGAAGTGTGAATAAATACATTTCTGTTGGTTTAAGTCATCAAGTTTGTGGAAATTTGTTATGTCAGGTCTGGGAGACAAAGGGCATGCACTAATAACTGTGCACAACTCATAATTAACGGGTAACCATCAGGAAGAAAACAAAAGGGTCCTTTATCAGCTTTGTATGGGGGTTATACGCAAAAGTCCCTTTGTTGCTTAATGTGGTTTGAATCCTTTGGAACAGAAGGTAAAAGGTGGTGGTGGGCTGAACAAAACAGGGAAGAGAGAAGAATAGGGGCAATTTGTCAGAGACAAAAGAACTGAGCATCTAGAGATGGTACAGGGCTGACTGGGGTCTCATTACAGGTACTACATGACCTCCTAAACACTGCAGGCTGACCTTAGAGGTCATGGCACTATAGGGCCTAAATAGCACTACACACTTGACATTGGCTGAATGCCACTGGGACTGGCTGATGAGCCCTCTGAATGCCCCTTGGGAATACCTCCTTCTTCCCCCAAACACTTTTTTTTAAAGGAAGTAGAGCAAGGGCTGAAGTGATAGCACAGCGGGTAGGGCATTTGCCTTGCACACTTGACCCGAATTCGATTCCTCCGCCCCTCTTGGAGAGCCTGGCAAGCTACCAAGATTATCTCGCACACACGGCAGAACCTGGCAAGCTACCCGTGACCTATTCGATATGCCAAACACAGTTACAAGTCTCACAATGTTACTGGGCCTGCTTGAGCAAATGGATGAACAATGGAAGGACAGTGCTACAGTGCTAAGGAAGTAGAGATGCAGATAAAGGTAAAGGTAAAGGTAAAGGCCCTCCCGTTGATCGTCGATTTGCTCGAGCGGGCCCAGTAACGTCTCCATTGGAGACTTTGTTGTTACTGTGTTTGGCATATCGAATACTCTCGGTAGCTTGCCGGGCTCTCCGAGAGGGGCGGAGGAATCGAACTCGGGTCGGCCATGTTGGCCGCTTGTAAGGCGAACGCCCTACCCGCTGTGCTATCGCTCCAGCCTCAGAGATGCAGATGGTCTGAGTTAAATGCACAATGAAATTTTCTGAAGATGTTGTTTTCTCTCCCAGACTTGTCCACAAACGGTCTCTTAATGAGTCATTTATGAAACTCATTTAGTCATTTGCTCCTGTAGATTAACTAGAGGGTTCCATGCTAGGGGTCAAGGTGGAATGGTATATTGGAAGGGACAAAAAGCTATCAGAGTTAATGACTCATATGAGTTTTAAAGATACAGACCTTGACTCTGAGCAGTCATGTCTGGCCAGGTACACGCAGCCCCCAATGTGAACTGTACAGAGAGACAATGTAATGCCATCAAAGATTGGGGAAAAAAAAGGATCACAGAGGGCCTGCACAGTGCAACAGAGGGTTCTGGAGAATGAGTAGCACAAGGTGGGTGTTGAAAGATGAGGAGGGTAACCAGATGAGAGCAGATAGAGGTTGGATATATTCGACACACTCTTTCACCCCCTTAACCTTGGGGTAAGAAAGAGATAGCATGCTCAAGTGTCAAAAAGAATCATCTTCTGGGGAAGGAGTACAACTTGTGTAAGTTGGGATATAGAATTATGATGAAAAAAACTCTTGGAAGACAAAAAACATATAAATTTGTGGCCTTCATATAGAAACTGCCTTGCATAGTTGCTGGGATGTTTTTATGTGGAAGGATGTAAAAGGCAGTCTAACCATTGCTGCTTTTTCATTTTTAGGAGAAAAAAATCTATTTTCCATCCTAAATGTAATAGTGTTCATTACAAGAACTAAAAGGATTGTGGAAAAGAAGAGAAATTAATCACTTGTAATCTCTCTTTAAAGAAATGAGTACTGTCAGTATTTTTGCTGCCTGTCATCTTGAAAAATAGTTATCAAAACCACATATATATAATTTCATACCTGGCTCTTAAAATCTTACTCTTACAACACAAGCATCTCCTAGTATTAATTCAGTCTTTCAGAAACATCTTTTTAATATCCTTATCTAGGAGATGTACATCCATTTACTTAATCTTTCCCCTATGGTTAAATATTTGATTTACTAGCATTTCTCAGCACGATAAATCAAGCTGGTATGAGCTTCGTGGAATCATCTTCTTCCATATTTATGATTATTTCCTTTGGCTTGATCCCGACACGGGGAATCACGGAATCAAAGGGCATGAACATCTTTAAGGCTCTTTGAACATTCTGCCAAATTGCTTCCTTGGGGGTTGTTGAGCTTTGGAAGTGCATGATGAAAGATGAGTCCCCTAGCCAAGGACAGGCAGGGCCAGGCCAGAGAGAAAGAGCATTCCAAACATTCTAGCAGGAAGAGCCATAGCCCTGTTGATATGCTGTCCTGATAGGAAAGCAGTGTTGGTGGCCCTGCCATTTTTAGAAAGCAGGGTTTGAATTCTTCCCTACAAGGGCAGTGGGGCTCCAAGCATCCAAGCATACTATTTTTTTTTTTTAGTTCCTTGGTTGCTACAAGCTCACCTCTACCCCAGGGCCTTTGCATTTACTCTGTTCCTCTGTTGAGAGTACCTTTCCTTCAGAACTTAGGTCTGGTGTCTACTGATAAGTTAATTTATCATTGCAAATGTCAGATGCTCAGAGAAAACCATCTTTGATGACATACTCTAAAGAAGCCAACCACTCTGGGCCTCAAGCCACTTCTATCAGTTGGTTTTATTCATAGCAATTAATCCTGTCCATAGGCTAGTTTCAATAGCTATTTGTTGAGTGAAATCATTCATGCTTTTATTCTATGCATATTTTGAGGGCCAAATTGAAATCTTCAGATGAAAATATGTAGTGCAGCCTCTAGAAGAACTGCTAGAATTGATTCTTATCTTTTCCTCCCCTCTTATCTTGATTTGCCTCCTGCCTTAGTTGCAGCACTGTGCCCAGAGTCTCTTTTAGCAGGAGAATGTGCCATGCTTCTTAACTACCACAAGGCCTTTGACTCTGTGGTTCCTTCTTAAGGGTCCTAGTCACCTATCAGACCTCAGATCAAGAGAATACCCTTGTACACCTTTCCTGTCTTTGTACCTTCTGTGGGAGCTAGTCTCAAAAATTGTCTACAAATGAAGTTTACCTTCTTGCATCTTTATTCATGCATTATGTAATTATTTTCTTTCATTGTATTTTGGCTTTGTGCATCTTCAATTTTTTAAATCAAAGGAATGTGGCACAGGTAACATTAGGAAGTTTTTGAGGCCATTTCACACTATGTCTCGTTATCAGTGATTATTAAACGCAAATTAAAATCACAGGGCACAGGGCGTTTCCACCTCCTACCTGTGACAATAGTTTGCATCAAAAGGAATCACAATAACAAATGTTCTCCAGGGTGTGGAGAAAAGGAATTCTCGTGCACAGTTGGTGGGAATGTAAAGTGGTGCAGTCATTTTGGAAAACACTATGATATCGAGCTTCTTTAAGAAGCTTAAAATAGAGCTACATATGATCCAGAAATCCCAGTTGTGAGTATCTATTCAATCAACTTGAAAAGTTTATATATCCACCCCAGTGTTTCCAGTATTTACAATAGCCAAGATACAGAAACAATCTAAGTACCTGTTCATTGATAATTGGATAAAGAAAATGAGGTATTTATCCATATAGCTTATATATTTATGTTTATATATACATACATATATACATATATGTATCCATACAAATGCAATGGGTTCCATTCAGTGTAAAATATGGTATTTTGCCATTTGTAATAAAAAGTTAAAGGATCTCAAGAAAATTATGTAAAGTGAAATAAATCAGAAGAAAAAACTATTACTGAATAATTTCATCTGTGTGTGCAATAGAAGAATATAAAATTAACAAACAGAAAAAAATAAAATAAAAATAATTTATCAGACATTGACAATAGAGGACCAGGAGTGGGAGGGGGGTGGCATTATTTGCATATTCATTTTGAGAAATTGAAAAAAGAAGCATTGCAGTTTTCCACCTGGTACTTCTAGAATACTTGCTCTTGGTATATTACTCCATCTTAGAAGCCAGCTGCCATGCTGTGCGGAGCCCAAGTCACATGGAGATGTAGGTGTTGACAGCCAGCATCAAATAGCTATCAGACAAACGAGCTATCTCAGACATCTAGCCCAGTGGAACCTTTATGGGACTCCTCTCCAGCTGCCATATGACTATAACTGTCTGGCAGAGCCCAAATCAGAAATATTTAACTGAGTCAGTCCATAGAATCACAAGAGACAGGGTACGTGTGCCAATTCATCGAGCATGGGGGTTGTTTGTACAGAGTGATGGTTAATGGGAACAGCCATACTATTACAGTTCTTATAAGATGTGGCATTCCTCTCCTTCAATAGTATACATCATAGCTGTGACTGGGGATTCTTACCTGAATATTTAATTACTGATTATTTCCTTATTATCTATAAACTTTATCAGAGCAAAGACTGGGGGTATTTTGGGTTTTTTTGGGGGGGGGCTGTTTTTGTTGTTGTTATTATCTTTTTGGATGTCCACTTAGTAGTAGATAGTTGTTACTTTCTGGTCACCAGTCAATCTTTGGGGAGCTAGTTATATAATTTAAATTTCATGGGTGATAGAATTTTGCTTTCTCTGCAAGAAAGTTCGAAAGCCAGATAAATCCTATTCATTCCCTTATAGGTAGGATGCAGCCCTTGCCCTAGCCCCATCAGATGCTTCTCCCACCTGTGCTCAGTTAGGAGTCCTTGAATTTGAAGCTAGAAGGAGAGCAGGGCGGCTTAGAATTCAGTAGAGTGACTCTGGTGTTTAGCACTCAGTAGCAACAACTTTGGCATTATCCTTCCTTACTCTTCTCAGGGATAGCTTTCACTGTGCTTCTGCTCTCTGGCATGTCTTAATTCTCACCCATCCATCTTACAAGTAAGTGGCTTCTGCGAATGTAGATGCGAACCCCTGGACTGCTTGCTCTCCCTCTAGAAATGTCCTTTCTGCCTGTTAACTAAAGTTGCCTTCTGTTGTGTGTAACAGAGAATGCTGTCTATAAATATAGTACCCTGGATGAAAATTATAAGCAGGAACAGCATTTTATAAGTATTAAGGGAATCAATACTTACTAGGACCACAGGTGGACATCAGGATTTCTAAATTTTTAATTCATAGGAGTTTATATTTTGCTATCTTAATCACAAGCAAGCATAATAATTATAGGTAAGTGCTGCCTGAATGATAGGCACAAAATATGGGAACTAACCATTTCCAGAGGAGAGAGGATTCTTTTGCATAAGTCAGTGGCTATAATTAGATGGATAGTAAATATTTATTAGTTGAATGGAAGAATAATGTAATATTGAAGTAATACATACATAAAAGCCTCATTAAATCTAAAGTGCTATGTAAATGGAAAGTATTTATAGACTAACATTTGACTTTTGTATTAGGATTTTAAAAGTTGCAAATATCAGAAAATCCAATTTAAGCTGAATTAAGTAAGACAGTTATAGAACCAAAAATTCCAGGGAATATAATAAGGGCAGGAATTCAAATGATATAATTGGAGCCTTTTACTTTTATCTTAACTGAACTGGCCTTATTCTTAGTTTCTCTCTACATGGCAGTTCTCAAAGAGTCAAAGCTTCTCCATCTCAGGCTAAGATTCAGAATAAACAAATAAGAAATGATTTTTAGTAGTTCAAACATAAACCTCAGGATTGCCTTGGTTGGAAAGATTAGTCCTTGTTGCCTGACACTTTGGAATGAGTTGCTCATGGAAGGGAATCAGTATGATGGGTAGACAGAGCTAGTTTATGGTCCTTTCTTGGGGTTCTGTCTTGATGCAACTACCTGGTCAGCACTATGGCATTGGAAGTAAGTTGCTAGCTTGTAAGTCTTACTTCTGAGACTTAAGAGAAAAATACATGCTTATCTCCATCTTAGCTGACATTTACATGAAAGGGGACCTACATTGTAGAGTTGGTATAATGATGAAATGAATTCTGTATAAAAATCTTTCATAGTAAGTGCTCATTGTAAGTTATCTATCATTCCTATCTCTTATTGCATGTATCAAGAATAGGGAAGGGACAGTTCCCAAAAGAAATGTAGGGAATTATGATGAGACAAAGGTATGAATGAATGCTTGTAAGGTAAAATAAACAAACGTCCATGACACTTCATGCCCAAATTCTAACCAACAAACCACTGGAGGTAGGCAGCCAATAACTGGGATTTATAGCTGCTTCTTGTTGTCAGTCCTATTCCCCCAGGAGAAGTTCCAAAGCACAATCATGCCAAACTGATCAACACCCCAACAAGGCTGAAAGCCTCTCTGGCAATCAGTCTTCATTTTTCCAGGCTTTACCTTTGGGTCAGTCTTAGAAAATCCACGTCCTGGCCAGCCTGAGTGCATATTAAACCATTTCAAAATGTTGGAAGAGGAAGTCTGCTTGCTTAATGTGTAATTTAGCTGAAAGAACTGGAACAACTTGCATTTGGGTATGTTCCTCATTTTGCAAATGAATGTTATTTTCGTAATGGACTATAATGGCTCCCTCAGAGTTATTCTGGTCTGTCATATTAATGTGGATTGTGGTGCTTTAATAAGAGTTGACTTTTGACTCTTTGGGCATGCATAATGGTTGCTTGGATATTCATCCATCATATCATCAGCCATTCTTCTCATGCATTGATAGGTATTTCTCATTTCAGTGCTTTCATGGAAGAAGAAAAACAGGAATATGCATCAACAACTCCCAAACAACTTCACAAATGGAGCTGGGACATGGAAAAGGTGTTTCATTCCCGACAAAATTCCAGTTGAGTAAGTGTAGTGTCAGGACAATCTAATTTTGTCTGAGGTCTCTATGTCTCCATTGTACCTCACTTTTCTGAAAAGTCTGGAGAGATCTAGATTTCCAGTTTTCTCAGGCTCAATTTGTTTCAAGATGGGGATTTCACACCATAAAATAACTGGGTAAGAAGGATATTCACAGACAAGAATTCCTGGAGAGAACTTTTGGCAGAGATAGAATTTTGAGCTAAGTTCCTGGAAAGAAAACACAAAAACTGTTCTAAAAATGTCTAAATGTCTTAGAGGAGTGCTGGGAAGTCTGCTACCCTTCTGTGCTATGAGTTTAACATCACTACTTCAACACAATTGGGTGGTGGCTGTGACAATCTAGAGGTGTAAAGCTCCTGTGACATGCCTGGGACCTTTGCCCAGAGTACAGGGCTTCCTTTGATTTCTTTGTTCAGGATTCCGTGAATTCTGGGCTCAGTCCTGGAGGATACCATTGGCTCCCCTGTCTCCCCATTACCTAGCCCTCCCTCTGGCCCTCTCCATTTCCCCAGGTCCAATTCTAAACGACGTACTTCATTCTCTCCTGCCCTGTTGCCATCCACTCAGCCTCCTTCTCCCCTAGGTCAGACCCTTATTTGACTTATGCTGAGGCAGACCCCAAGTCAGGCATTTGTCTGACTTCCTATGCCATGTGTCAAACTGTGTCTATCTGTCTCCAGTTTGGCACATCAGGCCACACACTTCTCCCCTCATCAGCTGTGTTACTGAACAGTTCCCCATTTTATTGTACCATGGGATAACAGCCAGAGTCTGGTCAGAGCACTCAACGGGAGTTAGTTTCCCGTCCCAGCTCGACAGTTGTAGTGATTGTGCGGTTTCAAGGCCGATGGCTTCATCTTTCTGCATTCTGGTGTCTTCAGCTCTATGATGGGCTTCATGTACTCTTCAGGGGTCTCCTGTGGGGTGTGTGTGTGTGTGTGTGTGTGTGTGTGTGTGTGTGTGTGTGTGCATTGTAGGAGTTGGGCCACACCTGACTGTTGAGGAGCTATTCCCGTGGGTCCTTTTGGGAACCATATACCACACCGGGCATTGAACCGGTGTAGGCTGCATGCTAGGCAAGCACCTTAATACCTGTACTACGTCTCTATCCTTTCATTCTTCTTAAGAAAGTGAAGAGATTGTTTCTGCCACAGAGCGCACTCTCAGCAGACTTTCAGTATATTCTGCTCTTTGGTATTTTAGAAATCATCCTGGCCGCTGAGAGATGCATTGCTCTTCTCTGCTACCTATTCTTCTAGCACTTCTCTGAACTCTCCCAAACGCTCTTTTGTCTCCTTTTCCTTCCTTCTTACTTGGCTTCTGGTCTTCTCCACCCTTCTCCATCCCACCCGCAACTTGGAGAAGAGGATGGAAGAGGATAGACTTGTTTATTTTGAGACTCAATTCAACATTGACCCTGAGAAAAAAAAACACCCCCTGCAATAAGCTCTATTACCACATAAGCGCCACATTTAAACAAAGCCTTTCGGCCTTAGCTGAAAATTACTGTCCCACTGGGAGGCATAAACTGGATGGGCTGGTTGTGCGAAAGAGGGGTGCAGGGCAGCTGGCAGGGCTCTGTGTCTAGGGAAAGGAGAAGCACTGCTCTTTGCTTTCTGCAGTGTATGTAGTGATTTCACTTGAAAAATCATGCTCCCCCTTGTTTTCCACAAATGAGGAAACAATAGCAATCTGTTAACGTGTTGGAGGGCAGGAAAGCCACAACCATTATAGATGGAAATCAATAAGAGCCCTATTCAGCTACCAGTTAGAGAATTCTGTAGGAGCTTCTTATGGTAGTATGTAAACAATATGTGAATATGACTGGTGTGTTTGTGCATGTGTGTTGGAGTGGGAGGGGCAACGGAGAGAACATAATGAGCTCTCAAAACTAAAATCACTGAACAGTGTAGGAATTTTCCTTGCTCAGGGAATAGTAATATTAATACAGATAAAAGCAGACATGGATCAAACACTCATTAAGTATCATATGTCGGCACTGAATCCTCCCAACCAGCCTCTAAGGTAAAACACAGTCAGTTGTGGGACCCTATGCATGTCAATGCACCTCTACTGCTGAATGTCTGGGATCCTGGGGAGTATTTTTGAGAGAACAACGTGGAAAGTGCCTGACACTGTCACAGTAAATGACTCAGCTGTCATTGTCCATTGTCATTGTCCACTATTGCCCTGCACTAGTCAGCGCTTGATTTGGGATCACTGCGTAGTAGGTTTCCAAAGGACTTGCCCCCAGTCTTTTCAGAATAAAGCTATTCAAAGATGGAACAAGGAAGGGGTTTTATGGGGAGGGGGGAAATCAGCCCTGTCAGGCAACTAAGAGAGCATTAAATAAGGGCTCAAACTTACAAAAAATGATTTATTTTTTAATTGAACCACAGTGAGATACACAGTTACAAAATTGTTCATGATTGGGTTTTAGTCATATAAAATTTCAATGTTCGTCATTTCACCAATGTACATTTTCCACCACCAATGGCCCCAGTTTCCCTCCCACCACTACCCCCACTCTCTGCCTCTATGGCAGACAATCCTCCTCCTCCTCCTCCTCTTCTTCTTCTTCTTCTTCTTCTTCTTCTTCTTCTTCTTCTTCTTCTTCTTCTTCTTCTTCTTCTTCTTCTTCTTCTTCTTCTTCTTCTTCTTCTTCTTCTTCTTCTTCTCCTCCTCCTCCTTCTCCTCCTCCTCCTCATCCTCCTCTTTCTTCTCTTCCTTCTCCTCCTCCTCCTCCTCCTTCTTCTCCTCTTCCTCCTCCTCCTCCTCCTCCTTCTCCTCCTCCTTCTTCTCCTCTTCCTCCTTTTCCTCCTCCTCCTCCTCCTCCTCCTCCTCCTCCTCTTTCTACCCCCCTCCCTCTCTGTCCTTTTGTGGATTATTGTTTGGAATACAGACACTGAAAGGTTATCAGGTATATCTTTTTACCTACTTTCAAACCTCATTTACTGTCCAAAACGATCATTTCCAGCTACTTTTGTCAAATTGACCCCTTTTCTATCCTAACTGCCCTTCGAAGGGTTAGAACTTTTAACTCCTTTTCTATTTTGAGAAGCACACAGGTCTAGCGCACACCACCCCACCCCAATTCTAGGCCACTGGTTCCTTTCCCTCTATGGTATCCCTATCAACCAAGAAGTACTGTGTCAAGCTTTACATGCTGTAGTTTGTTTTGTATTTTGTGATTATTTCCAAGCACTTTTATACTTTTTAGTTTCTAAGCCTGGGTGGTAAGCTTCATGAGGTTAGGGGGGCTTTGTCTTACGGACTGTTCTATATTCTTCCCTTGAGACAGTGTTTGGGACATGACAGAGGTATTCTACACCTGCCTAATGAATGAATGAACAAACGAATTTCCTTCAAATTATACACTGGACCCTAGGAATTCTGTTTCCCTGGCTCATATCTGGAAACTGGTCTCTTTCCATAGCTTCAGTGTAATGGTCAAGCAGTCCATTCTTTTTTCTCAATGTCCTGGCGTCTTTGGGACTCTTAAGTCTTCCTTCTTAGTTTTGTAAGAAGTGTTTCACAAAGCAAGTATCAGTCAATGCTGAGAGATTTGACTGCGTGGAATGTATATCTCTTTGTGTGTTTGTGGAATGTGATATTTCTGAATTTGTGGCGTGTGTGTGTATGTGTATGTGGGAGGGTGTGTGGAGTGTGTATTTCTGCATGTGTGTGCGCATGCATGCGCGATCGTCAGTGTGTACATGTGTGTGCATGCACACAGGTGGTATGGGCCTGGCTTCCATATGGCCCACCTTCCGGGGGAGTGGAGGATGTTTGTTCAGGTTAGTCAGAGTGCCTGGGATTTGGGATTCTTGGGTTCTGGTCCTATGATTCATGGTTGTTCTGGTGAAGTCGGAGAAAGCCTGAAACTGTGGTGAAAGCTGGTATTTAGAAAAGGGGATGACTTCGTTCCTCATTCCCTTTTGTACATTTTTCCATAAGCACACAGGCTCCTCCAAGAAATGTCCCAGCCATCTTTAGGGCAAGCTGTTTTATTATTAGTATTTATTTGGGCTTTTTGGTTTTGCATATGCTGTCTGCTAACTAGGTTGTTGCTTGGAACATTTCATTCATTGTTGGTCTTGACCCTCAGTTTCTCTGTGCCTACTGTGCTCCTGGCACAGTCAGCATCCCAGAGATGGGTCATGATCCTTTGACACACTCCTGGGAGGGAAGACCAACAAGAACCTTGGAACAGAGATGGTTCAGAGAGGATGGCAGAGAAAGGGAAGATTTCCAGGGGAGGGAGCACTCCGAAGGAGGGCTTCTAAGGGGCCCAGTCTATGCTATGAACAGAGTAGACATGATTTCATTCATTTCCCAGGAGTTTATGAGGTAAGTGCTCTTATCCTCGCTTTTTGGTAATCTTACATGAATTATTTAACTTCTCCAAGTCTCAGTTTCCTCATCTGTCAAACGGCATCTGTAAAAACCTCTGAGAGTTATGGAAAGGATTACACGTTGAAAAACACATGTATGAGGAACTAAGCCATGTGCTACTTTGGAACTCCTTGGTGGGCTCATAATGTTACTTACTGTTACTATAACAATGAAGTGAGGTTGGGAGAGAATGAAAAACTTGCCCAAGTTCCCATAGAGAGTGTCAGAAGTAAGGTTTGGGTCCTGTCCTCTGAGGCCCTATGGGTTTGTACGCCTGCCTGAGAAATTTGGATAAGTTTGGGGAGTTCTCTCTGACTAGAAAGATGCGTTGTCAGAAGATTTTCAGCCGGGGTGACCACTTTTCTATGTTCTACTCTGTAAGCCCAGTCAGGGTGCTGTTCATCTTTAACATGGACATGCTTCCCTCTCCCCATCCCCACCCCCTTCTTTGGCTCCCAGATCTGATAGCTCTTGTTCTAAAGCCTCCCATTTCTTTGGAACTCTTTATTTTTCCTTTTTAGGTTACACCCGGCAATACTCAGGGGTTACTCCTGGCTCTGCACTCAGGAATCACTCCTGGCAGTGCTCGGGGAAACTGATAAACATATGGGATGCTGGAAATCGAACCTGGATTGGCCATGTGCAAGGCAAATGCCCTACCCACTATACTATCACTCCAGCCCCTCTTTGAAACTCTTAGGGATTGATCTTAAACAGAAGCTATGTAGAAGAGTAAGAAGTAGCTGGATGGCAGAGAATACCAAGCAGGCTTTTCCAATGCCTGAGGAGGGAAGGGAGAGAAAAGAAAAATAAAAGCAATCCATTTCTGACTCTGCTGCTTCTCACTAAAAATAATTTTTTATCCTTCGTACAAGTCACCACCCAGGTCTTTTGGGAGCCACCTCCCCGGAGCAATTGTAAGGGGCCCTGATAAAGATTTATGTGGTTTGTTTTCTTTCCCTCAGCCTTTGAAGATCAACAGAGGAGGTAATGTTTATGGTTGGTTGGTTAACCCTACGGCTCTCTGGGGTCTCCTTCTGAGGCCCTCCTCCCCGGCTCCTGGGTTGATTCTCAAAGCAGGAGGCAGCAGGCTGAGACTGCCCCATCTGGGAAGCTGACTGTCTAAAGGCTTTGGTTGCAGAAAACTTCAGACCCATCCTTCTGGAGGCCCTGCTCACCACAAGGGCGTCATCACACACACCACCCCCTCCACCTTCGGAATAGAACCAGTTCAGCCCACAGGGGAGGAAGCCCAAATGAGCGAGTGTCTAGAGGGGAAAAAGAGACTGGGAGTGATGCTTTTGAGCTAGATGAGAAATGATTTGGTTCGGGAAATGGTATGTTCTACTTAGGTGAAGGCAGGATTGTCTAGGGTTCTTTGGTGTGAGGGACATTCTAGAAAGACATGTCTGTATTTTAAAAAAAAGTAAGCAACAACAAATGAATCTCTGCTTCATTTTTCAAAAAGCTAATATTTTCCTGGTACTTCTGGTTAGAATTACTAGTCGAGGCGGGGGAGGGGGGGTGTCCTGAACTCCATTTCTGAGATCCAGCTGAAATCCCTGGACAGATGGCGGGGAAGGAGATACCTTGGAGATCCGAAATATTTGGTAAGCCTCTCCGACCTTATTAAGAAAACCAATGCGTTTGTTTTTCTCCTATGTTTCTCCACATCCTAGGAGAGCTACTGAAAGAACATTGGAAAAACATGTCTTGGTGGAGTTGTGTTGGTATCCACATGCAGGGAACGAGAGAGCTCCAGCTCTTTGCCTCATGTAGGAGATTGTATTCAGTACTCAAACCTGTTGATTCAGCTCAGGAACCCCCAGCCCCACACAGCCAGACTCCTTAGTGTACTTCCACTGAGTAACATTCCAGAGATTCACATCTGAAGAAATGTTTATTCACGTATTGATTCCTAGGTTCATTCTTTCAGTCATCACATGGGCCCTGTAGCACACAAGACATTTGCAAGTCATCTTGAAAATCTGACCCAGGGCACTGCTATGTAGGATCATCATTTCTACTTTTTACAGTGGTGGGGGGTAGGGTGCGGGGAGAACTGATGTACCATCAGGATGAAACATTGGCTAACACAACATTCTTCCCTCCCCCTGCCTTTTATTGTTTTTTAATTTCTTTTTGAATCCCAGTGAGATACACAGTTAGAAAGTTGTTCATGACTGGATTTCAGTTATATAATGTTCTATCACTCATCTTTTTTTTGTTTCCTTTTTTTTTCTTTTTGGGTCACACCCAGTGATGCACAGGGGTTACTCCTGGCTCATGCACTCATGAACTCAGGAATTACTCCTGACAGTGCTCAGGTGGCCATATGGGATGCTGGGAATAGAACCCAGGTTGGCCACATGCAAGGCAAACACCCTACCCGCTGTGCTATCACTCCAGTCCCTCACACAACATTCTTAACTCTTCTCTCTTCTGGTTGCTTTCCCCAGGATCTACATTGGGGTGCTGTTAAACTTGGAAGCCAGAAAGAGTTCAAGCTAAGACCTTGGGTATGTTCAAGTCTTAGTTTGTTCTTCTGTAGAAAGAAAACCAAAACAACAATAACAGCACTGCTGCCTTGGAGTGAGAATGAACCAGTCAAGAATTCCGGATTCTGTGTGGAATGGTTTTCCAGTTGTAATGTGCACACTGGTTTTCTTAGGCTGAAGCTCTGATTCTTTGTTCTGTTTGGGGGCCTAAAAGGAATGCTTCAGGTTGGCAGAAGAGCTTACCTGATCTTTGAAAGGTGCTTTCTGGTTGGGCACAGGGGTCTATAGAGCAATCGGCTTGAGTTTCTCCACCAGGAGGTAAAAACATTTAACATAACAAGGTGACCTCATCAGGGCCTACCAGATGCTATCATCCATAAACAGCCATTTATCCTCCATGCCAAGCAGGCCCCACAGGCCACAGGTAAGCTGGGGAATGAGAGATTGAATTGTTTAGTTTGCAGGAGTGGAGGTTGAACAGTAAAGCAACATAACCCTTACTCATAACTTCCAATTGCTCTCTGTGTGTGTATGTTTGTGTGTGTGTGTGTGCGTGCATGTGTGTGTGTGTGTGTGTGTGTGTGTGTGTGTGTGTGTGTTTTAGAAGCAGGTTAAACAGGTTTTCCATGGAAAGGTATGGAAACAGACCCCAACAGGACAATGATGAACTCTTTTCTATAGAATTATTTTTCTTCTACCCTTTCCCAAACTCTCTCCCCATCTCTAACCACTCTACCCACACCCTGATTTCAAGGAGTGTTTCTTCTGCTTCTGCTCTTCATCCCAGAAGCAACACATGAGACACACAGTGTACCACTCCACTGCATAGAGGCACTCTCTTCCCAAATGAGTGAAAATATTCCCACTTAAAAACACATAAAATGTTTATGAAATGAGGGAGGTGATTTTGAAGTTGGAGCTGGCAAAAGGCAGTGCCAAATGTATATTAGAGCCCCTCTGATGGTTTTCTTTGCCCCTGCCATTTAAAATAAGTAGACATGCTCTTGTTCCCTCCCTGGAAGGCTCTTTACTCCCCCAAGGGCCCCCCCCAGTCCAGCTGCACACGCACACAGAATCCACATATATATGCACGCACGCGCCGACCAAGGAATTCGACAAACACGGGGCTGTTCTTTATAGGCTCTGAAGCTTGTTGTTTTAGTCTGTTGTTTTCATTTTAATGCACCTGCACCCCTTGCACAAGTCCCCCCCCAACCCCCACCCTACCACCACTGCCACTGCCTTGGCCAGCAACACGGGGATGTGTGTTTCTGAATAAGCCACACATTATTCAATCTGGTTTCCTTAGGAATTCAGTAGGAAAACTCTGGATTCTAGTGAATTGAGCTTAATTGGACCCTTCAGGTCCCAAGCATGTTTCACCTGCCTTGGGTTTGTTCTTTGGGACTCCCCAATCCCCATCAGTGCTTCCTCCCTTCCTCCCACCCCCCAGGAGCTGTACACATGCTGTAGCTGAGTTCTCTACTCTTACCTTCAGTGTAGCAATGATTGGTTATAATGGTGTTAAGAACTGCCTGGACTGCTGGGCATTCTGGTGTCTAAAACATGGGTGGGGAAGGTGGACTCCATGCTCCAGGCTGATGAAGAGCTATTCCATGTATTTGATGTCCAGCCACTATTGGACCCTGTTTGCAAATGCTAAGTAGCTTCATCAATATGGAGTTAGCAGCAGAAGGAATAATATTGACTCCTTCAACTTGGGCTTTTGAGGATATTACTGTGCTTTTGGTATAATCCCAGGGCCAATGTTGTCTTAAGTCCAGTTTTCATTGGATGGATCTCTTAGTCCTGGAAAGATGGGATTGTAAGTGGGTAAGCCAATCTAGACTTTTAAAAAAAGACTCAGAAGAGTATGCTTCCAAGGTTTACCTTGTCCTAGTACATTTTTTTTTAGCCAAAAAGGAAAATTAATCAGTGGTAAATAAATCAGTGATAACTGGTTGAAATATGGATAATAAGAATAGAAATAATTATCTTTTGCTTTAATTAATACTTAGACACCCAGTGTAGCAGTGTAGATATTCAACTTCTAGTATCCTTGAAAGGAAGTGGTCTTCCGATCTGGTTTAAGTACAAGGACTTCACAGTTTTAGCTTCAGGTCAGGTACTGCTCATTCCTTTATTAGACAACTGCCAGTGACTTAAAATTTTTGTGGAGTTTAAATTTTTAAATCTATACATATCTTTTTTGGTTATTACATTACTGATTGCTGCATAACAAATTCTTCCAAAATTTGACATCTTGAATACAGCCAATATTTTGGATATTTTAAAAATCTCACAGTGTTCCTGGGGGTGAAAAATTTGGAAACACATGCTGCAAATAAACTCTGGTGTTAAAGTGGGAGGAGAGGTGGAAGAAATGGAGCAGTGGACAGAGGTGAGTGACATGGAGACAAGGGTAAGGATCTTGGATACTTTGGTGGTGGTGAGTTGCAGTTACCTTGAACACCCATACCATAAACATTAATAGCACTGGAACCATGCACATTGTAAGCATGTATCTAAGCTATAGTAAAAATAAATTATTAATATTTTTAAAAAGAAAGAGGATTCTAGAACATCTCAGAGTTTTGATGGTATTGTAGTCACGGTGTGTTTGGGGATGCAGTCATCTGAGGTCTGACAGATGCTGAAAGAGCTGCTTCTGAGATAGCTCTTTCATATGGCGACCCCAGGGGGCTTCACTAGATAGACCCCTTTATAGAGCTGATTGAGTATTCTCATGGCATGGCACCTGGCCTCCCCCACTGAAGTTCCAAGAGAGGAAAACAAAAATAAGGTAGAATCCATATTGCTTTAGGTCACTGAGTTCTGAAAGTCGCACAATTTTTCACTTCTGTCACATTCTATTAGAAGGGTGTCACTAAATCCAATCCACTTCTAGGGGAGAGAAAATAAGCTTCACAATTCAAAGGGAAAAGTATAGAAGAATTTGAAGGTATGTTTTTTTAAAAAAAGAACGCAATAATAATTTTACTAAATAGAACTATGGAGAATAAATCTCTTAATTATAGCAGTTCCCCAGATATTTATTTGATTCAAAGCTATCATATCTTAAACTTTTGGCTAAATATTCTCCATTTTTCACTACTCCATGCATACTCAGATTTTAGAGTATAGTAAATCATATAAAACAAACAAAACATAATAACAAATATAATAATATGATATAATGTTACCCTTGTCCATATTGTAAATGAAGTTGGAACATGAAACCCTAACTGAGCATAAGATTCAATATATGAATTCAGATTATTATGTAATTGTTAGGAATTAATAATTATATCAGTACAGTGCTTGGCACATAGTGGACATCCAATTAGTGTTTGCTATTGAGAGAATAACCAAATTAATTACTAAAGTAGTTTAGATTATAGAAGATTCTAGATACTTCGTGAAACTATCTGGAAATTATTTACTTTGTTTTTATTTTTAACAAGTTTTTTTGGATATTTTAAAAATCAGCTTTTCATACTAAGGTTTAATTTGAGATTGTTAAATAAAATACTAAATTAACATTTAAAAATAATTCTTTGCCCAGCTAAGATTCTCCTATTTTGTTCTTAGATTTTTTTTAAACCTAATAATGAACTTTAAATAACATCTTCTGGTCAAGCTCATTCTGTATCATGAGTCTGTTGTCCTGCAAAAGCCATCTCTTCTAAATGTACGTGTTGCAAAAATGTAATCTAGGAGTTGTGCATAATTGATTAAATAATGCTTCTTCAGAGTACCAAGTTATTTTGTCTGTGTATATCTGCTCTGCTACCAGGCCTCCTGATTTCCTGTTTCTCCTTCTCACTGGGCTCTGTATGCAATCAGCACTTCAAAAAATGGCAAAACACCCATAACTAACTTGTTCTAACTGCACTTAAAAACAAGCCATCCTCAACAGATGTGATTCTCTTTCTTGGTAAAGACCTTTAGAAAGGGAGATTCCACTGCCTCCCACAGCCACCCTTTTCCAGAGTCCACCATCTGGAGGTTAGGGAGAAAAGAGTGGGGAGAATGATGTATTGGTAGAATATTTGGGGTGGAAAGGATTTATTCTTGGCCTTTACAGGAGGGACCAAAATCTTTTTTGGGTATGAGTGGGTGGAGGGAGATGTGGGGGTGGGGAGGATGGGCCTCAACTAAACTCTTAACATCCAGGAGAGGTGGCCGTTTTGAAAACCAATATAGAGACTAGGAAGAAGCATTCAACACAGATGTCAATGTCTGGGGGCAATTAATAGAATTTATTTGGATCAATTCAAAGATGCAAGTGGAAGGATCTGAGCTTTTTCTGCCCAAGTCAGACTTGGCAAAAGTTTGATCTTAATTTCTTTCTTGATCTATGTTATTATTACTTTAAATTATAATAATATATGGTATAATAATATATGGTATGGAGTGATAGCACAGCAGGTAGGGCATTTGCCTTGCATGCAGCCGACTGGGGTTTAATTCCTCCTTCCCTCTTGGAGAGCCTGGCAAGCTACTGAGAGTATCCCACCTGCTCAGCAGAGCCTGGCAAGCTCCCCGTAGCGTATTTGATATGCCAAAACAGTAACAACAAGTCTTACAATGGAGACGTTACTAGTGCCCACTCAAGCAAATCGATGAACAACAGGAGGACAGTGCTACAGTGCTATAATAATATGTGTGTTTATCAAGTCAATTCAAAAGCATGGAAGTGTGTTAATCACCTCCCTCTTCCCTGCCCTAGCCTAAACGCTGAAGTTGACATTTTGTTCTTTTTCATGTTTATTTATATATCACACATATAACACATATTCATATAACAGGATTTTCTAAAATGTTGCTTATAAAAGGATGGATTATAAAATACACTTTACCCTTTCATCCTATTTTCTCTCCTTCCCTCCTTCCCTTCCTTCCTTCCTTCCTTCCTTCCTTCCTTCCTTCCTTCCTTCCTTCCTTCCTTCTGATGGCATCATATATCTTTCTAGGTTAGAATAAGTGTCTCTTACTCACTCTTTAGAAAAACAATAATATATGCAGCATAATTTGTCCTAGATACTGTTGCTCTCCTTTCTATTAGATATGATTTCACAAAGTGAGGTTCTGGTTTTACTTGATAGCATACTTTTCATTTTTTTTAATGATGGTTAGTGGTACAACAACCAATGTACTAACTTCTCTCCTTTAAACTAATGACTACTCTATTTTGACCAAGCAGTGTACATTTTTCCTCAAGTGACAATTTGGATGAAGTAAAGTCTAGGAAAATACTTTTCCTTACTAGAAAATTCTTAAATTATGGTCACTTTATTTTTTGTTTTGGAGCCATATCTGGAAGTGCTCAGTGCTTACTCCTGGCTCTGTGTGCAGGGATAACTCCTGGCAGGACTTGGGGGACTCTGTAGGAAGCTGGGGATTGAACCCCAGTGAGCTGTGCACAAGGCAAGTGCCCTATCCTCTGTGCTACTGATCAGCTCCTCTATTCACTATTTGAATGGGAACGTAAGGTGGGCTAATTTGACGGACCTAGCTTTAAAGGTGATCTATATGTGTTGGTGGAGCCCGCTCGAGCAAATCAAAGATCAACGGGATGACAAGTGATACAAGTGATATGTGTTGGTGAGTATATATTTATAACTGTGTATTTTTCTATGTTTCCAATGACTCAGCAAGTTTATTCCATATTTAATGAAATGATTTAATACTGAGAAATGATGTATAGAAAACATATAACTTAAAATCAGAAGACTTGGGTCTGATTCTCCTGGTTTCTCTACCTATTGTCTATATTCTCTCCAAATTTGTATGTCTTCAAAAGAAAAATGGCGTCATCATAGAGTCTATTGTACATACAGATTACAAGATTTAGAAGCGAGATCACACTGGAAGCTAGTTAGCTCTTCAGATGTGGTTTGAATCGATTTGTTGCAAGCAAAACCATTCTAAAGGAAGATGCTGTTCTTTCTGAGCAACCAAACATATGAAATCAGAAAGAGGCCACCAATATATTATGGTGGGTGGGGTGTTCTAGAAACACAGGGGGGCAAATGCAAAAGGTGCTACTGCCAAACTAGAGACCAGCTGACAGAATTGAAGAGTAGATTAATATTAATCTTAAAATCAAGACTTGATTTTCAAGTAGTCACACACCAAACCTGGCTTAAGCATTTCCTGCATTTGAGAACTCAGATGTCTCCTGGATGAATATGACTACTTTCCTTTGAAGAGCTATTTGATGTTGGTAGTGGGTCTAAAGATTCTTTCTGATAGTCTAAATATGTTGACTGTAGTCCTGTGCTAATGGGTTTGTGGCTCCTTCTCAGGTGTTTCCTCTTTCATTAAAACAACCAAGTTCGTGGTATTCCTGGGCCAATCCCAGTTTCAAAACAGAAAGTTCATGTCTTTAGTCCTACGCTCATTGGAATGGGTGGTTGGTCATCCTACATCTGGATCTTTATCCCTCAATGACTAAAATTGTTCACAGAAAGGAAAATATGCCATGACTAGGAAAGCTTCCCTTCTTCCTCCACCCCTGCAAGTTATTCTTAATTCTTTAAGGTCATGATTCTCAAACTTTGTCTTTGTGGGATATTGATGTTCTGTAAACTGGAAGGTTTTTCCTATTAAGATGGAACAATAATTACTTTTTGCAATGATCACAAATGAAAAAAGTTAGAAATGTGGTAGAGTTGTCGAGTTGTCTCAGTTTTCACCTTTCGTCTAAATGATTTGTCCCCTACCTCCTGTTACTTACCTATAATCTTATGATCTTAAAATATAAAATTGCATTTTAAATGAAAAATTTTACATATTCTTATAATATACCACAGAGAACAGTGAAATTCTGTGGGCTTCGTGATATAGAATAAATGTTATGGCCATTCTTAAAGGGATAATCTTGATGAAATGTCAACTAGGGACCCTTCAGAAAGCCATAGAATGGAATAACAAACGTTTCAGTTTTCTAGGGATAGATCCTTAATAAGTCTGTCTTGTTAGTGCCCACTCTCACTTAAAAACCTTCCAGTTCAGGGCTGGGACAATGGCTCAAAAGACCAGAGCACATACTTTTTATGCAGGGTCCCTGGTTTCAATCCCAGGCACTACTTGGACCCTTGACTATATTGCAAGTTGCTCCACAAGTAAAAACAAAACAAAAAAAGAAAATAAAAGGAATTCTAGTTTAGATTGCAAATTATATTTCCACTCTAGTTATGGGGGACGTGATAAGGGGGATTTTTGATTTAGGCTGATATTTGCTAACGCATGCTAGGCATGGATTTGATAGATTTTTTTGGATGTTCTCATTGAAGTCTTATGACTGTTCTTAGAACTAAGAAAAAGAACGCAATCCATGAAAGGTTAAATAATTTTCTGATGTTCAGAAAACAAGTAACTAGTAGAAAACCCATCTCTGGCAAACTCCATAGATTGTGCACACAGCATTCTTTCTTCACCCTTCTTTATTAGCCAGGGGTCTGAGATGCTGAGCTTGAATTTCAGTTGCCTAACATGGTCAAGAATTCTGAGGAAGCAGAGGCAATCTCTAGTGGCCAATAGGACTTCCTTCTGTGAAGTTGTATTCCTTTTTTTTCCTCTTTTTTTTTTGGTTTTGGGGTCACACCCGGCGATGCACAGGGGTTACTCCTGGCTTATGCACTCAACTCATGCATGGTGGTGCTCGGGGGACCATATGGGATGCTGGGAATCAAACCCAGGTTGACCGCGTGCAAGGCAAACGCCCTACCCAAACGCTGTGCTATAGCTCCAGCCCCGAAGCTGTGTTCCTTAAGGAGGGAAAATAAGGTGTCTGTACTCATCAGAGTGTTTCAGATAATCCTGAGGGACGCCCTGTTTGTCCCTCATTAGCAGCGCTGCCTGTTTACAGGCAGACTGAATTTTTCCCCCCAATTAAAGTATAACGAATTTGCTAAGACTTGGTCCCACATAGCCTTGCCAGTTGGGTGTTTTGGGGGTAGATAAAATGAAGAAGTGTGAGTCTAGCGGCCTGCCCTGGGGTGAGAAGAGAAAAGAGCAGATCTGTGTGCGTCCTAGCAGCCGGCAGCTCTCCCTCTGCTGTGGCCTGTTCTCGGACTGCGCGCCAAAGGAGGCTTGGAATTGCTTAGACCTGCCTCTGTGCCTTTAGCTGTCCGGGTAAAAACATCACCTCTCTGGAGGCCTGTGCTGGAGCACAAACCCACGTATTGTCTGGCCCCTGGCAGGCTGGTCTGTGGAAGGGACACTCTAAGAGCTCTATTTTAATCTTTTGGAGCTGGGCCAGGGTAGGAATTCAGCTGCCAGCCCCAGGCTCCCTACCCCCATGTTCTCGCCCCAGCCCCCATACCGCTAGCCCCTCCTGGTTTCATTTCGCTCTGACCGCCCATCATGAGAGGTGCTGGTGTTCTTTTTTCTCCCTTTCTCTTTTTTAAACTCCCAGGACTCTTTCATTGATTTGACCTCCCAAAGTGAGGCAGACCAGGGCTCCTCAGTGGGTTACGTGGGGCTCAGAGCTGGCATGAGGCCAACCCTTGAATCTGGAGATTTACCTCCAGATGTGTGTGCCTCTGTGCTGGTGTGGATGTGTGTTTGTGTTGTGTGTGTAGGAGGGGGTAGGAACAAATCTAACTGTGTTGGTCCTATATGTGTGTTTTTGTATCTCTGTTATTTTCTTCCCTCTTCATGTGAATATATATATATTTTATATATATGTATATATATATATATATATATATAGGCTGGAAAAACTGAAAGAAGAAGAAAGAGAATGGAAGAAAGAGAAAGTGTAGTCCAAGTTCATAAGCCTCCTCTTCAACCTCTGCTGCATCCTCACTCAGCCCAGAATAAGAGGATTTCAGTTGTCTCCCTACTGGGACTTCTGATTCTGCCCCTGACTTTCCTGGGTGATTGCTTTGGGAAAGGATGACTTACGGATGGGACATACAGCATCAAGGCATAAGATGCCTATATTGAACTCAGCTTTCAGACCCAGCTCTGTCATTTGGAAGCTGTGTGATACTTGATGTGCTATTTCCCTTCAGTTAAACCTCCATTTCTCCAACTGTGGATGATAACACTAACAACTTTCACAAAATGTGCAAGTGGTAGTTTGAATGTCATTCAACCCAAGATGACCCACTCTATTATCATCTTTACTGCCTTCCTATCCTTTTCCAGAAACAAACTCCAACTCAGCAGTGGGCTTGGCCCTGGGTCCCAATGAAGAAGCCTTCAACGGGGAAGGAAGGACTGTGTTCTTCCTGAAAGGGCTTAAAGAGGGCAGAGGGTGTGGGTTCTCTCTCATTTTCTCACCCAGAATCTCCCATCTTCTTTCACCCCCATATTTCTGGCCTCTGCCAATGATGTGCATTTTCCCCTCAGTCCCGACCTCCCAAACTGACTCATTACCTCGACAGGGTAGCAACTTCCAAAACAAAACTTTTTCAACCAAGGAAAATATCACTATGGGGAGGAAAACATTTCAATATCAGGCCTCGTGGGACCTGAGGAAATGTACTGCATGTTTGTCAGAGATGAACGCTCTCCTGACTGCACAACCTTCATTGAGGGTGAACAATGCCTTGCACTTGGCTCCAATCAGGTCAAAAACGGCCTGAGTGAGGTGCAAGCTGGTGCTCAAGTTTCCCCAGACCCAGAAGAGTAGAACATAGGCTCAAAGATATGTCTCTAAGCAGGCCCCATGTGGTATGATGAGCACCCTACATAAAGGGGACCCTGTGCTTTGTTCCATGCTGAACTCTCCTCTTCCTTTGCAACCCAAAAAGGATGCCCACTGTAGGATGCCTGCTAGATTCCTGGATTCTGGGAAATGACTAATGAAGAACATTCCACACTTGGGGGCTGGAGTAATAACACAGCGGGTAGGGCGTTTGCCTTGCATAAGGTAAACCCAGGTTCAATTCCCAGAATCCCATATGGTTCCCCGAACACCACTAGGAGTAATCCCCAAGTGCATGAGCCAGGAGTAAGCCCTGTGCATCTCCAGGTGTGACCCAAAAAGCAAAAAAGAAAAAAAGAAAGAAAAAAAGAACATTCTACACTTAATAGCAGTGGTCCTGGAGTTGTGTTGACCCTTCCTGGGACGCTCCAGAGAAAGAAAAAAAGAACATTCCACACTTAATAGCAGTTGTCCTGGAGTTGTGTTGACCCTTCTTGGGACCTTCCAGAGAAGGAATTTTAGGGCAGTGATTTGGATGAATCTGGAATATTTGGGGGATGCAGATGCCAAGTTAGGATGCCAGGGAAGATCCATGGGATATTGTACACTCCTTCCACTGAGTTTCCACGTGGTCTGGGCAGAGGCCAAGGAAGGAAAAGAGATGGAACTGCTTTCTGAGAGAGGCTTAAGTCTGAGTGAGGCAGAAGGAGGTCTTTTTTTGTGAGGGAAGAGATATTGGAAAGGGATATTGAGCATAGATTTCTGAGCTACTTTTCTTCTCCACTTTAGCTGCAGAGGATTCCATGCTATCTTCTGTTTATCTTCTTCACCTGTAGAGCAACGACTGCATGAAACAGTTCCAGAAAAGAGAAGTGCTTTAAAAAGAACCCTTGCTTAACTCTGATAGGAACTTCACCTAAGTATTTTAGGTTTATGGAATTTCAAAGTGGAAAAGGAGCTTGAGCATCTGAGAGATGTCTTCCTCTGAAAGATGTCTCATTTGATAAGACAGTCACAGAGGACCTGGCTGTGAACTAGAACATGAGCCTCCTGGGAAAGAGCTTGTGTGAAAGCCTGTGTTTGGCTTCATTTGGTCATTATCTGTGTATGCATGAACATCCTTGGCATGTCTCTCCACGTAAGGAGTCTGTTCCTGAGAGAGAGCGCTTCCAGGGGCCACATGGCACATTGTTTTTCCTTTCTTCTAGGACCCAAGTCCGTGGCATGCAGCAGGCTTGAAGTCAGGGGTTCTGGGCCTCACAATTCTTCTTACTGAGCTTTTGACTCTGTAATTGTCAAATAGAGATAAAAGTTCTTGTTCTGATCACCTCACAGGGCTGTTTGTCAAGCTCACATAGAATGGTGCTTGTGAAAACGTTTTATAAACACAAAGAAACTGCTAGTATCAGAAGCTTGGATGTGGAAAATGGTATGTGCAAAGAGACCTTATTGGGCGCTGGGATGTAAAGCATACCGAGGGGACAAATTAAGCTGTGCCTGGGCCATTTAA
Source organism: Sorex fumeus (assembly GCF_029834395.1). Lineage (NCBI taxonomy): Eukaryota > Metazoa > Chordata > Mammalia > Eulipotyphla > Soricidae > Sorex > Sorex fumeus. The sequence goes on from NW_026606120.1 coordinate 63,162,931, forward strand.
AGAGCTTCAGGTGGGTGGACATTAGGAAATGACTTTGAGGCAACTTCTTTATGGAAAAAAGAGACAACGTGTGATTGATTAACCTGATTTTAAGTGATGTTCTCAGCTTATCACTCACGTAAGAGCATGTGTACCAGAAGACATGGGAAGATTATGGCAAGCAAACAAGAAAACACCAAAAACCCAAACACACATATGCACACACATGCACATACACAGGCAATTATTTTTGACCTAACGCACCTGATCTACAGTGATGTCTACCTGGTGCCCAAATTTTACCAGTTTGTATCTAATACCAGTTCCTTTTATGGTCTCTAAACACAGTGATTGATAGAGCAAGGAGTACTGAAGAAAGATGATAATTTGATTTGCTGTCAGAAAAAGAAATGCGTTTTCTCATTCAAGATATCATAGCAACAATCTAATTTATCTGACAAAAAAACACTGGGCAGCCAATTTCCTACCCTACTAACAATCACTGCAAATTGATAAGAAATTCTTAATTAAAACTTGTCTAATTCTCTAACACAATAAATTTTTGTTACACAGAAAAGGGAATTATTTCTTTTATAGCAGACAGAAGTAAAGGGTATCGCTTGGCATGCTTTGTCAAAAGCTCTAAGTGGTTAGTGAAGGCTTTCTACTTGCTTAGCAGTTTAAAATGTTAAAAGGCCATCTCTTATCTTGTCCCACTGAATACCTCCTCAGGAAGGATCATAAAAGGAAAGGGGATATTAAAGACTAATGACATTTGTTTGGTTTGAAAAAGAAGGTAAACTTTTATTTAAAGACAGAATTAGGAAAAGAAAGTAATGGTTTGCTTAGAAAGATAACAATTTACATAGGAAAAACAGCACAGTTGGCCAGGACAACAAAACAACTCTCTGAGGCTGTTAGGAAAGCTGACCACAAACATGCCAATAAAGAGTTTGATGTGTGTGTGTGTGTGTGTGTGTGTGTGTGTGTGTGTGTGTGTGTGTGTAAGAGAGAGAGAGAGAGCACTTTTAAAACAATTCTCTCTAAAACAGCGTTAGACAAATACATGGTCCAGAGAAGCCTGTTTTCTATTCTTGGGAATTCAGGAATAACTTTGTGCAGGTTCTTGAGATGGAATAATCTCTTTGCAATGTTCTCAAGCACAGAAGAAATCTCAAATCTCAGCCAGAGGGAGGGCTAAGGGAGGAGCTTTGTGGGTATAGAAATAGATAGGATATAGCACATGCAGAAATGTACCAAAGGTTTTAAACATGCACACAGTGGAGCAGAATTAAGAGATCTAGGCTCCTGGGTGCAACTTGTTTAGGACATGGCAGCTTGCAGGTATATTTTCAATACTAAGCTATAATCAATGATGAAAGAGAAATAACCCAAGTGCTACTGATCAACCAGGGCCCAATTTGTTAGATTTTTCTGTGAATAGTCAAAACAATGCCCCAAATAATAGCCTTTGAAAAATTTCAGCGAGAAGATTTTGAAATCTTAGGTTGAATAATGTTTGTCTTCAATGACACTTGGAAAAACCATCAGGTAAGCCCAGCACTGACAATTCTATGAGTTTATTATTTCATTAACATTTCTCCACACTGAAGACAAAGAATTGAAAATTGCTCTTTAAACAGCAAAAGATCTTATAAATAATAAAAATATGTTTTTCTTATTATCTTTGACTTAGATTTCAACACCAGGGTATATAGAAGGTATAAGATATTATTTAATACTTAAGAAATGGTCATTCCCTCTGCTAGCTAAGATTTCTTCTGTTGACAAGTTTTCTTTCAAATATAATTAAGCAGGTAGGAAATTATCAAAAATACTCACCATTAAAAAATTATCTTGGTTTCTGTTAACCTCTGACCTCTTCTTATAAATCAGTAAGTTCAAGAGGCCCACATTTTACCAGTGCTGTATTTGTTGAGGGTACTGGCCATTTACATTATCCATTTAAAAGATTCAAATAGTCTGCAAAAGTACATACTACAAAATAGTATTGTTTCAAGATTGGAGGTCACATTTAACACACCATACATGATTCATCTGTATATTTACAGAGATTTAAAGCACACAAAATTGTGCAGATAATGAACCAAAGTCTAAACCTTTACATACACTTAGTTGCATACATAGCAACAAGATACAGTTCTGAACAAATAACAACCAATAATCAGCCAAATTACTATGTACACTTTAGGCAGGAAGCAATTAAACACTGCCTAATAGAATGTCACTTAAAATTACTTTTCTATGAAACATCCCTTCCCCCACCATCCACACACGTTAAAAAATTCTTCCCCCCCGCCCCTCCCCCCATAAATGTCATACTGATGCTTGTGACTACATACACCACATGTCACAAAACATTTGGTTTGTCACAAGGTAAAAAGTAACACAACAACAATTCAGTGATTTAGCCTAACAATGTGTCAGATTTAGCTTTTGTCAGTCAGCTACTAGGTGACTGCAGCTACCAGGTGACTGTTACTCTGGAAGCATATTCAGACTTGCATGTCAAGGGACTGAAGGAAGAGGAGCAAAAATGACTAACTGAAAGTTTCCTCACAAGTACTACTAAATTAAATACTGGCTTGTATAAAGTGAAGACAGTGTCTATCTGGAGGGTAAAGGCCCTAAGAAAATATTTAAAATAATAATGAACTTCCTACTTCCTTTATCGCAATAAAATATTTTCAGTCTCACTGTACGATTGTTAAACAAAATCGACTGTCCTCTTCAATAACCATCTTGCAAGTTCACTATTAATGAAGACAGAAGTAATTGAAACAACAACCACACACACACACACAAACAAAACAAAACAAAAACAAACCCCGAAAAACACTACTGTATGCTGATGTGGTGGAAAACCAGAGACCAGAAATATGGCAAAATCAGTACTTCATAAACAGTCAATGGATTTTTCTAAAAATACTTTTTGCTAATGGCAAAGTTCAACACCTCAGAAAAACTCTGAATTAAGATCTTAGAATAAGTTTCCAAGCTGTACAACATAGTTTCAAATACACTACTTCTGTTGTTTATAAGGCTGCATTGAAGTTTAGCTTAACAGTCATAAGCCATGTGTTCGAAGGTACGGTAAAGAAACAAGTTTTCCCTTTGTTCACCCTACAACCTGTGAAGAGGTATCATTGCTTTCCAAGTAGATCCTAAAATGTTTTCCTTTTAAGTTATGACTAGGGTTAAAACCCAATAAACATTTCAGCGTTGCTTCATAGACTCATCTAGAAAAATATTTATTATAAAATGATAATATATTTTAATGCTCCCAGCATTTTCTTGTTAATCTAGAAATATCCTAATTGGAATATTAGAGTTAAATAAATATGCTGAGACTTAAATTCTCTGTTGTTGTGCTGCTACACGCAAAATGGAGAGAGCTATAGAACAACTGTCATCTTTCTATCAAGTGCCAATTTTAAGAAGCCAATGAATTCTGTGTGCTAGTGACGTGGCCAGAAAGCTGAAATGTATTGCAGACCCCTTAACAGCTTGAATTGCTGGATCTCCAAGAGAAAGTGAGTACCTCTTGGGTGGAACTTGAAGTATAAGACGAGGCCAAGGAGTTGGGGTTTTCTGGTATGCCTCCTTGTCTAAAATTGTCTTCGGGAGAAAAATCACAACAGTTACCAGGGTGCAAACTCGTGTGGTAGGATAACAATGAATGAGAGGCCAGTCCTCTTTCCACTTGTCTGGCACGATCTGCTGGCAAGGATGGGGTCGGTGTTTGCCAGGTGGCTCCCGGACAAGGTCTTTTTAGGGGAGTACAACAAGGCTTCAGTCATTGCTTTTAATAAAGTGCTTTGGGATCCTTCAGGAAAGGGGGCTGGTGGAATATTATTACTAACTGGCTTTAACTTTCAAACCAAATGGAACCATTTTCTACAGTGTAATTATTGCTCGGAGCATTAGTGAATGTTCTTTAAAATAAAACGAGTCTCATCTTTAAATACCCACTGCTTAAAATACCAGTTCCCTAGAGTCACTGTTTTTAATTACTATCTTTTAGTTACTTCTTATCAATTAAGAGGATGTGATAGTTTTGTAAATGACTGCCAAGCATCTACAATGGTGACTTGCAATTTCCAGGCTGTCTTCTCTTTTGAGCAGACAGCAAGGATAAAATCAAGGCTATCTAGCTTCATATGCAGTATGTCAGCCTGGCTGGGGCAATGGACTCCTACCTTTACTAAGACATCAATGAGAAGATGTATAAAGATGATGACAACACTCATGCAAACTGTGAGTGAATTATGACATGGAAATGGGTTTCAGACTTAATTTTTTTGTTCTCCATTGGACTTGAACTAGAGACAGACATATGGACAGTCAATGGTGAGTGTTTTCACAAATAATGGGAGCTGAAAATACAGGTGAGAATTGGCTCGGTGAGAAAACTGAGCAAAAGAAGACCTGAGGCAGGAAAGCATTATCTGGATGTTCTCAGACTGAATTTAAAAAGAATGAAAGACATAAGTCCATCATGTTCAAAGCCAACTAAATAATTGGAACAAGATAAAAAATAAGTATTAAAATATCCTTAGACATTGTAAAGTTTCTATAATTATATGACAGGGCAAATGAATAAAGGAGGATGAATTAGTAAAATTTCTTTTACAAGAATGTATTAATTTAAATTAGACTGACAGACTGTTACTGGTGGTAAGGGAGGAGGGAAACTATGTGAATAAAGAGCTAATTAGTGAATATAGAGCATCCCCTTTTATAGGTATATTGCTAGGAAGATACATTTTCAAGTAGATTGCGTGTCCATTGAAATCTAATGTACATTATTCATTTTATGGGGATGCATTTCTTTCCTTCTAGAAGATGAAAAAAAAGTCCCATGTCCCCAAAATAAGTTAGTGGGGTTGGCTTTAATACACCTTTATAGCACATGATGTTATTTTGTTCAGTGTGCCAAAACCTGCTGACCAAAATAAAGGGTCAGAATGATGGGTCATTCTCAGCCTTTGCAATCTGTTGAATCCCTCCCATCTAATTCATAGTCACACGCTTGCCTCCATATTACTATAAATGTCATGATAGAAAAATTTCTTGACTTCTTCATTCTTGATTTCAGCATCTCATCTTACAAATGCATCCAACATATTTGATTTTTTTGGTTTGTTTTTTGGTGACACCCAAAAACTTACTCCAGGGCTTACTCCTGGCCTCTTTGGTCTGTGCACAAGGATCATTCCTAGGGAGACTTGGGGGACCATATGTGGACCTGGGGACTGAACCTCTATCAGCTGTGTGCAAGGCAAGTGCATTACCTACTTTATTCTCTTTCTGGCCTTCAACATATAAAATTTGTCTGATCACCAGAAATAAGTAGAATCTGAGTACAAATGACTGTCATTCTTGTTATTAAAAGGTAGTCACATGGTATGTCATTTTAACTTTCTCCCAAATTTGCTTTCAGTTAATTGACTTTGCCCAGATGTCTATTACATAAACTCTGTATTTCCTGGCCACAAGAAGCTTGGTGATATTAGATATTCGTTAGGTTAAAGAAGGCTGAAGAAAAGAGTTGAATTTGAAATTAGACTGATCTGCAAAATAGGTAAGCATCCCATAGGAAGAGGTGACTAGGGATAGAGCAATTCCCAACAGAATTGCCTCTTATGAGGGAAATGGTTATGGATTCTGAAGCTAATTCTAGGACTTAAACTAGCTCTGTGACCTTGAGCAAATCACTTAACCTCTCTGTGCCTAATTGCCTCTGTAAACGCAATGACTTAGACTCATTTTATGGTCCCTTCATATGTGAAGAATTCACTCAGAACAGAGGAAAACAGCATGTTAAATGGAAAAGGAGCTGCAATAATTCTGATCAAGCGCCTTTGAGGGGTTCATTGAGTATAAAATCTCTTAAAGACTGAGCTCTGGGCTTTACTTTTCTAATGACCATAGGCCATGGGCCAAATCTACCTTTCTGCCAGGGTAATTATTTATGTTTAAATCAAATGTTTTAAAAATGGAAAGGATCGGAATAACATTGTGAACAGGAGACTTTGTATGAACTCCCATGAGGAGGAACGGTAGAACTGTTGAGGACAGGGGAAGGACCATAAACAGTAATATTTAACTGAAACGCCTGTGAAGCAAGAAAGGACTATTTAGAATATCAATGAACTGAATGAGTTTTGGTTCCAGGAAATTAGAGAAGACTCATGCCCTTTTTTGAATATACAGTGCGATTTTTTTCTTTGATTTGGCTTTCTTGTTTGTGAGAAAGGCAGGTGGGAGGCCATGAGCCCAAGGAAGGATTTTCATGAGTCTTTGAGGATAGTTTGGGAATCACTGGTGGGGCCTTCTTAAGGAAGAGGCCAGCAGATGTGGGGATAAGACTGAGTTTGGGAGAGATGGGTTGACTGGGGAAGGCAGCCACCCAAGTCCAGAACAATCTGTCCCATAGCCTGTGATGTGGACTAAATTGATCTTGTTTATTTAGCAATAAAGAGTCCAGCTGTCATTGCTAGTTTGAAGTGAATTTTCATATTCAATGACAATTCTATTACTTAAGCAACCCATCATTTCAAAAGACCGGGTGCCATAGATTTACTTATTTTAGGACTGAAAAACAAATACCTTTTGCTACTGTCACTTTCTTTCCCCTTGCTTTATCTATCTTGCAGAATTTCATGCAGTTCAGCTATCTCCCTATACCCTGGAATACTTTATGGCCCCTTTTCATGCTTGAATTGGAGCCGAGTTTGCAAGTAGAGATGCTTCCTACCCTCTTTTGTCTTTTCAAGATGGAACTAGAAGCTCCCCTACCTTTATTTCTGGTTGTTTGCACACACCACGAGTTGAAGAAAAGGCCTGTCCAAAGAGGATGGGAACTCTGCACTTTGGAATGATTTGGCAGCTTCCAAGGAAATCTGGACAGGTCCATCTGTCGCTGGACCCTTGAAATACAGTTTGGGACTCTTCCCCGACAAAATCCTCTAAAGGTTTCAAGGTTTCAAGTGGAGACAAATCTGTTCTAATCAAATTTTTATCTAAATAATTTCCCACCCCATCAACCACAAATTGATGACAGAGCCCTAAACGCAGAGGTCAGATTATAGGGCCAGCTCTAGAATGGAGGGTGGTTCTTTGGACTGCTCTACTCAGCCACAGGGGCCATGGACAGCTGGGTATGTTTGATCCTTTGTGTTTAGGGACTCCAGGTAGCAAAGCTCCTATCTACTCTTTTAGGACCCTGGCAACTCTTGGTGCCCACTGACATTCTGACATAAGAAAGAGGGCCTACAACCTGTCACTTGCAACTTTAACATTCAAGCCGCTGGGAAATGCATGGGAATACAGTAGGAGAGAGCGGGCAGGCAGGGGCAAAGATACGAGAAAATTCAGGCTTTGAAGTGGAACAGAGGTGGACCAGGGCTGAGAGCCGCCCTAGAGCATGCTGCTGAGGATGTCTGACACGGGAGTGGTGGAGCCATCAGGGCTCCTCTCGGAGCTGGTGGGGCTGGGCAGGCCAGTGCGGCCCGCAGGGGCTGGGCTCAAGCCCACCCAGGCCTTGGTGTCCTCCATCTCCTCGGAGTAGGGCTCCACGTAGATCCGGTGCACCGAGGGCCTCGGGTCCCGCAGGTGGCTCCTCCGCTCCTCCGGGAGGCTCGTGGAGTGGGCCAGAGGCAGACCCCGGGGCCCATCTGGAGAAGGCCCCCCACGCTCCAGGTGTCCGGCGCCGCCGCCTGGGGCCAGGCCGCGGGCGCTGGAGAGATGCTGCGTGTAGACGCCCTCGGAGAGCGAGAGCGACTGCGTCTCGCTGTGCATGCGCAGCCAGCGGTGGTGGCGGCTGAAGCCCCCGTAGTGCTGGTGGTGCTTGGTCGGGGGCTTCCGCTTCCCCAGGAAGCCCAGGGGCGGCCGCGCGCCCGGCGCCGCCTGGACGTGGTTCTTGGGCGGGAAGCCGCCGCCGCCGCCGCCGCTGAGCGTCAGGCCGTGGAGGAACTCGGCGCAGGAGGGGTCGGGCTCCAGCCCCTGCACCCGGGCCTGACGCTCCTGGCCCGGCGGCCCCGACGGCGACGGCGACAACGGCGGCTTCATGTCGTGCACCTGCAGCACGTCGGGGGCGCTGCCGCTGAGGCCGCTCCGTGCCTGCTGCGCGATGTCCTGCGACGACAGGTAGAGCAGGTCCAGGTCGCGGGGGCTCAGCGCGTCGCTGGAGTCGTAGTCGCTGTCGGTGGGAAGGAAGACTTCGGAGCAGCCTTCCTCATCCGAGCCGGGCTGCGAATCTGTGGAGCCAGAGAAGAGGAGGGGGTTAGAGACGAGAGAGAGAGAGAGAGAGAGAAAGAGAGAGATGCTCGGCCTGTCTCCATCCGGGGGGGGGGGGCTCGGCCCCCTCGGCCCCCCCCCCCCCCCGGCTGCTGCTCTGTCTTCGTTTTCATTATAATGGTATTATGAATCGATGTTATTGGATCACAGCTGGTAGGGTGCAAATCGCGTTCTCCTGGCTCTGTGCACAGAGGTCATTTCCGCAGGGGTTGGGGCACCCTATGCTGTGCCGCAGAGCAAATCAGGGCCACTTGGGGCCAAGGTGCAGGGCAAGCGCCCTACCTGCTGCCCTGTCCTCGCTGGCCTGCGTGCGCACATCAGTCGGGGGAGCATTCGGTGGTGCCCTGACTTCATTTCCGGGGTGGTGTTTGCATTTGACCAAGGAAGAGAACCAGGGTTTTTTAAGACCTGAGCTGACTTGCACCTGTTTGCTAATTGTCATCTTGGGATAGGAACTTCACCTCTTTTGGAGGGGTGGGGAACGGGGGACATGCATGCCCAGTGGGGGTGGGGGAGGGCATGAGATGTGGGGATAGAACTGGGATGGGATCCACATGCAAAGCATGTGCTTCAGCCCAACGTGCTTGATCTTAAAAATGATCTTCGTTTTTTTGTCATCTGCAAATTGGGATTATGTGAAAAACGTTTTTTTGGTGTCTGTAAAAGAAAAAAAAAGTCAGCCATGTATATATAGACACCACATGTCAGGTTTCTAAAAAAGAAAAAAATCTGAGAAAACAACACACTTAAAAACAAAAGGTAGAGATAAGCAATATAGTACCTATGGTGTAAGTCCATGAGTGAACCATAAATTTAGTTCTGTTGATTAGTGATTTAATGTACTACATATCTCTTTTCCCAGTCTTCCCTCCTCTGTTAGGCTATACATTTCTGTAGCGTCAATATTGTCTAAAATCCTTTGACTTTCCTGCAGACATCATAGTAGGTATTGAATATATATATATATATATATATATATATATATGTGTGTGTGTGTGTGTGTGTGTGTGTGTGTGTGTAGCACTGTCCTCCCATTGTTCATCGATTTACTCGAACGGGCCCAGTAATGTCTCCATTGTGAAACTTGTTACTGTGTTTGGCATATCAAATACATCACGGGTAGCTTGCCAGGCTTTGCCGTGCGGGTGAGATACTCTCGGTAGCTTGCAAGGCTCTTGTATGTATACACACACACACACACACACACAAATTTTGAAGCCATGCAAATGCCCATGCAAATAAGAAATAAAGTTTCTTATTCTTTTTAATAAGAAATCTCAGTCAATACCAATAAAATTCCAATAAAAGTGGGATATAATACATTGATTTTTAAAAGTCATCTGGAATAGAGGATTTATAAGCAGCGTCAAACTTTTTCAAGGTACCAGAGGGAGGGATCACAAAACATACTTATGATAATTAAACTTTTAAGGACTGGTATATAAATGGACATATGGATTTGTAGGGAAAAATAAGTCTAGGGATAGTCTTAAGTCTATTTGGTAATTTAAAATAGATAACATTTCAAAGTATAGTGAATATTTGTGGGTATACATGGAATCAGAGTTAGCTCCTTGAATAGGGCATTTGCCTTGCATGTGGATGACCTCAATTTTACTCCCAGTATCACATATGCCCCCCAAGCACAAAGCCACTAAGGTAAGATGTCTGCAATGTTTTTTTAAATTTTTTTTTTTTATTTTTAGGTCACACCCAGCATTACTCCTGCACAGGGATTGCTCCTGGTTCATGCACTCAAGAATTACTCTTGGCGGTTCTCATGGGACCATATGGGATGCTGGGAATTGAACCCGGGTCGGCCATGTGCAAGATGTTAACATTGAAAGGTACTGGAGTTTCTGTATATATCTTTGAAACCTATTTATACAACTATTTCAAAATAGCTAAAAGAGGACTTTAAAAAAGGGGTGGAGTTAGAGGCAGTCAATGCCTAGATAAACTGTGTGTGCCTAATTTTGTACTTAATGGGTAATTACCAAAGAATTTGGAAGAAGTGACAAGATGAGAGCTGTGATTTAGGATAATTATGTAGTAGGTAAGAGGTAAGGTGAACTGGAGATGACATATAGGGTGGCCATGTAGGGGACTAATGAGGAGGCTGTATTTTAAGCTATGTTTTCCTTTCAAAACATGTTGTTCATATGTGGGTCTAAGTGTATGGTGATAAGTTATTTGGGAATAAAGGCCTAGGAAACACATTCATTCAAACATGCTTACCTATTTTGTATTAGAGAGAGATTACCTGTGTTTCCAAGCAGCTCAAAGAAGGTGTGTTAGACAGTAAGTAAGTCAGAAAATATATAAGTTCAAGATCATAGAGTGCTAGGTTGTAAGAAGAAAACAAAATTCTACTTTATTTAGTAGCATTAAACCAGTGGAATTAAATTTCAATAGGGTTTGACAGTAGAAGTGAAGTATATGTAATTTGGGGATTGATACTGGAGGACATAGAGTGGGGAATGTGCTGGGGTAGCAAGTTGAAGAAGATGTTTGTGGACAGACATGAAGGAAGCAGTGGAGAAAGAAGCACTGAAGATATAAAACCAGTGAATGGTCACCAAGGAGGGGTGATCAGTTGTGAGCACTCGTGCTAGCATTTGCCTTTAGTAAGAAAGAAAGACATGTGGTTAGGGAAGAAGACATACGAGAGTTTTAGATTAAAATAAATGCACAGGAAAAACTCATACTCCGAAACATATATGCACCTAGCGAGGGACCAGCAAAATACATAAAACAACTTATAACAGACTTGAAGGAAGACATTCATCACACAATGATAGTTGAAGATTTCCACACTGCTCTATCACCACTTGATAGATAAACTAGATTAAAACTCAGCAAGGAAATACTAGACTTGAAGGAAGAAATGGAAAAGAGGATCTTTGTATATATATATATGTATATATATTTATAGGCCTTTAATACCCCCAAAGTAGAATACACATTCTCTAAAACACAGAGGACATTATCCATGGTAGAACACGTGCTAAACCACAAGACATACCTCCATAAAGCCTAAAATATAGAAATCACCTCAACTATCTCCTCAGACCATAACACTCTGAAGATAAAAGTTAACCTCAAACAGAAACGGGGAAACAAACACCTGGAATTTAAATTGCTCACTACTGAAAAAGAAGTGGGTCAGATAAGTAGCCAAAATATTCCTGGAAAAAAAGAATAAGGGCATAAGCTACTAGAATTTATGTGACATAAGGACATAAGGACATAAGGGAAAAAATAAGGACATAAGCTACTACAATTTATGTGACATGTGAAAGTGTTAAGCTATGCAAGCATTCATCAAGGAGGAAGGAAGGGCCCACATAAATAACCTTAAAAGCACAGTGAGAAACCAGAAAATGACCATCTAAAGGAGCCCAAAACAGGTCGGAGGAAGGAAACAATAGAACTTAGAGCAGATATTAATGAATTGGAATCCAAAAAAAAAATTCAAAGGATTAATGGAACAAAGTGCTAGTTGAGATAATAAACAAGATTGATAAACCACTAGCAAGACTCAAAGGAGAAAACTCTAATTAACTGAATCAGAAATAAAAGAGGACATATAACAGATACTACAGAAATTCAAAGGATCATAAGAGATTACTTTCAAAATCTGTATGCCATGAAATGAGAGAACCTAGAAAAAAATGAATAAATTCTTGGATTCCTAAGAATTCCCAAGGCTTAACCAAGATGATCTGAAATACCTGAGCAGACTTATCACTATTGAGGAAATTGAAAAGGTAATCAAAAGTTTTCTCAAAAGCAAAAACTCAGGCCCAAATGGATTCAGTACTAAGTTCTTCCAAATCTTTAAAGAATAACTTCTGCCAGTGCTTTTAGGCTCTTCCAGAAAGTCAAAGAAACAAACACCATCAAACCATCTCTACGAAGCCAACATTACTCAATACCAAAAGCAGAGACATTACAAAAAAGCAGTACAGACTAATATCCCTGATGGGCTGGAGCGATAGCACAGCGGGTAGGGCATTCGCCTTACAAGCGGCCAACATGGCCGACCCGAGTTCGATTCCTCCGCCCCTCTCGGAGAGCCCGGCAAGCTACCGAGAGTATTGGATATGCCAGATACAGTAACAACAAAGTCTCCAATGGAGACGTTACTGGGTCCGCTACAGCAAATCGACGATCAACGGGAGGGCCTTTACCTTTTTTTAATATCCCTGATGAACATAGACACAAAGATCCTCAATAAAATACTAACAAATTGAATCAAACAACTCATAATAAGAAAATCACACCCCCTCACCAAGTAGGATTCATCTCAGGTATGCAAGGTGGTTTAACACAGGTAAAATCAATACAATGTCATATACCATATCAATACAAGGAAAAATAAAAATGATATGATCCTATCAATAGACACAGAAAACATTTGACAAGATTCAACACTCATTCATGATAAAAACTCTCAATAAAATGGAAATTGAAGGAACTTTCCTCAATGTTCTCAAAGCCATATACCACAAGCCTACAGCAGACATTATAATCAGTGGGAAAAAACTAAAATCCTTCCCCTTAAGATCAGGCATGAGATAAGGTTTCCCACTTTCACCACTTACATTTAATACAGTATTGGAATCACTTGCCATAGCAGTTAGGCAAGAAAAAGATATTCAGGGCATACAGATAGGAAATGAAGAAGTCAAGCTTTCACTATTGGTGATGACATGATACTATATTTAGAAAACCCGAAAGACTCCACAAAAAGAGCTCCTAGAAACAACTGATTTGTACAGTAAAGTGACATGTTACAACATCAACACAAAATGAATAGAAGAGATATATTAAAAAAGTGATTCCATTTGCAATTGGTTCTCAGAAAATCAAGTACCTAGGAACTGGTAAACTAAAGAGGTGAAAGACCTGTACAAATAAAACTGCAAAACACTACTTTAGAGACTCACAAATCTTAGAAGAGAGAAACAAGCTGCAGAGATGCCTCTGGACCCTATGCCAAGCTGAGTCTCATCTGAGGTGCCCCAGTTCAGGACAGGTGAGCCCAGCACCAGCTCCAACAGAGCCCTAGCAGCACAAACCCTCCAGAACCCAATCACTTCCATGCTCACAACTGAGCTCCACAGGCTCAGGACAAGACTCATGTATGAGAATGAATCTACTGAAAAACTCAGGTATGTGAGTTTTGTGACCAAAATATCCAGGCTTTTACAGAGTTGGGGATTGGCGACTTCCTCCCCTCTCCCTGTTCTTCTGGCAGTCATGCCCACAAACTGCCACTGGTGCCATATAAGCTCATTAACAGCCATAATTCAGAGACACAAATAAATCTTGGAAGAGAGCAACCAGCTGCAAAGATGCCGCTAGACTCCAGAGTCACCATCCACTTGGGAGTTTAACTTCAGCTCTATTACTCTTTTGAATTTTAGAATTCCTGGAGCTTGTAGCTGCATTTGGGGGATGCAATATCTCATACACTATCCTACTGGTGTACCAAGAATAATGCACCACATTAGATGGGATGTAAAGTAGAAGGCAACTGATCTTGAGTAAAAAAAAAATTAGCACACATGACTCAATCTGTAACAATCGCGTTAGTAATTTCTTATACAAGGGCTCCAGGGTGAGATACAACAATCTTCACACACTTCCTTCTAAGGAAACTTTTTTGAATCAATTTTAGTGGATTATTCATAATAAGCAATGCAAAGTAAGTTATTTAGGACCTATTTTTTGGGTAGATTTGGGTGATGGTGAAGAAATTTGAAATAATTTTTTTTTTGCTTTTTGGGTCACACCCAACGATGCTCAGGGGTTACTCCTGGCTCATGCACTCAGGAATTACTCCTGGCGGTGCTCGGGGGACCATATGGGATGCTGGGAATCGAACCCGGGTCGGCCATGTTGGCTGCTTGCAAGGAAAATGCCCTACCTGCTGTGCTATCGCTCCAGCCCCGAAATTTGAAATAATTTTGAGGACAAAGTGTGATGGTGGTGGAATTAGTGTTAGAATAGTGAGTGTAATAAATTACTGTGAACAACTTAAAAATACTCTCCTTCAAGAAAGAACAGAAGATACAAGAGAAAACAGTGGTAACGGTGGTACTGAAGTAAGAACAGAACCTCAGATCAATGGAATAGAATAGAAAACCCTCAAGTATATGGTCAGTTAATTGAGAAGAAGAAGAGGAATAGGAATAGAAAGAAGAAGAAGAAGAAGAAGAAGAAGAAGAAGAAGAAGAAGAAGAAGAAGAAGAAGAAGAGGAGGAGGAAGAATAAAAAGAAGGGGAATGAGAAGGATAAAGAAGGAGGAGGAGGAAGAAGAAGAATAAAAAGGCGAATGAGAAGGAGAAAGAAGGAGGAGGAGAAGGAGGAGGAGGAGGTCAACAAGGAAAGTTTCTTCAGCACATGTTGGGAAAACTGGTTTGCCACATGCAATAAATGAACTCGGATCTCTTTCTAATGCCATGCATGAAAGAAAAATAATAATAGATTAAAACTTCAATATTAGGCTGAATTCATACATTACATAAAAGAAAATATGGGCAGAACTCTGCATGACATAGAAGGTAGAGGCAACTTTAAGCACAAAATGCCACGGATCAAGCAAGTAGAAGCAGAGATAAACAAATGGGACCACATTAAACTAAGAAGCTTCTGTATCTCCAAAGAAATGAGGACCAGAATACAAAGACAGCCCGTAAGACTGGGAGAAATTATTTGCCCCCCACTCATCTGAAAAGGGGTTCATATCTGTTTTCAGATATATAAAGCACTATATGTAGATATATAAAGCACTGTAGAACTCTACAAGAAAAAACATCCAACCCTATAAAAAATAGGGAGAAAAAATGAAATCACGCAACTTTCTAATGCAGATGGATAAGGAGAGTAACTTCTTCAAAGAAGAAACACGAAAGTATATGAAAAAATGCTCTATATCACTAATCATTAGTGAAATGCAAATCAGAGCAACAATGAGATATCACCTCACTCTACAGAAACTGACACTCATCAAAAAGAATAACAACAACCAATATTGGCTATAATGTGGGGATAAAGAGACCCACATTCTTGCTGGTGGGAATATTGACTGGTCCAACTTTTTCCTCAGAAAATCTAGGAATTGAGCTTTCATATGATCCAATAATTCAATTCCTGGCTATATACTCCAAGGACCCCAAAGCACAAAGTAGAGAAGACATCTTCACTCCTATGTTCATTGCCGCACTACATACAACAAATATGAGAACCCAAATGCCCACAAACAGATGACCAGTTAAAGGAACTATGGTACATCTACACAATGGGAATATTACTCAGTCTTAAGAAAAGATAAAATCACACAACTTTCTAATGCAGATGGATCAGGAGAGTATCATGTTGAGCGAAATCAGTCAGAAGGAGAGGAACAGACTCAGAATGATCTCTCATATGTGTAATACAAACACACCTGGTAGGGGAATACCAAATGTCCAGTGGCAATGGAAATAAAGAACAGGAAAACTAGTTTTCAGTAGGAAGGGGTGAAGGAGCCTAAATTAGGGAAGGAAAGACTAGGTCTATAGGAGAGAGGAAAAGTGCCACACAGGCCACGTTCATGCCCATCCAAAGTCTTGGTAGCCACACCTATACCCCAAAACCTGCCACCGTACCTTTGGCTGTACTCCATCCAGAACCTCACGACTGAGCTCCATAGAGATGCTAACCTGCTGAAAGTTTCAGGTACACTGTTTTTGTTTTGGCTGAAAACTCCAGACCTTCTCGAAGTTCGGATGGGTAACCTTCCCACAGCATTCCCATACTTCCGAAGACCCCATGCAGCCACATCCAGTTCCCATCACCGCCACAACATGTAAGCTCATCTACTGGTCCTGCTCCAGAGAGTCATGAATAAATCTCGAAAGAGATAAATTAGCTGCAAAATTTCTCAGATACCCAGTCCTAGCTGAGACCTCAAGGACGATCTCAGGAGCTGGGCAGGCCATGTTCCTGCCCAAACAAAACCCTAGCAGCTACTCCCAGACCCCAACAGCTGCCATCAGGCCTCTGGCTGGACAACCCAGTTAAATATTCTGGATGTTTTGGAATGACAATTCAAAACTCTACAGTACTAAAATCCCAGAAGGAGCACGCCAGATTGAATGGGAATTCAATGTAGAACCCAACAAATCTCAAAGAATGCTTAACTTACAACAGTAGCTTCATGATGACCAGATAAAGGAACTGTCATACATGGATACAACAGAATACTATTCAACTTTAAAAATGCATGCAATATGATCATCCAAATATGATCACCCTCAGAAAAGGACTTCATGTTCCTATGATAATATACACATATTTTCCTAAATCTTCTTTTCCTGAAGTATTTTTTTGTCATTCCATCACCATTTAGTGGTAACAAGCAATATAAAATGAATTATTCTGGACCTGCTCTGGGGGAAGGCTTGAGGGGTGGTTGGGAATATAAAGACAATGATGGAAGGGGAGGTGACAGTGGTAGTGGGATTGCTGTTGGAATATTGAATACCTGTAATAAATCATCATGAATAACTAAATCACAGTGTTTAGATAAAGTGGGGAAATTTTTTCTAAAATTTTTTTAAAGAGTGCCTGCCACTGAGGGGGGCTGGTGGCTAGAAAGAAGTTGAGGACACTGGTGGAGATGGGTACTGGTGAAGAGATTGGTGTTGGGATAATATATACCTGAAACTCAATCATAATATCTTTAAAACGTTGTAATTCATGGTGATTTAATAAAAATAGAATAAAAAAAGAGAAATGATTGAATGATTGGTGTTCTTAAAACAAGTATTAGTACTTTTCCCTATCTTTAATGGGAAAAAACTGTGCACTGAATCTTAAAACTGGTGTTTAAAAATTTAATATTTTTGTCACCAGGAAATTACAAAGTTATCCATGATTTGGTTTCAGGCACACAATGTTTCAACATTGATTCCTTCACCAGTATCCACATCCCTTCACCAATGCCCGCCCCCCACTTCAATCCAATTTGTCTCCCACCCAGAACTGATGTTTTTTGATGATGACAGGGATGGGTGCCAAAAGGGGTGATGATGAAGAAAGTTTAACTGAATATTTGCAGTTGACCTTGGAAATGTGATTATCCAAAGAACTAATCATTGCTATAGTTCTCCAGAGATCTCATCACTTGTCTAGCAGTCTACATGTTTTTATTCGTATCATCTGTAGAAATAATAACTGCTATTCACTTAGTGCATACTTTGAACCAGCTACTATACTATGTGTTCTAGGTGCTTTATCTTGTTAAATGCGTGATGTTTATATTTTGTTGGTGAGGGCTGGAGCGATAGCAGGGCTGGAGCGATAGCACAGCGGGTAGGGCGTTCACCTTACAAGCGGCCAACATGGCCGACCCGAGTTCGATTCCTCCGCCCCTCTCGGAGAGCCCGGCAAGCTACCGAGAGTATTCGATATGCCAGACACAGTAACAACAAAGTCTCCAATGGAGACGTTACTGGGCCACACTCCAGGATGCTGAAACTGAAACTTATGCTTAATAAAATATCCAATTCATTCAGTGACAGAATGGGAACCCACAAGCAGATTTGCTTAGTCAAAACACTTGCTGTATTGCCATTCTCCTTAGTCTTTCCAAGGCTTCCTGCTAAGCCCTTCCTCTAATTCACATTGTACTATACCTACACCTGAATTGCGTTCATTGCTTTTAATTAGGACTTCTTGACACTGCTGCTTCAAAATAAAAAAGATATGTAAGATTTGTATTGGTTTCCTGTTACTGCTGTAGCATTTCTATTGGTGGGGTGACTTGAAACAATAGAGATTTATTTTCGTAGAGCTTTGGAGGGCAGAAACCAAGGTCAATGTAGTGCTTCACTGCCTCTGGAGGCTCCTTGGGAGAATACCTTTCTTGCCTCTTCCAGGTTCTTGTGACTGCATCACTCCAATCTGCTTCTGTTTTCTCTTCTGTATCTTCTCCTCTTTTGCCTCATAAAGATATTTATTGTTGGATTTAGGGCCCAACTGGATAATCCAGTATGATCTCACATTAAAATTCTTAATTACATCTGTGAAGATCCTTTTCCCAAATGACGTCATATTCACAGTTTCTGTGGGTGGGTTAAGAAGTGAACATATCTTTTGGGAGGCTACCACTCAACCAACAGGAGGTCTAATAGTAAAAAATAATTAGAAACAGATGCTGTGGAGTTTTTGACGATTGAAAGAAATAGTCTTTCTATTTTCAGTACCTACTTAGGTTAAGCACTCTGCAAGAGCAGCTTGTACTCTGACCTCTCAACATAGGAATAGTGAGCAGTTGTTTGCGGGGGACTACAGATGTGCTTTAAAGGACTGACATGATAATATTTAATTTTTAATTTTTTTCTTTTTGGGTTACACCTGGTGATGCACAGGGTTTACTCCTGGCTCTGAGCCTCTCCAGAGAAAGTCCTCACACCCCCAGAAGTGCTCTCTGTGTGAGTGGGGGGTTGGGGTAGAGCAGAGGGGAGACCCCAACCCCAGTGTGTAGCCTCCATCTGGAGAAGAGGACAGAGATCAAGTGGTTGGAGGGTCAGCAGGACTGGAGGGGGTAGGAATTGAATACGTCACAGGAAGTAGTAGGCCACAAAGTTCTTGGAGCAGATTTCCTTTGTTTCTTGGGGAGAGGCCTTGAAGATGATGACATTTTTCTGAAGAAGTTCAGACAGCTCTGAGATGATTGCCACATTCCCAGAGTACTAGTAGCAGATGGGTGCCAACTAAACAATGAACACATTCTTACTGAAATTGCTGCTTGTAACCTTACATCACTAGTTGTAAGCATGGCAGCTCATACCAATGTCATTTGTTGCACGGAACTGGGCTCTCATGTCACTACCAAATAGGTAGCCGGTCCCACAGGGCCTCTCTGCCCAGTCTGTGATGTCTTCAGGTCAAAACAGAGCAGTAAATATTGTTTCAATAGTAAATATTGACAAAATTAAGTGATGGAAAGGACTTAAGGAAGATGCCCAGCAAAGGGGAATGTAGAATCTTCAATATTTATCAGATAATATATCTGAACATAGATATATGAACAGGCCATAAAAGATCTACCATCTGGATTGTTATTTAATCATCATTATATTATTGTCCTTTTGTGTTGTATTTAATATGTAAAAGTGAAGTATGTTGGGTTGAACTGAAATATTGACACCTGGAAGCACAAAGTATTGGGATTTGATTACTGCTTTCAAACAATAATGAAAACAGTTTGACAGCCTTTTTATTTACTTAAGTCTGCCACAGAAATTCCTAAAACAAATCACTGAAATAATTTTACTTTACAGAGTCATCTCTGGTCTGGCAAAAAGTACAGTAGTCTTATATTATGGTAAGCACAAATATTGTATTACTCTTTACTATATATATGAGCCTTAGAAAACCACCTGTAAAGCCTTCTGAATCTATAATATATAAGTTTATTGCTTATTTTTCATAAGTACTGTGAGGATTAAATTAGGTTGTTAAAATACCTCAACTATCTTACACACAAATGGTATTATAACTGAATTTTTTTACTCTCTGTGATCAATCAAAAGACATATTAAGAGGTACCTTGTATTAAAAGATAGTAATCAGACTTAATTCAGTATTTTCTCTGAAAATGCTGTTGATAATTAAAGAAGAATAAGTTCTTTAATTTAATAATTAAAGAAAATTTAGTTCTTGTGTGGTGAGTTCTATTTGAAATAATATTGTCCAGTCTTGTATTTCCAATCCTAGATTCAGCAGTGAATTGGTAAATGATATATTAGTATCCCTGTCACTGCCACTGTCCTCCCATTGTTCATCGATTTGCTTGAGTGGGCACAGTAACGTTTCCATTGTGAGACTTCTTGTTACTGTGTTTGGCATATTGAATACGTCACAGGTAGCTTGCCAGGCTTTGCTGTGCGGGCGAGATACTCTCGGTAGCTTGCTGGGCTCTCCGAGAGGGGCAGAGGAATCGAACCCAGGTTGGCCCAGTTGGCCATGTGCAAGGCAAATGCCCTACCCACTGTGCTATCGCTCCAGACCATATTAGTATAGTTATCAGAATAAAAGGAAATAGAGAATAGAAAAGATTGGTTATAATTTTAGTAACCCAGGAAGGAGATGAATGGGGGGGGGGATTTGGGTATGTAGTGGCAAATGTTAGCTTGGTTTACGGACCCACGTTTGGGAAACAGTGCTCCTGTGGGAATCTAAATATTTGACTTCCACAGTTGTATTAATAAGACTTAGTGGAACCTATTGCTTAGTATGGGATACCTCTCCCAGACCAAGCTGGGAAAATCTCCAGGATGCCAGCCAGGGTATTGAGGAGAGTTTCCAGGGACTTAGGCTACTGCCACTCCCTCACTCCCTGGAAAAGAATGCAAACTGTGGCTTCCATCTCCAAATGGAAGGCCATATGCTCTATTAAACATTGTAGGACCTTTCCCAGTTGTTATTTTAATAAACCTGGTTGTGCTCCTTCATTTCCCCTAGAGGACCTATTGGCAGGCTTGCACAGAACCTTGAGTTTCCCCTCTGGTTGACCCAGGGGCTGTTTAATGAAAGTACTGCTCCTAGTATTAGTCCTGGCTTAGGAAGCTTGGCTTTCTTGCCATTGTAATGGGTGTTGCAACTCCTGGCCTCTGTGGATGAGGCCAACAACAGCAGAGCAGAGTGACGTGGATTTTAAGAGGGTTATGGAGAAGATGGCATTATTTTTCGGGAATAAATCATTGATTTAAATTTATTGCTATTCTCTTAAAGGTAGGACAAGACACAAGAAAATGGAATTTTAAGAAATAATGCCCTAATATATTTACATTTTAAAATGTACCATTATTTAAATTAAAATATTTTAGCTTAATTGAATGTCCTTACTCTATGTTTGAGTAGAATTTAAGTTATTTTGTATTGCTGTTGGGGATTGAACCCAGGGCCCCATATATGTAAAGCATGTGCCTGACTGCTAACTTACATCACTGGCCCCTAAATTACTTACAAATAAAAAATTGCTGTTGTTATTGTTGTTGTTTTGGGGGCACACCTGATGGTGCCCTGATTCTGTGCTCAGGGATGGCTCCTGGCTGTGCTCAGGGGACCATACAGGGAGCTGGGGATTGAACCAGGGTCAGCCACTTGCAAGACTCTTGTAAGTGCCTTACCTACTGTACTATCACACTGGCCCCTACAAACAAAACATTTTAAAGAAATTTCTGATCAGGACTTTAAGTAGAACCTCAGAGATTTGTTCATATTCTTATTTCTCCATAAAAATAACATCTTGAGATTCCTGTTGATATTTGGGAGCTGCTTAGTCTCCATAGTGTTCTTAACATCTGGGAAAAGGTTAACAGAAAGATTTACATTAGGAAAATCATGATATTTCTTCAAATTCATCTGAAGAAAACAAGCCCCCAGTCCTGCCTCCTACCTCTCCCCCCTCATCTCTATTGCCTCACCCATGTGTCACTAGGAGAAATAGCAGTATCGGAAAAAAAAATTGCTGCTGCCTGTGACCACTATACCCACAGAAAAGGAGTGGGAGAGAAAATACCCATGTGATGGACCAATCATTCCACCCCCTGCCTTGAGCAGCCTTTTCTAGGAGCCAACTTTTTCCCCTGGGTCCTTGGGAAATGCTTAATTTTAATTGACTCAGAGGAGTTCTACTTTGTATTTGAAAACCACCCAGAAATGGGCAGTAAGTTAAAGAGCGACCCCTGCCCCCCACCCCAGATGCACATAAACAAATCCAAGGTACTCAACAACCTTAAAACAGAATCTGAGACTGGTACCAGAGATTAAGATTGTGCTGGGCCCTGTGTTTCCAGCGGGCTCCTCAGAAGTTGGGGGGACCCCTTACAACCAGAATGGATTGGTGTTGCAAACTTTTCCTTGTGAGCAACTCACTGCTGAGGATCCTTCCCATAACTGGTCCACGTCTACTCCCTTCCCCTCAAGCCCCCCTCCCCCACTGCTGCCCCTCCACCCCACCCCACCCCACCGCACCCCACTTTATAAATAGTTTCCAAACAATTCAAAGTGATCACACTAATGGAGAGGACAGAGTAAGCAGTAGCAGATTTCACTGCTCTGACATGCCTCTCCTTTCACAAGGGGCTAGGAAAGTAAACGTTTCCCTGTTACTGGGTTCCATTTTTCATCTGCTGCCCTCCACGTCTTTGTGTTTCACAGCCCATGGAATCTTGGCTTCAGAGTAATAAATGGACCCAAGAGAGAGTTTTATTTTAAGAAATAGAATGATGATCACTCACATTTTAAGTTAATAATAAAATCTGAATGTAATTGGCCAGATCCTCCCTGCAGGAAGTGTGTGTCCCCTGGCCAACGTGAGTCTGGCACTTCTGTGGCGAAGGAGAGGCCACCCTCATACAACTGGGGGTGGGGACCCACTTAGGCCTCTGAGGTGGCCAAGAGAAGATTAAACACTGGGCAGTGAGGGCAGGCATAAAGTGTGAATATAGAGGCAGAATTGAAAAGCTGTTAGTAGAATTATGTGACATGTGGAACAACAAAGAGTGTATCAAGCCTACATTTTAAGAACATTCTTTTAACCCTATAACTATAGGTACCCCCTCACCCCCACCCCAGTCCTGTACTCTTTCACAAGTTTGATTTTAAGAGTATCCTTATGAATCCCATTTCGTTACTTCCCACTTACTCTCTGATCTGCTTCTATTGGGCTTTTATTTTCCTTCAAAAAGTGCTATCAGAATTACTGATGACTGCCTGCAGCATTCATTGTAGCCAAGAGTTCTTGGAAACAAGAGTTGGCAGGTAATTGGATAAAGAAGATGTGGAATACACACCCCATGAAATAATACATAGCTATTAAACTAAATAAAATCCTGTCATTTGCGATAATCTGGAGGAGATTTATGCAAAAGAGGGAAAAGTCAGATGGAGAGAGACATCTTACGATTTCACTTATGGGGAAGACAAATGAAAATAATGAATAAATGAAGAAAACAAACAAATCTTAGACTATAAGAATAAAATAGTGGTTACCAAAAGGGGAAGAAGGCAGGGGGTTGGGTAACTGAGTAAAAGAGTCAATTATATGGTGAAAAATTAAAACTTAGATATTTGGTGATGATATTTAGCTGGATCAGTACTGATGATATTTAGCTGGATCAGTACTGTAGGATCTCTCTGGCCTTGATATTCTTTACTTTTCTACTTCTTTCTCTGGTGGTTTCTTCTTAGTCTAAGGATTACTGTTCTATTTTTTTCTGTTTTCTTTTTGGTTTGAGGGACACACCTGGCAATGCTCAGGGCTTTCTCATGGCTCTAAACTCAGGGATCACTCCTGAAAGTACTGGGGGACCACAGGAGGTGATGAGGATTAAATTTCAGTCAGCCTTGTGCAAGGCAAATGCCCTACCCACTGACTATCTTGTTGGCCTCTCCTGTTATTCTGTTTGACGAGGATCTTTCCATAGTCTCCTTTTCTTAATTCACCTACTTTTTCTAGGAAATCCCAAATATTTTTGTAACTACATCATTCATATATCAGTTCTTAAATCTGTTTTATTCCTCCCATTTGCTTTCTTAAACTCTTCATTCCATACATATATTCCTTTTTTTCTTTTTGGGTCACATCCGGCGATACACAAGGGTTACTCCTGGCTCTGCACTCACTATATATATATATATATATATATATATATATATACATATATGCAAGGCAAATGCCCTACCCACTGACTATCTTGTCATCATTCTATTTCACACACACACACACACACATATATATATATATATATATATATATATTTGCTTTTTGGGTCACATCCGGAGATGCACAGGGGTTACTCCTGGCTCTGCACTCAGGAATTACCCCTGACGGTGCTCAGGCGACAATATGGACTGCTGGAAATTGAACCCGGGTCAGCTGCATGCGAGTCAAATGCCCTACCTGCTGTGCTATTGCTCCAGTCCAATTCTTGATCAAAAACAAACACGTCTCAGCAATCCTTCTGCTTGCTTCTCCTCCACCCTTCCAGGTAAGGTTAACGTCCTGGCTCCCATCCCTATGACCTTATGGGAACCAGATCTGAATTCCTTTCCCTTCCAGCTGCATCCTGGCAGCTTCATGCCCAACCTCTGCCATCTCAACAGGCTCACTTCCACATCTCTTGAACCATATGGACACATACATAGAACATGTGACAGCCCTTCTCATCACACCTCACATTACTCCTGTCACTGGCTGAAGACAGACAAGAAAAGAAAAGAGTGAGACCTGGTATAATTCCTTAGAGAGTCCCAGGTGGTGAATTACCCTCAGCATAGCAGAAGCACAGAAAACACAATGGGGAAGACACATAGAAGACACACTCAATGAATGAAAATAATAACATAGAAGTCTCCCCAAACCAACCAGCTCTGTAAACTCTGAGAATAATTTTAGTGACATTGTATTTAAGGTGTTTGATGGGCTCAAAGAAATGATGGTATAGATACCAGATCATAAGAAAATATGAGAGCAGAAATGAGAAAATTGTAATCAGAAGTGACAGAATGAATAGTGTAATAGTTGTTATAAAAAAACCCAGTAGATGTCCTTACCAACAGAATAACAGTGAGCTCCAAGATAAAAGTATAGGAAACCTAGAAAACAACAAGATGGGAAAAGTTCTGAAAAGAAATGAACACTACACCAGACAACTATGGGATAAGTTCAAACAGAACAATATAAGAGTCATCAGGGTTCCTGAAGAACAGGAAAGCAAATTTGATTATGAAAACTACTTAAACAAACCATAAATAAGCCATTTTTCAGAGTTGATTAGGGCAGACAATAAGATCTAAGAGGCCCAAAATGTCCCAGTGAAAACAGACCCAAGAGGAAAACTCCATGACACATTATAATTAGAATGACAAAAGCCAAAGACAGACAAAATATTGAAAACATCAAGGTCGGAAATGGAACTTACATATAAAGAAAAGCCCATAAGATTCACAGCAGTTCTATAAATGAGACTCTACAAGTCAGAAAAGAATGGTGAGATATAGTACAAAAACTCAATGAAATGGACACGTCACTAAAAATACTCTATCCAGCTATATTATCAATCAGATTTGAAAGAATGATACAGAGCTTCATAGACAAGCAACAACTTAGGGAATTCATAACCTTGAAACTAGTTTTGTAGGAAGCATTAAAGGAGTTTTTTTTGATGTTGTTGTTAAAGGACATTTTTTTAAAAATAAAAGACAAGACAAACTTCTCAGTACTTTGTCATTGAATATGGCATTCACTCGTGGAGCTTATGGTTGCCCTCTACTAGATTAAGAAAGGTCTGTTTATTCCTAGATTGCTAAGGATTCTCTATTTTTTCAGTAATAAATTAATGTTTCCTATATATTGGATGTTCTGTCATTCAAATGGTTTAGAAATATGTAGATTTTTATTATGATCTTTTGTTTATTGATGCAGTTACGTAGACATTATCCATAATATTTTATAGCATTCCCTTTTAAGGATAAAAATACAATTTTATAGGCCTACTCAGATTTTCCCTTAACATTTTATTAAAATTATCCTTACTCTTAGTAAATTGAATATTTGTAGGATTTATATATTTTATATAAATTGTAAAATATATCAGCATATATTTATACTATTTTGTTCTATTGTGGTGCTCTGGCCTGGCCCATTTCGATGCCAGGGTAGTTCACAACTTGCTCTGGGTCCATTCAATCCCTCTTTGGGATCCCGCTTTTGGGGTGCTAGAAACTAAGGGCAACTGAGTCAAGAGCAGATGCCCAGGAGTAAATATTATTGGAGTCAATCAACTTCCAAGTTACAAAGCATAATATTAACTATCTTCTTGTGTCCATAGAGAAAGAACACTCCTTTAAGGTAAACTAAGTTCCCTGTGGCAAGGCTGAAAGGACAAACCATTGATATTCTACAGAAGAGGATGTTGTTTTATAAAGGAAACACTGGTTTACAACACATATGTAAATAGTTCTTCACCCCAACAACTGTGTATGTCACACCATGTCATCCACCAAATGTCTAGTCGTCATCTAACACAAACCACAAACCAGACCCCTCTACATGTTCCACCCCCAACCCCTTTCCCTCAGGTAAGCATCATTCTGTTGCCAGAGTCTAAGATTTGATTATTGCACTTATTGCTTTCTCTACAAGTGAGTGAAAGCATAAGCAAGGCTTTTGCCTTTTTTCTCTCTGACTTACTTCCCTTACTATAATCTCCTTAAGGTCTATCTATGTTGCTGTAACAGTAAGATTTTTTTTAATGGCCCAGAACCAAACTTTAAGTTGATGTATCTTTGACTGTGCTTATACAGAATGACATTGCTAGAAATATTAGAAGTAGATTTACATAACTATTTAAGTGGATTACTAACTGAGGACTCTACCGAGAGTATCTCACCAGCACGGCAAAGCCTGGCAAACTACCCGGACGTATTCACGGTCATGGTCATGGTCTTCCCGTTGTTCATGGATTTGCTCGAGCGGGCCCAGCACCGTCTTCATTGTGAGACTTATTGTTACTGTGTTTGGCATATCCAATACGTCACGGGTAGCTTGCCAGACTTTGCCATGGAGCCAAGATACTCTCGGTAGCTTGCCGCGCTCTCCGAGAGGGGCGGAGGAATTGAACCCGGCTCTGCTGGGCCGGCTGCATGCAAGGCAAATGCCCTACCACTGTGCTATCGCTCCAGCCTGTGACATATTCAATATGTCAAAAACAGTAACACAACAAGTCTCACAATTTGTTGTGAGACGTGACTGGTGCCCGCTTGAGCAAATCGATGAACAACGGGAGGACAGTGCTACAGTGCTATTTTGTTCTATGAATTTTTTTATAATTTATATACTCAAAAAAGAAATATATAGAGTTTTTGAAAATTTTCTTATCAACTTACTGATATATAATTTTTTTAGAATTTCAGGAGTTTAGTTTTCATCTGTGTGCAGGTGTCACCACCTTTACAACAACAAAAAGTTCTCTCTCATATGTGGGATATAAAGAAACACAGCAAGAGAACAACACATACTTAAAGTCATTGGAACTGGAGATTTCATGGAAGGGTGGCTGGAAAGAGCCCTTGAACAATGGTGGAGGGAAGTGACATGTTGGTGATGGGTATGGTATGGAATGATGTATGCATGGAAACCACCATTAACCGTATTGTATATCACATTACCACAACAAAAAAAGAGGCTTAAAAAGGGTCTGAGAGAGTATAGCGGGGAGACAATTGCCTGTATGCAGCCAACCTGGGTTTGTTCTCCCTATCCTGTGAGTAGTGATCCCTGAACACAGAGCCAGAAGTAATTAATGAACTGCTGGGTGTGGCCCAAAATAAAAAAATAAAACTTAAAAATTGAATGTTAAATCATATCACTAATATTTCAGAATAAAAATGAAATAGTCTTATTAAAAACCACAACTGTACCAAAGTTTCTTTAAACAGTCATCTGTTCTCGGGCACTCAGGTTTCTTCCAAATTTTGGCTATTGTGAACAGTACAGCAATGAACATAGAAGTGCAGATGTCATTTCGACTGTACTTTTTTGCCTCTCCAGGATATATTCCCAGGAGTGGTATTGCTGGGTCAAATGGGACCTCAATTTCTAATTGATTTGGTACATCTACACAATGGAATACTATGCAGCTGTTAGAAAAGATGAAGTCATGAAATTTACATACAAGTGGTTCTACATGGAAAGTACCATGCTAAGTGAAATGAGCCAGAAAGAGAAGGACAGACATAGAAAGACTGTGCTCATCTGGGGAATATAAAGTAACAGAATGGGAGTCGAACATCCAAGAATAGTTGAGATAAGTACCAGGAAGTCTGCTCCATGGTTTGGAAGCCGGCAGCATATGCTGGGGGAAAAGGCAGTTCAGATAGAGAAGGGAACACCAAGTAAAGGATGTTTGGAGGATTCGCTCAGGATGCAAGATGGGTGCTGAAAGTAGACTATAGATTGAACACGATGGCTACTCAATACCCCGATTGCAAACTACAACACACTAAAGGAGAGAGAGAGAGAGCAAAAGGAAATGCCCTACCACAGAGGTTGGGTGGTGTGGGGGATGGAGTGGAGGGGTTGGAGGGCTACTGGGATCATTGGTGGTGAAGAATGGGCACTGGTGGAGGGATGGGTGCTCGATCATTGTATAACTGAAACCCAAGCACAAAAGTTTGTAAGTCTACAACTGTACCTCATGGTGTTTCACTAATAAACAAACAAACAAACAAAACCAAACCACACACCACTACCATCTCTCCTCCAAAAAAACCCCAAAAGAATTTTTTGAACATGGAACATCCAAAAGCTAATTAGAATTCAGTATGCTTAGTCACTCAAGTTTATTTCTTCTCCTGTCTTAACCATTTTTATTTTTTGGGTAAATTATATTGGTATGATACCTCGAAGCATATAAGCCAGAAAATGTGGTATTCTATTAATATTCTCCTAAATGACTTTTCTAATATTTTTTTCTCCAGGGTCTCTTCATAACAGCCAGAACTGGTTTTAAAGAATAATTCTTATTCTATTAATCTTTTCTTAAATGTACCCACGGGCTTTTCATCAAAGTAGAATAAAATCCCAATTTCACAGGCACACAATTGCACATTCTATTGTCTGCTATAATGGCCTCCCCTTTTATCAATTTTTCTTGCCTTCTAGTACTGGACTTTGCCACCCTTTCTGTGAAGCTCTTTGATCTTATGAGTTTATACTTATTACCTCCATTAGTCTCCATAGTACCCTATGCTTATAGCATGGGCTACAATTTATTTTTGTTGTTGTTAATGTATTTATATGCCTTTTTAGACTGGCTTCTGCAATGGGTGATCTTTATTTATTTTTCTACCTAATGGGAATTTATTAAAATACAGTTGATTGACGTACTTTTTCTACTGAATGCCAGACACAGTAACAACAAAGTCTCCAATGGAGACGTTACTGGGCCCGCTCGAGCAAATCTACTGAATTATTTGGTAAAATATAGAGTCCTTTGGTAATGTAAGTGAGCTGTCTTTTAAGTTTTTCCACTTGCCACATTTTAATTTTCAAAACACAGGAGAGCACAAGAACTTACTTATTAAAAGGACCCATATCCCCAATAAGGTTTTTTATAGTAAAAATAACAACAACAAAAAAATAGTACCTATTGTTTTCTATAGTAAAAATAACAACAACAACAAAAATAGTACCTCTTACGTATTTGTCATGCATTTATGACATGGATCATCTTACTCAAAATAGCTATTCAAGATATAAATGTTATCACCCTCAAATTTAACACGTGGAAACTGAGATCCACATGTAGCAATTTGTTCAAGTTTATACAACTAGTAAAACAAAGTTGGGATTTGAATCCATGTCTCAAACTTCTAAATGCAAGCTCTTTCTCAACACCATGCTGCCCCCTATGGGACAAGCCCACATTTCAAAACTGTTTATTAAAAGTATTATAATAAAGTGATAAAACTGCATCTTATAATCTACAGAACTTTTAGAAAGGTACTTTTCATGCCATTATTTAATTTGAGTAGAAAAATAGCAGTAGGCTCACCATCCTGCCTTTGACTTGAAAGCATAAAAGTGCTTTTGTTGAGATTGGTATTAAACCATGGTCCATGATTTTTTGGTTATCATTTGTCATGTAAATTCCTAAGAGTAAATTGCTGGGCATCTCCCCTACCTTGTTCTTTAGCCTCTCTCTCACCACTATTCCTGTTTATTCCAGTTTGTCTGTAAGTAATCTCCGGCACCTATGTCTATGATGAGGCCAACCAGTTATTGGGGTCAATCAGTTTCTCGTGGTGTTTCAGAAGTTTTCACTTTCCAGCTGAGATCTATTTATGCCACATACCTGCCCTGTATACTAGAGGCTGTCCTGTTCTCTTTCCTTACCTTGTTTTGATCAGGTTCCCTCTGCTGACCCAACCCTTACCCGACACTAGAGCAGTCTCCATACTGCATTTTGAAGCTTTATTCCTATTCTATGCCATTTTCCTTGGGAGCTTCTACTAGAGCTGAATAAATTCCTCCCTCTGAACATTATCATCTAAGTGAAGTTGATATCAAGTTTCTTGGATTATCTTAGTATCTTATCCCTTCTCGATTCTGATCTTTGGTTTTTTTTTTGGGGGGGGGCATACTTGGCAGTCCTCTGTGCTTCTGGCTATGATAAGGGGTCGCTTCTGGTGGTGCTTAGGGACCTATGCAGTCCAGGGATCAAACCCTGCTCAACTGCTTGCAAGGTAAGCGCCTTACTTACTTCAGATTTAGTCAATACCCCACCTCACTCTCCGCTTTCCAAGGACTCTTCCCACTGAACAGTTGTTTCCCACTGCTTTCTGGGACTAATGCTTCAGCAAAAAACATCTTACCAGTATACATAGGACTGAGAATCTCTGAGAATCTGGGACTGAAATAACAATGCTTACCACTCACTGCCTTTCTTCTATGCATCTCTGGGGATGGGGACGGCGATGGAAGACAGTCTATATGTGATGATGTAGAACTGATCTTCTTTAGGTTTTGCTCATCTGAAGGGTCAATCAGCTTAGAGATGGATAAGCCAGAAATTGGTTGCTTGTATCTTGCATACTGTAGAGCATCCATGATCCATCTCATTTCACGCCAAACTTCGTCTATTTGCTTTGAATAAAGTGGTAAGGACATTAAGTTACCAAAAGTGATTAAAAGGAGTAAGATTCCCTATTAAGATGACTCTTTTTCTACGGTAATAGCTTTGAGTAAGACGGAAACATTTTCTTCTCAGTGGGTTTCTTCAACTAGAAAAATACTACTTTTTATAATTTCTTAGTTCTTGCATAACTTTTCTGAAGAAACTATGTTGGTGAGTGCAGATAGGAGAAGGCCTGGATTCTATCTGGGATCCACTATTTAGTAGTTAAAAAATAATCTTTGGCAAATTCAATTGACCTTGAATAGAACCTTTGTTGATTTTTATGTAAAATGTGGACAAACATCTCATCCATACCTTACAGGAATGCCTTGATGATTAGATGATATAACAAAATTGAAAATGCTTTGCAAAACTGTAGGGTGTATTTCTCACAAATCCAAAGTTCATTACTTATTAGGATATAAAAATATTTCTCATTAGAATATTGTGAAGAAGTTATAACATAAACTATAAATTCTCAAATAATTGGAGAAAGAAATGTATTTAGTTCTTAATGTAAAATAGAAAAACAAAGAATTATTGAAATACTTGGCTAAGCAGACATTCTTGAATATATTTAAATAGAAAAGAACTAACTTTACATATGAAATTTCTTACTTTCTTACGTATAAATTATTCTAATGTATGAAATATATTAAATAAATCATTGGTTAGTTAAATGTCCTTGTATTTTTAACATAGTTCAGTTTATATCACTACTATTTTGATTTCTGGGTTAACAAAGTGATCTTGAACAGTAATATAAAATATAATAGTTGCTTCTCTGAATGTGTAAAAGTCAGTTATGTTTTTGTTTATATCTCTGTGGACAACAGATTTACTTTATCTTATTAGACACTGGTCATTATCTTTATGATTATTCTGTTTCCAAGGAAGGATTGGGCCCATGTAACGTTTTGCATTTAATTTCACTAGATACCTTTCTGAGGCCTTTTTTCAGTTCATATATTAACTCGGTTATTAAAAAGAACAGGTTGAATGTCCCTTCTAGTTCTGACACCTATTTAATTCTGAAGAGTATTTGAAAAGTTGGTGTCATTCCACATACATATAGGTGTTCATTGTATGAATAATATAAAGTTAAGGTCTCTGATCACAGAAATTACTACCTCATGCTATATTTTCAAAATTTATCTGAAGACTTTTAAATGATTCCCTCAAGTCTGGTAATTTGGAGTAACAGAGTTGAGTCTGAAACTGTGATAGTAATCCAAATAGTGAACTCATGAATGGTATTGTATGGTCAATAGACAATTTACCCCACTTTCTAGTCTTGTCCTGGGTGATGGGACTTGGCAGAGTGTTCGTGGCTGGTAAAGAAAGAGTGAGATTGTGTTTATTAACTTTGGTAGCACAGCGATATAAGAAGGAGGTTTGACAATGGACAAGTCCGTGAGCAGGAACTGAGTGATTGTGGAGGTAGAAATCTGAAGTTCAGTGAGGCAAAGCCGGAGCAGAAATCTAGAGAGAGACTTGGACAAATGGGGCTGTTGCATTCTTATCTGGCTTTTATAGGTCATGCAGCATCCTCTTGTCTCAGAGGTAAATATTTTAAAGGCAAAATACCATGGGATTACGAGCAGCTTTTTGGAGTGCCCATAAAGGGCAGAAATTGTGCTTTTGCAACTTTTTTACCTTTGTGAAAAGAACAAGTACTCAATATATGATTGTTTTGTGAATTAATGAATGGTTTCCTAATTCTTTAGCTCTACTCCTGAACAGAGGGGATAGTGATGGCAACTTGTAAAGAGAAGTGTACTTTAAAATGACATGTTTTCTAAAGTTTTCAGTTATAATAATCACAATCCTGATTATTGTAGTGGCTTAACGGTGACCTCCCCAAATATACATTCAAGTCTCAATCCCTGGAACTTGTGACGATTGCCTTAGGGGTAAATATTACCTTACATGGCAAACTGTGTGATTAAGAAGTTGGAGAGGATTTTATTCAAAATTATTGGGGGGTAGGGATGTGTTTCTGTTTCCAAGAAAAAAATGTCCTCATAAAGGCATTCAAATGGGGCACAGGAAGGCCTGGCAGACAGAAGAGGGGACAATATGACCAGGGAGACAGAGACTGAAGTGATGTGGCTACCAGTCAGAGAATGTGGGCAGCTCCCAGGAGGTGGGGGATAGAAAAGAGCCTCCCTCTTAAACATCTTGAGTTCAGATTTCTGTTTTTCTAGAACTAGGTGAGAATACATTTCTCTTTTTTTTTTCGGGGGGGGGGCGATGGTGGCAGTGGTGGTGGTGGTGATGGTAATGGTGATAATATGCTACAGCAGCCCTTGGAAATGCACTATTATTAATGACGATCCATTTGTTCTCTTTGGATATGATTATTTCAGCCTTTTTCTGAGAAAACATTTAGTGTAGGGATTTAAAAATTATGTGTAGAAACAATATTTACTTCTTAATCTTTTAAGTGATGAAATGAAGAGTTATTAGATGCCAAATAATTAAAAACATCAGTACAGGGATGCCTGTGGACTGACTTAGCTAAGTAGCTCTAAAAGAGGTACAATTTTCACCCATTTTTACCTTATACTGTTGATCTAAAAATAACTGACAACATAATCCCTCTGATTTTAAGGTCCAAATTCAGCTTCTAAAGACTTGCTGACATATTTTTAAAGTGAAAGACCATGAATTCCCTAGGTCTGTTGGTTAAAAGTTCTGCATCCATTTCTCACTCTGCCCTTGAAAAATTTTGGTTTTTGTCCCATAAATCACACCCCTTTCTCTATACTCGGGCAAGATAATATTTTTATTAAAATGTAAAGGTGATTGGTTTTCTCACAGCACAGTTACAAGGTGCTTGAGGGGATGATAGATTGGCTATATTTAATGAGCTGTGTTTCTATTACAGCTTAGGAGCATTTGAAGCATTACAGTATATAAATTATAGTCTAATTGCCCTTTAGACTGTGGCAGCTCCAAATATGCCAAGTTCTTAGTCTCTACATTTTGACATTTCTGCTGCCTGTGCTGTCTCTGTAGCGTGTATACCTTATCTATGATTTTCTCCACCTTCCCTCTTGGGTTCAGTTCTCCCCCTTGTTGGCCTCACTCCTTGACTTCTCCCCCCGCCCCCCTCACCTCCACTCTATTTACATAGACTCCCTTACTCTTGACAATGTTTGGTTTGTGTAGTGACTTCAACACTGTCTTAGATCTGGGATCTTACAAATGGTCTCACAGCTGGTGGCTGGCATTGCCTCTGCAAGGTCATGGTTGTATGTTGGGCTCAGATGTGGACACCTATGGGTGAGTGGTCGCAGTTGGTTTTCATTTGATTCTCTGAAGGAAAACTTATCTCAGAGAGATAAGAAGCCCAGCATAGATCAGGGAAGAGATGCTATCACTGTCTACAGCCTGTGAGGTGATCCATGTTGGCTGAGGCAAGGCAGGCCACTGAAGGCAATGGGTACAGGGAGGAGGCCTGGCAAAGAAGTTACTTTTTGAATCCTTTGGGAATTGGCTTTTATCCAAGTCTCCATGTACCTGGCTGACTAGCTGACTAGAAGAGTATGTTGAGGGGGCTCTCAAGTTACCTGCTTTGGGAGGTCAGAATTGCTAAACCTTTGAAGAAATTCCTTGCCTGGCCTGCCTTATTCATACCACTTACTGGTAAGATGAAAGGGAAAGAGAAAAAAAAAACGGTAGTAGAACACTAAGTGAAGTGAAAAGAAAAGGAGTCAGGAGCATTCCCTGGAGGAGCTGAGATTATGACAAGCTCAAGAAAGCCTTGGGGCCGGAGAGATAGTACAGTGGGCAGGGTGTTTGCCTTACATGAGGTCAATTTGGGTTCGATCCCTGGAATTCTATATGGTCCCCTGAACCCTACCAAGAGTAATTCCTGGGCTCAGAGCTAGAAGTAAGCTCTAGAGGTAAGCTCTGTGAACACAGCTGAATGTGGCCCAAAACCAAATAGGAAAAAAAAAAAGAAAGAAAAGAAAAAGAAAATTTCAGGGAAGTGTCAGAGAAATAAAGCAGACACAGAACCTAAGGTATTCTAAAAATTTCTTGCTAAAGAAGTCACGATATGTTAGCATCAAGCAGGCCCTTAAAGTCATCTAGTCCATTGCCCTTCATTTTACATAAGAGGAAAAGGAGGCCCTGGAAATCAAATATTAATTTGATATGTCCAGTATTGAGCCAGAGAGACAGCTCATCTACTGACTCACTTTAGAAGACTGGAAACTTTTGTTGTTGTGGTTTGGAGGTCACATTCAACAATTATTGGGATCCACTCTCAGCAGTGCCTGAGGACCATGCAGTGCCAGGGATAGAATTCAGGACTTCTGCATGCAAAGCTTGTATGCCAGCCCATTGAACTATCTTTCAGTCTGTTTATCCCCACTATAATCGAACTTACTGCTCTAGGCCCAGCTCTGAGACATCCTTTATGGAATTTTATTTTTATGCCTAGAAATTTAAGTATACTTTTACTTCTTTGGGTTGACACAGAACTTTTAAAAAACTTCTCATTTGATACCTATACAGTTAAAAATAGTATTTACACACACTTCTTGTCTAGCCCAGTGGATTTTAAACTCCTCCTGTCTGGAATCAAGTATAATTCAAATTTTTATCTCCCGTAAAGTGTTTGATGCTTTGGTGTTCAAAAAGAATTTATCAAATTGGACTGAGTATATATCATGGTTATGTTTACCAGGAGCTCTTTGTTATACTTATTTTGTGAACTGGGTAACTGATAGGCAGAGAGATCATAAGATTTGTCCAATGGATTTTGAAGTAATTTGGGAATAGATCCAGATTCTATAAATTACCAACCAGTTCCGCTTTCACAAGACTCTGAGGTATCAATGTAAGGCTTCTCCAGACACATCAGGGAACAGCATTTTCTGACCCAGCCACACTCAAATGTGCCAACTCTGCCAGAAAGATGGCCAAAGCTTGAGTTATCTTAGATCCAACTGGATTTGGAATAACATAAACTGATGAATTATTTCCTTCTGTTTCTCAGGGTAGTGATTTACAATTTTACTTTTTGTTGGAATTCTCAATGGGGTACCAGGTAGGAATACTATTTTGGGGGGAAGCTATGCTCACCACTATGCTACCAATATTTTGATCACTACTTTTGGCAGTAAGCTTTTTCTCCAATATGGGAAGCCAAGCACAGGGTCTGATAATAGCTCTTAGTAACTGTGAGTGATCTGTAGCTTTTTCTTCAGCCTTTGTTTTGAAATACAACTCCCTGAGCTCCACATTTTAACCAAATCAATAGTCCACTTGTCCATTGTGGTCTTTAACTCGTATTGACTGCTCTTTTTTCTCATGCTTAGTTCTCCTTTCAGTTTTGTCCCTTTCCCCTTACTTTACGTTTATTCATTTAAATTATAGTTTAAGAAATAGGGTTAAGTTGGTGTTCAAGTTTGTGGTATTGACGTACAAAGTCACTGCACACCCCTGCCAATGAGATGCCCCTGACCTTCCCTCCCATCCCTCTGTCCGCTCAGCAAGACCAACAATGTCTCTTTCCTTTCCACTCCTGTCCCATTGTCAATTGATAGTTATGGTTTTGGTGCGTATGTTTACTTTCCTTAGCACCACCCATATGCTTGAGACCCTCTCTCTATGTTCCCATGTTACTTCCAGGCAGCCTATTTGCTCCCCTCTCCATCTCTCCCGTCCCCCAAACTGGGTGCTATCAGGTAGATTTTGACTTTTCACTTAGTTTGCTCTCAGAAGAAACAAACCATACCTGACTGAAGTCCAAAACTTGCTGGTGTCTTTGTTTGGCAGCTGCAACCTCGCTGTCTGAGATTGCTTCCCTCAGGGACTGTTGAGTATTCAGAGAATCCAGCTCCATAACAGCAGAAAGGCGGCAATACAGACTAATAAATTTCTCCCTGTAGCTGCAAAAATGAACTGGAGAATGGACAAGCAAAATAAAACATGTTAAGATCTGGTATCAAAATAGAGAAATTCATACCTCAGAGAAAACAAGTCGAATGAAAACATGATTTATTAATCCTATCAGTGGAAAATATTAAGCCATAAATAAATTATAAATGTGCTCTTAAGGGGCCAGTTGTCTGGTTTAAGTCAGACAGTATTCCCTTTTAAGGTTTACCGAGTCCTGTTAAGGTATGGGGAAGACTGGTTGGCTCAAACTGAAGTTCATGTTTAGCTCCAAATTGTGCAAAATGCACATATGATCGGGAAATTAAGTTTGCTTATCACCTTAAGGGAAAAACAGAGAAACCAAATAGCATTTTGAAACCTAGTTGATTTCCACATTGTGCTTATTCTTGTGTTATCTAGCTTATTTATCTTGCCTGTTCCTTTCTAAAGCCAGAAATCCCACTAGATATGAAATATGCTTTCCTCTGGGTGTCTTTTATCTAACTGGAAAACATCTCCATGGACCTATCATGATGGACTTTGATCTTTTCACCTTTCTTCTTAGTTGTTCCTTAGAAGTATGATACAGCAAGATGGCTCAATGGATTAGATGTGTACATGTGACAGGATGTGCACATGAGAAAGGATATGCACACTAGACAGGTTGTACACACGAGAAAGGATGTGCACATGAGACAGGATGTGCATACAGGATAGGATGTGCACACAGGATAGGAAGTACACATGATACAGGATGTGCACACAGGATAGGATGTACACAAGAGAAAGGATGATAATGGAGCAACAAGACAGGACGATGACAGAGTAAGATGGCTCAACAGATCATTTTTTGTTTTCAGCTGACTTGGACTTCCTCTCTCAAAATATCATGGGGTAGAGGCCATAGGAAACAGTCTAACTTTTTTCTCCATTGTGGGAAAGGAAGAGCAAAGCTGGTTAGATGAATATGGGAAAGAAATACTGGATATGGGAAATACTGAACCTCGGTCCAGGCAGCCTGAGGTGGTCAGAGTTTCCATACTTCTCTGACTGGCTTTCATGACTCCAGAAGGAGGAAAGCACCCTGATTATGACTGGTGAAGTGCTATTTTCTTCCTGAGCATTGTTGAATTTGGAGGCTCACTCTCCCAGAACCTTACTTACTCTGTGTCCTTCTGACCTGGACCAGTGCATTCCATGCTCTGGAAATTGTACTGTTATAAGTCAACAAATATGTTGAACCCTTTTTATTTTGGCTTCTTTGGTGAGGAATTCTAGGAAGAACATCTAATTACAACCCTTGAACCCTTTGTTGTTGGTTCCCAAGACCCAGAGCTAGCCATTTAATGAAGCTAAAACCACACCACCTCACATGCGGCACCTGATCATTTCTACAGTTCACCGAGGAAGCCCTTCTTCCCTGCACATTGAGAGATTTCTGTGGATCCTGCAATTCCCACTGCCTGCTTCCTTGCTTGGTTTCTTAGGATGAGTCTTAGATGAGCAGAAGGGTGACCTGATCTGTTTGAATTTCCTTCTATGAAATATATGAAGAGTAGAATGGGGTGAGGATTTCTGTGTTTCCTCCATATTCCAGTGCACTAATTCTAGGTGGCATTTCTCTAGTCAGGTAAGCTCAGTCCTGGTGTGGGCTATTCCCTCTGTCATCAGTGTTTCTTTTCCATATTCCTCTAACAAGACACTCCGATGCCTAACACCAAGAAGACCTGAATTTCTCATCTAACTTCGCAGTAAATGAGTAAAGACTGAGCTCCCTCCAGATGATCTAATTTTCGTACTGTTTCTTTACTTAATGACCCCATATGGAGCATTTTCTTAACTTTAGTGAAATATTCCTGGGCACTTCCTGCCTTCTACACAGAATGAATTTCTTTTTCTTTT
Source organism: Sorex fumeus (assembly GCF_029834395.1). Taxonomy (NCBI): domain Eukaryota; kingdom Metazoa; phylum Chordata; class Mammalia; order Eulipotyphla; family Soricidae; genus Sorex; species Sorex fumeus. The sequence goes on from NW_026606120.1 coordinate 63,201,774, forward strand.
GAGCTAGTAAGGCTCACGTCAAAATATATTACTTACTCTGCCTTATTAGAATTATGTTTACTTGACTGCCTTGGTATTGTATTGTGGTTTATTTGAGAACAGAAACTGTAGCACCTATTAGTTATGTCCTCAAAACCAGAGCTATTGTAACTACTCAATGTTTATTGACTCTATGAATAAACAAATGTTTGCCAAGAGGAAAGAGCCTTATCTCTACCTCCACTCCTCCTTAATTTTCTCCCCGTTTTGAAAGCGATTTCAGGCCTGTGATATTTACTGGCAGATTTTACAGGAGTGACTATTAGTTTTTAGCTTACTCTTGACCCTCATAGTCCTCCGAATGTGTTTTTATGCCTTTCAAGGAGGGATTATATCATGTTAGCACTTGACAGATGGACTCTCCTGGCTGGAAGTGAAGAGAGTGATGTGTATCAAAGCCTACATTTCTAAACCAAGTTGTTAAAAAAAAACTCACCTTTCCCCCTTTTTCTAAAATATAACTGGGAAGATAGGGAGAGGCACTAAGGAATTTCTTTAAAAGAAACACTATCAGTCCCATCTGAATTCCAAAATGCCAGGGTGTCCACAACTTTCTCTTGTTGTGTCTCCTTGCGGTAGGAGCTTGGATCAGTGGGTGGTCTCCTAGCGCCCACACCACCATGCCACTTACCACAGTGAGCTATGAGGACCTTTCAACTACAGTGCTTCACTTTCCCACTTTGGTGGTTTTCATCCAGAGCCTTTAATGTTACTTTAACAAATGTTACTTTAACATAGTCTTTTGTGGTTTAGCAATGATACATTTGGTAGCCATAACTGAGGAGGGGAGGATAGACTGGAAGCGTCTAATTTTTTTCTAATGTGAATCACATGCATTTTACAGACAAAATGGTATAAGTCTACAGAAAGGCATTATCTGAACCACACGATGTGTCAGTAATTCACAAACTAAGACTAATTTTCTGTGGCGCCTTTTTCCTACTCTCTTCTATGTAAGATAGTCACAGGCTAATAAGCAACCAGCACCAATATACCAATAAAAGTAAGATTAAGTATAGTAGGGTGAAGAGTGGGCTTAGATGTCAGATAGACCTGAATGCGAATCACAGTTCTGCCACGTATGATGTGCCTGATCAGAAGTTTTCTCATATCTAGGAGAGGAAAATCGTGCCTCTCTAAGATCAAGCACTGTAGCACTGCCCTCCCATTGCTCATCAATTTGCTCGAGCGGGCACCAGTAATGTCTCACAACAAATTGTGACACTTGTTGTTATTGTTTTTGGCATATCAAACACACCATGGGGAGCTTGCCAGGCTTTGCTGTACGGGCAAGATACTCTTGGTGGCTTGCCGGACTCTCCGAGAGAGGAGGAGGAATTGAACCCAGGTCAGCTGCTTGTAAGGCAAATGCCCTACCTGCTGTGCTATTGCTTCAGCTCTCTCTAAGATGAAATAGTATAAATATAGGAGAGCCCAGTCCAACAAGAGGTATATATCACATACAAAATAAACTTTTGTTCACACCTCTGCCTGGTTCTCCAAGGAAGAATAAAGCACTTAGTACAACATTAGAACAGGATTGAGAGCAGAATACTCTTCTTAAAGAGCTCTAAATCCAGTGATTTTTTAATAGACTCCCATTGTAGACTCCTAGGCTATATAGACTATTTAGGAAGCAAAGAAATCAACAAAATTTCCTTCTGGGAAAATTAGTTTAGTTACATGATTCTTTGTTAAAGTATCAGAAAGAACATGGGCATAAAATGCCCTTCTAACGGCTCCTGGTAGTGAATGAGTTGACAGTTGGAATTCAGGAATGGTATACTAAATTGTGGGCATTAGGAATGAGGGTTGAGATGGTGCCATTTCTTATAAGCTTGTGGCTTGGATTCCATTAGGCTCACTGCCTGGATATCCCACAGGCACCTCAAAACTCACCATTTGTCAGAGTGAACTCATCATCTCTCCCTTCCCCAAACCTTTTCTTCCCCTCACATTTCCTGTTTTGGTAGATAGCAGCTACATCCATTTGAGCAATCTATACACACTCTTTGGATCTTCCAACTTGTCCTAAACATACTAAGTGAGTCACAAAGTTCTATTAATTTTTAACTTCTAAATTCTTTTTCTTTTTTAATTCAAGGAAAGACCAAGTTTAATTACTGACACAGGGATTATAAACATGACTGTAAAATTCTAAACTAAATAATTTAAACCAAGGGGTTAGGGATTTGAGGCTTCAGAACAGAGAGGAAGGAGTCGCATACCCTCACACCGTTAGCACAAACATGGGTTTAATTCTGAGCTCCTGGATTCTGGAGAAATAGCTAAAGTTTGCTGTACAGTTTAAGAAGAGTCCATGTCCCTCCTGAATGTCTCGGTCTCTCCTCTTTACTGGTGTGCATCCTTATGTGTCCTGTTCCTTGCCATCTGCCCACCTCCAGTATTGTGCCTGTACCATTCTCTCTTTAAGTGTACACATTCCTGATCTGGAATCTTCAGGTCAAACTCTCTCACTCGTGTGCCTTTGCTGGGGTCTGCTGTGCAGAATTCTGTCACTAGGTCTCTCTAGGAATGTACCAAGGTGGCTCCCTGTCCCTTGGTTTTCCTTAATTTCTGGCCCTGGTCACATGCACACGGGTGAGTTCCTTCTTGTCCTGCCATCTGTCTGGATAGGACCTCTAAATTCTTGTGTCTTTACTTTCTCTTCTCTACCCACGTTGGGCTGTGTTTGTTAAGGGTTCTTCTTATTGCTCTCTATATTAGTCTCTTACCTGTTTCATTGCCTCTAGTCTCAGTCCTTTGTTTTCCGTTTCTACAACCCACCTTCAACAGTGCTGCTAAGAAAAGCAGTCAGACTCTACTTTTACTTTTCTTAAAATCTTTTGATAATCTACAGTGCCTACAAGATAAAAAAATCTAATTTTTTTAAAGGATGGCATAAGTATCTCTGTGATTTTGACTTATTTAATTGTTAGCTTCATTTCCTGTCATTTCTTCAGATCTACTTACTCATCTGTCTCAGTGAGCTACTGAGAGTATACTTAATTGGTCTGCATTTTCTCAGGTCTCCAAGTCATTGTGCCTTCTATTCCTTTTACTTAAAACTATTTTCCTTTTTCAGTTCTGCCTTTTCTTTCCTTTTCTGAAGGGTTACTTCTGTTTCAAGGTATAGCTCACATATTATGCCTTTAAAGAAGAATGGAGTGCTTCTTCTCTGAAATTCAACAGCCTACTTTTAAAAGCAGGGCTTTCATGATTTTGTAACTGTTGATATAGATGACTATATCTTCTACTGGATTCTATACTTCTGCATTTCTAGCCCCAGAACAGTACTTGGTACACAATGGAAACTCAGTGAATGAATGTGTGTTAAATGAAGGATAGAGCCAAGATCCAAAATATTTAGTCTATATCAGTCTTTGACATTAAAAATTTCCTCACTTAAAAAATTCTTTTGAGTACATACAGTCTGAATCAAAGAGAAAAGGAAATCAATAAACTCAACCTTCCTTATCTTTGACCTGCTGTCAACTGTGATGGCACAGGGTCAGGAGGGTGACTCCCCTACACAGACTGGGCAAATCCTCAAGGGCCATACCACTGGATAGTTTTGATGGCTTGTGATCCTGATTTGCCTTTTGTCTCTGGGAAGCATATCAACAATGACCTTTTCAAGTCTTTCAGCTTTGCTTAATTAATCAATTCAGCATGCTCTATTCTGTCCCCACCAAAGGGTGGGACAGTATCAGCTCTTGGGCAGTGTAAAGGAGAGGGTCTCTAATAAAATTTTATCTATTACCCCAACTCAACTTTGCTTTTAGAGATATCACAATCTCCTCCTAAGTGGTAACCTCTCTCTCTCTTCTACAGGTAATCCTATGAAGAAATACATAATGAGCTCTGCCTAGGCTACTCTTTATTCCTGGAGACAGAGGGCTAAGCTCCTTCACCATTTTGCCCTTGCTAGATCTGTTTAGTGCTGGAATAGACACAGTTGCAGTTTTCCATAGCTGGCTAGCAAGTTATTTATGATTCACTCAGGCCACTGGCAGGAACATGGTCACTTTGCCAAATCTCAAATCATTTCATCGAGACAGAGATGTCTTATACAAGTCAGGCTGAAATATAGTGTATTCCTTTATTCTTCATAATTTACGTAGTCCCATAATTTTCACCTTTTAAAGTTTCATTAGAATTTTTATGTTCTTTTACAGTTTTCTGATTTCTGGCTGAATTTTATGACATTCTCTTTCCCAGAAGTACTCAGTGTATCTCTTGACCTTTTGCTGTGTATCTATCTGTGGAAGATACAAGTCCCTGCTTATAAAAAGGAAATTAAGATTTATTAGCATGTTTCTTAGAGGGGCTTAGCAGCTCCCTTTGGTGTTATTAAATGTTTAGTGAGCTGATGTCTAATGGAGGAAGTATCTATGCTAATCAGCCTCTTGGAAAGCTGACTGTTTGTGTGGATATGGCAGAATTTGTCTCTTACTAAATTCAACAATAAATTCTTACTAAAACTCAACAGTATTTTGGAAATTGCTGGTGGTTGTACTGAAGTACAATAAGCACTATGCTAGACATGGCACCATTTTTGTTATTGGTAACATTTCATCCTAATCCCTAAAAAAGACTGGAAGGATTGTGTATGTTATTGGAATTAAGCCCAACCATGTGACATTTTCTGGAAACTTTCATAGTCCTCATATACTTCATTACACTCTCACACTCACCACATTGTTTGCTGATTAATCTATTATTTTTCCTCCACTAGAATATAAGCTTCACGAAGAGTATGTCTGTTGCTGAATCTTTACTACCTGACAATGGTAGATTACTTAATCAGAATTTGTTGATGGGTAAATGAACAATTAAATGGACAGAGGACACTGTAGAATAGGGAATAACAATAGTGGAGAACAAAGTGTGCCTGTCCATAAACAGTTCATGAGCCTTCTTGCAGGCAGGGTAAGGAGGAAATTTTTCAGGGCTTAAGTTCTCTGAGGGTCTTGGGAATCAGTCACTATTATGAATGACACCCGCCAAGTCCATTGAGCCATGGAGAAAATCTTACAAAAATTTGCCTATAAATGTGGAATAACAGCATGTGTACATTTAGCACATTTTGTGTGTCCATTTCATATAGACTCCCATTTTGTTCTACAGTGGAGTATCTTCCACAGTTGCTGTCCCTGTCAATTTTCTATCCTGGGGAAATGATTGTTTCATAGCTTCAGCTGCCACTTATAGGCCCTAGCCAAATTTTGTGTTTAGTACCCACTTTCTTTCCTACATTTCTATTGCCAGATGAATATGTCCACTTGGACATTGTATTAGCATCATCTGACTTGAGATACTAAAAGCTAAATACATAATTTTATTTTCCAAGTCATTTTTGTCTCTGAAAGTTGTAGAAACAGCCTCATTGTCTTTGAGGCTAAATCCATGGGAACACACTCGGTCTTTATACTTCATTTCTTTTCTCATTCATATAATTAATTGCCCCAAACTGTCCATTATTCTCCAAGACACCTTTATCTATTACTTCTATTCTAACATTGAATATTATAATAACCCTATCCCTATAACTATCCCTTCTACCTGGTTTTTAGTTGAGCTTAAATAGATTCATCAGCCTCAAGAGATTGCCAAATATGGGCCCAACTTGTCTGGACAGCTTCCTTCATGATCCAATATTTCCTCACTTCATTTCTCTGATGTAGCAAAATGCGTCATTTGCTCTTTTTCTGATACTTTCTATATTCTTTCATGTCTTTGTCCATTTTACAACTCTCTGTAAGAGACGCTATTATTTTTATCAATGTTTTTTTAACATCCTGTTCATTTTTTGGCCTTCACAAGTTATCTTCTCTTCTAAGGCAGGTTTCTAATAGCTTCTTTGAGAAAGTGCCATTTTATCTCCTTCAATATCTACTTAATATTTATGACTTGGGGTGTATTTCTACCTCATTCAATAATAATTTATATTCATATTTCACTTCTGAAAGTGACTTGAGGGCAGAAACTCTGTCTTACTCATCTCTGAACGTGAAAGGTAGATAGCTAATGTACGCTTATTGACCTGAAATGAAATACCTTGACCCAAACTATATTTCTTAATAGCAGTGCAGTTCTATCATGGACTGATAATGCTCTTTGGAACGGGGAATCATCAAACGGCCATATCCACATACAGTCTTTGTGGGAGGGGTATGGTCAACATTACTGAGCATTTGATACAGAAAGACTTAGAACCTTCAAGCCACAGTCCACAAGTCTGATTCAAGCTCTTCTTACTACCTTTCTCTTCTCTGGAAAACAGTAATAGCTGTTCAGCATTTGGGCATATGAACTGCTTGAAACTAGGGGAATGGAGAGACTAAAGTCATTTACTCTGGGGGATAAACTTAGATTCAGATGCCCAGGTTTCAGAGCAAGACCTCAGGCAGTTGCCTTGTCTGTTTCTAAATCTGGTGGTTGGGGAGCAATGCAGAGACAATCTGTCTCTGCTCTCTCCAGCCAGTTACTCACCCTCCCCAAATCATACAATTCATTTGAAACGAAGGAAACTCTTGCTAATTGCCTCTTACTGGCCTGTTAAGACCATGGGGGAAATAGACAAAGCCTTCTTACATTCTCAGTGGGCAGTAGGGATCTCTGCAAAAACGGAGAAACTGGGGCCTAGACTATTCATTTCTGAAAGTTAGGGCCAGATCATAATCTCACATTATAATCACAATATCGCAATCCCCACGAGATCCCCTCAATTTCTCAAATGGTCTAATATACTTGGGGCTTATTGAATACTAGAATTTATTTGACGAATAAGTGTTACTTAGAATTTTTCCCTCCAAAGCGATAGACACTATGTAGTTTAATTTCGTTGTTTTTTTCCCAGTTGGAGTGGGAGAGGGGAAGAAAAGTGGGGAGGGGAGAAGTAGTGGGAGATAGGATGGAGGAGAGAGGATGGAGGTGATGTGAAGAGGAGGAAGAGAGAGAAAGGCAGGAGGGGAGGAACGCAGGGAGGGGAGAGGAACTTTTCATGAAAACATCAGTTCTTGTGTTTCTGTTTTAAGAAGGCAAATGGGAGGCCAGAATCGCAGCCTGATAACTGAACTTTCTGTTTGGATCTCTCTCCTTTCCAGTGGGCCTGAGCTACGTTTCAATAATTATTGCTGAGACACATAGTCTTGGAGCTTTGCTTTCTCTCAGACTTGTACACAGTTCTAGGAAGGGTTGTTGCCAAAGCCATCATGTGATTTATTGACCCTCCACTGGGACAAGGGGGAACAGATATAACTTTGTGATTTTATTATAAGGAGGCTGGGTTAATATTTCTAGGTGAAACAAGCTACTATACCAAGTTCAAACATCTGAAGAGGGAGGTTAAGAAACCCTGAGTGTGGGGTGTAAGGATTATTCTGTCCTGGGGCTGTACAGACGTCGTCTGAGGCAGGGAGCAGGAGAAGAAAGGACACATTGTGACCCATTTCCAACACCTCCTGTGTGTAGAGACGGAAGTTCCTTGCCTGCAGAGGGACACGCGCGGAGGAAAAATAGGAGAGTTACAACATGGCACTTACATAAACAACACCAAACTGGCATAAAACATCTAACAAAATTACACGACTTCAAGCTTGGAATTTTTATACAACATAAATATTAGGGTTCAGCCCATTTAATAATGCTATATAAAATCAAGATTTAAGGCAGTAATGTTCCACATAAACTCTGAAAACAACATTTATGCTTCTTATAAAAGCAGAAAATGATTGCATTCTGTGGGCTTTTCAAAATGATGAATATAATTACATGAAGCAACAAAAATGGATTGAATTAAAAATCCACTAGTTTCAATTTAAGTTGGTTAAGGGGGAAAAATGTAGTTTCTGGCCAAGGACTGAAAAAATTTTACAAGTATAAAAAAAAATGTATGCACTCATAGGCAGTTAGGCAGCCTTCTCCGAACATGTATATGTAGCCCGAGTCACCAATGAAATATGAGCTGCTTCAAACCTGTTAAGCCCAAGAAACCCTTTAATAGTATCTACTGTCACAAGTAGAGCCCACATTCCCCCCACCCCTCCCTAAGTACATGGCCACCTTTGTAATAATCTAGTTATTCCCCTGGTGTCTTTATGGAATCTTGTGCAATTTATTCTCAATTTGGGTCTTTTGGATTAGCCTTGCAGAATTGACTTTTTAGAATTGCAGAACTGACTTGCAGAGTTAGAGCAATACTCCAGTGGAAGAACACTCTTAAACCACCCCCTGCCTCCCTGGGTCAGAGGCCAATTTATGGTTATCTTTCAGCTATTAAAAGAGAGCCAGTCAGTGCTATAATGGTCTTCCTGTTTATACGCTAAACTTGGTTCATTGTGTGTGTGTGTGTGTGTGTGTGTAATGATATATGTGCATACGTGTATATTGACTGGGAGGAGATGATGGGCCTAGAACACTCTTCAAAAATTTTTTTAACTGGATTTACTTACTAAATAGAGTCTGATAAACTTTTACTATTCTCTGCCAACAGCCTTTCTTCCTTCTTTCTTTCTTTCTTTCTTTCTTTCTTTCTTTCTTTCTTTCTTTCTTTCTTTCTTCCCTCCCTCCCCATCCCTATTTATTTATTTATTTCTCTCTTTCTTTCTTTTTTTTTTTTTTTCATGGCGGGGAGGTCCAAAATGGTGCCCAGGAGGCCTGGGAACTCCTTCAGGTGATTCTCTGCCAAATGAGCTATCAGTTCAAGAAGATGTTTTGGGTGCTAAGTGATGGGGGTTGTCCAGACCACTTGAGGTGCTGCTAGGGGCCTACAGGGCCCTATACAGTGGTGCCCAGGGGACCACAACGTGTCAGGTTTTATACTGTGGTCGGTCTCACGAACCTCTGTATGTTATGACTTCATCAACAGTTTTTCTTTTTTTTTTCTTTTTGGGTCACACCCAGCGATGCTCAGGGATTACTCCTGGCTTTGAACTCAGGAATTACTCCTGGCAGTACTTGGGGAACCATATGGGATGGCGGGGATCGAACCCCGGGTCAGCCGCATGCAAGACAAGCGCCCTACCCGCTGTGCTATCCCTCCAGTCCCAACAGTTTTTCTTGAGGACCTTATTAGTAGATGTAGATTTGTACATTTTGATTTAGATGACATGATAATTTTGACCGTAAATTCTCTGTGAAAAGATAACATGGCATTACCTTGGCCATTGCTGTAGATTACACTGACACAACTGTTCTTGTTCTTAGATAAATCATTTGTATATTAAACTGTACACCTATGTATTTATTGCTTGTTTTCATTGCTTCATGTTATCCTGAAGCTGAGACTTGGTAGAATAGTTTAAGGTAGAACAGACAATAAAGTTTCCTTGCCTGGTCAGGCCATTCTATACTAGGGCTCAGGGATCTCAGAAGAGTCTAACAGAGGAGCTAAGGAAAAGTGGCAGAATTGCAGTCTAAGACCTCTTGTAGTCACCAAATATAAAATATGTGTGTGCATAATGGCATTTAAATAAATGAAAATCATATATGTACATAGATGTGTCTATATAAACATATGTACAAAAGCCTTTTGAGTTTTTTTTCTGTAATATAGTTTCCATTAATGATAAACAGAAGGGAAAAATGGAAAAGACTTGTACCTGGTGTAGAGGTATATTGATCAGCTTAAGGAGAGCTTTCACTGCCATCTGGAGCTCGTAGAAGAACAATTGCATGGGGCAGTCAGAAGTATGATCCACACTTTCCATAGATTCGGAGCCAGAAAGCTTTTGGATCCATTCCCACTCTTCTCTGTATGTTGAGTCAAGTTAAAATTAGAAATACAACAAAAGTTCAGAACACAGCTCAGAACATTTTTAGTGTATAGGTCCAGAACCTGAATGACCAATTTGTGCTGGTTAAAACTTGATGTAATTCATGAAATTCGTACTTTTTTTTGCCACCCAAATGGAGTTTTAAATGACCTTTCTAATTTTTGTTCACCTATTAGACCACATGTGCCTCAGAACAGCAGGTCTAATTTGTATGAATCAAGTTTTGAGATGGGACCTTTGAAATATTTTGTAATAGTTTCCTGACTCTCTCCATTTTTCTTTTCTTAAAGATTCCCACTAAGTTCTGAGACCCTACCACAGGGGCATTTGCTGGTTAATTCAGCAGTTGGGTAACCACAGGACTCTGGTCCAACTCAGGCAACAAACCACATGGCACATTTCAGCCCTGGCCTGTTGTAATCGTGGGGACTATTTTGGTTTCTTTCTCCTTCCAAAAGCTTGAGGAGAATCACAAACAGGAATACCAGACAATTCCAATAAAAGGAACAAGGGTACACACATCACTGCTTCCATCCTCCTTTTGAACCAGTCATCTGTGTCTTCATTCTGCATACTCTATAATCCTTCCTAATGAACTTTTCCAAATGTCACACTGAAGGGAAGGGAGAAAGGATGGTGGTGCTGGGAAAGCACATCTGGTTTGTCCCCCAAAGGCTGCTGCTCTTCAAAAGGGGCTTGAAAAGATCAGGATAAATGCCTTCAGGGCAACACTGCCTCACAAGGTATTTAAGCATCAGTCTCTATAAACACAATTACTTGGCATAGGCCATAGTTTCTCTTTCCTGCTTGGAGGGAGTTGCAGTATGCTCTCTGGAATCAGGCTATCTCAAGAGGAAAGGAAAATTGTTCTTTCCAGGTATGGGAAACAGGAGGTGCTAGTCTATATTCCCACCCTCATGGGAAATACCCTCCACACCCCTGGCCAGGGCTCTCTTCGTTGGGTCGTACCAACCTGAGCACCACTTTGTGGTTCAAAAAACAAAACTGACTATGGTATGAACTTTAAAAAATTATTTAACCAGCAAGCACTCTAAATCAGCTATCAAACTTTCTGTTTTTAAGATCTTTGTTTTATTTCCACATTGGAAAACATGATGGAAAAATCTAGCCCTTTGTCCCAATAAGAGAAAAAAAATAACTTTAAAAAATTTGCTTCAATTTGGGCATGCTGTTGGCTTAACAAATAGTTGAAATCTTTGCAAACCTATTTGGGAACTAAACTCTCCCCCCCATCACTAATATTGAACTAAAACAAGGGGTTTCTGACTAGCACAAGTATACACAAAACCTAAAGGACCACATTACTAACATAGCATCTGTAATCAAATTAGAAAATAAATTACCAGTAGAAATACCATGAAATATCTACCACTAATCAGTTTAGTCTATAAAGATGAGGGGGATGAAACTGGCAGAGTAAAGGCTAGTGGAACCTTTTGTGAACATGAAACTTGGACCTGTGGTAAAGGGAAATTCGTTGGTATAAACATTTAAAGATATAATTTAAATCTTTAGACACAAATCTAGAAAATGAATGAAAGTAACCATCGCTGACTCAACCCACAAATAAGTCCTGTAACCCCTTGGGAAGACTGAAGAGATAACAAATATTGTCTGTAGAAGTGACCACCAGATGGCAGACTTAAAGCCTAAGTATAGTTGATAAGGGAAAAGAAATAAGATGGAGAGCCAATAAATTCTTTTTACATACCACCATCTTTATCATCGTCAGTATCACCATCATCATCATCATCATCATCATCATCTTTATATCATCAAGAAGTGGCAAACATTGTCAAACATTAATTTTCTCCATTCTAAAGACCTCATTTCCAATGACCAATTTAGTCTCCTTTGTTTAAGCAAATTGATAGGTACAACTAAAATTTGGGGGTCTAATTTGTGTGTGCTCCTTGAAGCCTGATGAAATCAAGAGACTTTTCTTCTTATCGATTTCTTATTTTTTCCCCATGTTGAGCACAATTCAGTTCATTATAGTAGAATTTCAGAGAGCTAGTTGTAAAGCTGAGTCAGATTACCAAGATTGGGCAACTTTCCCAAAGCTAACAGAGTAATTCACCATAATGCCAAACCATAGAGTAGTTTCCAGAAGCTCAGGCCTTGTTACTTCTTTTCTTCCCTAGAGAACCATAAAGAGTATAGAAAACATACGGGGTCCTCAGGCCAGAAAGTTAGAGGAAGGAGGATAAGGGTATGGGGTCCTTTAAGATTATAAGGGGAAATCTATTGCTCAACCAGAACCCATCCCTCTAAGAGACATTAAAATGACTCTTTTAGATTATAAAAAATTTATTGAAAATATTAGTGTTGAGAGAAATGGCATCCAACAAAACTGAGGAAGCCAGCAAGCGTAGGGAGTGGTGGCGATAAGGGGAGGGTAAGAAGGGTCCTATGGACAGTAGTGGAGGAATGGCCCCATGGACACTGATAGTGTTACAGTAACATTGTAAGTCCAGAACATGAACATAAATACTGCAGTGAATCAGGCTACCTCAGTCGAAATATTGATTAAAAAGGTAATGACATAAATTTAATAACCAGATAAGTTACCTACACCATGAATAATGCATAGAGGAAAGTGAAAGAGTACTTCCTCCTTTTAATAGCATGATTCCCAGGGCTGGAGCAATAGCACAGAGGGTAGGGTGTTTGCCTTGCGCGCGGGAGAGCCGGGTTTGAGTCCCAGTATCCCATATGGTCCCCAAGCACCAGCAGGAGTGATTCCTGAGTGCATGAACCAGGAGTAACTCCTGTGCATCACCAGGTGTGACCCCCCCAAAAAAAATTTAAAAAAATAAAAATAAAACTTAAAAAAAATAAATAGCATGATTCTCTCCACCGTGTCAATACCATAAATCCTCATTATCCTAATGTTAAAGTCCAGCCTCTGCCTCTCCTCTGCTGTTCTGGCCCCTGCGACCATCCCAACATAGAAACTATGCTGGGAAGTACCATATCTATTTCCTTCTAGTTCATCAAACTCATTATTGAAGCTGTTGTTTTATCACAAAAAAATACAGGTTCCTGACAACTTACTTGGAAATGTTAAAGTTTTCACGAATCTTTACATGGCAGAGAATGTTGGGCAACTTCTGGGTAACAAGAACTTTGATCTGATCCACAGAGCTACAGAGCTTTAAGTAACCCAGATATAGTCCAGGAGGGAGACGCTGATGACTCCTTTTGTGATAGGAGAGAATATCCTGTAGGGTTAAAACAAAAAGCAAAAATATCTCAAAAGGCAATCTCCAAACTTTTGCCTTTATTAGATGGGTCATGTCATGAGTCAAAAGAGATACAGTTAAGAATCAGGGAATTGAACATCACAATGAATATTGAAGATGTGGTGGTGCAGTTAGACTTAACTTCAGAAGAATGAGCCTCAGAGGCAGGAAATCAATCATTACTTTATTCTGCATGCATATTTTCCTCATATTTATGTTCTAAGTATAGGGATGGAGATTGTGATAGGGAAAGGGCCAGAATTGAAATAGGTACTAGAGAAAATTAGCATTCATCAGTAATTTCTCTATTTGGAGGGATTTTATATACTGGGGAGAATCAGAAAGTTGCAAGTATAAAAGTAGTTTGGATGCTTCATTATTTCATAACAATTAGTGTCAGAAAAATTATATCTTATTGACTCCATTTAAAATATTATAACATTTTTAGTAATGAGGGGAAAATCTAAATAATGCTTTATCATGAAAATGAAACAGGGCCGGAGCGATAGTACAGTGGGTAGTGTGTTTGCCTTGCACGTGGCCAAACCTGGGTTCGATCCCCTGTATCCCATATTGTCCCCCAAGCACCGCCAGGAGCAACTCTTTTTTTTTTTTTTGCTGAAAGGAACTTTGCATGTATTTTATTTTATTTTATTTTAATTAGTGAGACACCGTGGGGTACAGTTGTAGACTTAAAAATTTTTGTGCTTGGGTTTCGATTATACAATGATCAAATACTCATCCCTCCATCAGTGCCCATTTCCCACCACCACAGATCCCAGTATCCCTCCCATCCCCCATCCTCCCATCCCACCCTGCTTCTGTGGCAGGTTTTTCAGGAGCAACTCTTGAGTGCTGAGCCAGGAGTAAACCCTGAGCAATGCTCGGTGTGATCCAAAAAGAAAAAAAAAAGAAGAAAGAAAATGAAGCAAAAGTAATAGAAATAGATTCATTTATTTGTTAACATATAAATAGTAGTTACAATACTTTATAAGTCCTGAGAATAAAGACTCAAGTATTGATTTCTCTTTTGCTTATGCTTTTAGACTGAAATGTATGTTACTCCTCATATTTGACTTTCATAATGTGATGATGAAGAGCTTTATTCATACAAGAGTAGTAGCACTGTAGCACTGTCCTCCCGTTGTTCATCGATTTGCTCAAGCGGGCCCAGTAACATCTCCATTGTGAAACTTGTTACTGTGTTTGGCATATCGAATACTTCACGGGTATCTTACCAGGCTTTTGCCATGCAGGCGAGATACTTTTGGTAGCTTGCCAAGCTCTCCGAGAGGGGCAGAGGAATCGAACCTGGGCTGACCAAGTCGGCCGCGTGCAAGGCAAACGCCCTACCCACTGTGCTATCGCTTCAGCCCATACAAGAGTCACTGTCACTGTCACTGCCCTCCCGTTGTTCATCGATTTGCTCGATTGGGCCCAGTAATGTCTCCATTGTGACAACTGTTACTGTGTTTAGCATATCGAATACATCACGGGGAGCTTGCCAGGCTATTTGAAGTATTTATATATTTGTTCTCGACATCTTTTTATATCCAAATTATTTGCTCATAAAAATTTTTTTTCATCTTGTATTCTTCAGTTAACTGTCTACTACTGTTAGATTCTCAATTGCCTATACCTTTGCAGGTGATTTGATTAGATTTCCATATCATCTTCATCATTCTCATAAAATTTTTGTATATTTATACAGGTTTTAAAAATGACCCCATAAAAGGTTTACATTAAAATTGAATTATATTGTCAAACCACAAATCTTCCACAGGCTATAGAAATGGGATGAATTGAAAATGTACAATAGAAGTTCTAGCTTCGTTAGTCACAGAGAAATATTGGACTGGGTCTTGTTTTTGGATGTTGTCAGTTCTCTAGTGGACTACTCATTTAGTCAATTTTTATTTTTCTATAGGACTTCAGGGACTGGGATAATAATTAATTGAAAATAAAGATACTTACCTCCCCCTATATCTATACCAGTCTGTTTTATTAATTTTTTCCCTCAGATTATAGAATTTGGGGGATGTGATTTTTGCTATAAGGAAACTGAGATACAGACCTTGATTTTATGCTCTTTAAACATTTGGGGAGCATGGGACTAACAATACGGAGTTAAGAGTAACTATTCAGAAACCTGATTTTATTACAAAGAAAGATTTCCTGTAGGTCAAAGTTTAGCCTGATTTTCAGAGTAGGAAAAATAGGGGCTCAGTGTAAACCTACAGTAAAATGAAAGGAAGGAAAAGAAAGAAAGAAAAAAAAACATGTACAGTATTCTATTTGCATCAGAAAGGAATGAGCCCTTCCTTGACCACTAGACCATTAACGATCTGCTACATCTAGTTCTTGCTTTTGTGTTCTTGCCCACTCTTTATAAAACACACTGAGTCAGCCACTCAAGGAGAAATTCTGGATTCAGGTGAACATTCTTGCATTTGAAAGGGTCAAGGAAGATACAGGTAAACAAGTAATTTCATTATACTGAAACAGTTTTATGTAACAGAACAAGGACTACTTTAACTTATCTTTTAATTGATGTTCTCTTGAACTAGACTAGTAATTAATGGTGGGGCTGATTTTTTTTTTTGCTTTGTTTTGGAGGGTTTTGGGTGACACCTGGCCATGCTCAGGGGCTATTCCTGGATCTGGGATCAGGAGTGGCATCTGGAGTGCTCAAGGAACCATACGTGGTCCCTGGGATTCAGGGCCTGCCACATGCAGGGCAAGTGCCTTAAACTTTGTACTTCCTCTCAGGACCCAAGGACCTGAAAAGTTTTTAAAAATTGTATTGCTTTGTATGTTTAGTCCCGTGTGCCATTTCTGCCTATAATCTCTATCCCAATGTAATAGTTGCCCCCACCTCCCCAATCCCTTACATGTGGAAATCAGACTAGGGCTCTAAAACAAATACATGAGAACAGCAGAAGAGGGAGGAATAAGAATGGTCACAACCAGGAGGAAGAATAAACTAGACTTACAGGAAAAAATGTTAATGAAATTTTAAGATACTTGACCAAAAAAGCAGATCTGAAATACTTCTTTTCATGATCAAGAAGGAAGGAATTGTTAGTAATATCAGGGTATTGACAAGGCTGAATGTTTCAATGTCTTCTATTTCTCTAGAATTGATCATAGATGATTAGTAGATGGAGAAAGTTCAATTAAGGTGGAACTTGGATAAACAAACAGGTAATTAAAGAGAAAGAATGATTCGTAAGAGGAAAAATTGTAAATATTTATGTCAGCGGGCTAGAGCGATAGCACAGCGAGTAGGGCATTTGCCTTGCACGCGGCCCACCTGTGTTTGATTCCTCCATCCCTCTCGGAGAGCCTGGCAAACTACCAAGAGTATTCCGCCAGTATGGCAGAGTCTGGCATATTCGATATGCCAAAAACACTAACAACAAGCCTCACAATGTTACTGGTGCCCACTCAAGCAAACCCACGAACAACGGGACAACAGTGCTACAGTGCTACAGTACTATTTACGTCAGCAGAATTTGATACACATTCTAAGGCACAAAGCTGTATAGTTAAATCTAGGTCATTATTTTTGAGAAGTGACGGAGAACTAGGTAATTCCCTAAAGATTAGAATAAGGCAAAAACACCTATTTTTGAAACAAGAAAGGTAGAAACACAGGATAGTTCTAGTAATTAAAATTTGCCAGCTTGCTGAACTAAGGAGAAAACAACAAAGAAACATCAATGATTTTTTTTTTTCACCCAGGAAATCTAGAGGCACTTAAATAGGAGTCAACATGTTTTTTTGAAGGGTAGCTGATATAGGCAACTTTAATTTTTGACAACAAAAGAATAGGACCCTCAGGCTGAAAAGAAAGAAGTCTCTAGTGTAGTGTTTCACTAGGAAACCTGGGAAAAGTAGACTATTGACCACATTACTTTATTAAGCTGAGTATCTGGGTTGAAGATTTGTGGATGATGAAGAGAGTGTGGGAATTGCAGACATAAAGAATGATGGCTCAGTAGGAAGTGGTCCTGAGGGCCAGCCTGGTCTATTCAGTTTATTTATTGATGTTTCCGACAAAGAAATAAATGTGTGTATCAAATTCGTGGATCCCAGATTTGGTGTGGTTTGATTTTCTGGAAAATAGCAATGAGGCTCTGATGACCCTATGTATTGGAAAAATAAGCCTATCATAATTAGGGTTGAAACCTAATAAGAGAATGTGCTTGTAAAGACCCATATTCAGTCCAAATACAGGATGGGTATGAGTATAAGAGAAAAACATGTCATGGTCAGAAGTAACCACAAATAGAATGTGTTAGGAACATACTGTGGTTATGTAAAAACCAACACCATTCTGGGATGGAGTAATTTACTTTTTCATTAAATTAAAAAATAAATTATTACCGAGCATCTCTACTCTGTGTTTTCTTGCTTTCACGTAGTCATTTATTCTCTATTAGTCAGAATGTTTTTGGAGCCGGAGAAATCCATGGTAAGAGAATAAAGCTGTCTCAGTAACAAAATCTGAGAATTAGAAAGGCCTCCTAGACCAGATCAAATGCCTCTGGGTTTGTATATTGTTTCATTTACCTCTAGCCCACATTTCTAGCCCCTCTTCCACAACAGCCCTTCTGCATTTATCTCCAATCAAAATGCATAGCTTTTTATTTTCCCACACATAACCTAATCTTTTGTTGATTTTCATTTTGACTGATTTATAGATTTGCTCATTCCACCAACTTTATTTGAACATCTGTTTATGAATCCAGCATTGTGATATTAATGGCCTCAACATGAATTAGACATGATCTTCCTTTCATGGAACTTCACACTAGGGTACAGAGAAGCATGATATTATTAAATAATGTGATAAAGGGCACAAGAAATGTTGTGTAAGATTCATTGTTGACCCAAAGGAAGGAGAGATCTATTTTTCCAGTTTCTGTCTCATTTCTTTACCATGCTACTATTAAATTTTCTGCAGTTAATGACCAATTTCCTCCCTCCCTCTGTCTATCTCTCCCTCCCTCCCTCCCTCCCTTCCTTCCTCCCTCTCCCTCTATTTTCCTCTTCTTCTATTTTTCTCCCTCTCTCCCTCCTTTCTTTCCTTCTTCCCTCCCTTCGTCCCCACCCCCCTCCTCTGGTGAACTTAACTTACCCTTCATGGCTCAGCCAAATGTCACCTCTTCTACAATGCCTTCCCTGATGTTTCTAGGTAGAATTAATAGCTGCTTTGTCTATGTTCCCATAGTACACTGTTTGTACTTCTATCAGGCTCTGGTTTAATTCTGCCTTGTATTTTACCTTGATTTGTTTACAAGTCTGTCTACCTCCCTTTACTGAACTCCTTGAGAGCAGGGATCTTGACTTATTCATTTGTTTTTCCTTATAGCACCTAGAAGAGTTCCTGGCACCTAGACAGTGCTGAAATAATGTTTATGAAATATGAAATGAGAGGCTGGAAAGTAGAGGGGTCTCAGGCTAGGCCGCTGGGGAAAATGTGCTGAGCTCATGCAGTGATGAGGAGACTATCAGACTACTCTTGACTAGTTGGGTATCTTAGGAGCTTGTTAAGGAAACGATAATTGCTTTTTCAATAACTGCAGGTTTTTTTGCTTTGTTGGACAGAGAATGGAAATTGTCCAGGGATAGGAGAGATCATAAAACTGTCAGTGGTTTATGTGGGCCCTAGATTATACGAACTGTGATGAATTAAATTTTATGAATTATCTGCTAATATTTAAAAATAATATGATTTTTACTCCGTACTCTGGATTTTCAACTTCTTTTTAAAATTGGCTCCACTTTAGATTACTATAACTTCTGCTCATTAGCTATTATTCACCAACTTCTCCTTCCGCTGTTCCTGGAACCATTCATCTACTTTCTGTCTATGGATTTGCTTACTTTGGATATTTAATATAAACAGAATCATATAATATTGGTATTTTGTGTCTAGTTAATTTCATTTTGCATCATGTTTTCAAGGTTTGTCCTGTTATAGTATGAGTAAACGTTTCATTTATTTTGATGTCTGCATGATCCTGTCCTATCATATGGAAATTAATACATTTTATTAATTTTTTGAACACTAAAGTCTTTTTTATTCCTTGACTATTATTAATAATTATGTTATGATTATTGATGAACAAAGATTTTGTGTGAACCTATTTTTTTCGTATGACTAGCCCAGTTGGAAATTAAACTGATTTCCATTTGCTTTCCCTATCCCTTTAGTTTTTGAACTCCACATTAATACTGCTTGGAGACAGAAAGAGGTGGCAAAACTCAGAAAACTTTAGAAAAGGCTGTAGTTTGTGGGCATCTCAAGTGTAAGAAAGAGTCCTTGGGTCTTTTAGGTGAAAAGGCGTGCTATGAGACAAGAGTGAGTTGGGAAACCCCGGTTTCCAGAAAGCCTGCTTGTCATCACTTTACTGACCCTGAGAACAGTCAGTGGTTTGTAGCCTTGAATTGTGGGAATTACACTGCTGCTTTGGGCAACCACCGAGACTTATCTCTATTTTCATATTGAGTTGGTGGAGCCAACTTGTGACTTAAGTCTAGGAATGTTTGGACACCTCGTAGTTTTACTCCCCATTCCCTTTCCACTGGAAGAATTGTATGGAAAGGAGGGAAGAAAGAATCAGGTGGGGAAGGATAAGGGAGAGTGGGTGGGGGTGGGTAGGAATGACATCAGGCAGGAATGTGCCAGTCAGCGGGGGTAAATTTTCCACTTGGATCTGTGTGGAAACCTGATCTTGCCTCTATTTTTGGTTTCCTTCTCTAACAACCTTTCGCCAGATTGGAATTTTTTCTGCACCTGTAACACATTTTTAATGTAATAAGTCTAGGAGAAACTAGGCATTATATCATGCTGGGGGCTGTGCTGTGTTTCTAGGAGGAAAGGTAGCTCAGGCCCAAGTTTATCCCTATAGGGGATTAGTGTATTAGTCACCCTGTAAAAGCTCAATTTATTATGATTTTCAAATATTTCTTTTAGCACTTGCTTATAAAAGGTGAAGGGAGAACCACAAATGTGTCTGTTCCTGGCCTACACACACACACACACACACACACACACACACACACACACACACACACACACCCTTATCAATTTCATATGAATCCAAATTCCAGAAAATCAAATCCAGAAGTATTGGCTTTGACCAATTAGCTTATCATTGCTACATTGAATTTTGTTCTGGTTACAGAAAGTGCACACAATGGAAGGGTGAGGTTATTGAGCTACCCCTTAGTGGACAATGAAAAGAAGTTAGATATCCTAGGTTTTAAGGGTGATTTGAGGGTATACTGGGTCAAACTTGGATCTGACTTGTTTAGATGGTACTGTTTTCTTCCTTTTCCATTTCCTTGGATTGGCTATCTGGTGATTATGCCATTGGTTGCAGAGAGCTCAAGATAGATAGTTCTGTGAGCTTTCCACAAAACTGGAGAATACTATGAACACATACTTATCATTGTTTTAAAAAGAAAAGGAAAAGGGAAAAGACAAAAATGGTTTGAAACCTATGTTAATATATAAAAAATGAGGGAATGGTGCTGGGCTCAGAGGAAGATATGGGATATATCCCAGTTGTAGCATCTTGGTTGAGTCTGGATCTAAGTTGCTTGAGTTTTGAATATGGATGACTGGTTTTTAAGAAAGCCTTTCACCCATAAATTTTATGTTTTTACTCACTAAAATCTTCAATCAGAAAATCTGTGTCCACATTTTAGTTCTGTCGCTTTTTAGTTATCTGCTGAAGATTGGTGGGTCCTGAACTTAGTGTAATTTGGGGGCCTTTATTGAAAAAGAGAACACAAAATTATGAATGTAAAAATGTCAAAGGACCTTGGAAGGGCTTGTGCAAATGAAGATCTGAATAATGCTAAGGTTTCATTAGCTTCACCAAATCTGCCTCTGTGTGTGGCCATATGTCACTTTATATCTTTGAACCTAAGTCATTTCATTCCTAAAATGGATTTAATCATGCCAATATATCCCAAGGGAGTATTGTGAAGGACAAGCAAGAATAAATAGATGCCAATGATGCACACATGAAACTTATATAATGCTATATAATGAGAAGTTACTTCAATAAAAGTAAGTCTTAAAAGTATGTGTAAGAAGTTTGTTCAAAGTGCTTTACACACACATATAAGCATATATAGAGTATAGAAATTTATTATTATGGTCCATTCAAGTCTTGGTTTAATGTTTTGATCATACTATCTATAAAGCCTCACTCAAACAGTCTTCTCCGTGTTTCTCATTGGTTTCTTAGCCAGTGAATTTTCGAATGCCTACTCCTTGATGAATTCTAGATCTTAGAGTGAGAAATAAAAATTAGTTTCTAAATATTCTCTATGTGTGAGCTGGAGCACAGCAGGTAGGGCATTTGCCTTGCACGCGGTCCACATGGCCGACGCAAGTTCAATTCCTTCGCTCCTCTTGGAGAGCCCGGCAAGCTACTGAGAGTATCTCGCCCGCACGGCAAAGCCTAACAAGCTACTCATGATGTATTCGATATGCCAAACACAATAACAACAAGTCTCACTATGGAGATGTTACTGGGCCTGCTTGAGCAAATTGATGAACAATGGGAGGACAGTGACAGTGACCGTGTGGAATGTTTGCAATGATCAATGTCTTTGCTCTCTCTCTCTCTCTCTCTCTCTCTCTCTCTCTCTCTCCTCCATCACTGCTTGTGTAAATGGCTCTTTATTTCACTTGAGACTCAATAAGCATGCTTGGGCTTTAAGTATATTAGGAAATGAAAGAGACTACATACCTGGATGGTTATCAGTAAAATGTCTAAAGCTGTAGGCTCCTCTGGGGTTGACAGAGACTTTCTTTGGCTTTGCAGTTTTGAAATCTGCATCCACTTGCCATTAAAAAATGAATAGAGCATCTCTACCTCTCTGATGGTAACTATGAGGATGTTTCCATGCCGGTCCTTAATGGGTTCATAGTAAACTCTTCCCAAGTTGTGTGTTCCAAGTAAATTCTAGAAACAAAAGATTTTTGGTAGCTTAAATGGCAAACAAAGCAACCCAACCACGAATAGTTATTGGGTGTTTCTGAGAAGACTTTTTATTTCTTTTAAAATCAGATTTAAACCTAGAATATGTGGTTTAACAGAAGCTCAAAAAAAATCTCCACCATAAGCTTACAAAGATTATAGCAAGAGGCACAAAAATAACGTTTTTTTAAAAGCAAATGCAATATCTGTAAATATCCCTCTCCCACACAGAAACACAAGCACATAAACCTCAGTTACCAGCACTTGAAGAGAATCCCAGATGTTTTAAAGAAAAATGCCTGATATTTCAAGTATGCTATTTGTGGAGTTTTTCAAGAGATCTACAGTAAGCTGGTATGAAGTGGGGTTGTATAAAATGGAAGAAGTGAATTGACAATGTAGCACTTTGTACAGGTCTCCAAATGACTGCATGTTCCCTTCAAGATATTTTAATTGGGAGATTGGCCTGGTTTGACTTAGGTACATTTTAGGAGATCCTATTAATTATTTTGTTAAAATTGTTTGTAAACTAGGCCAATTGAGGCAACAATACTTTTAGAAAGGGGAGGAAAAGAAGGGATGCAACATTAAATGTGTAGGACCCTGACAGACATTTTGCAAATATGCAGGCAGTTTTGATGATTTCTAACTTAGAGTACTGGACTAATAGAACAAAATACCCATTTATTTTCAGTATCTTTGATTTTTTCAAGTATAAATAATCTCTGCGCTGTTACTTTTGTGAGATCACATAAATTATGATGATAACCTTTTAGCAGGAGAGCGAAAGTTTAACTGAATTTATGGAAATGACAAGGATGACATAGAAATATATGGGTCAATGAATATCTACAGAAGATCATGAAAAGTCTTCAATTTTTCTTCACAGGAATTAGACACATAAGTAAGAAATTTCATCAAAAAGTATTTGACATATTATTATAATTCATTTGGCAGGACTGCCACTACTATTTGGCAGGCTGCAGTGATTCAATGACCTATATTATTCAGAACATTCCTTTTCAAAAACTCACTTCTAAATCAAAGAGAAATCATTGGTGGAAGTCTTAGCCCAGCCCTTTGTAGTACTATAAAATGAGAGTTTTATAGAGACAGTTTTCTGCAAAGAAATACTGGCCAAATAAGCAGTAGCTTTCTGGCAAACTGCAAATTTAAAAAAATTTAAAAAACCTTATTTATAGCATATGCCAATTTCTGTAGTGTAAACACTTCCACCATAGCCTGTTTCAAACTACCAAGGATTTGACAACAGGCTTTCCAAATTCCTGAATATGTACCAGTTGGAACTTCTTAGTTAGTACACTGGGTTCCAATACTCTACTGCTTTTAAGCCTATACTTATGTTGGTGTATATTTCACACCAACCGCTAGTTGCTATTCACTAACTCTTAGATTTCTGAAAAATTATTTATCCTCATGACCCCGAGTTCCATTATGTAAAATTAAGGGTCCTTCAGAGTTCAATTAGCTTAATCTTAATCTCTTAGTTTAATTTTAGTTTAATCTTAGTCTCATAGAGTGAGGATTGAGGGTCTGGGTTTTCATTACTGTTGAAATCAGAATCTCATCCTGACTCACACATATTCAAGATTCAGCCTAGGTTTCATCTTTCTGTGGGAAGACTTTACCAATTATCTTTGATAAAATTTACTATTCTTTTGTTCCTTACTGCTTTATTTGCAAACTTCTATCTCAGAATGACTCTGGTATTCCTGCATATATTGTTGGACATGTAATGAGAGAGTGATTATTTTATTTCTATGCCCCTGGTTTCCTTGCACATAATATATAAATATATAAATATTATGCTCAATAACTTACAGAACAAATTAATATTATCACTGTCACTGTCTTCCTGTTGTTCATCGATTTGCTCGAGTGGGCCCAAGTTTCATTGTGAAAATTGTTGTTACAGTGTTTGGCATATTGAATACACAGGCTTTGCCGTGCGGGCGAAATATTCTCGGTAGCTTGCTGGGCTCTCCAAGAGGGGTGGAGAAATCGAACCCGGCTCGGCCGGGCTGTCTGTGTGCAAGGCAAACATCCTACTGCTGTGCTATTGCTATTATCACTAAGATACTGAAAACTATGATTAACTTTGGATCCAAGTTGGGAGATAGTCAAGTGGGATGATCATTTCATCTAAACCTCGTTATTGTAGAGTTTCTAGTAACTGGTTGATCATCAATATGCTGACTAATGAGCTAAACAAGAAAATATTAAAGTTTTCCTGAAAGCTTCATTGACATAAAATAGACCCAATTTTCACAGTTGAATATTTTGAAAAGATAAATTGCTACTATGCACCAAGTGGGACGGGGGTGGGGACAATGAATTCAGGTTCTTTAACTGTTTTAAAGGAAAAGCAAAAAAGAAACAAAACACACCAGGCTAATGAATCCCTGTCATGTTGTGCAATCAAAGCTTGGAGATTTTGAGAACTCTGAGGATTCTACAGGGTAAAAAGTAATAGAAGCAACTTGATGATTAATAGGGGAGAATCTAATTTATGATCAGAATAAATCATAGGAATGTTCATATGCCCTAAATGGATACAATATTTAGAGATCTTTATTTATTTTGGAGTGCTCCAACACATTGCAGGAAGTTGAGGGAAGAGCTAGTAAGGACAGAAAAAGAAGAGTAAAATTTGGGGAAGTCCCGTCTCATAAATACTCTTAAAGTATTTACAAACAATACGCTCTTTAATTACTTACTCACTAAGTCTATTTATTTTTAGGTTTTTGGGTCACACCTGGCAGTGCTCAGGGCTTACTCCTGTCTCTGTGTTCAGGGATTACTACTGGCAGTACTTAGGGTATTATACAGTGTACCAAGGATAGAACAGGGGTAGCCTGTGTGCAAGGCAAACACCATAACTTCTGCATTATCTCTGCTTCTAATAGTAATTTCTAAAATGTATTGTGGAGGAAAGTTTTTAATGCAGCCCAGTCTACACTATCGAATATTACTGAATTTTGAGGGTAAATAGCTTAGACACCTGTCAATATAAGAATAATGAATTAATATTGTGCTTTTGCAGGTGAGCAAAACTTCTCCTTTTTAGGCCTCTGTCATTTTCCTGGAGCGATAGCACAGCGGTAGGGCGTTCGCCTTACAAGCGGCCAACATGGCCGACCCGAGTTCGATTCCTCCGCCCCTCTCGGAGAGCCCGGCAAGCTACCGAGAGTATTCGATATGCCAAACACAGTAACAACAAAGTCTCCAATGGAGACGTTACTGGGCCCGCTCGAGCAAATCGACGATCAACGGGAGGGCCTTTACCTTAGTGGCTGGAGTGATAGCACAGTGGGTAGGGCATCTGCCTTGCACGCAGCCAACATGGCCGACCCAAGTTCGATTCCTCCGCCCCTCTCGGAGAGCCCGGCAAGCTACCGAGAGTATTGGATATGCCAGACACAGTAACAACAAAGTCTCCAATGGAGACGTTACTGGGCCCGCTCGAGCAAATCGATGATCAACGGGAGGGCCTTTTTATAAAAACCAATATGGGGTCTTTCCTATTTAAATACTTTCTCATCTTAACTTTCTTATTCAAATATTTGTCTTTTTCCTGCTTTGATAATATTAATTAATAAATTATTTCTAACACCCATATTATTACTAATATTAATATAAAATTATCACTAAAATTAATAAATGTTATAAATTAATATTATAAACCAACTGATTAACATTACTGAATAATATTTACATAAATTAACGATTGATATCTGTCAATTAATATTTACTTTCTACTAAGTGAAATTTAAGGCCACTTTCAAATGATACAAAACTGACTTTTTCCTTTTATTTGAAAATTGTAGTGTGAATACAATACTTTCTTTCATTTGAAATTTGTGTCTGAGTTCTGTAAATAAACAGACAAGAAGATGAGGAAAAACTATAGATCACTGTTAATTTGAGATGGATTTGAATTAAGATCCTTCTCCCTATTTGTATTCCTATTGGACAAGTTATTTAACCATTCTTGGCCTCAGTTTTAATCTGGCAATAGAATACCTAAATAGTATCTTCTCATTAGGTTTCATGAGGAGCATATGAGATACATTTTGTAAAACAGAAAGCATACTATTTGGGACCCATTCAGTGAAATAAACAAAGACGGTCATTCTACAATTTCTAGTTGTTATTATGTAATAAAGTACCCTATGATGGAGCAGAAACGAGGAATAGGATGCACCCTGGTGAAGGTCTCAGCTCTTCATAGGAAACAGAACATGGAGAGAAAGATAAAGTTGAAACCTTAATATGCCATGGAGAAGTTTCTAGACCACTCTCAAAAGTCTCTAGACCACAGAGAATGACATGGTCAGAATCTTAGTCTGACTACTCTGGCAGAAGTGTGGAGAAAGGATCAGAGGTGTGAGGACTGGAGCAGAAAGATGCCTTTGGAAGTTTTATATATGTATATGTGTCAAGTCTTTGGGTGCTGGCAGTTAGGCTGCAAAGAGGAGGAGAAACGTAAGATATGACAGAGGCAGATCAGCATGGCTGATGTCAGTCACATACTTAGAATGTATTTTCACTTTCTGGGCACTGAAAATGTGTTTATCAGAACACAGTGAGATTAATAAGGAGATGTAAAACATGCTACATTAGTCAAGAGATATAAAATATGGATTATGAAATTAGCTTTTCTGAATTTTTTCTGTATATTATCTTTCCTTTATCCTAGTCCTCAAAAAATGAGTATGTTCAATATTCCTAGACTTTTTGTTGTCTAGGTGAGCAAATATTTTGGGCAATAAGTCCCACTAAAATGATGAATGAGACTCCTATTATTGAAGCTGATCAATAATAATGTAGAGAAAGAAAAAAATTCATCAGAGTGCTTTGGTCTTTGAGGGGCACCGTAAGAGGTGACTAGCAAGTACTAGGAGAATGGTCACTTTTCAAGGCTACTGGGAATTATCAAAAATGCATTTATGTGGTACTTTTTCTCTTTGGTTAAATAGAATATTCTCAAGTGTGAATTCTGGGGTTGAATAACTATGTTTATTTGCTCATCTAGTACTTTCCAAGGGTTTTCATATGCCTAGTATGGGGAAAATAACAAAATGAAGGCAGACATGTTCCCCTAAGCTCAGAGACTCACTGTCCAAGCAAGCCAATAAATAAATAATGACACAAATAACTGACGAATGGGATAGTGATCAACAATCTGTATGAAGAATACAAGATGTGAAAAGTACTAATTTATAAGAAAATCATTGCTTAGGATATGAGAGAAAGACTCCATGAGAAGTATAAACATTAAACTTAGACCTGAAGCATATTTAGGAATCGGCAAGAAAAGAAGTAGAGAGAGTCTAGGCAGAAAGAGAAATAGCATGTGAACAAGCAAGGGAATCTGAGAAATACAGGCCTAGAAATCAGAAAACAGTCTGGGAAGTATGGAGTCATGGAAGGCAAAGCATGCATGATTTTAAAAGATGAGAACTGGATCAAGTTTATCAAACAATGCTGAAGTGTTTGCTGTAAATAGCATTTAAAAGTGCCCACTCAAGGAACAGAATTGAGAGCCCAGAGACAAACGCTCAGATAAAAGACCACCTAACTTAAAAATGAACTGGGTTAATGAAATGGAACTAGGAAGAGCTCTTCAATAAATGGTGCTCGGAACACTGCTTAGTCATATGACCCCCAAAAGAATTTGGTGCAGATAATGCAGCCAACCCAGGTTCAATCCTCTGTCTATGGTCCCCTGAGCCCCCAGGAGTGATCCCTGAGTGCAAAGCCAGGAGTAATCCCTGAGAAGAGTCAGTGTGCCCCCAAACCAAAACCAAATAGACAGAAAAAAGTGTGGACATCAATCTCACACCATACACAAACTTAATTAAAAATGGAGTAAAGACCTGACTATATTAGACCTGAATCCATAAAATACATTGAAGAAGGTTAAGTATAACTCTTAATTGATATTGACTTCAAAGGTGATTTTAATGATTTGATGCCACTGGCAAAGAAAAAAGAGCAAAAATAAACAACTGGGACATCAAATTAAAAAATTTCTTCACTATGAAAGGACTGCTAATTAGAAAATAAAGAGTTCCTACTGAATGGGAGGAAATATTGCTCCTCACACCTGACAAAGGACAAATATCCAAGATTTATAAAGCACTCACAAAATGTAACAATAAAGCAAAAACAAAACTGCATCAAAAATTGGAGAGAGCAACTGAACAGACTCTTACTCAAAGAAGATGTATAGATGATCAGTGTGTATATGAAAAAGTGTTCTTGAGTATTTATTATCAGGGAAATGCAAATAAAAATGACAATGAGGTATCACCTTACATCAGTGAGAATGGTATATATTACAATATCTGGAAACAAATGCTGGTGGAGATGTGGTGAAAATGAAATATTCTCTGACTCAGCCTTCCTTCAAAATTCTATAGAGATATCTCAAAAGAATTAGAATTGAGCTCCCATCTGACTCAACTATTCTACTTCTTAGCATCTACTTTTAAATCACTAAAACATTAATTTAGAGCACTGAAACATTAATTCTGAAAAACATTTGCACTTCTTTGTTCACACTAATCAAAATCGTGAAACAACCCAAGTACCCAAGAACAGATGAATGGATTAAGAAATTGGTACATATACAAAATAAAATAATACCCAGCTATAAGAGAGGATGAAATAAAGCAGTTTATTGCAACTGGGATGGAGCTGGGGAATATCATGCTGAACAAAATGAGTCGAAGGGAGGACACACAGCAAATGATCTCTCTGTGTATAAAGAAACATAGTAGAGGAATGAACAGTGGCCACTGACATCAAACCCTGGGATTCAGTTTATAGAACTGAATTCACTTAGTGAGGGAGGAGGTGACAAGGGATCTAGAGATCTTGGTGGAGGGATCTAATCCTCTGGTGGTAATTAACACTGTATTTCTTAAACATTAACAACATTGTAAATCACAATGTCTTAACAAAAAGCATCCACTGGAGAGGTTATAGATGTAGCTCAGTGGTAGAGTGTTCATCTTGTACGTGTGAAGCTGTGTTGATCCTGCCACATATGTGTGTGCAGAAAATACAGAATTATAAATATATGAATTGGAGTAAAAGGGAGTATTTAGAATGCAAAGGGAAATCTCACCAAAAACAAAGTATTTGAATTCTGGTCCCTCTTCCCCCCAAGATTTCTTCAGGTAGTTTACCAAAAAAAGCTTCTTGACTGGAATCTACTGTGAAAAAAAAAACACTCCCAAGGCGACAAGATCTCACGGAAGTGAGGTAGCCAATGACATGAAGAGGGCTGAGAACTAGAGGAGAAGTGAGAAAGTCAATGGAGAAAGAGAATGATGGCAGCTCTTCTAAAACGCTGGGTGTAAAGAAGAAAGAAGGGAAGATAGATGGTTTGGTAGTAGAGAGGGCTGTGAGATGGAGGAAGGTATTTGATGAAAGGCTGCACTGGCTAGACTTGAGAATATTAAAAGAAGGAGAGAATCCCTTCACATATGTGTTGCAAAGCACATGTGAAGGGAGAAAGCTTTGTGGGGAAGAGTAAGACCATCTGTTGGAAGGAAGAAAAAGTAGGTGGAGTACATGTTTGAAATTTGGTGGTGGAGAAATTGTAAATTCTTTTTTATTTTTGAAATGAATTTTGCAATTATGCCATCTGAATATGGGGGTTGAGAGTATGGGGGAGGGAAAGGAGAAGAGAGAGAATGAAATGACCTTCTCTAGATATCTTACAGTGGGTCCTGAACTTATCTTTCTTACTGTCCCCCTTTGAGAATGAAAGTTATTCAGTGCTTCTTCACCCTTCTTCACCCTGGAAACCTACGTTCTTTAAACAAAGTATCCCCCTAAATTATACCCATAGGTACTACCCTATCCTCCCAGATCAGTCCAGACTTTGGGAAACAGAAGGTGAATATAGCAGAGAAATGAAATGGGACCACTAGGCAACATTATGTGAGAACCATAGTCATAAATTTAACATAATCCCAGTCAACCTCTTTTGTGATTTTTGTAGCAATGTGAAAGTACTCCTGTGTTAAATTCATTCAGTCTTGGTATTTTTTTCTAAACAAATAATATAGAGGAAGAGAGTGCCCAGAAATTTCTAATATTTTCTAGGGAGTAATTGTGATGGATAAAGGAAACTAAGTTCTATAAAAAGTGGTGAGGTCAATACATCACTGATCAAGGAAATCGAAAAGTTGCTGCAGTAGGAATATTTGAGAAGCAGTCTATTTAATTTTAAGGTTTCCTTAAGCCCTGAGCATCTAACTGTAATGATTTATGTCAGGTTGCTACTTTTCATACTACTGTATAGTAGACGAATGTGTTCTAGGGAGTCTCCAACAAAGACACAATAAAGAGTCCCATTTGAAATTAAGAAAGCCTCCTGGAAATGAACTTTATCCTAAAGAAAATATAGTTGAGGTACTGCAGCTTGACCTAACTCAAGCTGGTCAGTAATGAAAGGAAGGGGTGCTTTGGATTCAGCACAGTCATCATGGCCCATGTCCAAGAATTTCTCCTTGAGTTTAAGGGGAAGACTCTGTAACTGAGAAATTACTGAAATGGGAAGTACTGTTTGCTAAAATCTTGGAAGATAATGAGGACAACAAGCAGTAAAAGCCTCTGCAGTGTAGTATAGTGGAGCATAGGATGGAAAAAGTAAGAGTTACCTTTTAGAATGAATTATAATAGGAAAGCAATTATTGCTGTGGGAAGTTGAATTGTAATTGTATGGGTCAAGAAGTGACATTCTTGCAATTGTAGATAGAGGTGGAGCCAAAGTATTGTTATGACAATGTGCTTTTATGACTTTATTTTTGTGACTGGTATGACCTGACTGACATAGTTTAGTGTCATGTTATGTGCATTTTTGGTTTTTCTGTAACTGACAGCTTTGTAGATAGATATCCATCAACGAAGTGGTCTTGGAGATCCCAATTCTATGTAGTTTAGAATTACCTGTAAATTCAGGTAATACTAGAAAACAATGAATGGAAAACTCAGAAAAGTTTAGTCAGAATTTAATGTTCCCGGTGCTTAAAAGAGAGAAAAAAAAATCTATTCTCAATTTTTTTTCTTTTTTCTAGAATAAGCCCAGTAATCTATCTCTATGGCTTCCTATATGGTTTAGGACCCTGATCCAATTTAAGATTAAAGGTAAGATTTTAAGTTTTCAAAGTAAGCAAAAAAAAAGTATTAGAATTTCCTGTGTTTTTCTGAAAGCAAAAATTTAAGAAACTTCTCAAAGTGTCTGTGGGGCTTTTTCCATTTCCATATACCCACAAGTATATGGGATGCCAGGGCAACAAGGATGTTTCACATGAAATGAGTTGACTGATATCAGTTCTAGAATAATTTTTATTTTACTATTAGTTCAGTCCTAGATTCTGTAAGAGAGACACTGTTCCTTCTCCAGGAGACCCTTATCAGGAGACCCTCCTCCTACCCCCAAAGCACAGGCCCCTTAAGTGAGCAGCTGTGAAGCTCAAATGTTCAAGAAACCTCTATATCCTTAGGTATCTCAAGAAAGAAGCTGCCCATCTTTATCCTCCTTCTCAGGTTTAACTGAAAACAGAACTGACCAAGCTTTTCTGAGATTCCCCTGAAGGTCTGTGTTGAAATCTGGCCCCTCACCTGTAGCTGGGCTGTTGCTGCGAGCATCTTCTGCCGAGTTTGGAGGACTGTGGACGAGGACATGGAGATGGGTACACTTTGCCTCAACCACCTTATATCTTCCCACATACAAGACAGCTGCAAAAGAAGACACGAGGTCATATCATCGTCCAAGCCAGAACATGATTTACTTGTGGCATCAAAGGAAAGCAGGGAGAAGGAAACCTGACCCCTGATGTTTGTTCTCCAGTCCATTTTCAGATACATGTGAAACAACTTTTTGATCTCTGTCCAATTGGAAAAAGATCTGAATGTTAATGAAACAGTCAGATCCACATTTTAGTCTTTGCCAAATGATCCCATAATTCAGAATAGTGGAGACACAATCTGACAGGATGCAAGCGTCTTTGCTTTGAAAATGTAGTGTAGATGCTACTTTGGTAATTTTTATGGCATAGGTCATATCAGGGCTGAAAAAGACCTTTCAGTTAATTTATGCCTACCCCAAAACTTTGATCATTAGAGACCCCTCAACTAAGTTTTCAGAGATTTATGTGTAGTAACATTGGCACAAAGTTGGGGGGGGGGATGAAATCAGAACTTAGTATACCTTTGTGAACCACAGAAAATCTTGTGTTATGGAACTGGTGTGAGAGTCATCTATTTCAACAATTGGTATTTGATCTTCATTGGTGACTAGCATATTGTCTTTGTAATAAAATATAATGGCTATGTAGAGCCCCCTAAAAAAGAAAAAAGAAAAAGAGAAATGTATCCTCAATGGCCTCTTCTACCCAACCTGAATCATGGAGGAAAATATACTTGAACAAAATAAAAGATACTTTAAAATATACCTTTGGACATAGTAGTGCTAAATATCACAAGTTCACTGGCTAGAAGTTAGAGAAATTATTCTCTTGCCCCAGTTTTCAGGAATAGAAGTAAACTTCTTACCCTTTTTCTTTTTTTTTTTTTAAATTGAATCACTGTGAGCAACACTTACAAAGCTTTTATGTTTGAGTTTTAGTCATACAATGATCAAATACCCATCCCTCCACCAGTGCACATTTTCCACCACCAAAGTCCCCAGTATCCCCCACCCCCTTCCTAACTCTCCCCCTGCCTTCATGGCAGATAATTTCTCCATTACTCTATCTCTACTTTTGGGAATTATGATTTGCAGTACAGTTCATATCTTTTTTTTAATAGCAGAGAAAGACATTTCCACCCAGTTTCTACTCAGAACCAAATCCATCTGATTCCTCAGAAGATCAGACTTGCTGGAAAAATAACAGGACCCACCGTTTTAAGGTCTTAACAAACTTGTTTGAGGAATGGAATAGGTGTTTCAGGCTCCTTGAGACTGACTGCTTGCGACCGGTGGTTTGTAATTTTGAACTTTCTGGAACTCAGGAAAAAAGAATACAGTGTAAATTCCACTGGCAGAACTATCCTCCCACCTTCTTCCTACCTACCCCCCACCTTCTTCTTGTCCCCTCAGTGTCATGTATCCCAAGTTTTACGTAGGGATTCAGTTGATTCATTCCTACAAGAAGCTCATATCTTGAGATGCCAGCAGCTGGTGAACCCAGTTAATGAACAGCTCCTTAAAAATGTCGGAGGTGAATAATACAGAATACTCCAGGGGAAACCACCAAGTCATTAGTTTATACTGTCCGGGCAAATGAGTTCTTAAAAGGTGGGATAAAAAGAAATAGAATCAGGTCCTTTACTCTCCCCACATGGCCTTTTAATATTCACAAACATTTCAATACTGGACGAGCTTTTTTTGTTGGTTGATATATTTTGTTAAGTGTTTTAAATTATGAAACAAATATAAACACGTTATAGAAAGTTTACAGAAAAAATAAAAACAACACTCTCTCTTCTACCACCCATATCATTCTGCCACTTCAGTACACGTGTAGGGCTGGAGCGATAGCACAGCGGTAGGGTATTTGCCTTGCATGCAGCCAGCCTGGCCAAGCCAGGTTCGATTCCTTCGCTCCTCGCTGAGAGCCTGGCAAGCTACCTAGAGTATCTTGCCTGCACGACAAAGCCTGGTAAGCTACCCATGACGTATTCAATATGCCAAACACAGTAACAACAAGTCTCAAAATGGAGACGTTACTGGGCCTGCTCGAGCAAATAGATGAACAACGGAGGGATAGTGTTTGACAGTACATTTGTATTATCTTAGGGAAATTTTTTTTTCCAATTTCTATTTGGACTTGTGAAAATAGCCATAAGTATGGGCATGATTATTCATACTCATTATTCCAAAAAAGAAACTGAGATAAAAACTTAAAAGGATTATACCAGATTTTAAAAAAGTCTTAAGAGAAACTGACACATTCATTCATGAAACTGATACTTGGATACTACTATGTGCAAGGTTCTGTGGCTCCACAGAGAGCAAATCAATAATTGTTTCTGTTCGGCAATTCTATTTAAAACTTGGATCTCTCACTAACAAAAAGTAGCAGACTTTCCAAAATAATTCTGCACCTCAAAAGAAAAGGAGACCAAGATACAGAGACATGGAATGGGAAAATTAGTTACCCAATACTCATCAGATAAGGGGTTAATATCCAAGACATAAAAGGCACTGGTAGAACTTTAAAACAAAAATATTCCCCAACCCCATCAAAAAATGAGGAAAAGAAATCAAAGAAGAAATACAAATGGCCAAAAGGCACATGAAAAAATGCTCTACATCGCTAGTCATCAGGGCATTGTTAATCAAATCAACAATGAGACATCACCTTATACCACAGAGACTGGCATACATAAAAAAGAATAAGAACAACCAGTGCTGGCATGGATATAGGGAGAAAGGAACTCTCATTATTATTGGTGGGAATGCCAACTTGTCCAACCTTTTTGGAAAATAATATGGTCATTCCTCAAAAAACTAGAAATTGAACTTCCATATGACTCAGAAATAGCACTTCTATTTACTCCTGGGGTGCAATATACTCCTGGGGGGCAATATACTCCTGGGGTGCAAAAATACACAACAGAAATGACATATGTACTTATATGTTCAATACAGCACTGTTCACACAAACCAGAATCTGGAAACAACCTGAGTGCCCGAGAACAAA
This sequence comes from Sorex fumeus, assembly GCF_029834395.1. Lineage (NCBI taxonomy): Eukaryota > Metazoa > Chordata > Mammalia > Eulipotyphla > Soricidae > Sorex > Sorex fumeus. The sequence continues at coordinate 63,236,615 of NW_026606120.1, forward strand.
TGACTCGTTAAAGAAACTATGGTACAGCTACACAATGGAATACTATACAGCTCTTAGAAAAAAATAAAGTCATGAAATTTGCTTGTAAATGGATGGACATGGAGAATATCATGCTGAGTGCAATAAATCATAAGGAAAAGGACAAACATAGAATGAATGCATTGTGGGATATAAAAATGATTGTGGGATATTAAAAAAATAGTCTGAGACTAACACCCAAGAACATTAGAAACAAGGGCCAGGATTAATGGTCCATGGCTGGAAGCCTATATCAAGGACTGGGGAGAGGGCAGTTAGGATACAGAAGGGACCATTATGACAATGATGGTTGGAAGGGATCGCTCTGAATAGGAGATGTGTGTGAAAATGGGTAAAGGACCAAACAGGATGGCCTCTCAGTATCTGTATTGAAAACCGTAATGCCTAAAACTAGAGAGAGAGGAAGACAAAGAAGAAAAGTGCCTGCCACAGAGGCAGGCTGGGGGTGATGGCAGGGTGGTGGCAGGAGGGAAATGTTCTTATCTTTGAGGTAATGTAGGGAAACTGAGATTGTTGGGGTTGACACAAACTCACAGAACTGTCCCAGGAAAGGAGAATGCAGTGCAAATCACTGTTGGTAGGCATGAAAACCTAGAGGAATGGCTCATGGCTAAACCCTGGCTACGGCCCAGCTCTCAAGCCTAGAGAAGTTGCTGGAAATTTGCTGACTGATAAAAGCATGCAGGCCAGTTTCATGCTTGTGCTGGTATTGGTTACCCCTGACAGAACAAAGCAAAAGTATTTTTTTTTCTGACTCAAACATCGATTTGGCTAGTCATATCTTTCTTGAGAATGATGCTGTTGGATGTCTGGTTACAGGCAGCATTTTAAATATATTCATTATATATCACTCTCCACAAATCTCACTAAAAACCAGAGAAAGAGATTATGAGGAAAAGTACATAAAACTATAAAGAAAAAAAGATGAAAAAGGGAACAATAACAAGTGAATTTGGGTAACTGGAAAGCAGATGGGCAGATGGATTTAGCAGATTTGAGAAAGATGAATCCTAAGCCAGCAGTAGAGAAAACGGAGAAGTAACCAATTCACCCCATAGGCACCATACACTGATGAAAGCCAGGGGCAGGCTGGGCGGGGTGGGGGGGGGGGTGGAGCAGTGGGGGCAGATGTGAAGTCAAAATCAGGACGGTTTGTTCAAGTCTGTTTAAAAAGCACGTAGACTTCTAGATTTTCACTCTGGCCCTCCAGAGCTGGACAAATAGTTATCCCTGACTCTAAAAGAAAATGAGTGGTAGTTTCCCTATGAAACACCCAAGAGGAGAGAGAGAGAACAGAAGGGAATGCCCTGCCACAGAGGCAGGGTGAGATGGGGGTGGGGTGGGGGGTGGGAGGAACACTGGGATCCGTGGTGGTGGGAAATGGTCACTGGTGGAGGGGTGGGTATTTGATCATTGTATAATTGAAACCCAAGCACAAAAATTTGTAAGTCTACAACTGTACCTCATGGTGTCTCACTAATAAAAATTTAAAAAAATTTTTTAAAAAGCCTCTTTTCTAGAGTAGGATGTACAGGGTGCAAAGCAAAATAGATGGATTCAATGTCAGTTTCCATATAGAATAGCTTTCCATGGGTAAGCTCTTAAAACACTGGTACTCTAGTTGTGTTACTGTCCAGGCAGGACACTGGTGGAAACGTTACTGGAGACCAACCAGCCTATAAAAATATACCTGGAGTCTTCAACATTGGCTCCACTGGCTTTCTAAAGAAAAGGTCTTGCCAGACCACTTCAAAGTGAAGTCCGTAAAAGAAGAGCATGGTCCATGCTCCCTTCTCTTGACCAAACAGCTAATGCTCACCAGACACATATGAAAGCATGAGAGATGTAAGAGACAGGCTCAAAACAAAGAAATGAAAGAACAGTGGAAAGGAAACACTGTGTGGCAAGAAGAACATTTCCAGTGGAATGAAGTCTATCATTGACAACCTGAAGGGAGAAAATACATTACCTTCTACTAAATAGGAAAGTATAAGAAACATTCAGAAAATGAAAGAGCGATGGGAATGAAAAATTACTATTCAAAACTCGAAAAACCTCAATAAAAGGCTTTGAAAATAAATGTGGGGAAGTATCTAAGAAAGAAGAGCAAAAGGGCATGAATATAGAAATAAGAGGGAGGAAAAAAACTAAAGAGCTAGTCTAGGAGGCCCAATGTCTTAGTAACAGGAGTTCTCACAGGAGAGCAGAGAAAAAGGGGATGAAACAAAGAGTTTAAGAAAATATCCTATAATTGAAGGGTATATATTTCCATATTAAGAGAGCTTGCCAAGTTCCCAGCCTAGCAGACAAAAATAGATGCTGGACTACGGCATATATCAGTGAAATTTCAGAATATTAAATTAAAAAGAAAATTGTAAACCATCCTGGGCTTTAGATAAAGCCCCCGGAATCAGAATGGCATCAGACTTCACTGAAAACTAGAAGGCAATTAACAATGCCTTCAAAGTCTGAAGGAAAAGAATTAAAGTGTGACTTCTATACTTACATTACTCTTACATAAATATGAAATAGAGTAACTAAATCTTCAGAAAGACAACATGCCAAAGAATTAGTTCTCAATAATCTTCTTAGGAAGTAAATAGAATGAAGACTCCACCAAAGTGAGGGACTAGCCAAGAGAAAGGAATACATCACATACAAAAAAAGAAAAAAAAAAGAAATCCAATATTAGAGAATAGCTAGAAGACTCCTCAATATGATAGTGAAAGGAGATGCAGGGTGACAGCTGGGACCCAGACGTCAAGGCAGCTGGTGACTGGTCCAGCCCAATGGAGTCCAGAGGGTTCCACGATAGGATGATTTAAGAAGACACAGTTCAAACAACACTGATGTACTTGACTATAATGAGAAAAGGTATACAGGAAGGGAAAATAATCATGAATTTTATGTGGTCATAATAGCAACCTTACTAAAATGACAGCAGGAATATATAAGGAAGGTAAGGAAGAAATAATTGTATACACATGAAAGAGGATAGTAGGATTAAAAAAAGAAAGAAAAATTGTCTTCCTTAGTGATATAATGATATGAAATTGGAAAAAAGTTAAGACAGCCACATAAATATTTTACTTGGAATAGGAAATATCAAAAATGCCAGAAGAATTGGATTTGGGGAAATAGAACATGGAAGATAGCGATTTTGTTTTGTTGCATTTAATAGGAAAATTCCTTTAATTGCATTACTTAAGTCATTCAGTTCTTAAACATTGGGTGGCAGGTCTATGCAATTTTTATCTGTATTCCACAGGTTAATAGAGTGAGATGGAGCAAGGATATGCAACTTGGTCAAGGTCACACAACTAATCAATGCCTTTCCTGGATTTGAGTCCAGGTTGTCTAACGTAAGAGGACAGTAGGATTAAAAATAAAAATAAAGGTTACACAAAAGACATTCATCTAAACATTTAAGAGATAACTGAGAAATGCAACTGTAACTGGAAAAGGAACCTGTGTAAATAATAAATAGCCCAGATCTCCTTTATTCTGGTTCCATGCTAGAACTGTACCTCATGGAGTACTTGTGGGAAGGTGGGGCCTCGTGATCATTTCTGGGCAATGAATTTTGAGTGAAATAACCTATATAAAGTCATGCCCTTATAAAACCTTCAAAAATCTCTTTTCATGGGGCTGGAGAGATAGTACAAGAACTATGGAGCGTGTCTTGCATTCCAAAAACTTCTGTTTGATCCTAGCACCATCTTCGGTACCCGGAGCATATCAGGAGTCATCTCTGAGCTCTGCTGGCTGTGGTCCAACTAAAAAAAGTCTCTTTCCCCTCCACTTCTGGGAACTAGCAAATATTTATATAGACAGAGTATAACAACACAGATGAACAATAGTGAGAAGTCTTATTAAATAAGGGAGAAATATTTGGGGGTGGGCAATTTGTTACTGCAGCATCAAATAGCTCATTTTGACTGATACAAGTTCTAAACTGACTTTTCTCCTAATAACTACCATGCCTTTATCCTATCTTTGTTTAGTTTAAGGTTAATTTTCTGGGCTATGAATACAATGATTCTTTAGCTTTTAGGAATACAGAGTATAGGAAATGAATTTTATTCATAATGGTATGTCCAGCCCACCTGCCAATTGTTAAGTGTTCTGTTAATTAATGTTTGGCAGTTGAAAAATTGAATGATAATTGAAATTTACTATGCTAAACAGAACTGAATTCTTTGTAATTAATTATTTATATTGGATGTTAGCTATATGAACATTAAGGTTAGTCAACTTCTTTATTAAATTTTCATCCCAGAACTGATCACATGAATTAACTATAGACAGTTCTATAGTTAACATAAAGGAATCATTGTGGGATTTTGTATCTCCCCTGTAGGATTCAGGGAGGAGAAGGAATATTTTGTGACTCTGTATTTTAAATAGGCTATGTATTTTCTGAGAGTTCCAGGCTCATTACAATTATTATACAATAACTCTAGGACTCATAGCCAAGTGTTAAGGATAAAGGAAAGCCCTATTCTTCTTTTGGAAGAAAACTAAGCTAGAGTTTTTGAAGTGTCTACACAATGTAAGTTTAATTCATTAAATAACTTAATTTTCACAACAATCCTTAAAGAAAGACTACTTTTCTAATGAGGAAGTTCAGAATAAAAGAGGTTGGATGACCCAAAAGGAGAGAGAGAACACAGGGGATTGCCCTGCCACAGAGACGGGGGGATGGGGGGATGGGGGTGGGAGGGATATTATCCATGGTGGTGGAAAATGGGCACTGGTGGAGGGATGGGTATCTGATCATTGTATAATTGAAACCAAAGCACAAAAAATTGTAAATCTACAACTTTAAAAAAAATAAAATAAAATAAAGGGGAAAAAAAAAAGAGGTTGGATGTTTTTCTCAAGAACACACAACAAATATGTGGTAAAACTAGGATCTTAAAGAATTTATTTTTTTCTCTTTGTAAATCTTTGAATAGATAAGTCTGAGAATATGATTCAGTGGTAGGGCTCTTGCTTTGCACTGGCAAGTCCCTGGGTTTAAAATAAAGAAGTAAATATTTATGTATCCAATAAACCATAGTATCTCAATGCAACTGAATATTTTTAAATAGTACCTTTTTTGTAATTTGTTTGGTATGTTTGCAATACCTAATTATCTTCATTAATTTTTTTCAACAGAGTTCTGCTCATCCCTTTTCTTGGTCTAAAGTCATTGTATGTAAAGTCATTGTATCCCTTTTCTTGTATCTAAAGTCATTTCTTGTATGATGGCATGTTATATTTTCAAAAGTTCGTGGTTTAAAACAGTAATTTTGTGAAAAAAATTAAAATGGCTAAATAAGATTGGAAAATACCCAATTAACTAAATTCAAAGAGTCTATGCGTTTAATATTTTAATGTACATACTACATTTCAAATAAAAGATACATAACACGACACTTTCTGAAGGAGAATTATTCTTTGCAACACATTTTGGATATTCAGAGAGTACATGTCAAATTGAGAAATATTCTTCCTTTTGGGAATGTTCTATTTTATGCCTTATTTAAATATTATTTAAATATTATATGAATAAGTACTGTATTTCTGATGCAGTACTCTGATTTACTTGAATGTATATGATTGCATAAATGTAAGTTGAATGGAAATTATAGAAATAATTGAACTGTTTATACAATTGCTTCTTGATTATTAGATAGTAACCCATTATTAATGGAGAGAACATCTAAACTCTGATGATATGAAAAACAATCTTTCATTCTCCTGAGTAATTTTCTCCTCTGATATAAACCAAATACAAGTGGCTTATAATTTTTGTTTGCTTATTTGGGGACCATATCCAGCGGTACTCAGGGTTTACTCCTGGATCTGTGCTCAAGGACCATTCCTGGCGGGCCTGGTGATGAGGGTGCGGGGCTCGGGCATCATACGGGGTGCTGAGGAGCACCTTACCCCACTGTACTAGGACTCAAGCCCCTCCGTAGTGCTTTGATTGCCTATAACACTTTATTTTTAAAATGTGAATATACAAGTATATTCACTGTCCTCCTGTTGTTCATCGATTTGCTCCAGTTAGCCCAGTAACATCGTGAGACTTGTCACTGTGTTTGGCATATTGAATACATCAAAGGTAGCTTGCCAGACTTTGCCATGCAGGCGAGATACTCTTGGTAGCTTGCCGGCCTCTTTGAGAGGGGCGGAGGAATCAAACCTGGGTCGGCCGCGTGCAAGGCAAATGCCCTACCCGCTGTGCTATCACTCCAGCCCCACAAACATATTAATCATTTAAAAGATAAATTTATAATGATGACTCTAAAAAGGGCTGGAGCAATAGCACAGTGAGTAGGGTGGTTGTCTTGCACTCTCCCGACCTGTCCAATCCAGGTTTGACTCCTCCACCCCTCTGGGAGAGCCTGACAAGCTATGGAGAGTATCTTGCCTGCATGCCAAAGCCTGGCAAGCTACCCGTGACATATTCGATATACCAAACACAGTAACAAGTCTCACAATGGAGACGTTACTGGGCCCACTTGAGCAAATTGATGAACAAGGGAGGCCAGTGCAGACTCTTAAAAAAACAAAAACAAAAACAAAAAACCTGGGTCAGCCTGATGCAAGCAAGCATGCTACCCTCTATACTATCACTCTAACCCTTATATTTTTTAAAAAGGATGATCTAATAGTTTCATTTAGGTGCTTATTTTTGTGCCACATCTGACAGTACTTGGAGGTTACTCTGAGTTCTGTACTTGGGGGCTGCTCCCAGAAGTACCTGGCATTCATGTGGTGCTGGGAATCAAATTCAGGCTTTCTATGTGCAAAGCATGCACTCAGCCCACTGAACTCTCTCTCAAGTTCCCTCTTGCTTATTGCCTTTGCCTGCATATGAGAACCAATGGGGAAAGGGAAGCATGAAGAGTCAAAGAGGAGAAGGGGCCTCTGTCATGTCTGGCCTGGTGAAATGGGTTCTGACTGACAACTAAGTAGACTTTGGTCAGCACGGAAAGCTAAAGAACCTAATCTAAGGAGTTTTCCTAACAATCTGGGAATTCGTCCTTGGGTTTCCTTTCTCAAACTTTTTTCCATGCATATTTAAATTGAATGGATCACTTTCTAAAAGAAAATAGTTTTTGTTCCTTTTAGGGGTACAACCAGTGGTATTCAGGGCTTTCTCCTGGCTCGGTTTTCAGGGAGCACTCGCGGCAGTACTTGGGTACTCTCTCTATGACCCTAAATAAAAAATGATTTTCTTGCAAACACTTGATCTCATTTCTAGCCACAGAAATTTTGGAGGCTTTGGTGTTTGTACACTTGCAGGGTACAACATTTTTTTCTAATGTTAATTCCAATTTCTTTTTACTAGTTAAAACTCCCCTAAGGTATCTTAGTTGTGTGTTGGGGTGGGCGGGGAGAGGGGTTGAAGGGAGAGGCTGGGACTGTGCTCAGGCCATGCTGGGGGTGGGGTGAGTGGCAAGCTTATGTAGGGATCAAACCCATGCTACAAGGCAAGAAACTTAACATGTTGACATCAGTGTGTACCACTGGTGGCTCACATTCTATATTATGATAATACAAAAATAAGAAAACAACGGTAATAATAAATAACTGAGTCAATAATTGGCAGCAAAATAAGGAATGAAAATGGTTACTGCTACCAAAATTTCATATTACATTTAGTTCGGTGCTGCCTGACAATCAGAGTATCATGAATGAAGCTGCCAGATGGTGAAACACAAGTTGTAGTGCCACTGTCATTCAGCTCCATACTATCTCTCAGCCCTTAACATGTCTTCATTCCACCCATGTATTTTTTATTTCTAACTGGTCCAAGAGCAAATTGAATCTAGAAAACGCCACATAGTTGGGGAATTGATATGGAAGGAACATGGAGAATGGAGGTTTTTAATTCTCCAAATAAAACAAAGCACCTGCTCTACCAATCATTAGAAACCTGACTGTCCCATCTGAAGAGCTTGAGTGGAAGAAAAGCTTTGGAAAGCTTCTCAGAGATTTTCTGGGGGTAGTTGGTTAGGTCTAGAGGGGGCATGCTTTACTTTCTCTTCATCAGTAGTGTACTAAGGAAGATCAACATCCAGAGTGAGTCAAGTCCGGGGCCAATCCTGACTGAAGGGGGAGACACAAACGAGGTATGACAGAGAGATGACTTGGAGATCAAAGCCGTAGGTTAAAATTTCAGTTCTCTTCTTTGCATTGTGGTCTTCGGTAAAGACAATTCACTTCAGGTAGAAAGGCAAAAGTGAAGCTAAACAGAAGATGTTAGATAAAACCACTGGGTTGTAATTGTTACTGAAAATACCCATGCAGGTTTGCTTTTGTTGTTGCTGCCATAATTGGTTGTATACTCAGGGAATTCTGGTTGATTGGGTATCTTAGTTGTGTGTTGGGGTGGGCGGGGAGAGGGGTTGAAGGGAGAGGCTGGGACTGTGCTCAGGCCATGCTGGGGGTGGGGTGGGTGGCAAGCTTATGTAGAAGTTGGAGAATGAAGACCTCAAAGTTCCAGCCCACCGAGGCATTTGGGAAGGGACTATTCAGAGAAATAAGAATTATGGCAGCTGCTGTTTCCCTTGTGTTTGTTTTCAAACCTTATGGGGAGAGGATGAGGGGGAGAGAAAAAAAGGAAAGGAGGGAAGTTATTTCTGAAGGGTTAAAGCAAGATAGTGCTGCAAAGTGATTCCAGATGTACAAATATTAATATCTCCCTCTCCCTGATGAATGAGAAGGTATGACCCAGTTAGGAAACTGCTAAAATTACCGGCGCCACCGAGACCTCAGTTGATGGCCCGGCACAGATTTTTATCCTTACCCCGACAACTATAATGCTGATGAAGGGCTCGGACCTGCTGCAGCAGACCTTCCAAGACTTCATTCTGTCCCTTGTGTCTAGGCTCTCTGTCATCATAGTCTTTCCAGTCTATTGAACAAAAGAAACAAACAGAGTGAACTTTGAACGCAGGGGAGGCTTCTTCCCTGCCCTGCCTTGGGAGACGAGTTGTGCTCAGACTCCCCACAAACTGAGGATAAGCAACCAACACTCGCACAGCTAACAAGCAAGACCAAGGGCTTGGATGCTGCCATTGTTCAGGGCCTTGTGCAAAACAGTAATTGTGGTTGGTTGCTTGTGTTGGGCAGTTTAAGAGAAACAGAAAATGGTAATTGGAAGCCAGAAGAAAATAAGAAATTGGGGAGACCAGTTACCTCTCCCTAATTTCTTACCCTCCTTTTTTGCATACTCTGTCCTAAGCAGTTCCCTGGTCACCTCTCCACTCAGCACCCCAAGTCTCAGTTGGATTTCCACAGGAGGAAAGAAAGGGGTGGGAATGTGTAGACTAGATGAAATCCACAGTCCCAATGCTTTTATTGTAGGTTTCACACTTTTGGCCAAATTGACATTTCTTTCCAAGGAAGGAGCCCACATCAGATGCCAAGAAATGGAAATCTACATTTTGCTCTAATGAATGTCTGCTTTGGTTAGCTGGCACAGCAACTCCTGCACATACTCTGAGCCACCAACCACCCTGTCTGCTCAGTCTCTAAATATACAGTATTAGCTTACACGGCAAATTTAAATTGCAATACCCACTGAGATTTCTTTCTCCCTTCTATTTTCATTCCATTTGGCTATAATGCTATCAAGAGTAATAAGTCGTATGGGACTAATGTCAAGATTGTAATTCTACTGTCTCTCACTCTTGATATTTTTTAAGTAGGTCATTTCATAGTTCATCCCCTTTTCTTTCTATTCCCCCCACCCCAAATTCAGATTTTATTTTCTGAACTTTTCCAAAGGAACAGTGTTAAGATCTCCTTGGTTGAAATTCTTTCTCTAGAATGCTAGTCGTTATTTCCCAGATTCCCAGAAAAAAATCCAGTTAGCTCCTGAGAGTATCTGAGGCTTAAATTCTAGTTGTCTGACTTTCACATTCTCTCTCCCCAGATTTATTTTGAAAGGGGGAGTCTCCCTGTTCAGAAACGTAAGCAAATGCCTTGGCAGTTAAAGCGAGGCAAAAGCACCCCATGTAGGTCCATTCAAGGAAAGTTTGATAGAACTCACAGGTTTGGGAGGGTCAGATAAACCTAGGTATGATTCTTGGATCTTCAGATTTCCTTCCAGCTCAGAGATTGTGCACCAGCAAGTTACAAGAAAGGCACATTTCTTCCTCATAATGTGGTGAGTATTGTTAGGATTAATTGAGAGGTCTGTTAGATATCAGGCATGATGTTTTGTGGCAGGGGTCATGTAAACAACTGAAAAAAAGGAGGGGGTCCACTGATGGAGTGTTAACTCCATGAGTGATGAGAATGGAAATATCCCTTGTGACCCTATAAGATGTTTCTCTCTGAAGAAGGAGGCCTGAGAGATTTTTCTCTCCAGTCTTTCCTTCCTACCTTCCAAGAACCATTTTCCATGAACTTCTTAGAAATCCTAGGTTCCCAAATGAACACTCAGTAATGTACTGCTCATCTCACTGGTAATGAAACTAGGATTCTAACAGGGCCTCAGGACCTTCATAGAGTGCTCATTGCATTATACTGAGGACATGCTTTTGTCTTTATTTTCTCTTGGGCAGGAGGGTCAGAGCTTGGTTGGATTTTGTGTGGTGTGACTTAGTTGAGGTCTGATCTGGAGACAGGGAATTGGCATAGGTGCATTCTGTAGACTCGATTCCATGTGGGCAGGAACCAGGATTTAATTTCTCCTTACCTCAGGTTTATTCTTTGTAACGTGAGAGCTTACTTCTGGCTCTGTGTTCAGGGATCACTCCCAGTCATACTCAGGGGACTGAATATGATGCTGGGAATCAAACTGGGATTGACTCTGTGCAAGCAAGTGCCTTAATCCTTGTATTATCTCTCCAGTCCCCCAAATATATTTTAAGGCACTTGAGGTTGAAAAGAAAAGCTGTGTAAAGTCCCTCTCTGGATTATATGAGATACTCATTAAATGCTGAGGCATTATGACAGAAAGCATGATGATGTTCAAGTAGGATGTACTAGAAAAGGACTTTTACTGGGAAATTTGGAAATCTTTGAGGAAGAGAACTTTAGGCTACTCTTAGATTTTCTACAATGTCCTTGGTGTCTGGGAACAGAGAATAAAAGTTACTCGCATAGATACCTAAAAAGCCATGAATTAATTGTTTGTTTTATGAAGCACTCATGATAAGAACAATAACATTGTTTTCTTGAGTAAGACTCCTGGGTGGCTGAGTGACTCCACGGCCCTGAACATGCTAATAATTCTTAATAAGTGTTAATACTGCCATCAATGCAAAGGGGAGATGAAATGGACCTGGCTCACTCAGCAGAGCTCTATTTATTACATCAGAGACTAGCTCGAGTTGATGACTTTATGATACATTAGAAAATTGCTAATGCTAAATTGCAGCTCAAGTGAGCACTGGACACGATGCCAAAGTTTTTGGAAAGAATGAGTTTTTCTCCTAGATGTTTGGAAGGTTCTGACGACTACATAAAATAGGAGACTTCAGGGATGAGGGAGAAAATTGAAAATATATTAAGAAACGAGGAACCTGACAGGACTAAACTGAGTGCGGTAGGAAAAGAGCAGATTGTGCCACATAATAACGCTCACTGTTCTGGTAATGAGACACTTGCATTGCAACACAATGCAGAGCTTACATTCACTGGTCATATCAGGGCTTTCCTGATCGTAACTGAGACAAGCCTGTCTGGGTCCTTTTCTCTTATTATGTACCCTACCATATAACATAACTCTATAAAAACACATTAAGGCCTTTTGTAAAAATATAAAAAAGAGTTTTTATAGCTTACTGGAACATATTACTAACTTTCCAATTACTCTGACATGTTAGAATACATTGTCCTCTAGTAAATATCTAAATACTGATATTGGTTACATCACAATGTCATAATGTTTATAAACAGAAAGTCATTTATAAACAGAAATATATATATATTTTAATATTGTCCTTTCCAAGTGATGGGGCATGTCTATAGCAATGATAATGACATAGTAGAATTTCCATTCTGTATCAGATATCTCTGCTGATCAAATGTGTCATTTTATTTTATCTTTTTGCTTTTTGGGGTCACATCCAGAAATGCTCAGGGGTTACTTTTGGCTCCACACTAAGGAATTACTCCTGGCAATGCTCAAGGGACCATATGAGATGCTGGGGACCAAGCCCAGGTAGGATGTGTGAAAGGCAAATGCCCTACCTGCTGTACTGTTGCTACACCCCCTCAAATGTGTTATTTTATTAGAAAGTGTTACCAATTACAACATTAATTACCAAGTCATAAATGACAGTTCCCCACTCTAGACAACTCATTTGTTATTCTGGAGAGAGCTCTTCCAGTGGGCTACGAGGGAAAATACCTCAGTAAAACTTGGAGCTTACAGAACTAGAACATCTGACATTTGTAGTTTATAAGTAAATGTTCTCATTATGTGAATAAGAATATGTATGAGACATGCATTGAAGTAGGTTTCCCCCGATCCACCATCAGTTTTACTGAGACTACACTTTCTTCAACTTTTCTGTTCTTTCTCTCCCTCCAGCTCCAGTAATGCATACTCTTCTCCCCTCCCCATCAAATGAGAGTGGTTATGAACTTAGAAGTTTCATATTGTAGTCTTTCCAGTGTCTACTTTGGGTAAGTTTTCAATGAGAAAGATACCCAAATTAAACAAGAATCACTAAGTTATCAAATACTGGTGACTTCAGAGACTTTTAAGAGAGCTCTGGCATTGGTGGTCCATAGCTTCTGTGGTGTGGTCTAATTCTGACTCCACCACAGAAGATAGTCAAGATGGACTGGCTGATTCTTGGTTAATTTGTCAGCTTCAGAGATTGGTACTAGTTACCACAGCAAGACTGATCAATTCCGACTTGCAGCGTGGCTCAGCCACTTATCAGAATGTGCCACAGTTGCTCTGCCTCTCAATTTCCTTACTAACAGAGATTTTAGTACTTCCATATTTTGTGATGTTGGGCTCTATGACTCAAGCAGCTTTCTGCCACTTCAGTATGTGTATTGCAAACATTCAGAGTAACTACACATTCTTAGATAAAAGTGCAACATGGAAATTTTAGTTTTAATATTGAGAATGATGTAGCTGATAATTATGGTGACATTTATCCTTGAAACAGAATAATGACGAAGGGACCGATTTGAAGATTAAGTGAGATTCTAAATGTGCTCAGAATATACTGCCTGTTCTGAAGTTCACCCTGGGTACCACTAGAAAAATATATAAATACAGAAAAAAGAAAACGAAAGAGCTCATAATCTTATAATGCAACATTTCAGTGTTATGTGAAAAATCATTTTTTTGCATAAAACTTATGCTGTAAGAATTTCTTTCACACAATTAATGCTTTCATAAAATGTCATTTTTTGCATTTTATTTTATAGTATGATGATGGATATATCATACTTCTTTTAACTATCAAGTTAATGTCAGATATATGTTCTCAGCATACTTGCTAGTTCAGTGTAATAACATGTAACTGTACATATGTACATCATTGTTTGCATCTGTTCCCTTAGGTTAGTTGTTAGATGTGTAATTATGGAGTACAAAGAAATATGTGTTCTTATGATGGTTGATGGGGCATGGCAAACTGGGTTCCACAAAGGTTATAGCATGAGCACTTTCGCAAGAAGCATATGACAACATTTTTTAACTATCACAATTAGGAAAGACTTTCTAAATTATAGTGCAATTTAGAGGAATTGGTTCATTATGAAAAAAATTGATCATATTGTTTGTCTGGATATGCTTCTGCCTGGTTAATAAATAATTACTCAACAAACCAGGCTAGGGATAATTTTAAAATCAGAGAAGGCTTTCTGTTGCTTTTCTGGAACCACCACCACAGATGTTATGTAGACTGGACTTGCAGACTAGCATTTTTGAAGTTTTATTCTGCAGCTAATGTCAAAAATAAGATTTTGTTATACTTAATTCTCTCAGACTGAAGAGGGTGAGAGTAATGGAAGGAGGATGGGAGCTAAAAGGGATGGCATGGTCTCAGTCAGCCCTTCCTACTGTGGCCTTTCTCTGCAACCCCAATCAGCCCCTTTCTCCAGATATTGAATTGAGACTCAGAGCCTTCACATAACTTCTGAAGGCCACCCAGCTACAAAGGTACAAAGGGGAACAAATTCAATCTTGCTGGTTCCAAATTCCCTCTCCTTTCATTCTTCTGAGTTGCCATGTAGGGAAATAGTTTTGCAGAGCAATCATTTCTTATATGGCTAAAGGCTACTCTGAGGGGGATTTTGTTAGTCCCACATGGCAGAGAAGGATGGACTATGACATTGCCAGGGCAGGGTAGAGCTGGAACCTGAAAACAGGTCGAGAGCATCTAGCCACCACTTACTGGAAGGAGAAGCACAGGCTGGTGTTGTGGTCTGAGCAGGTCCCCATCCTTTCATGTTATAAGCCGAGACTTGAACAAAATACTGTTGACCCTGCAAAGTATTGAAATCGAGGCATCATGAGTGTGTTTTAGTCATTTGCATCCTAGATACAGATTCCTGTGCAGTTTGAATTTATTCTTCCCTTTGAGAAACCTACTACCTACACTTGAGCTTTTTAGTTTTTCCTGACCATTATGTTTGTATCTGATAATCAAAATATTTCCCATACACTTAGCTGTTTTTGTGTTTTTTACCCCAAATTGGAATAGCATATTTTTTCTGCCCCATGCCTAGCCTCTAAAATTATTCAATTATTTATTTGACATTTTTTTTACTCTCCCCCCCACCCTCACACACCCCTGCCATTTTTATTGGTGTACTGGTTGGAGCGATAGCCCAATGGGTAGGGCGTTTGCTTTGCACACGGCCGACCTGGCCAACCCAGGTTCGATTCCTCCACCCCTCTTGGAGAGACTGGCAAGCTACTGAGAGTATCTCGCCCACATGGCAAATAAGTGCACCATGATGTATCCGGTATGCCAAACACAGTAACAATAAGTCTCACAATGGAGACATTACTGGGCCAGCTCAAGCAAATCGATGAACAATGGGAGGATAGTGCTACAGTACTACAGTGCTACTGTGATTTACAATACTGTCAATGTTGGTGGTAGTTTCATGCATACATTATTCCAACATCATACTCACATGACTAATTATTAAGGTTCAGCAAAATTCTTACCTTCACCTCTTTCCTCCAGAGCCAATCCTTATAGCCACCATTACCTTATTTTCGTCAATCAACTGGCTTTGTAAAATTAAGTTAAATAAACGTTTTTCAGATTAGTATATAAAAAGTGTTCAGTGTTTTAGTGCCTGCATAGTATTTTTCAATGACTTAAAATATTCTCACTATTTAGCATGTTCTTAATTGGTGGGCATCTTGATTGTTTCTATATTATATGCCACAATAAACAATGCTGCAGTAGATATTTTTTTTTCTTTCTTTTTGGTTCACACCCGGAGATGCACAGGGGTTACTCCTGGCTTTGCACTGAGGAATTACTCCTGATGGTGCTCAGGGGACCATATGGAATGCTGGGAATCAAAAAAGGGTCAGCTGCGTGCAAGTCAAACGCCCTACCTGCTGTACTATTGCTCCAGCCCCACAATAGATGGAAGTGGCCTTGCCATCCCACCCCAGCCCCCCATCATTTTGTATGGTTTCATATTTTTGCTTTGAGGAGTTTTTTCCTGGTGAAACCAGAATTTGATCAAATATGCCTGCAAAAAAAATTGTAAAATGGTGTTTGAAGTAAAAAAAATTTTTTTGTAGATCCTTTGCTAGGGATTTAATAATGTTGGACCTACTATATTATAAAGTTAATATTTTTAGCATTAAAATGATTTTCTCTGTACCCTCAGGGCTATGGGGAATTTGCAGAAGTGTAAATCTACCTCTAAGCTTTTATGTGATTAGGAGAGTGTCTGCATTGCTCTCATTGGATGACCAAGTGGAAAAAACTTAATCCCTATAAAAATTAGTTCAAATATTAGAGAAACTCTCCATGGAGAGAAAGTTTTTCCATTTTTATCACCAATATCACTTTTTCTTTTAAGCAATGGAAATTCCCTAGAGTTCTCTTCTGGCTCTCTTCCATCTAATATTAATGATATAGGGTTGGGAATCAGTCTCCTGTTGATAGCATCTCTGGGGGCCACCCCTTGGATTTGTTTGTACTGGTAATCCAGTTTTGGCCCCTGGTGTAGACATATGATTAGGACTAAAAGTCAAGATTCTGTGGTGGTGACCCAACCAACAACAATCCTATTATAATTAGTTGGTTCAAACTTGAAAAGATGCAAGCCCAATACATTGTTTTAACACCGGATTTCAGGATTAAACCTTACAGATAACTGTTTTAATTGACTAACCTTTTAGAAAAACAACACAGAAAGTTTTTTCCTCTCCCTCTCACATTTGATGGTCCTAAGATAATAATTATTTGAATTGAGCCAAAAAATATACAGGCTTGATTTAAATCTACTCAAACAAATGGGATGAAAAAGAAAAGAGTTGCTAGTTGCTTTTCTTTTTCCGCTCTGCACATCTTACAAGTAATTAATGTTGGAGTTTAGATCAGTTAAACAAATAAGCAAAGTTTGTGTCCGATTTTCATTTACAGTTTAAAATGGTTCAGTTTACTGAGAAATGCAGCACCACATATAGTTTCTTTTTTGTGAAAGCAGATCTAGACAAATTTTTTTTTTAATCAGGGAAGAAGGATTTCTCTCAGGAAATTGTGTGACTCCAATTGATGACTGATCTCAACTGAGGCTGTGGGGGTGAGGCTTAGATGAGGTTGTTATTTTTACCATAAGACAGGGAGTCAAAATTGGATCTCTCAGAGCCTTTGATCCCTGCCCTACCCCACCCCCACAACCCGAAGATTAGACTGTGATCCAGAAAGCAGCAGCTTTCAAGACTTGTATGAGGCCCTTTCTTTTTCTGATCTCTGTAGAACATGGCAGCTTACAAAGTGGTTCATGCTGTCTGCTCACTCCTCTGTGAGGTTCAGATTATGGATACCAGACATATCATGCTTAACGAGTGGCAGTTGTTGCCAGAGGCCTGGGCGTTGGCTGTTGCTTCCAGAGTCGGCATTTGCTACCAAAATTCCAGCACAAACGTCAGGCAGAGGGCAATGGGAAGTTTAAAAGGAAGCATTTACCCTGGTAAGTCCAGTGATTGTGCATCTCAGTGACTGCAGGTTTTCCATGATAATCTCTCCAGCCAAAGGACAAAAGTTTTTAGACATGCTCCATTCCACTAGAAAGAGAGAGAGAGGGGGGAAAGAGAGAAGGCACAGAGAGAATGAGAGGGAGAAAGGAGGAAGAGGAAGAAAGAAGGGAAAAGGAAAAGAAAGAAGAGGGAGGAAGAGGAACAGAGGAAAAGGTTGGGGAGTAGCATGGGAAAAGAAAGAGAGAAAGGATGAATGGAAATGGGAGGGAGAATGAAATTCAGTCATATAATCCATATATCAAAAGTATCCCAGAAATACAACTATCAAAAACAGGAAAGGCCAAGTTTATCTTTTTGCAAATAATGGCACATCTTAATAATTCTATCTCCTTGGAATAATAATTCTGCTTTCAGGTTCATGATTATTTTTCAAAAAAAGAGCAAAAAATTTTTTTCAACTTGATAATAATGCCTAAAATACGCAGACGTTAAACTATACCAAAAATATGTATACAGAAACACCCATGTTCAGGCACACAATACATAAATCAGTTAATGCATATGAGTGAAGAGGATGTTGGTACTTTACGTTCTGTTCACTCCCCAAGTCAGCTTCCACATTCTATTGCAAGTGATGTTCTTACCCAGATTAAGACACCCCCTTTCCTTTCCCTTTATGTAAGTGACACCTTCACCAGCAAGTTTTCTCTACCTTTACTGCCTTGTAGGCCGCTTCCTTGGCTTTCTTTCTCCTTTCTAATACCTCTTCTAGGATTTCCCATTGCTTTCTTTCCAGCCCATGGATCTGGGATGTGGGGTTGACCTTTTCAGTGCTCTTTCCCCTCAACACCCAACAGCTCCAAATTGAGTATTAAATCACTGTAAAATCATCGAAGTTCTAACACTCACACTCTAAAAGATCCCATCTTATCATGAGACCACATTTTTAGTATTGGTTAAAAACCGACAGTCAGGAGGGATAACTTGTGCATCATCAGTTACACGTGTCTGAAGTGACAATTTATACATGGCAGGATATAAGACCTCCCTAGAGGAAGCAGGTAAGTAATTTATATGGAAGACAAGCACTGCATATTTTAAAAACTCATGATGACAAGCTGCAGGTATTTTATTTTTGTATAACTGTTTTTGCTTAGGTACTAGGATTTATAATATTGTTACTCATACTTTTCGTGGAGGCATCATTCCATCACCACATCCACCACCAGACAATTTGCTTCCCTCCACTACCTTGGTGTCCCAAGATACCCTCCTCCACACTACATCCCACCACGTAAGTTCTATAGTTCTATAGACAAAATTTTCAGTTATGATGACTGTATTTGTTCTCTTACTATGCATCCTTTGTATTTTATATTTGGGATAGATCTCTCTCCTTTTTTAAAAAATTGTGGTGAATATGGGGCTGGAGCAATAGCACAGCGGGTAGGGCATTTGCCTTGCAAGGGGCCGAGCCAGGTTCAATTCCCAGTATCCCATATGGTCCCCTGAGCACTGCTAGGAGTATTTCTGACTGCATGAGACAGGAATAACCCCCGTGCATCACCAAGTGTGACCCAAAAACCAAAAAAAAAATTTTGGTGAACAAAGCTAAACTCCTGAAATTCCACAAAACAGTAAATTAATGATGAAGTGAAATATTTTTTTCCAAAAAATGTCTTTTTTTATAGGTACATAACTAAAAAAATAAATACTGTGAATAATTTTGTGATAGTACATTTTAAGATTTTATAAGCAATAGATAAACCTTATAAATGTAAAATTAGTAAGAATTAAAGCCATCTACCACAAGCCTACAGCAAGCATCATCCTCAATGGGGTAAAACTGAGAGCCTTTCCTCTAAGATCAGGGACGAGACAAGGATGTCCACTCTCTCCACTGCTGTTCAATATAGTACTGGAAGTACTTGCAATAGCGATTAGGCATAAAAAGATATTAAGGGCATCCAGGTAGGAAAGGAAGAAATCAAGCTCTCACTATTAGCAGATGATATGATACTATACTTAGAGAACCCTAAAACCTCTGCCAAGAAACTCCTAGAAACAATAGACTTGTATAGTAAAGTGGCAGGCTATAAAATCAATACCCAAAAGTCCATGACTTTTCTATACGCAAATAGTGAAAGAGAAGAAAGTGACATGAAGAAAAGAATCCTGTTCACAATTGTGTCCCAGAAAATCAAGTACCTAGGAATCAGCTTAACAAAGGGAGTAAAGGACCTGTACAAAGAAAACTACAAAAAGCTACTTCAGGAAATAAAAGAAGACACGAGGAAATGGAAAGATATCCCCTGCTCATGGATCAGGAGAATTAACATTGTCAAAATGGCAATAATTCTCAAAGCACTGTACAAATTCAACGTGATCCCTATTAGGATACCCATGACATTCTTCAAAGAAATGGAGCAAACACTCCTGAAATTTATTGAAACAATAAGCTCCCACGAATAGCTAAAAATTCTTGGGAAAAAGAAAATGGGAGGAATCAACCTCCCTAACTTCAAACTCTACTACAATGCAGTAATAATTAAAACAACATGGTACTGGAACAAAAGCAGAGCTGCAGACCAATGGAACAGGTTTGAATATACTGACATCTCCCCACAAGCATATGATCATCTAATCTTTGATAAGGGGGCAAGAAAAGTGAAGTGGAGCAAGGAAAGCCTCTTTAACAAATTGTGCTGGCAAAACTGGACTGCTATATGTAAAAAAGTGGGTTCAGATCTCTGCCTAACGCCATGTACAAAAGTAAGATCAAAGTGGATTAAAGACCTCAACATCAGATGGAAATCCATAAGGTACATTGAAGAAAGAGTTGGCAAAACCCTCCATGACATTGAAGCTAATGGTATCTTCAAAGATGTTATGCCACTGGCCAAGCAAGTGAAAACAGAGATAGACAAATGGGACTATTTTAAACTAAGAAGCTTCTGCACCTCCAAAGAAACAGTGACCAAAATACAAAGACAGTCTATGGAATGGGAAAGGATATCCGCCGAATACACATCTGACAAGGGGTTGATATCAAGGATATACAAAGTACTGGTTGAACTCCACAAGAGGAAAACATCCAACTCTATAAAAAAAAATGGGGCAATGAAATGAACAGAAACTTTCTCAGAGAAGAAATCTGAATGGCTAAAAGGCACATGAGAAAATGCTCCACATCATTAATCATCAGGGAGATACAGATCAAAACCACAATGAGATATCATTTCACACCACAGAGACTGGCCCACGTTCACAAGAACAAAAGCAACCTGTGTTGGCATGGATGTGGCGAGAAAGGGACCCTCCTTCACTGCTGGTGGGAATGCCGACTGGTTCAACCCTTTTGGAAAACAGTATGGATGACTCTCAAAAAATTAGAAATTGAGCTCCCATTTGACACAGCAATACCACTCCTGAGAAAATATCCCAGAGAAGCAAAAAAGTATAGTCGAAATGACCTCTGCACTTGTTTGTTCATTGCAGCACTCTTTACAATAGCCAGAATCTGGAAAAAACCTGAGTGCCCGAGAACAGATGACTGGTTAAAGAATCTTTGGTACATTTACACAATGGAGTACTGTGTAGCTGTTAGAAAAGATGAAGTCATGAAATTTACATACAAGTGGTACTACATGGAAAGTATCATGTTAAGCAAAATGAGTCAGAAAGAGAGGGATAGACATAGAAAGATTGCATTCATCCGGGGAACATAAAGTAACAAAATAGGAGACTAACACCCAAGAATGACTGAGATTAGTACCAGGAATTTTGCTCCATGGCTTAGAGGGGAGCTACACATGCTAGGGGAAAAGGCAGCTCAGATAGAGAATGGAACACCAAATAAAGGATGTTGGGGCATCCTCCCAGGATGGGAGACGCATGCTGAAAGTAGACTAGAGAGCAAGCATGATTAACACTCAATGCCTCTTTTGCAAACCACAACACCCCAAAGGAGAGAGAGAGAACAAAAAGGTATGCCCTGCCACAGATGCAGGATGGGATAGGAGGGATGGGGGGTGGGAGGGATACTGGGATCCGTGGTGGTAGGAAATGGGCACTGCTGGAGGGATGGGTATTTGATCATTGTATAATTGAAACCCAAGCACAAAAATTTGTAAGTCTACAACTGTACCTCATGGTGTCTCACTAATAAAAATAAAAAAAAAACGTAAAAATATTTAAGGGGAGAATTTGGATAGGCCTATAAAAGTATAAAAGTGTGTTTTATCTTCAGAAAGGGAATATTGGTTTTGTATTAGAAAGATATTATACTATAGATAATATTATAAGTCATTTTGGATCTTGGTGCCTTTATTCCTCAACTCTGAGAAATTCTTTTCTTTTTAAAATTTTTGTAGGAGTATTGCTATTTATTCAGCCATTGATTAGCTGATTGAATTGGGCATGAAATCCACCTTAATTTAAAAAAATTTTTTTTTATATTTATTTATTGAATCACTGTGGGAAAAGTTACTAAGCTTTCAGGTTTAAGTCTCGGTCATACAATGGCCAAACACCTTTCCCTTCACCAGTACTCATTCTTCACCACCAAGAACCCCAGTATACCCCCCCCCCTACTCCTCCAAATGCCTGTGAGGCAGATGATTTCCACTTAAGTCTTCTCTACATTGATTACATTCGTTATTTTGACAAAAGATGCACCATTATTGTTTAGAATTTTCCCCCAAACAATCAGAATTGCTGAAAAGGCATTGTGAAATATTTTGTTTTCTATAGCTGGTTATGAGAATCATATCATGTCACGTGGCCATGGTTTTGTATTTCTGCAAAGAGCCCTATAATAGCAAGATTGGTTTCTGTGTGTCTGGTGTTATGGCTGTGCCGGAGAGTCGTTCGTGGGGGACAATTCGTGACCTTGGTAGGGCGTGAAGGATGTGCTGGTACTGCCCCCTTTCCATGAGACTGCAGTTGCCTGTCACCACCGGCTCGTACCTGGCTTTCCTATAAGTTCTGAGGTGGCAGCCACCTTGCTGCCAGGGGGGGAAAAGGTGGAAGGGAGCAACACCCTTTCCCTCCTGGGGAGGCATGGCGCCGTAGTTTAACACATGGTCCATTCACTTTTCTTCTGCAAACTGCTGGGCCCTGGACTAAGTCCTTTTGCCTCTGGAGCCATGGCCATGCCAGAGAGCCGCTTTTGGGGGGCAACTCATGACCTCAGTAGGGTGTGAAGGACGATCCGGTACCGTCCTCCTTCCCATGAGACTGCAGTTGCCCCTTCACTGCAGGTTCATACCTGGCTTTCCAATAAGCTCTGAGTGGCGGCTACCTTACTGCCACGGGGGAAAAAGGCAGAAGGGAGCAACACCCTTTCCCTCCCGGGGAGGCATGGCACCGTAGTTTGACGCATGGTCCATTCACTTTTCTGCCGCAAGATACTGGGCTCTGGATTAAGTTCTTTTGCCTCTGGAGCCATGGCCGTGCCAGAGAGCCACTTTTGGGGGGCAACTCGTGACCTCGGTAGGGTGTGAAGGACGAGCTGGTACCGCCGCACTTCCCATGAGACTGCAGTTGCCCCGTCACCACCGGCTCATACCTGGTTTTCCAAGAAGCTCTGAGCCGGCGGCCACCTTGTATGCAGTCCATATTCACTTCTGCCAAAAGTCACTGGGTTTCAAGATTTGTTTCTGAGTCTCTGGTATCGTGACTATTAATCAGCTTGATCAGGAGCCAGAGAGGCCGTTTGTAGGCTGTGACTCGGGGTCTTGTTGGGCTGGGGAGAAAGAGTCGGCTCCACCCCCATCTGGTGAGGCCCCGTGTGTCTCGTCACTGTAGGCCCAAACCTGACTGTCCTGTGGCCTCTGGAGGATGGTGGTCACCTGGCCACCAGGGGGAACAGGCCAAGGCACGAAATCTATTCCCACCTGGAGTGGACCAGCCCCAGTAACCTACTGCAGGAACAGGACACATTTCTGCCACATGTTCTGAGATTCGTTTCTGAGACTCTGGGATCATGGCTATTAAGCGGTTTGATCAGGAACCAGAGAGGCCATGCCTCCAATTATATAGCTGAGCCGGAGGTGGTTTGTGAGTGTGTCTTCCACATACCTAACTTTTGGCCGTTTACTTTCTTGGTAAACTTTGTCCCAAGTTTTTGGGGTCTGGCCAAAGGTACAGCAGCAATTTTGGGGTATCTGAAAGTCTGACATTGCCATCAGGCTGCTGATGCACTCACCTCACAGGTACAGATTGACCTGCTGGTGGCACCATACCCCCAACTCTGAGAAATTCTTATCAATGATTTCTTTAACTATTGTTTCTCCTTCTCCTATCTCCAAACCACACTTTCCAGGCTCTTCCTGATAACTCTTCTCCAGCCTTGAGCAGTTCCTTGGAGGTTTAAGTTTTGGCTTCTTTAGACTCCACATGTTTTCTCCAAGTTGTGATCTTATTTACTTTTATGGCTCCAACAATGTCTCCCCAAACCATAATTCTAGGCCTAACTCCCTCTGGAACTCTAACTTCTTGCAAATCTCCACTGAGTATCCACTAAACACTTCTAACCAGAATGTTTTTCCTTTGTTTTCTCTTTGTCCTCTCATTTTAGCACTGTCACTCATGCCCCGATCTCTGATCACTGCTGCCTCCTTTGGCCTCCCAACTTCTCAAAGTAAATTGATCACTAAACCCAGAACTTTTAAGATATCTATAAATCTCTCCACCTTACATCCCACAGCATTGAAAAACAATAATAAGCACCCAAAATAGACTTTCTTTTTAACCAGGGACATAATATTCTTTTATATGAATCTTCTCCTCCAGCTTCTTATCTTTGAAGTTCTCAAGAATATTATAAAACCTTAATTAGAATAAAATTATTAAGGTTAGATGTTAATCTAAAATCTGACCTATACCTTTTATAAAATAATTTATCATTGATGGGCATTTTGATATATTATATATGTATCATATTCCCTCCCCTCCAAATGTTTCTGTTTATCAGTTATTGGGTTTTAAAAAATTCATCTCTGAAAGTCAAATTGAACAAAGATTGTAAACAAAGAAGTAACATTGCATATCATTCTACCAAAAAGAAAAACAAACAAAGAAAAATCATTGAGAGTGTTCACATGGAAATCAGTAAACATGCAAGGACATCCAGAAATAGCAGAAAAGGGAAAATTTTGTGAAACAAAATATCTACTTGTCACTGAGACAGGGCAAGTGACAGGTGTGGTGGAGCTCCTGGAGGCCGGTTGAGAATCAAGACTTTTGATTCAAGGCAAAGGATTCAAGGTGACTTCCCCAAAGGAGAGAACTAGGGAGTAGTGGGAACACCACAGTCTGGGAGCAAGCAACTGACAAAAAAATGCACAAAAATAGAGTCTTTAAAATTTCTGAAGAAACTACTTTTGAATAAAAACCATGTTCTATTGAAATACATTTTGCAAAACATATTTAAATGTAGGAAAGAATGCTTCTTGGAAAAAACAATGCAAAACAAAAGAGATAGGATTGTAAGGAGATTTGATCCTCAAGTGGGAGTTTAGAAGAAGGGTTAAGTATTTAAATTGACAAGATTTAACTGTACCTTGGGCTTCAAAAGGGAAGGGGAGGGAGAAAGAGAAGATTCTCCTGGAAGAAAATAATGTTTTTATGTTGGAATGACCAATTTGTTCTATGGCAATAAGAAGTGTTTCCCCTTCCTGTGTTTCTCTGAATTGGTGGATCCTTTTGGCTTTGTACTTACAAAGTTTGTTGTGGGTGGGAAGCCATACTAAAGGGTGCCCTCAGAATTAACTCCCGGCACTGTGCTCAATAATCATTCTTGGCAGTGCTCAGGGAACCTTATACACACTGGAGAATTGGGCTGTACTACCTGTCTCTACTAATACTATCCTATTTCTATGGCCCCAAACAATTTTATAATAAAGATCAAGTCAATTCTTTCTCCTTAGGTCTGAGAAGTATATGTAGAGTTTCATCAGGGTATAGATGATAGAAGTTAAAAATTGGCAAGAAAGACACCAGACAAAACATAGGTGTTTATTGTTTCTTAAAATTTGGCTCTTGCTAAACTGTGATATTTCATTTTTTTAAAAATCTAAGCTCTATAAACACAGAAGCACTTAGGCAGGAGAGTTTTAATTGACCACTACTGTCCCCTGAAGACAGTTTCATAAAACACAGGTCAAAAATATGAGATATAAAGAGCTACTGAGGATTTGGCCTTGTCATTTGAAGCCTACAATGTGTGGAAAAATGTCACAGAATCAGTGACAGGAGTAGAAAATTTATGATCACATATGTTAGGGTGCACCCCTCTCTTGACATCAACGATCACTTCTTTGTAGAATGGTGAGATCCTGGTAGTGAATTCGCAATACAGCTCACGGAGGATCCTGATTGTAGGATCACCATTCTACAAAGAAGTGATCGTTGATGTCAAGAGAGGGGTGCGGCAGGGTGATACCATTTCACCGAAACTCTTCAGTGCCACCCTCGAGAACATCATGCGACGACTGGAATGGGAAGGAATGGGAGTGAAGATAGATAGTCGGCAACTACACCACCTCCGCTTTGCTGATGACATTGTTTTAATAACACCAAACATCAGCCAAGCGGCACAAATGCTGGCCGACTTTGACCGTGAGTGTGGAAAGGTAGGACTACAGCTGAATCTTACGAAGACAATGTTTATGAGAAACAGCCTTGTTCCTGATGCCCCATTCGCTCTCAATGGAACGACCATCTCCGAATGCAACAGCTATGTGTACCTAGGTCGAGAGGTCAACATGACAAATGACCTGGCACCCGAGCTGCGCAGGAGGAAGAGAGCGGCTTGGAACGCCTTCAAGAACGTCGAAGAAATAGCTAAGAGGACGAAGAACCTCGGGCTCTGGGCACATCTCTTTGATTCCACTGTTCTTCCTGCATTAACATATGCCTCAGAGACCTGGGCCCTGCGCAAACAAGATGAGAACGCTATTCAGGTCTCCCAAAGAAGAATAGAAAGAGCTATGCTTGGAATATCACGTTTCACTCAAATGAGAGAGAGAATCCGGAGTTCTGACATCCGTCGATGATCAAGGATCAGGGACGCTGTCTCATTTGCCAAGGTGTCGAAAATCAGATGAGCTGGTCACGTAATGAGATTTAAAGACAACCGTTGGACTAGAGCTGTTACTGATTAGATTCCACGGGATGTCAAGAGACCACGTGGCCGCCCACCTACCAGATGGTCAGACTTCTTCGTCAAGATCATGAACGATCGGTTTGAGGCCCTTCATGTTCCCGGAGCGAACAGATGCCATTGGGCTACACTAGCACGCGACAGGGACAAATGGAGATGTTACTGGCGCCCGCTCGAGCAAATCGACGACTAACGGGAAGTTAAGTGATTAAGTGATTAAGTGATGTTAGGGTGCACAAGCAAAGAACATGGTCTGAAGTTCAGGTGAGTTTCAAGTCTCCTGGTATGTATTGTGTGCTTAAAATATGTTTTTAGCTAACAATACTCAAGCTACCGAGAGTATCTCGCCCGCATGGCAGAGCCTGGCAAGCTCCCCGTGACGTATTCGATATGCCAAACACAGTAACAACAAAGTCTCCAATGGAGACGTTACTGGGCCCGCTTGAGCAAATCGATGAACAACGAGAGGACAGTGACTGTGACTTAAGCTCCAGTTTAGCTTTTTGAAAGGTAAAAATCACACAAAAGAAAAGGCACAAAAAATAATATTGCAGCAATGTCTGCCATCTGATTTTTTTTAAATAACCTATTTTCTAGAGCTCATGTCTGAAGAATGGTTGATTCATCACGTTTGTATGTAGAGAAACTGTAAAAATTAGACTCTTGCCTTTTACCCAGTCTTTATCCAAACCCTTCCCTTGGGCCTCACAATCCTTGATTGCTTATGTTGTTATTTTTCTCTTTTGATATGTTCTCCTCTTGCCCCCAATCTTTTTCCCTTTCATTCAAGCAGGCCTGGTGCAATATCCTTTTCCATAATTTTTCCTCATTTTCCAAAGGAAGGTCTTATGCCAGTTTCCCCAAAGCAATTTTATTTTTTGTTTATTTGTGTTTTGGGACACACCCGGCTGTGCTCAGGGCTTACTCATGGCTCAGGGTACCATATGGGACACCTTACCCACTATACTTATCTCTCCAGCCCCAGCAATTTTAATGTATCTCTAGCACTTCTTTGCTTTTTTTTAGTATTATTATTATTTTTAGAAAGAGATTTCTCCCTTTTGTACTCTGTAAACGCTTAGAAGGCAAAGACCATGTTGGATTAATTCTTGCTTCCAAAACTCCTGTCAGCACCTGGTGTAACGTAGGTGACTCTAGAAATATGTGAATCAAATCTTGAAATTTTGGAATGTTGAAAGTCTAAGGTAGACAGAAACTTGATGCTGCTATATAAAGAATAAGAAAACAGTGTCAGAGTAGAAAAATTGCAATCAAAAGGCAAAACAGAATCTGCTTGAGCTGTGCAGTTGAGATGGAAATTAACTCCTGGTTTTTAGATTCCCAGTATCCCTGACTCTTAACTTACCCCTACCACTTCCCAAACCCCCTTTAAAAAGGGCTTATTTCCTATTTATTATCAGCACTTCTATGGAACCAAAACAGCACTTTGACTGGCCACACTCACCCCGGCGCCTTAGCTAATGAATGGAATTTGGCTAGACTGCCCAGCCCAGCACCCGCACATTATGAAATCTTCCCCTGATCCATCTAATTGTTCAGTTTCTAACCTTTCAGGCCAACCATAGCACAAGAGGAAGAATGCGGGAGAGAGGGAGGTGCCGTGAAACCCCGAGAGAGATCAAATACGGTTATTTCTAGAGATGATAAGATGAGTCTTGCCGAAGCCTGAACCCGCGCAACACTTGTGGGTTTTAAATTGGGAACTGACGTGAAAACTCTGGATCTGGGAATCCTGTTTAGCCCTGGCAAAATACGAGGCTGGAGCTGCTTGCATTTAAAAAATTTTTTTTTTTACTTTAAATTCCCTTGGTAGTCCTAGGAGCAGGGGCATGCATTACTTTCAAACAAGAATCTTTATTGTTTGCATAGCACACAGTCTTCCAGTTAATTAGAAAAACATTTTTTCCCAAATTAAATTTCCCTAGAAAAACAATGATTTAAATTAAGGGCAAACTTTTTCCCCCCTTCCTCTTCTTTTGGTCACTGGTAAAGCCTTCTTGCTGCACCCACAACTCAAGAACATTAAAAGCCAAGTTGGAATTAGAAGGCTATATTAATTTATTTATTGTCAGATTCTGCCACCCATACATATAAACTGTGCCTATCAGCACATACTGCCTCCTGTGAGTTTCGCTCAACCAACTGCATACAGGAACACACAGGAAACAGGAGGTCTGAATGTTTGGGGTTTTGGAATACATAAGTACTGCAAGTTATCATCCCCAAAGAGAGTTCTACATCTGGTTCATTTGCTTCTTTATTTCTTCCTAATAGTTCACTCTAAAACTACTTTAACTGAAGTTCATTCTTTCTCTTGGTACCCTTGACTTTCTAAATGAAAGGGATTATCCCCGTGTGTGTGTGTGTGTGTGTGTGTGTGTGTGTGTGTGTGTATGTGTGTAATTCTTATTACTATGAACAGTTCTTTTTCCAAGCTGAGCACCAAGTGAGTGTTTATTGTCCGTCTCCCCATCAGTCTTCCAGCAGCCTAGCAGTGGCCAGCCCACTGTCTCCAGTGAAATTTCTGGAGCCTTTCTTTGTCACTTTAACAGACTCCCTTCAAACAATTGCCCTTCACTGCAGTTTGGTGATGAGGAACTCTGAACAACCCATACTAGGTCAGCTATAGCAAGCTGTATCTATAGCAAGCCCCAGATCATACAGAAACCACTATCTCCCTTTATTTTTATGAATATATTTCCTTAGCAGATTCACCTGCTGATTTTCCTAGAACATTAAATGAAGAATTAAGTAAGTCTTTTTTGGTATGTGTCACTCCTCCACATCTCCCCCACCCCCCCCCCCCCCCCAGCCAACTGCCACAGCTCAGTGTACAAAAATTCTATTTATCATGTCACATCAAAGCATAGGTGGTGTGATAGAGAGACTTTCAAAAATTATACAAATTGGGAGATGGACGAGGTTAGGGCTTTGCCCAAATCCATATTTGGATAGGATAAATGAGTGGGATTCTCGAGTTGACCCATGTGGCTCAAGAGTGTTGATGGCTAAAATAACAAGGATATGGAAGTAAACCAGTGACTAAATAGTCATCATTAAAAATTAAACTGTAGGAACAAGGGAGATAGCTCAATGGTCAAGGGGGTATATGCGTTGCATGTTCTGGGCCCAAGAGCAAACCCCAGGACCACATGCTCCTACAAGCATCTCTGAGTATAGTCCTGGTGTCCCTGGAACACTGCTGGGGTGGTCCTGGAGGCCTCTAGCACTGCCAGGCTGAGCAGAGTGGCATTATTACTGCATTATGGGAATACATACAGTGGGTATGTCACTCTACATGTCTCTCAGGCTGTTTAGTGGCATTACATTGGTAGCCTGAAATTGGTCGTGGTGGGAATATTTATGTCAAGTGCTATAAAATAGGAATTGATGTTTTATTTTGTGGGATGACTAAGCCATTTATCAGCACACAAACACACACACACACAAAATACAAAGATACACAAAGGAGAACTAGTATAGAATAGGTAGCCCAAATATAATATATTTAATCTCTGGCCCTTTATAGGAAAAAATTAATAAAGTAGATTGAATAAAAAAGATTTCTGTGGCAGTTTTTGTGAGTTTTTTTTTGTTTTTGCATCACACCCAGCAATGCACAGGGGTTACTCCTGGTTCTGCACTCAGGAATTACTCCTGGCGGGGTTCAGGGGACCATGTGGGATGCTGGGAATTGAACCTGGGTCAGCTGCATGCAATGCAAATGCCCTAACTGCTGTGCTATGACTCCAGCTTCATTTCTGTGGCTTTCATGTTGTGATCAGTACCCCAAAACTGGGAACATATCATTTCAGGATTTGAAAACTATTACTTGTTTCAACAAAGAAATCAACATTATTGGTGAATGAATGGTTTCAAGATGAGTCTGTTGCATAGTTTTATTTTCTTAAAGTAAATGGAAACATTAACCAATACTTATACAGGAACTTCACTTATTCACTGTAGCTATAGGTTTACATCAAATTCAAGCTCTTGATAAAAATAAAAGAATCCTGGAAGAATCAGTAAGGCATAAAAACTTATAATAATGCCTGTTGTTTAACTACTATGTGCTATGTATCCTTTCTGTCAGTAAAATGTATAGTGATGTATATATATTTATGCATATAAGTACATAAAGTATATAAAAACCTAGATAATATATATGTAGATATGCAGATATGTAGTATAGGTATATAACATATGCCAAAAAAATTCCCCAGAGAGCCACTTACTAAGAAGTTACCATAATCCTACTGGAAAAATGCTAGGTGATTACTCAGACTCTAAGTGTGAAAGAATCCTGACAGCAGTTTGTAGAATATGGAAAGTACAGTTCTTTCATGCTAAATTCTGGTTAACATTCTGTTACCAGGAGCAAGAGTGAGCTACACTAACTTCTTGAGGAGGCAGGAGGAGCACAGTAAAGGAATCTGGGGCAGAATTTCAGTTACCAAACAGTCACCATCTGGGAGGTCTTCCAAGTGGCCAGGCACAAGGCACTGGGCAGTACAGGTGTCCAGGCTCCCTGCGTCAATTCTTGCCCAAGCCAAGACTAGCCCAAGAACTGGCACAACCCACAGTCTTCAGGGCGGCCTTCCATGAACTTGATTACAATAAGGATGGTAGAGTCAGGAGCCAACCAACAGAAACCTAGAGGGGGACTGATGTATGTCAGAACATAGCAGTCCAGTTCTCCTGAGGGCCTGGAGGAATGCCAAGCCTGAGAAGAATTACTGGGGCTTTATTATCATTATTGTCTTAGAGTTATATTGTTTTTATTTTGCTATTTTTTCATGATGAATGTATTTTATTGCATGGTTATCTAGGTTTTGTGAATGGTACTTTTAGGATACTGTGGAACTAAAAACAGGCATGTTGATCATTAACTCATACAACTGTGTGGCTTTTCCTTTTCCTTGGATTGATGCCATAATCTTGAATTATGAAATGTGCAGAGAGATTTCCACTTGTGTTACACTCCTTCTTAAGAGATACTGTCCAGGTGATGTTTTTTATTCATAAAAGAAGCACAAGCTTTTCAAAGGCTGCAATGGATGTAGCACTCGGACTGAAGATCAAGTGACAAGAGACCTGAAGTTTGGCTTGGAGGCCCTGTCACTCTTCCTCTGAGAATGGGCAATGTCTGACACCAGTTCTCCTGGGATGCTGAGATTTTTGTTTTTTGTTTGCAGGAGCAGTGATGTCCTTCTTGCCTGTAGGGAGAGAGTGCTGGCAAGCTGTCATAATTCTAAAGGCTACAACACAGAGAAGCACAGAATCAGCAGTCTGATTCACACACACACACACACACACACACACACACACACACACACACACACACACTGTCCAAGATATGAGGCCAAGTCACAGCTTTCTGAACTCTCTTGGGCCCTTATGGAATTAAAATAACCAGCCACTGGGGCAAAAGCAAAAACATTCTAATTTTTTTGCCAGACAAGGAGACTTCATTCAGAAAAGGGCACGCTAGTTGTTTTTTTCTTCATTTCCCTATTACACCCATTTTAAACATCTCATTTTTCCCCCTTCTAACTTTAACAAATAAAGCTCCTTGAGGACAGAACCCATGCCATAGTGATTTTTGGGTACCCACCCCATTCTCTCTTGCATAGGTATGGAATAGTTGCTGAGATCAAACAGATATGACTTATATGTGGGCATGGATAACTGGGATGGGGGGCAACCTCCATAGTTCTATTTCTCCCGCTGTAATATGCAAACTAAAGACTCCTTCGCTCAACATTTCACCTAATTTCTGAGCTCTATTTTGCACTACCCCTTACTTTTCCTCTGTACTCCAGGAAAGGAAAACTGTTTACCAGATTTTGTTTGTTTTGTTTTGTTTTGTGTTTTTTACTGGTAATTTCATCATTTAATTCTCACAATATTCCTGTGAGATAGGTGATATCATTCATTCAATAATTCTACACATTTAATATGTAGTAGAATTGGGATGTAATAGCCAGATCTGTAACTTATGAGTGATGGGATAAAATCTCCAACTCTTGTCCTGGCTTAGAAAACCCTTACTGGTCTGGGCCTTCTCTATCTTTTAGTTCACTTTTGTGACCCTCATTTTGTTCCCATTTTTTTCTCTGATATTTAGATCCTCAAATATGTCAGGCTTTCTCATTCACATATCACTTGATCACTTGGTATCCCGTTACTCATCGATTTGCTTGAGTGGGCACTGGTAATGTCTCCATTTGTCCCTGTCATGTGCTAGTGTAGCCCAATGGCATCTGCTCATTCTAGGAACATGAAGAGCCTCAAACTGATCGTTCAGGGTCTTGATGAAGAAGTCTGACCATCTCGTAGGTGGGTGGCCACACAATCTTTTAATGTCCCGTGGAATCCAGTCGGTAACGGCTCTCTAGTCCAGTGGTCATCTTCAAATCACATTATGTGTCCAGCCCAACTGATTTTTGACGCCTTGGCAAACGAGACAGCATCCCTTATTCTTGACCGTTGACAGAGGTTCGGAACTCCAGATTCTTTCTCTCACTTGAATGAAGCAGGTTACTCCAAGCATAGCTCTTTCGATTCCTCTTTGGGAGACCCGAAGAGCGTTCTCATCCTGTTTTTGCAGGGCCCAGGTCTCTGAGGCATATGTGAATGCAGGAAAAACAGTGGAATCGAAGAGATGTGCCTGGAGCCAGAGGTTCTTCATCCTCTTAGCTATTTCTTCGAAGCTTTTGAAGGCGTTCCAAGACGCTCTCTTCCTCCTGTGCAACTCAGATGCCAGGTCATTCGTCATGTTGAGCTCTTGACCTAGGTACACATAACTGTTGCATTCGGAGATGTTCATTCCATTGAGAGCGAATGGAACATCAGGAATGAAACTGTTTCTCATAAACATTGTCTTCTTGAGATTCAGCTGTAATGCAATCTTTTCACACTCACAGTCGAAGTCAGCCAGCATTTGTGCCACTTGGCTAATGTTTGGTGTTATTAGAATGATGTCATCAACAAAGCGGAGGTCGTGTAGTTGCAACCATCTATCTTCACTCCCATTCCTCCCCATTCCAGTCATTGCATGACGTTCTCAAGGGTGGCACTGAAGAATTTTGGTGAAATGGATCGCCCTGCCAAACCCCTCTCTTGATGTCTATGATCACTTCCCTGTAGAATGGTGAGATCCTGGTAGTGAATCCGTAATACAGCTCATGGAGGATCCGGATGTATTGAGTTTGAACGCCCTGTTTGGCTAGGGCTTCGATGACTGCTTCCATCTCAACAGAATCAAAAGCCTTCTTTAAATCAATGAACGTTAGACAGAGTGGCATCTTGAACTCTCGAGAAACCTCAATGAGCTTGGTTATCATGTGGATATGGTCGATCGTACTGAATCATTTGCTGAACCCCGCTTGCTCGCATGGTTGTCCTTCATCTAGTGTTCCACCAATCCCATTCAGGATGACTCGAGTAAACAGCTTGTAGACAACAGACAACAGGCAGATCGGGCGATAGTTGCCAATGTCGTGGATATCTCCCTTCTGGTACAGTAGTACAGTCCTGCTGGTTTTCCATTGGGACAGAACCTTGCATTCAGACAGGTAGCATGTGAAGAACCGAGCCAGTGTATTGATGAGTACTGACAGCAGATTCTTCTGACCTTGTCTGGGCCTGGTGCTGTTCACATCTTTACCAATGAAATGGCGTGTTGGATTTCGGAAGGGAGAATGTTGGGAATGACATATTCATCCTGCAGAATTTGGTATGTGGGCAGGTGGACATGGCTACTGAAGACACCCGAGTAAAAGTCATGGATAATCTTCTCCATTGCCCTTCTGGAAGATATGATAGATCCATCAGGATGTCAGAGGGCAGTCATCTTGGTCTTGTAGTTGGTGAAGGACAGGCAGGTGTTGCGAATGCTTTTCTCGGCTTCTGCCGCATCTACCAGCACTGCTGCTCTTCTTTATTTGAGGTCTTTATCACTTCTCTGCACTGTTTTGCGAGCATGGACATTCACTTGTGGTGGCCTGAGGCTTGCACCAAGCCATGTTGGCTAATAAGCTTGAGAGTTTTCGAAGACAGGTGTCTTTTTGTTGCTATCTCTCTCTCGGTGTTCTTCGCAAAATCATGGAGGTGCTGAACCAGTCGATTGTATTCCTTGTCAATGTTGTCAGTGATGGCATCTTCCCATGTTGCTGCAATAGTGCCAAAGAGCTCCCAGTTGGTGATCGTTCTGGGAGTTCTCTTCTTAAACTTTGCAGCCCTTTCTCCCTACTCCATGAAGT
The DNA here is from genome assembly GCF_029834395.1 of Sorex fumeus. Lineage (NCBI taxonomy): Eukaryota > Metazoa > Chordata > Mammalia > Eulipotyphla > Soricidae > Sorex > Sorex fumeus. Next base: position 63,271,263 of record NW_026606120.1, read on the forward strand.
AGAATTTTGCACAAAGGAGACGGTGGTCCGATCCCGTTTGGAATTTTGGGACAATAGTGACATTGGTCAGGCAAAACCGTTGATTGAATATGATCAGTCAATTTCGTTGTGGAACTCTCCACTGGGAGACTCCCAAGTCCAATGTTTAGATTCAGCCTTCTGGAACTGTGAGTTACCATGGATGGTCTTGGTCGACATGATGAACTCACAAACTCAGACAGTCTCTCACCCTGTTTGGTCCATTCTAGGCCATGGGTCCCGATGTAGAGTTCTTTGACTGATCTTCTTCGGTCCTATCTTGGCATTACAATCACTGACAATGATCTTGTAGAAGGTGTGGTCCTCTCTATAGAAATTCTCCAGCTCCATATAGAACTTCTCAATTTCTCCTTCATCATAATTGGATGTTGGTACATAGACAACGAAGATAGAAACTGCCAGCAGTGAGCCACATCTACTCAAGTGTAATCATCTGATTTGTGTTGAATTCATTCGAAAGCATTCGATTGAATCAATGTTTATGGCCAAGTTCGTGTTGACAAGGACAGCGACACCACTGATGTCTCTCTTGTCGCATGTTCCGAGGAACAGTTCTTCAGTGTTGAAAACGGGGTGATGTGACTGATGTCTTTTGGTCTCGGTAAGACCAATGATGTTGTACTTGGTCTTTCACGCTTGTACCATCAGGTCCTCAATGGATGCATCTGATGTCAGCATATGTGCATTGAAAGTACAGACAATCATTTTTGTCTTTCTTCATTTTGGCAGCCTAGTTAGGCCTTGAGATTTTATCAGCCTCTCCTTTCTCACCCTTCTTAACGTTGCTGTATTGGTAGCTCTTTCAGGGTCAGGGGAATGAGACCCATTGTAATTACTGGTTTTGGCATATTGAATAAGCCATGGGTCGCTTGCCAGGCTCTGCCATGCGGGCGGGATACTCTCGGTAGCTTGCCGTGCTCTCTGAGAGGGATAGAGGCTTTTAGGGTGGCTTCTAATCGCCCTTGCAGGTGTCCCCATGGTTCAAACCATATTTGAACCCTATCAAATATGGTGCTGCAAACCTGCAAGATGGGTATTAAGTGTCTTATGATGTGTCCAGAAAGCATCCTGGAGCGTGGCAGTGGCTGGGTAATGGAGATAGTTACATATATATTGCTTTTTATTTTGTTGGAAATCTTCCTCCTTCATTTTGACTTGCATTAATTTTCTCTTGTTAGTCAGTGTAAATGTCACTCTTGCACTTAAGCCTTCTCTGATCTCAGGGTCACATTAAGTCCCTTTTCATTTCTCTTCAAACACCAACTATCATTCGTTATAGCAGAGGAATTACCTATTGGTTCAATTGTCTCTTTAACATTTAGCAACTTCTATGAAGAGATGAGAGGACATATAGAGTGAACTGTTGTTAGGAAATTAGATGTATTAGATGTATTAGAAAATTTATATAACTAATTATATCAATATGTAATAAAATATTTAATTAGCATACATCAATTCCCTAAAATAACATTAGCCACAGCACACAATAGACTTATATATGCTAGAATGATATTATTCATCAGCTACACTGTGAACATGTAGGGTAAAGTGACATATACCTTGATTTCATGGAGTTTACAGTTTAATTTTATGGTCCATTTTTACAGATGAAAACAGAAGATTTAGAATTTAAGTCTTTCACAGACTAAAATTCTCTCCCTATAATCATTCAAACTCTCAGCCAGTCATCTTTTCCTCCATCTCCTCTTGTCAAAAACTTACTCAAGAGGAATACTCAGTCTCCTCAACTCCTGGCTGTTCACTCTTATTCTGCAGAGGGATTGTATCTGTCATTCTTTGGCATGACTATTCTGTTTTTCATTTTAATGATTTATACACAAGCATTTTCAACTCTACCTGTAAAATATATATTAAATTCCTGTCTTTTCATTGAGGCTAATGGTATTTTCAAAGATGCCACGCTACTGGCCAAGCAAGTGAAAACAGAGATAGATAAATGGGACTATCTTAAACCAAGAAGCTTCTGCACCTCCAAAGAAACAGTGACCAAAATACAAAGACAGTCTACAGAATGGGAAAGGATATTCACCGAATACACATCTGACAAGGGGTTTATATCAAGGATATACAAATTACTGGTTGAACTCCACAAGAAGAAAACATCCAACCGCATCAAAAAATGGGGCAATGAAGTGAACAGAAACTTTCTCAAAGAAGAAATTCAAATGGCAAAAAAGCACATGAGAAAATGCTCTACATCATTAATCATCAGGGAGATGCAGATCAAAACCACAATGAGATACCATCTCACACCTCAGAGACTGGCCCACATTCAAAAGAACAAAAGCAACTTGTGTTGGTGTGGATGTGGCGAGAAAGGGACACTCCTTCACTGTTGGTGGGAATGTCGACTGGTTCAGCCCTTTTGGAAAACAGTATGGATGATTCTCAAAAAATTAGAAATTGAGCTCCCATTTGACCCAGCAATACCACTCCTGGGAATATATCCCAGAGAGGCAAAAATGTATAGTCTAAGTGACATCTGCACTTGTTTGTTCATTGCAGCACTCTTTACAATAGCCAGAAACTGAAAGAAACCTGAGTGCCCAAGAACAGATGACTGGTTAAAGAAACTTTGGTACATCTACACAATGGAGTACTATGTAGCTCTTAGAAAAGATGAAGTCATGAAATTTACATATAAGTGGTACTACATGGAAAGTGTCATGCTAAGCCAAATGAGTCTGAAAGAGAGGGATAGATATAGAAAGATTAAATTCATCTGGGGGATATAAAGTAACAAAATATGAGATTAATACCCAAGAATAGCTGAGATCAGCACCAGGAGGATTACTCCATAGCTTAGAGGCCAGTCGGGCATTCTAGGGGAAAGGGCAGCTCAGATAGAGAAGGGAGCACCAAATAAAGGGTGTTCGGAGGATCCTCCCAGGAGGGGAGATGCATGTTGAAAGTAGACTATGGACTGAACATGTTTGCCACTCAATGCCTCTTTTGCAGACCACAGCACCCAAAAGGAGAGAGAGAACAAAAGGGAATGCCCTGCCACAGAGGCAGGGTGGACTGGGGGGGGGATGGGGGTGGAAGGGATATTAACCATGGTGGTGGAAAATGGGCACTGGTGGAGGGATGGGTATTTGATCATTGTATAATCGAAACCCAAGCACAAAAATTTGTAAATCTACAACTTTACCTCATGGTGTTTCACTAATAAAAATTAAAAAAAATTCCTGTCCTTAATGATTTAAAAACTTTATGACTGTGGCCTTCATTTGGCTTCTATCATTTCATAGTGGTACTCCTATAATAGTTTCGTAGCTGAACTAATATCTCTACCTCTGGTCATAACGTCCATAGTCCAGTGCAACCAGAACAATCTCTTCAAATCAATATCTTCAAACTATAAATGGCATCACAATACTTACCATCACTGAAACCTTCTCTTGGAATAAAATCTAAACTCATTGACATAGTTTATTGAGTTGGCAAACAGATCCCCAGGGCAAATTCAGTCTACTGCTGTTTGTGTGTTCTGTGATCTAAGAATAGTTTCTACACTAAAAAACATATCTCATATAACATAGAAAAAGTATGTAAATAAAATATTCAGTGTCCATAAATAAAATTTTATTGGTATACCATTTCTTTTACATTTTGTCTTAATGGAAGAATCAAATAATTGCAACAACTATATGGTCTGAAAATCCTAAAATTCTGACTATCTGACCTTTATCTTTCCTTTCTAAATAGAGTTGTTTGTTTTGTCTTTTATATGCTTTTCTTTTTCAGGTTTTCTTTTTATATTATTATTAATATCGTTTAGGTGGAAGGAACTACTGTTAACAGCGATGGTTTTGATGTTCAGTTACACCTCACCATGATCAAAGTCCACAAGACCCTCTATAATTGTCCTGATGTTGCTTCTAGTCTGCCTCTTCATAAGATCCCCACAGGCTCCCCAGTACTTGGTAGTCTGAGTTTTGTAATCCAGAGCCAAGGGTTTTGTCATCATTTGACACTATGTATTTCCTTGTTTTGTTACTCTATAGACCACAAATGAGTGAGAAGATCTGGTATTTGTCCACCCTATGACTTAGTTTGCTTAACACGTTACTCTTCATTCACGTTGTAGTGCAATTTCATCTTTCCTCATGGCTGTGTTGTATTCCATTGTGCACATATACAACTTCTTTATTCACCCATTGTTGGACAGCTGGGTTGTTTCCATATACTGGGTATTGGACTAATGAATATATATATATATATATATATATATATATATATATTTATGCCCTCCCGTTGATCATCGATTTGCTCGAGCGGGCCCAGTAACGTCTCCATTGGAGACTTTGTTGTTACTGTGTCTGGCATATCGAATACTCTCGGTAGCTTGCCGGGCTCTCTGAGAGGGGCGGAGGAATCGAACTCGGGTTGGCCATGTCGGCTGCGTGCAAGGCAGACGCCCTACCCGCTGTGCTATCACTCCGGTGTGCACATATATGTTTGAATTACTGTTTTGTGTTTTGGGGGTAGATGCCAAGAAGTGAAATATCTAGGATGGAATAGGTGGAGAAGCTCTAGCCTTACTTTTTGGAGAAATATCCATACAAATAAGGTATAAAAGATTGTTCTTGGGGTTCAACTGAGAAACATAGGTAGGCTGTCTTTTATTTAAATTTGAATGTTGTTTTTCTATGAAAATATTTCTGATTTAATGTAGTTTCATTGTTAATTTTTATTTCTGTTATCTTTGCAGCTGGAATCAAATCATTGAAGAAACTTCTGAGATCCATACCCTCGAGAGTTCTGCTTATGTTTTCCTCAAAGTATTTTATGGATTCTGGTTTAATCTCATTGTCTTTTTCCACTTCAAATTAAATTTTGTGTATGGTATGAGATACAGATTCATTTTCATTAATTTGCTTGTGGCTATCCAGTTTTCCCAATACTGTTTGTTGAAGAGGCTTTTCTTTGCACCACATAGATGGAACTTTTTATTTATTAAAACTTTTGAATATTTTCATCTAAAATTACACTCTTATTCACTTACTTATTTACCCAATAATATATGAGACCTATTATTTCTCTGGGCTGGAGCGATAGCACAGCGGTAGGGCGTTTGCCTTACAAGCGGCCAACATGGCCGACCCGAGTTCGATTCCTCCGCCCCTCTCGGAGAGCCCGGCAAGCTATAGAGTGTCTCTCCCGCGCGGCAGAGCCTGGCAAGCTACCCGTGATGTATTTGATATGCCAAACACAGTAACAACAAGTCTCATGACAGAGACGTTACTGGGCCTGCTCGAGCAAATCGATGAACAATGGGAGGATCGTGATACCGTGATACCGTGATTATTTCTCTATTCCTCCTCACCACCCTTCCCCTTTCATTCTTGGGTCTTAGAAAATAATTTGTATGTTATAGGCATGAAAAAATATTCAAGTGGGGCCAGAGAGATAGTAGAGTGGGTAGGGTTCATTCCCTAAACACATCTCCACAATCCCCACAAATGGCATCCTGTGTGGCTGCCCCAGCACCACCAGTAGTAATTCCTGAATGCAGAGCCAGGAATAAGCCCTAAGCATTACTGGGTACAGCTCCCAAACAAAAGTTCTAAAGGGAAGACATGTGGTAAACTCCTTTTTGCACCCCACCCTCCAACTTACTGGCTACCTACCCTGGCTATTTTTTGCCTTATATGGAGCAACAATTCAAATAAAAAAATAAAAACAAAAAACAAACCAAAACAAACCCGAAAAAAAAAAACAGTTCAATAAACAAAATACCAGTCACTTTCTTTTCTCCTTGAGACAAAGTGAGAAAATATGTTTCTCAGTTGGACCCCAAGAAAAATTTTTCTACTTTATTTATACTTTACTATTTGAGAACATATTTTAATATATTCTAGTGTATCTCCTAGAGAACAGAAGCTATGGATACCTCAAGCACATCAGCAGCAGTTTTAATTGATACAGAGTCAGGGCAGTTGTTTTCTTATAATGGGGAAGAATCATTGGCAAAGGCTGGGTTCTCCATTTTTCATAAGAAAATTTGCTCCATTTTTTAAAAATAAAAAGTTATAGGTTACCTTTAAAATGTAGAATGTGCTTATACTAAAAAAAAAAAGAAAATCTCAATTTAATTAATGACAGGAAATAGATTATAGAAAGTGAATGCTTGATGGTCTTTAGAGGATACCAGGAGCCATTTATTAGTAATTATTGGGGCTCCGTACTTCTGAATATTTCACTTAATCCTTCTAAAATTTGTGTGGTAGATAGTATTTTTATCATTTTACGATGAGAAAACTGAAAATCAGAACTTTTAAATAATTAGCTCAAGAAATTGATGTTGAGTCTGGATTTTAACCCATCTGTCTTGTCTGCCTCCCAGGTCCATATAGGCAGAAGGTGATAATGAACTAACGGCTATGTTGATGTCTTTGAAATGAGAGAAATCTCCAACTGTGAAACGCTTGCAGAAAGTATTTACAATATTTGATTTCTGCTGAGTGAACCTAAGACCAGGGCTCCTTGGTTGGCACCTTTTTCGCCTTTCTCCAAGGATCAGAATCATCTCCAATACTGCCATTCATCCTTATTGTGGTTTTCAAAAGGGAGGGAGAAGTTGCGAGCAGTCACGGAGCAGAACAGGGGATTTCACTGATGCTGGGAGACTAAGACTCGTGAAGGTTCAATCTTTTCATGTCAGCTATGTATGGCTAGGGTATCCAACATAAGTACTGATTGAAAAATAACCCAGAAATGTAAATAGTCACCAAGGGCTTGTGTAAATTGCTGGCACATCATTTGAATCTGGTTCATGTTATGTACCTTCACTAATACCAAGCTGTCCTCTCTGTCCTTCCCCTTTCAATCCTTACTTTTAGTCCTCGCTAGTGCTGAATAAAACTCATCCCTCACTCCCATTCCCACCCCTCTTTGACTCTCATCTGCCTAGAGACACATAAGTTGAGGTGAAAGATAAAATGGGGTGTCTTGGAACAAATCAATGAAGGAAGAAAAGTGAAGAGAAGAGAGAAGGAAGAGGGGAAAAGTGTGAAGAAGAGGAAGAAAGGGAAGGAGAAAAGAAAGAAGAAAAGTGGGGAGAGAGAGGAAGAATGAGCAGGGCCACCTTGGGAGCAGCCAGTCACAGTCCTCTCTTTGTGTCTCACAAAGGGGAATGTGCTGGTTGGGACCTTTCTCTTCTCTATTTGCTTTCACATTCTACTGTTAATTACTCAACAAGGTGTCCTATTGATCCTGAAAAAAAAAAAAACCCTAATCTTTAGATTTCCCATTAAGGTAAGGAGAAGCTTTCAGAACTTCCCAGGGAAACAAAGAACTCTGTCTTCCATATCCATGCTCGGCAGCTGCTTCTAGGAGGATGATGAGCTTTGATGATATTAAGGGCTTAAGATTTAGTATGCTCATATAGGAGTTCTTTTCTTGGGGTTCAGAAATGTGAAATGTAATTCAGAGGAATCAAAGAACATCCTTCATCATTCTGCCAGATTCAAATGAAAGGTTAAACACCACAAGGTGTAACGGACTTCCTAGCTGGGGTCATTTGAGGGCCAATTACTTTTCTTGGGGTAGGGCTATTGGCTATTGTTATCACTGTTTTGTTTGCTGCTTTTTGGTTTCTATATTTATACTCAATATTTCATGTTTCTTTACTTTCAGTATTTATAAAATCAGCAGCTTGCACCAAAAAATGTGCAATTCTGAATATTTTTCAGCTTACCTCTTTAACTAGAAGATTCATTTATGCCTTTTATTTTGGTCCATGGGAGCAAGTGGCACATAGTGGATTATCAATAAAGATGTAAATGAATAAATACAGTAATGTATTCAAGGAAGGAGACTTTGCCTTATTTACAATTAAAGAGGAACAACAGGAATCATGCCACAAATACATGGGAGAGAGAGAGGGCAGTCTGGATAGAGGAGGGACCACTGTGCCAATGATAGCCTGAAATGTTCATTCTGGACAAGAACTAGTGCTGAAAGTAGATAAAGGGGTATACATGATAACCTTTCAATATCTGTATTGCAAAACATAATGCCCAAAAGGGAGGGGGAGAAAGGGGGGAGAGAGTGAGAGAGACAGAGAAGGAGAGAGAGAAAGAGAGAGACAGAGGGAGAAAGAGAGAGAGAAAGGGAGAGAGAAAAAGGGAGAGAGGGAGAAAAAGGGAGAGAGAAAGAGAGAGAGGGAAAGAGAGAGAAAGAGAGAGAGAGAGAGACAAAGTACCTGCCATAGAGGTACAGGGGGTGGTGGATAGGGTAGGAAACTGGGGACATTGGTGGTGGAAAATGTACACTGGTGAAGGGATGGGTGTTGGAACATTGTATGACTGAAACCCAATCATAAGCAACATTGTAACAGTGTATATCATGGTTATTCAGTTAAAAAAAAATTTTTTTTAAAAGCGGTTGCCCACTGTAGAGGTGGATGAAAAGGAGGAAAAGATTTTCAAATTTAAAAAATAATTACTTGAAGACCGGCTGGAGCGATAGCACAGCGGGTAGGGCGTTCGCCTTACACGCGGCCAACATGGCCTACCCGAGTTCAATTCCTCCGCCCCTCTCGGAGAGCCCGGCAAGCTACCGAGAGTATTCGATATGCCAGACACAGTAACAACAAAGTCTCCAATGGAGACGTTACTGGGCCCGCTCGAGCAAATCGACGATCAATGGGAGGGCCTTTACCTTTACCCTTTACTTGAAGACAATAAGCAGGGTGAGAAAATGATTAACAATATTTTCAAGTAAAGGTTTATATATTTAAATCTTGGCAGTAAGGTATGAATAAGCCTATAGACAGTGAGAAAAGGCACACGTGGATTAGGTGGAGGGTTAAATATAATTTAATAGGTTGAATGTTGTTTCTACTGGTCCAGTATCAAAAAAACAAGCTAATTTCTGTCACATTTGGCACAAGAAATTACATTTAAAAAAAAGAAATCAAATGAAGTGTTCAATCTAGTGCTTATAGACTGGTTTCTTGTTTTTCAAAAGTTTCACTGATATCCTGTTCAGATCCAGAGGATATGAAAGTCTTGAAGACACAAATATAAATAAAGCCTGATCCTTAATCTTTAGGCCCATTCAAGTTCAATGGAGGAGGATTAGTCAAATTCAATGGAGGAGGATTAGTCAATCAATCAGAGGTTATAATGCAATTTGATAAGTGCCACGGAATAAGAGAACTTACAGTTGGGGGTACCGTGAACAATCCGAAGAGCAAGGAGTTAGGGATAGTTGTCTGGGTAAGTTGGCTCTTGGCAGAGCCTTGAAGGATATTTTGGGCAACCAAAGGGAGACAGTTAAACACATTGCTGGCCAAGGCTGCTGCATGGGCTAAGGCACAGAATCATGGTGTGGTCAGGGAATCACCAAGGGATTATGAAGAAGTGGTGAGGCAGGAAGGGTGTGTGACTTTACTGGGAGATGAGACGAAGCTGGGAGGCAGGAGAAGCTCAGCATCATGTTATCAAGCTTCCACATTTTGAAGGCATTTTTGAGCTGTTGAATAACCAGACTTGCATTTTTGGGAGATCATTCTTGCAGATTGTGGGGAAAAAGTCTGGAGAGGGGTGAGGCTGTAGTCATGGAGACCAAAAGGATATTAGTGCCACGATCCAGTGAAATGGGAATGCCAGCTCAGGATTGTCATTATCTTCCTCCTCTGTGATTTGGAGGAAACTTTCTAACTTCCTGTTACCCACCAAGGGACAGCTTTTCTATTCACTGAGGCATTTGTGCGCCAAATTTTTATGTAAACCAAAATATTTGACATCTCAAGCTCTCCTAGGAAATCTAAAAGTTGGACTTCAATCAACTTTTTAAAAAGTTAAACTTAGAGTTATTAGCAACACTGTATACTTAACATTTTCCAAATCAAATATCGTGGTCATATCAAAAACCATTACTTTCTTTTCAGGTGTATGGAGTGGGTCTGAGCTTTTAACTCAAAGTCAATTGCAAAGAGTAATAAAACATTGGCATCTCATTGCTCATTTAATATTTATGTAACTGTCACCATCTCAATTTTACACATGCAAAATCTCAGAGTTGGTTGGATTTGAGGTGAGCTGAAATCCCCTTTGACAGTAGGTTTTGGTGGGGGGGATACTTTCATCCTTAAATAGCTTTTAAAACAACACTCAGATAGTGGCAAGAGATCAAAGAAACACCCTGTTACCACAGGGGCTGCTGAAACTGTTATTTCCCCCCACAAAAAAGTTCTCCCTTTGCAGAGAAGAAAGTTGATCAGACTTATCAGGGATCAGAGCAAACACTCCTCTGTGCAAAAGCATACACAAGCCCAGTCTGATATATAATGGTCCTATTGCACCTCTGTAGGGGCTGTGGGGGGTGAAAAGGAGAAGGGGGAATTAGTGATAAGAGAAGATGAGACTGTGGCTGATGCGTGTCTATTTCATGTCACAGGAACAACAGCTTATAGATTCATTAACATTTTCAGTTTGTAAAACGTTTACCACAGTTTTTATTTCACTCTCCTAATAACTATGTGCATTCTTATTTTGGAGGCAATGCTCTGCAAGATTGAGTGTGTTGTCCAAGGCCACACCCTGAAAACAAATGAAAGGTCTATATTTTGAATCCTGAATGCCTGGGCTAAAAATATCTTTTTCCTCACTGCTAAATGAGATTTCGAGCACGCGAGTGCCCACCCGTTGTTCGTCGATTTGCTCAAGTGGGCCCAGTAACGTCTCCATTGGAGACTTTGTTGTTACTGTGTTTGGCATATCGAATATGTCACGGGTAGCTTGCCAGGCTCTGCCGTGCGGACAAGATACTCTCGGTAGCTTGCTGGGCTCTCCGCTGTGCTATCGCTCCAGCCCCTAAATGAGATTTAAAGTATATATTTAAAGGCAAGGAAAACAGTAGCTAGACAGACGGCATAATAAAGATACATAGGTTTGTTGCTGAAAAGATGTGAGAGATGGGTCTCTTCGAATCTCCAATTAGCCATCAGACACCCAGACAAAGCTGGTCCCACGGACAGGCTCTGTATAATTACAATGGTTTCTTTTGCTTTGAAAAACCCATTCATCCCCCGTAAAGTGATAGAAAAACACGTAGCACCTAGATTTAGAAGAGTTGTGATACTTAGTCAGATGCAAACTTCTGGGACTGAACTCTCTTTACTGTTCAGGTTCTTCATGTGTTCAAGTTTCCACGTGTGACAGTACCTTTTGAGCTACTTTAAGATCAGAAGGGACAATGGTGGGAATGGTGATGTGAGCACAGAGAAGACCATCTTTTCCCCAGGATGCACAGCCCAATGGGCAGATAAAGATTCAGGCAGGTATAATTGAATGTGAGGTGGGTATAATTGAATGTCATGAGCATTCAATTATAGAGCAGGCGGGTGATTAAAGTGTGGCTGAAGTTCTAAGGGCCAACAAAATTGAGAGGGGGAATGGGACTGGGCAAGGAAACATTTTATCTGGGTTGTAAAGATTTAGGAAGATTTTACCACATTGAGTAGGGCATGTCAGAGAGACTCAGAGTTGAAAGAATTGAACATGGTCAGGTAAAAGAAGGATGTTTCGTAGAAGAGAAAAACAAGACATGGGGACCCAATGTGGATGGATATCAGAGAGCCCTTGAATGAAATATTGCAGATTGGTTTCTATCCTGTGGGAGCCAGTGAAGGATTATAAGCAGAAGAATGTTATGATCAGCTCATGTATTAGTTTCGTGACTAACGTGGGTGTTAGAGATGGAAAGTGAGGGTCATGTGAGATGGTTAAATCTCACTAGTTTTGCTGGGACAGTTTTTATAAGAGCTCCCAAGCAATGCTCAGAGGATTCCCCAAGACCATCCCCAGTGATACTCAGCCACAACAATGGTTCACTGCTACAACTGGTTTGCAGTCTTGGCTAGCAGTGCTGGGGGCCACCAAGGTAAGGGCTTAAAGGGACCACATATTGCTGGGGATCAAACTCCAGTATTTGTGTATATAAATAGCCCTGGGCTATTTCCCTAGCCTTGCTGGATTAGTTCTTACTCCTTTATGTAAAATAAGGGAGCAAATTGCTAGAAACATAGTGGCTTCCTCAATAACGAGTAGATGTTGGTATCAGAACGCAGCTGTTCTATTTTTTATTTCTTTTCGTCTCCAGACCACATACATGCTGATATGATACATGGCCACAAATATTTGTTTTCTGTAGAGCTTAAGTTTTATAATATCTGTAGTGCTCAGTATAGCTCATTTAGCACCAACACTGTGCATAGGGAACATATTTCCCAAGAGGTTTACATGTAAATAGTGATTTGAACACATTTTCCCCACCCCTACCCTACATCAGCTCAATTACCAAGATGACCTCAGTCACTCTGTCTCTTCAGAGTTCATTTGCTAATTGATTTTAAAAAATGCTTCCACGACATCATTTGACTACAATGGGCCCTCATGAGCTCTTCTGCAAGAAGCTCTCCTCTCATGGGCCAGGTCTCAGGAATATGAGCAGCTGCAGTTCTAGATCCAGAGCATGGCGTCTTTCGTTATGATGGAGGGCTCTGCCTGGAATTTGCCTCTGCATGACGACAACTGTCATGGAGTCCCAGCAATAAATGAGAGCAAACACAGGAGTATGGGTGGAAGCTAAGATTGGTCACACGGCTGTCTCCCTCACGGTATAGGCCGTTCCATGTTTTTTTCCTTGCGAGAGTGAGGGGACTCTCAAGCACTGCTCAGGTGGTCTAGGAATCCTACCTGTGATTCCTTATGTAACTGAGCCATTGGATAAGCACAAAAGCCTGAGGATGCTCTTGGACCTTGAAGCACTGGAATACCCAGGGTATCTTGGTGTTGCTGGGGCATCCAGCGCTTTACTGGTGATGGTCAGAGCACCATGTAGTGCCAGAAATAAAACCTGAGTCATATGCATGCGAGGCATGCAACCTAACTTCTGGACTATCTCTGGGTCCTGGTACTTCCATTTCTTTTGTTTGTTAGTATTTTGACTACACCTGGCTGTATTCAGGGCTTACTCCTACCTCTGCACTCAGGAATAATTCTTGGTGGGTTTGGGGGACCATATGGGGTACCGGGGATCAAACTCAGCTCCACTACATGTAAGGCAAGTGCCCTACCAGCTCAACCATTTCTCTGGCCCCTTCCATGCTTAATAGAAATTAAAAAAAACACTGGAGTTTAGTGGTGGCTGAAATGTGGGTTTTCCTCTTATTGGCTGTCATGCCATAATTTATTTCAAATCATCTTGAACTATAGGGCCTCACATGAGCATGCTTCATTCTCATTTATTTAAAATTGTCCTTTGACAATGATAGTTGGAAATGATGACTCTGGACAAGAACTGAACGCTGAAAGGTGGTAAAGAGATATACATGATAACCTTTTAGTACCTGTATTGCAAACCATAATGCTTGTGAGTGTGTGTGTGTATGAGAGAGAGAAAAAGAGAGAGAGAAATAGAGAGGTACAGAGACAGAAAGACAGAGAGATATAGAGACAGAGACAGAAAGACAGAGAGAGACGGAGACAGAGAGACAAATAGAGACAGAGACACACACACACACACACACACAGAGAGGGAGGGAGGAAGAAAGTGTCTGCCATAGAGGCAGGCTGGGAGAGGATAGCAGGAGGGGACATTGGTGGTGGGAAATGTAAACTGATGAAGGACGAGTGTTGGAACATTGTATGACTGAAGTAAAATCATGCACAACATTTTAACTGTGTATTTCATGGTGATTCAATAATAAAATAAATTAGTCCTTATCATTTTTTCATTTATTTAAATCTCAAAATAGAAAAGTAATAAGCTACTCAGACTATGGAATTTTATTTTTGAAAAGCATGTACAAACACTGGATAATGATTATTTAGTTACATAAAATTTTTAGCATCTTCTCAAAAAGAAGAAAAATTGAAAATGTGGGGGAGGATGTTAGGCTAACTGCTGCTTGGCACTAAGAAATGAAGAATTAAAATTTTATTTTAGTATGCACTGTATTATAAATAACTGACACAGAACTGAAGAGTCCAATAATTATACTTAAAACTAATTTACAAGGAAAGGCCAATAAGACTAAGGAAAACTTTATTGTCATAAATATAAGCCAAAATATATCTTTATGAAAAGAACTGACTTTTTAAAATATTTTTATTAGTGAAACACCATGAGGTACAGTTGTAGACTTACAAGTTTTTACGCTTGAGTTTCAGTTATACATAAGAAGAATTTACTTTTAAAATGCATAATTTATCTGAAAATTATCTGCATTTTATTGATAAACTATTTTTAAAATTATGAGTTTTTATTAAAATACTTTATATCTGAATTTTGTCATTTCATCCATTTTAAGAAAAAAATTTAGGTTTAAAAGTAGCATATATATAATAATATAGTTCTTTAAAAAAGAACAAGTGACATTACAAGTAAAAAATTCACACTGTAAATGGATATAGATAGATAGATAGATAGATAGATAGATAGATAGATAGATCGATCGATCACGGTCATGGTCCTCCCGTTGTTCATCGATTTTCTCGAACGGGCCCAGTAACGTCTCCATCATGAGACTTGTTGTTACTGTGTTTGGCATACCGAGTACCTCACGGGTAGCTTGCCAGGCTCTGCCGTGCAGGCGAGATACTCTCGGTAGCTTGCCGGGCTCTCCGAGAGGGGCGGAGGAATCGAACTTGAGTCCCTTCTAAGTTTGTTTCTCAGAGGCCACCACTGGTAACCAATTCAAGAGCCAGACAGATGCTCTGTTTTCTCATGAGTAAGAGACTTGCTTAATTGGATTGTTAAATAAAACAATGACAAAATAAAAAATATTTCACAACTTTGAAAGGATATGTAAATATTAATGAGCTCATTACCCAGAGTTCATGGACCTCTACATAATCTAAATATCTACACTTAGATGTGTACACTTCATAGTGCTTACAAAAAAAATTCCTCAAATTATAGGCAAAATGGACCTGTAAAAATGTGTTGTTTTTTTTTTGTTTTGTTTTGTATTGTGTTTTCCATGGCAGATAGGCATTGTGAGCTTTACATGAACTTCTTAAAGGGAGAGTAATGGTTAAACCAACGCTTATGTTCTGGGGCCTTTTTTTCCTGGGATTGTGTCCTATTTATTAACTGTTTATCATATGAATGAGAGGGAGAAGATTTTGTTTTCATTATTAAGACACACTCAGGGCTTACTTCTGGTGGGCCTTGGGAGACCATATGTGGTACTGGGAATGGAACCAGGGTCACCTGCTATACTATTCTCCTGCCCAAAGACTGTGTTAGATCTTTCTAACTCCTTTTCCTGGGCCTCCTTATTTTCCCATTCTGACTTTCATCCTGAACAATGTCCATGAATTGATTACTGTACCATCCCATTTCTCAATATCCATGTGCCAAGCTTTCAAAATTACCTCCGTGTCTTCTTCTATTATCAAAACTCTGGACCCAACTGTTAGAGAGAAGAGTCAAATGTCTAATTTAAAATTAAAAACACATCTAATGGCAAATTACTTTACATCAAAGTTTGACAGGAGATGTATAGCATAAAAAATGCACTAGTTACTTTCATTTTGCATTCAAATTATTTGGTTTTTTTTATTAGAGCACTTTCATTTTAAATGGGAAAGTAAGAAGATACAGTATAAGATAGTAATTTCTACTAGAGTTGAAAACATGTTTCCTTTATTCCCCATGTATGTTGTACTCTCATCTACAAATCCTGTCATGCATATAACCTGTATCCTATGTATAATTTCACTTCTTTTGTCAAGTAGAAGTTACATCAGAATGTAAGTGAGCTAGAGGAATATTATAATTTTGAGTTCCCATAATATTTTAAATTAATAATACCCTGAATTCAACTTCAGTATTATAATCTCTACTTAAAACTTTGGTAGATACCTTGTAATTGATAATCACAACAGCGGTGTGACCCAATAGGAAAGTTGACATGATATAAGAGTGTAATTTTGATTTTTTTAAAATGGGTTACTTAAGAAGTCATGTTTACTATTGAGTTTTTCTCAAATAATTTTATAGTTACTCATTTCTTCCTTCATTTTCCAGTGAACCATACCACTGTTGGGTCATGATGCTTGGAATGGATAGAAAGGCATGACGTACAAGAGGAACAAGTGTAGGGACATTGAAGATCTGAGGACACATTCAATGTTAGGTGAACATTCAGTGATTCTGGACTTAAGAATGTTTGATGACAATTAATGGAAGATGTAGCTGGAAGGCAATGGAATGCTGACACCAAGTTGTGAAAAGACTGCAGGCTAACAAGTCTTAAAGACTTAAGGTTAGGAAAGACTGCAGGATTCATGTAAGTTATTAACAAGAAAAACCAGTTATGCTTAAACAGAGTCCACACAAAAGCAAAATAAGACTCTTGAATTTATCTATTTCTTAAAATCATGGCAAGGGTCCTGAAAGGAGTGAGGGTGATGTTAGTGTTCCACTCCCAAGCACTAATTGGAAGGGTGGGGACGGTGACCAACTCTCTAGGGATCCTGATCCTTTGTGTTTGTTCCCATGATCCACCCCAGTCAGAAATGCAGGAATCTGAGGTCTGAGGTGTGAACCTCTGAGGTCAGCAGAAGTAGCAGGGACCTAAGAGCTCACCATGTTACTCAAATCTCTGCCAGATCAGCATTGAATGAAGCGCCTCTTGCTGAACACTCTCAACTCTGTAAACTCAAGAAATCTCACCTCAGTTCTACAAATTGCTCATATTATGGGCTAAGTGCATTAACACTGTTGTTCCTCTCCTGGATTTCAGGCTTCTCTATGGTTTCAGATGATTTTCTCATCAGAAGTAAGATAGTACAGGGGGAATAATATCGAACTAGGAGTCAGGAGCTTAGAAATTTTATCTTGGCTCTGCCAAATATTTTTGTGACCTCAGACAAGCTTTTCACCAATCTGGGTCTCAGTTTCCTAGTTTTAGAAAAAATAAGTTGGGTTGCATGATCTTGTTTTTCTTTGGCTGATAAATTCCAGGAAAGCTTTATTTATTGTACATATTTTATGTTTTGAGTATTTGAAGATTTTGTTCCTGCTTTTGTAGATCTTACCACAACACTATCTGAAGTAAAATTGTTTTCTAAAATTATTCTATGTATTTTAATTTTTATTATTTGTATTATCTTACTATCACACTCTTTTTAATGTTTTAAAACAAAGAGTTAAAGCAAACAAACAAAAAACAAAGGGTTATCTTTTAAAACCATCAAATAAATCCCAATTCTTTTGTTACCTTTTGTTGGGTCTTGATTTTTCCAAAATTAGATCAGACAATCTGAGCAAAAGATCCCTAAGCTCATCCCTAAGCTCAAAGAACATCAAACACATTCTTTGGCTTTGTTAATTCCTTACCAAATAACAAAGAATTTACCACTGCAGTGTCAAAAAGGTTCAACTGTTTAAACATTAAAGAATAAAATCATCAGAAAAGAAAGGCAGGTATCATTTGAAGGGTATTACTAGAAACCATCCCATAATGGTCAAATCCTGGGGAAGTTGTGGTAAACCATTTCTATTGGGTATAACTATTCAAAGTAAGCATTCAAATAAAATTTTCAAAAAATTAAATTTTCTTGTACTGAACCAAGAAAGCAAACAGTGTATTCTGATTCAATGCAATAGTCACTGAAGTTTCTAGGTATTACTCTTCCTCCTGCCTGGACAAAACCATCTTCATATCTAACTTCTTGGAGAAAGGCTTTGGAGATCTCTAACAGGTTCCCAAGAATAACAGGGTGATACAACAGAGAAAAGAAATCTCACCTCAGTTCTACAAACTGCTCAGTTGGGATTCACAAAACTAACCAGGCTTTCTTTTGCTTATTGGTAGTTATACTTTGATATTCTAAATTATGCAAAATTTAAAATTCAAGTAGGCTCTGAGCTCAGGAATCACTCCTGATGGGACTGGGGGATCATATGGGGTGGTGTGAAATATCCAGTTGGCCACATTCAAGACTAGCACCATAGCAACTGTTGTATCTCACTGGCTCTTGAAAATTAATTTTATAAGTAAAATCACCTAGATTTTAACATAATATACATTTCGGGTATATAGACATATATTAACATCTGTGTGTACTTCATTATTGGCTCCCCTATCATCTAGTTTCAATTTAGCACTATACAATCGACCCCTTGGACTCAAATTACTAACCCCAAGTGCCTCTTTTCTCTTTGTTTCTCAAATTGGGTGCTTTCTTTTGTCCTGTTTTCCAGCTCATTTATTTTTCTGTCACTTTTGTTTCCTTCATTCTGCCATTGATCTTACCCACCAAGTTTTTAAAATTTTGGTTATTGCATTTTTCAATTGTACACTTTGTTGTAGTTTTTCTTTATATATTTTACTTCCTTGCTAAGGCACTCTATTACTTGCCATTAAAAAGTTTTACAATTTGCATCAAGCATACTTGCAATTATCTGTTAAAACATTTTAAACCATGACCCCTGTAAATTCTGCCAGAACATTCTAATGCCTTTTTTTTATCCTGATAAGAAATTTCTTGTTTTCTTTCCTTCAGTTTGGAACTACCCTGGTTTTTGCTCTTATGAGTAATTTTTAATTGAAAGCTGGACATTTTCATATTATTTTATGAGTGTTGGGATACTCTTTAAGCCTTCTGTTTGAGCTGGCTACCTCTAATAGCACTCCAGAAGGGGAAGTAGTGAGTTCTTCCTTATAACTGCCAGATGGTGGTAGAAGTCCAGGTTGCTTTCATGGCCTCCACTGATACCTGAGGGGATCTATTAATGCTGAGCAGGATGGAAATTCCAGCTCTCTGTGTGGTCTCCACTGACATCATGGTCAGTGTGACCTTATTACCACTGGGCAATGGGGAGAGTTCCAGCAAGCAATCCACTAGACTTTCAGAATCAGGCCAGCAGGGAAGGGGACAGGAACTTTTTTTTGCTGAGGATAAAAATCCTATTTGGCCCTATCTGACACAACACCAGCAGAAGAATTTGGGCACTTTATACAGTTTCTCCTCTGGGCCTTTACTGCCAAGGGTGAGATGGGGTCACAGTTTTTTCTTGTAGTGTCTGGATGGAGTTTTCGATCCCTTTCTTGGTTTTTGGATTGAGGAAGAACTTCCTTCCTTCCTTCCTTCCTTCCTTCCTTCCTTCCTTCCTTCCTTCCTTCCTTCCTTCCTTCCTTCCTTCTTTCCTTCCTCCCTCCCTCCCTCCCTCCCCTCCCTTTCCTGTCTTCCCTCCCCTCCCCTCCCTACCCTCATTCCCCTCCCTTCCCCACTCTCACTTCCACTCCCTGATTCTCTGCTATCCTCTCCCTTTTCTCTCTGTAGCCACCAGTGTTTCTGGAGTATCAAATTCTTCAACTCCAAATCTTTAATGTGAGGACTGGAGAGATAGTACAGTGGATAGGGTGCTTGTCTTGCACGTGGCTGACCTGGCTTTGATCCCTGGCATTTCATATGGTCCCAGGAGTAAGCACTTAGCATTGCTGGGTGTGGTCCCAAAATAAAAACAAATAACCCCAACCAACCAACCACCCAAACAAACAAACAAACAAACAAACCCCAAATCTTGACTGTAAGATGCAAAAAACAAAACAAAACAAAAACAAACAAACAAAAAAGCCCCAGAGAAATTACCTGTGTGCTGCTCCTGGGTACCAAAATCCTTAAAGGCTAACTCCTTTTCTTCACTTTTCAGGATCATCCTATGTTTGTTTCATGCATGTCACCAGTGCCTTAGGGTATTTTGTAAGAGGACTAGGGAAAATATGCCTATCACATGTTTCTGTGAATACAGACTGTCCTTTAAGTTATTTTTTTTTAAATATTAAAGCACCTTGATTTACAAAGTTATTTAGTTGAATTGTTCTAGCATTGAACTCACCACTAGTTTGCAATTTAGCTGCATCTTGAGAATCTCAGGATGAGAGACACACTGCAAGATGTAGACTTAAAAATTTCTTAAAATGCATTTACTTTTCTGTATTTCTAATATAATCTCATGAATTCCTCTCATTCCTAGCAGTTAGTAATTTTTATTTCTTTAGTTGAATCAAGTCTAGAGGATGATGGAACACTTTTGTTTTGTATTAATTTTAGCATCTCCATAGAGATTATTATGCTGAGATTTCAGAAGCCAGTTACCTTTGGAAGTAGGAAGGAGGTGAGCATCACAGAACACTTCAAAATTTTCTCTTTATTTTTTTTTCACTTGGTACAAATATACATACAATCTTTGGTTTGGGATCCAACTTGTAGTTATTAGGAGTTACTTCTGGCTGTATGTTGGGGTTGCTCAGGGACTATGTGGTGCTAGGGTTCAAACCCAGAGGTCCCATGTGTACTGCATGTGTTCATTTCTTAGAACTATTTCTCTAATCCTGACATAAGATTTTGCTAATCTAATAACCAAATTTAGGATATCTTCTGCTTCTTTTTCACAAAATCTGTGAGTTATCCAAAAGATAGTACATGGGTTAAAGTATGTGCCATGCATGTGACCAACCATAATTATATCCCAAGTACCATATACACACACACATACCAAGTACTCCCCTGAGCAACACTAGGAGAGATCCCTGAACACAGAGCCAGGAGTAAGCACTGGGTGGACAGCACTTGGACAGCACTGGGTATGTCCTAAGACCTCCAAATATGTGAGTTGAATATTGTTTTTGAAAAAAAAGTATTGTTGCTTGATTCCACTACCACCAAGATAATATGATATTCCAAATGAGTCCACATAAAAATTCTCATGCTTTACTGGTTGTTTTTATGCCAAGTCTTCACAGAAATTTATACCTCTATTAATTCCTAATAAGAAAACAGTTTTAATTAGAATGCTTCAAGGAAAATAAATGAAAGAATGATGGTTAATAAGTGTACAAAGAAAGATCAAGATCCCATAAACATCTATAATAATGTTCAGAAAAATATCTGGAATAATATGATAGGAAAATAATGGGACAATATAAAATATTTAAATATGTAGCTTCTTCTTCTTCTTCTTCTTTTTTTTTTTTTTTTTGCTTTTTGGGTCATATCTGGCAATGCACAGGAGTTACTCTTGGCTCTGCACTCAGAAATTACTCCTGGTGGTGCTTAGGGGACCATATGGGATGCTGGGACTCGAATCCAGGTTGGCTGCATGCAAGGCAAAAGTCCTACCCGCTGTACTATCACTCCAGCCCCTGTAGCTTCCTTAGTGCTTAGTAAAATAATTTTTAAAAAGTCCATATTTTTAAAAGTAGCAGAATTGTGACCACTAAGGAAATTTGACTGTAAGTTTATGGGACCAAAATGATCTAGAGTTAAAATAGCCAACATTTTTTGATAAGAGAGTTCTAAATTGCTTCCTATGTTACTTTTTAAACCTTCTAAAATTTTGATTAAATTACTTATTGAAGCACTGTGATTTGCAAAACTGTTAGTGATAGGGTTTCATGCATAGAATGTTCCAACAGCACAGCCTCCACCAGAATGTTTATTTCCCTCTCCCATTGTCTTGAGGGTCCCCTCCCAATCGTCCCATGCCCCCTCTGGTCCCCTGCCCTTGGTAAACTAAGTTCTATAAACAAAATTTCAGATTCTGTTGTCTTTGACCCACGTGTTATTCCCAAAATACATTTATATCATCAGGAACCTCTCCCCGCACTCTGCACCCAGCCCTGAACTAAAAATGTCTGGGTCTTCTTTCCTTCAAGCCTGAGTTTTAGATAGCCACTATCAAATATAAATAATCTATTGCTCATAGCTAAATTCTAGCCTACTATAGGATAATAAAGCTCCGCATCACTATCACTATCACCCAGTTGTTCTTCAATTCGCTAGAGCAGGCCCAGTAACGTCTCAATTCATTCCTGTCAAGTGCAAGTGTAGCCGATGACATATTGGGGGCTCCTTCAGGGCGAGGGGAATGAGGACCATTCATTGTTATTGTATTTGACATATCGAGTACTCCACGGGTAGCTTGTCAGGCTCTGCCGTGCGGGCGGGATACTCTCGGTAGCTTGCCGGGCTCTCCAAGGCGGATGGAGGCTTTTGGGGCAACCTCTAATCACCTTTACAGGTGTTCCTAGTTAGGCATGTAGGCGGGTATGATATTCTCAGTAGCTTGCCGGGTTCTTTGAGAGTGAGAACTAGAGAACAAGTCCGGGAGCTCGGTTTTATAGTCTCTGGATAGCCGTTGATGGGGTTACACGGCAGTTGGTGGGTGTAACTGTCTAGTTACTGGAAGGTGGGGGAGCTGGGTGGAGGAGGCCCAGTCCCGAACTGAGCAGGCTTGTAGATCTCAGCCCCAGGTCCCGCACACCTGGGTTCCTCTGCCGGTTCCTCGTCCAACCATGTGGAGAGTGGTCTCAGCATGGTGTTGGCTGGGTCCCAGAGGTCTTCAGCTGTCGGGGCTCTGCTCGGGGCAGAGAGGGAAACTCAACCCGCCCTCCTCCAAGGGGCCCCAGTGAGGACAGCCAGGTGCGGGGCCAGGAGACTCTGCCTTGTTCTCTTCATGGTTTTATATGAAAAAAGCTCTGCATATTTTTTTAAAATATAAAATTCCTATTTGAAGGAATACTCATCCTGGTTTCCTCACTGACTAGTCCTTGGGACAACTTATTATAAAGCCTTCATCTACAAAATGAAGGAAAGAATAAACCCCACTTTATAAGCTTCCTGAGACTTAATTGAGATAATATACACAAACCATTTAGTTCAGCACACAGTGTGAGTTCAATAAATATTCTCTACTATTTTTGTTGCAATTCCTATGTTTTGGAAACCATTATAAGAATAAAACTTTGTTCAAAATGCCCTACTTGTCGATGCTTTATTTTTTCCCTTTTCATCAGATAAAGTTTTTCTTTACTCTGATAAAACAATTAAACCCTTTCCCCTGTCCACATTCAGATTGGAGGCCAGATACTAGTAGACAATTCAGGCTGTCAAAATATTTGTTGTTGGAATATTTCTATCCACATCAACATTTCCTCCCCACCCCCACCCCCATTCCCTTGTCATATTGATTTGATTCCATGCCAGAAGCATCTTGGGGGTAATTCAAATTAGCATCCATTACAGATCAATCTAGAAAATGTTGGTTATTTATTGTCAGTTGGCTACATGAACCTTGGCAGTTTCTGAAACCAGAGCTAAAGTGATCTTATAAAGTTCCAGTTAAGTCAACAAGTGATGTGCTAGTCTTATGATGAGCTTCATGAAATTACCTCTGAAATGCTAAGTATTTTCCCACTCAGAACCTCAGTCTAGCTCTATAACTTATCCCAACGATCATGCTGTACCTGCTCTGAGCCTTATAAGTCTTACAAAAGCCCTTGGCCAAAAGCAATAAAATTTGACCTGACCTAATCCTGGAGTCGCAATGGATAATGTGTGTATTTTTCATTCAATAATTTAATGTGGAAATTAACTGCATGTGTCACATATTCCCCATCTTAAAGAGAGAGCTTTTATGGTTCTAATGTTACCCCCAAATTAAATATGTAAACAGTCTTGTCATTTAAGACTCTTCACTTTCCTGATAGCTTAAGTAAGCACTACAAAAGACTCCTTTGGAGAAACTTGTTATTTCATAAAGTATGGGAGTCTGATCCATGAAATTTACCTCCTTTGGGCTGAGAAATATAGTAACAGATTTTTTCTTATTTTTTTTTGTGGGGGCACACCCGGCAGTGTTCAGGGTCTACTCCTGGCTCTGCCAGGCAGGTGGGGATTCTTGTTCCAATGGGTATTGGTGGAACATGTGATGCAAGGGATTCAATCCAGGCTTCCCAAATGCAAAGTATATCAAAGTATATACTCTGTTGAGCTCTCTTTGACTGATTTTAAGACTTTTTTTGTATGAAAGAATCTAAATAACTACCCACTTTAAATTGCTGTATTAACCATTTTTACTTGTCAGTACAGTAAAAATACAGAAATCAACAAAGAATTGTGTTTCTTTTTTTCTTTGAGGAGAAAAGACACACATAGAATTGTGTTTCTTTTTTCTACTTTTAAATATCTCCTACTTCAGGACATGGTATGAAAATATCTCTTTCCCTACCCTAGCTTCATTAAATGTTACAAATTCATAGCAGTCTTAGACATGATGTGTCTTTTCCCCACTCTTACATCATTTTATTTCTTCTGTATTCCATGAACCTTGATTTTTTCCTCAATTCCTTGTCTGTCATCTTCCCATTTCCCAGAGTTTCTGAACCATCATCTATTCCAAGTTTATAGTGTCTTGTATCTTTCCAGTGTTCTTTTATGCAGACTCAAGCAAATATGAATACTGATACCCCACTTTATACAAAAGGGAATACATTACTTATATTCTTTCAATCCCTTTTTAAATTTTAATTTATCTTTGAGATAAATTAAATTATCTTTCCATATTGATAATTCCAGAATTTTAATTGTTGCTTTATATAGATGTGGAGCACTGTAGCACTGTCCTCCCGTTGTTCATCGATTTGTTCAAGCGGGCCCTGTAATGACTCCATTGTGAGACTTGTTGTTACTGTGTTTGGCATATCGAATATGCCATGGGTAGCTTGCCAGGCTTTGCCGTGCGGGAGAGATACTCTCGGTAGCTTGCCGGGCTCTCTGAGAGGGATCAAACCCAGCTCGGACAGGCCGGCTGCGCGCAAGGCAAACACCCTATCGCTTTATTTATCCAGCTCCAGGTTGAGATTCTGTACTTTATTATTATTCTAAATTACATGTAATAAAATCTTTTTACTCCTACAAACTAGGCTAATATGAAAAGCCTAGAGCACATTTCATTTTCTACATCTCTAAGTGTATCTGATTATAATTGTTTGATAAAAGGTTACTTGAAATTCTGAGATATTGCTAAGCCACTCTCCATAAAGGTTATAAAAATGTACACTTCAACTAGGATATAAGAGAAAAACTGTTTCCTAAGCCTAATCTACAGAGTGTATTTTAACTCTTGGATGACTGCCATTCTGGACGGGGCAAAGTAATACATCATGTGAGTTTTAAATTGAGTTTCTTATCGAATAAGAGAACGTGAACATCTTCATATATGTTTAGTCACCATCTATGTTTCTTTCCCTATGAAGTATACTTTCCTTGTTTTTTATCCTTTAAAAAAGTTATTTATTTATTAGAAAGATAAGTCTATGACTATTCTGTGGTCTAAAATATTTTCTTTTATTAAAGCACCATGAGCTACAAAGTTATTCATAGTTGGGTTTATGACAGCCACTGTCACCAGTGTCCACTTCCTTCCACCAAGTTCCCCCTCCTAACCTCTGTGCTCCCACCCCAGCTCCAGGCTGCTATCTTGACAGACATCTTTTCAGTTTGGTTATTAAAGTTTGGGTCTAAGGATTTCAGTGTTGTTGACTCTGTGGCGTTTGATGTTTAGCTCTAGCATTGCTCAGCACCACAGATGTACCTGTATTCCTTTGACCCCCCACCCCTGTTGTTGTCATCTATCTCTTCTCCCCTTCCCCTTCACTCTGTCTCCTTCCTTCCCTTCACAATACTCTGGGGCCAACAGTGATCTAGGCATCCCCCATTTAAACCATTCACTTCCTCATCCAGTTAATCTAACACAGGATATCATTTACATGTGGTATTTAGGGCTTTTTTTTTAACTTACATTGTTTACAGTTGTTTTTGATAGTATTATTTTAAAACGAAGTTGAATTTATTCTAGATTTTAAATCATAATAATATAGGTCTATTTTTATTTTTGGCTTTTTGAGTCACACCTGGCAATGCTCACAACTGGGATTACTCCTGGCTCTGCACTCAGGAATTACTTTTGGTGGTGCTTGGGAACCATATGGGATGCAGGGGATCCAGCCTGGGTCAACCATGTGCAAGGAAAATGCCCTACCCACTGTACTATCACTCTGACCCCCACAATGGTTCTAATTACACTTGTTTTCATATGACCTCTTAGTAAATTATTTATCTTTTCTATTCCTCTATATGTTACTTTTATAAACTAAATGTTCTGGATTTAAAATGTCTGCACTTACTTATGAATTTTACCTATAATTTACATGTTTTGTCCTACTTCATTATTTTGACTTTATAATGTGTTAGTGTCATGAGTTTTATGTTATAGTGATAACATCATCTTATATTTACATAGCACATCATTTTATACAAAGCATTTTTTCTTACATTGTCTCATTGTTTCATCCTCATAACATGGGAAGGTTGAAGATAAGTGCTACTGTCTTTTCATATGAAGAGACCGAAACCCAGAGGACATGAACCATCCTTGTCATTCACGATTAAGTCTTACAACATCTCAGAGAGGCTCTTTCCTAGAAAAATCATTCATTCTCACAATTCTACATCTAGGAAATCTCTTTAGTTTTATAGAACTCTCTTTAGATTGTGGAGAGACAAAATTCCAAATCATATAACTGTTAAAGCAGGATATTTAGGAGACCAAAGAGTAACTTAGCTCTTC
The DNA here is from genome assembly GCF_029834395.1 of Sorex fumeus. NCBI lineage: Eukaryota > Metazoa > Chordata > Mammalia > Eulipotyphla > Soricidae > Sorex > Sorex fumeus. The sequence goes on from NW_026606120.1 coordinate 63,297,765, forward strand.
CTTACCGAAGGAAAGGAAGCAAAACCCAGGAAGCTGCAACCTCTCTTTCCAGGTAATAGTGTTTCTAAGGAGTCAGAACCAATCAGAACACATTTAGTAATGAGGAGAGAGGGAAAAGCACTGTGTGTACTTTATAGAAACTAATCATGTTCATAAGAACCTTCGGGGTCAGAAATCAGAGGTGTGAATTTTTGTTTCAATCTATCCATTCATTAATTCAACCAATAACCATGTACCATTTCAAGGTACTATGCTGTTGGTTTATCATGGTGCGATAAATAGGCACAAACTCTGCCTTTAAGAAGATTAGAGTCTAGAAAGTATACAGGTATTAAGTAAATAATATTTTGATAAAGATGTAATTACGATCACGATCATGATAATCCTGTTTTTCGTTGATTGCCTCGAGCAGGCACCAGTAACGTCTCCTTCGACCTAACCCTGAGATTTTAAAAAGTGCCATATTCAAGACGCTTTCAGAGTTAGGAGAATGAGACCCATCATTGTTACTGGTATTTGGCATATTGGGTACATCACGGGGAGTTTGCCAGACTCTGCCATGTGAGCAGGTTACATTTGGTAGCCTGCCAGGTTGTCCAAAGTAAGAATGAGATAATAAGATGTAGCACGGCTGCAAATGGGTTTTATAGTCTCTGAGTCTTGGCCATTGATGGGATTACACGGTGCAGGGGTGGGGGGGAATAGGGGGTCCAGTTAGTGGGTGTGACCCCTGCCTACTGGAAGATGGAGGATCTGGGTGGAGGATGCTCAGCCCCGATCCGAGCAGGCTTGGAGATCTCAGCCCCGGGACCCGCATGCCTTTGTTCCTCTGCCGGTACCTTCAGATGTAATTACAAACTGGTAAAAAGACTAGGCGAGAAATATACATGGTATCCTGAAAGACTGTAACAGGTAGCCTTATTTATTTATACTTATTTATACTATTAAGTCTGGGAAATCTCTCATCATTGCTCTCACCTTAACCCCTGGGTTGTCCCTGAGAAGACTTCTTTCATAGATTAACTTGAAAATCACAGATGATTTCTTCAGAGGAAAAAGTGGGAATTGCAGAGGTAACTCAACGAAGGAGGTCACCTAGCTTGTTAGAGTAGAACCAGAACCAGGACAGAGCCTGACTTTCTGACTAGGGCTCCTCCTACATCTGACTGTAGACCCCTGTTGAGCTAACTCTACTTGCTTGCAAGGACACCATCCTTCATGGTCTCCAGTTTCTGTGATTACAAGGGCACCATCCTTCACAACCCTCCAACTCCTGTGAGATTAAAGTCACTTTGACTTAATTCATACTACACCCATGATGGCCACATTGCAGAGAAATGAGAAATCAAAGTTTTGACAATGACCTGACAAACAGGATAGGCACTTCTTAGAAAACAGTTTGTTTCATTTTCCTTGAGTGGTTCATCAGTTATTTTACTGAAGGGTGGGATGAATGTCCCTCAACTGAATGAACACACAGTTTTAGAATGTGAAGCACTTTGTAGACTATTCTTCATCAATGAGCAATTCTTCTTTGGCAATGACAAAGTTTTCCTGATGAATGGGTTCTATCCATCTATTGTGTAGCGGAGAGGATTGATTAAAATAGAAAAGAGGCAGCCTCATTTATTTGATTCCATTACTGTGTGTCAGCTTCCCATGTGCCTCATGCTCATCCTTCATTGATGTATTCCCATTTAACACCTGGGGCAGTGGGATTTAGCAGAGGTGATGGATCTTCAACCTATTTAAATGCCATTTCTTATTAATTTAAAGCTCCTTGACTCATTCTGCTCCTCTACTTTTCTTAATTTTATTTGTCTTTTCTTGGGTGGAGTTGATAGAGAGTTGTTTCTCCATGCTCACATTTATCTATTAACAGCTATGTGACTAAAAGTGATAGAAAAGTCAAGACACTTTAAATGGGATGAAAAACTACTAAAGAAATCTCCTTTATAGGCATATTTCAAATATGCAGGAGAAACCATAAACACAAAGAGTCCATGGCAGAAGTGCCATCCACTATGAAAATTACTGAAAGCAACTTGATGAGTCAGCAAATGAGAGTGAAATGCATATTGCTAGAATCCAGGTAATGCTGCAAAGGAATTAAAACAGTGCTTCAAAGTCAAGTCCTAATTAGGGAGTGTGAATTGGGAAAGAAGACAATATGTATGGCCACTAAGCTTAGAGCTTCTGGGGAAGCTGTGATTGTAGCTCAGCAGAGCACATTACTTGCATATCTGAGACCCTGGGTTTGATCTCTGGCACTGAAGGGAAAAAGAATAGAGGATAAATGACCAAGGTTAAATTAAAATCTATCAAGACTATAGTCCTTCTCTTTGATTCCTCATTTATGTAGAAGGATTAGAATCCTACCTATTCCATAGGACTGTGTGAGGTGAGTAGAGGTGATGCCTATAAAGTCTGATGGTACCTGGCACGTGAGATGGTGTTCTGTGCTTGAAAAATGCTGGACATTATTATGAAATAAATTATCTTAGTCAAAGGACTGATGTATCAGTGAATAATTAATACTTATTTCAAGTAGATTGAGGGTGAACAATTCACCCAATTTCTTTCTTTCTTTCTTTCTTTCTTTCTTTCTTTCTTTCTTTCTTTCTTTCTTTCTTCACACCTGGCCATGCACAGGGGTTACTCCTGGCTCATGTACTCAGAAATTACTCCTGGCGGTGCTCAGGGGACCATTTGGGATGCCTGGAATTGAACCCGGGTTGACCATGTGCAAGGCAAACACCCTACCCGCTGTGCTATCGATCCATCTTTCTGCTTTCCTTCCTTCCTTCCTTCCTTCCTTCCTTCCTTCCTTCCTTCCTTCCTTTCTCTTTCTTTCTCTCGTTCTTTCTTGTTCTCTTCTTCCTTCTCCCCTTTCTTTCTTTCTTTCTTTCTTTCTTTCTTTCTTTCTTTCTCTCTCTCTTTCCTTCTTTCTCTCATTCTTTCTTTTTCTCTTCTTCCTTCTCTCCTTCCTTCCTTCCTTCCTTCCTTCCTTCCTTCCTTCCTTCCTTCCTTTTCTTTCTTTGCCTCCCTCCCTCCCTCCCTCCCTCCCTCCCTCCCTCCCTCCCTCCCTTCGTTCCTTCCTTTCCTTTCTTTCCCTCTTTCTTTTTTCTGGATCATTCCTGGCTGTGCTCAGGAGCTAATCCTGACTCTGTGCACAGGAATGACCTTAACAGTGTTCAGGGAACTATATATACAGTGTCAGCATCAAACTGGCATTACGGCCAAAGTGTCCCAATACAAGGTAAATGCCTTAACTCCTAAACCATCTCTCCAGCCCTTATTTCTATTTATTTATGTATTTATTTATTGTTGCTTTTTTGGGTCATACCCAGCGATGCAGAGGTTACTCCTGGCTCTGTACTCAGGAACCATCCGTGGTGGTGCTCAGGGGACCATATGAGATGCTGGGAATCGAACCCGGGTTGGCTGTGTGCAAGGCAAACGCCCTACCTGCTGTGCTATTGCTCCAGCCCCATTTCTTCTTTTTTAAATGTCCAGTTTTTTGCAAAGTTCTATAATGCTATTTTTCTCTTTTCCCATTCGTCTCACATCCTGCTCTTACCCCAGGATTCTTTTTTAAATATTTCTGTCCTCTTCTGTATTTCCAGGAGACCGAGGCCTATGACTTGTTATTATCAGGGTTGCCATGGCCTTGGGCTTCTGATGGACTTGAGTCAGCACCTCTGTTTGGTGGTGGGTATGCAGCACTTTCACATTGCAGCTGCTGACTGGTGTCCCTGGCCGGGCTTGTGCCCCTCTTCCTTCAGGAGCAGAAGTGAGAACTGCCACCCCATGTTGCTGGTCCTGTGTGCCCTGCTATACCTCATCCAGTCAAGAATGCTGCCCACCCCTCCGTGAAGAATCCCTTCATTAACATTTTCTCAAGTTTCAGGCTGAATGTGCTTCTTGTGTACTACTGGGAGCCTGACTGATAAAAGGTCCATTAGTTTGATCATTGGAAAAATCATACTTAAGAAGCACAAAGGACCACCCCTCCTCCAGCATCTCCCTAAAGGAAGCACTCTTCATGGCTTGGAGAGGCCTCTCAGCTTCCCGACTCAAGGGTGATTATTTTTGTTTCATATTTGAGCCCTCACATGAAATTAGGCTTCAGGCTAGAACACCTATTTCTTAGAAAAACACACTTTCTCCAGGAGAGAAATTCTAGAAAGCAGTCGCGGGCTATTGACAAACTATAATGCTGCAAAGGGACCTGGCCAAGAAGGAATCAAGAGAAAAATCTCCACGGGGAGAAGGTGGCCCAGAAAGTGGCTCATCAGCTGCAGTGCCAACTGTGTACCGAGTTGGGCCGTCATGGACACAGCTGAGCCTTGAGTGGAGACCTGCTTTTGTGGCCACTGGAAACTCACCAGCCCCTGTGGCGTCTGGGCTCTGCCACTGCCAGGCTCCTAGGGGGTAAGTGATACAGTTTGTTCAGTCCGGGAGTAGGGGTGGCGGTGTGAGGTAGTGATGGGGCTGGTGGAGGCGGGGTGCGGAGTGTGGGGGCTTGGCACATCGCAGAGTCCTGCTCCACTGTTAAATCTCGATTGGCAGGCTGACTTTTCCCCAGGAGGCAGTGTGGGGAGGAATCTCACAGTTGCATGGCAATAAAGAACCGCCTGGTGGGCCTCCCTCTTCGCCAAGAGGCTCCGGTTGCTCCGAAGTTCCGGAGGGGAGAGGGGGCAGGGGAAAGAGAAAGAAACTGCTCTACTCAGTCAGTCCTGATATGATCGCCTTTGCAGAAAATTTCCAGTGGCAAGTGTGTACAAGACAGCGAGTTTGCGGGAGCCAGCGTAGGGCAGAGGATGAAACTGGAGGCGAGGGGAGAGGTCCCCGAAGAGAACTTGTGGACTAATAAAGGAAAGGAATGAGATGTGAGGCTCAATAAAAGAGGGTGTTGGACAAAGCCAGTTAAAAACTCCAGGCTCAACACTTTGCATCAATGACAGACCTTATTTTCCTTCACGTGTGACGTGAATTCTTAGGTTGGTGAGCGCTGTTTTTTCCACTAACCTCTAAGCCCCATAAAACAAGGGGACTGTGTTGATTGGGTTCATTGTGACTCACAGCAGCTACTACATACAAGCACTTAATATTTCTGATATGTAAAAGGAAAGAATGACCAAATCTTAGCAAGTTCCTGAACTGCTGGATGAAAAGCTCCATTACAGCTGGCGCGTGCCGATCGTGTTCTTTGCTGTGCCCAAGGACACTGTAAGAACCTCAGACACATTTGTTGAGTGATGAGAGATGAGCGAATAGACAAATCAACGAATCCACAACCACTTGACTCCACACTCCCTGAGGACAGTGATGGTCAGTAACCCAGTCTTTGTTGTGCCCACATTCCCTAGTGAAGGCCTCCTAAAGATTTGCAGAATAATAATAAACAAGTAACATGGTTGTTGTATTCCTCATGTCTTTGCACAGTGTTTGCTGTCACAGTTTCTTTTTTTTTTTTTACATCGAGCGTTTGATTCAATTCAACAATGAGCCAAGGCACTGCACACTGAGAATACGAAAGTGAGACACAATTTCGTTTTGTTCTTAAGTTGCTAAGCATTGACAGACATGCAAATAAGTGAGTGCTAGCTAATGTGTTCCATAAAAACAGTATTTGCGAGGCAATGGGGTGTTACCAAGGGAATGGCTAGTCTAGTCTGTCTAGGTGGGAGGTGAGAATCAGTGAAGGCTTTATGAGGAGGTGTTACACAAAGCTTTGAAGTCTACTAGGAGGTCTGTTGGGAAGAGAAGGAGACTTGGAAGAAGGCAAAGACTTTTTAAAGATGGGGCTCATGTTGACCAGGCTTCCTTGTGGCAGTTTTAGGTAAGAACAAATTTAGGGGGAACTCTTACAGGGTATTGCACCCATTTCACAAGACAGTCATACTGCTTGGGACAGTACTACTTGGGACTATAGATTAAAGACTTGGTTAAAGCCTTAAGAAGAGTCTACATTCTAGAAATTTCAAAAATGGAAATCAATAGTGAGATCTGGAAACCATATTAGAGGAAACGCAAAGGAACAGGTAGAGTATTTAACTTGGGACAAGTGAACTAAGAAAACAGGGGGAAAGATGTGAGAGAAATTGTCAAACATTTGGGAAAATGCTATCCAAAGGATTTTTTTCTGGGTGCAGTGAAGTCAGAGTTAGAATCAGTGCAGATTATAAGGAAGCTTTGCCTAGCAAAGGACTAGGCACAATGCCAGGCACATGATAGACATTTAGAAGACATGGACACTCTTTTTTCTTTTTTAACTTTTTGGGTCACACCCAGTGATGCTCAGGGGTTACTCTTGGCTCTGCTCTTAGAAATTACTCCTGGCAGGGGAACCATTTGGGTTGCGGGGATGCTGGGGATTGAACCTGGGTTGGCCACCTGCAAGGCAAATGCTCTACCTGCTGTATTACTGCTTCGGCCCTGAACATGGACATTCTTAAGAAATATAATTAGCTTAACTGCTGTTCTTTTACCTTTGTAGGGGAAAGAATGGTCAGAAATGTCCTGGGATTGAAAAAGCAGAACAGATTATGAGTTTGCTTATTTGCAAGACTGAATATCATCTCAACATTGCTTATTTTTGGTTGGTTATTGTATTTTCCTATTCTGTATTAAATGTTTGGAGAAGAGTAGCCATTTTTACAGTGTGCTTACTAGGTCTAGAATACATTTATTTTATTCATATCACACCAACAAGAAAATCAGAACTGAAGGTAATTAAAAGCTGACTTTCAAAATGAAGTAAATGACATATAAGTGTGGAATTCCTGTTCAGCAATGGAAAAGACTGCCTAGAAAGATGGCTGTAGCCAAAATTTGAAGATTCCCTCGAAGAGCCATGCATAGCAGGAGGTGAAAGATTGGATATAATAACTGATGAACCAAATTGCTTAGAGTTAAGAAACAGATTAGTTCATTCATATCTATCAACTCATTCAGAGAAAACTGATAGCCCAGGATGGCACAGAACATGAGCACTGGCTCTCAGTCATTATGGCCTGTTCCAGCACCCTACTCTACCACTGTGACCAAGGACAAGTTTCTTATCTCTCCTGAGTCTTAGTTTTCTTAGCCAATTTAATATTATCAATTAAAGTTGATAATGTTGCTCAAATATTTTTTTGTGAGAATTAAGGGGATTCGTGCACATGAAGTTGTTAGACTACAGCCTGGTGTGTAGTAACTCCATGGTAGGTATTATTCTTATGTCATAGACTGTAAGCTCCAGAACAAGGGGGGGGGGATGTTTTTTGTTTATTTGTTTTGTTTATAGCTATGTCTCCACTACCTAAATAGATTCTAACAACCCCCATACACATATTAAATGTATCTATATGACAATTACTATGAGTACAGAGACGAACTGATGGTCATTACTCAGAGAAGATTTATATTCACAGCCCAGGTAAAGGTAAAAGGTAAAGGCCCTCCCGTTGATCGTCGATTTGCTCGAGCGGGCCCAGTAACGTCTCCATTGGAGACTTTGTTGTTACTGTGTCTGGCATATCGAATACTCTCGGTAGCTTGCCGGGCTCTCCGAGAGGGGCGGAGGAATCGAACTCGGGTCAGCCATGTTGGCCGCTTGTAAGGCGAACGCCCTACCCGCTGTGCTATCGCTCCACAGCCCAGGTATGCATTACAATTATCTAGTAGCTCTAGAAAAATATCTGTAGTTGAATGTGTACTCTGAAAGAACTCAGATTTGACTGATTTTGGAAGGGAATCTGGCCTGGATCCCAAGGTGATTCTGAAGTGCAGCTCAGTTTAAGAATTCCTGTCATGAATATTCTCAGGTTTTTTAAGACATTAGTGCCATTAAAAAGTCTCTGATGGTCAAATTAAATACAGATAATTATAACATACATTAAATATCAAAGACTCTTAAGAAGTTCAATAATAAAGAAATCCATTAAACTTAAAAAATATAAGTATACCACAGAAATAGTTATTTCAAGTTGTGAACATTACTTTGAAGAAGAGGTGAAGGGTATGCTAGAAATTATTTGATGTGATTTCTATTAAGTAGAAAATGATTCTCTAAGAAAGTGACTTTTAAGAATGACATAAATAATCAGTGGGCAGGGAATGAGAGAACTGTGTTCCAAGAAGAGGGAGCATCATGTCCTTTCTGTGGGGGACATATTTTAAGAACAAAAAGTCCAGAGCTACTGGAATGTAAGAGGTAAAGGATAAAAACCTGGGAAAGACAAGATTTCTGCCCTTAAGAAACTCATATATTATGGAAAAATGTGGATATTCCAAAAACTATTATTCTATGGTTCTATGATTTTCTAAGTATAACAGAAAGAAGAAATCAGTTTTAGAAATAGTCCTTTCACAGCTGATATAATAACCCAGTTTCATTTTGGTCCCTAGTTAACTTACATAACAGCAGATATGCTTTCATAAGTATGTTGGCTTAGGCTAATATTAGCATTAGGTCATGTTTACTGAGCATACAATTTGGCTAAGATGATGAAGTGAGTTAGAGACTGGATCAAGAAGCCAAACTAACACTTATGTCTGCCTACCATTTTCTTTTCCATATCCTTTAAATGGTAAATAGATATTAAATAAACATAATTGTGTATGAAAGAAAAAAATGGGAGTCATACACACCCATATCTCTCCTCTTTAATTTCACTAACATGTTTTCCACTTTTATAATTTTTGCCACTTGAAGAGTCTCACACAAATGGATACTTTTTCTGGATAGGGGGTGGGAGGGATATTGGGATCCATGGTGGTGGGAAATGGGCACTGGTGGAGGGATGGGTATTTGATCATTGTATAATTGAAACCCAAGCACAAAATTTGTAAGTCTACAACTATACCTCATGGTGTCTCACTAATAAAATTTTTTTAAAAATGTGAAAACTAAAAAAAAAAAAACGAAAAAAAGAAAACTTTTGGGTCATATCCAGCAGAGCTCATGGATCACTCCTGGTGGGTCTCGCAAAACCATATGGAGTGCCTGGAGTTTAAGCTGGGTCAGCAATATACCAGACAAGTGCCCTACCTACACTGCTATCTCTCTGGCCCCAAGGTAATAGTTTTAGATTGGCTTTTTTCCACTTACCATAACAGTCTGAACATCCAGGCTATTTGGACTAACAGCCCTTTGTTCCTTTTTCATTACTGCATAGCCTTCCATGATATAATTAGAACACATAATGTTTAACCATTTACAAATTGAAATACATCTAACCTATTCCCAATTCTTGGTTACCACAAAAACTTGTCACTTGTCATCCCGTTGTTCATCGATTTGCTTGCGCAGGCACCAGTAACATCTCCATTCATCCCTGTCACGTGATAGTGTAGCCCAATGGCATATTGGGGTCAGGGGAATGAGACCCATTATTGTTACTGTTTTTGGCATATCGAGTACTCCACGGGTAGCTTGCCAGGCTCTGCCGTGCTACCACAAAAACATCATTTAAAATGTTTGTGTAATGTCTTTAATATATGTAGTTTTTGTTTTTCTTATATTAAGCCAATTCAATTAAATTGAAATCCAATCCAATTCAATTCAATTCAATTCAATTTAGATACCAATTCAACTGGCAGAAGCATTCAATTATTTTAAAGAAATTGTCGAGCTTTTTTCAGAATGTCTTTGACCTTTCACTTTTCCAACAGTATTTTGAGTGACACCATTTTTTTGTATCCTCCACATTTGTGCTGTCACTATCTGAAAAGTTTTGCTGTTATAGGGATGTAGTAATATTTAATTGTGATCTTTATAGACATTTTCCAAATTCAAACCCAATTCTGAGTGGGAAAATAGGCACTACTCTGAAAGCGTAATGAATTTGAAGTGAATTTTGAATATAATATTGGGAATAGGAGAGGAAAGAGAGGAGTCTATTAGAGATTTGAGAAAAATATATAGGGAAGGAAAATCATAGTACATTGGTTGACTTTGAGAATTTAAAAGAGACACACTCATTAGAGTACAAACACTGTTAACATTAACGAGAAATGGAAAGAGAATAATGAAATAATATAATGAGAGAATAAAAGAGTACCAGTGTGGTATTAATAATGAAATAATATAATGAGAGAATAAAAGAGTACCAGTGTGGTATTATGGGTGTTATGTACTTTATTATAGTCATAATTGCATAGATAAGAACTACAGTGTACAGGGGCCAGAGCAATAGTACAGAGGGTAGGTGTTTGCCTTGCACGCAGCTGACTGGGCTTCTATCTCTGGCATCTCATATGGTCCCCCGAGCACTGCCAGGAATGATTACATTCCTCTGAGTGCAGAGCCAGGAGTAGCCCCTGAGTATCACCGGTATGACCCAAAAAGCCAAAAATAAATAACTACAGTGGACAAATGTACTAATGTACAACCAATTAAAAAATCAGGAAATAGCCATAGAGCATAATAATTAAAGCAGACAGGTAGAACTAAAGAAGTTGAAAGTATTTCACTCTGATAATAGGTAAGTGAGTAGAAAAGAGCGGATAACTTTTGTGTCTTTTAAAATTTTAAGCCTTTCACTAAAAAAAACTGTCTTTAATTCCGTTCTTATATCATTGTGAACAAAAATAGAGAAGAATACAGACACTCTAAGATTGATTGCATAAATCTAACTGTTTTTTATAGAAGTGAGTGTATTTCAAATATCATGGAAAGAATGAAAACATAAGGTCAGGAAAGATAATAGACAAGCAGAAATATAGAGAAAACAATGCTAATTGCAAACATAATAGAAACTTAAGCAAACAGTATTAAGCAAGAAAAATAAAGCAACTTCTTAGAGAGCAAAGATCAAAGAGACAAATGCTTGAGGATAAAATGGGATTTAAATGAGACCACACATTCAGACGTTATGCCCAATGGAGTTCACACATTCCTTCCAAATATCAAATAGTACTTACACAGTTGATTTGTAGATAGTCACAAGTTATAAAGTGAAAAAAAGCTAAAGACGATGCAGTCCAAAGTCCATTTGTTTATTTTGCTTTTGTTGTCTTTGCCTGTGGAGTATAACTATTGATGGTACCTTCGAGGTCCATTTCCTGGAGAGTTCTGCCTATGTTTTTCATCAGTCTTTTTAAAATAGATTCTAATTTCAAGGTCTTTAATCCATTTTGAATTAACTTTTGTGAATGTGTGTGAGATGCGGTTGCAGTTCTTTGTTTTTACATGTGGCTATCCAGTTTTCCCATCACCATTTGTTGATGGGGATTTTCTTGCTCCTCTTCATGTACCTAGGTCACTTGTTGTAGATTAAACTGCCCATGAATCTGAGGATTCATTTCAGAGATATTAGTTCTGTTCCACTGGTCTTCAAATCTATCTTTATTATAGTACCACACAGTTTTAATTACTACAGCTTTATGGTACAATTGAAAGCCAGAAAATGCAGTATATCTCATCTTCCTAATTCTTAGAATTGCTCTATTCAGGGACTTTTATGATTCCATATAAATTTTAATAGAGTTTGTTCAAAAACCTTGAAGATTACATTGAAATTTTAATAGAGTGTAATAAATTTATATAATATTTGGGTAGAATAGACATTTTGACAACATGGACTCTTTCTCATTTCCTGTTGTCCTCTTCTATTTCAATCGTGATTTAAAGTTTTTGCTGTGTTAAATATTTCACATCCTTTGTTAAGTTGACTTCTAGGTGTTTAATGTTTTCGGACACTGTTGAACTAAGTTGTCTTTTAAATTTCTTTCTCTTTTAGTCCAATATTTTCTTACAGAGATGACAGATTTTTCTTGTTAATTTTTGTAGTCTGCTACTTTGCCAAATTGACTTATTGTTTGGGAGAGTATTTTTTGTGGGGAATTTGTAGGGTTTTAATGCACATTAAAATTTTTTTCATGGCAAAAGAAACTCTAGCTAAAATAAAACTATACCCTACTGAATGGTAGAAAATATTTGTACACAGTGTATCAGATAAAGGGCTAATAGTCAAGATTTATAAAACACTCACAAAGCTCAACAACAGAAAATCCAATAACCCCATCAAAAATGGGGAGAAAGGATAAACTCTTTTCCAAAGAAGACAGATGGATGGCTAGTCAGCATAGTTACTTGCATCACTTATAATTAGGGAAATTCAAAACAAAACAATGAAATATAATCTCATCCTGTGAGAATAGCATGTATCAAAAGACTGGTAACAACTATATTGACAGGGATGTGTTGAGAAAGGAACGCTAATTCACTGTTGGTGGGAGTGAATCAGGTTCAACCTCTATGAAAAGCACTGTAGCACTGTCCTCCCGTTGTTTATCAATTTGCTCGAGCGGGCCCAGTAATGTCTTCATCGTGAGACTTGATGATACTGTGTTTAGCATATTGAATACATCACGGGTAGCTTGCCAGCTTTTGCCATACTGGAGAGATAATGCAATATGAATATTTCCAAAAGAGTCAGAATAGAACTTCCATCTGACCCATTGATTCCATTTTTTGGCACCTACCCCCTACACACCAAAATGTTAATTTGAAAGGATATCTACCCTGCTATGTTCATTGCAGTGCTTAGCTCAACAGCCAGCATATGGAAGTAACCCCAAAGTCCAATAGTGGATGGGGAAGTTATGATATACATGTGTAAGGTAAAGGTAAAGGTAAAGGCCCTCCCGTTGATTATCGATTTGCTCGAGCGGGCCCAGTAACGTCTCCATTGGAAACTTTGTTGTTACTGTGTCTGGCATATCGAATACTCTCAGTAGCTTGCCGGGCTCTCCGAGAGGGGCGGAGGAATCGAACTCGGGTCGGCCATGTTGGCCGCTTGTAAGGCGAACGCCCTACCCGCTGTGCTATCGCTCCAGCCCATATATATATGTGTATATATATGTGTATATATATTATATATGTGTATATATAATATATAATATATATAATATATATATAATATATAATATATATATAATATATATATAATATATATATAATATATATATAATATATAATATATATATATAATATAATGGATATATGTGATACATATCCATTATATATATTATATATATGATACATATCCATTATATATATTATATATATATATATATGGGCTGGAGGGATAGCACAGCGGTAGGGTGTTTGCCTTGCACGCAGCCAACATGGCCAACCCGAGTTCGATTCCTCCGCCCCTCTCGGAGAGCCCGGCAAGCTACCGAGAGTATCTCGCCCACACGGCAGAGCCTGGCAAGCTCCCCGTGACGTATTCGATATGCCAGACACAGTAACAGCAAAGTCTCCAATGGAGACGTTACTGGGCCCGCTCGAGCAAATCGATGATCAACGGGAGGGCCTTTACCTTTACCTTATATATTATATATATGTGTGTATATATAATATATAATGGATATGTGATACATATCCATTATATATTATATATACACATATATCCATTATATATATTATATATGTATATATATATGATGGAACACTATTCAGTTGTAAGAATAGATGAAATCATGAAGTCCACTGTGATGAAGAGGGAATTGGAGATTATCATGTTAAGCAAAGTAAGTCAGAAGGAATAAGGCAAATATGTAATGATCTCACTTATCTGTGGAAAAGAAAACAAAAGAATAGACAATACTAAACAATGACAAACTCTTGGTAATGGCACAGAAATGCACTTACCAAAGAGTGGAGGGATGAGGGGTGAGAAAATTAAGACTAGACTTAACATAATGGAGGGCTGTGGACACTTTGGTTTGTGGTGGTGAAGGGGAATGTAGTAACTTTTCATACTGATAGTTTAAACTTTAACACTACTAAAACTAAGCTATAATAAATAAAAATATTTTTTAAAAAAAGAACATAGTCCATATTTAAAATTTTCTTTGTGTAATAAAATTAGAAACCAACAGCAAAAATATAACTAAAAGTATGGTCACTTTGAAGTTAAAATGACTCATAAAAACTGGTTAAATGGAAACAAAACAAATGACAAACTATAAATAAATGTTAATTATAGTACTGCATTTCAAACTTTTTGGATTTGGACAAAAGAGTAGTCAGGGAATATTATAGTCTTAAATATAGGGGTCAGAAAACAAGAAAAGGAAAAAATGAGTAAAACAGGTTTTTAAATAAAAACAGAACTAGGAAAGAAACAATAAAGTAAATCCATAGAAAGTAGTAGAAACTGAAAAAAAACTAAAGTCATAAATAAAATTTAAAATAAGCAAGTAATGATTTTTTAATCAAAAGATTATTCTTCAACCCAATAAAATCGACAAATATTCAACAATTCAAAAAAGAAAGGATAAACATATCACTTTTCTAATGCGGATGTAATCACAGAAAATATTTTAAATTACGCTTAACACTTTATTGATATAAACCAAATGAAACTTCCTTAACTTGTATCTAAAAGGAACCTACAATAAATGTAAGCTTAATGACAAAATGCTAGATATTGTTGATAAAATAGATAACGATCTCAATTATTCTTCATAGTGTAGTGAGAACTGGATTTCACATCTTTTTGCGTTTTAATAAGTGTGATCCAAAAGTGAATAAAAAGTATTAGGAAGGACTAAAATAATCCTTACACAATCATAGAAAAAGTAATTAGATTCAAAACAATTTACTGAGAAAAGCTGCCCACTAAATATTTTTAAATTAATAAAAATTCTTCTATATTACAATAGCCAGTAAGAGAATATCTTAAAAAGAGAGTTCATTCATAAGAGTCATAAAAACTGTGAAACCTGCTTAACAGCGAAACTCAACAGGATGTGCAAAAGTGCCACAATAAGAAAATCAATTAAAATTTCTGAATAGATAATATTGAACTTGACTCGGGAGAAAAGTCACGGATGGGTAGTTTTTCCCAATTAATTTAGGAATATGTTGCCTGAAAAATAACTTGAAAAAATTAAACATGACAAACCAATCCTAAAAGCCATTTGGGAGAAAAATATGTGCAAATATCTGAGATATTTGGAAAAAAGATTACCATTAATAGGGATTTGCCTTGCTGGCTGTTAAAATATTCTAATGTTGCTAAATGGAATATATTAGCACAAACAGTTCAGTGAGACGGAGTATGTGAATGATGAGACCTTTCTACTTCTCGTTAGCAGTGCTAGAAAATAAATTATCACAGGTAAGATAGCACATGTAAGGATTGCAACACTGTATGATATGATAATTTAAATGATGTGATGGCTATATGATATGAATTTGACACTTGCCACAAAATGAGAAGGGTATATCTCAACTTTTGTAAAATTCTGAACTTTGGAAGATCTAACTTGTTTGATTGTGATCAAGTCTTCTTCCAAACAATGAAAATGGAAAAAATTTGCTTTATAATACCTGTTTTTTTGTGGGGGAGGGGTGTTTTGTTTTGGGGCCATATCCGGCATGCTCAGAGGTTACTCCTGAGTCTGTGATCAGGCACTATTCCTGCTGGGTTTAGGGGACCATATGGGATGCTGGTACTTGAACCTGGGTCTGACGCATGCAAGGGAAATATACTGCCTGCTGTATTTTTCACTTTGTTCCCTATAACATCTATTAGAGGAAGGATTTCAGGATAGTTCATGAGATGGTTGGATACAAAATTGGCTGAGTCCCAATTTCCCCTTAGTGTTAAATCCAGGAGGACTAAGGTACAAAGGCCCATGGCAGCTTAGTAGAAGTGACTCTTGAGTACAATTTTCATTCCTGCCCTCACTAGACCTGCTATTCTTCCTGTCATTCAGATAGCTGCTCAGTTCACTTCCACATTTTCAGTGGAATGCAAAAAATATAATAATACCGATCTGCTGAGTTGTATGTCCTCTGGATATAACATCTCTTGACTTTCCAAGTTGCTCTTCTCTGCAACTTGCTCCTGCCCACACAGACCAAAGAAAGCTGTTAATCTTTGTTTTGCGAAATTATATCACTTCAATCTAGTAATGAGAATAGCTACCTCAAGTCTATTATCAGATTAATCTTCAATTAATTAAACATGAAAAATAATTATTCTCTCTAATTTTCTTCCTGGTAGACAGATATTTTTGCAATGTAATGATACAGGAAAATAAAAACCAGAAGGGGTAAGAAGAACATAATTGACTAGGTGAGGTGTACTCAAAGCCTTTGAAGTCAGGCTTAAGTCTTGAGAGGGCGCAAAGGGTGAAGTGACGATGCAGTTCCCACTATTATTGTAAATGATAGGCCTTTATTTAAAAAAAATTTTTTTTAGACATGTGCACCCTGCTCATATATATTTCTTGTCCAAGCGAGCTGGTAGTTTAATGCAAGGGTCCACCTGAATAGTTCAATGCTGCTCAGGCCCCTGCAGTGCCAAGGGATATCCATGCCACCTTAACAATGCTATCCCTGCTTATTCTTAGGAGGGATTCTTGCTGCCGGGAATTGAACCACGGTATGGTGCATGCTAGGGATGTGCTCTAACCACTACACTATCTTCGCCCCTCTCTCTGAAGTTCTTTAGCATCTTTCTGGAAACCCCCTGCTCCCCCTGCCCTCTGCACCCCACCGCAGCAAAAAACTGGAGGTGGTGCTTGACAGGGGTACTGCCTGGTCTTTGCAGCAGCAGTTATTACCAGGTCCTGAGAGGCCCTCACAAACTCTGCAAGAATAAATTTTTTTTAAATTTTACCTTTTTTTTAAGGTCACAAAGTGAGGAACAATGATAATATTGCTATTACAAGTCTTTAGGGTGGGGAACAGTGATGAAGATTTCCAGTCCATTAGGAAAGAAAGTGGGAAGGGAGATAGGGAGATGATAAGAGAAACTTCCAGCTATTACTCCTCTTGGTAATTAGAAAACCCCAAAGTATGACCACTGAGAGGCCACTTTGTCTCCCCTCCCCCCAGAAGCTAGCCAATATTTTATTGTGGCGATGGAAAATAGATGATGCACTACACCTGTTACAAGATACCTCCTTATTCACACCTCAAGCCTGCAAAAAGCAGCAAATCAATTTTCAAAATGTTTTCCACTTTGGGCCTGCAGCAAAGAACATGCTTTCCACCAAGGAGAGCTCGAGGCAGATTATGTCCTGATAGAAAAGAGGCAACAGGTTCTGGAATTTATCCAGAAGCATCAAAACATTTAAGATGATCTTAAGTATGCTCAAGAGGCCACCAAAATGGGTGCAAGAGGACCAGAAGATGCAAGGGCTCTTTGAACCCAAGGAACAAAACACTTTGAAAGAATCCAAGGAGAAAGAGGCTCTATTAGCTCCATTTTCCAGCAGTTAGGGCAGGAGCCAGCAGAAAAATCCTGGAGATCACATTCAGAACTGTAGCCTGTTTAAAGCTGAAATTGGCATCTTTAATCTCAGTGCATAAAGGCAACTGTTCCTGTGTATGGTGTGTAGGGCCTGAAGAAGCCTTATTTATTTACATCAACAAATACTTTAAAAAAAAAACGAATGTGTTGATGAGTTGCATGTAAACAATTAAACAAAAGTTTAAACTTCCCTTTTAAAAAAATTTTATTAGTGAAACACCAGGAGGTACAGTTGTAGACTTACAAATTTCTGTGCTTGTGTTTCAGTTATACAATGATTGAGTACCCATCCCTCCACCAGTGCCCATTCCCCACCTCCAATGCTCCCTGCATCCCTCCTACTCCGCCACCCCACCCATCCCACCCCACAAACACCGACAGTGGGGGAAAATCCTCCCACTATCAAACTAGGCTTGAGGTTTTGCTTGAACCCAGAAATTCTGAAGCACAATGAGATGTTTTTGCAAACTCTAAATACTGCAGGGTTAGACGTCCCTCTAACCAATTAGATAACTGACATTTTATTCAGTGGATTTCTCAACTGTTTCTTCTTTTTAAAAAGGAAACAAAATAATTAGCTCTGTCCCAGGGTAATTTCACTAATATTTTCATAATTAAATAATTGTTTCAATCCTGAATTTAAAACTGTCCTGCTGTCTCTTGGTACAGTAGGCTGCCAGCTGTTTTAAATAACCCTCAAGAGCGGTCAGGTTAAGGACTCAATTTATGACCTTATAAATTAACCCAAGGAAACCTACTCCATAATGCAACAGACAATTCTATTTATAATGCTTAATTAATCCCCTCCAGTCACTAACAGAACACACTTGTGACCTTTTGTTTCAACCTCACCCAAATGCAGGTCTCCTGAGATGAGATATGTTAATATGTGAGTGCTGACAGAATTCACTGGCATTATGGTCAAGTATTAAATATCTGACAGTCTGGACAAATTAGTTCCGATAGCTCACTAATCAGATGTAAGAGGAAAATGTCACATTGGGCAGCATTGATGAAACCCTTCATCAAAACCTCAAGATGGAGAGAGCCAGAAAGAAAGGAAAATGTCTGCATCTAACAGCATGTCACCCACTTGCTCTAGAGTTTGGGAAATCTTGGCAGATAAGACAACCAAGAGAAAGTACCCATGCTGTATTGAAAGATGTTTCAGAGGATGTGAGAGTCTATGTGGAAGTTACATCTATCTGCTGCTGCTAGTAGCACCCTAGACTGATTGATACAGGACATTCAACATGAATAACCAATGTATTGCTGTTTTACCTAAGATCTTAGAAATAGAATGGAGTTATCTGGAAAATTCCAAGTTCTTCAGAAAACTACACAGAGTGTGAGCAGAATTATCTTTGCAGACACTAGAACGTTCTCCCGGGTTTAGATGCTGGGGGGAAAATACAGCACATGTGCTACTTGGGCATTTTTGTGGCTTATGGGAACAAAAGTGACCCAAGCACAGAAAATTTGCCTTGGTTAGAATTTCCTTGCATCTTGAAATAGATTGAGAGACCTTTATCAGGCTTTTGTGTAGTGCAGAGAATTTCCATATGAATCAGGAAAAAAGCTTTTGTTCTTCAGTGACCAGCGCACTCAAGAGTCAGGTAGATGTGATGCTTTTGTGGGTCTTCTGTGAACCTATATGGAAGTCCCTTAACTTAATTGCCTCCATTATATTGTCTACAAAGTGGGAACAGTAAAAGAAAATCAAAACCAAAACCAAAGTGGGAACATTGTGAGGGGTAAACAGATACTTGCATGTAAATGCTTCTATGTAGACATAGCTGATCTTTTGCTAGCCTTGTCCGTTATTATGCTTATATCACTGCAGTATTCTTCTTCTGTGGGCTTGCTCTTCTCTCCTACTAATGCTATAAGCAGCATGGTCAGGCCACTGGGGCATCATTCTTGTAGAGCTTTATAATTGATTTCCTTCTTTGAAATCAATATCTTTCCCAACACAGTAGACACAATGTTGTACTTAACTATTTCCAAAGTCTACTTAGGATACTGTCTCTCACAGATTCCGTAGTTGGCAGAGTTCACCAAATAGAATCAAAACTCCTTAACATGATTCGAAGCCTTATTCCACCCTTTTCTTCTGATCATTGCTGTATGCTTGAATTTTGTCTTCTGAGACCTCTCTTGGAGCCCCATTAATTCCACATGCTTCCACAGTCTTCGCTATTGTTCCAACATGCTCTTGCTTTCTTACTGCACTCACTGTACTCTCCATTTGGGTTTTTCTTTCCTCCACAATACATCCTGGTTCGAATCCTAACAAATCTTGGAACACAGGCCCAAATTCCACTTTCACCCTGGAGTCTTTCTGATCCTGTCATTTCATCAACCCTTTATCTTTTCTGCTTGCCAATGCACTTTATCGTTCTTCTAAGAAAATACCTAGCCCTAGTTATTGTTGTAAATAGCTATTAACTTATATGGCCCCTATTAATTTTTGTAAAACTTTTGCAAAACTTTTTTTGGTAAAAAAAAATCAAGGCATATGATTTATATTACTGTTAGTGAGAGGGCTTCATGCATACAACGTTCCAGTTCCAACAGCACATTTTCCACCAGGGTGTCCACTTCCTGCTTCCCCCATGTCCCTTCACTTTCCAACCCTCTTCCCCTACTGTGGCAAGCTCAGTTCTATAGATCAATTCTCACATTCTAATGCTTTTATATGAATCTTATTTTATGGTGCCAGGGATTAAACCCAGGTCTTATGCATGCAAGGCACATACTTTACCAATAAGCGACAACTCTGGCCCATTTTTGCCTCCCATTTGAGTATGTCCCAGTATTCCAGCCTCCGAGTTCATTGAATCAATGCTGCTTCTTAAGGGTGCCCTTTTCAGTCCTGTACCTAACCCTGAGATACACACAAAGCAGACCCTCTGCAAACAGGAATGGGGCATTACTATTATTTCTTTTTTAATTTTACCAAGGGCTGGAGCGATAGCGCAGTAGTAGGGCTTTTGCCTTGCGTGCAGACAGCCCAGCTAGCCGGGTTTGATTCTCCCACCCCTCTCCGAGAGCCCGGCAAGCTACCGAGAGCATCTCGCCTGGCAAGCTACCCGTGACGTATTCTATATGCCAAACACAGTAACAAGATGTTACTGGGAGATGTTACTGGGTCCACTCGAACAAATCTATGAATAATGGGAGGACAGTGACAGTGACAGTAATTTTACCAAAACCTCTTTTATTTACATTACTATTAGCTGAAGGGCTAGGAATGACAGCCCTGTCTGGAGGTTCATCCTTTTTTTTTTTTTTTTTTTTTTGAGTCACAACGGCGATGTACAGGGGTTTTATTCCAGGCTCTGCACTCAGGAATTACTCCTGTTGGGCTCGGGGGACCATATGGGATGCTGGGAATGAAAGCCAGGTCAGTCCTGTGCAAGGCCCTACCCGTTGTGCTATCACTCCAGCCCCAGTTCATCCTTTTTTGTGTGTAACTTATTCTCAATCACCTTATGCTCCTTTCATGTAGGGCTATGGTAATATTTCAACTTCAAAAGTATATGGAACGGAAAAAAATACCATCAGCGGGAAAAACAAACAGATCAAATGCACAATCGATTCCCCAAACAACATAGATTTCTTTCTTTCTTTTTTTTTAAAGAAGAAACAATGAAAAACTATTTTGCATCCAGTACCTTTATATCTGGTTACTACAGCTGCGTTGACACTAAGAGGCTCTTGAAAGCTGACAGTGAGCGCCGTGCTGCTGGTTACCATGAGACAGGCATTGGTTGGCACCTCGGGGGCTCCTGGGACACAAGGGAAAACACAGGATCTTAACTTAGCAAATCCTGTTAAACAATGTTTCTGCCTCTTCAAAGGGTACCCTGAAACACACACTATGGAAACATTTGTTTGTAGAGCCTAATAGCTTTTGCTTTTGAACATTTTCATTAGAAATCTCATTGACCTTTATTTGTTGCCATCATGGTTTTATTTGAACATTAGGACATCTGATGAAGGGGTAAATAATACCAGTAAGCTTTTCCAATGTATCCTGGAAACACAATTGGGGATTGGGCTGGACCAGTGAAGAGGGGGCCAGGAAATATTAGCAGGGACTGAGGTTGTCAGTGGAGACTGTTATAGTTAATGAAGTTCTTTCATATATGTCATTGCATGGAGACAATTACATCCCTGTTGTGTGAAAAATGAAAGTAAAACCATTTTGAAGATAAGAAAACTGCAACCAATAGAGACTAAATTACTTGTTCAAGGACACAGTAAAGACTCAGTAAGGATGAAAGCCCATGGCTTTGGAGGCCTGGTTCTGAACTCCTTCTAGTCTAGAATGCTAACTGGCCTTGTATTTGTGATGATTCCTGTTACATCAAATAGTATACTTCCAAGAAAGAATTCATGGGCAAATGCCATACTTACTAACCTCAGGTTTTAAAAGACTCTGATGGTTTAGGACATTCCTAAGAGCCCAGGAGGTGTTTTACAATTTAAAAATTATCCCCAATGGTATCAAGTAAAAAATATGATTACTTCTAATATTAATATTTCATAAATGAGGCACAATAGCCAGCGTATTTATTCAAGCAATTGCTGAATGCCTTTGAAAAGAGACACATATCAGCTTGAGATGATTAATATTTAAATCAAACTCTCATTTAGATTGCACTAAAGTATTTGTTGAAAGAGAAAGAATTAATTGCAGATTTGATACTTAGTGCATAGCACTACCTTAGTGCATAGCACTGCCTTCACTTTTTGTCTTTATCACCCACTGTATTCCAGGAGCAGAGACAAAACTAATGAACTGACCTTTCCTTTATATCTAAAATGTCAAGTACAATTGTTTTGGTTCCCATTTAGATAAGATCTAAATAAAATAATAATAAAAGTTTAATATTTCACAAGTGTTTAATATATATATACATATGTATGCATCTCTATGTGTATATATATGTGTATATATATATATCAGAAGCTGTATTAAGTAGTGTCTCTCAGTGTCAATGCATTTATCCAGCTTATTCAGTCTTTCTAAAAGTAACAAAAATAAATGGTCAGGAAAATGGAAGTGTAGACAAAGCATAATTCATGGAGAGTCTGACCATCCTTTTCTGTTACCCGAAAGAACTGAAGGTCAGTTTATATAAACTCTATATTAAAAAAATTCAGCAGAGAGTTGAAAACAACTTAAACGAGCTTGAAGCAGAACCGGACAAATAGGCAAACAAATATTTTTCCACCTCCACATCCCAAAATATAGCCACTTAGGGCATCAGACCATCCAGATCATTAGGCATTAGGGCGTAGCGGGTGGAAAGTGCTAGATGAGTGTGACATGGTGGAGAGGGGCCAGCAGCACTGAAGCCTCATGGCTGTGGTCAGAGAACCCATCAAGAGCCAGAAAATCAAGCAAGACAAAAGATCCTTTTACAGCCTCCCAGAGCCCTTGTTCCAAATAAGCTGACAAGGGCCATCCACTCCACTCTGTGGAGTTGCAAAAACTCACTAACTGAAGGTCTGGCAGTCTCAAACCACGATCTGGTCTAGTGAAATGTCAAAGCGCGTACTCACTGGCATGTTCGAAGCCCGTTTTCATACGTCTGTAGAGCCGATACCTCCATTCCCAAGCTCTCAGCTGTTTCTCTTTCTCTGTGTTGTCCAGACTGAATCCTTCATTCTCCACCTGAGCAGAGAGTTCACTCACCCGCTCCTGGGCTTCCTGCACCAGAGTGTTGAGGTGCATTGCTCGACTCTCCAGGCTGACAACTGAAGACAAAGAAATGGTCTGACTCCTCTTACTTTCTGGAGAAATGTTTCTTCACTAGTAGGATCTCTGGAAGGCTAGCACATTTTTTAATATCTGGGAAAGGGCTGGAAAGATAGTACAGTGTGTAGGGCACTTGCTTTGCATGTGGCAAACCTGGGTTTGATCCCTGGTATCCCATATGGTTCTCTGAGCACCGCCAGGAGTAATTCTTGAGTGCAGAGCCAAGAGTAATTCTGAACATCACTCGATCTCTGGCCCAAGACCAAATAAATAAATTTTAAAAGAATATGAAAATGTCTGGAAACATAGAACTTATGTTTGTTATTAACTATCATATGATGATAAGGTCTAACTACTCTAGTGCCATTTAGAAGCAAACTAAAGGGTAAATCAATCCCTGTAATATATTCCCATTATATTCTGGCCCTCTTCGTACCCCCAAATAGCTGTTTAGCACAGTTAATTAGAATTTTACTGTGAAGTGGCCATGAGGACCACTTGTAATCCACGTTGCACACAGTTGTTTCCATGATCATCAGAGGGGCAAACAAACTCTTAGGGACAAAAGTTCTAGTGGATCAGAGGCCTTAGAAAAAGTCATCTTAAGGCAAGTTGCATTCTGCTAAAGTTGTTTAGTCTTTCTGTGTTTGTTTTTGGACCATACCCAATAGTGCTCAGGGATATTCCAGACTCTGTGCTCAAGTATCACTCCTGAGAGTGCCTAGGGGACATATGTGGTGCTGGAGACCAAACTTGGGTTGTCCATGTGCAAGGCAAGTGCTTTAACACCCCTTTAATATTTCTCTCATTCCATTTAGCTTTTTTGGGGGGTAGAACCTTATTCAAATTTTCTGGTCTTATCACATTCTGCCTTGCTCAGAGATAGACTTATATTTTATATGTTTGTCTAATGCATATTTATATTCTCACTAATCAATTTGTTTACTGAAAATTGTCTCACCATTTTGCATATACTATTCACTGTTTCACTATCTGCCGCCCCTGGAGAGTTTATGAGATTTAGATGACTGCATGACTTGATCAGACATTGATCTTTGATCAGTTTAATCTTTGGTTGTGGTCTGCTTGTAGAAAATGGTCTCCCAGAGGGATCCATATACAAAGAGCAAGTTCTATCAGAGTTCCTTTGTCAAAAGAAGTTGAAAAGCCCGATAGTTCTTTAATTCATATGTTTCCTTGTGTGAGCAGAAATAGTGAAATGTCAGTGCTAGCACAGTTCACTTCTCGCCTCTTGTGGTCTCTTCTTGGCTCTTATGCATGGCAGGGTCTATCCACTTGGTCACTTGAAAACCTCTGAGGAGACCTTCCTAATTAGCACACAGAGAAGACAGTCTTAGCATGGGCATGCAAAGGGAGTAGCAAATAATGGGACAGATCATGATCGAATCCTGTTACTGATACA
The DNA here is from genome assembly GCF_029834395.1 of Sorex fumeus. Lineage (NCBI taxonomy): Eukaryota > Metazoa > Chordata > Mammalia > Eulipotyphla > Soricidae > Sorex > Sorex fumeus. The sequence continues at coordinate 63,322,228 of NW_026606120.1, forward strand.
GGTTTGACACCCCCTGTGACCAAAACCCTATTCCCCCCTGGTGGGTAGGAAAGAAATCTAACCATTTTATTCTTCTACCTCAGGAGAAAATACTATGAAGATAACTCAAGTGAAAATTTGTTAGGTGTATTTTGAAATGGAAATTAGGTGGTTATATATTCATATTCTTGTGTTCATAGGCATGTTTGCATTAATTATAGGAAATGAATACTAATTTATTATTGCTCCTGCTTACCATCAGTCTAAATTTATTAATAAATGAGGTCAATGAAAAATTAGTAGAGTCCTTTTTTCTTTTTTCTTTATTTCTTCTTTCTTTTTAAAGTTGCTGTTTAGAACACTCAGGACTGTGTTTTGCTGTAGATTTGTCATGGTTAATGAATGTTGCTATAGCAGTCAATCATGTACTCTAAATACTGTCACACTTTTTTTTAAAGCCTCAGTCATGAGCCATGACAGAAAAATAAACAAATAAATATAAAGCTAAAAAACTCTTTCACTGAGCAGCTACACTATGCAGAATCCCCTGGGAAGGCTAAAGGAGGCCAGAATAAATGATAATATAAGTGCTGTGGACATAGGGAGCAATGATGGTGTATGAACACTGAGGTTCTGGGGAGAAAAAATACACATACACACACATGGGCACATACTCAGTGGAAAAATTGGCAATATTAGTAGCCTCAAGGTGCAATTTCCTGGAGTCGTGAGATTGACAAGTCAGTACTAAATGCTGTTAATTTAACTAACTTCAGATTAATGGTAGAGTCTGCTAAGACTGAAACCCTCAAACACAGTCTCATTATAGCCTTGCTGGGAAGGTCCTAAATATAGGCATTGACAGTTTAAAACAAATTCGTATACATTTGTGTATTTTTAGACATAGGTTAGGCGTCAGAGTTTGTGTCACAGTTTTCAGGTTGATTAATTGACCCAGTAACTGCACCCTCTACCCACTTTCCCCCTCCTTCCCCCCTCCAAATTATAGAGAAAATGGGGGGATTGTCTTTGCTAAGTCATTCAGTGAGCTTTTATTGTAAGCCTGATGTTTGAATTGCATGCATGCGTCAACACTTGGGTGATAGACACATGATTTATAAAAATAAATTTTTCTAATACTATGAAATCCCCCCTATTAATTTTTATATCCACAACAGTTATTACTGGTGTGAATTCCAGGTGGCATTTCAGATGGACAGCTTCTCTTGAGCTAGGCTTGGCTCGCCATGGAAATTTTCCTTCTTTCCCTTGTACAACACATTTTGTTTCTAGGCTTTCTGAGGCTGCAGACTTGATGCTGTTTGAATTGTAGGAGTACAGGGATTTTACATCTTTAACATAAGGTGCTGTGCTCATTCACAGACCAACAGGCAAGAGCCAGAGAATTTTATAGCCAGGTGGATTTTTCTAAGGGCATCTAAAAACCCTTCCTTCTCAAACGGGGATGCCTGACCTACCACATAATATGGTGAAAGTGTCAGACTGATGCAAGAGCATGTTAGAAGTGGTAGAATAACTAGGGGCATCTTCCAATGATAACCAACTTTCCATGAGGATTTTGGTGAAAGCACAGTATTTAGAAATTCAAATGAACACTTCTACTATGAAGAAACACGGAATTTTCCCCCTCCAAATCAAACCATTTTTAAAAAGAAACTTTCTAGAAACTTTGGCCCCCTCCCCCGCCTTTTTTCCATGTTTAGTTCCCAGGTGTCTCGAGAAATCACTTGCCTCCGTTGTTAGAGGTGATTCCCTGTCGGATTTGGAAAGAAAGGGTTCCCAACCATTTCGCCAAGCACACCTTTTACTATTTTTTCCTATGGATTTTTATGAGTTTAATAAAAAACTGTCTTTTGAAAGACTTTATTAACTACCAAATCAGCTGACTTATAAAGCAATCATTTTTTCTCCCTATTATTAATTACCTACATAACTAGCAATAGAAGCATCTGTTCAGTATGAGATAATCAACTTAACAAACTGGGTTAGTATATTTTAAGCACAAGCAAAGCACATGTGATAATGATATTAGACTTTTAGCTTTATCTTAAATAATGAATTCTAGGTTTTGGCTGTTTGATGCCTTAGAAATTATTCCAGGAACCCATTTCTCCTGTTTTTATCTCCTGGTGAGAAGCTTTTTTCAACCCCTTCTTTAAAGAGGGAGAAATGACCCAGGGAGGGGGAATGATTATCCAAGACTTTCTTTAAAATCCTAAATTACTCAGTGAAGTCCCTCTAATCCAAATGGGCCAGCCTATTAGTTAATTACATTTGGCAATTTTTCTAATTGCTATCTATTTGGCACGAGATTGCTAAAGTCATAATGATGGTTTGGACAAAGAAATCAGAAAATGTCTCTTTTATGACTAATTTTTCAGCCCATCCACGTCTCTTATTCCTTATTCTTGAATCTTTTTTTTTTTTCTCTTCCACACTCTGGATATTCTCTGTCTGAGCCCAGAACTCCTGATTTGTTTGCAGGGTTTGGCTTTTTCTCCCTTACTGGAGTTGCTCCCTTCTCCAGCCAAGCCAACTACCCCTTCAGTGTACAATAGAGGGTCTGTGAGTATGTGGGGCGCAGTCCGGCTGGGGCAAGACCACTCTGCGACTCCAAGCTATTGTGGCCTTTAATGATCACCAGCCCTTTCTACCACCCAGTGTTTCTGAGTAGGCATTTGTTATAAGACCTGCCCAGCTAATTAACTACTGGGTGGGAGTGGGGAGGGGGTGGAGGGGCTTGGTGTTCAAAGAATACAATTACAGTTACTGTTTCAATCCTGAGATAAATAATGATCCAAACTGAGTGGATTTTCTTCATCAAAATCTAACCTCTAGATCTCCAGACACTTATTGTTTCTGAATTTCATCCTTGCCCTGTCATTGGTGAGTCTTTTTCTGATGGATAATAGCTTAAATTTGAAATGATGAAGGTAAATGTAAAGTAAGTTTTATTTGAGGCTTCTAGGGAACATTTGAATTGCTTGGGAAGAAATAGAATACATCTATTCACTAATAATATGTCACTTTGTAATTGAGCACTATTTTTATATTGTCATTGGCATTTTCCTCTTTGATGAGAAAGAAAAGATACTAAGACATTTAATGTCAATCTTAGAACCAGCTTTGGATGCATCTCCCAGAAGGCCCCTGGGCTTGGTATGGTATCCTCCAGGAAGGAAAATGCACAGCTTAGCAAGGCAGCATGTTCATGTTCACTCTTAATTTTAATTTAAAAGTTTCATTTTAATTATTAATTAGATTTATTAATTTTAAAGCGCATCCAGTTTTCTCATTACTTCTGAAGTACAGGCAATGTGGTCAAAGGGCTTTTTTTTCTAGCTGCTAGAAATCTCTAGTCCTACTCATTTACTGCCATCTGAGCTTGTTGGTCTGAGTGGTAAAAGTGGCATAATAGGTCCTGTCTCACGAGTTGCGACAAAATTATGATAGTCTTTACACAGAAGACTCTTAATTTGTAGAAGTTTGTATTATTATCATACCAACTTCCCTGGATTATAGGTTTTTTAAATTTATTTTTCATTTGTGTTTTTAATTGAATCACCTGAGATATATAGTTACAAAGTTGCTCATGATTCAGTTTCAGTCATACAATGTTCCAACATCCATCCCTTCACCAGTGTACATTCTTCACCAGTCTACATTTCCCAGCACCAATGTCCTCGGTTTCCACTCCTTGCCCCCCCCCCACCTGCCTCTATGGCAGGCACTTTTCTTCTCTCTCTCTCTCTCTCTCTCTCACACACACACACACACACACACACACACACTCACTCCTTTTAGGAATTATGCTTATCATATATCCCTTTACCTACTCTCAGCACTCAATTCTTAACTGGAATGATCATTTTCAAATATTATTATCATAGTGGTCCCTGGTTACATGTTTAGAGATGCCCATAAGTCGTCTAATATTTGTTTTGTTTCTTCCACTTAAAAAATCTCTAGTCCTGATAAAAATTTTCTGTTTCAGTTATCATTCAGAAATACATTAGCAAGTGGTGTCAATTTCAAACCTATCTGTTATTTCAAAGAAGAAAGTGAGGTCATTTAGGTATAAGCCTTGCATTGTAAGCCAATATCCTCAGGGCAATCAAGAATAGCAGTTAATAAAATTTATCTTTGCAGATCACAAGTGGCAACCTTCTAACAACCTCACAACTGACTTGTTTTCAGGTGGGAATATGAAGAGAAATAATGTAGAGCTATTCAGCAACTAATCATTTTTAATTGAAACACTTTCATACCAGAAAAACTGAAAACATAAGTGTCTGTCTTATAAGTGTACAGGACTCAAAACTCACTTTGACTTCACTTTGGTTCCAACCTGTAGTCTTATTTTCACATCTTTCTAAGAAGCTTGAGAGTGTGGATCTAATTAAAGGTTTAGAGATTTAGAGATTAAAATGTTTTATTTTAATAATTGTGAAACTTACTTATCCTAGGACTCAATATACCTTGGACATGGGGGTCTGAAATGTTCTTTCCTGCTGTTGCCCTGCAAAATGTGGATTCTCACAAGGTCTGTATTCTATATTGGGACGGTAACTGGTTATTCTTTTAGTAAGCCAGAACCAATAAGCATAAAGGGACGCTTCCTTCCTAGGTTTAGATTTATTTACTAATAGGTCAGAACAAATGGCAAGCAGAGAGGATTCCTACCGTGGTTTCTTTAGGTTTTTTATTTAATTTTTAACAATTCTAGATATGGAGAGGAAAAGTTAGACCCCCTCCCCCTGAGGTTCTTCTGTGATCTTTTCCTCCTTTCTTAACACTGTATAGTGTTAGTCTGCACAATCATTAAGATTCCTTAGTAAATTCCTGTCATTTTGAGATGACATTATAAGAGATACTGTTGATTTTATCTTGGTTGGTCTCTGTAGCTTTCTCGGGTCACATCTGTCCCAGGGAAAGCCACACCATACGAGTGTAGCCAAATGGAAAGGCCCATGCAGGAAGAACCCCAGGTCTTTTGTCAGCGGTCACTTGGAGTAAGCTTGCAAGTGACTCCTCTAGCACAATCAAGCCATAAAATTACGGCTGGTTATGTTGGATGTTGGGGGATTTAAGGATAGAACATTGATTATGCATATGTGTATGTATCGGGGGCCGGAGCAATAGCACAGCGGGTAGGGCGTTTGCCTTGCATGCAGCCAACATGGCCAACTCTGAGTTCGATTCCTCCGCCCCTCTCGGAGAGCCCGGCAAGCTACCGAGAGTATCTTGCCTTCACGGCAGAGCCTGGCAAGCTAGCCGTGACGTATTCGATATGCCAAACACAGTAACAACAAAGTCTCCAATGGAGATGTTACTGGGCCCGCTCGAGCAAATCGATGAACAATGGGAGGACCGTGACCGTGACCGTGTTGTGTATGTGTCATAATAAGTGACCTTAAAATTTCCCCAAAGTTTCCACTTGGGGAGTGCTCTCCCAGGTAGAGCTCAGAGGTTGTGGTCAAGGGCCTTTCTCTGTGACACTTGGCTACCTGGGCTTGATGGTTCAATGCTAGGGCAAGCAATGTTGTGCTGATAAGGTCCAGTGGTGATCATGGTTCACTATGGAATGCTGGGGCCACCAAGGCTTTATTCAATGATGTATACAGAAGAGCATACATTTCCGGGGACTGAACCTGGGTCCTTGTGTATGCAAGGCATATGCCCCTGATGTATATCACCCCTAGGCTACTGCATTCATTTCTGACAAGGAGGCAATATTCTGTGTTTTTTATATATATATATATATATTTAAAAATTACAAATAAAAGAATGAAAAATCATTACCAACTTCTGAAGTGAACAGGTGACTAGAACATAGGCTGTGGACACCTAAAATTGTATAATTTTCAAATACTTATTTAAAAACATAGAAATAGATCAATTCACTTATTATCTAGTAAAATCATTTCCTTCCAAAGAAATAATATGTTCATACTGTTAAAAGGAAACAGGCTTGAGAATCACTGAACTCTTTGGATATTTACCAAGTATTTCCTGCTGGGGATATAGTAATGAGCAAGATGGACGTGTTCTACCCTTTTTGATGTTTATGTTCTAAAGCAGGAGACACAGTAAATAAAATGTAAATACATTGAAATATGGCATATAGACGTGAGTCTTATACAGTGATGTCATTAGAATAATATGACTCTAGACGTTGAACCTGGCCAGAGAAAGCTTCTCATGGGTAGGTGACATTAAAGCTGAAATTTTCAGAAGGAGCTGACTATATAATGACCAAGATTGAAAACATTCCAAGCAGAAGGAATAGATATAACCTCTGGTAAGACAGTGTGGTGGTGTATTCAAGCCCTGGAATGAAGGCTGATGGGATTGCCATATCATAGGTGAGGGGAGAACAGTATGAGATTTGATTTGAATAGCACGTTTTCAAGTCAGGGTAAAGGTTTCTGCACCTACGTAAAGGAAGCTAGTAAAAATATCTAGGGACACATTTCAGGGTTGACTTTGCAAATCTTTTGTCCTTTGAGGGAGAATTTGATTTCAGGAAACCTCTCTAAATCCATTTGAACCGAGTCTGGTGAACATGGGGGTGATGATGCTTGGGCAAGGCTGTTTTGGAACAAAAATCAGGTGTGACTCTAGGAGCGAGTCAGATTTTCTCATAAACCGGCTCTGAGGACAAATCCAAAAGTGTTTAGAGCAAAGGCAGCACTGTTGGAGCAAATGTGGGGTCTCCCATGAGGATCATGTTAAAGGATAACATTTGTTTGGGTTGTAGACTTTCTGCTGTGTTTGTTTACTTAAAACCAGCCTCATTAGTTTATAGTCACACCTCTCAGACATAGCCTGAACCAGTCCCAGAACCAACATGAACCCTAGATTATGTCAGAAATTAGTGGTGCATCCTGATTAAGTCTGCCAAATTGTCACACTGGAGCCAGCACCACACTCAGATGTCAGCTACTCTGCACTCACACTGTATGAAGTAATCAATCATAACTATTTGTGTGATGCTTTTCTATCTCTATATACAATATCTTAGTGAAGACTTTACAAAGCAAAGGGCAGAGGAGAGAAAGAGAAAGAAAGGAAATCTGGAAAGAAGGAATAATATAGATATAGGAAAGAGCAGAAAAACTAAAATTGAGTTGCTTTCCACCATTCTTATGGGTTCAAATTATTTCACAACTATGTACAAATATAAAACAGAAAATAACAACAGTACCACAATAAATCACTGGAAGACTACTTAAAGGTTTCTTCCACACATGTGCATACACAGATTTTTATATATATATATAAAATTTATATATATATATAAAACAGTGTAAAGTATGCACAAGATGGATGTATTCTACCTGTGTAATGTTTATGTTCTAATGCAGGAGGCACAGTAAATAAAACATTGAAAAATGGCATGTAATGGTGAATATATATATTAAGGTAAGATTCAATATTGAGAACTATAATTCCTAGCAACAAATAGCTAAATTTTTTCTGAGCACAGACATTGTGCTAGATACTTGGGTCAAAAGATGAGACAAGATACATATTAGTGATCCAATATGTGTGTGGGTGGGTATCTAAAAAGAATTATTTGGGGGTATGGTGCCGCCAGCAAGTCAATCTGTACATGTGAGGTGAGTGCATCAGCAGCCTGATGGCGCCTTCAGACTTCCAGATACCCCAAAATTGCTGCTGTACCTTTCGCCAGACCCAAAAAACTTGGGGCAAAGTTTACCAAGAAAGTAAACGGCCAAAAGTTAGGTATGTGGGAAACACACCCACAAACCACCTCCAGCTCAGCTAAATAATTGGAGGCATGGCCTCTCTGGTTCCTGATTGAATTGCTTAATGGATATGATTCCAGAGACTCAGAAACAAATCTTGAAACCCAGCAGCTTTTGGCAGAAATGCATCCGGTCCCTACAGTAGGTTACTGGTGCTGGGAAAACCCAGGTGGGATTAGGTTTCATGCCTTGGCCTGTTGCCCCTGGCAGCCTGGTGACCGCCATCCTCCAGAGGCCACTGGACAGTCAGGTTTGGGCCCACAGTGACGAGACACTCAAGGCCTCATGGGATTGGGGTAGAGGTGGTCCTGTCCTCCCCGTCCCAAGGAGACCCCAAGTCATTGCCACAAACGGACTCTCTGGCTTCTGATCAAGCTGCTTAAGGGCCATGATCTCAGAAACTCAGAAACAAATCTCGAAACCCAGTGGCTTTTGGCAGAAATGTGTCCGGACCCTGCGGTAGGTTACTGTCGCTGGGCCACCCCAGGGAGAAAAGGGTGCTGTCCCTCCGCCTGCTTCCCCTTGGTGGCTCGGTGGCCACCATCCTCCAGAGGCCATTGGACAGTCAGGTTTGGTCCCACAATGACGGGACATGTTGGGCCTCACAGGATGGGGGTGGAGCCAGTCCTGTCCTCTCCACCCCAACGAGACCCCAAGTCATCACCCATGAATGGCCTTTCTGGCTCCTGATCAAGCTGCATAATGGCCATGATCCAAGAGATTCAGAAACAAATCTCAAAACCCAGTGGCTTTTGGCAGAAATGCATCCGGACACCACAGTAGGTTACTATCACCAAGCCACCCCAGGAAGGAAAGGGTGTTGTCCCTCTGCCTGCTCCCCCTAGGTGGCTCGGTGGCCACCATCCTCCAGAGGCCATTGGACAGTCAGGTTTGGGCTGAAGTGATGAGACACATGAGGCCTCGTGGGATGGGGGTGGAGCCGGCCCTTTCCTCCCAGTATCAACGAGACCCCGAGTCACCGCCCATGAACAGCCTTTCTGGCTCCTGATCAAGCTGCTTAAAGGCCATGATCCCAGAGACTCAGGAGCAAATCTCGGAACCCAGCAGGTTTTGGCAGAAATCCCCCCAGATTTAAGTGTTAAGATTTCGGAATTTCAAAATCGCACGGCCACTACTGCAGCCACATGACATCATATGTTATTCATAACCAGCAATGGAAAACAAATTGTCTACGGTTACCTTTTCAGCAGATCTGAGTGTTGGGGTAAAATCTCAAATAATAATAATGGTGGGTCTGGTGTCAAAATATTGAATGTGATCAAAGTAGAGAAAGAGTTATGTGGAAATCATCTGCCCCACAGGTAGTGGGAGGGTGTGGGATGGAGGTATACTGGGTTGTTGGGGGTGGAAAATGGGCACTGGTGAAGGTACGGGTATTTCATTGTATAACTGAGACTCAGACCTGAAAGCTTTGTAACTGCTCTCACGGTGATTCAATAAATAAAACTATAAAAAATGAAAAAAAATTGTAAGGTGGAGTTCATGCCCAATTCAATCAGCTAATCAGTTGCTGAATAAATATCAATACTCTTACATAAAAAAATAAAAAGAATTACTTTCTTTACTAGTTTACTGTTTACCAGGCCTAAATAATGCCAAATAAATAGCAGTCTCAGAAAGGCAAGGACCTCATTGATGATTAGCAAATTTCTGGAGGCGAACTGTGATTTGAGGGTGGTGACAGGGTGTGAGTTAGTCAGAGCATGGGAAATGTTTATGTGTGGGGGCTTTCACATCAGGAGATAAGTCTTTCTCAGATAGCTGCTGTTCAGTTGAATGTGAGTCATGGTCACTGGGATACAAATCTGTGAAGTGATCATAGCATCGCCCCCAAGTGCTCTCTACATGTTAGCTATCCTAGTTCTTGTCCTTTAAGATTTTGTTCCTCTTTCCTGAACTCAACACACCCACTTTTGAGAGATATAGCTTGGTATTTTACTTAGATAAACGCATCTATCTCATTTCTAGATGGAATGACTATTAGTTAGCACTTCTTGACAAAAGGTAGCAGGAACAGGTAAATATGTATCAGAATAAAGAGAGTAAACACATCTATTGAGTGGTCAGGTTATGTATACATATTTAACTCAGGTAGTGAACAAACTTGGGTGAAAAATTCTCAAATTTTCTTCATCAAAAAGGAAATGTATACAGCTTAATTCCAAAACATGCCCATAAAAAATCTTCAACTAGGTCTATAATTAAAGTACTAAAGACTAGAAGGCAGGCCTCACTACTGGTTTAGGAGTTATAAACCCCTAAATTCCCGTGTGACCCAGAAACCTCACTTCTAATCTCAGAACACAAAAATTTGTATTCCAAAAGCTATATGCACGCTTATATTCCTTGCAGTACTTGAACTGTATAGCCAGGATATGGAAACAACCCAAATATCCAGTAATAGAACAACAGATAAAGAAATTACAGTATATACACAAAATAAAATACTATGCAGCTATGAGAAAAGATGAAGTCATGGAATGTTGACAGAACTGGAGGGTATCATGTTAAGCAAAATAATTCAGAAGGAAACATCAACCACCAGATGATATCACTTGTCTGTGTAATATAGAGAGACAAAACAAAGAAATTAGCCATATAGAACAATGACAAACTCTTGTCCTGGGATTACAAAACTGATTACCATCTCCAGGGTCTCACGGAAGCAGAAATGGTAGATCTTACCCATCCTCCTGTTCTTCCGGAAGCCTGGCAGTCATGTCCACAAACGGTCTCCGGCTCCAAATAAGCTCATTAATGACCATGATCCATAGACTCACAAATAAATCTCAGAAGAGAGCAACAAACTGCAGAGATGATGTTGGGCCCCAAAGCCAACATACAGTTAAAAATTTAACTCCATCTGTATCACTCTATTTAAAATTTTAGAACTCCTGAAGTAATATCTCATACTTTATGCCACTGATGTACCAAGAGTAGCACGCCACATTTGATGGCAACCAATCTCGATCAAAATATTTTATATATTATATATATATAATATATATATATATATATATATATATATATATATATATATATGAGGGCTGGAGCAACAGCACGATGGTAGGGCATTTGCCTTACAAGCAGCCAACATGGCCGACCGGAGTTCGATTCCTCCGCCCCTCTCGGAGAGTCCGGCAAGCTACCGAGAGTATCTTGCCCGCACGGCAGAGCCTGGCAAGCTTCCCGTGACGTATTCAATATGCCAAACACAGTAACAACAAGTCTCACGATGGAGACGTTACTGGGCCTGATCGAGCAAATTGATGAACAATGGGAGGTCCGTGACCGTGAAGAAGGAACCAGCAGAGCAAAAACTGAGTAAACTGAGTGTATGTATATATATATATATATATATATATATATATATATATATATATAAGCACACAAGCCTCAACCTGTAAAAACATGTTAATAATCTCTTATACAAGGGCTTAATGACTCCAGGGTAAGATACAACAATATTCACACACTTTCCTCTAAGAAAACTTTTAGGGATAATTTTAGCACATTATTCATAACTAGCAATACAAAATGAATTATTTAGGGTCCTATTTTGGGTGCAGGCTTTGTGGATCGGGGTAAGAAAACTCAAAATAATGGGGGTCGGAAGGTGTAATGGTGATGGAATTGGTCTTGGAATATTGAATGTAATAAATTATTGTGAACAGCTTTATAATAATACAATAAAACAAAACAAAGCTGATTACCAAGAAGTGGGGTGGGGGGTGGTAAGTGGGCAGAGGAAGAATAGACTAGAGGTGACACAGGGACCATGATGGAAGGTCATGAGCACTTTGGTGGTAGTGATGTGCAGTGGCTTTGTATTGATACCTTAAATTTTAACATTATTATAACTGTTTTATATAAACTAGAAGAATAAAAAATACCCTAAACTCATCTGGGTTTTTGTTATTCCTAAAATAACTTACAGAAGACTGAGTTGAGTAGAGATCCTTGGTTGGCACAGTGGAAAGAGGATTGGGCTAGCTTATAGGAGGCACTACACTTGAGAAAGGGAAGACAGGAAATCAACTCTTAGAAACAGTGCACTCTGCTTAGGAATGCTTGACTGTATTGGAAGAGAAGCAGCTGGAGAGTCAGAGAAGGAAGGGACTGAGCATGTACTGTGTGCACAAGCATCTCCTCAAAAATACTGAAATATTTTGTATAGAACATCTAGGTTCAAATCCTGACTCTGATAGCTTTATTGCAATGGATCAAATTATTTGACTTTTCTCAGTCTAGTTTCTCCGTCTGAATGAGGAGACATACTACCTTTCCACGTGCCAGTTGAGAAGCTCCAAAGAGATAATACAAACAAAAGCATTTTCACAATATGTAAACTGACTTAGAACTTAAGTCCTCATCATTTTTCTTCTCTTATATCTTGCTTTTGGGAACACTTTGTAGCAGGTGTTCGCTCATCTGGTTCTGACTGACAGACTATGGGCTTTCTCATGGGCTGGCTAATACTCACGCACAGAAGCAATCCTATTTCTTTTGTACTTGATATGAAAAGTGAATTAAAAATCCCCCCAAACAGATTGTGTTCAGTCCTGCCTCTCTTTACCAGAAATGGCACCCAAGTGCCTAGAGTAGAACAAAAAAATAGACTAACAGAACCAAGGGAAAGATGCAGGATGTCTACTTGCCATAGCTTTCTAGGGTTTCTATTTGGAAAGGCATTAAATTTGCACAGAAGGATTCTCAGTAATAATGACCAATACACCTGGGTTTGAGTATTTGACATACTTATTCATTGATTCAATGTGTGACCTTTAATCATTTACTTAAACTCTTAAAACTACAAATTACTCCTATTCAAAGTGGAGTTTAACCTTTTCCTGCAGGAGTAGTGTGAAAACTGGAGAAAATGTATGCAGGAATTTTGTAGGTACTCAAACCATCTTCTTTTGCCCAGTGGTAGTGTGTGTAATTATGGTATTATCTCTTCAATTTCATGGGAGACTTAAGTTTAGGTAACTTATGTGGCACATTTCCTGTAGGCTAAAACTTGACTTCATCTCTCACCATGATTTACAACTTGGAGATGATAGTGTGGTTATCTTGGAGGGAAAGAAAAAAAACAAGGCATCTTGAAGAAGTTTGCTTTGGGTTTAAGTAGATATTTTGTACCTGTATTCTTTTATACAGATTTAATTATGCACGGGGGACTTGGGGGAGATTGGAAGTCTTACTGGTTTGACGGGAAATGCAGAGTTCTTTGTATCATCTCAGGTCAATAGGACTAATGTTTCATCCAGCCTAGTGCAGGCAACAGCTGGATGAATGGTCTCCTTGTTCTTACAGAATGAGGCTCAGTATGCATTTTGTGTTTAGACCCTCTGATTCTCTCTCCACCACTCTCTCACTGGATCTTTGGGACAGGCATTATTGCAGCAAAAATCAGAGGGCTGCAAGTACGTCTTTTCAATTATGTCAATCCTTAGTTTGTTCATCTCTCTAAAGCCTCCATTTCCACTTCAAAGAAGTGACACTTTGACAACATTTGATAACAGACCTTATTGAAGTGCCCCAGATTCTAAATGCCCACTCACTTGGACATGAGCTTAGAATTTTTCAATGAAGACTTTTCTGATATAAGAAAATCTCACTACTTGGAAGTAAGTGAATCAGTATTAAGGAGTTTAACAGTTTGACAAGTTTACTTTTTTTCATTTCAGGAAACATAAAAACTGAGGCTCACAGCCATTGTGGTCATTGGGTCAAAGAGTTTGTACCAAGGGGAATGTGAGTGCCGACCTCAGAATGTGGTTGTGAAGATTAAAGAAACCCATACACGTAGGGTGTTCAGCACAGTGCCTGACAGAGGAAGGCAGTGTGATTTACCAGATTAATTCCTGGGGGTAGCCTGCCAGAAGCTCCAGGACAGCTTCTGTTAGCAGGTGCTTACCGTTTGACTTTAAAAATACATCCAGAAAGAAGCTATTCACCAAAGACCACACTGTGTATGATTCCATTTCTAGGGAATGTCGAGAATATCCAGGTCTCTAGAAACAGAACATATTACGAGTGGTTGCCTTGGGCTAAGAGTAGGATGACTTCCCAGTGAACGCTAATGGGTACACAGCTTATTTGGGGGTGATGAAAATGTAAAAGTGATTGCATAACTGGATGCACAGGTCTGCACACACAGAAAAAGAAAATTGTGTACTTTAAGTGAGTGAAATAACTGCATGGCATGGAAATGATATCTTTCTGAAGACACTGGAAATACATCTAGATGCTTAGAACTGGAGGGCATCATGTTAAGTAAAGAAAATCATAGAAATAACAAATACTACTGGATGATCTCACTTATCTATGGAAAAGAGAGACAAAACAAGAAAATAGTACTGAACAATGATAAATCCTTGATCTTGGATTATGAAACCTATTAATAAATATTGGGAGAATCAGGGGGAAATTAAAATCAGACAAGTGGTGGTATTAGGAACAGTGATGGAGGGTCATGGGGATTTTGGTGCTGGAGGTATGCAAAAGCTTTTTATATCGATACTATAAATTTAAACACAATTGTAAACATATCACCTAAACTATAATAAAAAAACTGTAAAGAACATTTAGAATTCCAGTCTTGTTTTGTATCCATGTCACCACCACGAAGGACCAAGCAACTGGGATTTGTTTTTTGGAGCTTATAAACTAACATAGCTTCATCACCTGTTTTCCCCATTTCCCTGTCACTGCCCATTCTCCATAGAGAACAAGTCCTGCAAGGTGATGAGCTAGACCTGCTCACTTCTCTCTCAGTGATCACCACCCTTGGTTCACTTCTCTGCAGTTCCACCATGCTTCTTCTTCACATGTTAATCTCCTTTCTGCTTGCATTGTTTCCTTCCTACAGGCTCTTTTTCTGTCTGGATTTTACCCTTTGTGCCTTCCATGGCTATTTCACTTAGAAGAGATGCTTATTTTATTTTTATCAACTTGATTTTAAATAATTTCTTCTCCAATATGAGGACGTTCAGTTTTTCTTATGGGCATTCATCACTATTAGAGCTTATATTTTTATTGATGTGTTTACTTTTTTATTGAAAGTTTTATTTATTAGCGTGTAAGTTCTATGAGAACAGGGTTTTTGTTTTGTTCATGAATTGCATTCCTAGTACCTAGAATGAATAAATCAAGGTTCTGTAGTGACTGTGGATACAAAGATGTTATCCACATACAACCTCATTCATTTTTCATATATACATCTTGTTCTGTAGCCTATATGGATCTCCTCATGCGTTTTAAAGGTTAAGTTCTCAGTGGTATGTGTGGCGGGGAAGTTCCTTGAAATCTCCTTTTTAAAACCATTTAGTATATTCTACCTGGATCCAGATAGTAACTGGATCTGTATAGTGATAAATACTATCACAATTTGCAAGAAAAATCCAAGAAAACATACAAAGATTTTTTTTGAGCCTACAGTTTTGCCAACTATTTATTTTTTAAAAATTATTATTTACTTTTTTGGGGGTATGGTGCTGCCAGCAGGTCAATCTGTACCTGTGAGGTGAGTGCATCAGCAGCCTCATGGTGCCTTCAGACTTCCAGATACCCCAAAATTGCTGCTGTGCCTTTGGCAAGACCCCAAAAACTTGGGGCAAAGTTTACCAAGAAAGTAAGAGGCCAAAAGTTAGGTATGTGGGAGACACACCCACAAACCACCTCTGGCTCAGCTATATAATTGGAGGCATGGCCTTTGGTTCCTGATCAAACTGCTTAACGGCCATGATCCCAGAGACTCAGAAACAAATCTCGAAATGCATCTGGACTGCATACAAGGTGGCTGCCGCCTCAGAGCTTATTGGAAAGTCAGGTATGAGCTGGCAGTGATGGGGCAACTGCAGTCTCATAGAAAGGGTGGCGGTACCAGCTCGTCCTTCACACCCTATTGAGGTCACGAGTTGCCCCCCACAAGCAGCTCTCCGACACAGCCATGGCTCCAGAGGCAAAAGGACTTAGTCCAGAGCCTGGCAGCTTGTGGCAGTAAAGTGAATGGACCACACATTAAACTCCGGCGCCATGCCTACCCAAGAGGGAAAGGGTGTTGCTCCCTTCTGCCTTCTTCCCACCCCCCGCCAGGCAGCAAGGTGGCCCCTACCTCAGAGCTTATAGGAAAGCCAGGTATGAGTCAGTGGTGATGGGGCAACTGCAGTCTCATGGGAAGGGGAGTGGTACTGGCTCGTCCTTCACCCCCTACCAAGGTCACAAGTTGGCCCCCATGAGCGGCTCTCTGGCACAGTTGTAACACCAGATGGACAGAAACCAATCTCGTAATTTTCTGGCTCTTTGCAGAAATCCAAAATCCCACGCGACATTATATGATTCTCATAACCAGCTATAGAAGACAAAGTATTTCACAATGCCTTTTCAGCAATTCAGCAATTCTGATTGTTGGGGGGGGGGAGTTCTAAACAATAATAGTGCATCTTTTGTCGAAATAATGAATGTAATCAATGTAGAGAAGAGTTAAGTAGAAATCATCTGCCTCACAGGCATTGGGAGGGGTGGGAGGGGGGTATATTGGGGTTCTTGGTGGTGAAAAATGAGTACTGGTGAAGGGAAAGGTGTTTGATCATCGTATGACCAAGACTGAAACCTGAAAGCTTTGTAACTTTTCCCACAGTGATTCAATAAATAAATATAAGAAGAAAAATAAATAAAATTATAAAAAAAATAAGGTGGAGTTCATGCCCAATTCTATCAGCTAATCAGTGGCTGAATAAATAGCAGCAATCCTACATAAAAAATTATTATTTGCTTTTAAACTTGGGGCACTGTGATTTATAGTTCTATTTTTAAAGGTTTTCATATATACAATGTCCTAACTACACCCTCCACCAGAGTGCCCTTGTCCTCAAACTAACTCTCCCTACTCAGTTCTATAGGTCAGATCTCAGGTTCTGTTTGCCCTTGGCCATTTGTTATTCCCTTACTGTGTTTCTTTATATCCCAAATATAAGTGAAATCATTCTGTATCTGTCTCTCTTCTGACTCACTACACTCAGCATTATATCTGTAGATCCAGCCACATAGTAGCAAATTGTGTGATTTCATCTTTTCTTACTACTGAGTAGTATTTCATTATATCTATATGCCATACCTTATTTAATTTGACACCATGAACTATGTAGTTGTTTACAATGGGTTTTCAGTTGTACAATGTTGTTCCCATCTCCAATCCCACCAATCTGTGCCCTCATCACTCCACCACTTATCCCAATATTCATCAAGGCTCCCTTATCTGCCTCAGCCTGACTCTGACTGTTACATTTCTAAATAACTGTTTAATTGTAGCTTGGGTTTCATGCTTACAGAAGTGTTGAATCTGATGGTTTAGATTTACATGAATATTTTTTCTCTATGGCTGGAGCCATAGCACAGCGGGTAGGGCGTCTGCCTTGCACGCAGTCAACATGGCCGACCCGAGTTCGATTCCTCCGCCCCTCTCGGAGAGCCCGGCAAGCTACCGAGAGTATTCGATATGCCAGACACAGTAACAACAAAGTCTCCAATGGAGATGTTACTGGGCCCGCTCGAGCAAATCGATGATCAACGGGAGGGCCTTTACTTTACCTTTACTTTACTTACTTTTTTTCTCTATATCCTAGAGTGGCCCAAGGCCTCTGACCCTTGCCCCTATGTTACCCCCAGACCTCCTATTATTGCTTTCCCCTTCATTCCTCTCTTTCCTTTTTGCCAACTATTTCTATGCTAAGATTAACAATGACTATTTTGGTGCCAAAAAGCAGGGCTCCAAGTTTTAATTACATGCTTTGATTATCAGATTTACTTACAGTGTGGACTCTCTCGAGCCCCCGTTCTCAGGAGAATCCTAGCAATGGGTACATTGTTGGTCATGATGGCAATGTCCAGGGGCGTCAGTCCCTCACTGTTTGGTGTGTTGAGATCTAATTCTTCTGGTGTATATTGATATAGAAGGATTTGCACAGCATCCATGTCTTGCTGTTCAACTGCTTCAAACATAGCTTCATTGCCCTGGAAGTTCTGCAGGAGAACAAAAGCAGTTTAGCACAATTTTGTAGACTAGTTGTCAAGATTTAGTGGTTTTAAATTTTATTATGCTTATAAGTGCTCTAATGGTGATGTATCTGGAGGTCTCCAAAGTAAGCACGGTGGATTCATCTTTTCTACTGGACATTGAATAGATATGTACTTTGACATGCACTGAGTCAATATAGAATAATATGACTAGTATGTGGAAATGAGAGAGAAAATCTGTTTTTATTCAAAACCAGTCTTCTTCAAAATGTTTGAGAGGTCATTAAAGGGTGTTCTGTGAAGAAAGTTGCTTGTCAAAAAAAATTGGTAAACATTGGATGAAACCAAGTTACCTTATTATTTTACCATTAGACTACACTTAGAGTCTTAATAATCTTAACATGATGCAACTATGACTTTTTCAGAATTGGGAAACATGAGTGCCTCACATAATTATTTCTCATTGCATTTGTTTTAATATCTTTTTGAATAATGTTCTGCAAGAACAAATTTGGGAAATGTTGATGGGGTGATATTATATAGTAACAGGCAGTTGAGGAGATACTCTCTCTGGTTCTCTAAATGCATATCCTTCCCTCAATTTCTATCACATGTCTCTGCTATTGCTCAGAAGTTGTCTTATTTTCCTGAACCCCACAATGACCTCCCATGGCCTGTCTCAATCTTTTCCAACTGGTGCCGTATACTGACACAAGCATGATTTTTCTAAGATATAAATGTTGCATGTCATTTCTTTGTTTACAAATTCCCAATACCTCCAGACTGCACTGTAGCACTGTCCTCCATTGTTCATCAATTTGCTGGAGCAGGCCCAGTAACATCTCCATTGTAAGACTTGTTGTTACTGACTTTGGCATATCTAATATTTCATGGGGAGCTTGGCAGGCTTTGCTATGCAGGTGAGATACTCTCAGTAGCTTGCCGGGCTCTCCGAGAGGGGCGGAGGAATTGAACCCGGCTCCACCAGGCCTGCCACGCACAAGGCAAACACCCTACCACTGTGCTATCGCTCCATACTGCATGCAGGCTCATTTCCAAACTCCTAGGTTCCTTTGTACTAAAGCCTATTTACTAATCCAGAGCCCAAACCAATCAGCATGTGGTATTTCTGAATCTTCATGTGAGAGATTCAAGAGGGTGGTATACAGGGCGGGTTTTGGTTGACTGTATCTGGAAGGACTAGACATTGAATATTTATAGGAATAAATCATCTATAGAAAAACAATAGCTTAAGACAATATAGCTCCTTTGAAAAGTTCTTTAAGAGGATTAATGGTAAACAAAGTAGAAAATTCTGAAATTCTCTCACATACGTGTTTCTTTAGTTTGTGGGAGAAGACAAACACATATACTATCTACATATCTGTGTGGTCTCTTCTCTAAGTGTTGCTTGGTCTTTAAAAATGTTGAAATACCACTGATCCTAATCCAGCATAGTGATGGCCTGATTAAAATGTGGAAGAGCGTCAGTGACCAAATATTTAGGTTGGCACATTTTATTTTTAGTCTCATCAAAAGTTAGTTCTATCAAAGGCTACAGGTCAGTTTAGCTGAGTACATAACACATGAGGAAAATACGAAGCTATTATGTAAATGCTTATTTTGACAATGGGAATCCAGGGGATAAAACTATTTTGGTATGCAGCAATTTTTTGCTACATGACAGTGTTGACAATCTGCCAAATTGATGAGTCCCTGATGCTTAAGCCATAACTCAGCCACAACCACACCTTCCTGGAAGATGGGTTTGAAATGAGAAAACAAATGAGAGCAAAGTTCAGTACTGTGCTTTCCACAGTTGTGTATTTGTTCATAATTCTTAGTATGTCTAATTTCTCATGAACCATATTTGCTTTCACTCTGAAGTCATTTCCTCCTCCACGCTTTTGTTGGCAAATCTTAGCATGCTTCTATCTAAAAGGTTAGTAGAGCTAATTTCTGTCTTAAGCTAAAACAAATGGTCCCATTACCCACTGCAGAAATACCCGAGAAAACATGATAATGTCCTTATATGTTACAAAATAAGAAACTACTATATAAGAATATCTATAACATCCCAAATTTAACTTTTTATTATCTTGTATTTATTTCAATATGACATCTTTTAAAGGTCAGAAGACTCGGTAACAGGAAACATTCATTAATTAATTAATTTATTGATCTACTTATGTTGAATCACAGTGAGATACACAGTTACAAAATTATTTGTGATTTGGTTTCAGTAAAATAGCGTTCCAATACCCATCCCTTCACCATTGTACATTTCCCACCACCAATGTCCTTATTATTTTCAACAGATAATGTATTTTAGATATCAGTTAATGACATGCTAAAACCAATTGCATTTCCTTTTCTTCTCTGACTGGGAACTCAGAGATAAATGATATAATAAGTTTTAGGTAGTATATTTTCATAGTTTTTGGTTTGTTTATCTTTCCATCCCTATTATTTTATTTTGCTAGTGTTTTGTCAATTATTTTTCTTGCTTTCTTTCTCCCTTTATGTTTTGAACACTCTCTCTCTCTCTCTCTAGCATCACACTATTTTTCATTTTATAGTACTTATGCATATTTTGGGCTTATATTGAATGACTCAACTTGGAATATACATTATAAATAGTTAATAAAATATTGTTTGCCATTCACAAAACTTGAATAAACATGAAGTTCCCAGAAAGCTTATTTAGTCTCCTACTCCCATGTTTGTCAAAGTTCTAGTTTGTGAGACTTTCTTTGCCTTGTTATAGAAAGAAAAACTAAGGAATAAAGAGAAAAATTAAAAAGAAAAGGAAAAACAAACAAATTCAACACTCAAACTTTTTGCACATATTCCATGAATATGTGCAGTGCTTGCCTTAACCAATGTTCTACATTCATCAAATTGTAATTGTCAGATTCTGAAGCAAACATGGATCATCTTAGGATAGCTGTAAATCCAAATATAAGAGAGAAATCAAATCAAGACGAGGATAAGAAGAGTTTTATTACCACTGAGGTCTTTCGGAGACTCAGCCTGTCAGTCCTTGTTCTGAAATAAGCCTCATCAAATGATGAGTGACTCCCCTTCAGCTTCTCAGAAAGGTTCCTGTACAGGCGTTTGGCAGCATTGGGAGAGGACGGAGCACTATGTTTTTTTGATTGAGAAAGATGTAAATTCTGCATCTGTTGCGTCATTTTCACCCGGAAATTCCTAAGAGAAAGAAAACCTAATGTTGTATAATTTACATAATGTATTCATTGCCAAAGATTCTCCTCCATCTCCAATAAGCTTCTGGAATCCCAATAAAGTGACCTGAGAGATCATCAGATACAGCTTCTTTCATTTCTAGATGAGAATGCTACCTAGGGAAGGGATAGCAATTTGTTTATGACCTCAAACCTGATTGGTGGCAGGAGTAAAATTATAACCTCTAATTAACATGTAGACATATTCATTTACATATAAACATAATATGTATGTCATAAATCTCTACCTAAAATCCTTTGATCTCTATACCACTGTATGGAAGCACCTCAATTTTATAACCTATTGGGGTCTGCTCAGTTCTTGATTATATGTAATTGGAATCATTCCACTTACCTCCTTCTAGATGCTGCCCTCTGTTGGGTATATATGAGAGTGTGGTTACTCCCTGCAGATCCATCTTCTCCAGAGATGTAAAAATGAGCCTGTTGTGTGAGACTTGATGAACTACCTCAATGTTTGAGGGATTGAGGTGGGGGATTTAAGGAATTTGCATTCATTGGTCCATCCCTGTTTACCTGCTCACCCCAGAGTCCCAAAAGTATGTCTCTTCTTCAGAACATGTGCTCTGGGCATTCTTCAAGGAGTGCCACTCTTAAGTCTCTTACTAAAGAGATCAATAGATCTCTTAAGTAAGTGCTAACCAATGTCGTACCTGAAGACAGTTTCTTGGATATTGCCATGCCATTTCAAAAGTCATCTATCACTATGTTGGGTATTACTATTGAAATACTGATTTCACCAGATTAAGGCTATCTGGCATGGTAGGGTTCTTTCTGATTTAAGTTCAAACTCATGGTGACATTACTCTCTGCAAAAATACTCTTTCAGAGCATGTTGATATACCGATTTTTAAAATGTTCTTTATAGAGGGCCAATATATGAAACTACTATATGAGGATGTTCATAACACCCCGACCATTACTTTTTAGTTTTCCACTATGACATCTGATAAAGGCCAGAGTACTTAATAATAGAAAATATTCATTTCTCTAAACAAATTATACTTTCAGTTATTAGTTAATGGGCTTCTACAGCCATGCATATATAGTAGAGCAGAACTTCTTTTTACACCATGACCTCTTTTCAACTAGAAATGCAACTTGAGTGAGCACTGCCAGAAACATATCATATTAATTATATGTTTTATTTTAAATAAACATTTAGTCCTTGCAAGTTCCAAAATATTTCACTGTTCTCAATTTTTTTGGTGACCTCAGTTACATGACGCCAAATGGTGATGTGATTCACTGTTTAAGAAGTTAGGTATTAGATAAATACATACATGAATGAAATAACTGGTCAAGGCAATGATGTACAAAATGTCTCAGTGTCTGAAGCAGCCTCTGACAAACTCGGCTTAGGTCTCTCTAGAGCATGCTCCTGCCTTTGCATCATCTTTACTCTTTTCTAATGGAATTTTCCATTTATAATGCTGCCAGTGCTACTGAACTGTAACCTTCTAGTCATGTCCACTCCTTGAAATGTTGTAGACCAATAGAGCCCATGATATAATATCACTCAGAAACATTTTAATTGACAGACATCTACATAAGGTTGACTTTAATGATATCCCACTTCCAATGAGATAAAATCTAAATGTCTTATGCTCACATACAGGTGCTTATCTTTTTCAGTTTCATCTCTTCCTTTATCCCTACCTTTTGTGCTTCAGACTTCAGACTAGAATTTCCAAAATCATACAAATTCATTTCACGTAATACTGCTTTTTATATATTGGAATTCTATCTGTGGTTCATGACACAGGAAATGTTTGCTGAGCTCTAAAGTCTATGCTCAAGAGATCTCCTACAACTCCTGGCAAATTGAAGTATTTCTTTATTCAAAACTTAATATTTATGTCTATTATACAAATAATCTTACTGGGTTACAACTGTTTCCTTATCTTTTCCATCTAAACCATGCATCTTGAAAACAAGAGTTGCCAAGTATTACTTTTCATGTTGCTGGTTACTGTCACTGTAACTGTCCTCCCGTTGTTCATTGATTTGCTGGAGTGGACCCAGTAACATTGTGAGATTTTGTTACTGTGTTTGGCATATCGAATACTTCACGGGTAGCTTGCCAGGCTTTGCCATGCGAGCAAGATACTCTCGGTAGCTTGCTGGGCTCTCTGAGAGGGGTGGAGGAATCGAACTCAGGTCGGCCGTGTCAGTCGCGTGTAAGGCAAATGCTTTACCCGCTGTGCTATTGCTTTGCTGGTATATAACTAAAATGTGCATGTAAAAACATGCACCAGGTAAAAGAAACATAGTTGAGATTAGGATGTGAATTGCTATTAATCCATCTACTGACTATATGATTTGGGGAAAGTTACTTGACATGTCTGAATTTAATTTCTCTAATTTATGAAATGGGTATAATAATGTCTACATACTCTGGTGTGATAATTCAATGAGCTAATGCCTGCTAAGAGCTCGAAAGAAAGGAAGATTCAAGGTAACCATCAGTTTTTAATAGAGTATCCTCAAAAGATACTTTAGACTAAATGAATGCACATATTCTACAAATATGACATAGTAAGGAGCTACTAAGAAAGCTCATTTCCTTTCTTCTGCCTCATATTGGATTCTGTGTCTACAAGCTTCAAGTAACCCTGACTTACTTTCATTTTAACAAATGGAAATTCAGAAAAGCAAACCTAAAGCAAACTTCTAAAAAAAAAAACGAATGGAAATTCACCTTCATTACATTGCCCAATGTCTTTAGACCCTTTTTATGCCTTGTTTCCATTTTCCTTCAAGACCAAAAGACTCCCAAGTGTCTTCCAAGGTCATAGTCAGCATTACTCATGTCTCTTAGGCTCTACTCTGTCTTAGCTAAATAGGCACATTTATATTGGGGAGGAGGATTTAAAGCACCATCTGTAGGGTGAGTGTTTGCATTTTCAGAAACATTTAATGATCTTTAATTTACACAAAAGCAGAAATGGAAGAGTAGGTGATTTGGCACCTTTCCTTTTCATCTGAAAATCCTTTGCTTTTCATGCAATAACAGCTATTGCATTTCTTCTATTTCGTTTCCATCTCCCCAAACTTCCAGATTGACATGAAAGCTGGCTCACACGGGGATTGCCTTAACCTCTTTCTCTCTGCCTTCTGTCTCTAGCATTTTCCTGCAACATTAAATGCCCCAGTTCAAGCCATCTGTCTTGTCTACATGATTATCTTTCCCAAAATAACTACATTCTTTTGTATCTCCCACAGTGCCCAGGAGTCCAGCAAATAAATTCTTGTTGATTGATCAAATTCCAGTAACTTGCCCTCTAACTAATGACACCTACCCACATGGCCCCTTTTGTCTTTGCTCACCTCCCATCTGTTCCCTTCAGTCAAAGTAGGTGGACTTTCTCTTCTCTTTGATTCCCTTCTCATACTCTCCCAGCTGTCCCTCCCTCCCAGGCCATCCTCTAGTATGCTTCTGTTCTTCTAGATTTCACCTCTCATTATACTTTCTTTTTCATCCTCTATATTTAAATTTTCATCTGACGAGAAACCGTAAGAAACTCGACTTTCTGTGCTTTGTTTGTTCCTATAGACACATATGTCACTCACAGCTAAACTCTCAAATTTTTGCCTTTATGGAAAGGGACAAAGACTTAATATATAGTGTAGTTTTGGCTTTAGAATTCAGCGAAGAAAAATTTAAATCATAATTTTTGTTATCTATAGTCTCATGACTTTTTTAACTTTATTTAACCATGTATTTTATAACCAAATACTGGTTAAACTCCACAAGAAGAAAACATCCAACCCCATCCAAAAATGGGGCAATGAAATGAACAGAAACTTTCTCAAAGAAGAAATCCGAATGGCAAAAAAGCACATGAGAAAATGCTCTACATCATTAATCATCAGAGAGATGCAGATCAAAATCACAATGAGATACCATCTCACACCTCAGAGACTGGCCCACATTCAAAAGAACAAAAGCAACCAACGCTGGCATGGATGTGGCGAGAAAGGGACTCTCCTTCACTGTTGGTGGGAATGTCGACTGGTTCAGCCCTTCTGGACAACAGTATGGACGATTCTCAAAAAATTAGAAATTGAGCTCCCATTTGACCCAGCAATACCACTCCTGGGAATATATCCCAGAGAGGCAAAAAATTATAGTCGAAGTGACATCTGCACTTGTTTGTTCATTGCAGCACTCTTTACAATAGCCAGAAACTGGAAGAAACCTGAATGCCCAAGAACAGATGACTGGTTAAAGAAACTTTGGTACATCTACACAATGAAGTACTATGTAGCTGTTAGAAAAGATGAAGTCATGAAATTTACATACAAGTGGTACAATATGGAAAGTATCATGCTAAGCGAAATGAGTCAGAAAGAGAGGGATAGACATAGAAAGATTGCATTCATCTGGGGGATATAAAGTAACAAAGTATGAGATTAATACCCAAGAATAGCTGAGATCAGCACCAGGATGATAACTCCATAACTTAGAGGCCAGCCGGGTATCCTAGAGGAAAGGGCAGTTCAGATAGAGAAGGGAGCACCAAATAAAGGATGTTTGGAGGATCCTCCCAGGAGGGGAGATACATGTCGAAAGTAGACTATGGACTGAACATGTTTGCCACTCAATACCTCTTTTGCAGACCACAACACCCAAATGGAGAGAGAGAACACAGGGGATTGCCCTGCCACAGAGGCAGGGGGGGATGGGGGGATGGGGGTGGGAGGGATATTATCCATGGTGGTGAAAAACGGGCACTGGTGGAGTGATGGGTATCTGATCATTGTATAATTGAAACCCAAGAACAAAAAATTGTAAATCTACAACTGTAAAAAAAAAATAATAATAAAAAAATAAAATTTAAAAAAAAAAACATAGGCTCAGAGTCCATGGATGGTGCAGAACGGTGCTGGAACTTCTTCAGAGCCTCATCTTCAGGGCACTGTCAATGTAGACCTCTAGTGGTTCCCTGTAAGAGCCTACTCATAAGATTTTCCTTTATTTAACCTGACCTGAGCTCACCAAGTGCAAAGAACCTTTTCCTCTTGGCTATCTGTCAAAAGCAAACATTAGCTATTACTTAACATCACAGCTGCCTGAAGAAGTGGCTAAAAATGGGACCAATAAGTGTAAATTAGAAAAATTTAAAGAATGAGCTGTTCATAGAGGACTTTGAAAAACTCGGACATTTTTAGGAAGATCTAGGAGATCACATATATGTCCAAGATCTGGGACTTCCTCAGAAAATACCTGGGAAAGATCTAAGTTCTCATCTCTGTCTGATTTTGAGGCTTTGCAAGCAAGCACTGAAGACAAAGGCAGTGCTGTCAGCTGCCTCGTGATCTCCCCAACTTGCAAACAGAGAAACAGTGCAAAGAATAAGAGACTTATTGGTTCTGAGCACTTAAGGATATTTCTCTTCAATCATTAGATGATGACTTGCTACTAACAAAATGGTGGTCATGTACGACAAAACAAACTGAAAAAAAATTAACAAAAATCACACAAACAAAAAACCCCAAAACAGCCAGACTTGACTTGATGGATTAAGATCTGAAAAATCACTAAACACTATACACTGAGGAGAGAATCTGATTTCCAAAGTTGGCACATTATATTATTCAAAATTCCGGGATTTCAGCAAAACCCATGAGACTTACAGATATACAAAATAGTATGCTTTATGTACAACTATAACACTGTCCTTAAAGAAGCCCATATGTTTGGCTTAGATATCTTAAGTCTGATATTTTAATTTTTTCAAAGAACTGGAGGAAATGTTCTCCCAAATGATAAAATTATAAAAATGATGTTTCACCAAGAGATTATCAATTAAAATGTAGAAAATATATAAATATATCCAAACCAAAAAAATTCGGGTCTTGAAAGTTACAAGGACCAGAATAAAAAATTCACTAGAAGATATACATATAAGATTGATCAGGAAGAATAAACAGTCAACAAATTTGAACATAGGTCAATTTATCACTCAAACTGAAGAGCAAAAAATGAATAAAAATGAACAAAAGGTCAGACATCCATTGAATGTCATCAAATATTCAGACATAGTAGTAGAAATGCCAGAGAATAGAGAAGGGGGAGAAAAAATATTTGAAGAAATATTGATGTTTCAAAAGTGCAAATTTTGTGGAAAATGTTTATCATCATTTCCAAGAAAATAAATACCCTGTAGACTAAATTCAAAGAGATCCATACATAAATACAACATAATCACTGTAAAAATATAACAAAGAGAAAAATCTCAAATACATAAGAGAGGAAAGATACTGTAAATATTCTATAGTCCATCTTATGTCTGTCATCTTTTCTCCTTTCTATTTAAAACACAAATAAAAATTAAATTATAAATACACTTCATTTAATGGCATTAAAAAGACAAAACTAAATTTTTTTTAAAAAAAAGCATGGAAATTTATTTACTTATGCTCGGTTACTCTGTGTGAATGTGGTAATGTGATTCTTGATGGTATTACATAATTCCCACAGCACCCATAAGAGCTTCTTGGAAATTACAGTAACAAGCGCTTTAGCTCTCTGTACCTTGAAGATAAGATTGAGCTAGAAAAAAAGACTCAAATGTTGAATAAAATATATGAATGGCAAAATAGACTCCTGACAGGGAAGCCACAATTCTTGTGCTATGTTTGAGATACTACATTCCAGAGAGCATTCTTTATTCACCAATTTCACTGACAAGCTCTACAGACAGATCTATAGTTACATTAATTCCATTCTTCAACCTCAAGATAATCATAGTGTTTTTCACTACTTCAAGAAATAAAAGAGGACACTAGGAAGTGGAGACACATCCCCTGCTCATGGATAGGGAGAATTAGCATTATCAAAATGGAAATACTGCCCAAAGCACTATACAAATTTAATGCGGTCCCTATCAGGATACCCATGACATTTTTCAAAGAAATAGACAAAACACTCTTGAAATTTATATGGAACAATAAACCCCCACGAATAGCTGAAGCAATCCTTGGGAAAAAGAAGATAGGTGGTATCAACCTCCCCAACTTCAAACTGTACTATAAAGCAGTAGTAATTAAGACAGCATGGTACTGAGCTAGAAACAGACCTGCAGACCAATGGAACAGAGTTGAATATTCTGTCACAAACCCCCAAATATATGACCACTTAATTTTTGACAAAGATTAAGAAATGTGACAAAGAAACAAGAAATGTGAAGTGGAACAAGGAAAGCCTCTTCAACAAGTGGTGCTGGGAAAACTGGAAAACCTGCTAAAAAAAGAACTCTGACCTCTGTCTAATGCCAGGCACAAAAGTCAGATCAAAGTGGATTAAAGACTTCAATATCAGACACGAATCTGTAAGGTACATAGAGGAAAATGTAGGCAGAACTCTCCATGACATTGAAGCTTAAAGAAGCTAGCATCTTTAAGGATGAAACAGCACTGACCATACAAGTGAAAGCAAACATAAACAAATGGGACTACATCAAACTAAGAAGCTTCTGCACTTCAAAAGAAACAGTGACCAAAATACAGAAAGAGCCCACAGAATGGGAAGAAAATTTACCCAATACTCATCTGATAAGGGATTAATATCCAGGATATACAAGACACTAGTAGAATTACACAAGAAAAAACCCTCCGACCCCATCAAAAAATGGGGAGAAGAAATGAACAAAAATTTCCTCAAAAAAGAAATACAAATGACCAAAAGGCACATGAAAAAATGCTTCACATTGCTAGCCAGAAGGAAGATGCAAATCAAAACTATCACTATCACTATCACTATCACCCCGTTGTTCTTCAATTCGCTTGAGCGGGCCCAGTAACGTCTCCATTCATCCCTGTCATGTGCAAGTGTAGCCCGATGACATACTGGGGGCTCCTTCAGGGTCAGGGGAATGAGAACCATTCATTGTTACTGTTTTTGACATATTGAATATGCCACGAGCAGCTTGTCAGGCTCTGCTCTGCAGGCGGGATACTCTTGGTAGCTTGCTGGGCTCTCCGAGAGAGATGGAGTCTCCTGCCCCCATGCCTAGCTGTCCTCACTGGGGCCCCTTGGAGGAGGGTGGGTTGAGTTTCCCTCCCATGGCTCTCCAGGACGGCCATGGTTCCAGAGGCAAAAGGACTTAATCCAGAGCTCGGCAGCTTGCAGCAGAAAAGTGAATGGACCACGCGTTAAACTACAGTGCCATGCCTCCCTGGGAGGGAAAGGGTATTGCTCCCTTCCGCCTTTATCCCCCCTGGCAGCAAGGTGGCCATTGCCTCAGAGCTTATTGGAAAGCCAGGTATGAGTCAGCAGTGATGGGGCAACTGTAGTCTCATGGGAAATGAGATGGTACTGGTTCATCCTTCACACCCTACCAAAGTCATGAGTTGCCCGCCATGAGTGACTCTCTGGCATGGCCATGGTTCCAGAGGCAAAAGGACTTAGTCCAGAGCCTAGCAGCTTGTGGCAGAAAAGTGAATGGACCATGCGTTAAACTCTGGTGCCATGCCCCCCTGGGTGGTAAAGGGTGCTACTTCGCCCCCCCGCCCCCCACCACCCCGGCAGCAAGGTGGCCGCTGCCTCAGAGCTTATAGGAAAGCCAGGTATGAGCCAGCGGTGATGGGGCAACTGCAGTCTCATGTGAAGGGGGCGGTACTGGCTCGTCCTTCACACCCTACCAAGGTCACGAGTTGCCCCCCATGAGCAGCTCTCTGGCACAGCCATAACACCAGACGTACAGAAACCAATCTCGTAATTTTCTGGCTCTTTGCAGAAACCCAAAATCCCACACGACATTATATGATACTCATAACCAGCTATAGAAAACAAAGTATTTCACAATGCCTTTTCAGCAATTCTGATTGTTGGGGGGGGGGAATTCTAAACAATAATAGTACATCTTTTGTCGAAATAATGAATGTAATCAATGTAGAGAAGAGTTCAGTGTAAATCATCTGCTTCACAGGCATTGGGAGGGGTGGGAGGGGGTTATATTGGGGTTCTTGGTGGTGAAAAATGAGTACTGGTGAAGGGAGAGGTGTTTGATGATTGTATGACTGAGACTTCAACCTGAAAGCTTAGTAACTTTTCCCACAGTGATTCAATAAACAAATATAAGAAGAAAAATAAGTAAATAAATAAAACTATGGAAAAAAAAGAAATACACCCCAGAAATGGGCTGGAGTGATAGCACAGTGGATAGGGTGTTTGCCTTGCACACAGCCAACATGGCTGACCTGAGTTCGATTCCTCCACCCCTCTTGGAGAGCCCAGCAAGCTACTGAGAGTATCTCACCCACACAGCAAAGCCTGGCAAGCTACCCATGATGTATTCGATATGCCAAACACAGTAACAAGTCTCTCAATTTATTGTGAGATATTACTGTTGTCTGCTCGAGCAAATCGATGAACAACGGGAGGACAGTGCTACAGTGCTACCCCAGAAATAGCCAAAACAAATATGATCAACTGACTCTTAACAAAGTGTCAAGGTAAATCATTTAGGGACAAGAATATATTTTTTCCAACAAAGAAAGTTGGAACAACGGGTGTACATATGGGAAAAAAATTAAGAATCTCATCTCCTATTTCATTTAGCTATAAAAATTAACTTGAAATTATAAATTCAATTGCAAAAGCTAAAACTGAAATTTCTGAAACAAAACACAGGTGAAAATCTTTGCAAACTTTAATACAACTTCTAAAATGTTGTATAAATTAAATTGATAAATTAGACTTTCTCAACATTTGAAGTGTCTACTAATGGACACAGTATAGTTTGACTTTATTACACTTCTGAAAGACCTCTAAATACACCTGAGTCCAATTTCTAATGAAAAAAGTGGCAGTTTTCTGGATAATCTAAGTCCAAAATAGCAAGAGTCACCTGTGAGGAGTAAAGTCTGAAATTTATTTCAAAACCAACTGTTCCCTAAGGTCTAGCCAGCTTCTCAACATGAACCTTGGCTGCCATATTACCAAGTCTGCTAACTAACCACCAAGGTGTTTTGGGTGAAGAATGGATCCTGGCCAAGCCTCCATCCTGCTTGTGGTGACAGCTGATGCAACTGCTTTGACTCAGCCAGACCCACAAAGGCTGAGGGTCTGGGTACCACTGTTTGGAAATAAGAAAACTGGACCAATGAGAGGAGCCTGCAAGAGCCAGCCCATGATTTCCTCTATTCATCCCTGGAGAATTGCTCTGAAGGCTTCCTGGAAATGATCACATACAAACAAACAACCAGATGTGGTTTTTTTTGGTGAAACCTGGGTTAGTTCACTGACAAACCACTTTTATTTGTTTTCCTTACTTCTTTGACTATCTTCCCTTTTTCTTCATCCTTGAAACCCTGGGGCTATATGTCTCAATACTCAATAGCACACTAGCAATGAACTTTGCCTTCACAGTGAAGACAAAATGTAATAACAAACCTATGAAAAAGTCAGGACTATTATTAAATTCTCATTTTATAAGCAAGGACATTGAGCATGAGAGAAGTAGGTAATTTGTCCAAGATATTATAGCTTAATAATGGAGGAGGCAGGATTTGAGCTGTGCCTCCAAGGTGTTCTTAACAACTCTGTTATTCTATCCAAGAAACTTTGATCTGCCTGCTGTCAGTTTCTTCTTCCTAGACTCTAATTCTGAAGACAAGAGTCCTTGCCCTCATGAGGAGTTCTGGCATGACAATAGTTTCCACTTCATCAGGAAATGTTTACGGGAATTTCTCATATTTGTGCTGTGAAAATAGATCTGAGTCAGTCTGGGAAATGGACAGTTGTAAGATAAAATATTTAGAAACAAACTCTAACCATGCTTGACAACTGCGTAGACAGATACATTAAGCTCGACAACCGGGTAGACAAATACACTCAATCTGTCTGGGACAAGATTACTTTCCAGGCTGTGACATGATCTTGGAATCTTCAGATTTCAACTTGACTAAAACTAGACAGAAAAGAAAGTGTGACCCCCCCTTCCTATTCCCTACTTTCTGTTAATACGACAGGTATGTCCATGATTGCTGACGGTGGGTGGCCAACTCTGTTATATTGATGATAGATACCTAACAGGATGGGAGTAACCTGTCTAGTGTTGGAGCACTCAGTTATTCAATACATTCTGAAAAGTCAGCTGTGTCTCCACATGAAGACAATGACTGATGTTTGAAGGCTAAAGATTAAGTTTGTGAGGAAGAAAACAGAAAGACACTACTGATACTAGGGTTCAGTAAGCCCATACAGGTGATCAACTATGTGACCACTATAATGTACACGACCTTGGAAACTCCAGAGGGGTCGGAAGGATAAGATTCCTCACATTGAGCTGTCTTGGTTTGCGTAGGACTAAGAGAGATCCTGAGATGGAGGACCCTCCGTGCAAAGTTGGGAAAGTACTGGATAAATTGAAACAAGTTTGTCAGATAATTAAACCCCAATGTATTCATAGGCTAAGTTATGCAAGGCAATAAATAAGAAAGAATGTGGTATGTAAAATTATAGAATAATTAAAGTACTTTGTCTGTGATCCTGGAAGATAATAATATAGGATACATGAAGCCCTGAGTTCAAGTCCCCACACTGCTACCAAACAAAGTAAGAATGATGTGTTTATCTGTATAATACACTGAGTCCCATCGTGGCCCTTTGAAGTAAGAACCATTATTATTAGTTTCACCTAGTGAAAAATGGACATACCTCTGAGGGGAAGGTCTACAATTTAATGCCGAAGAGATTTTAACTTTTAAAATACTGCTCTCAATTGCAAAGAAGTGATGCAGTGTCAACTTTGGGGGTGTCAGAAGGAGATCAAGGGAGTAGATTAGAGACATGGGTTATAGGAGGTGATACCTAAGCAGATCACTGACAGGAAGGGTAAAAGGGACATATCATGCCTAATAGCTAACGTTGGGACATGGAAATGTGAAATGCCAGTGTTGCTGAGTGCAGACAGAAGGTCGGGAAGCTTTCCTGAGAGTCACCTGTTCTCTTAAACTCACAATGATGCATTTCATTTCTGTAAGACCTGGAAAAGAAGCATGGCAAGATAGCAACAAGGGACTTGAAAGATGCACAGGACAAGAAGCATAAGTTTTAACCTACTCACAACCGTAAAACACTAGAGAAATTTAAGGGACAACTGAGGTTTGCATTGTTAGAGCAATGTTCTGATAGTAGCCAGAAGGTGTTTTGAAGAGGATTAGGAGGTGGTGAAACCAAGTGAGAGGAGACAACAACTTTGATAATTATGGAACATTTTTGTGAGAGATCGGGCGCGTTCAGGGTGGTATGGCCGTAGACAGCGGGTAGGGCGTTCGCCTTACAAGCGGCCAACATGGCCGACCCGAGTTCGATTCCTCCGCCCCTCTCGGAGAGCCCGGCAAGCTACCGAGAGTATTCGATATGCCAGACACAGTAACAACAAAGTCTCCAATGGAGACGTTACTGGGCCCGCTCGAGCAAATCGACGATCAACGGGAGGGCCTTTGTCTTTTGTCTTTTGTGAGAGCTGATGACTTCAGGTACAGCATTTGGCCCTGGGAAGGGAGAGGACTGGGGAAGATGAAAAAGATACAGAAAATAAAATAGAGCAAAAACTGGCTAATGATTGGTGGGAGGAGTTAAAGGATTCAGAAGCCCCAGAATAACTTCTCTGAGCCTTTTCTTGGTTGACTATGTATAAAAGGTTCCTAGGATAATTAAGAGAAAAATGTAGAAAAAGGACACAGGTGGAAGGGTGGACAGGGAACTACAGTGAGTCCAGCTTTCCACCTAGTTATTCCCAAGGGCCTAGAGTAAATCTAGATGGGAGCATCCAATCTGAATTTCCCGTATACAAAGAGGAAAATAGTTTATAGTCAAGCTACATAATTTTACAATCAGGAGTGCGCTACTGATCATAATGCAAATCTTGAAAATAGGTACAATATAAATAGAAAGTAGAACTAATGTTAACACATCTTTTGGCTTCCTAATGGAGGTAGAAACCATTTAGTTCATTTATAAAATGAGTGGGCTGGAGCGATAGCACAGCAGTAGGGCATTTACCTTGTGCGTGGCCGGCCCTGGCTGAGCCGGGTTCGATTCCTCTGCCCCTCTCGGAGAGCCCGGCAAGCTACCGAGAGTATCTTGCCCGCCATGGCAGAGCCTGGCAAGCTACCCGTGACGTATTCAATATGCCAAACACAGTAACAACAAGTCTCAAAATGTGACGTTACTGGGTCTGCTCGAGCAAATTGAACAATGGGAGGACAGTGACAGTATAAAATGATTGGCTTAACTTATTACTACCTCTCAAGAAAATCTGTTTTTATTTTTTGAGGATTGGATCAGCATGACATAGAGACAGTAGTGGAGAGTCATGTGGCCTTTGGTGGCAGTGGTGTGTGATGGTTTTGTACACCAGTATTATAAACTTTAATACTATTGTAACCGTATTACTTAAACTATAATTCAAATTTTAATTAAAATAAATAAAAATGTAAAATGAAAAAAGAATGTATTTTATAAAAGACAGCAGTAATTTGCTGAATTCCTGGTGAGAAAACTTGAGGTAATTTAATCCTATAGATGGAAGTATTTATTTTTTTCCGAATGAGCTGTCTGAAACTCAAGTCTTAGTCCATCTGCAGACGAATTCTATGTGTATAGGGTAATTGGAATAACTGAAAGTCGCTATGAGCTCTATACATGAATTCCATTCCAATTTAAATTAACTCCCTGAAAATATTTGGATATGTGCTTCAAAACCTTTAAGATCTTCAGTGTCTTGGCATTAAAAATGTGGAAAAAAAAGTCACGACTAATCACTATTGAAGAAAAGTATTCATAGGACCATTTACTTTAATTTTAGGGTTCTGAGGGTGTTGGGCCACATCCAGAGGTGCTCCGGTGCTATTCCTGGCTCTGAGCTCAGGAATGATCCCTGGTGGTGCTGGAGGAGTGTGGTGCCGGGAGTCTGACAAAGGTTAGTTGTACGCAAATGTTTTGCCCTTGTACAATCTTTCTGGCCCAAATTGAGATTCTTAAAGGCTATTTTATACCTGTTTCTTCTAATACCCTTAGGGTCTCGAGTGCTCAGTGTTGCTTAGATGGGGGAAGGATTTTGAACATTCCTCTTTTCCATTTAAGCTGCTATCTGTGAATTTCTGGTGCATGATCTCTGGATTAAAGTAAATAAACATGCTGCATTATTTTCTATAGCCAGTAAACAAGCTGAATGCCTGAAAACAGACAACTGGATAAAGAAACTATGGTACATCTATACAATGGAGTACTACGCAACTATTAGGGAAAATGAAGTAATGAAATTTCCTTATGAATGGACATGGAGAATATCAAGCTGAATGAAATGATTTAGAAGAAGAGAACAGATAAGAAATGACTGCACTCATCTGTGGGATATTAAAAAAAAGTATGAGACTAATACCCAAGGCCAGGAAAAACAGGGGCCAGGAGGATTGGTCCACAGTTGAAAGTTTGCCACAAGTGTGTGTGTGTGTGGGATAGAGGGCAGTTAGGATAGAGAAGGGACCAGTGTGACAATAGTAGGTAGAAAAGATCACTCTGAATAAGAAGCTCAAGAGTATTGAGAGTACATAAAGGGATATACATGACAACCTTTCAGTATCTGTATTGTAAACCATAATGCCTAAAATGAGAGAGAGACAGAGAGAGAGAAAGAGAGAGAGAGTGCCCCCACCATAGAGGGAGACAGGGATGGGGGGTCGGGTTGGAGAGATACTGGAGACATTGATGGTGGAAGATGTACACTGGTGAAAGGACAGGTGTTGGAACATTATATGACTGAAACCCAAATGTGAACAACTTTTTAACCACAGTGTCTCTCACTGTGGTTGAATTTAAAAAAAGCAGTAAATGAACAATGATACTAATTATGTACTGCACCTCTCAACAAGGAAGCTCAAAGTAGGCTCTCCTGAAAGCATCAACTGAGCTTACCATATCTTCTTTGAAACAGTCAGGAATGGTAAGAATGGAGGAATAGAGTTCCAAGAAGAGCAAGGGAATTTCCCAGACACACATGCCTTCTAGAACATAGTAGAAGTTCCCTATGATCCTTTTTGGATTACCATCATTTGCATAAAAAAGCCAGGTCACATGGGAGAACGACCCTGCTTTTGTGATATAGTGGCTTGGGGAGCCCATCCACAGGGCAAAACATCACCCATCTCTCAGGTTTCCTAACTTTGGTTTTTATTTAGAGAAGCATGCTGCTCCCTGTTCTAACATCATTCATCTTTGTCAGCACCCAAGGCCACAACTTCATCTAACCAGCCAGTGATATACTGCAAATAAAGTGCACCAAAGACATTCAATTCTTTATGGCATTTATATGGACTTCGAGCCCACTGGAGATGGATTAATGCTGCCATAAAGCCTTGTAGTAGCCAAGAAAACAAAAGACTACGGAGTTATAGTGGAGCTGGAGCCTGTGCTGGTGCAGCTGGTGGTAAAAGCAACAGCTTTCTCCATTCACTCTCCACCTCTGTGGAGGTTGCCTTTCGTGTGTTTCAGGAAATGGAGAAATCAAGTGAGCATGGGGATTTGGGGTAGGGAGAGCTCAGCAAAGAGGAAAACTCTGCCTTAATTATCAATAGTGCTTCCAACAGCCTTGATCAGGTTCACAATAGTCAGGGGTAAAATCTCCCACTTTGAATATAGTACATCCTACCAATTATCTGTCTTCAAGGAATAGGGAAAGGACTGAAAGAGCTTGACTGCAAATTACAGCATGGGACTAAGCAAGATTTGCATGCACGTCCACTGAAAATCTAGCCCTGGGCAGTTATCTTTGACATCATAGTCATAATGCTATTTATTAACATGCACACCTAGGTGGACAGAGCATCATGTCCATCCCCAGTCTCAGCATCCCACACCGCTCTCCCTACTCCACCCGCCCCCACCCCTGCAAGCTAAAGAAAGCAGTTTGTGTTCAAGATTGTCAGCCTGATGGGTCCTATCTTTACCTGATCCAACAGGTATTTTATAGGTACTCAGAAACCTGACAAGAAAACGAACTTAAAAAGAACATATTCTCTTTCGAAGAAAATACCAGTCAGTTATGCAAGTACTTAATGTCCTTAGCCTGCTCAAACAAAATGCCCAGTTATCAGACATGGGGCTTACTCGCCCCCATCCTGGTCTCGTCTCTCCACGTGAACATGTATGTATTCTTGCAGACCACTGTGTATCTGGTTATGAGCATTCTTCGGAGACTGCCTGAAGCTAACTTTGGAAAGAGCAGTTTTTTTTTAAAAAAAAATAACATTTAAACCGCAGCAACACAGACACATTAAAAAAAAAATCATCAGTGCTAAGAAAACCCCACATGCAATAAAAAAAAACACAATATATTTGACTTACCAATTTAGGTTGCTCGAGGCAGCAGGGGAACAAGTTGTTGGTAATTGTCCAGCGCTTTCATTCAATAAATCACATTGGCTTTGCTTTCTCCTGTGGCTCAGCCTCTGCGCAAAGCAAGCGATCCTCCTTCCTATTCTGTGTGAAGAATAAAATGCGAACAGGATCACTACAGGCAAGAGCTGAAGTCCATGATCACTAATCTACTCTTAATGCAAAATCAAAAAGCAAATGATGCCCAGGGAGAGAAGGAATCAGGTAAACAGCTTGGCTCAGGATCTAGGTATATTCTCGGGAATGTAGTCCCGGGAAGATTTGAGTTCTCAAGCTCCTGTGCACGTAGTAAAAAGATGCCATGACTTCAGTATTTCTTTAGCCTATTGTATCTGTGAGTTTCAATAGAAGCGGCAGAACAACCGGCTTCATGGCAAACAAGACTGAGTCAGAACTGATTGCCACTCAAAGATGAGCAAGGGGTAGCAAGGCAGCCACTTAGCTTGGCACAGTATCAACTGCAGAGAAAACAATATCAACTGACATCCCAAGCCCATTCAACGATCTGGGATGCAGTGAGCCATAGCTCTCCTGGGGCTACCCAGCTCCTTCCTCCCACAGCTGCCTGGGACCAGAAGCACACAGGTGACAGGTGGCAGCCACATCTTCGCACCTCAGGGCACCTAGACAGTTCTTAGGGGCTCTCTGCAGGAGCCAGGAGAGTTAAGGAAGCCACCCTGGTCCAGTCAGAGTCTTTCAACCCATGCTTGAGTTGCCTTTTTTTTTTTTGTCTGAGCTAGTTGTGAAAAAAGTAGCAGCTCTGGGGACACCACGAGACTCATTTTCCAGAGGAAGTTTTCTGTGCCAGCCATGGATGGGTGCGTCTGGCTCCTCTCACAGTTCTATGCTATACCCGACTAACGACACACACAGAATGGACTTCCTAGAAAGCTGCTTACACAGGCATTTTTCACGGTTCTTTCTGAAATAACATGGCAAATGATATTCTATTAATGAGGCAGCTTATTATATTAGGGAGACACTACTGATTGAGAGCACATATGAATACCCCCACACACATACACCCACAACACACACACACACACACACACACATGTCCCTAGCAACAGCATTAAGAATCTTTCTTAAAGCTCTATTCAGATTCTCTCACCGTCAAATGAGAGCTTAGCTTCTGTGATGACTTCAGCAATAATTTTGGACTCTTCTCATGGGCACTGACTTTGATCTGTTATTTATACCTAGAGTCAAATCAACTGCCAAATTTCAGATATGACTTCGTAGCAAATTGAGAAAAAGTCTTTTGGTTGTAAACCAGAGGGTAGACTTTGGCTTGGTGATTATTATAGAGTCCTGAGAATGACATCTTGGATTCCTAAAAATATCCCTCTTCTGAGAGTCCACACTTCTCCCTGGCATCTTACTAGTCCCAGACAGATGGGGTTCCAAGGCGCGGTTCAGTGACCCACAAAACCTGCAGGTCTTTTAGCTTCTCATGATAATCTTTTTTCTCCGTAGAAAGGCCAAATCTCTCCCTGAAACATTTACTTTCTTTTCTTCTTTGAATTTATCTGTTTCTGGAGTCATTGCTACAAATAATCTAATTAGAGAATATTCAAACCGTTGAGGTTCAGAAGGCTACTTGTTTTCATCATGGATTAAGGAAATCCATGATGGATTTGCATCCAGGCTACCCTTTCACAGTTTAAATCTAAATGACTGCCAGGAAAAACTTGACCCTTATCTCTAAAAATTTTAACTTTAATGCAGATTTACTTAAATTCCAACTGCTGAGGTAAGCTGGAGATTCTGAGCACTTCTCTGAAGGGTAGGGTGCTTCCTTGCAGGGGTTAAGAGTTCAATCTGCTGTGCAAACCTGAGAGAACCCCCATCTCCCATTACAGCAACATTCCTTCCTGGAGCAAAGGCTTAAGTCATTTCACGAATCCATGTTTACTGCAAAGGAAATCCATGAATTCAACCACACATCCATTCAAGCATCTATTCTTCAACAGATACTTATTAAAGTATTTATTAGCTTAGACATATATTGCTAGATGTTTTAATGCTACAAAAGCCTGTTGAAGAAGTACAAACTCTTTGACATCAGGTAGTAAAATTTCCCATAATCTGGTTCTATCTATCCTTTAATCTAATTTCTACCACTTTCCTCCTTGCCCTCCATAGTGCTGCTTCTTGGATGTCTTTCAACCACATGGACATGCCCTGCTTTTTGCTGTGCCTTTTTTTTCCAGGGGGTGGGGGGAGAAGGGCAGCCCTCTTCAGCAATACTAGTATCTATTTGAGCTATAGCAATGCCCAGGAGGCAACAGGTATGATGGGCTCTGTGCAAGCCATGGGTGAAGTCCAGTTCTTGGAGCTATCTCTCTAGTCCCATTACTTTCTCTCTAGAATTCATTCTGTGATAGCCTTCTGCCTGAATGTTTTTCCCCTTTCATCTGGTTAACGCATAGTCTTAAAATCATGGTTTAAACATCACCTTTTAGGGGTCTCTTTCTAGTCCATGTGCTCTTAGATGCCTAGCTCTGTGGTTCCATAGTACCTTATACTACCTCATCACTATATTTATCACATTTTGTTCGATTTACTTGTTTAACATAAGTCATCCATGTTGTCCTGCAAGAGTTTAAGAGCAGAGCCTCTTATTTACTGCTCTCTTCCCAGTGTCAAGCAGAATTCCTGGCGCATAGAAAGCGGTCAGTAAATATTTAGAGAATGCTTTGTCGAAGTGCTTAGCATGTATTTGTTGAATGAGTGAATAAACCATCTCAAAGAATAACAGGGGTCTGAGAACTGAAAGTACCCTAAAGTTCACTTAGTACATCTAATTTTTCTGGCCAAGAGGCTGTAGTTGAAAGCTGACTCTTTCTCTTTGGATCACAACTCATGCTGTTCATACCCATACGTTCCCCTCACCCTCCAGCACTTTTTGCAGCTTGTTCTTG
The DNA here is from genome assembly GCF_029834395.1 of Sorex fumeus. Lineage (NCBI taxonomy): Eukaryota > Metazoa > Chordata > Mammalia > Eulipotyphla > Soricidae > Sorex > Sorex fumeus. Next base: position 63,362,642 of record NW_026606120.1, read on the forward strand.
CTTCTTTGTTCTCCAGCTGTTTTCTGGAGTTTGTCTCATCTCTACAAACGAGTGTTCTCTCTAACTCCTAACACAAGCCTGCAATTATGGGACGCTTGATTCATTCAACACCAAACATTTGAACAGGGAATGAAATGATCAGTCTTGCTTTAGGGCGATTACCAGGGTATTAGGGAAAGGATGGACTGGATCAGCCAGACCTAGACAGGACTTTCATAATGACCATAGCACAGAGATGGGCTTTAAAAGCTGCCTTGCCCATTCTTTGCCTCCTGGCTCCCTCCCTCGCCCCACCCTCCCTATCATAATACCAGTGTTCTCATTTGGAACACTGAGAATGTTTGTTCCACACTCAGCACTTCCCCTCCACCCAATTCCACCCCCACAGTGAGTTCACTGGCTTAGGTTATTGGTGAAGGAGTCTGTCTGACTAAAACACAGCTCTTCTAAAGGCAGAGAATGCAACTTGGTTATTTCGCATCTTTCCCCTTCAGCATTTATAACCCTGGCCCAGTGCTCTGCAGCCAGTAGGTGCTCAATAATCATTAAGAAAGAAAAGGACTTGTTATATGCAGAGCATTACATGGTGCACTAAGGTTGGGGGGGGGGCTACAAAAATGAATGAGGCATATTCTCAAAGATGAAAGAGATATGACTGAGAGAGATACCACTCATTCTTTAACACAGGGCAGAATTAAATAAGTTCCATAAAAAGAGTATGAGCAACCTCCCAGTGGCAACGAAAGAATTAATATTTCCTTCTGTGGGGCATAGGAATGATTCATAAAAAAGGGTACATATGAACTGGTTCTTGAGGCTGAAATGGAAAAAAGGGAATGGAGTTGATGCACAGAGTTCCTGAACTATTTTGGGAATGCCAAGTAATTCAGTTGGGTTGGAATAAATGGTGACTGGAGGAGCTAATGATAGGCTTCAATCAGAGGTAGGAGTCAGACTAGAGAGCATGCAAATGTGATGTTAAGGATCTTGGGTTTTTATCTCATAGGTGACAGGGATTTTAGCAGAAACTTAATAGAGCAGGAGGTCAAGAGCCCTCCAGTAGAGTTGTGTGGTCCATGAACACTGCGGGGGGGGGGGGGGCGGTGCTGGGGGGGGGGAGAATCTGGAAGCAGGAAGATACTGATATGAATGTGAAGATGAATGAAGGGCACACTTTGGAGGTGAAACCCACAGGACTTGTCAATGGTGCAGGTGAATGTAGGTGAGCAAGTGCGAGAGAAGGTGACAATGACTTCTGAAGTTTTAATCCACCTAATGGCAAGTGCTGATGACATCAACCATCACAGCCACCAACACAGAGGTAACTTGGGTGTTCATGCCATTGACTATATTTCTTGGAAGATTGGGGATGGGGGGTGGAGAAGCAGGAGGCTGAGTCCTTGGAGCCATGAGAATGTGCTACGAGTGCTCTGAAGAAGTCCACCATAGCAGCTCAGGAGGACATGTGGGCTGTGACAGGCAGATGATCCTGCAACATGCAAGGTCTTCTGCAAGGGAAGGATGTAGAGGTTCATCGGAGGAGGCTTCCTGATTCAACATGAGTTTATAGTTTCCTATCACTGTTGTTGAACTCAGTGGAAATAAACTAGGTTTGGGATGGTGTGGGAGGGGTTGAGTTTGAGTTCTCTAGTTCTTTATCTGTCACGTGACCTTGGGCAAGTTACTTTCTAGCATTAAGTCTCAGTTTTCTCACTCATCAAATGAAGGTGTTGGGCCAGTTAAACTCAAAGGTACCTGTTAGAGACTGTTATCTAATTTGTGAAGTGTGACATGTGGAAATTTCAGAATATTTGTGACATTAGGTCAAAATCCAACAACATCAGAAGCCAACAGTGTCCACTCCTGCAAAATCATGACCATATTTTGAGAATGCCCATACATCACTGCAAACACATGTCTGCCTTGTGGTTAGCTCCATATGGCTTGTCTATTAGACATAAATTTGAATTGATCACTTTTTGATGACCATTTTTGTAACAATTTTTCACATTTTTAAAAAAATATTAAAAGTCTGTTTAGGGGGTGCCTTTTCATCGAAGTTTTGAAATTAAATTATGGGAAGAAAGCAGCAATTCCTTACTGTGGTCAGCAAAGAGGCTGGCCAGCCTACTTCCGCTCCCTAATCTCCTGACCTTCCTTAGGGCGAGGCAGCTCAATAACCCTCTGATTCTTTTTTTTACAAAAATAAAATGTGCTACTTATCAAAAGCTGCTAAAAAGGAGACAAAAAATAAGAAAAGAAAACTAACACCCCAGGGTGTATCTGAACATGCTTATTATGTGCGAAGTTGTTAGTAATGAATGCAAAACTCTTCCTCCTCCTCCCTCTTGATTCCTAAGCTCCAAAGAAAAAAGAAGGGGTGGGGGAGGGCATTGGCTATTCAATCCAAAGCAGACCTTTTCAAAAGGTGCAGACTGTTCATGGGCATGGCTCTGCTTGATTATTTTGTTTTAAGCACCAGTTGACCTTTCAGACTAAAAGTAAAGGTCCCCAAATACCCTGAGAAACCCAACTTTGGAGTTTTTTTTCCTCCCTCCTCCCAGTCTTGGAGACTAGACTCATGACATTCAAAAAGGCTCTTCAGTAAAGAGATGGTCCGGATGACTTCCAGCGTGATTTGATGACAGAGTGTTTATCTGCACTAATCATGTGAGATTTTCCAGTGTCGCATTTTTGAGAAATGGGACTCTCTCAAGGAGGTTACAAACACTTCACTGAAAGCTTTCCAAGAATGGCTCACACCGCCTCTCAGCAGCCTCTCGCTGGCGGTAGCACCGACGTGATAATCAGGGTCCCTGCTTCTGAAAAGTCTTCTTGTTCTGACTGCCACCCTCCTTTCAGTCATCATTAGAATTCTCGAGCTATGAATCCCCTATTGTCTGTGTGAGCCCAGGATCCCCCACACCATGCCGGGGAAGGAATGTGAACCTCCGAGGTCTGGCTCGAAGTCTCCACCTTATCCAGCAGGTCACAAAGCCCCATTGATACGCAGCTCCCAAGTTTTATCATAATTCTTTATCTACTCAGCCCCATATATCCTCCCAGGCAGTCAGGAGACGTTTGAAAATGAAGCCCATTTATCCTCATTTTCTCAATTGGCACACTTAAAGTTCTAATATTTATGTTCACACTGTCCTAATTTTGGATGTCAAAGATACTATACTAGACAAGCAGCTCTGCAGAAGGATAAGAGAACTGTGTGGAAGAGTTCACCCATCTGATCCATGATGCAGTTAGTTCCAACACCAATCACTGCATCCCAAATACTTGCTTTTAATAGCTCTGTGGAAAAAATAATAATAAATGCTGCCATTTATCAAACACCTCCTGTATGCCAGGCAGCTATAGCACCAAATTCTCACACCCTACAAAGAGGATTAACCACTTTTCATTGAAGAGGGAAATAGGGTTCAGAGAGATTAACTGCTTGTTTATGTGCTCTAAGGGGCTGAACTAAGACTCAAACCCAGATTTCTGACTGCAAAGTCTCTGAGTACAAAGCCATTGGTACCTTCCTTCTTGCTTTTGCCAGAATATAGTTTTTAAATTAATAAATTAGTATAGCATCTCTTTCATCACCAATATATGAAGAATAATAAACTTCAAGTTTTTTTTTTTTTTTTTGGCCCACCAAGTCATGAAATCTACTCTGATAAGCATTAGCACAGTGTCAGTTCCAAGTAGGAATTTGTGGCATATATTTCACCTATCAATAGGTGGCAGTATTCACCTAAATCTCTCCAAGAGGAATTAGCACAGGTCACTTCTTAGAACTATCCCCAAGGCCATGTGCATTCTTTGAGGTACTGGATTTTATCATAATGAGCAATCACAATAAATGTGTTGCTCACTTGTTCTTGAACATTCCTCTGTAGAGTGAGATTTGAACTCCCGAGAACTTGTGTGGGAAGATTTGTCATCTAGAAGTTAGGTACCCTCTCCACTTACGAAATTCATTTTGCCATGTCTCCTGAGAGGTCTTTAGTAGGCAACTCAAAGCCAAAGACGATTTTGTGTCTTTGCTTACTTTAGAAATGTTCTGCAGAGATCTCAGGTTAAAAATAAACTGTTACCGCCCTAGGATGTGATCATTGGTACATAATTCAGAGAAAGAGGATGCTTTATCGTCCTGATTTGAGCATCCTCTGCAGAGGGCATGGCTTCAACTTCTGAAAATCCCTATGTACATGCATAATCTACTCATCACACCATGTGAGTCTTTGCCAGGAAGTATTAAAAACTGGAATCCACATGTTAAGTAAGTGTTCAAGTCAAAGTGGTCAAATTAATGAGTCAAGGTACCGAAGGAAAAAAATGACTGTTAAAAATCAGTTAGACTTTTCCTCCTTTCCATCTTGCCTTGTGGATTCTTTTCCTTCACCTCTATATTTATCTAATTTTGGAAAAGAAAATTTCCATAGCAAAAATAACTGTCATTAAAAGCACTAGCTCTGAATTCTTTCTTTTCTCACTGTGACTATCCTTAACAGGATTTTATTTAATAAAGTCATGAAAATAGGTGCAGTGTCAGTAAAAGGGTAAATTTCTTCCACTAGGGAATACTTGTGACTAATCAATATCAACAAAGACCAAGAAGTACTTAGAAATCTGGCAAGTTGAGGAGTCTTAATTTTTGGGAATTAATAAATTGACTCAAGAAGAGACCAGATTTTCTCAAAAGCATTTATACTGACTGGTGGATGAGAGCTTCAGGAGATGGCAAATTCACTTTTCTTACATGCACCCAAATGGAAGGGTCTTTCCTCCTCTCATAGCAGTGGTGTCTATATGAGTGTTTCCAGTTTGGCCTGTCTCATTTTGTGAGCATGCCCTGAGGTTCTGCTTTCCTTAGGAAGTGAAATCTTCAGGAAGGCAGGCTCTGGACCTCCTTAACCCTCTCAGTTCAAGGACTGGGCCCTAGTTGCTATACCAAGACTGAATAAAAATTCAGGGAAAAGCATTCTATATTTTCTCCCTAGGTTTAAAGAGAAATTGCCTCTTCTGTGTTGGACCCTACTATTGGGTTGCATTTCTTTTTTTCTCCTCTGGTTCTTCCATTAGGGCTGACTGCACTGCTCAGTGACTTAGAGGCATATTGGTCCCAAACCCACTCCACCCCAATAACCATTAATTAACTGAGTTACATCCTGGGCAAGGCCACGTTACTTTGTAGAGTACTCTGGCTATATGGAGGTTAAAGGTAGAGGCAGGCAAAGAAATCAGTTACTAGGACCCACAGCTAGTGTATTATTCCAATCACTAATGCTTCCTGCCTTTGTGGTTTGGAGACTCAACCTCCTCTAAAAAGTCGAACACTACAATGCTATTTCCTAACGGTAACTATCTTTGTTTCCCATATTAGGGCATAGCAAGGCACATAGGGAGACATTCATCTTTCAAAGCTTACAAAATTACATTCAACCCATTAGGCATATCAGGAGATATTGCCAGGCTAAGGAAATGAATTACCCAGCTGAATATCAGAGGCATAATGAAGCTGTCAGCAGCAACAGTGTAGCTGTAGACAGTCAGATTATGTGTTGAGTATGCTAGCTGGCCATTTAGGGACACATCAGGGGAAACTGTAGTCATATTGTCTATCACATTCTTGGCCCTGCCACCAGCCATGGTGATAAACCTGGTATTCCTAGAAGCACACTGGAAAACAAGAGCAAAAATCCAGAAAGAACATCCGTTTGTTCTCAGCATAGCTGGAATCTCCCCTCCTGTGGTTCTAATCTGTCATCTTCCTTTTAAAAACGACTATGACAAGGAGTGTAAGTTTAGATTCTGGCCCTCCAAACAAACATTTCACAGCCGGCTTCCTTAGCCATTGTTAACTTTAAAATAAGCAGCAGTCCAGCAAGAAAGCATGAACTATGTGGGTGGGATTTACACCTTTTCTGAGTCAAAGATGAAGGTAGAGTGAATTGTTCTTGAAAGAAGAATCTGGACATGTTGATAGGTTGTATCTCTTGTCAATGACTAGATGCTCCTGCCTTTTTCTATTTTATTTTTAAGGAAAAACACATGTAGCTTTCTCTTCTATTAGTTGAGGGGCTCAAATGAAATGATCTCAAAGGCCAGGCCACTTTCAGCTCTGACATGCCATAATACCAACAGGCTCCTAGAGTATTTACCCCATTAAAAGTACCTCTCCCACAAAGATGAAATGCTTTATTTCTACTCAGTTATTCTTGGTTTGTATTAGAAATATGCTCTGATACTTCAGAACTCATATATGTAACTTTTCCTTCCCTAGAGTAAACCAAAATCATTTTAAACTTGTGTTATATGTCAGGAATGTTTTCTTTTAAAAAAAAAACAATTAATGTAGATGTGCCTCCTCATTAAGGGAACCATATATCTATTCCTGTTTTCTTTGGATAAAGCCAACAAGATGTTTCTATTGGTGGGGCTGGTGCTATTTACATGCTTACAATTTTGCACGGGAGCATTTGATCCTTTAGTTACCCTAGGTGGCCCCACTCAGTGGGTAGTGATTTGCATGAGTAATCTGGGTAGTTTTGGTGGGCAGTCAAGCCATCGAGAAAATTCTCCTCCTTCCACTTTCATTTATTATTTTTCCTCCTGAGTGCCAACGAAAATGGATTTTCATAAACCATTCCAGGAATAAATAAAATAAAAATTCCAGGAGCTTGAGTCCAGGCATAAGTTAAATTTTAGGCCCCGAAGACCAAATTTCAGACAGGGTCCTCTCTTCTTTGGTTAACTAATAAATAAATCAGTCTCCAAAGAGATGGATTTTCTAGGACTTTCCCTCTTTTCTAGGTCTTTTCTCTTTCCAGTTGCTTTGCAGTCTCAGTGTCCCTTACATGGCTATTTGTGTGGCTGACTTAAGAGCCTGTCTCCTGCAAAATCGCTCACCTCTGACTCTTATAGGAAATATTTGTCCCACTTGACAGGTGGCTTATTGCCCATAGCTCGATGGCATCATATTTTAGTGGAGAAGAGAGAAAATTTTTGTCATAAATCTAAGAATTCAAATACTAAAGTAAAAACAAGTGTAGAAGCTCATCATAGTTGCACTAGCACTGAAGATGTACAGCTATGGAAGAAGCCCCACAATCCTAAAGGTGGTCTGCACTGTCATTTCAAACCAGACTACAAATGCCATGTCACCCAGTAAATGACTCTCCATTGAAAGGAAAAGCTGCTTGTCCTCACCATCAGGTTGACTAGACAACTGCTTTTCGGGGAACAAAGCCACAAATAAGTATGAATTAATTTAAGAAAAAAAAAGAAAAATAGAACAAGATATAAAAGGAAGTTGAAGGAAGTGGTAGTGAGAAGGCTTGAGAGATTCATCTCTAAGTTTAGCCATGACCCTCTGATTCCATTTTTTTTAAGCACGGGCACAGTCCTTGTCTGGCCTTGTTCTTCTACCTCAGGCTTTTCACCCCTTCCCTTCTTCCCAGACCCAGACCCCAAGATACCCTTGGAGTGGATCCTTGAGGGGATTGAATGGGATGCTCCAGCACTTTGCAGAACTGCCCAGCAGAGCTTTCTAGAGGACTGAAGACTACATATGCCAAGTAAGTACCCAGTGTGATTTCCCCATGGCATTGTCAGACCTACCAGATGCACCTCACAGGAGAGCAATGGCATAAATGAAATTAGAGTCTCAATGGCTTATTCACTGCATTCATGATTCCAGGGAGAGGGTAACCTACGAATTTACTGCAACAGGCACCTTCCATCTGACTGCCCATCTAGAAAGGATAGTCTTTATGGGATTTGAAAGAGAGGTCACAAAGTTTCACTTATTTTCCAGACCCTTAGCTCTCAAAGCCAGTGTAGAGATAGTTAATTTATTCTATTTCCTTCAGATATTTACCTTCAGAACCAAGGGAACAGGAATTTTCTTTTTATTTTGGCGGTGGGTAGCAGGGTGGGCACAGCAGTTGACGTTCAGGGGTTACTTCTGTCTCTGCAATAAGGAATCACTCCCGGAGGGGCTCAGGGGACCAAATGTGGTACCAGGGATTGAACCCAGGTCGGTCCCTGTAAGGTAAGCGCCCTGCCTGTTGTATTACTCCTTCATCCCCGAAAACAGGGATTTTTGTGACAAGTCCCACTCCAGAATGCATTTATTTCTCAGAGAAAGCAACCATATATACCACTATCATTCTCCAAGCCATATAGATGAGAAAATCAACACTTAAATGCATTTATACTTAATCCACCAAATAGGAATTTAACACCAATCAGAATATAGACAGGAGCAACTGTGGTTATTTTAATGGACTGAATTAAGACGAAATAGGCTAAAGAGAGTTATGCGCAACCACCATCAAATAAGAGGAGTTTATTTGGAGTTTAGCAGCGCTGAGCAGTTCAGACTGAGGGCAGATTCCCTACAGTAGCAGCTCCAGGCCTCCCACAGGAACCCCATGGGGGCTTAGAGTGTCTGGGTCTTGATTATGAGTTGAAAAAGAAACACAGTTGCTTTCAGTTCATAAAAAATGATTCCCTTCTTCTTTCTAGCATGTCTCTTTCTGCCATGCTGTTGTCTAATGGGCCCTAAAGTTCAGGGTGGTGTGGAACATTCTAGATGAGGGAAGTAGTGGCTAGGAACTCATTGTGAAAAAAAAGCTCATTATATTGTAAATGAAATACCAGTTGTAATCAGGAGATGTGCATAAAGGACTCTGGATCTCTACGTACTAGTTGTGAATCTCTGATATGTCACTTGACCTTTGAGTCAATTTTCTTATCTATAAAATGAAATTATTAGTAGCCACCATGCAAAAGGCAAGTTAAAACCACAATGAGATATCACTATAGACCTGTCAGAATGGCTAAAACCAAAATAGTGACAAATGCTGATGAGGATGCAGAGAAAGTGGCTCACTCATATATTACCAATGAGCATGTAAAGTACTTTGTCACTCTAGAAAACAGTTTGGACATTTCTTAAAACATAAGCTCTCAATTTACTTGTATTCTAGCAATTGCACTATTCAAAATTTACCTCAGAGAAATGAAGTTGAATTTGGCACAAAATCTTGCATTTAAATTTTTATAGCAAGTTTAGTCACAATATCCCCAAACCAAAATTAACTCAGTTATCCTCCATTGGACTGAACGGTTCTATAAACCATGGTACCTCTGTACTATAGACTATTACTGATCAAGTAAAAGAAACAGCTTTTAGTTATGTACAAGAACATAGATAAATTTCCATAAAATTTTACTGAGTCAGAAAAGAAGGGCCACATCTAAGATGTTACTTATTATATTTTTATAGCATTCTTGAAATGCAAACTTCAGGACATGGAGAAGAAATTACTAGTTACAAGGGGTTAAGGGAGTAGAAGAGGCAGTGTTAGTTGTAAAAGGGCAGCAAGCCTGGTATTTACCCCCAAACACAAAGCATTTAATTAACAAAGATCTATACACACCTGTGCTCATTGCAGTGCTTATTACAATAGCCAGGATATGTAAACAACCCAAATGCCCTATGGCAGACAAATAGATAAAGAAGTTGTGGTATATATGCACAATAGAATATGATGCAGCCACTTGGAAAATGAAATCATGCAGTTCATAGGAACCTGGATGGAACTGGAGGGTGTCATGTTAAGTAAAATAAGCCAGAGGAGAAGGAAAAATATTGATGATCTCACTCATCTGTGGTATATAAAGAAACAAATCAACTGAGTTAGATTTTATCAATTGATAACAATCCTGGGCACTGGATTAGAGAACTGAGAATAACAGTTATGTGTGTGCCTGGGAAGTGGATGGGTGGGGAGTAAAAGAAAAGAAAATGATGAGGTGGATTGGAAGTAACACAAGGGAATTGGTTGTGTGGGGGCAGTTAGGCACTTGGGTGGTGGTGAGCTAACTGCGTACACCAAAATCTTAAATGTCAACGTCACCGTAAACATATAGCCTAAAACATAATATTTTTTTTTAATTTGGGGCAATACCCAGCTGTGTTGAGGGTTTATTCCTGACTCTACACATTCTGGGATCATTCTGGCAGTGCTCAGGGGACCATTATATATGGTGCTTGGGATTAAATTTGTATCAGCCACATGTAAGACAAGTGCTTTACTCACTTGAACTATCTGACCCAACAATTAAAACTTTTGAAATGACAGTGGTCGAGGGGTGTTGGCACTTCAATGATGATACAATAACTTTGCACATCAGAACTAAAAATGTTAATACTGTTGTAACTGGGTTATTAAAGTATAATCAATCAGTCAATAAATAGGCAACAAAAAGATCTTGAATGTGCTGATGATGTTTCCTTTCTTGGTGGGGTAAATAGCAAAATCATAACTATGTCCATATTAATAACCTGTCATTATTGTCAAAAGATACAAGAAGTTACCATTGGGTATAACTGAATTAACAGCCCATGGGTGCTCCCTATGAAGGATCTGTGGTAGGATAACTATGGGGAAGTTCTGACAACAGCAGGGCTGTCTGCTTGGATGGGGATGGTGATGGTTCAGCACTGCACAGCAGATGATTTTTGTACAGCCCATTTATTCCAGTGGTCTCTAGGGCTGCTTGCGACCTGCTTAATCAGATCCTGGGCAGTTCTTTGTACCAAATTAGAATATATAAGTATTTATTGAAGATAATATTGAATTAAAGAATGCTTTTAGAAGTCTAACTGTTCTACCTCAGAGTTGGACCATGTTGGTTGTTCCTCAACATTAATGGAATTACTGGCTCTCAAATTTCATAACAATAAATTCCAAGAGAAAAACAGTTACTTGTGTGAAAAATTTGGTATCCAACTTTCTCAGAAATTAAAGGAACTAGAAAGCCAAGGGATTCAGCTTAATACAGGAGATAGAGAAGGGATTCTATATTATTGAACCTACCAAATCTGTTCCTAGGAAAATAACTGAGAGCTATCCCCCAACCAATGTGTACTAACTTGTGATCAATGATGTTTCATTGTGCTAGTGCTCCTACTGCCAAAAGTTGGACTAATCCTATATATATCTAATTAATTTAAATAATCCACAGCAATCCTTATAATGTAATGGCATGCAGCTATTTAAAAGGATCTGATAAGTACATATTATTATTTTTCAATTTATTTATTAATTGAATTACACTGAGATACACAGTTACAAAGTTGCTCATATTTGGGTCATTCGGTACATATTATTGACACAGGAAAATATTAAGCGCCCCAAAAGTTCCCCCCTTTTAAGTTCTAAAAGAGTGTTACCTTTGTGTGTGAAAAATGTAAACATATGCCTCTGGGTTTGGTATTATACACATAGAAAAACAGAAATATAATATGTTATTAACATGATTACCTTGGGAGGGCATAGGATTATGTGGGACTTAGTACTTCATGTTTGTGTGTTTGGTGTGTTTGAACCAGGTACTTTTAACATTAATAACTTTATAATTAGAGGAAGATGTCCTTCCTTTAAAGGAAGAGCATGAATTTTGGAATGTAACTTACTGCAAATACTGTATTGTTGGTAGTATATCCACTGAGGCATTAGTTATGCTAAGTTATCTATGATTGTGTTTGTTTTTACGTAACATCCAGCAGTGCTCATGGGTTACTCCTGATAGGAATCTGCAAACCATAGGCTGTGCCAGGGATTAAACCCAGTTCAGATGCTTGAAAGGCAAGCTCCTGACCAGCTGTGTTATTTATCCAGAGAGTTGTCTAAGATTTTTATAGTTTAGGTTTACATTTAGGTCTTTGGTCTGTTTTGAGTTATTTTTTGTATATGGTATAAGGTAAGGATTCAATCTAACTTCAATAATTTTCCTGGTTTATTAACCAATAGCCTTATTCCATTATACAATTCACTGAATAATTTTTTTTCTATTAAAAATGACTTATGCCTGAATTCCAATATTTACATTTACTGTGATGGTGTGACACCTTGAATTTCCCCAGTAAAACACTTTAGAAGTCATTTTTTTTCCTTCTATAAAGTGGGGGCAATGATACTTAGCTGATAAAGTCATCATATAAATTCAGTGGAGTAATATAAACATTTGATTCAGGTCAAAGAAGTTAACTTATAAAGCCCTTTTGTACCCATGTTCCACTGTCTAGAATGTTTAGTAAGAGTGATTTCTGACTAGAGCAAACATAAATTTTTTGGGGGTGGGTGCCAGTCTGGTGGTGATTAGGGTTTAATCCTGAGTCTGCACTCAGTGATCATTCTTGGTGAGCTTGGGGGACCCTATGTGGTGATGGGGATCAAACCCCAGTCAGCTTGATGCAAGGAAAATGCCTTACCTGCTATTCTATCCCCATGGTCCTAGGTTTCTAAATGACATTTTGGTTATGGTAGGGAAAGTCAAAGTCTTGGCCATTTTTGCTGCAGAGCTCTAGAGCCATGAAATGAAAATAGTATGACATGCAACAATCAAATTACTTAAGACTATCTGGCATTAAACTGAGCCATTTTGGTTTGTCTGTCCCATATTATTAGATGCCACACACTCTTGAGACTTTGTGACCCAAATATCCATAAGGACCCTGCCCAGTTCATCACTGAACACTCTCCTTTCTGTTCAGAAAGGAGCTTGACAGAGTTTAACTGGCTGGTAAAAGAAGTGGTTTGGCTAAAAACTGGGACTGATGCATCTCAAATAACCCCAGATACTTCCTCCAAGAGCTGAGATGCAGACCCAATGCACAGCACATCCTCTGCCTGAACTGGGGAGTCTATGAGTCATTTTCATGACAGCAAAATCACTAACTCTGGGGGAATGCCCTATTTACCAGGCTTTGTGAAAATGCTCCGATGGTGATTAACACATGCTTGCCAGCTCCTGGCTTCTTTTTATTTTCTCTCTTGGGATGTTGTGGAAAACTAGATTAGAAAACAGCTACTGCCTGTTGGAATTAGTGGTCTCAATTCTTTTAAACTACTTATTTACGTGAACTTCTGGTGCTGAACTTTCAGATTAGTCAATGGCGAAAGGGCCCATATTCTAAGGACTGGGGCTCTCTCAGTACTGAAGCAGAGATGAGAGACTGTCAGCCTGGTGGGCAAACAATCAAATATCTAAAGACTCTATCCACCACGCTGCTGCTGATTGCCCTCTGCCTGTGTGTGAAATCGATCTTTCTCCCAACCCCAGGGCTCCACAGGACGGGTGGGAGATGCCATTTTCACAAAAGCAGGGCTCCTAGCTCTTGTGTGTCTGACCCATCAATACTGACCTTGAGACTTGCAGTTTGATTCATTTTCTTTAAAAAAAAAAACGCAATTTCCTGTGTCTAAGGGAGGGGGGGAAAGGTTAAAAAATATCATTATGAAGGCTCCAAAGATTTTGGGGACATCAAATTGCTCTGACAAACCATTTTTATGAGTTAAGTGTAAAGGAAACAGAAACATACGGATTAAATTTCCCTTAAAATACACATGGGCTTAAAAATTAAGGGGGAAAGAAGGACTTGGCAATGTAGGTTTCAGACTCTGCCAAACCCCAACTCCTGAGAAATAACTTGAGATGCTTGACAAACCCAAAAAGCAGCTGGTTTTGCCCTCTGCCCTTGTTGAGCGACATCTAGAGCCCCCTGTGATTGGAAGCCCTGGAACTGAAATATACTAATTTACAAACTCATGCGATGGTTCTTCAAATTACCCCCAAACTGTTCATATTTATTAAATTTTTCCCTAAAGGCCTAGTCCTCCTTGGATTTTCCTTGTGTCCAGGCAAAATCACAGATCGGCGTTGTAATTCCCATTTCATGGGTGAAAATACAGAGGTTGATGGGGTATAAACTAGATACTGGATGACAGCTCTCAAGATGGAAAATTTACCCATATGCTTGCCACACGTGCCCTGAGAATGGAAAAGCAGCATCAGTTTATTAAGTTCTAGAGTGGAATCATACATAGTTGGCAAGTATGAACTCCCCCGTTGAGTACTGGAACTTCAGAGAGGTGCACATGGACGTAATAATAATTTCCTTCATCCGTACACTGGACAAACATGCTTATGAGGCACACCAGTGTACTATTGGAATAACCATGGAAAGCCAAAATAAAAGTGACTAATATTTATTATGTGCTCTCCTAGGTCTGTCAGTACCTCCCTCCAGGCCTGATCAGAGGTTGGTACTAAGAGTATCTCCATTTTACAGAGGTGGTGGGAGGTACAGAACAATTTAGCAATTTGTGTAAATCTGGCAAGACAGGGCAGATCTAAGATTCAAAGTCAAGACTCGTGTGTTCAAGACCTTCAGATGCTGCCTTTAGGACCAGAAGAGTCCAGAGCAAGCGCAGATGTATTCGAATGGAAGGAGAGATGAGAGATCAAGAGATCAAGATCCCAGAGACATTGAGTGCATGGTAGGGTTCCACTATTGAGATTAGGAAGATTTTGTGGAGGAGGTGCCTCTGCCAAAGATTTTTGAAGGATGAATAAGATGTGAATGCCAGCAGAGAGGTGAGACTCCTGCCTGGGGAACATCTGAGAAAGGAGAGGAGCAGGCGTCAGGCAGGCAAGGAGGGAGCGATGCTGTAGTGAGGAGGTGGAGGCGGGGAGAATCTCACCAAATGTACCTTTGACTCAGCAAATGCAGTTATGTAATCTCCACTAAAACAAAAGAAAGCAGGCTTTCCAAAATAAATTAAATAGCTCAGGCAATTTTATTTGCCATGCCCTCAAAAATAACCATTCTCAGGTAGGAGGAGTCTATTACTTTTTTTTCACTTGGCACCCACCCTGAGCACCTCCTGTAGTAGGTGCATGACAAAGCACCCAAGGATTCCGTCGAGGACATTCGTATATATCTGCATAGCACAATCCCTCCCTGTGTTAGTTGGCATTCAGGTAAATTCGGCTCCAGGGCTGGAGGATTAACTGTCTATGCCGCTAGTAGTAATTTTGACCATATGTGATATTTACCTTAATTGCTGATTTTAAAACTCAAACCTCCTGTATAAATGCAAATCCACTATATCTGCTTACTTTGTAAGTGAGCCCTCGAGATTAGAAGGGTCAAGCTGCTAAAAATTGTTTGAGTTGATTTAATTCAGAAAAAATCAATCCAAAAAAAATTGCGTATAAAAATGTAGCAGACATTAAAATTATTTCTAATGCATGAAAATGGACCTGTAAAAAAAGAAAAAGTTCATTTTAAAAAGCTATGCATATGACATAAAGATTTTTGACACTTTCCAAAATGCCACTTATATGAAATCAAGAGGCACCAAGACTTGAAGTTATGAAGCTAGTACAATAGGGGCAGAGTTGTGAAGATTTATCAAAGACAAAATATAGACGAGGGGGGTTAATTGTACGAACAAGAGACCAAAGAACAGCGAAGGTGCATGAATATCAAAATCTTCAAAAACCATGAATATGGTAGAGCTGACACGATATGCATATAGCAGAATTATCTGATAACTTTACTACTTTGTCCTCTGTAAACATAAAAGAGAGCTATGCTAATTTTAGGGGAAAAGATTATATAAAAGACAAAAGATAATAAAGTAAAACTCATAACTCTCAGAACTACTTTATTTCTGCATTTTTTCTTTCAATTACAGATATTGTACACAAATCACATTGATTCGTGTTCTCTCTGAGTGCCTCTCACATTTTAAGCAAACATTAGCCTCCCCTGGCTGTTGAAATGCACACACTGCTGTGAGCTCCTCTGCAGACTGTCCGGCTGCTGGATGCAGTGCCTGGGAATGGGAATTTTGATCAAGCTTACAGATGCAGCTGCTGCCTTGCTTTGAGATGCCAGTTCTGTGAGGCTTTCTTTCAGGCTCTTATCCCTCCACATTGCATCTGGAGCCCTAAAATCATTTGGACCTCTCTTTTCTCAATGCTACATGATATTTTATGCAGGCTCCAGCCGCTGAACAGTTTGCTCATTCCTGTTAATTGGGGGATGTCCTATTTCTTTAAGAAAATGAAAAGATGGATCAGGTGCTCCTCCAGCCTGGAGACAAAGCACATTTGCCTCATTTACCCCCTCACCCCAACCCCCCTCACACACACAACCCAAGGCTGTGAGATAAAAGGTAATGCTTACAAACAAGCTGAGAGGTACTTGGGATTTCAGAGCATCCCAGTGATCTCCCCAATGATAGGAGTTATCCAGAAGAAAGGATACTAGGTGTGCAGCGAGGATCTGGAAGTCAGAGGGAAGCAATGTTTCCCACAAGGCAGACTTCTGAAATGGGCTTGATAGTTCTTTTGAGACATGTAGAGGTAGAGACCTGAGGCAAGAACCTTGGAGACTGATGTTTTGATATGCAACCAGCTCAGAATCTTGTTATAGAAGCTGTTTGATATGCTTCTGGTTCCAGAGAAACTTCTGACACTCTTGGTAAGCAGCCTTTTACCACGAATGAAATATGGAATGCTCTGGCCCTCCTGCCTGTTTCTCAGCCTCAGCAACGAGCAACAGAAACAGTTAAACCACCAGCAGCTCCCAAACAGTGGTTTCCGCCCTCAGCGACTGCCAGCCCCTGCAGGCTCACCACACACAGCCTCAGAGGTCTGGCTCCAAAGCTTCTCTGCACCCAGACGCCATAACAATGAAAAAAGAAAACTGTAGCCACCGCAGAACTTCAGAGGCAGTGATACACAGCAGCCTCCACCCTACCAGCCAATTCCTCCCACCCGGTGCTGAGCTGATACCTTCTTGGCCCTTACTGTTCCCCAAACATTCACAGAAATCTAGGGCTCCTTTTCTCATTTGTTGTCTCTCACTGATTCTGAAAGAGAATTCCAAAGAGAGATAGCAAACTCTGGGTATCTACCAACAGGACAAAAAAAAAAATTCATACAAAAGGACATGTTCGCCAACATTCATTGTCACAATTAGAATAATAGACTATGAAATCAATCTAGGTGTACAGTGAGAGATGAGTAGATTTAGAATACTATGCACCTGCAAGAAATGATGAAGTCAAGCGATTCGTGAACTTGGATGGGACTGGAAGATACAAGGGTAAGTGAAGGAGAAGAAGGAAAGGAAAGGAAAGGAGGAGATAGGAAAGGAAAGGTAATGAAGTCAGAAGAAGGAAAAAACACAGGATGATCTTATTTATCTATAGTATATGGGATAATAAGATGGAGTGCAAGGTAAAAAAGGGGATCACCCTTGACCCTAGAGTATAGCAAAGAGGACAGGGAAGAAAAGGCATAAGGGGTAAGTAAGAAGAGGTAGATAGGAAGGAACAGGGAGACCAGGGGACTCACTGGCATGTTGATGGTTTAGAGGTGTGATATACGTATATATCCAAACCACAGAGCCAACAACATGGAAAGCATGACATCCAAATTACAAAAACCAAACTTAAAAATGTGCCTGTCAAGGAGGCAGGCTTCCGGGTGGGAAGGAATCTGGAGACACTGGTGACAGGAAGTTGGCAAAGCTGGTGGAATTGGTGCTGGAACATTGTATGCTTGAAACAACTATGAATGACTTTGTAAGTCATGGTGCCTTAATAAAAACAATTATGCAACAACATCTTGAACCATTCATCTGTAGTTAGGTATTTGGATTATTTCCATATCTTGGCTGTTGTTCTAAATGCATTATGAATATAGATGTGCATATATTCTTTTGAATTAGTGTTTTTGTTTTGGGGGGTAGATGCCAAGAAGTGGTATTGCTGGATTGTATTGAATATATACATAGTGGAATACAATGCAGCTCTAAAAAAGAAAGAACCATCATAAAACTTGCATAAACATGGATGGAACTAGAGAGTATCATGCTGAGTGAAGTTAGTCAGAAAAAAAGGGGTAGATACAGAACGATCTGTCTCATATGTGGGACTTAAAGCAACAAAGCAAGGTAGCAACAAAGGTTCAAAGGAAGCGTAATGGGAAAGCAACACAATTGGGTTGGGCGAAATGTTGGGAGGGAGGGATGTTAAAGTCCTTGGGAGAGGAAGAGGGAATACTGGTGACGGGTATAGTGTTGGACTTATGTGTATGAGAAACCATTATAATTAGCATTTTAGACCACAGAATATCAATAAAAAATAAAATAAAACATTTAGAAACAATAACAAAGCTACATTTCATAGAGACTCTGCTTTTGGGTTTAAGGCATAATAGGAACCAGGAGAGTAAACATGGTTTGAATCTGATTTCTACCAGGCATGCTTTAGATGGGTGTTATCTCGTTCAACTCCCAAATTAACCTTAGGCATTCAGTACTATTAATTTTCCAATTAGCGTATGGAAATAGAAATGGAGAACCAGAGAGATGAAACCACTTGCTCAATGTTACTCAGCTGGAAAGTGATAGAAGTGGACTTAGACCCAGGTCTGTCTGATGCAAAGCCCCTATTCTTCCCTGATATTCTATCAGATTATTTTGTTTTTTGGCCACCCCCAGTGGTGTTCAAGGGTTACTCCAAGGCCAGTGCTCAGGGGGTGGTTCTGGTGGTGCGCAGGGGACCCTGGGGTGTCAGGTATCTAATACAGGCCTTCTGCACACAAAGGTTCGATAGTCCTTTGATCTCCCAAACCCTTTCTTTCTGCTCGTATGGTTCTGAGGAGCAAGGCCAGGACTGCACACATGCAGAACAAATGCTATATCATTGAACCACATAGCTGGGCTATGGCCTTCTTTTGAGAAGATATTCGATATTTGTTTCATCCTTTCATCACTCATCTTAAGGATCAAACAACCCACTTACTGTTTTAGAGACTTTTAGTTGGCAGAGCATGTTCTTAATAGTGTATTTTAAATCAAACAAGAGTAAAGGCCCTCCCGTTGTTCGTTGATTTGCTCGAGCGAGCCCAGTAACGTCTCCATTGGAGACTTTGTTGTTACTGTGTTTGGCATATTGAATACGTCACGGCTCTGCCGTGCAGGCGAGATACTCTCGGTAGCTTGCTGGGCTCTCTGAGAGGGGCGGAGGAATCGAACTCGGGTCGGCCATGTTGGCTGCGTGCAAGGCAAATGCCCTACCGCTGTGCTATCACTCCACCCCAACCAGCGGTAGGGCGTTTGCCTTACAAGCAGCCAACATGGCCGATCCGAGTTCAACCAAGAGTAAGTTCCCTGATTTTTCTGGATTATTGTTTATGCCCCAGGGCATTCAGGCTCCAGGAAGCACGTGGAGAGTCTGAGGAACCTAGTGATTACACCCCACTAGCCAGAGGGCTCAAGGGAAGTCACTACTCTCTCCTACTCGGCTTCCTTAATAAAAAATTTATCATCATAATTTTTATACTGAGATATCTGTCTCCCACTCTACCTAAGGCAGTCCAAAATGTCCCCACATATGGACACAGTTTTGATATGTATCTGATATATACTGTTATGATATGCATATGCTTGACCCTTGAACAACAGAGGAACCTGGGTCCCAATTTCTGTACTACTGAAAATCCCAGCACAGTTTGCAGCTGGCTCTCTGTGTACATGGATTCTATATCATCTCATTCAAGCACCAGATACCTGAAGTTAGTTGAATCTGTGAATGCAGAACCTGTGGACGGAGAAAAATTCATGTGCAAATGGATCCAGGTAAATCAAACCTGTGCTGTTCAAGGGTTGGCTATATATGCTAATGTTGTATGTAGATAATGAGATAGAGAAGGACAAAGATGGATAGAAATAAATAGGAACAGAGACAGACACAGGGAGAGAAAGAAAGGGGGGATGGAAGAAAGGGTGAAGAAGCCAATGAGAGGAAGAGGGAAAGAAAGATTTCTTTTTAGGGCATGGGGTGGGAAAGAGCAGTGTGGGTTCTCTATTACTCCCAGGAGGATATGTCTTGCTTCTCAAAGTTAGCCATATCAAAGTCAATCACCAGGGAGGCTTGTTTGCAAAACAGACTGCTGGGGTCCACTCCTGTTTCTGATACAGGAGGAGAGAATAGGACCCAAGAATCTAGTCTCCGACTGGCTGGAGAAAGCCTTCTTCTCTAACCATGATTAGACTCAGAGGAGAAAAGAGAGATCTTTTAAAGACAGTTGCCTTTCTTCTTTGAAGTCCAGGTTGTGCTTCCTTTTTGGCTGAACTGATGTACCAGTCCCTGGAGAACCAGTGCTTCACTGCTTTAGCCTGAGATTTTCACAGCACCAGGGAGTGGGCTTCAGAGCTTGGTCACCTGGTCGTGACATTTGAAGTCCCTGGAGGTGGTCATTAACAGATAAATGCCAGAGGAAGCCCAGTCTCTCTGTCAATAAAGGGAAAGGATATTGGCTTTTTTGTTAGTGGATGTAATTGCAAAGAAACAACAAACATTTTCTCTAGCTGCAAACATTTTCTGTAGCTGCCCTAGTAATTGAACATTCCTCTTGTCAAAAAGATTAAGCTCCCTTTCGAAAACAGCTATTGTTGTATGACATCCACCCATCAAAAGGCCCCATGAAATGCTCCCCCAAACCCTGATGGCGCTAGGGCCTCGTCCTGTGTGCATCACTTCTAGAAGCTTCTTGGCATATCAGAGTAAGGGGAATTTAGAATCAATGCTCACCCAGTAATATTTTCATCTAAATTAACGGGTTGAGTTCTTTGGCAGAAAATGTCTGTGATTTCTGCCAGACTTGGGCTGTCCCTGAATGACACAGCCA
Source organism: Sorex fumeus (assembly GCF_029834395.1). Classification (NCBI taxonomy): domain Eukaryota; kingdom Metazoa; phylum Chordata; class Mammalia; order Eulipotyphla; family Soricidae; genus Sorex; species Sorex fumeus. The sequence goes on from NW_026606120.1 coordinate 63,383,210, forward strand.
TGAACAAGCAGGTCAGGCCCTTGCTCCAGTTTGAAATTCTTAGTGTCTGTCTCGGAGCTGTTTTGGTCAAAGAAACACAACACACACAATACTGTCTCAGGCCACATATTCTGTACTCTGCAACCTCTCTTACCTGAGCAGTTCCTGAGCAGGATAGAGAACCAGAAAATATCAGTCTGTTTTCTTCTTTGATAAGCCTCCTTGGCAAAACCCTATGACCTGAGTTATGGTGAGGTTTGAGGTCCAAGAATCTTGAAGTTGGCTTCTGACTTCTCTTGGCTTCCACCTCTTCTCAGGCAGTGGTGTCTGGCCCACAGTGCCATAGATCAATCACTTGGTTTCCAGTGGCAATCATGAATTCTCTTTGTGATTACCAGTGCTACGGAAGGGAGCCAGCCACAGATAACACTAGACAGAGTTAACACAGCAGCCAATTCCTCTGTTTGCTTTGGGAAGGCATTGTTGCATTGCTTTATATAGTTGCTTTGCCTTTCTAGTTGATGGCAAAACAGATTTTTGTTCCCTGAGTATATATGGCCTCAGGGTGGGCGAAGTAGATCAGCAATTTGCTAATTAAAGAAGAAAACAAAGCCTGGAGTTGAAGACAATGAAATATGCCTAAAAGGATGCTCTCCTTGCCAAGAGCATCTGCCAGGTGGAAAAATCACAGAGAGCTGTCTCTGCCTAGAATGTTAAAAAAAGGGGGGGGTGTTGGAGGAGTCTCTGGTATAGAGGCCTTTGGACTATTCCCTGAAACCCTAGAGAGAGATAGAAAGTCCTGGTACTACAAGGGATGAAGAAGATCCAGCTTCTCACTTCCAAAAGGCTCAAGGTCCAGCAAAATAGTTCATCCCATTCTGTCTTTCATTTGACAATCATCCATTGAACTATTTAGAATGTGCCAGGAATAGAGTTTTGGTAATCAAGTCTTGAGTTGAAGAAGACTCTAGATGAGAAATCATGAGTATCCTGGGTAGCTTTTTTCTGCACTGCCCTTGGTTCAATTCCTGATCTGTGGGATGAGATGTTTAGCACACTCTAAAACAGTGAATCCCATAGTACCACAGTGATCATAGCTCAAAGGGTCACTGTGTACTACACTCAGTCATTACCTGCTATCTCCATGTTACTGAGTGAAAATGACATTTTCTTCCTGGAATCCTGTGGACTAACTCAATAACCTATGTGAAACACTTTCTCCTCTCCCCTTAAAATAATATGCCCATGCAAACCCTAAAAAATGTTGTTGAGTTTTTTTTTTTGCTTCTGTGCCTGGCAGACATGGCAGTGGCATATGTATAATATACTGAATTTTCAGGAAGAAGTAGTAGATGAGAATAAATTTTTAGCTCAGTGCTTAAGATAGTACTGGACACATAGTAGATCTTCAGTGTTATCTGACAAAGCAATATGTGAAAGGATGAATGAAGGTATGAGTAAACAGAGTCTGATTTACTAACTAGACTATGCATTTTTGCATGTTATGGGCTGTATCTCATAACTATTCACATGAACATTACCTAAAACTACTAAGATCATAGTAGTTTAAAAATAAATAATTTCTGAATGAATGGATGGATGGACATGTGAAATGGAAAGTCACTGATATATGAATTAGAAATTTTGTTGTCTGAACTAATGAAAGAATAAATGTGCAGTGAATGAGTGAATAGACAAAGGGAAAAATCAGCTTAAGGGATATCGTTGTTGAACTGGACAGGTGTGAAAAGCATGACTCTATTTAACAGGGATGTTGCTTGACTTTTCAGCATAAGAAGCTCTTTCCTGTTATTGAGTCAGTAGTCCAGGCAGGCTGCTTCCTTTTTGTTTTTTTTCTAACATGCTAGGGTTAACTAGGTAAGGTGGCAGCTTTGCTACTCAATCTAATTCTACTTTGCTTAGACAGCCTACATCTATTTGATTTGTTTTCCAATTGTGTAAGGGAATGTGGATGTTAGTGAGAAATGTTACAGGGGCCATCAGAGAAACTAGCTGGTTCAGTAACAGAAACAACTCCAGAGAAGTTAAGCAGCACATACAGTATGTGTCTGCACCGATGTCTTCCTAGGAAGACTGCAGTCAAGTTACAGAAGCAGTGCAAGAATAAACATTCCATTTCACCTGACAGGTTCCTTTTGGGACGTGGCTAGGCCCTCTTAGGTAGAATGAGGGTTCTTCCAAGCATGGTCCTCAGCGTCTACAAGTCTACTCACTATGACAAGGAAATCCCATGGTGCTTTTCACCACATTATTTTGTTTCCTGGAAGTAGCTTAAAGATGGGACAGGATGAAGAGTAATGTTGTTGTTGTTGTTGTTGTTGTTTTCTCTCCTGCAATTATTAAGTCCTCACCCTCAGAGTCAGTTCAGCTGAACTCCCCAGGAAACGAAGTATGACTCTATCCTAGCAGGAATCTGACGCAGCCTTGGGAAGGCACTGTGCTTTCCATGCCAGGGATGAGGAGAAAAATCAGAGATCTAGCAGTGATGCTTTTTACTTAGAAATGGACATTCCCAACAACATGCTCTTTATCATATGCCACCCAATTGGCTCTCATGAGTGCTCCCGAAACAAAGAAAAAAAAATACTGAGGGCAGCTCTAAAAGAGATAAAGAATTTGCCACAACTGTCCGAGAATTCCATGGAACCAGCTGCATTAAGGGACCTTTGCCAAGATAATTAGCTTCTGGTTCTTTGTTAGATTGGGGTCATTTGTCAATTAGTTTTCAAAACATGTATTTGTCATCAAAAAGATACTTTAGAAAAACAGATAAATGAAAGAGGGAACTTCAACAGTTGCCTCTGGACCAAGTTTCAGAAGACACAACTCTTCCATTATTTAAAGGAAAACTGGAGAATTTTTGGTTGGCTTATGGGAAGACCCAGTAGCCTGCTGAATTTCCAGGCCACCTACTGGCCTGGCTATTAATTTCCAAGCCCTGCAGCAAAGGAGTATAGGCCAAGCTCGGCAAGAAGTGAAGGCTACCCATGACTGTGTAAGAGGCAGCTGTCCAGTGCCTGTTAGATCAACCCAGCTAGATGAAGCCAAGGTTAAGTTAGCTGTAATAAAATAAGGAACATTACAGCTAGGTTCCAAATGTTCTTCGGGTTTTTACACATGTGAGCATTAGCAGGTCAATTCTACGCAGTAGGATAGTCTAATGTACATTGACATGGTTAGTAATTGCAATGATCTGTCCTACGTGGGAAGTGACTTTAGCTGATCACTTCCTGTATCCATCTCCCAATCTATTGCTTCTTCTGGTGTTAGGAAAGCAAGTCCACTCAATACACTGGATCATGTATGTTCAGTCAAGGAATGAGTTAAAACACCACCCAATGGGCTTACAAAGGTGAAATCAGACAATTTATAGATACATAAAACAGATTCTTCAGAGACATGAGAAAGGAATCAAAAACACACAGATCACTGAAATAACCCAATGGCATATTCCCTCCTAGAGGCACATCACCACTACTAGAATGACTAAGTTTCAATTCGGTTCTCTTGGTTCTGGTCAATTCTCAACATCGAATGGACTGACTAGGTCCAATTCTCTTCTATAAACTGGATCCACTGCATTTTAATAGTTGAAGGGCATGTGAGCTTCAGATATTCATTTCTTTGCCTCTCTAAATTGGACTGGGGGAGTTTCAATCCTCACTATGTCAATGTTCTCTAAAGCATCATCTCTTACACAGCTTGGTGACTGGAGCCAGGCATTCAGGAAAGCTTGTCTTCGTGACATTAATTTTTACAAAGGGGAGTAAATAAGATCAGACTTTGTTCAAAGTATAATTTTAATATGAAATATTCCTCCAAATATCTGCATATCAATAGAAATTGAGGAGGTGAGAGGGGCAATCAGTAAGCATTGGTGACTAGACTAATTACCTTTTCCCTAAGCTGAACTAACAGCAAAATGAATATTTTCTCTTTGAACCGCTGAGATATCTTTATTTAGAGTGCCAGATGGATGTGACTCCTCATCATAAGTTAGATATTTAGTTGTGTATGTCTCCTGAGTGGAAGGAGTGGTGTAGGGAGAAACTTGTATGCATGTATTGAACAAAATTCCAAATTCTAAAAGTATTGCTACATCAGGGCACACACAAAGTTGATCTAAGAGATATACATGCTGTATGTACTCTTATATCCATATGTCTTAGGGAACTTCTATCTCTTAAGAACTCTTTAAACTCATAGTTATCCATGTGGCATAATTGATTCATCAATGGAGAAAATAAATCCCAGAAAAGAAAACTGGTTCCCCCTGCGAGCTATTAAAGTTCCTGTATAAACTGCTCCACTGCCCTCCCATTGTTCATCGATTCTGCTTCTCATCAGAGCCAAGCAATAGAAAAATATTAAAAATAATTTTCAAAAAATGTATTCTTGGAGCCCAAGGGAAAGTTACGTCTTGCACATGGTTGACCTTAGTTTGTCTCCCAGCACTGCATATGGTCCCTGAGCATTGTCAGGTTTAATCCCTGAAAACAGGGCCAGGAGCAAGTCCTAAGCGCATTGGTGTGCTCTCCCCCAATTTATTCTCCTTTCTTTGTTGCTCTTGGCATGACTGGAGGTCAAACACAGTATACTCTAACCCTGGGGATCCCAGAGGCCAGTCCACAGGGATCCTGTTCAAGCATGTGGATTGGTGCCAGAGATTGAACTCTTGGGCTCATTGTCTCAAAGCAGACACTTTTGCCATTGGGAGCTCTCCTGATACTACAGGAAAATTGTATTTGACCTCAAACACAATGCCTTTTTACCACAGTCTCTGAGACATTTTCTAGAACTATCACGGGTCACTCTGACTCTATGACTTGTTTCTCAGTATTAGAAATGCTAATTAATTTAGCTGATTCTCTTGTTTCTCATTAATGACAAATACCCAATAGCCTTTGCCACAAGAACCCTGTATTCTCTTGAAACAATGAGAGAAAAAAGGTAGGGCCTGGTCAGGGGCCACCCTTACAACACTGGCTACAATACAATGTTAAATTTCAATGGCGTCCACTTCAACACACTGAAGCCTCCCAAAACGACCTCTCCAAAAGATGGCTTCTCAAACAACAACAACAACAACATCAACAACAACAACAAAACCCTTGGGCTTCCCCGCTCATCAAATATTGACTAATCCCATGATCACTGAATAGCAATCCCAATTTCTGCACTTTCTCACAAAGCAAACCTTTATTTTGCCATTAGCTTTGGAAGCAATAGTTTAGTTCCTAGTGTGCCTCCATGCAATTACATTTATATAGCTGAATTTGAAAATTGGCTACCCTTTGTAAAGATTTCTTCTTCAAACTGTCAACCTGTGTATTTCTCTGTGAGGAAGGATCTATGACATCCAACTTGCAGAAGCATTTTGAGGGTGGGTATCCTTTTGCATCCAGATGCAGAGTACCTCCCACATACACAATAGGTATACTTCTCAAAAGGCATGCTTTAAGTGAGCAGTGTCATTAGATCACACTGGCGATCATTAAAAATTAATTTCTAGCTAATGTTTGGGTCCTAAAAGTATGGCACTGTCCAAGATACTTTATGAAAAGTTGTTTATTCTGTGAAAAGCAAAACTAAACACAATGTGAAATTTATTGCCTTCATTCGAGGAGTGAGAATACAGACACTCAAAGAGGTTCAGCTCTTTTTCAGTAGCCATCAAGCTATTCAGCCAGGTGTCAAATCTGTACTTGCATGGAGCAAAATCTAGACACAAACTCCAGTTCTTTTCTGCTTGCATTGCTGGGGATGACGAAAGAGAGAAATTTCACTGACCATCCTGAGACTCAGTCCTATTATTCTAGAGATATTATTTACTGGCTTGTTCTTCCTTCTCATTTGTAAAATGAAGAGAGTGAAGTCTGTCTCATGGAATCCTTAGAATCAAATGCAGATGTGTTTGAAACTACAATGACACAACTCCAGGAATATACAGTAGGATTCTTGATTAGAAAATTATCAACCCATGTCAGAATCTAGGAAATTATTGATTGAAAATTTGGATAGAAGGTAATAATGATAATTCTGATGAATTTTTTTCTAAGGTTGGCTAGTTGGATGTTTGCATAAAGTGGCTAGTAATTCTTTCCAGAGATGGTACCTATATTCCCTATGATCTTCTTAGGATGTGATCACATGTATTCCATTGAGGGTGGAACTCTAATGCCCTTTGCCCTTGAGTTATGGCAGTGGCTTGAAGTTTTCTTGCTTAGTGGAGAAGAGTGGCAGGGTGTTTGCATCTCTCTCTCTTTCTCTCTCTTCAGCTAAGTGTGTCTTAATGACTAAAATGAAGTCTCTTTAAGGATCTCTGAAAATTTTTCATTTGTTTTGGAATTCTTGCACTCTTTACATAGACATACCCAAAGCCCTACACTCTGATCGGATTTAGACTGTCTCCCAAATGTTGATGCTGGGGCATTTGGAGGTGCTACACATTTGCAGCCGCGGTCTTCAAAGTCCCCTGACCATGACTTCCATGTAGAAACTCTTTTCCACGTGACCCAGTAATCACACACACTACCTACATGGAACTGCCACAAGAAATTGGACACCACATTAGGAATCTTCACCAAGAACACCTGTGTTGTACCCAGAACCTCCTTTCCCTTCTGGTTTAAGGCCAGGGTGGTCTATTGGATAAGTAAAATTCATTCAAGATAAATGGAAAATCATTAGCCCTGATTGGGTTCTTTCTATAGTTTGAGCAGGTTTATTTGTAAAGATAGAGAAGGGGGAAATAAAAGATCTTATGAGTATTTTTGACATTGCCCCCTCTAAGACAAGCTAAAAATGGAAAATATTACACCTTTTTGATCTCTAGCAATTGAATTTATGACATTTTATGCTATGGTTAGCATTTTATAAGTTTGTTCCTGTGTGTCTGTCTGTCTCTCTCTTATACTCTGATGTCTCTCATTCAGATATGAGTATGTGCATCTGAGTATGAACATACCGCCCCCGCCCCCCTGACCCCCCACAAGCACACTTATAATTTCCACAAGATTTCTCTGCAAATTATTATAAAATGTGAAGCATGTAGATCCTCAATCAGAACTGTCCTCAGTTTAGTTTGGGGACCACTTTTGGTGAAGATTTGTGGTTCCCAGCAGTGCTAGGAGGATGTCATGTTAGAGATTAAACCTGGACCTCCTGCTTGCAAAGCATACTCTCTAGCGCTTTCAGCTATCTTTCCAGCTCCCCTCACCCCCACTTTGCTGCAAGCCCCCAGTAGAGTGTTTTGATGTCTATTGCTAGGTGAGGAAACGCATAAACCATAACATGGATTTAAAGTGTCAGCAGTCTTACCACAGTGATAAGTAATGTCAGATTATTTCCTAGTTTTGAAAGGGGCTGCATTATGACAGTTAAAAAGAAGAAAGACTTCCCTAAAGGAGGAGAAAGCTGTGTAAAATAAGGGGGTGGGGGAAAGCTAAAGTTCAATCTAGGTGTTAAGTGCTCTGCTAACACTCTGAACATCTGACTTCATTTAATCATTATGATGACAGCCTGAGGTCACTGTTCATTCAGTGAGTCTCAGAGTCTATACAATGCATATGGCATCCACAGTATTAAGTACTGGAATTAATAGTGAGCAATGCCCTCAGTGACCTCACTCTTAACAAATAGATGTGCCCTGATGCCTGATTAAGTGCTCTGAAGAGAGGCTACTTGTATTGTGTATAAAACCCATCTAATTACTGGAGCATCTAAGACCTTAGGTTGAGGCTTTCCTGACAAAATGATTTGCAGAGTGGGTAGGATTGGGGGGTGACAGACAACTCTAGATTTAACACTGAGTCCAGTTAGCAATACAATTGCATCCAGCAGGACCCTTCACAACTGAAGAGATTGTAAAGGATTTTCTGCTGAGTATTGGTACTTGGGGTCAGTGGGAATGATACTTCTAGGAACCTGTTTTGCAAACTAAAGCTGCTCTCAGTGATTTGTGGAAAGTGGTAGGTAGGGGGGTGTGTGTGTGTGTGTGTGCGTGTGTGTTGGAGGTGGGGGAGGGATTTTGTTCTGGGCAGTTTCTTTTTTCCTACAGCAGGGGCATACTCAGAAGTTCTGGAGGCCCTGGGATTACTCGGGGGGATATTTGCCTAGCAGTGGAAACTTGACAGTTCTGTGCTTGGGCCTGATGACATTCTGATGCTAAAGGCTCAGCTATGCTGGCCGCATCCAGTGGTGCTGAGGGATGAAGAACACTATGCCAGGGAGCAAACTCAGGGTCTTATACATGCCAGGCACGGACTGCAGTCCAGTGAACTGCATTTACAACCCTTTGGGGGAGTCTTTTAATTGAGATTTTATTTAAATTATATTTGCATTTCTAGTTCCATGTACACACTTTTGGATGATTGTGTGATTATTATACTTGTTTATAAAATATGGTAGTGTCTTTAACTTTTATACTTCAGTTCAAAGCCACCTTGATAAAATTTGCCAGCAGTTGTAATACATAAAGTAAATTAGTGCCACATTGTCAAGGCTCAACTTCTATACATTCATATACTTGATTACCTTTGGTACTAGAATTTTTTTTATGAGTAGATGAAATAGTTAGAAAACACTCTGCGCATTAATATATGAGTTATGAAACACATTCATATTGGATCAGTCACGACAAATATCTAAATGAAAATTGGATATTTGGAGCCATATGAATTTTTTAGTATTGTTTTGAAAAGCTAACCTATCCAAACTTTTTTCTTTACAACTTTAATAGTTAAAACACTTCCCACTTACTTGTATAGCACTTTATAGTCTATAAAAGTAGTCTTAAATTTAAAAAATTTTGAAGAATAATTTATACACAAAGCCTAATTAAATGTGATGAATTTTAACAAATGTTTTGAAAACATAGGCCCATATAACACATACTACAATCAAGATAGAACATTACTAGCACCCCAGAGGATTCTAGTCTATTGTACACAATAATGGTTGGGATTTTATCATGCAACCTCAATGTATTTTTTCAGTTGTGTTTGATGCCTTTAATCCAACATATTTTTGAGAATCAACCATGCTGTGGTTTATACTACTTGTTCTTTTAATTGTAGAATAAGAACATATCACAGTTTGGGTGAGTAGGGTGCGGGGTGATGGGAGGAAAATTAGGGACACTGGTTCTGGGAATTGTACACTGGTGGAGGGATGGGTGTTGTAACACTGTATGACTGAAACCTAATCATGAACAGCTTTGTCAATCTCACAGTGATTCAATTAAAATTTTTTAAAAAATTTAAAAGAATATATCAGTTTGTTTTCCCATAATATTTGATAGACATTTGGATTATTTCTAGTTTGAAGCTATTACAAATAAGCATCCTACAAATATTTATGTGCAAGTGTTTCAACTGATATGTATTTTAATTTCAATTAGGTAAACCAGTAGTAGTGGAACTGTTGTATCACAGATTAGTCCTGTGTCTAACTTCATAAGAAATTGCTAAATAGTTTTCCAATATGATCACAAATTTTTTTTTTTTTGGCATCACATAACTTTTTTTTTTCTTTTTTTATTAGTGAAAAACCATGAGGTACAGTTATAGACTTACAAATTTTGTGCTTGGGTTTCAGTTATACAATTGATCACAAATTTTTTTACTCCCATCAGCCATGTATCTGAATTCTGATGCTCTAGACTTCTGCCAACATTTAATTTTGTCAGCTTTTGATTTTAGCCATTCTAATGTGTGAGTATTTCATTACATTTTAGTGTTTGCATTTACTTCGCTTCTAATGAGTTTCAGTATTTTTACATGCTTCCTCGTAATTTGTATTATGCTTGTTAAGTGTTTGTTCATGTAGTTTCCACATTTTACTGATCTTTTAAAATTGAATTTTGGAGCTCTTTATATCTTTTGAATAAAAGTGCTGTGTAATGAGAATTATCCCCACCCACAGTTTACAGTTTGCCTACTGAAGTTTTTAATGAGTCTTTAAAATTTTTAATTTATCTTGTTATCGTTATTACTTTTTTGTCTTGCTTAGCAAGTCTTTGGCATTTTTATTTTATATTTATTCTAGAAATGTCATGGTTTTAGCTTATACATATGATCTGTGTTCCACGTCAAGTTATTTTTATTATTGGCATGATACTAGTACTGAGATTCATTTTCCCCCACTCATTGTTTGGTTGTCGCAGTTATGTTTATTGAAATTATTTCCTTTCCTGAATGATTTTGGCACCTTTGTTGAAAATCAACCGATTGTATAAGTAAGTGAGATGCAATGTATTCTGTTCCATTGATCAATTTATCTATACTTACACTGATATAATATATCTGCATTGCTGTAGCTTTATACTCTTAAATCTTTTCTCTTTTTGTAGGACTGCTTTTACTACCTGGAACTACTTGAATCAGTATAACAATTTCAATTTTTTTGGGGGGGGGCGTGTTTATTTTGGGACCACATCTAGCAGGGCTCAGAGGTTACTTGTGGTTCTGCACTCAGAGATCACTCCAGGTGGGGCCTGGGACCATATGTGGTGCTGGGGATTGAACCTCTACATGCAACTGCCCAGTTTGTAGCTGCAGTACCTCAGATTTTGTTTTTTTGTTTCACGATCACAATCATCCTGTTGTTCGTCGATTGCCTTGAGCAGGCCCCAGTAACGTCTCCTTCCTCCTAGCCCTGAGATTTTTAAAAAGTGCCATATTCAAGGCTCTTTCAGGGTTAGGAGAATGAGACCCATCATTGTTACTGGTATTTGGCATATTGGGTACGCCACAGGGAGTTTGCCAGACTCTGCCATGAAGGCAGGTTACATACGGTAGCCTGCCAGATTGTCCAAAGTAAGAATAAGATAATAAGATGTCGCGTGGCCGTGAATGCGGCTGTGTGCTTCCGGGAGCTGGGTTTTATAGTCTCTGGGTCTTGGCCGTTGATGGGATTACACGGTGCCAGGGGGCCAGTTGGTGGGTGTGACCCCTGCCTACTGGGTGGAGGATGCTCAGCCCCGATCCGAGCAAGCTTGGAGATCTCAGTGCAGGGACCTGCATGCCTTTGTTCCTCTGCCGGTACCTTCATGCGTGTGGAGAGTGGTCTCAGTATGGCTGTGGCTGGTTCTGGAGGTCTTGGGTTGTCAGAACTCAGCTCGGGGCGGGGAGGGAAACACAACCTGCCCCCCTCCAAGGGGCCCCCACCGAGGACAGCCAGGTTTGGGGCCAGGAGACTCTGGTTTTTTGTTTATTTGGTTTTTTGGGGGTGGGGGGCTGGAGCAATAGCACAGTTCGTAGGGCGTCTGCCTTGCACATGGTTGACCCGGGTTCGATTCCTCCGCCCTTCTTGGAGAGCCCGGCAAGTTACCAACAGTATCTCACCCGCACGGCAAAGCTTAGCTAGCTCCCTGTGACATATTCGGTATACCAAACACAGTAACAACACGTCTCACAATTTGTTGTGAGATGTTACTGGTGCCCACTCGAGCAAATCAATGAACAATGGGAGGACAGTGCTACAGTGCTAATTAAGATTTTAAAATCACTTTGTCAACTGTCACCACAAAGTCCTCTAGGATTTTGATTGTGTTTGAATTGCAACTATCAATAAATTGTTAATAGCTACAGTCTCATAATAGAGATGAGAGAGAGTATGTATATGAAAGAGAGAGACAAAGAGACACAGAGAAACAAAGAGAAAGAGGGAATTTAAAATATGGAAAATGAAAAAGATGTCGGCTAAATTGTAGCTTTCTGTGTGATTCTTTAATCTTGTAGCACCCTGCATTCACCTGGGGAATATTTAAACAACACAGTTCGTTCCCACCCTGAAGTACAAGGGTTTAATTGGTCTGATGGCTAACCTGGGCATTAGGATTTTTAAAAGTTCCCCTGGTGATTCCAAAGTACAGAAAGCTGGGGAACAACTGGTTTTGTACTCGTTTACAGATATGGAAACTGAGGCTCAGAAAATATAAGTGTGTTGTCATAATGCTTCACCATTTCATGAGTATTTCTTATAGCCCAGGTTGGCATTTTACATAGTTTTTATTTCCGGGTGAACAAAATTTTTTATTTTATTTTGGACGGTCCCCTTGGAGTATCCTTGGCACCCCACGAAGGTCTCATTCCCACCGACCCAGTAGAGAAGCTGCGGTAAGGTAGGTACCAGTTCTGGGATATATGCAAACAGAGCAGAGGAAATAGGCTGGCTGGAGAGAGGTGGTTAGTGAATTGAAATAACAGAATTGCAGGGGTTATATTCACAAATTTTCAGTGAGTCAAGAGTTAGGGTTCAAGCAGTATGGACGTAATGATGCTGGAGAGACAGCATGGTCACCCTCCAGAGAGGTGAGGTGGGCCCAGGTGGCATTATCTGTTGGTGAAGTTTTCAAGGGCCGGAGCGATAGCACAGTGGATAGGGAGGTTGCCTTGCACACGGCCAAGACGGGTTCGATTCCTCTGTCCCTCTTGAAGAGCTCAGCAAGCTACCAAGAGTATCCTGCCCACACAACAGAGCCTGGCGTATTCAATATGCCAAAAACAGTAACAAGAAGTCTCACAATGGAGATGTTATGCATGCCCGCTTGAGCAAGTCAATGAAGAATGGGAGGACAGTGCTACAGTGCTTATTTTGAGGTCTGAAAAGACAGACAGTATAGGAGTTAAGACAATAGACTTGCATGAGACTGACCTGGGCTTATTCCCCAGCAATGTGTATGGTTTCCCAAGCACTTTGAGGAGTGTTCCCTGAGCATCACTGGAATCCTAAAACAACAACCCCCCACAATTTAACAAACTGATTTACTTTAAACCCACTGGTATCAGGCTGATGTCCAAAGAAAATTATGTGACCTTTACAAAGAGTTACCAGGGCACTTCTCAACCCCATATCTACCACTTTCTTGCCAGCAAAGACTGTCTATCTTTCTGTTTAGGTGTGTGAAGTTCTAAATCTGGGTTTGTACAGGGAAGGAACAGAGGGAGAAGGAAGGCTAAAAGGGAAAAAATACAGGCATCAGGATGGGGTATGTCATTCGATCCTCTCAATGCCAAGTCAATAAATGTCTTTGTGTTGTCAGTTTTCAAACTACAAAAACAAAAGACTATTCGGAGAAACACCATGAAGCGCAAAGCCTTATACTGTTTGGGTAAAAACATAGACTCTCTGATAAAATCACAAATTTCATTATTAGCAACCCCTATTCGAATTTTATTTAGGGAAAACTGCTTTGAAACATCACAAGAAAAAGAACATTGCTCAGCATGCACATTTATTTTTTTTCTCTCTATGGGGTTTAACTTTCTTCTGTTTGGAAAGTGGAGTTACAGAACAATAGAGAGAAAAAAATGATGTCATGCAGAACTAAAGAGTTCTTTAAATTGAACCTAGTCTAATTTGCCATGACCTTTCCTCTGCAAAACAGGATCTTTTGGGCTTTGTTAAGGCCGAGACCACGTTTCCCTCAGTGGGTGATGCCCATCAGCCCAACCCAGAACAGACAGAAGGTTGTCAATGGTGGTAAAGGTAAATCTGCTACCAAAGAATTTGGAAAACTTAGGGCTGATAAAAACATCTCCAACAAAACCTCCAGAGGAGACTGGAGAGATAGACTCATGGGGAAGGTGCTTGCCTTGTTTGTGGCTGACCTGGATTCGATCTTCAACACCCCATATGGTCCCCTGTGCACCACCAGGAGTGCTTACTGAGGGAGCACAGCCGGGTGTGGCCCAAAATCCAAAATCCCACCCAAACAAAAGTCCCTTAGCTTTGGCTCTGGCAATCAGCGTGTTCCATTGTTCATTTTAAATCTTAAAAAAACAAACAAAAAAAAATCCATGCTAAATAGATCTTTCACCTTTAAGTTTTATGTTGATTATCTTTCAAAATAAATGTCATAGTTTGACCTTTATTTCTCTCTTTCATTTCAAGACAAAAGAAGACTGCTCCCATGAACCTGTTCTCATTGGAGTTTCAGGCTTTCAAAATTTGTTTATGACTATTTGTGCTCAGTTGTAAGGCATCTTACAAGCTGCCTGTGGGTTATCAACTGTCAGTTATGCTTGCCAATAAATAATCCATTCTGTAGTGTTTGAAATAGGACCAGTTGTTTTGTGTTTTCCTTTAATTTCTGGTGATATGCTGGAAGCACACTCAGTATCAGTCTGCACAGTCCTAGAGCAAAGGTGGCTTTTCTGAACTGGAGCTGTATGTGGGGTCCACCCTCCGAGCTGTCCTGTTTAGATGGGGTGGAATGAAGAAAGAGGCGGTGTGAGATCAGCCACATTCTGAAGTTTACTTTGGGGATGGTAGAGGATAAAATGAGACTACAAACAGCCTTTTCTTTCTGTAATTCTTATCTTCCAGATTAGAGGAGAAAATCATGATGGGATAAACATGTACTTAATACCTAATTTGGGGATTTTTTGAGAAAGTTAGATCCAAGGGGGTGACTGCTGGAGGGGAGGGGGATATCACGGCTGGGAAGGGAAGATTCCATGGGAGCCAGCACACCAGGACCTGACTTGCATTTCTCACTGATTCCTTTTGAGAAGGCGAGGGAGGCTGGCGATGAAGCATTTGGCATTAAGATATAAGCTGCTTTGATAATTTTGCTATTGCTGTGGACACATCATTCAAAGGGGCTTTTACTGGGATTTGCTTTTCAAAAATAATGAGTTGATCATAAAGAGCTAGTTTATTTCTTTTCATGCTTCCTCAGTAAGTGATGGCTTTCCAAAGGTCCAGTTTCAAGCACTCTTCATCAGGCATGCTGCCAGACCAGGTAGGTCTTATCTCTTGCTGTTATTGAGAGAGCAATGCATTGAAAAGTGTGAGGAAGTTAAGGTCACCTTTGTCTTGTGCAATTAGAAACGCTATACAGATCACCTGGGGCTGGAGCAATAGCATTGCGGGTAGAGCGTTTGCTTTGCAAGCGGCCGACCTGGGATCAATTCATCCGCCAATCTCAGAGAGCCCGGCAAGCTACCGAGAGCATCTCGCCCACACGGCAAAGCCTGGCAAGCTACCCATGATGTATTCAATATGCCCAAAACAGTAACAACAACTCTCACAATGGAAACGTTACTGGTGCCTGCTCAACCAAATTGATGAACAACAGGAGGACAGTGCTACAGTGCTACAGATCACCTGACTCAATATTCTCTCTCACATGTATCTATACCATTAACATCAGGCTTTGAGCAAGATCACTATCATGTCCTAGTAGACCATTTGGGTTGAAAAAATAATGGTTCTACAAGGCATATAAAATAAATTATTGTGGGCTTGCTATTGGGGCAGGCTTGAGGGGTAGTTGGGAAAATGGAGACAGTGGTGAGGGGAAGGTGACAATGGTGGTGGCATTGGGGTTGGAATATTGAATGACTGTAACAAATCATCATGAACAACTTTATAAGCCACGATGTTTAAATAAAGTAGGGGGAAAATATATGGTTTTAGATCAGAGAGAGAGTGATCAGTGAGAAAGAGAGACTGAGAGAGAGTACTTAACAGACTGACTTAATGCTTTGCATACAGACATGCAGGAGGTAAGGAATTGATCCCCAGACTGGGGTCTGATAGTGGTCCTGTTACTTGTGATCATGAGACTTTGAACACAAGACTTTAAGATTCAATGCCATTCTCTGCAAAACAGAGATAATAATATTTAATGTCTCAAGGTGATGGTGAGGATCATATAAGGAAATGTACACTAGCGCCAATCTAGGACAGTACTTGACATAGAGCAGATGTTTGATTATAAGAGACATGGCTGCCATTATTACATCTTCATCATCATTGTCATTTTTCTACTGCCATATGATAATGCTATAGGTTAAGAGGTGAGAAGTGATTCTAACTAAAATCATAAAACTTACAAGACTGGGAAGTTTGCAAGTCAAAATCCTATACTTCTCATTACCAAAATGTATTTGGGAATTTGTCATCACTGAAAAATGAGGTAAAATTACCTTAATTTTTAATATCAGTGAGCAGTGGGGCAAAGGCTAAGAGAATTAAGCTTTAGGAAACCAAACCTTCACGAGGTTAAGTCACATTCTCAAGGCACAAAGAGATGAGGCCTGAACCAACACCAGCTTTCTGTACTCTAAACCAGTGTTCCCAGCTTTTTCCCAACTGTAGCCTTCTTCTGATCTGTTTCCTGTGAAACCCCCCTATACTACCGGTTGGTCCCTCAGTCTCATGCGGTGGCCCCCATTTATGTTATTTTCATCTGTGGTCAGAGAATCAAATCTTATATTCCTCACTAAGTAAAGTTATTTATCTAGGGTTGTTTATAACTAGAAAAATGAAAATACCATAGAGTTAAATGAAAAAGGGACTGGAAAACACAAATATTAAGATTTTAGTCACATCGAGGAATTTATGTCTAATAGATCATACACAGAATAATGAGAAAAACACAGAAAAAATAAGGAAAATACACAGAAAAAAATGAGGAAAAACATTAAAATGTCGGATGGAGAGATCTGGAGTGCCAGGCATGTAAAATATCTTGAAGGAATTAGAATTTTCTGTCCTTTATGTCAAAGTGACGGCTTAGGCTGTTAAGGTATATTCACATCTCTATCTAGAAAAAACATTTGAGCTGTTGAACCAGGGGTCCAATTTGAGCCTCATCTGTCAGTTTTCTCTGGCAGGGATTTAAAGGAAATAAACTAACAGATATTTTCGCAGACAATTGAGGTTAAGCGTGCAATTTGAAGCCCTACGACTCTGTACCATGCACCTCTGCACGTCTCTCCTTCAGCTTCCAATTTAGTATGAAAGTCAGTGGTTGCAGAAATTCCCTAGACACTCAAGTGAGGACAGTACCTGGCCTCATACTGTAAAAAAATCATGTTTCTCTCACCATCAGCAGAAATGCTGCTATAACTGGAGTTATAAGGAAAGGGAGCTATGAAAAGAGAAATAAATAGGAGGCTGGAGCAATAGGAGAGTGTGTAAGGCTCTTACGCTCAGCTCACCAGGGTTCCATCCTTGGCACTTCCAAAACCCTTCATGAGTAATCCCCGTGCATGTAGCCAGGAGTAAACTCTGAGCACTTTTGGGTGTTCCCCCCCAAAAGAACAAAATTAAAACATGCATGAGTAAATAATGAGGCAGAGTCAACCATATGACTATCCGAAGTCTTAACAAGCCTGGCCAAGGAAATAAAAAAATTCAAAGATCTGGTGGTTGCAATAGACCGTCCTATCTATGCTCAAGATCAGCAGGTTCTCTGCTGGAGTGAAGAAGGTGAGCATGAGTGATGAGGAAGGAGGCTGGTATCCAGGGAAGGCATGGCCACCATAAGTGTTGACCACACCAAGGAACTGAGGTATCATCTGAATCAGAAGTCATTAGATTCAAACAAAGGAGAAGCAAGCTCTAATTTCTATCTTACGTGATTATTCTTTTTAAAAATATCTTTTTCACTTTATTTTATGATGATAATTCTGGTTTACACCAGAGAAAAATTTAGACAAGAATGGGTAGGGTACACAAGAAAAGTCTGAGTGATCCGCTAGGAGGCCACAGTAGGGATTCAGAATGAGATGGTGTTAGTGTTGCTGGTGTTAGAGCTGGGATCAATTGGCCTACGAGACTGTTTCTTTCCTGTCTCTCAGTTCTGTAGCTTCTCTCCTTTTCTAAAAGCTGGGCAATCCCTTTTCTTCAAGTCAGCAACCCTGTCTGCAACTTGCATGCTCATGGCAACTCCACAGTCTTGTTTCTGGGCAAGCTCCTCTGGCCCAGTTTCTTTGATTCCCCAAGTGGAGCCTTATTTCCGTAGAGCCCAGGAGAATTTGGTAACCAGAGATGTTCCTCTTGATCTCAAAGCAGACGAGAGCCTATCCACTAAGATTTTGAGGTGTTCTTTCTTGTTTACAAGTTCTCAACTCAGGCATGAACACACTGTTACAAAAGCAAAAAAAAAAAAAGTTTACCATGTCTTCTTGAAGTGGTGGGATAGACTCCAAAAGAGTTTTGGATATTAGATAGCTCTTCCTAAATACAGCTTGATGAGTTAAGTATAAATGAATCAGAAACATGTGTATGGATTGCTCCTTGCAGACACTTAGGTTTAAAAATGAGAGGCGAGGGTAAGGAGAAGGGAACACACTGCTGAGGGCTACAAGGACCTGAATGAGAACTTCACAGAGTAGAAGGTTCCAAGCACAGTGAGATTTTCCCTGCTCTAATTTCTTTCATCCCCAGACTGTGAGAATTGCTTGATATATGTGGTATTCGGCTGCCTTTTCCTTGCAGACAGCGTGTTACTGGTATTCCCTGTCTCCCTGCCAAAGCACTTATTATTCTGCGGGTTGAAACTATGCTTCACCAAAACCCTTTTCACTTGAACATCCTAAGGAGTTCACAGACTTTGTTCTCCTGGGATCCAGGCTTTGACGACAAGAACTGACTATCTTTCAGGCTAAGCTGCAGCCTTACATCATTGAGAAAGGATAAGATCTTGGCGCCATTCAGAAGTCTAGAGAAGCTTGAGCAAGACAGTAGTTGTAACAGTTCAACCTTTACTTTCTCACCTTTAAAATGGGAAAACTACCTTATCTTCTTTCCCCACGCTGTTTGGGAGGCCTGTGTAAGTGGCATTGCACACAGAATAAAACTTTGTACTATTTTATTACAAGAGGAATGAGAAGGATTAAATGGTTCAACTGATTCAGAAGTGATAAGTAGTAGAAGGTCCACTGAACTGAAACTGTACTCTCTTATCTCTCGTGTGAGAGAATATAAGAATGCAATTTAAGTTGGAAGGTGACTATTAGGAAAATGTTCACAGACAACATCTATTCCTGCCCATAGACGTATACAGGCATCCCTGCCTTAGTACCATCAAATTTTAGAGCTGGAGAACATTTTGTTCCTTATACTTGAGGAGTTTGAAGCCAAATGGGAAAATGGCAAACCTAAGATCATATAATTACTACACTAAAAATACAATGAGGCTTACAGCTGCAAGTATGTCTATTCTGAGTAGTGGGAATGCCACAAGATATGGGGTTCAATTATTGGTAAACCATATTCCAAGCATCTTTTCTTTTCCATTATTGTTTTCTTAGTTCTCAGGCTTAGCACAGTACCTGACATGCCACAGATATGCAGTGAAATTTTGCAGAATGAGTCCGTCAATGAGTGAAGAGAAGAAGGAATATAAACTAAGAAAATCATCATAATCACCTTGGAGGAACTTCTGGAAGCTTGACTGTGAAGACAGTGTATAATGAAAAGAACTGGAAACAGTGCAAGTGAGAGTGATGCAGTGTATGTGCAACAGGAATTAGAATGAAGGGAGACAGACTATTAAACACTTCAGATTAATGCATGCTTTCCACACGAGAGACAATGTTATTCATGTGGGAAATGCAGTTTCCCTGTCACTAGGTCTGCTTGGGAAGGAAGCCCATGATTCAAGGTGGATCATTCCTTCAGACAGGACACTGATTCCAGCTCTTGTTACAGGGATGCCTGTGTGTGACCCTGAGACAGGGCCAGACAATCAAACTGCATCATGTCAGCAGGCTATGATAGGAGAGACTGAGAGTCTTTCTTCCTTTTGGGTGTTTAATCTGCAGTTTGTGCACGTGGCTTCTTCCCCAGCAATTGTGAGAGCTCCTAAGAATGGTGTCAAATGCACAGTTGAAGTAGTGCCCAGAGAAGGAGAAAGGAGCAGATACTATGACTTTAAGCCCATTGATTCGGCCACGCTTTGAAGCCATCCTTGACTTATCTATCCTGTGCCAGTAACTTACATCTTGACTCCTACACAAAATGGAAGTTAAGAATGCTAACTCTGTGCCATCAAGAATCCTCGACTAACACTTGACTGCCACCAAATCTGACCAAGAACCTGCTGTTCTATGGAAGCCTTACTTATAGCACAGTCAATTAACAACTGCAGGTTGTACATAATACAGACTGCCTTCCTATAATGAACTAAAGAGAGGAAATGTTATTAAGAAAATCCTGAAAAAGATAAAAATGTATTTACAACACTGCACTGTTTATCAACAACAATAAGATGATATCATCTGCACTTACAAGAAAATCTGCACATCTGCCCCCCCACCGTCCCTCCCCCACCTATTATTCAAAGTGTTTCTATGCTCTTTTCCAAAAAGGCTTCTGACATTTATACTCAAAAAAGTTGGACCCAATTGGTTCTGAAAGTCTGTGAGTATTGTCCTGGGAAGTTGTGTGAATAGAGGAAGGCGACTAGATCAGTTTTAGAACCTAGTGATTAGAAAGTCCTCCCTATCTAGGAAGGCCTTTTAGGGTTGAATGATCAGTCATAAAGAAAGGGGATTCCATATGGTGTTATCTGGGGGATAGGGGAGGCCACTCCACACTCTACCCTCCTTCAGATATTAGCCCTGATATCACTCCAGACCACAGTATCTGAAAGAACCACCACCAATTTAATCATGTGTTTTTATTTTTTATTTTTTAGGGATTTTTATATTTTAACCCTCCCAATATTTGTTGACAATATTCAAGACAAGTTGGAATACTTAATATTTTCCTTAACATTTAAAAAAAACTATTTTGTTTTCTTATCTCTGGAGGAGTCACTTGGAGGAACATTCCTCAGTTGGCCTGGGGTTAAACTATGTTTCTCTAGAAGACCCTGAAAAATAACATTGCTTGGGGAAAGTAATATTGTCTAACTCACTGTTCCTTCCACGAGGTGTTGAAGATAGGAAGCTGAGAAGAGTAGGAAAAGTATTGGGACAGTTAAAAGATGAGGGGTAGGGAGAGGGGACGATGTCTGGAATGAAGGACAGGGCTGGAACTTCTTAGTAACCAAGGCAGAAAGGAAAGAAAATCTTGAGTCTCTTTTCTCAACAAGGATTCATTTCTCCAGTTTTAAAACTCTAATTACCTCCTAAAAGTAAGCAGAAGAATTAACTGAGAGAGACAAAGAATTTTTTTCTTTTACCATAAGGAAAATCGATCACATGACTCTTCCTATAAGGAATATCAAATAAATAATGGGTGTTTTTCCAAAGCAAATTTACAAATGATGCAGAAACATCCTTCTATAACTGTTTCTTCTCTAAAAGTTCAGAGGACACTGAGGCATACCATGATATCACATTTCTGCATAGGAACATCCACAGTGAGTTCAGGTTATGTAGCCTGATACATTAAATGATCTCAGTTCATACCAGTATAGATGGGATCTTTGGCCTCTCTACGGGACAACTAACAAAGTAATCCAAGGAAACCAAAAATGTGCAGAGAGTAGGTTATTTCCATAGATAACTACTACCGCAAAAGCTGAGACCCTTATGTAGCAGTGGGGCAGGATCAATTCAAAAGCATAGATGGAGGAGAATGGGAGGGAGCAGAAAGAATGAAAAAGAACCCAGAGGGAAGCAGAATTCAGACTTATGATAATTCAGCTAGAAAGTGTCTTTGCAGGGAGGTGGGGGGTTGGGGGAGTGGGGGAGGAGGCACAGAAATTTAATTCAAGTCAAAGAGAAATTTTCATAGACTAGAGGGTCTAATGCAGTGCCAGTACAGCGAGGACTAATCTAAGGCCCCAAATAAGAAAGAAAAGGAATAAGATATAGCTCAGGGCTCAAAACAATTGTACTCTAAATGAAAGAGACACCAACTCTCTGAAAAACAGTGCTGTTTACAAATGACTCAAACACAACTCCAAAGTAGCAAAAATATCACATTTCATGTTCTTTTAAAAGTTCAATGCTCTAGCTGCTACAAATAAAAGCCAGTAACCTGCTGCTCATCACAGTTGTACCTATTTGTGTGTGTGCCTGACCTGTCAAAGACTGTGCTCTTTAATTGGTCACTCCCTCCCTACAGTGTGCCCATGGTCTCCATGCTTAGGATGTTCTGTTTAGGTTCCCAAATCCCCCAACACATCTTTAAAACTCTGACTTGACTAAGCCTTGAGCCATTTGCTCAAATCTTGTAATTCTTCCCACAATATCGGGTCATCTAACTCCCATCTAATCTATGAACAATGTCAGCATTTATAGATTTAGTTTCTAAAAATAAAACTTCCCTGAGTTGCTGTTTAGTTTACAGCACTGCACGCATACATTAGAGGAGTACAATCAGGTTTTAGGAGTGACACTAGAACTCTTGGGGGCAGGTGCTGTATGGAGTACAGATACCTAGA
Source organism: Sorex fumeus (assembly GCF_029834395.1). Lineage (NCBI taxonomy): Eukaryota > Metazoa > Chordata > Mammalia > Eulipotyphla > Soricidae > Sorex > Sorex fumeus. The sequence goes on from NW_026606120.1 coordinate 63,405,348, forward strand.
ATTGTGGGATTGTGAACTAGCACAACAAAGGAGATGTTAAACTGAAAAAAAAAAAGAAAGAAATTGCTCAGAGTGGCTGACTCCAATTGAGATGTAGAGAAATTCTGCAAAGTAGGTGATACTGGGGCCAGAGCTTAAAGGTGAAGGAAAGGGGCTGGAGTGATAGATAGTACAGAAGGTTGGGCGTTTGCCTTGCACACGGCCGACATGGGTTCAATCCCCAACATCCTATATGGTTCCCCAAGGACTGCCAGGAGTAATTCCTGAGTGCAGAGCCAGTAATCCCTGAGCATCACTGGGTATGACCCAAAAAGCAATAAATAAAATAAAACAAATAAAGCTGAAGGAGAAAGTGTAGATAAATGGAAGGAAATGAAGGGACTCATAGGTTTTATGGGTACTCAGTGTGGGAACCACAGAAGAGAGACATGAACCACTAAAGATGACACTAAAGGTCATCTCCTTATCTGTCCAGAGCAGCCACACATGAGAAGAGAAAAGTCAAGCAGGAGATGGTAATTTTTCCTGAAATCAGATAGTACTAGAACTATGGCTTTGAATCTAAACTTCCAGACTCCTGGCTTCTGCACACTCTCTTGGCTACACCACACTGTAGAGAGATAACTGGCCCTACTGAGAACTGGGTTGACTTCGAGCATGTTGAGAGGCACAGGGTTTGGAAATTCCCCCAAATCAAGAGAAGGAGAAGAAAGAAGAGTGATGTCAGTGGCAAACTTTTGGAAATTTGTCCCCTTGGTCTGAAAGAGATCTCAAAAATCAGAGTTGCTGGAAAATCTGGAGCCTTCTCTGTTCAGGCAATTTCCTGGGCAGAACAGAACAGCCTCTGGTGCATGGACAGTGCCCAGGGAAGGCCAGGCAGGGCACAGTTCAGCAGCTCTCACTGTTCCTATTGCAGGAGGAAGGATGATTGGAATGGAATCCTGCAGCAGAGGAAGATAAAGAAGCTCCCCGCAACTGAATAAGTTCAGTCCCTTCACAGATGACACAAACCCTCTGTGGCCAGCCACTTTACCTCACTCTGCGGTTGTTCTCCTCATAGATTTGACCCACATTTTTCAATTCTCTCAGCGGGGTGGGGAGTACACTGCTTTCCCAATAGCCCAGCACCTTTTTTTGGCCCTGATTTGTGGACAGCTCCTATAGGATAGAGAGTCCCTCTCAGCATTTTTACAGACACTCCTGTATTGCCTGGCCGGGACAAGGGGAGGCCCCACAAAACATTCTCCCTGCTCTCTTTGATCTTGTATAAAAATGTAATGTCCTGCAATGGAGGCAGGGAGGTCAGACTTTCATTGTTGGCTGTTCCCCCCATGCTGTCCCTGTGTTCAGCGCTGCAGGAAGCCTTTGGGGGGTGAAGGTCCAATAGCAGGTATCAGAGGGACCATGACAAATGAGGATGGTGTCAAGAGAGACTGTTCAAATAAACAGTTGGATGCTTAGAAGTATAGCCTGAAGACCTCAGATCTTTCTCTCTCCTCTGTTTTTTCTCCCCGCCCCCCGCCCCACCCCAAAACAGAAGATTAAGTTTGCTGTGAACATGAGCTGATGAAAAGAATTCAAATAGTGCTTTGAATAGGACCCCAGTCAGACCCACAGGAGAGCTACAAATTGCTTTTGGAGACACCAGTCTCCCTTTACAGAAAGTTAGCATAAAGCCCACATATCTTCTTTCTATAAGGTACTAACTTGTAAATTAACCTTTAATGGTGTATAAATGATGTTCTGAAAGAACTGCTTATGCAGCTATATTTATGATCTAGAAAATTGCAAATATTTACAAGATTATAGGTGTTAATGGTCTGTCAAAAATGTTTGTATATTGTACATACATTAAACCCGGGTTTTAGACCACCCTGGTATAAAAGACCACCACTCTCTAGTCCCATATAGTGTTTCACTTTGATTCCATATATGCCAATCCCTATAATTAGCCTGTTCCCTAATATAGATCAAGGCCACTTTATAGGGAATTCTCCCTATAGTTTTCATTTCGTTTAAATCCAGTCCCCAGGCTGCCTATGTAAACTGTTTGCTAAATGGCCCAGGATGGCCAATCGATCTTATGTCAGCTCTTCCAAGGCTCCTGGGCGATGGCCTGTGAACTTGTCCATCTTGTTTCTGAGTGGGCCCCACTGGCGAGACTAAGTGCCCCTGGTCTGATTGCTTTCCTGAAATAAAATTAAGCATAGATGCTTGCTCTCATGACTTGGCCCCTCTGCTGAGTGGTTTGGTTCTCTGAGCACAAAAGCCCAGCGTTCATTTCAAAGAACAGGTTCTTGTGACAACAGCACCTAAACTCCGCGTGCTTGATGACAGGAAAGGAAAGGAAAGGATTTTGGTCAAAAGAGGAGACTCCCTTTTCTCCTGTTACTATGAATCCTATTGTGACGCATCTCTCTCTCTCTCTCTCTCTCTCTCTCTCTGTCTCCCTCTCTCTCTCCCCCTCTGTTTTTCTCTATTTCTCTCTCTCTTACATTTTATATAGGTACAAAAAATTTTGTATTTTATTTTTGGATGACTGTCAGTTTTTAATATCGTCATGATCATTTTAACTGTTTTTCTCTATTCCTCTCTCTCTTACATTTTATATAGGTATAAAATAATTTTGTATTTATTTCTGGATGACTGTCAGGTTTTAATATCGTCATGATCATTTTAAATGTATAATAAAACATTTATATCATTTCACGTACAAGTAGAAGGGAGCACGCTCTAATCACAGACATGAATGAGTATTTCTAGTAATAAAGAGTAGTGACATATTCTTTTGCTCCATGAATGGAAGGCCAGCCACAGGCTCTAGGTGAAAAGGAAGCTCAGATAGAGAAGAGATTACCAAATGAAGGGTGTTGTGAGGGCCCTCCCAGGGTGGGAGAAGCATGCTAAAAGTAGTCGATAGACCAAACATGATTGCCACTCAAAGCCTCTCTTGCAAAACACAGTACCCAAAAGAAGAGAGAGAGAACAAGGGGGAATACCCTGCCACAGAGGCAGGATGGGACGGGGGGGGGATGAGGGGGGGGGATGCTGGGACCCATGGGGATGGATGACGGGCACTGGTGGAGGTATGGGGACTTGATCATTGTATAACTGAAACCCAAGCACAAAATTTGTAAGCCTATAACTGTACCTCATGGTTTTTCACTAATAAAAAAAAAAAAAGTGAAAAAAAAAAAAAATCCAATACAAATCCAAGGCTTTTTTTTTAACCTAGCGTCTCCTTTCTTTCTTTCTTTCTTTCTTTCTTTCTTTCTTTCTTTCTTTCTTTCTTATTTATTTTTTTGGGGGGCCACATCCAGTGGTGGTGCTTAGGGGGCACTCCTTGCTCTGTGCTCAGGAATCCCTCCTTGCAGGTGCTCTGGGGATGGTATATAGTGCTGGGGACTACACTAGGGCCCACTACCAGCATGGCCAGACCTTACCTCCAGCACCATCTTCCCAACACCCTAAATGATGTTTATTTTCCAACCAAGTAGGTTCAATTCCTCCTCCCCTCTCAGAGAGGCCAGCAAGCTACCGAGGGTATCTCACCCGCATGGCAAAGCCTGGCAAGCTACCCATGACATATTCAATATGCCAAACACAGTAACAACAAGTCTCACAATGGAGACGTTACTGGGCCCGATCAAGCAAATCGATGAACAATGGGAGGACAGTGCTACAGTGCCACAGTAATTTATAGGCTTTTCTTTTTTGTAATATTATTTTTGATAACTATTATTTATTATTTGCATGTATTATACATTCTGGAAATGACATGCTATACTTGCAGTGCTGCTATATGAGCCCATCATCAGAATGCTGAGAGAGAGTCCTCCACCATTATCCCAAGTGCCTTTCCCTCACCCCCTTAGTCTCTTCAACTCATATTTCCCTTGACCTTATCTCAGGATTTGTTTCCACTGGATGCTATTTAAACCTTTGCTTCATTTTTTTATATTCCATATAGGAACAAGATCATCTCATCCTTTTCTTTTTAACTCACTTCACTTAGTGTGAAACCTTCTCATTCTATTCAATGTGTAGTAAACCAGACGATTTCATCTTTTCTCCTGCTGAATAGCATTCCATTGTATATCTATACCACAATTTCTTTACCTACTTATCTGTCATAGGACACTTAGGTTATTTACAGATCTTGGCTATTGTAAATAATGTTGCAACAAACACAGGTGAGCATAGATAGTTTCAAATGAAATGTTTATTGTGTTCTGGGGAAAGATGCTCAGGAATGAAATTTCAGGAATGGATGGAAGCTCTAAGCTTAATTTTTTCAGAGGTATCCAAACCATTTTCCAAAGAGGCTGAGCCAAGTAACAGTCCCACAAGCAGTGAATGAGAGTTTTGGTTTTGTTTTTGCCACTTCCTACCACCACTTAATTCTTTCTAGATTTTTTGATATGGACCATTTTCACTGGTGTCAGGTGATATCTTACTATCATTTTGATTTTCACTTCCCTGATAATTAATGATTGTGAACACATTATACCATCTTCTAAGACGTGTCTATTCATCTCCTCTCCCATTTTCTTGATGAGCTGTTATTTTTGTTGTTAAACTTTGAGAGTGCTCTATATATGTCAGACATTACCCCTTTTTCTGATGAGTGACTATTTTAGCCTAATAAGTGAGGCATCTTTTAATTTGAGGGCCTTATTTCTTTTACAGACCAGAAGTTTTTTAGTCTTAAGTAGTTCCATTTGTTTATTTGTGTTTTTGTTTTCTTTTTTCTGGTGTGTGTTTTTGGGGGGTTATCACATCAGCAGTGCTCAGGACTTAACTCCTGGTGAAGCTTGGGGCACCACATGGGATGCCAGGTCTACTGTGTACAAGGCAAACAGCCTACCTGCTACACTATCTCTCCTGTCCCCCTGATTTTGTTTTCTTTGCCAATAGGGTCCTTTCACTGACGACTCCTGGAGATCCAGATCTTGAAAAGACCAGTCTGCATTTTCCCCAATGTATTTTATAGAAATAGGTTTGATATCCAGGTCTTTAATCCATTTGAATTAACTTCTGTGAACAATATGAGGTAGGTAGTCTAAGTCCTTCCTTCTTCCCCTCCCTCCCTCCCTCCCTCCCTCCCTCCCTCCCTCTGTCCCTCCCTCCCTCCTACCTTTCTGACTTCCTGCCTTCCTTTTCAGGTTGCTCTTCAGTTTTTCCAGCACCATTTGTTGAAGATGCTCTCTTTATCCCAGTTCATACACCTAGCTCCTTTCTCGCAAGTTAACTACCTAGATATCTGAGGCTTAATCTCTGGGCTCTCAATTCTATTTCATTCCTCCGAGAATCTGTCTTTGTTCCAGTACCACACAAATTACTAAAGCTTTGCAGTATAGATTAAAATCTGGGAATGGAGTACCATCCATCTTCCCCCGCCCCACCTCTCGCCTCAGGATTACTTTGGCTGGTGTGGGAATTTTACAGTTCCACAAACATTTTAGAAGTATTTGTTCTATGTCCTTGAAAAATGTGTGGCTCCTTTCTCCTAACCATCTGTAACTTTGCTACTGTTCTATAAGGCAGTGTGGCAGGAAGGAAATTAAAAAGGGCACAGGTCGTTTTGAATTGGTTGTTTCATCCTAGCTTATTATCTCATTTGCACATTTTCATTAATGTCAAACTCTTTCCGTGACTGTCTCAGGATGATGGGTCTCTGGAGGCATTTGCCAGAGCTCTGCCTGCTTTGCAAGAATTTCAGAGTGCAAGCTCCTTTTCAAATGTTATGAGAGGAACTGCCTTCCCACCTACTCCGATAAAACATGTGGGAATATGTTTGCCCCCATTGATGTGCAAAGATTAACTTCTGAATTTTCATATAGATCTTCAAATAATCCCTCCCTCCCACTCCACTCCTCCAGCCCACCCTCAAACACAGAGCAGGGAAATAATAAAATCAGTTTTTTCCTTAAGCCCTCCAAGGTGCTCTGACAACTCACATGCACTTTTCTTGAAAATAAAAGAGGTGTTTGAATGACTGTGATGGGTGGAAACTACTGACTCTTTCCTGAGGTCTTCAGTGAAACAGGCTAGTGGCTTTGGACCACCAATGAAAGCAGAGCACCCAAAGCACAGAGGGAGAGTTTGGCAGCGGTGTTACAGACTCTCAGTCTCAGGCTTGGGGCTGGGAGAGAGTAACCCCTAGTCCTCTCTCTAAGGATTCTTAGAGCTACCAAGTCTGTCCATCTGCCAAGTCTTTGAGAAATATCTGTTACAATAGAATTAGGGTCCTTTTGGTGGGGGTGGGGGCATAGGCTTAGAGAATTCCACTGGAGGGCTTCTTAAAAATGCTCCCTCTTGAAGTGCTTTTCAGAGATATCAGCTTAAAGATACCTGATTTGAGAATCTATACTTGGGGGCCCATACAGGAACAATGGGCCCCTCTGAGATGTTCTCAATGTGTCAGAAACACTCACTGAAGCTAGAGGGTTAACTGGATTCAGACTGAGAAGGAAAACTAAAATAGACTTTTCTTTAACTCAATTTCTATCAACTCCATGTGTTTATGGTGTGTGTGTGTGTGTGTGTGTGTGTGTATGTGTATGTGTATGTTTGTGTTTACCATGGCAGTTTTTGATTAATAACAAAATGAGAAATTTTTCCTCAGTGCTTCTCTCTGGTATATTTACAATATCATTTAAAATGTGGGAGGGGAGGAAGTGAATGGTGTCTGTCTCTGGAGGTGAAAAGTGGGGAAACCAGTGGTTTATGGGGCAGGAGTTAGCTTTATTCCATCTACAGCTCACCAGGCTACCACTTGTTTTGTTCAGGTGTCTCATGAGGAAACTAAGCCAGTATAAGTCGAAAATGGCTGTTAGTGACAGATTCCAATCTCTGTTCAATTGCCTTTTATATTTATTTAGGAAAGTGAATACAGCAAAATGCACTGTATTTGCAAGTTTTCTTCTCTCCAAGTTTCTTCTCTAAATTTGCCGTCTCTTACTCAGGAGATGATCCTCTTTGGTGCAAAAGAAGCTCATCTTAAAGTTAGGTATCAACCAGGCACCAGGCAGGTAAGACTTTCAGCACTATGGTTTAGAGACGAAGGCCTGGCTAGGTCATGTAACAGCATCATCTATGCTGCTGACTGAGGCTGGCAGGCCAGGGAGGGCTGCATCAATTGTTTCAAAAAAAAATTAATGTTATGGGCTTGGCAAAACCCCAGACATACTTTACCAAAGTGCTTTTTTCCTTCATTTTTTAATCCCATGTGTATTTCAAATGCAATCCTTATGTTACTGATTCATTTACACTTAACTCATCAAAAATGCTTGGTTGGGATGAATTAGCCGATGCCCAAGGAGAAGTATGGTCCTCTTTTAAAGAAGATGTTAGAAACCTTCTCTCCACCCCACCCCCATTTGCCAAAAGCAGTTCAAAGTGAATCAGCAATCCCGCCCCACCCCTTCACCACCACCAATTTTTAATAACATTAGAAAAGGCAATTCCAGGGAACACTAAATTTGGGTAAATTCTTCATTCCACTCTCCCTCCTTTAAAACTCCTCTTGTATTTTAGGGGAAATCTAATCCATATGCTTCTGATTCATTTACACTTAAATCATTAAAATGTTGTTTTGAACAAGCCACTTGGTGAACAGAAATGAGTATGAGCCTTCTTTTATTATTATTTCTCCAAGCTCTATGCTACAAAACAGGAAGTTACATTGGGAAAGTGAGATATCCAAATGTTTAAATTTGGTATGATAATTCTTAGGCCACCATGGTTTAGATAAATCTATTTTTGGCTATACTCACACGAAATCCTGTTCAACACTCTGCTTGGATGGATGGCAGATGTATGGTCCTAATTGCATCTGCCAGTAAGTTACTTCCTTTAAGTAATTTAAGCAGTGCATGAGTGTGTGTGTGTGTGAGAGAGAGAGAGAGAGAGAGAGAGAGAGAGAGAGAGAGAGAGAGAGTGATACCAATTCTTTTGGGTCCTATATATTCATGATAAGATCAAACTGCAAAAAGAGCCACAAACCAAGAAATAGGAGAGAGCTGACTTGAAATGCTCTAAAAGTTAGCCACAAATATTCAAAGAAAAAAGATCATCTACTTAACCTAGTGCTAGTTAATGACTAATTAAGATGAACCAGAGTCATGCCAGTCAGAGGACCAGAGGTACAAGCAGTTTCCTTCTTTCATTGTTTCCATGATAGTTAACAGTGTCGCCCATGCACTCACTTTCTCTTTATCCTTTTTCAACTTCTTTCCCTGAATCTCACAGTATAAAACGTGCTAGGAACACTTACCTACTAAACCTTTTCATTTTAAAGAGGAGGAAACAGAAGTCCAAGAATTGTTGACAAACTAGGTCACAAAAAATGTGACTCCCACTGAGAAACTGTAGCACTGGGGTTTTTAAAAAAAGGAGAATTTGTCAATGCATTTGAAGACTGACCGTGCCATTTAATAGTTGGAGATGTCAGGCCAGTTCCTTAACCTTCCTGGAGATCCTTCAATGGACAATAACAGCCTCCAAATTCTACAGCTGTTATAAAGAGTAAATAAAACGCTAGTCTAGAAAGAAGAAAAGCCTCACAATTCACAGCTGACATTGATTCTGTTGTATACAGACACTACGTATCTAATACTTTGCAGATTTCTTTAAAGAAAAGGAACATGCTGATCTTTTTATGAACCAAGAGGCTACCAAGAGCCCCAACGAGCCAGGTAATGGGCATGTTCTGCTGTTCCTCCTTTCTGTCTCTTTATTCCAAACCCTATCCAGAGAGTACATGGGGTGACCCTCTTCCCAATGTGTAACCCTGAACAAAACCCTGCCATCCGTGGGAGTGTGAGAGCAACATGGAGACCACTTGGAGGAGAAAAATACCATTTGCTGAAATTATTTATGAGTAATCTTATTTTCACATCTCCAGCCCACCTCTAACATATGATTTTTAAAGCATCTGAAGGCATTATTATTTCTAGTTTGGACTGTGGGTCATTTCCTAATGCTCACTGATTAAGTAAAGCCAGCCGAATCCCATTAGAACAGTGGAATAGATATTTCATGGTAAGTAAAAATGTTATATCATTTTAAAGAAGAGCATTGTGTGATAGTGAGCATGGAGGCCAGAAAGGGTTAAACAGGTAAGATTTTACTCTTCTTACTTGATAGCACAGCAGTAGGGCGTTTGCCTTGCACGCAGCCAACATGGCCGACCCGAGTTCGATTCCTCCGCCCCTCTCGGAGAGCCCGGCAAGCTACCGAGAGTATTTGATATGCCAGACACAGTAACAACAAAGTCTCCAATGGAGACGTTACTGGGCCCGCTCGAGCAAATCGATGATCAACGGGAGGGCCTTTACTTACTTTACTTTGCCTAAAATACTCACTTCAAAAGAGACCTTTAGCAGCCATGCCTTCCATCTGCTCCGAAGTTAGGGGTTGACACACTTGTTTTTTTCATATCCCATATTGAGAAATCCTAAGTGAAGTTTCCTGGGTACTGTTTGAATGGGGTCAGGACAAGACGCTGACAACGTGCTCTTGAGGGGAGGCTGGGTTGGTAGGAGATCAGGACAAGACTTCTGCAGGTAAATAACCAGTGTCTGTTTCTCCTTGGATGTCAGCATCCCTACCCAGAGCCCTCATTGCTGCAACCTAGGTGGAAGTTCCAAGGTGAAACATTGTTTTTTTTAAATTTTGATTTTTGGGTCACACCTGGTGATGCTCCACTGTTACTCCTGGCTCTGCACTCGGGAATTGCTCCTGGCAGTGCTCAGGGGACCAGATGGGATGCTGGGAATTGAACCCCGGTCAGCCGCGTGCAAGGCAAATGCCCTACCCACTGTGCTATCACTCCAGCCCCCATGGGTGAAACATTCTTTACTATTAATTTCTTAAATTGTCCAGAAGAAACTGTGGCTGTTCCTGTTTTCACAGTGCCAAACATCTGGAAGAGTTAGGGAGGGAGTCCCCCTTTCCTCATTTCTTTGAGGCTTAAAGGATCAGTGACTGAGAATGTCTGAAGAGGCATATCCTGGGCAAGTAGTGAAGAAATGGAAAATGCCCCCCCCCTCGGGTCATCTATGAGTCTGTGGGTCCCAAGTATATGGGATTTGCCTGCTTTTTTTCATAGAGGAGAGTGATAACTAATGTTTAAAGGCTGGCAAATAAATGAGACATATAGCACTGTAACACTGTAGCATTGTGCTCCCATTGTTCATTGATTTGCTCAAGTGGGCACCAGTAACGTCTCCATTGTGAGACTTGTTGTTACTGTTTTTGGCATATCAAATACACCACGGGGAGCTTGCCAGGCTTTGCTGTGCAGGCGGAATACTCTCAGCAGCTTGCCAGGCTCTCTGAGAGGAGCGGAGGAATCGAACCCACGTTGGCTGCATGCAAGGCAATCACCCTACCGGCTATGCTATAGCTCCGGCCCATAAATGAGACACATAGTCCATCATATTGGGCAAGGAACAGATGAACCCAAATCAATAGTCTTAATTAGCTCCAAGATTCAAGGGTTTCTGACCATTATCCTACCCTTACAATGTCAACCCCCAGAACTATTAACCCAAATCTATTGAGTGCTTACCAGAAATCAATAACCCTCCTCCATGAAAAAGGACTTCACTTCCCCAAATTCCTACCTCTCCTAAGGTGAGGTAGCTAGATGAGGGAAGGTTTTAGTCTGTCTACTAGGCAGAATATGCAGAGAAGGCTTTAGTCTGTCTACTAGGCTTTAGTCTGTCTACTAGGCAGAATATGCTGAGAAACAAAAAGAAGTCATACTTTAAAAAATTTTATAATACGTAAATATTTCCTTGCTAGTTATAAATAATGAAGTAAAACCAATACTTCCCTAGTTTCCAATATAATGGCTTTATTTGGATATTTTTAAATGTTTTCATTAATTTTTTCTAACACCCCTTTGCCTGTTGTCAGACTGACTCCAGCTATGATGATTTACATGGCTGGACAAGGAAGGAATTCACAATGGAAAGAGCCGCTCTCTGGGTGGGTCTCGGTTCATGACACATTCTTTCTTCAGGCAGAATTATCATCTACTAATTTTTCTCCTTAGTACATTTGCAGCTCTTACATAAATGCCTATTATTAGAAGACTGAGGCTTAGACAGTAATGAAAAAAAATATCACCAAGGTACCCAAACATTTTATACTTGATTGTCATGAATGTCTAAAATTTAACAAGCTTGTGTAAAAGCTGTGTGATATACAATGGTCCAGTGAAAAGTTGACCCATTTACAAAGCAGGATGGAGTTACACTCACCACACTAACCTTCTTGCTTTGTAAACAGGCTACTTTTCACTGGGATAACAACGAGATTAAATTTCTATGAAAAATTAGTCACTTGTAAATTTGTACAATTAGTTTTGACTTCTTTGGAAGAACAAAGGAAAGATAGGGATATACTCTTCTCTTTTTACAAGTCTGTTTCTTCATTTTAATGAGAGCAGTATTCCATTCCACATAGTCCAAGCCAGGGGCTGGGGTGATTGTGTATGTGTGTGTGTGGGGGGGGGGGGCAGAAGTACAGGGGTTAAGTCTCCTTTTCTTTTGGCTTGGTAGACTGTGCCAGCCAAGAGACCTCAATCCTTCATCACTTGCATTTGGAACTATGCTGTGACTCAAAAGAAGCAAGAAGCCTGAGAAAGCTGGACTTCTTACCTTCATTACCCTCTCTGTATCTCTCTGTACTAATGCTTCTGCCAGTATATTCGACAGTCCCCAGCTGGAGTGCTTTGGAGGCAATCACACCAGCTTTGACGAGCTGTCTCCCTATCAATGCAGGCCTGGCATGAGATATGATCCTGTGAGAGCCAAGCGGATGTGGCAGAGGGCAGGTTATAGGCAAGGCTGAACTTTCTCCTCACCTGTACACTGTATGTGGTCTTTCCCTTTCTCTGTTTATTTTTTCCTCTCTCTGCCTTCACAGACAGCTGTCATTTAAGTCTGTGGGTGCAGGAATTTCAGAGCAAGATGGGCCTGGCCGCTGGAAGCCTGGTGAAAGTTTGTGTCTGAGGTGGGTTTCGTTCGCTGGCCAGCGTCCCAAGTTTTGATTTCTCCTGCCAGAGCATCAATCCCCCAAAAGACCCCCTCCTCATCACCTCTTCACCCTGCTTCCCTGAGAGGAGGTCTTGTCTCTCTGTCTCTTCCCTTTATTCATATTCTTTTTTTTTTTGGCTTAATCAGATTCCAGATCAGAAGTATAAGGATTGGGGTCTAGGGTATATCCTGGATAGGGAGCGGATTCAAAGCTCCCCCCAGTGATTCTGAGGTGCAGCAGCAGGTGAGTACTCATCTTGGAGGCATGAGAAAGAAGACTGGGATCTCCTGATGAGAAAGTTAGAGAGTAGTTGGTTTCAGAATCCAGCAGATACTGGCAATCTGGCCAAGACTTGAATATGGAGAATGGGTGAAGACCTTGAGGTTGTAACTTAACACACTTAACTGACCTTTCTTAGCACTGTGGGGCACAGGCCATGCCACAAGAGCAGGGTTTTTTTTCTCGCTTTTTTGGTCACACCTGGTGATACATAGGTGTTACTCCTGGCTCTGCTCTCAGGAATTACTCCTGGTGGTGCTCAGGGGACTGTATGGGATGCTGGGGATTGAACCTGGGTTGGCCGCGTGCAAGGCGAATGCCCTATCCACTGTGCTATTGCTCCAGCCCCACAAAAGCAGTTTTGATGTAACTTTTATTTGATAAAAACAGCCAAGGCATATGGTCATCTGCGCAGTGCTGAGCATAGAGTTCTTGGTTGAGTCTACAGTCCTTGAGCACATCTGGATGTGACTTCAAAATAAAAACAACAAACACACACAAAAACGCAAATATCCCCCCCAAACCCAGCTTATTGTCTCACTGATTCTTAGATTTCTGTTGTTTCTTAACTATACCTTTAAATTAGTGAAGAGAGTCATACCTCATGTTATCTTAGGTAATGTAGTGCCCTGGACACTGTAATTTTCCAGGGAATTGCACGCATCCAGGGTGCAATGGCTTAGGAATACCAATATATTAAAACTTATATTTGTTTCTGCTCTGAATGTGTGTTGGGATCTGTTCTGGTGAAATACTTCAATTTTCAAAACAGATTCTTGTTCTCCATTACAGAGAAATATTAACAGTACTGAATATCTATTTTCCAAATTCCTTAGTGGAGGGGCAGGGAGTTGGGCCACACATGATAGTGCTCAGGGATTACTCCTAGCTTTGTGCTCAGGGGACCCTATGCAGTGCTGCACATTGAATAGTGGTTGGCCACATGCGGGACAAGCATCTTACCTCCTACACTATCTCTATAGTCCCAATTCACCAAATTCTTGATAAAATTGAAGTCATAAAATGACCTTTGTGATTCTGAATGTTTAACCACTTAGTTCTTGTTCAGTTTTAATGAATAACTTCAATGGGGACTTCCAAGATGATGGGGAAATGCCAACTGAGCATCTAATCAAATGAAACCTCTCTTAATCTTGCAGGTAATCTAGTTCTCTCTCTCTCTGTGTGGAGCTGCCTGGTCTGCCTGGATCACCCAGCATTTTCTCATTTTGCTCATTTCTTCTTCCCTCAGTACTTTCTTTGCTCCCAGCTTCCAGGAAGGATATCACAGAACCACCTACTGTCATTAACTACTAAATTCAGAGAGGCGTTAGATTTTCTGAGGATGCTCAGAAGACATTTCACTGAGGCTTCAAGACCCGGAGCAGCGGTATTTATCCTAAGAATCCATATTATTTTTCATATGAATACCACTTTGGGTGTGGGGTTTCCAAGTAGTGCTCAGGAGTCTTGGGGGGAGGACACTCTTGGAGATACTTGATCAACATGGTTGGGTGGTCAGTGCTTAGGCCTGGTGTCAAGATGTTACTTAGGGCCTTTGTGGTTGGGGTCGCCCCAGCTACCCTGCTTAGGTGTGTCCAGGGCAACAACTGGCAATGCTCAGGTGTTGTCGGGGATTGAACTTGCATCCTTGAGAAAACAAGGTATGTGCCCCTAATGCCTAAGCTGTCTTCTGGCTCTGAAATACCAAGACAAATTTTTTTAAAACTTTATTATTATTATGGTTTAGATAAGATGTTTAGAGCACTGTTTATGTTTATGGTACTGATGTACAAAGTTACCACACCTCATTGCCACCCAAGCGCCCAAATCCCTCCACCAATGTCACTATGGCACTTCTAGGAGAAGAAGCCTAATTTAAATATCAGTTTTGGGTTCAGAGAAAAACTGAAAAGAAGGTGCAGATCCCTATTTCATACACAGAGAGCGGTCATTTGTTAGAACTGGTGAATCTATATTGATGCACCACAATCACCTAACGACTATTGTTATAATAGGGTTTGGTATGGTGGTGCACATTCTGTGGCTTCATGTAAATGTGTAAGGATACATATCTACCATTATGTGATCATACAGAGTATTTTCAATGCTTTAAAAATCCTATGTTTGACCTACTCATGCCTGTCTCCTCCTCTAGGATACCCTCTCCTGGAAACCAATGATTTTTTTTCTGTCTCTATAGTTTTACCTTCCCTGGAATGTTATTACAGATTGACCTATATAGTATTTAGCATTTTTATACTCTAGATTGTTTTTATCTGTTCCTACCATGAATTTTAGTTCCTTTTATGCTCAGCTGCTAGGAAGCACAGCATCAATTAAAAACATATTTTTTATTAACTGTAGAAATTTATTAGTGAATTTAATATATCAAAATGATCTCTTGTTTCAACTAATTTTTCTCACCCGCTCTTTCTCACTTCATATTCTGTTATTATTGTTCTTCATCTTGTTATACCACATATATTTTAAATTAAATAAAAAATAAAGCAGCCTTGAAGGAAGCGACAGCAGAGCAAACAAGCAAAAAAATCAATGCAGTTGACTCAGGGACTTATCTTTCTCATTCTTTTGTAGATTTACTTTGCTAATATATTTTTAGTTATAAAAGCATAATCACAAGCGCTCTGGCTCAGTCATAAGAGGCAGAACTACATATCAGGTTACATGATACCTTTCCCCAGGTTCCTGCTTAATCTGTAGAATGAAAAGGTAGAAACACATAGCCTTTATTCTTTTTTAAATTTATTTAGATTTGACTGGGCCACATCTAGTAGTGCTCAGGGTCTAAATTTTATTTCAGTACTCAGAATTTGGTCCAACCAGTTCCTCTGGGCCCGTGTAGTGCTGGAGATCAAACGCAGGGCACAAAATGGCAATACTATTCAAAGCATTGTACAGATTCAGTGAAATTCCTATCAGGATATCCTTGCCACTTTCCAAATAAATAGTTAAAACACTCGTAAAATTCATATAAATAAATTACCTGAACAGCTAACGCAATCCCTGTGAAATAGAAAATGGGAGGCATCAATTTCCCCAACTTCAAACTGTACTACAAAGTGGCAGTAATTAAAACAGCATGGTACTGGAATAAAGACTTTCAGATCAATGAAATAGAACTGAATTTTCTGAGACAGATCCTCAGGTATATGATTAGCTAATCTTCAATAAAGGAGCAAAAACATATAAAGTGGAACAAGAAAAACCTTTTTAACAAGTGATCTGGGGGTACTGGAGCAATAGCACAGTGGGTAGGGCATTTGCCTTGCACGAGACCCACCCAGGTTCAATTCCCAGCATCCTATATGGTCCCCTGAGCACTTCCAGGAGTAATTCCTGAGTGCAGAGTCAGGACTAACCCCTGTGTATTGCCGGGTGTGACATCCCCCCAAACAAACAAACAAACAAACAAACAAGTGATGTTGGGAAAACCAGTCAGCTACATGCAAAAAATTAAACTCAGATCTCTCTCAAATGCCATGCACAAAAGTCAAATCATAATGAATTAAAGATCTTGATGTAAGACTAAATCCATAAGGTAGAGGAAAATGTACAGAGAACTCTCCATGATACTGAAGACAGAGGCATCTTCAAGGATGAAACATCACTGATCAAACAAGTAGAAGCTAAGATAAACAAATGAGACTTCATTAAATTAAGAAGCTTCTTAACCTCAAAGGAAATGATGATCATGTTATAAAGACAGCCCATAAAATAAGACAAAATTTTTATCCAACACTCATCTGATAAGCAGTTAATATCCAAGATGCATAAGGTACTGGTAGAATGTCACAAGAAAAAAACATACAATCTCATCAAAAATTGGGGAGATGAGATGAACAGAAACCTCCTCAAAGAAGAAATGCAAATGGCCAAAAGACATGAAAAAATGCTCTGTGCTGCGAATTATCATAGAGATGCAAATCAAAACAATAATGAGATATCAACTTGTGACACAGAGACTGACACACATTAAAAAGAACAAAAAAATGGCTCATTTGACTAATCATTTATAATGATGGGACAATGATCAGTCACCTCCAAATTAGGTATAAGGAAGCTGTCTCCTTATGTGGCAGTCTGGAAAATAAATAGAAAAGTTTTTCTAAACTGTAAAAAAAATAATAAAATAAGATAAAAATAAGTAAAAAGAACAACAACCACAGATGGTGTAGATACAGGGAGAAAGGAACTCTCAGTCACTGCTGGTGTGAATGTCAACTGGTTCAGCCTTTCTGGAAAACAATATGGACATTCTTAAAAAATTTAGGAATTGAGTTTCCATTTGACCCACTTCTTGGAATATGCCTGAAGGGTACAAAAACAAAGTGGAGGAAAAACATTTGCATCCCTATGTTCCTTGCAGTACTATACACAATAACCAAAATATGGAAACACCCCAAGTATCAAAGTAAAAATGACTGCATAAAAAAACTGCTCCATATACACAATGTAGTACTATTCAGTTGCAAGAAAAGATAAATTCATGCAATTTATTGCTACATGGAGGGTCCTGGAGAGTATCATATTGAGTGAAGTTTGTCAGAGGGAGAGAGACAGAAGTAGAACGATCTCTCTCATATGCAAGGCAAAAGGAAACATAATGCGGGAATAATGAATTAACATGATAACTGAGATTCAGTAGGAAACATGCCACCTGAGGGGGCTAAGGAATAGGACAGGGAGGAAGCAACAACTATGGTGGAGAGATGTGTTCAACCAGGAAGAGGAGGTGGTGCTCCAGTGTGGTAAAGTGTTATGCATGAAACTCTATCAGTAACAATACTGTAAACCATAGTGCAGAAACATATATTTAAAAAGTGCCCCTCACAAAGGCAGACTGATGTTTGGGAGACAGATGGGTGGAGGGGGAAATTTGGTGGAGTAAGTGGGCACTGGTGAAGGGATCACTATTGAATCAATTTATGCCTAAAACCCACTCATGCATAATTTAGTAATCTCACATGACTAAATAAAAACATAAAAAATTAAAAATAAAGTTCTAGGGAGTATGGTGCCACCAGCAGGTCATTCTGTACCTGTGAGGCTAGTGTATCAGCAGCCTGATGGCACCATCAGACATTCAGATACCCCAAAATTGCTGCTGTGCCTTTGGCCAGACCACAAAAACTTGGGGCAAAGTTAAACAAGAAAGTAAATGGCCAAAAGTTAGGTATGTGGGAGACCCACCCACAAACCACCTCGGGCTCAGCTATATAATTGGAGGCATGGCCTCTCTGGTTCCTGATCGAACTGCTTAACGGCCATGATCCTAGAGACTCAGAAACGAACCTCGGAACCCAAAGGCTTTTGAAGAAATCCATCCTGTTCCTGCAGTAGGTTACTGGTGCTGGGCCACTCCAGGTGGGAATAGGTTTCGTGCCTTGGCCTGTTCCCCCTGGCAGCCCAGTGACCGCCATCCTCCAGAGGACACTAGACAGTCAGGTTTGGGCCTGCAGTGATGAGACATGCGGGGCCTCACCAGATAGGGGTGGAACCGGCCCTTTGCTCCCCATCCCAGTGAGACCCCGAGTAACTGCCTACAAATGGCCTCTCTGGGTCCTGATCAAGCTAATTAATGGCCATGACCCCAGAGACTCAGAAACAAATCTTGAAACCCAGCTGCTTTTGGCAGAAATGCATCTGGACCGTATACAAGGTGGCCACTGATTCAGAGCTTATTGGAAAGCCAGGTATGAGCCGGCGGTGACAGGGCAACTGCAGTCTCATGGGAAGGGGGGAAGTACTGGCTCATCCTTCATGCCCTACCGAGGTCATGAGTTGCCCCCCACAAGAGGCTCTCAGGCCATGGCTCCAGAGGCAAAAGGACTTAGACCAGAGCCCAGCAGCTTGGGGCAGAAAAGTGAATAAACCATGTGTTAAACTATGGCACCATGCCTCCCCAGGAGGGAAAGTGTGTTGCTCCCTTCTGCCTTTTTCCCTCCCAGCAGCAAGGTGGCTGCCGCCTCAGAGCTTATAAGAAAGCCAGGTATGAGCCGGCGATGATAGGGCAACTGCAGTCTCATGGGAAGGGGGGCTGTACCGGCTCGTCCTTCATGCCCTACCGAGGTCACAAGTTGCCCGCCATGAGCGGCTCTCTGGCACAAGCATAACACCAGATGCACAGAAACCAATCTCGTAATAATCTGGCTCTTTGCAGAAATCCAAAATTGTGAGGCCGCTATTGTGGCCACACGAGATTATATGATTCTCATAACCAGCTATAGAAAACAAAGTATTTCACAATGCCTTTTCAGCAATTCTGATTGTTGGGGGGGAAATTCTGAACAATAATGGTACAACTTTTGTAAAAACAATGAATGTAATCAATGTAGAGAAGAGTTAAGAGGAAATCATCTGCCTCACAGGCATTGGGAGGGGCAGGAGGGGGGTATATTGGGGTTCTTGGTGGTGAAAAATGAGTACTGGTGAAGGGAGAGGTGTTTGATCATTGTATGACCGAGACTTAAACCTGAAAGCTTAGTAACTTTTTCCACAGTGATTCAATAAATAAATATAAGAAGAAAAACAATAAATAAATAAAATTATGGAAAAAAGTTCTACTAAAAAATTAATTTGTTAAAATAGCACCTATTTACATCTATTTGCATAATAGAGCTATTTATTTAATAGACATAATTCTGGATGTACATATGGATTACAGCAGTCCCTTGCTAGAACAGTAGGTTATATCTCCCACACATCCCTAAAACCAGATGAAGAAAAACACTTTGAAAGATTTACAGGGGTCAGAGAGCTAATACAAGAATTAGGGCACATATCTTGCATGTAGCTGACTCACGTTCCATCTCCAATACCACATGGTTTCCCCAGCCTAGCTGTGTGGAACCACAGAGGCCCCTAAACCAACTGCCAGCAACCAAGGGCTATCCCTGGGACCACAGTCCTGAAGAAACTACATTTTTGGAACCTCACATTGAACTCCCAGACTGGTTGGCCACAATCATCTGGAATGATCCCTAGAGTCCTTGAGCACCTCTCGGGAGGCCTTCTAAATAATTTAAAAATTATTGCCAATGATCCTTTGAGGTTGTGGAGTATTTCAAGTTCTTTTTTCATATTTAGCACCTGATCATCTATTCACTCACTTTATCACTATTAAACTCTTATAAAAACTTTGTGATATTAAAGAACTTTCTTAAAATGTGAATAAACTTTTTGACAAATCATTATTTAATTATTTTCTGACAGAATGTTTCAGATCTTTTATTACTTCAAAGAGGTCCGAAACTCAATATAAAGAAACACAGACCAATGAGAGATAGCATGTAACCCAATTTCATGGATATCTCCGCATTTTAATTTTATTAAGTTATCCTCACCTCTTTGTTTTATTTTTCTATTTTTTAAGTATTTTAAGGTTCATATTTCAGGAATACAGGATCTCTTCCTCTATAAGTTAGGAGTACTGATTATTTTCCTTTCAATTCTCCTGATAAACTCTGCATTTACATGTTAGTTTTTTAAGTTTCTTCTGAGGTAGGAATTGAAACAAAAGAAATGAAGTGAAACAGGTGATCTGAAAATCATACATGGAAGGGGCTGAAGTGATAGCACAGCGGGTAGGGCGTTTGCCTTGCATGCAGCCAACATGGCCGACACAGGTTCGATTCCCAGCACCCCATATGGTCCCCTGAGCACTGCCAGGAGCAATTCTTGAGTGCATGAGCCAGGAGTAATCCCTGAGCATCGCCGGGTGTGACCCCAAAAGAAAAATAAATAAATAAATTAAAAAAAAATAAAAATAAATCATACATGGAAAAGAAAAGTGAACTTTTGGGAAATCAAGCGATCGGTCAACAGCATGACAAACTATTTACTAATAACTATGGGAAGAAATCAAAAGTTGACTTCACTAGAATGACAACTGCTCTAGAAACAAAGGCTCCAGTTTTCAAAAAGCACTGGCATATTCTTTTGTAAGATTTCATTAAGTCCTTGAGTCACCAACTGTCTTTTGGGAGCACCTCTTTAAGCTACAGTTGACATTATTTTATACCACTGCAAAAGTATGCAAGGCTCTAAGGTAAAGAAAATCAGGTAAAAATAAACACTGAGAAAATGCAGTTTGGTTTTATGGAGGGAAAAATAAATCTTTTTTAAAAAAATAAAAAAACAAGGCTGTATATTAAGCAATTCCAAAAAACTTTTTTTTGGAAAGAGGTAAAATATGAATAAGTAAGTAAAGGCCCTCCCGTTGATCATCGATTTGCTCGAGCGGGCCCAGTAACGTCTCCATTGGAGACTTTGTTGTTACTGTGTCTGGCATATCGAATACTCTCGGTAGCTTGCCAGCCTCTCCGAGAGGGGCGGAGGAATCGAACTCGGGTCGGCCATGTTGGCTGCATGCAAGGCAGACGCCCTACCCGCTGTGCTATCGCTCCAGCCCAAAATATGAATAAGCTCAATAAATAAAATGATGTGTCAGGTTTAGCTCGCCCTCCAACTTTCCTGCATGGGAAAAACTGTTCAGAAGCAAAGTTTCATGTGTTAATCAATGATGGTTATATAATTTGAAATACAAGATCTTATATTGTGTTGAGAAGGGACATTCTAGGCTGCATATATTTACCAGTCAACTGGTAGCTTGCTGAAGCCAAATCACTTAACTCTTGAGAGTATAGGTGAGAAGAGTTATAACATGATATATAGATCCTACCTTATATTCCAACCAGATGCTTTCAGAAAAAATATACCAAGTAGAAATCAGTATTAAGTCACTATTTTGGAGTAATAATATCAAGATCCCTAGGTAAGTAATATAAAATTACACACATCTTTCTGGATAGAAACACCACAAACTAAAGAATAAGAAATTCTTGGCGATTATGCTGTCATTTTCCATTACTATGCTCATGGCAGATATTACTAATCAACTCTGCTACTCTTGTTCATGAGTTAGAACTCAGTGCTATGAGCATCTGAAGTACTATTTCAGTGAACTATACTTCACATGTATAATTGCCTTAAATTTTGAAGTGACCAAAGATAGTAGAGAGTCTATAGCATAATGGTATATCTCAATATTGCCTGGTTTCTAAATAAAGAGCAAAACTGCATTTTCATCTCCAAATTTAAGTTAATAGATTACGGAGAATACTTATGTAAAATTTTTGCTACATTTTTAATAAGAAAATGGATTTCTGTTCCTATGGGGTTTCTAGATGGAAGGGTGGGAGATGTCTGTATGGGAATGCCAAACAAAGGGAGCTATACACCACACACACACACACACACACACACACACACAACAGTTTTTTTTCTCTTAGAAGGAATGTTAATAATTATAGAGGAAAAATCCATAAGTACTAAAAACTGCCCCAGTGATCAACTCTCACTGCTATGGTACTACAGATTTCCCTTTTGGAAAAAAAAAAGTGAGCTCCCTTATCTAATTTATCTCCATGCCTGCTCGAGCAAATCGATGAACAACGGGAGGACAGTGACAGTGACAGTGACAGTGAAAAACCAGAAGACTTCCAGAACTTACTGAACAGTTTACCCTTTCCCACTGTTGTCTTGTTTCCTGCTTTATTTTCCACAGCTCTTTGGGATCTCTGTCCTATTCCATATCTATTTGTCTATGCCCATGAAAATTCATACTGGGCGTAATGACTGCACTCTGTAAGCTTAGCTCTCTTTGGCACGTTTGCCCAAAGAGTGTCCCTTTTTAAGATTGCCTTGGCTGTTCTGTGGCTTCTGATCTCCTCTACAGAGCTGCAAATCAGTTTTTCAAGTTCTTTTAATATTCCTGTTGGTAGAAAGATCGGATTTCTTTTGAATTTACAGAGCAGAAGATAAACACAGTTTTATGATGTTGAGACTTTCTGTGCATGAACATGATATTATCTGGCAATTTATCAGGTCTACTTTTGAAAAGCTATCTTTCAACCATGTGTGTAGATGAAATTTTCAAAGGCTAGGGTGATCTTAGCTGTAAGTAAGTTCCTTGCTCAGACCTGGGATGTTCTATCCAGAATATGAAATGGAAAATTTTACTTCCAATTCATATTGTTCCCACATGAAGGTACTTTTCTCACCATCTCTTTAATTCTAGACTTCCTAGTGGAAGCCTCAATTGTCAACAGTGTTAAATAGCTTGATAATGCATGTTTCTGCCTTTCTTTCTGTGACTTACTTTCTCTGTCTCTTATTCCTGTTTCCAGAGATTGTATCCTAATAAAGTATGCCTTGCCTCCTTCATTCTTGCTTCAGGGGCTGCTTCTGGGGAATCCCTTGCAAGTATAAAATGGATTTTTATGAAAAATATAATACAATCTAATTATTAGAATCTCAAATCAATAAAGTAAAGTAAAGGCCCTCCCGTTGATCATCGATTTGCTTGGGCGGGCCCAGTAATGTCTCCATTGGAGACTTTGTTGTTACTGTGTTTGGCATATCGAATACGTCACGGGGAGCTTGCCAGGCTCTGCCGTGCAGACGAGATACTCTCCGTAGCTTGCCGGGCTCTCCGAGAGGGGCGGAGGAATCGAACTCGGGTCGGCCATGTTGGCTGCATGCAATTCCCCACCGAGGATAACCTTCCAGTTGATCCACTTTGAGGATATAGAGAGACTTCAGTACCATGGTGGGTCTCTTGATTTTTCTCACTGTAAACTATTTTCTTATGACACAAGTAGATGCTCAAGCCTCAGAATGTTGTTCTTAAAGGGCATTGTACTGATCACAATCTTGTTTATTACACAAATATTTCTCTAAGTGGAACTTATGTACAGAATATAGCTGATGGAACTGGCATGGGCTGGAGTCCAAACGAGTAGAAACTACAGTGACTGCTATGTGCTGAAGGGTGCAGCAGAACCAAGCTAGGAAACTGGTGACAACTTGCTGTCTGCTAGTAAGGGCACTCATCTATTATAGGTAGGATACACCAGAGCTCCACATGCTCCATACTGGGTGGTATGGGGTGGGCAAGGCAGACAGACCTAGTTTCTAATATCCAGAGTATTAGCTGAATGGCTGAGCGAACTTCTCTGAGACTATCTCTGGGGCTGTGAGGAGGATGTTTACTCAAGATGAGGGGTCAATGGCCATCAAGGCCAGGCCCTCAGCAATGTTTGTCTCTTAAAATTGCTTCCTGAAGAACTCTCCTGAATGCTGCCAACTCAGTACATGGTATCACTTTCCGAGGTCGCATCCAAAAGTATTTATGTTGAGTTCAAGTGGTGGGACAATGTTCTGTCCAATTTGCCAGAACTAAAAGAAGTTAAATCACAATGTGGAATTTTTAAAATATACTTTCAATATAGGCAAAAAGCAGGATACCACTAACCATTATCTAGAGGACAGTTCTGGAAAAAGACATTTCCTAGAGGTCAGCTCTGGAGAAAAAAAAGAGGGGCATCTTTGGAAGGCAGGGTGAATACAATAATTCTTTTCAGTCTTAAGGCAAAATCTTCAGAAGAGGTCACATTCTGGAGTCAGAGGATGTGATGTAATTTTACTTGTTTTGGGGGTTGAGACCACACCTGGTGGTGCTTAGGGAGCACTCCTGGTTCTGTGCACAGGGATCACTCTTGGTGGTGCCTAGAGAACTATATTCAGTTCTCTAGAGATTGAATCAGGTCAGCCATGTGCAAGGCAAGCACTTAACCCCTTTATTATCTTTCTGGCTTGTGATTTCAATTCCTGTTCTGCTAAATTCTAGTTACGTGGGCAGAATGCTTCTTAACTGACTTTACTTTCCATGTTTTTAGTAAAATGTTTAAATGCTCCCATTTTTTAGTGTCATTATTAAAGTTTAAATTAAGCAATTAGTAAAGCTCTGTATAAAATGACCACTGTAGTGCCTGACATATAATCAATATTCAGTAACCACAACAGATGATTGCTTTTATGTGGCTGTGGTGTAATTCTGAACTCCTTCAGAACTGCTCTGCCTTGTTTGTTACCTAGGGTTTCTGGACTAAGGTATGGAATATTTTGTGGGATATCTGTCTCTTACTTCCAATACCTGTGGTTCTCAACTTTTACAAGTGTAACTGTCAAGGGACCTGCACTTTTTATATTACATATTAAATTCCTAATTTGCCTTTCCTGTATCAAATTCAGAGT
Source organism: Sorex fumeus (assembly GCF_029834395.1). Classification (NCBI taxonomy): domain Eukaryota; kingdom Metazoa; phylum Chordata; class Mammalia; order Eulipotyphla; family Soricidae; genus Sorex; species Sorex fumeus. The sequence continues at coordinate 63,429,798 of NW_026606120.1, forward strand.
TTTACCTCAGCTTACCAAAAATAGCCGGAGGCACTTTTTTTAATGTGGTGTTGCTTGGCATTCAGCATTAGCAGCAGTGCTGTTGTCTGCAAAGCAGTATTTATTGTTAATTATTTGAAGACATTATTGTTTTTTTCTTGTTATATAATGTGAATAAAATTAAAAATTACATATGCTTCTCGTGATGGATTTAGGAATGAAGCCTTATTTTTAAATGTTGAGAGTAGAAGAACTTTCTCCACATTGGGATGTTGTAATTAATTGCTTAATTCTAAGATGAAGGACATGAATTAGAAGTCTGAAATAAGCTACTGACACGTGAATATTATGCCTAAAAGGCAAGGTGTAAATAGAAATTGCATATTATCTTTCAGCTGTTCCTATTCTATGAATGGAAGCTTTTTATTTATTTACTTACTTGCGTTTTGAGCCGCACCTGGCGATGTTCAGGGGTTACTTCTGTCTCTGCACTTAGGAATTACTTTTGGCAGTGCTTGCGGGACCATATGGGATGCTGAGATCACCATGTACAAGGCAAATACCCTATCTTCTATACTATCACTCAGGCCCCAGAAGCTTAATAAATAATATGTTGACTGTCTTTTAACATTTCTGTATAAGATTTAGTGATTTATTTGTGATATGTTCTTTGAAACAATGGGAAGCAGCCTTTGTGTTTTTTAAAAGCCTACTTGAATATGGAATAATCTCCTTGTTTCTTTATAGAGCTATAACAACTCACATGAAGAAATAAAAATTATAATTGACAATTTCTCATTTTGAGTCATAAGATTTATAATTGTTTAGTATATTAGGTTCTTGAAAGAATGAGCTCTACAACTGAAGAATTACAAAAGTAGTATGATAGCTTGAAAGTGAAATGTGTCAAACAACATACTAAACAGCTCTGTAAGGTGAGCTACAGATCATTAACTTGAGCTACTATGGGGCTAAGCAATGAAACAGACCAAGGCTGACCAGTGTTACTATGTCTCTATTTAAAGGACTCAGTCTCTTTAAAGAGTGTGGTTTCTTAGGGACAGAACAGATGAAGGGTCTCAGTCTCTGCTCACTATGTTATGAATGGGGGAGACTTTCTGCAAACACAACTTTGGAAACAGACTCCCCACATGGGTAGCCTGTATCCCAAGTTAAATTGCGTTTGCAATTTTCAATTTGCATTCACAATCACCTAGCTTCTCTAACTGACTTTCTTCCTTTCTTCTGATAGACATGGTAAGTGCTGTAGGATATAGCAAAGAGCAGCACTGATTATGGACATTTCTCTTTGGACAAATAATGTGTTCTCCCATAACGGGATGCTATCTTGACTGGCAGGAATATTTTCACCTGATTCAGGAGAGAGATTCATCTGCCTTTTCTCTCTCTGACCTTTTAGTAGTTTGATATTGCCTGTCTTCTCTTTTAATAAATTGCAACAAAGTTCTCCCATTAAAATAATCCATAAAACACAACTAAGTAAGAGCTATAGACAAACTACAAAAAAAAAAAAAAAAACAACAGTCACTAACATCGCTCCTGCAGGTTTGGGTTGAAACTTCAGAATAGAAGTAGTCTTTAAAGAAAATTGCTTTCCTTTTGTGGCTGTCTCTTAACCCCCATTTCTATTTAGTCTTCATTTTAATGACATAATTAAAATAGAATAGACTTCTTTAAAACAGTGTAGATAAAATTATCTACTCTTGTAGTAAAAGAATATTACTTTAAATATTTGTTAATAGGGTTCAAATGTCAGGGACAAACTTTAAAAAATCACAATTAAGCCACAGACCTTGGGATAATTTAATATTAAAAGGTCATGTGTACAGTGAAAAATAATCATTATCAAAATTACCCAGGGAAATTTATTAAATTACCCATAAATATACTACAGAGCTATCCTCCAAGACCAAGATGACTGTACTCCGTCCTCCGACGTCCTCATGGATCTACCACAACTTCCAGAAGGGAAATGGAGAAGATTATCCATGACTTCTACTTGGATCTCTTCAATAGCTATGTCCACCTGCCCATATACCAAATTCCACAGGATGGCTATGTTGTTCCCAATGTTCTCCTTTCTGAAATCTGACACACCATTTCATTGGTAAAGAAGCAAACAGCACCCAGCCCAGACAAGGTCAGACCCGAACACCTGAAGAACCTGCCATCAGTACTCATCAATACACTGGCTCGGCTCTTCACACGCTACTTGTCTGAATGCAAGGTTCCATCCCAATGGAAAACCAGCAGGACTGTTTTACTGTACAAGAAGGGAGTCATCCACGACATTGGCAACTATCGCCTGATCTGCCTGTTGTCTGTTGTCTACAAGCTGTTCACTCAAGTCATCCTGAATAGAATTGGCAAAACACTAGATGAAGGACAACCATGCAAGCAAGCCGGGTTCCGAAAAGGATTCAGCACAATCGACCATATCTGCACAATAATGAAGCTCACTGGGGTTTCTCAGGAGTTCAAGATGCTGCTCTGTCTAACATTCACTGATTTAAAGAAGGCCTTTGATTCTGTTGAGACTAAAGCAGTCTTCAAAGCCCTAGCCAAACAGGGCGTTCAAACTCAATACTTCAGAATCCTCCGTGAGCCGTATTATGGATTCACTACCAGGATCTCACCATTCTACAAAGAAGTGATCATCCATGTCAAGAGAGGGGTTCGGCAGGGTGATACCATCTCACCAAAACTCTTCAGTGCCACCCTCGAGAACGTCATGCAACAAGTGGAATGATAAGGAATGGGAGTGAAGATAGATGGTCAGCAACTACACCACCTCCGCTTTGCTGATGACATCATTCTAATAACATCAAACATTAGCCAAGCAGCACAAATGCTGGCCAACTTCGACCATGAGTGTGGAAAGGTCTGACTACAGCTAAATCTCACGAAGACAATGTTTATGAGAAATGGTCTCATTCCTGATGTTCCATTTACTCTCAATGGGATGAACATCTCCGAATGCAATAGTTATGTGTACCTAGGTTGAGAACTCAACATGACGAATGACCTGAGTTGCACAGGAGGAAGAGAGTGGCTTGGAACGCCTTCAAGAGCATCGAAGAAATAGCTAAGAGGATGAAGAACCTCCGGCTCCAGGCACATCTCTTCAATTCCACTGTCCTTCCTGCATCAACATACTCCTCAGAGATCTGGGCCCTATGAAAACAGTATGAGAACACTATTCAGGTCTCCCAAAGAGGAATCGAAAGAACTATGCTTGGAGTATCACGCTTCACTCAAATGAGAGAAATAATCTGGAGTTCTGACTTCCGTCCACTATCAAGAATCAGGGATGCTGTCTCGTTTGCCAAGGCATAGAAAATCAGATGGGCTGGACACGTAATGACATTTGGAGATGACCACTGGACTAGAGACATTACCAACTGGATTCCACAGGACATCAAAAGATTGTGTGGCTGCCCACCTATGAGATGGTCAGACTTCTTCGTCGAGACCCTGAACGATCGGTTTGAGGTTGTACGTGTTCCTAGAACGAGCAGATGCCATTGGGCTACACTGGCATGCGACAGGGACAAATGGAGACATTGTTGGCACCCGCTCAAGCAAATCAATGAGTAATGGGATGTCAAGTGATCAAGTGATCTTCATCTACCTAGCACAGTGTCTGATAAATAGCACATGCTTGATGCACATTATTTTAATGGCCGTGAGTAGAGAAGAAAAGTCAACAATGTACATGGTATTTTAAGCCACTCCTTTCCTGCCACACTGTCATTTTCTATGTGTGCCGTTCAGAAATGTCCCTCCAAACAGCATTTGTCCCCCACATTCTATTTTTTTTTGGTTATTACCTGTTCATTGCATAATGGTCTGTAATCTTATTCTAGGGTCAACTGATGTCTCCGCCACATTATAAAAATTTTTTAAAAGGCCCTCCCGTTGATCATCGATTTGCTCAAGTGGGCCCAGTAACGTCTCTATTGGAGACTTTGTTGTTACTGTGTTTGGCATATCGAATTACATCACGGGGAGCTTGCCAGGCTCTGCCATGCGGGCGAGATACTCTCGGTAGCTTGCCCGGCTTTCCAAGAGGGGCAGAGGAATCGAACTCGGGTCCGCCATGTTGGCCGCATGTAAGGCAAACACCCTACCGCTGTGCTATTGTTTTTTACTCAAATAAATATGTGGGAGGTTCGGAATGATAGTGCAACAGATAAGATGCTTGTCTTGCATGCAGTTGACCCTGGTTCGATCACTGTTATTCCTTCTGTCCCTCGAGCACTGCTGGCAGTGATCCCTGAGCACAGCCGGGTGTGACTTTAAAACCAAAACTAAAACCCAAACCAGTATGTATTTAAAGACACAGAGTTAGTCAGGGAGATGGCTCAAAGGACTGGAGTATATGTGTGGCATATAGGAGCTCTTGATTTGGTCTCTGCCCTAACCCCCAAGCAATACTGGTATGGTTCCCCAACAAAAATGAAGATGCAGAGCTACAGAATATGTTAATGGTATAGGGCTTTAAAATTATAATTCAAAAATCTCCAAATGGAGTTATCAAAACTAGGATTCAAGATTTAAAATGTGCATAGATGTATAACTTTAATACATATACTCTTCTAAGTTCTTTTCTTGAGCTTGTTCTCAAAGTGAGAAGGTGGTTCACATTCATTCTATTTTTCTTAACTAGAATTAGTTCAATCCAACCCTCAGAAATTTTTAATGTTATGTCAAATTTTTCATTTCCTTGTTTTTGGGCTTTGACTTTGGGGCCACACTAGCTCTGTTCTCAAGGACCACTCTTGGTGGGATTTGGGGTACATATGGAGTGCTGGTTATCAAACCCAGTATGCTGTGGGCAAGACAAATGCCCTAAACAATTTACTATTTCTGATCTCAATTATGTCAAGTTTTAAGTGAGTTCATTTCAGTTCCAATTTCCTAATTATCACATACTCAAACTTTTGTCGAATTACTTTGTCCAATAATGCATAAGGTTTTATAATTATGCCCTCAGGATAGAATGTTCCTTTATTTATTTTTGCTTTTTGGGTCACACCTGGTGATGCTCAGGGGTTTTCTCCTGGCTCTGCACTCAGGAATTACTCCTGGCAGTGCTCTAGGGACCATATAGAACACTGGAATGGAACCCTGGTTGGCTGCATGCAAGGCAAATGCCCTACCCTCTGTATTGTTGCTCCAGCCCCTAGAATGTTCCTTTATCTTACCATTATAATAATTCTTTTCATAACTTTAATAAAGATTCTCTTTCAAGGGGTTGGAGAGATAGTACAGGGTTTAGGGCACTTGTGTTGCACTAGCCCTGGGAAAACATTCCTTGAGCACTGTCAGGAATGATTTATTCCTTATTTCCCTGAGCACAGAGTGAAAGTTCTAAGCATCATCAAGTTTGGCCCCAGAAAAAACCAACAAAACAAAAAAACTAACAAAAGTATTCTCTTCTGTTGGGTAACATTGCTTTGTCCTTCAAGAAGCTTAGGTTTTATCTGGTTACACCCATCAATCTGGTTACACCCACCTCAGTGCTACAGAGGCACTTCCACTTCCATTGTGTTTACATGTAAACATGTAAACAGTCTTTCCTATGCTCTCCTTCCCACCCAGTTAATCAGCTTTCCCCTTAATCAGACTTTGTTAATTTGTAAGATCAGTTTCCCAGAAATCTATGATTTTATATGTATGAGTGAAATATTGCCTTTCTCCTCTCCTTATGCCTTATGAACAGTTTACTTTAAAGTAATATCCTTTTGTATAGATACAGAAAGACCGTTAACATTATGCTTTGTAATTTAGGATTTGATTGGCCTTGAATATTATTCACTCCCGGGCATCTGCTTTCTCGACTTAAGCCTCAGTTGCCCTTAGTTCCTAACACCCCAAAAGCAGGGTCCCGACGAGGGACTGAATGGACCCAGGGAAAGCAGTGAGCTACCCTGGCAGCGAAATGGGCCAGGCCAAAGTGCCACGATTCTTAACTATAAGTTAAGAGTTTGATCATGGACAAATGCTGTCATGATCCAAGGTAACGACAAGACTAGGATCCTGCTAGGGGTGGGAAAGACTATCTGGCCTGAGCACCGTAGTCTTGAGATCGAGATGGCCCTAGGAGAGCAATTCTATAAGTTTAAGATATTTCTTACTGTATCCATACAAAATGATTTATATAATATTTTATATGCTTGTCGGACAAGGAGAGGAGAGGCACGCCCATGGAATTCTGCTCTAGGGTGGGTCCTCCTGCTAAGGAAGGATCTGTCCTAGGAGTGGTCTTCCCTGAGGCTAAGATTTCTACCCCTGTTGATCTCCACCCCTATTGATTGTGACCACACCTATGTAATTGTTTTCCCCAATTGCTCTTGGGGGGAGATATAGGAGACAGAGATGGGGCAAGAGGGGGATAGAGAGACAGAGGAGGAGAGGAGAGAATCAGAATAAACTACGACTAATACCTACCAGCTTGGCCCTCGTTCCTTCCTCCGCCTGACCATCGCCATCGACCTCTCCGGGGTGGTAGAAGGGTGAGACTACCGAACGCGGGTGGCGGGAGAGATAGAGCCGCCGCCGTGTGGGTGCCGAGCCCCCACCTTGTGTGAGTTTACACACTCTTCCTTGCTTTTCTCTTTGCGTAGGTGAATAGACATCAACTCACTGTGTGATCCTTCCAACTGACACAAATTTTCTTATTTGCCTTCAGCCTCATTCAGGTTTTGCATCTTATTTGCTTCATTCCATTGTCATAAAGTATTTAGCTAAGAACTTGGCATGTCATCTGCATCCTGACTTAGCTCATTGACCTCTTAGCTTTGAATCTTCGATCTATTATAGTCTTTCCAATCACATAGATTAGAGAGTGATCCCTGAGCACAGTGACTTTTTTTTTTTTATTTATTTATTGAATCACTGTGGGAAAGGTTACAAAGCTTTCAGGTTTATGTCTCAGTCATGCAAATATCAAACACATTTCCCTTTACCAATACTTATTTTTTACCATGAAGAACCCCAATAAAACCCCACCCCCCACCCCTCCCCATCCCTGTGAGGCAGATGAATTCTAGTTAACACTCTATCTGCTTTGATTGGATTCATTGTTTCAATAAAAGATTCACCACTATTATTTAGAGTTTACCCCCCCCCCAAATCAGACATGCTGAAAAAGCATTGTGAAGTGATTTGCTTTCTACAGCTGGGTTCAAGAATTAAATGTTGGTTTTGGATTTCTGCTATTTTACCTATTGACCCTGGAAGTATTTCTACTGAAAGTCAGATAGTTAAGAAATTGGTTTCTGTGTTCTGGAGTCGTGGCCGTGCTGGAGAGCCGCTCGCGGGGGGCAACTGGTGGCCTCGGTAGGGCGTGAAGGGCGGAGCAAAACGCCCCCCTTCCCATGAGGTTTTAGTCGCCCCCACACTCCCGGCTCATACCTGCTGTCCACAAGGCTCCCATGTGGCCGCCATCTTTCTTTCCAGAGAGGAGAGGGCGAATGGGGCAACACCCTTTCCCCTCCGGCAGACTTGATGGGCTGTATCAACGCATAGTCCGTTCACTTTTCTGCTCCAAGCTGCTGGGTTCTGCATTAAGTCCTTGTGCTTCTGGGGCCATGGCCGTGCTGGAGAGCCGCTCGCGGGGGGCGACTGGTGACCTTGGTAGGGCGTGAAGGACGGACCGGAACGCCCCCCTTCCCATGAGGTTTTAGTCGCCCCCACACCCCCGGCTCATACCTGCTGTCCACAAGGCTCCCATGTGGCCGCCATCTTTCTTTCCAGAGAGGAGAGGGCGAATGGGGCAACACCCTTTCCCCTCCGGCAGACTTGATGGGCTGGATCAACGCATAGTCCGTTCACTTTTCTGCTCCAAGCTGCTGGGTTCTGCATTAAGTCCTTGTGCTTCTGGGGCCGTGGCTGTGCTGGAGAGCCACTTGTGGGGGGCAACTGGTGACCTCGGTAGGGCGTGAAGGACGGACTGGAACGCCCCCCTTCCCATGAGGTTTTAGTCGCCCCCACACCCCCGGCTCATACCTGCTGTCCACAAGGCTCCCATGTGGCCGCCATCTTTCTTTCCAGAGGGAGGAGGGCGGAAGGGAGCAACACCCTTTCCCCTCTGGGCAGAAATGATTGCCTGGATTAACGCATAGTCCTTTCACTTTTCTGCTCCAAGCTGCTGGGTTCTGCATTAAGCCCTTGTGCTTCTGGGGCTGTGGCCGTGCTGGAGAGCCGCTCGTGGGGGGCAACTGGTGACCTCGGTAGAGCGTGAAGGACGGACCGGAACGCCCCCCTTCCCATGAGGTTTTAGTCGCCCCCACACTCCCGGCTCATACCTGCTGTCCACAGGGCTCCCATGTGGCAGCCATCTTTCTTTCCAGAGAGGAGAGGGCGAATGGGGCAACACCCTTTCCCCTCCGGCAGACTTGATGGGCTGGATCAACGCATAGTCCGTTCACTTTTCTGCTCCAAGCTGCTGGGTTCTGCATTAAGTCCTTGTGCTTCTGGGGCCGTGGCTGTGCTGGAGAGCCGCTCGTGGGGGGTGACTGGTGACCTCGGTAGGGCGTGAAGGATGGACCAGAACGCCCCCCTTCCCATGAGGTTTTAGTCGCCCCCACACCCCCGGCTCATACCTGCTGTCCACAAGAGCACAGTGACTTTTAATCTACTTCTTTTGATGCTAACATGACAATGGTTCAGAGAAAAAAGATGAAACAGTAAAAGTTCCACTACTTACTATCCACTCAATTCAGCTTTCTTCTATTTGCAAAGTTCCCCAGTACATTTATAGTGATTTTCAATTACTCTAGCACATTTCATTGCTTGCATTTTTGATTTAACGTTTTTAGTCAGATTTATATATGTAGTTGTAGATTATACATTTTCATGCTGTATAGAATTTTACATTTGAAATACCATACGACATTTCTCCTGGCATACACCACAGTTTGCTTGGTTACAGGGTATGCCTATATTTACCTTTAGGAAATAATATCAGTTCTCCAAATGGGGTGTACCAAGTGTATCATCTACTAGCAGTGTATGATAATACCATTTGTTTTATACCTTTATCAGCACTTGGCATTTTCTGTCTCTTGCTTTGGATATGGTATGCATATTCTTTATATTTTATTTCAATGTAAATTTCCGAGTTACATGTTAGAAGTTGGAGGTACTTTAAATATGGGTATCTGTGCTTGATCTAGGCAGTTAGCTTTTACAATGTTGTTTATGTAGCACTGAGTTTCTCTTGGTCTGTACTTCTCCTTTTAAAGTACAAGATGCATCATAAATCAGGAACAAAGAGACTTTAGCCATTAAAATTAAATCAATGTGGAGGCGCATAATCTGGTGATTCTTTGAAAAATTAACCCTAAAACAATAAAGAGTCTTATTCTAAACCATACTTTGATTCTGAGATTTTAAAGATCACAGTGTACCAACAAATTGTTCTATAACTTCTATAATGGCCCTGGATGAAGAGCACTAATAGCTGACCTTGAAACAACCTTTTTGTGTACTCTTGTGTCTTGACGTTCACTTTAACCCCACTGGAAGAAAAAGACTGCTCAATTTATTTATAAGTTGTAGGGTCATTAATAGCATTATTGGACTATGTATAAAACCCTGTTTGCCTCCCACACTAGACGTAAGTCCAACAAAGATAAGTGAAAGCTTATTTTTATTACTGTATTCTCAGACCTAGTATATTACCTGATACCTTATAGCACTCAGGAAATACTTATGAGATTAAATTGAAGAAAGACAAAGCATGAGTTATAATCAGTAGCTAGGTAAAGATGATTAATTTTTGGTAGGAAGAAAGGAAAAGGAGAACTTGATAGTCAGAGATATATACCAGCCTTACTTTAGTCTTTTGTTTTAAATTCACATAATTATTTCAATTTTTTCTATAAAAAGAAAACCTATATTTTGAGACATGACATAATGAAGTAAACCAAATATTCAGAAGGTCTGTCATTGCTGACAAACAAAATTTAGAAACTATAGCATAGAAATATTTTTAAAAAAAAAAAAACAGAGAAATAAGTGGAGATCTGGACAAGTGGATAAATCCTCTAGTTGAGCTGTAGTCTGGAATCAACTCTAGACTGGAATCAGGACAAAGAAGGACTCGAATCAGAGAGAGCCAGGAGTTAGCACCTGTAATTTACTGGTGTTTACAAAAACTGGTGATTTAGCAAGCGTTTGAGAGGGCTCACTACTTGAAACCAGATAGGAAGTCAGGCTTCTCAGTTTATGAACTGCAGAAGAGAATAATTGCTAATTGTTCCTTGAGAGTATAGTTGTGGCTTAGGAAGGTTGATTAACATAGGCTTAGCTTTATGTTTATTAAGTCATGAGTCAATGTCCCTAGCTCTTGGGGGTTGGCTCGTGATATCCCCAATATCACCAAAGGTAGGAGCAGAGCCCCAGGAAAGGATTTGGTTTGACTGGGAATGCCAGGTGGGTGACTGAATAAAGACAACAACAAAAGCTTTAGATAAGCAGAGGTGAAGAGAGTGGGATGAAGGAAAAGAACAAGATGTCTCAAAGTAAGATATGCATAAAATTTCTAAATCACAAAGTAACTCAAAGCTAGCTAAGTGTAAATAAGAACATAACTACCAAAAATTGAAAAAAAAACTGGATAACATTCTTATTGATGAACATAAATTGAAAAATTTAAATAGAATATTTTACAATGGCATATTTATGTATTTTAAAAGATCACGACTGAGTAGAGAATGCCAGGAATGTACTGATGGTTGAATACCAGGAAAATCTATGAATATAGCCTCTCAGATAAAGGAATAAAATATTATCATCTTAATGGATACATAAAAGTACTTGATGAATTTTAACACACGATATCTATTCTTGAAAAATGTCTCTGTAAACAGGAATGAGACGAAGATTTCTTCACCTACTAGAAATAATTTCACCTGAACATTCAGTAAACATTATTCTGAACAACTCAGTATTAAATGTAAATTTACTGGAGTCAATAAGGGTGACTATCATCAGCCTGGTATTCAATATGAATTGGAGGTCTACAATAATGAAACAAAGCAAACAAAAATTAAGGCAAAAAAATCATAAAATTATTCTTATTTGCAATTTGCAGGGTTTATAACTGTCTTTGTAGCAAATGGCTTGAATTATCCTTCAGAGATACCATTAAAACATTTGGGGAGATTGGTGCTTTTGTGGGATCCAAAATAGAACAAAGAAATCAATTATATTCAAGGACAACACTGACAGACATTGAGAAAAGGCAATACAAAAATAGGGGTCCGAGTGATAGCACAGTGGGTAGGGCGTTGGCCTTGCATGCGGCTGACCGGGGTCTGATCCTTAGCATCCCATGTGGTCCACCTGTGCACCTCCAGGAGTGATTCCTGAGTGCCAAGCCAGGAGTAGCCCCTGAACATTGCCGGTTATGACCCCTCAAAACACAAACAAATTAAAAAAAAAAACACCAAAACTATCACACAGGAATTAGAGAGTTAGCACAGGGGTTATGACACAGTACCACTGGGGAGGCTCAGGTACTCCCCTACATGGCAGTGCCAGGGCAGTGCCACAGCCTTTGATCTCGCAATGAATGGCCACCTCAGTTGGCCAAGAATCTCTGGGAGGAGTCTCTGGAGTCTCAGGAGAACCACCTGAAAGACCTCAGGCGGGGGGGGGGGGGTGGAAGGGGAGGGAACCCACACAATTTATAATTAAGAATAAACATACGCAGAGATATGTAAATAATTTACAGAAAAAAAATTTAGGACATTTTTGAGGTTCATAAACCATTGAACATACTGCACAATATATCATGCTCATGGGTAGGAAACAACAGTAAAACAAAATAGGAAGTAATCTTCTAATGCATACAGAAGCATACAGAACTTTAAAATATGCTTTTTTAAAATAGGGAAGGAAAGAAACAGGGAGTGGGGGCGGGGGTGGGGTGGTAAGAAGCAGCAGACTGGAGCCTGCAAGGGCAGGAGGCAGGGATTCAGACATATTGAGCTGTGACAAATCCACATATCTGAACCACAGAGCCAACAAAACTTAAAAGCATGGGATCCAAAATAAAACCATATTTGAAAGTGTGCCTGCCAAGGAGGCAGGCTGGGGACTAGTCAGGAGGAAACCGGGAACATTGGTGGAAAGAAGTTGTCACTGGTGATAGGATTGGTGGTGGAGCATGATATACCTGTAACTAAACTATGAATAACTGCTAAAATCATGGTGCCTTAGTAGATATTTAAAAATATTCTTTATAATAGTATACCAGAGTATAATTATAGATGTTAACTCTGATTACCTTTAAACTCAATGAAACTAAAAATCATAGTTGAAGTTTTTTAGGGAAAAATTAAAAGTTGATCTTAAAATTCACTTAAGAGTAAAAAGGTAAAGAGTAAATGCATTTAAAAAAAGTATAGAAAAATCAAGGCACAGAACTCTTATCACTTATATAAAGCTTGGGTCTTTAACGTAATGTGTTAGAACAGACATGAATTCCTCAGAGAAGACACAGACCCCAAAACATATGGAAATCAATTTCCTAAAACAGTCAGCACATCAAATCAATGGAAGATAGCATGAACCTTTTGCAAAATAAATTGTGCTGGTGTGATTTATTGATAAAAAAATAAATTTTAACTTATCCTAAAATTTAAATATATTGAGAAGATATATAAATTTAGATCTCTATCTCACACCGTAGTACCAATTCTAAATGAATCAAAATATAAATGTGAAAATAAAGCTTAAAAAATTTAGAATAGGGCTCTCCGGCATGGCCATGGCTCCAGAAGCACCAGGACTTAATGCAGAGCCTGGCAGCTTGCAGAAGAAAAGTGAATGGACTATGCATTAATCCATGGCACCATGCTTCCAGAGCCACAGAAACCAATCTCATAATAATCTTGCTCTCGGCAGAAATACTTCCAGGCTTAATAAGTAAATTATCAGAAATCCAAAATTGTGTGGCCGCGCGACATTATTTGGTTCTTGTAACCAGCTGAGGAAAACAAATTATTTCTCAATGCCTTTTCAGCAGGTCTGATTTGGGGGTGTAAACTCTAAACAATAATGGTGCATCTTTTGTCAAAACAATCAATCTAATCAAAGTAGATAGAGTGCTAATTAGAATTCATCTGCCTCACAGGCATTGGGAGGGGTAGGAGGGGGGTATATTGGGGTTCTTGGTGGTGAAAAATAAGTACTGGTGAAGGGAAATATGTTTGATCATTGCATGACTGAGACTTAAATCTGAAAGCTTTGTAACTTTTCCCACAGTGATTCAAAAAAAATTTTTTAGAATAACTTTTCAGTATTATAGTACTAAAGAAATAAAAATTGAGTGAAATTCTCAACAATTTGGTGGGGCTGGAGAGGTAGTACAGTGGGTATTGTAGCACTGTCCTCTTGTTGTTCACTGATTTGCTTAAGCAGGCCCAGTAACATCTCCATTGTTGTTACTGCATTTGGCATATTGAATACGTCACGGGTAGCTTGCCAGGTTTTGCCCTGCGGGCAAGATACTCTCGGTCACCGGGCTCTCTGAGAGGGGTGGAGGAATTGAACTCAGGTTGGCCAAGTTGGCCGCGCGCAAGGCAAACGTCCTACTGCTGTGCTATCGCTCCACACCCACAGTGGGCAAGGTGGTTGTTTTACATGCAAGGCCCTGAGTTCGATCCCTGGCACTCGACTATGATTTTGCAAACCTGCCAGAAGTGATGACTGAGAGAAGAACTAGGAGTAATCCCTTAACATCACTGAGTAGGCCCCAAAATAACAAACAAAGAAACACAACTTGGTCACAATAAAATACTAAGATCTCCATAGCAAGAAACATACTTAAAGACAGGCCAGTGCCTGTCTTTAAATAGATCTGCACATAACAGTTTGCTATCCAAAGTAGATATTAATTCCACAAAACAATAAAAATGGAAAAGCAACTCCTCTAAAAATAGTGAAGGAGAGGTGAGAGAGATAGTATAGTAGGTTAAGTGCCTGCTTGCATGTGGCTGACGAGGGGTTCAATACCCCTGAGGAGTAAACCCTGAGTCGATGATCCACCAAGCCTGCCAGGAGTGATCCCTTAACATAAAACCAGAAGTAAACCCTGAGCACAGCTAGGTGTGACCCCAAACAAAACAAACAAACAAAACAACAAAAATAGTAAAGGATATGAATAAGCTACTCACAAAAGAGGAAGACTATTCAGACCAATAAACATGGTGAAAAAATGTTTAACTGCACTGGAAATAGAATCTGAAAATTAGAAAACAAGACCATTTTGTACTAGTAGATTGGAAAATTATAACATTTGAAAATAGCATACGGTGGTAAAGATCTGGGAAAATAGGAACTCACGGCTCATGCAACTATAAGCTGTTTAACATTAAGAGAGTGATTTGGCAGTATATAGTAAGGTACATACCTTATAACTCAACAATTTCATCTATAGTTGTTGGAGAAAATTCTTTCCAGGTACATACTAAAACAAGGATAATTATTGAAACATGTTTATTTTGTTTTGTTTTTTAAGTAGGGGGCAAAGCCAGTAGCACTTAGGGATTCATGCAGTGCCTTAAACTCAGGACTTTGTAACTTGTGAGGAATGTGCTCTAACTTTTGATCTACCCTTCAGATCCTCACTCATCTCATAAAATGAAACATTATTGAGAAAAAAGCAACTAATCAGAGCCACTTGTCTAGTTGGATAAATCGCAAAAACACAACATCTACAGAAGATAACTGTTGATTGGCACAACACATGAAAGCTTAAAAGATTGTGAAAAATCATCAATAGAAAAAAAAGTGGATAAATACCCAAGACTGTCTTTATTTAGAAAATGACAGAGAAGAAAAAAATTAAGAAAGGGGTCATGCAAAGATTTAATTACACTAATAACACTTTTCTAGTATGTATAATACCTGGACCAAATATTTAAAACTTTGAAAATTAGTTAAATGTGAACTATAAATCCATGAGTATTCCTTATATACTTTTCTTATATATTTGATATAGTTCATGACTTTTGTTGTTTTTAGTGAAGGAACTTTTGGGAAAAAAAGCAGTAAAAAAAAGTGCTTATCACTGTGTCTGTACATAGCTTTCTAATGTGCTACTCTCGCTGAAAGTCCTCCCTATTTTTCTTGTCCTTCTCCTTCCCCAAACCCTGCTGGAACCACAGTTAATGGAATGATACACATTTCCAAAAGAGATATCCCATATCAAGTGCTAGTCAGTAACCTGTAAGGATCAAAAAAATCAGTCAATGTGGATTTCTCTGTTTTGTGTTTGAAATTGATGTGAGGTTCCTCAACTGGGAAATAGAGTTAAAAAATAATCGGCTTTTGAGCACCATTATTTCCCTGTCATTCTGGGCCAGGCACAGACTAAGGAGTACATAGATCGACGTGGTCTATAGAAACAGAAGACATTCTGGGCATATCTGGCTCTTGATTATTTTTCATTGCTTATGGAGGTATCCAATTCACATTTTCAAAAAGTCCATAGAAAACTTGGTTTCCTTTTTGTGTATATCATTAAATACCTACATTCTTATAAAGTTTTTCCCATTCCCTTTAAACTTAACTTGTAGTTGGAAACGTTTAGAAAAGATACAGTGACTGAATCTTTAAGTTAGTGTAGGAAGGGACATCTGAAGACTTAAGAGAGTCTTTGGTAAAACTCAGATTTAAAAAAAATTATTTGGGATCAGAGAGCTAGGTCATGGGTTAAGGTGTTCGCCTCACACATAGGCAAGTCTGGTTCAATTGCTGGCATCATATATGGTCCCTTAAACACTGCCAGGAGTGATCCCTGAGCATAGAGCCAAGAGCACCATTATATCTAAAAACTATAACTATAATAATATTATTATTAAAATAAAAATCATTATAACTTGGGGAAAATGAGCTCTGTCAATATTCAAAGCTGGACCTGTACCCCTTGTTCTTCTTTCTTCCAATGTTGTGCTAGAGGTGGCATGTGCAGGTTTGCTTGGAGAAATTTCAGATTTTAGGAATTTTTCTGAGCTACTGATAATTATAGTCATTCTTAATTATAACATACTAGAAACAAAACAAATATTTAGTACTGTCTGATTTAATAAGGCAGTTGTTCACAGTATTGGACCTACACCTACATCTTCAGAGGCTACCTTTTCTCTTCTCAAAATAAACAAAAATACTAATATTTATATATAAAATACACTCATTCAGCAATTATAGCCACAGCTTGGCTACAGATACAAGAATTTAGCAAAACTAAAACCACACCTCTCCACACAAAACCAAAAACAATGATGGTGCCATAGATATCCTTAAATAATATAACATCATAAATAATATAAGGCAAGGCCTTACATGTGATTCCCTACACTGCAGTGGGAAGATCCCTTTCCCCATAGAGTGTGAAGTTTAATCCCCCAACAATAAAAAACAACAATTAAAGAATTCTGTGAGAATTACTAGCAGGACAAAATTTACATAGAGTATTATGTATTTTTCATTTTTTAAGAAAATTGTGTGCTATATACCCACTATAATGTTAAGATAAATAGAAAATGTAAGTATGCATTATATGTATATATTTATATATATAGTTATATAGCCTAGATAAAGCAACACTGTAATTAGATAAGAAATGGAGTTGTTGGAAAGAAACCAATAACTCCATCCAAAACTCAGGAGAGCATCAGATAAACAGACACTTTCATGAAAAGGATATAACAGATGGCTAACAGACTTATGAAAAAGTTTTTATTGTCACATTATGAGAAAAATTCAAAATGATAGTCAGGTACTGTCTCACACACCAGTGAGAATGACATGTATAACAAGCACACAGAAAGCAACCAGTTTGGGTGGGGATGTGGTAAGAACGAAGCCCTCATTCACTGCTGGTGACAATGTTGTCTTGGCCAGTCCCCGGTGAAAATAGTGTGAAGATTTCTAAAACAACTAAGAATAGAGCTCCCATATGACCCTGTGATTTCACTACATGACATATATTCCCCAAATACAGAAACATCAACTCAAAAATATATGGCACACCTATGTTTATTGTAACACTTAGTACAATAAGACAGAATATTAAACTACCCAGAGATGAATGGATAAGAAATTGTGGACTATTTGTGTAAAAGCAATACTATGCATCCAAAAGAAAAGACGAAATTGTGCAGTTTGCTGCAACATGGATGGAACTGAAGAGTACCAAGCGAAGCAAAATAAGTAAGAGGGAGAAAGAAAAATATCTGATCTCACTTATCTGTGCTCTATAGAGTGATAGGACAGGGAAAAGAAAGGTATCAAATGATGACAAACCCTTGGCC
Organism: Sorex fumeus; assembly: GCF_029834395.1. NCBI lineage: Eukaryota > Metazoa > Chordata > Mammalia > Eulipotyphla > Soricidae > Sorex > Sorex fumeus. The sequence continues at coordinate 63,447,131 of NW_026606120.1, forward strand.
CTGGATTATGGAAATGAGAATGCCAAGGAAGGAGGGAAGTTGGGGAGCAGAGGGAATGAGAAGACAGACCAGTGTTAACATCAGGGCACTCGTCAAGGACTTTGGGCAATTTGGTGGTTTAGAGGTGAGGCAACTTGTTCATAGAAACTGTAGCACTGTAGCACTGTCCTCCCATTGTTCATCAATTTGCTCTTGTGGGCACCAGTAACATGTCCACTGTGAGACTTGTTGTTCCTGTTTTTGGCATATTGAATACGCAACAGGGTGCTTGCCAGGCTCTGACACTCAGGAGGGATACTCTCCGAGAGGGACAGAGGAATCAAACTCAGGTTGGCCATGTGCAAGGCAAACGCCCTACCTGCTGTGCTATCACTCCAGCCCATAGAAACTGTAAGAGTTAAAATTAGTGTAGCCAAATAGTATACTATTACTATAGTATAAGTAAATAAACTTTTAAGTGATTGTGCTAAGGGGAAGAGGCAAAGAATCTTTGGTCATTGGTTGTGGGTTTGGAGTTGGAACATTGAATGCCTGAAACTGTTATTAAATGCTTTGTAAGTCACAGAGCTTATTTTAAATAAATAAAGAAGGAACAATAAATGTAGGATAACATTAGCTTGTCCTTTCTCCTTCACAGCAAGGAGCTTAGGTTTACTGAGTAATATTCATCACAACACTCCCAAAGCACTCCCATTCTGGTATTTATCTTTAACTTCTTATTTTTGTGCTCTGCTTCCCCTATCTGTTAATCATTAATATCCCCAAATTAACAAAGAAACAAACACTGTCCTGTTGTTCATTGATTTGCTCAAGCAGGCCCAGCAACGTCTCCATTTCGAGACTTGTTACTGTGTTTGGCATATTGAATACATCATGGGTAGCTTGCCAGACTTTGCCGTGTGGGCGAGATACTCTCGGTAGCTTGCTGGGCTCTCCGAGAAGGGCAGAGGAATCGAACCCGGCTTGGCCGAGCTGGCTGCACGCAAGGCAAATGCCCTACCACTGTGCTATCACTGTAGCCCTCCCCAAATTAGACCCTGTGATTTGTAAGATCAGATCCTTCTAAGAATCCTGAATTTTGTGTTTGTAAATGAAATATTGCTAATGTCTTTCCCCTATGTCTTTTGCATCATTTACTTTAAAGCAATGTCCTTTGTGTATAGACACAGGAAGACAGTTAATGCTATGCTTTTGTAACTTGGGAGTTAATTGACTTAGAATAACATTATGGGCATCTGTCATATTTACTTAACTTAAGTCTCACTTACCCTTTGTTCCTAGCACCCCCAAAGCAGGGTCGCGATAAAGGAACTTTGATGGACCCAAGGCAAGCTGTGAGCAACCCTGGCACCAAAAGGGACAGGCCAAGTGCCACAAAACTTATAATAAGAGCAGGATCGTGGATAAATTCTGTCATGACCCAAAGAGAAGTGAATGTACAAGGATACTGCCGGGGTTAAGAAGGACTAATCTGGTCTGAGAATTATAGTCTGGTATCTATTGCAAGATGTCCCCAGGAGAGCCACTCTATAAGTTTAATATTTCTCTTAATGTGTCCATACAAAATGACTAGAAAGATTATTAAGAGTAAATTTAAGATGACTGTTTAAATGGTTATTGGACTAAGGAAATGAGAAATATGCCCCTAGATGGTAATTCGCCCTTGTGAGGATCTCCTTGAGGGAGAGGATCTTTGTCTTAGAAGAAGCTTCCCCTGGAAAGAAGGGCTTTACATATATTGACTCTGCTATCTCACCAGTGTATATTTGCTACTCCGAACTTCAGGGATTGGGTCAATGACCAAGGCTTCAAGACTGGGCAGGGGGAGACTAGCATGGGGGAAAGTAGGAGACGGAAATGAGGGGCAGTGTGAAACTGGAATGGGGCATGCGGTAAGATTGGAATAGGCATGCAGGGAGAATGGAATAAACAGAAGGACCAAGACTGGAATAAACAGCAATTGATCACCAACCAGTTTGGCGGCCCTATTCCCTGCTTCATGCATTTGTTGGATGCAGCTGTAAGCCTGGGAAGGGAATGGCCAATGAACACATACAGAGAGTACACAAACACACATTTTGTCAACACACAAGTGTAAAAATAAATTAGTAAATTGTAATATAAGGAAGAAAAAAACAATCATATTAATTATTGCTGGAGCGATAGCACAGCGGTAGGGCGTTTGCCTTGCATGCAGCCAACATGGCTGACCCGAGTTCGATTCCTCCGCCCCTCTTGGAGAGCCCGACAAGCTACCCAGAGTATCTCGCCCGCACAGCAGAGCCTGGCAAGCTCCCCGTGACGTATTCGATATGCCAGACACAGTAACAACAAAGTCTCCAATGGAGACGTTACTGGGCCCACTCGAGCAAATTGATGAACAATGGGAGGGCCTTTACCTTTACCTTTACCTTATTAATTATTGTGCTCATATTATACTTGGATAATGAAGAATAGTAACACAAAATAAGGAGTTGGAGACAGAAGCTGATAGAATAATAATTTATTAATCTGAGAAAACTGACATGATTAGGAGAGATGGGATAACTGATGAAAAAGACACATAAGCTATGATTTAGTTATACTGAACAGTACAGAGAGAAAGGTAAACTTAATTGAGGTGACTTTTTTGGACCACACCTGGTAATTCTCATGACTTTCTCTTGGCTTTGAGCTTAGGAATCACTCATAGAGTGATTCTAGACTATATGAGATGCCATAGCTCCTACACCATAAGAGATGCCAGGAATCTAACCCAGATCAGCCACAAGCAAGGCACATACCCTATCCACTGTACTATCACCCCGATCCCTACTATTTTGTTTTTAAGTTTGGCTATTATCATGCGGAATTTTAGTAAAAAAAGATATTTAAAATTTGCTGATATTTGTGTTTCTTTTATGAACTAAAATGGGCCAACAAGTCACTGAATTACATTCAATATAGCATTTGATAATAAAATCATTATTTTGAGTCAATATGGGTTCACTATAAACAAATGAAGCCAAATTTGCCTCTAAGGACAGGATTGTTATACTGGCATATTCTAAGAGCAGCAAAAGCAATAGCATAACTATTACTATAAGTTATTGTTATTTTGGTGGTAACCTGTCAATGCTCAGGGGTTACTCCTGGCTCTGCACTCAGGAATTACTCCTGGCCGTGCTCAGGGGACCATATGGGATACTGGGAATCGAACCCAGGATGGCCGCGTACAAGGTAAACGCCTACCTGCTGTGCTATCGCTCTAGCCCCCATGTTATTGTTTTTATACTCTCAAGAGTTGTTCTATAATCTGTATTAGTCACTTATCACAAAAGCTTTAAGAGGCAAACAGTAATTTTATTTTCACTATTTTACATATCAGGAAACAAACCTGGAGAGGTGGATTACTTGCTCCCAAACATGTTGTCTAGTAATATTAGAATTCAGACAAGCTAGCCCTGAAGGTCACACAGTTAGTGAGCTATATAATCCTACAAAATCACTAGATATTAACAATATAGTGCAAAAGTCATCTTGTCCTTACTTTCTAAAGGGCACCAATATCAATTGGAAGATTGCTATCTGGCATAGTGTTGGAAAATTGCCTGAATCTTATTTTGCTGACAGATTTCATAAAAACATTTAAGGTGCATCTGGTGGTTTAACAGAATGTCACAGACATTTTAGGACAAAGACTGATGAAAAAAACATGGTTCAACCTTTGAGGCACTTGAAATACAGATACTCGTCCTCCCCCCCAGCCGCACGCCTTTTCCTGCCCAACCCCACATTCCCAGAGGGGGACAGCTGCGCTCCATGGGACAGTCCATCACCTAATTGGCCCCCCCTCCAGGTGTGACCTTGGGACGGGCAGGGGGCGTGGCCACTACGAAGTGGGCCTGTCCTCCTGGGAGTGGGCGTGGCCATCTGGGGGGGGGCGGGCGGGGGCGCGGTCGGAATCCAAGCACTCAGGACTTTCATCCCACACCTTGTTGCCTAATACTGACCAAAAATTTCTGACCACCTCTACTACAACAACATTCCACTCGCCTACTCCATTTCTAACAAAAGACTTTTATGAAATGAGCTGTTCAAGCTCAATACTAAAAAGCACCTCCTCCAAAGTTTCACTCAATGTTGGTTATAAAACAAAGAATAACGCCTGATTGAGAAGAAGGTTGGACTCTAGAAAGGGAGAAGGGTGGCTATCATTGACCAACCTTATCCAAAACCCTTTCTCACCATAAGAGGGAACAGTACCTGTGATTTCAGGGTTCTACCTCTAGGCAACCAAAACAGCATGAAGAAACAGCGCAAATCTCCACTACGAGGTGAATACGAAGGAAAGAATCCCGAATCTTCAACCACGGTTGCCCACAATTATGCCTTTTCGATAAAGAATTCCAGGATGAAATACAGAGGGTGTTCAAGGATCTACTCAAAGAATCAATGGAAGAGATATCCAGAAAACTAAAAGAAGAAATGAAAGAAACAATAGAACAGATAGTCAAGAAAATACAGGAAGAAATGAGGGCAGAAATTAAAAAGAAACAGAAATCCCATAGGGAAAAACAAGCAATAGGAAAAGACCTCAAAATGGCTCTAAGGAGAATCAGAGACCTAGGGGATGACGCCAAGAGGAACAACATTAGAATCATTGGAGTACCAGAAGGACAGGGAGACAATCCCAATGAAAAAGTTACAGTCAAAGAAATCATTGCTGAAAAGTTCCCAGAGTTAAGAAAGGCAGACATCTAGATCGAAGGAGCCAGAAGGGTACCAGCTAAAAGAGACCCCAGAAAAAAACATCCCAAGGCATATCATAGTCAGAACGATAGATGCTGTGGACAGAGACACAATATTACAAGCAGCAAGGTCAAAGAAGGAAATTACATACAAAGGAGCACACCTTAGATTCACAGCAGACCTATCAGAGGAAACCCTCCAAGCCCAAAGGCAATGGTGGGATATAGTGAAAAAACTCAACGAAATGAATGCCTCATCAAGAATACTGTATCCAGCTAAACTCTCACTCAAATTCGATGGAACAATACACCACTTTGTAGATAAACAACAGCTCAGGAACTTCATAGACTCAAAACCAAATCTAAAAGAAGGACTAGAGGGGCTCCTGTAAGATAAGAAGGAAAACACATATAAACACAACCAACTCCTACAGAAAGATGGCACAAAACCCCATGACAATAATCTCCCTTAATGTCAATGGTCTAAATGCACCTACCAAGAGACACAGAGTGGCAAAATGGATCCAGAAACTGAAACCAACATTCTGCTGTCAACAAAAAACTCATCTGAACATTCAGAGCAAACACGGACTCAAAGTTAAAGGATGGAAAACAGTCCTGCAAGCAAACAGCTCCCTCAAAAAATCTGGGGTGGCCATACTAGTATCCAACAACATTAATTTCAGGCTGAAAAAGATTAGAAGGGACAGCGAAGGCCATTTTCTCTTCATCAAGGGATACGTACAACAGGAAGAAATCACACTCTTAAATGTATACGCACCTAATGAAGGAACAGCTAGATACTTAAAACAACTGCTAACACATTTTAAGGAGGACATTGCTAGCAACACGATAGTAGTTGGAGACTTCAGCATCGCCTTATCACCTCTGGATAGATCAACAAGAACAAAACTCAGCAAGGAAACATTGGCTTTGAATAAAGAAATAGAAGAGAAAGGACGTATAGACCTATACAGGGCTTTACACCCCCAAAAGAAAGAATACACATTCTTCTCCAGTGCGCACGAAACATTTTCCAAAATAGACCATGTGCTAGGACACAAAACATACCTCAATAAAATCAGGAAGATAGAAATAGTATCAACAATCTTTTCAGACCACAAAACACTGAGGATAGAAGTGAATCCACACACAGACACGGAGAACCAGATCAAACACTTGGAAACTAAACAACTCAATGCTGAACAATGAGTGGGTCAGGAAGAAAGTCAAGGGCAAAATCAAAAGGTACCTGTAAATAAATGAGAATGAAGACACGAGCTACCAGAATTTATGGGATGCAGCTAAAGCTGTATTAAGGGGAAATTTTATAGCTCTGCAAGCATACCTCAAGATGGAAGAAAGAATGCACATAAACAACTTGACTTCACAGCTCAAGATCCTAGGAAAGGATCAACAGAAGGAGCCCAAAGTAGGCAGAAGGAAAGAAATCATAAAACTTAGAGCAGAAATCAACAACATGGAAACCAAAGAAACAATCCGAAAGATCAATGAAACTAAGAGTTGGTTCTTCGAGAAAATAAATAAGATAGATAAACCACTAGCAACACTCACAAAGAAACAGAGAGAGAGAGAGAACCCTAATAAACGGAATAAGAAATGAAAATGGGGATATCACAACAGAAACCAAAGAAATTCAAAAGATCATCAGAGACTACTTTGAAAGTCTGTATGCCACGAAACAAGAGAATCTAGAAGAAATGGATAAATTCCTGGATTACTATAATTTCCCAAAGCTGAGTCAAGAAGATATGGAATACCTGAATAGACCTGTTAACATCAAGAAAATTGAAACTGTAATCAAAAGTCTTCCCCAAAACAAAAGCCCAGGTCTAGATGGATTCACTAGCGAATTTTTCCAAACATTTAAAGAGGACCTACTGCCAGTCCTTCTCAAGCTTTTCCAGGAAATTGAAAAAACAGAAACTCTCTCAAACTGTTTATATGAAGCCCATATCTCTCTAATACCAAAAGCAAACAAAGACACCACAAAAAAAGAAAACTACAGGCCGATATCCCTGATGAACACAGATGCGAAGATTCTCAACAAAATACTAACAAACAGAATTCAACTACTCATCAAAAAAGATCATACACCATAACCAAGTGGGATTCATCCCCGGGGATGCAAGGATGGTTTAACATTCGGAAATCAATCAACATAATCCATCATATCAACAAAAGAAAAGATAAAAATCATATGATCATATCAATAGATGCAGAGAAAGCATCTGACAAGATCCAGCACCTGTTTATGATGAAAACCCTCGCCAAAATGGGGATAGAGGGGACGTTCATCAATATAGTTAAAGCCATCTACTACAAGCCTACAGCAAGCATCATCCTCAATGGGGAAAAACTGAGAGCCTTCCCCCTAAGATCAGGGACGAGACAAGGATGCCCACTGTCTCCACTACTGTTCAACATAGTGCTGGAAATACTAGCAATAGCGATTAGGCAAGAAAAAAAGATTAAGGGCATCCAAATAGGAAAGGAAGAAATCAAGCTCTCACTATTTGCTGATGATATAATACTATACTTAGAGAACCCTAAAACCTCTACCAAGAAACTCCTAGAAACTATAGACTTGTATAGTAAAGTTGCAGGCTATAAAATCAATACCCAAAAGTTCATGGCTTTCCTATATGCAAATAGTGAGAGAGAAGAAAATGACATGAAGAAAACAGTCCCATTCACAATTGTACGTCAGAAAATCAACTACCTAGGAATTAGTTTATCTAAGGAAGTAAAGGACTTGTACAAAGAAAACTACAAAACGCTGCTTCTTGAAATAAAAGAGGACGCGAGGAAATGGAAAAATATCCCCTGTTCATGGATCAGGAGAATTAATATTGTCAAAATGGCAATACTTCCCAAAGCACTGTACAAATTCAATGCGATCCCTATTAGGATACTCCTGACATTCTTCAAAGAAATGGCGCAAACACTCCTGAAATTTATATGGAACAATAAGCCCCCTTGAATAGCTAAAGCAGTTCTTGGGAAAAAGAAAATGGGAGGAATTAACCTCCCGAACCTCAAACTCTACTACAAAGCAGTAATAATCAAAACAGCATGGTACTGGAACAAAGGCAGAGCTTCAGACCTATGGAACAGGGTTGAATCTACTGACATCTCCCCTCAAACATATGATCATCTAATATTTGATAAAGGGGCAAGAAATGTGAAGTGGAGTAAGGAAAGCCTTTTTAACAAATGGTGCTGGCAAAACTGGACGACTACATGCAAAAAACTGGGCTTAGATCTCTGCCTAACACCATGTACAAAAGTAAGATCAAAATGGATTAAAGACCTCAACATCAGACCAGAATCCATAAGGTACATTGAAGACAAAGTTGGCAAAACCCTCCATGACATTGAAGCAAATGGTATCTTCAAAGATGTCACGCCACTAGCCAAGCAAGTGAAAACAGAGATAGACAAATGGGACTATCTTAAACTAAGAAGCTTCTGCACCTCAAAAGAAACAGTGACCAAGATACAAAGACAATCTACAGAATGGGAAAGCATATTCTCCAAATACACATCCGACAAGGGGTTGATATCAAGGATATACAAAGTACTGGTTGAACTCAACAAGAAGAAATCATCCAACCCCATCAAAAAGTGGGGCAACAAAATGAACAGTCTTTCTCAAAGAAGAAATCTGAATGGCTAAAAGGCACATGAGAAAATGCTCTACTTCATTAATCATCAGGGAGATGCAGATCAAAACAACAATGAGATATCATTTCACACCACAGAGACTGGCCTACATTCAAAAGAACAAAAGCAACCTGTGTTGGCGTGGATGTGGCGAGAAAGGGACCCTCCTTCACTGCTGGTGGGAATGCCGACTGGTTCAACCCTTTTTCAAAAACAGTATGGACGACTCTCAAAAAATTAGAAATTGAGCTCCCATTTGACCCAGCAATACCACTCCTGGGAATATACCCCAGAGAGGCTAAAAAGTATAGTCGAAGTGACATCTGCACTTGTTTGTTCATTGCAGCACAGTTTACAATAACTAGTATATGGAAAAAACCTGAGTGCCCGAGAACAGATGGCTAGTTAAAGAAACTTTGGTACATCTACACAATGGAGTACTATGTAGCATTTAGAAAAAAAGAAGTCATGAAATTTACATACAAGTGATACTACATGGAAAATATTATGCTAAGAGAAATGAGTCAGAAAGAGAGGGACAGACATAGAAAGATTGCATTCATCTGCGTAACATAAAGTAACAAAATAAGAGACTAACACCCAAGAACAGCTGTGATAAATAGCAGGTTGTTCACTCCATGACTTACAGGCCAGCTGCACACTCTAGGGGTAAGGGCAGCTCGAATAGAGAAGGGAGCACCAAATAAAGGGTGCTGGGAAGATCTGCCCAGGATGGGAGATGCCTGCTGAAAGTAGTCTATGGACCGAACATGATTGGCACCCAAAGTCTCTTCTGCAGACCACAACACCCAAAACCAGAGATAGAACAAAAGGGAGTGCCCTGCCACAGAAGCAGGGTGGGATGGAGGATGGGGGGGGGTGGGAGGGATACTGGTAATGGTGGGGGTGGAGAATGGGCACTGGTGGTGGGATGGGTACTCGATCACTGTATAACTAAAACCCAAGCACAACAACTTGTAAGCCTACAACTGTACCTCAAGGTGTTTCACTAATAAAAAAAAATTTAAAAAAGCAAAAAAAAAAAAAAAGAAATACAGATACTCATGATATTTTATATACCTCTTGAATGAAGTCAAGAGACAAATTGAAGATATCCTAATACTGTAAAAGGAATTGGAACAATTTAGTTTCAAATAGATTCTGGCAATTTCTTCTAATATTCACAACAGCTAAGTATTATATGAATAAATGTAAAAATTTGTATGGTATTCCATGGACCTATATATAAGAACAGGGAAATCTGTTTTGACTTTAAAATTTCAGAGTAAACTTCAAGATTAAAGTGCTATTTATTTTTTAATTAGGTCACATGCATAGAAATCACGAATAACTCCTTCCTTCCTTCCTTCCTTCCTTCCTTCCTTCCTTCCTTTCCTCCCTCTCTCCTTTTCTCCCTTCCTCCCTCCCTTTCTCTGTTCCTCCCTCCCTTCCTTCTTTCCTTTCTTCTTCTCCTTTCTTCTCTTCCTTTCTGCTCTAAAATGGTCGGCTGTCCTTGACAGTATTCTTTTTAGTTAGATGGCAACCTTTTAAGAGAAAGATACAAGGAAGACTGGGGCAAAAGTGCAAAGAATCAAAGAATCACTAAACCAAGTCATAAGAATGACTTATGGAACAGAGGAATGCTTAGGATTCTTACCCTGGATAAGGACAACTCACTCACAGAGCATACAGATTCCGATTCCAAGATATGTGTATGATTGGAAGGCATCAACTTCTAGCTATTTCAGAAAGTGAAACCATCTGAAATGAACCCCATGGTGATCTCGCTACCAAAAAAAAGTTTGAAGCGTTGAGCAATTCAAAGCACGGTGGGTTTTTAGGAACCCAGGAAGGAGTTCCTAGAGGATGAGTTGTGAGGAGCACTGCTTGGGATGAACTGTTGAAGTTAGCTTTGAAAATTAAAATAAATCCCATGAGTTAGAATGGCATAACAAAAACAACTTCCTAAACCTTTACACACACATCCCGCCCACACAAAGATCATTTTCCCCCAAATATGTGAAAACTGTACAATTAACATATGAATAACAACCCTTTTTCCTATTCCTTTTAGAAGAGAAAGAACAGGGCATGCATTGAAAAAAAAATAAAAGAAGTACTGATAAATCGCTTGCACAATTGTTGTTGTGCATAGAAAGTCATAAGCCCCAGGAATCTATTTTGAAATAAAAGAAATGAACTGAGAAGGAATACATAGATTTTGCTGGATGCAGCTTCCAGTCCTGCATCAGTACAGAGCAGCCATGAAAAAAGCAAACAAAGGTCGGAGAAGCCTGTGTAGAGGGGGTGAATAGAAAGAGAACAAATTACTCTTGCCTTGATAAATGCTACATCCATGTGCAGCTCTGCAGGAAGGCCCTGGCCTTCTCCCTCCCTCTTCAAGGAGCATAACAGCCTTAACGGGGAGGAGGAAAAGGCAAATAAAAGGGGGAAATTCTGGTGTACAGTAATCACAGTACAAGCAGACACCTAGACATGGAATATTTAAAGAGAATCTCACCGACAGCAGAAGAAGCTTAAGGAAGCCAAGGAGACTGTGCTAGGCTTGTCAGATACAGAAAAAAAAGAAAGTGAGAAGGCAATCCCAGCAAAGCTCAGTAGAGTCAAAAAGCGCAGCCCCTTGTCTCCTTGATAAAAGTCCCAAACACACGGCCCAATTTATTAAAGGTTCTTTCTTCCCCACTAACCAACAGACTTCCACTCGTCTCCCACATTCTTTCTGACTTATTTCATTAATGTTTCCTTCTTTTTCTGGAGTGGTCAGAGCCCAGGGGAATCTCTCGCCTCCCTCTCCTCCTCCCCCACCCCCCCCCCACCCAGCACCAACCAGTGGGGCATTGAACGAGAGCCAGAGTGTTGTCTGTGAAAGAGAAATTGCAAAACCACAAATTGCAGAAAATAGTTACTGCCAAAAAAATCGAAAGAAACACACAATATCACCATGCCTCTTAAAAAGCAATTGTGCATTTTACAGGCCTCTGGTTAATTCAGGTTTGTTTGGCAACTTTCTCACCCCTACCACCCAGAAGACATTTCTCTTCTACCAGTGGCAGTGGGCCTATAGAATATGAAGAGTTAAAACCCCCTCTCCCCCAAATAAAGGCGGGTGTGAGTCTTTGTAGGGGGCCTCATTTGGACCATACTGTTCTATTTTCTTCTATTGTATTAGTACTTAATAGCAGTACTTCTATTCTACTTGTACTGATTTTAAAGCTCCAAATTTGACTCCAAAATGCAGTAATAGGAACAAAAGTGGAGTAGGCAGTATGAGATTAGGAATCTTACCCCAACAAAAAGAATTATTGGTATGAAATGTCACAAAGGTGGGCCTAGGTGCCTCATCAACTGGATAACCCAGACTCTGCCTGATAACCTATATGATCAAATAACTGAGATGACAGGACACCAGAAGTTGAGCTTCTCAACATCCTACCACTCTTTTCCGGCCCATCTTCTGTAAACTCAATGATGAATGCTCACTCTCCCCTTCCTACCCACACTTTGTTAAAATGGAGAAAGATTTCTCCCTTTCTCTGAAATCCTATATAAGAAGACCCCTTCTATAATTTGAGATTTTTTCTTGCTTTATTTTTTCTTCCTTTCCCATCTCTCAAATACATTATATTCTAAATTCAGCCATTTGAACTCCAATCCCCTGCTTTCAATTTTGACTGCCTGCAGAAAAGAACCTGAGCACATGCTATAATACCAGGATCTGTGACTGAAAGAGAGAGAGAGAGAGAGAGAGCTGTCAATAATCTGAAAAGATTCCTTAAAAGGTCAAAGCATTATCTTATATGATTGTCACAATAATCTCGACCCTTCTCACTCCAACCCCCAAACACACACACCTTCATAATAAGGCTGTTTAGAAACTGAAGAGTTAGCTAGCATTCTTGAAATCAAATCATACCTGAGGAGTGATTTGAGATTCAAGCGCGAGCGTTTAGGTTTTTAACTGCTGAACTGCTGAATTCCATCCATCACTCACCCCTTTTCTTTGTCATAGCACACAATCCTAATTTGGCTACATAATTGACTGGGATTTTATGTGTCCCACCCATATTTTCAAGTTCTTTTTGTGGAAAAGCTCCGTCATTCATGGAAAGTAGCCTTGTGTGAATAGAGTGCTGATTATGCCTTTTGTATTGGTTGTATAATACCATCATTATTAATGTACAATGCCAATCCCAGGAAGGCTGATCAAGCCTGGGTGCCAAAATAAACCAAGTTATAATCATTCAGTGATCTCAATGTGTTCCTATGACTCCATAAGACAAGACCAACTTTGAGCCCTACACTCAGAGATCACATAAAGAGCTGTGAAGGTGAACAGTCCCACATTGAGCTTACTTCTTAGCATACTTCCTAATAAAATAGACCATTATGCACTTTGTCTAGCTCAACTCCTCCACATAAATTCAACTAAAATTTGGATAAATAGAGCAGCTAAGAGTCATATATGTATTTGTATTTTTCTATTTACATATAATGACTTAAAATGTTGCCTTAGAGTGCTCTTCGTTGAATTTTTAACTGTAAACATTTATTAAGTATATTTTAGTATTTCGCATACAATCATGGAAAATGTTTAGAGAAGCAGAAAACATGTGATAAATATCTATCAATAAGGAATATATCGGAACACGAACTCATGGGATTTCCCGTGAACAGTTACTGTGATCCAAGGAAAGAGTACAGCAAAAAGTGTATTCATTTGAACAAATAAAATGCTCATGATATATAACATGATTACTGGTAAAAGCTGCTAACACTCATGACAACCATGTATCTTGAAGATGCATTGAAGACCAAAAATGTAATATAGAGATTGATATTTTAAAAAATTACAGTGAATGCATAATACATTGCCACAAACTTTGAATGACTTTGAGGGTGAATATCACTTGTGCAAATGTTTGAGTATTTGGGGGAATAACAAAGAGATCAGTTTATTGAAGCAAATAAAAATTATCCAAGGAAATCAGTAAGATCTTTCACAATTCAGCAGGCTACATAGTTTGCTCTGGAATGAAATGATTCAAAAAAGAAATTATAGGGTATGGATTATCTATCTGAGCTAGCTATCTATACAGATATATGCCAAGAATCATTTAGAAAGTTCTGTGTTCAAGAATGTCCAACTAAATGTTTCAGTAATTGCTGAGCTACATCTTCCATTGGAAATTCTGTATAAATCAGGAGCTGAGAGTTGACACTCCTTGTTTTAGGTTTCTGCCTGAAGATATCTGATTTATCTATCCACAGTGGCAAACCATTTGCTATCTTTTAAGGTTTTTTTTAACAATTGGTGTCCTTATATTGGATCCATATATAGCTCATGTTTTTATAAACTTGGATATTACCAAGTTATTCCAGAGGCAGATGAAAATTTCATTTCTAGAGGGTCAAAATCACAATAATTATGGAATAAAAATGAAAAAAATTCACATTAAAATTCCCCAAAGCAAAACTCTAAAACATTCAGAGAATGCCCAGTTCAAACCTGGCATGTAACTTTATTTGGTCTTTTAGAATAGAGGAAGGTTTGTAATTTTCATATGAACACTAGGAGTACCACGAGGAAAGAAACATAATATAAAAGAGAATCGTCCTAGAAAGAACACTCATTTTACAGAGTAATACAGTCCTCCCAGGAAGGAATTATTACGGTAACTACTAATGTTGTTAAATATGAAACAGTCTGTAACTGGGAGAAGCAACTGAAAGAAAAGTAATAAATTAGCAGCCATCTTGAAAGACTATTCAAATGCTTGTTGCCACAGGGTCAGAACAACTAGAAGAATATTGCCTGTATTTTTAGCTTTTTGTATACAATACAGATCCATTCTGCTCCCCTAACAGTTTATAAAATGCTTCATAGTGCTTTACAAATCAATAGTGTGAAATGTGTTGATGGGGTAGTGTGGGAGGCTAACATACACAAAAAAACTATGATTGTACTGTTTGAGTCAGATTTTAAACTCTAGTGATATGGGAGCCTTAAAGACAAGAAGATTTTAGGTATTACAGCTGAAAAGTAGATATCATTTAAAGGAGGAATTGTACTTACATTTTGCTGCAAGTGGAATGCCTGTCCTTCAGGGGTAGTCTCTGAAACAAAGAGAAATAATAATTTTAAAAAGTGTGTTAGAAATGTCTTATTACCCAATAAAAATGAAAAAAAGCATTGAAGTGCCTTGGAAAGTGTAGCCTCTAACTGATAAGATGAAAAGAATAAGATGAGTAAATATTTTCTGTGACACTTCTCAGAGGAACTGATAGCGGTAGAAAACACACACAGTGGCGCACACACACACACACACACACACACACACACACACACACACTTAGATCCACTGTCTTACCTCTGTGTTTGCTCAGCGCCCTGCCCCTATAAACAGCCCCTAATTTCAAGACCATTTGATGCTCACTTTTTCTCCCTAGTGTCTCGCGGGTCTGTTAGTGCAAAGACATATCAATCAGCCTTTTGGTGCATACTGACATTGTACTTGTTCTTGTAGGTCCAGTTCTGACACATTGTTCCATTAAATGTGACTCCTCCTGAAAAATGAAGATTTTCTCAATTCATGCTTATTATTGGGATAAGTGGATAGTTTTCTTTTCCAAGAAATGAAAAAGCTTTTGCAGGGAGGGGGAGGGCCAGCGTGAGGGGGTATTTCAAAGTAATGCCAGGTTTTTTTTTCCAAGATGGCAATGAAAAGAGGGCACCAATTAGACTGTGCCTGTCTGGAAGGAGTTTGCCAGTTATACAGGCAATTTGTTGCATGTGGCAGCCCACCAGACAATTCAGCTAGTTTCCAATCCATTTTTATTTTGGCTCTGTTTGAGGGTCTATCAAAGGGACACTTTTCAGATTGGTTTGCTGTTTAACTGGGGGTGGTGATTAACATGGGAGGTTCCACATGTTGTAAACAAATTGTATTCTGAGAGTCAAGTGGTTTCAGGTCATCTTCAAGGACTCAAGTCCTACAGATGTCCTCAGATCTTTAAAAACATTTTGCCATGTCACCCATGTTGATCTGAGTATGTCAGATTAGCTAGCTTGGTGAGAAATATTTTTCCCAGTTATGCCATTTTCAGTAATAGTGTGACTCTGGAAAATTGATTCAATGTTCTGTGATTGATAAAAATAATTATGGCAAAGAATGGTTGTAATGGTACAATAGAATAATGCATATAAGTCACTAAACCTGATCCACAGTAGGGACACTATATATGCTAACTCGTTGTGTTACTATTACTATAAAAACGCTAATTTTGAAAGTCCCATTAAGAAGAACAACCATTGACCTGGAACTATGAAGATGTGATGATGTGAAGATAGCCTTGGTTGAAATATCTCTACTCTTGGCAGTTATAAGCAGTTGTATCACTGCTTTGCTTTTTCTCTCCCAGACTCCATTACTTCAACCCTTACCCCTCGAACTGCCACGGATAACTTCAACATGCTTAATAGCCACATTGGGCAATTACTCAAGGTTCAAGCAAGCTACCTAATTCCTCATGTACTATCCATGGAGATGGTTAAGAAGTGAGTGAGGGCCATAGGTGGACACATTATGAAAATTATGGAACTGCTATGTCTATGAAAGATAGGATTAATTTCTTTTCCAGAGGTCACTATTGAAAATACGTACTAGACACATTTCTAGCACACTGAATTTTTAATTTGGGTCTTCTATGCTTGACTCTACAAGATGTCATCTAAATTCATGACACAGCTCTGACCACCATCTGACATACATTCTCCCCATTTTTCCCCTTCTGTGCAAAAAATACTGCTGAAAATTCCTCTGAAATGTCTACCTTCAGTTCCTTTGAGGGACTCGTTGCTAGGAAACACATTTAGAATGCTCTCACCTACCAAGAAAAGTTTTTGCCTCAGCTAGCAGATTCTTCTTTAGCTATAAAAGTATTAACACAGAAAACTGCTTTTCTGTTACTTTATGGATTCATTGGACAAAAGCTCTTAGTTTGGACAACAGTTTCACAGAAACACTATTGATCACTTTAAAAAAAATAATTCAACATCATCCTTATTCTGCTGTAAGAATCTATCTAGTGGTATGGTACTGTTCATATTTTGGGAGGTTAAGAAATATATAAAGCCATAAAGAATACTGTGATAGTGAAGTTTTACAGACCATAGAGGGACATGAAAATATGCATGATTTTTTCTTAGATTATTTCCACATTAGAAAAAGAAAACCGTGAATTCTTAAAGGAGAGAGATCTTAAAATTATTAATTAACTAATATCTTATGTGTTTATTATGTTCCTGGTATGTTCTGAACACTGTGCTAATAATACACTGTGCTAATAATAAATACCCTTCAGGTACTATCTGTCTGGTTGGCGAGACAGTGAGAGGGAACACAAAATAATGATGCAAAATGACAGTGGTGGTCAGTGGAAAGGAAAGAAGATCTTCAATGAGCCGCTGTGGACAGAAAAAATTGTAACACCTAACTGGAGAGGAATTGGGACAAAATCTGCAGGGATAAAATCATTTAATAATGAAACAGCTAGCATTTCTGAGGGCGTCCTGCACCAAAAGTTCTCCTAACTGCTTTTATATGAGGATTCACATATTCCTCATAGCAGCCGATAGCAGGTCTTATCCTTATCCCTATGATAGGAGTTAATGAGAGCAAGTGGAGATCCACCGTCAGTGAAGTATGGAACACATCATGCAAAGGGGAATTATGCCAGGGGCCTGGGATAAAAGAAACTGGTCTTTTAAGGGAGTACAATCAAAACCCCAGTTCACCATCATTTGCACACACTTCATTCTTCTAGCTCATAGACATCTTCTAGGAACCATGGATGGGTGCTCTTCTGAGATCAATCCCAGATTACTTTGGTTAGGAAAGCTTAGCCTCTCTTGTTACTGCCTCAGGGTTATGTCGGATTTATCTTGGTTCTTTGATCTGTCTCCTACCTACACATTATAGGACATTCAAGGCCTTGGTCACCCTCAGAGGACATGTGAGACCAGCAGGGTACCATCTCCAGGTCACGGTATGTATGACAAAATTCAGTAGGTAGGTCCACATGAAATTGATCTTTTCCAAAGTTGCCAGATACCTTCTTTGTTTCCCTTGTGAGGAAAAAAGTCTCCTACACTATCATGGGTTTGATTGACTCTGTAGTGGGTTCTTATCTGAAAAGGTGTAGAGGCTGGTTTTTCTTCATAACTTTGTTCACAGGAGTTTTTTTTATATATAGTTTGGCCACTAATATTTTAGGAATTTTTTTTATGTAGGAGCATTGCTATTTATTCAGCCACTGATTAGCTGATTGAATTGGGCATGAACTCCACTGTTTCAAGAATTTTTAAACATTTCCAATTCTCTCTTAATACACATAATATATATGCATATATATGTGCATGTGTGTGTATCTGAGGGGGTCGGCTATGGATGGTGAACCCAGGATTCAAACCCATGCAAGACATGGGCTATCCCACTGAGTCACATCCCAGCCTTTTTTTAAAACTCCCCTAGTCTTGACAATGTGCCTTTGCTGAGAGCATAGTAAACTCTACATTTCATAACTATGTTTATATTGAAAGTTTTCTGTGTGTTTTAATTTCTTTCTAGTTTTCAACAGTTAAAACTTTAATTAAATAAGCAACTTTTATTACAGAAAATTTGGAAAATACAAAGAACACTAAAATGAGGTTAGAAAAAGTTCACAACCTCAAAGATTTATTTGAAATAAAAAGAAGTGAATGCTTTGCCCCCTACAACAACCCCATTTCCCAGGGGTAATTACTGTCAATAGTGTGTGAGGGTATCATTCCAAATGGTTTTATGCTTATGAACATCCATATATACATAAACCTTTATACATATACACATATACTGTTACTTTTTTCAACAAGAACAAAACCATGCTATTTAGTTCTCTGTACTATGCTTTTATTCTTTCAATAGTATTTTATGGACATACATTCCAAGTAGGTATAAATAGGTCTCATTTTTTAGTGGGCAAATGGGAATCTATTTGTGGACATGCCTAATTTATTTAACCAATCCCATATTGATGAAAATTTAACTTTCTTGTGATTCCGCCCCCCCACCCCATTTCAATCAACTTGCAATGAGAAAACATTTGGAACATTGGTGTTTAAACCTATGCTCTTATAGTGTAGGGAAGTTCTTAGAATTGCAAGTACTTTATAATAGGGCCCATGCAGCTTAATATCAGATTGCGAGTCCAAATTACTCTTTAAGAAAGTTGAATCGGTCACCATCCACCAACACTATAATATGTCTTCTAGATTGTGTCTTTTATTTTATTCTTATGACTTCTTTTTCTTTGAGTCTTCTCTTAGTAATAAATCTTCTATTTAAATTTCAAGATATTTAATTCCATTTTCAGTAATGTTTTTGAATTCCAAGAACCCTTTTCCTTTTTCTCAGATTGCTTGTTTATAATCACTCCACCAGCCCCTCTAGGAACTTCAATTCTTTTTCTTTTTCTTTTAGGGTTATTTTTATTTCTTCCCTTAAAGATGTTCACCCAGAACTCCCTGTTCTGATTTGCTGTTTTAGCTCCTGGAAAGTACTGGATCACTTTGAATGCTTTACACAGTTTTCCTCCCCAGTGTCAATTGCATGAACACACCAGATCTCCTGACCCCTAAAAAGGAGGGCTACTTAGTACATATGCAGGTAGATTTCTGGGTTCTCCTAAGCAGTAGGTCTGCAAATGGTGGGACGATAAGGAAGAACTTTTCCTGGTGAATTAACTAGTAAGATAGTTCTCCTTGACTGAGTGGTACAGGGGAGGCTTCCAAGTTCTTAAAATGCCTCTGAAAAACTTAGGGTATCAGTTCTCTTCTAGTTATATGCAAAATGATGTCTTATTTGGTTATAGTTTCTTAATTAAAATAAAAGAAAAGCAACAATAACAAACCCAAACATGACTACCAGAGCCATAAACAATTTCCTCTATGAAGCCAAGTTGACTTGCCAAACACAAACTGTCATCTCAAGACTAAGAATATCAGGAAATTTGGATGATTTGTATACTCTCAGATTGAGTGCCGATAACACCATGAATTGTACACTAACTCAGATACCGGGCAATTTTGACAAAAAACTTGGCTGACAAAGAATATGCCAATTATCAATACCAATAAAGTAGATGGCAGTTTTGAGGCCATACCACTTTTATCTATCAATATCTATTATGGATTTAAAATGGGTTCCAGGGGCTGGAGTGATAGCACAGCAGGTAGAGCATTTGCCTTGTATGCAGCCAACAGGGTTTGATTCCCAGCATCCTATATGGTTCCCCAAGCACCGCCAAGAGTGATTCCTGAGTGCATAAGCCAAGAGTAATCCCTGTGCATTGCCGGGTGTGACTCAAAAAGCGAAAAAATATGGGTTCTAGGTGTTGGACATAGAACACTGACAATGCAAGCCCTGAACACCATTTAGTGTGGGGAAAAAGAAAGAGAGGAGGAGGAGAAAGAGGAGGAAGAAAGATAAGGAGGAGGAGGAGGAAGAGGAAATGTTGAGGGGCTGGAAAGGGGAAAATAGCTATGTAGGTAAACAAATGGCTGGAGCAATAGTATAGAGGTAGCGCGTTTGCCTTGCAAGCGGCCAACATGGCCAACCCAAGTTCGATTCCTCCACCCCTCTTGGAAAGCCCCACAAGCTACCAAGAGTATCTCGCCCGCAGGGCAAATCCTGGCAAGCTACCTGTGAGGTATTTGATATGCCAAACACAGTAACAATTGTCACAATGGAGACATTACTGGGCCCGCTAGAGCAAATCAATGAACGACGGGAGGACAGTGACAGTGACAGTGACAGGTAGACAAAAAAGAAAAGAAGGCATATATCAGAGAGGATGAAAGATGAGATGAGAAAGAGGGAGGAAGTGTGAGAAGAAGGGAAAGAGGAAGAGAGAGGGGGAGGGATGGAGGGAGATAAACAAAGGGAGAGAGACAGGAACAGAGAAAATGATTATGAAGAGAGGGTCGGCAGTGTGGGGGAGCAGCAACACACAATGTGGGTAGCAGGCCAGACAGACCATGTGGACTGTGGTTGGCAGAGTGCAGTATAGAGCCCTTCTTGCTTGATGGTTCTCTTTACAGATGGGTAAACCGAGACCTAGAGTATCACAGGGTCATTTTTCTTGGAACAAAACATAGATCTTGCAGTTCCCAGTTCTGTGCTTCTCTAGCACAGCATGCTTCCCAGGACACCACCACACCCCACCCCACGCCACTCCACCTCCATGAACTGATACTAGCTTCTATTTAATCACTACACAAGCCACAATGGGGCATAATTCTGCCAGAATAACATAACAGTGTAAAAATGATGTAACTAAAGGTTCACCCTAAGACTATCTTAAGACTGAATTCACACCCCATTCCTCCAGGAGATCCTTAAAGTACTATCAGCTTCAAAATATTTTCTAACCTTTCAAACCTTTCTTTTAAATCTTCTACCTTTTGTCAATCATCAATAAAAACTATGGCATTTGCTCCTGTCTCCCAGGCTCCTGTCCAAACAGGATAGGATTAATTAAATAATTTCTAAGACTTAATGATTCCCTGTCAAAGAGATCAGTTTTGGCAAGGAAAGAACTGTCTTTAAAATCTGCTAAAGAAAATACGAAAGCTGATCCATGGCCAGGATTTACATATCCAGCTATCAATTTCATTGAGACGTTTCCTTTGAAGTCACTTTTTTTTTTATGACTCCTACATACAAGAGCTGAAAATCACACTGAAACACATTCTCACAAAAGGTTGCCTTGATCAATGTTGTTCTCCCACCATGAGAACAGTGACTCAAAGTCCAAATGAAGCAGGGCATCAACCAGGCCACTTCTTTTTGTAATTTATTTTTTATTAACTGAGGTAACATTTGTTCACAAGAGTGTGAATATTTTTATGCGTTATGGGGTACAATGTTACCACACCTATCACCAAAGTCCCTGAAAACTTCCTGTTCATCTTTTAATTCTCTGCAATAGCAACAAAATTCTCATCTAAGACTGGCTCTTCAACACGTAGCAGTTCCAAGAATAAGCCTCAGTCCTTCCCCTGCAACAGAAGTCTGTCTCCCAAGGAGCCTGATTCCCATAACTTGCCCCGCAGCACACATACGTGAGCCTGAGGCCACCCCGAAAATTAGTAGGACTCAGTACAAAAATGCAAAGCTGTTCTAGATGAACTAAGAAACTTGGTGAATGTCAGGTGCAGGCCCGTGGGACTGAGCCTGGAGGCCTCACCAGCTTTTGGCCTTTCTGGTCTTCTTTGCCTGCTGCTGTCACCCATCTGGCCAAGAGAAAAACCTCCTCACCTCCCCAGGAACTTGCCATGGTTGCTTCTTTGCCTTCTTCACCAGATGCTCCTCTGTGAGTCCATGATTTCCACCCTCCCTGTCTTCTGCTTCTCATTGTGCTTTCTGGACACCTGCTCTAAGGCAAAGAACCCATGTGCATTTCTCTCTTCTCCTGAGTAGAAACTAGGTCTTGCCACCTCCCACTCTCTTTTGTGGGGGACACTATGGTTTTGATTTCCCAAGCACAATTGCATATGCCCAGGAACCACCAAGCCTCGAACCTGAGAAGCTGTTTTAAACCACCAGTTAATCTTTTCTTGCTTGACATGGTTGTGGCACCCCATTTCAGTGTGTTTATCACTAGCTGCTCTTACAAATTCTCTTCTTTTCCTATTCCATCACACAACCCCCAGCCTTCCTCCTCCCGCCTACTTTTCCTACTAATCATATGCTTATACCAGAGGACTCCTCTGGTATAAGCATATGATTATGGGATTAAGGGATCTGCCATGGCAAATCCCTTCTTTACTATGGCAGGGAAGGGATTTCCATAGGTGACCCAGCTTATATCCTTTCACCCCAGCCACCCATGGGCACTCTCAATCTCAGCATCTCCCAGAATGCTTCCAACTTTTAAGAGATATTCTTGATCACTGAATACTTTGGAAAACAGAGAAAGAGAAAAGCATGCAAACACACAATAGCAGCACACCCAGTAAAAGCAAACCATAGTTCTCTCATCTCGAGACATCCACTCTCAGAATTTTAGAAAAGTTCCTACTTGGTCTCTTTTCCATGCTAAGGAAATGAAAACCATAAGCATTTTGATGAGTTTGTGCTCAAACACATGCAAAAATAGACAAGACAGGGTACTGACAAGGTATGGGTCTCCCCTGGAGAGAGTATTAGGGCTGCTTATCAGGGAGCTGTTTCAGCCGAGGTTTGCAAGCTGGGGTAGAAAATTTCCTTGAAGGAGAGCAAGAGATTGTTGCCAGCAAAAAGAGCCGCCTCCACAAAGTCCTGTGCAAGGTTAGTGAGTGTCTTGTTCGAGAGCCTAGAGGAGAGTCGGGGAGTGAGAATCGGATAAGAGAAAATGCGGACTCCAGATCCCTAATTATTTACTTTAGTCTCAATCATCTCCTCTATAACCTGGAGCTATTATTTGCCCCATCCCTCACAACACATACACACTTTATTTTTATTTATTTATTTATTTTTTACTTTTTGGGTCACACCCGGCAATGCTCAGGGGTTGCTCCTGGATCATGCACTCAGAAATTGCTCCTGGTGGTGCTCGGGGGACCATATGGGATGCTGGGAATCGAACCTATGTTGGCCGTGTTGGCTGCATGCAAGGCAAACGCCCTACTCGCTGTGCTATCGCTCCAGCCCCACATAAACAATTTAGAATCATGGAAGGGATAAATGTGTTCCTACATGGAAGATACAGAAACTAGTATCTCACATATACAAAAGTTTCCTTTAGACAAGGGAATGATGAGCACAGCTAAAGCCTCATTTTGAAGAGACATTATGTGACGACACCTGACTTCCCTTCTACACTCCTATCTTTTCTGTCTTGAGAGAGTCAGACCTACGGGACAGTGGATGTCATGTCTCTGCTGGTCAAGGCTCAAGGGTGTAAGGATGGGGCTTACTGGCCACTGCTCTTGTGTGCCTGGAGTTTGGGGCTCTTGAAACGAGGCTTTAGGCAAAGGTTCTATAATCTGAGGTCCAGACGCTCAGTCTGGGACCAGGCTGACAGGACTCCAGACTCTTCCGCTCCAGAGAACAGCTGGAAGCCTAGGTCTGGATTCCCTCCATGAGGCTTCTCAGGGTCCAAGCATTTTTGACCAATTACACACTATCTAGATGGCCACAAAGTTGGTCCTTTGATACAGAGTGAATAAGAGAGCTACAGAATTATAATTCTGGTTCTCAAACACTGAGAGAATGATCTGGAAATCCTAAAGTTAGAGGCAAACATTGGGAAGGTGAAGAAGTGCTAAAGGAGATCCAGGTCTTGATGCTGCTCCCAGAGCACACATCAGCACACATGGGAGGTGCAGATTCTGGTTCTGACTTGTTTGGGTGGCCATAGCTGCAAGCCAAAGTGCTGCTGAGGCCAGCTGTAGATTACTTGAACTTAAGTCACAAACAGGCAAACAGAGAGAAAAACCTTAGATATCAACCAGCATGTAGTGTTGAGGAAACTAGAATAAGCATTTTGGGCCTTCAAATTTAGGATTAAACTCTGAAACACTAGTGTGGTTGATCCAACTGGGTGCCTTTTTATCTTGCTTGGAACTGCAGGGATCCAAGGTAGACTGTGTGAGGACTCATTTCCTGATTCATGCAGCTTACCCACAGGGGGCTCCCAGCCAAATGGTCTCAAATGAGCTTTTTCATAAAGCTTACTTCTTAAATAAGATATGACTTCTAAATCCATATCTGATTATGATATTGACTTAGATGACCTCAAACCACATCATGGTTTGAGAGATTGGGATCCCTGGTTCAGTATCTTCGGGCATACAGCTCTTCAGCTCAGAAGTGCATTTAAAAGATCATTGTCTCCAACTGCTTCTACAATAGATTTGCTTAGAGAACTAGGAAGAATGAGATTGGTTTAAGATGCAGGCTTTTGTCTTGCGTTTGTGAGCTAGTGGCAAGGAATAAAAAGTAAAGGATAGCGTTATGATTGAACTTAAAAACTTATTCCTTCAGTAGAAATGTTAAGGTTTTAGAGATATTTTGGACAGATACAGACCAAAAATGTTTCAGATGCTCTTTTAATTGGGAGTTAGAAAAGAGAAGTGATTGAGGCTTTAAAAGTCAGAGGAGGGGGACAGGAGATAGAACAAAGGGCTAGTGTATGAGTTATATGCTGGAGGTCTGGTTTCCATCCCTGTCATGGTCACATGAGGCATTTCCAGGAACGACCCTGGAGCATGAACCCAGAAGTAGAACTCTGAGCACCGCTGAGTGTGGCCCCAAAGCAAAATAAACAAAAAACTCAAGAAATAGAGGAATGGAGGGTGGAATTAAAGGAGAAAAGAAAACAAAGAGACAAATGTCGCATAGGCTATACAAGTGGGAAACTGTTGAGTATAGGAGAGGGGCAACCACAATGAAGGTTCAAGAAATTTGCTCATGACTGAGGAGTGACCAAGATCCGAGTAGAATGCTCAAGGGGTTATTTCACCAGAACTAAGTTAACATAGCTAAAGCAGTGAGAAGGCAGTTCTATGGGTACTGTAAGGAATGGTATGCCTCAAGCCCTCTAACAGAGCTCTGGGAGAATGACACAATCAGCCTTCATGACCTACAGCATCCTCAGGGCATTATAGGGGACCTTGTCACTGCTAAACATCCTACCAGGAACAAAAAGTACCTCCCAACAAGTAATTATCCAGTCTCAAGTATCAGTAGTTCAAGGGTTAAGATCCTGCTGGAAAAGCGTCAAGTTTGGCTATGTTGGGTTTCAGATGGAATCAGATCTTATGATTCAGGATGAGGCTGCATCTGAAACTGATATCTTTATGTCTCTTATTAAAGAGGATATCAAAGGAGAAACTGATAATATCATGAAGAAGACAAATGGATGGAACTGAAAGCAAAGAAAAAGAAAAAGAAAAGAAGGTGTAAAGATAGCCAAGGGTAGTGGCAACACATGTAGAAAAGATATGGAGCCAAGTTAGGAAGTTAGGAAGCATATTAACAGTTTCTAAACCATCTGAATTTGTTTGGAAACCGAGGCGAATGAGAAAGACCAATGAAATATTAAAGGCACTTGCAAATGCCATAGAAGTGAATGTGGCAGAGATGAAATCTTGCTATTCAGGAAGGTAGCATAATTCACTCAAGACCTGGAGTCTTTACAACTGAAGTAAGGCAAGTTTTGGTGGAAGACACATGGCAAAGGAACACTTCCTTTCTAAGCATGTAAGGTGCCATTACATCACTAAAGAGTCCCATTTAAGGATCGGTTGTAGACAAGTGCTCACTGAGATAAATATGCAAGTTAACAAAGTACTTTGTTCAGATTACATCATAGCAGTGGTTGTCAAGCAGCAATCTGAATAGCATGGAGAGCATGGAAAAAAATAGATTTGGGGCTGGACCAATAGCACAGCAGGTAGGGCATTTGCCTTGCACACAGCCGACCCAGGTTCAATTCCCAGCATACCATATGGTTCCCTGAGCACCACCAGGAATGATTCCTGAGTTGCAGAACCAGGAGTGACCCCTGAGAATCACCAAATGTGACCCAAAAAGCAAAAAAAAATAGATTTCTGTGTTCCATGACTGAGTTTCTGATATAATTTGAAGAATCTGAGTTTTCAGAAAGCTCTCAGCAATGGATAAATGCTGTCACAATGATAAAACAACTGGTCTGCAAAATTTCAATGCAGGGAGCAGTTTGACATTTGCTCCAGGAATCCCACGACAAATGAAAAAAACACAAAGATTGAAGTTAGACATGAAGATTCTGAGGAAGGCAGAAGCATTAACCTTGCTAGGGAAGGTGTGCACTGGGGAAAAGGGAAAAATTTAGAGCTTAAGCCGGGATAGAAATTAAACAGATTAAAATAGGCAGAAAAAAACCCAGTCACAGGAAGATGTGGAGACCTTTAAAATTTCATAATTTTTCAAGAAATGTATCAAATGTCAGTCTCCAAAAGAGGAAATGAATCATGGACAGATTCCTGTCTTCCTCAATGTTGATAGGAATATGGGATGCACATGGAACACACTGAATTTTTCCACATTTCTAGAACATTGTACCTTTATGCTCATTCATTTATACTCTCAAGTCATAGACTCTAGATAATGATCATTCTTATAAAGTTCAAATCAAGAGCCGCCTTTTAATGCATTTTTTTCTGTCTATCCTTCTCTTTCAGCTATCACATAACATTTTGCTATGATCCAAAGGCAATTGCCACAATGGGAGTTCAATACTTTGTACATATATTTTCAAACTCTTTTTTATTCTTAATACTCATTTTCTATTGTAGGGAGAGAGGTTCATAATCCAAATAGGTACTAAGCTCCATTTTAGGTTTCTTAAATCCAGTAAGAAATGGTTCAACTAAACTATAACACATGCAATCAACTAAGAGTCCTTCATGGAACCATTTAAAAAGTGACTAGTTCTTCAAGATATATGAGGTTCTTCAAGATTTGAGAAGAATTATAATAGCTACAATTACCATGAAATAAATGATTATGGTATATGGCAAATCTAATTAAAACATAAAATTAGATAGCTTTCTTATAACAAAAAATAGTTGTAAGAAAGCAAAAGTCAATAAAATATTATTCACAGACAAAAACTATAGATGAAAATCTACTGAAATAGGAAATTTCTCTAAAAGTTTTTAAAATTATTAACATGAATGCCATATATATTAGAAATAATAAACTCAATTTAAAATATTTAAAGGCAAGAATTCCTATTAGGATGTCATGGGGACCTTCAATTCTTGAACACAGTAACATAAAACAGGTTGTTTTCATAGGGTAATGTAGGTATGGTGAAGATGGGTTTTGAGATGATTGAGGACCCTATGATAAGAGACAGATTTACATGAGGGATGGGAAGAGAGTGCCCTCTCCACTCCTCCACTAGGGAAGGGAGTTATTAACCAAAATATCTCAAATTTTTTGACATCTGGGGACTAGCTCAGATTTGATGTGTAGTCTTAGAAAAGATGTCAAGACACTTGGAGCTGGTATTGCTAACCAATTGCAGAAGTGTGAAAGAAAGTTTTAACACTCTATAGATATAATGAAAAATCAACCAAGTGGGCAACTGCTTTAATGAATACCACATGGGAAAATAGAATGAATTGGTTATGAAAAAAGTCAGAAATCTCCCTTTGAGAGGATGGCTACAGTATCACTTTCCATTATAAATGAGAAATATAAACACATTGTCAAAAACACACATTGTCAAATGAATTTGAGTGAAAATATTTTAGCTTTCTGTCAGCTGACTAGAATAAGTTTAGATTTTAATTTAAGGACCAAGAGAAATGATCTAATAGTTTATAAGCAGCTTTGCCGAGAGTAGAAGTGATAAAAATTGCAAACAGATGATATGTAAATAAATATTTGCATCAATGGGTATAAATATTTAGAAGTGCTGACAACTCCCAATTATCTTGCTTTAATTGGTTCAGAGAGAAACTAATTTTTGACGATTGTACTTGACCAATTAACACTTCAGTAGCTTGGCTAATATCTTTGATCATAAGAGTGCTTTGGGGACAAGTTCTGGATAGTCACCCCTTTGTACCTTAGAGAAATAAACTCTTCACTCAGCCATGAAAATACAGTGGTTTGTGAACCTCTTTCTGAAGCCAACAAAGTCTTGATCCAGGAGAGTGGAGCCAGAAAGTTTAATAAAAAAAATTGTCAAAACCAGTAGTTTTGGGATTATGGGTAGGGACGAGGAAAAGGGATAAAGCTCATGAGAAGTGCAAGCCATTGGCTTTAAAATATATGAATAATAATTATTATTTTCAGCTGGTACTGTATGATCAAAAATAGTTCCTGGATTTAAGAGAGGTTAGAGAAGAAATCAGGTACTATCTGCAAAATATTTCTTGTTTCCCTTTCCCTCCCAATTTATATCTCACTAATAGCTTCCTTTGCTAGTTATACTTTTATTTCTGAATCTATATCTATCTACTGATATAGATAGCAGCATTGTGCTTATCTTATACTCTAAACCCATATCCAGCTTTCATTATGCCCCACTGTAGCTACTCATGCCCTTTGGTAAATATTTCTAATTCTCCATCTTCTAAGCACATGTAATGTTTCTTTGCTGGTTCCTCTGTGGATGAATTAGGCCATGATCAGTTCTATTTCAGCAGGTTTAGGCCTGTGAAAACAATCCCCTCTATTAAATTATCTGTGTTAAAAATCCACAGCAGAGCCTGGAAAGCTCCCCATGGCATATTCGATACCCCCGAAACAGTAACAACAAGCCTCACAATGGAGACATTACTGGTGCCCGCTTGAGCAAATTGATGAACAACAGAAGGACAGTGCTACAGTGCTAAAAAATGCCACTCTGGGTTGTTATGAGTAAAATATTAAGTCACAACTACCAAAGATTTAGAGAAAGAAGTAGATTTCCTGGTTAGCCAAATTTTTGTTTTCCACAAATAATGTGTGGTTAGCCAAAGTACTCATTCATGATTAACTCTTGTGGCAAGTCTCTATAAAAGGTAGGAATATATTTTCCTGGCTAATAAGTAATTTAAGCTATGAATATTGAATCTGTAAGACATTGGGCTGGACATACACCTTTCAGGGACTTATTAGGTAGGGAAGGCAGATATGGATTCAATAATTACACAAATACAAGTGGATTTATAATGATAACGATGACTTGGAAACGGTTTAAAAAAGACTCATATGCTTATGATACAGTCCCATTCTCAAATATAAGGAATAAGCATGACTTGGAGAAAGTTCTAGGCAAAAGAACAGAAAAGGCTGTTGAGGGCTAGAGGGAGGATCCTCAAACCCATATCCTCTTTGCTGGTCAGATGTAGGAACTGGTAGGTTTCTCTGTAAACTGCTGGACAGGTAACTAGGACTGATTGGCTTCAATGAGGATTATTTAAACTAAGAGCCAAAGGAAGTTTTTGAAGATATTTAGGTAAGAATAGCTCTGAAAAGGCTGCAACGAATGTATGCAACATGACCAAGGACTTAGACAGGGTTGCTCTTGAGGACATTGAGTCCTAGTAGATAAAGATGGAGACCCATTAGGAGGTGATTTCAGCAGTCCATCTCGCAGACTTGGGATCCTCTAGAAGATGTTAGGGGAACATATGGCACATGTAATTAAATTTAATATTACCTGTAATGCTCCTGATCGTATATTTCTATATCATTGCTATGACTAGCTGGTCACAGTAGATTGTGTAACTATGGAACACTGGGATGATTAAAATGAATAGGATTACTCCGCTCAAGCAAATCGATGAACAACGGGAGGACAGTGACAGTGACAGGATTACTCCTTTGGATTAAAGAAGAATGTATAAATAAAGCACTGATTACATGATGCTGTAAGTGTGTACCTAACTGTTTTCAGGTAATCTATATCTATAATTAGATTACTATAACATGTACATAGAATCCAGAAGTACCATGGAATACTGGCTCAGCGATATTTACTGTTTCATGTCATTTTTAAGATATTATTCAGAAATGCATGAAAGAGTTGAACTGGGGAATACTGGGTCCAGCTAAAGATGATGCATCTTCATCCAGAATAGTTTTTGCCTTTTGATATACTAGGTATCAGAGTTCTGTATAATGTTTTATTTTAAAATTACTTTCCACTGAAAACATCTGATTACTCCTATTCCTATTGTTTGTGTTTCAGAAGATACTGAGGCCCCGGTAGGTGAATGCCTTGCCCACAGCTCAATAGACAGTTTGTGGCACAGTCAGAATTAAATCCAGGGTTCCCCGACTCTGTTCTTTGCTCATGGCACTCTCTAATATCACAAGTATCTAATAATATTCACTTATCTTCTGAATTAAAAAGCAAACAGGTTTGTTATCTGAAAACACATTTTTCTCTTTTCCCTGGAAACTTGGGCACTGAGTAGAATCACACACCTATTTGTCCCCTTATTTGGAATCTTATTTAAGGTTCCAAACTTTTTACAACTTATATGTTCTGGTAATGATCAACACATGTTTGACGATCTGTTTGATATCATTCATGCATTTAAAACATTCATTTAACAAACATATCTAAAATGTCTACAATATGATAACCACTTCTAAATTCTGTGGGAAGCAATATGCAGAAGCAATATGCAGAAAATATATCAAAATCTGAGCGACCCTTGTGTCTAAACACCTAATTCCATGACAGGAATGAAACTAGATTAGAGGAGAAGGTAGGAATTGTTCAAAACAGGATGCTAGGGAGTGGCAGTACATACTTGGCAAATTCTTTTTTCATTTCATAAGAAACACTAATTTCCAAATGCATTAGAAGAGTTAAATGTGATACAACACATACAGAAAAAAATAAGGGCAAATATTTATCTGATCTTTAGAGCTGAGTTGTATTCTGCTTGGCTTAAAGAACTTTGATATAAATGCAGTCATTGAGGCTGGGGAGCTAGTACAGAGGTTAAGGTGATTGCCTTGCAAGTGGCAAACCCTGGTCCCCTGAGAACCATCAGGAGTAATCCTTGAGCAGAGAGCCAGAAAGAAGTATGGAGCATCACCAAGCATGGTCCAAAACCCTACTCCACCAATTTTTAAAATTAAAAAAATGCAGACCAGTTCAAGAGTTATTATGCAGATTATTTTCAGACTGCTCCACTAACTGCAAAAGGAGCCACAGAGGCTGGTTAAAAGACCTCTGGATTAATCCCAGGCATAGATGGCAGGAATCTAAGGACTTGTCAGTGGAGAAAGAGTCAGAAGTATATGGAAACTAACTGTAGTCTCCAGAGGAATTTGCCATGCATACTGGTGTCTAGACGCAAAGGAATATGTAGAGATATCTGTTAGATGGTTAGTAAAAGGATAGTTGTGTTTTTTTTTCCAGTAAAGCCTATTTTTATTATTCCCACAGACAAGACCTCCCTACAGTTCAGGTCTTTTATACTCTAACCCTAGAATAATCAAAGTCAGTGTTTTCTACTTTCTATGTTTTCTTTTCTCAGTCTCAGGAAATACGATATAACTAAGTTTCTCCGTAATCGATAAAATATTGTATAGTGCGTGTGGAATCAGATATGTCTGTGTTTTTATAAATGTACATTATAGAGGGACGGGAATGGGAAAGAACAAGGCTGGCTTGTTCATGCATTTTAATATAGATATACTGTACTAAACAGCAGGATCTGTCATAAAACGAAACCTAATATTGGAAAATGAGATTGCAGTCTCTACATGTTTAAATGGTTTTCCTGGGAGACAAATCTTCTTTCATTTGAACAAACACTCAAAAGTGTTTTTTATGGAGTTCTAGGAAATATACCCAGCAGTAAAGTTGTGCCAGTGAAGTTGGAGAGGCTGGCCAACAGCTTGCGTGACTTCAACCAACAAGATTCTAATCAAGCCACACTTTGACCTGCTCCCAGTGTAATTTCCAAGTGTTGGGTTAAAAAGGGAAATTTGTTTGAGACAATGTGCCTAACCATAATGACTGGGCATAACTTCTTCCTGAAGTACAGATACTTGTTTACACACCAAAGAAGCTATGGTGTTCCCATCAGGGATCTCTTAGAAGGAAAAAAAACCAAAATTACTGGAGAAGATGCTATATCAAGGAAATAATTAAAATGTGAGGTATCTTGGGCTGTATAAAATGTGAAGTATCTTGGGAATGATAGTATAGCAGGTGGGGAGTTTGCCTTGCATGTGGCCAACCTTGGTCAGAACCTCAGCACCACAGAAGGTACCCAGAGTGTACCAGTAGTAATCTCTGTGCAGAGCCAAGAGCAATCCCTGAGCACCACCTAGTATGACTCAAACTCCCCACCCCCACCCCAAATAAAATTTAAAGATTAAATATGAGGTATCCTATATACCATAGTAGGCAATATCTAAGGTTTTTATTTAATTCCTCTTATTCCTGTAAGCTTTGTATTAAAACAGACATGAAGAGATACATATTCTGCTACTGATTAGGTGAAAAGTCAGCAGCTTTCAGCTCCTTTCTTGACAATGGCTACTGTCACAATCTCTGAAGTCTACTTTGATGCGAAGAAAGAAATGGGATCATAGTTCTATTTGCCGATTATAGAAGCATTCACTTCCTTCTGTGTCCTGCTCAGTTTTCATACAGAGACAGATATGGGTGGGGGGGGCAAGGTTAGGAATTTGACAATAGGCAACAGGTAGCACATAACTGAAGTGGACATATTTGGGCCAAAAACACAAGAGAAGGTGAGGGTCAAGAGGCACTTAACTTTTCTCTGAAATACAGTACAATGTAAAATTACATTCTTAAAAAATATGCTTAGCCTGCAATTCAAGGGCTCCTCTACAGGAACTAGACAGATCCTTGAATGTGAGGTAAATAAGACACAGCTTTCAAGGAACACAGTCCTATGAGGGAGAAAAACATGATTTCATGATTATAAGTCAACTTTTAATGTTCAAAGTGGTATTATATTTATGTTGTGTGCAAAGTGCAAGAGAACAGGGTGCCACCTTTCTGACAGAATAGGGAAGACAATTGAACAGATGGGAGGGATGGAAGACCAATGGAATCATTAGCACTCGTGGTAAGCAGTTGGAATGTATTGATTTACTCTTCTCTTACACACAAAACCAGAGGCAAAGAGATGAACTCATGTGCCAGCATCTAAGCTTCTAAGCATCTCTCCCTCTGTCTCAGATGAAATGTCTTCAGTTGCTTGCATAAAAGTTATTAGTACAGAACAGAGATGAACAGTGAAAAGGGGAGTGGTGAGTTTTTATAGTTGAGTTTAATCATGCTCTTTATAAAGCAAATGCTAGTTTCATGCTCTTTATGAACAATATAGCAAATGCTAGTTGAGTGTCAAGCTTTGTTCTAGGTTTGGTAGGCTGAATGATAGATCCCTAAAGAGACTGTGATTCATGAATAAGTTCTTGACAAAGTGAAAGGGCTTTGGAGATGTGATTAAAGTAAGGAAACTAAGATGGGGAGAGTATGCTGGACTATCTATGTGGGTTCACTGGGACCATACGGGCCCTTTTAAGGTGGAGACAGGTGGATATATATAGATAGATATAGATATAGATATAGATATAGATATAGGTATAGATATAGATATAGATACACTAGGAGATAGGAAATGATAGCATGAGAGTGGAGCAAAGCAAGAAAGTGGTCACAAGCCAAGGAATTCAGGTATCTAGAAGAGAGATTTAAAAAAAAAAAGGCTAGTCCCCAGGATGGATGTGGCTCTGCTGACAGTTTTAGATTTCTGATCTCCAGCATTTAAGAAACTAATTTGAATGATATTAAACCACTATGAATTGTTGTAATTCATAGAGCCCACAGCAGGAAATTAAATCACCAGCTCCTCATCAATATGAACATGAAGAGAGGTCACAGAGCCAGGGACTTCTTTGAAAATCTCCAAAAGACTACCTTACTTTAGTCTGTGCGATCTTCAATGACACCTTCAGGAATTAGGGTATTAATTATATTAGATCTGAAGGTGACTACAGTGGACCTATCAGAACGGGGCTGCAGGAGAACCTGACTTCCTGTATGTGTGTCCTGGTGTAGACCATTTTTCTGATGGAAAGGGAACCAATCAGTCAGTCTATTTCCTGGGTCAAATACCCAAGGATCAGGTAGAGAGCACAGCGGGTAAAACAACTGCTTCCCACGCAGCTCACCTGGGTTAAATCCCTAGCATCACAAACAACCCCCTAGAGCTCTGCCAGAAGTGATCCCTGAGCAGAGTTAGGACTAAATCTTTTGCACAGCTGAGTGTGACCAGAAAACCACCCAATTTTTTTTCCTTCTACATCAAATGACCTTGGATATTTTTTCTCAGCTCTATACAACTGCTCCCTAGCCTCGAAGTGGGCAGCAGACTATTTTGGAGCCAGAACACTGCTGAAATCAGGACAGACTCCACACCCCTGCACAAACCATTTTCCTGTGCCTAGCTGTAAAATGGGATCATAATACAGCTCTCTCCTGACACGCAGGGTCGTTGGGGATCAAACATGAGGCTCCATGTGCAGGGGCTTTATAACTTCTATAATGCTATTCAGATGTGAAGGATCATTATTTTTATATGCTTGAAAAGGCTGGCACAGCCCCCCTCCCAGGTGACTAAAAAGCACATGTGATTTTATTTGCTCCAATAATTTTATTCTTATTAGTACTTGTTCAGTGTACTATATGGGCATGCACAATGCACAAAGCATGCATTCTTCTTCTGTCTACAGTAACTATACCCCTCTCCCTCCAAATCTACCCTTGTAAAAATAAATAAGACTTGTAAAACCAAACAAAAGCAAAAAAGAAAATGGCGGGTGGCATCATTCACGAGAACTAGTCTCATCAAAAGCACTCACCTGTCTCTACAAATGAGCGGCGTTTGATGGTCACCAGTTAATTCTCTTAACCAAACAACTCCCCAAACATACACATCTATTGCTCTTTCTTTTCACCTTTTTTCTTCACTTTAAGTTTTAACAGGGTTTCCTAACCCTCCACTTCAAGAAGTAAATACAATTCTGGCAGAGTCCTGGTCTAATTTAGTTTATTAGGGCTTTTACTACAAGGTTTTAAGCACTCGCTGATTTTCAAAAACATATTAAAATGGCCACGGCCAATCTCGTCGATTGGTACAAGTCCACATTTCCCAAACGACTTAATAGTCTGCAACTTGTGCCAGACAGAGAATGAGTTCACCATTCTCTTGCCCACAACCTAAAGGCTGGACATTGTGTTTTAACTCTGTGGTGGGAGGAAGCAGTTTGCTCTGCCATGCTGGTCTCCTCCCTAGAATTCCCTCCTATGAGTTTTATAGGTTCCACTGTCCTACAGAACGTATTAAGTCCCCAAAGAACCTCTTTGTAGGCCATTTCTGGGATGACTAGTCCTGCTTGGCCATTCTTGGAAGGCAGAGGTCCTAGAAATTTTTCCAAGACTAGTGTTTGGGGTGGAGAGTAGGGATGAAGAACGAGAGAGTTTGGGGGGGGGGGAGAGAAAGAGAGAGACACACAGAGAGAGACCCTATCCTAGGGGTAAAAGTTATATCTCATAAATCCTTTGGAGTGTCTCTAAATCTCCCTTACTGTTCCTCTGTATTTTTAATTGACCAGGAGTGAACATACCTGGGATAAGTCATTTCATTGCTCAGTCAAGGCAAAGGACAGGGAATCTGCCAGCTTCTGGGGCTGATTCAAGGGTGCAGTGAGGTCAGAAGAATGAAACTTTACATGACAATGTGTCAGAACATTTCTAGAATGATCTTTCTAGAAAAAAATTCCTGCATTTTCATCTCAGGGAGCCTAGCAGAACAATGTGATTTGGAACAGAACAATGTTACTTGGGACATCAAAATTAATCTATTTTTCTCCATGGACAACATGTGTGTATATCAACAAGTATATCAACAGGAAATACCTTTATCCATGCATGTATGGATGCACTTTATATGGATGCATCTTCACACATTATATATTCTCAGACAATGTTTGTTTGAGAATAACATGACATGGAAGGCCCTGGGAAAGAAGCAGACAGTGGCCCAAGTGCTAGGATTTCAGCTAACTTATATGTAGCCCTAATGGGGAGTTCAGAATCCTTCTAGAACACCTGAAGCACAATTTTATGGCTGTATCACCTGAGGTGAGTCATCTCATCTTCTTCCTTAAGCCTCAGTTCCATCCTCTGTAAGGAGACCCATTACAGGACCCTCCACTGTCAGATTGCTGCAAGGATGAAATGGCATTTGGTATATAGAGTTCACTGTAAAGTGTCTGGAACACAGAAACTGTTCAATAACTCGTGACCATGGCTACCATAGTAGAAATTTAATTTTTAGACTAACTTTGGGGGAAATCCTCTAATTTCAGAGAACAGAATACAAAAACAATTCTAAGGAGATGTGGATGGGGCTCAATAACTTTACAGATTTAAAAATATATTTTTGTAGAAAAGATAAAAATTTTTTTTCGCTATGCTATGGTAAAGATATGTTATTGACATTATACAGAATTCACATTATTTTTCTAGTAATAACAAAAAGCATCACTCATTCCCTAGACTAAAATAGCCAACCAAGCTTGGGGGAAAGGCATATATTATGTTAGCAAATTGGAATAGAAACTCCTTTGAAAGCTGCTCAATAAAGAGCCCTTAATGTACTATATATAATGTAGGGCAATGTATTTTGTAGTTAATGAACCTAGAAGCCGAAGCCAATGGTGTGGCTTAAAGAGCTGTACTCGTTCCTTGATGCTACAAGGTAAATTAGCATCAAGTCCTCTGTAGTGAAACTTTCAATAAAGAACCGATTATATAAGGCATTAAGCCTTTCTCTAATTACAGCTATAAATATAGATAATCAAGTCGTTTTGAGTACTAAAATCAATTTCACTGTTTATGCTCTTGCCATTGCTATATATTTAGCTATTGACTTTTAACTTGAAGACATAAGCAGCTGGTGAAAAATATCCTTAGAATACTAATTATGTTGTCGGGGGATACCAGTAAATGTTGCCCGTAGGAGAGTTAATAAGGATTGAAAAGAGTATAATTGTTTCACCAACTAAAACTCTATATGCGGGTAGAACCTATGATTTCATTTCATAAATTAGATGCTAAATGCTTCTCTCTGGCTATTTTCAAAAGTGTCATCCTATAATATAGTCCTTTTTAAGTGCTTCGTTGCATGTACAGGCCTGGAGCTCAGAGAGAACCTTCTAGCATGAATCATTGGGTCTGCACATTTGTGTAAAGAGCTATGCCTATGATTACAGCAGAGACTTTGAATCCCCGTGGTGAATGGTCAGAAGGGATAAGAACCACAGATAAACTCACACACTTAGTCTCAGTCAGTACAGAGAATGCTTGTCCCACGAAAGTCAGCTCTGGCTCTTCTACTTGTAGTTTAGAGACATTGCCTAGAAAAATGTGGTGCAAGGGCTAGAGAGATAGTACAGAGACTCAGGTGTTTGCCTTACATGCATATTATCCTGGTTTGATCCCATGTGCTGCATCTGGCCACCTAAGTACCTCCAGGAGTGATCTCTGAGCACAAAGTCAGGAGTAAAACCTGGAACTGTTGCATGCGACTCAGAAATAAACTTTAAAATGCAGATCAATACATTAGCAGAGTGATCTACCCTGACCTCACCCCCCTCTCTCAAGGAAGGTCAAATAGGAGTGCAGATAGAAGCCACAAAATTTCCTTCAAATTCCACACTGTAAGAAGACTATAGGAGTCCACGGTTAATTGCATCATCAATGGATCGAGGGCGCTCTCTCTCTCTCTCTCTCTCACCAGAGTCCCCCTAAACCAGGAGCGGAACCCAAAATATGCCCTGGCACCCAACACCCCACGTCCACCGGGCACCCGGTGGCTGCCATGGGAGGGACAGAGGCTTGTTTTCTCAAAACCTCCATGAGAGTGCTCCGGAATCCCCTGGAGCCCCGGCCACCGCCCGTCTTCTCACCAGACAGATGCTTATACCAGCAGGTGGGGGCGAGTACGCAGGACTTTCCAGGAGGCACATGCGCAGGGTCCGAGAACCCTCAGCTAACACTGAACCCGAAAGTAAGATTTTTTACTTTCTCTCATCACACAAATGGGTTTATTGAATATGTTCTTGGATCAGACATCAAGCTTACAGGTTGCTCTTAATTTGCTAGTTTTCCTTGCTTAGGGTATTTGACCAATCATTTTGGGACAAGATCAAGTGAAGGGAAGTAGCTTTCTTCTCCAGATTTGCGGGAGGAGGGAAGGAACTTATATTAGGTTTAGCAAGTCTCTACCAAACACCAGGTTCTGATCTGGCATCTTATAAACATGGCATCACTTATTTCCCAGAGAATCTCCTCAGCAGTAAGTAACTCATTTTACAGTTGAAGTGGCTGATATTTCACTTGAGGAAGTGACTTGCTGAAAGTCACATACCTTGAACCAGGCTGAAAACCTAGGTCCCCAGTGGCCTGGCCTTCTATCCTTTCAGGTTCCCGTGTTCCTCTGGGCTGGCGTCATGGCACTGGGGACAAAGTTCATCCTACTGCTCGACAAAGGGTTAGTTTGTTTTTTATTTTTTTAATTTTTATTAGTGAAACACCATGAGGTACAGTTGTAGACTTACAAATTTTTGTGCTTGGGATTCAGTTACACAATGATCAAGTACCCATCCCTCCACCAATGCCCATTTCCCACCACCACGGGTCCCAGTATCCCTCCCACCCCCCATCATCCCCATCCCACCCTGCCTCTGTGGCAGGGCATTCTCTTTTGTTCTCTCTCTCTCCTTCTGGATGCTGTGGTCTGCAAAAGAGGCATTGAGTGGCAATCATGTTCAGCCTATAGTCTACTTTCAGCATGCTTCTCCCATCCTGGGAAGATCCTCCCAACATCCTTTATTTAGTGCTCCCTTCTCTATCTGAGCTGCCTTTTCCCCTAGCATGTGCGGCTGGCCTCCAAGCCATGAAGTAAACCTCCTGGTACTTATCTTGGCTATTCTTGGGTGTTAGTCTCCTATTTGTTACTCTATGTTCCCCAGATGAATGCAATCTTTCTATGTCTGTCCCTCTCTTTCTGACTCATTTCGCTTAGCATGATACTTTCTATGTAGTACCACTTGTATGTAAATTTCATGACTTCGTCTTTTTTAACAGCTACATAGTACTCCATTGTGTAGATGTACCAAAGTTTCTTTAACCAGTCATCTGTTCTCAGGTTTTTTCCAGATTCTGCTTATTGTTAAGAGTGCTGCAATGAACAAACAAGTGCAGATGTCACTTCGACTATACTTTTTTGCCTCTCTGGGCTATATTCCCAGGAGTGGTATTGCTGGGTCAAACAGAAGCTCAATTTCTAATTTTTTGAGAATCGTCCACACTGTTTTCCAAAAGGGCTGAACCAGTCGGCATTCACACCAGCAGTGAAGGAGGGTCCCTTTCTCGCCACATCCGCACCAACACAAGTTGCTTTTTGTTCTTTTGCATGTGGGCGAGTCCCTGTGGTGTGAGATGATATTTCATTGTGGTTTTGATCTGCATCATCCCTGATGATTAATGATGTAGAGCATTTTCTTATGTGCCTTTTTGCCGTTCAGATTTCTTGAGAAAGTTTCTTTTTATTTCATCACCCCATTTTTTGATGGGGTTGGATGTTTTCTTCTTGTGGGGTTCAACCAGTACTTTATATATCCTTTATATCAACCCCTTGTCAGATGTGTATTGGGTGAATGTCCTTTCCCATTCAGTAGACTGTCTTTGTGTTTTGGTCATTGTTTTTCTTGAGGTGCAGAAGCTTCCTAGTTAAAGATAGTCCCATTTGTCTATCTCTGTTTTCACTTGCTTGGCCAGTGGTGTGACATCTTTGAGGATACCATTCGCTTCAATGTCATGGAGGGTTTTGTCAACTTTGTCTTCAATGTACCTTATGGATTCTGGTCTGATGTTGAGGTCTTTAATCCATTTTGATCTTACATTTGTACATGGTGTTAGGCAGAGATCTTAACCCATTTTTTTGCATGTAGCCATCCAGTTTTGCCAGCACAATTTGTTAAAGAGGCTTTCCTTACTCCACATTTCTTGCTCTTTTATCAAATATTAGATGATCATATGTTTGAGGGGAGATATCAGTATGTTCAACGCTGTTCCATTGGTCTGCAGCTCTGCCTTTGTTCTAGTACCATGCTGTTTTAATTTTTACTGCTTTGTAGTCGAGTTTGAAGTTAAGGAGGTTGATTCCTCCCATTTTCTTTTTCCCACGAATTGCTTTAGCTATTCGTGGGGGCTTATTGTTTCATATGAATTTCAGGAGTGTTTGCTCCATTTCTTTGAAGAATGTCATATGTATCCTTATCGGGATCACATTGAATTTGTATAATGCTTTGGGAAGTATTGCCATTTTGAGAATGTTAATCTCCCGATCCATGAGCAGGGGATATCTTTCCATTTTCTCATGTCCTCTTTTATTTCCTGAAGTAGCATTTTGTAGTTTTCTTTGTACAGGTCCTTTGCTTCCTTAGTTAAGCTGATTCCTAGGTACTTAATTTTCTGGGACACAATTGTGAACGGGATTGTTTTTTACATGTCATTTTCTTATCTCTCACTGTTTGCGTATAGGAAAGCCATGGACTTTTGGGTATTGATTTTATAGCCTGCAACTTTACTATACAAGTCTATTGTTTCTATGAGTTTCTTGGTAGAGGTTATAGGGTTCTCTAAGTATAGTGTCATATCATCTGCAAATAGTGAGAGCTTGATTTCTTCCTTCCCTACCTGGATGCCCTTAATATCTTTTCCTTGCCTAATCACTATTGCAAGTACTTCCAGTACTATATTGAACAGCAGTGGAGAGAGTGGGCATCCTTGTCTCATCCCTGATCTTAGAGGGAAACAAAGGGTTTGTTTCAACTCATGTCTGACTCGCTTGTGCTCACTAGGCCTATGTGTCCTTTCAACAATTCTCACCCACCTGAGGATGCATATGGTTCAAACTCTGTGGTACTGGGGATCACTCAGGCCATGCCATCAATGCCTGGAGACACTAGGGCTGCACCAGTTGATGCTTTGAGGACCAGGTGGTCCATAGATTAAATGGGCTCAGTCACATGCAAAGCACACATCTTAATCCTTGTACTATAGCTCTGGTCCCTTGCCTCTTTTGTACTTCTTTCTATAGAAACCTTGGCAAATGTGTTGTCTTTCTTCACATTGTCAGGAATGTCCCATGTGGACAGGGACTTCTCCATCATCACTCAGGGAGCAAGGAGGACATGACAGAAATTTGACACATTGTCAGGAATGTCCCATGTGGACAGGGACTTCTCCATCATCACTCAGGGAGCAAGGAGGACATGACAGAAATTTGACTCATTGCTTCCGGTTCACGAATCACGAATCACGACCATCCTGTTATTCGTCGATTGCCTCGAGCAGGCCCCAGTAACATCTCCTTCATCCTAGCCCTGAGATTTTTAAGAAAGTGCTATATTCAAGGCTCTTTAGGAGAATGAGACCCATCATTGTTACTGGTATTTGGCATATTGGGTACGCCATGAGGAGTTTGCCAGACTCTGCCCTGTGGGCAGGTTACATTCGGTAGCCTGCCAGTTTGTCCAAAGTAGGAATGAGATAATAAGATGTCATAATAAGATGCCGCGCGGCCGCAAATGCGGCCGCGCAGTTCCGGGAGCTGGTTTTTATAGTCTCTG
The DNA here is from genome assembly GCF_029834395.1 of Sorex fumeus. NCBI lineage: Eukaryota > Metazoa > Chordata > Mammalia > Eulipotyphla > Soricidae > Sorex > Sorex fumeus. The sequence continues at coordinate 63,488,835 of NW_026606120.1, forward strand.
ATTTTTATTGGTTTTTATTGCTTCCGGTTAAGGAAATTATAAAGGATGGAGGGTGTGCTTTCAACTTTCTGGTATTATGAAGAGCTCAGAAAATATTAACAGAGACTGTCTTTATCTTGTCTTCTCATTTTCTCAGCCCAGAGTTTCCTGAAGTACATTGTAAAGAAACACTTGTCATATAACCAAGCAACACATGTTCAAATGTAGCACTGCAGCACTGTCCTTCTGTTGTTCGTCACTTTGCTCGAACGGGCACCAGTAACATCTCCATTGTGAGACTTGTTTTTCAAGTACATATCGAGTACACATATGTACACCTGGTGTACATATCGAGTACACCAGGGGGATCTTGCTAGGCTCTGCCATGCGGGCGGGATACTCGGGATACTCTTGGTAGCTTTCCAGGCTCTCCAAGAGGGATGGAGGAATCAAACCTGGGTCAGCCGCATGCAAGGCAAATGCCCTACCTGCTGTGCTATCACTCCAGCTCTCTCACATGTTCAAATATAATTGATAAATACTACATGCCCTTTTTTTGAATCAAGATTCTTAATGCTTATCAGCACAGAAAAGACTGAGAAGGTCTGCAACAAAACAGGCAGACCAAGCAACCATTCTTTTTCTTCAACCCATGACTTTCAACTAAGCCATGATATCTCTGGGAATGCTTTCCCCTTCAAACCTCAATTCTTCAGAGTTGGGTTTTTAAAAAATAGAGAGAGATACCTAACCCCAACCATAGTGAGTCTGATTTGAGAGAAGCCTAGAGAATTTTAAGCATTTTCTCCAGAACATACTTGAAGCAACTTCTAGGTAACTCAAATACAGTTGAATTATCAGACAGGACATCAGATCTGAACCTAGGTTAGCACTCTGTTCAGGGATCCAGGAGCTAAAATTGTTCACATTAGGAAAATGAGCTTATGTCACCCATATGTTAAACTGATAACCTGTTATATTCAGTGATCCCTGTGTAGTGAAGCAGTTTAATTAACTATACTCTATGTAATACCTCACAAGCTGAAGTTCTGGTTTTCCCCATGTCATCAACAATTACAAGACATTGTCATTTGCCTAACTTTTTAAACTGCTGGGTCAGGGTGTCCTTGTGTCATATGTACTGAATCCAGGTGTATTTTTCTAGGTCTGTATCTTACCCTTTCGAGACCCCCTCTAACCTCTTAGGATCTTTTAATTATGTCCCACTGAAGTGTATGAGCTAAAAAAATTCAAAATATGTCCTGGAAGCTATGGTAAATTTAGGAACTTAGCAGTTAAAAAGATTTTTAGGAAACAATATTTTCACATCTTAATTCCCGTTGTTGCAAACACCACATAGCACAGCCTATAAAAGGCATGTGTTTTCTTCAACAAATATTATATTGGTCTTTTATCTTATGACACAGTTTCTGATTGTAGCAAACAAGTCCAGACAGAACACTGGAGTCAGCCACCATGGTCCTGGGCACCAGCCAAAAGAGGGGAATTAATTTTAGTCAGATTATGAAAATATCCCTTTGTATTCTCCTTTCCCAGGGCAGATGGAATGGGTCAGTCTTCTCCAACTTACTCTGGGCTCTTGCTTCTGTGAAGCTATCCAAGCCCTAGGTCGGATGGTTCCCCACATTACATATCCATCATGTTTCCAGGCAGGAATGAATTTCAGTTTCACTGTGGGTCAGAGTATGCTCATAGTTGGGTTTTGGCTCTGTGCCCTAGAATAAGGATGATACCTTTCTTCAAACTTAGCAAGGTCATGGAGTTCCTATACAGGTCGGTGGCTGGGTAGGAAGCCATTGGAAAAAACAAACTACTGAGTGGGATCTACAGTAGCCAGTAAGCTATCCACTCTACTGGTCTGAGAAGATGTTGTCATTTGCTAAGGAGAAAAGGGTAGGTGGGACATTCTTCTAGGGGCCTGTTGGTGTATATAATTCAAGAAGGCAGAGGTGATCTGAGTTCCTGGAAACTCCAATCTAGCACTTTTAGAGCGACTTCCTTTGCTTTTGTTTTTTAAACTCTAGAGGGTGGAAGGACTGGAATGACATTATTTAAGGGAATATCTAGATCCCTTACTGATTCCCTCAACATATGTAGCTGTTCCAAGCCATGCTAGAGAAAATACTTATATCAAATAATAGAATGACTCTTTAATTTTAATTATTGTTGTAGTCAAGGTAATCAGTTTGTTTACAACACGATATATCTTTTCTCCTTCAATTTATGATCAAAAACCCAGCCAATAGCCCTACAGGAAAACGAGACCTTGTTGGCGTGCACAGATGTTTCTGGTTTGATTCCCTACCTCTTTACTTTGCTGTCAATATCCTACTCCCTCCTGCATGTGAAACAGGTAATCCAGTTTGGGGCTTCATTTGTACACAAGTCTTGAGACAGCACTTTGGATGCTGGCGCCAAATTCCCTCTCTCATCTCTGTTAATTAACGTCTTTTGAGGGCCAATGATTTTCAAAGTATGGGATGAAACACAGCCTTTGACACAGTGACCACATGGAATGGTTAAAATATTCTGCTTTGCTATAAATGGAGTTCTCTTAACTCCTTGTGCTCATTGAACGGGTTCCAACATATAACAAACACTCCAGTCCCATGCATTCCCAAGTGTATATCCATCAAATCCAAACTTTAAACTTGAGTAAATATATCTGTCTTACAAAGTCCAAGGTATTTATTACAGGGATCACCCACTTCAGGAATTTAAACAATGTTCAGACCAAGGGAAAATTTCTTACTAGGGGTTTTAAACTCCATTTCCCCTCGCTGCAGCTGGCTAGCAGAGCCTGGCATGAAAGTAAGTGAGCCAAGCAATCCCCACCACTCTTTCTTCCCTCAGTGCCTCAGTGCTGGCTGGGTTCTCTGGTCTCTTAACCCCTCCCTGCCCAACCACATGGATCTGCATCATTTACAAAAAAAATGTGGTGGGTAGGTTGGTGCCAAGCAGACTGGAACCCCACAGGGGACTTCTAGAAAAGTGGTAAGAACAACTCGTCCCCCACCCCCACATACATACACCTTACCTACTCCCTCCCACCCTGTCAGTGTCATGCTGAAAAAATAGAATAAATCTATTTCAATGAGATCATTTTAAAAAATGGATTTTCTTGTTTCTGCTTCTCCCACCTCCCCCATCCCCACCATCTAATAATGGGCTATTAGTTCTAGCCATTTCAGAGCATCTGAAGTGTGGTGTGTAAACGGTGGCTACATCAATCAGAGTTGTGTGTCTAGTTATTTCAAGCATTCCCTGTTGGCATAAAGAAAGGCTGGTTTGTACACTCCAGCCCAACTGCACCTAAGATTGACATTGATTGATAACTGAATGTGTGAGCTTGAAACTCCTATGACTAGGGCAGCAGGAGCAGGCAGAACTGAGTGATCAGAGGAGGACGATGGAGACTGGGGCTAGGGCTAGGGGAAGCAGGTGGAGAGAAGGGATATTCAGTGATGAGGTGGTTTATTCTAAGAAGGGCAAAAGGATCTGGGCTTCAGCACCCGAATTTTGCCTATTGGCTTGACTGGCTAACATTTTGGGGGGTGCTCCCAAGCAATGCTCAGGGTTCCTTGGGTCACTCCCAGAGATATATTTGGCTAACTGGGTCAGATAATTCAATGCTTGGTCCTATAATGCAGGGTTGTTTGGGTCCAGGAGGTCCAGGGATCATTAGAACTATATCCAGCAGTGCTGGATAGGGATATGTGTGCATGTGGTAACAGATACTAAACTCAAGGCTTATGTGTGCAAGTCATATGCCCCTAATCTCTGAGCTATCTTCCAAGCTCTTGTCTCTAACAATATGAAACTGAGCTGCTTATCGCTTATAACACACAAGCATTCTGCACATTGACTAGTGAATTCCCTCAAAAACTCAGTACCCTCCTCCCTTGCTCTACCACACACACACACACACACACACACACACACACACACGTGCGCGCGCACATATACACAGCACAAAGCTATAGCACACAAAGTTCTCTTCTTGACACTACATAATTTGGGCAGAGAACTTATATCTACACTGGTTGTGAGTGTCCATGTATTAACTCCCATAAGCTATACCCAATGTCTTGGTTATTTTTACCTCCCTCTTTGCAAAAACAAAGCAACATAAAACAAAACATCTTGATTGTCTACAGCTTGAATATCCTACCCTGCCATAACTTTAACGTTGTTTTCTAGAATAAAGATGACATCATGAGGGGCAAAAATAGTATGGAACCCATATCTTGGTACTTTGCTTTATGTGGGTAAAATCTCACAGACATTAAGAGACCTCACTTTTACTTAGAGAAAAGGGATTGGCAAGCCCTCTTGGTCTTAAAATTGGCAAATATTTGCCTAATACAAAAGAATTCAGGTTTTCTTTCTCTTATTACTCCTCACTTCAAAAGACAGGTGAAATGGTCAAGGTGTGTGAGAAGAAATTATAGTCTAATAGAAAGGGAGTTTAAGAAAAACTCTCTCCTGGCTGATTAGAAAAAAAAAAAGAGTTCATCTCAGCTTATGTGCCTGGGAGAGTAAATGCGTGTGTGCCTGACAGAGTAAATCTTTACCTGAGTAACCACCCAGCAATCTGCTAAATCCCCAGGGTTAAGCTTGGCTTTCTGAGGAGCCTGGGCACGTTCAAGGTGGTCTGACCAGGAATGGGCTTGGCTTTCAAACATGGACATTTAGTCTGGGGAGGGGAAAAGAACTGGGTAATAGTGGTGGGGAGGGTACTGATGGGAAAAATTGTCCTTGATCTCTGACTTGGGAGTAAATGAATAGTTTGGGAGGCGGGGGTTATTGCTGCATTGAAATAGAGTCCAGTGTCCCCAGAGATTTCTTTAGGCAAAAACCATGCATCTTTGGGCAAAAACCAAGCAAGGGGTTACAGGCCTTGTGTGGCAATGACAGGATCTTCGCCCAGGGCTGAAAAGCTGATCTATTGGCTGAAAAGTGGCCACAAATCAGCAAGACAGATGGCGAGAAGAGGCAGACGGAGTCTCAGGGGCACAGAGAGACTCACAGGGAAGGGACAGGCGAATTTTCTATTTGGTCTCCGTTTCAGCCTGAGGTCTCCAGCAATCCACTAAAGAGATGACTTGCCCAGGAGGTTTGGAAGTCAATGTGGTTCTCTCTCCTCCCTCCTTGAATCCAGCTGTCCCAGAACATGACCACCCTGGAGGCTGGCGGGGGATTTCCAGTGGCATCAGTTTTGGTGTCCCCTGGTGGGGCTGCCAGAGGTCTCTGCAGACAGTGTCCTTGGAGGTCTGGCAGTGGGAGATGACAGCCTCCGAACGATTGCAGCAAAGGCTGCTGTTCTGAGGGCATCTGGTTCTCTGGTCAGCTGAGGAAATGGATAAGGGAGGCAAAGAGATGACAGTCTCTGGGGAAAGAATTTGTTCCCTCCCTTCCTCAGGGCATTGCCCATGGTGTCAAGGATTCTTGGAAGGCAGTAAAGGCCCCAGAAAGCACACTGTGCATAGAGGAGTTGGCAGGGGCCATGGATAGGGCAGCTACTCACTGCTCTGGTCCTGTCTGGGACTCAATGTTCATGGGAGAGGAAGAAACAGTCCGAGCAAGGAAAGGCTTTGCAGGCTGTGAAGAATGACAGCCAGGTAATGAACATGTAGAAGCAGAATCTCTGTAGGGGCTCCCAGAAATCTATATTTCTATTTCCCAAGCAATTCTTAGATATGCCTTCATCCACCTTCATGATATGCCTGATTGGTGCTAGGTGTTGTTGGAGGTGCTAGAGACACACACAGAAAAAAATAAGGAAAACAGATAAAAGCATATCCTTACCCTCATGAGATTACCATGCGAGTGGGGGCAGATCCTGACACACAGGTACCGAGATCTGGGGAAAATGCAAAGGAGGAAGTACAAACATTTGACATCTGCTCAGTGGCAAGTGAGAGGGCCAAGGAAAGCTCTCACAAGCTGAGAGCTAAGAGCTAAGCAAATCCTGCCTGGGGGTGAGGCAGCATGTCAGAGCCCACAAGCAGAAAGGGAGATGGAGAGGCAACAAAGGTCAGATACAGGCACACATTTGCAGACACTGTTTTAAACTGAATGCTCAGAGTTAGTGAGGGAAAGACTAGCTCCCACAAAAAAACTCAGGGACTCTGATGTTCTTTAGGATCAGAGAGAAGCGGAAGCCCCGCAACCACTCCCCACCCTGATCAGGCAGTTCCTGATCTCTAGGACACAGTGGTGGGATGAAACATTCAGATGCACAAGACAATGTCTGCTAAGAACCAAACGTGGGGTGCAGATAACAGCTCGAAGAGGAAGGGTTCAGCTTTCACAGTTGGGCTGGCCAGAGACTTCCTGATGGCCTAGTGCTTTGAAGACAGCAAGGGCCAGGGGTCAGCTGAGAAATGCTCTCAGCCTCTCAGGCACGTCTTCGTCACTGCCAGATAAAGGCTCAGTGCAGGCAAACAGCCTGTCCCAGCCCAATATACTGGTTGCTTCTGTCGTCGATTGCTTGGCAATGCCTAACCTGGCCTGGCTGCACTTTTGGGCTGCAAGGCTGCCTCTTAGCATTGGCCCTGGAGCAGGTTCTGTTTGATGGCCCTGCCTTCTGATGCAGACTAAGTGTCACCTGTTACTCTCTCCAGTCCTGAATTGGCTGGCCTACTAATTTGCCCCCAGAGCAATGTTTCCCAATTTCATTTCAGGGTTGAATTCTAGAAGATTCTGATCAAGGAGGTCCCATCTCAGAATGGCAAATAACCCAAGCCAGGGTAGGTCCCTATGGCCCCACCTTGCCTTGATTCTTTTGTTAGCTCTGCGTCCTGGGACTTTACCCCTGCAGACCTCTGTGTTGATCTGGGTAGGGTTTGCGTGTCAGTCACATGTTCCTCTGCTCCTTCCTGTCTTCCTCCTTTGAGCTGACATCTGTGCTCGCGCAGTCTGGATGGGCCCGTGTGAAGACCAGACTCGTGGTGATGGGACCCAGCTGTGACAACCTCTTGTTTCAGAGACTTGGCCTCTTCTCAGAGGGATACCAGAATGAAGAAAAGAACTTTTCCTTGGCAGTTTCCACAAAGTGAAATGCCAGTCTCCAGCCTTTGGATTTTTTCCCCTTCTGTTCACTCACGCTGTTTATGGAAAATGAATCATGCGACTCCCTTACACACAAGTGGAGAGGTAGTTTGGGGATAAACAATACAGCTTCCTGGAATGCCACTGCCCGCTCACCTCGCGGCTATTCCAGCCTCTGCTGCAGAACTGGGCGGTAGAGCGTCTCCTGGGGTGGAAGGTGCTACTGAGGTCAGAAGGAAAACAGGCTCCTGGCCCAGCCTCGGGGCTAATTAGTGCTGGAGACAGGATTCCCGTCTGCACACCACCCCTTCTCTGGCAGCAGGCGAACCCCACACTCCAGCCTCTCTGACTTGTCTATCGCCTCCACTGAAGGACAGAGAACAAGGACAAAGGGTGGGAGAAAATAAGACAAGAGTGTCAGGTCTTCTTGCTTCTGAAGAGAGACCCAAGGTGAAGGCACAAGTCATTCTTTCTGGAATTCACTTCCCAAGGCCTGTCTGTTTCCATCGAGAACATCTCTTACATGCGGTCTGACAGCCCACAGCACTTGATTTCCAACAACTCTTCTCCCTATTCCCTTCCAGCCCCAGAAGATAAGTTTAGAAGCTACATTTTATTTCCAGGGACTCAAAAAAAAAAAAAAAGAAAACAGAGGAGGTGTCCGTGTGTGTGTGTATGTGTGTGTGTGTGTGTGTGTGTGTGTGTGTGTGTGTGTGTGTATGTGTGTGGAGAAGGGACAGCCATGGAGAACAATAAATGTGGGAATGTTAGGGTGTCTTCAGACATATTTCACAGACTGGCCTAACTCACATTCTCATGACCCACTCAGCTCAGACTCCCCACTTGTCGGCTTTGTCACTTTCTCCTTGGCCTCCCTATAGTTCTTTAACCTACACCTGCAGCCCTGATGGTCTTTATTTGCTCAGGTACCTATGTGTGCCTTTACGCAGGTAATTCTGTGGGGTCAGGGAGCCTGACATCATTTCTCTGAATTCTTGGTGGCATCTGGAACACATGTGATGCTCAGTAAACACTGGTTGAATGAATGGATTAAAACATTCACAAATCAGTATTTCCCTTGATATCCAAAATCAACTTTTGAAGACACTTCCTTATTTCCCCTGTCATTCATGATGGCCTCACATGAATCTTGGACTCACTAAACAAGAGCAAACGCTCAGTTCCCCCCAAAAACTGTCTCATCTCCTTCTCTGCAGCCAGGGTGACACATATCTGCACGGGGTTCCAGATGGATCTGATCATGTCCTCTCCCCTATTACCACAATTTCTGTACCTGGATTTCCTAGTAGATCATTAGATTGGCCCCAGAGAAAGAGTCAAGTCTTAGAATGACCCAGAGTTGTCTTCTGGAGCAGATTGGCTCTCCCTGCTCTCTCTTGGGACTCACCACCACTGAAGCTTCCACAGAGATGAGAGGAAGCTTCTTTTCTCACCCCATCATCAACACCTTCAAGATCAAACCTCAACATATCTTTCCCTGGGATCTCCAGGAACCTTTTCATCCTTCTCTGGTCACTCCTGATGGGTGCATGACCTTATGACCTCAGGACTTAGGAGCTCCCACCTAGAACCATTTCATTTCTCTAACCTCTACCTTGTTATTCTTTCTCTGCTCTTGCCTTTCATGAAACAGGCCAGGCCACTTGATAAATTCTGGATGTCATCTGAATTTCACTTTGCTTCACAGGAGAAAGTTCCCCCTACTTTTCCCCAATCCCCTCTCTCCAGGACCATCCCCATAAAAATTCAAACAGGGGGCCGGAGAGATAGTACAGCAGATAGGGCATTTGCCTTGCACACGGCTGACCCAGGTTCGATCCCCAGCATCCCATGTGGTCCCCCAAACACTGCCAAGAGTAATTCCTGAGTGCAGAACCAGGAGTAACCCCTAAGCATCGCTGGGTGTGGCCCCAAAAGAAAAAAATTCAAACAGGCCCAGTAATCCCCCTTATTCAAACAAACCCCTTAAACCCTCAAAGGGAACCATCTCTTTATTTTCCTTGAAGGTCAAATTTCGAGAATAATGTTGTGAATCCCACTACCTACACACTCCCTTCCTCTTCAACCTCTGCAAACAGGCCTCGTGGCCTATAAGAAGCAACTCCAGTTTGTCTGAAAGACAAAAGTCACTGACACACACCTCGAGGAGTCTCCATTAGAGAGAAACAGCAGGAGCAGGAACCAGGATGGTGACAGCGAAGAGAAGGTGAGAGGTAGATGAATTCTGAATGAAGATGGAAGATGTAATCAAACCAATGTGTTGAGAGATGGCATCAATTCTGTAAGCAAAGTAGAGCCCTAGAGGACCCCAAGGCTTCAAGCAGCTGAGCTGAAAGATGGCACAGTTGACTGAAACAAGGGATCCGGCAGAGAATGAGGTTGGGAGGCCAGTCCTCGGGTTGAATTGTGGGGTAGGACTGTCCTTTCTCGTCCTCTTGGCTCTACGAGGGGCGGGGGGGGGGGGGGCGGCGGCTGATGCTGCTGGCATGTTCGATGCTGTTTCCCAAACACCCAGCCCAGCGGGCTCTGACTTAATTGCTTAATGAATGAGTAAATCTTCATATACAGTGCTATTAGTTTCAGTGAGGATAGTTTCAGCTGGAAGTAATAGAAAACCTGACTCAAAGTAGCTTAAAAAATAAGCAGTTGATTATCTTATAAAATGGAGAGTGCAAGCTCCAGGGGACTGATTCATATTTGCTTCCCTCTGATCTGTGGACCTCAGACTCCTTTTCAGACTGGTGCACGCTTCCCAGAGACACAAGCACAGGAGCCAGGCTGCCTCTCTCCTGACTCTCTCTCTCTTTCTTCCTGTGACCCTCTCCCTGTGTCCCTCTCTCTGGCTCTCTTGCCCTTGTCACTTCCTTCCCTTCTGTCAAAAATAAGAACTAGCCCTCCCACTCTATGCACATTCCAGATATTATTATAATTACCTAAAATAGTAAATTAGTCTCGTATTTTAATTAGTTAAATTAGTCACTCCATGACCACACAAAAATTTTTCTTGTGAGCTTTAGAGGGTCATAGAAGCCAGTCACAAACTTCTTAGTTAAGAAGTATTTAGTTAAGATGTTTCTCAAATACCAAGCAGGCTTAAGTTTGAACTGGAAAAGGAGGAACAATTTGTTTCTCTACACCAAATGCTCATCCAGAGGAAAGCAGGTGACTCCTTAGTCCTAACACGCGTGCTCAAACTAGTCCTTGGCACTCTCCCAAAAACCCATGTAGTGTGGTCATTCTTATCCTCAGCAGACCCTTCTGATGGTCTGATTCAGTGCCCCTGAGTCTACACAAGGAAGCAGTGTCCAGGCCCTCTCAGGCCACGTCTGTGATGGAAGTAGCAAAGGGCACTCATCACTGCATTGCAAATACACTGAGAGTCCCAGGCTTGTGGACAGATGATAGTATTGTGAGGTAGAGAAGTCTCCAGCCCACAGGCCCCTAATGGACTGTGAGGGTGGAGGGGGCAGATTTTCCAACTGGCGTGTGAGATGGACACAAAGTGTGAGGGAGAAACTCCATCATCTTCAACCCCTGCAAGATTTGGGGAATATTGACTGTATCATGAGTAGTTTATCCTAATAAAATAAATTGAACAGGTAGGGAACTCGCCAAAGTCACCAGGTGTAGAGAATGGGCCTGTAAGCACATGGGTAGCAGAGTTCCCACCACATCCTGCTCTCTACAAGCACACAGGCACACAGAGGCTCTCATATCATGAGACTATTTGAATATATATGTATGTGCTTTGTATAAAAAATGGTGCATGTATGCAATTTATACACATTCTGTAGCACTGTCCTCCTATTGTTCATCGATTTGCTCAAGCGGGCCCAGTAATGTCTCTATTGTGAGACTTGTTGTTACTGTGTTTGGCATATTGAATACACCACAGGGAGCTTGCCAGGCTTTGCCATGTGGGCAAGATACTCTCGGTAGTTTGCCAGGCTCTCTGAGAGGGGCGGAGGAATTGAACCTGGCTCAGCCAGGCCAGCCGTGTGCAAGGCAAATGCCCTACTGCTATGCTATCCCTCCAGCCCTATACACATACACACAGATTATACATAAGAACCATATATGTATACATAATACATACATACAGATGCAGGTATATATGTATAGCTTGTACATATGAAGTTGTATGTACACATGTGTATCTGCATGTACACACATGGGCTTGCACATATTTGCTTGTAGATGCATGTGAATATATGTACATGCGTGCATTATTATATATGTATATGTATCTATGTTTGGATGCATAATCACATACCCACCTATCTATTCTCAATTTTCACAATCTTATCAGCAATGTCTTATGAAATTTCTCTTTTTCTTTCTGGCACTGAACAAATCATTGATTTTCTAGAGTGAACCACACACTACATTAGTTGCTGGGAAGCAGAAGAATGGGAGACTTGTCTGTGGACTCATGGCAACAGGAAGAACCAGATGTGAACATAAGTTGTCTCTTTTAAATGGCCACTGTGTGTAGTAGGCAAAATGAGAGTGGTGGTGAGAAGTTTGTCTTTAATATATTAAATATACTCTTTTTTGATGTTAGGGTCACACCTGGTGGTGTTCAAGGCTTACTCTTGGCTCTGTGCTCAGAGATCACTCCTGGTGGTGCTCATGGGAACAATGTTTTATGACCAGGATCAAACTGGGGATGGTTGTATACTAGGAAAGAGCCTCACTCTCTGTACTATTTCTCCATATGTGTGTGTGTGTGTGTATCGCTGTCATCATCACTGTCATCCTGTTGTTCATCGATTTACTCAAGCAGGCGCCAGTAACGTCTCCATTTGTCCCAGCCCTGGGATTTTAGCAGCCTCTCCTTACTCGTCTTTCCCAACGGTATTGGAGGTTCTTTCAGGGTCAAGGGAATGAGACCCGTTATTGTTACTGCTTTTGGCATATTGAATACACCATGATACCCACGACACCATGGGTACCTTGCCAGGCTCTGCCGTGACACATATATAACAAATGAACTGAGGATGGGGCTGGAGTGAAGTGGGTAGGGCATTTGCCTTGCATGCGGCCAACCTGGGTTCGATTCTTAGCATCCCATACGGTCCCCTAAGCACTGCCAGGAGTGATTCCTGAGTGCAGAGCCAGGAGTAACCCCTGACCATCGCTGGGTTCACACCCCCTCCCAAACAAAAGCAAAAAATATGAACTGAGGAAATGTTTGAAATATTGAGTGCATTTTGCATGGGGAACAAGAAGCAGGTAGAGATGGAACATTGGAATAATTAGAGCAGGAAGCAAACTCAAAAATAATCCTATTGAGAAAGATCAAAGGGCTTGAATGGCCAGGGTTAAATTAACTCTGGTCTGCTGGAAGTTACTGCATGGATGATCCTGAAGCCAGTTAGTGCTCAGAGGGAAGAAGGTAATGATGGAGAAAAATTCTTAGGGCAACACAGGAAAAGCGCCTGATTGCCACTCATTGGGCATCACCATCTTGTTCAGTCACTTTATTTTGCACTCACAGAAACTGTGATCCAAAGAAGAAAAGCAACTTTTCCCAGGTGACATAGCTCCAGGATGGGACCACCAGAAACAGAACAAAGAGTAACTGATGTCAGGCTCATTTGGCACCACATAGTTCCCGCTTAAGGATGTGGCTCCAATCCCTTCCTACCAAAACTAAGCAACAAACAAAATGACTACCCCATTTCCTGATTCTTTTTCTCATCCTTTTTCTTCCACACGAGGTAGCAGATTGTGGAGGACTAAAGGGATGTGAACTGCCGTGGAAATAAAAGGAAGAGGCTCTGCTCAGCTTTCATCAGGCTGACTGCACTGAAAACCTGGTGAGCTCTCGCTGAGCAGGTGGACGCCTGGAAGGCCAGGCACAGGGGAAGGGTTAAAGAATTCCAAAGAGACTTAAGAATCCTGTAAAGGGCCTGAATTAGGGTAATGGAGGGAGAAAGGTTGGGTGAATGTGATTACAACAGTGGACAAAGAATTCTTGTTGTTTTCAACAATACTGACAATGCTATTCTAAAACAGGATCAGATCACTGTTCTAGAAAGTGATGTTGAAAAGAACATTTCCCCCAAGAAAGCCCAGACTAATCCCATGTTTAAACAGTCCTTGAATGCTGTATTCCAGGCTGAAGTTGGCTGTATCTTTGGTGCCAAAGACCCATATGAAAATTAGAAAAAATGAGTCCAACATTTGGATGTTTGGGCTAGATGACGCCAAGCGTCCCACACAGCTGATGCAGAGGCAGCGAGAGGGCATGTGGTGCTGACCGCTGGCACAGGCATTTCACAGATTCCACTAGGGCTCTGAGAGGTTTGTGTCTGTAGAACATGTCACCCAGACAACACGCATTTGTATCTGGCTGGCAAATTGACTTCACTTGACAAGCAGATGAGACAGAGAGAGGGGGAAAAAAAGCACCGCTCATTCAAATAAAATCCTGCTTAGAATAATTAGAGGTCTAGATAAAATAAAACAGTTTACTCAATAGCCATTACAATGGCATAGCACATTCACTCACTGGATAATTGTGCGATATTTGCTAAAGAATATTTGCTTAGCAAAGGACATAGAACATAGCTCCGCAATCGAGCCTAAATCCCACATGAGTGAGATCTTGGGTTCAATCTTCAGCACTGCAAACAGAAATAATAATAATAATAATAATAATAATAATAATAATAATATTCACATGTTAAGATGTGGCTTTGAGAATAATATGTCAAAGTGTAGAAAAAAACAGATCCCCTGTGGCTAGGGGTTCAGTTTGCATTGGGGCTTATTCATCTTTGAAATACTTGACAGAATGAAAAGCACATAGTAGGTTCATGAGCAATGTAGACTCTCATTCCACCATACTGACACAGAACCCACAAATTCATTAAGACAAGTTGAGTGAGCCTTCTTTCATGTGATGAAAAACAAGTTAGGTGGGCTCTGAAACATTAACTAAATTTGCCCAGTACCACCCAGCTAGTAAATGAGGAGGCCCAGGTTTGAACCTCTGCCTTTTGGCTTTCAGTCCAGCATACTTTTCACTACACCACTATAATGAACATATTATGTATATTACCATTTCTTCTTAGCAGGCTATAATTTTGGCAGTCCATACTGAATTTTATTTTCCACTGTGGCTTATGCAATGGTTACCACCACTGAGTATTTTTAGCTGACAGAACAGATTTCTATTGAGAAACAAATTGATGTGTGATCCTGAGAAATGGGCTCAACTTTGTAACGTGAAACTTAACAATGACTAAGGGATCACAAGATTATTTTCAGCTTGTAGCTGACAGGGGGGCATTAGACCATATTAAGGAGATTTCAGTACTATTTTAAAATATAGACTTTTGGAACTTCCAGTATGAAAAAAAATCTGTGTCTTCAATTGTTCTTTCTTAAAAAACTCGTTCATTCATTTACCTGCTTAACAAGCATTTATCAGGTATTGTACACTGTGTTAAGGGCTGGGGAAAACCAAATAATCACATATATATGTATACATACATATATACATATATATGCATGCATGCATATATATACATGTGTGTATATATATATACATATATATATATAAAACCCTTCAGGGAGCTTAGAATTGGGATAGAAATAGATAAGTAGATAACTAGACATTCTGATCTAGCCTGAGAACAGAGGGTAGATGGACAACATGCTAAGAGATGATGAGAAGAAGCATCTGCCAAGACCAAGAAACAGGGTTGAAGGGAGGGAAGAATTTTCAGGAGTACGCTGTGTAGGCACAGGTGTAAACCACCACCAGAAGTCATTAAGGGCTCAGAAGGAGGGTGTCACAACATAACAACACAAGCAAAGATGCAAGAAGGTGGGGGAACGGCCATAAGCACAATGTGTAGTCAGAGCAGTGGAAAGTAAACAGTTGTGGATACAGACCTTTTCTGGGTTTGGTTTTGGGTCACATCTGGTGGTGTGTAGGATGCTACTCTCGGCATTGTATTCGGGGTAAAACCTGGTGGCGTTCAGTGCCATGGATAAATGTTTGCATCTCTCAGGTAAAAGCATGCTCTCAAGGCCATTGAGTTATCTCTCTGGCCTGGCGGGATAATCTCTGAAAGGCCTTGGAACCCAGATATTATTGTTTGATATATGGGGGTGGGGAAAATTCTTTTCACACCCATGTAGCTGTAGCTGATAATGACTTCAAATTCTGTCACATCATGTTCTGCCTGAACACGACATAAAGAATGTAGCACTGTTGGGGCTGGAGCGATAGCACAGCGGGTAGGGCGTTTGCCTTGCATGCAGCCAACATGGCCAACACAGGTTCGATTCCCAGCACCCCATATGGTCCCCCGAGCACCGCCAGGAGTGATTCCTGAGTGCATGAGCCAGGAGTGACCCCTGAGCATCGCCGGGTGTGACCCAAAAAGCAAAAAAAAAAAAAAAAGAATGTAGCACTGTAGCACTGTCCTCCCATTGTTTATGGATTTGCTCAAGTGGGCACCAGTAACGTCTGCATTGTAAGACTTGTTACTGTTTTTGGCATATTGAATACGCCATGGGGAGCTTGCCAGGCTCTGCTCTATGGGCTAGATAGTCTCGGTAGCTTGTCGGGCTCTCCGAGAGGGATGGAGGAATCGAACCTGGGTCCCGGAATTGAACCTCAGTTGGCCATGTGCAAGGCAAACACCCTACCCACTGTGCTATCGCTCCAGTACATAAAGAATAATAAGCAGAAACTATCTTATGTTACCAAATAAGTTCTTCCTCAGAAATGGGAGTGGGCGACTTCAACCATGCAATTTGTTTGTGCTTGGCTTGTGTGAGAGACCCTGATGGATTAAAATTCTTGGGCATGGAGACCAAAGAGAGGAACAGGCAGGGCTGGCAGGACAAGCTCCCTCAATGCCCAAACCTCACTGAACTGTTATCACCAAGAGGAAGACAGAACAGACTCCCTCGACACTTCGAACAAAATGCCTCCTAGTTCCTTGAAGAGTGATGTGCTGGTTTCCAAGGAAACAAGGTACAGAGGACATTCTACTTGGGTCATGTTGGAAGACTGGAGACTCGTGTGTTGAGAAGATGTGAATCATAGCACCGTAAATGCTGAGAGCTGTGAGTTTGACGAAGCACCTTAAATAGCCAAGACTTTCTGCAATATGCCATCAATATTATTGACTTAGTGTGAGGCTCAGAGCAGGACAGCACCAGGTGTAAACAGTGCCCAGAGTCAGGGAGACTATCTGTATGCACAGTGGAGGTAACACTGAGTCATTTTTACTTGGCTCTAGGCTTAGAAAAATCTCCATAAATTTTTATAGGCAAAATTGGCACTTCAGATATAAAGTGGTTACCAAGTCTCGTTTGTTAAGATTCAAGTGTGTTTTTCTTTTCTTTTTTATTTTTTCAATGTTAGAAAGCTATGCTTTATCATTGCTGCCTTTAATTCTTTTACAAAGAAAAATGTATGCTGTTATAGTTGGGCCCTGTAGCAACTCTAAGCTAAGAAATTAAATGTTCATTTAAAATAGAAAAGATGGAAGAGTCAAAAACAAAACAAAACAAACTATTTATCTCTGCTCTCATTAATGCAAGCAAGTAAATTTGGAACATCAAATATCTCTGCAAAGTTTGAATCATTACTTTGTTTTCGTTAAGCAATATTGTAGACTCACTGGGTATTTGTCAATTGATCTATGGATCCCCTCATTTAATTAATTCAACAAATTGGTGTGTTTATAGCATGTCTTCATGGACTGATCTGTGTGTCCCATACCATCACATTCATACATTAGAATCCCAACTCCCCATCTGGTTATTTAAGGCTGGAACTATATTTGGAAACAAGGTCTTTAAAGAGATGGTTATATTAAAATTATGTCCCAAGTCAATATATTTTATGTTCTCCCTTCCGAAATCCGACACGCCATTTCGTCGGTAAAGGAGCAAACAGCACCCGGCCCAGACAAGGTCAGACCTGAACACCTGAAGAACCTGCCGTCAGTACTCATCAATACACTGGCTCGGCTCTTCACTCGCTACCTGTCTGAATGCAAGGTTCCGTCCCAGTGGAAAACCAGCAGGACCGTACTACTGTTCAAGAAGGGAGACATCCATGACATTGGCAACTATCACCCGATCTGCCTATTGTCTGTCATCCACAAGTTGTTCATTCGAGTCATCCTAAATAGGATTGGCAGAACACTAGATGAAGGACAACCATGCGAGCAAGCCGGGTTCTGCAAAGGATTCAGCACCATCGACCATATCCACATGGTAACCAAGCTCATTGAGGTTTCTCGGGAGTTCAAGATGCCGCTCTGGTTAACGTTCATTGATTTAAAGAAGGCCTTTGATTCTGTTGAGACGGAAGCGGTCATTGAAGCCCTAGCCAATCAGGGCATTCAAGCCCAATCCATCAAGATCCTCCATGAGCTGTATTGCGGATTCACTACCAGGATCTGACCATTCTACAAAGAAGTGATCGTTGATGTCAAGAGAGGGGTTCGGCAGGGTGATACCATTTCACCGAAACACTTCAGTGCCACACTCGAGAACATCATGTGATGACTGGCATGGGAAGGAATGGGAGTGAAGATAGATGGTCGGCAACTACACCACCTCCACTTTGCTGATGACATTGTTTTAATAACACCAAACATCAGCCAAGCGGCACAAATGCTGGCCGACTTTGACCATGAGTGTGGAAAGTAGGACTACAGCTGAATCTTACGAAGACAATGTTTATGAGAAACAGCCTCGTTTCTGATGCCCCATTCGCTCTCAACGGAACGACCATCTCCGAATGCAACAACTATGTGTACCTAGGTCGAGAAGACAACATGACAAATGACCTGGCACCGGAGCTGCGCAGAAGGAAGAGAGCGGCTTGGAACGCCTTCAAGAACGTCGAAGAAATAGCTAAGAGGATGAAGAACCTCTGGCTCCGGGCACATCTCTTTGATTCCACTGTTCTTCCTGCATTAACATATGCCTCAGAGACCTGGGCCCTATGCAAACAGGATGAGAACGCTATTCAGGTCTCCCAAAGAAGAATAGAAAGAGCTATGCTTGGAATTTCACGTTTCACTCAAATGAGAGAAGGAATCCAGAGTTCCGACATCCGTTGACGATCAAGAATCAGGGACGCTGTCTCATTTGCCAAGGTGTCAAAAATCAGATGGGCTGGTCACGTAACGACATTTAAAGACGACCGCTGGACTAGAGCTGTTACTGACTGGATTCCACAGGATGTCAAAAGACCGCGAGGCCGCCCACCTACCAGATGGTCAGATTTCTTCGTCAAGATCATGAACGATCAGTTTGAGGCTCTTCATGTTCCCAGAGCGAACAGATGCCATTGGGCTACACTAGCACGCGACAGGGACAAATGGAGATGTTACTGGCGCCCGCTCGAGCAAATAGCCGACTAACGGGAAGTTAAGTGATTAAGTGATTAAGTGATGTCCCAAGGGGCTGGGAATACCCTCAAAATGATAGAATACATCCTGGCATGTGGGAGGCCCTGAGTTTGAACCTCACACTTCTTGGCCCTCCAATACTGCTGTATATGACCCCAGTGACCCTTGAACTGCCAAGTCCTGAACATAAACCACTGGGCACAAGCACTGAGCACAGGTGAGATCAGTAGGTCAGGCCCAGTAATGGGAGAAGTGGCCCTGAAAAACAGAATAAGTTTCAAAATGAGTTCATGAGGATGAACCCTAACATAACATTTCTGTTATCCCTATAAATCAAGGGAATTTGGACACGGGAGTGTGCAGATGGAAGGCAGTGTGAAGACACAGGGTGAAGATGGCCATGTAGAAGTCAAAACAATGAGCTTTGGGCCAGACACCTTCCCTCAGAGCCCTCAGGAGGAGAAAGCCCTACATACACCTTCATCTCAGAATTCTAGCCTCCAGACATGGAGAAAATACATAGCAGCTGTAAATGTCCTTGAGTCTATGTTTTGTTTTGTTTCTGTCTTAGGAAACTAAGATAAAATGCCTATTTATTATCTCTTGACTTGGGGAGTTAAGTGAACACTTATTTTTGAACATCTTTCTCTCTCTCTCTCCTCTCTCTCTCTCTCTCTCTCTCTCTCTCTCTCTCTCTCTCTCTTTCTCTCTCTCTCTTAGCTTGGTTGCAATTCCAACTTCCTTTAGAACAGCTTCTTCTCATGTTAGGGGCTGGTAAATAAGATTCTCTACTCTTTACTTGGAGGTGTGGTGGACATGTGACCAAAACTAGACCAACTGGAGGCTCTCCTGTGATTTTTAGTCTTAAACAGTCAAATTCTTGTTCATGCTGCAGACCAGGGCATTGGCACACGGCTCAACAATGTCTGCCACACAGACCCACTGTGCAATGTCTGTCCTGCATTTTTGCAGGCACAGTAGTTTAGAATTTTCAGGATTCTCAGAGCTGTCCCCAAATCCTAGCAAATGTTTCATCATAAGCAATGAAAACACAATTGGCTATATTCACAATTATTTTTCTAAATTAGTTCATGTAATTTTTATCATTAACATCTACAAAAATATCTAATATAATTTAGACTTAATACATTTTTCTTTTTAAACTATCTGTTAATTTTATTCATTATTAATCATTCAATAAATGATTCTGAAACATATATTATGTGCCAGATATTGCATTAGATGATTTCATCAAATCAAAAGTTGGAAAACCCTCAATTTAATATGAGAAATTTTTGAATCTTTAGAAATGACATATTTCATCTATTAGTCAGCTACATTTATACAGAGCCTGTATATATTTATATAGGTAATTTAGATTAAACAAGTGGAAAATCCCATATAAAGAGAGAACTAAAAAACATTTTTAAGATTTGGGTACCACATTTGGCAGTGCTCAGGAGTAACTCCCTGCAGTACTGGAAAGCAAGTTGTACAAGAGATTAAACCTGGGCCTCTTACATTCTAAGTATATGCTCCAATCTTTTGAGTCAGTCCAACATAAGGAATCTTACTTCAGAAAGTATTTAATTAGCATCTACTGTGTACAAAGATCTTAATCCAGGAACACAGAAAAGGGCAAAAAGAAAGCTAAAATATTCTGCACTAAAAGCACTTACTAGAGTCCCCTCAGGTATAGTAACAAATCGTAGTAAGTTCTATATGATTTTTAAAATACGAGAAAAATAATTTCAAATCCTCTTAAGTGTAATGATGTGACTGCAGGAGAATTTGTCATATTTACACCATGTTGAGTATCTCAATGCCTGGTTTCATTGAATCCTAAGTGTATCTCCCAGGCATGTACTATTATAATCATCACTTTGTAGAGATGGAAACTGAGATTGGAAATCTTCCCTGAGGTTCCCTAGGATCCCTTACAGTCCTCCAGCTGTTACACAAATCCTTTCTAATGCCGTTTGTCCTTTGCCATGTCTAACACCATCCAATGGGACAAAAACAAAACAAAATAAAACAAAACAAAAACCTATAACTTGAATAAACCTATAACTCTCAAAACTTGAATGAAACAAAACAATGTCACAGCCAAAATACAAGAAACTGGAGTTAGAACCTGTACGAATGTCTCCTATCCTCTCTTGGCTTAGAAATTTGCTTTGATCATTCTATCCTCACCTCCACAGTACTGTCCTTGTTTCATTTTTACGACCATAGGTATGAGGCTTGGTAGCAGCAGATGAACCAAGATTAGAACTTCAGAACAAATCAGTATGCATCTTTATGAAACTCATTGCAATGGGATTTTATACTTATCATGACTTGGCTCCTAGGCTCATTTAGTAGAGGCCAGTTGGCAGTTCCCATCTCTTATAAAAGTTTCCATAAGACAAAACATGAGAGCTCTGTTCCATTTCCCTCTGGGATTCTCTATCTCCTATGAGCATCAGTAAGCAAAGTGGCATTTACTAGCTTGGCAAATGAATCAACCTTTACTTTCCCACAAGTTCAGTTGTAGGCATCAAGTTCTCCTAAAGTTTCCATAGTAAATAGGCAGCAAAGAAAGAGAGAGAGGAAGAGAGAAAGAGAGAAAGAAGGAAAGAAAAGAAAGAGGAGAGAAAGGGAGGGATAGAAGGAAGGAAGGAAGGAAGGAAGGAAGGAAGGAAGGAAGGAAGGAAGGAAGGAGGGAAGGAGGGAGGGAAGGAGGGAGGGAGGGAGGGAGGGAGGGAGGGAGGGAGGGAGGAAAGAAGGGAAGAAGGGAGGGAGGGAGAAAGGGTGGGAAGAAAGGAGGGAAGAAAGGAGGGAAGGAAGAAAAGAAATCAGCAAGGAAAAATAGTATATAACAAGGACCACACTGATTCCACATTAGTTTCCTAGTAATTTGCAGAGTTTGTAATTTTTATCATATACCTTTCTCCCCACTACACCAATTCCTAGGGGAGGGTTCATTTTTTATTCATTCTGAAAGTTTACCATCAATCATCCTCTTAAAGAGCTTGCCAGAAACTTGGACAGAACCTCATAATAAAATTGCAGAGACAGAGAACTAATTGATTTCTATAAATAATGTTTAGCTGTAAAGATATGAAAGGTGGTTAGAACCACATGTATTAATCTCCCTTTTGCTCCATCTGTGTCTGCAAAAGCAGACTGTACCTTGACAAAGTACCCTGACTTCTCTGCCCTGCAAACACACAGCAGGAGATTAACACCAGATGGCTGGCCCCTCCCATCTCCCCCGCCCTGCCCTCCAGCCCTGCCCCCACCTCTTCTCGCCAAATCCTCTAATTACTGCCCCTCCTTCCCCAGTTTATATCCCATAATTTAAAAATTCTGTTTCCAGAATTACCATCCCCATCCTGACAACACGCAGAGCAGCTGACTCTCCTCCATTTCTCTCTGCCCTTCCACCTTTCTGTACAATAAACAAAAAAGCAACCCGAACCCCAAACACAAAAGCCTTTCATCAGATTGCAAGACATACAACCCTCAAATAAAACAGTAACTACTGGTGCTAACGAATTATTCATGTGGGCCATGTCTCAGCGAGAGGGAGGTTAACAACTCACTCTGAAGGACACGGTCAAGCACCAGCTCTGTGAATCACACTGCACAAAACACCCAGCAGTTGCCGCTTGCCAACATCACATAAAATGGGACTACATTGATATCTGGGGACATAAACGCTGATGAGACAAAGATAAGGCTATAAATCTATGCACCAAAGAGTTGACTTGCACAAGTAGAATCTGTGCAGGCCAACTGTGGCAGACCAAAATGGGCAGCCAATCTGAGATGGGACTGGGTTCTACATAAAGTGGACAATGCTAAATGATGAATACTTTTAGGTCCTTGCATTTCAAAGGCTGATTCATAAGGGCACCATCTTAGCTGGCTCAGTCAATCAACTGGTTCCAATCCCAACTAAATCTAAAATAAAATGCCATAATTAGCACTGTCTATCCTTTTTCTGACTATAACATAAATATAAAATGAATGATTACTTTCACTTGGGGGGATGGGGAAATCGTCATACTAGGCAGAAGTCAATCAAGTTGGGCATTTTTCCCTCCTCCTTTCTCTTTTTGGCCTGACCCACTTGCTCTAGATGATAGTAGGTAGGTATTTTCCATAAATCAGAGTACTGGGATGTCTATTTAATGGGACCACACAAATGACAAAAATTGATTTAAAGAAAGCAAATCCACGTCAGTTCACTTCTGATGGCGTTAAATGTTCTGGATAATTATGATATTTGAAGTATGGCCATAATTTTAAAAGCTTTCACAGATATGTTACTTTTCTATCGTCTTTTCATGTGAAGCTTGTCAAACTTTCTTAAAGCTTTTATTTTAGGGGGGAAATGCATGCTGTGTTTCATAATTTTAAGCCTCTGTAAAGTTAACCACACTTGTAAAAAAAATCATTTATTTTTAGCATGGGTCCCTCTATAACATTCCCTTCTTCTCCACATGCTGTTTAGTTGTTTGTCTACCTCCCTGGAATCAGTTTATGCAACTCCTTTCAAGCGCTTTCTTGGAGTGATGGCACAGCAGGGAGGATATTTGCCTTGCATGCGGCCGACCCGGGTTCGATTCCTCCATCTCTCTCGGAGAGACCAGCAAGCTACTGAGAGTATCCCTCCCACATGGCAGATCCTGGCAAGCTCCCCGTGGCATATTCGGTATGCCAAAAAACAGTAACAACAAGTCTCACAATGGAGACGTTACTGGTGCCCGCTCGAGCAAATCGAAGCACCAAGAAGACAGGGGCTTTTTCAGCTTTGCAGTCTTTGCTGAGAGTCCCTGTGGGCTTACTGAAGACTACTAGCTCTGCTACTAACCCATCTGTATTTTCAACTTGCTGTCTTTTGGTTAGAATTTCATTAGCCATTTTCTGTAATGGTTCTAACCTTATTTATCTAAGCATTTATGTGGAAGAAGAGAAGGAAAGAGTGGGTTAAGACTAAAAAGTTTTATTTCTTCCTTTTCTTTCTCACAAGGTCTTTGGTGCAGAGGTCAAGCCCATGTGGTAATTGAGCTGTCATGCTACTTGATCTTAGTTATAGAACTACTTCTATAAATTAAGCATGCTAAGGCTTGGGGCAGACTTGAGGGGTGTTGTTCAGTCTTTGAAATTCGTGAGTGTCAGGGCACTGCATGGCTGATCCAACCCAAGTCCACAGTGGTGTTCAAATGCCTGAAGCATTTCAAGTAAGCAACAAATTAGCACATCTGTTCATTGGATCAGTGGAAGGAGTCTACTGAATTCTGAATTCTGAAACACCATGGCTGATGGATCTGGTGAATTATTCAGCATTCCAAAAAGCTGGGGTGTTCTCCATGTAGGCTGGCTGGAAAGTTGAGAGTGCCAAGAAATACATAGTACTATATTTATATTACCTGGAGTTGAAGGACTGTGTAACCCAGTTTCCACAGCTTATGGCAACAAGCTGAAGTCTGAAGCCAGGAGTAGAGAGAGAGGGGAAGACCTAAGGATGAAGTTCAAGCTTGGAGTCCACACATACAATCAAATGAAGATGCCACTGTCTTCTGACGTATAGGCTCAGAACTATGAATAAACCCTGAATCACAAGAATAAAACCTGGGAAGTGGGTAACAACCATGTGTTAAGATTGAATGTATCATCAGTAGGTTTATTATTCAGTAGTACCCTAGTTAAAGGTAAAGGTAAAGGCCCTCCCGTTGATCGTCGATTTGCTCGAGCGGGCCCAGTAACGTCTCCACTGGAGACTTTGTTGTTACTGTGTCTGGCATATCGAATACGTCATGGGGAGCTTGCCAGGCTCTGCCGTGTGGGCGAGATACTCTCGGTAGCTTGCCGGGCTCTCCGAGAGGGGCAGAGGAATCGAACTCGGGTTGGCCATGTTGGCCGCTTGTAAGGCGAACGCCCTACCGCTGTGCTATTGCTCCAGCCCTAGTTAATGGGTCTATTTGAGTTCATCAGCAGAAGACTGGAGCAAAGCCAATCTATGGCCTACCTGAGCCCACAGCAAGGGAAAAGCCCTCTGGCAGACATAAAGGTTGCAGTCTCTCCACTAACTAAAGATTTTGCTGATCTTGTCTTTCGTATGCTTTCTATACAATTTCAATAGTAGCACAGCGGTAGGGCATTTGCCTTGCACGCAGCCAGCCCAGCTGAGCAGGGTTTGATTCCTTCGCCCCTCTCGGAGAGCCTGGCAAGCTACCGAGAGTATCTCACCCACATGGCAGAGCCTGGCAAGCTACCCGTGATGTATTCAATATGCCAAACACAGTGACAACAAGTCTCAAAAAAAAAATGGAGACATTACAGGGCCTGCTCGAGCAAATCAATGAACTACGGGAGTGGAGTGTTTGTTTGAATATATAACTACTTTGATATGAAAATTTATCTAATGTTTTCCATCACACTTTAGATAAAACAGAGCAATTTCTATAAATTGAGAGGAATGATATAGAAATTCTTACCACGTTGATGTGGTTCTTATGAACTATGTTGCATGCTCAGATCTACCTGATGTCTTCTCCCTGCATCACTCACTCTGTTCCAGGACCAGCACTGTGCTTTGCCTAAAGCATGTCAAGCCGACTCCCACATGGGTACCATCACATTCGTAATGCTCTAATCTGGAGGCTATTTTTAGGTGTCAGGAGGGCTTACTCACTCAATGATACCTCAAATTATATGTAACTTCCTGAAAAGGAACTTTTCTGCACTCTCTCTCTTTCCCATACATTATATAAATTTTCTTTGAAACATTTACCACATTAAGCAAGGTGTCATATTTATCTATATTTTGAACTCTTTTTTTTCCCCCTTGCATTGTGAGGACAAAATTAATCTGGGTGGTTCATTGATAAATGTTGCCTAATCTAGCAGACTTTCAATAATTATTTGTTGATTACTAAATTAAGAAACATATGGAAGTGGCGCTACAGAGTATGGCTGGCCTGAAGTACTCTGAGGACAATAATAAAAAACTTAGCGTCAGTAAGAAGCCTCCTTCTCTATCTGCCACCTCCTTCATACGAGGGATCAGCAGTTTGTGGGCTTCCTTCAACAAATCAGGGTTCTTTGCCCTCAACTGAGAAAGTATTCATATAGGAGGTGGCATGATACTGGGAAAACTTCAGCCTCATGATTCTGAATGTCAGAGGTCATCTAGGATCCAGAAATTTTCCGCTCCAGTCTCTGAGTCCTTCTACTCTCCTTTTTCTACCTCCACACCATTCATCTTTGCAGGGCTATTACAAACAAAGTTTCTCCTTAGCAGCACCCCTTCCTTGCCACCACCAACCCACCCTAGGAAATTCTCTTCCCTCAGGCTTGAGCATAAAATATCCAAATAAGTGCTTTTAATGGGGAATCACCATTCTTAACCCAACATCGTCACTTGACAGATGAATAAACCAAGTGTCAGAAACAGCTCGGTGAAGTGCTAATGAATACCACAACTGCATCTAGAACCTACACCTGCCAATCATAAGACTGACCCTAGTGCCAAAATGGTAAGTATAAATGACGTGTAGTTCCAAAAGTTGCATATTCAAGGATTTAATTCTACAAATATTGACCACATTAGCACTGCAGCACTGTACTCCCAGTGTTCATCGATTTGCTCAAGGGGGCCCAGTAACGTCTCTATTGTGAGACTTGTGGTTACTGTCTTTGGAATATTAAATATGTCACGGGTATCTTGCCAGGCTTTGCCGCATGGGCAAGATACCTCTCAGTAGCTTGCCGGACTCTCCGAGAGGGGTGGAGGAATCGAACCCGGCTCAACTGGGCCAGCCACGCCCAAGGCAAACGCCCTACCACTGTGCTATTGCTCCATACCAAGAACCCCAAAATATGACTGATCCTGCAATTTGTTAGATTCTGTGGTTTAACAATGAAAAAAAATCTTGTTCTCGTGCCGAAAGAGTTTACAGCTAGTCTGAACACAGAATGCAAGAAATATGATTTCGTGCATGTTGAAATGTTGATAAATGGGTAAATGCCATATTAAGTTTAACCTCCAGAGAACCGTCTCAAATCTCTTCAAACAGTTTTATGGGGGGGGGGGGATGGATAAGAAAGGAATGTGAACAGAAAGGAAGGAAGTGAAGGGGAGGAAAAGGGAGAGAAAGGAAGTGAAAAGGAAGAGAAGAGGAGGGGAGGGGAAAGGCCAGGGGAAGGAAAAAGAGGGTAGGGAAAGAAAAGAGGGGATGAGAAAAGAGAAAAGGGAAGGGAAGGAATAGTACTCTGCCTTATTTCGTCTGTCCCTTATATGCATTAAGTCTCTGCTCCATTCAAATACCTTAAATTGGAGGCTACTCTCTCACAAGCCTTTTCAGTTTTGTTCTCACCTGCTTTGTATACCAGGTGACATGAAAAAGCTGCATGATTTCTCCCCCTCTGCATACCCTACCTGGTCCACAGCCCGGACTTCAGGGCTAAACTTGAGCATTGCTCAAGTTTAACGTTTGACCACACCACTATGAACCCCAGTCATTAATAGACACAACCCTCCAGCAACCAACGGTACAAGCTCAGGAAGAATCTAGTCAGTTACAGGATTTCAAATCCCCTCACAATCCACCTGTTTAGCTGGGGGGATATATGTCAGTCCCAACCAACCTTGCCAGCCTTAGGTCGGTCAGTCCTTCTGAGATATCCTCCCACAAGAAAAGTTTTCTCCAGTCTTCATCATGAGGAATAAGTACAAAAACATGGAAGGGAGGGATGGAGAAAAGGAGAGAGAGGGAGAGTGGAGAGAGAGAAATAGAGAGGAAGAAAGACCACTAAAGTCAGCTGGCAGAAATAATGAGCCCGGGACATTAACATTAACTTGACAATAACATGGAAAAGAGCAGTTCTTAATTTCTTTGTGCCTATGTAAGCAAACATTCAAAAAGAAGAGAGAAAGCAGTAAACAAGGTAAAAACTTACCTCAAGAAACCTCTCTCTGTCCATCATCCCCCAATCTCCCACTTCCAAAGACAAAGATACACATTACCGCCCCCAAGGACTTGGAATCCAGACTTGCCTGTGTACAGAAATGAAACCAGCTTTTCCGCTGCCCAACCCGGGATGCTCACCAGCGCGTGCCCGAATTCACTCACCCACTCGCCTCACATTTTTTCTGCCTGTTGCATGCAAAACAATTGTCTCCAAAAGCCAATTACTGATATTCTGAACTGCTGTTTTCCTACCCTGGTGAGAGACGCCTCCATGAGAGAACCAGGGGGTGAGCTCTTGAGTTGAAAGAGAACCTGGGGTGGGGGGCGGAGGGAGAGACGAAAACCTCTTCTCGAACCTCCACACAGTTTCTGTTGCCAAGGGAACCCTTGCTTTGTCCAGGGCGTCTGAATGGCCGCCTCTCCCACGGCCTGGCTCCAGGAGTGGCCAAGTATGGAGTGGGGTCAAGCGCAGGGGGGGTGGGTGAAGCCTTACACATGGCTTCTGACAAAAAATCACTTTCAAAGAATGAAAGAAATCATAAAAAGAAGAGTTTTGGAAGGCATCTGGTGGGGAGGGAATACATTTATTGAGGATGCCACTATCACATTTAAGTTGACTTTTGTGTTCCTGAAAGGGGTGTGTTTTCATGTGTTTTCCATATACACCCCAGAGAATAAAGGATGGGAATGTAAGACAGAGAGAGAGAGAGAGAAATAAATGGAATGAATGGAAGGTGAAGGGTGCTGAGATGGTGTCTCTGTGTCTCAGTCAGTGGAGACAGAGCACTTATCAGAGATGTACAACTCCATGTTTAGTGGCTTAGTGACAGGGATTGGTTGAGCTTCAGACTGAGGTAGTCTGTCTATGGGATTGGTCCAAGGTACTTTCTGGCAGGTAGGTGACAGGATTGTCAAGGTGGGCACATTATTTATCCTACAATGGAAAAGCCCTAGGTTGAAGTTCTGGAAGAAAGTCTCAAAGGGAATGTGCCCCCAAAGGCACATTTCATCACATTTGTTGTGTAAGTTATTTGTCAAGGGGAGCCCAAGGGGAATAGTGGTTTGGAAGGGAAACCTCAGTTCCCAGTCTTGTGTCTGGCACAAGGTAGGTGTTTGATAAAGCATGTGCTTTCCTGCATGATTGTTGATGGACTGCTGTCTTCCTACATCTTGACCTAGCAAAGTCAGAGGATGAACACTTGGCAAATAAAGTGATGGAGGCTTGACTTACACTTGGACCCACATGTGAGGGTTGAAAAAGAGAGATTGGCCTTTGGGGCTTGTTATTCTTGACCATAATATCTAACTGATTTTTTTAAATAGAGAAGTCACCAAGACATGTCCTAATCAAAATGATGAAAAACAAAGATGCAATACTGAAGCAGCAAGATCAAAGAAGGAAATTACATACAAAGGATTATCCCTAAGGTTTATAGCAGACCTAGCAAATGAGATCCTCTAAACCTGAAGACAGTGGTGGTATATAGTAAAAAAAAAAAAGAACTGTAGCACTGTAGCACTGTTCTCCTGTTGTCCATAGATTTACTCGAGCGGGCACCAGTAACGTCTCCATTGTGAGTTAAAAAAAATAACTCAATGAAATGAAAGCTTCACCAAGAGTACTTTACCCAGGGAGAATCTCATTCAAATGCGAAGGAAAGATACACAATCTCATTGATAAACAATAGCTGAGCAACTTCATAGACTCAAAACCAACTCCAAAAGAAGGGCTGCTTTAAGCCAAGACAAACTCACAAACACACCAAGCTTCTACAGAATGATGGTCGAAAACTCCATGACAACAATCTCGATGTCAATGTTCTAAGTGCATTAATTAAGAGACAGAGTAGCAAAATATATTTTAAAAATTAATCTAATATACTGCTGCCTGCAAAAAAATGCATTTAAATAGTCACAGCGAATTAAAAGGTTGGAAAACAATTCTTCAAGCAAACAACTCCCTCAAAAAAGACTGGGGTGACCATACTAATATCAGATGACATAGACTTCAGGCTCAAAAAGATAAGAGACAGAGAGGATCATTTCTTAATAATAAAGGTGTTGGATAACATGGGTCAGTCCTTTCTCCTCCACGGATAGGAGCTTAGGTTTACTGAGAAACACCCATCACAATGCTTCCAAAGCTCTCCCATTTCCTTGGTATTCATCTTTAACTTCTCCTTTGTGCTCTACTTCCCCTATCTCTTAATCACTCAGAGATCTCTGGATTTTGTATTTGTAAGTGAAATACTGCTTCTCTCTTTCCTTTATGTCCTTTGCAGTTTACTTTAGAGCACTGGCCTTTTTGTATAGGCACTGAAAGACAGTTAACGCTATGCTTTTGTAACTTGGGAGTTACCTGACTCCGAATAATATTTACTCGTGGCCATTTGTCATATTTACTCGGCTTAAGCCTCAGTTGCCCTTAGTTCCTAGCACCCCCAAAGCAGGGTCCCGATAATGGGACTTGGATAGACCCAGGGCAAGCTGTAAGCTCCCCTGGCATTGAAATGGGATAGGCCAAGCTCCATAAAACTTATACTAAGTTAAGAGCATGATTGTGGACAAACTCTGTCATGACCCAAAAAGAAGTAACTGGATAAGGACCCTGCTGGGGTTAGAAAAGACTAATCTGACCTGAGGACTGTAGTCTGGGATCTATAGCAAGATGTCTCCAGGAGACCCACCCTTTAAGCTTAATATATCTTTTACTGTGTCCATACAAAATGATGAGAAATATTATTAAAAAGTAAGTTTAAATGACTATTTAAATGGTTATGAACTAAGGAAAGGAGAAATAACACCCTTAGATAAATCTCCTCCCTTGGGCTGGGCGGATGAGATATTATACTAGAAGAGCTACCCCAGAAGAAAGGGCTTTACATATGTTGACTGAGCAACGTCTATTTGCTACCCTGAATTGTGGGAGATTGGGTTGATAACTAAAACTGTGAGACAGGGGACAGGGAGACTAGCATGAGGGACAGTAGGAGATGGGAATGAGAGGACAGAGTGAAACCAGATGGTGAGAGTGAAACTGGATGGGGTGTATAAGACTAGGATGAGAGGAGTATGAGTCTGGAATTGAGACAGAGATTGGAATAAATGGTGACTGATCACCAAGCTGGGTGGCCCTATTCCCTCCTTCATGCAGTTGTCAGTGATGGCAGGCTAGGGTGTGGAAGCGGCTCATTGCCACCAAACACACATGATGAATGCCCGTATTTTGTGAATACAAAAAATGAATATGTATATCAGGAAGACATCACACTCCTAAACATAGATGCTCCCAATGAAGGACAAGCAAAATACTTAAAACAACTGCTAATAGATTTCAGAGGACATTGATAACAACATAATAATAGTTGGAGATTTCAACTCTGTCACCTGTTGATAGATCAACCAGTCTAAAATTCTAAAGGAAATACTGGCTTTGAAGGAATAAAAGGAAAGTAGGAATAAATGGAAAAATAATATTATATATATATGTTTATACATATATAATCCATATTATATGGATTTTCCTCCCTCAAAACTGAATATACATTCTTCTCCAATGCACATGGAACATTCTCTAAGATAGACAACATGCTGAGACACAAAACATACCTCTATAAAATCAAGAGGACAGAAATTGTATTGACTATCTTAGATGATGGGCTGGAGTGATAGCACAGCGAGTAGGGCATTTGCCTTGCAAGCGGCCAATATGGCCAACTCGAGTTTGATTCCTTCGCCCCTCTCGGGCAAGCCGGGCAAGCTACCAAGAGTATCTCGCCCGTACAGCAAAGCCTGGCAAGCTCCCCAAGACATATTCGATGTGCCAAACAGAGTAACAACTGTCACAATGGAGACGTTACTGGGCCCGCTCAAGAAAATCTATGAAAAACAGGAGGACAGTGACAGTGACAGTGATCTTAGATGATGATGAACTAAAAACAAAATTTAATCATAAACAGAAATGTAGACTTAAATAAAACACCTGGAAATTAAATGGCACAGTACTAATAAACCAGTGGATCAGAACAGAAATCAAAGAGGAATTCAAAAGATTCCTGGAAATAAAATAAGAATGAGGACAGGAGCTATCAGAATGTGTGTGACAAAGCAAAGAGGGTGTTAAGCATACACTTTATAGCTCTGCATGGATTCAAAAGAAAGGAAGAAAAGGCCCACAAAAATAATTTGATTGCACAGCTTGAGTAATTGGAAAATGATCAACATAAAAGGAATCTAAAGCAGGCAGAAGGAAGGAAATAATATAATTAATTAATGAACTATAATCCTGAAAAATAATTCAAAAGATCAGTGAAACCAAGAGCTGGTTTTTTTAAACAATAAACAAGATCAATAAACCACTATTAAGACTCACAAAGAAAGAGAAAGAGAGAACCCTAATAAACTAAATCAGAAATGAAGGAGGACATCACAGGAAGACCACAAAAATTCAAAGGATTATCAGAGATTATGTCGAGAATCTTCAAGCCACAGAATGAGAGAGTCTAGAAGAGGATTCCTATAATATCCTAAAGCTGAACCAATATGATTTGGAATATCTAAACAGATCTGTCACTTTCAAGGAAATTGAAATTGTAATCAAAAATACCTCAAAACAAATACCCAGATCCAGATGGATTACCTAGTGAATTCTCTCAAAACTTTAAAGAGGACCTACTGCCAATCTGTTTTCAGGCTCTTCCAGGAAACTGAAGCAACAGAAACACTCCCAAGCAGTTTCTATGAAGCAAACATTATCCTGATACAAAAAGCAGACAGAAACATGAGAGAAAGAAAGAGAGGAGAGATCCAGACTTCTTTCTGATGCCATGCACAAAAGTCAAATCAAAATGGATTAAAGACTTCGATATCAGACTGAATCCATAAGATACACAGAGGAAAATGTAGGCAGAACTCTCCAGGACATTGAAGCTAAAAGGCACCTTCAAGAATGAAATACTAGTCATCAACCAAGTGAACGCTAAGATAAATAAATGGGACTACATTAAATTAAGAATTTTTTGCTCTTCAAAAAAAATTATGACCAGGATACAGACATCCTATGGAAAGGGAGAAATCATTTATCAAGGAAAATAAACCATATAATCTCATCCAAAGAAAATGGGGAGATAGACTGGTCTATGGTAGGAAGCTTTCCACAAAGGGAGGTGGAGGATAGAGGTTAGGATAGAGAGGAACAATTATGACAATGACAGTTGTAAATGATCACTCTGAACAAGAACTAGGTGCTCAAAGTAGTTAAAGTGATATGCATTTTACACTTTTGATAACAGCATTGCAAACCACAGTGTTAAAAGGAAAATAGGGGGGAGAAAAAAAATTGTCTGCCAAAGAGGCAGGCTGGTGTGGGCAAGGGAAACTAGGAATCCTGGTGGCAGGAAATGCACACAGGTGAAGGGATGGGTGTTGGAATATTGTCTGAATTAAATTCAATCATAAACAATTGTGTAACTGTGCATCTCACTGTGATTCAATGAAAAATATTCAAAAAATAAAACAAAAGTAAAAGGGAGTCTCAATGTTGCTTGCAAGAGAAAAACAGCAAATAAATAAAGAGGAAGGTAACTAGTCAGCTCTATAGTGAGGCTAAGTAAGCGGGCGAGTCTATTACATGGAGTTGCAATGACGCATCATAAAAAATTTACATACATGTGCATACACACACATACAAACACAGGTGCAAATGCACACCTACATATACATGTTTCCTTGCAAAGGAATAAACTTATTTTTGTCACTGCTTTAAAACTTAGCTCTGGCTTGAGTTTCTCCAGGAGTATCTCACCCATTTCTACAGGCTCAGTTTCAATAGTCATTTTTCAAGATTTTCCTCATGGGACTTCTCCTAAAAATGTCATTATTTGTTCTAGTGTGATTACTTAAAAGGATGGTCCTTTCCACTCTAGAAAAGATTATTCCTATATTCCTAGACTATAACCTTCTTGAAGGAAGGCACCAGGCTTCCTTGCTTCTTTGTCTCTTAAATTCCTGGGAAATGTCTTTATTATACTGATAGAGACTCAAGAGTTTTAGAGCAATGACTTCATTTGTGAGAGGTTTACTACTGAGTATTAGCGTGAAGGGGGATTCAAGAGATGTTGAAGGGCTAGCATCTGACTGCTGTGAAAAGTTTAGTATCTATTTAAGATGAAAGACTAGATTTTTAAGTATGACTTAAGAATGTTGCTGTGAGTATAACTGAGAGGAACAGAAGCAATGCAGTTATGTGATGGATGAAAACCATCTCTCCTGGTGGTTTTGTCTGTCAGACTGTGGCTATGAAGTCCCAGGAGCTCTGAGCTGGTTAGGCTTGCAGAAGCCAGGCTCATTCCTCGTTGTCAATATGCTTGGCCTTTTCATCCTTTCTTCTCTAAAGAAACTAGTGAAGGGCAGGGTGCTTAGTGGTAGAAGGGCTGGAAATAGAGCCACACCCACACTTTCTCTACTCTACAATGCCACTTTTCTTTTACAAAAAGACTAATCCAGACCCACAAAATTCACAATGAAAACACAAGGAACTCTAGTAACAACCCAACCTCCTGTCCCCATGCACACCCCCACTCCACCCTCAGCGCTTGGAACATCCTTACCAGTCTGAGACATATAGCCCCTCGCCTTGTCTCAAGAAGTTACTGACAGATGCATACTTTGCATCCCCAAGAGCACAAATTTGGCAAACAGAGGAAGGTACCACCAAAAGAAGCAAGCAGGCCCTTTAATTAACTGCATCTCCCTGAAAAAAAGCAGCAGGCAGAGAGTGGTGGGTGCCCAAGGGAGGAGAGAGCTGATGCTTTAGTTAATTCTCTGAAGGTTGCAGAGAAAGCCCAAAGCTCAGTGCTGAACTTTCTGCAGACAGAGAAAAGGCTAGATTCCTAGCCTGGAATTTATTTTTGCAGTCTCCCTCTTTGCAGTCTCTCTTCCCAGGTCCCTTTCCCTCCAGCACACGCTCTGTCCCAGAGTGACTGCTCGTGGCCAATCATTCCATGAGCTGTCCTGCTCTTCACAGCAAGATGCCACCATACCCACACCTTATTTTAGTGGGTAGAGCAAAGTTATTTTGTGACCTGCCCTTCCCCCATTTGGCCTCTGAGCCCTCACTCACATTCCCAGTGTTGTCTCACCTCTTTCTGAACACAAAGGATTTCCTATGCTTACCTTCTTTATTCTGCTTTGACCTGGGCTCAAGTGTGACTCACCTGGAGTCAACACCACTGCTATGGCCCCAAAGCAGCATGCGGGACCTCTTTGCTGATGCCAATGAGAATTTGTGGGGGTGGGGAGAAACTGATTTGGAATTTGAAGTGTAGGGACTGGAGCAATAGCACAGGGCATGTACCTTGCTTGCAGCCGACCCGGGTTCGATTCCCAGCGTCCCATATGGTCCCCTGAGCACCACCAGGAGTGATTCCTAAGTGCAGAGCCAGGAGTCAGCCCTGAGTATCACTAGGTATGACCCAGGAAGCAAGAAAAAAAGTGGAATTTGAAGGGTAAAGTTTGGATTCGGTGTCAACACAAAGCACTGGGCTCTCTGGGGAGGGAATGTAATTAAGAGGAGATGACATTAAAGAAAGGGATTAAAAGTCAGCCTTGGGGCTGGGTAAACAGTTGAGAGGTTAGAGTCTATGCTAGCATGTACCTGACCTAGATTCACTCTCTAGTACCACATGGTCTCTGAGAATTGCTGGAGTCCTAATGGTCCCTGAGCACTGCTGGGATGTACTTGGTGGTCTCTGGCACTATAGGGCTTGAGTAACACCACATCCCCCAGCCTGAGCATTGAACCTGGTGGGCTGTGTATCATTATGAGTGATCCCAGGGCTCCCCAAGCACCACTTGGGAGGCCCCCAAAACCAACAAACACAAATTGAGCCTTACCCATCACTCCACTATAGTCCAACCTTTTGGTCATGATCTAACTTCTACTTGCAACAATACCATCCTCATACATTCGAATCTCAAAGTTTAATGTCTAAGGGAGTCCTGTTAACTGAAACAAATAAGAGAAGCAGTTGTTGTGTCAAGCAATAGGGAGTGGTGGAGACTTCAATAAAATAAAGAAAATGTTATCTGCATGGGGAGTAATCCAGCTCCAGCTGCTTATAGACATGTGGGCTGGAAGCCCAGGATTGCTGGAGAGTTTTTCCCCTTTTAAAGAAAAGCTGGAAATGTGAGGATGTGTGAAATTTCCCAATTTAAAAATGTTGACTCAATATGTTAACAATCATTGTGTACAGCAAACAAAATATGGGTTCTCTCCAGTGCACTGTCTGCACCTTTGTGACCTTTCCCCTGGAGGACACAGTATGAGCACAGGCCCCTGCAGATCAGAGTGCAGAGCTGTCACCAGTGAGCCAGACCACAGCACTTAGGTGAGAACCTCCCTGCAGGGCCATAAAACACCGCTGCTGCACAGGGAAACAGCAGGAACCCCTGGGCACAAAGGTAAAGACAGGGAAAGTAAATGCATGGCAGCCTTGGCTCCTTCTGGGGATGTGTGGTAAAGAGGCAGGTCTGAGAGGCTCCAAGAAGTCCTCTCCCACCTGCCTCTAGCCCTGGAAGCTATATTTGCAGAACACTAGAGGAGGAGGAGGCTTTCAGGGGGCCAAGTAGAGACCCTGCCTGCTGCAGGCACAGGGCTGATTTGGAGTAAGTTCTTGTTCTCATGCATGGTCTGCCAACACTTCCCAGCTTTTAGCCAGCAGGAACTCTGGACTTTGCAATGGTGATATCCTCTCCTCCTAGGAAGAGTTAGTTTTCCCTCCCTCTGTGAACACCCAGTATGACTGTCACTGTCACTGTCTTCCTGCTGTTCATCAATTTGCTCCAGTGGGCACCAGTAACGTCTGACAACGAATTGTGAGACTTGTTGTTACTGTCTTTGGCATATCAAATACATCACTAGTAGCTTGCCAGGCTTTACCGTGTGGGCGAGATACTCTTGGTAGCTTGCCAGGCTCTCCAAGATGGGCAAGGAATCGAACCCAGGTCAGCTGTGTGCAAAGCATGCTCCCTACCCGCTGTGCTATAGGAGGGTGAAATTCTAACCAGGGGATGCCCAGCCCCTCCATCTCTCCCTCTATAACCCGGAAAAGAAAAACCACCTCTTCTGCCAGATCCCTCCCTGTCATCCCCACTCACCTTTCTGGTAGGGGTGATGCTGTAACCCAACCACTTCAAATTTGCCTTCTGGTAAGATTCAAAGCTCACCTTTGACTTTTGTATAGAAACTATGTGTCTTTACCACCATTTCCTACTTCTGCAACGCCATTGCTCAAGACCCCACGTTCCCTCTTGGCGTCTAGCCTTCACTAGTGGTTTATCCTGCTTTCAGTCCCTCTTCACCTGCCTCTAACCCCATTCCATCATGCCTTCCCATTCCCTATCATTCACGATCTCCTATTTAAATACATGACCCGCACCTTGAAGAACTTCTGCCCTGTCTCTGCAAAGGTGTCCGCATTGTCCTCCAGGAAACAGACACATGTCAGAATCACAGCAACCCAGGTTTCACCCTGGTACTGCCATTGGCTCCCTCTGTGATACGTATTGATTACAGAGCCGCTCTGGCCTTGGCGACCTCATCCTGAGATTGGTCCCCTCATCCACAATCCCCTGATACAATCCCCTCATCCACAGCTTGCCTGGTGGCTGGGGGGATTGTATAAGCTTAATGTTGTCTGCATCACTGTAAGTATCAAAATAAGGGGCAGTCACGAAGAAGGCTCCACAAATACAGCAGAAGGGAGTGAAGGGAATAAGAGGGAGTTTGCATTCATCAGCCGCATGACAGATATGTCAAAAGAATTTGAATCAAGCTAAATAAATGATTGAAATGTATACAGTTCTGAGTGTTCTTCCATGGTGCAAAAAAAAATAATTATGCAGACAGAAAATGTAAGCCTATGCCAGTAAGCCCCAGCAGCTCTGTCTCCTGAACATTTTAGCCATATCATGTATATTTGCCAACACAGGGATGTGGCTCCCAAGAGGGAAAATCTCTGTGAGTCCCTGTAAATGAGTGGATCATGTTCCACCCAAGGCCTCATCTGTGACCTGGACTGTGGGCACCTTCCATCTACCTCCATGCCGATAAATGTGCTAGACTAACCTCAGCAGTTGGAGATAAAAATAATAATAATAATAAAATCCAGAGATAGTATAGGGGCAAAGATGCATGACCGGTGGGGCCCTGGAAGCCCCCAAGCACCGCTGAGGTGGCACAGGTAAGGTAAGGTAAGGTAAGGCCCTCCCGTTGATCGTCGATTTGCTCGAGCGGGCCCAGTAACGTCTCCATTGGAGACTTTGTTGTTACTGTGTCTGGCATACCGAATACTCTCGGTAGCTTGCCGGGCTCTCCGAGAGGGGCGGAGGAATAGAACCTGGGTCGGCCTTGTTGGCCGCTTGTAAGGCGAACGCCCTACCCGCTGTGCTATCGCTCCAGGTAATCCCTGGAATTGCAGAGCCTGAACAGCACTGTAAGCATGCCATGAGTCCTTGCATTGATACCACAGTTCCGTTAACAGAGAATTACCAGTGGGGACCCCAGACCCCTGGAGCACAGCACAGGAACCTTCCCCAAAAATAAAGTGAACAAAATAATCCCACAGGTGACTTCAGATTCTGTGAAGGTCACAGCAGTGGGACTAGTGGCAGAATATCATCAGATTTCTGCAAGCTGCAAAACCAGGTCTAAGCACAGAAAAAGTTGTCTGCAGAGGAAGCAGAGGACTTCATCACTTTTTAACCATGCCGCCTAACTTACCTCTCATTCTTCACCTGTCTCCTAAGTGGACTCAAAGCTCACATTCTCTGAGAAATGCCCTTGATCAAATGCCTTTGCAGAACCACCATTTTACTAAGCAAATCGAATCTTAAAATCTGTAACTTAATGCTGCAAACTTAATGCTCAAAAAAATTTTGAGCTAGATGAATCTGATTTTGAGTTTGGGTTTTGATTTAACTTTGATTCACCCGGACAAGTCTAAGTTTCTTTTTTAAGTTGTAAGATAGGAACAATAATAGATCCTCCCTTGGAGGACCACTGGGATGATTCAGTGAGATAGTTCATTCCAGCAAAGTGTTTAGAACAAGCCCCAGCAAAAAGAAAGGTTCGCATAGAAGTTGACTTGTTCCTTTGAAGGGAGAAAGAACCAAAGAAGAAAGAATCACACAGAAGTTGGTTTATTCCTTTGAAGGGAGAAAGAATCAGAAATGGTCACAAACAGAATGGGAATGGGGTTCCACTGTGATGTACACAAATTGGTCTTGACTTCTGTCCATTTACATAACCTCTGTTTCTATACCCTTAAAATCAAAGTCAGATCCCCTGATTTCCATCCCAGGACTCAGAATAAGAGGAAATAATGTCACAGAGATGGAGACTTTATAAACAATGAAAATCACTGGCTTTATATATCCAGCTGCAAAAGCATTAGTTGTCTTCTCCTCTGTGTATGTGTGTGTGTGTGCGACTCACACGTGTGTTTGATGCCTGCACCTGTGTTTTGTGCATCCAAACGCATGCATGCATGCATACATGTCTGGAAGCTCCTAGAAGGCAGCGAGGGTGTCTTTCAGTTTTGTGGATGTCCATTCCATGGTGTGAAGTCTCAGGTCTGTTAAACACCATACAGTGCTTGCCCCTCACCCAGGCCTGCTCTTGGTGACCAGACTGAAATCAAAAGCATCTCCCCCTTCTGTGTGGGCAGCATTTCTGCCAAGGCAAAGATTCATCTCCTAGGTACGCGGTCCTGAGCTGCCCCCAGGAGAGGGGAAAGATTAAGCATCTGTAATAAATGTTCTCCAGGCAGGGAGGGAAAAATCACCTAACACTCTTGTGGCTTTTAGGGGAAAAAAAGTGAAAGAGAAGAGACGGAGGCGAAAGAAAGCCCTGACTTGAAACGAGTGACCAGGCTGTTTGTCATCTGTAAGATGAGGCGATGGAAAAGCAGGCAAGGGCAGTGGCCACTGAGTCTGCTCCGGATTCCTGCCTCCGCCGTCGGCCCCGGCCCTCCCTGGCTGACCGTCTGCAGTTTCTTTTTTCATGAACAGCAACAGAGAACTCTCACTGGGATGAAGTTTCCCACCTGGCTCAGGAGCTTTCAGACCTGGACTAGGTGGTCTCTAAGTAAATATTTTCATCCTCACTCACTCACCTCCTCCTAAGGGGAAAACAAATCATTTCTTTGCTCAGCCAGAGAAGAAAGCACCCAAACCAAACAGCAGATTCTTTGCACTACTGGAACCCTCGTTCCAGGGAGTCCCAGTTGGCGTGTGGTTTGACTCAGTGTGCCGCTGTTCCTTGTCAGTTTTCTTGATAAAGCTAGTGAGCAAAGACCCAGAGAAGATGCAGAGGCATGCTAAAGCACTTCAGTCTAGATGGTCAGAGGAATGCTACCCACCATCTCCCAGTCTAGATGGACAGAGAGATGCTATCCACCATCTGTCCAGGCACCTACCATTGGGAAAACAGTAAAGAAGCATTCTGACCCAACACATGATGGCTCGACCAAGTCTAGGGACCTTTTTCCTGCCAAGGACCACTGGGATACTTATAATGTCATTCACAGGTCATACCTCACAGGCATCTGAAAGTAGCTTTTGTGTCTATCCATGAAGAAAGTTCAAATCCTATGAGTGACCAGGTCTTGGATGGCTCTCCTTCCCTGGTCCCTTCAGGATCCTGTCACAAGTAGCAGAGTCAATGGAAACCACGTATTGTAGCACCAACTATAGAAGCTCTTTTTCTTCTGGATGCAAATTTAGCTTTAGTAATTTTATTTTGCTTTGTTTTTCTACAGAACTCATTTTCAATGTTGTTCCATCTGTGCCCAGATACTGTGCTGGGCTGTGCTGATTTACGCTTCATAGAGTGGTTGACTGTGGAAATATAAAGGATTAGTAATTCATTTATATTTTCATGTTCCTAGGTTCTGGGAATTAGGACTTGATCCAACCATAAGCACTGCTCTTGTGATGAAGATCAAAACCTGAATGCCTCTTTAGGCAAATAGGAAAGGGGAGCTGGGACTGTAGCACATTTTCACAAACAGGGTGGATGGAAACAATGGAAATGTAATCTCTCATGCATCCTGAGGCCAGAAGTCCAGGTGCCAGTAAAGTTGGTTGTTTCTGGGAGTTCAAGGGAGAAGCCATGCTACCTTGCTCCTAAGTTCCAGTGGCTGCTGGGACTCCATGGTGCTTCTGGACTTGTGATGAAATCCTTTTCATCTGGGCGTCTCTGTCTTCTTGTCAAATTTCTCCTCTCTGAATCCGCTGGATTTCAGCTCCACTAGAATCCAGGATGACTTCGTCCAGAGATCTTGAACTTTTTTACAGAGACCCTGTTCCCAAATAAGGACATGTTCCTAGGTACTGGAAACTAGGACTTGAACCTCTCTCTAGGGGGTGTGAGGATGGAATTCAATAATCCACTCCCAAGTGGAATGTGATGTGTACCATGAGTCTAGCGAATGCAGTGCTCTGCTTCAAAAGAAAGGAACAAAGTCTAACACAGCTCATGTGTCAGTAATGCTTCCAGAAGTGAGACATTTCTGAAGAGGAGTTTTGGAGGACCAGTTGGAGACTGACCAGCAGAGAAGCTGCTGGTAAGGATCCAGAGACCGGACAGGGCCCAGAGACCAGAGACAAACCCTCAACCCAGTGCCACCTCCTAAACATACACAAAAAAGCCACAGGCCCCTCCCACCTGTCCTCCTTGATTCTCCTTCTCATCATCCACCTCCTCTTCTGTCCCCTCTCCTGGGAATCCCAAATTTGTTGTTTTAAAAAAAAATTTATTCCTGATCCCGAGTGAATGTCACTGTCTGGGCTTAATTCAGAGGCTTTCTAGGAAGTGTGATCAGAGGTTGCTTCTGGGCTGACTAAAGAGAAATATGATGCATCTAGGGGATCACGGACAGTTTGGATGAAGGAGGAATGTGGAGTGTAAGGAGGATGAGGAAGGTAGCTTCAAGATTGAGAGGGAGTTGGGAAACAAGTCTGGGAAAACTAAAAACATTGTGGTACAGAGAATGAAAAGGGGATAAGATGTGTTAGAGCCAAACTGCCCTTATCCACCTGTAAAAATAAAGAGGAACAGGCCCTCTGGGAACTGTCCTGGTTCTCAAGGACCGAAGACTTTCCCATGAGGAAACGTAGACAAGGATGGATGGGTGAGTGGGAAGCTGAAGGACAAGAGAAACTTCCTAAGGGGTGGCTGGTTATCCTTAACCAGAAATCTTTAGGGTCTAAATTTTGTTCTGGAACTTTGTCTGTAGGTTGATCAACCCTTCCAGGTATAAGGTACAAGCAAGTATCATTCTTCTGCAATGTCCCCTGAACTTTTACTGACTAAAAATATATATATTTTAAGCCATTAACAGAATGTCTCCTGTTGAGTCAGAAAAATGATCTACTCTTCATGGAGTGGTTGACTGTGGAAATTTGAATGAATTAATATTATCAAAAGTATCTGTAAATAAAGGGCCAGAAAAAGATAGTATGGGACAGGAAGTAAGGCACCTATCTTGCATATGGCCAATCCCGGTTCAATTACCAGTTTGTTGTCCCCAAAATGCTGCTAGGAGTTACTCCTAAACACAGAGCCAGGAGTAGTCCCTGAATAGCACTGGGCATGAGGATTTTTTCAACTTGGTGCTTCCATCCAGTTGATAGGATGACCAGAGATAAAGCTTGGTGGTTTCTTGGACACCCAAGAAAATGCTCAGGCTTAAAATTTAGGAGCATCCTTATAATAAAAACAAAGATATTATATGTGAGACATGGGAGTGGGTGATGGTTTGGGACTAAGGACATCAGATCTTTCATTGGTTTTCAGCAGTCCATGGATTTGGGGACATTTGATTGCTACCCTACGTGTCACACCTATGCAGACATCTCATCATGAAGGTGGGGACTTTATGTAGAAATGCAAACTTCCCTGGAACTAAAAGAAAGCTCCCCGCCCCCTCCACCATACGCTGATAAATATTTTCCAATTCTCACCCCTTATCCAAACTAGCTCACCATTCCAATATCACTATATGACTGATTCAGATGGCCATATCCCATGCATTCTTGTTACCATTCCAAACTTATTATTTATATGTGGGTTTGGAGGGCATGCAGAAGATTTGTTGAAACATTCACACCATTTCGATCCAAAATGTCACTCTTTTGCTGGACTAGTCTTTATGTGACAATCCTGGAATCCCAGATCATTTTACAGTCAAATGTCAGGCACATGACCTCCCACTGGGAAAAAAAATGGGGGTGGGGATGGGGAAACAGCCTGGAGCTCAGGAGCTTCCACTCCTTGAAGGGCCTACAGCATTCCATATTCCAGGCTTGGAAAATAACCATATGACTGTCAGCAAACTGCAGAAACCGTACTGGCGAGCTTGGCTTGTGGTGGATCTGTCTACAGACTGTGTTTCTTGTCTGCTGGCCAATACCCAGTGTCCCTGATAAATGTACCACACAGAGATAGTTAACAGGAGATGTGAATTGATTGTATGTGACAAATCAAAGATCTGAAGAATATCAGAGAGGCCAGATCTAGCAGTGAAGAGAGATGATAGATAAAATATGATAGACTCCAGGGGTCTTTTCTGAAAAACCAGGGGCATATCAGCACATAATCATTATATGTAACTCTGTTACAAGATAAGGCCAATAGCAGGGACTGATGATATGCAAAGAAAAACATGATGAGACCTTTGCTCCCAACAAGTTCATACTGTGTGGGTAACTGGCATGTTACAAGGGAACATAAATTGGCAACACCGACTTAACTGTTGTATCTATAATAAGCTAATGGTGAGGAGTAGAGGTAACTTCCAATTTGGAATAAATCCAAAGGAATAGACAAATATCTGTTTTCTTAATTCCTTATGAAATAGTAAGTTTTCTAACTAACATGAATTTATGTAACCCTCCTCAGAGCTCTACGGTTTAACAAACATTAGCTCACTTTTTATTTTACTTTATTTTTTAGATGAAGAAACAAAAACACAGTTTAGACAGATCATCCAGGGTTAATAGCTCATAAATGGTAGATTTTAAACATCATAGTAGACAAAAAGTTGGGTGAACTATGAAGTCAGGTTAGGACATGAAAGGCAAAAAAAAGAGAAGACATACAGCTGGGCAGAATGGCAGACTATTAATGAACTAGGAAGCAACATGATGAAAGCTTCAAATTCTTCACTTGGGGATGGTTGATCTTGCATAGGAGGTACCGGGAAAAGAAACAGAAATAGGTTTAAAGACAGTCTAGTGATTTAGCCTAGTTTAGGTCCTAACTGAGGAAAGAGAAATGAATGTATATAATCAAAAGTATCTGTAAGTGAAGGGCCAGAGAGATAATGGGGGAGAAGGTAGTTATACTGTCTTGCTTAGGGCTAACTTCAGTTTGATCCCCAGCCCTACATGGTACCCCCAAAACTGTCAGGAGTCACCCCAGAACAGAGCCAGGAGTAGCCTCAAAGTACCACTGG
Source organism: Sorex fumeus (assembly GCF_029834395.1). Classification (NCBI taxonomy): domain Eukaryota; kingdom Metazoa; phylum Chordata; class Mammalia; order Eulipotyphla; family Soricidae; genus Sorex; species Sorex fumeus. Next base: position 63,532,788 of record NW_026606120.1, read on the forward strand.
GGATAGCCTAAATTCTCTCCCTCCACATTAGTACAATGGTGCAATAGTACAGCAAGTACTGCAATACTGTTCTTTTAGATGTGACAATAATTCTTCTAGAAAACCTGAAAGCCTAATACAAGCTTAGTTCCTTCCTTTTCTCTGTTATTAAGGAATGACAACTATTTATTAAACACCTACAGTAAGGTACTGTGACAGACTTTGATGACATAAGGATTTGACCCAAGATTTTCTTCACTCTGGTTTCCATCTTTCCCCAAACCCAGAAAGTTAATAATTACTAATATTTTGTTTTCTGATCCAAATTCATCTAATGGAGCCATTTAAAGATCTAAATGAAGAAGATCCTTCCCTCCCTCCTGCTCCCTATGCCAAACCTTACCCCACTTCCCCTGCCACTACCCTGTTCTCACCACTATGTTTACTCTTTCCTTCCTACCCCAACTTCAACAACACAGATGTCGTGGGCTGCCCACCCTCTTTTGTTGTCACTGGGATTATTTTCAACAGAAGAGCCAGTCAACGTCTGGCAATTTTCAAACTTAGACATCCTTGTACACTTTAGAAGTCTTCCGGATGTAGGTTCATTTGCATCTAGTCTCTGAATTTCTTGAAATCTTGGGGGTATGTCCAGAAACCCTCATTGTATCTTTAACCTCTCTAAACTGGTTCTCCTAAAATTTCTGTGACTTCAATATCACTTCTGAAGCTTATGTGAAGTAAAGGGCATTTCTTCTTCGAACCCTCCACCTCCACCCTCACTCCCACTTTCTTAAAGATAAAAATAAGGTCAAGGTGAAATTTTCGAGTTTTAATGGAATCAGAATTTGGGGGAATTTACAGAGAGAGATAGTCTCTCATCGTATTAAAAGTAATCTCCCTCTAAGTAGAGAGAGCTAAAGTGGGAAGGCCAATTCCTGGCATATGCACTGTCCTGAGTCACATCCCTGGAACTGCATGGTCCCCAGCATCACTCATTAGGTAGCTCTGGTGGACCCAAGTACCTCTGAGGCAAACAACCCTGGGAATAGCTCCAGGGCTACTGAGCACTGCTGGGTGTAGCCCTTATAAAAAATAAAACCACTTCCATATTTTATCTATACATATTGCATAAGAAAATTACATTTAGAATATTTAGTATTTATTGCATTTCATCCTCAAATGCTATCTGGATAGATAACCTCCAGTAGAAATGCCATCAAACTAGAGCTTTAGAATCCATCTTCTCTTAATCATGGTTGAAATGTTTTTTGCTTTTAGTACCTCTCCTGAATCTGTAGGATTGTATACAGGTGGAAGACTCCATTATACATATAACAAAATTTCGCTCCTTTTTCTGTCATGTGAGGCAACATGCCACTCTGTTTCTTTAACAAGGATTAAAAAAAGATTTACAAGAAGCAAGCAGGACTAGCCACAAGCCACAAACAAGCACCAAGCAACCAAGGTTTGAAACAGGAAAATTGGAAATTTCCAAAAAGGCTCATCAGGTTGTTCATAAAATAAGGCAAACGCTGGAAAGACACTGCCTCACCAGGAACTTCTTCAGCAGGGCCAACACCAGTCTTACGTAAGCTACATTCAGCAGTGGGCTTTTTCTTTGTTTGTTTACGTTTTGTCTTTAGGCCACACCTGGCACTGCTCTGGCTTACTCCTGGCAGACTTGGGGGAATTATATGTGGTGCTGGATATACAACCTTGGTTGGCTGCTGCAAGGCAAGCACCCTACCTACTGTACTATTGCGCTGGTCCCCAGAGCTATTTTGAAAAAAATGTGTCCTAAAGAGTCAGGTCTCCTAAGAAAATCAATTCAACCGCATACCTCCATGATTTGTATTCAGAGACAGAGCCATATATTTTGTTGGAAACCCCATTCCCTTTCTCCACCTCTAGGAAATCTATTTATTCCTCCATAATATATACAAAGACAGATAGCCTGTTGGAGTTGAAATAATTCATGTTTTATCTCTTGCCTCTCTAGCAGAATGTAACTCTTGGAGAGCAGAGACCCTTGTCTGTGTGTTTCTACCACTCAATACACTATATAGGGTGATATTCCTTGAATAAATAGTTTGATTTCATTGATGGGCACAGTTGTGATTGGTTTTAGTTAAGGGTCTTGACTCATTCTATTATTTCAGAGCTCTGGACTTAGCCAGGGCAAGAATTCTGGCCACCAGGATCTAAAATTTAAATATGTTTACTTGAACAGAGTTCATTTTTAGACCTTTTCCCCAAAGATTAATTTACTTTTCATTCTATCCACAGACTTCCCCAATAATAAGGGAAATATCTAGGAGGTCACCTATATCTTTAATAGTTATCAATACCTTAAACACTACTGCTTGTCCCTTCTAGTTAGCATAATCCTTTTGGGACATTATTATTTGTCAGTGCCTGAAGGGCCTCTGCTCTCACCTGGTATCAGATGTGGCATCTTCTGTCTTCTCTTGTTCTGCAGATTTGTGGGGAGGGTGGATATGTTCCACTGACAAAAGTCTTACTTCAACTCTGTTGATTAGCTCAGAATTATCTGCTAATCACATTCTTCTTCATCTCTGTGACATGTGCCCAGATCCTTGCCAAGACCATTTGTTCTAGTAAATGAAAGTCTTCTCTTCAACACCATTTTCAACTGCCATGCCCATAGCCACCTTGCTTTTCCAAACACAAGACTTTTAGTAGGAAGAGATAAAAATCTCACCAGTGTCCTGAGTCACTGTTTAATGTTCCATCCAGACTCTAGATGGTCTCTGAAGACACATCCTCCAACACATGTTGAAAGGATCCAGGAGAGGGGAGACCTGAAATGTGTAGTTCAGGGGTCTTCTCTGACATGTTGCCACCTGTCTCCTACTGTGGTCTTCTTGCTGGCTATTGACATGCAGGACTGTTTGCAGGGCACAGTTCAAACTCTACCCCAAAAGCATTTTTTCTGCAAGTGGTAATTAGGATTTTTTTACTCTATTCTGTCTGCAAAACTCTCATTGTCCTCATCTGATGGTGTAGGATGGTGCCTTTTTTTCCCTAAATGTCTCATACCATGCTCCACAATGATCTCTTTGTGGAAGTTTTCCCTTTTCTCTTAACTCATCTAACTTTTGACATCTATTTCCATTCACAGCTTTGGCATATTTTTTCCATCTGGTTGCTTCCTACTGAAGCTATTTTTCTACTCCCTGCTATGTTCATTCTCTAATAAACAGGAATATAACAAGGTGATATTCAAACGTCCCCCCTCATTTTTGGCAGTCACTGAAGCTTGAATGTAGAGCAAATAGAAGTCCTAATCAATAACCCTGGAGGAAAGAGAAACACAAAATAGATTCTGAAGGTTGGAAAGTTCTAATCAGTGTAAATCACTTTCCAGAAACAAGAACAAAAAAAGCATCTCAGAGTCATAGAATCAAATGTTTTCAAGCATTGACTAAAGGAAATTAATCTTCTTTTCATTTATTTTCTACTAAAAATAATCTATGTAAAGCTGGATGAATAGCTTAGGTGGTAGAGCAGATGCTTAGCAAGCTTGAGACCCTGAGTACAATTTCTGGTGTTGTGTGGTTCCCAGAGAATTGCCAGGTGTAGCCCTCATAGCCCTAAGAATCCTGAGACAGAGCAGCACCACATCATCAGGGTCGCGCATCATTGGCAGTAGGCCTGGACCCCACTGGGGTGGTCCCTAATTTAAAATAATAATAAATAGTGATATAAGGTCATATATACTAGAGGATCATTATGTGGTTCTTCAGAAGCTGGTATTAAATATTAGAAGGTTCGAATAATAAGTTTCATGATGTAGAAAGGACATCAGATGAGGAATCTGAAGAACTGAGTTTTAATTCAAACTCCAAGACTATGTGTCTTAGAGTATTATGCATTTGAACTAAAATCTTTTAAGTAATTACTTTTTTAGTCTTGTGAGACATTGAAGATTTACTTCTTTTAGTCAATGCTTGAAAACATTTGATTCTTATGACTCTGGGATGCTAAATCCTGGTTCTGTGCTCAGAGAACCATATGCAGTCCTGATGGTGCTCAGAGTGTCATATGCAATGCCAGGCATAGAGTAAAGTCAGCTGCATGCAAAGTAAACACCTACCCCTGTACTATCTTTCTGGTCGAGAATTATATTTTCTAATCTAAGCAAAAAATTGTCCCTGTTTTTTTTTTTTTTTTTGCTGAGCATCTTGAAAGAGCTAGGTACACACAAACGTATAATACACATTTGGAGAAATGTATATTTTACAAATGCAAAAACACTATATAAATACTACATTTCAGTATTTATCATTGAATTTTATATTTTTTTGCCAAGGAGAAAAGAAGGGTTTAGGCCATACTTGATGGTGCTCAGGACTTATTCCTAGCTTTGTGCTAAAAAATCATTCCTGACCATATGTGGTGCTCACATGGTGAAACCTAGGTCAGTCTCATACATTCAAGGCAAGTGCTTTACCTATTATATCTCTGGCCCTTATCATTGAATTTTAAAGTTAGGTTGGCATCCTAGATGTATCATAAATAGACCCACCTGGAATGCACAGTCCTAGACCTTGATATTTGTGACAGAGTGGATTAAATGGAATGGAGCAGGTCTTTAGCCCCACTTAAGAATTCTCTCTTAGGAGACATAGGGCTGATAATAATCTTTGGACTTCCAACAAGAATTCTGCTTTCTTTGTGAGATTCTTCCTCTTCCCACTAATTAATGAATGATGCTAAGAAGACTCATTCTTCAAGGAAGCTGAACACCTTCACTCACTTTTCAACACACATATATATTGGCACTTTGGTGATGGGTGTGGTGTAGTAATGCCATTTGCCTAAAGCACAAATATTAATACTACTGTAAATAATTTTACCCTAGTAATAATAATAACTGATAACTAATAATAATACAAAGAGCCAGTCATCATTATTATAGTCTATCAGGATAGCGCATCAGAAAAATAATTGTAACACCAACATCTACACAAGACATATTTTCTGTAAGAGTTAATCAAGATGTGGATAAGTTCAGTAGATATGCCTTGTATTACAGTATTTTTCCACTTGAGTATTTTATAAAAGAGTATCAACTAACTCAAAGTAGTACTTCCCATCCTTTTATCTGAAAGGTGTAGGCAGTCATATCATCATTTATTCAGTAACTTATTTCCTCGCTACAATTCTTTTATAGCAAGTTCAGCTGGGTCTGCAGATTCAACCATGATTCAATCTTACTTGAAATTCAAGGGGGGAAAAATAGACTTTTTGTTCTGGGTACAGACACATTGGAACTCAGAGAAACTGATGCATCCCAAAGGAGTCCAAATCTGTGACAGAGAGGACATGAAGATAATGCTTATACACATGCACACACATCCTGGATGACATCAGGACTGAGACAAATATACTCTGCCATTTCGTTGTTAAGGCTGTGATTTTTCAGTAGACCAAAACAGAGAAAAACTCAGGAGCAGAAGAAAATACAATGAGGGTTCTATTGCTCTTGTTTGGAGTCATCCATGGTGAAGTCGATTTTAATTTAAATGTGGGGTTGGTTACTTTGTGGGTCACAGCACTCACGCAAACCAGGACGCTCAGTAATTACCTTTTGTAAAAATCTATGGGCCCATGTTCCTGGAGAAAGATGATTTGTGAGTCTTTTTCACCTGAAAGAAATTAATCTTTTAGGGGGAGGAGTAGGAGGAGTAAGAGAAGGAGGAGGAGGAGGAGGAGGAGGAGGAGGAGGAGGAAGGAGGAGGAGGAAAAGAAGAGGAGGAGAGGATGGAGAAAGAGAAGGAAGAGAAAGAAGAGGAAGAGGAGGAGAGGATGGAGGAGGAGGAGGAGGAGAAGAAGAAGAGGATGGAGGAGGAGGAGGAGGAGGAGAAGAAGAAGAAGAAGAAGAAGAAGAAGAAGAAGAAGAAGAAGAAGAAGAAGAAGAAGAAGAAGGAGGAGGAGGAGGAGGAGGAGGAGGAGGAAGAGGAGGAGGAGGAGGAAGAGGAGGAGGAGGAGGAGAAGGAGGAGGAGGAAGAGAAGGAGGAGGAGGAAGAAGGAGGAGGAGGAAAAGAAGAGGAGGAGAGGATGGAGAAAGAGAAGAAGGAAGAGGAAGAAGAGGAAGAGGAGGAGAGGATGGAGGAGGAGGAGGAAGAGGAGGAGGAGGAGGAGGAGAAGAAGAAGAACAACAAGAAGAAGAAGAACAAGAAGAAGAACAAGAACAAGAAGAACAAGAATAAGGAGGAGGAGGAGGAGGAGAAGGAGGAGGAGGAGGAAGGGAAGGAGGAGGAGGAGGAAGGAGGAGGAGGAAGAAGGAGGAGGAGAAAAAGAAGAGGAGGAGAGGATGGAGGATGGAGAAAGAGAAGAAGGAAGAGGAAGAAGAGGAAGAGGAGGAGAGGATGGAGGAGGAGGAGGAGGAGGAGGAGAAGAAGAAGAAGAAGAAGAAGAAGAAGAAGAAGAAGAAGAAGGAGGAGGAGGAGGAGGAGGAGGAGGAGGAGGAGGAGGAGGAGGAGGAGGAGGAGGAGGAGGAGGAGGGGGAGGGGGAGGAAGAGGAGGGGGAGGAGGGGGAGGAGGGGGAGGAAGAGGAGGGGGAGGAAGAGGAGGGGGAGGAGGAAGGGGAGGAGGGGGAGAAAGAGGAGGGGGAGGAAGATGAGGGGGAGGAGGAAGGGGAGGAGGAGGAGCAAGGGGAGGAAGAGGAGGGGGAGAAAGAGGAGGGGGAGGAAGAGTAGAGACTCCTGTAAAGACAGACTGAGGGAGGAGAAGGAGGGAAATTGGGGACATTGGTGGTGGAAAACTGGAAAATATACATTGGTGAAGGGACAGGTGTTGGAACATTCTATGACTGAAACACAAAACTCAATCATGAATAACTTTATAACTGTGTATCTCACTGTGATTCAATTTAAAACAAATTTCAAAAATACATATCCTCCCAATCACTTTTCAATAGAGAATACATTGTTAAACTGAATCTTTTATGAATGCACCAGAAAACTCATTTCAGTGGAACCTTCACCATCCATGACCTAGGCACATCCTCAGACAGCTGTCTGGGAAGGGGATTAGCCCACCCTGAGATCTCCAGAAAATTCCAAATTTAATTTAATTTCATGTTTTCTCATTTACAAAATGGGGAGGTTCAATTTTTGCATGAATACCCAGGGCTATACCAGCGATGCTCGGGGGAATCGAATCTGAGAAGGGTACATGCAAGGTATGTGCTCTAAGCACTGTGCCTAACCAGGTACCTAATCCATACAGTTGGATTCTGAACACTGGAATAGAGTTTTAGAATTGAGGTTAATAAACTACATAATCAGCAAAGTCTTACATAATCAGCAAAGTCTTCACATGATCAAAGACTAACTATAGTATTTTCTTAATAATGCTTCCCACCTAATTTTCCATCTCTTTAAATTGGCTCATTTTGTAAGATTACCACTACAATGAAGTCTTGTTGCACCCCTGCCTTACAGGACATAGTATCGCTCATATAAAGAGGTAATTCTGGACTCTAGCAGTTAATGCCCTCGAAACAATCCCAAGGATGGAGTCCATCACAATAGGTCAAGCTCTAATGATAGACTAGTACATGTGAAAAGAGAGATGCACAACTAGATCAGAGACAGATTTCTTTCCCCGAGTGAAGCAACTATCAGTGTCAGACTTCTGATTCTATATTGGTTGCAATATTTTGAGCACTCAGACCTCCAAGGTATCCTAAATGTTGTAGTAACAGGGTAATTTAAAAAGCTAATTCTGAAAATCTCCTGAAAATTTTACCTTTATCAAAGCTAGTTGATTCCAGATATGGGAACAAAATAATAAGTCACGTTCTAGACGGTGGGCTGAGAATTGCCATCTCACGCTCTAACTCCCTACACGGTTAAAATATTCCATTGCAAAGTGAAAATTTCCTTCTGCCCTTTATCAGTCTGAAAAATGTTTACAGTTCTCTCTACAGAACTCTTGGGAGTTCTTTTGTCTGAGGAAGACTTAACCTTTCCAGAACAGAGGTGTGTTCCTCTGTACCATTCCTCTCTGCCTCAGATGCCCTATTCAGTTTGAAAGAGACGCCTTTCTGCTTTTGCAAAAAATGTAGACTGTTAAGTGGCTCCCAGACTAGGAAAACAAAAATCAAGTTAGAAGTCTGACACACATCTAGATCAGCCGGCCTCTCCCAATTCCATCCAAGGCTTGACAAGTCGTTCCACAGAAAAGCGGCAGTCTTTCGGAGGCAAAATCTTTTGCCAGCAGGCACATCAACCCTGGGAGAGGGCAGAACACCAGCCGCCTGAATAATCTGTCAGGCTACATCTCCAAGAGCAAAAGGCCTCTTCAGTTCCAGCAATGTGAACTCTCCCCCCGGCTCATCAAAATGCCACTTGGTTGCAATCTCCACCAGCCCTGTAAGCCTACACAACGTCTCACAGCTAACCTCTGCCCAGGGAGAAATCAATAAAGAGACTAAATGCAAATAAATTAGCATTCAGCACTGCTGATCTAGTATAAATATTTATAAGGGAAAGATGTGGCGATGTGGAATGATACCGTGATCTGGGCCCCCCATCAACAGTTAAAAACAAAACTTGCGATACTGCACTTTGCGTGTTTTTTTTCCATTTCACATCACCATAATCACCTAATAAATATTTAAATGGACCCATTTGCTGTAACTATAAAAGAACCGTGTAAACTTGTTGTCATCTAGACACATTAGCCGTGGTGGAGTCAATGAATTTCAACAGTCACTTAATATCGCAGCCACCAGCTACCTAAAAAACTGCCAGCAACAGCCTGCCAGGAAGCTACTGTAACAACCCTCTCACTAACTCCGAGCAAGACACGAGCTTCATTATGAATGCGAGCATTGCTGTTCTAATTAGGCCTGGGAGAAGTTTAACAACCATCCTACAGTTTTGCTGCTGACAAATATAAAAATAAAGCCTTGTTCAAATTAGCAATGTGAAGTGAGAAGGTCTAGAAGCACCAACTGTCTGACCAGCCCTGGAACAGCTCTAATCTATAGTGAGGTTATTTTGGTTCATAAACTGCTAGTATGTTACCTGCAGGAGGTCCCCCTGTAAAATGAATTATAGTAAGCTATATGTGATAATTAACCATGCATTAGCAAATATCTTGAAACAGGGAGGCTCTGTTTTCTCTGTATTTTGACTAATAAAAGCATGAATTTGTTCAACAAATGATCATTTAGGTTGTGGAATTCTAACCATATTGGAAGGACACAGTGAGTAATACAACATTGTGCTGCTCTCAGGGTTTCCTTACCCAAACAGGCAGCTTAATAGGCTGCACCCATACTATGATGCTATTCACAGACCTAAAAACCACAGCATTGAGAAGACAAATACAATATACACTTAAAATAATATGAACCTTGTGCTCTTATTTACTTTAAAATCACCCTATATGTGACAATTAAAAAAAACCCCACGGGTAAAGTTCTATTTCAGAAAACAACCTTATATATTTCATTGAAAGCAAGTTTAAAACTCCTGTCATTTTGCAACAATTAAAAAATAGATCTAATCAGAGATTTTAAAACATTTTTCCAACTGGGTTTCTAAGAATTTTCCTTAGAAGTTTTCAGACAGGCTTTGCCAATGAAAATTAAATTGTGACCTTACAAAAAAAATCACCCCACTCTTTTCTCACTTATTTATCATTCAAATGATGCAAATAAGTTATAATGGATGGGTGTTCATGATGGATAAATAAGTGTTTGGGATGTTAGGTTGACAGGGAAGGGCTGGGCTTTAAAAGCAATGGAGGGTGATGAGAAGGGGTGACTCCAGTTGTGTTGTCTGACTGTGAGAGCAACAGTTCAGGTGTTCCCGTCATCATTAGAAGCTGTAGAAAATCCATCATCACTGGAGAATGCTCACAAGAGGAGCTGGTGGTCGTGTCTTAAAATTGATCAGCTTTACTCTGTCCCACAGCATGCTGAATCATTATTTTTATATAAAGGGGAATATTCTTTCTTTCATTTCCCCCACCCCCATCTTCTAACTGCACTTGTAATTGCAGTGAAAATGCATATTTATATGTAGTATATATAAACACATGGACACATACTTGCACAGATCTAAAAATAATTCAGACAGACCACAAAGACAGCTTCAGATTTTCTCCCAAAGAAGTGACCAATAGTTCGACTTTAAATAGTCTCTCCAGGTCCATCAATAAGTTGAGGTTATCCCTTCTAGCATTTTCAAGCATTTAAATGTTTATACACAAAGTGTTTCCATGGGATAGGAATAGATGTTAGGCTAAAAGAGCTCTGTGGTCAGATACATGTGAGAATCTTTGAAACAAGTAAAACGACATAGGTTCCTTTAGTAGGGGACTTCTCAGAACATTTACTGCCACCTTGGGAACTACTGGACCTGGTGTAAGTATTCATTCCACATGGCCTGTTCTTGCAGGAGAGAGGATCTCATCTTACAAAAAGTTCCCATAAGATGTGAAGAGAAGAAGAGATATTAATTCCAAAGGTTGCTTTAATCTCCTTGAGGACCTGACGCACTCTTCCATAAGCAAACTCTCTACACTGAATGAGACATCTTTTCCTAAGTGAGGAGGGGGCCCTCCTTAGTTTGACTAAGGGGTTATCCTCTTGACAAACAAAACATGCTTCAGTTGTAAGTCGTTCACTCACTCTAGGTTCTTGAGGGAAAATCACAGAGCAAATATGTTTGTCATCTCAGCAAATAATCCCTCCTCCTCTCCTTTCCGTTGTTTCTACTCTTACTCACTGAGTACTATCCAGGAAGGAACAACAGGTGGGGGCTGGCCATTAGCTTTTGTGAAGCAGTTGGAGCTCTTCTGCCTACACCACACCTTTTCTATATAATCTTTCTAGATCACCCTTCTATCACAGCATGAAATGGAGAACTGCCTTTTTGAACAATAGCTCTCTTTAACTTCCCAACACATATTTGGTGGTGAGCAGGCAGATGATAGAATCCTACAGAAGTAAAGACATCTGTAAATTGCAGGTTGGAGATTGCAATTCAATTGCAATGGAAGATTCTTGGGGAGGAAAAGAAGAATGATGGTGAAACAAACTCTAGGGATCAGGGTTATAGCTTAACGAGGTGGAATGTCATGTCCTAGATGCATAAGACCCTGAGTTCATCTCTGGCACTTCATCGTTTGAGCAGCACTTGGCCTCTGGGTTCGAGCACCAAACCATCAGGCCCAAACCACTTAGTCCAGAGCTGCTGCAAGTCTCTGGGGGTCGCAAGCACAACTAAGGGTGCGGGTGAGGGGGGCTGGCAAAAAAAACAAAGAAACAAGAAAAAAAACAGAACTTTCTAGACTGTGTGTCTGTGAAGTTTAGGGACTTGGAATTGAATTTGTATAGGAGTCTGGCAAGACACACTGCAAGAACACATATGAACCCTCCAGATCCCCAAAGATCTAGAGGCAGATGGCATGAATGTACTCTTCATTATCTACCCCCTTCATTCTGCCATTCTCCACAGTTCCACAAATATGGTTGCTGAAACTTTTGTTTGTGTCCCTTAAGAAGACTGGAACTGTGTCTGTGGGTAATTTTCAGGGCTTATTTTATGCTTCTGTGAGGTGTTTGTGGGAATCTTAGATTAAATGAGGAAATCCCATGTTATGAGTGATGTTTCCTTGTCTGATGGGCAAAGGTGAGGCTTTCACTCAATCAGAGAGACCTGGGTTCAAATCCAACCTCTGCCCCAAATCGGGACAATATGTTCAGTGTCCCTAAATCTGTGTCCTTATCTGCAAAATCATGAAGATAGAATTATGTGGCAAAGTGCTGGCACACTGTAGGAACCATGTAACTAAAGGTCATGCCTTGCCTCCTGTCTGCGTTTGTCCATTTTGCAAACTCATTTCAAAGACTGGAGAAATAGTACTTGCCTTGCATGTGACCAACCCTGCTTCAATCCCCAGCACTTCACATGGGCCCCTGAGCAGCTCTAGGACTAATCCCTGAGCACTGCTGCCTGTGGCCCAAACCTCTTTCCCCCAAGTAAGAAGAATGAAGACTCATTCCGTAACATACCCTTTGATTAGTTAGTCTGCACCGAGTCCGTGTCCTTTTGCAAAGACAGAAAACTCTCAGAACACATGCTTCAATAATAGTTTCTCTTTCCAGGCATTTATTAATAGATGCACTGAGGCTTTGTGCAAAACAATCTTTTTCATGTGCATTTATCCTGTTTAATCTTCACAACCTCCCTATGGTTTGGAGATTCCATTTTTGTCAACAAATGTAAAAGGATTAAAAGGGGAAAAAAATTAAAAACCAACCACCACCTAATCCCTGGTGATGAGAGCAGTCTCCTTACCCCACCCCTCCCCCAGCCCGCTGCCCCGAGGATCTGACAGCGCAGTTGCTGTTTGTGCACTGTTTATTCATCAGAATGGGATCATTGATGGAGCTGGGAGCGAGTGCTAAGAGTGCCCCCTTTTGGCCCTTGAGAGTCTGGCGGCCCATGTCCCGGCGAGGTGGGAAGCTTCTGTCTCTCTGCTAGCAGCGCGGGGTTATTTGCGTCTCAGACTGTTGTGTCCCCTGGTTGGTCTGTATGTGGCTTTTACATTCCTTAATAAAGTAATAGACATGAAAGAATTCTGCGGCTGACGCCAGCAGCCACAGAGAACACCAAGTCTAAAGTCAGCGAAAGGTAAACATACGGAGCCATCCAAGGAATGTGGCAATAAAAATTGGAACTTATCACCAAGCCTCCCCTCCCCCCTCTATTTTTCCGGGGATAATTGTCTCAAGGGGTGGGGGGGGAGGCGGAACTCTGCGCAGACAGACAGCCCGTATTGTGATCTGCTGCTGTCCTCTGGCTGGGGCAGTCAGTCAAAGAATCTTTCAAGAAACAGTTTCAAGAAACGGCTGCTGCTTTTAAAAAAAGAGAAAAAAATCCCCCTGAGTATTCAACTACCCAAAAATCTCTCAAATCAAATCCAAAGACAATTATTTATTTTCCAGACTTAATTTAATAGCAAAAACACCCCCGGAGGACTGAATGTGGTATTTGACTTTTATTGGGGCCCGCTCTGGGCATCACCGCGGGCTGCGTTCTCCAAAGGGTGGTTGGGCCCTGCGCAGCGGCCCCGCAGAGCTGTCCCCAGCCCTGGCTGCCGACCTCACCCCCTACCTCCCCCCTCTGCGACAGCCCATCAATAACGCTTCTCAGGGCCAGTCGCACGCCCTGTTTCTGCTTCGTGGCTGCGATGCTTCAGGCTTGGGGAGGGAAAACGGCCCAGGACTGTCCCCAGACCACCTTCTCAACCTTGTCTGACACCATAGAGCCAATCTGCCTGTAACTGTGGGCGTACTTGGGGCCTCGCCTTCTGCTTTTGCCCCTGTCACCCCTTCTTCCTGGCATTATATGGTGGCCCTGCTCTATCTACTGCATGGTTTTAGAATGTGCCAGCAATGAATTCAATTCCCGGCTTCCTGTCTTGGAGGAAATGAGTGGGCCTCACTGGGAAGTCAGGTATATTGTCTCCTCTTTAAAAAGGACTCTATCTACAACCAACTCTCTTTATAGGCTGTGGGGAGGAAGAAATGAAGACAGCGTAGGCAGAGGCTGGCAATCTGGAACCTGTAAATCACTTTTAGTTATCATTATAATATCTACTATTCCCACCTTGGAAATCTCACTCATCCTGTGAGAGACACCCAATCAACCTCATTTCCTCTCTGAGACCTTTCCCTTCCCCACCTCCCTTTTCATTCAGCCTATCATTCTCCCACCTCCTGGGCCTTCATTCCTTGAGGATGTTGTTTATTAGTCTGAACTCAAAAATAACTTCTTTTTGTTAATAGCCATTTCTTAATCATATCCATTGAGCTAAGCCCTGGGCTGGAGACACAATGAGCTAGACCTACGAGTTACCTTCCAAGAAGTCAAAGATAGAAGGGAAGTTATAAGCATAGTGCAAGGTGGAAAGTATGGAAATCTATGAGATGTAGTCATAGGTCATTGGGCAGGTAGAGTTGCAGCAGAAGGAAAGGTGAATGGAAATACATTTGATCAGGAAAGGCTTTCTGGAAAAGACAGTGTTTGTAATAGATCCTTCAGAATTTAAAGATGGGAAGGGAGAAAGAGATAAGTGACTGATTATTTACATCCCCACCTCTACTAGACTGGTTGCCTTAGAAATCACATGCTACCACCTAATCATTGGAAAGTCATAGCCAGACCAGGAAAGGGGACCAAAAGCAGAATAGGATAAAAGTCAGGAACAATGAAAAGAGAAGGGATGTCTCTGGAGGGTGGGAGTGGCCAGGTAAAACCTGCTTCCATGGGAGAGCTTGGTTCTATGGAACATCCCAGGTGACATTCTAACTCATAGGGCTCATGAGGCAAGGACATTGCCTGTTCCTGAGTGACCAGTCCAGCGGAAGTAAAGAAAATTTTCCTGCACCCGATTAGAATGACATAAGATGGGCTCTATCCTGGTTCATATGATAATGGTCCTGGTTAACACTCGGGTTTCAGAAGCCCCAGCTCCAGAGACCCTGTAAAACAGGAGGCAAAGGAACCCAGCTCAGGGAGAACTGGGATGTTTTGACCACTAATGCTCACAAACACCAGGGTCACATTTGGAGACCACCAGATTGAAATTGCAGCCTGAACATGCATTGTGGGCTAACGTGGTGCATTATAGGAGAAGCAGAAAGTTTAGAACCTTCAGACCTGGGATAAGCTTATGAGTGCTGTGAGTGTGCTAGTTTTCCAGGACTGTAAGCCTCAGTCTTTCATTTGTAAAATGTGGCAATTCATACACATTATATTGTAGCACTGTCGTAGCATCATCGTCCCGTTGTTCATATATTTGCTCGAGCGGGCACCAGTAACATCTCCATTCATCCCTGTCACGTGCTAGTGTAGTCCAATGGCATCTGCTCGTTCCAGAAACATGAAGTGAGACTTGTTGTTACTGTTTTTGGCATATCAAATACTCCACGGGTAGCTTGCCAGGCTCTGCCATGCAGGCAGGATGCTCTCGGCACCTTGCCAGACTCTCCAAGAGGGACGAAGGAATTGAACCTGGGTTGGCCACATGCAAGTCAAATTCCCTACACTGTGCTATATTAGGATAAAAAAAAGTTACTTATTAAAAGGTCTGCAGTGTCGTTCATGGGGAAGCAGTATGGGCAGCCCCAGAAAGCCTGCTTGAAAGTCTCATTTCACATGGATACCTACTCAGAATGTGATCTTTAACTAGGCTTTGAGGCGATCCTTCGAGTCTGTAATACCAGCGTTTCTCAACTGGTGCTCCCTCTGAGTCTCCAGGATCACAGGTGAAAAACTGCATAAATGGTGGTGGGCATGGCACAGGACAAAGAGGTCAACCAGTATGAAAGGGGAGTCAGAGGAAGGAAAGAAGTTTGGAAGGGGATCATGGTTGGAAAATGTTGAGAACCAGTGAGTTAAACACTGGACTAGGAAAGTGAGACCCGGTGGGTGTCCAGAGTAGATACACGTGTTGCTGTTTACACTGCTTTGAGAATCCTAGGTCTGCTTCCTGGTAATTCCATTCTAAGTTAAAAGCAAAATAGATATTTTCAGATAAACTCTTGCTGGTTATAGATCTGAGTAGAACTGACCATGGTATGCTTCTTGTAGTTCTTGAATATTTGTGGTGACTTGTATAGTGCCTGTGAAGCACATAAGTGAAAATACACATGTGTACATGCATGTACACACAAACACACACATTAAGCATGGTGATGAACTTTCTGGAAAAGCCAAACTTGACTCTGTTAATCAAGGAGCAATTGAACTCTTAATCTCTTCATGCCTAGTTGTTCCTAACTTCTTGCCTCATTCCTTTGGTTTTCAACCTTGCAATTTCACATTTTTGGGTTGGTTTTGCACTGAGGATTTGGGTAGTTTATTAAACATAGCAGTCTTGATTCTCTCTGGATATAGGCCCATAACTCCCTACTTGAGTGAAAATCCCATGTGTCCTATTAGAATCATAGGAGAAACTGCTCTAACCAGCCAAGCACAGGTCACATCAAACATCTTTCTGCTCTGACCCAACAGAAAAGAAACAGCAAAACAGCTCTTATGCCCCTACAAACATCTTCAAACAAAACCCTTAAAATTCCTATTTTTGTAGCAGTAGCTGAAAATGCCAAAAGTAGTAGTTATGATGCATTTCTAGAGTTCGCTGATTGTATATGCAGTCATTCTAATCCACAATAGGAATGGAAAGAGTTAAGCAAGAAATGCAACTGATGGCTGATGGGTTGAGCACTAGCTAAACTGTTCTAGCCTGCATAATTAGCCACCTTCAGTATGACCTTGATTAAGTAACCTACCCCATCCAAGCCTCAGTTTCTCTGTGTGCAAAGAAATCCCTGTGTGGGGAAATAATTATGCAGGATTCAATGCTGCCATCCAAGTAAAAGGCTTAGTATAATTCCTGGCACAAAATAAGTCCTCAATAAATGTTTGCTATTACTATTAGGCTCACCTTATACAAAGAGGTTACTCTCTGTCCTCTTTTTCCCATTTAATACGCAAACAGACAGCTCAGACTTGGAACGCTGTTCTGGTGAGCTCCACCCAAATAGAAGTCAAGTGGTGCCTCATAATCCCTGAAAAAACAACAGGTAACCTCCAAACTACACACCCCAAGGAGCCAAGACCAATGCCTTAGTGCCCAAGAGTCCCCGTCTGGCTTTCTATAGGAAATAGGACCACTTTTTTTTTGGCGACTATAATTTGTGGATTAATTAGACTATTTGATTTTCTTTTTCTTTCTTTCTGATGACCAGAGCCAGAGGACCTCATTATCACCTGTATTCGTTGGGTCGGGGAAGGAAGCAGCAGGGACATGTTCCAATAGTCTGAAGCTGGAGAAGAGTAGAGGGTGAGTTATGTTATCCTCTGGGATCCTGAGTTTGAGATGTGGATGGGATAGACAATGCCCATGTTTACATACCACACGTCTCTGGAACCTCCATGGGTACACAGTATACTCTCATCAACACGAGTAGGAGAAGCAAGTTCCACTTGGTATCAAAAGTATGTCAGATCCATTAGTTCAGTAAAAAAGCAGGTCTCAGTCATGCTTTCTCCTTGTGTTTTAGTTTCCTCATCTCTAACATGGAAAAATGGATGGCAGTAAAGTAATAGACATTGAACACTGGAAGAGACCACAAAGGGATGCTAATAAAATATTATTTTATCTCCTAGAAAATAATGGTGTATCTGAAGTTGACATAGCTTCAGAAACAGGACTCCCATGATCTCAAGAGATGGTTCATAAGAGCTTCTAATTATATTGAGATGATCTTTGACTAAAAATGTCTCTCACTGTAACTTCCTTATGACAATACAATTTCTGAAAGTAGGCCAATTCTCAAAAAGCCACTGCTCAAGTGGTCACATTTCCAATGGTCTATAGTCTCTTTGTCAAAGGAGAGAAAAATCAATCTGTGACATGGTCAGGACTGATCTCATTTGACTAGCTAAAATAAGCTCTAGGAAGGATCTGCTGGTTATAATGCACTTCCGTGCCAATGACAGTTACTGCCCAGCCTATTCACAATCCTCACTATAGCCCAAGAACCTGGCACATTCCCCATAACTTTCACCAACGTTCCCATGATTTGGAGAATAAAGGCTAAGTTCCTTACAGAAAAGGTCCTCCAGGACTATAGGCCAATGTTGCGTCCAATACTCCTCCTGATTAGTTATTTCATGTTGCTGTACTGATTTCAAGCATAGCACTCATGTGAAGGTCCCTTTATTCTCTGGGTCATGAGGGCTAAACGTAAATAACTTTGTATAAGTACCTAGAAGCAACTGGCCAACCTATGGATCCTAAATATTGCCATTCTCATACAATTCTTTTACTTCCTGACACATTCGTTCTCTGAATGTGTTCCATTTATTGTCACTTTCTCCCACTGATATTACTTACTAGTGGAGGATGAATGACAGAATGGAACTAAAATCTAATGGTAACTTAAAATGATGCTTTACCTCTAGCAATAAAGCTAAAGATGACACTTCCTTTTTGAGACCTGTCAGATAGAGAATTCTAAGAAGCCAAAGACAACTAAACATAAAGCGTTATATGACTAATGACCAGTTCAAGATGAAGCTAGGGTGTGCTTTTAGCTCAAAGAAGTGGAGGTGATTAACAATCAGGGACTGATTTTTCTGGAGAAAGTTCAACTTGAGAGAGTTGAGGAGATAATTATAAATGGGTAAAAACCTCAAGAGCAAGGGAAAAGAAAGCAAGAACATACCCAGATAACCTTGGGGAAAAATGAATATAACACTATTTGGAATAAGACCTTCTAAAGAAAATAGGGATAAGTTAAAAAAAAGGAAAAATAGGGGTAGAAAATATGGACACTATATTTTGTGATGTGAGTCACAGAGAGTTTTAGGTGGGTCGGAATGTGGTCAAAGTGAAGTTCCAGTATTAATGACCTGGGTTCTATGAAATATTAATCACTTAAATTCTATGACAAAAGATATAGAGGAACATGGATATTGGGTAAAACATCCAGAAAATAGGAATAAAAGAGCCAAAGTTAGAGAGGCAACAAAAAAGTTGGAATAAGTAGACCAATGACTAAATGGCTGGTAACAGAGAAATTTCAAAAGGTGTTGAAATAAAAAACATACAGAAAAGAATTTTGAGCATAGGGGAGTGGAAGAACAAATAGCAGAGTGAGAGATGAGGACACTGAAGAAAGGAACCTGGTGAAATATAGTTAATACATGAAAGTTCTGAATTTAAGATTACCATCTTAATGGTAAATAGGCCAATACTTATTAATACTAAATAACAATACTTAAAAGCCAATACTTTAATTTTTTAAAAATTTTATTAGTGAAACATCATGAGGTACAGTTGTAAACTTACAAATTTTTGTGCTTGGGTCTCAGTTATACAATGATCGAGTACCCATTCCTCCACCAGTGCCCATTCTCCACCACCACTAATCCTAGTATCCCTCCCACCCTCCTATCCCCCCCATCCCACCCTGCCTCTGTGGCGGGGCATTCCCTTTTGCTCTCTCTCCTTTTGGGTGCTGTGGTTTGCAAAAGAGGCATTGAGTGGCACTCATGTTCGGTCTATAGTCTACATTCAGCATGCATCTCCCATCCTGGGCGGATCTTCCCAACACCCTTTATTTGGTGCTCCCTTCTCTATCTGAGCTGCCTTTTCCCCTAGCATGTGCGGCTGACCTCCAAGCCATGGAGTAAATCTCCTGGTACTTATCTTGGCTATTCTTGGGTGTTAGCCTCCTATTTTGTTACTTTATGTTCCCCAGATGAATGCAATCTTTCTATGTCTGTCCCTCTCTTTCTGACTCATGTCACTTAGCATGATACTTTCCATGTAGTACCACTTGTATGTAAATTTCATGACTTCATCTTTTCTAACAGCTACATGGTACTCCATTGTGTAGATGTATCAAAGTTTCTTTAAACAGCTGTCTGTTCTTGGGCACTCAGGTTTTTTCCAGATTCTAGCTATTACAGACAGTGCTGCAATGAACAAACAAGTGCAGATGTCACTTTGACAATACCTTTTTGCCTCTCTGGGATATATTTCCAGAAGTCGTATTGCTAGGTCAAATGGGAGCTAAATTTCTAATTTTTTGATAATCATCCATATTGTTCTCCAAAAGGGAAAACAGTCAGCATTCCCACCAGCAGTGAAGCAGGGTCCCTTTCTCGCCACATCTGCACCAGCACCGGTTGCTTTTGCTCTTTTGGATGTGGGCCAGACTCTGTGGTGTGAGATGATATCTCATTGTTGTTTTGATCTGCATCTCCCTGATGATCAATGATGTAGAGTATTTTCTCATGTGCCAAAGACTAATACTCTTTTGCAGTGTCAAAAAAGAGTACTGGAATTGTGAAACAAGCAATACATTCCAGAAAGTTCCCTACCAAGAGAAACTACTTATTTTCTCAAGTGTCCTTTTGCCTTGCCTTTTCTTTCCATGCCAGTCCATGAGTAATGTGACAAGGTTGCGAGTAACCAGGTAGAACTATTTCCTGAGACAGAAGATCTTAAGGGTGAGATTCAAATGGAAATGGCGCATTCCAAGATTTACAAAGGTCGGAAGAAGCAGCATTCTAGTAGGAATTGAGTTCAAATCCAAGATAAAAGTACCAAGACTCAAGTCCAAAAAGGCAAAAGAGGGTGAAAAATTTTGGTTTGTAGAACGGTGGAATGGAGTGAGTTATAGAAATAAGATTTTCAAGTACTGTGAGCCCAAGGCTATGAATGGCAGGTTGATACTATGGAACTCCTTTTTATGGAATGATAATGGCAATGATGACAACAGTAGGCGATTTAAAATATAGCTGAGTAATGTGATGGAGATGGTAAACCCATGTTGAAAGAATGAATATATGTTGATGATGGAGGAATGCAGCATCATTTGAGAATTCTGCTTAGGAACAGGAAGCCTATGCAGCTATTTGAAGCTTAAATTAATGGATACAGCATCCCTGCTAGTGGTGAAAACCTAAGAAGGATTTGACTGATACAAATCACCTGGCTGTGCAGAGTGGAAGACTAAGTGCTACCATTTATTGAGAGTTAAGTGCCAGGTATGATGATGTTGCTTTTTGGTATGTAATTTCTCACTATGACTACAATCCTGAGAAGTGCAGTGAGGAAACCAAAGCTTAAAATTATTAAATAATTCAATCTGCAAGTTACCTGTCCAGAATGTAACTCTTGCTTTTCTCTTGGTAAAACTTTTAACAGTGGCCCACATCTATCCACAATGGGTGCAGGAAAATTTATTAAAGTATGGTTGGACAGTTAAAAGTCTATCTCAAGTGCTAGGGGAGATGGCAATTAATTGGCATAGAGAAGGGGCCATTTTGACAAAAATAGTTGGAAATGACCACTCTGGACAGGAACTGTGTGCTGAAAGTAGATAAAGGAACAAACATGAAGATCTCAGTATCTGTGTTGCAGATCATAGTGTCCAGAAGGAAGGAGAGAGAGAAAGAGAAAGAGAGAGAGAGAGAGAGAGAGAGAGAGAGAGAGAGAGAGAGAGGGAAAGGAAGAAAAGTGCCTGCCTCTATAGATCCATAGAGGCAGGCTGGGAGAGGGAGGCTGGAAGGAGGGAAACCGGGGTTATTGGTTGTGGAAAGTGGAGGGAGGGGTGTAGGACCATTATATTACTGAAACCCAATCATGAACAGCTTTTTGACTGTGTATCTCATGGTGACTTAATAAATATATATTTTAATAAAAAGTGTGGTTGAAGTTAGACCATAAGTCATTACTCTCAGACTTTCTCCTGAATTTATACCGTTAGCAGGTAAACATGATTTGGCTTTTTATATCATAAACAAAACAAGACACACCAAACATGTCTTCATATACAAGAGAAATAAAACTATGTACTCACAAAAGTTTGTGTCTGGATGTTCCTCGTGGTTATTCATAATAACCAAAAGCTAAAAATAATCTACTGTCTCTCAATCAATAGGTGGATTAAAAGTGTGATATATCTACACAATGAAATATTATTCAATAAGAAAAGTATTATCACTTAATCACTTAATCCCCGTTATTCATCGATTTATTTGAGCGGGTGCCAGTAAAGTCTCCATTCATCCCGGTTGCGTGCTAGTGTAGCCCAATGGTATCTGTTCGTTCTAGGAATATGCAGAGCCTCAAATCGATCATTTAGGGTCTTGATGAAGAAGTCTGACCATCTTATAGGTGGGCGTCCACGTGATCTTTTGATGTCCCGTGGAATCCAATCAGTAATGGCTCTAGTCCAGCGGTTGTCTGTAAACCTCATTACATGTCCAGCCCATCTGATTTTTGATGTCTTGGCAAATGAGACAGCATCCCTGATTCTTGAGCGTTGACGAAGATCAGAACTTCGGATTCTATCTCTCATTTGAGTGAATCGTGATATTCCAAGCATAGTTCTTTCGATTCCTCTTTGAAAGACCCGAATAGCGTTCTCATCCTGTTTTTGTAGGGTCCAGGTCTCTGAGGCATATGTTAATGCAGGAAGAATAGTGGAATCAAAGAGATGTGCTCGTAGCTGGAGGTTCTTTGTCCTTTTAGTTATTTCTTCAATGCTCTTGAAGGCATTCCAAGCCGCTCTCTTCCTCCTGCGCAACTCAGGTGCCAGGTCATTCATCATGTTGATTTCTCGACCTAGGTATATATAACTGTTGCATTCGGAGATGGTGGTTCCGTTGAGAGCGAATGGAGCATCAGGAACAAGGCTGTTTCTCATAAACATTGTCTTCGTAAGATTCAGCTGTAGTCTGACCTTTCCATATTCACGGTCAAAGTCGTTCAGCATTTGTACTGCTTGGTTGATGTTTGGTGTTATTAGAACGATGTCATCAGCAAAGCGGAGGTGGTGTAGTTGCCGACCATCTATCTTCACTCCCATGTTTTCCCATTCCAGTCATCGCATGATGTTCTCGAGGGTGGCACTGAAGAGTTTTGGTGAAATGGTATCACCCTGCCGAACCCCTCTCTTGATATGGATGATTACTTCTTTGTAGAATGGTGAGATCTTGGTAGTGAATCTGCAATAGAGCTCACGAAGGATCTTGATGTATTGAGTTTGTACGCCTTGATTGGCTAGGGCTTCCATGACCGCTTCCGTCTCAACAGAATCAAAGGCCTTCTTTAAATCAATGAACGTTAGACAGAGCGGCATCTTGAACTCCCGAGATACCTCAATGAGCTTGGTTATTGTGTGGATATGGTCGATGGTACTGAATCCTTTTCAGAATCCAGCTTGTTCACATGGTTGTCCTTCATCTAGTGTTCTGCTAATCCTATTCAGGATGACATGAGTGAATAGTTTGTAGATGACAGACAATAGGCAGATTGGGCGATAGTTGCCAATGTCGTGAATGTCTCCTTTCTTGTATGGTAGTACAGTCCTGCTGGTTTTCCATTGGGATGGAACCTTGCATTCAGACAGGTAGCGTGTGAAGAGTCGAGCCAATGTATTGATGAGTACTGATGGTAAGTTCTTCAGGTGTTCAGGTCTGATCTTGTCTGGGCCAGGTGCTCTTTGTTTCTTTACCGACGAGATGGCATGTTGGATTTCGGAAGGGAGAACATTGGGAACGACATATCCATCATGTGGTATGTGGTATGTGGGCAAGTGGATGTGGCTATTAAAGAGATCTGAGTAGAAGTCATGAATAATCTTCTCCATTGCCCTTCTGGAAGATGTGATAGATCCATCATGATGTCGGAGGGCAGTCATCTTGGTTTTGTAGTTGGTGAAGGACAGGCGGGCATTACGAATGTTTTTCCCAGCTTCTGCTGCATCTACCAGTACTGCTGCTCTCCTGTTTTTGAGGTCATCCTTGATGGCTTCTCTGCACTGTTTTGCCAGTTCGGATGTTCGCTTGTGGTTGCCTGAGGCACGTGCCAAGCCACGTTGGCGAGTAAGTTCAAGAGTGTTCGAAGAAAGACGGTTTTTTGTGGTTATCTCTCTCTTGGCATTCCTTGCACAATCATGGAGGTGTTGAATCATTCGATTGTATTCCTCATCAATGTTGTCAATGACGGCATCTTCCCATGTTGCCGCAATAGAGCCAAAGAGCTCCCAGTTGGTGGTTGTTCTGGGAGTCCTCTTCTTAAACCTTGCATTCTTTTCTCCTCGTTCCGTGAGGTAGAATTTTGCATGAAGCAGACGGTGGTCTGATCCCGTTTGGAATTTTGGGACAACAGCAACATCGGTTAGGCAAAACCGCCGATTGAATATGATGTGGTCATATTTAATTTAATAAAATATTTTAATAAAATTTTAATTTTTAATTTTATTATTATTTTTAATATTTATTTAATATTATTTATATATAATAAAATAATTTAATAAAAGTATTAAAAACATGAAATGGTTTGAATAAGTCTTGAAAATACTATACTAAATGAAAGCAGCCACAAAATGCCACATACTTTATATTTCATTTATAAGATTATGTGCATAAGAGACTATAGTGACAGAAAATATATTAGTAAGTTTTCAGAGCTGGAGATCTGGTGCAATTGTACATTCTAATGGATACAGAGTTTCTTTGGGGGGTGATAAAATGTTTTAACATTGGCTGTCTTAATATTTGCACAAAATTTCTAATGTATAAAAACCAATGTATATATTACTCTAAATAGTTACACTGTGTGGTATGTTAGATTACTTCTAAAAAGGAGGAAACATTAAGAACTATGATATGAGAGCATCCTCTGAAACCTGGTGCTCTGGGATACCATTTGTCTTGGGATAGTCCTTTTCCAGTTCTTATGCTGGCTATATATATATGCTGGAGATACTACATATCTCCTCTGTGATTACTGGATCACAGAGATCAGAAAGCCTTTCTGATTTGTTAAATCCCGATTTGATATTTACTCTGATATACTTTTTGCTCAGTTAAAACTTTAGTAAGCCATCAGATTTTGAAAATGCCTTGGATGATGTTTCTGTGGCCTGTTTCCTTCTGGGGAAAAACTTAAGGTCATTTTTTTAAGCACTTGCAAAGTCTGCTTCTGACTCCTGAGAGCTCTCAGTCTAGCTCCTCTCTCTCCCATTAGATAAGAATAGCTCATGATAATACAGCTAAAGACAGGCACCTCTTGTGATGCTACTAAAAGAAAGCCAATCATTCCATTCCTTGTGATCACCTTTATTTCGTTAAAATCCAACTAAGTTATGAAGAGCAAGGGATCCCAGACCCAGGGGATACAGTAGTTAATACAACAGATGGAAATCCTGTCTTACAGCATTTACTAAGACACAAATTGATCATGTTAAGTCATGGAGTGATAAGTATTATGAATTAGGGCAAAGTAAGTGATATTTTAGATAACCCACAGAGGAGTTGACATTTTTTTTAAACATTTTGTTTGCTTGTATTTTGAGGCCTCATCCAGCAATGCTCTGAAGTAACACCTGGCTGAGCATTTAGGAATTACTCCTGGCAGTGCTCGAGGATATGGGATACCAAAAATCAAACCCGGGTTGACCAAGTGCAAGGCAAGTACATTATGAAGGATAACGTTGATTTGCCCATACTCCCTGGCAGCTGGGAGCTTGTGTTTGTTGATTGCCTCCCACACGTTGATTTGCCCATACTCCCTGGCAGCTGGGAGTTTGTGTTTGTTGATTGCCTCCCAATCTGTCAATTACCTTTGTCTCCTGATCTGATTCTGAGTTGTAAATATTGTCTTCTCTTCTCCTTAATGTCCTTTGCATGGTTAGTTATTTCAGAGCAATTACTTTTTGTATGGATATGGGAAGACAATTAAAAGGACAAGACTGTGGCATGGGAGTTGATTGACTCCAGATAGTATTACCTCTTGGACATCTGCTCTCTTGACTTAAGCCTCAGTTGCCCTTACTTCCTAGATACCCAAAAGCAGGGTACTGACGAGGGACTGGATGGACCCAGGGCAAGCTGTTGAGCTATGAGCTATCCTGCATCAAAATGGGTTGGCCAAAGTGTCCTAATTCTTAACTGTAAGTTAAGTAAGATCTTGGTCATGGACAAATTCTGTCATGATCCAAAAGTAATAACTAAGTTTGGACCCTGATGGGGTTAGGAATGATTGATCCAGCCTGAGCACTGTAGTCTGAGTCTGTGGTAATACGTCCCCAGGAGAGTCACTCTATAAGCCTAAAAGTGTCTATTACTGCATCCATACAGAATGGTAAATATTAGGAAGGAGAATTAAAGATGATAATTAAGTTGCAGGTCTAAGGAGAGGAGAAACACACCTAAAGGCTGTTTTGCCCTTGTGGGCTGAAGGTGGTCGGGATATCTGGAAAAACATTTTGGATCACGCTTCCTGTGGGGAGGCATGGTTGGGGAAGCGTGTGAGAGGATAAAAAAGAGCTGCTGCAGGGAGGATAGATTGACTGATTGATGGGAGATATGGATAGATGGATTGATTGATTGAAGGAGAAGGAAAGGCAGCAGAGGGAGAAATAGAGGAGACAGAGTGGGAAGAAAGAGTTGTGTGGTGAGAGAGAGAGGGGGGTTGGAGAGAGCCGGGAGAGACGAGAGATTAAATAAAAGACAACTAATCAGCAACCAGAAGGCAGAATCTAAACGTTGGACATGGGAGTCTCCCGGTGGACGATTCCACAACGAAATAGACCACATCATATTCAATAGACAGTTTTGCCTGACTGATGTCGCTGTTGTCCCAAAATTTCGAACGGGATCGGACCACCGTCTCCTTCGTGCAGAATTCTACTTCACAGAGCAGGAAGAAAGGGCTGCAAAGTTCAAAAAGAGAACTCCCAGAACGACCACCAACTGGGAACTCTTTGGCACTATTGTGGCAACATGGGAAGATGCCATTGTTGACAACATTGAAAAGGAATACGATCGACTGGTTCAGCACCTCCATGAATGTGCGAGGAACGCCAAGAGAGAGATAGCCACAAAAAAACGCCTGTCTTCGAAAACTCTTGAGCTAATTTGCCAGTGTGGTTTGGCGCATGCCTCAGGCAACCGCAAGCTAACGTCCGAGCTCGCAAAGCAGTGCAGAGATGCGATCAAGGAAGACCTCAAAGAGAGAAGAGCAGAAGTACTGGTAGATGCGGCAGAAGCTGGGAAAAGTATTCGTGACGCCCGCCTGTCCTTCGCCAACTACAAGACCAAGATGACTGCCCTCCGATGTCCTGATGGATCCATCACATCCTCCAGAACGGCAATGGAGAAGATTATCCATGACTTCTACTCAAATCTCTTCGATAGCCATGTCCACTTGTCAACATACCAAATTCCACAGGATGGATATGTCGTTCCCAACGTTCTCCCTTCCGAAATCCGACACGCCATTTCGTCGGTAAAGAAGCAAACAGCACCTGGCCCAGACAAGATCAGACCTGAACACCTGAAGAACCTGCCGTCAGTACTCATCAATACACTGGCTTGGCTCTTCACTCGCTACCTGTCTGAATGCAAGGTTCCGTCCCAATGGAAAACCAGCAGGACCGTACTACTGTTCAAGAAGGGAGACATCCATGACATTGGCAACTATCGCCCGATCTGCCTATGTCTGTCATCTACAAGTTGTTCACTCAAGTCATCCTAAATAGGATTGGCAGAACACTAGATGAAGGACAACCATGCGAGCAAGCAGGGTTCCGCAAAGGATTCAGCACCATCGACCATATCCACATGATAACCAAGCTCATTGAGGTTTCTCAGGAGTTCAAGATGCCGCTCTGTTTAATGTTCATTGATTTAAAGAAGGACTTTGATTCTGTTGAGACGGAAGCGGTCATTGAAGCCCTAGCCAATCAGGGCATTCAAGCCCAATACATCAAGATCCTCCGTGAGCTGTATTGTGGATTCACTACCAGGATCTCACCATTCTACAAAGAAGTGATCGTTGATGTCAGGAGAGGGGTTCAGCAGGGTGATACCATTTCACCGAAACTCTTCAGTGCCACCCTTGAGAACATCATGTGACGACTGGAATGGGAAGGAATGGGAGTGAAGATAGATGGTCAGCAACTATACCACCTCCGCTTTGCTGATGACATTGTTTTTATAATACCAAACATCAGCCAAGCGGCACAAATGCTGGCCGACTTTGACCGTGAGTGTGGAAAGGTAGGACTACAGCTGAATCTTACGAAGACAATGTTTATGAGAAACAGCCTTGTTCCTGACGCCCCATTCACTCTCAATGGAACGACCATCTCCGAATGCAACAGCTATGTGTACCTAGGTCGAGAAGTCAACATGACAAATGACCTGGCACCCGAGCTGCGCAGGAGGAAGAGAGCGGCTTGGAACGCCTTCAAGAACGTCGAAGAAATAGCTAAGAGGACGAAGAACCTCCGGCTCCAGGCACATCTCTTTGATTCCACTGTTCTTCCTGCATTAACATATGCCTCAGAGACCTGGGC
Organism: Sorex fumeus; assembly: GCF_029834395.1. NCBI lineage: Eukaryota > Metazoa > Chordata > Mammalia > Eulipotyphla > Soricidae > Sorex > Sorex fumeus. The sequence continues at coordinate 63,560,716 of NW_026606120.1, forward strand.
CCTACGCAAACAGGATGAGAATGCTATTCAGGTCTCCCAAAGAAGAATAGAAAGAGCTATGCTTGGAATATCACGTTTCACTCAAATGAGAGAAAAAATCCGGAGTTCTGACATCTGTCAACGATCAAGAATCAGGGACGCTGTCTCATTTGCCAAGGTGTCAAAAATCAGATGGGCTGGTCAGGTAATGAGATTTAAAGACGACCGCTGGACTAGAGCTGTTACTGACTGGATTCCATGGGATGTCAAAAGACCACGTGGCCACCCACCTACCAGATAGTCAGACTTCTTCGTGAAGATCATGAACGATCGGTTTGAGGCTCTTCATGATCCCAGAGCAAACAGATGCCATTGGGCTACACTAGCATGCGACAGGGACAAATGGAGACGTTACTGGTGCCCGCTCGAGCAAATCGACGACTAACGGGAAGTTAAGTGATTAAGTGAATCAGCAACCAGCTTGCCACTCGTTCTTCCTTTGTCCGTTCAAGGCAACAGCCATCTTGGGTGGAGAAGTGTCTGGAGAACACCTAACTCGGGTGGTGAGAGAGAGCCGTCTGGAGAACCCTCGAACATCTTTTCATATTTAATCCCCGTGCGAGTGAGGGGCTTCTACAGCCCGAGAGAGGAGTTTACACAGCTCCATATCGCAAGAACAGGAAATTTTTACACACACTATCCACTGTACTATCTCTTTAGGCTCACATTTCTAAAACTTAAAGAAAACGTAGAATATGCGTAAAGAAAACACATCAATTTGAACAAAATTCTCACCCAGAGTCACGAGCCTCCCCAAATACACCTTCATACTCCCTTCCAATCACTAAACCTTCAAAAGGTAACCACGACCAATACCACAGGAAGATATTATTTTAGCTTAATGCAATCTATTCAGTCTTAATTGGTGAGAGTAAACATTAAAATACATAATATGTTCTACTCAATATAACAGAATGGTGAAACATGTCTAAATCTTCCATTAGATTTTAAATACACTGAATATAAAATGTGTGTCTTATTGACATTCAACCAGTAATGCTAAATAAGGAACTAATATAAGCATAAACTCAATATCACAAAGAATAAAACACCATTCTTGAATTTAAAAGACTCAAAATATAGTTGAGTATATTCCTGTGTATGTATAAATAGGACACATATATTGGCAAGGTGGTCACCGTCTCAAAGCTTATTGGATAGCCAGGTATGAGTCAGCAGTGATGGGGCAAATGAGGGCTCATGGAATGGGGTAGCGGAACTGGCATGTCCTTCCTGTCCAGCCGAGACCATGAGTTGCCCCCCACAAGTGGCTCTCCGGCATGGCCATGGCCCCAGAAGCACACAAACCAATCTCGGAAATATGCAGCTTTTGAAAGAAATCCCTCCAAAATCAATTACTAAAATATCAGAAATCCAAAATCGCGCAACCTCAATAGTGGCCGCACAACATCACATAGTCTTCATAACCAGCAATAGAAAACAAGTTATTACACAATGACTTTTCAGCAGGTCTGATTGTTGGGGTAAAATTCCAAATAATAACAGTGCATCTTTTGTTGAAATAATAAATGTAATCAAAGAGAAAGAATTAAGTGGAAATCATCTGCCTTACAGCCATAGGGAGGGGTGGGATGGAGGTATTTGGGGTTCTTGGTGGTGAAAAATATGCACTGGTGAAAGAATGGGTGTTTGATTGTTGTATGACTGAGACTTAAACCTGAAAGCTTTGTAACTGTTCTTACGGTGTTTCAATAAATAAATTAAAAAAAAATATTCCTTCCTCATATGAATCTGATGTGTGATCTCTTCACAAAGTAGCTAATACATAGTTTGGAAACTGAACTTTTAACCTTGGCCTCAAAAATGCAACAGAGATGCTGGAGAGATATATAGGGGTTACAATGCATGCCTTGCACACAGTAAAACACTAGTCCAATGCCCAGAACTACATGGTCCCCAATGATCACCAAATGCAACCCAGTAGGATCCCAAGCAGTCACATATCTGGTCCTGGGCCCCTCCCTAACACTGCTGAGTCAGCTTTAGTGATTCTTGCACAACAATGAACAAGCAGCACATTCTCAGGTCCTAGAATTTAACTGGCCTGTTGGCCAAGAATCACTGGGAGAGCAACCTTGTCCCCTCTACCTCCCATCCCCACCCCTGACAAATTGCCACAGCACAGTCAATAGGGGAAGGTGATAGAATGCCAGGCCGTTCACTTTTGACCATTCCTTGTTGTTCAGGGACTGTCCCATCATTTATGGTAACCCTGGTACCAGCACTCATACTAACAGTTCCTAGCAAACTTAAAAATATGTTCTTAGATATTTTTTTACCTTCTAGACATAAAGATAGCTCCAGAATTTTCCTTTTTCTCTCCTATGCTAGAGAATTTACTTTTAAAATATTGAACCTTTGAATTTCAGTACCAGGCCCTCTCACTATAAAGTGAATTAGACCAAATGGTGTGGGCACATAATTTGGGGAGGAATATGTCTTTAGACATTAGCCATCTATTTTTCTCAAATTTTTTATATTTAGGATATATGCTTGCAGTGACATATTCCTGCTATCATAGAAAATCAACCCTCAAACTTGGATTAATATAAACATAAACCTGAATGAACAAAATTTTCTACAGCCAGGGACAAAGGAACAGTACACAAAAGTGCTGCAAACACAGATACCCTCACCAGGAAAGAAACCCCAGTCCTGGGCAACAATCTACAACCAGGAAGAGATTTCTAAAGTGGAAAACTTTACGCTGGAGAGTAAAGGTGGAGAGGGTACTCTGGGGAACACCTGGCACCCCAACAGCCAAGGCCCCCTGCTTAACAGCATTAGAACAGGAGGTAAAAGCAACTCATTTTGTGGAACCCTCTCAACCTTTCTGATAGCTGTGCTGGAGATATATTGGCTCTTACTCTACAATGTCTTGAAGGGGCAGACCCTTGAGGAGAGCTCTGTTTATTTATATAAAGATAGCTGGGGTCTAAGGAATAATCATCAAGAGTACTGATTCCTGCCAGAAATATGGATGTCACCCCTTCCATTCAACACCTAACATTCAGACAGCAAGTCATATCTCTGCAGACAGAAAACACCCCTCCTAGTCAATTCGGGCTTCCCAAAGCACAGCCAGGTTACAAGGGATGGGGGTTTCTGCTGTCTGTTGCACTACCTGGCTGGCCCATGGCTAACTGAAATCTGCTCCCTGGGAGCCTCAGAATGTGTGTTTCATCATCATGATCTGAGAATGAAACTCTAATATCCATTCAAACCTGCACTGGAATTAGTTCCCCAGCTACCTCCAATGTCTACACAACTGCAGCAGTCTAGTGGCAATTGGGCACTCATGACTTTAAATCCTGGTCATACTCAGACCTGCTGGACCATAATCTCTGACAGTTACTTGCAACCTTTGAACTCCTAGTGGGTGTTCAAGTCAATTAGAAATCAGTACATAGCCACTGCTGTGCACCATGACTATACACTCCCTGTTGCCATATATACCCATTCACAAGGTGCACAATTTATACCAGATGGCCTCGGACCTCTGGTCACCAAAGGGTTCCCCCTACCTCCATGATCCAGTCACACTTGGCACTCATGACCATGAACCTCAAAGTAGCTGCCCAGGCACATCAAACACATCCTTGGCCCAAGCTCTCATGTGGTATTAACAACATGTAACATTCAACTACATTTATAGATCCAGGAAGAACTATAGATACTCTGATGGAAATTCTAGAGTAACAGTTATCACAATTAAATATGGATTGAGAACATCAACAGGACAGAGAAAATTGAAAAGTCCAAATAGAAATTGTAGATTAAGAACACAGTAGAACATAGGCAGGTCTAAATGCAGAATGACACAAGCCAAAGATGAAATAAGTTAGCTTGAAGATAGGGATGAGGAAACCATTAAAAAAGGACCAGCAAAAAGAAAAGAGATAGCAAAATGAAGAGTTAAGATGATGTAAGAGAGTTGAGAGGAATATTATTTGTATCATAAGGTTTCTAGAAGAAACACAAAGAAAGAAGCACAATTCTTTTCTGAAGGAAAAAACAGCTAAGAACTGTCCCAAGCTGGGAACAGCATTAGGTACTCAGATCTAGGAAGATTAAAGATTTCTAAACAAAATAGACCCGAGCTGACACACAAAAAGATACATAATTAAATGAAAAAAATAGATAAGGAGAAAATCCTGAAATCGTAAATATAAAAACAAAACTTCATATATAAGAAAATCCCTAAAAGATGGGTTTCTCAACATAAACTCTACAGACAAGACATTATATACACAAGTGCTAGCGGAAAACACCTCCAGTCAAGAATATTTGATCCAGCTAGATTATCATTCAGATTTTAAGGAATGATAAAAAAAACATTTCACGCAAGACTGTCACACACTGTCACACTGTCCTCCCATTGCTCATCGATTTCCTCGAGCAGGCCCAGTAACATCTCTATTTTGAGACTTGTTGTTACTGTGTTTGGCATATTGAATATGTCAGGGGTAGCTTGCCAGGCTTTGCTGTGCGGGTGAGATACTCTCTGTAGCTTGCCAGGCTCTCCGAGAGGGGCAGAGGAATTGAACTTTGTGTTGGCCTGTGCACAAGGCAAACGCTCTACCGCTCTGCTATCGCTCACTCCATGCAAGACATGCAAGACATCGGCACTAAAACAGCTTGGTAGAAATACTAGTTTGCTTTTTAATAAAAGGAACAGAAACTCTGCTTGGAAGTAGTGAGATACCTAAAAGTCATAAAGCTCAGGAAAAGAAGAAGAATAATGGGCCTCAGGCAATAAGCTTAGAAGTCTAGATGTAAACTCCATAGTAACCTCAAAACAAAAATACTTAGGAGTAACAAAAGAGGCAAGTGAAATAAATCACTATTCAAGAGGCAGATATAAAAATACCAAGGAAGAGAGTAAATTAAGAACAAAGACAAAATATAATAACATCCAGAATCCACATAGACAATAGCAATAAATTCTTTTACATCAGTAGTCTCATTAAATATGAATGGTCCAAACTCACCAATGAAAAATCAGAGTGGGGGCTAGAGCAACAGCACAGTGGGTAGGGCATTTGCCTTGTACACGGCCAACCCACCCGCATCCCATATGGTCCCCCAGCACTGCCAGGAGTAATTCCTGAGTGCAGAGCCAGGAGTAACCCGTGTGCATCACTGGGTGTGACCGAAAAAAAGAAAAAAAAGAGTGACCAGATGTATCAGGAAACAAAATCCAACTTCTGCCGTGTACAGAAGATCTACTATATATTCAATAATAGAGATTCAAAGGTTTAAACGTAATTAAATAGGCAAATGTTTGATTAAAAAGAACAGGGTCAGTCATACTTATATCAGATGAATAGATTTCATATTTAAAAAGGTAATAAGACTCAAGGCTGCTTTTGTCCCAGGGTCCTAGAGGACGCCTGGGGTGCTTGTGAAATTTACATACAAGTGGTACTACATGGAAAGTATCATGCTAAGCAAAATTAGTCAGAAAGAGAGGGAAAGACAGAAAGATTGCATTCATCTGAGGAACATAAAGTAACAAAATAGGAGACTAACACCCAAGAATAGCTGAGATAAGTACTAGGAGGTTTACTCCATGGCTTGGAGGCCAGCTCACATGCTAGGGGAAAAGGCAGCTAGGATAGAGAAGGGAGCACCAAATAAAGGGTGTTGGAAGGATCCTCCCAGGATGGGAGATTCATGCTGAAAGTAGACTATAATCCGAACACGACTGCCACTCAATGCCTCTTTTTCAAACCACAGCACCCAAAAGGAGAGAGAGAAGAAAAAGAAATGCCCTGCCACAGAGGCAGGATGGGATGGGGGCATGGGGGGTGGGAGGGATACTGGGACCTGTGGTGGTGGAGAATGGGCACTGGTGGAGGGATGGGTACTCGATCATTGTATAACTGAAACCCAAGCACAAAAATTTGTAAGTCTACAACTGTACCTCTTGGTGTTTCACTAATAAAAATTTAAAATAATAATAAAATAAATAAAAAGGCAGTAAGAGACATCCCAGCTGCCACTATTTAAATAACAGCCCAGCTTCACAGGTTCACTACTAATCTCAGAAGACATCCAAGCCAAACCGCCAAGACTCATGGGTATACTAGTCTTTGGGATGAAAACTCAGAGGCACCGTTGGAACGGGTGCAGTCAGAGTCCTTGCCTTGCCAAAGCCCCTGAAGCCACACCCATACCCCACAGCTGCCACCTTTCAAACACTCCAATGCCTCTACTTCACTGATGCTAATCTCTGCAGAGATGCCAAACTGATAAAAATTCCCCGTATACCATTTCGAGGGCTGAAAATTCTGGGGTCTTCTTGGAATGGAGGTGGGCATCTTCCCCCAATCCCTGGCCATGCTGCTAGAAGCCCTCACAACCAAATCCATATTACACAGCCACAGTTTTGTTATCAACGTTCCAGATTCACAGCTTCACAATTAATCTCAGAAGAGATGAAAGAGGGAGCTGGAGCGATAGTACTGCAGACAGGGCATTTGCCGTGCAACATGGTCAACCCGGGTTCTATCCTCAGCGTACCATATGGTCCCCCGAGCACAGTTAGGAGGGATTCCTAAGTGCAGAGCCAGGAGTAATCCCTGTGCATCACTGAGTGTGATCCCAAAAATAAAAAAAAAAAACAAAAACAGAGAGAGAGATGCAAGCCAAGACATTAAAACTCATGAGTGTACTGGTCTTCAGGCTGAAAGTTCTGAGTTGTCTTCAGGATGGGGACAAGTCAATTTCCCACCTTGCCAAAGTTCTGGCACCCACACCCACACTTCATATCTGCCACCGTGTAATAATTGGCCATTTCACAACTCTTCTCAGAAGAGATGCAAGTCAAGCCACGCTGCTGAAACTCATTGGCTCAGTTCTACAGATCCAGGAGTCCCTAGAGTGAGCAGCCACATAAGCGGCGATGTGACACCTCCAAATTCCACAATACTGACATCCCAAATAAAGCATACCAAATAAGACAGAAACACAGCATAGAGGCTAACTAAGCTAAATAAAGAAAAACAGTAATGTTTTTCAGTAATGCTGCCTGAGCCCATGTGCTGGTTGAGCCCACATGGCGGAGCACATGTGGTGCCTGAGCACATGTGGCACCCGCATCTCCCCTTTTGAGATGTGTACTTTCATGCTTTTATGCCTAATACTGGTGTTTAGGGGCTCTCTCCACACTTGGAGAAGTGTGGGTTCTCTCTTAAGCATGTTATTCTCCATTGTCTCCCACTTTCTCTTCCTCTTCCCTTCAAAACCTCCAAACAAAAACTGTAATCTCAATAAAAAGAAAGAAAGACAGTGATGCAAAAGGATCAATTAGCAACAAACAGTTTAGTAAACCCTCAATGACTTTAATGATCCTTTTGTGAAATACAACAATTTTCATAAATTTTCTTTCACTGGATAATTTTTGATAACCCCATTAGCCATTTTGTTGTAATAATCAATATAAAATAAATTACTCTGTGCCTGTTTTTTATTATTACGATTTGGGGGCAGGCTTGAGGGTGTATGGTAAACTGAGGGGAACGGTGGAAGGCACTGGTGATGGGACTGGTGTCAGAACATTAAATGCTCAAAACAACTGTATTATGAACAACCTTGTAAGCTACACTGTTTAACGTGAAAAAGGTCTCAAGAAACAGAACAAAACATATCATGATTAAGCTATCAATCCATCATGAGGACTTAACACTCATTAACACATATGCACCAAATAATGAAGCATCAAAATATGTGGAGTAACAATTAACAGACCTTAAGGGAGACATCAATAATAACATAATGATCACTTCAACACTGCACCCTCAACAATGGGCAGATCAACAGATAGAAAAACCAAGGGAAAAAATAAGTCTTAAATGAGGAATTGGATTACAGAAGTTTAATAGACATTTTACATTGCTCGCCACACCCACCCCCTATTCCCCACCCCCAATATAAATACACATTCTCCTGAAATATGCATGAAACATTCTCCAGGATGGACCTCATTTTGGGACAATAAAGTCATAAAGATAGAAAACTTACCAAGTATATTTTCAGATCGCAGTCATATAAAGCTAGAAACCAACCATAAAAGGAAGTTAGATAAACCTCAAACATAGAGACCTAATAATATGCTATGGAATAACTATTGGATTAATGAGAAAAATCAAAGAGTAAATTTAAAGTGCCAGGAAAGAAACAAGTTTAAAGGACACAAGCTATGAGAAAATAAGCAAATGCAGTGGTATCTTAAGAAGGGAGTTCAGAAACAGTTTTATGTCAGAAAACAACACGAAAGTTTCAGGCAGAAACCTCATACCTAAAGGAACTATAGAAGAAAAAACTCAAACTCAAAATCAATAAAAGAAAGAAAGCAAATAAAAATTAGAGTGGGAATAAATGAACTAGAATTTTAAATTCTCTTTTTAAAAGAGACTATACAAAAGTAACAAAATAGGAGACTGACACCCAAGAGTGGCCGAGATTAGTACCAGGAGGTTTGCTCCATGGCTTGGAGGCCAGCCACACATACTAGGGGAAAAGGGAACTCAGATAAAGAAGGGAGCACCAAATAAAGGGTGTTGGGAGGATCCTCCCAGGATGGGAGAAGCATGCTGAAAGTAGACTATAGACCAAACATGATTGCCACTTAATGCTCTTTTGCAAATCACAACACCCAAAAGGAGAGAGAGAACAAAAGGGAATGCCCTGCCACAGAGGCAGGGGAAGGGGGGTCGGGGGGACAGGAGGGGGGAAGGATACTGGGACCCGTGGAGGTGGAAAATGGGCACTGGTAGAGGGATGGGTATTTGATCATTGTATAATTGAAATCCAAGCACAAAAATTTGTAAGTCTACAACTGTACCTCATGGTGTTTCACTAATAAAAATTAAAAAAATAATAAAATGAAATAAAAAAGAGACTATACAAAAGATCCATGAAAACAAAAGCTGTTCTTTAAAAAGAAAAGCTCAAAAAAAAGAGAAAAGCTCATGAAGTAAATATAAAAGGATTAAATTAGTAGTATGATAAACAATTGGAAGAAGTTACATAATGTCACAGAAATACAAAGGGTCATAAAAGAATACCATTAGCAACTGTACACCACAAAGTTGGAGAAAGAATAGAAATGGACAAATGTTTAGAATCTTACAGCCTCCCACGACTAAACCATGAGTAACTAGAAACCCTGACACTATGATATTATGATCAAAGAAATTAAAAGATTAATATAAAGGTTCTCCAAAAAATAGACACTCAGAAACTAGTGAGTTTTACCAAACCTTCAATGACAGCCTATTACCTATCCTTCTCAAGATCTTAAAAAATTGAAAGAAAGGAATTCTTCTAAACATTTTTCATGAGGTCAAAATTCCTTGATATAAAGAATTTCCAGGGATGTCACAAAACAGATATGAAACAATAATGAATCAATATTCTTGATGAACATAGATGTAAAGATCTACAATAAAATTTTAGTGAGTCCATTTCAACTACTTAAAAATGATCATACATCATGATCAACTGGGACTTTTTCCAGGGATGCAATAATGACTCTACGTGCATAAATCAACAAATATAATATAACACATCCATAAAAGTAAAGATGTAAACCATACAATATTAATAAACAGAAATATCTATAGAAGATAAAACACCCATACATGATTGAAGACTCCTAATGAAACAGGGATAAAAGCAACATACCTCAAAATAGGAAAGGCCATATATAACAAACCATAAACTAACATACTGACAAAAAAGAATTTCCTCTAAGATCAGGCACAAGAAAAGGGTGTCCATTCTCACAACTATAATACAATGTGGCATTGGAAATCTTTGTCATAGCAATAAGACAAAAACAAAATAAAGGAGACCAAAAATACAAAAGGAGTAAAACTATGAATATTTGCCAATGACATAAGAAAAATCCTAAAGAATATATCAATAACTATACAAAACAATAATTGTTCCTGGGATTCCTTGAGGCTCCCAAAATAGAAACAATACACCAAATACAGTTAATACATCATAAGCTATAGCCACTACTAAAAAAATAGAACAAGACACTATAGGACATTGAAAATTATTCCATTTTTATAGATTTTAACAACTAACATAGTTAAAATAACCATCTTGACCAAAGCATTATATAGTCAATGCAATAATTTTCTAAACTCCAACAGGGTTTTTCAAAAAAAGAACAAATCTTATTTAAATTTGTATGAAATCATCAAACATACCTGAATTATCAAAGCAATCCTGAGATAGAAAGGATAAGAATGGTGGGATCATACACAGCCAATTTTAAGCAAAACTATAGAAAGAAAAACAGGGGATGGAGTGATAGCACAACAGGTAGGGATTTGCTTGCACGCAACCAACCCTGGTTCAATTCCTGGCATCCCATATGGTCCTCCGAGCATCTCCAGGAGTAATTCCTGAGTGCAGATCCAGAAATAACCCCTGTGCATCTCCAGGTGTGACTCAAAATGCAAAACAACAACAACAACAGGAAAAAACAATGTGGTATTGGAATAAGACAACACACAGAACAATAAACTGGAATTTAAAGCCCAGAGATAAAACCTCACATATATATACGGATAGATAATTGTTGGCAAAGGAGCCCAGAGCTTATAATGGAGAAGGAATGTATCTTTAACAAATAGTAGTGGAAAAACTGAATAGCTACATGGGAAAAAAATGAAATTGGATGACTATCTTATATCATGCACAAAAGTTAACTCAAAATAAATTAAGTACTTGGATTTATCCTGAAACGACAGAAGAAAGCATACTCAAAAACACTCCATGATATTGGCTTTTGTGATATCTTCAGGGATTTAACTCCCATATAAAAGAAGAAAAATAGCGAAAATAAACAAATGGTACATCAGATTAAAAAGTACTCTCTAAAGCAGATAAATAAATAAAACAAAAAAGGCAGCCTACTGAATGTGGAAAAACACATCATACTTCTGACAAATAATATTAAATATGTATGAAAACTCACAAAACTTGACAAAAACACAAGACCCTATAAAAATGAGAAGAGAAACTAAATAAGACACTTCACAGCACATGAAAAAAAGTACACTACTGTTTATTATCAAGGAAATGCAATCAAAATGAAAATGAGACATCATCACATACCTATAATAATAATATTTCAAACTCAACTTTTCCAATAAAGTTTTGTTTGACATACATCCTTCGAATCACATCTACATGATAATATATCATTATATTTTAATTACATCATTATATTCTGTGAGAGCAGACCTTCTCATTTCTCATGCTTTGTTTTGGCAAGATTTGCCATTCAGTTTAACAGATTTGGTACATTCCCTTTCATGTTTACTTTCTACCCAATTTTTTGTGTGTGTTGGGGGCACACCTGGCAATGCTGAGGGCTTAGTCTTGGCTCTGAGCTCTGGAATCACTCCTGATGATGCAGGTATGGGAAGCTCCCTACCTGCGATACTATTGCTCTGGTCCCACTATCTGATTTAATGGATAACAGGCTGAAGTACTTTTCTCTTCCAGAATCAATGCCCAAAACACATCCTATCCAGGTATCTCTAGGCAATAATAAGAAGAAAAATTGCTGAGTCCAAAAGTACAACGTTTTAAATTTTTAATAAAGATGTATTCATTCCCTTTTGTCATTGTAACAAATCCCTGGCAAACTGCATTTTAAAACACAAAAACTTCCTTAGAAATAATTTTGTAAATTGTCTGACAGGAGTCTCATGGAGTTCAAATCAAGGCATTGGTAGGGCTGTGTTATTCTCTGGGGCTTTCTGGAAAGACAGTGTCCTTGCCTTTTCCATTTTCTACGGGCTCCTTTGCACTCCTTGGCTTGTGGCTCCCATCCTCCGTTTACAAAGCTGAACCCTTTTCATGTGAATCTCTGGCTTTGCTCATGCCTTTAATTTTCCTTCTTATTCTTCTGCCCCCTTCTTCAACATTTAAGGGCCCTTGAGATTACATGATCACTACTTGGGTAATCCAGATAATCTCCCTATGTTAACAATCAACTGAATGGCAATCCTGCACCATATGCAAATTTAATTCTTCTCTGACACATAACCTAAAACATTTGGAGTTTCTGACAATGAACACATTCTCATTTGGGGGAGACAGAGTTCTACCAAGAGCTAATCCAATGGCTTTCATAGATGTGTAATGAATTCCCCACTCCACATACAAAGTATAAAACTATTGACTATTGATTCCCTTACATCCTCACCAACACCTGGTGATATCAAATTTCTTAATCTTTGCTAATCTGGTAGAAAGAAATTTGAGCCAACACTGAACCAAAACAGGTCTTGAAAAATTCTTCTTTACTAACTAAATAAATGGATGCTCTTTTAATTGTAGTTGCCTATTTACAGTCACATTGAGAGGTTCCTCTCCCAACACACACACACACACACACACACACACACACACACACACGAAAGTCACTTATATTTCCTTTTCAAGTCACTGTCTCCTTATTCATTTACAAGAATGATTAGTTTGGTTATTTTTTAAACACATACAAAATCAGAAACAAGAAATGAGCCATTTTATAAGAAAAATTCCTCGTTATATTTTTCTCTTTTGAAGTAAAAGGTAGAGAACAATACAGAAAATATGATCATAGCAGAGATGTGGCCAGGTTGCTGAAGGGGCAGGATTCTGGCTGGACTCTGTTGCCCTGGCAGCTTTATGGGAATAGACAAGGTCACCTCTTACTGTGTCTTAGTTTTTCATCCATACAGGAAGGTTTTTGCTTTTCATAGACTTTTGAGACCCTTTCCTGTTCTGATATCCAATTAACCTGCAATTAGAAGACAAGTCATAATTTCTCTCTGGTTAAATAGCTTCTGTTCTACAAAGGACCAACGGAATTCCACCCACTTCTCTCCCAGGCATGAATCCAACGGACATGTTCAAATGCCACTTGGTCCCCACTCAGAGATTTCTGCCTTTCCCTGTGGGTATGTGACTGTTTCTCATTATGTTAACAATAACCACTATTGTCATTGTTCTCCTATTTATAGAGCCCAACATTTATTTTCCAGGGATCCTTCCAAAGACTAGATATGCACTACTTCCTGACAGTAGTTCTATTATGACGGTAACACTAAGTCTCCCATTTTACAGATAAGAATACTGAGGCTACAAAACAAACAAACAAACAACAACAACAAAAAACAACAAAAAAAGAATGCTGAAATCCATGGAAGTTATTTAATTTGTCCAAGATCCCACAGTCCAGAGATCCTCATGCTTCTGGAGCTTCTGCAGTCAAGATCTGCCTGCTGAATGTCTCTGTATAAAATATGCCAAGATATACAGATTTTCCCCTGGTTTTTGTTTTGCTGTTCTTTAATATAATTAGTACCACCACATCAAAGGAACCCACCTTGGGCTCCTTTTTATTGCACTCACCAGGCTGAACTTAAACGATCTCATTTTCTTCTCTTTTAAGGGTCTCAATTCCTCCTCATATAATTGGCTTAAATCAAAATGACATGATAAAAAAAAATGCTTACAGATAAGGTTAGGTTCATCTTATTTACAGCCGAAATGAAAATGAAATTGGCTGTGGTAAGTAACTTTTACAATGAAGATTGGGAAAAATTGAAATGGTGGATAATATCCACTGGTAGTTTAGGTGCGGGGAAACGATAACATTGCATACAACTTCACATACACATCGCTACAGTAAATGGTGAAGCATTTTCTAAGAACAAGGAAACTATGCCTTTGACAGTAATGTAAATTAAATTATGTAAACAGTTTAGCTCTGCTAATTTTTCTTGGGTGTAATATTCTATCTCAGAAATGCATGCTTGCTCACATAACACATATATTACACACATCTACCACAAATGCACATGCATATATATATACACACACACATATATAGCAAGCATGTATACATATTTGTATATATTTCTATAATAGTAAAGGAATGATAAAGAAATAACCCTAACAATAAAAAGGAAATTAACTATGGTGATTATGGAATGGAACATTATAGTAAAGTTTACAAGTATTAGATGTATCTATACATAAAAGCATGAAACAAGCTTCTAGGCATGTAAAATAAAAAAGATGAAATGCAGATCAAAAAATGTGTCCATATTTAGCTGCTTAAAAGTAACCCAACATGATTGTGCATACTTATTTTCATATCTGATCTGCATGTATTCATGCACATTCTTAGGAAAATTTTTTTCATCTGCAGGATAGTTTCCATTCCACAGTGTTTAAGAAAGAAAAGAGGAGATAGAGGTGAAAATAGAGAATTTTACTTTTTTTCTTGTATAAAACATTTGTGTGTATATATATATGTTCTGTTTGATTTTATTACCAATTATGTATTTGGTTATAACACCAATCATGTATTACTTAATTTAACATTCCAAAGGGGGAGAGGGAAGAAAGGACCCGGGGATGTAGAAAATTGATTTTAGTGGAAACCAGACTAGCTCATCATATTAATGACTCGCATAAACAGTAAATCAGATTGAAGTAGAAATCAAAACTAAACTTCTGTCTTCACCATTCTGGAGGCAGGCCCTCTCTTGGGGCATTAACTCCCTCGGGAATGATTTTTTGGTGCTCTTCAGTCCATGCACAAGCTTGAGACTTATACAAAGCACAATACTTCCTAGGTTGGTAAAAATGACTTTAGGCTGTAATAGAAGGCACTGCCCTATACTCTAACAGGAACTTCCTCAAAGTCCATATTAGACCATTACTATATTCGACTCTACCCATCATTTTTTGTTGCCTATCATAATTTGCATGAACAAATATAAATCTCAATATGGGCCAAGACAAATTTATTTGGAGTTAGTCACTTGAGGTCACCATGTACCTAAAGTCAAAATCTATAGCCTGGATGCCACACTCTTGATTCAGACCATAGACTCTCCCTCTGAAAATCATTTTTAATTTCAAGTTCAGTGGAATATGGTGCAGGGGACAGCAGCATTCTCTGCTTATAATTATTTCAAGCGCTCTTCAGAGGTAATGGGATAAACTCCATGAGTTATGCTACCAGGCCTTTGCCATCTCTGGGGCTTAATGGGATCTCTCATTATGCCTAGCACACAGGCAAGAGTTTCGCCTTTTGACAGCGGTAGTTGATGCCTCATTTTCCTCTTGATCTATTTTTGTTTGCTTGTCTGTTTTATGTTTCCTCTGGGAGATCTGTGTATCAAGAGACTTGCTCCTCATAATCCAGCCTTGGGATCATGGATATTTTTTCTCTGCAATGATGTTTTGCCTTAAGTATTTCTATGCATTACTTTTAGAAAAATCTATGCAGCCTTGGTAACAAGTAATAGGACTCCACTTCAGAGAGTGGAAGAACACTGTGACCAACTGGCTTTTGAGCAATTGGCTGAGACAAGCCTGGCAGAGACATGAGGTGGGCAGGGCTTAAGTGGGCTCTCACCAGCTCTTTGTAGGTCAGGGTCCAGGTCTCCAGCAAGAAAGAAGAGAGAGAGAGAAGAAAAGTGCTTGCCAGGGTGCCGAAAGGGAAACTGGGGACATCAGTGGTGGGAAATGTAAACTGGTGGAGGAATGGGTGTTGGAACACTGTATGATTGAAACTCAATCATGAACAGCTTTGTAACTGCATCTCACGATGATTTAATAAAAAACAAAAATAGACGAAATGCAACATTAATCATTTGAGCCATATTTAAGTGAATGGTTCATGGCATGAGCACATTTATGATGTTGCCTGACTAGCACCATCTCCAGAGCATTTTTCATCTTGTAAAGTAAACTGTACCTATTAAATAACCACTGGCAATATTTCTTACCCTTGTCATCCCCAATCTCCTTTCTGTCTCTCTGAATCTGCCTTTTCTAATATTAGGAGAATCAGACAACACTTTCCTTTTGGGTCTGGCTCTTAGCATAGTTTTCAAGGATCATCGATGATGCAGCAAAAATAAATAAATAAATAAATAAATAAAGTGCTGGGAGGGTGCAGGACGTGGGTGCTGCAAACTCAGATTTAGATTCCCTCCAGGTCCCAGGAAAGGAAAACCCAAATTTCCACTCAACTTCCAAAAACCAGCAATAACACCGCCAAGGGCCAGTGGGGGTTAAACCCAGAAGAAGGTGGCTCAAATTACTCCTGAAGTTTTGAAGAAGAAAGGTAAGCTTACCTGGAGCAGTTCAGAGGTGGCCAGTGGGAATTCCAAGAGTTCAGGCTACTCTCTGTGGCCTCCAGCGTTAAGCTGCCCACGTTTTGTTTAGACTCTTCACCATGGTTCCCCACCAGGAAGTAGGAGCCCTGTGCTTTCTCTGCAAATACAGACACTGAGGTGGCAGGCCTAAGACTAGTCACTGTGTGTGCAGCAACAGGCTTTTGCTATGAGACCAGAGAAGGGTAAATCTGATACTGGATGTTGGGATTCTTGGCCCTTTCCTTTTCTGGAACAAGTAATGCAGCATGGTTTGAAGAAAAGAGTGCAAGGCAAGTCTCTAAGGACCCAGATTTTAGTCAGGGGCTGCATTCATTCAATTATTCTGTATTTCTACCTTTTGGGAGTGATGTGCTGTATCAGGCACTAGGCCCTGGATTATAATGTGAGCAAGAAAGACAGACTGTTACCACTGCATTTTCAACAAACATTAATCAAATAATCCTACAAGGAAACATATAACCACAAAGTGTGTTGCATGAAGAAGGAAATGCCTTAAGGTAAGGAACACTGATTAGAATAAGGGGTAGAGGAAGAACACCTTGCCTGGGATCCTTTTCTAGTGAATTTCCTCATTAATGAATTAGAAAACATTAAATATATGGATGGAAATCCGGGGCATGTGGAATCACACATGCAAAGCTATGGAGTTAGGAAAGATGGTAAAGGATGTTTAGGGAAGAAGGTCTGTGTTATTAGAATGTGAGATCCAGAGGTTTAATCGGAGGTTGGAGTACCAGGTAGGGGTCAGCTAAGCCTTTTTTTAAAAAATCATAAAGAAAAAAATATAAAGTTTCATTGACAATAATATTGTTAAGAAGAGTATTCCTCACAAATAAGTGCCATAATCTAACCAACATCTATCGACCTTTAGATGAAAGGAAAGTTCAAATAAGTGGAGATGAAAGGTTCTGTTCCTGTAAAAGGAATGATGGTGGAGCTATCTGAACCAAAACTCTCAACCTGTCTTCGAATATTAATAGTGAACACTATTAAGCACTCTGTAAAAATCTTTACCTGTATTATTTCATTTAATGAGTGCTTTTTATCAGGCTGTTGCCAGATATTCCAAGTCTCCCTCCGGGCCACAGTGTTTGAAATGACACTGTACTCCCCACTTCTTGGGGTCTGGGAGGGCCATGGGCTCTGCTTTCATCATTAAATGAGGGGAAGGGGAAAAGGATTATGCCCTTTCATGAAGAAGCCAGACTGGAGCGATAGCACAGCAGGTAGGGCGTTTGCCTTGCATGTGGCTGACCCAGGTTTGATTCCTCTGTTCCTCTCCAAGAGCCTGGCAGCTACGAAGAGTATCTCACCCTCACAGCTAGAGCCTGTCAAGCTCACCGTGGTATATTTGATACGCCAAAAACAATAGCAACAAGTCTCACCATGGAGATGTTACTGGTGCCCGCTCGAGCAAATCAATAAACAATGGCAGGACAGTGCTACAGTGCTCTATGAAGAAGCATGTCATTTCTGGTGTTGAAGCTCTCTTTTCTCTTATCCACATTATTCTGATTTCAGGGGTATGTTTCTGGTTCAGTGCTTTGTCAGAGGTAATTCCTCTGCTTCCCAGGAAAAATTCAGAAATGTTCACAGATATTTTTGGTTCTTACATCAGGGGAGGATGTGCTACTGGTCTCTAGTTAGTAGAGAGCAGGATACTGCTAAAGTGGGCAATGCAGAGGACATACCCTCCCAGCCTTCACCACCAGGCATGATCCAGGCATGATCCAGGCCTGGATGTTAAAGGCATTGAAGTGGTCTCAATAGAGCCTCATCAACCTGAGTAAATCTCTATGCTGGTAAGCACTGAATATGAGTCTGAGTGAAACACAATTTTCTATTCACTGAGTCACCAGTATATGTGAGGTGAGTATCACTTCAATGTTAGCTGCTGACCCCACATCCATCCCAAGAAAGTGGTTAGATACAGTGATTACTCTCAGATTCTATCAATCTGGAATCTCTGAGACTCAGAGATTCTGAGCTATGTGCCTGAGGTCACATGGCTAGGCAAAGTTGGGTCTTTAACCCACATCATCTAAGCTTTAAAACCTATGTATCAACCACTAACTGTTCTATTAATTTTTGACCCTACGTTAGTCCTGTTCACAGACCCCAGGAGAAAATGGGACCTTTGTTCAGAGGCACTGAATCCTCCACATGGAAGAGTATGGCTACAAAGTTGCTCATATTGGTCCGAGAACTATTTGTTGAGGGAATTTAGAAAGAGGCTGAGAAATTGGTTTAGATATTATTTCAAAATTCCAGAATTTTGCTTTGGTTCCCCATACTTCCTCATGCATGTATGTTTTCTCCTAATCTCAGTATCCTGGAGAGAGTCTCATCACCTCCAGAATAATTAGGTGAGGCATTATTTATCTGTTAGGACTCTTAAGTTTGAGTTCAATTGCCACTTATGTGCTGTTCTCACGAGGCTCTTTGGTTACTTAACCTCTCAGTGTCCTCATCTGTGACATTAAATGGTATAGGCATATTCTTATTCTCATAGAGCTGTCACAGGGATTTAACCCTTTAGAGCAGTGGGGAGGAGGACATGCAGTAAGTGTGATTATCAGCGTTTATAAAGTGTGAAGGTTTGAGTGAAGGGATGGAATTAGAAATGGAAGGTAACCAAAAGGAAACCTTGGGTGCCATATAAGATTCCCCATCACAGTCTAAAACAAGAGAACTGCAGAATCTCCAAAACACCAAACTACATGGCAGTTTTGGAGATCATGGAATAATTATCAGGGGAAGAAGCTAAGCTATGTTGTAAGGAGAGACAGCACCCTAAGCATCTTGGGGAGTTGACCGAGAGTTTTGACTGGGCTTTAGAAGTCCCTCAAAGTCCTATACATGCAGTCTCTTAAAGCAGAGAAAATCAAGTCCTGTGCTTAAAGTAGTGTCAGAAATGAATACTTTCTGAGTTCACACAAATTCCACCTTCCAAGACATTCCTTGGACAAATCTTTAGAAACAATTAGTGTCTTTTTAAAATGGGGTCAGATATAAACTTCAGGAGTGTTTGCTCCATTTCTTTGAAGAATGTCATGGGTATCGTAATAGGGATCACATTGAATTTGTACAGTGCTTTGGGAAGTATTGCCATTTTGACAATGTTAATTCTCCCCACACATGAACAGGGGATATTTTTCCATTTTCTTGTGTCCTCTTTTATTTCCTGAAGTAGCATTTTGTAGTTTTCTCTGTACGGGTCCTTTACTTCCTTAGTTAAGCTGATTCCTAGGTACTTGATTTTCTGGGGCACAATTGTTAACGGGATTGTTTTCTTCGTGTCACTTTCTTCTCTTTCACTATTTGCATATAGGAAAGCCATAGACTTTTGGGTATTGATTTTATAGCCTGCAACTTTACTGTACAAGTCTATCATTTCTAGGAGTTTCTGGGTAGAGGTTTTAGGGTTCTCTAAGTATAGTGTCATATCATCTGCAAATAATGAGAGCTTGATTTCTTCCTTCCCTACCTGGATGCCCTTAATATCTTTTCCTTGCCTAATCACTATTGCAAGAACTGCCAGTACTATATTGAACAGTAGTGGAGAGAGTGGGCATCCTTGTCTCATCCCTGATCTTAGGGGGAAGGCTCTCAGTTTTTCCCCATTGAGGATGGTGCTTGCTGTAGGCTTGTGGTAGATGGCTTTAACTGTATTGAGGAAAGAGCCCTCTATCCCCATTTTGGTGAGAGTTTTCATCATAAATGGGTGCTGGATCTTGTCAAATACTTTCTCTGCATCTATTGATAGGATCATATGATTTTTATCTTTTCTTTTGTTGATATGATGGATTATGTTGATTGATTTCCGAATGTTAAACCATCCTTGCATCCCCGTGATGAATCCCACTTGGTCATGGTGTATGATCTTTTTGATGAGTTGTTGAATTCTATTTGCTAGTATTTTGTAACAATAAGCCCCCACGAATAGCTAAAGCAATTCTTGGGAAAAAGAAAATGAGAGGAATCAACTTTCCTAACTTCAAGCTCTACTACAAAGCAGTAATAATTAAAACAGTATGGTACTGGAACAAAGGCAGAGCTGTAGACCAATGGAACAGGGTTGAATATACTGACATCTCCCCCCAAGCATATGTTCATCTAATGTTAGATAAGGGCGCGAGAAAAGTGAAGTGGAGCAGGGAAAACGTCTTTAACAAATTGTGCTGGCAAAACTGGAAGGCTGCATGCAAAAAAGTGGGCTCAGATCTCTGCCTAATGCCATGTACAAAAGTAAGAACAAAATGGATTAAAGACCTCAACATCAGACTGAAATCCATAAAGTTCATTGAAGACAAAGTTGGCAAAACCCTTCATGATATTGAAGCTAATGGTATCCTCAAAGATGTCATGCCTCTGGCCAAGCAAGTGAAAACAGAGATAGACAAATGGGACTATCTTAAACTAAGAAGCTTCTGCACCTCAAAAGAAACAGTGACCAAAATACAAAGATAGTCTACAGAATGGGAAAGAATAGTCGCTGAATACACATCTGACAAGGGGTTGATATCAAGGATATACAAGGTACTGGTTGAACTCCACAAGAAGAAAACATCCAATCTTATCAAAAAATGGGGTGATGAAATGAACAGAAACTTTCTCAAAGAAGAAATCCAAATGGCTAAAAGGCACATGAGAAAATGCTCTACATCATTAATCATCAGGGAGATGCAGATCAAAACAACAATGAGATATCATCTCACACCACAGAGATTGGCCCACATCCAAAAGAACAAAAGCAACCTGTGCTGGCGCGGATGTGGTGAGAAAGGAACTCTCCTTCACTGCTGGTGGGAATGCTGACTGGTTCAGCCCTTCTGGAAAACAGTATGGATGATTCTCAAAAAAATTAGAAATTGAGCTCCCATTTGACCCAGCAATACCACTCCTGGGAATATATCCCAGTGAGGCAAAAAAGTATAGTTGAAGTGACATCTGCACTTGTTTGTTCATTGCAGCACTCTTTACAATAGCTAGAATCTGGAAAAAACCTGAGTGCCCGAGAACAGATGACTGGCTAAAGAAATGCTGGTACTCTGGTACATTTACACAGTGGAGTACTATGTAGCTTTTAGAAAAGATGAAGTCATGAAATTTACATACAAGTGGTACTACATGGAAAGTATCATGTTAAGCAAAATGAGTCAGAAAGAGCGGTATAAACACAGAAAGGTTGCATTCATCTGGGGAACATAAAGTAACAAAATAGGAGACTAACACCCAAGAGTGGCTGAGATTAGTACCAGAAATTTTGCTCCATGGCTTGGAGGCCAGCCACACATGCTAGGGGAATAGGGAGCTCAGATAGAGAAGGGAGCACCAAATAAAGGGTGTTGGGAGGATCCTCCCAGGATGGGAGAAGCATGCTGAAAATAGACTATAGACCAAACATGATTGCCACTCAATGCCTCTTCTGCAAACCACAACACCCAAAAGGAGAGATAGAGAGAACAAAAGGGAATGCCTTGCCACAGAGGCAGGGTGGGATGGGGGGAATGGGGGGTGGGAGGGATACTGGGACCCGTGGTGGTGGAAAATGGGCACCGGTTGAGGGATTGGTACTTGATCATTTTAGTATAACTGAAAACCAAGCACAAAAATTTGTAAGTCTATAACTGTACCTCATGGTGTTTCACTAATAAATAAAAATAAAATAAAATGGAGTCAGAGATAATAGTGAGGCTAAGGCACTTTCTTGTACATGGCCATTCCTGGTTGAATTCCTGGAGTCATATGTGATCCAATGAGCAGCACTAAGCTTAATAATACCTCTCTCCCCACATGCCCAAATAGTAGTCATTTCACTGTAACACTATGGTCCCGTTGTTCATTGATTTGCTCGAGTGGGCACTAGTAACATCTACATTCATCCCAGCCCTGAGATTTTAGCAGCCTCTCCTTACTTGTCTTACCGAATGCTGCCATATTGGAGGCTCTTTCAGGGTCATGGGAATCAGACCCATTACTGTTACCGTTTTTGGCATATCAAATACGCCACGGGTAGCTTGTCAGGCTCTCATATATATACATATTTTAATTTGGGGTCACACCTGCCTAAGTTCATACTCCTGACGAGATTCAGGGGACCACACATGGTACCAAGGATTGAAACCATGTCGGCTGCATGTGATGCAAGCACCTTACCCACTGTGCTATCTCTTTGGCCCCAATATTTGTTTATAATAGTGGCCACGGACTGGAGAGATAGTATAGCAGGTAAGGCAACTGCCCTGCAGATGCGCAGCACCACCATTCTGAACCCCATCAGAATGATCCTTGAGCAGAGACAGGAATATGCTGTGAGCACTGCCATGTTTGGCCAAAGACAAAAAGGAAACTCACCAGCAGCCATAGCTGGTCCTGCTGGGGAAGGGGCAAGCAACCCCTGCCTCTTGAAGGCCAGGCATCCTCCCTGGCCCTGCTGGGGTGCTCAAAATAAACAGCTACTTACCTATGATGTTTTTATTTACCTAAAAAAATTTTTTTTCACTCTTTACTTGGGGGTAGAAGGTCACATCTAGTTCTGCTCAGGACTTAATCTTGGCTCTGTGCTAAGAGACCACTCCTGGCAATGCTTGGGGCAGCTTAATTTGTGTCGGGAATCTAACAGAGCTAGGTACCATCTCTCCAGCTCAAATAGTTTTACCTTTTTTTGAGACTCTGGATATCACCATTCCAACGAATGCAGTACCAGAACCACTGTGCAGAGAGCAGAATCTCTTGGCCTCTTTGTTCTGACTTCTTGGATGGCCTGATGCCTGTTAGGAGCTCCAGGTAATTAAATTCCTGTACCCACCCTGGCTTCAGTGATCCCTGTTCCCCCGAGGGGCAGTGCCCATTTTCTCCAAGTCCCTCAGCAGTTGAGCTGACCTCAGTCAAAGTTTCAAAGGTGAAAGGAAACCCAGATATACCCAATTTGATCCGGAAATGAGGTACTTGATCCTTGACATTGAATAAAAGAAGATCTTTACACCCCGATTTAATTTGGGTTGTTTTCTTTGAAGCAGACTGTGGGACAAGAAAAATCAAAGCTCCGTGTGCTGTTCTGGGGGCCAGCCTGTGAGAAAAGAGATATTTCAATGGTAAAAATTTTTCTGCTTCAGGTCTCTCTCTCATGGATTCCTGAGAAAATGTCCACTGTGTGGATTATCCAAGGAGATCCTTGTACTAAGGTGTATGCAACAGCCTTGAAAACTGTCCTGAGTGCATTCCCTGGAAAGCTTCACTTAATCCTCACCAATATCCAGAGAGAGGACTTGGGTGACTCTTCAGATGACATTTTTGAGAAAAAGCAAATATGATTAAATCCAAGAAGATGAGGAATGAAGTACAGAGAAGGGAAACACTCATCAAAGTCCCATGGCAAAATTATGATAATTTTAGGCTAAACTCTTTGAAATATATATGCATAAATTGTTTTAAAAAATTATGATATTTTGGATTAAGAAATTGTAACTGAAGGTCCACATCATATGTCCAACACACTAAAAAGGAAATAAAGCTACTGATTAGCTTGGTTACATCCATTCACAGCAATTGTATTTGAGAATCAGAGGGGATCTTGCAAATCACTCTCACCTTTGCATAATGGTATCTAAAGTGCATTTTAGTTCACATATTGCATTCACAACCCACTCTTACCCAATGTTTTTATCATAAATCTAGGAAAGGTCAGAACTGGCATCACATAGTTTTACAAAAAAAATTAAATTGGTGGAAAAGACTTATAAAAGCAGAGGTTTCGGAATCAGAATCTGATTGTAATTCTGGCTATGTGATCATGAGCATGCCTACATAGGTTTTCCACAAAGTGAAGATAAAATTAATTTCCCTGCAGAGTTTCTATGGGGATTAAATATAAAATAGTATACTTAAGTTTTCAATGTTTGGCAGAATAGTATTGGCAGAATAATATCCAGTGCATGACAGATTTATTATCATTATTATCAGAATTTAGAGCAAAATTTCCAACCACAGAACTACTGATGCCTTGAACCAAATCATTCTATGTTATATGGAGCATTGTCTTGTCCAATGTAGGATATTTAGCTGATCCTGAGATGATGGTGGTACCACTACAAATGCTTTTCCCAAACTGTAACAAACAGAAATGTTTCTAGAGCTGCCAAATACATCATGGGAATGTAATAGTCCATCGTTTAGAACTGCTGGTCTAGATGATGGGTTATGATCCGCATAACTGAGAGCAAAAGATAAATTTAAAGGAAAAAATGAAAGAAGAAAGGGAGGAAGGAATGAAGAAAAAGAAAAGAGGGGAGAAAGGGAGGGAGGGAGGGAAAGAAGGATGAAAGGAATAAATGAGGAAAGAATAGAAATTTGGAAGAGGGAGGGACAAGAGTGAGTGACTAAAGATAGTAAGTGGGATGAGGGGAAGAAAGTGTGTCCGCAGGGCTACAATTTCCCTAATAATTTACGGGCAGTGTAGGATGTGTAGAAACAGTGGAATCAGAGGGGTGTGTGGGGTAAGTTGAAGGTGTGGAATAAGTGGGATGTGTGGTTTATGTGGCATGAGTGACATTAGTATGGGATGAGTGTGATAATTGAGACTCATGGAATCAGTGGGTTGTGCAGATCAATGGGATGGATAGGGTGTGTGGGATGTGTGGAAAGTGTGGTGAGCAGGATATGTGTGATGTGTGAGGTAATTGAGATCCGTGGGATGAGTGGGGTATATGGTATGAATGGGATATGTGGGATGGGTGGGATGAGCGGGAAATGGAGGGATGTGGGATGTGTGCATAAATGGGATGTGGGATGTGTGGGATGTGGGACGTGTGGATTGTGGGATTTGCGGATGTGTGGGATGTGTGGGATGTGTGAGATGAGTAGGATTAGTGGGATGTGTGGGACGTGTGCATAAATAGGATGTGGGTTGTGTGGGATGTGTGGCTGTGTGGGATATAGGGATATGTGGATGTGTGGGATGTGTGGATGTGTGGGGTGTGTGGATGTGTGGGATGTGTGGGATGTGTGGATGTGTGGGATGTGTACATGAGTGGAATGTGGGATGTATGGGATGTGTGGAATGTGTGGGTATGTGATGTGTGCTTTTGGTTGGATTTGTGGGATGCATGGGATGTTTGGGATAAGTGGGTTGTGTGAGATAAGTGGGATGAGTGGGCTGTGTGGGACCGTGAGATATGTGGAATCAGTGGGATGTGTGGGATGACTCACCAACTTTTAGGGTCAAGGGTTCAATTCTTTTAGTGAAGAAAAATAGTTCTTACTTTAAAGAATTTACTAGGAGATAAGCGATGGGAAAGAAAGAGATGAAAACAGTTCAAGAGAGAACAGGAGCTTCTCCAGAGAGGGAAACACCAACGGGGCACCTTTTGCATGAAACTATGCCCATCTCTCTCCCCTTCCAGTCCTCTATCCCACAGACTATGTTCCATGCAGAACCTTTCACTCACTGCTACTTATAAATCTACTGTCTTCACTGCATTGGATGCTCAGTGTTATGTATTCCTTTCAGAAACATGTTTCTTCTTTAAAATGTTATACAATCTCCTTTTCCTCCTAGACACATTCTCATCAATCCTCCATTTTGGCAAATCCTCACTGTTTCCTTCATACACCCATTTTACCACACTCTGACACGCTTTATCACATTACTTTAAAACATCCCATTTCCACATTTTTTTGTCCAACTAAACTAAGGGCAGCAGCAATGATCATATCTGATTCATCTTTGATCCTCAGTGTGTATCCAAGTCTTGTATTGACCAGAAGTTCTTAAGCTTATTTATTCTCCTACCGCCCATTTTGTTAGGGAAAAAATAAAATCACTCAGTGCCTCCCTAGAAATCTACCTTCGGGTTTTCTTTTTGTGTGTGTTTTGGGTCGCACCTGGCAGTGCTCAGGACTTACTCCTGGCTCTGTGCTCAGGAATCACTCCTGGTGGAGACCATATGGGATGTCAGGAATCAGACCCAGGTTGGCTGTGTGCAAGGAGAGTACCCTACCCTCTGTACTACTGCTCCAGTCCCCAAATCTACCCTTTCTAAGAGAATAAATAGAAAGTCTCCAACTATTGCACCTGAGGGTACTATCACTCATACTATAGCCTAGTCTGATGTGTTCCAGTACCCCTTAGGGGAGTAGTTATCACCCACTTTTGGAAACATTGAACTGGATAAAAGGGGATCCCTGCTAAGTACTATTTGAATGAGTTAAGTGAATTTTTCAGTGTAGTGTCCCAATAATCCTTCTCTTTCAAGGGCAACTGGCCCCTCAGACACTAGTAGGGGACACTTTACACTTCCTCCCCACTTCCCCTCTCCCACTTCTGTAAACATTGGTTGTAAAACACTTGCTTGTTATCTGAAAGTAGAGCAGAATCACAGGCTCCACCAAGGATCCCGAGAACAGGCTATGGATCTGTTACTTGTCAGGCAAACTGTGAGAGTCTCCAGGACAAGCAACCCTGGTCCCACAGCAGGGCTGAGGAAGTGTGAGTTGTGGTGTATCATAGAGGGCAGTTTCTGCTGCTTGAACAGCTGCCAGATGCTGCACATCTTTATTCTAAATGGAAACAGAAAGGAGGGAACAGCGCTAAGGGCACTAAACTCAGTGTCAGAAAGGAGTACGGGGATCTGGTTGGACTAACTCTGTGACCTCGTGAGGCCCCTCCTTGGGTCTTGGCATTTTTATCCATAAAATGAGAGTTCAACTTTGATCTGTTTTTCTCGCTTTGGGAAACTCAGTCTTTCTGGGATCTTGAAGCTGTTATTTTTTTTAAATAGAATTAAAGCAAAGGCAATATAATGGTACGAAGATTGTTTCTTTGACTAACAAGGATACAACTACCAGATCTCCACATGCAAAACAAAGAGTGTAGACATGGCCCTCATATCCTTCACAAAAAATTAACTTGGGGTAAAATCTGGATAATGCTGGGTATGGCGATAACATTTTAGATAGAAATGGTACACTGATGGCTTCATCTGCAGTGGAAAAAATGGTTACTAAGAAACATACTACTCAGTGAAAGTAGTCAATCTGAAGATGTTACATATTATATGATGGTAAAATATGGTAACATTACGACAATTTGGAAAATGCAGAACTGTGGAGATGGTAAAAAGATGGATGGATAGTTGTAAGAAACCCAGTGGCAGAAGGGGTGAATAGTTCGAACACACAGGAACTGCATCGATTCACACTCAAGTGTTCTATTCATTCTGGGTGGACTTCCTTAGTTTTAACAAGCACCTCACTCTGGTGGGGGGTGGCAGTAATGGTAGAGGCTGTGCATGGGGTGGGGGCAGCACGCACCAGGGGGGTTCTCTGTACTTTTTTCTATACTCCATATTGCTGTGAAACTAAAGCAGGTCTAAACATTAGGTCTTTTTAAGAAAGGAAAGAAGCTATTGTAATGACTTGCACTTCATAAAGGCAAGCCTATTTCCAGTCATATTTCCTGTGTGAGTATAAAATCCCCATTGCACTATGTGCTGCAGTAAGAGCAGCTACTATGATTTCTAAATTTCTTTTCAACTGTAGCCTTTTTATTTATTCCAAGGATGAGATGAAGGGCTTCCCTCAGGATGCTCCAATTCCCATCTGAGCATCTCAGGAACTGACCTCTGTACAACACTATTATTTTTCCAGGGAGCCTCATCAGAAGAATTACAGTTGCTGAGTATGCTACTAATAGCTGATTATTGCTTCTGTCCAAAAGCTATCTCTTTTCCCTACCTCCAGCTCCCTGTTCCTCCTGCTCCTGGCAAATCCCCAAATATTCCAGAAGATCCAGCTCAGATATGACTTTCTATCTACATATTTCCCCACGGACGGATGCAGGCAGAATGAGTTGCTGTTTCCTGGGTCTGCCCCATAAGTTTGCGCATCCTGCTCCACTAGCTCTCCTTATTTTATTTTCAGCAGCTGTTTACACCATTTGCCTCTTGCTGTTGTCTCTGAAGTCTTTGGGAACAGGGGCTGTTTATTCCATTTCCATAGCTTTACCCTGGGACATAGGTTTTGGAACAGAGCAGATACTTGATGATGCGAGTTGAATTAAACTGAATTCTCTTTTCAGCATAGCCTACATCTGCTGGGAGCCCCAGAAAAAGAACAACTTTCATCTCTGAAGGACCAGCCCCTGCAATGGACCTGGGCAGAGTCCTGTGGGCCACTTCCCAGCAAGCCTCCGGGCTCTCACTGCTGAGAACAAGAGCTCCTCTCCCCCTTGCTCATGCGGTTTTCCAGTCTCTGCCAGCATCCTTTCTGGGGGGAAGCTGCTCTGTTCACTTCCCTGCAGTGCCTTAGATTTCCATCCTTTGCGGGCTTGATAACTAGAAACCACCAGCGGCTGGGATTCTGAGCCTTTGATCCACCTCAGCCATACTCTTTCCCATTCTGCTAGGTGACATAGCCTGCAAAACTCTAACTACACAACTCCTTATTCCAGGATACACAGCACAACACAAGAGGAGAGATGCTCTTTTTCAAATTGCCGAAGGTCTGAATCACTTCCCTTTCTCCTTCAGGGCTGATTGACTTTACAAAGGCTACTGCAATTAACATCTTTGCTCATTTACAGATATCCAGATGCACACAGTCCCTGGTATCCGCAGCCCAGCAGCACCATTAAAGGGCCCACGTT
This sequence comes from Sorex fumeus, assembly GCF_029834395.1. NCBI lineage: Eukaryota > Metazoa > Chordata > Mammalia > Eulipotyphla > Soricidae > Sorex > Sorex fumeus. The sequence goes on from NW_026606120.1 coordinate 63,589,639, forward strand.
GTTAACTACCAAATAGCAGATGCTCATTTACATATTTTGCCAAGTACCATTTATGTAATATTTCATTCTCCAAACACACTGTTTCCCCAGAGCTTTGCTTTACCTCCATCCAGTTTCAATTCTCTCTTAGGGACTTCCAAGCCCGGATTTTAATATCCTAACAACAGTGTCATTATGTAAGTGAATCCTAGATTCCATCTGGACTCCTAAGTCATGTGAAAAACTTGAAAATACAGATTCTTGGGATCTGACTTTTCTGGGAGCCTGAGGATAATTGGGACAAGCTCAGAAATCTGTAAATTTTCTCTGAAGCATCGAAGGAGAGGTCAAACACTTATTCATGTTTAAGAGTCACTGCTTCATGTGATTCCACCCAAGAAGTAAACATTCTGCATTTGCACAACCACTCAGGTGAATAAAATTCACAAATTCTAAAATCCACGTATTAATTTAGGTTATACTGTTCTTAAATGTAATTTATTAAACATAAGCAGATGGTACTGAACATGACTAGCCTCTATATAATGTGATGAATGCTATCTTAAATAGTAAGCTCTCCGCCGATTTGGTGATAAACTCATCTATAATTTATTATGGAACTATGTAGTCTGGTGATATATTCATGTATAATTTTCTGTGTAATTCACTGAATATCCCTTTACTAAATAGCCACAGATATCTGGCTTCTCCCACCTTTTCCATGTTTCTCTCTTCAGTTTACGTTCTAGATTTGAGTCGTTTTTCATAAATGATGGTGAGGTGAATGCAGAAAAATGTCATGCAGTTTTCAACTGCTGAAGGTGAATCCCCAGGGATATGCCCGGGTGATGAATGTACTCTGTGTCTCTAAGGACAAGAGCTTATGAGGAGCACAAATAACTGACCTGGGAATAGAAACTTCCTCAAACTATCTTCTAATCAACATGAATAATTACTAGATGTTTGTGGGGTTTCTCAATGTAAGGCTGTAGCACTGTCCTCCCATTGTTCATCAATTTGCTCGAGCTGGAACCAATAACGTCTCCATTGTGAGACTTGTTGTTACTGTTTTGGCATATCGAATATGCCATGGGGAGCTTGCCAGGCTCTGCTGTGCAGACGGGATACTCTCGGTAGATTGTTGGGCTCTCCGAAAGGAACAAAGGAATCAAACCCAGGTTGGCCATGTGCAGGGCAAATGCACTACCCTCTGTACTATCGCTCTAGCCTAATGTAAAGGAAGAAATAGTTTCCTTGTTTAAAAATACCTACTTTGCAGGCCTTCCCAGAGATTCTGGCACATTAATTCCAAGGGTGGGGGAAGGAGGGGACTCTTGAATCTTAAAATCTGCTTTTAGCAGAGGAAGGACTACTGAGGATTAAATCCAGGGTTTTGTACATGTGAAGTGAGTACCAGAACACATTCCAGCCCCTAAAACCTGTGTTTTTAAACGGAAATACAGGTATCTTCTGATCTTGTGATTTGATTACCATTTTCTGGTGAATAACTAGTGTTCCTTTTATTTCCCAGGTAATTGAGAAATACCAGGTTCTTCAGCTAAGTAGATAAGAAATTCAGTGTTTGACTCCATCCAAATTTTGGTCTTTGAGAAATATTAACTGAACCTACCAGAGGTTTGAAAATGACAATTTTCTCTGAAATTTCCATTACTCTTGAGAGCTTGCACTGACCAATGAACCATACTTTGTGTCTCAGTATCACCAATAAGTAAAAAGTGGCATTGTCCTCCCGTTGTTCATCAATTTGCTTGAGTGGGCACCAGTAACGTTTCCATTGTGAGATTTGTTCTTACTGTTTATGGCATATCAAATACGCCATGGGGAGCTTGCTAGGCTCTGCCGTGCGGGTGTGGGTGGAATACTCTTGATGACTTGCCGGGCTCTCCAAGATGGATGGAGAAATCAAACCCGGGTTGGCTGCGTGCAAGGCAAACACCCTACCCACTGTGCTATCATTCTAGCCTGGGTTCTAAAGTAAAAAGTATTCATTAAATTGTGAATAGTTGAGAGGTCCCTAACTCTGCTATCCCGGGAGTCATAATAATAATAGTTTTGAGAGAAATGGATTCCTCAATGGTTAAAGTATAAACTGATAAAGAGATAAGTTTTGAAGGCATAAAATCTAGCTTCAAAAGAGAGAGTGGAAATTATTTGTAATACTGACTCCTTTCAAAGCCTCTTCAACAAGTGGTGCTGGGAAAACTGGATAGCTACCTGCAAAAATATGAACTCTGACCTCTGTCTAATGCCAGGCACAAAAGTCAGATCAAAGATCTCCAGGTATCTAGTCAGATCAAAATGGATTACATACCTCAATATCAGACATGAATCCATAAGGTGCATAGAGGAAAACGTAGGCAGAACTCTCCACAACATTGAAGCTAAAAGCATCTTTAAGGATGTAACGGCACTAACCATGCAAGTGGAAGCAAACATAAACAAATGGGACTACATCAAACTAAGAAGTTTCTGCACTTTAAAAGAAACAGTGACAAAATAAAGAAAGAGCCCACAGAATGGGAAAGAAAATTTACCCAATACCCATCTGATAAGGGATTAATATCCAGGATATACAAGACACTAGTAGAATTGTACAAGAAAAAAAACCTCCAACCAGATCAAAATGGGGAGAATAAATGAACAGAAGTTTCCTCAAAAAAGAAATACAAATGGCCAAAAGGCACATGAAAAAATACTCCATATCGCAAGCCATCAGGGAGATGCAAATCAAAACAACAATGAGATACCATCTCACACCACAGAGACTGGCACACATTCAAAGGAACAAAAGCAACCAGTGCTGGTGTGGATGTGGGGAAAAAGGGACACTCTTTCACTGTTGGTGGGAATGCCGACAAGTCCATCCTTTCTGGAAAACAATATGGACAGTCCTTCAAAAACTAGAAATTGAGCTTCCATATGACCCCGCAATACCACTTCTGGGAATATATCCCGAGGATGCAAATAAAGCACAGTAGAAATGACATCTGTACCTATATGTTCATTGCAGCACTGTTCACAATAGCCAAAGTCTGGAAACAACCCAAGTGCCCTAGAACAGATGACTGGTTAAAGAAACGTTGGTACATCTACACAATGGAATACTATGCAGCTGTCAGGAGAGATGAAGTCATGAACTTTGCATATAAATAGATAGAGATGGAGATTATCATGCTAAGTGAAATGAATCAAATAAATAGAAGGACTGCACTCATTTGTGGAGTATAAAACAAAATAACATGAGGCTGACACCTAAGGATAGTAGATACATGGGACAGAGAGATTGCTCCATATCTGGAAGCCTGCCTCATGAGCAAAGGGGAGATGGCAGCTGTAATAGTGAAGGGGTAGCTAAGAAAGAGATGGCTGCAGGAATCAGTCGCGATGGGAGATGTGTGCAGAAAGTTGATAAAGGACCAAACATGATAACCTCTCAGTGTCCTTATTGTAAACCATAATGCCCAAAAGTAGAGAGAGATTATGGGGAATCATGTCTGCCATGGAGGCAGGGGGAAGGTGGGAAAGGGGGCATATACCAGGGATATTGGTGGTGGGGAATGTACACTGGTGGAGGGATGGGTGTTTGATTATTGTGTGATTGTAACCCAAACATGAAAGCTTGTAACTATCTCACGGTGATTCAATAAAATTTTAAAAAAATACTCTTTTCCTATAGGATTGAGGAATATGACAAGATAATAGTACACATGGTATAGGGTCCCTTTTTTGAAATTCTGTTCTTATCCAGGCATATATAGGCAGAATACAAATCACAGGTGGAATTGGAAGAGTTCCCACTGGTAGGTTGGTTAAGAGCCATGTTTTGGAAAATGGAATAGATAGAGGATGAGGGACGAGATGAAGGCTAAAATTTCAATTTCAATGATGGACTTGGTGAAGGGAAGAGAGATCTCAAGATGCTTATTCCTGGGGCCAGGAGACAGTATAGAAGTTATGATCCATGCACCTGATCTTGATTTGATTCCTATCATCACAGTTCCTGAAGTATCACTAGGTGCATCCCTGAAGGCTCCCAACAACACCAACATGGCCCAGGTACCACGAGCATCACAGGACCAGAGTGGCTGCATTGGTCCAGAATCTCTGGTGGTACCTCTGGGTCCCCCCCTTCCCAATAATACCAGCTCCTTGTAACTTTATTGCCTCCTTGGACTTCCTTTTTCCAGGTGATTGTAAAAACTGGAACTGCCTTTAGAAATAGATATTAAGAGTATCTATTTTTATGGCTCATGTGTACTCTTGCTGCTTAAACATGCAATAAAATAATATGATTCACTACATGTATATCAAAGGGTAACTTTACTATTGGTACTCAAATATTTCTCTGTGGTAAATATACTTTGCTTATATATTAAATATACTTTACTGTTTCTCAACAACCTGATGGAAAAACTGTCTCTAAAGCCAAGGTGTCTCTCCAGGAATCTAGGTGGTAGTGTTGGCCAACAATCAGATATTTCTTCTATTGTTTCATCAGCTGTAATAACCACTAGAAGAGCTGGATGACATGATGCCGAGCTTCCGAATCATTTCATAATCTCATTTTCCAGATCTACCACTCTCCAGGTTCTATTACAACTTCCTTAATGTACCAGTTCCTTATACTGGTCTCATTTTCTGTGTTTATAATCATTTTCCTCATTAGAGTTTCTTCTCTTCTTTTTGAAATATCGCTAGAGCCACCAAACCATTTGTCCATATCCTGATTATCTCCTTCTTCTATCTACCACACACTCCTAGAAAAAAATTACATGACAAACATGCTGGCCTCAGTACCCTTTTGTAGCATCATGTATCCTCATGACCTGGCCTGTGTTGTCCTTCCAGAAGCAAGCATACTACTGCATAAAGAGAAAAGACTTTCCGCAAACTTACTGGCCCACACCCAGGAACCTTCTTTTTTTTAAATTTTTATTAGTGAAACACCATGAGGTACAGTTGTAGACTTACAAATTTTTGTGCTTGGGCCTCAGTTATACAATGACCCATCACTCCACCAGTGCCCATTTTCCACCATCACTGATCCCAGTATCCCTCCCACCCTCCAGTCCCTCCATCCCACCCTGCCTTGTGGCAGGGCATTCCCTTTTGTTCTCTCTCTCCTTTTGGGTGCTGTGGTTTGCAAAAGAGGCATTAAGTGGCAATCATGTTTGGTCTATAGTCTACTTTCAGCATGCATCTCCCGTCCTGGGAGGATCCTCCCAACACCCTTTATTTGGTGCTCCCTCCTCTCTCTGAGCTACCTTTTCCCGTAGCGTGTGCGGCTGGCCTCCAAGCCATGGAGTAAACCTCCTGGTACTTATCTTGACTATTCTTGGGTGTTAGTCTCCTATTTTGTTACTTTATGTTCCCCAGATGAATGCAATCTCTCTATGTATGTCCCTCTCTTTCTGACTCATTTCGCTTAGCATGATACTTTCCATGTAGTACCACTTCTATGTAAATTTCATGACTTCATCTTTTCTAATAGCTACATAGTACTCCATTGTGTAGATGTACCAAAGTTTCTTTAACCAGTCATCTGTTCTCAGGCACTCAGGTTTTTTTTTCCAGATTCTAACTATTGTAAAGAGTGCTGCAATGAACAAACAAGTGCAGATGTGACTTCAACTATACTTTTTTACCTTTCTGGGATATATTCCCAGGAGTGGTATTGCTCACCCAGGAACCTTCTTATATTCTGCCTGAAGAATTTCCATTCACCCTTTTAGGCCAAGTTCCAATATTTCCTCCTACAGACTTATCATATTACTGTATTATTTATCTAAATTTCTGATTTCCTCGGGAGACCAAGAGCCTTCTGGCAAATGGAAATTGGGTTTAATCAAATTTTTATACCAAAAATGTTACAACACCAGATAGCACACACCAGTAAGCACTGAATTCACACTTGCTGAACATCATTAGAAGCATCATGGAAGAGCTATGAGCCAGGCATCTGGATCAAGAAAGAAAAAAAGAGGAAGTGCGGAATACCAGTCTTCCCATCTTAAAATCACTAAATCCCTGAGATTTGCAAAATGTGCTAAATGAAACATCAGTGAAAGTGAAAGATAATACCAAGTAATTAAGCACAGGCATAACTTTGGATCTGATTGATCACTCCCTGCCCGAAAGTCTCATTTGCGTCTGTTAGATTAAACAGATTTAAGCAAAAATATGTAGTGGTGTAGGGCCAGAAGCACTTCAGTGGTGGTGACGTTGCAGGAAACTCGTGCATAATAAAAACCATAGACATTAACATTAGTTTAGTTAGTATCTATGTTACCTAAACTATAATCATCATCAAAGACAAATGGAATCCTCTTACCCATTTAATCCACTGTTCATCAAGACTCTTGGAGTAAAAAATTGGTATAAAGAAAGACGGCACATCACTTTTGCGCTGTGACAACGTATGACTAACCATTTATTATTGTTCTTTTTTCCAAACCTGCAGGGTAAATTGTAAAATGGCCAAATAAACAAAAATGTTGGTAGGTGTGGACAGACTGGAAGGCAGGAGCTCTCTTTTCTCTCAATCTCACAGGACTTAATGCTTCACTCTGCCTAACATTGATGCAAAGGGAAACACATGCAGTTTTTCTCTTCCTTAACCCACCCCCCCCCCACACACACACATATACATCTGCTTCTGACCCCTGGAGAAGTGCTCCAGGCAGCAGTTGAATAAATATATTCATCATGACTTTTTTGATTCTACAGCTAGTCAAGTTGGTGGTTGCCACAAGGTATTAATATACTAATTCTTGTGGTCAGAATGATAGTACAGCGGGTAGGCTGGCACGCAGCTGACTTAGTTTGATCCCTGGCATCCCACATGGTCCTGTGAGCACCTTCAGGAATATTTTCTGAGTACAGAGCGAGGAATAATACCTGAGTATCATCAGGTATGGCCCGATACCCAAAACAAATGAAAATAAATAAAAAAATAAATTCTAATTTCAAATTGTCTGGCTCTTTATGCAATGTGAGGTGAAGCCCTTAATTTATTTACTAAATACTAAAGAGCTTTCACACTTGAGATAGACGCTTTCCCATGGAAACAGGGCAATCCTGCTGTGCTTCAGGGGGACTCTAGAACTACTCAGCCCTTTGGGTTTGTGCAGGAAGCCACGAGGACTACACCTGGTGATGCTGTGGGTTGGACATATGGTACAGGGATAAAACTCAGGTGAATTTCATTTGCAAGGCACACATTCTCTAGCCTACTCCCCCAGCTTAATTTTTCTATGCTCTATAGATATGTCTGTTGATAAAACAACATCCCTGTTCTTATTGTGCAGAGTTAATAGAATGGGAGACAGACAATAGGGAAAATAAACTGGTTAGTAAATCATGCCAGGAAGTTATTCGTGCTCTAAAGACCAAAGCAGTCCACAGAAATGGGGGATAGAGAACCAGAGAAGTGTGTCTATGTGTATGAGTGCAGAGAAGACCAGGTTCATAAATATGGGATGGTTGTAGATATATGTGAGAGCTGAGCTGAGTTGGTTTACATTTTCTGTGGCTACTTTAATAAATCACCTCCAACTAGATGACTTAATGTAAGAGAAATATCTTTTCTCATGGTTCTGTAAGCCAAAGGTCCAAAATCAAGGTTCCAACAGAGCCCTCCTCCATCCTGCTTCAGGACCAATCTGATCTTTCTCCTGGGGCTTCTCAGTCTTTGGCCCTGTGGTCTGGGTGTCTCCTCTGACACTAGACTCTGGTTTGTCTTAATCTGTCTCTCTTCTAAGGATGCTGGCTGGGACACAGGTAGGACCCTCCTGGTAACCCAGAACATTTAGATCATTAACCTGAACATATAATTTCCCATATCAGGCTAATATTCACAAATTACCAGGGTTTCAATTGGTGTTTTTCTCAAAGTGGGTAGTAACGCTGCTGGTTGGGACGTGGGGCATATGAATTATCTAGGGTTTTGGTAGTAGCCTTGGGTGCAATTGGGCAGCTTTTAGTTTGTTCTCTTAAAGTAGTAGATTTCTTGGGGGATACTGAGTAATTTTTTTTCTGAAAAGAGGGTAGTAGGTGAAATAAATTAGAGAGTCACAGATTTAGGCTATGTCAGTAGCTTATAGGTGGAACATATACTCAAATAATATGAGAAATAAACATGAAACCTGATTGAACAATGTTCACATATAGAGAAGAGGAGGGTGTGGATTCTGTGCCTAGAGCAGGTCTAGAAAGCCAGTGTGACTGGATGAGAGCATGAGTGGGAATGGGCAGGTGAGACTGAGAGATGGAATACTGTAGGACAACAGAGGACAGAGAGTTACTTTCTTATTGCTTAAATGAACCAACACAAGGTTTGGGCACAAGAACTTACAGGATCAGACTTAGGTTTCTGTATGCAGATGCTTTTTTGATTTGGGGATAGGGGTATATGAACTCCAACTCAACTGACCACAAGTAGATATTTAACAATTGACAGATTTGCTTCTGGTGCACACAAGAAAAGGCAAAACAAATAAACAAACAAAAAACAGGCACCTGCAAAGCTATTATCTGGTGGGAAGGTGGGAGTGAAGAGGGGATGGTGCATAGGAAGACAAGAAGTAGGAGGAAGAAAGATGAAATACAGGGTACAGGGCTCGATGTAGGTTGTATAACCATCAAGCAACTCTTCCTGGTGAACATATTTTTCTGTCAGAGGTCTCATAGCTTAAATATTTTCCTTACACTGTTTCTATAATCCTATTTCCCCTCCATTATCCCAACTTCATTAATGGTGTATCTGTTATCGAGTCCACCTGGGCTGAGGATTCCTTTGGAAAAACCCAGTTCTGACTGTTCAAAATGCTTTGAGATTACTGACTGGAATCTGTACCCAAAGCAGGTAGATTTGATTCAGTTCCAGTATCTCTTCAGTGGGCACAGGGGCTACAGAAGATACTGAGACTTGAGATACAGAAGAGAAAAGCATGTGACAATAAAATCAAGTCTTGGGTCAGAGCTTTGTCTCTCCTGTCAGATGACTAATCCCTTCCCTCCAGCTGGCATAGAAAGAGCATTCCTGATGGGAAAGTGGCCCATAGCAGCCCCTACAAAGAAGGGACAAAAGGGTTGGAAAGATAGAACAGAGGTTAGGGCACTTTCCCTGCATGTGGATGACCCTGGTTCAATACCCATTTCTGAATGAGGTTCTTCAGGCACTGGGAGGAGCGAACAGTTCAGTGTCAAACACAGCCTAAGCTCCACAGATATGGTCCCCAAGCCTCCAGTTTTAATAATAAGGGACAAATTTGGGTCTATCTTTTGTTATTTATCATAAAGGACCCGTTCTATTAGTTTTTTTCAATGCACTGCTGATGATTGCACCGAGAAGTAGACTATCCTTCAGATCATTCAACAAGAAAGGAAACTGAGGGCTGAGAAAATAAGATACATATCATTACAAACAGCAACAATGGGGCTAATACTAAATCTTTCTGATTCCTAATAGTCCATCTTCTCTTCTTGACCTGGGGCTGAAATCCTGAAACCTGATTAGGAAAGTCTGTGCCAAAGATGTCTTATTTTTCTGACAAATAATATAATGATAATAATAATAATAATAATACCAGATGTTACACAGAGCCAGTGTTTTGGTTTCTTACCTCCAACACAGCATGTATGTGGCTCACAGACCCATTTGGATGCTGGACTATGCCAGGGCACTCTCCTTCCTCTCATAACACACAGCATCCTTCCTAGGACATGTCCTTCCCTCATGAAAAGCTGACTTCTCTCTTGCTCACTAGCTCTATAGGATACTCTGCCAAAGGTAGGAAGTTAAGAGCCAGGGCTATGTGTGGCTGAGCGGTAGAACATAAGCCCTGAATGTGTGAGGGCCTGGATTCAATCCCTGGCACTGCAACACTATTGATACTACTGGGCGTGATCCCTACCACCATCACAGCATAATAAAAAACTCGACAACCAACTTCCTCTGGTCTTGCCCTAATATTGGTCAATAAAACACAAAAGGCTGAAAATACTGGCATTACCAAAAAGACCTATCCTAATTATCAATATGACTTGTCAATATCCAGATAGAATGAATGCTGAGGAGACCTCTATCCTGTTTGAACAGTCTATGCCTATGTTCCAAATGGCTGTGTTGATAAACCTGTAATATAGTGCGTTATCACATAAATTTAGACTATGCATCTGGAGTTTAGAAATTTTTACCTTTATGCTATTGTTTAGAGCTGCCCAACATTCAGTTTTTTAAAAATTACCATAGCAATGATAACTTGTCATGCACACAGCTGACCTAGGTTCACTAGGTTTGATCCCCAGCACCACATATGATCCACGAAGCCCCGCCAGGAGTGATCACTAAGCAAAGAGCTAAGAGAAGCCCTGAACACTTTCAGATGTGGCACCCAAACCAAAACAATAAACACTTCCAGATGTGGCCCCAAAACAAACGAAAACAATAAACATTGCCAGGTGTGCCCTCCCCCCCAAAACCAAACAAGAATAGGACAGGAAATTGAAATAGTATTTAAATGCGGTATTCTCAGTTATATGCAATACTATTGCTATGTAATATATGCAATACTATTGCTATGCAATATATGCAATACTGTTGCTATGCTAAAAATCAGCTTTGCTATGAAAAAAATATGTAATAAAAGTGACAAAATTAATGAGAAAATTGGTTTGGGCATGTTTTAATTTCTAGGTCGGTCACGGTCCTCCCGTTGTTCATTGATTTGCTCGAGCGGGCCCAGTAACGTCTCCATCGTGAAACTTCTTTGTTACTGTGTTTGGCATATCGAATACATCACGGGGAGCTTGCCAGTGCTGGTGAGATACTCTCGGTAGCTTGCCAGGCTCTCCGAGAGGGGCGGAGGAATCGAACTCGGATCAGCCATGTTGGCTGCGTGCAAGGCAAACGCCCTACCGCTGTGCTACCGCGCTCCCCTGCTAGAACCTCCAAATTCCCTAGGTCAGTCATCACAAAATACAGCAATCTTTGGCATTTCTTGGGCTTGTAGGTGCCTCGACCTGATGTCTGCCTTCACATTTTTAACCAGAACATCTTCACAGGGTCTGCTTTATGTGAGTCTGTATGAATCCAAATGTCCCCACTCATATTGGCTCACAATCTACTCTAGTGACCTCATTTTAACTGATTACCTCTAAAAAAAGACCAATTTCTAAGTAAGACTACAGTTTGAAATTTGGGGGAATTAGAAAAGAGGGCACAACCCAACCCATACCAGGGCCAATACTTGAAAAATTAAGGCCACACTCAAATAAAGATAGGAACCTGGTAAACAATGACAACATGGTTTTAACGGTTGAGAAATAAATAAGTACTAAAATGAATACAGTACTTCACCTTGAAAAACACCAAATGTTTACTGCTTTGTGAAGGGATAGATGACTGTCACCTGATATCAGAAGGAGAGTCATAACTTAGCTTAGATGGGCAGGACCAGGAATACTTGCAATGAACTGAAATGCGTGAAATTTTAGCAGTCCTACATAGTAGTTTTACTTTTTTCTTGGGCACAGTCTGTTCACTTAATATTTCATTTTCTGTTTGGGGGCTACATCCTGCAATGTTTAGAGCTTACTCTTGGTTCTGTTCTCAAGGATTACCTCTCATAGTACTCAGAGGATTGTCATGTGATGCTAGGGGGATGAAATTTGTGTTGACCCCATTCAAGTCAAGTGCGTTAACCCCTACACTATCTATATAGTATTTCTTGAAGGCAAAATGGTATTTGACAAAATACGAAATTCGTATGTTCCAGTTGTTCCTGAATATTGCAATGTCATTGAAAACACTTGCATGTTGAAAGTATTCCATCAGAAGGAACTTTAATTTTCTCAAGGTCACAGTGACCATTCAGAAACTGGATTTTTAGCTCAAGTAGACTGACATGATGGCCAAGTCCTTAGTCACTATGTAATAAACTTGTGCTAGACACAGGTTTTTTTTTTTAAAAAAATGACTTAATATTATGCCATTATGACAGGACCCATAAATATGCTCCTCCCCAAAACTAAGCAGAATCCTTAGGTGCCCCCTCTAAGGTTTCCCACCCTGACTCCTAAAACCGTGAATATGATGTGATGCCATGGCTGTGTGAATGTTAGTTTACATGATAACGGGATTATACTGATATGGTCAGGATTTCTAATCTGGATGACTCTGAGATGCCATCCAGAGAGATCTAATTTAATCATACCAGTCATTTAAAAGCAGAGTTCCCTTTGGCCGGAAGCAGAGAGATTCTAAACACATTTTCTGACTCTGAAGATGAAGAAGACCACACACAAGCCTAGGAAGAGCAGCCTGAGACCAACCTCCAGTCAATAGTCAGCAAGGAAAGATCATCCACCCTATAATCACTTGAAATTAAGTTTCACCAACAAGCTGAATCAGCTTGAAAGCAGCTTTCCCAGATCCTTCAGACAACACCAGCCAACCAGAACCGTGACCTGGGCCTTGAGACTTATCCAGAGAACCCAGTCAAGCTCACTAGGCTTCTGGTTTAAAGAATCATGACTGAATGGCTGTTGTTTTATTCAAGTCACTAAATTCCTGTGAATTTGTTACACACCTCAGAAAACCGATGCACTGCTATATTGTCGGTGCCTGCACCATCTTGCCAATAAGAAAATGAAAGAAAGAACAAGACCTTCCTCTGGTTCCTCTGGACAGAGCATAGGCAAAGTGTGGACAATTTCCCATTTGTATCAACATTTTCTCCCAGCCAGGAGAGGGACACTTGGACATAGGGGCAACGTTATTTTTATTTTGTAAAAATATTTTGTAGGATGATGTTTTCTTCTATCTTTGATAAATTTTTCTTTCAGCCTTCAAGTTAAGTACTATTTGGAAATGGCAAGGTTAGCTTCCATCCATGACACGCTTTAATTACAGTACCAGCAATTATGGACTGGAGCAATAGCACAGCAGGTAGGGCATTTGCCTTGGATGCTGCTGACCCAGTTTCGATTCCTCTGCCCCTCTCGGTGAGCCCGGCAAGCTACCTAGAGTATGTCGCCCATACAGCAAAGCCCGGCAAGCTACCCATAATGTATTCAATATGCCAAAAACAGTAACAACAAGTCTCACAAATTGTGAGACTTACTGGTGCCCACTCGAGCAAATCGATGAACAATGGAAGGTCAGGACAAGACAGGAAGGCGGTGGCTAATATTCCACATGCCCACATAACATGTCCAAATACACTTCAGAAATATTATTTATCAACTAATCTTTATTATGATACTATTAATCATATCAATTATTTATCAGCAAGGTAAATTCATTTATTTTCCTAGGTAGCCCTGGTTAGGTTTCCATTTATAAATCTGTAAATTAACCACAGCTCTTGAAACTACTCTCAGTTAGGTCAAATCCAGAGCAGCTTCCTCTTTGGTTGCAGCAATTCAAACCCAGATGTTATCAAAGTGGGAAAATAGGCTTTTTCCCAATTTGTTTAATAAGGATGTCAGAACTTTGAACACCCTCTTCACTTCCCTCCAGGGAACAAAATCTCTTGATAAGTGGAAATATTCTCTCCACAAAGAACCTACTGCTCAAAATTTGTTAAAACTGGTTCAACAATCTGCTTCCATTGCTCTGTCAAATGTTGGAGTAAAGTAAATGCTGAGTATTATGGGTAATTTGTATTGCTCAGTTAGTGAGATCTGAAGTGTGTATGTGTGTGTGTGTTTACTTGTTTGGAGGAAAAATTGAAGTATATGGAAGATAACACAAATTTTGGGAAGCTTCCTGAGAGGTAATTCTGGTTATACTTGACCAACTGGGTTTGAAAGTTCAATGCTTTGGCTTGGGAATATGTTGCTCAGACTCAGCAGTGCTGGGAGCCAGCAAGATCACAGTTGGTTTGGCAGGTCAAGTAGTGCCAGAGACAAAATATATAACCCTGGGCCATCACCTTATCCCCCCAAAAAAAGTCTACTTGATAACTAAAGCTTATTACTGTTAAATAGACGCTGCCATATCAATGGTAAAATTTTACTCAATGACTTTATTGTATTGTGCCAACATTTTTATGTTGCTTTGTGATTTTGATTAATGCATTTTTACAGTGTTTCTGTCAGTATGGGATCACTTGCCAATTTCTCTGCTGAGCTGGTACATGATTACAATTACAGCTTCTCATTTAGGTGTTACCATTATCTACAGCATTAGGAGTATTTCATTTACTTCAATAAACATGTTCTAAGGAACTGTAATGTTCTAAGTTCAGAGTCAGATGATTCCAGGGAGACAGGAACAAATAGGACAACTCTGCCAGAAGATGTTGATGGTATCTAACAATAGTTATCTAATGTGTCCCAGGGATGGAGAAAAGTATTCCTCATGTTCTTCACAACTCCATGAAGAATTGGTCAGTATATTAAAACAGGAAAACACTATAAAATTTTGTGGAAAACAGAACTGATAAACAGTATCAGAAACTAGTGTAGGCAAATATAAAATGTGGGTTCCAAAAACTTAAAACTAAAAAAAAAAAGGAAAGAAGAAAAACTAAAATGGAGGGATAATTCTATACCAATTTTTTTGAGGACTGCAAAAAAGACAATTCTATTTAATTCTTCATGGTTTGTGGCTGCTGTTATATTAGAAGTGATGAGTAAATATATTAAACAGCTTCATTAAGGAAGTCCATACCTCACCTTCCAGGTAAAACACACCTGTATTTTTTCTCTACCAAAACTTTGAGCTTCTTCTCCTTTGCAGATAGGACAGAAACAAATCTACTTTCTCTAAACTTAGTCCAAAAAAATCAATGTATTGGCATGTTCATGCTTACTCCAAAGAGTGCAGAGGAGAGTACTTCCTTGCCCTTTGCAGCTTCTGAAGGATACAAGGGTTCCTTGTTTTGTGGCTACAAAACTCCAATATGTGTCATCTCTTCATGGGGTCTCTTCAAGTGGCCCTGTACTCTTTAAGTTCCATAGGACATTTCTCATAAGATTTAATCCAGGGTGATCTCATCACAAGATTTTAACTTTGTTACACCTGTAAAGAATTTTTTTTCTCACTAAATAAGGTCGGTCACATTCATGGGGTCTTGGCATTTTGCACTGACATTTCTATCGGAAGCCAAGAGTCACCCATTATACCACTGAAGGTTCAAACCTAACTCAGAAGTATGTAATATTAATCTTATACCTAACAATATCTGTTAAGAGGCCAATAAATATTTACTCAAGCAGTGAACAAAACAGCACCTTCGCTCTGCCAATTGAGAAACTGAGACCTAGAAAGCAATCTAGCCAAGATTTGCCATCTAGATCATGTCCAAGCTTGAAGGGGGCCTGTACAAGTCACCATGACTAAGGTTCCTGAACTATGGTAATTGCTATGGTTATTACCATTTATTATGAGTAAAAATAACTGACACTCAGAAAGATCTCTCCAAAATCATTAGTTAGCTTCTATCAGAACTAGTGTAAGTGTCCAGACCCCCAAGCCAAGCTATCTACATCTTATCCAACAACCATGAAGGCTTTCCTGTCACTAGACCTAGAAAAGTAGACCCACAAAGTAAGCTGAAGGTCCAGAAAATAAAAGGAGAATGCACAGGATGGCAGGTGGCATATTTTTCCAGAGTTAAAAAAAACAGAGTTAGATGATAGGATCATATTTCATTTATCTACCTTTTCCTTTAATACCCCCCCCCCCCAAATATGCATTGTTAACAGGTCAGGAATGACCAAACCTTGAATAGTGGGAAAACCTTAGAAACACAATTTTATTTTTGTTTTTAATTTTGTTTGTTTTGTTTTGGGGCCACACCTGGCAGTGCTCAGGGCTTATTCCTGACTCTGTACTCAATGATCACTCCTGGCTGGGCTTGGGGGACCATATGGGGTGTCAGGGATCAAAACTGGTTGGCCACATCAAGGCAAGCGCCCTACTGACTATACAATCTCTCCATCCCTGAAGTACAGTTTTATATTGTCAGGCAGATAGCTAATCCACAGGGGGTAAGAACAAGTCACTTTGGAACCAGGAGGGCCTCTCCTGCTTTCTCAGAGTTGCTGCAAAATCCAGAGAGCAGTCTGAGAGACCAAATGTGTTTTACACATAAAAGAAAGTCATTATTCACCCTATAACTTCCTTGGTTTTCATTTAGATAACACTGTAGCACTGTCCTCCCATTGTTCATTGATTAGCTCGAGCAGGCACCAGTAACATCTCCATTGTGAGACTTGATTTAGGTAGCAAACCTAATAAAGGAAAGAATAAGAAAGCCACACAACATTGGCACTGTCTTGATACACAACATGATACTTGGTTGCAAGGTAATATCTGACCAACACACATTCCACTTATCTTCCACTTTCTACCACTGACTACACTGGTCATTTTGACTTCAGGTGCTTCCCACTGGTGGAACTTAATTTTTGTACGTCTCTAGATAAAATCTCTTTTTAAAAAATCATCAAATGGGCCAGAAAGATGGTTCAAGCAGTATAGTAGATGCCTGACATGTGCAAGGCCTTGGGTTCTAGTGACAGTACTGCATGTAGCCTTCCCCAGCACTGCCAGGTATAGCCCTAGTGGGTCTCAAGTGCCATATGGAAAGACATCTGTTAAAAAAAGGGGGGCATTTCAATAAAGGTGAGGATTACCTCCTCTTGAATTTGACTCAGATCATGACACCACAGAACCTGAGGTTGAAGAAGACTATGGCTTAACTCATTATCTGATGATGCTTCTCATAGAGTACACACTCTCTATCTAGATTGCCATCATCTCTACCTGTCCCTCAGGGTTTCTGGTCAAGGATCCTGAAATTTGAATCTCTCTCTTTCTCTTGCTCTCTCTCTTTCTCTCTCTCTCACTTCCCTCCCTCCTTCTCTCTCCCTCTTTTCTCTCTCCCCCCTTTTCACTCTCTCTCTTCTTCCTTCCCTATCTCCCCCCCTCAGTTAATTGATATCAATTTGTAAGGTTTGATGACTAGTCAGGAACAGGTATTTGGTGCTATATTTAACTGTATCTGAACCACTGTATATGAAATCCCCTAGCCATCTAATTTCTAATGCAGTTGAACTTGAACATGACTGGATTTTTCTTTAGCTACCTGCTGCTCTGAGTTTTCCTAATACCAGCGGTTAGTTTCTGCTTCCTGACTTTCTGTTTCTTGTAGATCTGGATAGCTCTCCTTTCATAACCTGCTTAAATCAGATGATGGGGAGCTAAAAATATCTCAGTCATCACTGTACTGATCTAATGCTTCTGTTTTTCCAAGATCAGAGTCTGTGTCAAAAAAATAGCTTCAAAACCCAGTTATATTTAAGTTCAAATACTAGATGTGAAATGACTTTAAAATTTTCAACGCTTTTCCCTCTTTTTTTCCAAATGTTTTTCTTTTTTTATTATTTTTCTTTTTTTTATTTTTGTTTATTATTTTTTTTTAATTAGTGAAGCACCATGAGGTACAGTTGTAGACTTACAAACTTTTGTGCTTGGGTTTCAGTTATACAATGATTGAGTACCCATCCCTTTACCAGTGCCCATTCTCCACCACCAATGATCCCAGTAGCCCTCCCACCCCCACCCCCACCACTTTTCCCTCTTATTCTCCCTCTGGATATAGACAAACTTGAAAAGGTTTAGTTCTAGCAGAATCAAAGGAGAATGGAGAGGTTGTAAGCAAACAAGTACATATGATTTAGTTTCTCCGTTTTGCTGTATGGAGCTTTATTGAATATCCACGATCACTGTCACTGTCACAGTCCTCCCGTTGTTCATCGATGTAAAAAAAATTATCCTAGGCATTACTGGGTTTCATTCGATACACTCATTTGCTCAATACAAGTACCTACTTTGCTTTTCTACAATTCCCATTTGCACGTGTGATTTCTATTCTGACTGTCAGTTAATAATTGCATCACTCATCCAAATATTCTTCAAGAACAAAATCCTTATCTTGTCACTAGCAGTCATCACAATGTCATTGAGATCTAAATTTGGCAGAAAATCTCCTACTTATGTCTCGTACGGTATAATATATCATCTTTGCAATCACTGCAGGGAAAAAAATCTCCAGTAACCTTTTCCTGTGGGTTGCTGTGATTTACATTCTCTCAAACTTACCTAAACACTAGAGAACTGTAGCAGAGGAGTCTGTCCTCCCCTAGACCCACTCACCAAACAGTACCTTCTAATTTCTCAAGAGCAGTTTACCAGTTGATAAGTTACCATGTTATTTCATCAGGTCATGGTCAAGTCAATATCTGCCCATGCACCCCTGCCAAGTATAGTTCTTGGCATGTTGAAAGTACTCGATACATTTTTGATGAATGAATGAATACAAGGACAAACTGGACACTAATTTTCTAAGTGAAATGGAGACACTAAAAATGTATGGGCTCCTGTCTTAACCACTAAGTCAATTTTTCCTTCAACAAATGTTTCTCTCTCAACAACTTACATGTTCCTTTGTTTGGCTTTTATACAGCAAATTTGGATTTCTGACCTATCTCAATGTCTCTTATTCTCTGAGGCAGAGTTTTAAAAGAAAAATACAGCAGACTACCTGTACCTTCTGAAAACAGAGCCACACAGAGATTAAATAATATCAAATCTTCCAGATGGAGCAAAAGGGAATTTTGTTTGTTTGGCTATATTGACAGGGAAGAAAACTTGAGCCCAGTAGAAAAGCATTTTATTTTCCAGGTGACAATCCTGAATCCCCCCCAGAAATAGTGATAGCCATATTATTTTCTTTCCCGGTGACAATTTTCTAGGCCAATTCTTCATATCTATATGTGTGCTGTGTTGTCTAAGAATGACAACATTATTTTGTGCTTTTAGGCTTTATATTGGTCTTCTGGAAATGAAGACATGTAGGACATGTACACTTAGCAAAATTCACTCAAAACATGTTAAAACAGGACACATTAAAATATGGACAATGGACTTCCTCCCTGCCGCTAGATTCTGTCATGGAGGTGATCCTATATAAGAGAAACCGTAGCCAAGACCTTGGTCACAGAGTACTGGAGAATTAAAGATACAGGACCAGGCAGAGGAAGAAGTTGAGCCATGATGCAATTTCCATGAAGGCTGAACTGATTTATAGTGAGACTTGGAAGCTGATACAGCTTGTTAGGCTTATCCTGAAAGAGACAAGAGGGGCTGGCTTTAGTATTCCCCCCCTTTCACCATTCCTGGGATGTGAAGTACCCCACCACCCCTGCCAAAGGGGTTTCAAACATGGACAAGGCAGCTCCCTTCCTGAGACACAGTCCCTGCCAAGGAACCTAGCTATCAATCAATCACCAGTTGCTCACACAACACTAAGAGTGTGTGGGTGAATATGTGTCTTGTTCTTCAAGAGAGAAATGGATGGCATGCTACAGAAATATGCTGTATGAAATGTCTCTTTTCCAAACCCACACACCCTCCATGTCTTTGTGAAAACATCCCCCTCACCACACACCACACCACACACACACACACACACACACACACACACGGGAGTTAAGAATGAAGAACATATATTTGGGAACCAATCTAGAGAATTTATTTCAACTCTCTGGGTTTCAGTTGTATCCCAGGTTAAAAAAGGAATAGTGTAAATAGATGTAATCACACAGAGATCTTGGGAAGATTAAATAGGTTAATTTGTGTAAAGATTTGAGAATGAAGACCAACTTGCGGACAGGTTTAGCTATCTGCTTGTTCCACTCAAGAACTAGCTTGGATGAGCATCTCTTTGATACAGACAGACATATTATTTTTACTTTCTAAAGAGTATTTCTCAATGTCAGATCCTGCATAGGGATATTGAATCAGATACTTAATGGAAAACATTTGTCATAATTTCTTTAACAACGCCATGATGGAGCATTCATGTTCTCTCTGACTTTGCACAACTACAAGTGATGGAGCTGTGAATAATCACATATGCTTATCCTTATACACTTGGAAGTCTGCCTACAAAATCCTGAAATGTTCATCAAAAGTAAGAATATGTGAATTTTGACAGGTGCTGTTTATTGTCCACTGGAAACACTTTGTAATTCTCAGCCTCATGAAAAGAAGCCCCGTATTCTATACACTCACAACCTATTACTTGATATAAGTCTTTTGTACATTTTTATAATCTAACAGATTTTTCTAAAACTGTGTTTCTTGTTTTAATTTTGTGTTTCAATCAACCCTAAGAAACAAGGTCTTTTTCCTTTGTCATCCACATATTTGCTTCTGGGACCTGTCTAAGTGTTGTTGATGTATTTTTTAGTTCATCTACTGTAAACAGTCTTTGGGGCTCTTGAATTTGGTCTCCACTCAAAGAGGTGAAACTTCCATGTCTCAGGATCTGCCGGACTTAAAAGCTGCTGGATTTGCAGTTCTGTGCATAAGGGAGAAACCATGCTTGGTGAACTTCAGACACAAAGCCCACTTTATCCTCAGAATTACAAGTTCCTTTACTGGCCCAGAACTCTCCAGCTGCTATCGCACACTGTTGTTTTGTGTTATTCCTGGTCTTCTTCCTCCCCCCTGCCTAGTTAGTTCTGGTTATTAAAACTTTAGACAATGTCTAATTGACAAGTGTATTCTCATGTGATGGATCTTTCACTCTTCCTCTTTCCCCTGATTCTCCTTCTTTCACTTCTTTTGATTATGTTCAGCCTGGGAAGATGATTAAGGTAGAACTCAGCCTCTAGGATTGCATGTCCCTGCTACCATGCCACTGGATTGGGGTCACTTCTCCGTGGGCTATGTGCCACTGCTGATGGTAACTCACTGGGTTCCAGCAATCAACATCAAGGCTTCATGGTTTCATGCTTTGCTGGCATCAACGGTAATGAGGGAAGGGGCTGAAAAGAAGTGTTCACACCTCAGATTGCTGTAGGAAATTGTGAGTGACTTCTGCTATGAAGGCCTTGAGGTGTGTGGGGTTCTCAACCTGCATATGTTTTTGCTCCCCTCTGCCTGCTTCTGGAGATGACGAAGTCATGTCTCCTTTGGCCACTTAATAGGGGCACACACCATCTTCCCTACAATAAATATGCCTCCTGGCTCCTGTCCTACAGATAAACTCCAAGCTCCATCAGATGAGGTAATAGGAATGTAATCCTCCAAGAGTCAGAATTGGACAACGTGCTTCTACCTTTTCAGTCATCGCAAAGCGGGAGTCAGAAGAACACACTGACAAGTACCTGGAAGGCAAAAATCATGTACAAGCACAAGCACAGGTACAGGGGCATATTTAATTATGTGGAAACATACTAGGACCAAGATTTGGAAGACATGTTTGGGTCAGTTACACCAGTCACAAGCCCATCAATTCCCTCCTCCACCCAATGAATGGGACTCAACATTTTTCCTATTAATGAGTGGCTTCCTAGCACTGTAGTATCAGGTTATTTATCCCTTTATCTTTTCAAGGAGAAAACACAGGAGACACTAATTCAAGGGTTTCCATTATCTTCAGTAGGTAAGATGGGAAATTTCAATGGCTGGTCAATAGCAAAACCTTCTTCCTGATGAGGAAGGATTACCTTCCTAATATATTATCTAAACCAGAAGAAAGCAAAGTTTCACCTTTCTCCAATACCTGGGCTAAGCAAACAAATGAATACAATTTGTTTAGGGAGGATGAGTTTCCTTTTTCTGGTTATCTCCTAGTTGAGAAAAAAAGATGCTGCAAGAATGCAACATCTTAGCAAAGATCATTTTGTCTCCTTTGACTGGAACATTATAATCTTAGAAGTTTTCCCCAAATCAAATTTATCCCTTGGATCTAATGAAATTCTAGTGTACAGAGAAGCTGGTGACAAAATGAAGAGAAGTGCTTCCTGTTGACATTCACACAAAAGGATATCATTTTTTTCCTAGTGATTGACCTAATCAAGTAAAGATAAGTCATTGGTGTATGTCATGGATTTGAAAATTTCCAAAGGTATCTTCATGTTATAAAAATGAAGAGAAAGCTGTAAACCAGATTAGTTCTCTATACCAGATTACAATTCTACAGATTCCTTTTACAAACCACAGCAAGCTTATCTGTCCCCACCCTTTCAGTGACTATGCCAGAGGAAAGCCACTGGAAGTGCAGCTTCCCAGAAGTGTGCTTAGACTATCTGGAGCTTCCCATCCTATTCCATCTCCTGTGTTCCTGTACACTGCTGATTTATTTCAGCCTCAAACTCTTCTAAATGGGCAGTTTATACTACTTCTCCAGCTTAATCTCTAGTTCCTTCTTCGTTTGTGATTTCTCCTGGCCTCACCACAATAACTGTTCTGATTTTGGTGATGTCAATTCAAAAATCCTATTCCATGCAACTAATCTAGTATCTAGGTCTTCCAGACCACAAGCCACAAGTCACGTTGTCTCTGCAATGGGTATAGAGTGAGACCACATAATGGGTACAGAGTGAGACCACATATTGTTCTCTGAGGTCACCTTTATTTCCTTAGACAGAATGGTAACTGAAGAAGTACATTATAGGCAGGGCAGGAATTTCTTTGCCAGAGTCCTTTGCTGAATTCAGCAAAGATTTGTTTGGGAAACAGCTGATGCTCTCCAGTCCTAGGAAGAATGGGATGGTTTTATGCTCTAGACATTCTTAATGGAGGAGATCTGCCATATGATTTCAATGTACAGTGAAGGAAGAAGGCTCTTCCACATCCTCAGCATCATCCCCAGGCCCTCTGCAGTTACAACACTACATTCATCAGAAGAAAAATGTACGTAGAGCAAGACCAATCTAAGTTTGAAGGCTATTCTATTCCTAAGGGTTTGGGACTCAAAATTCTTCACAAATAAAATGAGTATATTTAATCATTACATTGTGCCATTACTACTCCAGTTAGTTACATTACAAATGCTACTTTGTTTATTCTTTGTAATAATACTATAAAACAGGATCAATATTATCATCCCCATTTCACAGATAGAGAAACTAAAGCTCAAAGAATCAAGAATCCAGCTGCTTTTGAATAGAGCCAGTAAGTGTGGAGTCAAGGCACACGTGTCAGATAGGTGGTTAGTGAGTTGATGTTCTTAACCACTGCCTTTGCTATCCCCATGTGGTATCCCCTAGAGTTGGCATTCAGCAGAGATCAATTATAGCAATAACAGCATCCTCACCATATACTGAAGGCAATGCAATGACAATTTATTCATTCAACTAAGAGATTATGCAAATGTGCAAAGTACTTGTAAAATGCAAATGTGCTTACAAAATATAAAAATTAAATCATTTATATCTCCATGCACTTCTGCAATACCTGTCCCCAATTGTAGTAACAGCACCTGGTGCCCTGTGGGTGTTAAGCAAATGCTCATTAATTTGTAGCTCACACTGTGATTGTAGAACATAATGCTATTACCGTTAACATTACAATTGTTGAGAATAAGAATTCCATACTAAAGAATAAGTATTATTGGAACATGAATGCACAAAGGCTCAGGCTGAATGACCTTTCCAATGTCTAGCAAGTTTCAAATTTTGCAGCAGCTATAGTCAGCTCTATTCTGCCTTATTATGGTCCAAGAGATTCAATTTTGTCTTTGGGGATGAGCATTTTCTGTGAAATTTGACAAGACATTTCTGCCTCCCCCCTCCCCATCTTGTTCTTAAGTTGGCCCAATTTGGAAGTTTGACAAGGGGATGAAAAACCATCACTCGTTTATGTCTGCTATCAATGCTTGATGAAGTCAGCCTTGAGGATCTGGGTTAACCTATGTCAGAGAAAGCTTGCAGAACTGGGATCAAAATAATCACTAATGCACAATGTACCAGGCCTCAGTGTTCTGCTCCCTCTTCCCTTTCATGTTAAATTCACTGCCTTAACTAAGTGGCCCTTTGCAAAGCAAGCCTTGTGACTAATGGGCCTTTGATCAAGTTTGGTTTCCTGACATTTGTATATATAAATGAAACTCTATCCCAGTTAAGTAATGAACATCAATTCTTCCTACCCTCGAACTTCAAAGTGTCCCCTCATCTCAAAACACCCCAATTGTTCTATGTCAAGAATGATATCTCCTTGTTCAGAAGTTGTTCACTTGGGGCTAAAACATGTGCAGGAAGGACACTTTGGAGGAAATGTGTAAAGATAGAAGAAGTGGTAGGAACAGCGTTTTCTGGGAGATGTTGGTATGCTTTAGTGTGGGCAGGAAAGAACTGTGTTTTTAATTGCTAAGATGTAAGGTATTTTATATATTAATTCCTTTAATTTCCACAGTCAATTTTGTAAGTCTCTTTAGCTCCATTGTTCAGAGGAAAAAAACAGCTTTAGAAGTGAAGTTATCTGCTCTGGGTTATGTAGTCAATTAGAGACTGGTCAAAATTTCAGATTCTATGTGACTCCGCTTTATTTTCTAAACACCTTGGGTGGTCATTATCTTTTCCCATTTCCCTAGAAATAATAGTAGGCTTCAGTTCTTAGTCTGACTCTGCTACATCTGTGTCACTGAATAAGTTGCATGTTCTCTTGATCATGTGTTCTCCTCTGCAAATCAAGATCCACAAGCACCTGCTACGTTTACATGACCCAGGTATTGAGGATGGGATTCTCACATGAGAGGGTGCAGTGCAAGCACGGTAGCTTACTGGCATGCCTATAAACAGGCTTTGTTAATCAGCTGCTGTCTCCAGGCCACTCTAACACTTAGCAGTTTCCCCTTCCTGAGTTTCCAAAGGCAACACTGGTGTCTGATTTGCCAATAGCAGATTTGTTTTCATTATTAGGGATGATTCTATCTTGATGTTGGAACAGAAATGGCAATTGCACATGCTTTCATGGGAATTTCAAAGATTCCATTTTTCTTAAGGAAAGAAGAAATAAGAGCCAATATAACGGCAATTAAATCCACAGTTGAAAGCAAATGCTACTAAAGCACAGATGATATCATGTACTAGTTGGAATTTCTCTTATTTTCTCAGGCTCGCCAAGCAGGGGCAGCCCTCTACAATCTCATGCCAGCTGTCAGCATCTGTTGCCAAGGTTGTCATCCCTATCCCCACCGCCCCCCATGCATCTCTTTGGCAAATTCCTCTGTCCAACCCAAATTGGTTGTATTACGCTCCTAGAAAAACCCAGGAGACCAAGAAGGTGGAAGGTGGAGGCTGGTGGTACTACTACAGCCATCCAAGGTCCCTGCAATATCAGAGTGGTCTTGCTCCATACAGGACCCACACATCACTCCATTACATCCAGAAGCACATCACACTCAGGGATCAAATTGTTAGCTGAACAATCTATGCTCTTCTCTACCTGGTGAATTAACATACTGTCCAGAGACAAAAGGAAGTTAGAATCAGCCTTATCAGCTGACTTCTCCTATACCTTCATTTAAATCCCTGTACCTTTAATCCAGAAAGAAGACTCAAAGGGGGCATCCAGCCACGAAACACCATCTGCTATTAGAGAAAATTTGCCCATCTTATAGAAGTGTTTTCCTGGGTCTTAAAAAAATGACTACCTTGTCGGGAGAGAGCATAGTGGGTAAGGTACTTGTCTTGCATGCAGCTGACCTGGGTTGAGCCCGGAGAGTCCACTATCACCCAGGAATGATCCCGAAGCACACGGCAAGGGCTAAGCCCTAAGTAGAGTCCAGAGTAACCCCAAAAATAAAAAAATAAAAAAAAACTACCAGGAAAATCAGGTGGTTTCTCCGAAGGAAACAGAATTACAATCCAACCTCATGTCATTTCCATGACACCCCTAAGTATATGGTCTATAACTCCCAAATTAAAAACAGGTATTAAGCAAATCATTATAAACAAATGTTCAAAAAATACAAGTCTGAATGAGGTGAAAAACAGCCCAAAGATCCATAGAACTATGAATACAAATACAAATTGCAATATACACACACCAGAGAATATCATTTAGTCATAAAGCAGAATGAACTACTAATGGATGTTATAACATAGATGAATCTTAGAAAACGTTATGCGAAGCAAAAGAACCCAGACACAGAAGGTCATCTATTAAATAATTTTATTCACATAAAATATTCATTGATATAGGTAGTAAATTAGTGGTTACCAGAGGCTAGGTTCAAGAGGGAATAGCTAAGGGGACTGTTTAATTAGTAGAAGATTTTATTCTGGATTAATGAAAATATTTTGAGCCTAGATAGACATGATAATGTACAGCATTAGAAATGTTCTAAATGCCACCGAATTATGATCCACTTTTAAGTGGTCAATTTTACATTATGCAAATGTCATCCTATTTTTCAACATTTGCCACTCAACCCTGAAACTTCCTCTTAAAAGCATAAAAATCTGTGTAGGACAATAGCTTAAGAGGACAAGCCCACACATTAGGGCTAGAATATGTGGAGTCCTATGTTTGATTCCCAGCACCACATCCCTTCCCCCAGCACTTCCAGGTGTGGTCCTAGAAGTGACAGCCCTCTGGAACTATAGTTCTAGAAGCTCTGGGCCTGAGCACAGAACTACCTATATCTACCACCAGGCTGAGCATCACTGGAATTATCCTGTTCCCTGTCCAGATACCATTGAGTGTGGTTCCTATTAAAAAAATGTTTCTAAAAATGGAATGATGTACAGACAGATAGATATAAGTATGCCATAAAGTGTAAAGAAGAAAAATCCATTGTAGAATCTGGGTGATTGGTAAAAGGGGATTCACTATAAAATTCAAAGGACTTGAACCTTTGTTATTATGAAATGATAGGACAATAATAAAACTGGTTTCTGAACATCTCATCAGGTAGCTAAAAAGTGAGGATCAAAACCCTTCTCTATAGAACACAAGGGATTGCCCTGCCACAGAGGCAGGGTGGGATGGGGGGGATGGGGGTGGGAGGGATATTATCCATGGTTGTGGAAAATGGGCACTGGTGGAGGGATGGGTATTTGATCATTGTATAATCGAAACCCAAGCACAAAAAATTGTAAATCTACAACTGTACCTCATGGTGTTTCACTAATAATAATAAAAAAAGAGATTATAATTTAAAAAAAAACCTTCTCTATAGCATAGTATTCCAGTCTGATGCTGACTAGAATAAGTTTTGGAACTTATTGAATTTAATTAGCTAGGTTTCATTCACTGCATGAACTACCCCTTCTCCTCACCACTACTCCGACCTTTAGACAGATAATGCCATCTTTTTTCTGGTAACAGATGCCACTCACGCACATCTGCTCCAGTCTGACCCTGAGCTTGATGATTTACATCCACTGAGCTTTATCCTGATAGCTCTCAGAAAAGAAACTTTCTGTCAGATGGAGTAAAGCCACCACGTGTGTTTTTAACTTAAGTACATTTTTATAGAAAGTAGAAAAACAAATAGACAAGGCGGATTCAAGCTATTCAAAGGGCAAATAATGCTATTCCTGGGGGATAGCATGTGGCTCATGAGGAAGTTTGCAGATAGCTGTGCAGAAACCGCTTTGTTTCTTGATCCGGTATTGATTTCACCAGTGTGCTCACTTTGTAAAAATCCCAATCTCAATTAGAGTTCTGCATCTTTTGCTCTGCATAATAGAGGGGAATGAAAGGTCTAAAACACTAAGTTAAAAAGGAGCTGAGGAGATAGCTCAGGGACCAAGGGCACATAGTTTGGATATACAAGGTCCCAAGTTTGATGTCTGGTTCGACATGGCCCCTGAGCACTCCTGGCACCACTGAGTCAGAGCAACACCACATTGCCAGGCCCAAATAGTGAACTGAACCATCTCACCCAGTAGCATATCATCACCAAGTGCAGCCCATGGAACCCTGAGAACACTTATTTTGGGGAGAGCTTGGGGGAGGGCCCCGGAAGATAAAGTTTAAGTGCATAAAAATTAACTCGATGAAATAGTTTAACAAAATAAATCAGAAAATCCAAAAGCTCGCTTGTGAAAACGATTCATTCCCCAATCAAAGAGGCCAGAATGATATAATAGTATAGTGGGTAGGGTGCTTATTAATGTGAACTTATTTGGAAAAGGTCATATCTGCATGTATAATTATTTGCATATATAATTATTTCTAGATGAGATCTTCTTGGGATTTAGAGCACATAAATCTAATAACTGGTGTCCGTATAAGTAAAGATGAGAGACTTGAGACACCTAAACCCGGAGGAGCACTGAAGGGGAAACAAAGCTATAAAGACAGATGCAGAGATGAGCAATCAGCTCCCAGCTACAATGAGCTTGGAGCTACCAGCAGAGGAAGAGGAAATAATTCCCCCAGGAACCTTCAGGAAAAAGGTACCCTGCCATTAATTTTAGGATTCTGATTTCTAGAAAACTCAAAGAAACCATGATTTTCTGTTTTAAATCATCCAGCCTGTGCCATCTGTTATGACAGCCCAAAGACCTAAATATAGCCTCTCACTTGAGGTTAAAGTGTGACCCAGTGCAGTGAGAATGCCCGAGAGACACACATACTTGGGAGATACATCCTCGTTCATTGGTGTGGTTAGGAGACCAAGGGATCTGTGAAAACC
This sequence comes from Sorex fumeus, assembly GCF_029834395.1. Taxonomy (NCBI): domain Eukaryota; kingdom Metazoa; phylum Chordata; class Mammalia; order Eulipotyphla; family Soricidae; genus Sorex; species Sorex fumeus. Next base: position 63,618,093 of record NW_026606120.1, read on the forward strand.
TCCAGTCTAGCACAGCCATTGAAGTGCCAGCCTCGGCCTTTGACTCACCAACAGAGACAGTGTCCAGTCTCAATTCAGCCTTCTACTTTCCATCACTCTCCTTAGCATTTCTCATGGTACTTCAAACTCCCCAATTCCAACCAACCACTTCAGGTCCAAAGTATTAAATTCTCTAGACTCTCCAATTACGTAATTTATATTTAAATGTTGAAGAAGGCACATAACATATATGTGTATATATATTATTTATTTGTTTATTTTTACTTCTGCTGCCTGATTTTAATTCAGACCACTTCTTGATTTCTCTTGGGCACCAACACTTATTTTTATCCTTGCTCTAACCTACTGCTGATTTGACCACTTAAGGTCAAGTTCCTCAACCTGTAGGACTTAATGTGCCACCAAGCACAGCATAAGGAGATACTGAGAACCATGTATTCAAATCATTTTATCTTCTCCCTCTAGGCTTCAAAGAAAAATATTAATTCTACATGGCCAATTCATTGGAACATTTCCTAACAATATAATCACAAAGGTCAATCAGATTTCAAGAGGGGCTTTAAAAGAATAAGTGTGTGGTGCTGAGCAGATAGTTCAGGGATCAGTAACACCTGCCTGGCATTCACTAGGTCCTGGGTTTGGTCCTGCCACTGAAAGGTCCTCCAAGCGTAGTAGATATAGCCATGGAGGCTTCTAGTACCAGAAGTGCTGCTTTGGACTGTTCAATCTGGTTATGGCTGGGAGTGGCTCCCAAGTGTCCTGAGCACTGCATGTGAAGTCTCCCTGGCAACACACACCCAACAAAATAAAGTTGTAAAGGTCTTTTAATAAAAAATAACATATGAGAGGAACACATTATGAACTCCATGCTTATTAAGTACAGCTTACTACCCATTGCTTTGCGATGTTTTAGGAATGGAAAAGTTGAGCATGACCTTCGAAAAACTCATTATGTTCTGTGTAGCTAAGGATAAGATATTTAATGGAACAATGTGAGCACATTGATAAGCATTATCTTGTGACATACATACAATTGCATAGGAATCTTGGGAAGGGAGAATTTCTGGAGATGACACAGGATTTGTTCTGGAGTCTCCTGCTCCTCTGGGAAGTGACCTCAGTAAGCCCTAGCCTTCTGTTTTCCAGATGGATTCAGTCAACACCGGGACATCTGGAGGTAGAGAAGAGCACCCTCCCTGTCACTCTGCAGGCTGACAGGGACTACACTGTTCCGGGAGAGGCCACTGCTTCCAGCTGGAAGCCCCTCAGAAGGGTCTTCTCATGCTGGAGGAATGAATCCTCTTTCCTGCTCTCAAAAATGACCATCTGCTTCATCATCTCATCTTGGTTTTCATTTCTCTTACCCACACTTTCATAAATGGTCCCATCGTAGAACCTACTTTAGTCACTCATTGGCACATGCTACCAGTTTCCTGCTAGGCCCCTGATGGGCAATCGGCATCAACAGATGCTTCATACAGGTAGTGAGGTTTGAACTGTGCCCTGAAGAATATGGTTTCTCCAAATACATGCAAGTGAACTGGAGTATCCAAGGTACAGTTAAAAAATGCGGAGATTGGGAGGTCTGGGAGAGCACTCCATGTTTAGGTATGAATGAGGAGCACTCATTCTAATAGAGGGTCCTGGGAAGCAGAAGGGAGGAAAACATAAGCAGTAAAAGGCCTTGAATGCCATACTAAGACTTTTGGGTTTTATTGCTAGTGATGATAAATACAAGAGACACTGATGACAGACATTCCAATGTTTTAAATCTCCTGGTACTCAAATCTTTCTATAGAACCCGTATTTCAAAAAATGAGAGGCTGGTGTAGATCTCTGCTCTGAATTTATGCTCTATTGATTTTGTACTCTTCCCCGCTTGGTGGTTAATAAATTCACTCTTGGACCATGAGCTAAAGAAAGCTGTTGACTTTTTAAAACATCAAATCACTTCAAAGGCATTTTTTCTCAGTTCCAAGTTATGGGGCTTCCTACTTATGTATTATGGAAAAAAGGGAATATTTCTCTTGAGAAATGTCACAGTTTGATTCAGTTACGGCAAATGTTGCTAAACGTGACAGTCTCTCATAGATCCTTATAAAAAGGAGAGTCTGATCAGAGCTAGAAGCAGAGACGGTGTGTATATGGCAGAGGTAGGGAGGGAGGGAGAAATGGGAGACATTAGACGTTGAAGAAAGCAAAGTTTGGAGCAATGCTTTCCAATGGAAATAAACATAAAGCTACCACTTTCCAACACTCCTTGCCTCTCAATCTTTAAATCTGTAAAGTTGAATAATAATGGTAAACATCATAGAGGATTCTTGTTAGGATTAAATGTAGTAATGTACAAGGAACACTTAAAATATGTCCTGGTCTATGGTAAAACTTGGATAAGTGGAAGACACCTCTACTGGATAAAAAATTTCAGGGATTCAGGAGCTAAAGCTGTGGCACATGCCTTGCATGTATGAGGTAGTAAGTCTGCTCCCTGGCACTGCAAAATAAGATACTGGAAGTAGAGGAGCAAATACATCAGGAACCATACTTGCTCACCTAGAGTATAATCTTGCAAGAAAGTGAGATCTTAAACCAGTAACACAATAAAGATTGAGCACGATCAGATCATTTAAGGAGTGCAGTGTTGGGGGAGGTCTTGCTCATATAATTTTGAAGCTTTCCCCCCTTTCACTAGCAGATACAGGTTTTATTGTTTTCTTGTGGGTTTTAAGTACAAGTTTTCTCCAGCTCTGTCCATCTGAAGTAAAATGATCCCTTATCTTCTCAACCACTGCCCTGTCACCTCTACTGGGCATCCAGGACCCAGGGGCCCACACACATTGTTATGAGCATCTACTTTTTCTGTTTAGCTCTTGTTGGCTGAACAAGTCCATAGAATTGATAAAAGTCTCATATTCCCCAAACCTGCTTAGACGTTATGGGAAAATCATGTTCCTGAGATGTTGTTACTTTCCATTTGTGCAGGTCAGGGTGGGCAAACACATGCTGAGTGTGTGTGCGGCCCCCGTGGGGCACTGCCTGCCTTTGCACAAATAATTACAGAGTGAACAAAAGAGATTAGCAGCGAAGCGATTTATAGTGAGCCTCCTAGGAGGTCAGAGCAGCACAGATTAATCTCCAAATTGACAAGATACAACAGGAGAGGAAATAAAAGAGAAAATAAATTGTTGATGAAATTGTCCTTCTAGGAGGTAGGCACTGAAAAGGAAGATTTCTGCAGCTTTTATTTAATAAGAGTTGTCACTTGGCCTTGCCTGACCTCATTACTAAAGCAAACGCCTCTGGAAGAAGTCCACAGGGCAGAACTAACCCTAAAATATCTTTCTTTGCCCCCAGTAAGCTTGGCTAGTTTTCACCTTTATCGGGGCTATTCTCCCACTCATTCATCATGAGGCCTGAGCCTCAGTCTTGCCAGATGAGTGAGTTTACCTCTGTCTGTACTGACTTGGCCGTAGGGAGAAGGAAGACCGTCGTGAGGTTGGCTGGATTGAGTTCTCACTTGGAGATCATTTTAGGCTGTTCTCTGTACCTCTGTTCATCTTTCTTGGGGGCCCCTTACATTAGATGGGGAGCTCCCTACTTCAGGCCTTATGGAGCCGGAAATGGAGCTCCCAAACTGGAATTCTTCCCAGCAATCATGAACAAAATCAGAAGCCCTGAGGAGCTCCAAGACTGTCCAAGGGAGAATAATTCTTCCTGGCTTACTAGAACTCTAATGCAAGCTATACAAAAGCACCTAGACCACTTGGTAGCTCCTAATTTAGAGAGAGAGGAGGGGATAAAATAAAATTTGTGTAAGTCTGTAGAGAAGCTGGTATTTATCTGGATTATTACTATTATTATTATTATTATTATTATTATTATTATTACTGGTGCTTTTGAACAACAAAAATATATTTTAGATAACAAAGTGGTAACAGATATACAAAGCTACAACAATTTCATATTTTTACCTCCCTAATATCAATGTCTCACCAGGGCCTGGCAGCCGAAGACTTCCAGAACCAGCCACAACCCTGCTGAGACCATTCTCCACATGCATGAAGGTATCGGCAGAGGAACAAAGGCATGCGGGTCCCAGGGCTGAGATCTCCAAGCCTACTCGGATTGGGGCTGAGCATCCTCCACCCAGATCCTCCATCTTCCAGTAGGCGGGGGTCACACCCACCAACTGCCCCCCAGCGCCATGTAATCCCATCAACGGCCAAGACCCAGTGACTATAAAACCCAGCTTCTGGAATCGCGTGACTGCAAATGCCTTATTATCTCATTCTTGCTTTTGACAACCTGGCAGGCCACCGAATGTAACCTGCCCACATGGCAGAGTTTGGCAAACTCCCTACCCAATATGCCAAATACCAGTAACAATGATGGGTCTCATTCTCCTAACCCTGAAAGAGCCTTGAATGTGGCACTTTTTAGAGTCTCAAAGCTAGGACAAAGGAGACGTTACTGGTGCCTGCTCGAGGCAATCAACGAACAACAGGATGATCGTGATCGTGAATATCAATGTCAAGATTCATCACACCAAAACCAATTTTTAAGAAAAAGAACTATTTTATGGACAGAAATAGTGATATAAGTATTACCAGCAATTATTGGCAACCAAGAAGCTAATTAAATAGCTAATAATTGCTAAACAGATTATGGCATATCCATTTTAATACAGCCACATGTGAAGGTTGTGCCCAAAGATGGGAAAGTATTTATGAAATAATACTGAGGAAAGAAACAGAGGAAATGACTATATCAAAACTGTCGGTACAATTGTATTAAAAAAAGGAAGCTTGGAAAGGCCTCAGAGAGAGCACAGATCAGGCAGGGCTGAAAGTGCAAAAGTGTCTGATGATGAAGAATAATTTTTAGAAAAGAACCTTTTCGTAACATTTTTCCCAATGCCTCGTTACCAGCAATAGCCCAAAGAACAAAATTTAGGCATCAGGTGACTCATATTGTCTCTGTTCTTTGGCTCTTCCCAGGATGCTTAAATTAGATCATTCTAACCTGTGTACCAAGGCATACCATGGTGCAATGGATGACTACCAGAAAGCAAGCTGCCCGAAACTGTGAGCCCTTTCCATGTGTTGGAACCTCTAACCGCTCCTCCCTAGCTTTGAGCAGCCTCATCTGTTTACCCCAGAGGGTCTCAGAAGAGAAAAAAGAGCGTGCCCTCAGAGAGAGGATTCCTCATGAAAACTCTCTGCTGGCTGATATTTTATGAAAACTTGTAGCAACCGGGTAGCAGGGACCCTGACCCTCCACCAAGAGACTCACAAGAGCATTTCATTCTGAAAGCAAGCATCCTCCAGAGAACACTTCTGCAGACCACATCCCTGGCGGCAACCCAGCCTCCACTACCTTGAGCATGCACAACCCCCAAAGATTGTTGTTAGGATAAGCCAAGTAACCACCCATACTTCCTCCTCCTCCCTTTCTCCTTTCCCCCCAAAGAAGACGGAATTTGTGCTCATTTACTGCAGATGCTCAAAGATCTAAACATTCAGTGGGACCTGCGAGAGGCCAAAAGGAATGAAAGGGAAGCAAATCGATCTCCAGCTCTCCAGATAACCAGAACAGAAGCAAGTTTATGGGCAGGTATACTGCACTTTTGCTGAGCATCAGGAACAGCAGCTCCGAACCAGTTCCCTGTGCTATGACCACCTGCTGCTACCTGCATGCGTGCTTTAATGCAAAAACATTCTCTCCTTCTATCGAACCAGTGTTCACAGCAAATTCCTGGGCTTGATTTGAAAACCCAGACCCAAAACTTTCCCAAAGTTCCAGGTACCATCTACACGGTCAGCCTTTGAAAGACCTATTTGTTTGCGGTGGGCAGAGGGGATGCATGAAACCCAAGTCATACTTTTCCTATGTCTGGGCTGTGCATACTGAACTCTATTCACCATGACAAATGGGAGGTTGCATTGTATTGGTACTAGTTGCTGACAAGTGAGCCTGAGAACCAGAGATACAAAAAAATGACCCTCACCCCTTTGTGGCTAGCAGGATGTAAACATCTCTAAGGAAGAGCAACTCTGACCGGCAAAGGAATAGCAATGCAACATATCTGCCCAAAAACTTGGACCAGAATATAAAAACCTCTTTGGGGAAGTCCTTCCTCAGGACTGGCAGCTTGACAAGCATCCCACTCTCAAGGATGGATACCAAAAAAGAAAGAAAAAATAAATAGAAAAGAAATATTCCCACCTGCTGCTTACATTTCTCCCATTCCCCTGCAAGCAGCAGCCGAGATGAGCAATGAGCGTGCTCCCCTGCTTCCTTTGGAAGAGGACAGTGGATCCCAAATGCACTTGTTAACTGGGTAAATCCCCCCTTCCCCTCTGCCAGCACAGGATCAGACCCAATCCACACAGCACACCCACTTCCCAAGCAAGCCCCCTGCCCAGTATTCCCTTTCCAGCTGCAAAGAAATCATAAAATGCTACTCACATGTAGCAGCTTCGGTCTCCCTTTACCTCTCTCTAGTCTGTGCACTGGCTCTGATCGCGGCTGCTGCTCCTGCTGCTGTTGCTGCTGCCGCCGCTGCTTTTCTTTTAGCAAGGGAAACAAACCTTCATCGACAGAGATGGTTTTCTTCTGGGCTGCTTTGTCTGAGATTCCCCAGATGAACACCGACTCGTTTATGTCATTATCCAAGTTCGATTGCTCCCCTAACACAGGCAGGGTTTTGGAACTGTCATGTACAGGCTGGGTTTCTGGGGAGAGAAACAACAGACCTGAAACTGACAACTGATAGCATCAAAACACTCCAGGGGGTGGCAACCCAAGACTACCAAGTAACACATTAGCTTGCAACGATACCAGGCACACAGCCGTAGATCATCTGTCTCCCAGTTGTACTGTGAGCCTAACCAAGTTGAAGAGACATTATTTATGAACTCACGGCTACCAGAATGACTCCAGGTGAAGCCAGATGGGCATTACGAAGTGTCACGTTCAAAAGGACTCTGCAACCCACAGACATGCTCGACACGGTTGAAATCAGTAAGATTACTGCTATTATTTGGTGGTTAAAAGTCAAAGGCTTTCAGCAGGCTGGAGTTTCCGAAAAATTAAAGCAGATGTTAGGTTCCAAGGTGAGATTTATCACTTATTAGCTGTGTGAATCCGGGCTAAGTCCTTCACCTCTCTGAGTTAGACAGACTTCATCTACTGCATGAAGCAAGTCAAAGGGCATATAACATATCAAGTTCAATGTACATCTCATGGATGAACCTCCGCAAGAAAGAAAAGTAAAGATTTTTCTACCCTGCCACAATGTTTGTTGACTTTGGAACTTGTCAACACTCACTGCAGTCCCTTCCCCTTGCTTTATAAAATACAAGGATCATTTCCAAAGGTCTATGTAACTAACTGATTTCTCAGAGAAAACAGATTATGCTATTTGCCATACGGTCTAGTTTTAGGTCTCAAGCAGAGAAAAGATTGGAAAGGTCCATTTCTTCAATATGGAAGCAGGTGAGGAAATTGAAGCATTGAAGCAAAGGAAAAGTTTATTTCCTACTTAGATCTGCACCCTTAAAGATGAAAAATCCAAGAAGTGTTTGAGAGGTGTGTAGCATTGCCCGAGATGGGAAGTACTTACATAAGGAAACAACCTAGTCCACCTCGACTCCCCTTTATGCAAATGAGGTTATTGGTCAACACAAATATGTCACACATGCCACACAGGCAGGTCCCTGTATTCCTGAGAACCAGTATATGGATGGAGCTTCAGCCCAGGATTGCCTCCCAATTCTGTCAGTTCTGTATAGTTTTCACCCAGACTCGAGATTTATCTTTTTTTTAATGAAAAATGCTCATCACTCAAAAGTTTTTAATTTTGATTAAGATATCATGATTTACAAAGTTGTTCATAATAGAGTTGCTTCAAGCATATAATGTTCCAAGCAGCAGTCCTACCACCAATGCCCCCTTCCCTCTGCCAGTTTCCCCAGGTTACCTGCCACCCCCAGCCTGCCCCTTTGGCAGGCATACAGCAAATTTATTTCATATCACTTGCTCCAACAAAACTTAAAGAAATGGCAACTGAAACTATCAGAAAATAAATCAACCAGAGTCAATTTGTAGTGACTGCTAGATGGTTTTAACTTAGGCAAATAAATTCATTTAATAAAATGTAGTACAGAGATTCTCGCCTGAAGCCCAGTGGGGAAAGTGCCCGTCCATCTCCGGGGACCGACCACCAGTCCGTCGGCTCCTCCCCTCCAGGTGGGTCAGGGGCGTCCAGCCGGGAAGCGCTCCTGCCCCCCCAGCCGTGCCTCAGATTCCCGCCTGAAGCCCAGTGGGGAAAGTGCCTGTCCATCTCCAGGGGACCGACCACCAGTCCGTCGGCTCCTCCCCTCCAGTCCGTCGGCTCCTCCCCTCCAGTTCCAACAAAGACCTGTTTGAAAACAGCTGTATAAGTTCATTTCCAAATAGCACCTCCTCCAAAAGTTTCACTCAATGTCTGTTATAAAACAAAGAATAACGCCTGACTGAGAAGAACGTCAAACTCAGAAATGTAGAAGGGTGCCTACCATGGACAAAAACTTATCCATAATCCCTTCCCACTATAAGAGGGAATAGTATAATCTGTGCCGGACGGAACCAAGGCCCATTGTTTGGCAACAAAACTGAACGGCTCCTGGCAGTCTCCCCTCATTCAACCAGGTACAGCCTGCCCCACGGCTTGAGACTCCCCCAGGGAATGCGCAGCTAGCTTGATCCCCTAGAATTGCCGGTTTTCTCCCTTGACCTGCGTGGGACGGGAACTGAGGCAACATCAGATCCCGCAGCAACAAAGCTGAAGGGATCCGGGAACTCTCTCCTCACTCAACCAGAATAGTAACAGTGAAGGTGAAGGACTAAAGCACACTGGTCACAATGGTAAAGCAATGCAAAAGCCCACCAAACTTTCTTATTGAAGAGGCTTGCCCAGAAAACACCAACAGTATTGTAGTATTAGACAACCTCTCTGACAAGGAATTCAGAAGGGAGCTACTTAGGATGCTTAGGGAACTAAAAGAAACAATGGAAAGCAATGCCAATAAAAGACAAGAGGATTTGAAGGCAGAAATGAGAAAAATGCAATCGGAAATGTCGGACCTGAAAACCCTGGTAGGCGAATTGAAAACCTCAGTGGAAGGCCTCAGAAGCAGAGTAACAGCTGCTGAGAACAGAATCAGTGAGCTTGAAGATGAAGTTCAGTGACTCGCCAGAAAAGAGCAGAAAATGGAAAAGAGACTCACAGTTCGGGAACAGATGGCAAGAGAAGATCGTGATGAAGCCAAGAGGGGTAACATAAGAATTATTGGAGTCCCAGGGGAACAGGAAGAAAACCCCGATGAAGAAGAAACTGTGAAAGACATCATTGCTACAACATTTCCAGAGCTGAAGAAAACTTGTGACCACATTCAGGAGGCCTGAAGGGTACCAGCTAGAAGAAATCCGAACAAAAATACCCCAAGACACAGCCTGATCAAAATGACCAAAACTTTAGACAGAGACAAAATTCTGAAAGCAGCAAGATCGAAGAAAGAAATCTCTTACAAAGGAGCATCCTTAAAATTCACAGCTGATTTTTCTGATGAAACCCTCAGGGCCCGAAAACAGTGGTGGGACATACTGAAAAAAACTCAATGAAATAAATGCCTCTCCAAAAATACCTTACCCAGAGAGACTCTCATTCATAATAGAAGGAACAACACACAGTTTCACAGACAAACAACAGCTCAGGAACTTCATAGACTCAAGACCATGGTTACAAGTACAACTAAATGGGCTACTTTAAGACAGGACAGGCACCTCAAATACACCTAATTTCAACAGAACAATGGGACAAAATCCCATAACAATAATCTCTCTCAATGTCAATGGGCTAAACGCACCAATTAAAAGACACAGAGTGCCAGGATGGATTAGAAAATTGAACCCAACATTCTGCTGCCTGCAAGAAACACACCTTAATAGTCAAAGCAAACACAGACTCAGAGTCAAAGGCTGGAAAACAATCCTACAGGCAAACAGCTCCCATAAAAAAGCTGGGGTAGCCACCTTAATATCAGACCACATCGATTTCAGAGTGAAGAAGGTCATAAGAGAGAGTGAAGGCCATTTCTTAGTGATCAAAGGATCTGTACAACAGGAAGAACTTACAATAATAAATGTATATGCACCTAATGAGAGACCAGCAAAGTACTTAAAACAACTACTCATAGATTCGGAAAAAGACATCAATAGCAACACAATACTAGTGGAGACTTCAACACCGCTTTGTCACCTCTGGATAGATCAACCAGACTCAAACTTAGCAAGGACATACTTAATCTGAGGGAAACAATGGAAGAAAGGGACTTAGTAGATATATACAGGACACTTCATCCTCAAAAGGCTGAATACACATTCTTCTCAAGCGTACATGGAACATTCTCCAAGATAGACCACATGCTGAGCAACAAAACATACCTCCAAAAAATTAAGAAGATAGAGATTGTATCAACAATCTTCTCAGACCACAATGTGCTTAAATTAAAAGTAAATCACACACAAAAACAGAAAACTAAATCAAACACCTGGAAATTAAACAGTGCGCTATTGAACAACAAGTGGCTTAGAATGGAAATCAAAGAGGAAATCAAAAGATTCCTAGAAACGAATGAAAATGAGGACACGAGTTACCAAAACTTATGGGACACAGCAAAAGCTGTGTTAAGAGGAAAGTTTATAGCTCTACAAGCATTCCTCAGGAAGGAGGAGCGAGCACACATAAGTAACCTAACCTCACAGCTTAAGAGCTTGGAGAAGGACCAACAAAAGGAGCACAACCCGAACAGGAGGAAGGAAATAATAAAACTCAGAGCAGAGATTAACGAGATGGAAACCCAAAAAACAATCCGAAAGATCAATGAAACCAAGAGCTGGGTCTTTGAGAAAATTAACAAGATCGATAAGCCTCTAGCAAAACTCACAAAGAAGGGGAGAGAGAAAACCCTAATAAACCGAATCAGAAATGAACAGGGGGTCATCACAACAGAAACTACAGAAATTCAAAGGATCCTCAGGGCGTACTTTGAGAAGCTTTATGCCACTGAACATCCAAACCTCGAGGAAATGGATAAATTCCTAGACTCCTACAGACTCCCAAGGCTGAACCAAGAAGACCTGGAATACCTGAACAGACCTATCACCATCAAGGAAATTGAAATGGTAATAAAAAGTCTCCCCAAGCACAAAAGCCCTGGCCCTAATGGATTCACTAGTGAATTCTTCCAAATCTTTAAAGAAGACTTACTCCCAATCCTCTTAAAGCTTTTCCACGAAATTGAAATATCAAAAACACTTCCAAATAGTTTCTACGAAGCGAATATCACACTGATACCAAAAGCAGACAGAGATACCACAAAGAAAGAGAATTACAGGCCGATATCCCTGATGAACACAGATGCAAAGATCCTCAACAAACTACTAGCAAATAGAATCCAACTACTCATCAAAAAGATCATACACCATGACCAAGTAGGATTCATCCCAGGGATGCAAGGATAGTTTAACATTCGGAAATCAATCAACATAATCCACCATATCAACAAAAGAAAAGATAAAAAGCATATGATCATATCAATAGATGCAGAGAAAGCATTTGACAAGGTCCAGCACCCCTTTATGATGAAAACCCTAACCAAAATGGGTATAGAGGGGACTTTCCTCAACATAGTTAAAGCCATCTACCACAAGCCTACAGCAAGCATCATCCTCAATGGGGAAAAACTGAGAGCCTTCCCTCTAAGATCAGGGATGAGACAAGGATGCCCACTCTCTCCACTGCTGTTCAATATAGTACTGGAAGTACTTGCAATAGCGATTAGGCAGGAAAAAGATATTAAGGGCATTCAGGTAGGAAAGGAAGAAATCAAGCTCTCACTATTCGCAGATGATATGTTACTATACTTAGAGAACCCAATAACCTCCACCAAAAAACTCCTAGAAACAATAGACTCATATAGTAAAGTTGCAGGCTATAAAATCAATACCCAAAAGTCCATGGCTTTCCTATACGCAAACAGTGAGAGAGAAGAAAGCAACATGAAAAAAACAATCCCATTCACAATTGTGCCCCAGAAAATCAAGTACCTAGGAATCAGCTTAACTAAGGAAGTAAAGGACCTGTACAAAGAAAACTACAAAACGCTACTTCAGGAAATAAAAGAAGACATGAGGAAATGGAAAGATATCCCCTGCTCATGGGTCGGGAGACTTAACATTGTCAAAATGGCAATACTACCGAAAGTATTGTATAAATTCAATGCAATCCCTATAAGGATACCCATGACATTCTTCAAAGAAATGGAGCAAACACTCCTGAAATTTATATGGAACAATAAGCCCCCACGAATAGCTAAAGCAATTCTTGGGAAAAAGAAAATGGGAGGAATCAACCTCCCTATCTTCAAACTCTACTACAAAGCAGTAATAATTAAAACAGCGTGGTACTGGAACAAAAGCAGAACTGCAGACCAATGGAACAGGGTTGAATACACTGACATCTCCCCTCAATCATATGATCATCTAATCTTTGATAAAGGTGCAAGAAATGTGAAGTGGAGTAAGGAAAGCCTCTTTAACAAATTGTGCTGGCATCACTGGACGGCTACATGCAAAAAAATAGGCTCAGAACTCTGCCTAACACCATGTACAAAAATAAGATCAAAATGGATTAAAGACCTCAACATCATACCAGACACCATAAGGTACATTGAAGACAAAGTTGGCAAAACCCTCCATGACATTGAGGCTAATGGTACTTTCAAAGATGCCACGCCACTGGCCGAGCAAGTGAAAACAGAGATAGATAAATGGGACTATCTTAAACTAAGAAGCTTCTGCACCTCCAAAGAAACAGTGACCAAAATACAAAGACAGTCTACAGAATGGGAAAGGATATTCACCGAATACACATCTGACAAGGGGTGGATAACAAGGATATACAAAATACTGGTGGAACTCCACAGGAAGAAAACATCCAACCCCATCAAAAAATGGGGCAATGAAATGAACAGAAACTTTCTCAAAGAAGAAATCCGAATGGCAAAAAAGCACATGAGAAAATACTCTACATCATTAATCATCAGGGAGATGCAGATCAAAACCACAATGAGATACCATCTCACACCTCAGAGACTGGCCCACATTCAAAAGAACAAAAGCAACCAATGCTGGCGTGGATGTGGCGAGAAAGGGACACTCCTTCACTGTTGGTGGGAATGTCCACTGGTTCAGCCCTTCTGGAAAACAGTATGGACGATTCTCAAAAAATTAGAAATTGAGCTCCCATTTGACCCAGCAATACCACTCCTGGGAATATATCCCAGAGAGGCAAAAATGTATAGTCGAAGTGACATCTGCACTTGTTTGTTCATTGCAGCACTCTTTACAATAGCCAGAAACTGGAAGAAACCTGAATGCCCAAGAACAGATGACTGGTTAAAGAAACTTTGGTACATCTACACAATGGAGTACTATGTAGCTCTTAGAAAAGATGAAATCATGAAATTTACATACAAGTGGTACAACATGGAAAGTATCATGCTAAGCGAAATGAGTCAGAAAGAGAGGGATAGACATAGAAAGATTGCATTCATCTGGGGGATATAAAGTAACAAAGTATGAGATTAATACCCAAGAATAGCTGAGATCAGCACCAGGAGGATTACTCCATAACTTAGAGGCCAGCCGGGTATCCTAGAGGAAAGGGCTGTTCAGATAGAGAAGGGAGCACCAAATAAAGGATGTTTGGAGGATCCTCCCAGGGGGGGAGATGCATGTCGAAAGTAGACTATGGACTGAACATGTTTGCCACTCAATGCCTCTTTTGCAGACCACAACACCCAAAAGGAGAGAGAGAACACAGGGGTTTGCCCTGCCACAGAGACAGGGGGGATGGGGGGATGGGGGTGGGAGGGATATTATCCATGGTGGTGGAAAATGGGCACTGGTGGAGGGATGGGTATCTGATCATTGTATAATTGAAACCAAAGCACAAAAAATTGTAAATCTACAACTTTAAAAAAAATAAAATAAAATAAAGGGAAAAAAAAAAGAAAAAAAAATTAGAAATTGAGCTCCCATTTGACCCAGCGATACCACTCCTGGGAATATACCCCAGAGAGGCAAAAATGTGTAGTCGAAGTGACATCTGCACTTGTTTGTTCATTGCAGCACTCTTTACAATAGTCAGAAACTGGAAGAAACCTGAGTGCCCAAGAACAGATGACTGGTTAAAGAAACTTTGGTACATCTACACAATGGAGTACTATGTAGCTCTTAGAAAAGATGAAGTCATGAAATTTACATACAAGTGGTACAATATGGAAAGTATCATGCTAAGCGAAATGAGTCAGAAAGAGAGGGATAGACATAGAAAAATTGCATTCATCTGGGGGATATAAAGCAACAAAATATGAGATCAATACCTAAGAATAGCTGAGATCAACACCAGGAGGATTACTCCATAGCTTAGAGGCCAGCCGGGTATTCTAGGGGAAAGGGCAGTTCAGATAGAGAAGGGAACACCAAATAAAGGGTGTTTGGAGGATCCTCCCAGGAGGGGAAATGCATGTTGAAAGTAGACTATGGACTGAACATGATTGCCACTCAATGCCTCTTTTGCAGACCACAACACCCAAAAGGAGAGAGAGAATAAAGGGGAATGCCCTGCCACAGAGGCAGGGTGGGAGGGGGGGTGGGGGGAAATGGGCACTGGTGGAGGGATGGGTATTTGATCATTGTATGACCGAAACCCAAGCACAAAGATTTGTAAATCTACAACTATACCTCATGGTGCTTCACTAATAAAAAAAAAATACAAAAAATAAATAAATAAAAAAAAATTGTTCAAGATCAAAAAAAATGTAGTACAGTGTCTATTCTCATTTACATAACTAAGTTTTCAACTCTTGCATCTAAAATGTATTGCATTAAATTTTATTTTGTACTTGGATCTTACTGCAGTAATATATTCTCTATCAGAAATGAAGTTTTTCTTTACCCCCTTGGAAAATATAACAAATTTATTTCATGTTACTTGGTCCAAAAATACTTAAATGAATGTAAATATCACTTGATCATTTGATCGCTTGACATCCCATTACTCATCAATTTTCTCGAGCGGGTGCCAGTAATGTCTCCATCCGTCCCTGTTGCATGCTAGTGTAACCCAATGGCATGTGCTCACTCCAGGAACACGAAGAGCATCAAACCAATCGTTCAGGGTCTTGACGAAGAGTCTGACCATCTCGTAGGTGAGCGGCCAGGTGATCTTTTGACATCCTGTGGAATCCAGTCAGTAATGGCTCTAGTCCAGCGGTCATCTCTAAATCACATTACATGTCCAGCCCATCTGATTTTAGATGCCGTGGCAAACGAGTCAGCATCCCTGATTCTTGTTTTTTTGGGGGGAGGGTAGGTTGGCTTTTTGGGTGTCACCCAGTTGATGCACAGGGGTTACTCCTGGCTCTTCACTCAGGAGTAACTCCTGGCGGTGCTCGGGGGACCATATGGGATGCTGGGAATCGAACCCGGGGTAGGCCACGTGCAAGGCAAACGCCCTACCTGCTGTGCTATCACTCAGCCCCCAGCATCCCTGATTCTTGATCGTCAACAGAGGTCGAACTCTGGATTCTTTCTCTTATTTGAGTGAAGCGTGATACTCCAAGCATAGCTCTTTCGATTCCTCTTTGGAAGACCCGAATAGCGTTCTCATCCTGTTTTCATAGGGCCCAGGTCTCTGAGGCGTATGTGAATGCAGGAAGAACAGTGGAATTGAAGAGATGTGCCTGGAGCTGGAGGTTCTTCATCCTCTTAGCTATTTCTTCAATGCTCTTTAAGGTGTTCCAAGCCACTCTTTCCCCTGCGCAACTCAGGTGCCAGGTCATTCATCATGTTGACTTCTCAACCTAGGTACACATAACTGTTGCATTCGGAGATGTTCGTCTTGTTGAGAGTGAATGGAATGTCAGGAATGAGACTGTTTCTCATAAACGTTGTCTTCGTGAGATTCAGCTGCAGTCCGACCTTTCCACACTCACCATCGAAGTCAGCCAGCATTTGTGCCGCTTGGCTGATGTTTGGTGTTATTAGAATGATGTCATCAGCAAAGTGGAGGTGGTATAGTTGCCAACCGTCTATCTTCACTCCCATTCCTTCCCACTCCAGTCGTTGCATGATGTTCTCGAGAGTGGCACTGAAGAGTTTCGGTGAAATTGTATCACCCTCCACGGCCCCAGAAGCACAAGGACTTAATGCAGAACCCGGCAGCTTGGAGCAGAAAAGTGAACGGACTATGCGTTAATCCAGCCCATCAGGTCTGTCCGGAGGGGAAAGGGTGTTGCCCCAGTCGTCTTCTCCTCTCTGGAAAGAAAGATGGCGGCTGCATGGGAGCCTTGTGGACAGCAGGTATGAGCCGGGGGACTGGGGGCGACTAAAACCTCATGGGAAGGGGGGCTTTTCGGTCCGCCCTTCACGCCCTACCGAGGCCACCAGTTGCCCCCCACTAGCGGCTCTCCAGCACGGCCATGGCTCCAGAGCACAGAAACCAGTTTCTTAACTATCTGACTTTCAGTAGAAATACTTCCAGGGTCAATAAGTAAAATAGCAGAAATCCAAAGCCAACATATAATTCTTGAACCCAGCTGTAGAAAGCAAATCACTTCACAATGCTTTGTCAGCATGTCTGATTCAGGGGGGGGGGGGCGGTAAACTCTAAATAATAGGGTGAATCTTTTATTGAAACAATGAATCTAATCAAAGCAGATAGAGTGTTAACTAGAATTCATCTGCCCCACAGGGACTGGGAGGGGTGGGGGGTGGGGTTTTATTGGGGTTCTTCATGGTAAAAAATAAGTTTTGGTAAAGGGAAATGTGCTTGATATTTGCATGACTGAGACCTAAACCTGAAAGCTTTGTAACTTTTCCCATGGTGATTCAATAAATAAATAAATAAATTTAAAAAAAAATAAAAAAATAAAATCTGGAGTAGCCATAAAAAAAAAAAAAAGAAATTGTATCACCCTGCCAAACCTCTCTCTTGATGTCAATGATCACCTCCCTGTACAATGGTGAGATCCTGGTAGTGAATCTGCGATACATACAGCTCATGGAGGATTCTGATGTATTGAGTTTGAATGCACTGCTTGGCTATGGCCTCGATGACCACTTCAGTCTCAACAGAATCAAAGGCCTTTTTAAATAAATAAATGTTAGACAGAGTGGCATCTTGAACTCCCAAGAAACCTCAATGAGCTTGGTTATCGTGTGGATATGGTCGATTGTGCTGAATCCTTTTCAGAAACCGGCTTGCTTGCATGGTTGTCCTTCATCTAGTGTTCTGCCAATCCTATTCAGGATGACTTAAGTGAACAGCTTGTAGGTGACAGACAACAGGCATATTGGGTGATATTGCCAATGTCGTAGATACCTCCCTTCTTGTACAGTAATACAGTCCTGCTGGTTTTCTATTGGGATGAAACCTTGCATTCAGACAGGTAGAGTGTGAAGAGCTGAGTCAGTGTATTGATGAGTACTGATGGCAGGTTCTTCAGGTGTTTGGGTCTGACCTTGTCTGGGGTGGGTGCTGTTCACTTCTTTACCGACAAAAGGGCACATTGGATTTTGGAAGGGAGAACGCTAGAAACGACATATCCATCCTGTGAAATTTGGTATGTGGGCAGGTGGATGTGGCTATTGAAGAGATTCGAGTAGAAGTCATGGATAATCTTCTCCATTGCCCTTCTGGAAGATGTGATAGATCCATCAGGACGTCAGAGGAGAGTCATCTTGGTCTTGTAGTTGGCAAAGGACAGGCGGGCATTGTGAATGCTTTTCCCAGCTTCTGCTGCATCTGCCAGCACTGCTGCTCTTCTCTTTTCCTTTATCGCTTCTCTGCACTGCTTTGCCAGCTCGAATGTTCGATTGTGGTTGCCTGAGACTTGCGCCAAACCACGTTGACGAATGAGCTTGAGAGTTTTTGAAGACAGGCGTCTTTTTGTGGCTATCTCTCTCTTGGCATTCTTCACACAATCATGGAGGTGCTGAACCAGTCGATTGTATTCCTCATCAATATTGTCAATTATGGCATCTTCCCATGTTGCTGCAAAAGTGTCAAGAGCTATTTACATCATTCATCATCTTTGGCACTAATGCAAATACAATTATCAGAAAATAAATCAATAAAAGAGTCAATTTTGATGATTAATTGTTATATGTTAAGCCTTTCTTAATCTAGTAGAGAACAACCATATGCACCATTAGTGTGTGCCATACTCAATGTTGGGCTGGATCAATAGCATAGCAGGTAGGGGTTTGCTTTGCAAGTGACCAACATGGCTGACCTGAGTTCGATTCCTCCGCTCCTCTCGGAGAGTCTGGCAAGCTACGAGAGTATCTCGCCCGCACGGCAAAGCCTGGCAAGCTACCCATGACGTATTCTATATGCCAAACACAGTAACAGTTGTCACAATGGAGACATTACTGGGCCTGCTCGAGCAAATCAATGAACAATGGGAGGACAGTGACATACTCAATGTTACATTATAGGAAGTTTCTCCTGTACTTTAAAGGAGCTCAATAGTGCACTCTTGATGAGGTGTTCTTTTTGTTGAGTTTCTGTACTATATTCTTCAGCCTTACAGAGACTCATCTGATAGCATTGCTATATATCTTATGGGCTTCCCATTATATGTATGTTTCTTTTTTGATCGTGTTGCTTTAAATATTCTAATTCTCTCTTGGGATTTTGTCATTTTGAGTATAATGTGTCTAAGAGTTTTCCTAATTGGATCTATTTTTCACTGAGACTCTTTGGGCCTCTTAGATCTCAGTTCCTGTGATCCTCAACTCTGGGAAGTTTATATTGATGATTTCTTCAACTATTGTTTCTTCATCACATTTGCCTTCCTGTTCTTCAGGTACTCTGATGACTCTTACATTATTCTTCTTGAACTTATCCCATTGTTCTCTGGTATGTTGTTCATTTCTTTTCAGGCTATTTTCCATCTTGTTTTTCCTAGTGGTGTCCTTCTTCTCATCTTGGAGCTCCTCGATCTTTTGCTTAACTTAAGTTATTCTGCTACACAGAGCTTCTATTAGCTTCTATTGAATTTTTTAAAATATCATCTACCATATTCTAAATTTCTGTTTATTTTTGACTGTAGAAATCCTTTCATTTCAACTCTATATTTTATTGTGCTTTGCTAACTACTGTGCTACCACTTCTTTAAACTTACTGAACATCCTCATCATATTGTCCTTAAAGACACTACCTGAGAATCTACTGGTATTATGCTTTTGTTCATTGAGCAAGTTCACTGAGGGTTTCCACATGTTTTTTTCATTATTTTTCTAGTGTTCTTGCTGTGCCAGGGGTGAGACTTTGTAATTAAAATCCTTGGAAGATGCTGAGGGATTCAACTAGAGGTTGTTCTTTGTCTGCTTTGCTCATCCTTACAGAATGATCAGAAGAATAACTGTGAGCAGCATGTAATTTGTGGAGTAGATCTGTTGTGAGCCATGTAAGAGGTTGTGTGCTTCAGGAGCTTTGGTATGGGCTCTCAATCTGGTGCAGGTTGGATGTGGAGGCAACTGGGACCCTCCAGTAAAGGATGGGCTCCTCCTCCTATTCAAGCTTTGTCTCCCCTTTGAAATAGGCCCAGTGACCTCAGCCATAGGCAAGCCTCACCTGGGGCAGAGGAGCAGAGGGCAGAAGGTCAGGAAGACAGCTGTGGTGTGGACTCTTAATACAGTGTAGGTCAGGTGTGGAGGCTGCTGGGACCCTCCAGGTTGAGAGGCTCCCATTTGAGTTCTGCCTCCAGTTCGGAATATTCCCAGTGATATAGGCCAGAGGAAAGCCTTACCAGGGATGGCAGACAGCAAGCAAAAAGTCAAGATTTCATATAGCACTGTAGCCCTGTCCTCCCATTGTTCATCAATTTGTTCGAGCGGGCACTAGTAACGTCTCCATTGTGAGACTTGTTGTTACTGTTTTTGGCATATTGAATACGCCACGGGGAGCTTGCCAGGCTCTGTCGTGGGGGCGGGATACTCTTGGTAGCTTCCCGGGCTCTCTGAGATGGATGGAGGAATCAAACCCGGGTCAGCTGCATGCAAGGCAAATGCCCTACCTGCTGTGCTATGTATACATATATAACTTTTTGGTGGTGGGTTGGGTGAGGAAGGTGGTGACTGGAGTCACATCCTGTGATGCTCAGAGTTTACTCTGAATTCTGTGCTAGGAATCACTCCTGGTGGGCTCAGGGGACCACATGGGGTACCAGAAATTGAAAGCCAGTCAGCTACGTACAAGGCAAGTGCCCTACCTACTGTACTACCTCTGAAGTTTTATGTTGAGAAATGGAGTCACAGTTGATCAGAATTGCTCAGCAAGAAAATATGGCTGTTTGCCTTGACAAACAGATTTTTGGAGATCAACTGGAAACCTTCTGAAATTCTTCCTGTAGGACTTCCCCAACTGACTGATTTTTGAACAAAGGGATCCTCAGTTGAAAAAGTCGTATTCGTTTTCACACAGTGAAAGAGTATGTACCAATGGTGGTGGTAGTGTGCATGGGGATCAAGATGGGATGTAGAATATTAACCTCTAATGTGACTATTAAATGGTCTTGTTCTAACTTCTCATTTCACTCTAGAGAACAATGGCATTCAGGAACTGATCACCACAGACTTATCTAGTACTTTGCACGACCCCCTCTCCCCCCAAAGCACAAGTACCCAGTTTGAACAAATGCCAGAGGCTCTTAAAAGAGTCATTTCTACTATGTGTAGATAGTTTCAGTGGAACTAGCATAAACTAGATCCAGAGTTGTCAAATAACTTCTCCCAGTCTACTGTGCTCTATCTTTTATTGCAAAGGATGGTAGATGGGAAGAGGGCTCCAGGTCTAGGGAAAACCTCGTGGGAGGCAACTCTCAGTCATTCTCAGTCTATCCATACAGGCCTAGCAGGCACTCAGTCTTAGCAGTGTGACACCTGTTTGGGCGCTCAACGTGGACTGATAAAAAGGGAGTACAGGGAAGGGAAGCAAATAACACAAGAGTTAACCAAATCCCAAACTTGTCTCTTCTCAGAGCTTAGACAGTCTGAAGCAGATCACACATAAATGGAAGGACCCTTCTCTGAAGAATGCATAAGAACATCTCAGCACAGTGTCTGTTACACTGCAAAATCTCAGTAATGTTAGTAAATAATAATAAAGAATACTTAGAGAGATAAATGGACAAAGTGCATTCATTTCATCTAATAATGGGACCAGAGAGATACTACACAAGTTATGACACACACACCCTGGTCTAATAACCAGAACCATATGGTCCCCCAACATGCACAGGTGCAGCCCAGAAGACCCCCTGAACACTGTCAGATACGTCCCTGCAGATATCTGGGCAAAACCGAGGTGGCAGAATAAATCCCCAGCACCACAGGGCCCTGATGCACATTGGTCAACCCAACTGGCCAAGGATCACTGGGAGAGAACCGTGGGCTACCTATACCACAATTTGGAGATCTCCCACAAAAAAACAAAACAAAACAAAATCAGCTCATAAATTATACACCCAGGCACTATCAAAATTTTACATACCAATTGGCTCATTCAATTCTCACCACAACTTTTGGGGAAAGATATTATAATCTCAATTTATAAATAAGAAAATAAAACAGGAGGATGATGTTCACAATATCCCACTCCCAGGCTTGCTCAGCTCCCAGCACCACTGCCTGGACACTCTGCGTCCCTCCCAATGTTGTGGATGACCATCCTTTTCCCCAAGTAAACTCTTTCTCACTCAAGGGCATCATAGAAGCACTGCATTCTTATTTTCCTTCAGCAACTTTCCCTCCTAGACTGTATCATTCTTCATGTTATTTGTTCTCCTATATTTAAACAGTATCTTCAGCTGATCTCCTATCTATCTCCAGCTATCTCCAATTTATAAGCTCCACTATACAGAAAAAAATCTCAAGAGTTGTCAAAAGTGATTACCTAAATTCCCCTTTTCTCTGGAACTCACTCCAATGTTTTTTTTTCTTTCTACCTCCATTCCATGAAATGGATTTTGTCAATGTCACTGACAAACTTATATTGCCATGTCTGTCTTCATCCTGATTTGACTCACCTTCATCATTTGACATGGGTAATCACTCTTTTCCTCCTTGAATCATTTTCTTCAATATTTCCACAGAGCCCCACATTGCCCTGGCTTTCTTTACCTTACTGGCTGTCACTTTTCAGGCTTTCTGATTGGTCATACTTCCATTCTGTACTGAAGGTACACTGTTAAGAAGAGGTTGGGAGCCCAGATTCCAAAGGCAGTCAGCCAACTCCAAATTTTGCCTACACAACTCTACAGGTATATGACCTTGGGCAAGGTACTTAGCTTTTTTCCCCTACTTCTCTAACCTATAAAATAAAATTTATAATATTACTGATGGGGTGGTCTAATAGATTAAATGAGTTCATATGTGAATGAATGGTGCCTGGGACATACAAAACACTGCATGAGCATTAACTATTTTTATTAACCTAGTTCTTAACACTTAGTGCCTAAGGGCTCAGTCCTATGAGACTGCTCTTCAATGTGTGATCTCATTTTCTCTCATGGCTTTAAATAACATCTAGAGACAGATTTAAATCCACAGTCTGGACCTCTTCTCTACAAGGTAGACATGATGACCTAATTAGTTTCTTTTCATAGAGGTTTAATAAGAATTTCAAACTTGCTATAGCCCAAACCCTGGTTTGCTGAACTAACCTGTCCCACCCCCAGTTTTTCTTATCTCAGATTATAACTCTGTCCTTCTGATGGCTTGGGTCAAATATCCTGAAATTATTCTTGAAATTATTTTCTCTCTTGTCCCAAATGCAGGTCATCAGCAAATCCTTAGGGCACTACTGTTTAATTAAGTGCAGAATTGAACCACCTCCCATATTACCCCCACCATTCAACTGTTCCACGACACCCCTATCTCTTGCATGCATGACTGTAATAGTCTCTTAGCTGCCTATCTGTTTCCTCCCCACCTCTACTTCAGTCTGGACTGTAAATACTGGATAATCCTTTGAATGTCATAGCCAGATAGTACCACTCCTCTAGTCAAGTTTAATCAACTGCTTCCCATTTCATTGAGGAAGAAGAAAATAACCAAAAACATTACTGAGTTTCAAGGTCCTATAAAGTTGGGCCCTCTGCATCCCTTCTCATTACTCCTTTTATTTGAGCTTATCTCCTATTATTTTTTCATAACTTTCCATAACTTAGGAAACACAGCCCTCTTGTTCCTCTTGTTGCTCTTTGAACATAAGTGAGACCCACCTTAGTGCCTTTGAACTTTCTGTTCTCTGGACCTGGGCCACCCTATCCCTCACTGATAGACTTCTTTACTCCTTCGACCCTCTTTAAAATGTACTGTTTTCAGGGACACCTTGCATGATCACTAGAATTTCTGTTCTCTCTCGCAACTTTTATTTTTCTCCCTAAAAAAAATGACCAAATAACATATAGTATATTTCTGTGTGTGTGTGTGTGTGTGTGTGCGTATGTTGTATGCTGTTTGTTGTCTCCTTTCCCTCTTGAGAATGTAATAATGTTGAGTGAATGTAGGTCTTATTATTTTTTTATCTCCTTCTCTCACTGATGTTCACTATTCCTGTAATAGAACCTACACCAAGTAGGTTCTCATTAAATATTTCTTGAATTTGTAAATGAAACTAAGTGGATACTATTATTGTACCATTAAGCCTCCTAAGTTCACAGATTTAATATATGACAGAGTTGGACTTATACAGATCTTTCTTCTTTCATAGCCCTTATTCTTTCCAATGCTCTTAATGTCTATCAAAGTTGTGTGCAAGCCACCATAGATTTAGCACAGCTAAGGTTAATTTCTAGTGACTAGTGGGTCCTATATTTCATTTCAGTGGCTTTGGGCTGCATGTCATAGCTTGCTAACATTTCTATCAACAAAATACTATCTGAGCTGCAAGTGTATTTTTACCAAAAGGAGGAAAACCACTTTATTCTTTTGAATAGATTTATTGAAATCAGTGTGGTAGCTGAAATGAGAATTTTTCTTATGGAAGATGTCCTTGACTATCCATTTGGAGACAAGAAGAAATCTCTCAAACTTTGAAAAATTTCCTTTATGTATCTAAGTGTTTAATAAAAAGTAAATAATACTCTAGAATGACTGAAATTTTGAAACCAAGAGAGAGGGACAAGGGACTCTGTGAGTTGTTTTCAACAATATGTGGGGAAATGAATTTGCCTTTTGTCTAGCTTTTCACTTGTTACTTTGAAGATATCTAAATATACATAAATATATCCATCAAGGGAAAACAGGCAATTCCCACAGGGAAGTTTATTGGGATCCTCCATTAAGATACAACAAAAATTCTGGCTTCAGAGTCAAGAATTCTACCTTCTATTTCCAGTTCTAGCCCTGAACATCTGGGTAACCTTGGAGAGAGTTCTTCAGTCCATATGGCTTCTGTTTCTTAATCTGTATAAAGAAAAGGTTGGATTACTTGATCACTGTTACCTTTTCTAGATATAAACGTCTGTTTAGAATCTGAGCTCTGTTTGTGAGTTAAGACATGTACTAAACTCTAGCCAGGTGATGCAAAACCAAGTTTACTCAGGTAACTCTGGATGGGACCAAATCAAACCCACCTGGTTTGTGTGAAAATGTATTTACTTGTGTCTTTTGTAGCATTTTCCACACTGTTACTTGTTGAGGACATAAAGAAGAGCAAAATCACAATCTTTGTTCAGAATTTAATGTGGATTATAACAAAGCATCTGCAATTGTGATGCTGTGATGGTGGGGAGAAAAAGAGTGATAGTAACTAGAATCTGAAACTAAGTGGAAGACTTTTTGGAGGAAGTGACATATGAACATAACCATGAGGAATATGAAAGAGTTGTCTGGGAGACAAAAGGAGAAAGGGATGAAATGGTGATCCAGGTGGAGAAAACATCCCACAAAACTTGAAAAGCAGAGAAAATTGACAGAATTGGACCACATTTAACCTATAGGGACTGAGGGATGGAGTTTGAAGTATAATTTTGCATCTTATTTCTTCTATTTCTATCTAAAATTTTAAATCATTTTTTGTTCAACACAAGACTAGGAAAGGATATTTGGGTCTTAGATTATGTTAGTCTATAGAAACAAAAGAAAATAAAAACTAAACAGGAGCAGGACCTGAAAATTATCTTTGCTAATGCCCCTGTTCCCTGCCATATGCTATTTCTCACCCCGGACCCTCACTCTTCTGATGATTACATAGGTATATCCCATAATTCAGAATGTATTGATATTCATTAAGTCAAGGTGCAATAGGAATAAATTTTGCATAAGGAAATGTTTTATTCTGAGGCTTAGGATGGGAGACTGGTGTCAAACATCCTGAATTAGAATCTTGGTTCAGAACTCTTCATCTATTTATGGAAATTTTTTCCATAATTTCTTCATCTATAATATGGAAAATAAAACAGTTACTTCAGAGAGTTATGAATTGGGCTGGAGCGATAGCACAGCAGTATGGCATTTGCCTTGTGCGCAGCCACCGAGTTAGATTCCTCCGCCCCTCTCGGAGAGCCCGACAAGCTACTGAGAGTATCTCGCCTGCACAGCAAAGCCTCGCAAACTCCCCATGACGTATATTCGACATGTCAAACACAGTAATAACAAGTCTCTCTATGGAGACGTTACTGGGCCCACCCAAGCAAATCAATGAGCAATGGGAGGACAGTGCTACAGTGCTATTCTTGTAAAGCTCTGGCTTTACAGTATCTGGCATAGAAAAAGACTTGAGAATTCAATAATTGAACCAGTTAGTAGATCATTATTATGGTCACTATCACCCCGTTGTTCATCTATTTGCTCGAGCAGGCACCAGTAACATTTTGTTAACCGACGGCATACTGGGGGCTCTTTCAGGGTCAGGGGAATGAGGACCAACATTGTTACTGTTTTTGGCATATTGAGTATGCCACGGGTAGCTTGCTAGGCTCTGCCATGCGGGCGGGATACTCTAGGTAGTTTGCCAGGCTCTCCAAGAGGGTTGGAGGCTTTTGGGGAAGCCTCTAATCACCTTTACAGGCGTTCACAGTCAGGCATATATGCGGGCAGGATACTCTCAGTAGCCTGCCAGGTCCTCTGAGAGTGAGAACTAGAGAATAAGAGGTCGCACGGCCGCATTTGCTTCCTGGAGCTTGGTTTTATAGTCTCTGGATCCTGGCCGTTGATGGGGTTACACTGCAGTTGGTGTGTGTAATTGTCTAGCTACTGGAAGATGGGGCATCTGGGTGGAGGAGGCCCAGTCCCAAACTGAGCAGGCTTGGAGATCTCAGCCCCAGGTCCCACACGCTTGGGTTCCTCTGCCGGTTCCTTCATGCGTGAGGCTCATCCAAGTGTGTGGAGAGTGGTCTCAGCATGGCTATGGCTGGGTCTCGGAGGTCTTCAGCTGCTGGGGTTCTGCTCGGGGCGGAGAGGGGAAACTCAATCTACCCTTCTCCAAGGGGCCCTGGTGAGGACAGCTAGGCCCGGGGGCAGGAGACTCTGCATTGTTCTCTTAGTGAATAAATTCAGGCATTTTCCTCAGATATTCTTCCTTAGGTCCTCCCCCATATTAAACCTACATAAACTACAATTAAATTGTTAGACTTTAACTATAATATTAAACCTCCAAAAACTAGAATGAAATTGTTAGGCTTTAACTAGAATGCAGAAACCATTGATGAAGGAATTGTTGAAACAATCCTTTCTGATCTCAGTGCATCAACTTTGAGCTACGAGTGATCAGCCACTAAGACCAAGATAGTAGCTTAGCAGGGGATTCACGAGCTAAGACAGGGTTAGGGAGCCAAAGCTGCTTCTTTCCTTAAAATCATCTGATAGTTGCCAAATCTTTTCCATTTGAACTTCTTAATGACAACTATTTGTCTTCAACTTTATATCCATCAAGGCTTAGCACAATGTGTGATGATCACTGGAACTTTGTGAGGTCTTGAATTGACCTGTCTCAATCAGTCCCATTTAGGCCAGCCCATGGACACTCACTATTCATCACTGCAGAGATGCAGGGTAACTGTGCATGGATGAGGCCAGGTTAAAGGATGAAGCTATGGTAGAAAATATGTAGCCAATGTAGCCAAATGGCACGTAGAGATACATCAATAAATTGGACCTTGAACCCAGGTAATTCTTCTGGAGATAAAGCTTGAAAAGGAAGTTTTTGCAACCACTAAAGTAGTCTTATTTTCAATGTCAGGGTCTATGTTGGAGTTCTAAAGGGCTGGTTAAACCTTCTTAAGATTAACAAGCAGGTAAAATCCCGCAGCCACTGTTGGGAGACGGCTCTTCAGAAGGACTAGGAGAGAAATCTACACATATCAAAGAGCCTGTGTCTAACCAAGATCTTCTAATATTCTTCCCAGAAAAAAATAATGCTTAGTTATGTATGACTTCCACAAGATATATAAATGTTAGATTGTTCGTTTCCATAACATTTTAGCCTAGTCTACTCAACAAATTCAGGACAGTCAATACATTTCTGTGGGATAAGTAAAAGCATGCATGAAAGAGCATTTTCATCTCCATGATTAAAAAGAAGTTGTTTTGCTGTCGCTCCCAGAAGGAGAATACATTCAACAAAGCAGAGGCCACTTGCTGAGGCTGGAGCAGAATCGGGAGGAGTTGCTGGCTCTCAGATTTCAGGGCTGCTGTGAGGCGCCTCCAGTTTCACGAGGATGTCACGTTCTTGGTAATAGCATCCCCTGTGCTTCTGAGGAACACTCAATGACAGACAGCCTCTGCCCCTCCTCAGGGCTACAGGGGATGAGGGGCCTCAGCTGGGAGAGACAGAGCAAGCCCATATTTCATAACAATTACTCCGGATTATCAGGAAAGGTGGCAAGAAAAACTATTAGCAAGTTGGTGGAAAGAAGATTTATGGCTTGGCAGCTCAAAGGTGTGACAGGTTTCTCCCCGGATGAAAAATCACTTCTTTGGAGGTGAGAAAAGGGCAGGCACTCTGTCCTCAGATAGGAATCCATCAAGTTAACTTTGGGGCCATTCTTAGTCTCAATTTAAAAGTGTCCCTGCAACTTCTCAGGACAAATTTCTAATTTCTTCCAGAGAACAGTGTATGACTCACAAAGTTTAATGTACTCCCTCCTCCTCCCCCACCCTCTCACATATACATGCACACACACATGCACACATGCACTCTCTCACTCTCTCTTACCACACACACACACACACACACACACACACAAACACAGAAAGAGAGACAGAGAGAGTACCTTTCCCTCTATATTCATCAAAGCACCTTAAATCTGTGATAGCTGCTCTGAGAACAGTAAAGAAATTTACAAGATTCACATTATTTTATGGCTATTTTTTAAAGGCTAGAAGACTACTCCACCTTTCTCTAGAAAATAGAGGCAGCAAAGGTTTTTTGTTTCTCTCTCTCTGTGTGTGTGTGTGTGTGTGTGTGTGTGTGTGTGTGTTGAGAGAGAGTGAGAGAGTGCAACTGAGAACTAAAGGTATTGGCTAAGAACTAAGAACTGGCAACACTGCCACCACCTACATTTCCCAATAGCTACTAAACATGCGCTGTGTCATTCTCTTCACATTTTATTTCATTCTTGCCATGACCCCAGCAAGTGGGCATCATCTTCCATAGTCACAAATCACAAGCCTACTCAGATTTGGGCCGAGCATCCTCCACCCAGATACTCCAAATTCCAGTAGGAGGGGATCACACCCACCAACTGGCCCCCTGGCGCCATGTAATTCCCATCAACGGCCAAGACTCAGAGACTATAAAAACCAGCTCCTGGAAGAGAACAGTGCAGTCCGTGCGACATCTTATTATGACATCTTATTATCTCATTCCTACTTTGGACAAACCGGCAGGCTACCGAATGTAGCCTGCCCACATGGCAGAGTCTGGCAAACTCCCCGTGGTGTACCCAATATGCCAAATACCAGTAACAATGATGGGTCTCATTCTCCTAAAGAGTCTTGAATATAATCTTAGGGCTAGGATGAAGGAGACATTACTGGGGCCTGCTCGAGGCAATTGACAAAATCTTCCATAGTACTTCTTAGAAAACCCAGACCTGGATTCCCAGACTGGGGTCAGGACTGGAGCTCAAGATTCTAGACTCCTTAACTGGTTCTCTTTCCATTACAACTCCTATTGGCATTGCAAATGGTGAGGAAAGTTCTGCTTCCCTGGTTTACACCCACATACTTATTAAAACTTATTATGTTAAGTTTTAATATCCTGTCCCATAAGTTTTAATGTCCTCCTGATAAGGACGTTCATGAAAGTGCTGACAAACTGAAGCCAGTGAAAGAAACTGCTAGGTAAATATAAATTGATACAACCATTATGGAAGAGTCTGAAGCTTCCTCAAGAAGCTAACTAGAGGGGCTAGAGCAATAGTGAAGCAGATAGGGCATTTGCCTTGCATGCAACCGACCTGGGTTCAATCCCCAGCATCCCATATAGCCCCCTAAGTACTGCCAGGGGGTAAATTCCTGAGTGTAGAGCCAGAAGCCAGGAGTAACCACTAAGCATCACCTGGTGTGACTCCCGCCATTCCCCCACCCACCCCTGTGCTGAAAAAAAGCCCCCCCAAAAAAGTTAATTTGAGTTAGCAAATGATTCAAGGATCCCACTTCTGAGTATGTCTGAAGAATATGAAAGTATCAATGTAAAAAATGATAGCAACTCCAGTGCTTATTGTTGCATTATTTACAACATCTAGGATATAAAAACAACAATTTTCCCAGGGATGGATGATTGGATACAGATGTGGTATCCAAAACAATGAAATGCTATTCACATTATTTTTAAAAAGATGAAATTTTGTTGTGTGCAGAAAAAGGGATGAAACTTGAGGGTATTGTGCAAAAGGAAATAGGGCAAAGGGAGAAAATAAACATTGCATTATTTAATACAAGTGTGCCATACAAAACTGATAAATAAATTAAAGAAAGGAAAATAGTGAACATTCGCAACAGACTTGGATTACCTAAAATGAAGAAAGAGTAGAGAATGTATAAGAAAGAATGGTAAGTTCCGTGGTTGCTGCCTTTTTCAAAATAAAAACAAGTTTTAAAAAGAGAGCATGATGAGATATTCAGAAATGGTTTGGCTTTAAATCAGATTTGCTACACTGCTTTGATTTAAGAAGGAAAAAAATTGACTTGTGCATTACGGCAGTTCATCAAGGGGGATTTTGCATTCTGACTTTGTCTATGACTGATAATATCATACAGCAAACAGTCACCAATGCATAATCAAAAGCAAGGTTTTTTCTACTCCCATTTATAGCAAAATTTCTTTACAGAGTTGTGTATGCATATAACCTCCAAATTCTCTCTGCCTAGCTTCTCAGAACACTTTCTAGCTTAGCTTTAATTTCTGTAGTTCTACTTAAACAAGTATCACCAAGCTCAAAATACCTATTTAAAAGTCAATGCTCAGTCTCATTAGACCTATCAATGGTATTAATTAGTACTGAAGAATTTTGATTTTCTTCCAGAGCCATATTATGTTCTTTAATTTCTATTTTTTTTTTTCAGTTTCCTATGCGAAGTCCTTATTTCTGGTCTGCTTTTTATACTGATAGTCTCCATTCTCTCTTCTGTGTCCACAGCCAAACCATAGCTGACAAACACTGCTTGAACCCTGAGGAACATATCATGCACCTTAGTAGAGATCTAAAGAATGTTCTCCAAAACTTTTGACAGACCTTCTCTCCACAAACTCCAGGCTCATCAACTGAACACCACTCAGCATCTCTACGAGGATATTAATATGTGCTTCTAGTTTACATGACTTAAAGCAAGTATCTGATCCAGTCTGGCTTCCATCTGAGTCATTACCACCTTGGGTTTGTCAGGTTCTAAAACCCTGCAGTCACCTGAGGCTTCTCCTTTCTTTCATATCCTACATTTTATCCATCATTCAGAATGTGCTGGCCTCAGTCTTCACAGTTTGTGCATAAACACACAGAATTATGCCAAAATTCTCTCACTCTCACAGCTTGCACTGTCTCCCCTGGTCTATTTCCCTTAGAAGTTGCAGACCTGGACTGTTAACAAGCCTCCTAATTACATTTTCTGCTGCTGCGTTAGCCCTTCCACAGCACGAGGGGGTCTTTGAAAGGGAGACTCTGAATAGCAACACAGAGTCAGAGTGGGAGAGTGAGTGAGCTTTTAAAACCCTCCTAAATCCAAAATCACGCAAAGCCCTAGTCCTGAACCTGACATTGAGATAAATCAAGCATCTCTAACCCACAGCCCATCACTCTTCCCTTTACCCAGCCATGCTCACCTCTTTTCTAGCTCTCTCCTCGGCCCCAGGTCTGTGCATTGCCTCTATTCATAAATCATCTCCTTTTCTGCTTTGGATTTATCCCCCAATATTCTCCATTCCTGGGGCTCTTCCTGAGTCATCCCCAGATGTGTTATTTATTTATTTAATCAATCAATAAATAAAAATTTTTCCTTAAGCAGTTGGGATGGAGAAGAGATCATTAAGTTAATGATGGCTGAAGGGATCACTCAGGATGGGAGATGTGTACTAAAAGTAGACTACAGACCAAATATGATGGCTTTTCAGTATATGTATTGCAAACCACGATGTCCCAAAGGAAGAGAGGAAGAGAGAGAGAGAGAGAGAGAGAGAGAGAGAGAGAAGGAAGGAAGGAAGGAAGGAAGGAAGGAAGGAAGGAAGGAAGGAAGGAAGGTGCTGCCACAGAGACAGGGGGTGGGATGGTGTGGAGGTGGCGGGAGGGATACTAGGGACATTGGTGGTGGAAAATGTGCACTGATGGAGGGTTGGGGTTCAATCATTGTAT
The DNA here is from genome assembly GCF_029834395.1 of Sorex fumeus. NCBI lineage: Eukaryota > Metazoa > Chordata > Mammalia > Eulipotyphla > Soricidae > Sorex > Sorex fumeus. Next base: position 63,650,063 of record NW_026606120.1, read on the forward strand.
GACTGAAACTCGATCATGAAAGCTTTGTAACTATATCTCATGGTGGTTCAGTAAATTAATTAAATAAATAGCACTGTAGCATTGTAGCACAGTCCTCCCATTGTTCATCGATTTCCTCAAGCCAGCACCAGTAATGTCTCCATTGTGAGACTTGTTGTTACTGTATTTGGCATACTGAATATGCCACGGGGAGCTTGCCAGGCTCTGCCATGCAGGTGGGATACTCTTAGTAGCTTACCGGGCCCTCTGACAGGGACGGAGTAATCGAACCCGGGTAAGCTGCATGTAAGGCAAGCACCCTACCCGCTGTGCTATTGTCTTTGTATTCTGGTTATTGTATCTTTTGAGGTGCAGAAGCTTCTTAATTTAAGATAGTCTCATTTGTTTATCTCTGTTTCCACTTGGTTGGTCAGTGGAGTGTTGTCTTTGATGATACCATTAGTCTCAATATCCTGGAGGGTTTTGCCGACCTTGTATTCAATGTATCATGGATTTTGACCTGATGTTGAGATCTTTAATCCATTTTGATCTGACTTTTGTGCATGGTGTTAGGTCGATGTCTAAGTCCATCTTTTTTTTTTTTGCATGTGGTTGTCCAGTTATGCCTGCATCATTTGTTGAAGAGGCTTTCCTTGTTCCACTTCACAATTCTTGCTCCCTTATCAAAGATTAGATGTTCATACATTTGGGGTTGTGTGTACGGATATTCCACCCTGTTCTAATGATCTGCGGCCCTGGCTTTGTTCTAGTACCATGCTGTTTTAATTATTACCACTTTGTAGTAGAGTTTGAAGTTGGGGAGGATAATGCCTCCCGATATCTTTTTCCCAAGAATTGCTTTGGCTATTCGTGGGCGTTTGTTTTTCCATATGAATTTTAGGAGTGCTTGATCTATTTCTTTGAAGAATTTCATGGTTATCCTTATAGGGAAAGCGTTGAATCTGTATAATGATTTTGAGAGTATTACCATTTTGATGATGTTGATCCTTCCTATCCATGAGCAGGGGATATGTTTTCATTTCCTCATGTTCTCTTTTATTTCATGGAGTAGCATTTTGTAGTTTTCATTGTAAGAGATCCTTTACCTCTTTAGTTAGGCTGATTCCGAGGTATTTGATTTTCTGGGGCACAATTGTGAATGGGATTATTTTTTTCATGTCACTTTCCTCTGTCTCATTATTTGCATATAGGAAGGCCATGGATTTTTGGGCGTTGATTTTATAGCCTGCAACTTTACTGTACAAGACAATAGTTTCTAGGAGTTTCTTGGTAGAGGATTTAGGATTCTCGAGATATAGTATTATATCATCTGCGAATAGTGAGAGCTTGATTTCTTCCTTCCCTATCTGGAAACCCTTAATGTCTTTTTCTTGCCTAATAGCTATTGCAAGCACTTCGAGTACTATGTTAAACAGCAGTGGTGATAGTGGGCATCCTTGTCTTGTCCCTGATCTTAGAGGAAAGGGCCTTAGTCTATCCCCATTGAGGATAATGCTTGCCGTGGGTTTGTCGTAGATGGTTTTGACTATCTTGAGGAAAGTTCCTTCAAAACCCATTTTGGTGAGAGTTTTCATCATAAACGGGTGCTGGATCTTGTCAAAAGCTTTCTCTGCATCTATTGATATGATCATATGGTTCTTATCTTTACTTTTGTTGATTTGATGGATTATGTTGATTGATTTCTGAATGTTAAACCATCCTTGCATCCCCGGGATGAAACCTACTTGGTCGTGGTGTATGATCTTTTTGATGAGTTGTTGGATTCTATTTGCGAATATTTTGTTGAGGATCTTTGCATCTGTGTTCATCAGGGATATTGCCCTATAGTTTTCTTTGTTGGTGGTGTCTTTGTTTGCTTTAGGTATTAGGGAGATATGTGTCTCATAGAAGCTGTTTGGGAGAGTTCCTGTTTTTCCAATTTCCTGAAAAAGCTTGAGGAGAGGTGGCAGAAGGTCTTCTTTGAATGTTTGGAAGAATTCACTAGTGAACCCGTCTGGGCCTGGGCTTTTGTTTTTGGGAAGACTTTTGATTACCGATTCAATCTGATAAGGGGTTGATATCAAGGATATACAAAGCACAGGTTGAACTCTACAAGAAGAAAACATCTAACCCCATCAAAAAATGGGGTGATGAAATGAACAGAAACTTTCCCAAAGAAGAAATCTGAATGGCTAAAAGGCACATGAGAAAATGCTCTACGTCACTAATCATCAGGGAGATGCAGATCAAAACAACAATGAGATATCATCTCACACCACAGAGACTGGCCCACATCCAAAAGAACAAAAACAATCGGTGTTGGCGTGGATGTGGCGAGAAAGGGACCCTCCTTCACTGCTGGTAGGAATGCCAACTGGTTCAGCCCTTCTGGAAAACAGTATGGACGACTCTCAAAAAATTAGAAATTGAGCTCCCATTTGACCCAGCAATACCACTCCTGGGAATATATCCCAGAGAGGCTAAAAAGTTCAGTCGAAATGACATCTGTACTTCTATGTTCATTGCTGCACTATTCACAATAGCCAAAACCTTGAAAAAACCCAAGTGCCCGAAAACAGATGACTGGTTAAAGAAACTTTGGTATATCTACACAATGGAGTACTATGCAGTTGTTAGAAAAGATGAAGTCATGAAATTTCCATACAAATGTTACTACATGGAAAGTATCATGCTAAGCGAAATGAGTCAGAAAGAGAGGGACAGACATAGAAAGATTGCATTCATCTGGGGAATATAAAGTAACAAATTGGGAGACTAACATCTAAGAATTGCCTAGATAAGTACCAAGAGGTTCACTCTATGGCTTGGAGGCTAGCCGCTCATGCTAGGGGAGAAGGCAGCTCAGATAGAGAGGGGAGTACCAAGTAAAGGGTATTGGGAGGATCCTCCCAGGATGAGAGATACATGCTGAAATAGACTATAGACCAAACATGATTGCCACTCAATGCCTCTTTTGCAAACTACAGCACCCAAAAGGATAGAGAGAACAAAAGGGAATGCCCTGCCACAGGGGTGGGGTGGGATGGTGGGGTGAGGGGAGTGGGAGGGATAATGGGAGCATTGGAGGTGGGGAATGGGCACTAGTAAAGGGACGGGTACTCGATCATTGTATAACTGAAACCCAAGCACAAAATTTGTAAGTCTACAACCATACCTCAGGGTGTTTCACTAATAAAAACTTAAAAAGAGAGAGAGACAGAGAGAGAGAGAGAGAGAGAGAGAGAGAGAGAGAGAGAGAGCCAGGGCACCCTGTGCACTGCAGGCTGGCTAGGCTCCCAAGTGGAACTAGAAACACCAAGTTGAATGGTCATTTATTTTGCAAAGTGAAATTCTTTAGCTCACTGTGGCATGGCAGAAAACAGGCAGGCAGATGGGACTTTCGGACTGGGGAAAGAGGACTGGCCATTGTTCGTGCTGAGCATGAGTCAGTCCAGAAGGTGGACCCAATGGCTGGTAAGGCATTAGCATGATTTTTTGCCTGTACATGCCCTTGAGAGTTTGTGATTTACCTTCATACAGATGACTTTTAGCACCCCATGACTCTGCCTGTGCAAACACCATGCATTCACAATACAGTGCCCCCTTGTTCATGTACCTCTAGTGGGAAAACGATGCATACAGTTGCCAGCAACATCCTCCTCAAACTCTTCCATCAATGTTATCACACACTTTCTCTCTCATCCATTATTGTAGGGGGAAAGCTTTCCAAATGATGCACATAGGGACCTGGGGAGGGCTATTTCTGGTAATTCTCAGTCAATTGGACTCGGAAGTTCAGTGCAAAGGGCAGAGGATGCACTGCTGTTTGAGTCCCAGAGAGCCACTTCAGTGACATTTAGGGAAGAGGACAGCAGGGTCATATATGATGGTGTTTTGGGGGTTTCCAAGGTTACAACTGGTGATGCTCTATAGGTCATATGGTGCCAGGTAGAGTTCATGCTCCTGACTACTGCGATTTTCCAGTCTTCTGAACGCATTTTTATTGGGTCTTTGTTGTTTTTTTTTTAGGGGGGGACAATACCCAGCTGTTCCCAGGGCTTATTCCTGGCTCTGTGTTCAGGAATCATCACAGGTGGGAATCAACGGACCATATGGAGTTTCAAGGACCAAACAAAAGTCAGCTGCTTGCAAGGCAAGTGCCCTGCTTTCTGCACTATCTCTCTGGTCCTTAAGTCCCTTTTAAACTCAGTTTCCTGAGGCTGTGACTTACGAAACTCTAGTTACCTTCAACAGGGTGTATACCTCAACTTCATAACAGACTTCTCACAGGTACCAGATCAGATCCAAAACAAACTCTGGACAAGTCTCCAGTAGGTTTTCCCTAGGCTCCTGCCCTTGGGAGCAAAGAACATGTAAGTCTATCCAGGAATGCCATTTGGAACCCCTTCTCCTATCTGTTTCCATCACCTGCCAGGTTCAGGAAACTGGGAGGTCATTCCTATGCAGCCCCAGTCATATATTGTCTACTTTGTCAACCCCTGCTCTAAGAACTAGACAAATGCATGATCTTCTTAATTTTCTGTACTGATAAAGAGAAATAGTGATGGGAATAATCAATGTCCAGTAAGGAAACACCCAACATTCTGCTCACTCATTATGTGGCTTTGAAAAGCATGCCACTATTTTAGCTGCTGATTTAGCTTTCCAATTGTGTTTAGCTTAAGATGATATTGGTATGCATTTTCACTCTTTGAGAAGATACAACCTGGAGACCAGGGTGAATGTGGAGATGGAGTGAGATTATTTGGTCCTTTCTTTAAGGTAGTCAAGGTAATTGAGAAAAGGCTGTCTATAACCTGCCAGTAGAAATGAAAGATGTCTCTCTAGGGGGGCTCTGTCTGTTTTCTTCCCTTTACTTACCTCCATGAAGGTCTGTGTCCAAGCAGGTGATAACCATGAGTGTAAAAGTTCCCAGTGAGTTTGTTCCTTGATGCTAACTTAAAAAATCCAGATAAGCGGCACAATGGCGGGAGGAAGGATTCCTGTTTATTGTCAACTAAACCTTAAGCCCTTTAAGAGCTGCTTTACAAATAAGAATAAAAACAGTTAATATGTACTGGGTTCTCGTCCGGGTTCTGGATTTTATAGTCTCTGAGTCTTGGCCGCTGATGGGATTACACGGCGCCAGGGGGCCAGGTGGTGGGTGTGACCCCCGCCTACTGGAATTTGGAGGATCTGGGTGGAAGATGCTCGACTCCAATTCGAGTAGGCTTGGAGGTCTCGGCCCCGGAACCCGCGTGGCTTTGTCCCTCTGCCAGTACCTTCATGTGTGCGGAGAGTGGTCTCAGCATGGTGGTGGCTGGTCCTGGAGGTCTTCGGCTGCCGTAGCCCTGGTCGGGGCGGGGAGGAAAGCTCAACCCGCTCCCCTCCAAGGGACTCCGGGAAGGAACACCCAGGCGCGGGGGCAGAGACTGCACTGTTCTCGTCCGGGTTCTGGATTTTATAGTCTCTGAGTCTTGGCCGCTGATGGGATTACACGGCGCCAGGGGGCCAGGTGGTGGGTGTGACCCCCGCCTACTGGAATTTGGAGGATCTGGGTGGAAGATGCTCGACTCCAATTCGAGTAGGCTTGGAGGTCTCGGCCCCGGAACCCGCGTGGCTTTGTCCCTCTGCCAGTACCTTCATGTGTGCGGAAAGTGGTCTCAGCATGGTGGTGGCTGGTCCTGGAGGTCTTCGGCTGCCGTAGCCCTGGTCGGGGCGGGGAGGAAAGCTCAACCCGCTCCCCTCCAAGGGAACCCGGGAAGGAACACCCAGGCGCGGGGGCAGAGACTGCACTGTTCTCGTCCGGGTTCTGGATTTTATAGTCTCTGAGTCTTGGCCGCTGATGGGATTACACGGCGCCAGGGGGCCAGGTGGTGGGTGTGACCCCCGCCTACTGGAATTTGGAGGATCTGGGTGGAAGATGCTCGACTCCAAATCGAGTAGGCTTGGAGGTCTCGGCCCCGGAACCCGCGTGGCTTTGTCCCTCTGCCAGTACCTTCATGTGTGCGGAAAGTGGTCTCAGCATGGTGGTGGCTGGTGCTGGAGGTCTTCGGCTGCCGTAGCCCTGGTCGGGGCGGGGAGGAAAGCTCAACCCGCTCCCCTCCAAGGGAACCCGGGAAGGAACACCCAGGCGCGGGGGCAGAGACTGCACTGTTCTCGTCCGGGTTCTGGATTTTATAGTCTCTGAGTCTTGGCCGCTGATGGGATTACACGGCGCCAGGGGGCCAGGTGGTGGGTGTGACCCCCGCCTACTGGAATTTGGAGGATCTGGGTGGAAGATGCTCGACTCCAATTCGAGTAGGCTTGGAGGTCTCGGCCCCGGAACCCGCGTGGCTTTGTCCCTCTGCCAGTACCTTCATGTGTGCGGAAAGTGGTCTCAGCATGGTGGTGGCTGGTCCTGGAGGTCTTCGGCTGCCGTAGCCCTGGTCAGGGCGGGGAGGAAAGCTCAACCCGCTCCCCTCCAAGGGAACCCGGGAAGGAACACCCAGGAGCGGGGGCAGAGACTGCACTCTTCTCGTCCGGGATCTGGATTTTATAGTCTCTGAGTCTTGGCCGCTGATGGGATTACACGAAGACCTCCAGGACCAGCCACCACCATGCTGAAACCACTCTCCGCACACATGAAGGTACTGGCAGAGGGACAAAGCCACGCGGGTTCCGGGGCCGAGACCTCCAAGCCTACTCGAATTGGAGTCGAGCATCTTCCACCCAGATCCTCCAAATTCCAGTAGGCGGGGGTCACACCCACCACCTGGCCCCCTGGCGCCGTGTAATCCCATCAGTGGCCAAGACTCAGAGACTATAAAATCCAGATCCCGGAACCGCGGCCGCGCGACATCTTATTATCTCATTCCTACTTTGGACAAACTTGCAGGCTATCGAATGTAGCCTGCCCACAGGGCAGAGTCTGGCAAACTCCCCGTGGCCTACCAAATATGCCAAATACCAGTAACAATGATGGGTCTCATTCTCCTAAAGAGCCGTGAATATAATCTCAGGGCTAGGATGAAAGAGACGTTACTGGGGCCTGCTCGAGGCAATTGACGATTAACAGGATGATGAAATGAAATGAAATGAAATGTACTGGGTACATATTAATTTATGTACTTGTTAATATGTACTTGTTCTTGACGTTCCTGTATGAGTTATATAATTTAAACACTCAATGACCCCATATGTTACTAAGTACCATTCTTACAGAGACTTGGGCGAAATAACTTTTTGAAAGTTACAGAATCATTTAGACCAGTCTAACTCAACAGGTACACTTTTAAAGATCTGTTCGATTGTTCCCTGGTGGCCTACATCACAGAAAACCTCCTCATACAGAGGCAATAATAGCTTCATTTCTAGGTGAGAACTCTGAGAACATAAATGACTATAAAAACCATGCAAAAAGTCAGGGTCAATCCCAAGAACAGTCTCTCTGATCCAAAGCTCATTTCCATAACTAGGGTTGCAACCTGGGGACTCAGCTAGGTAATTCACTCCTCCACAACCCAGGCCTTCTCCTCTTTTGCCCTGTGTATCTTCTAAAGCTGATTTAAAAGCATAATTATGATACTACACTTTCAGAATGATGCACTTAAATTTTTTTAAGTACTAAATAATTAAAGCCTCTTGAATAGCAATCTGAGCATTGAGTCTGACAAACCTGGATTCAGCTTCTTAATCTGCCAATTCCCAGATGGACAAACTTGGGCAAGTTCCTGAATATTTTGTGTCCTTAATTATTTTTCCCAGTAGAGTCAGCATAATAATAATCCCTATTCCACAAAATGTTTGTAAGGCTAAAATGAGAGACTATGAGAATTTGATGCCTAGAGACCCAAACTGTGTCATTCCATTTTGATTTTATACTGCTTAAAGAAACTGAAGAATCTATATATTTTTAAGAATAAGAGAGCCTTCTTTAAAAATTAAAAAATGAACAGCTCAAAGAAATAAATTGTATAGAGTCATGTCATCTCCATGCTTCCTTACTAGATAGCTTTTTTCTTCTTCCTTTTGCATCTACAATAGTGGTCATAAGAATGTGTTGGCAGACTCTCTTGGACTCTGGTAATGATTCCCTCAGGTCCCCAGTAAGCAACTTACTTGTGTTAACTCAAAAATATATTTCCATAAAGAGTAGCTCTATAGCTAGCAAGCTAGGGAGCCAGTGGAGAAACCTCAAAGTTGGTTTTCCAATATTAAAAAAAGAAAGAGGCAACAGACCCATGTCATTTATCTCCTGCCCAGCTGGCAACCTACCCAGACAGGAAGGAAAAATGTGAAGATTCCTGTTCACTTACTGCAACTGTGTTAGAGATGAAATGATTGGTCCAGATCTGGAGATCCCACCTTACCGAGTGTATTACTAAATCTCTTTGCAGATCATTTCACAGCAATTTAGGACACACGTCATCCCTGTGGAAATAAGATGGTCTACTTCCCAGGCCAGCGCTCACATGATGAGAACAGAGAACAGTGGCCTAGAGGAGTGAAGGCACAATTACAATTAACGATGAAGTTTCAGTCTCTGTTTCCATGGGGAAATGCATTGCACAGCCCTGGCAAAATGGGGCCAGGAAGGCACAGGAAAACTGCTGAATCATCAGCTCCAGCAAACACCAGCCACAGATTGCCAGGCAATGGGGAAGCAGGAAAACAAGTTAGAGAGTCTGAGAGAAAGAACCACATAGAGACACGAACACACACACACACACACACACACACACACAGCAGCAGGCACTGTCATTGTTATTACTGCAGTGGTGATGAGGGTGGAGACTTCTGGTAATAAACACTATGACTCTGCCTTTCCTCTGCTGCCACAGAGGTCATCTGCTACTCTGTTTTGAAAGGCAGAGATAGAAACAGTCATCAGGGAGTAATATTCTTCTCTCTCCCCCACCCCCTTTACCCCCAGGGCTTTGGAAGAACTTCTTCTATAGAAAGATTCCTATAACACCTTGTTAGATGAACACATTTCTCCACGGGGACTATGATTATAATGATCACCCTCTTGAAGTCATGACTGTGACAGACATGGTAATCTATCTCATTTGAGCACTCATAATCACACTGAGAGATAAATATTACCCCATTTTACTCATGAGATGATCTAGACTGCATCGGGTTTACTAACTGGCTCAAGGCCACAGACCTAGAACGTGATGGAATAGGTATTAGTGCCCCAATCATTCTCAACCCAGGATGATCCTTTTTCCTACTACATTCTAACCCTTCATTTCCTTGGTCTGCATTAGATGTACTTTTGAATCAAATCTTTTGGAAAATACATTTGCCCTGTGTTGAATTTTAAAACTGCTGAGTTGTATGAAACCTGATTTCCTCTTTGACTGATTATCAGGTGCCAACATATGGCCCCCTCACACACTGTTCTGTCAAAGAGCATGAGGAAAGGATTGCAACATGAGTGTGTTTTGTGATAGTCCCTGGTGAAATTAGTGGCCCTGGATAAGGTTTCTGGATAATTCTCTAGTCTATTGTTCTATATCCACTTCCCTTACCAGCTGTCAAGGTAGTTCATATCAAATTCTTCTTAATGGGAGGATTCATTTCACCTTCACCTTACTCCCACCACCCACACATGCATATTTTCACACTGCTTTCAAATGGTTCCTTCTCAATTAGCCCTCTGAATTCCTCTAATAAAGGAAAAGGGATCCACACAGACAGTTAAAGTAATGTAGCTTATGATACAAGGACGATTTGAGTCTGCCTCAATTTTCATTATGTGCTTCTTTGGTTTCAAAAATTCACAGAAAAATAGTTAATCAATAAATAAATCAACAAAATGTATGTCTTAAGTTCTCCCCCAGAATTCTGCAGATACTCAAATTATTTTACTATAAAGAGCAGAAATCTTTCACAAAATTAATATATTTTAAGATTCAAATTTAGAATATATATTTACCGTTCCAACAGTGCACACATATATATCACACTCCCCGATTTTTGTATATATATACAATATATGTACAACAAATATATATATATGTATATATTTGGAGGGGGAATACTCCAAATTCCTGGGAATTTGGAATGCTCAGCACTCACTCCTAGTGATGTTCAGGTCACCATACACAAAGCTGGAGATCAAACTTGGAACTTTACTGTGCAAGACCAGAGCCTTAACCCTTGAACTATCTCTCCATCCTACTAACCTCACCCTTCCCTTTAAAAAAAAAATCCTTTGTTCAGAGTATGTTGTGGTTCTGACTGGCATCGGCTTCTCCAAGAATGACAGTTATCTTGCTTCAGATTAATAGAGCTCTGTTTCTAGCACCTTTGTGTTCTTTTCCTCCATGTCTAGTACAAAAGTGTATTTTCATTTGTTTCACTATGCATTGATTACAGTGGATGAGCTAACAATAATATACTATTATTAATTAAAGTCCATAGTTCATATAAAGATTCATTCTTTGTGTTATGTTTATTTTATGTTTTTTTTTGGAAAATATGTAATGGTATATATCTACTATTGTAATAGCATGCAGATAATTCCAGTGCTCTAAAAGTTCCCTGTTTCTACTCATTCTTTCCTCACCCTTGCAACCACCGATCTTTGTATTTTCCATATAGTTTAATCTTCTCCAGAATGATATAACTGGGGTCGTTTGTTATCATCATGATCATCATCATCATTATTATCATCATCATCGTTATCATCATCATCATCATCATCATCATCAACACCATCATTATGTTGGTTTTTTGATCCATATTCAGTGATGCTCAGGACTGACTTCTGGCTCTATCCTCACTCCCAGTGAAGCTTCAGGGACCATTTAGGGTACCAGGGATCAAACCCAAGTCAGCTGCATGCAAGGCAAGCACTCTACCCACAATGCTATTGCTCCAGTCCCTAGCAACAACATAATATGGCCTTCTTAAATTGGCTTTCAAATAGCATTTTTAAAACTTTTTGTTTTATATTATTCGAATGGAATTTTAACATTAAAATATAAGTAAAACATCTCCTAAATGCAGTAGACATGGTCAATCAATTTATACTAGTTTTTCAAGTCCCTTCCTTTCTTCCATCTATCCATAGCATCCTACAGTAATCCTATTGCACTGTTTGATCCTACCATTCTAATAAGCTGAACATGCATTCTTGAATTTTATGTATCTTTATCCTGGCAGAATGTAGTGTTTTTATTGTGTGACTGTTTACATTTATTTAAGGGACTCTGTTCATATGTATGCCCTTATCCCATCTTCATATTCATTAGCCTATAACTGGTAAATAACCTAGTTAGTTGGCTGTTTCCTTCTACTAAACAGTATCTATACAGGAAACCACTTCACTGGCTTACCCATTTCTCACTAGTAGAAACCTAGCTTCTTGCCTGCTAGCTCTTTGGTGTTGAACATTTCTGAAATTTTTACGTTGTAAGCATAGAAATTTATGAAAAATCACTGCTCTGCATCAAAACAACTTGAAGGAAGATGCAGCATTTCCTTCAACAAAGTCAAGTAGATTCAAGACTACAAGGGCTTACAGAAAGAACAAATATCTGGATTTATGGAAATCTAGGCGACCTATGTGAAGATAAAGATGATGATTGAGTCACTTATCTCCCTGCTTGGCCCTATCTCAAGGTACTCTGAGAGTAACTCTATATTGGTTCCTCCCTCTCCTCTACCTTCAGTGTTCTATAACCCTTTCTTATACAAGTTGATTTGGCAATCTGTGCTTCCTCAGAATTTCTCTTCACATTCGTCTCCAAAATCTGCAAATGGAAGAGCCTCTTGGATGATGCATCCTTCTTTCCTTCTTTCAGAGTATACACATATATATGAGAGACTGTGATGAAAGACAGCAGTTATCATTTTCACATGCAATATGCTTTGGCTTCCTTTCTTGCAATAACAGCAATACACTAAAATAAATTTAAATGCAATGAGTATACAACCAGAAGGCATGTTCATGATGACAATTTGTAATTATTATTTACTACCTTTATCATGCTTTACATGAACTCTCTAATCAACTCAGTGAGGGAAACAATATTCATTTTATCAGATGTGTGTGTTCTGTTTATAAGTATTTATTATGTGCCAAATACTTCTAGGTTTAATGATTTGCCTACTGTTTTATTTGATTCTTAAAAGAATCCTTTGAGGACTGGAGCAATAGTGGGTAGGGCATTTGCCTTGCATGCAGCCGACCCGGGTTTGATTCCCAGCATCCCATACGGTCCCCTGAGCACCGCCAGGAGTAATTCCTAAGCACAGAGCCAGGAGTAACCCCTGTGCTTCACCCAGTGTAACCCAAAATGCAAAGAAAAAAAGAATCCTTTGAAATAAAACTACCTTGTCACGAGGATGCTTAGACTCCTGATGTACTCTTTCTGGGCATGGTGTCCCTGGACTGAAAGGTTGAACTCAGGACATAGAGAACTGTATCTGAGCCAGACCAGACTCCTTCAGAAGTTGTCATTTAAAAGTTTAAAGTATGTAATCCAATAAGGAATAATGTTAAGTAGTCTATCTCCTTGGATAGTCAGAAGAATTTGGAATCACACATATGTACCAATTCTGAGAGCCTCAGAACACTTGGCCCTTATATCAGTAAAGTGATAGGTAATTGGATAAGAAAAAAAATTGTCTTGTTAATACTGTCCCGGGCATCACTTGATATTTTAAAAACCCTAAAGTTGCCTACCAACTGCCAGTAAGACCCTTACTGTTTACCGTGACATATCAAAATGACCTTACCAATTCTACCCACATTTTCCCCCATATTTTGGCTAGGGAAGAGATACACAGGGAAACAAAATAATTGAGTTGCATAGGATGTTAACTCAGACCAGAGTTTTAATTCACCCAGGGTGCTTTTGAAAAGAGTGATGCCCTCTTATAGAATATATCAGAATATCTGTGAATTATGGTTAAAATGATTAGCATGGGGTTGGCGAGATAGCACAGTGGGTAGGGCATTTGCCTTGCATGCGGCCGACCCGGGTTTGATTCCCAGCATCCCATATGGTCCCCTGAGCACCTCCAGGAGTAATTCCTGAGTGCAGAGCCAGGAATAACCCTTGTGTATCATCAGGTGTGACTCAAAAGCAAATATATATATATTAGCAAAGTGGGACTGAAGAGAAAATACAGTGGGTAAAGCATTTGCCTTGCATGTGGCCAACCCAAGTTCAGTCCTGTTACCCTATATGATCCTGATCAGTACCAGGAATGATACCTAAGGACAGAGACAGGAACAAACGCAGAGCACAAAGCCAGGAGTAAGTCCTGAGCACAAGAAGTGTGGTCCAACTCCTCCACCCACTCCCCACATCCCCCAAAATTGACTAGCAGAATGGTTAAGAGACTTTGCTTTTGGGTTGTTCTTCCTAGGTTCAAATCCTAATTCTTCCACTTACAAAATGTGTAACTTTAGGCATACTCCACCATATCATGGTGATCTCATTTTTTTTATCGTTTTTTTTCCCTTTATTTTATTTTTTTTAAAGTTGTAGATTTACAATTTTTTGTGCTTTGGTTTCAATTATACAATGATCAGATACCCATCCCTCCACCAGTGCCCATTTTCCACCACCATGGATAATATCCCTCCCACCCCCATCCCCCTATCCCCCCTGTCTCTGTGGCAGGGCAATCCCCTGTGTTCTCTCTCTCCTTTTGGGTGTTGTAGTCTGCAAAAGAGGCATTGAGTGGCAAACATGTTCAGTCCATAGTCTACTTTCGACATGCATCTGCCCTCCTGGGAGGATCCTCCAAACATCCTTTATTTGGTGCTCCCTTCTCTATCTGAACAGCCCTTTCCTCTAGGATACCCGGCTGGCCTCTAAGTTATGGAGTAATCCTCCTGGTGCTGATCTCAGCTATTCTTGGGTATTAATCTCATACTTTGTTACTTTATATCCCCCAGATGAATGCAATCTTTCTATGTCTATCTCTCTCTTTCTGACTCATTTCGCTTAGCATGATACTTTCCATATTGTACCACTTGTATGTAAATTTCATGACTTCATCTTTTCTAAGAGCTACATAGTACTCCATTGTGTAGATGTACCAAAGTTTCTTTAACCAGTCATCTGTTCTTGGGCATTCAGGTTTCTTCCAGTTTCTGGCTATTGTAAAGAGTGCTGCAATGAACAAACAAGTGCAGATGTCACTTCGACTATACATTTTTGCCTCTCTGGGATATATTCCCAGGAGTGGTATTGCTGGGTCAAATGGGAGCTCAATTTCTAATTTTTTGAGAATCGTCCATACTGTTTTCCAGAAGGGCTGAACCAGTGGACATTCCCACCAACAGTGAAGGAGTGTCCCTTTCTCGCCACATCCACGCCAACATCGGTTGCTTTTGTTCTTTTGAATGTGGGCCAGTCTCTGAGGTGTGAGATGGTATCTCATTGTGGTTTTGATCTGAATCTCCCTGATGATTAATGATGTAGAGCATTTTCTCATGTGCTTTTTTGCCATTCGGATTTCTTCTTTGAGAAAGTTTCTGTTCATTTCATTTCCCCATTTTTGGATGGGGTTGGATGTTTTCTTCTTGTGGAGTTTAACCAGTATTTTGTATATCCTGGATATCAACCCCTTGTCAGATGTGTATTCGGTGAATATCCTTTCCCATTCTGTAGACTGTCTTTGTATTTTGGTCACTGTTTCTTTGGAGGTGCAGAAGCTTCTTAGTTTAAGATAGTCCCATTTATCTATCTCTGCTTTCACTTGCTCGGCCAGTGGCGTGGCATCTTTGAAGATACCATTAGCTTCAATGTCATGGAGGGTTTTGCCAACTTTATCTTCAATGTACCTTATGGTTTCTGGTCTTATGTTGAGGTCTTTAATCCATTTTGATCTTACTTTTGTACATGGTGTTAGGCAGAGTTCTGAGCCTATTTTTTTGCATGTAGCCGTCCAGTGATGCCAACACAATTTATTAAAGAGGCTTTCCTTACTCCACTTCACATTACTTGCACCTTTATCAAAGATTAGATGAGCATAGATCTCATTTTTTTTTGTACAGCTATAGATCCACAAATTTTTATGCTTGGATCTCGACTATACAATGATCAAATGAACATGAATGAACAGAATGAACAGAAACTTTCTCAAAGAAGAAATCTGAATGGCAAAAAAACACATGAGAAAATGCTCTACATCATTAATCATCAGGGAGATGCAGATCAAAACCACAATGAGATACCATCTCACACCTCAGAGACTGGCCCACATTCAAAAGAACAAAAGCAACCGATGCTGGCGTGGATGTGGCGAGAAAGGGACACTTCTTCACTGTTGGTGGGAATGCCGACTGGTTCAGCCCTTTTGGAAAACCTTATGGATGATTCTCAAAAAATTAGAAATTGAGCTCCCATTTGACCCAGGAATACCACTCCTGGGAATATATCCCAGAGAGGCAAAAATGTATAGTCGAAGTGACATCTGCACTTGTTTGTTCATTGCAGCACTCTTTACAATAGCCAGAAACTGGAAGAAACCTGAATGCCCAAGAACAGATGACTGGTTAAAGAAACTTTGGTACATCTACACAATGGAGTACTATGTAGCTCTTAGAAAAGATGAAGTCATGAAATTTACATACAAGTGGTACAACATGGAAAGTATCATGCTAAGCGAAATGAGTCAGAAAGAGAGGGATAGACATAGAAAGATCGCATTCATCTGGGGGATATAAAGTAACAAAATATGAGATTAATACCCAAGAATAGCTGAGATCAGCACCAGGAGAATTACTCCATAGCTTAGTGGCCAGTCGGGCATTCTAGAGGAAAGGGCAGCTCAGATAGAGAAGGGAGCACCAAGTAAAGGGTGTTTGGAGGATCCTCCCAGGAGGGGAGATGCATGTTGAAAGTAGACTATGGACTGAACATGTTTGCCACTCAATGCCTCTTTTGCAGACCACAACACCCAAAATGAGAGAGAGAACAAAAGGGAATGCCCTACCACAGAGGCAGGGTGGGATGGGGGGAATGGGGGTGGGAGGGATATTATCCATGGTGGTGGAAATGGGCACTGGTGGAGGGATGGGTGTTTGATCATTGTGATCCCATTTTTAAATATAATCACGAATTAGGCCAGAGAGATAGTATAGAGGTTTAGGTTCTGCCTTGCAAGTATCCAACCCTGGTTTTATCCAAAGTACTATATACAGTCCTGCACCACCAGGAGGTACCCTTGAGTACAGAGCCAGGAGTAGCCCCTGAGCACCATCAGATGTAAAATCCAAATAAATAAATAAGTAAAAAAAATACTGCCAGATATAAGACTTGAGCACTGTGACATGTGGCTCCCAAATGATATACATAAATATATATATGTAATTGCTGACTTAAGTAATGATAATGTAAGAATGTATTAGCAGTACTTACTTCATAGGATTATTGTCAGGATTAGACAGATTAATTTATTGGAAAATGTCAGTAATCATCATCATTATCATTAAATTCCAAATTTTCTCCTCACTGAAGCTTCTCTAAGGTTTCACCAATTAGGGGTGGTTTATTGACATAAATATATATATATGTAATTGTATATATTTACATATATATATGTAAATGCAATGCTTGGGTCGGCAAACTCAGTCCAAAATTTGCATGAAGGCTAGGTGAAAGGAGCAGGTATAAACAGGTCTCCTGTAAGCAGGGAGGGTAGAACAAGTATGTCTTCCAGTTGCTAAATTGCACTGCTTATCACTAACTTTCCTCTCAGTGGGTTAAAACTGTCAGTGAAGGACCCTGCAAGGAAAAAAGGTTACTGACCCCACTGGACTGGAGCTGCTCTGTGGAGGAGACAATCCGGTAGCACAGAAAGATCAAGGACTTCTGAGACAGACTGGCCATCCAATCCTGTTTTACAGCTTCTAAGTTCTGTGATCTTAGGTCTGTTAGCTAAACTCTTTGTGCAGTCACTTGGCCACCTTTTTTTGGAGGAAGTAAAAATGCCTGCAATGCAGTAATACTCAAGGAATAAAACAAGATGCTGTGTGCCATGCTCCTGGCACAGAGTAAATGCTCACTGTACTTCCATTCCCTTCCTTCAGATGCTTCTAGCCAGTACCTCCTCCCTTTCCTCCACCCTTCTTCTCTCCCAGCTACCCTGGAGGCTTGAAAATAGAGCGGAATTAAAGCACACCATGTTGGGCTAACAAATGCACAAGGATTGAAGTGGTTGAGAACTGTTTAAGAGATAATGAGACTCTCCTGGATTCCAAGGGGGAAAAGGCAGGGAGAAAAAAAATTACATAACTCATAAAAGCAATTTTGCTTCAAAATAATAGGTAACTATGTTTTGCATTTTTTTCTTCTTGTTTAACTTGGCTAGTCATTCCACTGCCAGTTTCCAGCTGGGCCCACACTGCACAATATTATGGGCTATAATATGCTGGAGTGCATAGAAAAGAAGTTTGTTCATCTTTTCGGGAGCTTATGCAAAAGTCCTGAAAGAGGCTGTGAACTTGGAACTGGAGCATGACAATGGCCTTTATATGGCTTCTAAATGCCGATGTCCGATGTCTTATGATATCATACTTCATTTCCAAATCATTTTAGAGAGAGATTACCATTGTCACATTAGAGATACTGAAACTCCAAGAAGCAGAATTTATTGACTTTAGGTCATGGAAGACTATCATGTCCTTCGAATTTTACAAGCATTTCAACTATGGGTCACTCTACTGATTGGTCCCAGTGTTCCCATTTATACCAAGCTTTGTTAAAAGTATGAAAAATGTCCAGGCATTTATGCCACTCATAAATATCTTTCTGTTTTTTCCTCTGGAAAGAGAAGGAAGCAGTACTTTCCTGGACACATTGTCATGTGACTTACCTTAGCAATTAAATGTAAGCAAAGTGATAGATATGTCCAATACATATAAAAGCACTTTATTGCCAATATAAATATCACTGTAGCTTATTTTTCATAGAAATTCTGTCATAGTTATTTGCTTAGAGGTTGGTATGGCTATTTTTGTGCTATATCAGCAGAATTGCATAGCTTCAACAGAGATCTCTTGGTCTGCAAAGTGAAAAATACTTCTTGTTTGTTTCTTTAGAAAAAAAAATTACAAATTTTTATTTAAGACAGGAAGATCTTCTCAGGAAAATGAAGACTAAGTGTCTCAGTGATGTACGCATGATGTAGGAAAAACTACTTCTAGTGGATAAATTTGCTGGTGCAGGGATATAGAACAGTTTGTAGAGCATCGTTCAAACTCACTCTAGACATCATGAGAGCTGAAAATAAGTCTTATGCTAAACAAATGAAAATTTAAACATTTTAAAAAGCATGGCACAATTTGACCTCCCCAAACTGATACATATATTGTATCAGAAAATGCCACGATTAAAAAGAAATTACACTGAATGGAGCCTGTTGGGATCAAGGAATGCATTGGAAAAGTTGAAAAGGTAGTAACAGAAATGAACACAGAAGGGTAGGTGGCTATTCATTCTCTAGGGACTTGTCCATCCTGTGATTTTTTTTAATAATAAAATTCTGATTCAGAGATATAGTCTGGAGTTAAGATGTTTACTTTACATATGACTCACCCAGTTAAATCCCCAGCACCACATATGGTCCTCTGAGCACTGCCAGTAGTGATCCCTGAGAACACAGCCCTGAGCATTGCCATGTTTACCCACCCCCCCTCCAAAAAAAAAAACAAAATAAATAAGTACATAAGATAGAAAGTTCTGAATCAGAGATTTCTGGCAAGTTTTTATTGTTTACAACTCTGTCCATCAGGTTTAAGGGATGGAAATTCAAGGGAATTTCCAAGTACAATTCATGAGTTTAAAACAGAATGCTTTACTGGGATCCATGGTGGTGGGAAATGGGCACTGGTGGAGGGATAGGAATTTGATCATTGTATAATTGAAATCC
The DNA here is from genome assembly GCF_029834395.1 of Sorex fumeus. NCBI lineage: Eukaryota > Metazoa > Chordata > Mammalia > Eulipotyphla > Soricidae > Sorex > Sorex fumeus. Next base: position 63,668,930 of record NW_026606120.1, read on the forward strand.
AAGCACAAAAATTTGTAAGTCTACAACTGTACCTCATTTTGTCTAACTAATAAAAATTTAAAAAATAATAATAAATAAAACAGAATGCTTTATAAATCAAGCCCTGCATACAGATTTTGAGAATTGATATATTTGGGTAAGAGCAGAATCCCAATTTGGAGCTTCTGGGACTAACACTGTGCAGAAAAGTTTTGCTTCTCAGATTGACGACTTAACCTCTTCAAATGGCAGATGCCATATTGTTGAGATGAATGTATCTTTGTTGGAAGACTGACTCCTCCATATCAGGTTTTGTTAGCATGATAACCTCAGATCCAGTGCGGCAAGATAAGCAAGACTACTTTAGTAATTTTAAAATTCCTGCAAGTGGTTAAAAAGAATCATCAATGACCCTAAATAAATAAACATCTTTGACTTTTAATCTTGAAAAGTTTCTATCCCAAAGGAATTTATGCCAGGATATTAGAATGGATTTATACACAGTTTGAAGCAAACATTTTTTCTATAACATAGAGTCCTTGAATGGGTAAATAATTTCAATGATAATATGCTCTTATTGCGTTTAACAAACTTATACCAAAAAAGCTAGGGCAAGATGATTCATTCAGATCTTGATTGCTTATTTTAGGTGGAGTGTGGGGAGGGCATTTGGGCCACATCTGGTCATGCTCAGGGATTATTCCTGGATCTGTATTGAGGGGTCACTCCTTGTGGTACTCAGGAAACCATATGTGGGGTCAAGAATCAAACGAGGATCAGTCACGTACAAGACAAGTGCCTTGACCAGCTGTACGATATCTCCTGCCTGTCGTTCAGATCTTAAATGAGGACTGATCATGGAAAGACTTTACTGTATCCAATGACTGGAGGAAGGGGGATTTTTCTAAAGGCATGGGTAACCTGGTGGACAAAACAGAAATTTATCTAGACACCTCCAATGGATCCTCCCAAGGCACTTAACTTACAATATTTGAAATACCTACCTTCTCTAACACAACCCAGCTATTGTCCTGCCTCTGAGGTTACACCAGAAACCTCTGTGGTGGACAAGTGCAGAAAAGGAAAGAAATGATTTTATTCTGTTCATTAAATAGTGCTCAAATGGAGAGTTATAGAGAGTAAGAATTATGAAATTGGTTCTGGGTGGATCTTAAAGAAAGGTTGCTATTAACCATTTTACAGTGTTGATGCAGGAATATTTAATGCCAAAGTTTTTAAGAACCCAACAGACTTCTTCCTACATACTTTCACTGCTTCTCAAGAAAAATAACCCTTATTCCCTGCTACTGAAGAAAGAAGAAATGAGAAATGACTCATTAAATACACTGTACACTGTACTCCCATTGCTCATCGATTTGCTCAAGCGGGTCCAGTAACATCTCTATTGTGAGACTTCTTGTTACTGTGTTTGGGATATTGAATACTCTCGGTAGCTTGCCAGGCTCTCCGAGAGGCATTAAATACATTATTGTCAATATTTTTCACACAATAGTGCTAATACCCAAGAACACCAAAGAATTAAAGTATCCTAAAGATCTTCACAGAAAAAAATCATTGATTTATGAAGATATGGGGGGTGAAATTCAGCACACTACCAGTCAATAGAACTGAAAACCCTTGTCAAGAAAAATCTTGTCAAGAAAACAAACTGAGATAGCTTATAAATATGGTGGCCTTGTTGACACTCTATTAAATTTAATTTGGTATTAATAGAGGATGGCATTTTTTATCCAATTAAGTTCATCTTTCTAATTATTAGAATGATAATTAGATAGCACAAATATCGGCATTGGGTCAAGAGAATTTTCCCCCTATTTCCTTAAATATTTTTAATCATCCTTCCTCTCCTATGCCTGATCTGAGAAGCCAAAAATAGCTCATGCATTCGAATTGGAGATTGCTGATAGCCAACAGTAACTGCTGAAACCAAGTGAGATGAAGCCTTAGGACAGCACAATGGTTCCAGGGGAGCTTTCCTGAGATCCCACCTGTCTCTTCCTACACAGGAACAATTCTTGAACTGCTTTGATTTAGGTAAGGAAGGATCATGTAGGAGGGAGTGTGTGCACTTCCCTGCATGCCTAATTTCATTAACAAACACGAAACCAAACACACAGCAAAGGGAATGAGAGTCAGGAGGAAAGAGCTTGTTTCCATGACAACTGGAGGAACACACATATCATCCCAGTGAGAGGTCTGAACTGGAGCAGGACTGGCAGCTGCACCTAGAGCCTAGTCTCAGGTTTTTCTGCCCCTGTATTCTCCCAGTGTCTTGGAATGAATGGCCCATACTGCCGGACTCTACTGTAGCAGAGGGAAAGAGAAAATAAGTTTTCTGCTGATTACTTAACCAACTCAGATGACTCCCAGGCTGTTACTTCCATGATCCTGGAATTCCTTTTCTCACTCTTGTCTCATACACATGTAGACACACACACACACACATACACACACACACACACACACACACACACTTGAGTTTCACTAAAATTCTGGCAACATAAAGCTGTGGACATCTGCACCCAGATGCATCTTCCTGATGCATATCCTCTGGCAGTTCCCACATGATATACTCAGTTCCTCACAGGTAAACCCTCTCAGCCCTCAGCCCATTGCACCATGATGAGAGCCCTTTCCAAGGCTTTGTTTTATTTAAGTCTGCAGTTCTCAGCCCAGGTTGCACATTTTAATCACCTATGGCTAATTAAAAAAAAAGAAAAAGGAAAAAAAAGCTCTAATGTCTAGGTTCTACTTCTATATTGGATTTTATTTGGCCTAAGCATCAGTATTTTTCAAAATATCTCATTGATTTGATTGGAACTTTATTTATTTATTGCATTTTTTGTTTGTTTGTTTGTTTTTTGCTTTTTGGGTCATACCCAGCAATGCTCAAGGTTTACTTCTGGCTCATGCACTCAGGAATTACTCCTGGCATTGCTTGGCGGGCCATATGGGATGCCAGGGTTTAAACCTGGGTCAGCCGTGTACAAGGCAAACATGTATGATAATTCCGGCCCCTTGAGTTTAATTTATAACCAGAATGTATAACCAGAATTGGGAACATTATATTAATAATGCAACATCAATTTACTTATCAGGACATTGGGCTGGGTATTAGAGATCTGAAAATGAATAGAGTATAGGGATTTCTGTCTACTAGACAGATATAAAGGCCAATACATACATTAAGTATTAATTTACAGGTCCTATGCTGGTCTGAGTTAAGTGGGGATATAAGGTTGTTGCTTCTATCCTGGGAAGGTCAACAAAAACATGATGGAAGAGACGATAATGCTATATATCATTAAATACATATTTCTAACTATGTAGAGACTTTATAGATAGATAGAAATATGGAATCATTTTTAAAGAGAAGCATCCATAAATATATTGATACTGCTGATTGTAGATTTGATAGATTATTTTGGTAATAAAAGATATTTTAATTGGTGACATGCAACACTAATCAGAATGAAAGGCAGAAATAACAGTATAGTAAAAAAAAAAAAAAGAATAGTAGTCTACCAAGGAAAAAAATAGAGCACAAGATATATATGTTATTGTATAAAGATCTAATATAACTAGAATTCAAAAAAAAGGAAGATAGATAATGGGGGAGAAGCAATATTTGAAGATACAGTTGATTACATTTCTTAATTTTGTTTTAAAAAATCAAGCCACAGATGTAAGTATTGCATATTACAAATAAAAAATATGGCAAAAACAACTAGTTAAATTGCCAAAATATTTAAAAAATTAACAACAAAAACAAAAAAAGCCAGTGGGGGAAATTATCTTTAAACAAATAAAAATGAAACTGACAATTGACTTAAACAAATATTTTAAAAAATGAGTCTGAAGATTCTGAATTGATATGTTTCATGAGTAAAAAGAAAACGTATGCCTAAAATTTGCCATTATCAGTAATAGCCCACTTCAGGAAATAGCAAAGTTCTCCAGAGAGAAGGAAATCAATCCTAGGCAGAGGTATAGAAATGCAAAAAATAGAAAGACTAAAAGAAAAAATTAAATTTTTAAGAGAAAAACCTGTAGAGCAATAGAGATATATACATATTATAGAATTTTAATCATACATAGAATCAAAACACAAGCACATAAGTTGAAAGGGAATATGGCAGATGAATTTAAAATATTTAAAGTTCCTTTATCATCTAAGAGTTGTGCTAATTTGTATTATGCATTAAAAGTTCAAGGTTATCTGCTGAAATCTTGAAAGTAAATGGTAAAAAAAGGAATAGTTTGCAAACTAAAATGAAGAACGATGAAATAAAAATTTAAAAATAAATTCATGAGTGTACAAGAAAGAAAGCGAAAATGAAATAAATAGATGAAAAACTTAAATTCAAATATTTGTAAATTACTAACTTGAACTGTTTTCCAATTAAATTATAAATATATTCAGATTTAATGGAAAACTGGAACCACTTTTATGCAGATTATAAGAGAAGCACACATGGCACTTAATTCACCTGCTAATGCAAAAATGTTGAATAAATTGATCTTGTAATAAGCACTCTAATTGTACAAAATTATGTTACTTTTTTGGATAAAAGCAATAAGAATTTAGGAATATAGTTCAAGACATTTTATATCTTTGATAATATTAGCAAGATCAAATATTATAACAAAGCTAAGTAGTAAAAGAGCTCAATACAGAATGTCAAATATTTTTGAGGGATGATAATGAAGACATAAATAAATGAGAGATATACCATTTATTCATTAGAATCTTTCATACTGCAGTGATATTTTGACCCACAGATTCTATGCAATGTCCGCTGAAATCTCAAGAGGCTTTGTATTGCTCATTTATTTATGACAAGTTCATCCTCTTCAAAATAAACAGGCCCAAGAACAACCAAAAATATTTGTGTGGTGATTAACAAGGTGATTCTAATTCTTGTATTGAAGCACAAAAAATCAGGATTCAAGACAATCTTGAAGGAAAAGAAGAAAATGAAAGAATCAAGAATCACAAAGTCTGATATTATTTATAGTAAAACCACAATAAGATAGGCCTAATTAGATCAAAAAAGGATCAATAGGTAAACCAGCAGAACAGTCTAGTAAAGTAAAAAGTAAAGGCCCTCCCGTTGATCGTCGATTTGCTCGAGCAGGCCCAGTAACGTCTCCATTGGAGACTTTGTTGTTACTGTGTCTGGCATATCAAACACAGCGGTAGGGCGTTCGCCTTACAAGCGGCCAACATGGCCGACCCGAGTTCGATTCCTCCACCCCTCTCGGAGAGCCCGGCAAGCTACCGAGAGTATTCGATATGCCAGACACAGTAACAACAAAGTCTCCAATGGAGACGTTACTGGGCCCGCTCGAGAACAGTCTAGAAACTTCACAAATCAAATCATGCATATTTGATCAACACCAAGATATAGCACCACAGAGAAATAAGAACAAAATTAACTTTTCAATAAAGAATGCAGTGACAATTGGCTATCTATAAGAAGTAAAACAAACTTTTTTAAAAATCTGATTAAGATAATGATAATTTGAGTTAATGAAAAAAAATGAATAAATCTAACTTTATGGATCTTGATTTCCTTATAGACTCATCTAGTCCAATGAAATACATAAAAGTGCGCTACACGTTTAAAATATTGTATTTGCTAATAAATGAGACAGAATCAACTTGTAATAAGAAAAATAGGAACAATAAAACATGAAGGAGCCCTTTTCTCCAACTATACATAAAAAGAAATTTCCAGTGAATTTTAGCTTTAATTGCTTAAAGTAAAATAGTCAAGTTCTAGAATAGATAAAGAGAATGTTATCATGACCATTGAATAGGAGAGATGTCTAATGATTGATGCTGAAGTCTGTTAAAATTATGACCTTCCGGGCCAGAGAGATAGTACAGCTAGTGAGATGCTTGCCTTGCATGCAGTCAGCCAGGTTGATTCCCAGCATTCCATATGGGCCCCTGAATAATGCCAGGAATGATCCCAAAGTGAAGAGTCAGGCAGAAAACCCTAAGCACAGCCAGGTGTGACATCCCCCCACCCCCTACCCCCAAAAGAAGAAAGAACAAATTATGAACCTCTAGGATTGTTACTAAAGATTTCAAAGTTAAGTAACTACAGTGTGTGTTTGTTGGGGGGGGGGGAGGAGGGGTTAATAGAGAAATGAGCTAGAGTACAATCTCTATCACACTAATTAGATTTTCCATTTGAATATTAAATTTTTATTCTGATCTTTTAGGGCTAAAGAGAATAGGTTTTGTCATTGGTGCTGGTTTTACATTGTCCCCCTTATCTAGGACTTCTGCAAAATACTGGCATTGATGTTTCCTTTTTCAACATTCACATCAAATCCTCCTTCTCCCCTCTAACTATACATGAAAGCATTCAGGTCAGATAAACTGCAAGGGAAAGAGATGAGAACATAAGTTAGTGCTTAAAAAAAAAACTTTTATACTCATTTTGTTAACAAAAATCATATAAGGCACTAGTGTTGGAAATCCTTTTCCTTCCAAAAGGACAGAAACAAGACTGACACTTGAAAAAAAATAAGAAAAATATAAAGATCTGAATATTACAATTGCAGGCGGAGTTTGTCGTTGCTTACAGGAATGAAAAGCAAAAGCAAAGTTTTCCCTCTTCAGGGCAGAACCAGTAATTTAAGACCAAATCTGAGTTGGGGGTGGGCTTGGGGTATAGGGTGACTGAGAAGATCCTATTCTGAAAGTATAATCACTAACAGGTCCAGAAAGCACTCCATCACATGTGGACTCTATCCTAGCAGGGACACACAGACACAGGACCACGTCCAGGCACTGGGTTGTAGGACCCCAACTGCTCTACAGTGCTTAGGAGCAAGACAAGGGCAGAGCCCCACATCCTGCAGATGTGGGACCACACTGGCCCTGAAACAAACCTCAGACAGCTGCTACCTGTTCAAGAGATCAGATGAAACTCCCACTAAAATCTAGTGATCCAAGCTAGAGTAGGATGTGGTAGAAAAATGCATGACGCCTAAGGATCCTGAAGGAACCAGCTTGTGACAGAGGAAGTGTTGGAGAGGTTGGGGGGAGGACAATGCTCTGGTCCAGGGTGGTGTTGGAACACTGTATGCATAAAAGCCTGTCGTTGATAGTAGTCACAGTGCCTGAAATAAAAATAATTTTTAACATTTTATTTTAAAGAAATGAATCAGGAAATTGCTGCACTCTCTCAGGTTATTTAGATGAGGGTGGGGATCATGGATGCCACCCACTCATTCTGATTCCCATCATCTTTCAGAAGGAGTAAACAAACTCCAGCTCTGGGAGTTACGGGACTGGGGGCATAGCAACTACAGTGGGGCTGGGACCAAGAAGTAGACTGCTACACACTGCAAAGGGTCATAAATGTATGTCAATTCCCCAACCAGGAAGGGGAGTTCTGTCACTAACAAGTGAGAAAGGAAAAGGAAATGATGGCTCCTCACTCCTGCTGTGGTCCTCTTAGGGCTAATATCATCACTAATCCCTGGTCTATTTCATGGGCTCCCCATACAAATGCAAATGCAATGAGTCCTCATTAAGTTACCATATAAATGGAAGGTGTGAGATGCTGGGGATGATCCTGTTTACATCTGGTGCCAGCTTTAATCTTTTGAGTCAAATAAATATGAGAACAGAAAAATCAAAGTACTCAGGGCTTTTCAAGTAAATCCAGTGCCTTCAGGGAGGCCTCCTACTGTCCCGTTTTTTTGTCAGCTTCCTTTTGAGTCAGAGCCTTCTCAAATGATGTCCTCTCCTTCACATATGAGAAAAAGCTAATAAAATTGTTTTGGATTTAAGCAGAGAACCTTTTCATACCTGGTGTTTGGGGAGTCATGAGGGTAGCATCATTCTTGGGACTCTAACACTGTGTGTGGCTGTTTCCACCAAGCAAGGCTGAGACTAGAGAGATCTGAACTGACAAAGGAAGGCACTGGGTGAGGAAATGCTACTCTTTAATCTCCTGCCCCAATTCCTGAACTAGTACTGCATGAGGGGTAGTCTCTTAAACACAATCCTTGAGGTGTGACCTTACTTCCCAGGTTTAACACTGGTCAACCAAAGCGATTGATTTTCTTGCTATTCTCCGGGAATGCTCTGGATTTTATCATTTTATTTCTTCTGAATCTAATACTCATCTTTCTTCCTATTTATGTCTGGCTCTTGCCCTTCTCACTTTGTTACTTGTTTTATTTCTGCACACACTCTTAGAATTTCATGTCAGATAAACTTTATTGAGGGTTTTTGTTTTTGCTGCTCTCTTTGGGCTAACTGCTTTCTCTAGTTCTGATATTTGGGACCTATGGCAGTAGCTTGCTTTGTTATTGCTCCAAACGGCCTATCCAGGCTCTGACAGTGAGTGAGCTTTGAGCATTACCCTGCAGAGCTATTTGATTTAAGGTCAAAATAAATAAATCCAGGCCATAACAAGTTTCAGACAAATCTTACAATAGAAAGAATTCCATGTTTTGCATTTGTCAACTGTTTAAATTTCACTCATGTTCAACCCAACAGTAATTATTTACCAACTCACAGAACATGAACTGGAGTGGAACTGGAGGCATTCCAAGAAATATCAATATTCAAGATTTTAAAATCCTAACAGTAATTGAATCTCTAAATAAGATAATTCTGTGTAAGTAAATTAGAACTAAAGTTTATGTGCTCTTGATAGGGAAGAGATTATCACTGATGAACAGAAATAAGGTTAATAGACAAAATGAAAAATGAGTGACATATATAAATATCATTTGATGGTCAATTCTTTCAAACTTGGAGACACTGATAATCATGGTGGGAAGTCCTTTGGACAACAATCCTCTACCAGATATTAAGTGCAAGATAGATGATTTGGTCTTTTGTTTTTAGCTGGCAGACTATTTTTACTTTTAATGTGAACAACAGCTAAAGAAATCTTTTGGGGGAAAGTGATCTGTTGCTCATGATGAGAGATAAGCATTTTGTAATTTCCACCAACAGGATTTTGGGTGGCCTATTAAGAAATGCTCTAAAACACCTTCCATGTTAATGTTCAAAAAAAACTGCTTGCTTCATACAGCAAATCTTTTTCAATGATCATTTAACCTATTTCTAATTTATATCGATTCCTTCACAGTTTCGAAGAAAGAACATCTGTAGGTCTATTTTCTATGAATGAGTTTTATTAATTTGCATGATCTACTTCCTTGAAACCACCACCAGGTGCTACATAAGTTTTATCAAGTCCTTTTGAAAGCTAAGAATATTGAAGTTGCATGTAGCAAAGTGGCTAGTTACCCTAAGGAAGCACACAACTATTTCCTATGAATCATGAGACACTTTTAACTTATGGGCACTGTGTACTTCTGCTGTGAAAGTGAAACTGGGTTAAAATGCACATTTTAAAGCTCTAATGATTTTGGCGAGTTATTAGAGATAGTTACAAAATATGACTCAACCCAACAAATAAAACAAGTAATGAAAACACATACACCTAGGGATTTTCAAAAGATAGGAAGCAAGTTTTTATTCCAGCATTTTCTAATCTTAACTATACTAATAAATATTCTAGAAAAAGGACTTAGAGCAAAAATAAATTTTTAAAGTCATGCCTGCCACAATTTTTTTTACTAAGAGTTAATGTTTACAAATTTCTGAGCCCTTCTGCTATTAAAAATAACCTACTCAGCTTTGCTTATTAATACTTTCCAAAATTATTTCTTAGAGTTTTGGTCATTGCATTCCTATTACAGGAACTCGAGCAGTAGTACAGGGGTATAAGGTGCATACCTTTAATTCAGCCAACCCAAGCTCAATCCACAGTGCCACAGTGTCCCACAAGCATTTCAGGGAGTAGCCCTGGAGGGCCCCTGAGCACTACCAGAGGCCACAAGCATAGTCAAGTTAGCCTAGGTAATACCCAACACCTAAGCATCCAAGTCACACTGCATCCTCAGGCCCCTACATTAAATCAACAGTCAAACTGGTCAAGATTCACAAGCCCCCTGGACCCTCTAAGCACCTCTTGGGAGAGCTTCCCTAGTTTAACTAATGAGCAGATAGATATAGTCAAATAAAAATTTAGAGTACTTGCCTTGATTCATAAAAAGAATTGGGATAGGAAGAGAAGGTGGGTGGTCCTGGTATTTTGCCATGACAGGCCTAGAACACTGATATGTTAATATCTCTAAATAAGCAACCCTACATTATAGTCATTTCTAATCTTCAGTGGTGGCACATCTTGAAGAAGATATTTACGAGAGATTTTCTCCCCTTATGATTCTCAAGATTACCCCCAAATTTGATATTTCATCAGGGAGACTCATAAGATTTGATATATGGTCATCTTCACAGCTAAAATCTATGTGAAAGAATACAAAGCAAAACCATCCAAAGGAAAGATACATCTGGCAAAGTCCAAACACTCTTCCAAAAGTCTACTCCCAGAGGAGTTAACCAGGATGTGATTCATTCCTCCCAAAATGAGTTTTGTCGCCATCTGTTAAAAGTTGTCTACCAGGTCACATGAAAAATTAAATAAGTAACTCAGACCCTTTCTAACACCATGCACAAAAGTCAAATCAAAATGGATGAAAGACTTTGATATCAGACCCAAATCCATAGATTATACTGAGCAAAACAAAGATGACTTTAGATCTAGAGTCATCTTCAATGATTCAGTGCCACTGGCCAAGCAAATGAAGCAAAAGTAAACAAATGGGGCTCCATCAAATTTAGAAGCTTCTGAACTGTAAAAGAAATGATGACCAGAAAGACAAAGAAACCCCATAAAGGGGAGAGGATAGTTGACCATCACTCATCTGAAAAAAGTATAAATATCCAAGATATATAGAGCACTAGTAGTACCTTATAAGAAAAAAAAACAAACAAACACCAGAAATAGGAGGAAGAGATGGACAAAAACTTTCTCAAAGAAAATACACAGATGGTCAAAAACTATATGAAATAATGCTCTGCATCACTTATAACAAGTAAAATGCAAATAGAACATCAAAGAGATATAACTTAATACTACTGAGACTGGCACACATCACAGACCACAAAAAAGACTGGGCTGGATGTAGGGCAAAAGGAAGCCTCATCCACTGCTATTGAAAATGTTGACTAGTTCAACCTATTTTGGAAAAAAAACAACATGGACACTTCTCAAAAAACAGGGAATTGATCTTCCATGTGATCCAGTTTTTGTCACGGACAAGGGCACAAAAACTATTCAGAAAAGACAAAACACTCGTATATTCATTGCAGCACTACTCACGATAGCCAAAAATCTGGAAACAAAACAAGTGTCCAAGAATGGATTACTGGATAAAGAAATTATGGTACATATACACATGGAATACTACTCATTTATATCACTTAATCACTTAATCACTTAATCCCCGTTATTCATCGATTTATTCGAGCGGGTGCCAGTAACGTCTCCATTCATCCCGGTTGCGTGCTAGCGTAGCCCAATGGTATCTGTTCGTTTTAGGAACATGTAGAGCCTCAAACCGATCATTTAGGGTCTTGACGAAGAAGTCTGACCATCTTATAGGTGGGCGTCCACGTGATCTTTTGATGTCTCGTGGAATCCAATCAGTAATGGCTCTAGTCCAGCGGTTGTCTGTAAACCTCATTACGTGTCCAGCCCATCTGATTTTTGATGTCTTGGCAAATGAGACAGCGTCCCTGATTCTTGAGCGTTGACGAAGATCAGAACTCCGGATTCTATCTCTCATTTGAGTGAATCGTGATATTCCAAGCATAGTTCTTTCGATTCCTCTTTGAGAGACCCGAATAGTGTTCTCATCCTATTTTCGTAGGGTCCAGGTCTCTGAGGTATATGTTAATGCAGGAAGAATAGTGGAATCAAAGAGATGTGCTCGTAGCTGGAGGTTCTTTGTCCTTTTAGTTATTTCTTCAATGCTCTTGAAGGCATTCCAAGCCGCTCTCTTCCTCCTGCGCAACTCAGGTGTCAGGTCATTCATCATGTTGATTTCTCGACCTAGGTATATATAACTGTTGCATTCGGAGATGGTGGTTCCGTTGAGAGCGAATGGAGCGTCAGGAACAAGGCTGTTTCTCATAAACATTGTCTTCGCAAGATTCAGCTGTAGTCCGACCTTTCCACATTCACGGTCAAAGTCGTTCAGCATTTGTGCCGCTTGGTTGATGTTTGGTGTTATTAGAACGATGTCATCAGCAAAGCGGAGGTGGTGTAGTTGCCGACCATCTATCTTCACTACCATGTTTTCCCATTCCAGCCGTCGCATGATGTTCTCAAGGGTGGCACTGAAGAGTTTTGGTGAAATGGTATCACCCTGCCGAACCCCTCTCTTGATATGGATGATTACTTCTTTGTAGAATGGTGAGATCTTGGTAGTGAATCCGCAATAGCGCTCACGAAGGATCCTGATGTATTGAGTTTGTATGCCCTGATTGGCTAGGGCTTCTATGACCGCTTCCGTCTCAACAGAATCAAAGGCCTTCTTTAAATCAATGAACGTTAGACAGAGTGGCATCTTGAACTCCCGAGATACCTCAATGAGCTTGGTTATTGTGTGGATATGGTCGATGGTACTGAATCCTTTTCAGAATCCAGCTTGTTCACATGGTTGTCCTTCATCTAGTGTTCTGCTAATCCTATTCAGGATGACTCGAGTGAATAGTTTGTAGATGACAGACAATAGGCAGATTGGGCGATAGTTGCCAATGTCGTGGATGTCTCCTTTCTTGTATAGTAGTACAGTCTTGCTGGTTTTCCATTGGGATGGAACCTTGCATTCAGACAGGTAGCGTGTGAAGAGTCGAGCCAATGTATTGATGAGTACTGATGGTAAGTTCTTCAGGTGTTCAGGTCTGATCTTGTCTGGGCCAGGTGCTCTTTGTTTCTTTACAGACGAGATGGCATGTTGGATTTCGGAAGGGAGAACATTGGGAACGACATATCCATCATGTGGTATGTGGTATGTGGGCAAGTGAATGTGGCTATTAAAGAGATCTGAGTAGAAGTCATGAATAATCTTCTCCATTGCCCTTCTGGAAGATGTGATAGATCCATCATGATGTCGGAGGGCAGTCATCTTGGTTTTGTAGTTGGTGAAGGACAGGCGGGTATTACGAATGTTTTTTCCAGCTTCTGCTGCATCTACCAGTACTGCTGCTCTCCTGTTTTTGAGGTCATCCTTGATGGCTTCTCTGCACTGTTTTGCCAGTTCGGACGTTTGCTTGTGGTTGCCTGAGGCACGTGCCAAGCCACGTTGGCGAATAAGTTCAAGAGTGTTCGAAGAAAGACGGTTTTTTGTGGTTATCTCTCTCTTGGCATTCCTTGCACAATCATGGAGGTGCTGAATCATTCGATCGTATTCTTCATCAATGTTGTCAATGACGGCATCTTCCCATGTTGCCGCAACAGAGCCAAAGAGTTCCCAGTTGGTGGTTGTTCTGGGAGTCCTCTTCTTAAACCTTGCATTCTTTTCTCCTCGTTCTGTGAGGTAGAATTTTGCACGAAGAAGACGGTGGTCTGATCCCGTTTGGAATTTTGGGACAACAGCAACATCGGTTAGGCAAAACCGCCGATTGAATATGATGTGGTCTATTTCATTGTGGAACCGTCCATCGGGAGACTCCCATGTCCAACGTTTAGATTCAGCCTTTTGGAATTGTGAGTTACCATGGAAGGTTTTGGTTGACATGATGAACTCAGACAGTCTGTCACCCTGTTCGTTCCATTCCAGGCCATGGGTTCCAATGTGGAGTTCATCGACTGATCTTCTTGGTCCTATCTTGACATTAAAATCACCGACAATGATCTTGTAGAAGGTGTGATCTTCTTTATAGAATTTCTCCAGCTCCATGTAGAATTTCTCAGTTTCTCTTTCACCATAACTGGATGTTGGTGCATAGACAACAAAGATAGAAACTGCCGGTAGTGAGCCACATTTATTCAAGTGTAATCGTCCGATTCGGGTTGTTAGGCATTCAAATGAATCAATGCTCGTGACTAAGTTTGTGTTGACAAGGATACCGACACCACCGACACCTCTTTTATCACATGTTCCAAGGAACAGTTCTTCTCCAGTGTCGAAAACAGCATGATGGAATTGATGTCTTCTCGTTTCGGTCAGACCAATGATGTCGTACTTGATCTTTCGTGCTTGTACCATAAGGTCTTCAATGGATGCAGCAGATGCCAGGGTACGAGCATTAAAAGTACAGACAATCATTTTTGTTTTTCTGCGTTTTGGTAGCCTATGTCTGCCTTGGTGTTTTATCAGCCTCTCCTTCCATATCCTTCTCGACTCTGCATATTCAGGGTTAGGGAAATGAGATCCATTTATTACTGGATTTGGCATATCAATTTGGTCTATTTGGCATAGACCACGGATAGCTTGCCAGGCTCTGCCGTGCGGGTGGATATTTAAGGATATTTAAGGTATCCTGAAAATTTAGAGAAAAGTAAATGAATAGTCGCGCGGCCACAGGCCGCGCGCTCCCGGGAGCTTGTTGTGATAATCCTGGCCTTTGTTGGGGTTACACGGCAGTTGGAGGGTGTAACTGTCTAGTTACTGACAGGTCCAGTCCCAAACCGTGCAGGCTTGGAGATCTCAGCCCCGGGTCCCACACACCTGGGTTCCTCTGCCAGTTTTGTTATGTCTGAGGCTTATCCAAGTGTGTGGAGAGTGGCCCCAGTAAGGCCTTGGTTGGGGCCTCCAGGTCTTCAGCTGTTGGGCCCTGGCGAGGATAGTCAGACACAGGGTAGGAGACTCTGCCTTGTGCTCTCCCGGGAGCTTGTTGTGATAATCTCTGGATCCTGGCCTTTGTTATATCATTACTCATTTATATGAAAATGCAAAGTCATGCAGTTTTCTGCTACGTGAATGGATCTGGAGAGTATCATACTGGAAGGAGTCAGGTTAGTCAGAAGAGAGGAACAGTCACAAAATTACCTCCCTCATACGTGGGATATAAAGAAACATAGTAAGAAGACAAGAAATGCCAAAGGCAATAGAAGCGGAGAACTGATCTTCCGTAGGAAGCATATTGTCCTATTTCGGACATTTCATACTGTGAAATGTTTGAAATAGGCAATTCTATAGAGATAGAGTATAAATCAGCAATTGCCTATAGGAGAGGTAGAGGTAGGGCAGAATAAGGAATGACTGATGATATATACTTTGCTTTGGAAATGATTAAAATGTTCTAAAAGTCACTAAATTGGTGGTGGTATAACTTTGTGGTATATAATAGATGAATTGTATGGTGCGTGAATATATCACAATAAAGCAGTTATAATATTTTACAGAGACTATCTTTTCTCTTGGCCAGAGATTTAAGTCACAGTCTCACCTGATTTCTCCTAATTTCCTATGTACATTTGTAAGACAGTGAATTTAGGAAACCAGTGTCTCTGGACATTCCAATATAGGTTTCTCCCAAAGAATAACTCAGGCACAAGACTAGAGAAGTGGAGGAAAGTTATCCAGTTCTTCATCTACTCTAAAGAAGAAACAAAGATATTTGTTTCTGGCCTTACATCTCTGTCTCTTGACAAGACTGAAACAAGTTGAGTTCAATATCTCTCTGTAAGGATTACCACTTCCACCTATCAGAATCAAAGAAGCCATGAAGCAGGAAAAGAATAAGTCTTCTACCAGGGAAGCTGATGAAACTCTGCACAGTTTTTATTGGAGTCTGATCCTGTTTGCTTTATCAGTCTAGCGTGAACCTGACTCAGAAGGAACAAAAGTTGTCTAAGTTGCATACCTTGTCCAAATTATTTTTAGGTACTGAGAAGTAGGTTTATCAATTCTAAGAATGGTGGGGTAGCCACCAGACAGCAATCAATACCCAATCTTACAAGTAGGTCTTAGGGTATAACTTGCTAAAACTCTCCTGCATAACAGAAAATGCTAGGTAAAAATGTAAAAAACAGATTTTAAAAAGCATACCATGATTCTGAAGCTGAAAGAATCTACAGAGAACAAATATCGAGTGAGAGTAAGAACCTCGAAGGTAAGGAAGAAACAAAGGCAGCTTTTATGCTGAGGGCTTCTGCTGACTCCAAGAGAAAGAGAGCTTTCACTCTGACAATTACACAGAACACAGGGAAAACTGAAGATAAAATCCAGGGCTGCATTCAGGTGGATTGCCTAGTAGAATATGGCTATAAAAAGTTAACACTTGAAAAGACTACATCTTATTAAAGATAAGTGAGGGGAAAAAAACTGCCAAACATAAGGGAGTCTTAGCACTGGATGCAAAGGGGAAAAGACGTATCAGAATATGAAACCAGTCCAGAACTGGTTGAAACAGTCCATGCTCATTTGTGACCCAAAATAAAAGTATTTGTGTATGCATATATTAGCCATCACGTATATAATTGTATTTCAAGTTGATACAGGATGAGAGTACTGCCAGGCAAGTAGGTAAAAATATATGAATTCTCTCTGGAGAAACTTGATTTCAATCTAGTTTTTAAAGTTAAGTACTCCAATGTAAGTTCCAAGAAAATGCAAGAACTTGCAGCAAAGCTTCACAAAAGACACGTAGAAACAAAGCATTTTGTAAATATCAGCAGATGCAATAACAGTTGAATCAGACTCACAAATATTTTAGACTTGAATAATCAGACACATAATATGTTTTAGATTTAAAGAAATAAAAGAGAAGCTTTAAATAAGACAAGAAATAAAAGACGTACAATATGACTAAACATAACTGAAAGGAAGCCAAAGAGAATTTTGAGACATAAAACCCATGACAATTAAAGTTTAAACTTCGACTGAAAATTAGACATTAGGGCTGGAGAGATGATTCAATGGGATGAAGCTCAGTTTTTTTCGTGATGGAGTTCTAGGTTGATCCCAACACTGCATAGCCCTTAAGCACCACCAGGAACAACCATCAAGCACATGCTGGGAGAAACATCTGAGCATCCTGAGGAGTGTCCCCACAACACCTCCCCCCCCAAAAAAACCCCACATACATAAAATTAGACACACAGACACATAGAAAAACTTGTGAATAGAAGAGAAGATACAAGGAAATTATCCAAAACACAACACTGAAAACATATGCTTGGCATAACATTAAGAAGAATGGAAGATAAAACAGGATGTTAAAATTTCCAGGAAAGGTTAACCAGAAAGAAAACTGAATTCCAGAAATAAAATGGAATAAAGAATAATGCAAGAGAAATTAAATGGGATTTTCCAGGATTTTTAAAAGACATGAAGCTTTAGATCTTGCATCAAATTGCGTGCTTACAATGTTCACAAAACACAATGGAAAGAGAGAAAAACAAAAAGAAAACAAGATCTGTTCAAAGACCGATAACATGAAAGAAAAATATATTTTATCAAATAAATAGGTTTCAACAAAAGCTGTATTTGAGGGAAATTTATAGCATCAAGTCTATTTACATGTTGATTTACAACAAAGCACACTTAAAACTTGTAGTTTGTTGCAATTATTATTGCAATGTTAGAGTTTTAACCACTTAATTTTAAAAGCTTTTTTATGTTAAAAAGAAGACATTTCCAATAATCAGTGGTGAGACAAAGTAAATTTTTATAGGCTATCAATGATGAAGACTGGCTAGAAGAAAAGAGACTTTGTCATATTTCCGAACTTAATCACTTAACTTCCCATTAGTCGTCGATTTGCTCGAGCGGGCGCCAGTAACGTCTCCATTTGTCCCTGTCGCATGCTAGTGTAGCCCAATGGCATCTGTTTGCTCTGGGAACATGAAGAACCTCAAACCGATCATTCATGATCTTGATGAAGAAGTCCGACCATCTGGTAGGTGGGCGGTCACGCGGTCTTTTGACATCCCGTGGGATCTAGTCGGTAACAGCTCTAGTCCAGCGGCCGTCTTTAAATCTCATTATGTGACCAGCCCATCTGATTTTTGACACCTTGGCAAACGAGACAGCGTCCCTGATTCTTGATCGTCAACGGATGTCGGAACTCCGGATTCTTTCTCTCATTTGAGTGAAACGTGATATTCCAAGCATAGCTCTTTCAATTCCTCTTCGGGAGACCCGAATAGTTTTCTCTTCCTGTTTACGTAGGGCCCAGGTCTCTGAGGCATATGTTAATGCAGGAAGAACAGTGGAATCAAAGAGATGTGCCCGGAGCCAGAGGTTCTTCGTCCTCTTAGCTTTTTCTTCGACATTCTTGAAGGCGTTCCAAGCCGCTCTCTTCCTCCTGCACAGCTCGGATGCCAGGACATTTGTCATGTTGACTTCTCGACCTAGGTACACATAGCTGTTGCATTCGGAGATGGTCGTTCCGTTGAGAGCGAATGGGGCATCAGGAACGAGGCTATTTCTCATAAACATTGTCTTCATAAGATTCAGCTGTAGTCCTACCTTTCCAAACTCACGGTCAAAGTCGCCCAGCATTTGTGCCGCTTGGCTGATGTTTGGTGTTATTAAAACAATGTCATCAGCAAAGCGGAGGTGGTGTAGTTGCCGACCATCTATCTTCACTCTCATTCCTTCCCATTTCAGTTGTCGCATGATGTTCTTGAGGGTGACACTGAAGAGTTTCGGTGAAATGGTATCACCCTGCCGAATCCCTTTCTTGACATCAACGATCACTTCTTTGTAGAATGGTGAGATCCTGGTAGTGAATCCGCAATACAGCTCATGGAGGATCTTGATGTATTGGGATTGAATGCCCTGATTGGCTAGGGCTTCAATGACTGCTTCCATCTCAACAGAATCAAAGGCCTTCTTTAAATCAATGAACGTTAAACAGAGCTGCATCTTGAACTCCCGAGAAACCTCAATGAGCTTGGTTATCGTGTGGATATGGTTGATGGTGCTGAATCCTTTGCGGAACCCAGCTTGCTCGCATGGTTTTCCTTCATCTAGTGTTCTGCCAATCCGATTTAGGATGACTTGAGTGAACAACTTGTAGATGACAGACAATAGGCAGATCGGGCGATAGTTGCCAATGTCATGAATGTCTCCCTTCTTGAACAGTTGTACAGTCCTGCTGGTTTTCCACTGGGATGGAACCTTGCATTCAGACAGGTAGCATGTGAAGAGCCGAGCCAGTGTATTGATGAGTACTGATGGCAGGTTCTTCAGGTGTTCAGGTCTGACCTTTTCTGGACCAGGTGCTGTTCATTTCTTTACCGACGAAATGGCGTGTCGGATTTCGGAAGGGAGAACGTTGGGAACGACATATCCATCCTGTGGAATTTGGTATGTCGGCAAGTGGACATGGCTATCAAAATATTTCCATACATAAAAACATATTAGCTCAAATATAAGTAAATAAAATATAAATTATATTTTGCTATTCTCCAAAGAAATTATATTGCAAGATATTTCTGTGAACATGTGATCTAAGAATGTATTACTAAAACAAATAGGAACATTAGAAAATGTATCAGTTAAGTGACCAATGTATCAGTTAAGTGACCAAATTAAGTTGCAATGACTATCATAATATATATATTAACCCACTTTAAGTTTGTAACTTGTAATCTGAGAAAATACTGAATTTTCCACCTAATATTTCATCTATAATTTTGCATTCTTATTCTTCTTGGAGATTTTCTACCTTCAGCTTATGTGATCATAAGGTTCTTCAATGTTTGTACTCACTCCTGATTAATAGAAGAGTTATAAATACTTCTGACACTGTCACTGTCACTGTCCTCCAGTTGTTAATCGATTTGCTTGAGCAGGCCCAGTAACATTTTGGGACTTATTACTGTGTTTGGCATATCCAATATGTCACGGGGAGCTTGCCAGGCTTTGCCATGTGGGCAAGATACTCTCGGTAGTTTGTCGGGCTCTCCGAGAGGGGCAGAGGAGTCAAACTCGGGTCGGCCATGTTGGTACGTGCAAGGCAAACGCCCTATCCACTGTGTTATCACTCCAGCCCTATCTGACACTAGTGACCATATTTTTTTTAAATATATATTTTTAATGTAAACACTGTGGCTTACAAAGTTGTTTGGGGCATTAAATGTCCCAACACCAATCCCATCATCAGTGTGACCTTCCCTCCATCACTCTCTGGTTTCTCACCCACCTCCGAAGCCTAGCCCCTAGCAGGCAAAAAATAATTTATTTATATTGCTTGTTACAGAAAAATGATAAATAGGATTACCAAAAAATAGTTCAGAGAAAGAAAACTTGTGAAAATTATATCTCATAGAGGTGTTATTAAGTCATTGTCTGAGGATTTATTAAGCTTTTTGTTGCTAGTTGAGCCTTCTGTGTTACTGTTTTTCACTTACTGAGCTTAGTCGGCTAGTATGCTACTTTCCTATCTAATTTGCTATGTTCCTCCTGGGCTGTCAGTATTGTGGAATTTAGAGGTGTCACTTAGCTGCATACATGGCCAGGCACTCCAGGAGCTATAATACTGTGATGATTCAGCCTGAAGTTTTCAGTCTGAACACCTGTGTACTTGGGAGCTTCGTTAACTTGGCATCTCTTCTGAGATTAGTCATGAGAACAGTGAAGCGGGGCCATTTATATGCTGAAGGCTGTGGGGTACCAGTGACACAGCCAGTAGGAGATAAGAATGGCAAACCAGTCCTTTTCAAAATTTTTGAGTCACCATGAGATCCCCAATTACAAACTGTTCATGACAGGGTTTCAGTCATACTCATACAATGATCCAACACACATCCCTCCACTAATGTCCATTTCCCATCACCAATGACCCATTTCCCTCCCACCATGCCCCCTCCCCCAGCCTGCCTCTATGGTGTGCATGCTCTCTCTCTCTCTCTATCTCTCTATCTCTCTCTCTCTCTCTCCCTCTCACCCTCTCCCCTTTCTCTCATCTTCACTGGCTGGTACAGAATTTATACCTTGGTGATTTCATAGTAAGCTGCCAAAGAAATGGCAAGCTCATACCTGAGCTTGTCAGCACTTCATGAATGGATCCAACTCTCATATTCCTTTCATAATCTGAGCTCAGTAGATGGATATATATATATAATTAAAGTAGCAATTTTATTAATGGGATGAAATCACTGTCATAGAGATTAGAAGTACTTAAATAACACCTATTTAGTACATTTTCTTTCTGTAGAAAAAAAACTGCTTTGGGAATCAAAGTATTAATTTATAATGAGATATTTCTGATTGAAGTGCTAGGAATACTTGAGGCTGTAGGAAGGATATGTTCTTTCCCTGAAGACAAATTTACATGGAAAGCTAAGTTCTAACCGGAAATTTACTTTTTGCATGGGATCAAAACAGATTTTTAAAAAACAGAATATTTATAATATCATAGTAAAGGTTTTTGATTTAATTTTTGACATTGGGATTTATATATTGAAAGATCATTTGGCAGAAAACATATAGATCCATTTCCACTTTAGAAACGGCTCTATTATGTGAAATGCAACTACCCAAAGCATTTTTGTTGAGGAAATCTCTTCCATGAATAATGGCTTAAATATAGATTTCCTTTTCTCTAAGTTCTCATAGCTGGCCCCTTTCAACCGATAACTCATCTTAGTCAGATCTATTATGCAACTTAATACTTCACTCTCAGAAAAAGCAGAATTCGTTCTAAAAGTGTTAAGATTCTCTCATAAGAAGTGATAGTTAGAGCATTATTTACTACCAATAAGTCCAGCAATGGCATAATGTTTGAGGATAAGAGCATGACTAAGAACATCTAAATTTACCTACTAGGTATACTATCATCACACACACAGACACACACACACACACACACACACACACACTCCACACATATAAGTTAACGTGGTATAAACTATATTGCTAAATATATGATGCTTGTATTAAATTTGGGCAGGGGGTGGGGCGGTGCAGCACAGTGCCCAAGGACAGATAATGAGGTGATTAAAATTGCATATAGACAAAGGATGAAAATCTTTCTTCTCATTAAAATTCTAGTAGAATGCCTATCCCAATCTCTTTGCTGTGTATCTTTCCAAAATATCTCCTAAAAATCTATGCTTCCTTCTAATCTTGTTTTATTTGGTTATTAAACATTTGGTGTTATCTTATTTTGAAGGTATGAAACAGACTGGCAGAGTCTCCTGCCCCCGTGCCTGGCTGTCCTCGCCGGGGCCCCTTGGAGGGAGTGGGTTGAGTTTCCCTCCCCGCCCCGACCAGGGCTCCGGCAGCCTCCAGAACCAGCCACCACCATGCTGAGACCACTCTCCACACGCATGAAGGTACCAGCAGAGGAACAAAGGCATGCGGCTCCCGCGGCTGAGATCTCCAAGCCTGCTCGGATTGGGGCTGAGCATCCTCCACCCAGATCCTCCAAATTCCAGTAGCCAGGGGTCATACCCACCAACTGGCCCCCTGGTGCTGTGTAATCCCATCAACGGCCAAGA
This sequence comes from Sorex fumeus, assembly GCF_029834395.1. Classification (NCBI taxonomy): domain Eukaryota; kingdom Metazoa; phylum Chordata; class Mammalia; order Eulipotyphla; family Soricidae; genus Sorex; species Sorex fumeus. The sequence goes on from NW_026606120.1 coordinate 63,691,285, forward strand.
CCCACAGACTATAAAACCCAACTCCTGGAAGTGTGCTGCTGCATTCGCAGCCGCGCAACATCTTATTATCTCATTCCTACTTTGGACAAACTGGCAGGCTACCGAAAGTAACCTGCCCACATGGCAGAGTCTGGCAAACTCCCTACCCAATATGCCAAATACCAGTAACAATGATGGGTCTCATTCTCCTAAATCTGAAAGACCCTTGAATATGGCACTTTTTTAAAAATCTCAGGGCTAGGACGAAGGAGACTTTACTGGGGCCTGCTTAAGGCAATCGATAAATAACAGGATGGTCGTGATCATCGTGATGAAACAGAAGTTAGAAAGCTTCTAACTTCCCCAAGATTTTAGAAATGAAGTTTTCATTGACAATACTTTCACTTGGTCATATGCTTATTAAAGAATTTCAAGTGACGATCTACTGTACATTCAAAAGTTTCAGACTCCTATTTTGCAGATGAAAAATAAATGAGAACATTGATCTGTTTCTAGCAGAAATGGGCTGGACTACACAGAAAATTGCCAGAGGTGAGAAAATTCGATAAAGGACTTCGAAATGTGGCCATCAAGTGGTAAAGTTCATTATTGCATCTGAAGATGCAAATAAGTTTGTTCCAAGAAGTTTTGTCTGGAAGTCATGGAAGAATTCAAGATTCAGAAGTCAACCTAACTCCTCCAAAATCTGGGAGACTGTGATCTAATTACAAAGAACCTGAGCTAACACAATGATCGGTTGTCTAAAATAAACATGCTAAATACACAGCCTGCATTTTTCAATACAGGTCAACCTTAACCAGTGGTTAATGGAAAAATGAGCAGGCTGGTTACTGGGCAACACCTTAACTGATCCTAAAACACTACTTTTCTACCCTCAGACCCAACCAGTCATCAGTTCCATAGATATAACTTCTTCAGCATGCGTGGCATCTGTCTCTGTTTATCACTGCTGACAGCCACCATTATCTTTTACCAGGATTGCACATCTACCTCCTGCCTCTGGCTTTACACTTAGTTCTTTCCCACCTCACTATCAAAGCAAATCTTCTAAAACACACCTGTGGTTCCCTATACCCTTAGACTAAGAGAAACAATAAACAGCATAAGTTACTCTGCTACTTGCGAATGTCCCCCTCATATTTCCAACATCTTAAAATAATATCTCTTGCCATGAAACACTCATTCTTTCTTTGAGGTCTTTGAATCTGTTTTTTTTGTGTGTGTGTACTCAGTGTGCGCTAGTTTCTCCTTCACCATCTATGGCACTTTTCCTGTGGCTCTGCACCAATCACAATGAATGGTGATGTGCTTTACTTGAAGCATAACAATTATTACCATAGTCATCTCAGTAACCACTGCACCCCTTCCCTTCCACCACCTGGAACTTTTATAGACCACAAACCTAATTTTTGCGTGAATGAACTAAGGAAATAATTCAATTCAGTGTATCCTCCCCAAAAGAAAAGTACAAACCATTTTCTAATATCTATTCTGTGCCACACTGCATAGCAGAGGGCTCACACACATGAATTTATTAATCCTGAGTGCTAGGGTGCTATGTGCTAGGATTATAATAACATTTCTCATTTCTTGGGAGAATCTCTCTAGGTCAGCGTCTTAGATGATAAATATGTCTTATAAACATTGTTGTACTAAAGCCTTCAATTGCCTCCTTTCCTAAAAGGCACCAGCGAGATGCAGAAAGAGGCCCTTCACAAACATGTTATCTAAAGTTACCAAGCTGGGTTCTCTTACTGTTTCCACACCCCTCCCTGCCATCCCCATGGTAACGGATGTCATGGGTCATCTTTCTTCTCTCCTTGCCCTTCTTTTCCTTCCTCTGCCCTCCCCCACTTCCTTCTCCCCCTCCTATTCTCTGTCTCTCTGTCTGTTGCTGTCCCTATTCCTGACTGTCATTCTCTGTTCTCTGTCCATCTCTGTCTCTTACCCTCTTTCCTCTCCATAGCAGACCCTTTCCTCAGGTCCTCCTCAGAGCCTGCTCCCGAATGAAAGAACCCAGTGTCATAGGGAGGTCCTGGTGGAGAGCATTCATGAGGCCAGAACATACAGGAGAACCTGGGAGCCCAGAGTCTAGAAGGAACCATACCACAGCTTCAGGATTCCCTCTTGGCTGATCCTGAAAGAGTCTCCTAGCAGTCATGTTTTCCTCTGTCAATAACAGACTGTTGGTAGCAGATATGTTTCACCCTTCCAATTTTGAATGTCATGAGATACAACCTAATGAGGTCATAAAATTGAGATGTGGATACTGGTTACTCAGCTTGGGGGATGGCCTGGGAATGAGTACTTTAAAATAGTGTTGCTAGGGATTCTGACCCAAGTGGCACAAGTCCTAGGCTTTGAGAAATACTGCTTCTAACAGCTTCAAGCATGGCTCTTATTGCATTTCTTCAGAATTGTTTCAGTCTGCTGTGTTCCCAATAGGCTATAGCATTCTATGCAGGAGACTGCATGATGGCTGAAGTCTGTGCAAATCCTCCAGGATCAAGCATGGGTGGAAGCTCTGACACCAGGTAGAAACAAACGCCCTTGAGGGAAGAGACAGAAGGAAGAGAAGGCAGACAGTGTTGCTGGCTCAGGGGAAAAGCAGTAGTCAGGATGGGTTGCTGAGAGCCTGGCGAAGCAGATTCGATGCACGAGTTCAAGGAGGAACAATGAATGCAATCAAGGGGCATCACTGTCTCTTTCAAAGGCCTATGCTGTAGGAGGGAAAGAGGAAGGGAGAGCAGAAGGTTGAACACTTGTGGCCTGCCTCTTCAGCACTGCTGCTCCGGTGCTCTCTCAGCTGTGATCGGCTGCTTCAGGTGCTGGCCTAGAAACCCTGCGCAGCCTATTCATTACTGTCCATTCCTTCCTTTTCAGTTCTTAGGAGCAAGAGATGCCAACAAAAGGAAGCTCAGAACTGTCAGGAGAACAGCCAGGTGGCCAGACAACCAGCATCTCCAGCATAGGGAGCAAAAATCTGTTTTGGGTACAGATTTTACTATGAGAATACATTGATGATCTGAGAGAGGTTCCGTGCAGCCCCTAGAAAGTGCAGGTGTGCCAACACCCAGAGCCCTCTCCTGACAGTTCTAGTGAGGGGCTTTGTGATGCCTGGGAAGAAGGTGTGGTCTTCCGTGGCTGCCTGGCTCCCCCATCCGCCATTCTGCTAGCAGGGGAGTACACGGCAGTACCAGGGCCATGCAGTAACTTGGCATGACCATTTTGGCAGCCACTGTTCTTCCCAGTGTACGCTGCCTCTATTGTGCTAGAGTCTCGCTACCACAGGGCTTCTGGAACAAGATGCTGCCACTGTCTGGCAGGCACAGAGCTTAGGCAGCCTCCAGATGAGGATGGCAAGAACGGGAAGTGGGTCTGTTCTGTGCCTTGACTCCTCCGTTGCTAGGCTCAGGCTGACAGGGAGAAGTCTCAGGGGAGGTTGCTGGGAGCAAGGGTGCCATAAACTCAGACCCCAGCATCTTCTGGGTTTTTATGGGAGGTGCTCAACTAATAATAGCTAAAGATGAAAGTGGAGAAGAAAGTGAAATCACAATGGGGGAAATGCATTCTTTGGAGGAGGGCTCCCAAGCATTGCCCTGGGGGGGCCTGCGGGCTACTCTCTATGATACTCAGCCGACCCTACCAGCAGTTCACTGCAAGAATGCAGTGCTATTTGGGCCCTGAGGTGCCCAGGATCACCAGGACCAACCAGGCAGTGCTCAGGGGCCTTCAGGACCACATGAAGTGATGTTCCAGACACCATGTATTGTCATGTAGTTTGTGTCCTAAGCCCTGTACTACCTGTCCAGCCCTCTGAAATACCTCCTGATGATACATTCTTCTCTAATAAACTTCCCAAGGTACCCAAGCTCTGAGATCTAGAGGCAGACCAGAACTGAGCTCCTCTCTTCAGCATCAAAACCATTTACCAAGGAAAGAGTTTAGGCAGTTCCCTCCTCTTCCTTCTCTGTCCTTACACAGTAACTCAATCACAGGTCCAGAACCTGAACCTGAACCCTCACAGCCCACATCAAAACTCTGCACCCGAAGTGACCCCAATACCCCGGTCCTGTCACACTTCTTTCATTCTGTAATAAACAAAGAGCAGTTCAAACATGACCCCATCTTAATATTTATTTTCTTGGGACATGATTGTCGGGGGTTGCAGTATCAGTGTGTGAGTTAAAGCTGTTTCTTGGAAGTTTTCCTGACACAGGAAGATGAACTCTGTAGAACCCTTATTAGAATGATGTCAGAATTTATGGACTAGAGAGCTGGACTCAAAACCATCAACTGTCTGAGGGGAAGCCTCTTGTGAACTTGCAACTTAACTGTCTGTAGCACTGTCCTCTCGTTGTTCATCAATTTGCTCAAGTGGGCCTAGTAACGTCTCCATTGTGAGACTTGTTGTTACTGTGTTTGGCATATCGCATATGTCACTGGGAGCTTGCCAGGCTCTGCTGTGCAGGCGAGATACTCCCGGTAACTTGCTGGGCTCTCCAAGAGGGGCGGAGGAATCGAACCCGGGTCAGCCCAGTTGGCCGCATTTAAGGCAAACGCCCTACCCACTGTGCTATCACTCCAGCCCCAACTTAACAACAACAACAAAAAAGATGTATGTGTTGGTGGCAGGAGAGGGGGCTGGGGGAGGGGGGGTGGAGGGTGGAGGGTTGTCCTGCAAGTCACACTGCTTGCTTAGTAGAGCTCAGAGAGCTTCACTGGCCAGAGAACATATGTCTCAGTCTTATCATTTCTGTCAATGTAGCTCTTAAGGGACACAGTTCTCTTTGCCAGTGTTATCTTTACATCAATGTGTGAAAGGACAACAAAGAAGGTGTTTATCTTTAAAGTTATGGAAAGAGAACCAGGGATGTAGCTAACTCCTGAAGCACTTATTTGTGTGAAAACTTGGGTTCAATCCTCAGCATCATCACCAACCACCCTGTCCCCCCAAAAATAAAAAGTTCATGCAAAGAAAACCATTTTCAATCCTGAAAACCACCTCTTCTCCCCCACCCCGTTTTCAGAGCTTGTAGGGTTTTGCAGTTTCTTTTGTGTAGAGAGGATCAAATACACAGTTTCACACGTGCAAAGCATGAGCTCGACCTCTGAGCCGCATCCCAAGCCCCTTCTGCCTAGTTTCCCTCAAAGTGATTCAGATTCATGAAAGAGAAATTGAAAGCTGATGGCAGGGCATTTGGTAGCCCAGCCTGAACATCATCTGAGCAGCCAGGTGAGAGAAACAAATTCCAAATGCAATGCTTGGAAAATCAGGTCTCTATTTGCTGGGAGAATTGAAGAACAAAACACAAAAAAAGGCTTGCAACCTGCTAAAATTAAAAATGCTCTGTGAGTCCTTCCCTCCAGGGAGAGCAGTGGGAGGGGGAGAGAATGTTCTGCCAGGCACAGTAAATGGGACCTCTATTTGTAAATGCTGTGCAATATTTTCTGTTCAGAGGGATAACTTGCCTCACAACCGATAACCCTCTGCATCTCTAGGTGAGCTTGATGTTGTTTCATCAATAGAGGTAATGTCAGTTTAGTGAAGGGAGGACAAACTTGAAGTGACATCTCTCTGGTCACTGGATATATTTGGGGATGATACATTTCTCCTGGAAAGACGGGCGAGCCTAAATTCGTCTGCTGAAATAGAAGATCTTCGACTCGGCCCACAGGAATGAGCAGTCTGTCCCACTCTAAAGAGTTGCTGTTCTGTGCACCTTGCCCCTGGCTGCCTCTAATCCCATCACACAAGCCCTCAATCTGTTGAATCCTGTTTGCCTGCTGTGAAGACCTGCACACACCCATTCAGCATCCTCCTGTCTGGGGAGCAGACACGCCACTCCCAGCTGCCACCCCCAAGTCTGCCTGCTGAACTGACTCATCCTCTCCCTGAGGAAGCGCTCTCATCCATGCTCTCATCTCATCTAGGCCCTCATAGAGCATCTCAGACTTTCCTCTATAGCTTGCACCCAGGCTGTGAGCTATAAAATTACAAGGAGTTATAAAATTATAAGGCCGTAAGCCCCTTGAGAGCAGGAATGGGTCTCCATTTTGCTGCTATTGAATCCTCCATTCCTGGACCCAGTGAGATAGCTCAGGGCTTACGGGGCATGCCTTGTAAGAGAGCAACCTCAGTTGGGTCCCTAGTAACACCTATGGTGCCCTGAGTGCCACTGTCCATGTCGCCCCATTGGCCCCTGGGCACAGTGCTGCTTGTAGCTCTAGTCATTCCTGGCACTGCAAGGCCCAAACAACACAGCATGCTCAGCCCGATCTTTGAACCACCAGCCCCATGGGCTGAGAATCACCAGGAGGCATTTCGCAAGCACTCAGTAACTAAGAATTGAATCGCTCAGTGACCTCCACTGAGCACTGATGTTGTCCTCTGTAAAACTATAGATCTAGCTTCCAGGTGGCACCAGGATGAAATGGGATCAAGGAGGCTGAAGTCTTTATAGCACCTAAAATTATCACTTCCCCTCATTTGTTGATGCAAAGTTGATTCCAGTCCCATGGCTCCAAGGAATCAGCTCTTTAAAAAAAAAAACAAAAAACAACTATTGGTCTATTATACATTAATCCAAAAAAGACCACTTTAATCCTGTGGCAGAGACAATCATATTCCCCCAAATTCAATACTCCTGTATGTTCTGGACACTGATAAGCTTTCCTCTAAATAGACAGCTGGACACAACCAACCAGTTCCAACCAATGATTGTGTGCCATATTATCATTATATGTTTCTTTGAAACTGAGGCAGTGAAAAGATCTGTTTTGATCTCTGGTTTCTCTCCTCTTGCAGGGATGCTGCAGACTCCCCAGGCAGCCAGAACAAGATGCAGGGATGTCATCCATGTCATGTCCTTACATAACAACCAGCTATGTGGCATATGGCATGTATTAGGCTCAATCAGCAAAGGCTACATGGCATGCATTAAAGAAACTTTGGTTGTCTTACATCAATGAGACTTGGAAGTTAATGTGCTACTGCAGCAAAATACTTTGCATATCTTAATGACTATAACCCTTATCCTCTACTTCTGCAGCGCTGACCATGCCATCCTCCATGGTATTAATTCTCTACATGGTTTTTAGAGTTTTTGAGTCTCTTCCCTCTTGGATATCGCCTCAGTAGTTTTCAGGGTCTTCTCTTTATTCACCCATGTTCCTTAAGAGAGTGTTCCTCAAGAATTATTCTCCTATGTTTTCTGGTCTCTCCTACTCTCTCTGATTCATTCCTATGCAATAGTTTTTCTAGCTCCACAGGCGTGACACAGCTTTAACCAGGCACACTCTAGATCTGCATTTCTAGGCCCTTCCCTATGCTTAACTACTCCTTACGGACCTACCTGTGCATTCCTATAAACATCTTAAAGTTAGTATATCCAGGGGCTGAAGCAATAACACAGTGGGTAGGGTGTTTGCCTTGCACACAGCCAACCCAGGTTTGATTCCCAGCATCCCATATGGTCCCCTGAGCACTGCCAGGAGTAATTCCTGAGTGTAGAACAAGGAATAACCCCTGTGCATCACCTGGTGTTACCCAAAAAGCAAAAATAAATAAATAAAGTTAATATATCTAGAGTAAATAAATAGATTATCTTTTTCCCAAATTCGTTTCTCCTTAGGATTTTCATTAATTTCAGTATCAGAATGTGCTTCCCCCCACAAACCTTCTGTTTATTTCCATTACTATTCTCTTCCTTTTGTTGTAAGGTGGGCAGGAAGTGGTGGCACAGCCATAAATTCTTCTGATCTAAAGAATTTAGAGAAGAACCTTGACTATTTCTAACCATATTGCAGTTTTCTTCCCCTCCTTTACCTTTCTTCACGTCCATGAGAGAAGGGATACCAAAAGTGATGATGTTTATTTTAAAATTTTATATCAACAAAAATATCTCAATAGCAAAAACTGTCTCTTCTACATGTCCTCTTAGCAGTTCCGCCGAATTTTTAATCAAGCAGATTTTTAACTTATGAAGGAGGAAGCAAAATCTGACAGCAGGATTTGGGTGGAGTAAGATGGTTGACAACACACCATAAATTACCCACGTGAACCAGAAAGCTTGGGTAATGTGACTGACAGAAGCTACACAAAGACCACATGGGATAGAGAGGTTCCTCTGATGAAGACTATTTTTAGAATGAAGAAGGCATGCTTCTGACAATGCTTGCTTTGCCCATTCTCCACTTTAGTCTAATATTTCTCCACACTCACACACACCTGATGATCCTGCCATAGAAAATCCTTCATTTCCCTCAATACATCATGTTGATGCATGTTCTTGTTTTTCTGGACATTCCAAAACCCTCCCTCAAATCACATAGAAAATTACCATTTATCCTACAAAACTTCTCTTGGGAAGCCTCTCCTGATTTTTCTAAAGATATGGTCACTGCTATCTTTGGTCCCTCCCTGTATCTTACATACACTTAATATCTTACACGTATATTAAAACATTTATAGCACATTAAATAGATATAAATATGCCTTTGAGTTACTTAATGGTGATATTGTATCATAATCCTGTTTTCAATTCCCATGACCAATGCAGTGTTTTGTTGAATGAAATATTAAATATATGTCCAATTTGAATTGGATTTATAGTAACTCACCATATGGAGTGCACTTATTTATCTATTCATTTGGCAAAAATCTACTTGTTCCTTCTTTTGATATACACTATTCTATGTAATTAAAACATTATTACCAAGACATAAGATTTATTCCCTAAAGCAACTTACTATAGTGGTAAGAAAGAAAATAAGCAGATAAAGATACTGTCAATGGGGATGCCCACTCTCTCCACTGCTGTTCAATATAGTCCTGGAAGTACTTGCAATAGCGATTAGGCAGGAAAAAGATATTAAGGGCATTCAGGTAGGAAAGGAAGAAATCAAGCTCTCACTATTTGCAGATGATATGATACTTTACTTAGAGAACCCAATAACTTCCACCAAAAAACTCCTAGAAACAATAGACTCGTATAGTAAAGTTGCAGGTTATAAAATCAATACCCAAAAGTCCATGGCTTTCCTATATGCAAACAGTGAGAGAGAAGAAAGCAACATGAAAAAAACAATCCCATTCACAATTGTGCCCCAGAAAATCAAGTACCTAGGAATCACCTTAACTAAGGAAGTAAAGGACCTGTACAAAGAAAACTACAAAACGCTACTTCAGGAAATAAAAGAGGACATGAGGAAATGGAAAGATATCCCCTGCTCATGGGTCGGGAGACTTAACATTGTCAAAATGGCAATACTACCGAAAGCATTGTATAAATTCAATGCAATCCCTATAAGGATACCCATGACATTCTTCAAAGAAATGGAGCAAACACTCTTGAAATTTATATGGAACAATAAGCCCCCACGAATAGCTAAAGCAATTCTTGGGAAAAAGAAAATGGGAGGAATCAACCTCCCGAACTTCAAACTGTACTACAAAGCAGTAATAATTAAAACAGCATGGTACTGGAACAAAGGCAGAACTGCAGACCAATGGAACAGGGTTGAATACACTGACATCTCTCCTCAATCATATGCTCATCTAATCTTTGATAAAGGTGCAAGTAATGTGAAGTGGAGTAAGGAAAGCCTCTTTAATAAATTGTGTTGGCATCACTGGACGGCTACATGCAAAAAAATAGGCTCAGAACTCTGCCTAACACCATGTACAAAAGTAAGATCAAAATGGATTAAAGACCTCAACATCAGACCAGAAACCATAAGGTACATTGAAGATAAAGTTGGCAAAACCCTCCATGACATTGAAGCTAATGGTATTTTCAAAGATGCCACGCCACTGGCCGAGCAAGTGAAAACAGAGATAGATAAATGGGACTATCTTAAACTAAGAAGCTTCTGCACCTCCAAAGAAACAGTGACCAAAATACAAAGACAGTCTACAGAATGGGAAAGGATATTCACTGAATACACATCTGACAAGGGGTTGATATCCAGGATATACAGAATACTGGTTAAACTCCACAAGAAGAAAACATCCAACCCCATCCAAAAATGGGGCAATGAAATGAACAGAAACTTTCTCAAAGAAGAAATCCGAATGGCAAAAAAGCACAAGAGAAAATGCTCTACATCATTAATCATCAGGGAGATGCAGTCAAAACCACAATGAGATACCATCTCACACCTTAGAGACTGGCCCACATTCAAAAGAACAAAAGCAACCGATGCTGGCGTGGATGTGGCGAGAAAGGGACACTCCTTCACTGTTGGTGGGAATGTCCACTGGTTCAGCCCTTCTGGAAAACAGTATGGACGATTCTCAAAAAATTAGAAATTGAGCTCCCATTTGACCCAGCAATACCACTCCTGGGAATATGTCCCAGAGAGGCAAAAATGTGTAGTCGAAGTGACATCTGCACTTGTTTGTTCATTGCAGCACTCTTTACAATAGCCAGAAACTGGAAGAAACCTGAATGCCCAAGAACAGATGACTGGTTAAAGAAACTTTGGTACATCTACACAATGGAGTACTATGTAGCTCTTAGAAAAGATGAAGTCATGAAATTTACATACAAGTGGTACAATATGGAAAGTATCATGCTAAGCGAAATGAGTCAGAAAGAGAGGGATAGACATAGAAAGATTGCATTCATCTGGGGGATATAAAGTAACAAAGTATGAGATTAATACCCAAGAATAGCTGAGATCAGCACCAGGAGGATTACTCCATAACTTAGAGGCCAGCCGGGTATCCTAGAGGAAAGGGCAGCTCAGATAGAGAAGGGAACACCAAATAAAGGATGTTTGGAGGATCCTCCCAGGAGGGGAGATGCATGTCGAAAGTAGACTATGGACTGAACATGTTTGCCACTCAATGCCTCTTTTGCAGACCACAACACCCAAAAGGAGAGAGAGAACACAGGGGATTGCCCTGCCACAGAGACAGGGGGGATGGGGGGATGGGGGTGGGAGGGATATTATCTATGGTGGTGGAAAATGGGCACTGGTGGAGGGATGGGTATCTGATCATTGTATAATTGAAACCAAAGCACAAAAAATTGTAAATCTACAACTTTAAAAAAAATAAAATAAAATAAAGGAAAAAAAAAAGATACTGTCAATGACTGGAGGTATGGGAAAAACAGAAGTGTAGTGAAACAAAGGTCTTAAGAGATGAGGATATTTTTGTCATGGGGGCCTAATTCAGAACCCCTACAGATACTTAGAGATCCTTGAAAAGGCCTAGGAAGAGAGTGCAAAGCGCTTCAAGAGCAAAGGGGCTTCTGGATGTGAGGTGGGTGTGTTGGAGGCATAGAGAGAGGGAGAGTGGTTAATACATGGTGAGCCAACCAGAGGCAGTTTGGACATGAGGCCTGAGAGGTAGCATAATCTAATTATAAAGAACCTTGAAGGATACTGAATCTTCTACTTGCAGAATGAAGATGAAGAATGAGCAAGTGACATGTGGTTACAGTTTAAAAATATTGTTATGCTTATTGCGTGGAGATCAGATGGTTGTGTATGTTGAAGGGGTATAAGTGCAGACAGCAAGATTGAAAGCAAAGTGCTTAGTAATTGTAGAAGTTTGAGGAAAATATAGTGGTTTGGAATAGGAGCAAGGCAGAGAATATTAGAGAAATGGGTCAAAAATTGAGAATCATATATACATGCTTCTCTTAGCTTATCATGCAAACAAACCATAATCACTCTACTCTTAATATATGACCAAGCAGCACCAATTTTCTTCATTCATCATTTGTTTACTAATTCAACAAACATTTATTGAGCCTATCTGAAACTCAATCCTCTAGACTAGGTACCAGAGAAATAGTAGTAAACGAGATTGCCAGAGGCCCTGCTATTCCAGAACTTGTGATTTAGTAGGGAAGGGAAAGACAATCATTACACAAATGATTATAGATATATAAGCAAATACAACATTAATAAGAGCTGTAAGGGGAAACATAAACCTTTTTAAAAAGACAGAAAGTGGCGTGAAGGATATAAAGAAAGATCCTAGAAGAGAGGAGCAAACAAAGCAGAGGAAATAGAACTTGCAGGTGCCCTGGGGGTAAAAGAACCTAATTAGAGGAAGCAAAAAAAAAATTATCTACTCACTTTCATCATGAGGCTGTCCAAACAGCAAATGAAGAAGCTCAAGGGGCCAAACTGGTCAGGCCTTACAGGCATGGCCAAAGAGTCTTGAGTTTAATCTATACATGTAGTGGCAGGCCACCAGAGCATTTTGAACCCTGGCAATAAATAAAGGAACTAAAAGCCTTCTGTGTATGTGTGACAGCAGTGCATGGGGAACTTAGAAGATTCTTCACTCGCCACATATATATGGAACTTTTCAACTGCAGGGTAATAGTCACTTTGATCGTCCTCAATTCTCTCAGGAAGAAGAGGGAAGGAAAAGTGGGAACTGTGGTGCTCCTGTGGACTCATGTAAACCTACAGAGGTGCTTCTGTGAGCCTTTGTAAACTTAGGTTCAAATCTAACTCCATCACTTAAAGGTGTGAAGTCAAGCAAATACTCACTTTTCTTGGGTTCTAGCTTCCTTCTCAGTGTAACACACATAATAAGCATGTCAATTGGGAAACTGAGCTCCAGAACACAAAATCCCTGATTTGCCCAACTTCACCCAGAGACTCTATTATTTACTACAGCAAGAATTTATTAAGGAGACCAGAAAGATTCATGAACTAATAACTTGACATCATAGGGACCCCATGGGTGTTTTTTTTCTCCCTCATTTTCTCTGTCATCTTTGAAACTTGACCAACTTTCTTCTTTGTCAAAAGAGAACAGCAATAGATCTGCTCACCGAATACAGAAAGGACAATGCCTAATAGAGAGAAAGGAGCTATTCTTCCTGTGTGTCTCAAAAAGAGTGAAGAAGAGAACATTGCCCAGAAGTTCCTGTACAGGCTGCTCTTCATGCATCATTGGCTAGGACTGTGCCATGTGCCCATCCTCAAAATAATCACCATAAGACAAAGGTAGACAGTTCAACTCACATAGTTTAAAAATGAGGACAGCAGTGATGAATAAAATAAAACATATAGTAGTATCTAATACTCACTGTCTATAGTTCGGTTATAGCTGTTATCTGTGATGATGTTTATAACACAATGGCTATTACATTTATAGCAAGTTTTTTGGATTAAGCTTTATCATTTTAAAAAATCTCGGAGAGCCTGGCAAGCTACCGAGAGTATCTTGCCCGCACGGCAGAGCCTGGCAAGCTCCCCATGACGTATTCAGTATGCCAAACACAGTAACAATAAGTCTCATGAAGGAGACATTACTGGGCCCACTCAAGCAAATTGATGAACAATGGGAGGACTGTGATGGTGATTAGTGATGGGGGTGGAGCCAGCCCTTTCCTCCCCACCCTAACGAGACCCCAAGTAGCCACCCACGAATGGCCTCTCTGGCTACTGATCAAGCTGCTTAATGGCCAACAATCCCAGAGACTCAGACAAACCTTGAAACCCAGTGGCTTTTGGCAGAAATGCATTCAGACCCAGCAGTAGGTTACTGTCACCGGGCCACCTCAGGAGGGAAAGGGTGCTGTCCCTCCACCTGCTCCCCCTTTTCGGCTCGGTGGCCACAATCCTCCAGAGGCTATTGAACAGTCAGGTTTGGGCCCGCAGTGACGAGACACTCAAGGCCTCACAGGATGCAGGTGGAGCCCGCCCTTTCCTCCCCACCCCAACGAGACCCCCTAGTCACTGCCCACGAATGGCCTCTCTGGCTCCTTATCAGGCTGCTTAATGGCCATGATCCAAGAGACTCAGGAACAAATCTCAGAACCCAGCAGGTTTTGGCAGAAATCCCTTCAGATTTAATTGTTAAAAGATCGGAATTCCAAAATCGCATGGCCACTGCTGCGGCCACAGGACATCATGTTATTCATAACCAGCAATAGAAAACAAATTGTCTACTTCTGCCTCTTCAGCAGATCTGAGTGTTGGAATAAAATTCCAAATAATAATAGTGGGTCTGGTGTTGAAATATTGAATGTATTCAAAGTAGAAAGAGAGTAATGTGGAAATCATCTGCCCCACAGGTAGGGGGAGGGTGTGGGATGGGGGGTATACTGGGGTTTTGGTGGTGGAAAATGGGCACTGGTGAAGGGGTGGGTATTTCACTGTATGACCGAGACTTAAACCCGAAAGCTTTGTAACTGCTCTCACGGTGATTCAATAAATAAAATTATAAAAAAAAGGAAAAAAATCTATAAGTCATTAATTCTCAATGATCTCTATCAAATAATCCAAGAGAAAGTACCATTTGTAATGAAGCTAATTTTTTTTAAGTGTATAAAATAAGACTTTACATTCTGCTTCCTCAAGATCAGGAAGAATTTGTTAAAATTAACTATCATTTATAATTAGAATATTTGTTAAGCATATAAACATCAAAGTAAAAATAACATTGATACTTATCTTGCCTCCATCATTTACTGTCACTGTTTATTAAGCTTTTCAATCCTAAATTTTTATCTTTAATACAGGGATAACATATCTTCTTTTTGCAGGGCCTGATATTGAACACAGGATCTCACACATGCAAGGCATGTGCTTTACCACTGAGCAATTTCCCTGGCCCTAACAAATTTATGTTATGTGTATTGAGTGAGGTAAATAACACATGTGAATAAAAATTTAAAATATATGTAAATAAATATAAATGTGTGCATACCAACTTGTTAAAAATGTAGTACACAGAGCTTGTTCTGTAAATACTATATCCTTTTGTTATTATCTAGTTGATGGAGTGAGTGGTCAGGGAAGATAAAATTAAATATTACATCTATAGCAAAGGCAATAGTAAGTAGTTAATAAATAGCACCTATTTCATCGACCATAGGCCAGAACAGTAGCTTCTTTTATTAATACCATGGGTTTTTTCCTACATTTTGATTGGTGGAACCATGCCACTCCAATCATGCTACAGGTATTAATTTTTTAGACAAAACACATGGTTAGTGTTTCAAATTACTGACTACTCCCTTTTGGGCCTGTCATATTACACTAAATGGCCTGGTGTGGTCATTCACCAAAGTAATAATTAAGTGCTGGAATTTTGCTAAAACAAGTTACTAGCAAAAGATATTGGTCTTTAGTCTATACCAAGAACTCAATGTTTTAGAAACTACATCCTTTTGAAAAAATTTATTTGTCCTTAATCCTCTCCCCAACTGCCTTAATTTACTGAATTTCTCAAACCAGTGGACTTTCATCTGCACTGTAAGAAGAATTGTTCCTTTTGCATTTTTAACAACAATAATAAAAATATCTTTCATATGGTATTTCAATGGACTTTGACATAATATCATCCTGACATAAACTGCTTTAAATTACTGAGTAGACAGGACCCAAAAGGAGAGAGAGAGAACAAAAGGGAATGCCCTGCCACAGAGGCAGGGTGGAATGGGGGAGATGGGGGGTGGGAGGGATGCTGGGACCCGTGGTGGTGGAGGATGGGCGCTGGTGGAGGGATGGGTACTTGATCGTTGTATAACTGAAACCCAAGCACAAAAACTTGTAAGTCTTTACTGTACCTCATGGTGTTTCACTAATAAAAAAAATAAATAACTGAGTAGAGAGATCCTTTGGGATGAACAAAAATATACCGGTTGACTAAGAAATAATCATGAGTTTAAAAATTCTATTTTAAAATAGAATTAAAGGAAGATGGGGTGGGGGTACTTGTTAGGAGAACTTATGTCAATAATGACTCTCCACTATCTAGTATGGAGAGAAGTTGGCACAACCAGAATTAGAATGAGAAGGAAACTTGAAGTTTCACTCTGTTCTTCCACTTTTATTATACTCAGATCCTCAGTTGACCACATTCCCACTGATGTCCTGGGAAGCAACCCCCAAATACTCTTTAAGAAACATTTGTCTTGAAGGAAAGATAATGACAGTAACTTAGAGTGCTATACAATAGAATAGGATGTGAGGCACCATCCCATCATGCCTCACATCCTATTCTACTTTACTCAGAAATCTAAGTCTAATTCTCCCCTGTTATCCATAATCACTCCGAATGTCATCCTCCATAAATGTCATGCTTTGTATCTAGATAGTAGTATATAATGATCCCCAAGTGACTCATGCCTTTGCATATCCCCATCCCACCCCCACTTCCCAACCCCTTACACACACACAGAGTGACCTAAGGGATATTGCAAAATTAATGGAATGTTACTTCTGTAGCTGAGCAACATCTCAAACTCTACAACACTGATAAACCAGGAGTAGCACACCAGATTGGATGGGACGTAACGTAGAAGGCAACCAATATCAATTAATAAAATATAAACACAGAAGTCTTAACCTATATCAACATCTTAGTAATCTCTTTTCACAATCATCCTGTTGTTCGTCAATTTCCTAGAGCAGGCACCAGTAACGTCTCCTTCTTCCTAGCACTGAGATTTTAAAAGAGTCATTTAAATGCTCTTTCAGGATTAGGAGAATGAGACCCATCATTGTTACTGGTATTTGGCATATTGAATACGACACTGGAAGTTTGCCAGACTCTGCTGTGCGGGCAGGATCCTTTTGGTAGCCTGCCAGGTTCTCCAAAGGAAAAATAAGATAATAAGACAAATGCGGCCATGCACTTCCGGGAGCTGGGTTTTATAGTATCTGCGTCTTGGCCCTTGATGGGATCAAACTGGCGCTGGCGGCAACTGGTGGGTGTGACGCCTACCTACTGGAAGATGGAGGGTCTGGGTGAAGAAGTCCCAGTCCCAATCTGAGTAGGCTTGGAGGCCTCAGCCCCGGAACCCGCATGCCTGGGTTCCTCTGCCAGTTCTTTCATGCATGAGGCCCATCCAGATGTGTGGACAGTGGTCCCAGAATGGTTGTGGCTGGCTCCGGAGGTCCTCAGCTGCTGGGGCTTTGCTCGGGGTGCTGGAGCGGGGGTGAGAGAAACTCAACCCTCCCCCCTCCAAGGGGCCCCAGTGAGGACAGTCAGGTGTGGGGGCAGGAGAATCTGCAGTAATCTCTTATACAAGGGCTTAATGGCTGCATGGTGAGATACAACAATCTTCACTAACTTTCTTCTAAGGGAATAGTTTTTGATCGTTATTTTAGCAAATTATTTATAACAAGCAATATAAACTAAATTATTGTGGACCTACTATGGGGGCAGGTTTAAGGAGTGGTTGGGAAAATTGGAAATAATTGTGGGGGGAAGATGCAATGTTGGTGGGATTGTGGTTGGAATACTGACTTTATAACAAATTGTCATGAACAACTTTGTATAATACCACAGTGTTTATAGAAAGTGTAAGGGGGAAATAAAATTTAGAAAAAGAAAAGAAAAAAATAAATAGATCCTGAGCCCAGTCAAGCCTCCAGATGACTTCAACTCCAGCTAATACCTTGACTATAACCATTTGAGAAGTACTGAGTCAGAACCACCAAATTAAACTACTCCTGAGTGAGTACCTGGGTAACAAAATGAGACAGAGAATGGTTACTGTTTGTGCCATTTTATTTTGGGATGCTGTGCTTCACAGCAATATATAATGATAGATGATATCAGTGATACCTTCCTATCCTTCTCCAATCCCATTCTTCATGCTTATTCATATTTCTGATGTATAAGAATAATTTCTAAAATCTAAAACTTACTCTTTATTCATGTTTAACAACAAAGAAGTTATTCAAGAAATTGTTGGAAAAGAGGAATAATATTCCTTTTGTCATTTTACATAGTCATTATAGGATACTGGAGAAAAGATTTATATTTATATATATTTTACTTTATTTATTTTGGGGTCAAACCTAGTGATGCTCAGGGGGTTCTCCTGCCTCTGCACTCAGGAATTACTTCCTGGCAGTGGTTGGGGGACCATATAAGATGCCAGGGATCAAACCTGGGTCGGTAGTGTGCAAGGCTATCCACTG
Source organism: Sorex fumeus (assembly GCF_029834395.1). Taxonomy (NCBI): domain Eukaryota; kingdom Metazoa; phylum Chordata; class Mammalia; order Eulipotyphla; family Soricidae; genus Sorex; species Sorex fumeus. The sequence continues at coordinate 63,709,201 of NW_026606120.1, forward strand.
CACTATTATTCCACATCCAAGATTTATATTTTTAAACCAAAAAAGGGAATGGCAGAGGGTGGCTCTTGGGTAAAGAACCAACAGTTTACCCACAGTCCTTTCAGGTAGAGACTTTGTTTTTTAGGTCTCCGTATCTTAGGATGCATAGTAAGGTCAGTAAGTCTGCTCCCAATTCCAACTTTTTAAGAAAGAATTATTTCTATAAGGGGCTATAGTTGGTCATGCTCAGAATTTTGGGATCATTTCTAGCAGAACTTTGTCTATAAGTACACAAAACTGTGGTGTGTGGGGATCATCAGGACCACATCCAACAGTGCTAAGGAAGCCACAAGGGATACCAGGGATTGAATTGAGGGCCTTGCACATGTTTTCTAGCACTTGACCTATCTTCCTACTCTCATTCCAACTTTTTAAATTAATTAATTAATTTTTAAAAATTTATTTATTTATTTATTTATTTATTTATTTATTTTTAATAGTGAGACATCATGAGGTACAGTTGCAGACTTACACATTTTTGTGCTTGGGTTTCAGTTATACAATGATCAAATACCCATCCCTCCACCAGTGCCCATTCCCCACCACCATGGATCCCAGTATCTCTCGCACCCCCCATCCCCCCTATCCCACCCTGCCTCTGTGGTAGGGCATTCCCTTTTGTTCTCTCTCTCTCTTATTAGGTATTGTGGTTTGCAAATGAGGCAATGGGTGACAATCATGTTTAGTCTATAGTCTACTTTCCACATGCTTCTCCCATCCAGAGAGGATTCTCCCAACACCTCATTCCAACTTTTAAACTCTTAATTGCGCTTTATTCTTGTGCCCTGTCTACTCGAGGTTTCCCCCTCTAGATATGCCTTCCTGTAGAAAGATAACTCCTGGTCCCTATTCTTCCTCATCCTCTGAATTTAGCTAGCATTTATGATTTCACTGCCTAAGACTGCAGTTTTAATACCTTGCCTTCTACACTAACATCTTCCACTGCCCTCTGCTTTATGCTCTTGGCTTGTCAAATCACATTACCAAGAAGATACCACCTCTCAAAAATGCGTATGAACATCCAGAGTTTGGTCATCACCTTCAGTGCATTAAGTCTTCCTTTTCGAGTTCCTTACCAATAAAAAATACACTATTTTCATACCATTTCACCCACTAAGTTCACCTTTTACTTAGTGGGTGTCTCCTTCCTCTGATGTGAGGTTAATGCTTCTCTTGAGCACTTTAATTTCAGTCTTTCCTTAACTTCTCAACTTTATGCCTTCACTCATCGTTCCCTCTCCAACCTATCAACCTTTGAGTCTCTACTGGGTCATTCACAGTAGCATTTAGCTTGCTCTGGTTTATTTCCTAGGAATTACTTCTCTTAAGGCTGATCATTGTTCATTTAACTTCTTTGGGAAGGCCCTCCTTGACCTCCATTGAAATCGCTCTCTCTCCCTTTGCTGGGAAGGTTCTCCTTGACCCTCAGATTGAAATAGCTCTTTCTCCCTTTGCCATCACTGCCGTTCCTGTTTCATTTGCTTTCTGTCTAGTGCTTACCACTCTATGCAATTATCCTAATTAGCTAATTAATTTACTGTTTGATTTTGCTACTTATTTTCTCCCTTCATGCAGCACACTATAAATCACATGAGAATAGAGACTTTATTTGTCTAGTTTCCAACTCCATCCCCAGCCTAGAAATTAGTGCTGAAACCTCATGGGAATCAGTAAATGTATGAATTAATAACTGAATGATTTTTCTGATTGTATCCCCAGTGTTCTTGCTTCACTAATGCATATAGCACCAATATACAATTGCTCGTATACAAAACTAGCTCACTGGTCTCATTGCTCCCTTGAGTCTAGACCAGACTATGTAAGCCCTGGTTTTCCTATATCTATGAACTATATACTTACATTAGTCATTATATATACATTTATGGGGGTATATATATATGTGTGTGTGTGCATGTGTGTGTTATAGGTTATATACAAGCACACACACACACACACACACACACACACACACACACACATAGCTTTGCCTCATTATCCAAAAAATACAATGTTCCATTAAACCTTTCATAAGCTGAAATGATATCAAGAAAAGAAATTACCATTCATATATGTAAACATTTTTGAGCATTCTCAGTCACACCCACACCCCAATAATCTACCAGATCATACCCAAATCTAAACCATTACTAAAACAATGGTGCATGTGCTACCTCTAGAGGCACTGCTTCGAACACTGAATTCTGTTTTCAACCTAGTCTCAAACCCTGTTTTCTGCTCTTTTGTCATGATAGTAAAAATCCCCTTTGGATCTCCTTGAGGTGGCAAGCCTGACAGAAATTGATAGCAGAAGGAGAAAAGGCAGAGTTTACCTGTACATAAACATACATCCATGATTTAGACCCATTTTACAACAACACACGCACACAAACACACATATTATCTCCTATCTAGCACAAGTTACTGTCTGTCTGGATAGTTCATAATTACTTTTCTTTGAATCACTACCATTATAGAGTAACCCAGCAGCCTCTTTCTTTTTTTTAATTAGTTAATTTTTTTTATTTTGTTGAATCACTATGAGATAGTTACAAGCTTTCATGTTTGGGTTACAATCTCACAATGATCAAACATCCATCCCTCCACCGGTGCACATTCCCAACCACTTATATTCCCATATACCCACCCTTTCCCGCCCTCCCCCTGCCTCCACAGCAGACAATATTCCCCATACTCTCTACTTTGGGGCTTTATGGTTTGCAATGCAGATGAGACTCAGATCCTATCACTTCTCTGGCTTTTCCACTAAGGTTAAAACAAATTTCAGATTCATGAAAATATCTTGATTCCTTAAACAAACTTTTCTGGTTTTCTGTTTGTATTGTGGCCCACTGTCATAAATCTTGTCCCTTAAAGAGACACTTCCTGGCTGAATCAGAGTTCTTTCTATTGCTTAGAAACTGAGTTCTTCTCTGTCAGGGAGCCTCTGGTCTCTTCTCTGCTCACTGTTCCTTTCCCACCTCCTGTCCCTGGCTCATTGTTCCCTAGTCCTTGGTTCAATGGCCTTTTTCTCAGTGGGTCTCTTTCAGGCCACCTACTTCCTCCAATTTCAATTTTAGCACTGTAGCACTGTAACTTTGTCCTCCCCGCTGTTCATCAATTTGCTCAAGTGGGCACCAGTAAAGTCTCAGTAAGAATTGTGAGACTTGTTGTTACTGTTTTTGGCATATCGAATACACCACAGGGAGCTTGCCAGGCTCTGCTCTGCAGGCAGGATACTCTCGGTAGCTTGCCCGGCTCTCGGAGAGGGCCGGAGGAATTGAACCCGGGTCAACCGCGTGCAAGGCAAACGCCCTACCCGCTGTGCTATGGCTCCAGCCAAATTTCTATTTTAAGCTGATAAAAATATATCATATATTTAATATACTCGATATCAAAGAAGACTCCCAGCTATTCTTCCTTATAGTGCTATATATTATTATAACAGCTATGTGTTCAACTATAATTCGTTATCTGCCTTCTATATTAGATAGTAGGTTCTGTGAGAGCAGAACCACATCTTTTTTATTTGCTGATTAACACCCAATTCCTCCAAAGGCCCTCAATCAATATTTGCTAAATACATTGATAGTTATAAAGATATTCTGAGTGGATAAAAATATGGATTTGATATCTGTGTTCTACATTTTAACAATATGACCTTGAATTCATTTTCTGGTTTTCTTTGTAGACATCAATAGATCAATTTGTATAAATGAGTTTGATAAATTTTTAACCTCTCCGAACTTAATCTATTCAAGTAAGAAAGAATTATAATATATAGCTTATAAAATTATTGTAAGCACCAAAACACAGTTTGTACTCAAATTTTTCGTTTTCTTCACTTTCTCTTAGAAATAAACTAAGATCATGTCATTGGTGGAGTAGGATGAGAAGCAGAAACCAGAAAGCAAGGAAAAGGTCAAATGCAAACCAGAATTAGAACATGGTGACCATTTCTCATTAGAAAGGCGGACCCTATACTACTCTCTATTCTCTTAATCTTCTGAAGTTAAGTTTCTGCATCTATAAAATTGAAATGACAGAATCTTCTTCTAAGGAGACTATTAGGATTAAATAAGAGGAACAACATAGAGTGCTTACCACAGTACCTGGAAAACATTTCCGTCTATTCAGAAGATGTGAGTTAATTTTCCTATTCCCTCAGAGTCATAAGTAGCTTTATCTTTCCAATACTCACAGCACTGCAAGTTGTCAGTAAATGCTCTGAAGAATAATACTGGATGAAACTTTAGCTCAATAACTAACAGCTTCATTTAAATGAGCAATTTATAATAACACTTTCTGCTCCCTACATTTTTAACAGAGTACAAAAAATACATTTCTCTGACACTTAACTTTTAGTTTCATAAGTTCCAGGTCAATACATTTTGCTAAGCCAATGTGTGCACATTAACTTCGCTGAACTCAATGAATATGCTGAGAGTGGAAGTGACCAAATTTTTGCCTGCATACTCCAAATTTAGCAATAGATCATGACACTTAGCTGTTTCTTAGAGTATTAATTGTAGGGAGAAAACAACGGCATCTTATTTAGGTTGTCTGGCAAGTCAAAGAAGGATTATAATTTATAGTTACTATGGTAGCTATGGTAGCTAATTATACCTTCAAGGATTTGCCAGTTGCTGTTTAGAAAAAAGAAAGAAAAGAAAGAAAGAAGAATTAAAGCTTTGATCATAGCTGAGACCCTTGTTGGGGAATCAAAGAAGTAAAATTTGTCATCATGAAAAATGTCTGACTATTGAGACTCAATTTATCCTTGAATAAAAAGTCAATGCAAGAAGGTTTCTACAAGGAGGTAAGAGCAAGCAGGCAAGAAGACTGTGCTTTTACCCTACTGGTTCCAATGACCACATGTGCCTATTCTATTCAGGGGATGGACATCATTGACCAAATCCAGGGTTTTAAAGCTCAAAGTTTTGGTCTAGGTGAACCAAACAAGACAGATCAGGAAGAATATACAACTCATTAGGCAGAACTAGTTTCCTTGCAAAAAGCTCAACTGGCTACTACAACAGTGATTTCCTGAACTTGGGAGGTGAGGGTGTTGGGAACAGAAAAGACGAAAGTCTGAAGATCTCTTGCATTGCTATTCATCCCTTTCAACTGAGTCCAAGATCCCTGGAGGGATGAATGAAAGAAGGGATTTGTTATTTTCTTTATAATGGTGGGGGCTGGGGGTGTAGAGGGTAGAGGTCCCCAAAGGAAGAGAAGGAAGAGCTAAATTAGGACCTTAAGTGTGGTATGGCCCCACAATGAATGACAATACACGCAAGTGTTTTCTAGGCAGGGAGGCAGAAAGCTAAAGGAGATTCTAAAGACAGGTTGCTTGGGTTTCAGTTATTCAATGATCAAGTACCCATCCCGCCACCAGTGCCCATTCTCCACCACCACTAATCCCAGTATCCCTCCCACCCCCCAAACCGCCATCCCACCCTGCTCTGTGGCAGGGCACTCCCTTTTGTTCTCTCTCTCCTTCTGGGTGCTGTGGTTTGCAAAAGAGGCACTGAGTTGCAATCATGTTTGGTCTGGTCTATAGTCTACTTTCAGCATGCACCTCCCATCCTGGGAGGATCTTCCCAACACCCTTTATTTGGTGCTCCCCTTCTCTACCTGAGCTGCCTTTACACCTAAAGTGTGCGGCTGGCCTCCAAACCATGGAGTAAATCTCCTGGTACTTATCTCGGCTATTCTTGGGTGTTAGTCTCCTATTTTGTTACTTTATGTTCCCCAGATGAATGCAATCTTTCTATGTCTGTTCCTCTCTTTCTGACTCATTTCGCTTAGCATGATACTTTCCATGTAGTACCACTTGTATGTAAATTTTGATCATTGTTTAACTGAAACCCAAGCACAAAAATTTGTAAGTCTACAACTGTACCTCGTGGTGTTTCACTAATCAAAATTAAAAAAAAAAAAACTGAGAAGGTTCTCACACCTCAGGGAAAAAAAAAGATTAGCTCTAAAAATATGAATGTAATTAAAGATCAAAAAGTCCGTTTTTTCAAAAGATTCCTCAAAAAAGAAATACAAATGGCCAAAAAGCACATGAAAAAATGTTCTACATTGCTAATCATCAGCGAGATGCAAATGAAAACAACAACAAGATATCATCTCATACCACATAGGCTGGCACACAACAACAAAAAAAAAACAACCAGTGCTGGTGCAGATGTGGAGAAAAAGGGACTCTCCTTCATTGTTGGTGGGAATACTGACAGGTCCAGCCTTTTTGGAAAATAATATGGCCATTCCTCAAAAAACTAGAAATTGAGCTTCCATGTGACGCCACAATACCACTTCTCTTTTGAATCTATGTATCCCAAGGGCACAAAAAAAGCACAGTAGAAATGACATCTACAACTGTATGTTCATTGCAGCACTGCTCACAATATCCCAAATCTGGAAACAACCTGAGTGCCCAAGAACAGACAACTGGTTAAAGAAACTTTGGTACATCTACACAATGGAATACTATGCAGCTCTTGGGAAAGATGAAGTCATGAAATTTGCTTATAAGTGGATGGTCATGAGGAGTATCATGCTAAATGAAATGAGTCCCTCAAAGAGAGGGACAGACATAAAATGAATGCACTCATTTGGGGAATATGAAATAACATACTATGAAGACTGACTCCCAAGGACAGTAGAGACAAAAGCCAGGAATATAGCTTCATGGTTGGAACCGTACCTCATGAGCTGGGGGAGAAGGCAGCTGGAATAGAGAAGGGATCACTAAGTCAATGATGGTTGGAGAGATCATTCGGGATGGGTGTTGTATGCTGAAAGTAGATAAAGGACCAAACATGATAGCCTCTCAGTATCTGTATTGAAAACTATAATGCCCCAAAGTAGAGAGAGAGAGTATGAGGGAAATTGTCTGCCATAGAGGCAGGGGTAGGGATGGGATGTGTGTGGGGGGCATACTGGGGACATTGGTGGTGGAAAATGTGCACTGGTGGAAGGAATGGGTGTTCGATTATTGTATGAAATTCAAACATGAAAGCTTTATGGCAATCTCATGGTGATTCAATAAAAAAATTCTTTTTAAAAATAAAAAAAAGTCCGTTTTTTTATTTCATTTGTATAACTGCAGTAATATTTACTGACTTCATGTTGTAGGGTATAGGCTTTTGATTCTTTTTAACTATGTGTCTAATATGTTTACAATATATTAAAATACTTGTGTAAAAAATAAAGATTCAAGATCTACTTAAAAAAAATACAGGTTGCTTAAGAAAGGTATAGCTGAAGACCCATGTCTGGGAAATGCTGCCAGGTTGACAGATGCCAAAGACCTTCTAGTTTCCCTCTTCCCTCCTTTCTTGTTACTAAAGTCTCATAATTTAGATCCACCCAGAGAATGAAAGAGGGAGTAAATTGGGATTTGAATGAGTTTAAACCTAGATTAAAGCCTGTAAGAACTGCTTGACTGACACTATCTCTATTGTCTAGGAAATAATGTGCTTTTTCTAGAAAATTTAAAGTTACCCTGTCCTTTGCACACCTGAATTCATATCTGTAGCACTGTAGCACTGTCCTCTTGGTGTTCATCGATTTGCTCGAGTGAGCACCAGTAATATCTCCATTGTGAGACTTGTTGTTACTGTTTTTGGCATATCGAATACACCACAGAGAACTTGCCAGGTTTTGCCTTGCAGACAGGATACTCTTGGTATCTTGTCAGGCTCTCCAAGAGGGACGGAGAAATAGAACCTGGGTTGGCCAAGTGCAAGGTAAACGCCCTACCCCTTGTGCTATCGCTCTAGCCCAAATTCATAACTAATAAAAGTAAAGAATCTTCTGCCCCTGCACCAGGCTTTCTTCACTAGGGCCCCTGGAGGGGTTGTGTTGAGTTTCCTTTCCTGCCCAAAGCAGAACCCTGGCAACCAAAAACCTCCAGAACCCAGACACAGCCATGCTCAAGGCCACTCTCCATATGCTCGGATGAGCCTCACAGATGAAGGAACCTGCAGAGGAACCCAGGTATGCGGAATCCGGAGCTGAGATCTCCAAGCCTGCTCGGATTGGGACTGGGTCTCCTCCACCCAGATCCCCCATTTTCTAGTAGCTTGGCAGTCACACCCACAAACTGCCCCTGGAGCCATGTAATCTCACCAAGGGCCAAGATCCAGAGACTATAAAAATAAAAAGCTTCCAGACCTCTTATTTCTCTTATATATGGGCTTAACCTCTGTCCTCTCAGAGAGCCTGGCAAGTTCCTGAGGGTATCCTACCTGCACGGCAGAGCCTGGCAAGTGCCCTGTGGCATATTCGATATGCCAAAAATAGTAACAATAACAGATCTCATTCCCCTGACCCTGAAAGAACCTCCAATACAGCAGCATTGAGAAAGACAAGGCTTTTTAGAGGTTGCTAAAATTTCAGGGCTGGGACAAATGGAGACGTTACTGGCGTCCACTTAAGTAAATCGATGAACAAGGGGATGACAGTGATAGAGCGATACAGTGATATATGTTTGCAGGTAAATTTGTATTTATTTATGTACATAAGGTAAAGGTAAAGGCCCTCCCGTTGATCGTCGATTTGCTCGAGCGGGCCCAGTAACGTCTCCATTGGAGACTTTGTTGTTACTGTGTCTGGCATATCGAATACTCTCGGTAGCTTGCCGGGCTCTCCGAGAGGGGCAGAGGAATCGAACTCGGGTCAGCCATGTTGGCCGCTTGTAAGGCAAACGCCCTACCCGCTGTGCTATCGCTCCAGCTCATGCATATGTACACATGTAATTTTATATATATGTAAGATATACATATATTAAAAAGGCCCTCCCGTTGATTGTCGATTTGCTCGAGCGGGCCCAGTAACGTCTCCATTGGAGACTTTGTTGTTACTGTGTCTGGCATATCGAATACTCTCGGTAGCTTGCCGGGCTCTCCGAGAGGGGTGGAGGAATCGAACTCGGGTCAGCCATGTTGGCCGCGTGTAAGGCGAACGCCCTACCCGCTGTGCTATCGCTCCATATTTTGCCTTGCAGGTGGCCAGCCACCAAGCCAGGTTCGATTCCTCCACGATTCCTCCACCCCTCTCAGAAAGGCCGGCAAGCTACCGAGAGTATCTCGCCAGCATGGAAAAGCCTGGCAAGCTACCCGTGACATATTCAATATGCCAAACACAGTAACAACGAGTCTCACAATGGAGACGTTACTAGGCCCGCTTGAGCAAATCGATGAACAACAGGAGGACAGTGCTACAGTGCTACAGTGCTACGTATTAATATGTACATACTGTATTGTACATAGTGTATGTATGTATATAATGTGTACCTATATACATATGTAATTACATGTGTATTTGTTAATTGTGTAATATATATAATACATGTAATGTATGTGATATATGTATATATCGAAAATACGTCACAGGGAGCTTGCCAGGCTCTGCCATGTGGACGAGATACACTCGGTAGCTTACCGGGCTCTCCGAGAGGGGCGGAGGAATCGAACTCGGGTCGGCCATGTTGGCTGCATGCAAGGCAAATGCCCTACCGCTGTGCTATCGCTCCAGCCGTAATGACATATGAAGGTAAAGGCCCTCCCGTTGATCGTCGATTTGCTCGAGCGGGCCCAGTAACGTCTCCGTTGGAGACTTTGTTGTTACTGTGTCTGGCATATCGAATACTCTCGGTAGCTTGCCGGGCTCTCCGAGAGGGGCAGAGGAATCGAACTCGGGTCAGCCATGATAATTACATATGTGTGTGAAATATATGTAATATATTTAATATGTGTTACATATACATATGTAATAATACATTACACATATTACATCACTGTATCACTGTATCACTGTCATCCTGTTGTTCATCGATTTATTCAAGTGGGCGCCAGTAACATGTCATTTGTCCCAGCCCTGAGATTTTAGCAGCTTCTCCTTACTCGTCTTTCCCTATGCTGCCATATTGGAGATTCTTTCAGGGTCAGGGGAATGAAACCCATTATTGTTACTGTTTTTGGCATATTGAATATGCCACAGGTAGCCTTCCAGGCTCTGCTGTGCGGGCGGGATACCCTCGGTAGCTACATATATATTATATATTACATGGGCTGGAGCAATAGCACAGCTGTAGGACATTTGCCTTGTTCACAGCCGGCTGAGCTGGGTTCAATTCCTCTACCCCTCTCAGAGAGCCAGGCAAGCTACCGAGAGTATCTCAGCCACATGGCAAACCCTGGCAAGCTACCCGTGATATATTAAATATGCCAAACACAGTAACAATAAGTCTCACAATGGAGACGTTACTGGTATGCTCGAGCAAATCAATGAACAATGGGAGGACAGTGCTACAGTGCTACATATATGTGAATTACTTATGTGTTTATATGAATTATATAATATTAATAACTTAAACATCCTTCAATAAAACATTTTATTTGAGGGGGGTGTGAAGGGTTGCATCCAGTGATACTCAAATATACTCCTAGCTTTGTGCTCAGGGATCACTCTTAAAAGTGCCCAGGGCGGCTGTATGGGGTTCCAGGAATCAAACCTAAATCAGTCACATAAGGCAAGTGCCCTGACTGTTATACTATCTGGTCCCCATCATTCGATATATTCTTACATTTTTATTTTCTTGTGTCTAGAGAGACAGTACAATGGTTATAACACATGCCTTGCTGATTACCAACCTGGTTTCATCCCTAGCACTGCTTATGGTTCCCTGAGCATCATCAGGATGCCACCAAGCACTGCTAGGATGATACAGGCAATCCTTAACATGTCAGGGTCCAAGCAGCAACTCAAGTCCTTGCCCTGAACCAATGAGCCCAGTTGACCAAGAATCACTTAGAGAGAGTCACTCCCTATAACCCTTCACCACCCCTGCCAAGCCTCTGGATTTCAGCTTGGGGGACTGCCCCCTCTAAATTTTTTTCTGTATTAGTCCAATCATCCTTTATTGAATTTAAAACTACCCAAAACTTAATAAATAGGCAGCCAGCACTCACTAAGTTACACTGAAAACCTCAGACCATCTTTCCTAGTTGTACTGAGTCAACAGCATCAAGTTTGTCCTTGGATAACAGTGTAGGGTGGGGACAGGGAAGTGGTACATTGCTGTGCACAGCTGAGCTGGGATGTCCTTGGCCTCACAGGACAGCTGAGCTCAACATGAGAGGGGAGCTTTTACTTTTGATCTTCAAGATAACATTTTTAAATATAAAACAAAAAGAACTTGAGATAAAGTGCATACTTTCCTTTTAAACATGCCATATGGAATCTAAGGCCTGTGGATTAAGAACCCTAAGATCTACTTACTAAATAAAGACAGCCAGTCTCCTAGAGAGCCGACAGAGAGGGATGTAGGGCCTGGAACATGGATAAGAGCAAAACTGGCTCCAGAAGAGAGCAGCAAGAACTAAGCCCAGTAATCCCAGCCCATTATTCCCAGAGGCCAAACTTATTACCATCTATGTTTCCCTCTCTGCACCTTCACCAAGTATTCAAGTATCCAGATCCCTGATGAAGTAAATGAGTGAAGAGGGTATTAGGGTAGAAATCCATTTGTAAAGTGTTTGAGATTTCCAGGATTGTCCACTCAATGCCATAGGTACCCAGCAAAATGGAGTGCAAGAAGATCGTTCTTTTATGTCACACAGGTTTGCCATGCAGAATAAAAGGAAAGAAGGGAAAACACTCCCTTTATCCCACTATGCCTGAGGATGAAGCTGTCAAAGATCTGGGTAGCTATCACAGTGTATTCTTCCTCCACCTGCCATCCCTCTGTCACATCTCTAAGTACCCAACGACCCATCTTGGTTCCTTCAGCACAAATTCTTAGCCCAAAACTGAGTTACAAAAAATAGGTTGTTTCACTGGTGTGGATGAAAGCAATCTGGACAAACCCTATTGATGGCTTGCAAGCAGTGAGTCTTTGTTCCAATCCTTCACCTCCACAGGGGTAATGAACTAAAAAGGATGTTGGGAATGAACACGCCAGAGCCATGCAAATCTAAAGGGTAGTCCTGTGAACTGGGTATATGTTCAGCAAGCCAAAGGCCAGATAATTAGTCCTGTTCTAGGAACTTGAGCCTGAAGATGATATGTTTCATTTAAGGAAGATATGGAACATACAGCCTGAACACTTACGGACACTCTGTCACTGTCACTGTCCTCCCGTTGTTCATCGATTTGCTGGAATGGGCCCAGTAACATCTCCATTGGAGACTTATGTTGTTACTGTGTTTGGCATATCGAATACATCACGGGTAGCTTGCCAGGCTCTGCCGTGCGGACGAGATACTCTTGATAGCTTGCTGGACTCTCCTAGAGGGGCAGAGGAATCAAACTCAGGTCGGCCATGTTGGCTGCATGCAAGGCAAACACCTTACCGCTGTGCTATCGCTCCATCTCTGACTATATACAACTATCTTCAACTATGTGCATTCACAGAGTACAAATTTTCTGAGCTCCTTATGTATGAAAGATTATCTAGAATTCTTTTAAAGTGCATCTACAGTACCCTTACACAATACGGTTGGGAATACTTTATTAGAAGACATAGGGGGGAAAAATAATAGAGCCAAGGAAATAGCTTAGCCGTTAGGCCATTTGCCACCTGGATTTAAGTATTGGCCTCCTAGCACTGACAGATTTGGTTCTACAGATCCCTGAGTATACCAGGGTAGCTAAGGTAGCTAAGGTACCTCCCAGCACTATAGGGCCCAAACAGCTCTATATTCTGGGGTCTTAATATTGAGCTACTCATTCTAGTTGACTGAATATCACTGCAAGTGATTTCTGGGACCTCTGAGCCCTGTGTTTTGGCTCCCACCAAAACCAACCAAACAAAAAATACCCATTTTATTGTAAGGTTTCATTCCACATCTATTAAAGAAGCTGAGAGAAGAACTAAATTGTGAGGTGGGGAAAGGAGGGAGGGAAAGAGATATTTAAAAAAAAAAAAAGAGGACGAAGAAGCTCATTAATCCTATCCTTTTACTGATCTTGAGCTTCCAAATCTCGCACAATGGGCATGTGTGGGTCTGTAATTTCCCCTCTGTGAGAACACATCTGGGAGGGGAGGTTAATATAAAAAGGATCTGAGTTGGGGGGAGAGATTATTCAGGAATTTAAATTCCCACAGTAGCATGACCTCTGCTATTTGGATTTCCATTTATCCTGTTGAAGCCTACAAGGCAGCTAGCTCCAACAGATCATGTGACCACCGAGATTATGGTGCAGTTTGACTCCCAGAGACCCTTGACCTGGGAAGATGGTGTGCAGGAGTTTTAGAGATTACCATGGGTTGGCTAGCTCATGACATCCAACTGATCAACAACCACATGCATCAGGAAAGCTGAAAAGTAAGCATACTAGGAGAAAAGACCACTGATAATAAAGGCCCTGAATTGTAAAATCTTAAGTAGGTCCAAGGTATTGCCAAATGCCTGCTCCCCACTCATCTGCAATGTGACCGTAATGGCTGAGTGCTTAGTAGGATTGTGATTTAGCAGCTACTTCTGCGTAAGTATTAAGAACAACTCCCATCACTTTCAGGAGCACTCTAACTTAGCCAACAAGTATCCAGTCACCCACTCATTTAGCAAGTTGGAAATCTGAGGTCTAAAGAGAGAAGCAGAAACAAATGGCAGGGGGTACACATAGTGGTGGAACTCCTTCATGTGGTGCCACTTCCTTTGGGCCCACATCTGAAAAGTCTGATTAGACCAGCCTGAGCATATAGATTAGGATTGCTCCACACAAAAACCCTGAAGGACCCAATTTTGTAGCAAATTATTCCATGGCAGTTAAATGTTGAGTTGCTATAGTAATAACCAGCTTTCTTGAATATGGGACATGGGCAAAGAGAAAGCAAATAAACACTGCACTTTATAACTGTATCCTAAGTGGAAAATGCAATGTCTTAAAATCATTTTAAATCGATGCACACCAAAAAGGGGGAAAATAGTAGTGGGTATAAGATTTTGGAAAATTTTATGGACTGATTCACTATAGCCAACAACAATGATAAAAACAAAGCAAGACAAAGAAAACACAACCCCATCTCCATATATATCATTAAAATGACATATTTTCTATGATTGCCTTGTTTCAGGGAGGGACTGCCAAGTCTGCTTAGATGCACAGGGGTCACTTTCAACCAACAAGGCTGAAGGACCAATATTTGGTCCTAGTGATGCTGAGGGCCACCAAGGTCATCCCGGTGGTACTCAGGTCCTCCAGAGTTACACCAAAAAACGTCAGAAGAGGGGCCATGTGATGTCAGGGATAGACCCTGCGACCTTGCACCGCAAGATAGGCATCCTTGAGCCCCCAGATATATCCCTTACTCTAGGTTTATTTTTTTACTAGATCATAGACTCTTCAAATTCAAAGACTGTGTTTTAGTATCATATTTCTCAATACCAAGCACTTATCGAGCACTTTATAAATATTTGCTTAACTGTTACATTTATTTACTTACTTTTTATGTACATGATACGATTTGATTCTCCATTTGGCACTATGAGCTGAGTACTACTGAATAAAGATGAGAAGACTGAAAGTCTGGAGTGTTAAACACTGAGGAAGTGAATAGCAAAACCACTGAAGCCCAGGTCTTCCATGTTTCTTTCCATTACATTAGATTCGGTGTTAGAAGGAGTCTAAATGTGGAGAGAATGTTTGCTTAGAGGGATGGAGCCCAAAAGAGCCAAGGAAAATGTGGTAGGCAAAGAAACATCCCTGTGGGCTCAGAGATTTAAGAACTGGACCAGCCAAATAGGTTTTTGGTTTCTTGTATGCCTTCCAATATGGCTGCTCCTTTGAAAAAAGGAAATGCATGATATATAGGCAGCGGGATGGAAGGGAGAGGTACGGACACAGCCCTTCATGCTACACAGACAAAGATTCTAAGTGGACAATCCACGGGAGGGCTGAATAAACCTCAGTAGTGCAATCATTAGCTTAGGTCAACTACCAAGGACTTCCATAAGATGAATCCAGGACCCCACTCAAGAAAGGATCAAATTTGGCATTTTCCTGTTTGTTTATTTAAAGTTTTTTAAAAATTAGGCTTAGCATTTTGATAAATGTATTTCTTGGAGACAAATATATTTTGGCCCAACCCATATCCCGCTAGAACTCACCACACAAAGTTTCCAGTTCCATCCCCAGGCCACAGCACCACTGTACCATGAAGAGTGATACTTTATTTATTTAATTTCTCTTTTAAAAAGTTATCCCATTCTAGCGCCTCTAACGAACCAGTTGTTTTGTAGTCTTTGGTCCTGGCAGTGTTCCCTTTCTTTGGATCTTTTAAGTCTATGCACTGTTTGCTTACTTTCATGAAAATGTTTTTGAATTGTTAAATGATTGTTACCTGATTTGGAGCTATAAATCCCCCCAGGGATCAGTGGGAGCCGTCTTGACATCTTCCTCACCCAGGTGTTACCACCATTCCGCCTTCGCCCATTGGCCACCCTAAAAATGGAAAGATGCTTCAATGGTAGAAGACCAAACAACAGAAGGCACTTTCCTCTACTCTCCATGTGTCTTCTGTGAAATACAGCTTCTCTCTCCTCTTCCCCATCCCTAAACCCTAAGAAATATCTACTCATGCCATAAGCATAACTAGGAGTACTAAGAAAAGAATCCCAATAAAATCCCATGCCATAACTCAAATTCCAACGCTCAACAACTGGTTGTTAGAATCATCCATCCTCCTGAGGGAAATTCAAAACATGGCCTCTGAATTTCCCTTGTACATACTGGGCTCACTCTTGTAAAATGACTTGATGTTCCCCAAGGATCTGGCCATAGCCCTAAGAGCATCCTATGCAGCTGTGACCCCACAGGGGCATTTGTCATGTCAATGATCCCTTCATTTGCCTTGTGGTCATGACTGCCTGGAGGTAAAGTCAATGAAAATGAAAATAGATTGTTCTTTCTTGTATTTTTTCTTCCAAAGTCATTTACTTAGGCAGTGAGGGACATGGACTTCGGAAGCATTGCAGACTTACTTACAAACCCTGACTCTATTACTTCCTGGCTAAGTGGACTTGGATCCTAATTTCTCCAAGTCTAGGTTTATGCATTGGAAAAGAGGCATCATTATTAATTTAATTGTTGTGAGGATAAAGTGAGATAATTCAGAGGGGGTACGTTAATTATAGAATGCATCCATCTCTGGTAGCTCTTACTATATTAATATTTTTGCAATGTAATTAGGTCTGTGGATGCATGGCCATGACCTAGCTCAGAATTCTCCATGTTCTTCAGTGTATTCTTCTTGTTACTTTGTCCTATTTAACACTTTGCCTACCTAAACTACATAAAGGCTTAATTAGTATGGTTTCTCCTGTTTTCAGAAGTCAGGTGTCCCCATGAAACACTTTTTATGAATCATGCATTTATAGGCTGAAATGGCACTGTCACTGTCCTCCTGTTGTTCATCAAATTGCTCGAGTGGGCCCAGTAACATTGTGAGGCTTGTTACTGTGTTTGGCATATTGAATATGTCATGGGTAGCTTGCCAGGATTTGCCATGCGGGCAAAATACTCTTAGTAGCTTGCCAGGCTCTCCTAGAGGTGCGGAGGAGTCGAACTCGGGTCGGTCCTGTTGGCCACATTCAAGGCAAACGCCCTACCCGCTGTGCTATTGCTCCAGCCCAGGCTGAAATGGTGAAAAGTGAAAAAGCAATAGCTATTTGCTTACATGAGAACAGTTTTGAACATCCCCAGATACTTCGCCCCTCCTCCTTTAATCTACCAAATAACACATAAAACCGAAAATAACTTTTACATAGAGCACAAGCAGGAATTATATAATAAATAAACACAAAGCCTATAACCTTCTGGGGGAGAGAGCTGGATGGGATTCTTGCTCTAGAATTGCCACAGCCAAGTAAGTGCTAAACATCATTTTTACATTTCAGTTTTCATCATAAAAGTGAAGTTTCTTCAGATTTTAGATGGTGAAAACAGGGAGTATTGTAGGTCTTTTGTAAAGGGATAATCACACTCAACAGTGTGATTCCAGGGCTTACTCCTGGCTTTGCTTCTGAAGGTGACTGGGGGACCGTATAGGGTGCCAAGGATTGAACCCAGATCAGACACATGCAAAGCAAGTGCCTTACCAGTTATACTATCTCTCCAGTCCTAATGTGCTTTTTAAAAGCAGGGGATACCCAGGAAAGGAACATTACCAAGAGTGATACAAGACTAACACCAAGGGACAAAGATGGCATCTCATCACCAAAGCATGTGAATGGTTTCAATGAGTTTCTCGGCATTCTCCGGTGGGGACAGGGGCTCACCCAAGCCCAAGAAGCCGCCCTGTTGCAGGTTCTGAATTAAAAGTCAATGTACAATTAGATGCCTCAAAAGAGATGCTCCAGATGGGTGTGTTTGTGGAGCACTGTCCAGTAGTCTACAGAAAACTACAGCTCAAGGACCAAATCTAACCTGCTGTCTAATTTTTTAAATAAGATTTTATTGGAATGCAGATGAGTCCATTCATCTACCCAATGCCTCTGGCTACATTCAAGCTACCGAAGGTGAGTAATTACAACAGAGACGGCTCTCAGAACTTAAACTTGTTTATTACATGGTTCTCTCTGAGCCCTTTTACAGAGGAAACTCAATGGCGGATATTCAAGTTGAATAGATGACTGAACAAATGAATGAACAATGGTGCAAAATAACACCTAAAAACAGTATAGTGTTAATTCTAAGGAAATCAGGATTGAAAAAGTCTTGAATTGAGGTTCCTAAGGCTTTAGATCTTCCTCTATTCCCAAAAGGGCCCTAAATCTATCATTTCCTACTTATCTCAGTTTCTACAGTTGTTAAATGCACTGTAAAGAGGAGTAAAATAAAATTCCAAATGTAAGAAGCATCTTCTTAAGTTCTGGCACATAGTAGGAGCTTATCAAATGTTAGAATTAAAAATAAGGATGGGAACAAATCATTTCCTTCTAAATAAAGCATTTGTGCCATCACAAAGGAGTAAATAGAGTAATTCACATGTTTAATTGGTAGATGTCATTAAAAAAAAGCTTCAAGAAGCATTCTACACAAAGACTCCCAGGCTAGTTTGTGTTCATACAAATCAAACAGCCAGTCCACTGCCAGAGCCAGGAATCAAATATTTCAGACATCATCAGGGCTGGCTGATCTAGGCTGGGCTCTTCTGTATGTAGTAGAGACAGGCCACAGGAAGTCCTTGGTGTCATTCTCTATAGACGGGGCTAGGCGCTGACATTCCCTTGCTTCTCTATATAGACCATTACTCAGATAAGGGACATGGTGAGAAAGGAAGTGAGAGGGTCAAGGGTCTCCTTTCATAAAGGCCTCTCAGTCCCAGCTAACTGAGAACCTACAGGTGTGAGGGGGCTTCCTGAAACAAGTTTATAAAACACCATTTTACCCTTTGTTTCCTTTTTACTCTAGGGTTAGGTACAGAAAACTGGGACGGAGAGAGAAGTTTATGATAATGTTGACCTTGGGGGAATGGTTCCCCGCATCTCCACCCAGATCTCATTTTATGGTGTGTAGAGTTTTTATGAACCAATTTAATATGGGAGAGGAGATGAGAAGACTGATGTGTGAACTGAAGTTGACAGTCATAAATTCAAAGAAAAATTATTCCAGAATTAAAAGTCCTACTTACCAGTGTCCAAGCGTAATAGCCACTGTTCAGTGGCAGGGTTTGGGCTGTCAAAGTTATTTCAGGGGCCATTTGTAGGACAGGCACCCTTTCATTTCATGGGGATGAGTAAATATTTTCTAATGGGGTCTCTAAAGTATGTTGGGATCCCACCCAAGTCCCAAGATTGTGGGAACCTCAATTGTCCGAATCTCTTTTCCCAGGACAATTCTTTCAGGAAGTTCCAAATTTCGACAAAATGATTTACACTTAATCTGCACAAAATACAACCAGACCCACTGTTTGGTTTGAACTTGCAACCAGAGGAGATTTCAAAAAACCTTCTGAACATGAAGCATGATCTGGGATATAGCAAATACAATTTTGAAAGTTCCCAGAGGAAGGAAAAAAAATATTTGGTGCAAATCTAAAACCTTGTCTTACACAATCTCTCAGTGAAAGAACTCAAGAACCTACATGGATACTCTGTATAGAACCACAGAATGGGGCAGAACCAATCCAACTAGTCATATACATCCCAGTTAGCTCAGCCTCATGTTTCTAAATATCTGGACAAGGAATTTCCTAAGATAGGCAGGGTGGCCATGAGGAACTGGAAAAATCAGTCTCCAGTCCCCTGTGCATTATCCCAACACCTCCCCTCACCAAAATACCTGTTGCGGGTCACTATGTACCGCTGGCTTTTCCAGGCTCCCTTTCTGCAGGCATCTGATTTCCGTGGATTTTTCAATAACAGTTCCACCAGTTTCTCTAAACAGAGCATGCCTCAATTTCTCCCCACAAAATACATCTACATCATTATTCATATCCTTAAAGGCTAGGAAAAGCTTTGTCTCTTCATGACCGCTGGCAGCTGCTTTGATAATGTCTGGACGCCCTCATTCAAAATGAATAGTGGAGCTGCTGAAAATCTAGACAGTAAGGAGACTCTGGCTGCTATTACCATAGCTGCAGGCTTTACTTACAAAGCTTTCTGCCAAAGCCCTTTCCTCCCTAAAACCTTGATTTTAGATGTGTGTGTGTGTGTGTGTGTGTGTGTGCGCACACACGCACAAGTGCTGAGAAGAATGTTTTTCTGTTAGCAGAGGTCTAAGGATTTATGTAGGCACCAAATAATTAAAATATATAAACATAGTGTCTAGTGCTACAAATTCATAAATTTTTCATCCAAAGCCAAGCATGGATGTTCTTTTGTTGCTAGTGTTTAAATTACAGGCTGGAAACCACTCAAAGAGCTTGAATTTCCAGCTGAGAAGATAGATGAGAAGTGGGGGTGTAAGTGGCCACTGGCGGCCAGACAAAATTGGGGTCTTCTTATTATGAGAGGTTGAGGAGAATTAATCAACAGCAGGGAGAGCTGCCGGGCTGCTCTGGACCAAGGTGGGAGTTACTAAGTAAAGGTGGGTTACTGATAATGCCAAGGCAGATGGTTTGGCCTTGCACCTGCTAGAGGGGAGCAGGAAATTTGGAGAGGGGCTAGAAGAGGGATATACTGTCCATCATGAGCCTTGAACGGCTTCCCAATCAGAACCATCTGGTCTTTCAAGTGAAACTGTCACTGTCACTGTTACTGTCCTCCCGTTGTTCATAGATTTTCTCAAGCGGGCCCAGTAACATCTCCATGTGAGACTTTGTTGTTACTGTGTTTGGCATATCAAATACGTCAGGAGTAGCGTAGCTTGCCAGGTTTTGCCGTTTGGGCAAGATACTCTCGGTAGCTTGCCGGGCTCTATGAGAGGGGCGGAGGAATCGAACTCAGGTCGGCCATGTTGGCTGTGTGCAAGGCAGAAGCCCTACCCGCTGTGCTATCGCTCCAGCCCTCAAGTGACACAATTAAAAGAAAATGAAAGAAGAAAAAGAGAGGAATAGGAGAAAGGGGAAGGGTGGGGTGGAATTCTTGAACAGAACCTCATTCAAACCCCTCCTCCCACCCCAGTTTGGGTCACAGCTCCAGTGCATAGTAAGAACGTTCTGGAAGACAGAACGCTGTTGCCTAGGTCCATCTCTTTTAGCACTCTGATCAACTTGGAGGTGGCATGTGTTCCCAATTCACATGCTGTCTGCACCAGGCCCTCCCAGGTCACAAAGAAGTGCTTCTCTGCTTTTCCCATCACCATGCGACACTGATCACCACACTATCCTATTCTTGGTGGCTTCTCTCAGGATTCAAGAAAGCACATTTTATTGACAAGTTAGAGATGAGTGCCTCCCACCCAAATAAAAGGGTTTCTTTTTCCTCTTTCTCCTAATATTTTTTCCCTGCTTTCCAAGAGTAGCCCAGAGATGATTTCAGCATAGTTCTCCAGGTACAAATCTTTTCCAGTTCTTTCTGCACCTTTACTTCACACACAAGCACTGTGGTAGAGTCTTCAATGTGAGGTTCTAAGAAATCATAGACTTTCTAAGGAATCGGTCTCCTTAACACTGAATTTTGGAACAAAAACCTCTGCTTCTGAGAAATGTGGTTAAACTCACACCCATTCATTCCATAGTCATAAAAGAAGATAAAGCAATACTTCCTCCATGCTTGTGGGGTTGGGATAAAGTTTTGAGAGAAGATTTGAAATTTTCATTGACTTTTTTTTAATTTTAAAATTTAATTATGACTTGGAGCCCAAAGTCTAATAAAGGGGCAGAAAGTCTCGATTAATTGAGAAGCCAGTCCCCTTGAGAAATCAAACCCCAGGGAAAACCCTGGCTTTCACAGAAATGGTCTAAATTCCCTAGAGACTTAGATAGAGCCAGGATAAGGTGAAGCCAATGCAAATGCCAGTCTTCTTGGAAATACTCATTGCTCCTTGTAATTTTCTGGCTACTTTTATGTCCATTGATTCCTATCTGTTTGGTTCTTTTCCGCTTCTCAGTCCCTCTTAGGGGAATTTTTGTTACATATAAATAACTATACACAATAAATTCTAGGAGGGGCTAACTGAAGTCCTAACAGGCCACAACACATTTTGGGGGGAACTTCCCACCTTCCAGAAAGGTGTTCTGAAAGTAAGTCATGACTTCATTTACCTGTAGTCCTTTCTTGTACAACAAACTGGGTCTGACCCCCAAAATCATAGCATTAGACACCTGTGACTCTGGGGAGGATCAATGTCTAGTTTTGATCCCTGCTTTCTCACTTTCTTCCCCATTTGAAACACATAACTTTGAGGAATAAAAAAGTTTCGCTATTACTTACTGATTGCATTTAAAATCTACTTCTACTTGCATGAGTCCTTTTGCTACCTTTTGGTATCTAAATTGGAAAAGTCAGGGAAGAAAAGGTGAATGGAATATGTTTTTTTTTACTAGTGAAACACCATGAGGTACAGTTGTAGACTTACATATTTTTGTGTTTGGGTTTCAGTTATACAGTGATCAAGTACCCATCCCTCCACCAGTGCCCATGAACCAATTCTCCACCACCAATGAACCCAGTAGCCCTCCCACCCCACATCCCCCCTCACCCCCCCCCACCTCTATGGCAGGGCATTCCCTTTTGCTCTCTCTTTCCTTTAAGGTGTTGTGGTTTGCAATAGAGGTATTGAGTGACTATCGTGTTTTGTCTATAGTCTACTTTCAGCGCACGTCTCGCATCCCAAGCAAGTCCTCCAAACACCCTTTACTTGGTATTCTCTTCTCTATCTGAGATGCATTTTCTCCCAGCATGTGCTGCCTGCTTCCAAGCCATGGATCAGACCTCCTGGTACTTATCTCAACTATTCTTGGGTGTTTGTCTCCCATTCTGTTACTTTATATTTCCGAGATGAGTGCAGTCTTTCTATGTCTGTCCCTCTCTTTCTGACTCATTGAGTGAAGTATATGTTAAGCAAGAGGGGAAAAGAGTTGGTGGACGAAAAGTCCAGGGGAAACACTAGATGTTGAGTAAGAAAGGAAACATAATACATTTGAATGAAGTTCAGCTACCTTCCGGGCCTACTAGGGGACCTCCAACAGTTCTATTAGAATGTAGTTTGTTCTACAGAAATGAGAAGTTACAAACTTTATATTGCTGCTAAGAGATTGAGATAATATTAGAGCTAAAGAACTGAGAGAGTGAAAAGGAATCCACCTGCCACAGAGGCAGAGGTGGTGGGGGGATGGAAAGGGAGGATACTGGGAACATTGGTGGTGGAAAATGGGCACTGGTGGAG
Organism: Sorex fumeus; assembly: GCF_029834395.1. Classification (NCBI taxonomy): domain Eukaryota; kingdom Metazoa; phylum Chordata; class Mammalia; order Eulipotyphla; family Soricidae; genus Sorex; species Sorex fumeus. Next base: position 63,732,025 of record NW_026606120.1, read on the forward strand.
GGATGGGTACTCAATCAATGTATGACTGAAATGTAAGCATGAAAGTCTGTAAGTCTGTAACTGTACCTCATGGTAATTCATTAAAAAAAAAGCAACACAAATTTATCAATAGTAAAACCAAAAAAAAAAAAAGACGGAGCTGGAGCAGTAGCACAGCAGGTAGGGCATTTGCCTTGCATGAGGCCGACCCAGGTTCAATTCCCAGCATCCCATATGATCCCCTGAGTATCGCCATGGGTAATTCCTGAGTGCAGATCCAGGAGTAAACCCTGTGCATTGCCGGGTGTGACCTCCCCAAAAAATATCTATTTTTCTGTCATTCGTCAATAAGGTTTCCCAAACCAGTATTTTAGTCACACTTACACACACACACACACACACACATACACTACCACACTAGGTGGCAAACTAAACCACCACTCTAGGTGGTAAAGCAAAATAGGCAGATTTCAGAGCCTGTTTTCTGGCCAGTTCACCGTACAGTATTCTTCCCCTACTTGGTAGCAGAGACACATTTTCTACCTATTACATAATCTACGGGACACTTAAAAATTATGGGGAAGACTGGCACACTAGAAGGGCATTAAATGAGATGACTTCTAAGGTGGCTTTGCTACCCTTTTCATCATTCATACGAAAGGAAAGGTCATTTCAGAAGAGTATTCTGTAGGCCACTCTCAATTATTCACAGACATATTAATTTTCTTACTAGATTTTTCCATCTTGATGAAATGAGCTCAGTAAAGTCTATATAGCCCTCAGTACTTTTTCCTACCTCACCTCAAAAGTTTCTGGGAGGCTGGGTATGTGTCCTCTGTTTCTATTTATTCACCACAGAGGGCAAATCTCTAAAACCCAGCCATGTTTAGCTAAAGAGCCTCAAGAGTCTGGCTTTAATGTGGTGAGTTTCCTCTTCAATGTTAGTAACCAAACATATAAACACATACACAAAATATTTTAAATTTTATCCAATTTCAAATTCAAATGTAATAGCTGCTATCAGTTGAAAGTAACCTCTTTTTAAAAATTATGGTACATAAACAAATACACATAATGTGTGTGAGATCACATAAACACATGAATGAAAATGTGGCAGTGACCTCTGTGAGTCCCTAAGCCACAAACATCAAACTCTGTAAGCCCCTAAGCCACAAATATCTACTTTCCAGCTATAAGAAAAAAATTTTTTTAGATATAGGGACGAGTCCTCTTTTTGTCTAAGTTTTAATTTTACTTCTTTTTATTAAGGTATACTTTTGTACATAAAGCTCACAAACCTAATTATATATGTGTATATGTATACATATACATATATCTATATCTATATATAGATATAGAGAGAGATGTCTGCAGTTACCTTAGCTTACATCTACCAACTCCAGGTATAGATTCTGTTCTTCACTCCAGATGGCTTCATCATGCCCCTTCCCCTTCTCAGTTACTACCTCCTAAGGGTAATCATTATCCTGATCTCTATAACAATAGTTTCACACATTCTTAAACTTCATATAGCACTGCACTGTATAGCACTGTCCTCCCATTGTTCATCGAGTTGCTCGAGTGGAAACCAGTAATGTCTCCATTGTGATACTTATAGTTACTATTTTTGGCAAATCAAATATGCCAGGGGGAGCTTGCCAGGCTCTGCCGTGCAGGCAGGATACTCTCTGTAGCTTGCTGGCTTCTCCAAGAGGGACGGAAGAATTGAACCCGGGTTGGCAGCGTGCAAGGCAAACGCCCTACCTGCTGTGCTATTGCTCCAGCCCTTAAACCTCATATATATAAAATAATGCTATCTATAATCTTTTAGGATCTACCTTCTGCCAGTATTTATAGATTGATATGTTGTTTGTTGCATAATTGAGCAGTTGTTCTTTATTGCTGTGTGTTTTGTCATGGAATCACAGTCACTGTCACTGTCCTCCCATTGTTCATCGATTTGCTCGAGAGGGCCTAGTAAAGTCTCCATTGTGAGACTTGTGTGTATACATATATATATATACATATATATGTATATGTGTATACATATATATATGTATATATATATGTATATATATACACACGCACATATATATGTATATTTATACACACACATAACCCTGTTCTCTCTCTCTCCCTTTATGTGTGTATGTCAGGGGGACACTTACAGGGGTTGTCCCCTAAAAGGTATTAAGAGGAGATGAGAAGCCACTCCCAGCGATTCTGCTAAGCCAGTAGTTCAATGCAAGGGACTAAGGAGATATGCTAGCCAGGCCCTGTGTTCCAGGTCAATGTGATGGTTCTCAGAAGTCTTCAGGGCTACAGATGGCAGTGCTTGGGGCTCTATATGGTGCCAGGGATTAAAGTGGGGTTAGCCTCATACAAGGCATATGTAATATCTCTCTGCCCCCATCCCCACCAAATTCTCTTGCTGATGAACACCCGCAAAGTTTACAGCTTTATGGTGTCATGAATAAAGCTACTGAGAACATTCCTTGGTATAACTTAGTGTTTACATGTCCTACAGTAAATTTATTGGATCATAGAGTATTTACCAAGTTAGGTAGTCAATATCACCAACATCACTTTCATAAAGTGGTAGAGCCAATTGATGTTCCCACCATCATGCACAAAAGTTCTTGTTCAGAATCCTCACCAATCTCTGGGATTGTCCTTTTTTTTTTAATTTAAAAAAAATTTTTAATTTTTTTTAATTTCTGGAATTTTTTTCAATATTTTTTAGTTAACCATCCTGTTGCATAGTGGATATCACTGTGATTTTTTTTGAAGGTGGAGGCATGAGGAGGGGTTATGAGCCACTCTGGGCATTGCTCAGGGCTTACTTCTTGCTCTGTGCGCAGGGATCATTCCTGGAAGTGCTCAGGGAACCATATAAGCTGCTGGGGATCTACTCCAGATTGTGCAAAGCAGGCATCCTACCTGCTATATTATTGCTTTACTGTCATTTTTCTTTGTATTTGAATTTTCTTCAAAGATAACAATGTTGAGAACGTTTTACATAAGCTACTGACCAATCTTATTCTGGTTTTCTGCTGTATTCTCATACTTACATTGAAACTTTGAATTTTTGGTAAGAATAAAGTAGAAATGATGTGTCTACTGTGTGTCATTTCAAGGATCCGGGATATCAATATTTATTTTCACTGGATACCTGCTGGGTTTCTTCACTGTAAAGTTACAGCTCTTTCCTTTATCACTATAGATAGCTTGAAATATCACGACGATCACGACCATCCTGTTATTTGTCGATTGCCTTGAGCAGACCCCAGTAACATCTCCTTTGTCCTAGCCCTGAGATTTTTTAAAAAGTGCCATATTCAAGGCTCTTTCAGAGTTAAGGGAATGAGACCCATCATTGTTACTGGTGTTTGGCATATTGGATACACCACGGGGAGTTTGCCAGACTCTGCTGTGTGGGCAGGTTACATTCGGTAGCCTGCCAGTTTGTCCAAATGGCTTGAAATATATATATATATATATATATATATATATATATATATATATATAATGAAATCATGCAAATAACTAGTTTCTCCTCAAAATTGTACTTATGAGTTTTCCATTGGTAGACCTGGTCAGGAATAATGATTGTGGTGTCATAATGATGATTTGGATCCGATTGTCATTGCATTAATTATTTTGCCTGAGAAACAGGTAAGCATAAAACAAGTGTCTCTAATGGTCTTGACCAGGTGAGAGAATGTTATTTTCTAATAAAATCACACCTACATATCCTTGATATCTGTGAATTTTTTGATTATTTTGATTTAGTTGGACTTTTCTTTTTCATTTTAGAGTTGGCTATCAGGTGAGAATAAAAGAAAGAAAGCACATTGGAATCAATATCAAAATGTTCATTAAAATGCTCAAGTGAAGAAAAGGGAAAAAGAAATCTTCATATTTGTGGGCAACAGTGAACCCTTCCCAAGTTATGAAATTTTGGTTAAAAAAATGATAAAATACTTCAAACATGCAGAAAATGAAAACATTCATTTTAAACACCATACTTGCCTCCTTTTAATCTAAAACAATGTTTCTTCATCCATAAATTCAGCTTGCTTTCTTTTTGTTGTTGTTTTTTGGGAAATCACACCCTGCAGTGTTCCTGGCTCTGTGCTCGGGGATTACTTCTGGTGATGCTCAGGAACCAGTATCGTGTGGAGGAGCTAACTGGGGCCAACCCGGGCAAGTATCCTCCAAAGTTACATCCAGTAGTACTCTGGAGGTCATGAAATGCCAGTGTTTGAACCCTGGACCTCTGTAAGCAATGCTGGTGCTCCAGTAGCATCAGCTTTATTTTGCTGGCTCTGCTTGTTTGTTTTGACTTGTTGGAGATCATAGATTATCAAGCACTGCACTGTCCTCCCGTTGTTCATCGATTTGCTCAAGTGGGCCCAGTAACATCTCCATTGTGAGATTTTTTGTTAAGATTATCATGTAAAGAAAAAAAAACTTTTTTGTCACTCAGGTGGATGCTTCTACAGCTGCTTCTACTAAAAGCTGTTGGTTTCTGTGAAACTTTTTGGAAACCAAAATGGCTGGTCCCAGTCCAGAGTGAGTTCAGTAGTATGATAGTCATGCAGAAGGCCCAGAAATGGACCTACCCACCCCAGCATAGAGTAGGAAGAGTCCTCTAAGCGCTAATGGGTGTAGTAAAGCCACGTAAACAAAACGATAATAATAATAATAATAATAATATACAAACCAAAATTTTGTAAGCAGCAGTAATTGTTATTAATTTATATAGAGCATACTTACAGCTTTCCCAGACTCAGAAATCTACCTACCAAATCCTACCAAACAGCATCTATGACCCAAGATTAACTCCACCATAGAGCAAGAGCAGGAATGAGACGGGAAGTGGAAATACTGGGGAGGTAGAAACTGCGGTGTACAGAGAATCTGCGTTTATCAGAGCCGAGTAACCAGCAGCACACCGGGAGGCGGAGGGGCCGTGTGGTGGGGTGTTAGGCTGCGTCCTGGAAGAGCCGGGTGCAGGGTTGAGGAAGAGGGTCATCGAGGAAGTTCTCCTAATCCTCTGCCTCCATCAGCACGGGTCCGTCAGTGAGTGGACACCTCCCTCCATCTCAGCCGCCTCCAAGTGGAAGATGGGAGCTCGGCATCAGCAGATGCAGAAGGCTCAGGTAGGACAGCACCTTGGGCTGCTTGACCTCCTGCGTTTTTCCACCAGAAAAGCCCAGTGTGGACTGAAAACCTTCCTGCAAACCTGCCCCAAGCTGCCCCCAAAGCTCCTGCAGTCCTGGTGGACGCGTCGCAAGCCCAACCCGGGCAGTTCCTGGACCACTTCACTTTCAGACTTCCCTGCTCCTGTTTGACGATTCTCCCGCCTGGAGTCTCGCAAACGCACCTGCCAGTTCTGGGTCACGGGAATCCACCAACCTCTCTTCAAGGGTGTCTTTTCCCTCAACTCCCACTTGATGCTGAGCTATGGAGGGCATCTGCTGTGGCAGGAGCTTGACTGTGCGACTCTAGCCAGACCGTGCAAGCCGCTTCCTGAAAATGCTGCTGAGAAATCATCTCTGCTTTTCAGCTCTTGATGTTGAAAATGAAAGTCCCCTTCAGATTTCTTCTTAGTGAAAATGGAGACTAATGGTGTTTTATGAAAGCCAAACTATGGAACGAGAACTTTCAGGGGGCTGTATCTTAGCTGTTTGGTTTGCACGCTTGCAGCTTGGCCTTCCTGGGCCTGGGGCACGTGCACGCCACACACGCATGCATATATATGTGCACGCGCGCTCGCTGGATGCCTGCACACAGAAGTTCAATTTGATGACTACTGGTGTTAAGCCCCTTCTCATCTGCCTTATGCACATCGCACATCTTTGCAAAGTATGTGTTTAACATTTTATATACTTTATATTAAATGCTGGCGTGATAACACAGCGGGTATTGCATGCAGCCGACCAGGGTTCAATTCCTCTGTCCTTCTTGGAGACCCTGGCAAGCTACTGAGAGTATCCCGCCTGCAGGGCAGAGCCTGGCAAGCTCCCGTGGAGTATTCGATATGCCAAAAGCACTAACAACAAGTCTCACAATGGAGAAGTTACTGGTGCCCTCTGGAGCAAAATCGATGAACAACAGGAGGACAGTGCTACAGTGCAGTGCATATTAAATGCGTGTGTCCTTGTATTATTGGGATTTATAACGGATTTTTAAGAGGAGAGGGAGGCACACACTAATGTATTTAGGGTTCACTCCTGACTCTGTGCTCAGGAATTCATTCCTGGTGGAGCTTGGGGCTCAAACCTGGGTTGCTCTGACTCTCTTCAGGGTCTTGTAAGGTTTTGGGGTTTTAGTTTGGTTTTTGGTTTATTATTATTTTATTTGAATCATGACGAGATACACAGTTACAAAGTTGTTCATGATTGGGTTTCAGTCAATATTCTGTCACCCATCCCTTCACCAGTGTATGTTTTCTACCACCAATGTCTCCAGCTTCCCTCCCATGCCCCTTCCCAGAGCCTCCCAGGAAGTGTTCAGGAGTCCCAGGGTACGCTCCTGGTGAGTTTTCCACCATCCAGACAAGTGGGAAAATTCAAAGTCCCAAGATGTGGACTGCTGCTCTAGCCTGCTCTGCTAGTACTACAGGAGGTGGGGGACGGTACCCTCCTGGCTATATATACCCTGCAGGGCTTGGAGATGGGAGAGCAAGAATCCAAGTAATGCAGGGGATCAAACCTGAGGATCCGGCTCATGCCAAGACTCTAACTCCTGTGCTGTCTTCCTGCCCCTTTCAGGTTCATTATACTTGCATTGTATTCCATAATTTCTTTTGTTCTGCAGATATCTTCTTCCAGACTGGGATTTCCAGTTTGTTTTATTATTTTAATGATTTCCCTGGCCCAACATTGTATTCAAACATTCTTCGATTTATACTTACCCATAGTCCACCTTCTAATTAAGGTTTAATTTTCTCCTAATTTGTGCCTAACCAGTGATTTTTTTTCTTAATTGCTTTACCCTTTGTAATTGTTTCTGAGCACTTTTTCCCCCAGAATAGTTCTCCAGCTTTCTAGTTTCAAAGTTTCTGAGTTTTTCTAATGCCAATGCCTTTTTTCTCTTCTCTATCTGAGCCACCATTTCCCAGGACATAATAATGAGACATCTTTTGCCTTTAAGAACAAAAAGAAGTACAAAAGAACGCTGACTTCCAGTGACTTATACACATAGAGACTTTCCTCTCTAAGCACCATGGAAGTATGTGGTCAGAGGGGAAGCAATTCGTCATCAAGGATCCAGTCTTCCATTCTCTGTTCCACCATTCCCCGCTATTCTGTGTGTCCAATTGTCATCTTCATCTCCATGTAGCTTGCTTGATTCAAGACAGGAATCAGGCATCCCACATCAGCTGAAACTGACGACTTCACTGGCAGAAAAGTGAAAAACTGTTCCCCAAACCTAAGTTGATTTTGGTTGCAGGCCTGACCTGTGTTCCTCACAGATTGAAGAGATGCCGGGATGCTGCTTCTCTGGATAACACCAGAGATCAGTTACTCTACAAAGAACTGATCAAGCCCTTATATTTCATCCCTTTAAGTTTCTAGGGACCTGAGGACCTCAGGTAAAGAGCATGAAGATGAGTGCTTCTATGACATTCTCATCCTTTCTCCTTTCCTAACTTGGAGAAAAGTGTTAAGAAAATGGGTTTTTTAAAAGTCAAAAGTCATGGAAGACATTTCCCAAGATTATCAAGAAAACAAAACTATTTTGAAAGAATAGCATTTCACATCTTCACTTTATCATGAAGTCCAATTTTCCCCAAAACATTTGAAAACATTTTTGATAATTTTCAATAATTCCATTTTCTAAAGAAGAAATAATTTATTTTATTCTTTTGATTTAAACTTTTGTTCCAGTATCAAACTATTGGAATTAGGGTTCTGTGGTCAACATGCTAGCCTATATTTTTATCTGAGCAGTTTTATGATAAAATTTTTCAGTTCTTATTTAAGAGAAATTTTTGTTTGCAGGTTTGAAATATTTTTAGGGTATTGAAAAAGATGTAGAACCTAAGCTTTGCAGTATCCAATACCAAAAAAAAGTAGATAGAACAAGAATACTTTGGAGGTACATATAAAATATTTTAATGAATATATGATATTTTAAATTATATTATAATAAAAGTATTATGAATTAGGGGACAAGATAAACTTCAAGGATTTAAAAAAAAAATCTCAGAATTGTTCTGGGGCAGCCAGGTGATATAAATGAGTGCTGTCAGTAAAAAAGTTTGAACTCACCAAAACAACTAAAATAATTTTTTTTAGTGAATAAAAACAGTTTTTTATTAGCACCTGCCATAGAGGCAGGCAGTGGGTGGAGGGTGGGTGGGTGATGGGAGGGAACCTGGAGACACCGGAGGTGGGAAATGTACACTGGTGGAGGGATGGGTATTGGAACACTGTATGATTGAAATCCAATCATGTAAGGGTCTATCTCACAGTGATTCAAAAAAATTTTAAAACAATTCTTATTTAATACATTTAAAGAGATGTGAGGGGGTGAGAAAGAGAGAGGCTTTCAAGAAAGAACATGAACTTCTCCAGAGAGGAAAAAGCCCCAACTGAAAATATTGTTCCAATCAAACGAGACATGGTAGGCTGGGCCTTTGGCTATTGATCTCTGGTTCTGAAAATTTAGGAATGGATGTGCATTTTCTAAAGTTTTGCAATTAACAGCTGTCAGAACCTACTCATATGTCCTTGCCTTAACACCTCACTTCAAGTTCCCGGCATCCACTTTCCCTAAGGAAGAGGAGGAAGAATTTTCACTAAAGTCCCTTATGAAAGGTTTTGCTCTCAATATTTGATGTACATTTGAGATTGTTATTAGTACCCTCAGTTTTCAGGTGATAAGTCTGAGCATGGTCATCTTAAGTTACTTGTCTGAAAGTAACCTATGAAAATGTGAGCAACCTTAAAATTTATAGGATCTGAACTCATATCTCTATGGATTTGAAGTTTATGTTAAAATTTTTTTAAACAGTGTTCAGGAGGCCCAGTGACAGCACAGTTCTGCTTGGAAATACCAAACCCAAATACCAGGCATGTACTCCAGTGCTTTGAGGGCCCAGATCAGTATCTATGAACAGAGCTGCAGATCTTGGGATCTGAGAGCTAGAGTTTAAGACACTGACCCTGATTGTATCCCAGGAAGATAAATGGTAAGTCTTTGTCCCTCTCTCTTCCAGATCCAGAAATGCCCTTTGATGTGCCCAGAATGCTGACGGAAGCAATCCCCCAGGGCAAGCTTGGTTTATCCGGCCAGTAGTGGTAGAGCTCAAGCCAGAGGCTAACCCTGTCTAACAGAGATGGTCCTATAATCCCTCTTAAAGCTCAGAGGAGATCCTAAAACATCTCAGTCAACTTCTAAGGAATAAGATTCCCCCAGCCCTGCCAGTTGCCTTGGAACCCCCTTACTATATCAGTCCAGAAGCAGGAAACAGAGGGTTTCAGATCTGTGCAGGATGTCAGAGAAGTGAGTCACATGTGAGTCTGGTACAGCAGCTGTTATGTACTTTACTTGCCTAGACCTAAAGGATGCCTTTTTCTATGTCTGGTCTGCCTGGTTGAGCCAACCTATTTTTGCCTTCCAATGGGAAAGTCTAGAGCCAGAGAAAAGGTAACAATTGACTTGGGTTCTCCACTGCCACAGGAATTTAAAAATTTCTCCACAATCTTTGGTGTCTGACTTCACTGTATAACCTCACAGCTTTTTCAGGTAACCAAGCTGTTATCTCCTGCAATATGCAGGTGACCTCTTACTGGCAGGACCCACCAAGGAAGATGGCATCGAAGAAAGGGAATGTCTCCTGTCCCTCCTGTGTGAGAAGGCTTACAAGGTGTCCTGAAAAAAGGCACTAATCTGCCAAGACATTGACGGATACTTTGGTTTCCAATTGTCACAGGTTCAGCATAACTTGGGCCCCAAAGGAGGCAAGCAAAATAGGGAATTATTGAGAGCTATTGGCTTTTGTTAGATTTAGATCTCCAGTTACTTCTGGCCAAATCCCTCTATGAGGCTACAAAGGGAAAAGAACAAGAGATGCTGCTATGCAACTAAAAGCAAGAATAGTTTTTTGAGAATATAGAGGAGGCATTTCCAACCAGAATAGATAAGGCACAAGAGGTGGGCCAGATGTCTGCTTAAGAAGAATATTCCCCAGACTGAAGCGATAACACAGTGGGTAGGGCATTTGCCATGCACACAGCCAACCCGGGTTCAAATCCCAGCATCCCATATGTTCCCCTGAGCACCACTAGGAGTAATTCCTGAATGCAGAGTCAGGAGTAACCCCTGTGCATCGCCAGGTGTGACGCCCCCAAAAAAAGCAAAGAAAAAAAGAAAATTATTTGCACATTTGCAATACTAGTAACTAAGGCTAAGGTTGTGCAACTGGAAAGATCAGGGGCTGGAATTACTTCGAAAAATCTTACAGGCCTTGGGGAAGACAGAAAGAATGAATAGGATGCTAAAGTCACAGGTAGGGTAACTGTGCCAGGAGGCTTACAGTGGGATTCATTGCCCCACAGCACTGCTAAGAATTAGGTCTAGCCCAAGCAACAGACAAAGCTTATGCCATTTGAGATGCCCTATGATTAAAGGAATACAAAGAGATCTTTGGGAAATCGGGGGCCTCACTCTTAGACAGCAAATGTAGGCTCTGGGGTCAATGTTTTCCAAAGTACATAACTATGCCAGGAGAATTGTCTACTTAAACAATTCCCATACATACCTGTCAGCCTGGGAACTCTGGGTAAAAGTGTCGAATGATGGACCACTCCAACCCTGTTGAAGGGGTTCTTTAACTATCATCCTACCCACTCCTGGAGCAATAGAAGTGGCCAAGGTGGGACCTTGACTCCTCCACAGCAGAGTGAAGCCACACATAAGCAGGAGTGTGTCCCAGACCAGTCAACACCGAGTAAGCCAGTGATCAGGAAGAGTCAAGCTGCTGCTCCAGCCTTGCAGGCTACAGGCTGCTTCAGTCAGTCCTGCAGCTAAACGGTACTTCAAGTGCTTAAAAAAAAAATGGCAATATAATGAATCTGGGTGGAAATGATGAAAAAGAGAAGGGATGATTGATATTGCCTCACATTTTTATTTTTTGTTTTCCTTGAGCTGTGAGCTGCATTTCATGCAGCTGGTCACTCCTTGCAGTGCTCTTGAAATATTTTCTTTGCTTTCTGAACAATCTCTCTTTGCTCTTCTTCCAACCCATTGCTATTAACAGCGAAGGGAGGCACTGTTTATTCTTCAGCCCTGTCCTCAGCATCTTGCCTCAGCACCTAGTTATTTGACTTTATCAAAATACCAACTGCATGGTGGGTGAGAGGGCAGTAAATAGGGTAAAAGAAATCTATTGTATGGAGATAGATGAAAACCAAATTGACGGTGATGAGCATAATGCAGTATAAGCAGATATTGATAAGAGATCTGTATAGATGAAATCTATATAATATTATAATCCAATTACTTTAATTAAAAAATGTTCACCTGTAGAATGATAAATTCCACACTAAAGTTTCTAGTCCTGACCCCCTTCCTGAAACAAGACTTCCATGATGTCTTATCTAAAATCTGTTAGTCCCAGAATGCATTTTTTCATAAAAATACATATGCAATGTATTATAGAACTTTTATATTATAATATTATATCCCCAGTGGGACTTGAAACAGTACCCAATAGTTAAATGCATTCATAATTCTACAGCAGAATGTAAGTAGCCACATAAAATTAAATGAAAAGTGATTACAAATAGTCTCATGTCAAGTAAATCATGTTTGCTGTTAAGTAAGAAATAAAATCCCTTCTCTACTCCTTTCTCTGCCCTGATCATGCTTTATTTTACTCCATGGCACTTATCAGCATTTAGCGTCTCATACAGTGTTTGCTCACTTGCTTCAGCTCCGGCTTTCTCAAATCCAGTGTAAATTCCCTGAGAGCAGGAAATTTGGAATTAGTCCCCAGCTTTCCCCTCTAATACCTACAACAGTTCCTGTCATGCAGTTTGCACTCATTAATTATTTCATGGAGGAAAAATGAACCCTTAAATTTAGGAAATGACCAAATATCTTCCTTTTGCCTGATTCTTCTGGAGTACTGCTAGATGCTAGACTCTCAGAGGTTTAACTCCAGTAAGCAAAAACTACCTTCTCTTTTCCCTTTGATTGCTTTAAGAGATATTAAGGGGGCCTAGGAGATTGCTCAAAGATCTGGACTGCATACCCAATATGCGGAGACCCTGGCACAGCATGGTCCCCTGAGCATCCTTAGGTGGCTCTGGTGGCCCTTAACCCTGCTGTGCCCCAGCAGCGTCATGCTGAGTGTTTGTAGGAGTTTGAGGTTCCCCAAGCACTCCTTGGGAGGTCCCTCTCACAAAAAAGAAAAAAAAAAGAAAAGACAAAAACGGTGAGTAACTACTGGTCAAAACTCCATGGGCCCTTGAATATTTACTAATGTTTTTCCTTGCAGGCAACCTAACAAAAGAGCTGGAGCCTGGCTGTCAGTATCTATTCTTTGGAGGAATAAAGAGCGGATGCCAAACTCAGGACATCGTTCGTCTTACTGCTCTCAACCGTCCACTGATGCACAAAGTATTATAGAACATTGACTGAAGTTGGTGTAACCTGCATATTGGACTATTAAAAGTTAACTTTTTGCCTCTGAGGAATACATCTTATTTACACACAAAAATACTCATCCTAATTCTTTTAAACCATTAAATGTCCTTTAACTTTTATTCTTAGGGTAGAGTATTTCCCTTTGTTAAAGGTTATAAAATAAATGTATATTGGTCACATCAGGATAGTGACATATATTTGTTATTGCTCTTGTCCTTAAATGCCATTTTAAATCCATTTTTATTTAAGAATATATATAATAGATATAATTAAATATTTACCATTAATAGCCAAGTATGTATGCATCATATCAGATCCTTCATGGCACAATACAGATATAAAACCAGGATTCAAGATGCTCTCTTACCTGCCTACTATTTGAGTTTTAAAAGGTCTTTTCGGGGCCAAAGAGATAGTACAAGGCTTGTAAAGCTGTGACCCACAACCCTGTGAAGTGTGGCCTCTGAGGACAGTGCCAGGTGTGGCCCACCAAGAAGCAAAAAAGTCATTTCATTTCTCTGATACTTAGTTTTCATTAGAAGGGAAATCATTATATTAATAATAACTGTGACAAGGTTTGTCCTGATTTCGATGGCCTTACAAAAATATGATTATTTTTATATTGAGGGGCTGGAGCGATAGCACAGCGGTAGGGCGTTTGCCTTGCACACAGCCAACATGGCCGACCCGAGTTCGATTCCTCCGCCCCTCTCGGAGAGCCCGGCAAGCTACCAAGAGTATCTCGCCCGCATGGCAGAGCCTGGCAAGCTCCCCGTGACGTATTCGATATGCCAAACACAGTAACAACAAAGTCTCCAATGGAGACGTTACTGGGCCCGCTCGAGCAAATCGATGATCAACGGGAGGGCCTTTACTTTACTTACTTACTTACTTACTTTATATTGAGATACCAGTAAATATATTTTTATAAAATATCAAAGGTAAATATTAAAGGCCAGTTTATAGCACTGTAGCACTGTCCTCCTATTGTTCATTGATTTGCTCGAGCAGGCCCAGTAACGTCTCCATTGTGAGACTTGTTATTACCGTATTTGGCATATCAAATACTTCACGGATAGCTTGCCAGACTTTGCTGTGCATAGCTTGCCAGGCTCTCCGAGAGGGGTGGAGGAAACCGGCTCGGTCTGCCAGCCATGCAAGGCAAATGCCCTACCACTGTGCTATCGCTCCAGCCCAAAGGCCAGTTTATAGTATGGATAATAACACATGCTAGGGGAAAAGGGAGCTCAGATAGAGAAGGGAGCACCAAATAAAGGGTGTTGGGAGGATCCTCCCAGGATGGAAGAAGCATGCTGAAAGTAGGCTATAGACCAAACATGATTGCCACTCAATGCCTCTTTTGCAAACCACAACATCCAAAAGAAGAGAGAGAGAACAAAAGGGAATGCCCTGCCACAGAGGCAGGGTGGGATGGAGGGGTTTGGGGTGGGAGGGATACTGTGACCCGTGGTGGTGGAAAATGGGCACTGGTGAAGGGATGGGCACTTGATCATTGTATAACTGAAACCCAAGCACAAAAATTTGTAATTCTACAACTGTACCTTATAGTGTTTCACTAGTAAAAATTTTTAAAAAAAAAGAAAAAAAAGAAATTTTGCCTCTGCCATTTTCTGGTTCTATAATCTGGCACAAGCTCTTTGATTTTGAAGTTCATTTTCCTCATTAAAACAGGGATTTTAGGGGCTGGAGCGATTGTACAGTGGGTAGGGCATTTGCCTTGAACGCGGCTGACCTGAGTTCAATCCCCAGCATCCCATATGGTCCCCCATGCACCATCAGGAGTAATTCCTGAGTGCAGAGCCAGGAGTAACCCCTGAACATGGCTGGGTGTGACCCAAAAAGCAAAATAATTAAAAAAATAAAGTAAAATTTAAAAAAAAGAGCTTGAAAGGGGAATATGGGTAAATACAGTTTCCTTTACTTTTTTTTTTTTATCATTTTTTTTTATTAGTGAAACACCATGAAGTATACTTATAGACTCACAAATTTTTGTGCTTGGGTTTCAGTTATACAATGATCAAGTACCCAGTGCCCTCCACTGTGCCCATTCTCCACCACCATGGGTCCTATCATCCCTCCGACCCCCCATCCTCCCCCCCCCCCCCCCCCGTCCCACCCTGCCACTGTGGCAGGGCATTCCTCCCTGTTCTCTCTCTCTTCTTTTGGGTACTGTGTTTTGCCAGAGAGGCATTGAGTGGTAGTCATGTTTGGTCTATAGACCACTTTTAGCATGTCTCTCCCACCCTGGGAGGGTCTTCACAACACCCTTTATTTGGTGCTCTCTTCTCTATCTGAGCTTCCTTCTCACCTAGCACATGTGGCTGGCCTTCAAGTCATGGAGCAAAATTCCTGGTACTAATCTAAAAAGAGGTATTTTAATAATTGCTACCTTTTAAGGTTATATGAGGCTTGAATGTGTCAATATAAGCAAAATACTTAGAATGAGGTTGGACGTCAATGTTCAGTGTCAGCTGCTACTGCAATGCAATTAAGAAACCACTACATAGCTAGCAGATATAAATGTATGGTTGTATACATATTATTAATATAGGGCTAAATGTACATTGTTGCATATGGTTATATATAGGCATATGGAAAAATTCATAACTACATAGCTAGAGAACTCAGTATCTTTTATTTTTAATGTTTCTTAATGGAATGTACTTCTTCAACAGAAGTATATGGGAAACCTGATAGTGGTTCCAGAAATCTACTACAGATAAGTTCACATTGCAAATCCCTAAAGTATCGCTAACTTTCCATATTGTTAGAATTTAGTCCTTGCAAATGCAACCCCAATGCAGCAGCTGCTCAACAGGTGTTGAGATATATGAGAAATTCGGGGTGGGAGGGAAGCATAATTCCCAGAAGGGAGTGGATTTTCTTTTAATGCTTCATGGAGAAAAAAAGAAAGCAAATTGGCATGAAACTTGTAGTATTTTGCCTGAAAATGGAAGTTGTCCATTAGAAATGGAGGTAAAACAAGAGTTACCAGTTCCTGTGGGCTGTTCTTTGCCAAGTTTCTGTAGACTAATAGGAAACTAGCTTTAGATGGAAAATTTATCATTTTCCTTGACTTTAATGTAAACCATTGTGACAGGAAGCTTGGTATTTGCTGCGAGTCCCTCCTGCTGTGGGCTAATGTAATGTTTGTGCTTGCTTACTTCAGGGACAGAATGAAAAGATGGCAGACTCCCTTTCATGCTCAGACAGCATCTTTTCAGTGCTTGGAGACTCATTACCTGATGGCTTCTCCTATCCACCTGGTCACTTTGATTAGTGCATTTTAGAATTTCTCTTAGATCTTTAGCCAGTCTTTTCTCTTCTGATCTTTATTCACAAGTATGTTTGATGATCGCTCACATCATTCATTAAATCTACAACATTTTTGGATTTTGTGTGCTCATCATTGAACTAGACACTGTTAAAACTATAAAAAATATTGGGGTCTCAAGGAGTATAAAGGAATATAAAACTTGGATGGAAACTTATGCCATTAAAATACGCAAGAGAATCATAAGAGAGAATATAATAGCTTGACCAATTGCTCGTCTTTGCCAGAATTCAGGCTATCTTGTGTAGCATTTTATCTTAGTTCCTGTGCTACCTGGTACCTTTCTCATAGCAGGCATTACAATAGTCTTAAATGGAGGAAGTAATGATTTCATATATATAAACAACTATAACAGCATTATTAAATTTTAAATTAAAATGACTCTTCTAGATATCAAGTCTAAGCAAGTAATAAAAAAAAATAAAGCAAGCAATTGTGCAAGAAATTGCCTAGATGCCCATCAAACCCACTTTCTCTCTCCCAGAGTACATATCAGGATTCCCCTCCCAGCAGCCCTTTCAGTTAAGTAAAATCACGTGATTGAGTTTCATCCCATAACTTGTGTGATAAATCTGCTTCCCCAAAACTCCTTCAAAACCTCTTGTGTATTGTCTCTTCCTTTATCTGCCAGTTACATACTTAGGTTCTTATGAAAGAGTTTGAGATTTTAAAAGATGGCTGACCCAACAAAAGAATAAAGCCTGGATTCCTAATTATGTGGAACAAAATAGGACCGAGCAGGTATTCAATCTGTCTGTAATGTGAGAGAGAAACAGACTTAACTGTTTTAATCTATTGAAACATTAGTCTCTGCTGACTCTTTCAATAGCATAAGAAAAAAATACAAAGACTAGTATTATCAATGATAATGAAAAAAATAGAAGCAACTTGGGGAATTTAAATAAATAACATAAACTTATACACAATACAATTAATCCAGGAGAATAATGCTTATAGATGTCATGTTGCAATATAGGAAAGTGTTTTAGGACTTAAAAAAATTTAGGATTACACATAGTTTAATATGTGTAATTTTATATATTTGGGGAGACCTCCCAAGCAATATTCAGAGAGCCCAGGAATCAGTCTTGGTAATACTAAACCAGTCAGACCTAAGAGTTTCATGCCTGGGTCTGTGATCTGATGTTGTTTGAGCCCAGAGATCCTGGGGGACAACAGGTACACACCTTGAATTGCTGAGGGCTAGGGAGGTGACATGGGAGAGGCATATGGTCCCAGAGATCAAACTGAGGGCCTTTCACTCCAGTCCTCAGCTATCTCCCAACCTCTCTATTTCTTTGTTACATCTGAGTTAAAATGCTTACACAAATTAACAAGAAGTTATATATCACCATGTCAACTGCAGTTGTTAAACCATATGGATTGGGGGGAATCACTTTTCCACTTTTAAATATTTCAGATTTTTCTTTATAGTTTAAAATAGAATCAATGAGCAGTTATTTTAAAAAGTGAAGTTTGGACTAGAAAAATTTTACAGAGGTTAAGTCTCCTGCTTTGCATGAAATAAATCCCACTTTGATCTCTCATTTTGTCCCCTGAGATTCATTGAGGCAAGTTCTGGGGCCCTGGAGTGGCCCTAGAGGTCCTGAGTACAACTGGGTGGCCCGGATAATCCCTTGAACTGCAGGGTCTGAGAAGCACCACAATCTCTGTCCCTTACATTCAACCACTGACTTGGTTAGACAAGAATCACAGGGGAGACCCTGAGCCTCCCAAGTGCTATTTGGGAGACCATGCCTACACACATAAAAAGTGGTTAGTTCTCAAATTGTAACTATACAAGTCACAAGTACCCTTTTTGGTCTCAGGCAGAGGGATCAACTTTAACAGTGTCAGGGAAAAGTCCATGAAAAAGTATCATGGGACCACATGGATGAGAGAATGTTTTTAGCTGAGAGAAAAGAGCATCCCAGCAAATGAAAGAGTGCGATGACAGGAATGTATGGGCTTGGGGATATGAAGAAACTGTCGAAAGTCTTACAATATAGTCAGGACGTGGTTTGAGGACTTTCTGAGAGGACCCTGCTTGATGTAGCCTCTCTACTGAACGATTCTTTCCACCATAAATCAGAAGCTTGGTCTTAAACTTCTGAAAGTGGAGAGCAATTTGCATGGGTTTCCTTCATCAACTGATTTTCCTAATGGAGTCTGGTGTGTGTGTGTGTGTGTGTGTGTGTGTGTGTGTGTGTGTGTTTGGGGGGTTTGGTGTGGAGCGTTGATGAAATTAGAGGCCCAAATAAGAGTGCTGTTCTCTAGCGACCTTGGGAAACTGGTCACAGGTACACAAATTAATTGAACAAAATCTTTGGATTCAGGCTCAGTTCTGTTTTTAATAAGCTCATCATAGCTTTGAGGGGATAGGATGGTGATGGAAAGTTCAACAAAAACCAAGTAGTTGAATATTCCATCAGTAGCATGGATAAAAACTAGAGACTTTGAAAGCCTATCACAAAAATATTTTTTAACTGGCACAGTTATCTCCATTACATAGATTAGCCAACTGAAGCTCAGAAAAATTACGTGATTTTTCTAAGGTCACTCAGTAAGAAGCAAGAAGCAGATCCAAGTTAGTATAATGTCACTATCTGGAACGTTTGAAAAGAAGCCAAATGTGACTTATGATATTAGAGAAAAGGGGCCTAGATAGACTATTATAGACGTTTAAGAGAGACTCCACAGGTGGATTAGGAAGGGATGTGATGTCAAAGCACGATATTTTTGTTGCTGTTTTAAATAGATGGTATTTGGGGGCAGACTCTTAGTTTCAAAGCAAAGCCTTTCTTCTGTGGGTTACTTGGAGAGGGCTTAGGTGCAGCTGCCCGGCATTAGTTGGAAATATCCAAGCCAGGATGAGTGTTCCTCAAGCTTTGTCTCTATTTGGAAAGGCTAGTGTGCCTTTGAAACCTCATCTTCTGAAGATCAGTCTATGCAAGCTAAAAATTAGGTTTTTCGGAGACAGCCCGTCAAGATGTGTTTAGCCTCCTCTTCCTAAGCAAGCATTTCAGAAAAGTGCTTCTCATCCATTCAGGCCACACATAAATGACAGCATCGTGCACATTACCATAGTTACCAAACCAGCAATCAAGCCTCCAACCATCTCTTCTATTGCAGAGCATTGAATGAGAGGGCACAGCACAGCAGGTGAGATAACAAGCTTTTCCTTGCTCTACTCTCAGCCTCACCCCACTCCACCGTCCTCACCTTCTGCATTAGGACCACAGTGCCCTCTAGACCAGAAAAAAACAAATCCACAGACTAGCTAGGATAATAGAACTGATATCGCCAAACAAATGGGGGCACAATCTCATCCATCACCAAGCAGTCAGGACAATTGAGGTGTGTGTGTTTGCCATGTATGCAATCTTTCAGAAACATGGTTTAATAGTGACCGTGGACACACTGTCCCCAACTATGCAGTAATTCCCATCTTCACTGCCAGCTTAACACTCCCTCATTTGACATGGAGTACAATAATTGATCCACAGCCCACCCTTCCAGTCTCATGTCCCTTTCTTCAACACTGGACTTTACAGAATGTCCTCCTCACTTTTTCTGAGCATTCCCTTGTGGTCACTCATAACATGTTACATCTTGCTATGATGACTTCTTGATTTCTCTATCCACTCCACCTAGTTGATTTAAGGAAGAAAGGTAATCTCTAACACATTTCTTAAAAAACAGTCATTTAGATTAGCACATGACAAGAACCCAAGAGACTTGTCTTGAAGTTTGAGTGAAGAAAGACTGCACTCCTCATCACGCCCCAGCCTAACTACTGGCGCCTAGCCATGGGAAGATGTTTTACATACGAGACCCCTGTGCCTTTCTTGTGTCTCTTGGCTTTGACTGAGTGACCTTGAACCTCCACTACTCACTCACAGGGTCTGCGGGAAGGCATGGAAACCAGCCTGCCCTTCAACTTCAGAGCTGTCCCTTACCTCACATTGGCTGAGACTCTCCAAGGCAGACCTGATTGTCCTTGATCAAAAATCCCAAATTCTAAGTTGGACCCTGAAGAACTGATTGTGTCCATGTCCCCCATTCTAAGTTCCTTCAGAGCAGAAATCAAGCCTTATCCAAATTGTGCTGCACCTCAAGCCCCAGGACAGTGCTGACAAGCAGTGGCTTCCATTCTAAAATGACCCTCGGCCACTAACAATTCTCTTCAAATCCCTTATCTTCAGTTTCCCCACAGAAATACCACTCGAATTTCCATCCCCCTACCCCATTTCAGCAAGCTGTGAGACCACATTTTTCTTTTTTTAAAAATAAAATTGCTTTTCAACAAAACGGGAGACTAACACCCAGGAATGGCTGAGATTAGTACCAGGAATTTTGCTCCATGACTTGAAGGCCAGCCACATGTGCTAGGTGAAAAGGAAGCTCAGATAGAGAAGAGAGCACCAAATAAAGGGTGTTGTGAGACCCTCCCAGGGTGGGAGAAGCATGCTGAAAGTAGTCTATAGACCAAACATGATTGCCACTCAAGGCATCTCTTGAAAAACACAGTACCCAAAAGAAGAGAGAGAGAACAAGGGGGAATGCCCTGTCACAGAGGCAGGGTGAGACGGGGGGGGGGGGGGGGAATGGGGGGGGGGGGATGCTGGGACCCATGGTGGTGGAGGATGGGCACTGGTGGAGGGATGGGTACTTGATCATTGTATAACTGAAACCCAATCACAAAAGTTTATAAGTCTATAACTGTACCTCATGGTGTTTCACTAATAAAAAAAATGCTTTTAATTATGACTATTTCAGTTATATCTTATTTTGATACTACACTTGATCTTAGTCAAAAGGCCATGTGATGCGGCTGGAGTGATAGCACAGTGGTAGGGCTTTGCCTTGCACATGGCCCACCCTGCCAAACCAGGTTCGATTCCTCTGCCCCTCTCGGAGAGCCTGGCAAGCTACCAAGAGTATCTCGCCTGCACGGCAAAGCTTGGCAAGCTCCCCTTTATGTATTGGATATGCCAAACACAGTAACAACAAGTCTCACAATGGAGACATTACTGGGCCTGCTTGAGCTAATCAATGAACAGCGGGAGGACAGTGCTACAGTGCTTATTTGTGATACTGTCACTGTCACTGTCACTGTCACTGTCCTCCTGTTGTTCATCGATTTGCTGGAGCGGGCCCAGTAATGTCTCCATTTTGAGACTTGTTACTGTGTTTGGCATATCGAATACGTCACAGGTAGCTTGCCAGGCTTTGCCGTGCGGGCAAGATACTTTGGGTAGCTTGCCGGGCTTTCTGAGAGGGGGGAGGAATCGAACCCGGCTCGGCTGGGCTGGCTGCGCACAAGGCAAATGCCCTACCGCTGTGCTATCGCTCCAGCCCCATTTGTGATACATTATCTTTTATTTTTTTATTTTATAAAGTAGTTCACAATATTTGATTACATTTAATACTCAAACACCAATTTCGCCATCATTACAGCTTCCCACCACCATATTTTGAATGTTTCCATCCCAAGCCCCAACCCCTGCCCCAAAGCAGAACCGAAATAATATATTTTGTTATGAAAAACTGCTGAAAATATTACAAAAAAAATTTCCTTAGAGGATAGAATGTGAAGATTGTTGCATTTCACTGAGGGTCCATTAGTCCTTCTATAAGAGATCACTAACATGTTGTTAAGGGTTGAGTCTTGTGTACTTAGATAGATAGATAGATAGATAGATAGATAGATATAGATATACATATATCTGTAAAAAATATATTTCCCTCTAAGATTGATTGTCTCCTACTTTGAACCCCATCAAATGTGGTGCGGTCCTCTTGGAGTATGGGTAGGGTGTGTGGTATGAAGTGTCATTTGCGGCTGCGTGAGACCGTATGTTTCATAGCTAAGCTATCAACTGCATGCAGTATCTTGGAGAGGAGGGACTAGGGAGTAAGAGAGCTTTCTCTACTCAGGATGGAAGCCCCACTGACACTGAAGTGTTCACTATTAGGAACAGCCACTTAAACTCAGTTTTAACCCTTGTTTTTGTCAAGCTGCATGCAGAACTTTTGTCTCTGATCAGAAGAACATATGATTCTATCCTTAAAATTGCCTCTTGGGGGTTGGAGTGATAGCACAGTGGGGAGGGCATTTGCCTTGCATGTGGCAGACCCGGGTTCGATTCCCAGCATCTCATATGGTCTCCCGAGCACCGCCAAGAGTAATTCCTGAGTGCAGAGCCAGGAGCAACCCCTGAGCAACACTGAGTGTGACGCACAAAGCAAAAAAAAAAAAAAAGATACCTCTTGGCAATTGGGTTGAAATTGGTAGAGGAAAGGGAGGGTGGGGTGGGGGTGGGGGGACGGGGACAGAGAGCAAAGGAGAAAAGGAGAGGTGGAGAAACTCACTAAAAGGCAGGGGGAAATGCCTTCCTCCAAGCCTCAGGGTGATGGTGCAAACCAAAACTTAAGTCTTTGGTCCAATCAGTTCAGTTCTTTAATTAGCACTAAGCTGTGATGTGAGTTTGGGAAAACCATTTAATCTTCCTAAACCTCTGCTTTATCTACAAAGTGTGGAATGGAAGCTTAAATGAGATGATGCATGTTCCAAATAAAAAGCACTGAATAGTGTCTAAGATGCTCAGTCAGTGTATATTTCTGTAATTGTTAAATTGCAGCAAAAAGCACACCATCCTATCATGTTCTATTTGGGATTTAAAACTGGAGTTCCCAGAGGCAGACTCTGAGACAGAATTTGTCTGCAAATAAATGATAACAGAAGGGTTCCTAGATGCAGCAGTAAGGGTTTGGGGAGACAGGCAAGAGAGGAGCAAGAGACCAGGCCAACCTGGGATTTTAGGCAAAATCTCAGACTCAGACTCAAGGGATCTGAACTGTCAGTTATATCTCAGGATGCCCCAGCTCTGGGCAAGAGGGCGGGGCTTCCTGGCATCTCTTTGCAGTCATTGGTCAAAGTTACTCCAGGGGTCTTGGGTGTCCAAAACCTTCAGGACAAGTCGCTCTTAAAGTCATCATCCAAGGAGAGAATGAGGTTGAGGTCCAGGTTTTTCAAATCAATGTACAGGCAAAGGGACACCTGTCACAGAAAGAGGGACCTGGGGACAGAGGAGTGGATTAATGGCCAAATGCTTTCTTACACACATTCGTTGAAAATATCCAAGCCACTTCCTCTTGCTTCATATTTTTCATATAGACATTTTATCCAGTAGCCAGAAAGATAGCTCACTGGCTGGAGCACCTGCTCTCTGAGGAGGAGGAGGTCCAGGCACGATCCCCAGCTCCACATGGTCCCCGAGTTGATCCACATTGCACTCCCTGGAAAAGCCTGCAGGGTTTTAGATGGAGCCTCGCTGAGACAGGCCTAGGTGGAGGCCTCTGTTCATTATTTATTTATTTATTTATTTATTTATTTATTTAAAGAACTTTGATTTACAAAGTTACTAATAGTTGAATTTTAGGCATACATATATATCTATATATTTTGCTGTCCATGATTGGATTTCAGTCATACAGGATTCTAACACCCATCCCTCCACCAGTGTACATTTCCCAGTACCAGTATCCCTAGGTTCCGTCCCATCACCCCTCACCTCCCACCTCCTGCCTACCTCTATGGCAGGTGCTTTCTCTCTATCTCTCTGTCTCTGTGTCTGTCTCTCTCCCTGTGTCTATCTCTGTTTCTCTGTTTCTTTCTGTGTATGTCTCTGTCTCTCTGTGTTTCTCTGTCTCTTTCTGTGTGTGTCTGTCTCTCAGTCCCTCTGTCTCTATCTCTGTCTCTCTGTCTCTCTCTGTCTCTGTCTTTCTCTCTCTCTCTCTCTCTCTCTCTCTCTCTCTCTCTCTCTCTCTCTCCTTTTGGGCATTGTGGTTTGCAATACTGATACTAAAAGGTTATCAAGAATATTTCTTTACCTACTTTTAACCCTCAGTTCTTGTCCAGCGTGATCATCCCCAGTTATTATTGTCATACTGGTCTCTTCTCTATTTTACCTACCTTCAACCCCCCATACAGTTGTGGTTAGTTCCAAGAATTAACCAGTCCTCCTAATCCCTGTTTTCCCTGGCCATGGATATTAGTCTTTATATTTACATATATAAAGGTAAAGGCCCTCCCGTTGATCGTCAATTTGCTCGAGCGGGCCCAGTAACGTCTCCATTGGAGACTTTGTTGTTACTGTGTCTGGCATATCGAATACTCTCGGCAGCTTGCCGGGCTCTCCGAGAGGGGCGGAGGAATCGAACGCGGGTCGGTCATGTTGGCCGCTTGTAAGGCAAACGCCCTACCCGCTGTGCTGAGGGTAGGGCGTTTGCCTTACAGGCGGCCAACATGGCCGACCCGCGTTCGATTCCTCCGCCCCTCTCGGAGAGCCCGGCAAGCTACCGAGAGTATTCGTTATGCCAGACACAGTAACAACAAAGTCTCCAATGGAGACGTTACTGGGCCCGCTCGAGCATTTACGTATATATATTTCATACATATATGAATATACATACTCATATATATTATATCCCACAAATGAGTGCAGTACTTTTATATCTGTCCCTCTCCTTCTGACTCATTTCACTCAGCATGATAGTCTCCGTGTCCTTCCATTTATAGGCAAATCGTTGCTGCTTGAGCTGCTGCTGCTGCTGCCACTGTCTGGGCCGACTCTGCCTGTGCTGCTTCCAAGGAAGTCCATGGAGAAAAAGTCAGCCCAGGGCTCTTGTTGAAGGTGCAGCCTCATCTTCAGATTTTCCTCTTCACCCCTGCACTAGTATGGCTGTTGTGAGGAGGCACGAAGGTCCCTTACTCCCAAGAACTCTCAGCCACAGTAGGCGACAGCACAGGCTAAATGAGGACTCACAAAGCCAAACCTGTCCCCTATCTTCTAGGATATCTTCTAGGAGCAGGTCCCCTATCAACCTTCCAGTCCCCAGACACTTCCTTCAGGAACTCTCAGAACTCTGAATTTACTCTACTGGGAGAGAGTTCTGTAAAATCAGCTTTGAGGAAAGATAAAGAACACCAGTGTCCTGGGAGAAGGAGGGGAGATGGAGCCCCATCAAGCAGGATGAAGGCATCCAGGGCAGAATCTCTTCAGCTTCTTGGCCCTGCCCTCAGAGGCTGCATATGAGAGACCCCCAACCCCACTCCCTATGCTGCAGCCAGATTAGTTCAGTGAGTCTTCTCCAGGTAGAACTCAGATGTGAGTAATGAGGAATGACCCCAGGGATGCTTGTGTGCAGGCAAGTGTGGACATGCCCAGGTGCAGTACAGTCACAGAGGGAGCAGATGAACTCCTGTGGAAGAAGCTCTGGAGAGAGTCACCACTGCAGACTTACTGAGAACAAGGCTCGGTGCCCAGTTTATATCTCAGAGGAGATGAAGATATGTGCCTCACAGTCTTGGGAAAGGGGGTACCATTATAGTAAAACATGATCCCAGGGGCTGGAGTAGTAGTACAGTGAGCAAGGTGCTTGCCTTGCACTCAGCCAACCCAGATCCATCTTTTACAAATTCCCAGGGTTCTGTGTCCTCAAGGGTCAAAATCCCAGCACCACATATGGTCTTCTGAGTCCCTCCAAGAGGAATCCCTGAGCTCAGAGCCAGGAATAAACCCTGAACACTGCTGGGTACGGCTCTAAAACCAAAAATTAAAAAGCTTATAAGTCTAAATATCTGCACACACAGGTAATAGTCATGAAAAAAGATAAAGACATAGCTATACATACATATACAGGTATAGATACAGGTAGAAAGTTATAATACAGATAAAGATACAGGTACTGATAAAGATAGAGATATAAAACAGATCCAAAGGTAGAGATACAGATAAAAATACAAATATCGATAAGTCAGGAGAAAGAGAGACAGAGATAATCACAGAGACAGGGAAATATCTCTGAGACTGGGGAGTCTAAGGAGGATAGCCCCCCCCCCACACACACACACACAGTTCTCTAGTCTTTCCTTATGATGGGCAAGTACATGGGCCATTCTTTAGTGGCAGTAATCTTCACCACACACACACACACACACACACACACACACACACACACACACACAAACTTATGCACAGCTACTCTTTCCCATTACTCCCAGTGTAAGCCCAGCTCCACCTTTTACAAATTCCCAAGGTTCTGTGTCCTTAATGGTCATTTCTATGTCCAAATTGCTCTTTCCGCTGAAACCAAAATCTTGCTTCATCTCATTCCCCTGGGTTGTTCTTTTGCTTTGGCCTGGTACCAAAGTAGATGAGTATTTTAATTTCCACCAGAATATTTCATGCCAGACATTTGTATGTTTTGCAGAATTTTCGAAAATTGAGATGATGATGGGTGTTTACATTTCAGAAAAACAAATAAGTTAAAATTAGAGTTTAGACATTTTTGCATTAAAAATCTTTGGACTGAGCCTCCACAGAGAATTTCTTGCTGGTCACATTTCCCTAAAAGTTGAGGCCCCTTGCTCTATGGCTCATTCTCTCACCATCTACACGTTTACTGCACAGCTTATCTTAATTCCTTAACTTAATTACGAAGAATAAGCATTCAGCTGCTTGGAACACTCCACCTTTTATTGGATTCTAGGCTTATTTTTTAAAATACCACCACATTAACGTGCCTGCTAAATACAAAGTTTCACTCACCTTCAGGTGCGTGCTTTATCAATTCAGAAGGAAGAGAGCCTTCGAAATCTCCATGTCTCCTTTCTCCACTAGAACTACAAGGAAAAAGTATGGAGGTTTAATTCACCTATTTATAAAAGTTATGTATCTCCTCTCATTAGAAGGTTTTGTTTGAAGATACATTTCTATTGAAAAGTTTTGATTTGAAGACACATTTGTTCTTTCAAAGTAAGTCAATGACTACTACCTGTGATTATCCTTAAGGAAGTTCAATAATTTGTTCATTGTACAAGGGACTGGAGCATGCATTGAATACCTACCATGTTCTCCATATTCTATAGATTAACTTGCTTTGTTTGATATCATGAGTTATGTACTTTAAAAATACTATTAATAAACTTTTAGAAAAGAATGGTGAAATGAGTTCTCTGAGTGATCCAACTATCAAGCTATACCCAATGTTTTAAATTGTTCTGCTTTCTTCAACTTCATATAGACATAGCATCCACAGAAAGATAGCTCAATGGCTGGCATGCCTGCTCTGAACAGAGGATGTGCAGACTCCAGAGTACTGCATGGTCCCCCAAGTACTACATTGAGCAACCCTTCAGGCAATAAGCCAGAAGCAGTTCCTGAGCCAAGTATGGCCTAAAAGTCAAAAAATTAAAAATAAGAAAAAGAAGTTGCATCCAAATACTGTTTCGTAAAGGGACCAAGGGACAGTGGAAGAAGGATATTGAAACTTTTAGTGGTGTGGTACAGTAGCATTGTATTCCTGAAGCATAAATATTTATACTATTGTAAACCAAGTTCTCACAATTTAAAAAATACACTTTCTTATCCACTCACTAGGCATTCAACAAAGTTGCCAAGACAGCAGAAAGGATTCCTATGTATTCTACATCCACTTTTCTCTCTTATTTGCATTCTTTTGTATGTCAACATAAGTATGTACATATGAAGCAGCCTGTCTATTTGTCATAATTAATGAACAATTTCAATTTCTCCTAATAAAACTCAAACTTTACTTAGATCCCCTGCTTTTAGATAATACCATTTTTCCTATCCCATGATCTCACCCATAATATATTACACTTAAATGTAGAGTCACATGAGTCTCCCCTAGACTATTAGAGTTTTTCATGTTTTTGTGTGTTTTTAATGATCTAAAGGATTTTGAGGAACAATGGTTAGATATTTTGTAGGATATTCTTCTAATTTAGGCATTTTTGATGCTTCTCTCATAGTTGTGTCAGACTTCTGGGTTTAAGGGAAACCCATAAGTGATCAAAGAGATAGTCTAAATTTTATTCTATAGATCTCAAGACAAGCATTATGCTGTAAGAGTGTAATCTGGAGTATGAACAAAGAGCAGTTTTGGTGAAATGGAGAGAGGGAACAGTCAGAGTTTGGAAGATATCCAATAGGACATTTAAGTGCTAGTCAATATTAGATGTAATACAAAAATTAAGTAAACAATAAGTCATTTACTTAGTGACGTTTCTTCCAAAAATCACTATATGGTGTAATAATTTTGGAAACACCCCAAGCTTTCCATAGTAAGAGTCACCATAATTTCATGTATCTTTTGTACTTTAGTCCTTCATAACAACCTCATAAGTCAATATGATCCATGTGCATTTTATAAATTGAGGTAGGGAAGTGAGGTTCCAAAAAGCTGACTATCTTTACAAGTAATGGAGCCTGGGTTTGAACTGTAACCCAGAGTGATTCAAGAGTCTGACCTCTCAGGACATTCTGCGTCAGAGCTAAGTTTATAGCCTGGTCTCATGTGTCCATGTGTGAACCATCTATTTATGGATCACCCAGAGAAAATGTGTAATATCAGGCTGACTTCACCCTGCCACCCAGCACGTTCCTGGAGTACCTCCCAACTGGTGTCTACTCAGGGAACAAAAGCTCACTTCAATATTAGCCCAAGTCAAACCTAATTAGAAAGGCAAATCCACTCCCAGCCTTCTCAGCCCCAAATTGGTAGTACATGCCAAGCAGTAACTTTCCTGTGTTTTCTGCTACTTTGGTTTCTCAATTTCAGTTAAGATCACCCCAAGTGATGTGCTATCCAAAACCTGATCCCCTTTCCCATTTTGTATAAGAGTGAACATTCTCTGCAGATAATCAAATAATAGTTAAATACTTGATCTTGCCCTGGAGTTATCCCATCAAGGCAAGCGTTAAAAACATTGACTTAAAGACATTTAGTGTATGATAATCTGCACCAAACTACAGGGAATAAAAGTGATAAAGGCAGTGTCCCTACATTCCAAGAGTTGCGATCTAGAAGGTGACATGTGATTTGTAATTAAATAATAGAAAATCTTAGCTATCCCCGGTATTGTTTCTGTCTCCTATTTGTAGTTCTAAGTGATGCTGAATTTCCTAGTATAGGCCAGGTGTAGGCCAAGTCTTGGTAACCTTGATACTATAGAAGTTTGAGACTGGATAATACTATGGGAAGATTTATTGTGTATTTTAAAAGAACTAGTGGCATTTCTGGTCTCTACCCACTGGACACCAGAATATCAGAGAACCTGATATTCTGGCAGAATACAAGAGTTATAATAACCAAAAATGTCCTCAGACATTTTCAAGCGTCTCCAGGGCTCCACTTGGAGAACTATGGGTTAGCCTGTCCCCAGGGGCTTTTAGCACCATCAACACAGGTAATATGACCTCATTACACCTTCTTGGTAAGACACTGTGCCAAGTGTCTCTCATGTATTATCTCAATGCTCAATAAGTCAGTGATATAAATATCACCAAGATGACCATGACCTCTTATTAAGGAAGAAATGGCATCATAATGAGCTTAGAAAGCAAACTTGAATCATAAAGCTGATACAAAATAGGATTTTCATCCTTGCTGAGATGCTCAACAATCACCAAATGACCCAACCTGTCCTCTAACAGAAAGATGGCTGAACCCTATGAGTGACTGGTGCACCAAAGCCAACTCCTCATCTGCAATAACATACTTAATCCTCATTAAAACCTACAGTTATCTTTCTATTTTTTCTCGTTAGAAAACTGAGGTTCAGTTAAATACCTGAACAGTGAAAGTTAAGTGTCTTTCTCCTATGTTCTTAATGCTCCTAAATCCGGATTCAAATCTATGTCTGACTCCAGAAAAAAGACTTCTCCCTGCTTCTCATAAGTGAAGGCACTAACCAGTACACATATGGCACAGACTATTGTTCCGTCCCCAGTAACCTGCAAAATGGGTCCTTTGGACCAAGTATTCTGTCTTGCCTTGGGCATCCTCTGCCTCACTCCCCCTCTCATCCTTCGCCCCAGCTTTCCACGACTCTTCCAGACCATTGAAGGAGGTCAACTCTGTGTTTCAACAGCCTCCTGGGCACTGCATACCCTAATCCAACCCAAATAAGTATGTGGGTGTTTGGTGAGTGTTTTTTCTCACTGGGAGGCCCCGCACATCAGAGTGTGGATTTTGGTTTTAAGTCTTTCCTACCTTTTGGCCAACTCTTCTCTCACCTACTGCACTAGGCTGTCCTGCCTTCTTCCAGCTCTTTCTTGTTGCCAAACCCTGACTCTGGCTGGGAAACAGAAGGTTGCATGCTGCCCTCCTTGGATGTCACTCTCTTTGGGTTCCATGAATAAGCTAGCAGGAATGCTTCGAGAAAGCAAAGCCATCATTTTTCCACCTAAGGGGAAAAAAATACACAACACTTTCATGGTTGTGCCCAAGTGAAAACACCCCAGGCCTCCTGCGTGGTTGGTCCCTAGGCTCCTAATGTGCACCAAATGGGACTTAGAGGTGAACTCATTCTGTCTCTCAATGTCCCTGTGTTTACCACTGGGACACTGGAGGAGAATGCGGGGCTCAGATGCAGTAGTCGTATTTGACCAACACTTATTGCCCGCATCAAGTGGAAATTAGATGCACATAAATATGAACCAAAAGGCCACAACTATCCCTCACAAGGAAGAGATACACCACAATATCCTTGTCATTTAATTACCAGAGTCCATTAGGGATGGTTTCCTTTTTGAGCCTGAGGGCTGAGAAGTCCAGAAAATCAGTTTATCTGATTGTCAGCACAAGGTCTAATTCTTGGATTAGTTTTTCAAATGCAAACTCTCATAAACTCACAAGGACAGGCATGAGAGAATCTGTGAGTAGCTAAATGAGAAGAGAGAAGTGTGTGTGTGTGTGTGTGTGTGTGTGTGTGTGTGTGTGTGTATGGACACTAGCCTACATGTAGGTTTATTGAGGGACAGAGAGGTATGACAGTATAAAAGGCACTAGCCTTGCATAATTATTTTAAAGATCTTAGTTATCTGTTTCTATCATCTTTCTTTCTTTCTTTCTTTCTTTCTTTCTTTCTTTCTTTCTTTCTTTCTTTGTGAAACACCATAAGATACAGTTGTAGACTTACAAATTTTCATGCTTGGGTTTCAGTTATACAATGATCAAGTACCCATCCCTCCACCAGTGCCCATTCTCTACCACCAATGATCCCAGTAGCCCTCTCACCCCCACACCCCATCCCCCCCACCCTACCCCACCTCTGTAGTCTTACATAAATTTGATTCTATGCCTGACGCCACATATGGTCCCCAAGCACGTCCAGGTATGACCCCTAAGCCCTAAGTATTACAAGGTGTGGCTCAAGAACCAAAAAGAGAAGTCCATTAAGTATTTATTTATTTATTTATTTATTTATTTTTCCTTTTTGGGTCACACCCGGCGATGCTCGGGGGTTAATCCTGGCTCATGCACTCAGGAATTGCTCCTGGTGGTGCTCAGGGGACCGACCATATGGGGTGCTGGGAATCGAACCTGTGTTGGCCATGTTGGCTGCGTGCAAGGCAAACACCCTACCCATTGTGCTATCACTCCAGCCCCTATTTATTTATTTATTTATTTATTTATTTATTTATTTTTGGTTTGGGAACCATAGCCAGTGATACCTCATGGTGGCTTCCAGCTCAGAGCTTGCGTGTGGGGTGAGGGGTATCACTCCCAGTGGTGTCCTAGGGACCATGAAGTGCTTGGGCCTCCTGCATGTGAAACCTGTGCTCAGCCCATTGAGCTCTCTCTCTGACTCCTTGATCAAGCACTTAAAAACACCAACTATCTAAAATATATTTCTTACACTTCAAAAAATTGAGTAAGACAGTGGCTAAAAGTATCTGCTGTGTGTGCATGAAGGCAAGAGTTCAATTCCTAGTACCACCTGAGTGCCCCAAACACAGTGCTGGACCCAGGCTCCACAGCAGAGGGTCTGGCAGGCAATGCGCACCCAACTAAAAAGGAGCAAGTACTGTGGCCAGGAGTGTGAACCCTGGTGAGCACCTGTGCAAACACCAAGGTTGAAATCTGACCCCTGATCACCACAACAACTGCAAGAGAAAGAAAAAAGTCAGAAGTAAAAATTTTTAAGTGAATTAAAAGCAATTGAGGAGAACAAGAAAAAAATAGAACCATAGAACTTATTAGAATGCAGCCTTCCCTCACCACCTCACTAAACAGTGTTAACAATTAGAGAAAGCAGTTTTTGAAATGGATTCAGAATAAAGGAAAATTTAAAAATCACCCATTTAATTCAAAGCCATCCAGGCAGCCCTTAATTTGCATCCACGGTTTAAAGCATAGAATGACATTGTTATACACACTGGAGCATATCTCATCTGTTGATTTTTTTCTCCTTTGGTTTTTGGGCCATATCCAGCTGTTCAAATTATTCTTCATGGCTCTGCACTGAGGAATAACTCCTGAAGTATCTGGGATTTAACCTGGCTCAGCTGCCTACTATACTATTTCTCTGACCCCTATTGATTTTAAGTTGTCTGGTACAAACAAAAGGGTCAGATTTTGGAAAAGATAAAAATTGAAGGACTTGAAAAATCATCCTGGAGGCAAGGCACAGGCCTTTCTTATAGCTTACCCTGATTGAACACCCAGAACTATACATGGCTTCCCTAGCACCTCCTGTGGTCACTCTTGAACACACAGCCAGAAATAGACCCTGAACACCACTGGATGTGGCCCCCCCAAACCCAAAGATTAATAAAATGAGGCAAAAGACAAAAGACATTTATCTCAGGGCACATTTAAAAGGGGTAATATAAAGAGATGAAATGGAAAGAGGAAACCTCAGTTTCCCCTTATCAGCTGCTGATAGCAGTCCCAGGGTTTTTTTCTGATGAATTAGAAGTTAAGAATTCCTCAAGATCATAAATTCTAACCCAGATCTTAAACTCATTAAGACTGAGACAATGGGCAATCACTGTCACTCTCCTCCCGTTGTCCATCGATTTCCTTGAGCAGGCCCAGTAACATCTCCATTTTTTTGTTACTGTGTTTGGCATATTGAACACATCATGGGTAGCTTGCCAGGCTTTGTCATGCAGGCTAAGATACTCTCAGTACCTTGCCGGGCTCTCAGAGAGGAGCAGAGGAATCGAACCGGCTTGGCTGGGCTGGCTGCGCACAAGGCAAACGCCCTACCATTGTGCTATTGTTCCAGCCCACAGTGGACAATAGCGAAGTCCAAATAGGTAACCTAAAAGCCCCTGAAGCAGTCAGACCACCTGGTATAGCTCTTGCATTTCCTGTAAGCCTCCTAGTCATCACCCTGTATAATCTGTGCTTTCAAAGCACCCAGCTCTTCTATATAAGAACCTCCACAAAAGCCCTTCATTTTTTAAACTTAGTCCTATACAAAGTTCTTCCCCAGCTGGGTAGTTTCTTTTCATTTTACTTTCCAATAAACTTGACTATTTCTCAACTGAGTCTGAGCATCTTTGCGACTCAATATTTTTATTCCTCAGAACCTAGGAACTGAATAAGCACAGAGACGGCGACTCTTTACTCACATGAGAACACTCAGCAGTGTGTGTGTTTAACCACCTCACTTGTACATCATGCCATTTGTACAAACCTCAATCACCCCCTCTCTTCATTTTCAGGCAGATAGATGGGGGAGGGAGCTGGTAATGAGGTTTTTAAAAAAAAATTTAATAATAAAATTATTTACCAGCCCTGAAGTAGCCTAAAGACATGAGGACCACAACCCTTTGAGATGAAAACACTGAGATCTTTAAAGAGGGAGAAACTGAGCTAGCCATCACCCAGATGCAGAAACAGAAGCATGACCTTGAGAAAGGTAGGCCCCTCAGAAGAAGCTACCTGAGAATTTAGAGATCATGATAATAATGTGAAAAGGACATCCATAGCCCAAGACTTCCCCTGTGATAACACCCAGATAACTTTGTATGTTTTTTCTATTTTGGAGAGTCCCAGGTTCTCTTTTGAACATTTTCTCTTCTCTCTCTCTCTCTCTCTCTCTCTCTCTCTCTCTCTCTCTCTCTCTCTTCCTCCTTCCCTCTTTCTCTCTCTCCCTCTCTCACTCTCTCTTTCTCTTTTACTCGCTCTCACTCTCGCTCTCGCTCTCACTCTGTTTGTCTTCTCTCACAGTTCTCTAAGTAAACTTCTCTAAATAAAATTATTTCACTTCACAATTTGCCTCCCCCTGAAATTCTTTTCTGCCAGGTAAGGCAACGTTCCTGAAATGCCTGCGCCAAAATTAGAACTGATTTTCTTTTTGCCTGCAGAGCAATTCCTTGCTTCAGCCCACGACTCCCTAAGAACTTAGATGGTGGGCACCATTTCCTGTGCAATGCAGAACAAGCGGACTCAGGTGCAGTTTAACAGCTGCCTCATGGGGCTGGTGGGACACAGGCATCTGTGCCACATAGGTGCTCATGGTTGACTCCACTAGTATTGAACTACTCCAGGTATGGCTAAAGTAGGCCAGCAGAGAGATGAAAGTACTATTTTCCCTTGCTTCCCACTTCATCCAAGTCACTTGCAAGTCTTGGGGAGACAGCCAGGAATCAGGCAACCTGCAACTGCATTTGTTACCTATCTGGGAAACCCTACTTGGATGGGAGTCATCTCTCCCATCTGCAAAACTTCTTTACTATCATAAACAAAGAGAGTCTGGAATATGAAATGAGGTCCTGTGAGCAAGCTTCCTAATTAAGTCTGTCTTCCTAGTACTGGCCCTTGCTGCTTTCAAAATATAAAATTGGTTTGAGTTGGATTGACTCATTCCCATTCTTTAATTCTAAAAAACATATTCATCCAGTCATAATCTTTCACCTGTGGGCCCGAGGACTAAAACAGACATGTGGGAAGAATGGGGTGGGGGTGGAGGCCACACATCGTTTCTAGTGGGTGGGCTTTGAAAAAGGAAGGCCTTAAGGGAAGGTGCTGTTGTTAATGTAGGTGGAACCCACAGGTGGCTCACGTGGGTGGGGGAGGAGAAAAAGATGGTCACCTTTTCCCAATCCGCCTCTGCCACCCGGGTCCCGCTGGGAAGACTAGGACTGGCAAAGTCTGCAATGAGCCCCTGCTCCGCATGTGCCTGAGTCCCGCCAGCTTCACCAGGTGGCTGTCAGGCCACACCTAAAGTCCCCTTGGTCTTCCAGGCATGGGAGTTGATCCCTACCACCCGATTTCTCAGGGAGCCACAGACTCAAGTTGGAGCGAGAATTTGTTCTTTGCAGGAAAGGAGAAACCAGTCCCAGGCCTTCTCCAGGGCTTTGGGGGTTCTTGTCTCACCTCACAGAAAAGAATTTCATGAGTAGACAAGCAGTGAAGTGAAACAGATTTTAATTTGGAGTTTTTTTTGAAGGTGTGGAGGGAGAAGGACAGAGAGAGAGAAACAGAGACAGAGAGACAGAGAGAGAGATAAGAGAGAGGAAGAGAAAGAGACAGACAGAGACAGAGAGATTTCTAAAGGGAGAATGTGGGTTTCTTCAAGGGTGGAGAGAGGCTTGAATGGGCTCTTTTGGACTGGCTTTTATATGACTTCTCTGATTGGCTTCAATTTGGAATGTTCTGGAGTCTTCTCTGGACTGAATTTCCATGGTTAATCGGATTAAGGGAGGTGGCCAAGGGTTTTCAGGAATTTCCTTCATGGGGAGGGGTTCAATCTCCTCAGGGTCAGCTGCTGAAGGTCTTATCAGGTCTTATCAGGTCTTGTTTCCTGGATTCACAAGGTGGGTCAACCTTAAAACTTTCCTTCCCAGAAATTTCGTTGACCCAGGTTTCTTGGTCTTTCCCTGTCTTTCCATATCTACTTGCCTACATCATTGTTTTGGACAGAAGTGAGGACCTGGCAGGGGAAGGTGAGGGAAACACTGAATAGGTGGTCAGGAAGATATGAAAAGAAGATAAATTCTCAAAGCCTGCTGCTTGAGGCAGAGGGACCTTTAGCTTCTTTTACATTTTTCTGTTCATGATGGCGACTCTAGGGTGGCTCATAAATTTGGGTTACCCTGAGACATGATATCGAGCCTTCTCCCTGCAGCAATACTTTACCATCCCCATGGTTTAAGCTGGTTGCTCCTTGTGGAGCCAGAAGACCAGCTCCCAAAGGTGAGAGAACTGTAGAGAACAGCCAGCCTGGTTGGAGGACACACCTGTTATAATCCAATTTAACTGCAGAATAAATGCTAAAGAAGTAAATGCGAAAGCAGGTGAAACACCTTTAGTGCCTGAACTCCTGGAAAAAAAGCACAGTAACAACTGAATGTAAAATAAAGGCCTTACCAACCTTCATGAAGAAAATATTAGCATACAAGGCTCAACCTGTAACAACATGTTAGTAATCTCTTAAACAAGAACTTAATGGCTCCAGGGTAAGATACAAGAATCTTCACATGATTTCCTCTTAAGGACATATTTTCTGATCATTTTTTATGAATCATTCATAACAAGCAATACAAAATAAATTATTTAGGGCCTGCTCTTGGGACAGGCTTGTGTGGTGTTTGGGAAAATTGGAAATATTGGCTGTGGGAAGGTGTAATGGTGGTGGGATTGGTGTTGGAATATTGAATGTAATAAATCATCATGAACAATTTGTCACTGTCACTATCCTACCGTAGTTCATCCATTTGCTCAAACAGGCCCAGTTACATTGTAAGATTTGTTGTTACTGTGTTTGTCATATTGAATATGTCATGGGTAGCTTGCCATGCTTTGCTGTGTGGACGAGATACTCTCAGTAGCTTGCCGGGCTCTCTGAGAGGGACGGAGGAATCGAACTTGGGTTGACCAGATCAGCCGTGTGCAAGGCAAACACCCTACAGCTGTGCTATCGCTCCAGCCCATAAACAACTTTCTAAAAATAAAATTTAAAAAAGTAGAGGCCTCATTGACAATGAAACTATTGAAGTTGGAAAGGGTGTCCACCAACATGGACTGAAGAGAGACAAGGGGGTCTTGTTTTATGCCCAGAAGAAGTAGAGTGACTGAATAGCTCCTATGAATTATAGTAGATTTTCTGGGAACTCATATAATTCATGAGGGACAATGGTGAGTATGTGCAGTTAAGGGACGCACAGTGAACAAAAATCGCATGTACAGAAAATAATAAAGAAACATCATCATAAATGTGTCCAGGTTCATGTGGTTTCTTAGCATTTTAGTACAGCCGTGAGGACCAAGGAGACCAGAGGTTGAAATAGCTTTTATGGTGCTGTCTCCATTGGCCAGTACTACCCAGTCAGGGTCCTGGGGTCCTTATCAGGGCAAAGTGTTCTTAATATGCTGACACCTGCTTGTAACACCTGTGGCTCACACTTGGATGTGGCTTAACGCAAATTGCAGTGTTGGTATCAAGATTGCAGTACAGGAGCACAATCAGAGCCAAATGTAAAGAGGCAGTTTCTCCCAGGAAGAGGTGCCACACCCTCCAAATTACAAATCTCAGTCCAATCTGTTAGAGCTTTTTCTAATCCCAGAGAGCCTGTCTAAATTTTCAGGGGGCAAGAGAGGTGAATGTGTAGATGTGCAGGGTACAGTTGCAAAATGTTTTGATGTTGCACAAAAGAAAGACAAGTAAATTCTAGGTAGTCATGATTAGGAACTTCAATTAACCAGCCCATTAACTTGGGAACTAACCTCAGGGGCCCAGGAGGTGGAATGAATGTTCTTTTTTTTTTCTTTTAATTGAATCACTATGAGATAGACCCCTTCAGAGCTGTTCATGATTAGGTTTCAGCCACACAGTGGTTTCCAACACCCAACACTCCACCAGTGTATTTTTCCCACCACCAGCACCAGTCTCTCTCTCTCTTTCTCTCTCTCTCTCTCTCTTTCTCTCTCTCTCCCTCCCTCTCTCTCTCTCTCTGTCTGTCTCTTTCAATCTCTTGCTGTCTCTGTGTCTCTCTGTTTCTGTCTTTTTCTCTCTCTCTCTTTCTCTCTTTCTCTCTCTCTCTCTATATATATCTCCCTCTCCTTTTGGGCATTGTGGTTTGCAATACTGATACTAAAATATAATCAAGAATATCCCTTTATCTACTTTTAACCCTCAGTTCTTGTCCAGAGTTATCATTTCCAAACTATTATCATACTGGTCCCTTCTTTATCTTACCTACCCTCAGACACACACACACACACACACACACACACACACACACACACACACACACACACACTTGTGGTAGATTCAACCGTTGGCCAGTCCTCCTAGACTATGCCCCTGGCTTTGAACATTGAAATGAATGTTCTTCAAGCCTCTCTGTCCAGCTTGTCTCAAAGAGTTCCCCTTATCTTCTTCTAGTTCCCAAAACCTAAGTCGTATTACTCAAGTTGGCTACTACCTTTGCTTCCCTCTGGAAATGTACCAGTTCTTACCAGCTATCTGAACAAAGGCTGGAAGAACAACACAGGTTCAGGCGTCAAAACTGCTGTATGCGGTAACATCAAAACTGCTGTACATGGTGTCTCAGCTGACTACCATTGGCCTGGGTTCAGCTTTCATTCCGACTCCCATGTTGTAGACACAGAAATAAGGTAAAGGTAGGTAAAGGCCCTCCCGTTGATCATCGATTTGCTCGAGCGGGCCCAGTAATGTCTCCATTGGAGACTTTGTTGTTACTGTGTCTGGCATATCGAGTACTCTCGGTAGCTTGCCGGGCTCTCCGAGAGGGGCAGAGGAATCGAACTCGGGTCGGCCATGTTGGCCGCGTGCAAGGCAAACGCCCTACCTGCTGTGCTATCGCTCCAGCCCAGAAATAAAGGAACTAAAATTAATGGGTTGTTCAGGTTCACATGGCTTCTTAGCAATTGATTCTGGATGTGAACTCAGGTGTCTTACCATTACAGGACATCACTATGCACTGGAATACCACCCTGGAGCATCCCTACACTTGGGGCTTGGTCAGATTTCTTTTCCACTTAGGAAAGCTAAGAACCACAAATCTCATTCAGTTAGTGTCTCGGGTAAGAACTCTAGAACTTCAATGCAGGTTGCTGACTCTGAGTCTTGAGGGTTTTTTTTTTTTAATTTTGCCAGTACACCCACCACAACTTCTCTTTGACAAGAGACAGGAGCAGGAGATCAGCTACTCAGTAGTGTCTCCAATTGCATATATATATATATATATATATATATGTACATTCATAGAGGAGCATGCATGTGGCAGTGGAGGGGGAGGTTGGGGAAAGGGGGAGAGAAAAGGGATAAGGACGTGCCACTTGGAAATTCCCAGAAGAAAAAAAGGAGAGAAGAAATCAGCCAGTAAAACTGATCACTAGACTCCAAAATTCTTTGGAATCCTTTGAAATCATAGGTTAGCAGGGCCGTTCCGGAAAATGAAGCCGATGGCAGGAAACCTGGAGCCCTTGTCCAATGCACTTATCTCACGCTCCTGAAATGCAGTTCTTTCCATTGAGGTCAGCAGCTTGCGCAACTAGCTGCAGGCTGGGAGAGAGGCAGCAGCCGCCCCACAGAGTACTCCAGGATTCCAGCGATAAGCCCT
This sequence comes from Sorex fumeus, assembly GCF_029834395.1. Classification (NCBI taxonomy): domain Eukaryota; kingdom Metazoa; phylum Chordata; class Mammalia; order Eulipotyphla; family Soricidae; genus Sorex; species Sorex fumeus. Next base: position 63,771,442 of record NW_026606120.1, read on the forward strand.
ACATAGGGATCCCCTGGCTCTGCTCGAGGTCAAGGAGCCAGCAGGAGGGAGCCGAGCCTTGGCCACAGACCCCTCCGATGTCATTGTCCACGTCATCACTCTCTCCAAGGCAAAGAGAACACAGTTCTCTGGGTGCGGTCCTTTCCCTCCAGGGACAGCTGCTGTCTCCTATTTTATAGTCCACACACAGGGCTAGGCTTTAAGTAACAGATACTGCGTAAAGTCATTTAAGTCATCAGAGCTTGAGAAAAAAAAACAAAGAAAACCTTTTCTAATAGAAATAACACAGGTTCTGTTGTTAGACATGAGCTCAAATTCTACCTCTTCCTCCGCTTAACGTTGGACAAACAAATTTATCTTTTCCAGTCACTGTGAGGATGCGATTTCTGTTTCAAAACCTAATGGGGGTGGAAGAAATTGGAGTGCAAAGGAAATATATTTGCAGAGGTATTTTGAATCAGAGAGAAGTCCTTCCTTTTGGCCTTGAATGTCTGGATCTCCATTCCTGTCCATTGCTGAAAGAGGTACAAAGATACGCCAGCACGGATAGTGAAAACTAGGCCAGATTCCATCTAACCCAAACATCCCTTCATGAATTGTTATCTCCCAATTTGCATTTCCCAATTTGATCATGCCTTGAATAATCCTTGCCTCAATAAGATTCTCAAAATTCAAAATATATTTTTCTTTTCTTTTCTTTTCTTTTCTGGAACACACATGTAGGTGCTCAGGGCTTGCTCCTTGGTTTGTGCTCAGGTATTACTCATGGTAGACCTTGAGAGACAATGTGGTATTCTGGGTGCAAGCACCTTACCCACTGTACTCATTGTCCAGAGGAAAGACTTATAAAGGAGAATCATTATTTTTAACCCACAGCAAAATCTGGCAAGCTACCCATGACGTATTTGATATGCCAAACACAGTAACAAGTCTCACAATGTTACTGGGCCCGCTTGAGCAAATCGATGAACAACGGGAGGACAGTGACAGTGACAGTGATTTACTATTATGATTTTAAAACCAAATTTCAATGTAAAAGAACCACAGACCAGGTAATAGAGAAGAAGATAGGAAGAGAAGGGAAACTATAATTCATAGAGCAATTTGTATAAAAGTTACTAAGCAAGGCACTTTTTTATGTGTACAAATTCCACAATAATAAGGGTTATGAGGATACTAAATATTCCTTCCCCATTATTTTTTTCATTCCCCTAATACTCTTAGGAATAGATTTCCACCCATTTGTCTTTCTCTTCAACTTACTTAAACACACACACACACACACACACACACACACACACACACACACACACCTTTTAATAATAATAGTTTCCTGACATTCAGTGTTTTCAGCTTCAAACTCACCACTGGTCCCTCCACCAGTGACACAAAGTTCCCTCCCTCTTCCCACCTTCTTAGCAAACTCATTTTTAAATAATTTACTTATTATGGCTTGAGTCAGATGCTTTCAACCGTCTTAAACTCTTGATCTTTTGATATACATAGTTACCCATATACCCAGGCTGGAACAATAGCACAGGGGGTAGCGCGTTTCCCTTCACACGGCCTACCCGGGTTTTATTCATCCCTCTCAAGGAGCACTGCAAGCTACCAGAGTATCCCACCCACACAGCAGAGCCTGGCAAGCTCCCCGTGGCACATTTGATATGCCAAAAACAGTAACAAGTCTCACAATGGAGACGTTACTGGTGCCCGCTTGAGCAAATTGATGAACAACAGAGGACAGTGCTACAGTGCTACCCATATACCCAAGAACCCTGATCACTCTTCTTGTATTATCTCCAGCCTGTCTCCTCATTCCTTTTTTTCACCCCACCTCACTTTTTTTTCCTTGGAATTCTCCTCCCTCTATAGAATTGCCAAAACTTTGCTATCATTTGATACCATTTATTCCCTTTCCCTTCTCTCATATATACTACAAATAAATGAGAACATCTGGGGTTTATTGTACTTCCCCTGACTTAGTTTAAAATGGAGCCCTTCTGAGCACCAAATAAAGGGTGTTGGGAGGATCCTCCCAGGATGGGAGAAGCATGCTGAAAGTAGACTCTATAGACCAAAAAGTAGACCAAACATGATTGCCACTCAATGCCTCTTTTGCAAACCACAAAAGGAGAGAGAGAACAAAAGGGAATGACCTGCCACAGAGTTGGGTGGGGGGGCGTGAGATGGGGGGTGGGAGTGGGAGAGATACTGGGATCCTTGGTGGTGGGAAATGAGCTCTGGTGGAGGAATGGGTATTTGATCATTGTATAATTGAAACCCAAGCACAAAATTTTTAAGTCTACAACTGTACTTCATGGTGTCTCACTAATAAAAATTTAAAAAATAAATAAATAAAAATAGTTAATCACTGAGAATTAAAAAAAAATGGAACTCTTCAGTTTATGCAGATTGTAGAGAACTGAATGAGTTCATCTTTTCTTACAGCTGCATAATATTCAGTTGTGTTTATATACCATAACTCTTTTTCATCTGTCATTGGTTTGAATTCACATCCTAAGTGTGCAACTTTCTTTTCTGACAAACGTTTAGTACAAGATTATGAATATGACTCATATATACAACTTCCACATCACCTTCTTAAAAGGAAGCTGCTTGCCTTCCGTGTCATCTCCTTCCTCCATCCTGTCACCTGGAACCCCAAGATGGGGTCAATGTATCTGCTCTACTGATTCTGAGAACAAAGACCCTGGGGCAGAAGGTGTTGACATGGGGGCCATTTTGTCTCCCCAGTGGGTACTGGAAGTGTCTCAGGATTCCAATAAGAAAAGATGGGGAATTCTGCAAGCTGTCTTACGATGCACCTCCAAGGCCTGCCACACCTCCTGGACACTGTATCTATTTAATGTGCGAATGACATCTTCCCACGTGGAGAGTCTCTTCAGTCAACTGTCCGACTCTGTCTGGATAATTTCCCCCTTTATATGGTAGAGCTCTTACTATTTAGGGCAGCACACAATTTCCATTCCGACAGAAATGTGTCACTCCTGTTAGAGCCGCTCTAATCCACGGCTTGCTTTCTTCATCCCTTGTGACTTCCATGTCTCACAGGAAGTGAGGTGATTAATTTTGGCCAGATCGGTGGCTGTATTATAGTAGGTCCTGGTGTAACGTAAAACCTACAGACACTCAGAATTCTTTGCTGACCTCATGATACTAACCTGTGTTGCACTGCACAGTACAGCACAGCACAGTGTGAGACCTAGAAGCCCTTTGGCATTCGTCACCTTTTCTCAGGGTTTATGGAAGTTCAGATGCTTACAAAGCAGGATCTTTCCTAATCCTTTCTCCATGCTGTCCTGTTCCATCTCCTCTGAACAGGCAGGCAGTGGGCTAACACCAGTAACCCAGAAAGGAACCAATCTATACATTTTTTCCTTTCAATCACTCGGCTTTCATCCAGTGATCTAACCTTCCTAAAGGCTCTTGGTATCTTGTGACACATGACACTTTCCATTAGCAATGGGACAGTTCCTAGATGGATAATTCACTCACTCTCTCAGCTCTAAATGTCTCTGAGACCTTCATGGGCCCTTCCTTAAACTCCAAACACTAAAGTGATACATATCTGAAGAATCTAAATCAGAGTATTTAACTCCACCACAGGAGGAATCAGTTAAATGCTCTAAAATAAAACAAGAAGTTGGAATGCCACAAGGTAGCAATTTAAGTAATCCAAAAGCTAAATTCTTTTTGATTTTCTTGCTCACTCTAGTACCTGGGATCAGACCAAGGGCCTTATGCATACAAGGCTGATACATTAGCACTGACTCACATTCCTGGGCCCAAATCAATATCCTAAAGGAAACAGAATAAACAAAGTGTTGTGGGTTCCATGAAGAGGTTCTTGGAGAATGACAGAAGGAGCAAATTTAAGAGACAAAATTGTTATAAAGGAACCTGTAATCCCAACATCAAATTAAAGCTGCAGAATGTATAATGCTGAGACTACTATTGATTCATATTTTCACATTTTCACATTCCTCACTCAATCTTAACAACAACCCTACAAGGTAAGTATTCTTATAATTCCTGCTGTTTTTTTCAAAGGCATATGCTCATTGTGAACATCATGATGATTCTAATTGTTTTGGAGTTATCCCATTTTTAGTAGCACAAGTGAGCAGTTTATACATATTATTTAATAACCAGTCCCTAGGATAGGGATCTTGGGGTCTCCCAGATGAAGCCCCTTATGCAGCTGAAGTCATGTGATGAGAGGAGTGGCCTGTGTGTGGAGCCACTACAGCTTTGCTGTGTCACTCAGTGGGTTTCAGTTGCCCTTCCCTCAGTTCACAAGCTGGAAACTCCAGACACTACTCCCTCTTTATGTGAGGCTCACTTAAAGCAAATAATCTAGGGAGAAAAAGAAAAACTCATGCTTTACAGGGTGAAAGCTCAATTTCAAACTCGGTTGACAATATGATTGACCAAGTCATTGAAAAATGAGAGATTTCTTGGGAAGAAAGAACTCCATGAGCGTATGTGGACAGTCGGCCTCATTGTGAAGGAGAAGGCAAACAGTCTTCCAGCTCACTTCTTCTCAAAATGCATTTTCATTCATGGTATGTTTGTAGGGCCTTCGCAAGATCCCCCAAATATCTTTGGTAAAGAAAACTGTTGGGGGCCGGAGTGATAGTGCAGTATGTAGGGCGTTTGCCTTGCATGCGACCAACCTGGGTTAGGTCCCTGACATCTGTATGGTGCCTCGAACACTGCCAGGAGTAATTCTTGAGCGCAGAGACAGGAATAACCCCTGAGTATCACCAGATGGCCAGATGGAAGTAGAAGGAAAGAAAGAAAGAAAGAAAGAAAGAAAGAAAGAAAGAAAGAAAGAAAGAAAGAAAGGAGGGAGGGAGGGAGGGAGGGAGGGAGGGAGGGAGGGAGGGAGGGAAGGAAGGAAGGAAGGAAGGAAGGAAGGAAGGAAGGAAGGAAGGAAGGAAGGAAGGAAGAGAAAACTATTGGGTAGTCCATCTCAGAAATATTTTTGACAAAGGAGAAAAACTATGTAAGTACCCTGAAAACAGTGCCTAATTTGCTAGCTTTTGATAAAGAGAATTATTTTTATAAATCATTAAATATATTTTGCTTGAGCGGGCCCAGTAACGTCTCCATTGGAGACTTTGTTGTTACTGTGTCTGGCATATCGAATACTCTCGGTAGCTTGCCGGGCTCTCCGAGAGGGGCAGAGGAATCGAACTCGGGTCGGCCATGTTGGCCACTTGTAAGGCGAACGCCCTACCCGCTGTGCTATCGTTCCAGCCCGGGTTATTCTGGGTTATTCATAATTTTACACTATAAAACCCTTTGCACCAAAGCTGTCATTTAAGACATCTTCATGTTATTGACCCAGAATAACTGCAGGAGAAAGTTCCTGGAATCAACTTCTATTAGAAGTTAGCAGAAACTAAGTTGGAAAAAGTTTATTCCACCAGTTCAAGGCATAATTGAACTATAGGAAATTCATTATAATTTTTTTAATTATTCTGCATTGGTTGAGTTCTAGCAAAATGAAGTTTTCCCCATAAAATTAAAGAAAGGCTGGTATGTGTGTGTGTGTGTGTGTGTGTGTGTGTGTGTGTGTGTGTATTTGCTAACATGCATCCATGTAGCACACAGAGCCATGTACCCAAGCATGCCCCTGCACGCTTAACACCTAAAAACATCTTAGGCATCAACATGAAAGCTCTTTCTACAGATTATCTGAAAGCATGAAGAACCAATATCTTGCTATGTAGCAGGTGCTAGAAGCAGAATCAGAGCTCAGATGTGTCCCAGACAGCAGCTTTGCCCCCAGCCTTCAGGTGTTTGGAAAGCCTCTTTGTCCTAGTGCTCCCAAAGCAATTCTTAGTGTTGATGCATGGATGAGAACAAGAAATTACTAAGCTGTGTTGGTGTTGAGTTTTGTTGTTTCAATGACTATCTACATTAAGATGTTGTTACCACCTTTAAGACAAGGCTGATAAAATTCTAAGGCTAATTGCTTGTTTTTTACACCTCCTGAAATGAGAATGGCTAATATTTATTGAGGATTTACTGAGTCAGGCACTGTGTAAAGAGCTTTATATAAATGTTCTCATTCCCATAACAAATTTATGAGCTAACTTCAAGTTAAATTCCATGGTAAATTCCATGATGAGAAGGCTAAAATATAGGTGTGCACTCCTAGGGGAGGGGTTAAGAGATTTCCTGCTTCACTTTTATCTTGATGAGTAGAGAATTTTAAGAAGGGCTACTGTATTTCAGACAATACAGGTCAGGAACAAAGAATCAATACAAATTCACAGGAATATCCTATATTTTTCTGAATGGAGATGTAAGGTTTTCATGAACTTCAACTGCTAAATGTTCTTTTCCTTGTAGGTTTTTAATTTTAAATGTCTAAATCCATTCATGGGAATTTTGTCATTATTGCTATATTAATGGGTGTATTAATGATGTAGCAGAAGTTCTCTAGAAGACTATCCTTAGAGATGACCCAGATGAGTTCCTGGAGAAAAATAAAAACACTATATATCTACTTGGGAACATCCTATCCAAATTTCTTTTACAAGCCCAGATTTCTTCCTCTGATTTTTAAATATGTGTCTCCAGTTTTCTATTAAATAACACCACTTGGATGCCTAACAAGCACGTCAGCCTTAGTTTATTCAAATGAAATATTTGTTTCTCTTCAAAACTGGTCCTTCCCTTTCTCTCTTAAACATTAAATGTTACCACCTCTGTATTTCATCCAGAAACTTGTAGTTATCCTTAATTCTTTTCTTTTCCATGTTCCACAACCAATCAGCAAGTCATATAGGTCCTAGCCTTAGAATTATTTTAAAACTATGCATTTGTTTCTTCTTGGTCCAAGGTTGTCATCCTTCTCATGAATTATGCAATAGTCCCCTATCTGGTTTCTCTGAATTCCCTTTTGGCCTCCATCCAGTCCATTTATTTCACAACGGCCAAGTGGATCTTCTTAAAATGAAAACCAAACTCTGTGGCCTAAGATAGAGGATTAATATGTACATTACTCCTTTGCCCTTCTGAGCCCCTTTGCTATGTAGAACTTTATTCGTTCTGAAAAATAAAAAGAATTGGGGAAAACTGTTAGTGGAATAGAATGTTCATAACACACATGTATAAATCTAAGTAGATATAATCTAACACACATGTATGAAACAAAGTACAGGTTAAAAAACTGAGAGTTTGGTACAAACTCTTGTTATAGAAACATAAAACTGGAGTCTGGTATGGACCTAAAGACAATTGTAGAAATATGTACACTGAAGAAATTAATATTTTTTTCTTCTTCTATATGTCTTCTATACCCACCAAGAAAAGTCATTTTTATCTTCCTGAGGAGAGACAGTTTGTTTTTTTCCTAAAATGTTTTGAATAAAATGTAAAGCATTGGTCAACTAGTGAGGGTATGATTCTTGTTTCTAGCATGTATGGGTCCCACTGTGTAAGAGCCAGATCCTTGTCTACTAAGCTTCAAATGAAACATGTTAGTTAATGAAGCACCACACAAACTCTAACTCCACTTAGCTTAATTCTTAAACCATGAATGAAAAGTCCTGAATCCCTTGATTCTTGAAAAAAAAGCTTCCTACAGGAATAAAGCCTACAAGAAGAAAATCAATACAAAACTTTTTCTAGAAGGAAACAGGAAATTCAGCAACTGATAAAACTATATAATTACAAATCTTAAAATGATACAAAAAACTATTCTGCATATTAAACGAGAAAGGGATCAGTTAATGGAAAATTTTCTAAAAATTAGAAACATGAGGAAACATAATTAGAAGACAAAATAAAATTAAAGACTAGAGAATAATGATTGCATAAATTTCAGAATGTAGGATAAAAGGTAATGATAGAAAATTTAAAACTATGGATATATCTGCCATTTGACTAATTGGAATTGAGAGCAAGAGAATTGAAACAACAGGAAAGAAGAAATATCAAATAAATAATATTGGTGAGTGTTCAAAAGCTACAGGAAATGTCTTACGCTTACTAGAGCAAAAAGTGAATTTATTATTGGCATTTGAAAGTTAACCAATAGAAATAAAAAGGGTAACTATTTCAAAGATTGGAATGACATTGACGTTAGTGTAAGTAAGTAGACTCCTCTTCCTAACAAGAATTAAATACATGAAATATAAATTCAACAGTTCAAGAGATAATATTCCAAGGATATGATTTAGAGATAGTGACATCTCTAACCAACATAAGAGAGAAAAATAAAAATTTACAAGAAGTAAAAAGTGTTACATTTGAGAAAAAGACTAAGACCTGAGATTAAGCCTAAAAACTAAGTCGTTAGAAACTTCTCTATCTTGGAATGAGAGAAAATGGGTAATCTGAAGCCAGAAAAGGCGGGTTAATTCATTGACTTCAAGCAATCCCAGAAAAGTGTGCCACAAATGAAGGGAAAGTTGGCTATGTTCCATAGAGAAAAATTGAACACCAGATGAATCGTCCTCTTGGGAATAGAAACTGAAAAATGAAGAAGCAAGAGTCTGAGTTTGCTGTAATTTAAAACCTGATGAAGCAGACAGATACAGAAACAAAGGTATTTTCCAGGGAGGTCACATGGCACTCAGCCGAGTGAAGAAGTTAAAAGAATTGGTCAGAAAAAAAAAAGGAAGGAAAAAGAAAGTAACTTTACCAATAATGTCAAGAAGGAATAAAGGTATAGTCTTCATATTCAGGTCAGATTTTTTAATCTTCTCTCTCTACTTACTGGCTCTGTAACCTTGCACAAGGTACTATTTCTGGCCTCAATTTCTTCATCTCTAAAAGTGTGAAATTTCCAATTCCACAGATGAGTTATAAGAACTAAATTAAATAAATAAGGAGAACCCAATGTTAGCCAAATCACCTTCTTTTCCCTCCATGAAGAGTTGCTAGATTGGGGCCAAGGAGATGCTTAAAGGACTGCAGTGCATGCTTTGCATGCAGAAGTTCCAGGTTCAGTTCCTGGCAACAGGACCACATGGTCATCCTAGCATGGTCATCCTAGCATTGCCGAAAGTGACCCCTAGTAGCACAGTGGGTAGGGCGTTTGCCTTGCCTGCGGCCAACACGGCCAACCTGAGTTGGATTCCTTCGCCCCTCTCGGAGAGCCTGGCAGGCTACCGAGAGTATCTCGCCTGCACAGCAAAGCCTGGGAAGCTACCCATAACATATTTGGTATGCCAAACACAGCAACAAGTTTCACAATGTTACTGCACCCGCTCGAGCAAATCGATGAACAACAGCAGGACAGTGACAGTGACAGTCACAGTCACTGAGCAGAATAAATAACCCCTGAGCACTTGCAGGTGTGACCAAAAAAAGGGAACAGGTAAAGTGGATGGGGATAGAGGTATTACAGCTGGGAAGACAATTTCCTTGTGTGCTGTAGCATAGTTCAATCCCTGACCCCACCTATGGTTCCCAAGTGTGGCCCAACCCCTCTCTCCCCAAAAACAAACAAAGAAAAGAGGTTACTTTGGTGATTGTTCTCTGATTTTGGTTTTGTTTTGGTAGTAGGAGAGTGGTTTTGGACCACACTTAGCAGTCATCAGGAGCTATTCGTGACTCTATGCTCAGGAGTGACCTCTGGTAGTGCTGGGGTCAATGAAACAAGGGTCAGTGACCTAAGAGGCAAGAAGTACTTTACCTCCTGTACTATTCTGCTGTACTTCCTCCTTAAGAGATTTTGTTCTTAAAATCTTGGACTTTGCAAAGCAGCTTTGCAAATTGCCCCCAGTGTCTGCTGCTAGGGTGTTGTCAAGACAAACTGTTGATGACTTAGAACTATTGACTTCCTTCTCTTGTTCTTATCACAGCTTTTGTTTCTCTCAGGGGGTCTAGCCAAAGCTCAGGGCCCCACACTCCTCATCTCAAGAAGTTTTTCCAAATGGGTTTCTGCATCTCAAAGGCCACCATGCCTTTGGGCTAATTCGGCCTGGAGATGTAGAACATTTTCTAGTCCACATCTCTAGGGACTCACCTATCTGCCTGCCAGCAGCAATGCTCTGGGTCCAATCCTTCTCAATTATCTTTCTAAAATTTTTTTCTTAGTTTGACCGTCCCATTTTTAAAGAAACCATTCCAGAAAACCACAATCTGGATGAGTTTCTATCCCAGAAAATATCCTAAAGAGTCTCTGAAACAATAAAATGAAGCATTTCATTCTTTCCCCTCAGGGGATTCTCATCAGTGTCAACCTTGGAAGGCTTCAAACTCCCAAAGTGAAATAATTGTCTCTGTAGACGCAAGACTGGTCCCCTTTGAAAGGGAGTGTGGAAGAGGGAGGGGGAAGGAGAGAGGGAGAAAGAGAGAGAGAGAGAGAGAGAGAGAGAGAGAGAGAGAGAGAGAGAGAGAGAGAGAGAGAGCAAGTCGCACAGATTTTCCACAAAAGATAGAAAAGGCAGGAGACCTATAATTATTCCACCCTGAAGGTGGAATATTTTGATGGCTGAAGTTGACTGTCTGGGAATTTTTAAATTTCTCAATTAAAATGCTTTAATGGTGCCATTCTGGAAGGACAAAGAGGCGAGGTCACAGGTAAAAAAAGACAGACAAGTCTTCTCTGAGATTCATCAGGCATCAGGAAAGTGTGGACTCCAGAATGAGGTGAATATCCTGTTGCTAAGTAAGCTTTGGACCCCTTCATCATTTAGAAAGGAATAGTATGCAGAGTTGATGATCCAGGAGTCTGGTGGTTGGAGCTTGAGCTGTATTTGTTTATATGACTCATTATAACAAACATGTCTTAGCTAGATGGATCCAAGAGAAGAAAAGAAATACAACACCCCACCACCACCACCACTACCAAACACACAACCCTAGACACATACATATCCCTCCAAAGGCCACCCACAGGCAATTTCCAAAAGCCAAATGAACTGCCTTGGAATTCAATTAAAATATTCTTTCTTGCTAAAAACTTGGGATGTGAGAATTGCTTCCCAGAGTTGTGGAGGGAGGAGAGTATCTCCAGGAGCCAAAGGTGCTTGCCTATGTTTGGAAAAAGTCCAGACTGGACATTTAAATTAAAATTGTGTTATTCAGAAATGTGTGTCTTTTTATCAACACGGAGGATCCCGAGATCTTTGGATGTGCTGGGAAACTAAGTCAATTTGATGTATAATAAAGGAGATTGTACAAGAAAAAAAAGATATGATCTTTTATTAAAAAATAGTAATAGACAATAATTACGGACTTCAAATATTTAAACAGGCTTGTGATATTGCTGGATACTGAGTTTCATGGCTGAGGTTCAAGTCATGGCAGAACGTCCTGGACCCAGAAGACAGAGATTAAGAGATATCCTCAAGCATTGGGCAAAGGTCAAGAATCAAAACATAGAAGTGTAGCCAGGAATATGTTACTTGGAGCACACAGGAATGTGAAACAACGCAATCCCAATAATGAAGTTAATCCAAATTGCAAGGGATAGTCAGGGGCTAAGTATATTTGTAGGGTGACCACAAGAACCCATTTGCCAGGAACAATTCCATTCTATACCTCTTGTTCTAATCCAGTTAACATTTATTTTGGAAGTTTCACATTCAGAAAAGATTGTTATTAATTCTTGCATTAAAATAATCTGGAATGTTTTTGAAGAACTTTATACATCTACCTTCCTAAGGTTCTCAGTGAAGTAGATGCATAGGTTCTAAACAGTTCTCAATTTAATTCATTATTATTTATTATAATGTCTTCTGGGTCCAGTATTATGTTTGAAAGCAATAGCACAGTGGTAGGGCATTTGCCTTGCGCGCAGCCAGCCTGGCCAAGCCACGTTTGATTCCTCCGCCCCTCTCTGAGAGCCTGGCAAGGTACCGAGAGTATTCAATATGCCAAACACAGGGCAGGACTGATAGGAGAGACTGGGTATAGCGTTTACTATGCATGTGTCTGACTTGGGATCAAGATCTGACACCACTTGAGGTTCATAGAGACTTGCCATGACCTGAGCTTAGCACAGAGCCAGGAGAAAGCCCTGAGCACCGCTGGGTGTGGCCCAACCCCGCCTCCCACTAAAAAAGAAGACAACCAGCAATAACCTATTTCTTGCCCCAGATCTTTTTTGGTTTTTGGTTTTTGAAAAAGTTGTTCACATGCTGATAGTTTTTGAGGTAAAGGAAAACACGAGTATAGGAGTAGGGCAGTGAAACAAAGCAGAGAAGGCAATAAATATAGGTAACCAAGCCAGTTACCTCTGACGAAAATGGAGATTTCACTAAACTGTGGAAATCAATGTAAAATGCTTCCTGGTTTCCGAGAGAGAGAGAGAGAGAGAGAGAGAGAGAGAGAGAGAGAGAGAGAGAGAGAGAGAGAGAGAGAGCTGAAACATTTATACCCTCTTATTTGTTTGGTCGTTGGTTAAGGACAATAATTCCCTAGCACTAACGACTTGCATTACAGACAACAAAACAAGGTTTGGCCATGCATGTGTCCAAGTGACATTTGTCATGTTTACCCTCTACTACTTGTTTTATGCCCATATCTTGATCCAGCAATTATTTTAGTCAAGACTGTTTGCCAGATCTTGTCTGTAGTATACACATATGATTTCCACTGAACATGGAAGCACTAGGGTGTCCCACTGAATTTAATGATTTGCCTTCTTTCTATATAAGGCCTCCTTATATAAACGTGTTGCCTTTGGGTGTTCCTTGTGTGACTTATGTAAAGTTGGGAGGAGAGATGCAGCAACCTCAAGAAGAAAATCTACTGCTTTCTTTTTGTCCACCTCTGTCACCCTAGGAAGCAGTTGGGAAAATCTAGAACTAAAAAGAGTCTATGATGAGCCCCCTGCACAGTACAGACCCATGTCTCACGAGGTAGCTAGACATCAAGCCACACCTGAAGTCTACTTGGTGCTCAGTGTGGAAGATGATCCCTGCTTCCTGGTTTCTAAGGATCTGTGGAGCTTGAGAATTGTTCTTTTCAGGAACTGTCAGTCCTGGAGCTTACTAAGGTTTTCTGGGTCTGTTGCCTTCCCCTCACAGAAAAGAATTTCAAGAATAGACAGAGTAACTTTGAATCCCATCTTGGTTTTGGTTTTGTTTTGTATTGTTTTGGGGATGGTCAGGGAGAGATATTCCCTTGTGGTACTCAGGGGATATATGTGATGCTGGGGATTCTTACCGCACCCAGGAATATAAAAATTGCTATGATTTGTTCCATAAAGAGATCCACTTGATCTAAGTAACATTTATCAAAAAGTTTGTGTGCGGGGTTTACTTCGCCAATTATAGGAGTACTTTTATTGTTAATTGAGTGATTGTGTATGTGTATATTATTGTATAAATATCATGATGCCATCATTACCAAAATTGCTCTTCTGATCTGGTCCTTTTAGAGCTTCAGCTATGTACATTTTTCAAGATTGTTTCTGTTTTTCACAGCTCTTTGCCTTTCTGTATAAATTTTAGAATTATTTTTTCAATATATACACATCCCAAAAATAACCCTTTAGGATTTTTTTCTCATTATATTCAATCAATGTGCAGAAAAGTAAAATCTTAAAGGTATTGTATGTATTTCTAGCTATGAATCTGATAAAATCCCCAGTTATATAGGTGTCTTCAATTTCATTCAGCTACACATCATGGCTTTCCATGTGTTGTTCTAGCATGTATTCTGTTAGATTGATTCTTTACTGCTGGATCACTCTGATGCTATAGCAAATACTTATGTTTAATGTTTCTAGTTTCTAGTAATCCACTTCTTGTTTATTGAAATGCAAATTATTTTTGCTTGTTCAATTTATATCTAGTGACCTTGCTAAACCACATATTAATTTGATTATTTTTCTGGTGCACGGGAGCAATAGTACAGTGGTAGGGCGCTTGCATTGCATGAGGCCGACCTGGCCAAGCCGGGTTAGATTCCTCCACACGGCAAAGCTTGTCAAGCTACCTGTGATGTATTTGATATGACAAACACAGTAACAAGTCTCACAATAGAGACGTTACTGGGCCTGCTCGAGCAAATTGATGAACAACAGAAGGACAGTGCTACAGTGCTATTTTTCTGGTAGATACTTTTAGACTTTCTATATTTATACAAGAATATGCACAAACATGTTAGAGGTGGACTAAACAATGCTTCTAAGTAAAACATACATTTCTTCATTATCTTTTTGCAGGCAATATTTCTTAAACAGAACACAAAGCATTCGACAAAAATAAAATTAACGTAAATAAAAAGAATGAGAAGTTGACATTTATTAAATTCATTATTATCTGCTTACCAAAATATACCATTAAGAGATTAAACAACAAACCACTAGATGAAGATATACAACATAATATATACAACATAAATACAACAAAGAATTTTATTCAAGATTCATAAATAATTTCCTCAAGCAATAGAAAATGGCAACAAAATTCAGATAAGAAAAAAATGACAAAAGACTAATATGGGCACTTTTCAAAAGAATAAATCCAAGTAGTCAAAGTGACCCAAAAGTAGTAGGTCCAGACAGATAACTCATGGAATTGAGCAAGTATATTGCTTGCAGAAAACCTGGGATTGATCCCTGAATCCCAGGTACCACATGATCCCTGAACACTGCCAGGAGCAACCCAGAACTGAAGTTAGTCAACCCGGAACTTAAGTTAGTCCTGAGTATTACCAGGTTTGGCCAAAAATCCAAGGAGGAAAACAAAAGGACAAAATAAAATTAAAAGTCATAAAAAATAAACAAAGGTATTCATTAACACATATCACCAGGTAAATGTAAATTTAGCTATAATGGGACATACCACCACACACTTTTAAGTTATAAAAATTTATGAAAAAATTATGTTTGCCAATAGAAAGCATGGGACCTCTATGGGCTTACTAGGTCATAGTAATTAAAAATAATCCCAATGTCCACCAATAAGAAAATAGGTACATAAATTACACAGCGCAGCATGAGAGAATCCAGAATCAGGCTAGAGAGATTGTTTGAGGGTAGGTTACTTGTCTTGCACGCAGCCAGTTGACCCAGGTTCACTCCCCCTCACTGCATATAGTCTCCTGAAAGCACCGTTCTGAGCACAGAGTCAGGAGCAAGCCCTGAACACCACAGTGTGTCGTGGGAAAATCCAGCACCAGAAAAGCACATTTTTCATGAAATTTAAGTCTCATGCAAAAAAAATTTAAAATAATAAAATTTAGAATAATGATTACCTCTGGGTAGGGGCAGGGCTGGAGCGATAGCACAGCGGGTAGGGCGTTTGCCTTGCACGCAGCCAACATGGCCGACCCGAGTTCGATTCCTCCGCCCCTCTCGGAGAGCCTGGCAAGCTACCGAGAGTATTCGATATGCCAGACACAGTAACAACAAAGTCTCCAATGGAGACGTTACTGGGCCTGCTCGAGCAAATCGATGATCAACGGGAAGGCCTTTACCTTTACCTTTACCTTTACCTGGGTAGGGGCATGAGGTACTGATAGGACTATAAAAGAAAACAGGAAATCTTTTTTGTAATGGACGCATGCTCACATTGACTTGAAGGATGGTTACATCTAGCTAGATAGCAACAGAACTACAGTGGAGCTGTAGTAATGTCGTCCAGGATCTGTTAAATGCTGTGATTTAGCTTCCAATAAATGATGTTGAATGTAAAACAATACTGTTTTACAAGATGTAGAAAGCGGTGACAATTTCTTTCAATCCTAAAAAGGTAAAGGTAAAGGCCCTCCCGTTGATCGTCGATTTGCTCGAGCGGGCCCAGTAACGTCTCCATTGGAGACTTTGTTGTTACTGTGTCTGGCATATCGAATATGTCACGGGGAGCTTGCCAGGCTCTGCCGTGCGGGCGAGATACTCTCGGTAGCTTGCCGGGCTCTCCGAGAGGGGCGGAGGAATCGAACTCGGGTCGGCCATGTTGGCCACTTGTAAGGCGCACGCCCTACCCGCTGTGCTGTTGCTCCATAGCACAGTGGGTAGGGCGTTTGCCTTGCATGCGGCCAACCCAGGTTCGATTCCCAGCATCCCATATGGTCCCCTGAGCATCGCCAGGAGTGATTCCTGAGTGCAGAGCCAGGAGTCAGCGCTGAGCATCGCTGGGTGTGACCCAAAAAGCAAAATAAATAAATAAATAAATCCTAAAAAATCATAGCAAAATTTGCAACTTTGACTTCTGCTGGTTTAACTGTGTTAGTGCTCAAGAGATACTATCTTCCACCAAAGCAAAAAAAAAAAATTATAAAAACATTAACCAGCTAGAATCTGAGATTCTCATCTGGTCATTGGGGGCTTATATCATTAAATCAAAGGTAAACACAGGAGTTAGAGCAGAGACTATGATTGACTCTCTCTGTCAAGTATGAATTGAGTTCCTATATGGCAATGTGTCAAAGAGAAGTGTTATTTTTATTTTCTATTGCTTCCTAACAAAGCTTTCCATACTTGGTGTTTTGAAACAATTTATGAGCGATCATAGGTATTAATCCCAACTTCTGGAGGGCAGAGGTCCAGTACTTTGTGACTGGGTTTTGTGCTCAGGGAATCACAATGCTTACAGAAGCATCACTGAAAATTGGTCCTATATTAGGAAAGTAGAAGAATGGACAAAACAATTTTATCTAGGCCATTCCAGTTGACAAAAATGCTGTAAGTGCCAAAGCTGTCAATTTTTAGCAGAGAAATTGAAAAGGTTCTGTTGTTGCAGTTAAGAAAAGTTAGACTCAAAATTGGGTAAAAACATAATTGATGTAAGAGTCTTAGTAGAAAATTCATAAATTATGTTACTCTGATTCCTATACACAGGTTCAAATATTACTTTCCCCCATGCTTGTTTTGTGACCTTAAAGCTCTAAACCCTAGTTTCATTACCTATAATGTTAAAGTAGAATGACCTTCTGCTGTTTACATGTGTCTGCAAACAGAGAATGTTTTTGTCAAAAGTTTTGAGCAACTTTGCTCCTTCTCTTTCTCCTTACAAAACATAGACTCTCTGAGTTTAGGAAAATCTAAATCAGATTGGCCTAAAACGTGTAATTTGGAAGATGTGAGAATTTCTCCTTGGGAGAAGATATCTATTACAATCTTTGACCTCAGATTGGGCCAAGTCAGAACATAAAATACACTTTTGTACTGATAAGGGCTCCGGGTCTCTGGTCAGACAGTACCAGTTCAAGGATGCTCAGCAGTGAAATCCTCTTGACCACCACTCACCTTCGTGTTCATTGCAATATCAAAACACAACCCCATGAGACTTCTAAACTGATCTAGCAAAAGTCCTAAAAAGATGCCTAGCTGAGTCCCCATTCCAAAGGCCTGACAGGCTGAGATCCTCCTTGCTAAAATACTCAGCTGTGTCCAGAAGACCTTATTCTGCCTCAAAGTTCCTATAACTGGCCTAGGCACCCCTGTCTTACCTATTTGGCCCAGCAAGACATACGTCATGTGCCTTTGCCCCCCAATTCCTAGAATTGTCCATACTATTCCCTTCCCAGGATAAACAAATTATTTTATGTACATTTTATTACCTCTATATAACTGGCTCAGAACACTTCATAATCAATCCAAATTATTATATGTAGTTATTATCTTTTTTATGTGATTGGCTTAGATTATTTTTTATACAATTTACTTTCTCACCCAAATTTGGTGTCTCCTGCTTTCTCCTCCACTATTCAACAAACTGACTTTGCTCTGACTAAACTATCTAGCTCTTCTGATAAATTCTTTTGCCAGTCGAGGGCTTAGACCCTGTGGGGTCTGAGTTCAAGCATCTCCTCCCAATTCTTCAGTTTCCCTTTCATTCTCTATAAATTTCTGTATATGCATCTATTCTTTATCATGTTTTTCAATTGCATATGCTCACCTTTCTCCTTCATCAGTATGCATAGTGTCCTGAAAAATGACGAGGATTGTATATAGGCTGTTGCATCCCCCTTTCTTGGTAGTATGTAAAACAAGATGCTGACTTTCTCTCTTCCAAGCATGTTCTACAGCCTGTGTTGGTGGACACCTTTCCCAGTTAGGCTGTTCATGATCCAAGAATGCTCTCTTTGGATTAAATTGTTCCTGTGTTTTTTAGATGACTCTTTTTTCATTTCTAAAAGGGGATATAGCAGTTGGACAGATAATCCAACTAGTTGAGCAAACGTTTTGTATGCAGGAGGTTCAGGTTTAATCTAGCACCATATGGTCCTTCAAGCATAGTTTGAAGTGACCCCTGAACACTGAATGAGCATTACCAGGTGTGGTCCCCAAACAAAAGACTGTAAAACAAAGCAATGGTAATTGAGATCATATATGACCCCAACATTTAAAATATCTCTTCTCTTATTTTTGCCTCTCCTCGCTTAAAATGCCAAACTCTGAGTTGGATGGTTATTCTTATTTTTGTTTTTATTTTTTAAAAAAGAGAAAGAAATAGAAAAATACTATTTTCTGCTAAATAAGATCTCAATCCAAATGTAAAACCAATAGGTAGAACTACTGTGCTTGAAGAAGCAAAAGTTAGCGTTGAATCCTGGTGCCTGAGTTGTTCTGATCTCTACTAATCTCTAATTATCTTTTTTAGAACCTTCTTCAGGTTCTGGAAGCCAGAGCCATAGTGAAGTAGATAGGACACTTTCCTTGCATGTGGCAGAACTGGGTTTGATCTCCATCACCGCATATTGATTGTTCCCTGAGCCGACCAGGAGCGATCTGAGGACAGAGCCAGCAGTAAGTCCTGAGCACAGGTGGGTGCACGCGCGCGCGCGCGCACACACACACACACACACACCACACACACACACACCCCACTCCCAGCCCCTTTCTCCCCCTCACCCCCCAAAAAAATATAACCCTTCAGGATCCTAAGAATGTAATTGAAAACATTGAGGTCAGAATGCCTCTAAACTCTTCCAGGGCATTCTGATCATGTTTTTTATGTTGCCAGTGCTGCTAAGGAGCACTCTGGCCTCCTAAGGGTTGAATTTTATTCAATAAAATACTTGAGTAATTATTAATATATCCCGAGGGTGTGAAAAACCACAGAGCTCCAACAAAGTCACAGAACTGTGAGCAAAGCAATTAGATCTCTGCCCTCTTCCCTCAAAGTTTCTTCAGCTTCCTGAAAGTGTTGATTGCACCCCTAAAATTAGCCTTGCTGAAGTTGAAACTACCTGCTGACTGGGTTGCTGACTCCTTCTCAGTGGCAGGATTGGTGGAAAGCAAAGATTTGCTTTGGGATGAACATTTCAGTTTGGGCAGCTTGCATTTTTAGTTGTGTATGTGTTTTGTTTTAATACAAGAATAAGGTTGTGCTCATGCTTTTAAACCCCGGAAATTGAGATAAATGGGCAATTATTCCTCAACTGTGTAACATATTTCTGGCCAAACCCAGAGACATTCATTAATCCCCCAGTTCACTGGTCCCCTTCTTTTTTCCATTCTCAGGGAACAAGTTGTAGACCTCTGAAAGTTATACAAAGGTTTGGTTTAACCATCCTCCTAGCATATCATTTGTAGAATGTGCCTCTGAGGTAATGGCCTATATCTCAAAGCCATACTCTGCCCAGTGAGCCAAAGCCTCTTCTTTCCTGAAGCCCAAGAGGGAATGAGGTGGAACTGATTCTTCTTTCCCAGGCCAATTCCATTTCCTGGAGATGCTAATGTTCTCTGAAGATTCTCAAAATTTCCCCAGGCACTTATAATTTTCATGATTGCCTATGATTTCTGTCTCCTTTCAACTGTTATTCTCTATTTTTCCCAGAGCATTGTCAAAAAAGCAATTGAGAAAGTAAACTTGTAATTAATGCAGACAAGAACATTGATTTCTCTCTTGCTCCTTTCAATTATTTCGGTGTTTACTTTATGTATATTACATTTTAAAATGCACATACATGCATAATTTTTATATTTTCTTGGTGAATTGAACACTTTATCATTACCAAATGTTTCTTTTTATACCTGATAATATTCTTTATGCTGAATTTTACTTGGTATGATAGTTATTCTCACTTACTTTTTTCCCCAATGCCTGAATGGTAGATATTTTTCCAGTTCTGCTCTTTGTTTTGTTTCTTTTATCTCTATATTTAAGTTAGGTTTCTTGTTGACAACATAGAATGGGTTCTTTGGTCCTTGTTCATTCTGATAATCTCTGTGTTTTAATTACTGTGTTTAGGCCATTTATAGTTAATGTGAAATCAATAGGATTGGATTAAATCTTTCTAGCTCTTTTCTATTTAGTTTATCTGATTTTTTTTTCTATTTAGTTTATTTTATCTTTTTCTGAGTTAACTTAGCATTAACTTCTATTGAGTTAACTTAGCATTTTAAATCACTGTATCACTGTCATCCCGTTGTTCATTGATTTACTCGAGCAGGCACCAGTAACATCTCCATTTGTCCCAGCCCTGAGATTTTAGCAGTCTCTCCTTACTCATCTTTACCAACGCTGCCATATTGGCATATCAAATAAGCTATGGGTAGCTTGCCCAGGTTCTGCCATGCGGGCAAGATACTTAAATAATTGCATTTAATTCTCTCTATTGATGTATTACTTAACATTTTCATACAAATATTTTGTGGTCACTCCAAGGCTTACTTTAGAATTTTTAATCAGTCTTTCTTCAAATAAAGTGCCATTTTATATGTGGTTAATTAAGTAAAAAAGGTAAAGGTAAAGGCCCTCCCGTTGATCGTCGATTTGCTCGAGCGGGCCCAGTAACGTCTCCATTGGAGACTTTGTTGTTACTGTGTTTGGCATATCGAATACTCTCGGTAGCTTGCTGGGCTCTCCGAGGGTTGATGGAGGCGCACAGGAGCTAATGAGCACCAAGCCACACCAGATCATTTCTCTCAAGTGTGAATTCTCCTATGTACAGTAAGTACTAAGGATCTACTAAACTTCTTCCCACGCTCCTGACATACGCAAGCCTTCTCTCCAGTATGAGTAGTCATATGGTTAATTAAGTAACAGACAATTTTATATTCCCTCTTTTCATTCTGCTTCATTAATGTCATAACATTAAATACAGTCTTCTACTTTTGCTTTAGACAGTCAACTTTGAGAGTAATTAGATAAAGAAACTATTTCATTTTACTTCTAATTATTTTATTTTCAAGAATCTAATTTGTACTGATCCACATTTCTGACTCATATCTTTTTTTTTGTAGAACTGTACAATTTTTTTGCAGTAAATATGATGGCAATAATTCACTTTTTAAAAAATCTAGTTTAGGCTTTATTTACTTTTGAAGTTATGGTTGTGATAAGTGATATGTTAGAGTTCTTATTTTTATTTGTATATAATTTTTTTCCTTTTGCTTTCTTTAAGACTTTCTTTGATGTCCTCACTTTGTACTCAGTGATTTTAATATAATATGAATAACTAGGGTGAGAAAAGGGGGCCAAAGGGAGAGGGGTCTTGTTATTTATCCCTCATGGATATTACTTAATTTCTTTAATTTGTGCCTTTGTACTGTAATTAATTAACTTTTAGAGTGTTATAACTGAAAGTATTGTGTTTAATGTTGCTATGTTTACTCTCATTGCACTGTAGGCTTCAAATCCCACTAGTGGTAACTTGTTTTTAGGCTGTGGGCTTGGTTGCAAACATTTATCTTAATGTTAGCTCTACTAACCATTTTAGGTAATCTTCTTGCACTATAGCTCAGAGAAAGTCTTCATTTTCTTGTTCCTCTTCACTATCTCCGAGACGCATTCTATTACTGCTGTTACTTGTGCATGTGAGCCTGATTCTGGTCAGGGAGTATTCTTTTTTTTCTCATTCAAGCTTCACCCTTTGGCAGGAACCCCATACCAGTCTTAGAGATGTAGCTACTTCTTCCTCCTATTACACCTCTTCTAGCTGGTACTCCATTCTATTATGACTTTTCTCTTGAGTATGTGTGTTTTTGTTACTATAGGGCCTTCCACCAGCTGCAGTGGATGTTTGCCAATGCCCTACAGCATATTTATTGTTTGTTTTTTGGGTTTTTTTTTTTGCCGGTTATACTTTGTAGTGTGGCAGAAGAGTAAGATTTCAATGGAGCTTTGTGACTCTTCCTTGTTGACTGCTGCTACTTTTGACCTTTTTGTTCCTTAAAAGACACCTTCTTAAAATTCTCCTATCCATTGTGTGCTCAGTGGCATTCAGGGAGGAAAATCTTGAGAAATTTTGCAGGATTCCCCAGTTTCTGTAGCTCTCTATGGTCTTTACAATTCCCCCAAAGGTTCATGTCCATCTCCTCCATGTAAATCAGAGTTTACCTCTATCACTGCTGACATCTTTCCCTTCCCTTAGACATTCAGGTCAATTTATTGTTCTATAAACACAGTGCACTTTAAATAGGGTTAGGAAAATTTATGAAATTTTTTGGCTTTTCTGGCTGTGAGATTGAGACATTAAAGTTCTGTCTCTGTCTCTGCCTCTTTGTCTCTGTCTCTCTGTCTCTCTGTCTCTCTCTTTATTGAATTACTGTGAAAAACACAGTTATAAAGCTATTCATAATTAGTTTTCAGTCATACAATGTTCCAACACCCTAAAATTCTCTTTTTTGGAGGTTTGTATCCTGAAGTAGAAACAGCAAATCAACACTTTTGTTGCTTAATTGAAAATGAATTGTTTGACATATACAATCGTTTCCCAGATTTATAGTGAAAAAAAATGGAAGCAGAAAACACTGTATTGGCATACTAACATGAGGAAGAAAAAATGATAAAGCAGAGACAGGGTAAAATCTTTCAGTGTGTGGTATATTGTAAGTCTACTTGCCAAGAAAAAATTATGAGGATGACAATGGTGATAATAATAATAACATACAGTTATTGAGGAATTAAATTATACCTTTAAAAAACAGATTTCTATTCTTTGCCACACTTTTTCTTAATTGGAGGTCTTGCCTAGCAGTACTGGGGAACTAAGGGTCACTCCTGGTGATGCTCAACTTGACTATCTGCTTATGGTGCTCCAAGGAATATGAGGTACTGGGGACTGAACTCAGAGCCCTACACATGCTTAGTGTGGCTCCAACATTTGAGCAATATCCTCAGCCCTCTCTGCTATACTTTTGACTTTTTATTCTATGGTAAATGTCTTTTCAAGGATAGCTCAGCTCAGGCCCTCCCGTTGATCGTCGATTTGCTCGAGCGGGCCCAGTAACGTCTCCATTGGAGACTTTGTTGTTACTGTGTTTGGCATATTGAATCCTCTCGGTAGCTTGCCGGGTTCTCCGAGAGGGGCAGAGGAATCGAACTCGGGTCAGCCATGTTGGCCGCTTGTAAGGCGAACGCCGTACCGCTGTGCTATCGCTCCAAGGATAGAATGCAAAATTTAAGAACACTGCATCTTTGGACTTTCAATCTTTTAAGACCTCCAGCCCAAGAATAAGGGAAAGAATAATGATCTCCCCCCACCCCCATTCCTGTAATTAACATGATTGAATTCACCTGACCTGGAAAAAAGGCGATTGAATTAACTTGAACCAAGTAATGGATGTGTCCGCTCAGAGATGCAAGTATTCTTAGAAATAGACCCTGTTCATCCCTTGCTTTTCTCACTCAGGCTTCAAATCTAGCCTAGAGGTAAATAGGAATTCCAAGTGTTTTGGCGATTCAAACTGAAGATAGTTGACTTCTCATTCTATGGGAGGCAGGGGAGTGGGAGAGGATAGGAGGGTCTTGCAAAGCATCGAGACCTCAGAAGTCCCATCTTCTCCACATTCCAGCAAGACCCAGGAAAAGTAGAATAAAAATGGCACACTACCTCTAGACACATTGGCTTGACACAAGTTTCCAAAGTTCCCATATATCTTAGTGAGAAGCTGGAAGCAGTGGAGCAATTTCCTGTGCTCTGCTGGAAACATCAGCACTGAGAAGACACTGAGACCAATTCTCTCTTCTATCAGCAATTTGTGGACCAGTTTTGGCTCACAGGTATTGAAAGGGTAAACACCTCTGATCCATGGTCTTGGTTACAATTGCTGGCCTGTATACTGGTCTGCAGGACAGATGCTGGTCTGCAGGTATACAAAATTTTGAAGAATTACTGACTTAGAAAAATTCAATGCATTTCTTTGATTCAGAGTAGTTTAGGACAGCAGGTGAATTTCTCCTGAGTTTCCCAAGATGACAAAGAAGCAAATGCCACTGAGTAGAGTTCAAAGTGTCCTTCTTCTTTGGAATGATAGAGCAGTGACCGGTTTGGATCCTGACTGAAGACCATTTACAATTATAATCTTGGCAGATATCAGTGTAGACAGTTACTGAACTACATAATGAGTATCACCCAAAACCATCCTAAAGTTCCACATAAATCTCTAGGAAGCAGAAGCACACGAAAGAGAATGGAAGTTGGATAGGAACTTAATTGACTTTATTAACTCTGTGTCAAGATATAACATATAGTCTTAAGAAAATGGAATTTTATGAAGATAGATAAATTATGGTTCATGACAACTGATTTTATTAACCAAGATTACTCTTATCTCCTAAACTTTTTAACAGAATCACTTATTACACTTATAACTAAGCACATTACATATATTGTTCTATTTAATCCTATTTCAAAGATGAAAAGATGATGTCTCATTGAAGTAAAGTGAGTTGCCCAAGATTTTATAGCTAAGCTAGTAAGTGTCAGGGCTGAACCTCTACATCGTTCTTTATAACCACAAAACCCATACTCTCAACCACTTTAGAACTTAATAACCATACAGAACCAGAGATAAGTTTTCTTATATGTTCTTTTGAGCTCTTTAGTATTAAAAAATGTGTTCTGTAAGCTAACATATTCCTTTTTTGTAAAATAGTCAAAGCTTCTTTGAGTTGCTTTAAAACAAAATAATCACTTCAAATAGCATCTCTCTTTTTTTGAATAAACAAAAGTTATTATCCAAAATTTTTTGAGGTATTACTGTGATTCAATAAGGTAAAGGTAAAGGCCCTCCCATTGATCGTCGATTTGCTCAAGAGGTCCCAGTAACGTCTCCATTGGAGACTTTTGTTGTTACTGTGTCTGGCATATCCAATACTCTCGGTAGCTTGCCGGGCTCTCCCAGAGGGACGGAGGAATCGAACTCCGGTCGGCCATGTTGGCCGCTTGTAAGGCAAACGCCTTACCCGCTGTGCTATCGCTCCAGCCCTGTGCCCTGTGATTCAATAAATAATAATAATAATTTAAAAAAATACTCTGACTTACAAGCAAATGTCTCAACTCATTAACTATAACAGCTAAAAGGATTTTTAGGGAATCTAGTTCAGAAGTACTCTGAAGTAGCAGTAGAAACTTCTGAGAAATGCTCAGAAATGCATATTCTTTGGCCCAGCTTCTGACTTAATGAGTCAAGAACTCTGGTAGTAAAACTCACAAGTTAATATCTTAGCAGCCCTTCAGCTAATCATAATGGACCACAAAATTTGAGAAAAAATGTTATAGTTCTATGCCATGCATATACTTGAGATCTACTTTATGCTGGAACAATGAAAATCCCTGTGCATAAATTTTCTTACATCTTTATTATTTCTATAAAAGTATATTTCCATAATGTCTAACAGGGACAGACTAATTTGATAAAAGTTCCTGCACTTATTATGCATATTGGTGGATAAAGACTTGTGAGAGCAAGATCACATTCAATAATTTGAATTATAACCTGTCCTTAGGGATGTTTAAACAAGGAGAAGTGTTTTATTGGCAATTTATTATTCATTAAATGAATTTATGTTTACATCCAACAAATATTTTTAGTTATTTCTTTTTCCTTTATTGTAGCTCAGATAAAATATCCACAATGGAGTTTATTTTTATGGTCTTGATGAACAAACGTAACATCTAATTTCAGGTTGTTAAGCATTCGAGTCATCCTGAATAGGATTGGCAGATGGGAGTGAAGATAGATGGTCGGCAACTACATCACCTCCTCTTCACTGATGACATAGTTCTAATAACACCAAACATCAGCCAAGCGGCACAAATGCTGGCGGACTTCAACCATGAATGTGGAAAGGTTGGACTGCAGCTGAATCTCACTGACAATGTTCACGAAAAATGAACTAGTTCCTGACGTTCCATTTGCTCTCAGTGGAAGGAACATCTCTGAATCAGCAGTTATTTATACCTGGGTTGAGAACTCAACATGACCAACGGCTTGGCACCAGAACTGCACAGGAGGAAGAGAGCGGCATGGAACGCCTTCAAGAGTGTCGAAGAAGTTGCTAAGAGGATGAAGAACCTCCGGCTCTGCACACATCTTTTCGACTCCACCGTTCTTCCTGCACTAACATACGCCTCAGGGACCTGGGGCCTACAAAACCAGGACGAGAATGCTATTTGGTTCTCTCAAAGAGGAATTGAAAGAGCTATTCTTGGAGTATCACATTTCACTCAAATGAGAGAAGGAATCTGGGGTTCTGACCACTATTGACAATAGAAGATCAGGGATACTGTTTCATTTGCCAAGGGTCAAAAATCAGATGGGCTGGACACATAATGCGATTTGGAGACGACTGCTGGACTAGAGCCATTACCAACTGGATTCAAAAGAACGCCTGGCCGCCCACGTACGAGATGGTTGGACTTCTTTGTCAAGACCCTGAATAAATGGTTTGATGCTCTTTGTGTTCCTGGAGCGAGCAGATGCCATTGGGCTACACTAGCACGTGACAGGGACGAATGGAGACATTACTGGCACCCGCTCAAGCAAATCGATGAGCAATGGGATGACAAGTGATACAAGTGATGAACAAATTTTTTGTTTTACCACTGCTACCTAGAGTGCATGAGACCCGTTTCCACTATTCTTATTTTACTTCTACTCCACCTCTTCGTCTCCCCGCCACCACCACCATCCCACCAAATATTTATTCAGCACCTGAAAGGTATGAAGCTCTGAGCTATGAACCTCATCTGACACTTTGTTAATAGGATTAGGTAAGTAAGAATAACAGCATGGAAAGATAACAAGAAGGCTATTATGAAGTCAAAACTGGCTTTGTTGCCCAATGCACCAGAAAGCCCAGTGCACAGTGCAAGGTCATACTGGTTTGTTTTGTTTTGTTTTGTTTTTCAAGGGAAAAGTTTTTATTGGAGTTCAGAGGTTAAGAAATGATGCAGAGATCAATGATCAGATTGACCTTCCCAATCCCTTTGTTCTAGAGAGTATTTGTACAGGCAAATTGCTTAGAGGACTAGAGAGATGGAGAGACGGCTTCATGCATTGTTGCAGAGGCCCCCAGTTCGGTCCTTGGCACCACATGATCTCCAGGAAAAGCTGGGTGGGATCCTGGTTGGTCGTAGTATAGCCAGACTGAAGCAGCATCATACTGACTTATTGAAAACAAAGCGACAAACCTTCAGGCCAACACAATTGGGCTGAGTATTGCTAATAGTCACCACTGGGTTCCCTGATCACTGTTTGGAAGATCCCCTGGATTCCCAAATATTAGAAAAAGAAGTGGGGATATAAACTTTCAGTTTGTCTATTCTTGAAAGACAGAAACATGGAACCACTGGGTCATGGGGCCTACAGAGTGATGGTACATTTTTTCTGTGCATTTCTTAGTAAAACATAATTGTAACAGATCTATAGCTTTGATGTCACCCTGAAGGTGAAAGGGAAGCAGAAACAAACAGGGTGTGTGTGTGTGTGTGTGTGTGTGTGTGTGTGTGTGTGTGGTGTTTGCTTGTTACTCTTTCCTGCAAAAAACAGTTGTAACATATTTACTGTCTCTTTAAAGCAGTATCTGCAAACATAGTGCACCAGACTTATTATCTGTTGTTTATCCCAATGTATCATAGGAATGTTTCTTCATTTCTTTACAACCATGTTCAGTAGCCTTGTCTCTTTATTACTGGGGAAAGTAGAAGATGACAAGATTCTGAAGTGCATGTGGGGGTGTGTATGTGTGCTGGGGAAGAACTGATTAGGAGGAACACCATCTTCATTTCTCTAATTATTTTATTTCTGTTTAATTTGGTATGAGAAGGTAAAATGAAAATAAAGTGACCATCAAAATACCAACTCAATAGACAATGGGTAGAATATGGCAGTATTTAATTTCAGTAGCCTAAATGAAAATACAGAAAGATAAACAGATAGAATGATGAGCTTAAAACATACTTTATTGTATATAAGTTTTATCAACCCAATTGCAATCACATTATCTCTGATGATGCCTCATCTGGACTTAGTCATTAGGGCAGAATGTTACATTGACACTGAACTGAAACTTTTACTCTATCGTTTGTTACTCATTGGTCTTATCTTTGCTTGCAACTCAGAATAAATATAATTTAGAGAGTCCTCACTGCTGATTTTCTTTTAAAAGTCTATAAAAATTGCTCATACATCTAATTGTTCATACATCAAATTCTATTTAATTTCACTATCATTTGTCTTAATTTCTGAGGATTTGCAATTTTGCAATGAATCTTAATTATTCCCTTTTCCACTTAGCTCTTCTAGAAGGTCTCAGTGATTAAAAAGTGAGCACTTGGTATGTCAATAATTTGCTGTTGAGGAACTCTAGAATCATCCCCTTTTGAAAAGTGACTGATCATCCATTTTTGTGGGCAACTTGTTAACACCTGTTTCAATCAGGCTGAAAAACGAACAAATCCATAAACAAAATCATGCTCATCTTCTTTGAACTGCAGGCTGTTTCCTCATCCTTTAGTTTCCTAATACAGATTTTCTTTGGTTTTTATTCACCCTGAGAAGTCTGTGTTTTACTGACTCAAGAATATCATAATCACTTTCCCTGTACAAAATAACACAGTGCAGACTTTAAAGCTCCAATAATCCTAACATCATTTGTGCTCTACTAGTCTTCTCTTAGCAAGAGTGAAGCTAACAGCTAAAGGTCTACCCTTCACTTTCTCCCAAATCTATGGATTGTTTCAAGTTTAAAGGTCAGATTTTGCTGTAATAATTAAAGAAAACACATCTAAAACCCAACCTATTCCTAATGCTTTTTCTTCTATTTTCTGATGTTACTATCAATACAAGCTAATAGAAGAAACTCGACTAAAATGAAGAAAAGTCCAAAATAAAAGTATCAAGATTGCCCAAAACCCCTCCACAAAGAAAACCTGACAAATTTTATTGTCTTTCTTCTTCAATTTATCCTATGCATGAGTTTTATATGTCTTGCTGTTAAACTTTATAGTATATATAGAGATATAGATAGAGAATCACTCAAAATCCTTTTCAACATTATTTTTAATCAACCAAAAGAATTTAATTATATGTATATGTCAAATTATAACTCAACCATTCCCAAATTCCTGCTATTTAGTTTGTTTATGTTATTTTGGTTATCACAAATGATGCAGCAGTAAAGTCTGGTCACGATGTTCTGTTTATATTTAGAATGGGAAAGCACAGAAAACCAGATATGGAACTTCTGATCTAAAACAAATAAGTGTTTTTAATCATAGAGCAATTTCTATCACTTTTATATGAATATTTGTGAAGTTCGGATTATATTATATACATGAATCTTTGGGGGGGCAGAAAGTATAGCAGGTAAAGCACTTTCTTGCATTTGGCTGACCCATTTTCATGCCTGGCACAATGTTTGGTCACTCATTCCTCTCCAAAGTATTCCTGAGCACTGCTAGGAACATTCCCTGAGGACTGAGCAAGGTGTGATCCTCTGTCTCCCTAAAAAACAAACCTTTGAGAAATTGTTGCCTTTGCACAAATCTCCAGGTCAAGATACTTCCCTGAGCAAAACAGTTTAGGTCTTTTGGAATAAAATGTGTGCCCAGGAAAGAATAGATGACAGGCAGCAAATAGGAGCCCAGGAAAAGATAGAATAAAAAAAATTTGGAGTCTTTCAGATCTAGCACTGTAGCACTGTCCTCCTGTTGTTCATCCATTTGCTCGAGTGGGCACCAGTAACATCTCCATTGTGAGACTTGTTGTTACTTTCAGATGTAGATGGCAAAAAATGGATAGAAAATTTTCATGACTTTATAAGAGTGTCAGCAGATTGGCAACCTCTGCTCTTAATGTACCCAATGAATTTTGATGTGTTGTCCTGTCTCTGTCAACTTAAACAGTGGTGTAAGTGTTGGGTATCAGGGTGGGAGAATGATATTGTATTAAATAAATGACCAGCTTGTGAGTTTACTCAAGGCTGCCCAAGGGACCCCACAGCTTGGACAATCTTTGTGTGTTTGTATCATTCCCTGTGATTGGCCCCTGCTGAAGAGAGGTTGAAGGCACCAATCCAATTGGCTTTATAGTGGTAAATTATTATAACACCCCAAACGTGCTGGTACCGGTTGTTTTTATTTTTCCCATTTCAAATTACATACATGTATGTTGATTGATTTACAAGCTTGCCATGTACTTAACTTTTCTTACTTTTTTTCTTTTATTTTGCCAGAGCTGGTGGTGGTGGAGGTGGGCTTCCCAAGCAGTACTTCCCAAGCAGTACTTAGGAGGTCAAGGGACCCCCTAAGCAATTCTTGGTGATGTTTCAGTGGAGGGTGCAGAAGATGTGATGCTGCTGCTCGGTGTTACCTTTGGTGCCCTTGGATACCCCCAACCTCTCCAGGGTTGCTGGGTACCTTCAGGGCTACACTTGGCAGACTTCTGGGACTCCAGGGCTATAGTCTGTGATGGCCGTGAGGTGCTAGGAATCAAACTAGATGAGGTGCATGCTAGGCATGTACATACCCACTGTACTATTGCCTAGTTCAAAATTTAATTGTGGTGACATTTTTGGGGGAGCCAGAAAAGTGGGAAAAGCAGTAACATTACTCATGATGCTCTGTTGTGAGCCTGAAGGTTTGGGGCTCAAATCCAGTGACACATTAGAACCAATATTTGCTGTTGTTCAAGGGTCCACATCCAGCAGATTTCAATGTCTGTGCACTGCCAGAGGAGGATGTAGGACCTTGCCAATGTCAGGCATGCCCTCTACCACTTAAGCTATCACCTCCTTGGTTCTATTTATGGAGTTTTATGAAAATCCCTTGAATAAATTTGTCTATGCCTCTATTATTTCATCAGGTAAAAATAACTGAGAATGAATAATACAGTAAAGTAGTCTGAACTTATACATATTATTGCATTTAATTTTTATGTTCTTGTTTTTAGTTTCTATAATCATTTAACAATTTCTTATAAAACTTAATTCATCTTTTTCCTTGACATTTTAGTTTTACATGCATCATAGTAGTCAGAACACATGGAAAATAGCACAGCAGGTAGGGCGTTCGCCTTACAAGCGGCCAACATGGCCGACCCGAGTTCGATTCCTCTGCCCCTCTCGGAGAGCCTGGCAAGCTACCGAGAGTATTCGGTATGCCAGACACAGTAACAACAAAGTCTCCAATGGAGACGTTACTGGGCCCGCTCGAGCAAATCGACGATCAACGGGAGGGCCTTTACCTTTACCTTATTATCATTTGATGTATGGGGAGTTTGACATTCTAATCAAACAATTCACATTTTACTCCTGGCTTTGTGTTCAGAAATCATTCCTGGCAATGCTCTGGAGACTGTATATGGTGCTGTGGATTTAATACCAGCCAAGTGAGTGCAAAGAAAGTGCCTAAACCCCTGGACTATTTCTCTGACCCCAGCATATTCTTTTTTAACAGTGATGTTAAACCTTCGTATGATATAATTGATTTTATCATGTTACTATAGGTTGACTTTGTTGTGAGGATTAAAGAATTGATACACATAGATTGCTTATCTTAAAATTACAAAGGATACCACAACAAAACTATTAGCTATTATCCCAATGTCCTAGTCCCCCAAGAATGCAATAGATTTTGCTTTTTTATTACAGTGAGACAATATCACATTAGTCAACCAACATTTATATTTTAAATTAGGACCACACCAGCCTTCTTTATGGTAATCACTTTCAAATGAAAAATGGATTTTCTTGTTAAACTAAATATTTAATCATATTACAGTCACATTTTAATTACTCTTGGGGAAAGCTTTTATACAAAGAAATGAAAGAGTAAATTGCTTAGATAATTTATTTGCATCTCCGCCTTGAGATTTTCTCCTATTAGATCTTATAATATCTTACCTTTTTTTTTTGTTTGTTTGTTTTTTTGTTTCTCATTCCCAATTTGTCAATTAGGTTAGAAGTAATTTGTTTGAGGCTGACAGGAAGAAAAGGAGAATAATTTTGAATACCAGGTATTCCGGTACTTAAAACAGTTTACTGTATTTTTCATTTGATGCTATAAAGTATATCATTACTCTCACTTTTTTACAAAGAATAAATTAAGAATTAAATATGCTTAGAGATACAGTAACTTGCCTGAAACTATCCAAATATTATACAATGATACAGTCCCTGATAATCTGTTTGACTTAAAAATCTCTTCTTTTCATAAAATATTGCAGCAACTAGCAGTCATATGTGTTATAGGTACAATTTTACACACACACACACACACACACACACAGTGACGCACGCATGCACACAAACACATGTGCACTTTTTCCTTAGTACTCTGGCTCAATTTGGTCTGTTATGTTGACTTCAACAAGTTGCCTCATTCAGCTATTTTTTTTTCTTTTCAGCTATTTTAATGAAGATAAGAGAGCACAAGAAAAGTAAAGCTGCTAGCTTTGGCAATGTTTATTTTGTAGAAAAGATAAAGCTCATTTGGGATTAGCAGGTTTACTCAAGGGGAACAAACCCAAAGTTAAGCAGTTATGTTCCAAAAGCCTTATCACATAAGCAGATTAATTTTAAAAGGGTACATCCGGCACATATTGTTATTATGCAAATACATTTTGAAATAATCACTTTAAAAGACAACTATCTAATTTGTTTCTCCCTCTCCTTTTT
The DNA here is from genome assembly GCF_029834395.1 of Sorex fumeus. NCBI lineage: Eukaryota > Metazoa > Chordata > Mammalia > Eulipotyphla > Soricidae > Sorex > Sorex fumeus. Next base: position 63,804,243 of record NW_026606120.1, read on the forward strand.
AATTTTCTCCATGCTGAAAACAAATGAGCTAATATTCAATATATGAAGCAACCAGAAAGAAAGGAATCCTAGAACCTTGACTTTTCTTTCAACCTTCCAACTAGGAAAAACAAACTAAGGGACCAAATATGAGTAAACAAAATAATCAACATAAAGACTTGCAAGTAATGAGGTATTATAAGTAATAAGATCCTATGGAAAGTTGCTTGCATTTATTTCCTGAAACTTAAAGAAGGCATACCAAGTTGAGTTTTATTGAGATTCAGAATCTTTATTGTTTGTGTATGTGTATTTTTATTTAATAAAATTACACATTTAATGAAGGGGCCTGTATCCAATAATAAAATATGCTGTTTGGGAAGTTGCCAATGTCCTACCATTGAAGACACTAAGAATGGGGCTGGACCACTTTGTCGAGAATGTCTTGGAGGGGAAGCAAATACTCTATGAAGATTATTTAAGACCAATAAGAGCTCTGAGATATTTCCCATTCTTAAAATTCCATAATTCACACATTCATTGGCACACTACCATCTGTACCAGTGATGATTTTATTGCTGCATATTCAGCATCAACCAACTGACCCTAATAATGTGATTCCTTCTACTAATATATCTAAAGCAGGCAGGTATACAGAGGGACCCTGGCAATGAGGTTCTGGGGGAACTAATAAGAACAAAATTTGATCTAAAGAAGTTACTCTGTCACCAGCCCCAAATCAGTTCCCAAACATGAATGTGAAGCAAAAGCTACAGTCAAAGATACAGTAACTGATAAGACTAGACAAGAGGAAAAGGCTGACCCCATGCTCCCAACTCCCTTCAGGAAAAGAGAAATTTCAGCAGGAGAAAAAGGCCCTGAAAGAAGAACTTGGAAGATAACCAAAAGTTCCAAGTTCTTTTCCTTTCACAGCCACCATAGGAACAAACTTTTATCTGTATAGAAATTTGAATGGGGGGAAGTTTGTGGAAAACTATAAAACCAACCTTGCAAAAGCGAGCAGTGCATCCTTCTTATGGATTCACCAGTACTCCCTTTCTTGAAGCTCTTTCCCTTCTGGAATAGCCCATGCATCGTCTCTAGGTCTTGATTTTCTTTCTCTTTCTCTAACTCTGAACTATTTTACTTCACTTATTCATTGCCTCCTCACATTGTTTTCTGCAAATGTGGACAAGAACAAAACTGGGAAATCTGAGTGAAGATAGAAGTGAGTTGACTGATCAAGTGGACGTCAAGTGCTATGTGATTGCTGCCTTGTGGGACTGGTGGGAGTCTTTTATATAAGCCCTGAACTTTTAGCAGTCCTAACCCTAACCCATCCCTAGGTACTTCCCCATTGGAGACCTAAGTGGGCCAAGCAGGAAGAGAGCAAAACATTTTTTTCTGGAGGCTATTTCCTGGCTAGCCACATCTCCTACCAACTTTAATATTTCCAAAAATATGCCTGCAACCAGGATTTTATATCTGTCAGCCTTCTTTTGCTTTGTACAGCATTCCAACTTATAATGGTCCTTACTTTTTAAGATAGAAATTAAAAAATATATATCCCATATGAAACTCGTATGAAATTTAACAGCCTATATCCATAAATAAAGTTTTACCAAATAACAGCTATTCATATTTGTTTATGTATTGTGCATGGCTCTTTGTGTGACAAAACAGAAGAGTTAGATTGTAACAATGAATTATGTATGATCTTCAAAGTTGAAAATATTTATTATCTGGCCCTTTACCAAAAGCTGTTTACTATTCTCTACTTTAGAATGCAAACTTTGGAGAGCAGGGATTGTGGTCTTTGTGGTTAACCTCTGTGGCCTATGACCCCAATATTTTGCACATAATACTTTCACTATTAAGGTTGTTGAAAGAATAAATGATACGTGATATACATACATGATAAAATATATGATACAAAATGTACATGATACAAATAATACATGATCAGGAAGTATGATCATGTAGAGAATTTATTAAAAGTAATTACATTTGTTTATGTTATTTCTTCTTTTTTGGACAAACTTGCAGGCTATCGAATGTAGCCTGCCCACAGGGCAGAGTCTGGCAAACTCCCCGTGGCGTACCAAATATGCCAAATACCAGTAACAATGATGGGTCTCATTCTCCTAAAGAGCCTTGAATATAATCTCAGGGCTAGGATGAAAGAGACGTTACTGGGGCCTGCTCGAGGCAATCGACGAATAACAGGATGATGAAATGAAAATGAAACGAAATTTCTTCTTTTAGAGCCCAGCCGAGAATTATATCCTTACCAACTAAAGAAAAGGTATATCATAATGTGAACAAGAGACTCAAGGAGGTCTAATATTGAGATTTAATGTACTTTTATGTCATAAAACTTCTCTTCTGATTGGCCCTCAACAATCATTAATGATTGATCCTTACCAATAATTAGCAATTTAGAACAGATTAACTAGAAAATAACTCTTGAACTCATAAGGTAAAGGTAAAGGTAAAGGCCCTCCCGTTGATCGTAGATTTGCTCGAGCGGGCCCAGTAACGTCTCCATTGGAGACTTTATTGTTACTGTGTTTGGCATATCGAATACTTTCGGTAGCTTGCCGGGCTTGAACTCATATTGTCTTAAAAACTTTAAACGCATTGAGGCTTTGCTAAATTCTCAAAATACCTTGAGAAACTTTGCCTTTTCTTGTCTTAATCAGTTGGCAAATTTAATGCTCCCTGGAGGAATAATTGTGAGGAATTATTCTGTCCTTTCAGCATAGAAAGCCAGCTCAGCAATTCAAAGACGTTTGCTGCAAGTTAGATGAATGTCAACACCTTGCTCCTCCCTTTGCACTAAGAGAACATTAATACACTAAGTCACATCAAAAACAAAAAACCTCCCAAACTTTTCATCAGCAGCATTTTAGAAAGCTAAAAGTTTGGTGAAGATGCTTGCCCTAATTCTTACACGCCCCCCCCCCCCACCTCCTCCCAGCCCCGCGGGCTCCCCCACCACCATCACCACCACACACGAGTTTTTAAAGAAACGATTAGCTACACAGTACTAATTATCCAGCTGGCACTTCTTGCAGCGGAGAGTTTCCAACTTGCCTCCCCAATTAGAAGCTGTCAGGAGAAAGGCTGAAGACTCGCATTTCCTCCTACAGCTTCGTGCTGATTAAAGCAATAAATACAGTTCTCTCCAAGGGAGAAGAAGTCAGGAGGAAAGATCTCTTCCGATCTATTAGTCCCACACTGTAGTTCGTAGAATTTAAATTCCAATTCACAGGGACAGAGGAAGAACCTGTACCCATACAGACAAAACAGAGAGGGGAAGTAGCTGCTGGGAAGAGGAAGGGAGAAGCGTCTCAGTCTCAAGACCAGAGCAAAAAGCAGATGGGTTTGTCAATCAGCCTCACTGGAGTTAGAATTACAGAAAAATTGTTGACCTCCAACAAAAGCAATAAATTATTCCAACCACAAAATGGATGTAACACGAGATTTGCATCTCCAAAAAGCATTGACCCCCACCTAGGTGGAGATGTTTCAGTAATGACCTAAGCCCATCACATATGGTTACAATATGATTTGTTGGGGGAAGTGCACACTTCTGCAATGCAAGGATACAGTTTGATTGACAGCTCAAGAGAGAGGTTACAACCACTAAAATGAGGCTCATGAGACCAACATGTTAATGGACAGTAGCTTAGAGTATGGGATTCCCAGTGGGGCTCTGTTCAAAGGGAAGAGAAAGTCAGCGCAAAAGTCCTCAAACAGCTTTGGGCAAATCTTGGAGAAGGACTTCAGGACTCAGATACGGAATCCAAAAAATATCTCTGGCAGGCCCAGTTCAAAGCTCAAAGTTATGCCATATCGCCTAGGCATGCTATTTGGACCATCTATTAATTTTAACTTAAATGCTTCTAAGCACTATCAAGTTTTCATCTGTTCAAGACTTTTGTTTGTCTTTTTATTAGTGCCTTTATTGTTTTATATTGAAAATGTAGTGTTCTGTTGATTGATTATTGATTGCACCAGCTCATTTTTAGTCAGGGTCATTATCAAAGCAATACAGATAATAAAGGTTTTCTTTGGGAAAAAAAATAACTGAAAAGAATGCAGAATGGAGAAAGCATTCACAGAGACCCACCTACCAGTTCTGGATCCTGGGTTAATTAAGGCTTTATATAATCTCAGAGGGTGAGGGAAGATCCTCTAGATCTTTCTCTAGAGGGTGGAACAGTATTACTTCCTCTGACAAAGTGTTAGGTCCTAAAGTTTGCTGAACTGCATTTATTTGAGTACTATTTTTCCAGCCCCCCAATCTCATTTAAATAGGGTATCTGCATATTACTGTTTGCAATGTCAACAATCATTTGTTATTATATAGCTTGTGACTTGGTCTATATGGTTTCTTTTATGTATTTGTTTCATATTTGCTTTATTTTTATTTTATATAAGTAGACTGGTTAGTCAAATTTCTTATAAACTTATCATGCAATTATTATAAATTATGTCAGCTATGTTCAACAGTACAAAGAATAACAATCCTTTATTATCTTAAATGTTCCATCAAGAAATGTCCATTGTTATTAGAGAAACATCATTTCAGATATTATTTTAAAATATATATACAAAATAATAGAGAATGAAATAAAATTAAATATAAATGAAAAATTATATAGGAACATGCTGTGATATTTTGCATAAAAGTTTTCACATAATGTCCTCAGATATCTCTGCAAGTCCTGTTTCATTCAGGTTTCCCAAAGAGGAATCAAAAGAGCTATGCTTGGAGTATCACGCTTCACTCAAGTGAGAGAAGGAATCTGGAGTTCTGATCTCCATTGACGATCAAGAATCAGGGACGCTGTCTCGTTTGCCAAGACGTCGAAAATCAGATGGGCCGGACACGTAATGCGATTTGGAGATGACCGCTGGACTAGAGCCATTACTGACTAGATTCCATGGAACGTCCAAAGAATGCACAGCCGCCCACCTATGAGATGGTTAGATTTCTTCGTCAAGACCCTGGACAAAGGGTTTGAAGCTCTTCATGTTCCTGGAGAGAGTAGACGCCATCACAAGCTACACTAACACGTGACAGGGATGAAGGGAGACGTTACTGGAGCCTGCTGGAGCAAATCAGTGAGTAATGGGATGTCAAGTGATCAAGTGATCTCTGCAAGTCAGGTTAAATAAATCACTTAGGATAACAGAGTTTTTAAAAATTGAGATAATTTCAAAAATTTTATACAGCCATAAATATTTAAGTGTATAATTTCATACCTCTTCAAAATATGAAAATATGTTATCACATCACAACCACCACTATGTTTTTATTTTTAAAAATACATTTCAAGTTTGGGTCAGTACAGTGGCTAAGATGCTTGCCTTACACATGGTTGATCCATTTCAACCTATGACACCCTCGTATACGATCCATTCAGCCCCACCAGGAATGATCCCTGCATGTAGAACCTGGAGTGAGTCCTGATTATAGCAAATGTGGCCTGAAAAAAAAACAAAATAAATTTCAAGTTTTTCTCTATTAATTGACTCTATCAAAAGATTCCTACCTCCTCTCATCAACTCTCTTTACTTTACAAAGTAATCTTATTATCTTTATCAAATTTATTTTTATTATTTTTGTCACATGAGCAGTTTATTATGTAAATGCAATTTACATAATTGCATGTATACCACTAATATTTTTACTGCAGCTCATTCAATTTTGATTTAATTATTTTTGCTTCATGGTTTTTATTTGCTGAATTTGTTATGGGATGTGTGTGTGTTTGAGAGAGAGAGAGAGAGAGAGAAAGAGAGACTGCTGTTAAGTGCTAAAATGCTTCATGTTTTGAGTATATTCATTTTTATATCTAAAATATTTACTGCCTCCATCTGCCATCTTTGTTCACTTTGTAGAGACTTTGAAACTGAAATTTGCTCCCATGGGAAGTAGAACCATTAACATGTTTTCTTCTTCTTGGCATCTATTAACATTGAGTTTGTGATACCTGAATTTAGTTCATCCCTGTTTATTTCAAAATATATTGAAGTTCAAATAATACGAATATTGATTCCTACAAATAATATTAGTTAAATACAAATAACTAATCTTGGGTTGGAGATATAGTACAGAGGCTAAGGTTCTTCCCTTGCATGTAGCTACAGCCATGAAAATAGTTGATCCTGCACAACACCACAGGGTATGGTCAAAAACTCAAAAAACAAAAGACAACAAAGGGAGGAAAATCTAAAGGAAGAAAATATTTTTTGAATAAGTTAAACAAGTATTGGCAAAATAAAACAATATACCATTATAAGTTTAACTTTTATGTCTTTGATTTCTATGCTGGATTGAGCATCCTTTACTAAATTAATTTATAAATGACCATTCTATTTGCTGTGAAATTTAGCAGAGGACTTCTGACCTCTTTAATATAAGATTATTAGTGTATTTGATGTATCAAAATTAATCTAATGATATGTGACTTGTTCAATTTTATTGTGAAGGGAAACAGGGGATCATGATAACCTGATAAGATCATTCTGACCCTTGAAGAAAGATTTTAGGTTTTTCTAATAGAGAACTATAGAGAGTAATGTTATTTCAAAATTAGGATTATAAAATATTCTACTTCCATGACTTTTTAAACAGAAAAATATTTTAACTAAATTTTTATATATAAGTCTAATAAATAAAGCAAAATGTATCTATTCAAATAAAGAAAAGAAAACTGGGTAGAGAAAAACAGATCCAGCCAGTCTTTTCTCTTTCTGACTTTCAGGTGACTCAGAAAACCACATAATCTTGTGGCTGACAATTTGAAAACCAACAAAGATGGCATGATAGTTTTATACTCTGAACCTGCCTTTTGCTTGGAACCAGAACAAGGACAGATAAATCATTCAGAGCATGTTCTTTGACCACAGTGAAATAAAGGAAAAATGAAAAGCAAACAGATGACTAAAAATTCTGACTCTGAGAAATTGTAACTCATATAAATAATCCAAGTTTCAAAGAAGAAATAGCAAAGAATATTAGAAAGCATCTTGAACTGCATAGATATCAAACTTTGTGAAATGTTAAAGTTTCAGCTAAACTGTAAGAAACAGTTAAAGCTATGCTAAAACTGAAATTTACAGTCTTACTGTGCATATATTAGAAAATAAGATAGACTGAAAATCAGTTTTAGAGTATCCACCCCAAGAAGTTGATGGAAAAAACTTAATCCTATTAAAAACAAGGAAAGATGGGTCTAGGGTGTGTCTAAGTGGTAAAGCACATGCCTTGTGGGCCTGGAACCATGAGTTCAATCCCCTGTGACATGTCTGATCTTTCAGGCTGCCCCAGATTGCCAAAAGTGATGCCAAATGTCCTGCCACTGGGAGCTCTGCTGCCAGAACAGAGTGTACAACTACCAGACATTGCAACAAGGCAACAACAGAAAAGGGAAAGGTAGGTGCAGGGAAAAAAATTTTTAAATCTGTTTGCACACACACACACAATTCTCCCTTCGGAGGAACAAGATCATTAAAATTAAAATAATGTGAAAAATAGACAAGATACAAAATACATTTTAATACAAAAATTTAAAAACCAAAAGTTAGTCTTAGAAGAGATGAGGAAAATGAATATAATTCTACCAAGGCTCATAAAATAAAAGATGAGACAAATACTCTAATGTTAGACATAAAAAAAAAGAAAAAAAATGAGGACATCACTCCAGATGGTACAAACAGTAATGGATAATCAAAAGATATTATTAACAATGCTAAGAATTTCAGTCAAATTGACATGTTAAAAAATAAGCTTAATTATCAAAACTGAAATATGAAATTAAATCTATGAATTCCATACATATGTTACATAAATTTAATCTAGATTTAAATCCACTTCACTCTTTAATTTCAAGGCCAAGAGGCCTTTATAAGAAAGTAGATTGAAGGAACAGTAATTTCTCACACTATCTTCCAGCAATTAGACAGAAAAAAAAGTGTCTAGGTGTGAGGGACTGGGAAATTTCTCACTTCCATATATGAAAACAGCAGAACTTTATATCAAAAGTCATAAAAAATATTGCAAAAAGGGAATCTAAAGGGAAATGCCTTCAAGGAACTTCTTATATTAGCAATGTAAAGTGGTTGATACATAAAAGGATAATGTAATTACCCTAGGGTGACTCCAAGAACACAAGTATCAGCTGTATATTGGACTAATAATGCTACAAAACACATCACCCTTTTAACTTAGTGGCTCCAGCAGTGACTGTTTAGGTTATAAGTCTGCACATGGACTTTGTAGTTCTTTAGGGCTTGAGTGACTTCCTCAGATTGCTTTAAAAACTGCTGGTAGAAGGGTAAAAAGACTGAAAAAGATTCTTTAAAACTATCTACAAATGCTAGACATATACATTCCTATGACCTCGAATTCCACATGTAAATACATATCGGGAGGAAATGTATGCAAACATTCTTTTTTTAAAAATGTATAAGATTGTTCAGAACTGCACTGTTTGTAATAGATGCAACCTGGAAAGGATCAAAATACCCATCAAGTGTGGGATGAATATATAAATCATGGCATGTTCCTACAAGAAAATTCTATTAAACAACAAAAGTATTACAACAATAAGCAACACTATCTGTTGTTGAACTAAGAAAGCCAATCATCCACAAACACTGAAAAAAGGAAAAGATTTACATAGATTTATATATGAATGCATGTATATATCATATATAAACATCTGTTGAAAGACATGTCTAAAATGTATAAATAATTTTCACAAATCAAAAGGAAAAGATAAACAACTCCACCCTCAAATAGGGTAAAGATTTCAACAGGGCCTTGACAAGTGAGGAAATCCTAATTCCAATAAAAATGTAAAAGATACTTGACTTTACTTGTCATCAGGAAAATACGTATTAAACACCCATGAGATCCTACCACACACGTATGCCAAAATGGATCAAAGTGAATTACACAAATTGTTACAAAACACTGAAATACTGGATAATATTATCTAATAAAGAGGACATAAACACATTCTATGACCAGCAATTCCACTTTGCCAGAATGTCAAACAGAAATGTTGAGTTTTCATTTGTCTTACAAAAACATGTACAAGAATGTTTGTAGGATAGCTACTCAGATAAACCAAAAACTAAATAATAGATCTATAATATTGAAGTGACAAATAATCTGTGGAATACTCAAATAAAATGTTATATAGTTAGGAGGAAAAACAAACCATCAAGCATAAGCAGATACTGGGACTGGAAAGATAGTACAGAAGGTAAGGCACTTATTTTATTTTATTTTATTTTGTTTTTGGGGTCACACCTGGCAATGCACAGGGGTTATTCCTGGCTTATGCACTCAGGAGTTGCTCCTGACGGTGCTCAGAGGACCATATGGGATGTTGGAAATTGAACCTGGTCAGCCATGTGCAAGGCAAACACCCTACCTGCTTGGAATATCACGTTTCACTCAAATGAGAGAAAAAATCCGGAGTTCCGACATCCATCGACGATCAAGAATCAGGAACATTGTCTCATTTGCCAAGGTGTCGAAAATCAGATGGGCTGGTCACGTAATGAGATTTTAAGATGACTGCTGGACTAGAGCTGTTACCGACTGGATTCCACGGGATGTCAAAAGACCACGTGGCCACCCACCTACCAGATGGTCAGACTTCTTCATCAAGATCATGAACGATCGATTTGAGGCTCTTCATGTTCCCAGAGCGAACAGATGACATTGGGCTACACTAGCATGCGACAGGGACAAATGGAGACGTTACTGGCGCCTGCTCGAGCAAATCAACGACTAACGGGAAGTTAAGTGATTAAGTGATTCATAACAAGCAATATAAAATAAGTTTTTTAAATCCTGCTTTGGGGGCAGGGGGCAAGGTGGAAACATTAGAAATATGGTGGTGGGTAGGTGTAATAGTGGTGGGATTGATGTTGGAATATTAATTGTAAGAAATCATTGTGAACAACTTTATAAAAGTAAAATTAAATTAAAAAATAAAGAATGTTATGAAGAAATGAAAAAAGAATATACAACCTATCTAGTTATCAAGAAAATTAATTTAAAAATTAATTCCATAATGAAATATATTTTATATTCAACAAGTAGGACCAACCTGGCAATGCCAAGTGAATGTTGAATAAAGTTCCATAAACTGTTGATGTTTTAATTTTTCTTGGGCTAATATAACAAAAAAAAAATCACAATGGACTGAGTAGCTTCAACAATAGACCTTTCTTACAATTTTGAGGCTAGAAGTCCAAAGACCAAAATGTTGGCCAGTTAAGTTCTTGGTGATGGCCTTGTAGATGGTTGTCATTTTCCTATCTGCACGTGATGCCTTTGTGTGCCTATGGAGAGAGTGCTCATATCTTCTCATCTTCTTAATAGAATAATTATTTTAATGTGGGGATTCCATCGTCATTATCTTAATTAAACTTTCCCTCAACCTCAACCATGTAATATTATGTTGGTAGTTATGGCTTCAGCATATGAATTTGGTGTACCTACTGATTAGAGAGTAAAATGGCAACACCATCTGCAGAAGATCTATCAAAGCTGAACATATGCTGATCTGTTTATTCTCTCAGCAGTTCCACAAAATAAATACACAATGGGTAGAAGAAAACTAAAAAAATATTGATCACAATCAAAATGATCAACAGTTGAAGAACAAATACATTAGCTGTGATGAGTAAAATCTCGCTAAAACCAATTAAATGGGATCCACATATCCAACCAGGTTGTGTATTTTTTTAAGGCAGTGGAATTAAGCTATTTGGTCTTTGTCTAACTGAGATCCACTGTCTAGTTTGGCAGTACATGGAAAAATTGTCTGATGAAGTTTAATTTAAATGAGGATTCTAAATCGTATGTTTGGATGGAAAGTATGTTAAGTGAAATGAGTCAGAAAGAGAGGGACAGGCATAGAAAGATTGCACTCATCTGTGGAATATAAAGTAACAGAATAGGAAACTAACACCCAAGAGTGTAGACATAAGGACCAGGAGGTCTGTTCCATGGCTTGGAAACCAGACTCACATGCTGGCAGAAAAGGCAGCTCAGACAGAGAAGGGAACACCAAGTAAAATATGTTGGGAGGAGCCATTTGGATTGATAGATGTGTACTGAAAGTAGACTATAGACCAAACATGATGTCTGCTCAATACTACTACTGCAAACCAAAACACCCAAAAGGAGAGAGTATAAAAGGGAATGCCCTGCCGCTGAGTCATGGTGTGGTGGTGGGGGATAGGGTAGGGTTGGTGGGAGGGATGCTGGGAACATTGGTGGGGTAGGATGGGCACTGGTGGAGGGATGGGTAAAGGATCATTGTATGACTGTTATGCAAACAAGAAAGTTTGTAAGTTTGTAATTGTACCCCACGGTGATTCACTAATAAAAAAATTAAAAATAAATAAATCCTATATTTGGAAAGAAATTTCAGAGGAGGGGTTGCAGAACTGAAATTTTCCAGTTTGTTGTCACATTTTATGAGGATCATACTCAAGGAACTGAGCCTGAAAGAACACTGGAAACAAGAGAATGTATTCTGGTGTAATTCTCCAAAGACTAATCTCAATGTATCTGAATTTCACACTTATTATAATATTTTACTATTTATTTTTTCAAGAAAATACTATGCAGCCATTAAAATGCATGAACTGGAACTACAAATATGAGCATGAAATTTTCTCAAAACAATAATCTTGGGTGAAAAAATTGTAAAAAATATGTGCAGTTGATACAATTTACTCAAATTCTCAAACAGGTAGAATAATACTACTATTTGCTTATTAATACATGTGCATTAAAGTCTAAAACAATAATACAAGCATACACACTAGCTTTGATATTGTGATGACTTTCTGAAGTGAGGGAAATAAAATCAGGGTTGTCCTGTCATAAAGAAATTTTCATCTACTGTCTATTACAAATTGCTTCATTTTAAAAAATTATAAGAAGACCTGATAAAATATTAGAGTTCGTTGATGGAGATGGATTCATAATATCATTTTGCATAATTAAATATTTCAAAAATTTTTTAAAGGGGGGATTTGGGGGGGCCACACTCAACGGTTTTTAAGAGCTACTTCTGCCTCTGTGCTCAGGAATCATATATAACAATGCTTGGGAAACCATATGAGGTGTCTAAGATTAAAACAGAGTCAGCCGCATGCAAGGCAATTACCTTAACCCTTTTACTATGTCTCTGACGCCTCTCTACAACTTTGAAATTTAAAATACTATCAGAAAAGAAACTAATTTCTTTGTTTTAATATTTCTCCCTATTGGATCAAGAAAGAAACCAAGACACAAAGAAGTACACAGTTTTTCCACAACCACTTTTTGTTTTAGAGATGGTGGGAGGGGTGTTTCTTTACAGTTGTGAACAAAATAATTGTAATTTGTAATATATGTTAAATTTTCTTATGTTAAGAAAAAAGACCATAGCTGGAGAGATGGTTCAGAGAGTTAGAGTGCATACATTGTATGCTGATGCCTTGAGTCTGGTCCCTGGTACTGCATGGTTCCCAGACAAAAGCAAGTTTAGCCATGGTGGCCCCCAGTACCTCCTGAGCATTGCCACATTCCCAGACCTGAGCATTGATTCTTCAGGACTATACAGCTGGACAAAGGACACTGTGGTCCTCAGGTCTCCTGAGCACTGCTTTGGAATCCTACCACTCCCCCAACAACCTTCCACCTCTCTCCTCCGCCCGCATCCCCGCCCCCTGCAATGATGCAGTATGATTGGTTTTCCCATACTGTCTCCAATGTCAAACTAAGTACTTGACTGGATTATCTGGTAGTTGACCTGAATGGTACATTTCAGCTAATTTGAAATTTCTGCTAAGAAAGATTCTAAAGAATCTGTAACTATGAAACTATGTTAAGTATTCTGAATCTCCTGGAGAAAATGTCTATCTATAAAATTGGTAAGATTCTCAGAGCTCTCTATGACTTAGTCACAATTACTATCCCTGATCCAAATACACACATTTTAATTCTACATATAATCAGAAGAAGAAGAAGAAATATTATGTAAATTTGGCTAGTTTTTAAAAAGTCTTATCTCCTAGACAAATGAATTACACACACACACACGTTAAAAAAAATCTCTGACCAATGATAACAAATTAAATGGTATCTTTTATTTACTTATTTATTTTTGTCTGGGGTCTACACCTGGTAGTGTTCAGGGGTCACTCCTGACTCTGCTCTCAGGAATCACTCCTGGTGGGCTTAGGGGACCATATGAGATGCCAGAGACCAAACCTGGGTAGATCCCTTGCAAGGCAAAACCCAACCCATTGAGCTATAGCTCTGGCCCCATCAATTATATCCTTTGAATGTGTCAGAGATTCTGCCCTGAAATTAATTTTTAAAGCACAGTAAAAGGAGGGAGGGAGAGAAAGAGAGGAAGAGAGAGAAAGGAAGAAAGAGAGAGAATATAAAGTGAAAGTGTGTGCATGTAATTCATTACCCCTATTGGAAAAGCCCCTCAAACTTAGGTCCCAGAGAATATATATGAAAGAATCATCTTCCCATAAAAAGCCCATGCTCATTTTTCTCTTATATTTTTGCATAAATGCTAAAAAGGATAGTGTAGTTTTCAAAGAATAATGAATATTTCAAGGAAAAGCATATAATGTAGTTTAAAATCTTTATTTCAGAGTTTAATGCAAGCTTTGTGAAACTGGGGAACTTCAAAAAAACATATAATATCATATAAAGTAATGATTCTGAATCAATTTAATTAAAAAATAAAAACACAGAACACAACACTTCAGAATTGATCTCCCGAACAGTAGTATGGCCAGTCCCAGCCAATTGGACTCAACAGTTCAAAGCCAGGATCTGGAAATAGGGTGTTTGTTGAACTTGGTGGTACTAGGGGGTAGTGAGGCTGACAGTGATAAGTTTGACCCGGGTTATTACATATACAAGTTATATACCCTGACCTCTAAACTATTTTCCCATTTCCCAAGAAAATGATGTAATATATCACTAAAATACATTTTAAGAGCCACTTTCATTTACTGAATATTCACTTAAAGATTAATAAGCTCTTATATGCATAAACTCATTGAATCTTCAAAAAATGCCACACACCAATAAAATAAATTATTGTTATTATCTCCTATCTAATAGATGAGAAAATGAATCAAAATATTACAGACATAACTTGATTAAGATTACCAACTAATTAAAAGCATTGTAATTTCAGAGCAAGGTTGTGTTATGGTTAGGCCTTAGGTACTTTTTCCTTTGTAGGCCCTTGCTTTAACAAAAAATTAAAAAGTATGTCCTATGACTGCATTTACTATAAAGGTGAGTATATTCTTTACTAGATAATATTTATTTTCTATAATAAATCTCTAGCTAAACTGATCAAAAAATACAGAGAATATGTAAATTAAATTCAAGAAATAAAAGAGATTACTACAGTGTCTATTACTATAGATACTACAAAACTAAACAAGAATAATATAGGAATACAACAAATAGCTCTGTGCTCCACAATGAACTCATTAGATATATCAATTATGTGAAATATCCAAACCACTGAAAAGCATTCATGAAGAAAGAGATAACACATATTAGCCCTATATTTAACAAGAAAATTGACTCTATAGTTTAAAACCCTTTCCAAAGAAAGCCTCACATGTGGGACTGGAGCCATAGCGATAGCACAGCAGGTAGGGCATTTGCCTTCCATGCAGCCGACCAAGGTTCAACTCCCTGCATCCTATATGGTCTCCCGTGTACCACCAGGAGTAATTCCTGAGTGCAGGAGCCAGGAGTAACTCCTGTGCAACGCTGGGTGTGACCCAAAAAGAAAAAAATAAAAGAAAGCCTCACATGCTTTCACTGGCTAATTTTATCAAATATTTACGGAAGACATAGTACCAATTCAATGGATCTTTTTCAGAAAACAGTAGACGAACTAAAATCTTTCCATTCATTTACTGAGTCCAGCATCACCATGACATCCAAATTACACAAAGATGAAAAAGCATTAATAAAAGCATAATATAAATCATAAACATGGACACAAGTATTCTTAGCAAAGTATCAGGTAAAATGCAATATTAACATGATGTGACATAAGTCTCATCTATTGTTCTTGTTTCAGACAATAATATTTTAAAGAAACATCAAATATAAGCAAATAATAGACTTCTATGCTTATCCACTTGTTTACCATTGTTGGTACTTTTCATTTCTTCCTTTACTTTTTAAAATTTATTTTTATTTATTTATTTATTTGCTTTTTGGGTCACACCATGGATGTTCATGGGTTCCTCCTAGCTCTGCCCTCAAGAATTACTCCTGGCGGTGCTTGGGGGACCAAATGGGATGCTGATAATTGAGCCTGGTCCACCGCGTGCAAGGCAAACACCCTACCTACTGTGCTATCACTCCAGCCCCCATTTCTTCCTTTAGATCTAAGTTCCCAACTTGTTTGTTTGACTTCCACTTGAGAAACTTTTTGTATGTATTATAGTACATATCCACTGACACTGAATTCTCTCAGCTTTTTTTTTTTTTTGGTGTAATGTCTGTATTTTTGCCCACTCAAGCAAATCGATGAACAATGGGAGGAGAGTGCCACAGTCTTTACAGTCTTTATTTTGTTTTTCTCTTTGAAATATATTTCCATTGGATATTGAATTCTATAATGTTAGTTCTTTTAGTTTTTTTTCTTTGTTATAGAAATCTGGAGTTGTCATTTTATTGCATTTTGGTTTCCATTGATTCTAAGAAGAATTATCTATTAATCTTACTTTTCCTTTTTGTATGTATGAAGTCTCTCCTTCCACTCCCATCCCAAATCATTCATAATTTTCTCTTTATTTTTTCTTATGGGAATTTTCTCTTTGCTTTTAAGTAGTTTAAGTGTTTTATATAAGTGTGGTTTTCAGTAGACTTATCTTTCTTGGAATTTGCTAGCTATAAATATTTATGATTTGTTTTTTTATCAAAGTTGAAATGTTATTGAATAGCAAATTCCATGTTATTCTTTCAGACATTATTCTGCCTCATTCTTTTCTTCCTATGTCTGTCTCTTCACCAAAACTGTCTATATTCAACATAGATGTCTTTTTAAAATGTATTTGTGGATAAGAGAAAGAACACATGGAGGGTGCGGGATCCCGGAGGGAAAAAAAAAAGAAAAAACAGGTTCCAAAAAGAGCCGAGATCACCCGCAAGTTCCAGATGGAGTAGGTGCCGCATCCCGCCTCCCCCAGATGGAACCCCGGTGACCAGAAGCCTCTACAAACACAGCTCGAGTATGCGGGAATGAGGACTTTTTCTCAAAACCGCGCGGCCGCTTACGCGGCCACGCGACATCTCTCTATATACAAAGTGATCAATGAGAAGTAAACCACCCAATCTTTCTCCCTGAAAGTCAGAGTTAAGTTTGGAGCACGGCCACAGCCCCAGAAACACAAGGACTTAATGCAGAACCCAGCAGCTTGGAGCAGAAAAGTGAAAGGACTATGCGTTAATCCAGGCCATCAAGTCTGCCGGAGGGGAAAGGGTGTTGCCCCATTCGCCCTCTCTTCTCTGGAAAGAAGGATGGCGGCCGCATGGGAGCCTTGTGGACAGCAGGTATGAGCCGGGGGTGTGGGGGCGACTAAAACCTCATGGGAAGGGGGGCGTTCCTGTCCGTCCTTCACGCCCTACCGAGGTCACCAGTTGCCCCCCACGAGCGGCTCTCCAGCACGGCCACAGCCCCAGAAGCACAAGGGCTTAATGCAGAACCCAGCAGCTTGGAGCAGAAAAGTGAAAGGACTATGCGTTAATCCAGGCAATCATTTCTGCCCAGAGGGGAAAGGGTGTTGCTCCCTTCCGCCCTCCTCCCTCTGGAAAGAAAGATGGCGGCCACATGGGAGCCTTGTGGACAGCAGGTATGAGCCGGGGGTGTGGGGGCGACTAAAACCTCATGGGAAGGGGGGCGTTCCGGTCCGTCCTTCACGCCCTACCGAGGTCACCAGTCACCCCCCACGAGCGGCTCTCCAGCACAGCCACAGCCCCAGAAGCACAAGGACTTAATGCAGAACCCAGCAGCTTGGAGCAGAAAAGTGAACGGACTATGCATTGACCCAGGCCATCAAGTCTGCCGGAGGGGAAAGGGTGTTGCCCCATTCGCCCTCTCCTCTCTGGAAAGAAAGATGGCGGCCACATGGGAGCCTTGTGGACAGCAGGTATGAGCCGGGAGTGTGGGGGCGACTAAAACCTCATGGGAAGGGGGGCGTTCCTGTCCGTCCTTCACGCCCTACCGAGGTCACCAGTTGCCCCCCACGAGCGGCTCTCCAGCACGGCCACAGCCCCAGAAGCACAAGGGCTTAATGCAGAACCCAGCAGCTTGGAGCAGAAAAGTGAAAGGACTATGCGTTAATCCAGGCAATCATTTCTGCCCAGAGGGGAAAGGGTGTTGCTCCCTTCCGCCCTCCTCCCTCTGGAAAGAAAGATGGCGGCCACATGGGAGCCTTGTGGACAGCAGGTATGAGCCGGGGGTGTGGGGGCGACTAAAACCTCATGGGAAGGGGGGCGTTCCGGTCCGTCCTTCACGCCCTACCGAGGTCACCAGTTGCCCCCCACGAGCGGCTCTCCAGCACAGCCACGGCCCCAGAAGCACAAGGACTTAATGCAGAACCCAACAGCTTGGAGCAGAAAAGTGAACGGACTATGCATTGATCCAGGCCATCAAGTCTGCCGGAGGGGAAAGGGTGTTGCCCCATTCGCCCTCTCCTCTCTGGAAAGAAAGATGGCGGCCACATGGGAGCCTTGTGGACAGCAGGTATGAGCCAGGGGAGTGGGGGCGACTAAAACCTCATGGGTCGGGGGGCGTTCCGGTCCGTCCTTCACGCCCTACCGAGGTCACAAGTCGCCCCCCGCGAGCGGCTCTCCAGCACGGCCATGGCCCCAGAAGCACAAGGACTTAATGCAGAACCCAGCAGCTTGGAGCAGAAAAGTGAACGGACTATGCGTTGATCCAGCCCATCAAGTCTGCCGGAGGGGAAAGGGTGTTGCCCCATTCGCCCTCTCCTCTCTGGAAAGAAAGATGGCGGCCACATGGGAGCCTTGTGGACAGCAGGTATGAGCCGGGAGTGTGGGGGTGACTAAAACCTCATGGGAAGGGGGGCGTTTCGCTCCGCCCTTCACGCCCTACCGAGGCCACCGGTTGCCCCCCGCGAGCGGCTCTCCAGCACGGCCACGACTCCAGAACACAGAAACCAATTTCTTAACTATCTGACTTTCAGTAGAAATACTTCCAGGGTCAATAGGTAAAATAGCAGAAATCCAAAACCAACATTTAATTCTTGAACCCAGCTGTAGAAAGCAAATCACTTCACAATGCTTTTTCAGCATGTCTGATTTGGGGGGGGGGGGGTAAACTCTAAATAATAGTGGTGAATCTTTTATTGAAACAATGAATCTAATCAAAACAGATAGAGTGTTAACTAGAATTCATCTGCCTCACAGGGACGGGGAGGGGTGGGGGGTGGGGGTTTATTGGGGTTCTTCATGGTAAAAAATAAGTATTGGTAAAGGGAAATGTGTTTGATATTTGCATGACTGAGACATAAACCTGAAAGCTTTGTAACCTTTCCCACAGTGATTCAATAAATTAAAAAAAAAAAGATTAAAAAAAAAGATTAAAAAAAAAAGAAAGAAAGGATAAAGCCATGCAATTTGCTGCCACATAGAGGGACCTGCACAGTACTGGGCTGAATGAAGTTAGTTAGAGACTGAAACAGAAAAGTTATCAGGGAGCTCAGATAGAGAAGGGAGCACCAAATAAAGGGTGTTGGGAAGATCTACCCAGGATGGGAGATGAAGTAGACTATAGACCAAACATGATTGCGACTCAATGCCTCTTTTGCAAACCACAGCACCCAAAAGGAGAGAGAGAACAAAAGAGAATGCCCTGCCACAGAGGCAGGGTGAGATGGGGGAGATGGGGGATGGGAGGGATACTGGAACCTGTGGTGGTGGAAAATGGGCACTGGTGGAGGGATGGGTATTTGATCATTGTATAATTGAAATCCAAGCACAAAAATTTCTAAGTCTACAACTGTACCGCATGGTGTTTCACTAATAAAAAAAAAAAAAAGAAAGGTCTCTAAAAAAAAAATGTATTTGTGTGTGTGAAGACAAGTTTATTTGTGAAATAAAGGTAAGAAAAGAAAGACCTATGGGCTTGAGAGAGGATGGGCTTCTCCAGAGCGGAAAGAGCTATAGTATATTTTAGTTAGAGGTAATCCTCCAACTTTCTTCTACTCTGTCAAAATTGGTCAGTTATTCTAGTTGCACTGATATATTATAGACATTTTAGAATCAGCTTTTTATATCTCCAAACATTGCTAAGATTTGTAGTCATTTTTGAGTCACATCCGGTGGTGCTCACTACCTGGCATAGCCTGAGACACCATGTGATGCCAGGAATTAAACCAAAGCCTGCATTTGTGACTGCACAACATCTCCAGACTCTACAATACTAACATCACAGTAGGAGCAACCCGGTTAGATGGGAATGTGACACAGATGCCGATTTATCTTGACTAATGAAACATTAATACAGAAGGCTTAACTTGCAGCAACAGCTTAGCAAACCCTCAGAAAAGGACTTAATGTCCTCATAGTGAGATATAATAATTTTCACAAGTTTTCTTTGGCTGAAATATTTTTTCATTATTGCAGTAGCCACTTCGTGGTAACAAGCAATATATAATAAATTATTGTGGCCCTGTTTATGGGGACAGGCTTGAGGGGTGGTTGGAAAACGAAGGCAATGGTGGAAGAAAGGTGACAGTGGTGGTGGGATTGGTGTTGGGATATTGAATGCCTGTAACAAATCATCATGACAAACAACTTTGTCAACCACAATGCTTAAATAAAGAGGGGGGCAAAGAAAGGAGAAAAAGATGGATAGATGAATGAGTAGATAATATAAAAAACCATATTTGTTTAAATTACTCTGCCTAATTAGATGACAATCAGTGGTCAAATGGTAAGCTTAAAAACTAGATGGGGGAGGGGCGAAGAGATAGTACAATGGATAAAGCACTGGCTTTGCACATGGCCAACCCAGATTCAATCCCCAGCATCCTATATGGTCCCCTGAGCACTGCTAGAAGTGGACCAAAACCCAAAACTAACTAAATTTTAAAACAAAACAAAACAACTAGATGGGGACCAGAATATGTAGGAACTATTTTCAAGTGACTGAGCTTATTATATTAGATTTTAATGTGTTTCTTATTGTTAAAGATAACAGAAATAGGATGAGCAAAAATTTAGGAATTTCTATTTTGGTCTTAATTATTTCAACAAATATGCTTTGAGAATTTATTATGTTATGGACACTGTTCTTATACATGAGCGCTATCTATGAAGAAAGAAGACAAAATGTCTCCCTTGTAATATAGTTTACTTAAGAGAAAGCTATGAAACAAAGAGAAAATAAAACTGTGTCAAGTGGTAAAAGTGACATTTTTTGACACAAACCTCTGGAAGAATCTTGATAAAGATTAAGCGTACTTCTGAGTATGAAAAGAATGACTCAGATGACCTCTAAAGTATCTCTCACTGTAAGATGCTCTCACTCTTTGACAAGTCAAATGATCTATAAGCAATGTTTCTTACTTTTACTCACTGAAAGAATGAATTCATCTCTTTCCTAAATGTCCAAAATTTGGGCAATAAAATAATCAACAGATGAATGGATAAAGACATTGTCCTGTATATACACAAAGGAATATTATGCAGCCATAAGGAAAGATGAAATCAGGACCCAGAGAGATAGTAAAGCAAGTAAGTCATTTGCATTTTACTTGACTGACCTGTATTTAATCATTGAGATCCCATATGACCCCCCCAAAGCATGTCAGGAGTGATCCCTGAGTGCAGAGCCAGGAGTAAGCCCTGAGCACCTCTAGGTGTGACCCAAACAGCCATCTCCTTGACCTCCAGTTTCACCCAAAGAATAAAAATGAAGTGAAAAGAAAAGGAAAGAAGAGAAGAGTAAAGAAAAGAAAAGGTGAAATCATGCAATTCACTGCAATGTGGAAGGAACTGAAGTGTATCATGTTAAATCAGAAGCAGGACAAATACCAAATGATCACCCTTATTTGTGAAATAGAGAGATACAAAATGAGGGAATAATCAGTACTTAATGATGATAAACGATTGACCTTGGAATACAAAATCAATTAGCAAGCAGTGAAGGTTGGGGAAGGAATGAAGAGGAGGTTAGAGGTAACTTAAGGACAGAGGTGGTGGGGTGCAGTAACTTTATACATCAATACCACAAACTCTAAAGTTATTGTCACCATACTACATAAACTGTAATAAGAAAATTAAGAACAACAACAACAAAACAACAGAAGTGGTGTCTCTGTTACCACTCTCCACCAGCTATGCTAGATCAGTAATTTGGTTTCAACCACTGGTTCCTCCTACACAGAGTGTGTTCCATCCCAGAGCCTCTCTGAGGTCTTAGCTAAGGCATCACTTCTGACTCCTGGACCCTCAAGTCTAGGTAGTTCAACATTATGCTTCCTTTTGCTTATCTCTGGATTTTCCTGCTTAGTGGGCCCCTCCATTTTTAAGTTGCCCCATCTGTGTCTATCTATATATTTCTGCCTCTCTTTCTATATGTTTCACTAGTAGGTAAGTATTCTGAGAAAGGCACTGTGTCTATTTCCTTCCACACTTTATAGGAAGAACCTAATTTAGTCTTCAATGCATGAAAAAGTACAGTAAATATGGGTTGGCAATGAATAGCAAATTAGTTGAGTAAGATGCCCGAGAAACAGATATTATTCATCCCCAAACGATCCAGAGATGATTTTGGGTTACAAAATGGTTAAAATCTCAGCAATGTTCTACAGATCTCCAAAACCATTACAAGATGGTTTTGGAGAAGTATTAGAGGAGAGAGAATTTCTCCAAGGTCTCCATTGAGTCCTTGCATAGATTTCTCTACAATTCTTGAAAACCTAGAATCCCAAGTTGGGATAAAACCTTTAAGATGCTTATCTAACATCTCATTTGACAAACAAGAAACCTTGAAGAAGAAAACGGCCATGAATATGCATGAATTCAACAGATACACAAAGAACATTTTAAGAGTTACTTTTGGAAATATTTTGGAAAAAACAAACAAAACCAAACCTCTCAATCTCCCCAACTTCAGCTCTAAATTCATGTTCAGCTGTTGATTCAAAAGTGACTGAAAATGGTGTGTGTGTGTGTGTGTGTGTGTGTGTGTGTGTGTGTGTGTGTTTGGGAGATGTGAGACCAGTTGACCTACCTTGTAGGCCCAACACCCTCATGCCCACAAGGTCCCTCCACACACACCTTGGGCAGAGTGGCCCTCACTCTGGTGCCCAGGGTCCCTGGGGCTGGGTGCTAAAGGAGCTGGCAGGCCTGTTGAACAGAGCTGAAATGCTGACAGCCTTTGATTGCAGTGGTCACCACAGTAACTTTCCGAAACCTCCCACAGCGGGGGTTGGGGGAGGGGAAACCAAAAATCCCAAATATAATTTAATTTCCAGGGTAAACACTTTCATGTAAGAATGGCCAAGGCTTTCCTCGAGGCGAGGCTGCTTGCTTCAGCATTACCACACTGCCCCCTTGAGCTTTTAGGGAATGTGTTCGCAAATCTGGCTCCCCTTGTAGTCAAGTCTCAGGAAAGCATGCCCAGAGCTGGGGATGATACGGGGGAGTGTGGTGCAGAGAAGCTCAGAAGGGAAGATGTCTAAGGGGCTTCTCTCCTAAGACGACTGAGTGCACATAACAGAAACTTGAATCCTCAGGAATGCTCTCTAGATCGCAAAAACCCTATGAGCAAAGGGTGCTATCAGTGGTCTAAATCGGGGACATCACTGGCCCTCTGAGCGCTGGGGAGCTGCACCCTACTCCAAACCAGTCATCCTGAGGTTCTATGTATTATAAAGGGGAAATGCCTACCTGCGCAGGAAGTCGGGGATCTCAGATTCTGCAATGCTTAATTTTTTTTTTGCATTCAGAATGTTTATTTTATTTTATTATTTTCTTTTTTCTCCCTTTTTATTGATTCACCATGAGATAGTTACAAAACTTTCCTGTTTGAACTTCGGTGATACAATCATCAAACACCCATCCCTTCACCAGTGCACATTTTCCACCACCAAAATATCCTATATTCCCCTACCCCCTTCCCCAGCCAATGTGGCAGATAATTTCCCCCACTCTCTCTCTCTCTCTCTCTCTAATTTGGTTACATTCAATATTTCGACGCCAGTCCCACCACCACTGAAACCTGCCGAAAAGGCAATGCTAGACAATTTGTTTTGTATTGCTTGTTATGAATAGAATATAATGTCCAGGAAAATCTGTCTCGTTCGCTCCTGGGAGCTTTAGTTTATGGTCACTGTGTCTTGGCCATTGATGAGATTACATGGTTAGGCACAGGCTCAGGACAAAACAGAACTCACAAGAATCGGTGTTGGTAAATTAATGCTTAATTCTTGACAACTGGCAGATGGAAGATATGGTTTCCTGGATTTTCCAAAGAACAGGAGGGAGGATCTGTGTGTTCACATCACTGTTTCATCTCTGAGTGGTGGTCAGTTGCTAAGCAGGAATTTGAGTGAGATCTGTGGGACACGGCTGAGATTTTTAGAAAGCGCCTGGTCCTCTATCAACAAGATAATTTTGTCCAGGCCCCTGTAGACCTTCCACTTCTCTGAAAAGTAAAGGAATGGCTGCTGGTTAGCATAGCAGTCTTCTCTAAAACCAAGGCTTTGAAAGCTTAACAAGGCTAGTTCATTGAGGATTATTGCACTATAGCACTGTAACACTGTCATCCCGTTGTTCGTTGATTTGCTCTAGTGGGCCCAGTAACGTCTCCATTGTGAGACTTGTTGTTACTATGTTTGGCATATCGAATACACCATGGGGAGCTTGCCAGGCTTTGCCATGCGGGCAGGATACTCTCAGTAGCTTGCCAGGCTCTCTGAGAGGGACAGAGCAGTTGAACTCGGGTCGGCCACATGCAAGGCAAACACCCTGCCCGCTGTGCTATCGCTCCAGCCCGAATTTAAATTCATATGCCATTGAGGAGTATTACCTAGTTAAAATCTGGAAAGCAGATACAAGATAGAGAAGCTGTGAGGGACAGAGGTGTAGATATGGGGGTCAACTTAGCACAAGGCACAGGAATGAAAGCTGCAGCCTGGGAAAATCTGATGAAGGCATGAAACTTAGAGAGAGAACTCAGGTCCAGATACATCCTACCATAACAGGTTTCAGCTGCTTGCTACTCTGGACATGTAGTGGCCTTCCACAGATAGGGTTGTTAGTTCATCTTTGATCAAAGGCAAAATAATCTATTGTGCTCAGTTTGATCAATTCCGCTTATCCAGCAGTGGCCATGCTGATCGGGATTCATTTGAAGACAGCAGGAATGCAGCACTTAGAAACTGTGGAACTAAATGAGATTGGAAAACCATTTATCTCTTCCTGTCTTAAAGCCATCTATCCCCTACAGGGTTGTGGATAAGTCAATAGGGCCCCTTTCACTTCTCAGTCAGAGTAAACTGCTAAGTTTGGAAAATTGCTTCTTGTCATAGTAGTTATGATTTATTGAGCCCTATCTCTGTCACTAGTGTGAAATTAATGATTGCTGAGCAGTTGCCAAATTTTCATTCCTTACCTTGTATATATTGCAATATTTGAGTCCTTCAGTATACCATCCCTCATATCCCCACCACCACCACCACCACCACCACCACCACCACCACCACCACACACACCCCACTGATTCACTATATTCTAGAAACTGGCTTAACAGATAAGCTTTGCCTTCAAGAAATTCTTGGTCTATGGTAAAGGAAAAACAATAAACTAAAACCAAAATTAAATAGTTAAATTGCAAGACAGTAAGAACTATGGGATAGTTGTGCCCAGGGTGATGTAAGACTCACAACTCAACTCAGTCTTAAAAACAAAAAGTTTAGGAAGAAGTGACAAACACAGCTAAAGAGATTAGGAAAGATGTTTGAGTCAGAGCAATTATAATAAGCAAAGACACTCTATTGGGGGATAATGTGATTTACTGAGGGAATTGCATAAAGTTCTGATAGCTAGGAGGATATCTGTGGAGAGCAACGGAAGACAAGTTTGAAGAAGCAGGCAAGAGACAGACTTAAAGAACTTTGTAATACATTATAAGTCATTTATTTAAAAATTTTATCTGGGGCTAGAGTGATAGCACAGGGGGTAGGGCGTTTGCCTTGCACATGGCTAAACCAGGTTTGATTCCCAGAATCCCATATGGTCCCCTGAGCACCACCAGAAGTAATTCCTGAGTGCTTGAGCCAGGAGTAATCCCTGTGCTTCGCTGGGTGTGACCCAAAAAGCAAAAAAAAAAAATTATCCTAATGGAATTTGAGGTCACTAGGAATTTCATGTAATGAAATCCTCCTGAAATAAAATTAGAAGCCATTTCAAAGATCTCTGACTGTAAGATAATACTATTTTCCTGCATAGCCTCAGGTAGTTTAGATTTATTGGGTTGCCCCCATCACAGTGCTCCCATTTCTCTGTGTTTATTTGTATCTTCTTTCTTTGTGTTCTGTTGACTTGTAAATATTGTTTTTCTCTTCTGTCTAAGTCCTTTGTATAGTTTATTCAGAGTAATGTCCTTTTTGTATGAACACAAGAAGACAGTATATGCTATGCTTTTGTAATGTGACTCTCAGTGATATTTTCCTCCTGGGCATCTGTTCTCAGCTGCCCTTACTTCCTAGCACCCCCAAAAGCAGGGTCCCAATGATAGACTGGATGGAACCAGTGCAAGTGGTGAACTATGCGCTACCCTGGCATCGAGATGGGCCTGGCCAAAGTACCATAATGCTTAACTATAAGTTAAGAGCTTGGTCATGGACAAATGCTGTCATGATCCAAAAAGTAATAACTAGACTCAGACAGACCCTGCTAGGGTTAGGAATGATTAATCTGGCCTGAGCGCTGTACTCTGAGTCTGTGGCAAGATGTTCCCAGGAGAGTTGCCCTACAAGCCTCAGTTTATCTCTTACTGTGTCCATACAAAAATAACTAGTATTAAGATGCTGATAGAGGTATTGGACTGAGGAAAGGAGAAAAACACCTTAGGAGCTATTTTGCCCTTGGGCAGTCAGGAAGGGCTTTGGAATATCTCTTAGGTTGGTGTTTCCTTTGAACCTGGTGGGCCTTCAGGAAGGGCTTTCTTATGTTGATTGTGCTACCAGATGGAGTGCAGTGTCAGCCCAGAGAGCTGGGGAGTTGGAGAGACAAAAAAGCTGGAAAGAGGGAGAGAGCTGGAGAGGATGAGAGAGAGGACAGGGCAACAAGATGGACCGTGAAGAGACTAGCAAGAGGGACAGAGGGAGAAGGATGTAGAAGAAAACAGGAGCAGGCTAGTGGAGAGAGCGAGCCCAGGCTAAGAGATAGAGCGTGGAAAGATGAGCCAAGAGACAGGAGGAGACGGGAATGAGGGGCAGTGGAGCCTAGAATGGGGGGCTCAGAGAGACTGGGCTGGCACATGAGAAGAATAAATGGCAACTGATCAATCAACCGATTTGGCCCTCATTTCGCCCAACGTGTGCCCCATGACCCGGGCCACCCCAGCTAGGGGAGTGGCCAGGGCCCAGCCCAAACTCCGGCATCTAGAGGACGAGCCACCAGGGCCTCTCTCTGGCTGGCCCCCTCCCCCCGGAGATATTTTACATCTGACAATAAAGAAACAAGACTGACACTAAAAAAAAAAAAAAGGGACCGATAGCACAGCGGTAGGGAGTTTTCCTTGCATGCAGCCAACATGGCCGACCCGAATTCGATTCCTCCACCCCTCTCGGAGAGCCCGGCAAGCTACTGAGAGTATCTCGCCCACACGGCAGAGCCTGGCAAGTTCCCTGTGACGTATTTGATATGCCAAACACAGTAACAACAAAGTCTCCAATGGAAACGTTACTGGGCCCGCTCGAGCAAATCGATGATCAACGGGAGGGCCTTTACCTTTACTTTAGTCTAATATGATCATTGTAGCATTGTACTGTCCTCCCATTGTTCATTGATTTGCTCTAGTGGGCCCGGTAATGTCTCCATTGTGAGACTTGTTGTTACTGTGCTTGGCATATCGTGTATGTCATGGGGAGCTTGCCAGGCTTTGCTGTGCAGGCAGGATACTCTCGGTAGCTTGCCTGGCTCTCTGAGAGGGGCGGAAGAATTGAACCCTGCTCCGCCTGTCTGTCCGCGCACAAGGCAAATGCCCTACCACTATGCTATTGCTCCAGCCATAAAAATCAATAAAATCATTCATTAGAATTTGTTTACACTGTTGACAATTTCTGGGTTTTATCACTGTAGGGAGGTATAGCATTTAATCTGCACTTGATTTTTAATGTGTTTACATGGCAATGATAGCACCATGAATCTGATTCTCGGGGTTAGAACTCTTTACAAACAGTAAATAATTTCATCTTCCCTGTATCTTCTCCACTTTGACAGAATGTAGCCATACTGTATGAACTTTCCAGGGTCCGTCTTATTTTTGCATTTTCTCTTTCCTGTTAGCTGGCTTCCCATCAAAACACTTCTCTCCATGATTATAGATTGCTGAGCCCTTCTTTTCCCTACCCTCTCTATGAAATTCCAGTATTATTCTCCGGTTTTATTTGGAAATAAGTGCCACTAAGGGATATCACTGAAGAGTCTGAAATCTGTGAAAATGACAGAAACATAAACTCAAAATAGAATCGGAAAGCTTATTTGTTCTTTCCCTGGCGCTCTTATGCAGACAAGAAATTATGATGCAACTTCACTGGCTGACCATAAATTGTCCAATTTCTTCACGCCTCCTAGCTGACGCCAACCTGTCATCAGGATCTGGTCTTGATCTTTCCAGTCTGTTTCTTCACTTTTTAAACTAAAGCCTGGCTCTTTACAGTCTCTTTCTGATTAACTTAGGATCTGGCTTTTCTCAGTCAAACTTCTGCCCATTCAAGAATTGACCTAACAACACTGGGTTTCCTGGGACTTCCAACCTCTCAATGAAAATCAGGCAATGGAAAAATCATGTAATTTAAACCAAACAATTCCCAGTTGCTCTGAAATTTAGGAGACACTCCTGGATAACATACATATGTGCTTACTCAAGTGACACTTTGCTGAAGTGACTACCTTATTTAAAGTTGTGATCTGTTCCCAACACCCCCAATCTACTTGCCCCACCCTAATTCTTGAGTACCTTTTCTTTACTGTAGCCTATTTATTACAGTTATTGTTTATTAAGCTCAATTTCAATATGTCTGTAGAGATGTGTAACTACATACACTCACATTTATTTTTTAATTGCAAAAGTACACATACAGTCACACCTCTTTTTCAATAACAAAAACTCATTGTATAAGTAAAAAGAGATGCAAATCATGGGAAGGGAGGGAGGAAGGTAGGCAGAATCACATTTGTGCTTACATGAGTGTAGAGGAAGAGAAATAGACAACTAATTGGGCAACTATATTTGTATGGGCAGTCATATGAAAAATATTTTGAGAGATATAAAATTTTACAACAAAGTTTGCCAATATGAGAATCACCATATGTATGCTTCTGGACATAGTGTTACTGTACAAATATAAATATATCTAATAAAACAATTACTTATGGCATCATTTAAAAGTAATTATAATTGGGTATCTCCCAGGAATTCCTGGTGAGTCTCTGGTATTCCTTACTTAGATTTCAGCCAAGTTAGAATGTCTATAATCATTTTTAAGATAATTCAGAATCATCTATCATTAGAGCAGCATCAGAAACCACAGATCTTATCATCAGCCTTGCTTGAGAAATGAAGTCAGTAACCATGTCCTAATAGATTTCTTAGTAGCAGTTCTAAGTTGTCGTACCCTTGTATCTAAGACTAGTACAAAAGAGATATTAAAAAACTACATGAGATTCAAATTGCCTGGAATGTGGTCATGTAGTTACCATATCCACTCCAAGACTCTCCCTAAATGGCCCTCTTAGGCTCCCTATGGAAATTCCAGAATCTCACTTGGTACCCGGAATGATCTAAAACCTACTGTCTAGTCTCTACTCAAGGAGCCTCCTGAGTACCAATGACTCTGGAAGCCTGAATTCTGAAAGGAGGCTACTATACAAATAAATCTCCCTCCAGACATTTCCAAGCACTATGATCCAAGTCTAAGTCTCATTTTCTTTTCCTTGTACACACACACCACACACTCATCAGTTATTGGTTATTTTCTATGGCTTCTGGAGGATTCATCTGGAATAATGATCTGCATGGAGGCAGAGCCCTGCCTGTGCATGCCACTGTGGATTGGAACGGTACAGCTCTATTTTCTTTTTACAAGAAAAGGTGCACAAAGACACAGTTTATTTTATTTCCCCCCTGGGGAATCTACATATTCATGTTGTGTGCAATGAATGTGTTGCTATGGTAATGATTTTAGCTTTATATAAGTAGCAAGAAAATCAGCAGTAAGAAAACTGGTTTTATTTACCACTCAGTTATGGTCTCTCCTCTTTCTGCAGCTCCTATACCCTGAAGTCTGCCAGAATTCCTTGCAACAAACATAATTTAACTATGACCCTGATCTGGGTGGCCACTTTTGGCAATTGCAAGCAGTGCAAAATAAACTGAAGTCTGTTAAGTCACTGCTCGCATTCTTTATTCAGAGGGTAAAAGGACAAATGATTTTAAAAAAAAGCAACCAACAATAATATTAACAGTCAAATGAGGTTCATATTGATTTGTCGTGGGTGTGCAGACTGAATTTATATGTCTTTTTTTCTTTTTGAATGAGGTTTCACTTCCTTTTTAGCTAGATGACATTGTTCGACCAAATGTTTTCCAGGTTTTCTCCTGTGGTAGCGTTCTGTACCCTATAGTTAAAGCTAGTTGAAACAACATAGCCAGAAGAAACAGATATACCTGAGTTTTAATCTTGGCTAAAGACCATGTATAAACTTTATAATCTCTGTTAAATTAATTTCTTTGGGCTCAACTTGTCCTTATCTCTAATATTAAATAAAATAGCTAGCTCTTTTCTAGGTTGTGATTCAGGTCTAAGATCACACGTGGATAAAACATTTAGTCCACTTTTGTTTTTAGTCAACAAAAAGAGACATTTAATATATGTTTAATCAGTCACTTTTTAATTAGTCACAAATAGCACTGATGGCCTATGAGACTCTGGGCTACAATAATAAGCAAGTAACCAGAAGTGAGCTTTCCCTTGTGGAGTTTGTTATCTAGTCAGGGGAAGAACAAACAATGAACTGAAGCAAATGGAAAAGTGCAGTCTTTGCAAACACTTAGTAGAGCTCTGAAATGCTGTAGCGAGAGGATTTCACAGGTCAGTACAGGCTCCCTGAGGAAGTGCTTCTTGAAGATACAATGAAGTAGTAATACCAGAGAAATAAGAGGGAAACAAATGGGACAGAATATTCTCAGCAGGAGAACAGCAGGAATGAACCCCGGGAAGAGAACATGCAGTGCAATGAACTGAGAGAATTCCCTGTGAATGGAGACGAGACTACAGGATGGTCAAAAATCAGATATTGAAGAGCTTGGAGGCCAAGTTAGTAAATTCTGTCTGCATCTTAAAATCAGATGATCCCATTCTCAAACAAAGTCATATCCTGTGATGTATGGGGTGTTAACTTCAACATGCCTTTTTGTGTGGGGATTTGGGGAGTGGCACACGTCAGCCCAGAGAAACTGCTGACCCTTAGAATTATTAGCTGGGCTGGAGCTTTAGTACAGTGCTTGTGTACAGGGTGTGCAGCTTTAGTACAGGGTGCTTGCCTGCATGGGGCATACCAAGGTTTAATCCTCAGTACCACTATATGAACTCCTCAGTCCTACCAGTAGTGAACCAGCAGTGAAGAGTCAGGAATAAGCCTTGAGCATCACTGTGTGACCTAAAATACAAATAAATAAATAAATAAAGGCCTGGAAATTCACTCTTTGCATCCTCAGTTCCCCTTCCCTTTTCCATGTCCAATCTAGTCACCAACATTCTACCAGGGATGAGATATCCTCAGTAAGAAACCTGGGAATTTAGACTGGAAGATACATATAGGTTCTTTGCTGGTAGCTGGAGTTGTTCCATCTGCAAGCTGCAAGTAGTAGCCATATCTTCCAATATGGACTGAGAAGTGGAGAAAGCCACTGAGCAACAGAATCAGGACGAGAGACTAGAAGAGGGTCCTGAAGCAGAGCAGAGACACAGGGAAGTGGGAACCTGTTGTTTTTCTTACTATTTCATGAGACACCACTATTCCATTATGTAAAATTCTACTTTTTCTTAAACACTGGAATCAATAGATCTTTTTTTTAAATTGAATCACTGTGAGCAACACTTACAAAGCTTTGATGTTTGAGTTTCAGTCATTCAATTATCAAACACCCATCCTTCCACTAGTATACATTTTCTACCACCAATGTCTCCAGTATCCCTCCCCATCCCGTTACCTCCCGTGTCCCAGTCCTTTTCCTGCCTTTATGGCAGACAGTCTCCCCTCTTACTCTCTCTCTACTTATGGGAATTATAGTCTGCAATACAGATAATGAAAGGCCATCATGTTTGGTCCTTTATTTACTTTCAGCACACAGTTAATCTTAATTATAATTAAACTCTAATTATATTATCAGTAGAGCTGGGTATATCACATGATGGTAGAACACTAACCTTGTATGAGTTGAGGCCTTGGGTTTGATCCCAGGCACTGCCAAAAAGTAAAAATATATACTATTAAAACACACTATCTGATTCCAATCTAAAGGAAGTTTCTGATAAAGTTGTATATCCTATGTGTACTAGTTGTAGATAATATGCAAAGGATTGAAAAGCACAAACTGTTTTATATTTCAGTAAAACCAAGAGCTAAAACCCGTAATCCAAAGATATAAATCTAAAAGAGTCCCAGGTCACAGCAGGTGGGAGGCAGGTCTTAAAGAGTGGAGAATATTCTAACTGCTTCTAAAACCACATTGTTTTAGGAGAGTACAGAAATGTTCAGTGGCTCTCACATTCAAGCATTCACCAGAGTCACCTGGAAAGCTTGTAAAAACTCAGAGAGCTGGGACCACCTCCAAGTTTATGATTTGGTAGGTCTGGGTGGGGTGCAAGAGTTAGTTCTCCTAACAATATTCCAGGGAATGCTGGTGCTGCTGGTCAGGGGACCACACTTTGAGACCTGCTAATTTTGAAGCCTGGCATTATGAAAGGAAATAGTACCTACCAGGTGGTGTTTCTGAGTGGGGGGTCCTCGGGCAACCTGAAGACCATTCCTCAGTGTGGAAGGGTACTTTACCTACTTAATGCAGTTTGGTGGATCAATTATGCATTTAAAAAAAAAAGCACTGAAGAAACTTAGAATTGGTTTCTAGGAGGTACAACTTAAATTCCTTCTGCATTGTCCCTGTAGAAATTTCAGCTCTGGGGCCTCCCAAGGTACTCAGGAGAGTATGTATGTGTAATATCTTTGGGTCTCAGGTTTGTCTTTTACTGAATGAAAGTACTGAATCATTATTTATCATTACTTTTCATGGGCCTCCCCTACAGCGTTCAGGGGACCCATTGAAACCATGCTGCTCAGGCTCAGCCATCCAGGGGGTTATCGGGGCCATACCTGAATGTTGACAGGAGCATGTGGTGTTGGGGATCAAGTTCAGATCCTTGAACATGCAAGGTATACACCCCTAACTCCTGAGCTATCTCCCTTTCTCCTATTTATTTTTTAATGTATTTATTTATACTTCCTTGCCCAGTCTTCTTCCCTTTGTTATTGCTGCTGATGTTTCAATGACCAGGGGTCGCATATCTGCTTGCAGGGTTTGCACACACAACTACAGCACTCACTGCAGTTCACACTCTTTGTTTTTTGCGAGACCTAGTTGTACTGCTCACTGGGGTGCACTGTGCTGCCCATGCACAGCCTCCTGGGATCATGCTTGCTGACCAAGGTGCTCCCACAGTTTTTAGAGTCAATACTTGAGGGGGTGTGTCACATAACTTCATGATGTTTACACACATTTGGCTTCCCCTCCCATCTGAAAAGGGTGCTAGCTGACTCAGGAGTTAGGGATGCATGCCTTGCATGTTCAAGGAGCTAAGCTTGATCCCTGATACTACATGATCCTACCAATATTCCGGGCATGGCCCCGATAACCCCCTGGATGACTGACCCTGAGCAGCATGGTTTCATTGGGGCCCCTGAATTATGCATGAGAGGTCCATGAAAAGTAATGATTTAAAAAATATATATAACTTGTTCATCAGAGATTCCAGACCTCAGAGCTGCCAGACACCAATAGTAGAGCAGCTAGGATTGCGCAGCACATGTGGAACACTGGGGATTTGAACTTGTGACCATATGCTTACAAGGCAGGCATTTGCTGCTTCTGTGCTATTTCTCCAGACCCCTGAATTATTTTCTCTCTTAGATCTTTCTTGGCTCTAATATTCTCAGGTCTGAGATTTTGCTAAGCCTTGGCTCCTGAAATTCCTGGGTGATTTTTCCATCACCTCCACCTTCTCTAACTAATGACCTCAGCTGTTCCCCTACTGAGGGGCAGAGTGGCATGGCTGTGGAGCACACAACAACTTTCTGTATTCTCTGGGGAGCACAAAACAGAAAAGCAGAAGTGAGGAAATTTTCTCAGCAGAGAAAAATCATCTATTAAAAGTTCTTTGACACTTACACTGAACAGTGATAAGGCTAGTACAGGTATCAAGAATCTACCTCCCCATCCCCTCTCCCCACTTGGAGGGTTGCACTTGGCTGGTGGTACTGGTCAAAATGTAAACCATACTCCAATGGCCTGAATCTAGCATAATACATAAATAATTGACACCTAGAAATCTCTGTTATTCTACCAAACATATCAATTAATATAATATTCTTTCATGCCCAAATAGCTCAGACTAGACTTAATTTAATAAACTCTTGAATGGCCCATATCTTAAGAACTAAATAGTTTGCCTCAAAATCCTATATTCATAAACTATGGTATTAAATTTAGAAAATGCACATAGGTTAAGTCCACGGCTCATGGCTGTATATTTTGTGTACATTGTGTGTAGACAGGCAAGAAACCGAAGAACTTGGATTAGGGAAAAGGAGTAAAAAACAATTTGCTTTTATGATTCCCATTCCATTTATCCATGTATAACATGTTTCTGCTCTTCTGCCATCTGCTCTTCTATCTTGAGGTTGGGACCTTTTAGAAGAACTACTCTGGATGTTAGAAAATAAAGAAAACAGCAGTAATGTGCTGGTTGCAAGGCAGTGTCCTCAAAAGATGATGAAGACACAGTCTTTGCTTGTCTTACCTTGCCTTGGAGGGTCTCATATCCTCATCTGGAAGAGTCATTTAGAAACCCAACCTATAGCACAAGTCAGAATTATTTCAGTGTGCAATAAATGAAAGAGAATGGGAAGCACCCAGCCAAGTGGATATCATGGTGATATGATAACAAATCTGAGTAAAGGAGGTATGACAACCAAGGCCAATGGGTTGTCTGGAGAGGCAAAAGTACAGGGGAAAATGTTTGAGAGCACTAACCTCAGTCTGAAGCTTCAAAGGGCTGAAGAGAGTTTCTAAGAAGTCAAATATGGTTTGTATTGTGAGATCTGTATTATGGACTGTACCCCAGCTGATGGCCATGAACCTTCTGAGTTCGTGAACCTCATGAAAAGTTGTTGGTATATCAGAATTGGGACCTTGCCTTTGAGCCAAAGAACCAAAAAGACTTAGTGGAATGAATCCTTAGAGGTGAGAGGTAGGACCAGAGTGATAGTACAGCAGGTGGGGAGCCTTACACGTGCTGATCAGGGCTCAATCCCCAGCACTGCATGTGGTTCCCTGACTTCTGCCTAGACTGATCCATGAGTGCAGAGCCAGGAATAAGCCCTGAACACCACAGGGTGTGGCCCCAAAACAAAGCAAGAAAAAAAAGTGAAAGGAAGAGGGGAGCATAAGAATCATGAGTACCCATCTCCACCAACTTCTCAACTGAAGTCTAAATGCAAAGAGGAGATTATAATGTGCATCTTTAAAATATTTCCCCTTCCTTTTAACCTCTCAAAAGCGGGATGATAAATTTATATACATATACATATATACATACATAAATATGTATATATAATGCTTTTCACTAAGTATGTAACTATTTATCTTTGGTTTGGGGGCCAGAATTTCTTGGGGCTATTTACTGCTCCGTGCTCAGGGATCACTCCAGGTGATGTTTGGGGAACCACATGTGGTGCCAAGAATTGAACAGGAGATGGCCTATGCAAGGTAAGTGACTTATCCCCAGAATTAGCTCTCTGGCTCTTATTTATTTATTTTAGCCCCTATTTACTTATTTTGCAGTTCTAGGGTGTTGAACTCAGGACCTCACACAGGTAAGACAAGTGCTCTACTGCTAAG
This sequence comes from Sorex fumeus, assembly GCF_029834395.1. NCBI lineage: Eukaryota > Metazoa > Chordata > Mammalia > Eulipotyphla > Soricidae > Sorex > Sorex fumeus. Next base: position 63,839,756 of record NW_026606120.1, read on the forward strand.
CCACATCCCCAGCTAGTCCACTCTGAAATTTGATAGCATGGATTGTTGAAGTATGAAATTCACAGAAAAAAGTTAATATAAAAGATTGACCCTATACACAGAGATTCAGTATGAGACATGTAGTCAAGATAGCTTTCTGTACACTACCCCCAATCTTTAACCATTTAACTGTATTACTGTATTACTGTCATACTGTTGTTCATCGATTGCCTCGAGCAGGCACCAGTAATGTCTCCTTCATCCTAGCCCTGAGATTTTAGAAAGTGCCACATTCAAGGCTCCTCCAGGGTCAGGAGAATAAGACCCATCATTGTTACTGGTTTTTGGCATATTGAATATGCCATGGGGAGTTTGCCAGACTCTGCTGTGTGGGCAGGATACCATTTAACTAATAAGTCTGTAAGATGGCACAGGAACGCAGGTGAGGGTCCTGGGCACTTTGGTGGTGAGGTGAGGAGAGGTAACTCTGTACACCAAGACTATAAATGCAATCACATTAGTATAACAAAGTTTTAACTAGACTTAAATGTAGTGTGAAAACCCAAGAGACTGTAGCTCAGTCAGTCAGAGGGATAAGAAACCATTCTTGATATTTTAATTAGCAAGGAACTTGATACAGGTTACTGGGAAGTTTAAAAATGCCCAAGTTAGGCCCAGGTTGAGACAGTGGGAATAGCTCAGAGAACGTTTTGCACAAAGGCATCTTGCTAGGAGCCTTAGTCAAGCCCAGAACTTCGGAAGCATCTTGAGAGACTTTTGGAAATAATTTCTCATGGATGAGGGGTACTGGTGCCTAGAAAGCTTGGCGGTGTCACCAGCATGACCCAGTGAATTGACAGCATAGTAGGGAGTTGAGTGCAGATCTTCCTCTTCCAGGGCCTCTAAACTGGCTGCTCACAACCCTTTGCAACCCTCTTCACATCCTGGAAGAGTCCTGCCAAAACAGACCGGTGGGGAAATGATCCTTTGGGACCAAAAGCAAAGGAAAGACTCTCAAGGAAGCTTGAATTGAACTCCTGAATTATGCAACAATGGAGCAAACTAATAAGCTCTCCTGATCCTCCAATTAAGTACAAGGATAATTATACCCTGGAGTTAGAAGAGCAGCTGAGAGGCTGGGAGTGTTACAGGAACTGTCAGAAACTGAGTGGCTATTTAAATCCCAAATTTCATTGTGGCTCGTTTTGAGGAAGCAAATAGAAAAGGAGGAGAAGGCACTGGGTCTCCTCTCTTGTAGACAGCCTGCAGTAGATCCGATGAGTTCATTCCCTGCTGTGTGTGTGTGTGTGTGTGTGTGTGTGTGTGTGTGTGTGTGTGTTTGAGGCGGGGGTGGGGGGGGTGGGGGTGGGGTGGGGGGTGGGGGTGGGGAAAGAGAAAGTGCTTGAAGTTGGCAAGAAAAGTCTCTGTTAAAAACACATCTTCCCTTGTACCATCACTTCTGACCTCAAGTCTTTTTTTTCCCAAAGTCAAATTTCTTCTTACAGGGCAATTCTACTGCGACCTTATATAACAGCTAGCATGCTCCTGGGCGTGTTTTAATTCTGTCCCAGAAACCATTTGAACATGGAAAACTCCATTTATTTCCACTCTCCCTCCCATTATTATTATTGATGATATTCTGGGTCTTTTTTTGCTCTGCACTTTTGACTGTGCTTTGCACAGTTTCACTTATTCTGATTTACTAATATCACATATTATTCTATCATGCAATTGCAGCTCTCTTGAGCTTCCTTAAATTATTTTTTTTTAAAAAAAGGCAATTGTTTCCGTAGTAGAAAGAAAACGGTCTTTCAGATTCACATAAATGAATCCTTCCCTCTCCCCCACCATCAAAATCTGAAATTTCAGAAACCAAGTTTTATTCTAAGATGACAGGTACAATTTTGTGTAGTATGATATAAATGCATTGACCAAAACTTATAAAACCTGGAGTATCAAAAAAGTACTGAGTTTGCTAGAAAATCAGACTCAAATCAATAAGTCTTTCATCCAGCAACAAAAATTTCATTGTAGGACACAACCGTTAGAGGTAAACAGAAGACTGAACAACAGGGCCCTGAGGTATATAACAGGGGTTAAGGTAGTTGCCTTATATGCAGCCTACCCCAGTTCTATCTCTGCCACTGCATATGATTCCCTGAACACAGAGCCAGGACTGATACCTGAGCACCACTGGGTGTGGCCCAACCACATCCCTCAGCCCCCTGCACACCCCTCAAGTGCATGCAAAGAAAGAACAAGAGCAGCTGATCTTTCAGACCCAATAGCAAGGCTTTCCAATATTGATCTCTCTACTCATCCCTTACTGCATAATAGGATCCCTAGAGACTTTGAAAATAGAATAACACAAAATGTAAACCCATGTTGCAGCCCAGGTCAGTTAAATCAGTATCTCTGGGGGCTAGACATCAGTATTGTTCAGCTTTCCAGAAGGATCTTGTATCTCAGCTGGTTGCTGATGACCAATTATTCTCAGTGGCAGTTCAAGTAATATCAATTCTTACACTTAATTCAACATGCTACATCTACTTGGTATTATAAAAACACAGACAGTAGGAGACATGTCTCAAACACTTATCAAGTATAAAACACATTGCAAAGTAAAAAAAAAAAAAAAAGCAATTTCACATCTCATTTGATCCTCCCATTAGTCCTGTGACTCATGGCTCTGTTTCATAGATGAAAAAGCAGGAACTCAAAAAAAATCTAGTGCACTGTTGTTGGATGGAAAAAGCAAAGAAGTGGGTAACCAGCATGCAAATATGAGTTTTTTTCATCTAGGCCTCTTTTGCAAAAGCGGTCCTGAACTTAAACAGCTTTTACACAAGTTTGTGGAGGATGCATATGCGTGTGTGTGTGATTATAATTTCAAATTATAATCTGAGCTCTACAGACAAGGAAACTGAGGCTCTGGGGAAGTTAAAAGTAAAATAAATCAGTTAAAATCTCCAGGTTTTATTTATCAGTGCTCAAGGTCTACTCCTGACTCTGCTTGGGATTACTTTGAGTGGTACTTGGGGTACCATGCAGTTCTAGGGATCAAACTCAGGCATTTCGCAGCATATTTTATAAACACTTATCCTGTTGGACTATCACTCAGATTCTGGTCTTAGAGTTTAGGATTGACTTCCTAGAGCGTTTGTACCTAAGAGTCTAACTAACTAGGTAAGATGTATGATTCTCCATGCTGACTGTGTTGCAAAATTTCTTTCTCACCCTCATCTCTCCTGGGCATAGCTCAGAGCTCTGTGTCCACACAGGTCTCAGAAAGTCTGATGTAGCCCCATTCAGTTTGGTAAGTGACCAGCACATTGAATTCAGCCCCCACTTACTCCATTCCTCCCTCTGTGGTGCAAGGGTCCTCAGATAAAAGCAGAGCTGAGTCCTGCAGATCCATCCTAGGACATCCTCCTTTGTCTTTCACCACAGTAAAGGAGCGTGAGAGGGGTGAAGGAGAGAAGTAGTAGCCACCCCGGGAGTGGGTGGATCCTAGGGCCACATGTGGCCACTTTTGGCTATCGGGCTCTTTGTGATGTTACAGGCACCTGGAGGTTTTCTTAGGAAGCATTTGCCTGTTCTCCACAAGGCCCTCAGTGCAGGGGCCTCTCCCTGTTCCCCCACTGCAGCTCTATCTCTTGTCCTGGCTCTGGAGACCGGCTTTTCTCACCCTGGTGATGAACACTTAGGTTGAGATTGCCCTCAGTCCAACTCCTAATCCCTATATCCATGATTGTGACCTTGTTTGAAAATAAGGTTTTTGTCATTAAAAATTCAGCTAGGGGCTGGAGCAATAGCACAGTGGGTAAGGTGTTTGCCTTGCATGTGGCCGACCCGGGTTCAATTCCCAGCATATCATATGGTCCCCTGAGCACCGCCAGGGGTAATTCCTGAGTGCAGAGCCAGGAGTAACCCCTGTGCATTACCAGGTGTGACCCAAAATGCAAAAAAAAAAAAAAATCAACTAATACTCAAGTGGGTCCTAATCCATCTGATGAATGACAACTGACGTCCACACAGACCAATTCATCCTGAAGACACCATGAGAGGGAAGGCTCTATGCAGGCATGGAAGGAATACAGCTGTGAGGTAGGAGGAAGAGCTTGGAGGTGTGCTGCCTAGAGCAAGAACACCTGAGCTTCCAGAAGCAGGGAAGAGCCAGGAGGGGTCCTTCGCTAGAGGTGTCAGAGGGCGCAGAGGCCTTCAGACACCACAATTTCCACAGCTCCCATTCCTCCGGAAGTCAGAGACCAACAGTTCTGGGATCTAAAATAGACTATGCACTAACAAAAAGTTTCCAGTCCCACTGCCTGGTCCCCTTTCCATAGGAAACTGCCAATTTTAGAAAAAACTGATGGGTGAATTTTCTTTCTTTTTTTGAATTTTGGGTCACACCCAGCGATGCACAGGGGTTACTCCTGGCTCTGCACTCAGGAATTAACCCTGGCAGTGCTCAGGGGACCATGTGGGATGCTGGGAAGTGAACCCCCGTCGGCCGTGTGCAAGGCAAACGCCCTACCCACTGTGCTATTGCTCCAGCCCTGGTGGGTGAATTTTCTATGCCTGACTTCTTAGATGGCTCCTGAATGTTTCCTGCTTTCAGGAATTTCTGGACAAGATGCAGGCACAAGGTAGTATTTTTCATGTACTTCCTCAAATTCCATGGTATAAATGTCAGCTATGCATCCCCCATCCCAACCTCTGCCCCACCCAAGCACTGGCCCCTCGTAGGAATGAGGTGGTGCTATGAGTCCAGTATTTATCCAGCCACTGCCTGAGAGTGAAATGCTAATACCCATTCCCCAGAAGCCCCTCTCCCTCCACAACCGAGTCTCCAAAGTGATTTCGCTCCAAGTTTCTCCTCAGTTGCCTTGTCTGGTTTGTCCAGAAACATGTCATCTTTTCTGTCAGAGGGGCAAACTAGTGTAGATTGTTTTCAGGAACTCTGTTCCCTTTAAACCTCGAGCTCCTGGTGCCACAGATGTCTCCTTTAAGGCAGGTTGTTCTGAGTTTGAAGCGAAGTCGGCCACCACCTTAGCAAGTCTCTCTGGGGCATGACTCTGAGATCGCTTTAAAACAGAGGTGTTGCTGTTGGCCAGTGCCACATAATGAGACCCCTCAAATTCCGTACTTTGAAATAATTCACGAATGCACACAGTGCCATCAGCAGTTTTGCTGAGATGGGCCTGGCTTAGCTGAATGGGGCTGTATTTCCTCCTGCTCCTGTGGCCTGCTGGTGGGTGGGCTGTGGGCTGGCTGAATGCTCAACAAGGAAGGATGGCCTCATTCACATATCTGGTGTTGGCTGGGAAGGCTGAACCTCATGGCTCTCATCATTCAACAGATTAAGGCTTGTTGTCACGATTGAGAGAGAACGGCAACAGCATCCAAAGCCTCCCTCAGCCTTGAAGGCACAGCAGAAAGCCTGTTGCTTCTTTACACTCCATTTGCCAAAAGCTGTCACATCTTTGCCTGTATTCCCGGGCTAGCATATACACTGATTTTGACTCTTTCAGGAAAAACACAATTGCAAAGATCTTACACAAGTGGCAGGGAAGCATTCTGACATTATTGCTTTTTTTTATTTTAAATTTTTGCTTTTGTAGAAGGGAGACTTAGCACAGCGGGTAGGGCGTCTGCCTTGCACGCAGCCAACATGGCCGACCCGAGTTCGATTCCTCCGCCCCTCTCGGAGAGCCTGGCAAGCTACTGAGAGTATTCGATATGCCAGACACAGTAACAACAAAGTCTCCAATGGAGACGTTACTGGGCCTGCTCGAGCAAAATCGATGATCAATGGGAGGGCCTTTAGGGTACTTAGAAGGGAGACTTAGTGTCTATTCGGTGTTAATTAGTTATGGTGAATGCTGGAAAGAATGACCTCAGATCGCAGTAACTTTTTTCTTGTTCAAAGCCCACTCCAATAAAGCTGGTATAAATGGAGGAAAGGAGACTTTCTGCTTTATTAAGTTTCCAAGGCCTCAGATTTGATGACACCTTTCTCTAAAACCTCAGTTACTCTTTGACTCATCCACACATACCCTCAGTTGACTGAGAAGGAGTGTCTGAATAGTGGCACAGGAAGCTACAGCTACCAGGTTGTCTCTCATCATCTTTACTTGCCAGGAAGTGGTTAAGAGATTCCTGATCATCCACAAAGGGAAACTCCTCTTCCCTTTGCCACAAGGAAGAAAATAAAGCTCGCTTGTTCCTTTATCCTTCACCTTGGCAGCTTCAGCACAAATCCCAAAGCAAAAGAAGTCCCAATCTATATCCTGTCTACCACTTTGAGTATTCTTTCCTTTACACATGGAAGGGACTGCTAATGTCATCTTTTCTTTATCTTACACTTTTAAATCCTTCAGGAAGGCTGACCTCCACGAGATGCCTCATTTCTTCAGATGGAGAAATGAGGTACAGTGAAATGGACCCTCCTCGGTTACCCTCTGTTTGGGGCAGAATTGCTCTCGGCACAGGAATTTTGAATACCTCAAATCTGTACCCTTTTGCACCCAACTATATCTATGGTGCCTTGCATTTGTGTGTGTGTGTGTGTGTGTGTGTGTGTGTGTGTGTGTGTGTGTGTCAGAAGCAAGTGAGGCTGTACTGGAATTCAGCTCCTTATAAGGTGAGGAAGATTGCTACTACCCCACTAAGCAGATTGCTACTTCCCTTCTCTTTATAGTCCCAGACCAGACACAGTAAGTTCAAAGTCCACTCTGCGATTCAATTGACTATGAGATCTCCACCCAGTTTCCTAACCTTTCTGAATCTGTTGCCTCGTCTTTTCCATTGGCGTGTGTTTATCTTAGAGGTCTAACTGTGCACTACCATGGTTATAAAGTACCCAGACCAACATTAGAGTGGAATCAGCCCAGCCTGGTGAACAACAGTGGTTAGGAATGCACTCCTCTATGTTATTGAACATTCCTGTGGAACGTTAGGGCTTCAAAAATTAACTACTGATCTGAAGAGATAGTATAGGAGGTAGGGCATTCGCCTTGCATTTGACTAACCTGGGTTCGATCCCCAACACCCCAAATGGTCCTTCAGACCTCACCAGGAGTGATCTCTGAACACAGAGTCAGGAGTAAACCCTGGGAACAGCTAGGTATAGCCCAAAGTAAAAAACAAACAAAAATAAACTACTAACAGTTTGTTGATGAGGCAAATATTTTATATACTATATGTATTATATATTGATTTTTTTACAATAAGCAAGCTATAGAAAATAAATAAAATCATATGGAAGAGAAAGTCCATGTAAAATACTGTATTTTAGCATTGTTATGAATTTATGCCATCCACATGTTTATGGACCCCAGAAGTTCAAACCTGTGTTATTCAAAGGTCTACCACAATTCTTTTCTTTCTTCCTGGGCCCCATCCTCAGGTACAAGTAAATGCAGAATGTGCCCACAGTCAGAGCTTTTAGAATGATTCTCCTGTAAAGAGACAAGGCTTGTGGAAAGACTCAGGAAGAAATGTTATAGAAGTCTATCTCTGAAAAAGTTTGTGTTAGAGAAGGTAGAGTTAAAAGGAAGCCCAGTTTCATTCTTATAAAGACACGAAGAACAACAACAAAAAAAGCAGAGGCAGATATATACAAAGCGTCTTGGGATTTACATGGACACCCATTTTGTCACACTTGTAAAGAGTAGGACTTTTAATCACCACACCTTCCTCTGGAGCTTGCCCCTATGTCACCTCCATTCCAGAACAGGTGCCAAGACATCTTCTCTTTGTAACAAAAAGATCTTTCTCTACCTTCCATGGGAAGCCAGGTGTCTATTCATCACTAGATGGCAGTAACATCTAACACTCAATTCTCCACAAACTCATCAAATATTTCACCTTCTTTTTGCTTCTCTGTATTGAGCTAGTATTCTTTCAACAAAAAATAGGGGTTTTAAACTTGTCTCATCCTCAGTTTTCAGTTTGGATGGAGAATTACAGAATTTGAAACAGAAGGGAATTCTACAGGCAAGACATTTCTCACTGGACTTCCTTCAACCTCACCCTAGACAAGGATAAAAAGATCAGTCACAACCCTCTGTACTTAAGAGAGTCATGTACATGAACCAAGTGTTCTTTTTCCTTAAATAAGAGAAAGGGGATATTACAATGTATGTACTAGGTAGGCATAGGGCCCATATTTCTAAAATTCGAGCCATCTAATTTTCTAAACAAGTTACTTCTTAATTTCACTTTCTCTCCCAGATCTGTCTCTTTCTCCTCTGGATTCATTTTCACTACCAATGTTGGTTTTTCTTTCTAAGAAATCCATGGAGTAAAGATGAAAGGAAATGTAGAAGTATTTTCTTCTGAAATAAATTGGTAAGAATGGAAAAGCTATGCTATTGCTCTAAGTTTACAATGAATCTGGATTTAGGAAACTAAGGATATTCCCAGAGTGGATATAATGGGATGCTAGTTAGTCCTTGAGATCTTTTTCATTCTACTTGGGCCTCCACCTCTTTGACCTTGTTCAGAAAACTGAAGCAAATGTGAAATCCGAATTGACTTGTCTCCAAGGTCAGAAACCTGTGGCCTACAGAATACATAATAACAAATGCCTATTGATAAAAGCTACCCTCCTCACCATGAAGTGACTCCAGTGACAGATTATCACAACTTGAGACTTGGATCTTGGAAACTTGCACTGATGCTGATAGTATTGTCAGGTAAGCCATGAATGGGGCAGGAGATAACTTGAGATATGTGCCCTAAAGGAAGACAACTCCAGAAGCGTTGGAGGACAAATCATGCCCACTGTCCTTAGGTATGTATCTGTCTCTATTTTCAACTTGGAAATGGTTATGCCCACAAGTTGCCTTCAGTAAGTAGAGATCAGAATTAGTTTGTTGGACACTGACCAGTCCAACAGGGAAGAAAGGCAGCATCCAAGGTCTTATATAAAGTAAGAATTTCTACATCAGGACTGAGTTATTGGAGCGAGGGTCTATTGAATCTAAATGAGTGAATGAGAGAAGTAAATAGGTTGAACTAAATAAATGGCACTAAGGTTGTGACTTGATTCTGTGGACTAGGTAGATGCAGGAAGAAGCTAGTAGAACAGAGCTGTAACCCAAACATACTCAGTCTCTCATAGCCATCAATATACCCAATAGAGCTCAGATAAATTAGCAGTAAACAGGGTGGGAACTCCTCAGACATCCTGGGTTATTGAGTCTTGTTACTGGGATAATATGACACAGCCCTGGAACACAAATCATGCTACATTATCTTATCCATCTCCAATTGGGGAATAAGTTGAAAGCTTAGTCCTAAGCTAAAGAACATCACCAAAGTCAAGTATAATTAGCTGAGAGGTTTACCAGATGGAGCTTACCATGGCAGTATGTGTGAGGGAAGTGCTGTGGAGGGAGGCAGGAGGAGGGGTATTCTGAAACAATGGTGTAAACAAACACTCTGATGGGGCTTTATGTGTTTTATTGTTATATACATGAGATTCTATCACTGACAGTATTATAAAATTGAGACTGTATCACTGTCCTTCTGTTGTTCATCAATTTGCTTGAGCAGGCACCAGTAACGTCTCCATTGTGAGACTTGTTACTGTTTATGTTTTTTGTTGTTGTTACTGTTACTGTTTTTGGCATATTGAATATGCCATGGGGAACTGCCAGGCTCTGCCGTGTGGGTGGGATACTCTCGGTAGCTTGCTGGGCTCTCCGAGAGGGATGGAGGAATCAAACCCGGGTTGACCACGTTCAAGGCAAATGCCCTACCCACTGTGCTATCGCTCCAACCCAAAATTGTGACTAATATACATTTTTTAAAAAGTGGTGAGAACAAGGATGCATTAGAAATTCTTTTGGAGCCAGAGAGATAATACAGTGGGTAAGACACTTGCCTTCTGGCAGCCAGGTTTAGTCCCTGGCACCCCATATGGTACCCTGAATCCACCAGGAGTGATCCTTGAGAGTAGAGTCAATAGAGCCAAAAAAAGAAAAAAAAACTCTTAGCATCTTCATAGCAATTTACATACAGGTACTCTCTTGATAGTTACCTGAACTGGGATTTACTAAAAATAGCATTTCTACACCAAAAATTAATGTATGATCCTGGCAGGCAAAAGCAGAAAGAAAGGGAATATGGGAACATTTCTTTCACCAAGAAGCAAAAAAGTCAAAGGATCTCTACTTCTCTCATGAGCCTCTAATTTATATGTCCACTTTCAAATTTTTCTTCCTCAGTAAATAAAAAGATATTTGGTGATGAGTAGACAATGAACAGGATCAATGTAAGAAGCCTTAACCCTGAGTTGATGTAAGTACTTCCAAATTTCTGTTTTTTCAGTCATTTGGGGAAAATATTTAAAGGATTAGTTTAGTTGCTTCTCCTGAGAAATTAAGATTTGGCAAAAGACTTGGGGTTAATGGTAAAAACATATTGAAAGTCCGTTAACAGTAAGGGTCAGTATTAAAACTTAGCAGCAAAATAAAACAAATATTTTTTAGTACTAGGGTAAAAATTTTGACAGGGATTGTAGCTATTTATAGGAGAAGAAAATGAAATTCAACTCTTTCTTGGCCAATTGAGAAGTTGCCTTTGAAAGGGTTTAGTAATTTAACATTCTAACTCCCAAATGATGATATTTTATCCATTAGAATATGAACTGCAGGAGGGCAAGGGATTTTATGTCCCTCTAATCCATAGACAATGGTGAATCCACAGTAAATATTATAAGTAAATGACTTCATTCAGGGTTTATGTCATCTACCAGCCTGAATGCATTGCATCTGATCATTGACAGCCTAACACCCATGTCAATGTTTCAAAATGAACTCAGTTGTTTTCATGACTACATCATCATCTTCCTTCCACTTAATTTATCATGGAAGGTTTGCATTCACTGAAAAGCAGAGAACTCAGATCCTGAGATCCCATTTGGTATGACTCTTATTCTAAAGAATACAAGGGAATAAACAAAGGAGAATAGGAAGTGCATGACACAAATATTCTGCTGATACTTCAGAATTCTCAGAAAAAAAAAGAACTGGAGACTGTCATGGAAAGATACTACTAAATATCCAAACTTTGCTTTTGGTAATGATGAACGATGATCAATGAAAAGGTACATTGCTTCTCATTTTAACTTAAATGCTGTTACTCTTACCAATTTGTACCCTTTTTTAAAAAACAAACACATTTTATCACAATTATAGCTATATCCCCTTGAAATGCACCATTTTAATACCCATTGAAATGAATGACAAAGGGTGCCATGTGCCAATTATCACTAAAGAGTAACCATACCTGTGGCTTCTTTTAGACTTGGAACATCATAGGTTATTTGGTCACTTTCATCCAGGAAAAAGGGTTACAATTCAGGTACATTTCTGCCAAACTCAGACATCATGACACATTTTTCAACATTTGGAATTTGACAAGATCCCAAGCACACTTGGCTTTCATCTTTTCCCCCGATTAATCGCTGAGCCCAAATAAGAAAATATAATTTATCTGCTTCACAGTCATTTTCCCAAAACTCATCCAAATTTTCCTTGGTGAGAGCTATATGACATCTTTGTCTTCATGGGCCTAACACCTTCCTTCTCACATTTTATTTCTTGGAACTAGGAAGCAGACAGAGCCAAGAGTAACAAGACTCTGATTCCAATACAAGATATATTCTGTAAAATCAGGTGCTTGGGGTGGATGGTGAAGAATCTCACCTCCAGGATTACAGCTATGAATCATGGGATGGGTGGTGGGGTGAGGGCCGGGGTGTAGGGTGGGGGCTGTATTAAGGAAGTTGTTAGTGTTTTTGAAGAATACCAGAAGCACAGTTAACCAGGACAGATTTCTCTGCACCCATTCGCAAAAGCAACTGGTATGAAGCCAAGGCCCCAACACAATTGCATGGTGAGAAAGTTGGAAGCAGAGGTTTCACTAATTCCTTCTGTTTGATGGTTAGTCATACTGTGAATTCTGTACTTGGAGCATAGGAAGGTTCACAATATCCACATAAGACCTTTCAGTTAGACACTGAAATTCAAAGAAGGACCCCCTCTCCCAAAAAAAAGAGGTCAGAGTTCATTTCTAATCCTTAACTGATATGGCACATACTACTTTCACAAACTTGGACAAGTTCCTTATAATCTTTGAACTTATTTTTTTCACTGTGAATAAAGATGATAAATTCTCCCTGACAAATACATTGTGAGAATTAGATATGATTGTAGAGTTTTAGTGCCTGGAAGTTCAAAAGCACTCAATTAATAACAACCATTTGTACTGTTAATTTTTAAACAACCACAAACCATGCAATTCTTATATTAAAATATTAGTGAGGATGCATTAGTTTATAATATTATGTTTGTTCTGAGTATGTAACATTGTAGTCAACATCTGTAAATGCTGCATTATAGTCCCAACCAAAAGTCTAGGAAGTTTAGTTTTCATCTACCACACATCTAACACCCTTTACTCAATTTAATTTATGCACTTAAAGTGTACATTTCGATGGCTTTTAGTATATTCAGAGTTGTCACCACAATCAATTTTAGAACTTTTTATCATCTGAAAAAGAACTCCTTACCCACTCCAATCATTTCCAATATCCCTCAATCTGATATACTGACCAGGAAATTGATGTCCTTTTATGTTATAGAAAGTGAATAGAGCAACTGAGCTACAAATCCAGCGTTATGGCTCCATGTTCAACTTCATTTGGGAGACCACAAAGCCAGAAAGCATTTGAACCCTTTCTCCTCACTCCCCAAAATGTGTGTAGCGTGTAGTAGTGATGTCATATAGAGAAAAGGTGCTTCATGGGAAAACCAAGTTTTTACCCAGTGCAATTCTGATTGGTGAAAAGTTCTCAAGCAATGACCGGTCTGTTTTAATCCTGGGAGGTCTTCGTTTCACTGGCATCTTTTCATCCCACTGATACATCTGGGTATTATGACGCATTTGAGGTGCACTTGAATGTGATCAGATAGATCCTCAGCAACCTTTCAGCTCTGATTGTTTTCTATACAGCCTTGGAAAGATTGCACTTAATTTTCTTCCTCCATAGTTTTAGCAGAGAGCTCTACTAATCTACATTCTGTCTCACTGGATTTCCCTGTTCTGTACATTTTATATTCTAGAATGAAACAATATTTGGTCAGCTATTATCAAGTTTTTCACTTGAAAAATGTTTTCAAGAGTCATTTGGGTTGCAGCTTGTGACAGTACTTCATTCATTTTTATTTTATTTATTTATTTATTTTTTTGCTTTTTGGGTCACACCTGGCGACGCACAGAGGTTACTCCTGGCTCTGCACTCAGGAATCACTCCTGGCGGTGCTCAGGGGACCATATGGGATGCTGGGAATCGAACCTGGGTTGGTTGTGTGCAAGGCAAACGCCCTACCCACTGTGCTATTGCTCCAGCCCCTATTTTTATTTTTGAATATTTTTCCATCATATGGATATACTAGCTGTATTTATTAACTTATCCGGTATCATACATTACATATATACCCATTATTTTTCTATTATAGGTAATATGCTGCTATGTTCAAGTTTTCATGTGAATCTGTGTTTTCAGATCTCTTGGATTTCCTTTTGAGGAAATTCCAGATTTTTTCAAAGTAGCTGCACTATTTTACATTCCCTTCAATAGCATATGAGAATTTCAACTTCCCTGCATTCTCACCAACACTTACTTCCTTTTACATTGTAACCCTTCATGAGGGTATAAAATGGTCTCTCATAGAGCTTTTGATTTATATTTCCCCAATGGCTGATGATGTTGAGTATCTTTTATGTGTTTGTTGTTGCTTATTTGTAAACATTCTTCAGTTAAACTTTTTAGAAGTTTTTTTTACATTTTTAGTTGGCTTTAAAATTTTTTAATTATAGGCATGTTGGAGGTTCTTAGATGTTTTAAATGCAAGCTCTTTATCAAAAACATGATTCACAATAATTTCCTCCCATTTCATAAGGGTGATGTTTTTATTTTCCTGATGATTTGCTTTGAAGCAGAAGTTACTAAGTTTAATTATGTTTATATTCTCTACTTTTTCTTTTGTTGCTTGCATTTTATTTAAGAAACTATTGGTGTCATACTGAAAAATCAGTGTCAAATCCAATCCCTTGAAGATTTCCCAATTTTCTTCTCTGAGATTTATAGCTTTTACTCTTTGATTAATTGTGAGGTAAAGTTTTTAATGACAACCCTCCAACTCCATTGGATAGCCAGTTCTCCTAGCAACATTTTTTGGAAAGATCAATTTCCCCCATTGATGTTTTTTGGCATTCCTTATGAAAATAAATGTATCAGAAATGAGAATGAGTATGTTTGACTCTTAATTCTAATCCATTATCTTAGATATGTGTCCTCATGAAGTACTACATATCTTGATTAATGTAGATTTGTAGTAAGTTTGATAATCAGAAACAAAATCTTCTTTATATTTCTCCTCTTTTAAGAACGTTGTCCTAGGTACAGAATCATATCGTCTATCATTGAGAAGCTGCTTTTCTAATCTAAGAACCTTTTATTTCTTGTTTGGTTTTTTTTTTTTTCATAATCATCCTGGCCAGAACCTCCAAGGTTTGAACAAAAGTGACAAGAGCAGGCACCCTTGATTTTCCCTGATCTTTGAGAGAAAACACTGTGTCTTTCACCATAAAGAATGATGTGTGTTGTGGGTTGTTCATAGATGCCCTTTAACAGGTTTAGGAAGTTCCTTCCTATTCCTAGTTTGTTGAATGTTTTTATCAAAGAGTGTTATTGTTATTACATAAAAAATGCAGCTGTTCTTTTCTTTCTCTCTCCCTTTTTTTTTTTTGATTTCTTTCCAGAGCCTGGTAGGACAGCAGGTTGACCTCAGGAAAGAGGAAGCCATGGGCTGCTGTGCAGTCACTCCCTGAAGCACCCTCCGAGCATGTGTCCTCTCTTCCCTCCAGTCTGCACTCCTGCCCTAGTGATGCCCTTGTTGTTCTGGCACAAGTTGCATTCCTCTCACTTTGATCTGCTTTGCTGGTCTACTGTCTCCTGCGTATGGAATCCCTGGCTTCCTATCATTCTTTTTCAGGGTTCAGATTCCTTTTCTACCTCTTTCCAGGTGTCCTGAATTGCTTTGGCAGTTACTGGTGTTTGGAAAGCTGTTTTCCGAGCAGTAGAGTTTCCTTTTCACCCCTGTACCCAGTTGGATTCCACAATTTTGGGGGTGAGTCTTTGAAATGTCAGCCATTGTACCTGTTTAATCCTGGTAATCCTCACAACAGCCCCATGAACTTGTCCATGGTGCTTTCCCATTTTACAAAAGCTGAAACAGAGGTTTCATGGGGATAAGTTGTCAGAGATCACATGCATAACTGTCAAGGCCAGAATCTGATCACAGATGTGTCTGTGTGGAGGCAGAATATACATGCAGTAGTAATTGTTTTGATGGAGATCAGAATACCAGCAGTCATGTCAGAAGAACCAAGAAGAGCTAGGAAAGTAGTATTTCAAATACAAGTTTTCTATTGATCTGGACCTTGCCAACTTGTCAGGCCCCATCTTCCAAAACACACAAGCCCTCCACTTAATACATGCTGAACCATATCATAGCACTGCACTGCACTGTCCTCCTGTTGTTCATCAATTTGCTGGAGCAGGCACCAGTAACATCTCCATTGTGAGATTTGTTACTGTTTTTGGCATATCAAAAACACCACGTTAGCTTGCCAGGCTTTGCCGTGTGGGCGCAATACTTTCCGTAGCTTGCTGGGCTCTCCGAGAGAGAAGGAGGAATTGAATGGGGGTCTGCCTGGGTCGGCTGCATTGCAAGGCAAGTGCCCTACCCACTGTGCTATCACTCTAGCCCATATTATCACCATTTCAGCCCATTTCTGCACCATTTAATTCACTGCTATATTTCCTACTGCCTTTTCGACGAAGCTGTCAACTTGTAGGTATCTAACTAACTCCGATGACTACTCGACGGACCCAACCTTAGAATCTTGTTCCCTGGGAAGTTTGACTTTTCCTAGGTTGTACTTCAGCCTGTAAATATGTAAATCATCACATTCATATCTTTCTCCCTTTCTTCCACAATCAATTACCAATAAGTCATGTTTGGAAATAAGAGAGAGCAGGTCCCCAAATTAGCTCTCTCTTGTTTCCACAAAACTCAGGTAAGTCCATTACCCAACATTTCTAAAATGACTAAATGAATCTTTCTTTAAAATTAAATTTGATCTACAAATACCCTTTCTGGTAAGATTTTTTTTTTTTGGCTTTTTTGGTCACACCCAGCAATACTCAGGGGTTATTCCTGGATCTGGTCTCAGGAATTATACCTGGTGGTTCTCAGGGGATGGGATGCCGGAGATCAAACCCAACTCAGTCACGTGCTAGGCAAATGCCCTACCTGGTGTACTACTGCTCTGGCCCTGCCTTTCTTCTGGTAAGATTTTTAAACTATCTCACAGCCAAACAAACAAAAGCTGGAACAATTTCTTGTTCTCTCCCATTCCAGAGAAGGAGCAACATTCTACCATTTCACTTTTGTTTTGTTTTTGTTTTGGGGTCACACCCAGCAATGCTCAGAGGTTACTCCTGGTTTTTCATTCAGGAATTACTCCTTGCAGTCTTGGGAGACCATATGGGATCCGGGGGAAAGAACCCAGGTAAGCCAAGTGCAAGTCAAGCACCCAGCCAGCTGTACTATCACTCTGCCCCCTTTAACATTTTGCTTTTAAGGAGCACTATAGCACTATAGGACTGCCCTCCTGTTGTTCATCGATTTGCTCAAGCAGGCCCAGTAACGTCTCCATTTTGAAACTTGTTGTTACTGTTTTTGGCATATCGAATATGTCATGGGTAGCTTGCCAGGCTTTGCCGTGTGGGCGAGATACTCTCGGTAGCTTGCTGGGCTCTCCGAGAGGGGTGGAAAAATTGAACCTGGGTTGGTGGGGCTGGCCGCATGCAAGGAAATGCCCTACCACTGTGCTACCGTTCCAGCCGTAAAATTACATTTTTGTTCTGTAAAAAACAAAAAAGCAAAATCTCATCCTCACCAGGATACCACAGCCAGGCCTCAGAAAAGATGACACTCCAAAGCACAGAACCCAGGGCCTCACTGTCACTCTAGGCCAAAGAATACCCTAATATTCTACAGCGTTTATGAATCCCCAAAGACCCACTGTCAGTGCCAGGGACTGTCTTTACATAAAAAGACATAAGATCCCATTCCTTCAACTGCTTAAAAAAATAAGATAACTTCACTCTGACTCAATGCCATCTTAGTGAAAAGAATCCAGCTGCAAGAAGAATCACTTTCTGGGCTCTTTTTGGCAACTCTTAGAACAAAGCTTTCACATAGTCATCTCTTCTGTCTCTTCCAAGAGAAGGCTATGAGGTCAGACCCAGAATGACAATGCCCAACAGCCCCCAGAAGACTCTTGGCATTAATCTTTGCCAATTTCCTTCCAAGCCCTGGCATATCTTGAGCTAAAGGCACACATGTTATTTTCATTTAAGCATGAATGCTGAACCACAGGGTACTTTTTTTCTCCGGGTTTTCTGTTAACTCTGTCTGCAGAATGTGGTTTTAAGAAATATTACTCCTGGTCATTTATCTAACAGACCATACTGTGATCTGTAAGCTCCATCCTTCTTGCAGCTTTCACATTCTATTAAAACGGGATCTTTTACCAGGAAATTTACTCAGACGGGGGAGTTCATTTGAGGTTGAAACTGTAAAGTGGCCAATTATCTCTCAGCCATTGGTTGCATATGATCTTTACCCCAAGCTTTGGAAATAAAGACAACATTTAGCAAACGTTCTGCTCCAAAGCTAATGTTTTGGAAAGAATAACAGCATGTTGGGAATAAATTACATGGTCTTTAGTGCATTTTAGTGTTATTGCCTGTTAACACGCAGTGTGGTGTGCCAGCTCATGAGAGAACACCAGTCTGTTAAGGAATCGATTTCTGAATTGTTGGGCTTACAGCATCTGTGTTGTGCCACTTATCAGATTGGGAATACAGGGGTCTGTGTCTTTGGGAGCTTACCTGGGGGTGGCTGTGAATTATAGGTTACCCCTTCATTCTGATAATATTCATGAGCACCTTCTATGTAGGACACCTGAGGCTTCCCACCTGGGACTTTCCAGTTTACCACTTCATTTTAATCCTAAAACGAGGTCATTTAATATGCCAAATACAAAAGAAAGATGATTTTAGCCTTACTTAAAGGTCTACTAGGTATAGGGTCTTTTCCCAGACTCTATGGGAGAATAATAGAAGGTTAAAAAAAGATCTTGGCTCCAGTTTTAGAAACATTCAGAACAGCAGATCCATGGAGATATAATGTAGGTTAATAGTTTGCTAGAGCTCGGAGGATGACGGGATCAGGATGTGCTAGCTTGAAGGATATGGGGTTTCTCTGGAGGGTGATGAAAATACTATAAAATTGAATGTGATCATAGTAGCACAACTCTGTAAATATACTGAAAGTCCTGGAATTGAATAGTTTCAATGGGAAAATAATGTGGTATGAGAATGTTCACTCCATAAAACAGTTATAGTCAAACAAAATTCTATTGTTCTCACAAAGAGAAGAAGGGTGTTCACAATTTCTAAAACCAGGAGCACAGCCTGCATGCAAAAGGAGGTCAAACAGCTTAATCCTCAGGCCTTAAACCTTCACTTCCTCTTGGGACTTGTCACAATCTCTCAGCAGTTCCTGTGGGTCTTTGAGGGAAAGATAGGAGACTGTGCTTTCAGCACCAAATAGATATGACGGTGAGGTGACTGCAAAAGAGGCCCTGCATTAACATCTGTATTATCTCTGAGGTTTATTTATTTTAACTAAAATATTGATTTTATAGATTTTTTTTTAAATTTTCAAGCATTGCATTATCACACTACGTAACCTTGGCTACAGAAAAAGTTTGTGGGGAGATTATTCCAGGTTTGGTCTCCTCAATGACTGTGGACTCTGGCTTCTGTACTATGACATTGAGTGCATATTAAATGACCTGTTGCCTGTTGGGTGCTGTCCCCACTCTCTCCATCCACAAAGCTACAATAATAAACTGAGGCTTCATTAAAGAGACAGTGGATTGGTGGGTCTGAAGGTACAGAGTTCAAATCTTTCCTCCCCCCTTGGAAGTGCCTACAACTGGGTGACAGTTTGGTCAAATTCCAAGTTTGTGACCCAGGTTTGGGCACATAAGCTGAGTGATGTTGGGTTCTTCCCTGCATCTCTGGAAAGAGCTTCCTTTTTCTAGTGCATGCTCCTTGTCCCCCCCTCATGACAATGCATGCCTCTGCTTGGGATGCTGCCAGATGTCTGGTATGGGACTTGAACCCTTGGCCTCCAGGGCAAAAGTAATGATGCTACCAGCTAAGTGACAATGATCTATTTCCTGAATCAATGACTAAACAGATCTGAAGGTATGTGAGGCATTTTTTTTTCTCCCCTCCTCATCCAGCCCGGGCACTGCTGCTGGCATAGCCAGAGGCATGAACTTGCCCACACACCTCTTGCACTGCACCCTACCCCCCCCCCACCCCAGTTAACTGTTGCTGGGTCTCTACCAATCCTCCTGAGTGATTTGTTAGCTCATTCCATGACCTTGGTGATGTTTTTTCTCTTTTAGCTTTCTAGTTTCTAGTTTTTTCCCACAAAAAAGCATGTTAATGAGAAGTTTGGGCCTTTCCCCACTCTCTAGAATGGGGACAAATATGTTTACACTATAGAAACAGGGATAAAAATATCAGGGTGTCAATGAAAAGAAGAAGCAAAGGACATACTAGATCTGGATGATCCACACATTGATTTCTCCTCTAATAAGAAATAAGGGACAACTGGAAAAAATACTCACTCCAGACCCATGAAAGAGACTGAGATGAGCATAGATCTTAAAAAAAGAATAAAGGATGTGAATGTTTTCTTGGTTAAAATTATCCTAACTTTGCTTAAACTATTATTTAAAATAACATCTTTCTTTTAATTATAAGTGGAAAGAAAACAGCATAACAAATCATGCACAAAATAATTTGCGCCCAGAGTCAAAGTGATAGCACAATACACAGGGCATTTGCCTTGTACATAGCTGACTCAGGTTCAATTCCTGGCATCTCATGTTGTCCCGAATCCACCAGGAGTGATCACTGAGCATAGAGCCAAGAATAAGACCTGGTGTGTCCCCCAAACAAAACCAACAATAATAACAACAAAAAAATTCTGTTTTTTTAAGACTAGTAAGTAAATCGCAGGATATAAGAAAAATCTTTAACCTACCTGGTCTTTTCTTTCTCCCTTTCTCCTGAGAGGCATGACTGTTCTTAGTCCCTCTGGGGTAGCCTTTACTGTGGCTGCTGTTGCCCATCCTGGGGAGGCCTAATAACCCCCATGGCTGTGTGGCACACAATGGATGGATTCTTTCCTGGAGTGCTGAGAACTCTTCCTAACCCAAGTGTTTTTTTGTGTATAGTGGTTCACTGTCAGGGTTGAGTTTCCAGAGACTTGGCAAGGCACTTACCTATATTTTCTCCCCAGTTCATTTCCATTACAAGGGAATGAGGCATCCTAGACTCCATGACAGGGGAAACTGCCTTTCAAGAACTCCACCACTGGCTGCAGACGCTTCTAATATTTTTTAAGTCAGTCTTTGAACACGCAAGTATCCAATGACGAGTGTGATTTAGGATGAATGGATTCCACAGATAACAGTGGCAGGTGGACCTATTTTTGAGTGCTCATTGCACTTTCTTTGGGTGCTCTCTCCCCGAAGATTCAGGACTGTAGGAGCATCCCAGCAGCTCCTCTAGTAATGCGTGACCATCTGTTCTAGCTAGAGGACAAAATACCTGAACTCAAATCTTGAAGCTCCTATTTCTTACCATGGACCAATCACAATATCTCTGAGCATCATTGTTCTGCTTTGTGACGTGGGAGAAATATTAGCATCTACCTCAGATGGTTATTGGGAGAATAAAATGAAAGGATGTTAGTTAGTGACCTCATGGTGCCTATTGCTTAGTGAGAACCCAACAAGCAGTAATGACGTGTATTAATAACATCTGGGTGACATTGCTCCTTCCTTCATGTTTTTCCACCGCAAAGTGAGCTGCAAACATTGTGATGAGCAATGAGGGTAGGAAACCTAGAATCTGAGCTTCCGTTCTGTTAGCTAAATGACCTTTGACAAGTGACTTTGCACATTTGAAGTTACTTCCACTTGTCACTGTCACTGTCCTCCCATTGTTCATCGATTTGCTCGAGCGGGCCCAGTAACGTCTCCATTGGAGACTTTGTTGTTACTGTGTTTGGCATATCGAATACGGGGAACTTACCAGGCTCTGCCGTGTGGGCGAGATACTCTTGGTAGCTTGCCGGGCTCTCCGAGAGGGGTGGAGTAATCCAACTCTGGTCGGCCATGTTGGCTGCGTGCAAGGAAAACGCCCTACCACTGTGCTATCGCTCCAGCCCAATCAACTAGCCCTGAAAATGGATGGTGCTGGAGCGTCGGGCCCATACCCGGCCGTCGCTGGCAGTCGGTGATGTGTGAGAAGGGGGACGGGAGCGCCTACTTCCACTTGGTAAAGGTAAAGGTAAAGGCCCTCCCGTTGATCGTCGATTTGCTCGAGCGGGCCCAGTAACGTCTCCATTGGAGACTTTGTTGTTACTGTGTCTGGCATATCCAATACTCTCGGTAGCTTGCCAGGCTCCCCGAGAGGGGCGGAGGAATCGAACTCGGGTCGGCCATGTTGGCCGCTTGTAAGGCGAACGCCCTACCCGCTGTGCTATCGCTCCAGCCCTTACGTACCATAAAATAGTGACACTCACCTCACAGCCACTCAGATCATATGGTGTTAGAAGAATTAAAAAAAAAAAGTCAGACACACGCTCAGCAGTAAGTAGAGAATGGCTGAATTAGGACTTGAGTTTAGAAGCCTATTCTCGGTTGTCTCTTTTTAGCTTATGTTTGTAACTAAAGGAGAAGGCGTCCACCCTTCTCTGCTCTGGCACTTCCAGCAAGGAGCAGCAGGACAGGAAGCCAAAGCATGAGCGAGCTTTTGGCAGGCACTGGACCAGGAGTGTGATCACAGGACCACCGTGCAGAACTTCGACAACCGAATGTGCACATTATGTGATCCAAGCTGGAATATCACCCAAGTGTGTTTTGGAACCGCAGTGACCACATCCCAGCTGGACTGGGGAAGTGAAACTGTCCAGCCAAGGATTTTATTATTTTTATTTAAAAGTGTGAATCATCACACAAGCAACCCGCTCCAACCAGGTGCTGCATTCAGATCCCACATTAATATCGACTTCCTGGGCAGCACAGCAGGGCAAATGTGCCTATGAGAAAAATCTCTGAGTTTAGGGAAAAAGATTTCAGAGGTTCATTAATATCCTAGTGGATTAGACAAGATGACTTTGGGAATGTCAAGTCAGCTTTCTAGGATTCAGTTCGTATGCTTGTAACATAAGATAATCACAGGGGAAGTTGCATAGGGTGTTGTCAGGATTAACTAAGATATATGAAATGTGATTAGGAGAAAATATGGTACAGAATAAGAAATGAGTGAATCTTTATGATAGTGATATTATTATACTAAAGCTTTTTATGCCTTTACAGAGTCCCGTGTTTTTACCTTAGTTTTAATAAATTTTATAAATAAATGAATTTTAATTTATTTTCTTTGGGAGATAAACAGTCCTGAAAAACAAATGAAATGGTAAGATAGAGCTGCTTAAACTATATGACAGCTAAGCAAAATCTTTATAATCTGGATGTCTGAGATTAATTCTATGCTGGATGAAATATCAGTGCTAAGCCTTGCAGGAAATCAAAGAAATGGATAGGAAAAACAGGGCATCACATAGAAAGTAACTAGCTTGATTGACAACTGTCTTTACTTGCTCCATCACTAATCACTTTTTAATTCTCCTGGCCTCTCAGCCAGCTCATGGCCTTGCAATTTACATTTCTTTATCCCATTCTTTTTTTAAAAAAATTTTTATTAGTGACAAACCAAGAGGTACAGTTGTAGACTTACAAATTTTTATGCTTGGGTTTCAATTATACAACGATTAAGTACCCATCCCTCTACCAGTGCCCATTTTCCACCACTATGGATCCCAGTATCCAACCCACCCCCCCATCCCCCCCATCCCACCCTGCCTCTGTGGCAGGGCATTTGTTCTCTCCCTTTTGTTCTCTCTCTCCTTTTGGGTGCTGTGGTTTGCAAAAGAGGCATTGAGTGGCAATCATGTTCGGTCTATAGTCTACTTTCAGCATACATCTCCCATCCTAGGAGGATCCTCCCAATACCCCTTATTTGGTGCTCCCTTCTCTGTCTGAGCTACCTTTTCCCCTAGCATGTGTGACTGGCCTCCAAACCATGGAGTAAACCTCCTGGTACTTATCTCAGATATTCTTGGGTGTTAGTCTCCTATTTTGTTACTTTATGTTCCCCAGATGAATGCAATCTTTCTATATCTATCCCTCTTTTTCTCACTCATTTCGCTTAGCATGATGTTTCCCGTGTAGTACCACTTGTATGTAAATTTCATGACTTCATCGTTTCTAACAGCTACATAGTACTCCATTGTGTAGATGTACCAAAGTTTCTTTAACCAGTCATCTGTTCTTGGGCACTCAGATTTTTTCCAGATTCTGGCTATTGTAAAGAGTGCTGCAATGAACAAACAAGTGCAGATGTCACTTCGACTATACTTTTTTGCTTCTCTGGGATATATTCCCAGGAGTGGTATTGCTGGGTCAAATGGGAGCTCAATTTCTAATTTTTGGAGAATCGTCCATATTGTTTTCCAAAAGGGCTGAACTAGTCAGCATTCCCACAAGCAGTGAAGGAGGGTCCCTTTCTCGCTACATCCGTGCCAGCACCAGTTGCTTTTGTTCTCTTGGATGTGGGCCAATCTCTGTGGTGTGAGATGCTTTATCCCATTCTTAATCCATTAAATCAGCACCTAATTTGGATTTTAGATTTTTTTGACTCCTCTTTCCTTTTGATTATTTTCCCTACTAAAGGGAAGCTTCTAGTAGGTTGATTTTTTTTTATTGTGGTTGACTGAAGTTCCTTCTAAACACTACCTCCAGAAACATGGCCTCCAAAAGCAGGATGTGAGTTAACGGTCATTGGGCCTGCCATATTTAAAGGACAATGAATATTTGAAATTCACTCAAGCCATCAAGGCAGTTGGGATAAATAAAAAGCTCCTTAGAGTCATACTCAGTGAAGGAGATGCCTAGAAGCACAGACCATTCATTATAACAGCTCCTTTGACTCTGGTTGTGAAGAACATTAAGAACTCCCGGGCTCTGGCTAAATAGAAAGAAGATACCCTCCTAGCCCTCCAAATCTCCCCTATTGCTTTTTATGTTACTTCTATTATTGCTTCATTTAATATTTGCAAAATTATACAGACTTTGCTTTCTGTTTGGGTAAAATCTTCTTTATGTTAACCTGAAGGTCAGTTTCTAGGTAGTAACACTACATTGGTTTTGTTTTTATTATTACTATTATTGTTGTTGTTGTTGCTTTTGGGTCACAACTGGCAATGCACAGAGGTTACTCCTGGCTCTGCATTCAGGAATCACTCCTGGTGGTGCTCAGGGAACCATATGGGATGCTGGGAATCGAACCTGGGTTGGCCGCGTGCAAGGCAAACTCCATACCTGTTGTGTTATCGCTCCAGTCCCTGGTTTTGTTTTTATTTATAAAAAGCTGAGCTCTCTACTTGGTGCTTAGAGAACTTTCTTGCCCACATGTTCAACCACAAGAATATAAACTTATAAAAACAAAAGCAAAAGCACACTAAGGGCAAACAGATCTTGTAACATAAGCACTGGTTAGAACTTGTAGGTTCTAATTCTGGCTTGACACCTTACTAACTGAGAAGTCTGACTATTTGCAAAATGTTCTAAATTTCCTTCACCATTTATAAAATAGAAATTATGAAATTAATCCTGTTTACCCTAAGGGAAAGTACCAAGGCATATCAGATATAAAAACACAATATGAGAATCTTCTCAAATTAAAAAAGAACAATTAAACCCAATCTTAATTTATAAAGAGGTTTGCGGTATTTATTTTAAAGAGAAAGTCATACTTTTATGGTAGGAGGAGAAAAATATATAAAGGACAGCTACTATTTTAAGAAGTATAACAGGAAACTTCTAAAAGTACTTTTTAAATATTAGAATTCTTTTTCATTTTTTGAAGACAGAGAGGGGGAAAGGACATTTTTTGTTGTGTTTTTAAAGCATTCAAAATATTTTTTTTAATTTTAAATGAAAAAAAATGTCTTTTTCTTAACCAAATGGGAGAGACCAGTGATAGTGTTCAGGTTGGCTGGGACTTTGGCCTCTTTGCATTGAATCAACAAATCTCTTATTGAACTATATTATGGTAGAGCTGATACCTAAAATTGGATTATCAAAACCCATTTGTCTTAGATTAAAGGGCCACAGGGAAGTAGTTATGACATATGCTTTGCATGAGGTAAACCTCAGCTCATTCTCAGTAAGCTCCCATGGTCCCCCAAGCAATAGGTCATAGCCCTAGAGGCCACCCAAGCAATACAACATCCTTAGGTATTAGCACTGAACCTCCAGCTCAGGTGGCAAACAACAACAACAACAACAAAAAAAAACCCAAAAAAACACAGGAAAAGCCTAATCCTAGAGCATCACTTGTGAGACCCCTACCCACCACTGCACAGTTCCCTCCCTGCAGCTCCGGACAGACCAGCCAAATAAACATGCTAGAAGGAGTACTTTCCTTTGTTCTCTTTGATACAGTGTGAACTTTAGGCTTATTCTAGGACTGTTTTTCCCAGCTTTCTTCATCTTTCCCTCCTCCTCAGGCATCTTCTTATAGGATATTTTATTCCTCAGCAATGATAGGATTAAGGTTCAGAAGTTTGAACAGAAAGTAAAGATTACAAATTGCTGACTAATGTGAATAGTTTGGAATAATGTGCATATATGTAGATTCTGTGAGCCCTCAGTTAATGTAACTCTCTTTTTGTCACTTTCACTTTTCATATTTAGGGTAAAGCATAAAGAGTACAGTGGTCTATGCAGAAAAAGTAGCCCACAATAGAGTGAGTGCCTTCTACATCCTAGACATTTCTAGGTCATTCAGGAAATCCATTTGATCTCTGCAATAGCTCCTGAGACAAATACTTATTTGATGAATGAGTAAATTCATGTTAAATAGTTTTCCTTGAACCACATGGTTGATAAGTAGCAGAGAATTCTTCTCAGAGGAGGTAAGGCTAATCCAAGTTCTGTTAGCGATAAGATAAAACTGGGGGCTGGAGTGATAGTACAGTTGGTAGAATGTTTGCCTTCAAAACAACAGACCCTGGTTCAATCCTTGGTAACCCATATGTTCCCCTAAGCAGCACCAGGAGTGATTCCTGAGCACAGAGAGAGGCCTGAGCAAGCTCTGAACACCATCAGGTGTGACCCCAAAACAAACAAACAAACAAACAAGATACATCAACTGTTCTTAAGAATAGGAAAATCATTCATGTGATAGATTTGGCAATATATAGACCAAAGAGTCTGGACCAGAAGATTCCAAAACACTTTCTGATGTATATATGTGTTACTTTGGACAAGTCACTTCATACATTTTTGTTTAGTTTTTCTACTCATAAGATTGTTGGAGAGATTAAGTAACATGATTAAATAATCTGTTTTAAGACTGAGAACCTAGAAGGGTACTTAACAAACCACCATTGCCACTTTCCTCCTCCTCCTTACCATCATTATCTAAATCAAAACCATTATTCTTACCAACACTAATTATCATTAACATCTACTAGATTTACTTTCAGCACTTTAGTGATATAATAAAATAATGGACATGTTTTGAGGCCAAAAATAAAAAAATAAAAGCACTTTAAAGGTTTTGGAACATATTTTAGAAACTTGGAGAATTGAAAATAAAATTTTCAAAAGCTGTAGATTGAATTTAAGGTAGCTGCTGCAAACTTTGCAATTTTTTACTCCACGTCAACGTTTTGTGACCTGAAAATGCTGAAAGATGACTTAAATAAAAAGAAAACACATTTAACCATCTCTTGATGTTTACATGCTCATGTTGTTTACATTTATAGAAGTCAGCTAGATTTATGGTTTAGTTAACCATTGGGAACTTAAACAGGCTATGAAATCTCTTAGGTTGCATTCTAAGAAAAAGAATGAGGTAAGGGATTTAATATCTAATAAAAAAGAGGATTATTGTCAACCTATGAAGAGAGAGAAAAAAGTGTAGAGATCTAATGGTTTTCTTTGTGCCCAGAGGAGACAAAAAGGAAGAAAAGAGAGCTTCTTTAAAACTGAAATTGTGTGTATGGTACTGATAATGTCTGTCATGCCAAACCCCATCTGAGAAGGAATACAGAGAGACACCCCAGAATGCTGATGACTAGTTGCTGCCAGGAGAAATCTGAGTTGAATTATATCTAGACTCACTTCTGAGGGTGCATCCCTTAATGAACACAGCTGCTGTAAACTCAGTAGTTTCCAAGTAACAGTCATGGTGATGATGCTGATGATAAAATATCACCATTATCCATCAGCATGGTTTTATTGCCTTAAGGATTAGACTATCATTAACAGCTCATTTTTATATACTCCATTATGGCCTCACTCCTGTATCAAAGGAGAATTTTGGAAATCAAAAAGATACTGCCATCCATCAAAATACTGTGCCCCCTATCTTCCCCCAGCAATCCCTTGTATGTTTTGATAAACTTTAGGTATAGGTATCTATGTTTGCAAAATTCTTATTCAACATAGGGGAAAGTGCCCCAAATGCTTGAGTCATTAACACAGTTTCATAGATCTCTGAGATGTGTAGAATTTCAATATATGAAAGACCACACACTTTATTCTCAAGAATCACAAATCACAAATCATGCTCAGCTTGTCAGGTGTCAGGGAATGGAACTTGAAACTTCATCCCTGATCGGCAGATACTCTGTCATTGAGCTATCCCTGGGCATAGTCAGGAATGGGATTGTATTAGAGTTGGTCTTCGTGAAGAACAATCCAGTGCCAGATTTTTATTATTACTTGGAAATAATAGTTCTTTCAGTGTCCCCAAAGAGTCAGGAGTAGGATGAGGCCAATGCAATACTTACAGAAAGGATTAAATGATTGCCTTTTAAATTTTGCATCATAGACCCTAAATTTACTTCATTTCTCCCCATTCTTCCTGGTCCTAGTCTTTAACTGAAAGTCTCTGATGTTTACCAAGCTTCTCTTCCTTGGCAGAGTCTGAATTCCATATGTTCCTTCCTAAGCCCTATCAGATTCTCTCTGCTGAACATAGCTTCTTGGCTTCTTTGCCTTCACTTACAAATTGGCAACTATTTCCAGAGAAAATTGAAAGTTTTACTATCAATCTCATCTATCTGCACTTCCCCAGAATTTTTAAGCACTTTAGTCATTACTTACCTGTCACTGACGAATGAGTTTCAAATGAATTTTTGGGTTTTGTTTTGGGGGCCCAGACTCAGCTGGCCTCAGGGGCTACTCCTGATTTTGTATTTGCCCCCTGTGGTGCTGGGGAGACTGTGCAGAATCAAACCCAGGTCATACATATGGCAAGGCAAGAGCTCTATCAATGAGTCATATTTCCAGTCTCCAAATGAACAGGTTTGTAAGCTATTCATTTGACTCTTTCACTAATTCTCTGGAGCATGGATAGTCTGATACAAGCTAGTCTACACAGTCAAAAGTGAAAATTCCTTTGTGTGGTAATACAAGGTAGAGAATACATTCATTTTTTCTCAAATTATTAATATCTTGTAGATGTTTTAAAATCTCCCTAAGTTCCTACCTTTCCTGATGGCCATTAAGTGCTGGGTTTCCTCAGATTTTCCCTTGAATAATTGTATCTGCATTGCATGAAATTCTGCCCACATTTTGAAGAGTTCCAGTTTTCGATCTCCATGAAAGGTTTGGAACCCTTTATGAAACATCTCTTTCTAGCTCTTTTTTCTGCTTCTTAATGTCTAGGGGCCAGAGAGATAGTGCAGTGGGTAAAGCATTTGCCTTGCATGCAACCAACCTGTGTTGATCCCTGCCATCTTATATCATCTCCCAAGAACTGCCAGAAGTGAATCCTGAGTACAGAGTCAGGATTAACCCCTAAGTACCACTGACTATAGCCCCAAAACCAAACAAACAAAAAAAATTCCAATAGTGAATCGCCATTTTTTTTCTCTGCCTTATCATTATCCTCTTACTTTCCTACTCCTATTTCCTTTCAAAGTTAATGATGGTTGCTTTCCTCAGAATTCTTCCTGAAATTAAAATTTTAAAATTTCATTCTTTTACCATATTTTAAATCTCACATAATTTATGCCTGTACATGTAATTCCCATATAAATAAAATATATGTCACATGTGGTATATCAAATTATTTAGTATACATGTTTAAATGTACTCCTTGCATTCTCCTATTTTTCTATTTAGATCGCCCTCATTTAGAATGTCTTGACTGTGCTTTACCAGCATCCTACTAATTTAGAAATGGCACATATTTACCTTGCGTCTGTTCTCACTTTCTCTTCTTTCTCTCACCCATGACAAGCACTACTTCTTTATTATATTACTGAGACTTTCCTGATGAATCCAGATGTAGTTTAAAATTTCTTCTTAATTTCTTCTTTGGAGTCACCACATGCACCGATAAACAAAACAAAGCCAAGATTTCATCTTCTCTAACCTTTCTACCAGGTGGTAGGAATTCAGATAGTATCGAATACACAGGAGATATAGTTCAGGAAAATCATGTCATCATTGACCTTTAAAAAAAAATCTACGAGGGTCTGTTACAGCTCACTATCGAAGACTTTTATAATCTAACTTATTGGAAAATTTAGATTCACTTACCATCATTGATAATAGTACTCTAGTCTTCCATGACAACACGTTTCCCATTCTAGCATTTTCAACATCTTTCTTGTGCTCTTTGTCCATGCCTTTACTTCTTTCAAAAACTCCCTTTCTCATTCACTATCTAACCCCTACCTACTCCTACCCTTTCCTAGACATCTCCTTGCAGAACTCATTGATTCTTTTTTCTGCTCTCGAGAACAAATTTTGAGCCTTTCGTAGAGAATAAAAAATTTCTTTTTAACTGCTCACACATAGTTGCGGAAAAATCATTCCCAATAATCCTGGTGTCTTCCTTCAGTGCAAAAATACCTAGCAGGTGCTCAGTAAGGAAATAAAAGAATACGTGAAGTAGGCAGCCCTCTTTTCTCTCTCCAGGCGCTGTGACAGGCCTGGCTGCTTCTTTCAATTTCACCATAAATTCAATATTTCTTGGATAGCTAGTATGTGTTAGTCATTGTGCAAAATACATGACAGAAAGCTACAGTTTCTGCCAAAGCATCCCACTGTATCTAAAGTAACAGGAACTAAGTGAGAACCACTTTAAGTAGCTTTTACACAAACATTTCAATCTGTCATGTTCCTTTCCATGGGTGAGGGAACTGTAAATGAAGTATTTGGCTCTCAGAGAGTTATGGCACAATTCTTGGCTCACTTTGATAAATATTGATCTTGTATAAATTACTCAGGAGAGGCAGTCGATGGTTCTCTGAGCAGCACACACAACCCCTACTCCCTTTATGCAAAGACATAAATCATTTATGAATAGAGCCCCACATGCTCTATGAATAAGTCCCTTGGATTCCAAAATGACTGATACTCAAGTATTTTTCTCATTTGAGTGCAGGCTTAAATTTAAGCAAGCATTCAGACGACATGAAGATACAATGCCCTTTTGTTCACATAAGGTGAGAGATGCATAATAGGCTCCCGAGGGTAAACATCGCATGTTTCAAAATAAACACCATTAAATGCGACTGCACATTTTATGCCTTTAATAAGGCTGATGGCAAGGGGATAGCTCTTTAGAAACATGTCATGTCATGTCCATTCAATTTTGCGTTTAGTCACTGGTAGAAAGAGGAGGGTTAGAGTGTGTATGTATGTATGCGGAATTACAGAGAATTAGTTTTCTTTGACTACAGTTGAATCAAGCCTTTGGCTTCATCTGGAAAGTTGTGAATAGCACAATAAGGGGTCTGTGTGTGGTGAGGAGTCATTAAAATAAAGAACCAAAGGGCAGCAAACATTGGTTTTCAGGGATTCTTGTGGTAAGATTAATAATGAGTGTTTAACCTCTGGGGACTTCATCACTAAAGGGACAGGAGGGAGGATAAAGAGACATACTGACAAATAGCTTGTGGTCTCTTGGCAGGAGCTGGAATTTGACATTAGAGCTCACACAAAGGGTCAAAATGCTGAGACTTCTTGGGAGGAGAAAAAAGGAATGTGACTTATGCTCTTTGGTACCTTTATTTATGTGACTTTCTCCACCTTTAATTTTTTTGTTCTCCAACTCCCCCCCCCCCCACCACACACACACACATTCTGTGCATTTTTCTCATTTCTTTCACAATTTAAATGGCATATAACCATGTCACAGAAATCCTATATTTAGGAATTGATGAACAGAAAGTATTTAATGAGGCCAAAGAGTTATATATACAAGAATAGTTATTGCAAAATTATTTATAATGAGACAATCATCTAAGTGCCCACAGTAGATTAATTGAACAAATTTGTGAAAATTCCTACAAATAAATGAAATGTAGCAATAAAAATGTAGCAGATAGACATTCGTCTAGATTTACTCTGGGTTAAAGAGTAGAGAAAGGCTGCAGAACAATATTTATAGTGTCATTTAAAAAAACCAAACCACCATATCTCGTAAATATGTATATAGATGATATGGTTTATAATGAATATGTCTGAGAGTGGAATAAGGGCAAAAGCAGAGTGCACTTTCACATTGCATATGGAACATTGTCTATATTAGTTGAATTTATGGTATTGTATAAAGATTACTATTTGGTTTTGCAACTGAGAATATTTTTTGTTAGAAAGTTTATTGTCATTCAAGTCCAAGCTCCAATATCATCTCATCTAGGAATGGACACTCCCAATTACACAAAGAAGCAGAAATTGTGCCAATTTTGTGACCTTGATCCATAATACTGCAACATTAGGGAGAAAACACTGACTTTGGGGGTCAGAAAACTGGAGTTCCGCTGATTTTGAGCTAGAGTAGTAGAGAAATGACAAGAACTTCTAAGCCTAAATTTTCCTTTCTATAAAATGAAAGAAACAACTTTATCACCACAATATCTTTGGAAGTTGCAAAATGAAAGGCATGCAACAATTACTAATTGTGTGCTTGCCTTGTGGATCTTACAGTTTTTCAGTTCCCAAAGAGCAGAGCCTGCACAATCATTAATTCAATCGATAGGCAGAAGTTGAGTAACTCTATGTATCAGGCATTATACTGAGATCTAGGAACATATCAATTAACGAGAACAATGACAGCTTTCCCCAGGTGAAAAGTTAAGTAAAAAAAATTGGGGCTGGAGCGATAGCACAGCAGATAAGGAGTTTGCCTTGCATGCACCCGACCTGGGTTCGATTCCCAGCATCCTATATGGTCCCCTGAGCACTGCCAGGAGTGATTACTGAGTGCAGAGCCAGGAGTAACCCCTGTGCATCGCCAGGTGTGATCCAAAATGCAAAAAATAAATAAATAATTTTTTTAAAAAAGAAAAAAAATAAAAATTAAGTAAAGAAATCACACAAATAGTTCAATTACCAAATATTGTGATAAAAGGTAAAGGTAAAGGCCCTCCCGTTGATCGTCGATTTGCTCGAGTGGGCCCAGTAACGTCTCCATTGGAGACTTTGTTGTTACTGTGTCTGGCATATCGAATACTCTCGGTAGCTTGCCGGGCTCTCTGAGAGGGGCGGAGGAATCGAACTCGGGTCGGCCATGCTGGCCGCTTGTAAGGCGAACGCCCTACCCGCTGTGCTATATTGTGATAAGTGATATAATAGGCGAATCGAGAAATGCCTTTATCAGAAAAGACATTTTCAGCCAAGGAAAAATCCTCTAGTCGTCAAAAAAAAAAGACAGAAAGAATTTTAAGTGTCAGATGAATAGTACAGAAATGGATGACAGTGGGGAGCTTTGAGGATGTTAAGTATGTTAGCATGGTTGAAACTTGAAGGGTGAGGAGAGGGGACACATATGCGGGTCTTGTATTCCACTAAGGTGCCTCCTTATCTTCCTCGAGTTTTTGTTGGCTCAACAGAATATCACTGAAGCTTAGAATTTAAATGTCTTCCAATCTTAAATTCAGCTGGAGTATAAAAAGGTCTCAGACTCAGAACCAGCACTACTTTAATATTTATGCAGAAACTCAGCAGGTTTTACGAAACATGGATCCATTCAAACTTTTCAAAATTAGGTCATGGGGAAGAAGTATTCTAATTCTAAACTAGGTCATCTGAGCGATGGAGAGGGTGAAAGAGAGAAGCTGATGAAAGAGTGAAGCCAGGATTTCTTTGACTGAATTATTATTGATTCATCATAACAATGGAATTTCAGAGGGTTAGCTTCACACTTGTCCATATGAAGGAGTATTTGAAGCAATAGTACTTCGTTACACCAGCACCGAAGTTCTAATACAATTCTACTCTTCAAAAGACCCCTTCAGTCATTCTTGGCACCTTTCTTTCCCTTTCTCTCTGGTAATAATCATAATTTTCACTGGGTTTATGTTAATTTTGCTGCATTGTTTCCAGTTTGTTTTCTTCTGGAGTTGTCATTCTACATACGAATGAAACCATTTGGCAATTGTCCTTCATTTCCTTACTTATTTTACTTAATATCATCACCGCTAGATCCATCTCTTTTGTCTTCAAGAGCACAATTTCATCTTTTTAAATGACAGAGTAGTATTTCATTGATGTATAAAAAGCATAATGAGCTCGAGTCACTTATCTGTTCATGCATGAACTCTCTCCACAAGAGCTTAGGTGTTTTCAGTCCTAAATGCTGAGCATAAAAGAGATGGAAGAGTGTTTTTTTTCTCTTTCCTCATAATGTTTACCACACAGTAGTAAGCTATATATTTTTATATATAACATGATAGAGTAGACATGTCATGAGTTAATTTGGAGGAAGACAAAAGGACATGACACAGAACTTAATCTCAAAGGGAGTGCAGAACTTTTTTTCTACTTAGCTGTGAGAAAGTCCCACCTATACACAGGGCAATGAGGAAGCATACTAAAGCAAGACAGGACCTGGAAATAAAATGTAGCAGTAATTACACCTGCTCAGGGGATCAACTACATTCCTGATGTGGATAGAAGGTAAAGGTGATTTTGAAGGTAATACATGAATGTTCTGGCATCAGATTTGCTAAAGAAAGGCATATGATAGTCTACTGTATTTGAGTTCTGAATAATGTTATTTTACACAGGTAAAGTAAGAAAAAATAGCATAAAATTTAAATTCACATTTTTTGTTACTCTTTGTTATTTCTTTTGATGGTTGTTTTACTTTTGTTTTAAAATGATGGAAAGAATTTTTAAGTACCTGGTAGATAAGTGGAAGTGGGAAAGAAAGGTACATTTTAAACATGTCATTATTTTATTTTATTTCATTTTCACAATATGGAAAGAGACTGCTATATCCTGAGGTTTTATGAAAAGCAAGTAAAACAATTCAGAGTTCAAAGAGGTTAATGTATAATTCCATAACTGAAAACTATAAATGAAATACCACTCACAAAGAATAGGTGAAAGCCTCCACTGTTTTATTATTAAAAATTTAAATATGTAGGAAAGTTGAAAGAATTGCCCAGTCAATGCCCATATGCCCATCACCTACATTCTACATTTAACACTGTTATTTTTGTTTCATCAACATTAAAACTTAAAAAAATTCTGACTATGCAATAACTAGTCATAGTATAAAAATTCTACAAGTAATTATTTTAAATGCATTTATAAGCTCCTGGGTTCAATCCTTGACACCAAAACTAAACAAAAGTATAAATGCTGTATCTTAAATTTGGTGAGGTCAAGTACCATGTTTGTTTACCTCCATAGAGCCAATGCCCAGTTTGACTCTTAGCTCAGAGTTGACCCTTAATAAATTTTTATTGAATGAATGACATCATCCCAATGAATAAAAATGGGTCTTAGCTAGTGAGGCAATCTAGCATGCTCTTTGACAAATTAATAATAGGAAAAATATGTTCCAAAGTGGAAGGAACCAGAATTTAACAGATCAATATTGAAGAGATTGGAAATTAAATGAAAACAAGAGAAATTAAAGCCAGTCTCTCTGCACATGCTGACACACACTAGAGAAGGATTTGAAGAATTCAAGTGAACCATGGTAAACACATTAGACACTAGCATGAGGTCTCTCATTTTGGTTAGTGATTAATTAATCACACAAGTGAAATATAGAAGAACTTCTGCTTAGTAGAGTTTTTACATTAAAAATCTGGATGACAGCTAGAGAAACAGTACAGTGGTTAGGTCGCTTGCCAACCCAGGTTCCATACCTGGCATCCCATATAGTCAGTCCCCTGAGCCCACTGGGAGTGAACCCTGAGTACAGAGCCAGGAGTTAGACCTGCACACTGCTGAGGACGAACTCCTCTAGCTCCCCAAAAATATTAAATGAGTGGTAGAAAATAAGTGTGTTATTATAAACTAGAAGCATAAATCTTTGGTTTAAAACTAGTTAAATATAAGATAACTTAGTTGCACTGTAGGACTGTCCTCTCATTGTTCATCAATTGGGCACCAGTAACATCTCACAACAAATTGTGATACTTGTTATTACTATTTTTGGCATATCGAATACACCATGGGGAACTCTGCTGTGCGGGTGAGATACTCTCGGTAGCTTACTGGACTCTCTTAGAGAGATGGAGGAATCGAACCTGGATCAGTGCATGCAAGGCAAACACCCTACCTGCTGTGTTATCGCTCCAGTCCTAATTAGACAGTATTAGTGGGAAAAATAGATCTTAAGAAGAAATGGTCCCACTTTAAGTAGTCCTCTCAACACTGAGCGCTATAATAGTACTTGTAATAGAATAAGGGTAAAATATATAATAGGTTAGAATTTTTAAAGGAATTTGGATATTTAGACTAAGCAGAAGAAAATAACAAATAATGTCTTAATAATCTTCAAGTATTTGAAGAGCTGACAGAAAGTGACACAGAAATAGGGGTTTCAAGAGGGTAGCTAAACTGATGGTATATGTATTAATATAAATAATAAATATACTAATAGTTTATATTTTCAAATATATATACATGAATACATAAATCATAAGGATCAGAACATAAAAGCTTTTATGCTCTCAGGTCAAAAAACAAAGGGAAAGTAGGTAAGATAACATTGCAGAGAAAGCTATAGGTAAGGACCGTGGAAGAATTCAGTTTTATAAGATGAGAGTGAAGCATGAATAATATATATTGAGAAGGAGTAGAGTCTGTCTCTGGTAATACAGAAAAACCAAGATAATTAACAAATGTCTAACTTCCAACCTTAAACACACACACACACACACACACACACACACACACACACACACACACCAGAAATAAAGAATCTGCACTTAGATGAGAATAGTGAATGTGAGAGTAGAAAATAACACTATAGGGATAGTTTCTAGGTGTGACTGATGCAGAACTTCCCTGGGTGTGTTCAGTTCCCAATGGTCTGTTGTCCAGAAACTATCCCAGGTATTAACACACCAGCCTCCACAGAGGGCAACTCTCAAAAGGCAAAACGTTTCATCAGAGAAGTAGTGAGAAAAGCCAGGAGGGAAAGTAAGCAAAACCTCAAATTAGTCTTTTATAACATAACTTTGGATTGGGAGAGGCTTTCTACTGTATTTAATTCTTAAGAAGCAAATCACGTGTCCAGTCCACACATAGAGAAAGATGCATGTGAGAACCCGGTGAGGTCACTGGGACTCATGGCAGAAAATTGTGCCTCACAGCAAGGCACTAAGGACCTGGGGGGGAAGGGCATCCCAGACACTGGGAACAGCAAATGCAAAAACCAAGGCATGGTTTAGGGACAGAGGGAAGGCAGGAGCGGGATTAGAAGACCAGGAGGTAGTAACTTGAAAAGTAGATACAGATCCTAGGTCGTAAGAGACTTCTCAGATCTCAGGTTGGGTTTGATTATGAATGTGAAAAAAATTTCTTGGAGGGGTTTGAGCAGTGAAAGGTAAATCAACTTTTCTCTATGAAGTCATAGGAATAGTAAATAGTGCTTTCTATTTGTTTTATTTTATTTTATTTTTTAATGTCCCGACCAGGGCTCCGGCAGCCAAAGACCTCCAGGACCAGCCACCACCATGCTGAGACCACTCTCCGCACACATGAAGGTACTGGCAGAGGGACAAAGCCACGCGGGTTCTGGGGCCGAGATCTCCAAAACTATTCGGATTTGGGCCGAACATCCTCCACCCAGATCCTCCAAAGTCCAGTAGACGGGGGTCACACCCACCAACTGGCCCCCTGGCGCCGTGTAATCCCATCAACGGCCAAGACTCAGAGACTATAAAAACCAGATCCCGGAAGAGAACAGTGCAGCCCGCGCGACATCTTATTATGACATCTTATTATCTCATTCCTACTTTGGACAAACCAGCAGGCTACCGAATGTAGCCTGCCCACATGGCAGAGTCTGGCAAACTCCCCGTGGCGTACCCAATATGCCAAATACCAGTAACAATGATGGGTCTCATTCTCCTAAAGAGCCTTGAATATAATCTCAGGGCTAGGATGAAGGAGACGTTACTGGGGCCTGCTCGAGGCAATCGCCGATTAACAGGATGATTTGTGATTTGTGATTTTTAATGTAGGAATATTGCTATTTATTCAGCCATTGATTAGGCTGATTGAATTTGGCATGAACTCCACCTTACATTTTTTTCTTTTTTATAAATTTATTTATTGAATCACCGTGAAAGCAGTTACAAAGCTTTCGGGCTTAAGTCTCAGTCATACAATGATAAAACACCTGTCCCTTCACCAGTGCCCAATTTCCACCACCAAAACTCCCAGCATAGCCCCTATTCCACACTCTCTCCCTACCTGTGGGGCAGATGATTTCCATATTACTCTCTCTCTACTTTTATTTCATTCAATATTTCAACCCCAGACCCACCATTATTATTTGGGATTTTACCCCAATACTCAGATCTGCCGAAAAGGCAATTGTAGACAATTTGTTTTCTATTGCTTGTTATGAATAACATATGATGTCATGCAGCCAAAGTAGTGGCTGCACGATTTTGGAATTCCAAAATTTTAACAATTAAAATTTAAATTAATTTAAATTAATTAATTTAAAATTTAAATTTAATTAAATTTTTGCAAAACCTTCTGGTTTCCGAGATTTGTTTCTGAGTCTCTTGGATTATGGACATTAAGCAGCTTGATCAGGAGCCAGAGAGGCTCTTCATGGGAGGTGACTTGGGGTCTCGTTGGGGTGGGGAGGAAAGGGCCAGCACCACCCCGATCCCATTAGGCCCCGTGTATCTCGTCATTGTGGGCCCAAACATGACTGTCCAGTGGCCTCTGGAGGATGGCGGCTACTGGGCTGCCAGGGGAAACAGGCCAAGGCACGAAACCCTATTCCCACCTGGGTTAGCCCGGCGCCAGTAACCTAGTGCAGGGCCTGGACACATTTCTGCCAAAGTTGCTGGGTTCTGAGATTCGTTTCTGCATCTCTGGGATCATGGCCGTTAAGCAGTTTTATCAGGAACCAGAGAGGCCTTGCCTCCAATTATATAGCTGAGCCGGAGGTGGTTTGTGGGTGTGTCTCCCCTATACCTAACTTTTGGCTGTTTACTTTCTTGGTAAACTTGGCCCCAAGTTGTTGGGATCTGGCCAAAGGCACAGCAGCAATTTTGTGGTATCTAGAAGTCTGAAGGCACCATCAGGCTGCTGATGTACTCTCCTCACAGGTACAGAATGACCTACTGGGAGCACCGTACCCCCTATTTGTTTTATTTTTAATCACCTTTCTAAGGGGAATCTTGACAATTTCATGCCAGTTGTTCGATTAAAAATTTATCACATTGGGGCTGGAGAAATAGCACAGTGGGTAAGATTTTGCCTTGCACACGGCTAACTTGGGTTCAATTCCCAACATCCCATACGATTCCCTGAGCACTGCCAGAGTAATTCCTGAATGCATAAGCCAGGAATAACACCTGTGTATCACTGGGTGTGACCCAAAAATCCCCCCCCTAAAAAAACAAAAATTTATCACATTGTAGTGGTTCTTAATACCATGCCAGCTAATAACCGGTGAAGAGATGATACAAAGTCATAGAGTTCACGAATTTCAGCTCCTCTCTGGGGAAGGTCTAGTCGATTTCTCTTCATAATTGTTATTAATATTATTATTCTTGGGCTATTTATTGCAATCAGATGATCTTATCTGACTACAACGTCAGGGGGAAAATGTTGGGGGAAGCAATGATTTATTATGTGAAGCAATATTGTCAATGTAAATCTGACCATGTATCCAGTCACTGGGGAAAGTCTCCTATCACTCAGAGGTGTTCAGGAAATTCTCCCTCGTGAAGAGTAAATGTACTTAAATTTTTAATTCCTTCTCCTGAGTTACCTGAGTCACTTAACCCCAACACATAATTACCAGTTGAGCTCTCCTCTGGCCAGAGTGCTTGGCTTTGAAATTCTCCCCGTGGCTACCTCATCCAATGATGTCAGACGGGTGAGCGCCCTGCCAGCCCTTGGCGCTCACAAGATGAGGTGCAAGGGGAAATGCACACTGTCTCTGCTCAGGAAACATCTGGCTGATCGGCCAGTGCTCAAGCGGGTCGCAGGCTTTACATGTTAGGGGAGAAGAATGGGATGGGAAGACAACCGCCAGTGTGGTTCAGCGATGACTCCACCCCGCCAACAAGTTACAAACTGAAACGAGACGTGAGGAAACGGCCTCCGTGGCAGGCCCTCTCCAGGGACCCACATCGCTGTGGCACAGCCCCATTTCCTAGCTTGTAATGGAAAATGAATGCTGTTTACAAGAGCTTAAAGTAGCTGGAATGGGAACATGAGCCAAGCAGTGTTGAGGAGGACAAACTCCTACTTGGAGGCTTGCAGCGGTCCAGTACTAATTCAATACCAGGCCTGAAATAGAGGCTCTTAATGAAGAATATTATTCACTTTCCCTTGGAAAATGAAACACCACATTCATGGGTAAGCAGAATCCATGACCACTTTAAAATGAATCCAGCCCTTCCTAAGCTGTTTGACATAAAACAAAAGTGTCTGTATGTCCTTCATAGAGCTCTTAAGTACCATCATGGTCCTGTTTGGATTCCAGGTGATTTCCTCCACCTTCAATAGTTTATGAGCCACTCTGAGAGGAACCACGAAAGAGATAGGAGTAATGATTGTGTGTGTGGTCCCCACCACGCCAATTCCCATCTCCATTCCTGGGAGAATTCAGGTTTCCTTGACTTGGGATCCTGGCCTGCCAATGTAACAGACTTCTCTTCTACCCTTGTCTTATTATCTGCCTCTCGCCCCTTCCCAGTTAAATCAAAACTATCTTTTCTGGTGTGTGGACTTTTCTTTTTTTGACAGGGTATTGGGCTTTTGGTTACACCTTATGGTACTCAGGGCTTATTCTTATCTCTGTACCTCAGGGATTACTCCTGGTGGTGCTCGGGGGACAATCTGGAGTACAGAGGATAGAATCCTGGTCAGCCACGAAGGCAAATGCTCTACCCACTGTACTAGTGCTCCAGTCCCAGGTGTGTGAATTTTCCAGTATAAGTCCTCTAAAGGTATTTTTTTGAAATCACAATGGAAAAGTAAGGGAATTTTTAAAATTTAAAAAGCAGAGGTGGGGTGGGTGGGGAGACTCTGAAAGTCAAAGCAATCCTAGCTTTAATACATGCTAAGAAATGCATTTGTTCTCCAAGTTCACTTTCTGAGAAGTATGTGGAAGACAAGATGAATTTTCATACCTACCCTTTTCCTATGCAAAAATCCATTCCCTCAGAGGAGGGGCACTCATCTGAGACAGGGCATCTGCTTGACTCAATCTTCTTTATTGAAAGGTTAATCCCATCCTGGTACCCTCTCACAACTACAAACGTGGTTTTACCAAACACTAGGACAGCCCAGGACCCGGTCAAGTTGACAGATAAAATAAACCATCACACTTGCTGAGATCTCAGTGCTCATAGATTGAAAAGAAAAAGAATTAACATTAAGAAATAGCTACTGTCACTCTTTACAATAGCCAGAATCTGGAAAAAACCTGAGTGCCCCAGAACAGATGACTGGTTAAAAATACTTTGGTACATTTACACAATGGAGTACTATGTAGCTGTTAGAAAAGATGAAATCATGAAATTTACATACAAGTGTACTACATGGAAAGTATCATGTTAAGCGAAATGACTCAGAAAGAGCGGGATAGACACAGAAAGATTGCATTCATCTGGGGAACATAAAGCAACAAAATGGGAGACTAACACCCAGGAGTGGCTGAGATTAGTACCAGGAATTTTGCTCCATGACTTGGAGGGCAACCACATGTGCTAGGGGAAAAGGAAGCTCAGATAGAGAAGAGAGCACCAAATAAAGGGTGTTGTGAGGATCCTCCCAGGGTGGGAGAAGCATGTTGAAAGTAGACTATAGACCAAACATGATTGCCACTCAATGCCTCTCTTGCAAAACACAGGACCCAAAAGAAGAGAGAGAGAACAAGGGGGAATGCCCTGTCACAGAGGCAGGGTGGGATGGTGGGGACGGGGGGTGGGAGCGATGCTGGGATCCGTAGTGGTGGAGGATGGGCACTGGTGGAGGGATGGGTACTTGTATAACTGAAACCCAAGCACAAAAATTTGTAAGTCTATAACTGTACCTCATGGTGTTTCACTAATAAAAAAATTATATATATATATATATATATACATATATATATATATAAAAGAAATAGCTACTGTGTACTGAACACCAAAGTTCTTGGTTATTGTAAGGAGCACTTGGCCTGGAGAGACTCATAGTCTATTTGTGGCAAGTCCACCAGTTAAGTGAGAAACTGGGAACTCAAATCCAGACCTCTTTGATTACTGACACCATGCTTGAGGACTCATTTACTTATTTGTTTGGGGCGGGGGAGAGGGTTGGGTTACATCTAGCAGTGCTCATGGGTTATTCCTGATTCTATGCTCAGAAAGAACATCTAATAGTGCTCATCAGACCATCTGTGGTACCAGAGATTCAATTAGGGGTTAACAGGAAGTAAGACAAGTGTCCTAACCCCAGTGCTATGTCTCCTGAACCAAGAACCCTTTGTAAGCTTATGCTACATCATCAATATGATATGAACTGAATTCCTTGATACCTCTACATGTACCACCTTCTCCCACAAGGTGTATGTTGAAATCCTACCCAACAGAACCAGATCAAAAGCCACCTCCTGTATAAACTCTTGACCTCCCAATCCAGCAGGACTCTTCCCTTTGAACTATTCCTTACTTGGTAAAGGCTTAGCTGATTTTTGTTGTTGTTGTAACTAAATTAAGAAAGAAGCTTGTTTCTTCCTTTCATGTAATTGTGGATGGGTGGTAGAGTTGTTTTGTCATTCTTAATTTTAGCCTTTCTCCTTTGAAGCCCAGGCAATGAGTTGTTCCAGTTTTCATTATTTTCCAGCCATCACAAAGGGGAAGAGTACCACGCCACTTCATACCCTTTTCCTTTTAACATTATGAGCTGGAAATGGCACATATTATTCATTCATGCTTATATGACTCTGGCCAGAATTTGGCCAAAAGGCCACACTGCACTGCAAGGGGTAGGGGTTAGAGAGGCCATGCACTTTGCTAAAAC
The DNA here is from genome assembly GCF_029834395.1 of Sorex fumeus. NCBI lineage: Eukaryota > Metazoa > Chordata > Mammalia > Eulipotyphla > Soricidae > Sorex > Sorex fumeus. The sequence goes on from NW_026606120.1 coordinate 63,882,581, forward strand.
TCAACCACTGTGGAATCACAAGAAAACAAAGGTTTTGGAACAATTAGAAGTTAGCCACAAAAACTCCTAAAATATTAGTTTTCTTCCACGGGGTGGTGACACACATTTCTCATTATAATAAACTGCATGTAAAACCTTTGTCCCCTGTAGACTGCTAATCCCCTAATGAAAGAATCCATTCCACCATCATGCACTCAACCATCCAGCACTAGATTAGATATGTCAAGCAGAGACCTTTAACAGTTACTCACATAACATGCAGGTTGCCTGTTGTTCCATTACTATAGCTTATAAAATGGAGCACGCATTATGTCTATCCAAGTAATTTACTGATTGGCAATGTTTTTCAAGCCCTGGTGTTTTGATGGCTCTCAGATTTGGGACCCTATCCATGTTTCTATCTACTCAAGTGGAACTATCTCCTTCCTCATTAAAGGTGAAGGCAGAAAAAGACACTTTGTAGAAAACACATTTGTTCGCATTTTTTGTCTTTCTTCTCCCTGAAACTAGTTCTGGTCCCTGAAAGAGCCCTGTGCTGCCTGACCCAGTCACCTCTGAGGGCACATGCATGCACCAGAGGGGCAGGGAAAGTAGGACTGGAAGTTCCCTACCTCCCTTTTGTTGAGGTTATACTTCAGAGATTTATGTACATTTTGGAGAGATTTTTTTGGACTGCTCTGTACATTGCCTAATGGTGAAGATGGTTTAAAGGGACAGGATGAGAACATTTTTCCCTCTCTGACACTATGGGGATGACTACTGGAGTGAGGGGGATTCCTTCAAAGTGTACTGATGGCTGGGCATCCAGCCATGCCTGAGAGCATCTTTATCTTAATGAGCAGCCATTCCATCACTTGTATTGCTCCCACTATACTTGCCTTTGGAGGTTCTTCAGACATGATGAGGTGCCTCATCTGTCCACACCTCTCATGAACTACCATACCAAATTTCTTGCCGGATGGACGCCAGACCTTTGAGGAGTTTCTCCTAAATGAAGGCAGGGTTCAAAGCTTCGAAAGACAATTCTTGGAATCACTAGATGGTTGCTCCCAGCCTTGTGAGCCGATTGGGCACTTGTTACTCCGTCTTTTTCAAGTCCTGTTGAGAAGCAGTTATGAAGGGTGGATATTTTAGATTGAGGTGGGGATTCTGGGTGAGGAATCTCAGCCAGGGAAGCAGGCCAGACCTCTCTGTGAAATGGAACCCTTGTAAAGGGCCATGACCCTCTGCTGGAACTCCACAGTTCTAAGGTGACTGTTAACTTTGCATTGTTAGGCAGTGTTGGCAATTTGCCTATAAAAAAAAAAATTAGCATCGTAATAGTGCTACTCTAGTCATTAAAATCCTGAAAGCCTGACTAATTACTACTGGACTCACTCCAAACTGCACCATTTCTGTAACAGTAATGTAGCCACACCAGCAAAGCAACTTCAAGAAAGAAAGGAAGCTGAGAAATCTAGAACTGTCAAAAAATTATAAATTAGGGGCGTCTATTTACTAAGGTTATTATTAAAATTTTATTTAATATAAACAAACCTCTAGCTGGGTTTAGTCTTCTGGGTCTGTCGATTGACCAATCTTCTCAGAATAACCTATTTATTCTTTTAGTTGCCGTTTTCAGGTCTACTCTATAATATACTAGGGGTCAGTAAACAAAGTGAAATAACTCTTTCTATTCACAAAGAACAGATTACCTCTTCAAAGAGACAAAAAGAATCTTGTAACTGATTTAGGTTACTAAGAATGACAATAAGTTTATAATTTCCAAGTGGTAAATCCAGCCCCGTGGAACACTGTCCCACACCCCAGAAAATCATTTGTAGCTACTCAGGCACCAGCACCACACTTTCTGCACCATTGGTGTTTACTCTCAACTTAGAGGTTCTGGTTCTTGCGTACCGTCATATTTCAGTACCACTTAGGATAATCTCCAAGTTAGCAAGTGCAAATGTCAAAAAGTTTCAACTCTACCGATAATGGCTAAATTTGTGATCTTTCCTCTTCTTCCCTTCCTAAAAATGTGGTATTACTGGCATTCTCAGAGTTCTTAAATTATTGCACACTATTAAAAGACAGTTTGCTTGACACCTCTGCGTGTTGATTCTCTGCTTGAAGACTTAGCACTTGTGTTTTTCAGTAACTTCATAAATTAAATTTCAACTTGATTGATATTAATAAATTTACATTCATCCAAAACTAAACTTTGGTTATAGTAGTTATAATTTTACGTGTGTGTGTGTCTACATACATACATACATATATAGTTCTCTATATTGGTGTGAGCCTGAAAGATGCAGGCCTCCTTTTCTTTTTTTGCTGTGAGCAATAATTCTTCCACCAAGTACAATCCAACATCAAAGAAAATGACAAGGAGATCAGAGTTGATTTCTAATATCGATTTGAGCACCTGTAACATCTCCATCTGAAGCAACTCTATGTCCAGCCTTACATATGATTGAGCCTACCTAAAACCCAATTTAGTGTCCAGGTCCATAAATTAGGTTGGCTGTAACTTGCAAATCAAAGAAACTTGTAATTGATTCATGTTACTAAAATAGGAAGGAAGCTGCAAACAGGACAAATAAAAATCGATAAGCATTTATTAGGTCCAGAGAGAAAACTGAGAGACTGAGGTATTTGTTTTAATAAATCATCTGCTTCTGACAAAACAAGGAGATAGAAAGTACTGAATGATGACAAATCCTTAGCCTTGAATTACAAAACTAAGATTACTAAGCAGAAGGAGAGGGGAATAGGTGGATTTAGAAGGAATTTAAGGACATTGGTGGAGTCTTGGGCACTTTGGTGGTTGGGTGCAGTAACTGTACATTAAACCATAACTTAGCACTATTGTAAACATATCACCTAAATTATATATATATACATATATATTTATTTATTTAAAAGAGCTTACTTCTGGCTTTTCTGAATTTCTGAATTTCTAAGTCCACTAGACAAAGTTCAGTACCATCATCAATAGTATTTCACTTTTTTTCCTGAGATTACCAAGACTCTTCCTTTGGCCACGGAATAGTTTGCCTCACTACAATTTGGGAGAAAGCAAAAAAAAAAAAAAAAAAAAAAAAAAAAAAACTGGGAGCCCTTCTGTTGTAGAAGAGGCAGAAAACTTAGGTAGAACTCCTTAGCAAAAGGGACAGAGCACCAAATTAAAAATTAACTACTTCCCTGGCCATGAGCTGGTCTATCTTGAATATCTCTGAACAGTCCGAAGGGAAATGCATCTAACTGCATATACACCAAACCCCATATGAAGCATCTTTGCTGCTGCTGGCTGCCAGAGACATCTAAATGGCACCCCCGCTTCCAGTAAAATGCCTGGCTAGTGAGACATGGATGGCTTCCCGTCAGTGCCATATGGAAAAGGCAAAAACCTAGACATGCATGAGGAGAACCAGTTACCACATTTTGTGCTCAGTCAGGCCTACCACTTGTTTGGAAGCGGTTGGATATCAAAACTGCTAGTGATCCTTCACAAATAGGAGTTGGGGGGGGGACTTCACTGATGGTCACTTCACTCAATGCAAGTCACCAAAAGCACAAGCAAGGGGACCCCTAGTCTTCCAGTCTTAGTGCACAATCAATGTCCGCCCAGAATGCCACACCACTTCCAGAGGCCTCTCCCACACTGCAAGAAATCCCATTCTGGGAAGGAGCCGGCTGGCTGGGGTGGGCTATCTTATTGTCCCTCCACCCACCCATCCCCCTGGAATGGCACAATGGAATGATTGTGTTCCCTGTTGAGGACTTCCCTTCTAAAACATAAACAAGCAAAGGTTTCCCTGATCTGACCCATATTCAATAGTGGATGAAGGCAGCCCGTCCTGGCATGGGGAGAGAGGGACAGGAAGCAGGCGGGTGAGCTGGACTAAGCCACAAACACGCGTTGACGTGCTGAGGTGGATACAGGCATCTGAGCCTGTGTGGGAGAAGGGGCAGCCCATTGTCCCATGAGTGTATGGTTCTGAATTCCTTTACTGAGGTGCTCTTCTTTGGGGGAAGGTCTGGCAGGCTTTTTCAATGTCTTTCAAGAAGTTAGGAACTCCATTCTGCAAGGCAAAAGAGACAGTCAGGTTCATATCCTTAGAGCCATTGCACAGGATTCTTTGGGATGTGACAAGAGGGGAACAGAGATGACTCGGGGAATACTGAAGGAAAAGGCCTCTGCCCAGATTTCAAAAGTTCCAAAGAATGTTTGTCACAGATAGGGGCAAAAAGTAAGACCCAGGACACAGGCCAGAAAAGGCATAAGCGGGCATTGATACAAGAAACTGCCTTAGATTTCAGTTCTTGTGAGTGAAAAAAAAAAAAAGAAGAAGAAAATGAAAAAGAAAAGTCTGTTTCAGAGACACTGACTACTTTTTAAAAAGAGAAAAGGGACAGGAGGTGGGACTGGACTGAGTTGCAGGACTCTGCCAAAAAAAAAAGGGAAAGCAAAAAAAAAAAAAAAAGAAAAGAAAAGAAATTCCTTACTGAATTAGAAAATGGTAAGGATTTGGCGGGGGGTTGGGGGGGGGGGTCAGGGTAGGACAGACTTAGTTACTATCAAGTTTTGTACAAAAATTTCCCCAAACTTGATCTAATTTACTTTCAGTTCATGTGCTAAGTTATATCTATCTCTACTTTTTAAAGGGGATACATCAATGTTTTCCCTAGATGACACACACTGTCAGAAACAGGGGCTGGAATTCAAAATCGCATGAGTTTGACTCCAAGCCTATGTATGAGCTTTTTCACTCTCTCCAGGGCTCTGCTGCACCCAGCCAATATGTGGGATTTGTCCCAGCCAGGCTAACGAGCCCCACAATTCCAGGCTCGGAGGCATTCACTAGTGACGTGAACTGCCACTGCAGTTTCCTTTCCTCCAGAAACACAAAACCACCCTAACAAAACCAGTGGCTTCCCTGGGGCCTGGACGCGTCTGGTTGTCTCCAGAGCCAGTCTGGTCTGTCTTACTCCTTCCTAAGCAGAGATGGAATCCACAGGCACTATTGTTCCTCCAAGGAACAGACTATTGTCCGGAGGTTCCAAAGAGTGATTCTGGCAGGGAGCTGGGGCATTAGCAGTCCGGAGGGCCTGGCATTCCAGCCAACAATCCTTTGTCTTTTGTTTCAGCCTCCATCCTGGGTGTTGGCAGCCCCAGTCCTCGCTGGAGTCACTCAACCAAGCTGCTTCATAAAAGAGCCTCATTAGGCCTGAGACAGTGTGTCTCTGCAGCCCGACAGCCCCATGGGTTAAGTCAACATTTGTCAAGCACACTTCCCCCTCCTGCCCCCTGGGATCTCACCTTGGCTGCCCAGTTAATGAGCCAGGACGGAATTTGGCCACCCGGGTTATCGAAGTAATACATGGAAACTAGAGAGAGAAAGAAAGGACAATTGAAAAGGAAGAAAAAATGTTTTAGAAGGGTCCAGCCACAAACCCTGAGAGTTCTGCTTCTTCATATTAGACCCAGAAAGTAAGAAGTATCTAAAAGATAATGCAGATTTTTTTCTCTCTCCCTTGCCTACTTTAAAGGACAAACACACAAACACATACACACACACACACACACAAATATATATCCTTTCATATATATGTATAATATACATTATATATATTGATATATCAATCACAGTCACAAGCACAGTCAGCAGTTAAACACCTGGAAAATAGCAGAAAATTGGGATATCTCTCCTTACAATCCTAAAGGGATACATAAATTAAACCCACATTTATAAATAATAAAACAGAGACTCCAAAAAGTGAATCTCTTTTCTCTCAAGGTGACAGATGGAAGAAGCATCAGATATGGTGTTCACATATTCAGATCTGGCCTGAGATGTAGGCTATCTTCATTCCAGACAGCAAGTGGCTGCCAACCCCATTCGCTTTTCTCCTTGAGGACAGGAACTTGGGACTATCATGAGAATGCACCTTCATGAACAGACACTGTCTTCTGACAGTTTCTGACAGCCTCTCATCTACCCCCAGGCTTGGCCAAGACCAGCCTGCCATGACTCTCCAAACTTTCCACTCTGCTGGGCTCTTCTTATTTCATCTGAACAACGCAAGCATTCACCAAGAGCAGATGAACACCAGGCAAGCACCTGGCCCTCTAGCCCAGTTGGGAAGCTGCAGGGGTGAGTCATCTCTGATCCATTAGTATAGGGCTCATTCTTCGACCTCAGAGCAGGGGCAAAGCTTCCATCCTTTGACCTGCCTGCAGTCAGCACAGCCTTGAGGGAGGGACCAGTCTTTACCTTTACTCCCCTTCTTGCCATCACTCATAATCGCCAGGCTCTGCTTGAATTTCTTCACCCGGATCACACCCGATCTCTCAGCAATCTGTGGTACAGAGACGCTCTGCGACAGGATCACATAGATCTTGTTCCCATCTATATCCAGGTCTCGCCGCTGCCGGATGTAGACATACTGTGCCTCTAGTCAAGGCATGCCCTCCACACCTGCATTTCAGACTTACACAGACATGGGCTCCAGAGCCCAGAGCCAAAAAGTGTGATACGAAACCACCCACATGGCTTCTACTCCCTCTTGCCATTACTCACCTATTCTGCTTCTCTTCCAGAACTGTAAGATAGTACCCCAACCACTAGGATTCTGGTTTCAGAGCATGCCTTACCTACTTGCCTCTATTGCTTTTAATCCTGGGAAGTGGAGGGGATCGAGATACTCCCTTTTCCCCAGAAGGCATCATGATACATCACTGCTCCCTTCCCAGCAGGGTGGGTCTAGGTTCATCAACCTTTTCTGAGACTCAGTTTCCCAACCCAGGAGAAAAAGTAACTAGGTGGGGCAGTGGGGGCAGGGCAGAGAAAGCAAGGAGCTGAGTAAGCATGTGATAAACAATGGTCTTACTCCACTGTGTCCCTCTTTTACTCAAAGCTCTGATGATCAACTAGGCACAGACAATGGTTAAGCAATGTGACTTATAGCAGGTGTCCTAACGGCACTTGAATATTTAGTACACAGATATCCACTCTGGGTTAACAGTGATTCACCTAAATAGCAAAGCTACTTCATCTTAATAGACATTCACAAAACAACCACAGGGTGCTATTCTAAGAAGAGCAATTAATTCCTGACAAACAATGAGGACATTTAACAAGTCTTTACCATGGCCTGGGCTGGAGTGATAGCACAGCGGTAGGGCATTTGCCTTGCACGCAACTGACAAGGCTGACCTGAGTACGATTCCTCCGCCCCTCTCGGAGAGCCCAACAAGCTACCGAGAGTTTCTTGCCCACAAAGCAAAGCCTGGCAAGCTACCTGTGACGTATTCAATATGCCAAAACAAGAAGTAACAAGAAGTCTCATGATGGAGACGTTCCTGGGCCGCTCGAGCAAATCGATGAACAACGGGAGGACAGTGACAGTGACAGTGATACTATGTCGTGTATACTGCAAAACTTTTACATATAATATCAGTTTTGACGCAAAGTCTCTCTAAATTTGATATAAGCAACCCCATCTCACAGATGTCAAAATTAAGGCTCAGACATGTCCAAGAAACTTGTCAAAAATCCCAGACTTCAGCTAAAGTAATGAAATCTCAATCCGAACCCAGACCCAAGCTCCCTAACTTTCATAGCCAGACAGGGCTCAGCTCTTTTTAATATGTTCATTATACTTTCAAATGGTAGAACTTTAGGTCTTGCACAAGAAATGCCTGGACCAATCAAAAAGCCTTCCTAACACCATTATACTTGCTGTAACACAGAAACAACCCCAACCCCATGCCTCCTCCAAGTCTCTATGGAACCCACAGTAGCTTCCACCTTTCACTCAAGCACCCTATAGAGGTACATAAACACTAGATCTTCTATTTAGACTTCTCTCCAGGTACCAATGAGTCAGGTTCTTAAACGTTTTAGGGAAGAAATGATGTGGCTTGGAACTGACTTTCCTCTCTTCCAAGCTTTTAACTTTTTCCCTAGAAGAAAACTTGTCCCATTCTCTCCCACACTGGACACAGCTCGTGTGTTGGCCACCTTCTGCCACATTTTTGAGGGAAACTTAACTTGATCTATTGATGACAACTGACAGAAGTCTTTGAAGGGCTGGAAAGTCTGAGTGGCATATAACACAATTCCCGAAGAACTTCAAGTTCACTGTGGGCCCAGAGATTGAACAAATACTCTAACAAACCAGGAAAGGAATATATTCAACCTGGGTTCTATCACTCCAAAACAAATCTTCTTTTCTATTTCACGAGTCTCTGTTCTCAAGAATTTAACAACCCTGGGGTGTGGAGAGACAGCACTGGAGTTAGGTATCTGTTTTGCCTGCTACCAATCCCTGCTCAATCACTGGCATAGCAAAGTCCCTAAGTATTCCTGGATGGATTCAACTGTGGAGGTCCCTAGGTGTCCCTAAGCACTGGCAGGGTGGTCTGGGTAAACTCTAGCACTGCGGAGTCCATTCAGCAATGTATCCTCTGGCCTTTGCATTGAACCACTGGCCCAGTTAGCTGAGCACCACTTGGGAAACCATTACCCCCAAAGACTTTAACAATCCCATTAGAGAGTCAAAACACACATATGGGAAGATTAAAGACTCACTATGGAGTTACTAGCACTGGAAAGATACCAAAAAGAACTTTAAGGAGCCCCACATGTGTACTAGTGAGAAAAACTCTTCAGTCAGGTTCCTGTGGGATCCAAGAGGTGGGACCATGCTCTGGTCAGGTTCATTGAGTCCAGAGAGAGCTGAACCTGAACCCCAAACCTGCTTCTACCACTCACTATTTGTGAACCGCCCAAAACCCGTTTCTTTCCCTCAGTTTCCAAAATTAAGATGACGATTCCCACTTTGCACAGTTGATGGCAGGACTAGAGGAAACCACATAAAGTCTAAAGGATTTCTGTTGTTGTTGGTGGTGGTGGTGTTTTTTTTTTTTTCCTTTTTGGGTTACCCCTGTTGATGCATTACTCCTGGCTCTGCACTCAGGAATTACTCCTGGCGGTGCTCAAGGGACTATATGGGATGCTGGGAATCAAACCCATGGTGGCCACGTGCAAGGCAAATGCCCTTCCTGCTGTACTATCACTCCAGCCCCAAGTCTAAGGATTTTATAAAAATCTAGAAGAAAACCAAATATTTGTCTAAATGTATATAGTATACACATATATTAGCTAGTGGGATGTGAAAATTGTGCCAAAAATAAATCTTTAGGGAGTTTATTATCTAGAAGGAGACTAGGATAGATATATATATATACTTACAACACCAGAAACAGGTAACACACACAAAACATATCCCCTATCTCAAGTATTTAGAAACAAATTGTGCTTTGGCAGAGCTAAAGAAGATTCCTGTGATAATATAATTCAATGATTTAAATCCAAAAGACTCTGCTAAGATGCTTTTGCATAGAAACTCACTGTGTAAATCACTCAGCTGCTGTGATTGAAGAAGACAGTGAAGGAGTTGAAACCTCACTCCCAGCTGCGCATCCAGCAAATTTCTATCCTGTCCTCCCAGGCTAGTGTTAAGGGGATTTCTGAGACCCTTGAAAAATCAATTAAATATTACTTCATTCCACTCAGTTACTTCATTTTATAACTAAGGAAAAGGATGGGAAGGAAGAAACATCCAGGGTCAAGAGTTAAGGATCACCCTGGGGTCAACTAAAACAGGAGGCAGGGGGATAGATGGTGGTGGTGACAGAAGGAAGCAGAAACAAGAGGCCTGAGTTCCTGTCCCCAGCCGCCACTTATCTGTCATTTATCTCTCTGGGTTCCTACTTCCTCCTTTATGGATATGAATATATGAATCACCCCTTCCCAAGAGTCTCCTCAGTGCCCCGATTCTGTGACTCAACAGTTTCAAGTCCTAGCAAAGTTCTCAAGAAAGTATGACTTTCTTTCCAATGAAACTCTCCACCATTATAGAAGAAAGTGACTAGGCCCAGAAACCACACTCTCACAAATGCAAAAGGAGCAAAAAACTCTCACAGGTCTTTCTGGAAGAACCATCTGACATTGCTTTCCACACCTGCTGAAAAACCAGCTCCACAAACACTGGGTGATGGAATACCAAAATACTCAGAAGGCCAAGTAACCGCATGTGGTCCAGAAGGATACATCTCTGTTGGACAGGGGAAAGGGGTACTTCACTTCCCAGTAGATCACGGTCTTTCCGTCGACTTCTTTTTCATAGAGTTCTAAAGAGGGAGGGGAAAAATGAATTTAGAAACCTCCAGAAACCTCTTGAGGTCCAGTAAACAAGAAATCTAGATATGACAAACTCTACCGCATAATAATTCACTAACTTCCAAGGCACAAAATTCTAGACAAAAGTTAGGTAGATTCATTACCACCGAAAGCTTGTTATCCAGAGGTAAATCCTAGTAGAAATCAAGATGAAAAATAAGGAATTAGGCCAAACTTGTAGGGCACTGGCAAGCGTCTCCGAAGGCAATGAAACAAACTCAGGGATCCAAAAAATTCAATTTCAGAGGGGTTTTAAATGAGAGTAAACCACCAGGTGGCACTGCAGTACCAAAAGTTCTGATTCTCAGCTCTCTTTTCCCTTGTGACAATTAACCCCTTCCCGTCAGTCTGCAGCCAGTCACCCAGTCCAGTAGGTTCAGATGGAAATGAAGGTTCCAGAGCTGGCAGTGTATTTCCTGACAGTTAGAAAGGGGCAAGGCTGCTAGAAACACGCTAACCCTAAGTTTCTTACTTCTCACTGTCTCTTTATATGAGAACCAGGCATCTGGGACCAAAATCATACACTTATGTACATACAGCAGCTCACTCTTGCAGAGAGAGCAAGAGAGATATGAGATTTTGTGACATCCATATCCAATGTTAGCTCCCACCTAACCACTGAAGAATTGCTGAGGAGACACTGACACAGGAAACTGGATTTTTTTCATTTGGAATTTGAAGAAAGCCTTTAAAAAAAAAAAAAGCTTTTTGGGTCATTCTTGGTGGTGCTCAGGGGTTATTCCTGGCTCTGCACTCAGGAATTACTCCTGGCAGTTCTCAGGGGACCATATGGGATGCTGGGAATAGAACCCAGGTCGTTCGCATGCAAGGCAAATACCCTACCTGCTGTATTACCATTCTGGCCCCAGGAAAGCTTATTAAAATCAGGCCACAAATTCCACAGCTTGCCAACCCATGGTGCCACGGAGCAAAAGTCAGCCCTTATAAAGAAGGAAAGCAGGGGAGGATATGTCCCTGTTGGGAGGTTGCACACTGATTCCCCTTCCCATACCAGAGTCTAAGAAGTTATCCCTCAGGACAGCTTCCTTCTCCTTGACTATATGGTTCAAGAAGGAGGACATTGACATTAACTTCAGGGATAATGAGCAAACCTTGGTGATTGTGCTACATCTAGGTAGAGTCTTAGCTGACCACTCTGGAAATCGAGATCAGACAAGTGGTGCAGAAAAGATTCCAAGGAAGCTCCAAAATATCCAGGAGGAGCACAGTTAACTTTTGAACTTCCAGAGTTCTTCAGAGTTCTAAAGTTCCAGCTTTAGAATGTGGCAGAGAAATCATGTTTTTGCTACTACTGGACCAAACACCATGGTTCAAGCTGATGATGGCAAATTCAACACAGAAGAGGTCCTGGGATGGTTCACTCCAAAATCAGATATCTCAGCTATGACCGTTTCTGGAGAAAAGATTTTTCATGCTACCTGTCTCCTTGCATTGCTTTACCCCCCACTGAAGCCACATATACACCTTATTGGCAGTATCTTATTCCATGATTGAGCCAAGGTTGCTAGGGAGGTTGGAACAGAGAACACCTGACTTCTCCCTCAGATAATAACAAAAATCTCCGAATGGGAGATTGGGAAGGGTAATGGCTCTTGGGTTGCCCAAACAATGACAAACGTCCACAGGGTATAAGCATGTGATCCAACGGATCTGATATGAGCAAATCCATGACTCTGGCTACCATCAGTACAAAAGTGGTATTCTCATCCCTGTTCCTTCCAGGTTGTTTAAATAATTAGAATATAAGCCTGGATCTTCTGGTGACCATCTTAGCCTTGACTGAGGAATCTGCCTAAGAATTAGGTCAACACATAAGAAACATCTGCTTGGAAAATTGTTTTAAGCACTGGATGCAGCTATCCTGGAAACCAGAAATCCATAGACTTTTCAATGCAATGTACTCATAGTCTCTCTACGTTTTCCATACTGGAATCTTAGTTCTCTGTTACTTGGCAACCAAGAGATCTGACTTTAGTAGGAGTTTTTCCAGTGTTTCATTCCCTTGATGCTTCAGTTCCACTGTGGTTGAAACTGCAGAGTCACTCATAGCTTTAAGAGGGAGGAAGAGCCTCCACTAATGCCTTTCACTCACTCTCCACCAGTTACATCTAAGAACTGTAGCTTAAGAGTGACCATGCTCAAGATTAGTACCAGGAATTTTGCTCCATGGCTTTGAGGCCAGTCACACATGCTAGGGGAAAGGGGAGCTCAGATAGAGAAGGGAGCACCAAATAAAGGGTGTTGGGAGGATCCTCCCAGGATGGGAGAAGCATGCTGAAAGTAGACTATAGACCAAACATGATTGCCACTCAATGCCTCTTTTGCAAACCACAACACCCAAAAGGAGAGAGAGAACAAAAGGGAATGCCCTGCCACAGAGGCAGGGTGGGATGGGGGTGGGGGGTGGGGGGTGGGAGGGATACTGGGATCCATGATGGTGGGAAATGGGCACTGGTGGAGGGATGGGTATTTGATCATTGTATAATTGAAACCCAAGCACAAAAATTTGTAAGTCTACAACTGTACCCCATGGTGTCTCACAAATAAAATTTTTTTTTTAAAAAAAAAGAGTGGCCATGCTAGGGACTTGGGATTTGGGATCTGGATGTTCCTTCCATCCCAGCCCCAGATTCTGCTTCCCCAACAACCCAACTATACCAAATTGCTTACTGTTTATGAATATATCATGATTTTCATTAAAATTTTCCTGAGCCTGGAGTGCCCTAAACTACCTATCTCCTTTCTCCCCTCTTTACATAGACGTATTTCTGCCATTTACAAATCTTCAATTCAACTTTCAAAACACTGCCTAAACATCACCTCTTCTAAGAAGCTTTCCATGATTACCAATTTATCCGGCATGATAACCAACTTAAAATGGGAACATGGGCAGAGATATAGCTCAGTGGTAGAATACATACAAAAACATAGAAAGTAGAGACTAAAATTAAGAGTATACAAGGAACAAATCCTAGGAATAGTGGTAGAACACTTCATCTTAAAATGGAGCATAACATAACAGAAATTACAACAGTTGCTTCTGCTTAGTAGAATAACAACAGATTCAGCACTCTAATGGATTAAGAAACAAACTGTAGGTATCACTCACCTTTAACATACAGGTCCCACTGTTTTCGGTACTCTAAGTCCATATAGACTTCGGCCAGCAGAGATGGTGGACAGTCCTCCAGAGTACCTAAGACTTTGTACTCATAAAGTGCGGATGACTGTGAAACAGAACAAGCAGAAACAGTCCAGTGATTTCCCCATTGTGAGAAAGCTGGATTCCACCATGTAAGAAAAAACAGCTGAGGATGAGGTAGTCACATCACACACTGATGTTCGTGTCACAACAGTAAAAAAGCAAATAAAAGCCCCGATCTCAGGAGGCCTCTATTTCACTGTAAGTTGGTGGCAGTGATAACTACAAAAGCCATCCTGGTGATTAGGATTTAATAAGGATTCAGTGATAAATGGTACATGGTCAAAAAAAAAAATGGCCCACAGGAAGGTTAAAATGATCAAAAATATTGTTATAAATATCAGAAGTCAGTCATGAAATGTTAAATAAAGTCCATTTCTGGCAGGAGAAAGCCCTGAGATAGCATCAACAATCAGAACATTGGGGGTCCAGAGAACAGAGAATGGGGAGAGTATAAAGAGAGAGAGAGACAGAGACAGAGAGAGACAGAGAGAGAGTGGGAGGGTGGGAGGGAGGGAGGGAGGGAGGGAGGGAGGGAGGAGGAGGAGAGGGAGAACAAAAGGGAGAGGGAGAGGGTGAGCATGCTTTGTAAGTTACAGTGGTAAGGATTTTGCCTTATCTGCTTGGAAAACCAATGTGCACATTTAAACAGGGTAAAAGAACATTTAAAAGAGATGACTTATGCTACTTGGTAGGAAAAATATCATAGTGGAGGAAGAAGACCAGTGCAATGTTTCAATAAAAGATGGCAATGATTTGAATGGACAGGCAAGGACAGTGGTGGAGAGAAATCAGTGAGCTAAGGGTATGTCTGGGAAGCAATGTCAATAGGAGTTGCTGACAGTCTGGCTGTTGGGAAAGAGACAGCAGTGAACTGTGGATGAATCCAAGAATCTTTGAGGAACCAGGTAGGTGGGAGCTGTTTTCTAAGACAGCAACTTTCCAACATGAGCATTCGGTGCTTGCTAAACGTCTAAGTTGGTGGACCATGTAAGCAGCTAGCATTACTATTTCAGGCATCCCTGGGGGCATAATGACACCCAAACATTATTTCATCAACCTTATTCATTCCAAAAGAGAAATTTTTTTAAACAATTACTCTTTTAAATGAAAGATAAATAATAATAATACATATAAAAAGACAGAAAATCAGGAAGAAACACCAGGTTCAAATAAAGAAATCCCTCTCAGTCAGAAAAATTCCCATTTTGGGCCGGAGTGATAGTACAGAGGGTAGAGTGTTTGTTTGCCTTGCATGCGGCCAACCCAGGTTCGATCCCCAGCATCTCATATGATTCCCCAAGCACTGCCAGGAGTAATTCCTGAATGCAGAATCAGGAGTAACCACTGACATCCCTGGGTGTGACCCAAAAGGCAAAAAAAAAGAAAAAAAATGCCCATTTCTAGATTCTTAAATGCAGAGTTTCCTTGATTTCATGTTAAGTCAGAGCCTGTCTGAAAGAGTGCTGCACCGGAGTTGGTCCTGCTATACATTTCTCTTTGACTAGAGCAATAACATAATTACTGATTAAAGGTTATTATGATCAAGGCAATGGCTCTTCATTTCAAGGCAAAAGTGAACAAAATAAATAGATTGAAGCCATCTTCTTCTTAACACCACACCAGACACTTAGGTGATGTTAAGCAGGAGCATGGTGAATCTGTGTAGTTTTTTTTTTCCAGAAAGGATTTTATTAGCTTAACTTCAGTGCTCAGTAATACTCATTTTGTATATACTCTTTTTGTATATACTAATTAGAATATAGCCTTGGAAGGCACTTATAATGCAAAGTCAAACTTTTCTGAGGGAAAACAAAATTGCTTCGAAGCTCTTCTATCTCCTGCTAATGGGTGTGCTGGACGGAGTTCATCAAGCTGCTAAGAAAAAAGACATGAATATAAATGACATAGTTCTAAACATGGAGAATCTTCCTGGAGATCCTTAGGCGTTATGGTTTTCCAACTCAGTTAACCAAGTAGTGTTAACTCTGAAATAAAAACATCTCAGTATAGAAATCTTGGATGTGTGGGAAGCTAGGGATGGGGGTAGAGAGTGGAGATACTGAAAGGCAAAGCCAAAATTGAATTCCTACAGCCTTATAGCTCTAAAAGTATGTGACTTACACTCAGGATGCCCAGCAATGAGAATCTAGTCGACCAAATGTGTTACAGGTTGTGCCTTGGGTATCTCTATGGAGGGCAGACCTGGGGAGAAGTCTCTTTTTCTATGAAGAGAACTAGTATGTATTTGTGTGCAGGAAGGAATGTCCCACACACAAATACATACACTTATTCCCACAGATTTCAATACACCTTGGAACATAGCCAGTTAGCCCCTCGTTTAGGAAAGGAGGGTGGGTGCGTTTTCTACGTACACTGAGCAAAAATATGTGTTGAGATCATTATCTCCCCAGCCTTACATGAATTAGGTTTGGTTATCTGGATAAATTAAGACCTACTGTTTCCTTAAACTGGGTTCCTTTTCCTCCAGAATGCAGTCACAATCTTTAGTGACCTCAGTCCTATACATGTCACAGAAAAGAAAAACAGAAAGTTCTCTAGGAAAAGAAAAATAGAATGACATAAGTACGCGAACACAGAAGAATGACCTATTGTGACAACTTCCTTTAAACACTCCCTTTGTGGCAGAACTGAGAAATGCCAGAACTCCAGAGGAACAAAATGCTCAGTAACACCTTTCCTAAGATATCAAGAAAATGTACTTTTCAAGTGCGGAATAGCTCCACCCAAATTCTTGGATCAAAGCACTTTCTCATCCATGGTTCCTTTTTAAAAAAGGATCACTGCAAACATACTTGCATTTTAATGTTATCTTTTAAAAACACGGAATGAATTTTTTTAAAGATCACCAAAATAATTAGAAAATGCCAATAAAAATAAAGAGAAAACACAGCATGACTACAAATAGCTTTTTTTTTGACATAGGTCTTTTAAATAAACATATTTACAAAATAAATACCTTGTTTTAATAAATAACAAATACAAACAAGTATTCTTAAATTACCACATTGAAAATAGTATGGTATAAACAAATTGCATTCTTGGGGGCAGGGTGGGACTCACAAGTAGTGCTCAGGAGGACTGGGAGTCACTTACTGCCTGTGGCGGCCTGTTCTGTAAGTCTTGTGCACTAGGGACCACCGGGGCCACACCCAGCACTGTGCTGGGGGGGAGGCCTCCAGGATATGGAGCTAAACTGGGAGAGTGGAGTGAACAGGGGTCAAAGCTTGCAGGAATGCACCTCTCCCCGCTCTACCAAGTCCCCAGCACCCACACTCTTTTTCTGTCTGTTTGTTTCTGGGCCATACGCAGCAGTGCTCAGGGCTTATTCCTGGCACTGCGCTCAGAGATCTCCTGGCAGTTGCTTGGAGGAACATACGTGGTACCAGGGATCAAATCCGGGTGAGTGTGTGCAAAGAAAGTACCTTAATCCCTGTATTATTTCTCTGGCCCCAGTAACTTTACTTCAAATACACTGCATCAAAGCTATGGAGATATCACAATCTTATGGAGCAATAGCACAGCGGTAGGGCGTTTGCCTTGTGCGCAGCCAGCCCAGCCAAGCCGGGTTTGATTCTTCAGCCCCTCTCCAAGAACCCGGCAAGCTACCGAGAGTATCTCGCCCACACAGCAAAGCCTGGTAAGCTACCCGTGATGTATTTGATATGCCAAAACACAGTAACAACAAATCTCAAAAATGGAGACGTTACTGGGCCTGCTTGAGCAAATCAATTATTTTTATTAACATTTCTAAATACTGGCTATAAATATTGTTATAATATTTTTCCATATTGATCAACTTCACCCAGAATTCTTTTCTTTTTTTTTTTTCAATCTTAAAACTTCCTTAGACATTTTGTGCTAAAGGGGATTACTATTTTACGAGCAATTATACTTGGTACAAATCTTTTTATTTTTATTTGTTTATTAGGGTTTTTTAACTTTGTTTTGGGGTCATATCCAGCTGTGCTCACAGCTTTCTCCTGACTCTATACTCTGGATCATTCCTGGTGGTACTCAGGGGACATTGCGGGGTAATGGGGCTCGAACCTGGAAGGCCAGGTGCAAGCCAAGTGTCCTACCCACTATACTATCTCTCCAGTCCCTGAACCTTTTGAAAAGTATAAAAAAGGTAAAGGCCCTCCCATTGATCGTCGATTTGCTCGAGCGGGCCCAGTAACGTCTCCATTGGAGACTTTGTTGTTACTGTGTTTGGCATATCGAATACTCTCGGTAGCTTGCCGGGCTCTCCGAGAGGGGCGGAGGAATCGAACTCGGGTCGGCCATGTTGGCCGCTTGTAAGGCGAACGCCCTACCCGCTGTGCTATCGCTCCAGCCCTAAAAAGCAGACAAGCAGGCCCCAGCGAGATTTGAACTCGCGACCCCTGGTTTACAAGACCAGTGCTCTAACCCCTGAGCTATGGAGCCGGCTGCTGGAGCGATAGCACAGCGGTAGGGCATTCACCTTACAAGCGGCCAACATGGCCGACCCGGGTTCGATTCCTCCGCCCCTCTCAGAGAGCCCGGCAAGCTACCGAGAGTATTCGATATGCCAGACACAGTAACAACAAAGTCTCCAATGGAGACGTTACTGGGCCCGCTCGAGCAAATCGACGATCAACGGGAGGGCCTTTACCTTTTGAAAAGTATGTATCAGTTTATACTCTGGTGAGCAGTAATGGTGCATCTCATCAGAACTGGATATCATTGTTCATACAATTTGATAAGAAACAAATTATAAATGTCAGCTTGATCTACGCAAATTTTTTTTATGGTTGATATGTAAACAACCTTAAAAATTAAATATGCAGGGCACAGAGAGATAGTACAGGGGCAAGTGTGCGCCTTGCATGAAACTGACCCCAGTTCAATGCCCTGTATTCCAGGGTCTTCTGAGTATCACTGGGTATGACCCTAGAGGCTCCCAAGAATCACTGGGGTAACCCACGTAATCCCCAGCACTGCAGGACCTGAGCAGCACCATATTCTTGGGTCTTAACACTGAATCCCTGGCCTGCTTGGTCAGAACCATATAGTACAGCAGCTAGGGTACGTGCCTAGCAAGTAAACAACCAACCCCCACTATGACCAAGGTAGCCCCAGGTAATCTCCAGCACCTAGTTCTGAGCAGCACTGCATATTCAGTTTCTTGCATTGAATCACCGGTTTGATTGGCTGAGAATTCTTGGTTAGAGACCTGAGCACTTCCTAGAAACCCCTCTCTGCTCTCAAAAAAAGTCAATTTTTTTTTTCACTAAGGACAACTTATTTTAATAGTAGCACTGTAGCACTGTCGTCCTGTTGTTCATCGATTTGCTCGAGGAGGCACCACTAATGTCTCCATTGCGAGACTTGTTACTGTTTTTGGCATATTGATACACCACGGGAAGCTTGCCAGGCTCTGACATGCAGGCGGGATACTCTTGGTAGCTAGCTGGGCTCTCCAAGAGGAATGGAGGAATCGAACCCAGGTGGGCCGCATGCAAGGCAAACCCCCTACCCGTTGTGCTATCGCTCCAGTCTTGTGCTAGGGGTCAAAAGTGCAAATGGCTTTGGAAAATGTGTAAAGGTAAAGGTAAAGGTAAAGGCCCTCCCGTTGATCGTCGATTTGCTCGAGCGGGCCCAGTAACGTCTCCATTGGAGACTTTGTTGTTACTGTGTCTGGCATATCGAATACTCTCGGTAGCTTGCCGGGCTCTCCGAGAGGGGCGGAGGAATCGAAAATGTGTACCAAGTTTAATATGAAGAAAGACAATTGAGGACATCTGATTCAATGTTTTAAATCTAAGAAACTGTAATAGGTTTAATCCCTAAGGATGGTAGATAGGTGAGTAAAATAGAAGCTAGTCCTTGATAGTTTATTCAATACCAGGTATGGGGCTGAATGTTACGTGTAGAATGTTCTACCTAATCCACAAAAGGATAATGTGTATTGTGGTAAGTGGTACACACCCAGTTTTTAGATAAATTAGTCTTAAGTATTTTTTTTCTTTTCTAAATATCCAGAAAATGCAATCCTATAGAGACAGAAAATAGATGAATGGTGGGTAGTCTGTTACTAGGAGCAGGAATAGTGACTGGAAATAGGCAAGAGGATTCTTTAGGAGTAACACAAATGGTTTAAAATTAGACAGTGGTAAAAGTGGTAGACCTCCACAAATTTACTGAAGATCAGTGACCTGTACACTTAAAAATCAACACAATTTATGATATATAAATTATACCTTTTTAAGGCTGTTAAAATAGTTGTAAGGTAATAAAATTTACTCCAGTTCATACAATTAATGATGGCAAAATCTGGACTTGAAGCCAGTGATCTGAAAACAGAGTTCACGGTCTGTGATACTGCTATCAAGTTGTAATTGACTTCTGTGAACATATCATTAGAGAAATAAGCTGTCCAGGGTGCATGTGTTTATAACTTGGGTGAACATATAATTTAGCATTCCAACTGTCACACTTTTGAGAATGAAAGAGGTGTGGGAAATTTTTCACCCAGTCTAGCATATGTATATTGGGACATCTGGTCTCCCTGGCTATCATTCACAACAAAGTACATTAACTTACTAGATGCTTTAAAATGTACCCTGTCATTGACTCCCTATGCAACTCTGGCTTATCTGAAGTCCTCTATAGTTTATATGTGAGGAAACTGAGATTTAGATAGGCCTATAAACTCTAAAATGAGAGAGCAATTACTTATTACAACTATATGTAGATGTGAATTGGCAAAACGGTCTGTCATACCCATTTTTTCACATTTCATAGTCTAAAAGTGGTATTTATATTTTAAAATGGCTATATATAATATTCTCTATTTACCTCAGCCTACGAAGCCTAAAAAATTATGATTTGTCTTCTATAGAAAAAGTTAGGCAATTGCTTCTTTAGACATCACCATCACCATTTCCAAAATATAACCCAGAAAAAGTCTGATTTACTACAGAAATTTTATTGCAAAAGCACACGTAAATTTTATTAGTCCCACTGTATATGAGAAAGTCCAGTGTCATAAAAAAAAGAAAGAAAAAGAAAAAAGAAAGTTGGAAAAAGGAAAAAAGAAAAAAGAAAGTTCCAAATAAATGCTGGTGGATTGTAAAGCAAAAGAAACCCTCATTCATTGTTGGTGGAAATACAAACTGGCTCAGCCTCTGAGTTTTTCAAATTTTTTAAATATAGATCTACTATATTATATAGAAATTTCACTCCTCGGCATCTATCTCAAAAGCACTAGTTCAAAAAAATGTATGCACCCCTTAGTTCACTGTAGTACTATTTACAATAGCTAGGACATGGAAACAATGAAATGTCCAAAGCAGATGAGTGCATAAAGAGACTGTGGTATATATATGGTAGAATACCACTCAAGTTAATAGGAAAGAAAAAGAAACTTGCTTTTTGCTACAACATGGATAGAACTGGAGGGGGTCTATGCTAAGCAAAATAAGTCAGAAGGTCGAAGACAAATACCGGATGATCTCACTCCTATGTGAGATAGAAAGAAATAAAGTCAGGGACCAGGCAATGTCCCAAGAAAACAAACCTTCAATTTCCAGAGGCAGAACTGAAGTTATCAAGGGGGAGGGAGTGGCCTGAAAGAGACCAGCAGACCAGTATACTGGCACTTTTGTTGGGGAACAGATTTTCCCCAACGTGCCCAGACACATTGTGCACTTGGGAAGAAGGATGACGGGCATGCAGAGAAACACCCTCTGGGAGCAGCTGATGGCTGTTCACTTTATTGCCAAATACACACATATTTTATAGAGGGTCTTGGCTTACAAGAAGGTACAATCACAGAAAGTTTAGCATTGTTGTCCTATCAACTCTCCTACTCCGCTTTGGCCCTGTCCAATCCCATTCAAGGCTAGATATTGCAGTGAGGATGACCTGCTAAGCTTATGTGACAGTTTCTGTATCTTTGGCACATGTGAGTAGGAGGTTGAGTGAGGCTCAAGGCCAAACACCCAGTGCTTGCTGGCACCCTGTTCCTGCCAACTTTGCCCAAACACTCCATCTTTCGAGACTTCGCTTCTGGGCCACTTTGCAAGATCTGCTCCAGTGCCCGTCATGATGCTCCACACACTTTGGTAGTGAGTGTGGAGCAATAACAATATATCCTCGAAACAAAGAATCGGTTTCATTTTTGTTAACCAATTTTTTAAAATTTTTATTATGAAGTGCATCAAACACACACACACATATGTCAGAATAAACTAATCAACCACTAGATGGAAAGGGGATCTTTCCAAAGGACCAACCAAGGTCCAGCCAATGAAGTCTAAGACTCTAGGGCAGGGCTTGGTGTTGTCTCCAAATTTCTCTAGGTGACTGACTCTAATGTGCTTGAGCTTCAGGTACATGCCTTTCCAGACATTTGCATGACATAATCTCTTAACTGGCTTCCATCTCATATTCAAATATTATTTCCAAACTCCTTCATCATAGATCCATAACTACAGATCCATAACCATACCTGTATTCTCTAACCCTTTATCCCACTTTATTTTCTTCATAGTGTTTTCCACCTGCTATGTCACTTTTGACATAGCAGGTGGAAAACACTATGAGAATAAACTCTCTGGGTTTATTCTCATTAGGAAATGTAGTTCACTTTTCAAGAAGCCCATTTTGGTGGTGCTGGAGGCAGAGTCATGTAAATGAGATTACCATGTAACAGTAAGTTAATGTCATTACAAGCTGGAAGGAAAAAAAGGGAGGGGAGAGGAAAGGAAGGAAGAATAGGCAGAGAAAGCATTAAAAAGAAGGAAAAAGAAGACAGAATAGGTTCAAAGAAAGTTCAAAAATTCTAATATCTAAAATTATGTGATTTAATCAAAAACAAACAAAATACTATGTATCACAAGAAACCATCTGCTAAAGAAAAACACTCAGAATTAGTCTAAAAGTTAAAAAGCTACAAATTTGTTTAAATATGTGTGTGTGTGTGTGTGTGTGTGTGTAAAAAGTAAGACCCTCTAAACACATTTTTGCCTTTTCAGAACACATAATAGTACCTCTCCTTAGTAGCACTGAGATTATGAGCACAGCTTACTATGGATCAGAGACTTCTACACATGATCCAGGCAGACAGAGGATTATTCCTATGGGAAAAGCCAGCTTGGTGGACAATTGGTTGAAATCCACTGCAGGGTTGACCTGAGAAGGGAAACCGTCTAGTTCTTCCTATGTGATAAATTCTAAATGATAAACCTCAGACAAAGTGACTAATATGCTTTACATGCGAGCCATGTTGGACTGGATATCCATCGACTAAAACTTTCCTTTATTCAGGTCATGGCAAGTACTTAGACACAGAGGCCTTTCATTTGCCCTACCCACAGGTGACTTTTAGCCCTTCTTCATGGGAATTCTCTCACAGGTTTAAAAGAGAAGCCCTATTGGATCACCAGTCCTAGCCTCTCCTAATGGGTCTTACACATATCAAAAACATTAGATTGATCAAAAAGTAAATGGGAAGAGATGGTGGAGAGAATCAGGGCCTCATTCCAGCTGAATAGAAATCTCTAGGTGGTTATTAATAAACAGAATAAATAAAACATATAAAAGGGGTTGAATCAAAGGAATAAAAATAAAAAGCTATCAAATGTTGGGTGGATCAATGACCCTACATTAAAGGGTCCAAACAAGTATATTCTATTCAACCAAACTGGAGGAATTTAAAGACTTAAAGACAAAGTCGACAAAGAATAACCTGGTCGGGACTCACCTACAGCAACGGTCAGGTAGATTTATCAAGATGAAAAACGACAAAGGGAGGCTGGAGTGATAGGAGAGAGGGGAGGGTATTTGCCTTGCACGTAGCCGACCTGGGTTTGATCCCTGGCATCCCATATAGATAGTCCCCCCAAACACTGACAGAAGTAATTCCTGAGTGCAGAGACAGGAGTAACCTCTGAGCACCACCAGGTCTGACCCAAAAAGCCAAAAAAAAAAAAAAAGTAAAATAACAGAAACGCCAAGGCTAATAAAAAGTCTGGATACCAAAACTTGGGTGGAGTTTCCAGGCAGTGAACACATTGATGTGTGGAAGAATGCCATGTCCTGATTCGACAGGGAGAAGCCAGAGGAACTCTACACAGGAGACTTTCCAGACCTCACCCTATGCCTCCTAATTTTTCTCTTCTGTCTTCTACAATGTTTTCTTTATAATTATGAAACTTTTATGTATAGCACTTTCCTAAATTAAGTGAATCTAGTAAATTATTGAATCTGAGAGGGCAGGATTGTGGAAATCCTCCCAATTAGTAAGCAGTTAGTCAAAAATGAGGGCAACCCGTGGACTTTTTACCTTTCACCTCCACAGACCTGTATTCACTCTAGTTGCTCAGTGTCAGATTAAACTGCAATATAAGCATCAATGTCAGAATACCTATGGAGCAACTCAATTTTCCAAAGCAATATAATAGAGAAAAAACAAATTCAAGAAAGAAATGCTTATTCACTCTGGAGCTTATTAAAAATTCTAAGGGCTATTTAATGAGGAGAAGCATGACTTAAGACAAAATTCAGACAAAAAAAATCTGAAGCCCCGGTGTAACAGAAAATGAAGCAGAAGAATACAGAAGAAAAACGCTCCTCTCTTCCTCAAAATATGAAGGTAATTATGATATGCGATAATACCAATTCCAACTTACATAAGAATTTCACTTCACTTAATCACTTAACTTCCCGTTAGTCGTCGATTTGCTCAAGCGGGCGCCAGTAACGTCTCCATTCGTCCCTGTCGCATGCTAGTGTAGCCAAATGGCATCTGTTCGCTCCGGGAACATGAAGGGCCTCAAACCGATCGTTCATGATCTTGACGAAGAAGTCTGACCATCTGGTAGGTGGGCGGCCACGCAGTCTTTTGACATCCCGTGGAATCCAGTCGGTAACAGCTCTAGTCCAGCGGTCGTCTTTAAATCTCATTACGTGACCAGCCCATCTGATTTTGGACACCTTGGCAAATGAGACAGCGTCCCTGATTCTTGATCATCGACGGATGTCAGAACTCCGGATTCTTTCTCTCATTTGAGTAAAACGTTATATTCCAAGCATAGCTCTTTCTATTCTTCTTTGGGAGACCTGAATGGTGTTCTCATCTTGTTTGCGTAGGGCCCAGGTCTCTGAGGCATATGTTAACGCAGGAAGAACAGTGGAATCAAAGAGATGTGCCCAGAGCCGGAGGTTCTTCGTCCTCTTAGCTATTTCTTCGACGTTCTTGAAGGCATTCCAAGCCACTCTCTTCCTCCTACGCAGCTCGGGTGTCAGGTCATTTGTCATGTTGACCTCTCAACCTAGGTACACATAGCTGTTGCATTTGGAGATGGTCGTTCCATTGAGAGCGAATGGGGCGTCAGGAACGAGGCTGTTTCTCATAAACATTGTCTTCGTAAGATTCAGCTGTAGTCCTACCTTTCCACACTCACGGTCAAAGTCGGCCAGAATTTGTGCCGCTTGGCTGATGTTTGGTGTTATTAAAACAATGTCATCAGCAAAGCGGAGGTGGTGTAGTTGCCGACCATCTATCTTCACTCCCATTCCTTCCCATTCCAGTCGTCGCATGATGTTCTCGAGGGTGGCACTGAAGAGTTTCGGTGAAATGGTATCACCCTGCCGCACCCCTCTCTTGACATCAACAATCACTTCTTTGTAGAATGGTGAGATCCTGGTAGTGAATCCGCAATACAGCTCACGGAGGATCCTGATGTATTGGGCTTGAATGCCCTGATTGGCTAGGGCTTCAATGACCGCTTCCATCTCAACAGAATCAAAGGCCTTCTTTAAATCAATGAACGTTAAACAGAGCGGCATCTTGAACTCCCGAGAAACCTCAATGAGCTTGGTTATCGTGTGGATATGGTTGATGGTGCTGAATCCTTTGCGGAACCCTGCTTGCTCGCATGGTTGTCCTTGATCTAGTGTTCTGCCAATCCTATTTAGGATGACTCGAGTGAACAACTTGTAGATGACAGACAATAGGCAGATCGGGCGATAGTTGCCAATGTCATGGATGTCTCCCTTCTTGAAGAGTAGTACGGTCCTGCTGGTTTTCCATTGGGACGGAACCTCGCATTCAGACAGGTAGCGAGTGAAGAGCCGAGCCAGTGTATTGATGAGTAGTGACAGCAGGTTCTTCAGGTGTTCAGGTCTGACCTTGTCTGGGCCGGGTGCTGTTTGTTTCTTTACCGACGAAATGGCGCGTCAGATTTCGGAAGGGAGAACATTGGGAACGACATATCCATCCTGTGGAATTTGGTATGTCGGCAAGTGGACATGGCTGTCGAAGAGATTTGAGTAGAAGTCATGGATAATCTTCTCCATTGCCGTTCTGGAGGATGTGATGGATCCATCAGGATGTCGGAGGGCAGTCATCTTGGTCTTGTAGTTGGCGAAGGACAGGCGGGCGTTACGAATACTTTTCCCGGCTTCTGCCGCATCTACCAGTACTTCTGCTCTTCTCTCTTTGAGGTCTTCCTTGATCGCATCTCTGCACTGTTTTGTGAGCTCGGACGTTAGCTTGCGGTTGCCTGAGGCATGTGCCAAACCATGCTTGCGAATTAGCTCAGGAGCTTTCGAAGATAGGTGATTTTTTGTAGCTATCTCTCTCTTGGCGTTCCTCGTACATTCATGGAGGTGCTGAACTAGTCAATCGTATTCCTTGTCAATGTTGTCAACAATGGCATCTTCCCATGTTGCAGCAATAGTGCCAAAGAGTTCCCAGTTGGTGGTCGTTCTGGGAGTTCTCTTTTTGAACTTTGCAGCCCTTTCTCCCCACTCTGTGAAGTAGAATTTTGCACGAAGGAGACGGTGGTCCGATCCCGTTCGAAATTTTGGGACAACAGCGACATCAGTCAGGCAAAACCGTCGATTGAATATGATGTGGTCTATTTCATTGTGGAATCGTCCACCGGGAGACTCCCATGTCCATCGTTTAGATTCTGCCTTCTGGAACTGTGAGTTACCATGAATGGTCTTGGTCGACATGATGAACTCAGACAGTCTCTCACCCTGTTCGTTCCATTGTAGGCCATGGGTCCCGATGTGAAGTTCTTCAGCTGATCTTCTCGGTCCTATCTTGGCATTAAAATCACCCACAATGATCTTGTAGAAGGTGTGGTCTTCTTTATAGAACTTCTCTAGCTCCATGTAGAACTTCTCGATTTCTCTTTCAGAAGCTGTAGAGGAAGGAGGTGAGCTTCGAGCAGGAATCATCTAAGCTGCGGAACCGCCGATCCAAAATGTAAATGCCTGCGGGGGCCGGGGGCGGGGTGGGGGAATGAGGAAGGCCTCAGAAAACCGGTTGGGGAGAACCTTTATTCCCCTTGGTCCCTCTTCCCGCTGAGACCCAGCAGACTGTCCCCCATGCCCGCCCATACCCTACCCCCCCGGAATCCAAGAGCCTTGCGCTCATTTGGGACGCTAACCGTAGGCTGAGGGATCTGCAATATGCTCCTCCATGAAGCAGCCGAAGCCAGAGAGGTTGGTTGAGATACTGGGGATGCCCATAACTGTGCATTCAGCTGCGAGGAGGCAAGAGAAAGTCCTGCTGAGGGGCTCCCATGGTCGGACAGCGCCAGCAAAGCCTCAACAGCGACCCCTACTTGCGTTTCTGCCCAGTGTGGGTGCCGTGCAGAGTCAGTCAGAAGGGAAAAACCTGGTGTGAGGGAACCAGGTTTTTTTCTGATAAACAGACGCGGAAAGGGGAACGCGCTTGCCCCAGACTTGAGGATGAAAGAAAAATCAGTAAGGCTGATCACTGTTAGCTGGATTAGGAAACTAATTTATCGAGCACCTATTCTATTTTTTTAGTTTCTTTTTAAAACTAAAAAAAAAAAAATGAATCAATCACTACTTCCACTATCCAGCCGTCGCCACACTTCAGGATGCTTTCCGGACCCGCGCGGCCATAAGACACTAAATACCCAACTTCCGGAATTGTTGTACCGTATTTGATAGGGTTCAAATATGGTAACACCTACAAGGGTGATTAGAGGTCACCCCAAAAGCCTCTATCCCTCTCAGAAAGACTGGCAAGCTACTGAGAGTATTCCACCCGCACAGAAGAGCCTGGCAAGCTATCTGTTGTGTATTCGATATGCCAAAACCAGTAACTACAACTGGTCTCATTCACCTGACCCTGAAGGCTTCGCCAACATGGCAACACTGAGAAGGATGAGAAAGGAGAGGCTGACAAAATCTCAAGGCCAACCTAGGCTGCCACAACGAAGGAAGACAAAAATGATCGTCTGTACTTTCAATGCACGTATGCTAGCATCAGATGCATCCATCGAGGACCTGATGGTACAAGTGCGAATGATCAAGTACGACATCATTGGTCTGACCGAGACAAGAAGGCACGAATCTCACCATACCGTTTTCGACACTGGAGAAGAATTGTTCCTCAGAACATGCGATAAAAGAGGTGTTGGAGGCGTCGGTGTCCTTGTCAACACAAACTTGGCCAAGAGCATTGATTCATGCGAATGCCTAACAACCCGAATCGGACGTTTACATTTGAATAGATGTGGCTCATTGCCTGCAGTTTCTATCTTCGTTGTCTACGCACCAATATAAGAATTTAATGATGAGAAAGAAGTCCCAGATAGATAAGTGATAAGAGCTACAGAGTGAGAGCAGTTTGGAAGGTTTACAAGGTAAAAGACAGCCCAGAAAATAAAGCGGAGAAGAAATAATACAGTAAAGGAAGATTAGACTTAATAGGAGGAACTGGATTCCTAAGATTGTTTCACATAGTTTATTCTCTCTGTCTTCATTTCATTAAAGAAGCAGTTCACCCCAGGAATCTAAGGACCTTTCTGGTTTGGACTTGCTGAGAATCTATGATGGCAGGAAAGATGAGCTGAATCCCTGAAGACAGGAATCTATTTCCTTGTTCATCAATGAGTCTCAAGTCTCCATTTGATGTCCAAGCACTCAGAAAACAAACTGTTCACTTTTCACCCAGAAATCAGTCAATGAGCAGCATGACTGCTTTTGGGGAAGAAGCCACCTGATAGGGAGCATAAAGCTGTAAATATGGACCAAATCTGTGAAATTTTATTACAGATATAATAATTAACCTGTAATTACAGATATAAAGAATGCCTGATTTCTGCTTCCCCAAAGGTACATCAGGATTTTGTGAGACAGTGAACAACATTAGGGAAGAAAAGGCACTAAAGCCAAAACACAGACCTGTTGGAGAGGTGGAATGGTCTAAGTTGCCTAGAGGCCAGGAGGTATGGATGAGACTTGAAAGATAAAGCTGGAAATGGGAACTGGAATCAAATGAGTTCAGTGCAACTCACTTAACAACACCCCCTTCTTTCAGAGATTCAATGGAGGTGCCTGTTCAAAGCACAGGTCTTCAACCAGGTGGCTAAGTGTTGGTGTCAGGGTTTATTGAGCAATCAATGTAACCCTTCTATGCACTCATTTCCAAATAGCGAAAAAGTTAGCAATCAAAGACCCAGACATGAGAGCCAGTGTAAAAACTGAGAAGCCAATACCCTAAAAGATTTGGAATAGTGCAAAGAACAGCAGAAAGCATGCAGTGCATTATCTCTTACAAAAAAAGTATCACTACTACTTTTATTAACTCTACAATTGACTGTGTTGCTGAAAGAAGTATAAATAATAAGTGTCAGTAATAAGATCACAGACTCTCTTTCAGGTGCTTAACATGCTTGGGTGAAGTTGCAGGTAGGGGACCAGGGAAGGGAAGGTTGAGAAACCATCTAAGTGACTCTACTTCTAGATGCCACCCAAAATGCCAAATTTTCATGACAGGAAGGGGAGGGGAATGCATCTGGAGTCAGCTTAAATAGAAACAATCAAATAGAAATGCTTGGCAATTGCCTGGATATGAGTGGCAAAGAAAAATGAAATAGAGTAGCAGAAAGAAGAGAAATGGATTTTGCCTGAAAATATGTCCAATCTGTTGACATTAGGAAACTAATATTGCCTGCTAGAAGAAGAGTTTCCTCTTCAATGGCTCTGGCACACAGCAAAGTTTCATTCATTGTTGGGTGAGTGATTACTTATATTACCAAGTTCTTATGCAGGAGTGGGACATACCTTCCATGGGATGCATTTGAGAAAAAAAATTAGTGAAAATGGGTAAATATTCCTTGATATTTTTTACATTCCCTAAAGTTTTTAATATAGATATAAACGAACCTACCACCATGAAGTCACCACCAGTGAAACCATCATGACAGGCTGATCATTGTCATCGGGAGATCAATGTCACTGAAGTGTCAGGAAATCAGAACAGCATGCCCTATTGATTGATGCCGCCAAAATGGAACTACTTTTTTGCTAAAAAAAAAAAAGCAACTCTGAACTGCTCACTAACATCCACGTCTGCTCTGTTCTAGATTATAAAAGGCCTTCAATAACCCACGCCCTCTGCCAGGAAACCTCGCTTTCACTTGCCTAAAAGTGACTTAAAATACTTTGCGGTAGGTAACTTCTACCGCACACTGGAATAGAGTGGCAACCTCGGGTGCGATGTCATCCTCTAAGAACTTTCCCCTTTTGTTACCTTTTTTCCCTGCCCGTTTTGTTACCCTTCTTCCCTGAAGCTCCAGACAAAACTTTAGTGAAATGTACAAGGAAGGGGCAGAAGTCCAAGTAAGTTAGGAAAATGCCTGGAACAGGCCTGATAGGAGATCCCTTAGCAAAACTCCCCATCCAGGTTACCCTTCACATCCCAGCTCTTGCCAAGCTCATTTCCACTTCATTCAAACTCTAGGGCATCCCAACACCACTGGATGTGGGCCCCGGTCCCTCATAGCCAAGTGCAGAGGGGCCTGGAACATCAGCAGGCCCATAATTTAAATCGACAATGAATTCCTAACAAATTACTTCCTCCTTTGCGGGGAGTGGGGGGGGGGCCTCAAACCAGAGGACCCAATCAGCAGGCAGCGCCCAGACGCCGCCCCTGCGCTCGCTCCGCCCCGCTCCCCCACCTCCACGGCGGCGGTGGCGGCTGCGGCCCCGCACGCGTCCGAACTGACGCCCGCGGTCCTCCTAGAAGGCGGCAGCTACCTTCTCCGTCCGTCGGAAGATGCAAATGTCCTGGGACTTCACCATCAGCGTCCAGTCGGTCCCATTCAGCGAAGCCTGCTGCAGCTCGGCGCCGGCCGCCTGGAACGACTCCTCCGAGAAGCTGGCGGCTGCACAGTCCATCCTCGCTCAGCTTCCGTGCCTTCCGCCGCAGGGGAGGATGGGGACAGACCTGGCGTGGGTTCAGGGGCGGGGCGAGAGGCTGGTCCCGTGTGTGATTGGTAGGGAGCGGAGGAGCGATAGTGGGGAGGCGGGACTTACGGGGAAGGAGGAGCCAAGGGAAGTGGGCGGGGCTGAGCTGGAGGTGAGACCCCCCCCAAGTAGGAAAACTTGAGGAAAACTGGGAAGGGATCTTGGGAAAGATGGAGATAGGAAAGTTGGGCGAGCTTTTAGACGGAAAATTATCTTTTTAGATGGAAGGGAAGTGGAAGAGGAACAGAAACAGCTCAGTAGGAGCCCATCCCAGTCCTCTCCAGACTTGGCCTTGCTTCTGTATCGTTGTGGGAAACACTGGGGAATGTCTCAGAGACATAAAATATTTCAGAATAGTAGATTTGGAAAGTGAGATTAACAGAACCTAAATGCTTAAAAATCTAGGGGTCAGATGCTAAGACTATATTTCAGTATAATTTCTGTTTTTTTTCTATTATGCATTAAAAAAAAAATTCTTTTAGGAAAAGGGCCCTGGGATTCACCAGAAGACCAAAGCTTCTTATAGCACAAAAACGGTTAAGAAAACTAATCCATAATGGATCTACAAGGTTATTTCCCACTATGCAGAGTGGAAATGATCTGAAAGGTATCGTGGTACCCACCAAGATTTATGTGGCTTGCAGCATTTATGTCTTTGTACTACTCAAAGGTTCCTTTTGCTTCCTCAGGTCTCTTTGGTATTACTGTATTTCAACCAGCTCGAATAAAATAGTCTAAATATTAAAACAAGGTAACCCCCAAGGGTGCCAAATAAACACTGGAAACCCTTATTTCCCAATCTGTAAAATGGGGTAAGAATTATACAACCAGTTAGAATTGAAAAGGAAATAAATATGGAGCATTTTTATAGTCTTCATAAAAAAGAAAAACTCCAGCTTGTTTTACAGTACTTTACTGAAAATTTTCTCCTCCCATTATTTGAAGTTTGGTGGTGAGCTTTAAATTTAGCTGTAAATTACATTTATGCCAATTTAAAAAAAAATAAATGAAAGCCTATTGGCAGCATGGATAAATTAAATTTGGCAGCACAGCTTTAATGCAGAGCTGGTTGTGTTTTGTCTTATAGTGGTAGGAGAAGGTGTGTGGTATTTTCACAAACTATTTACAAGGGGATTAGAGGCATTCATTCCTACTTTTCTTACGATGCCTTTCATGTTTGCTCCTTTTTGTAAAATCTTTATTATACTTAAACTAGAATTCAGTTTCTTGAAAGAGAAACTTCAAAAATAATTGGCATTGAAAGTTTCAGATATCATCAAGGATGGATGTTACAAAGATGTATTGATGAAGTTGTACCTTTATCACTGCATTACAGTAGACTGATAAGACAAGCATGAAAATATAAATGGTATCTTGCAAAATACAAGATAAAGGTCAATAAATTTTTATTGTGTTTATTGCACATAGTTTAATACTCCATGTGCTTAGAGTTGTATATTTTTAATAAACTCAGAATATAAAAAAAATTTGTTTGAGTATATTACAGAAAACCTATGTCAGTTTTATCACAGTTAATATATCATATTACAAAACCATTTTTCATTTTATATTATCTTAGAGACCTAGAAAAGTCTTGGAGTCTAAAAATGCCTTTATTTTCTAAAACTTGCCGATATAGCAAGTTTTTGGGTTTTTTGTTTGTTTGTTTATGAAAAACGCTTTAAAGAAACTTTCAACAGTATAGTTTTAGCCAAAACTGATTTCTAATACTGAAGTGTTGGATAAAATATGACAAAAAAATAAATACAAGTTTAGTGGGAAATAAAGAGTATGATTCAAATTTTATTGAAGAAAGAGTAAATGCCAGGAACACAAATCACTGGATGGCATTAGAAGAGATAACTATCTCTCACCTCTCCCTTATACAGGTGTTGCTCCAGAAAGGAACTTCCATTTGGTCAAACTTCTATTTTTAGCATATAGAGGCCAACTCTAGCAGAGTTTTAGAACTGGAGTCACTCCTGGTGATATAGGCCTGAAGGTTTGATGGTAGCCTATTCCCTGTAGTGCCCTGTGGGTGCATGTGATGGCAGGATCAAACTGAGGGGCCACTGTGTCTGGCATTTGTACTCTTTGTACAAAATTCTTTGAAAAAGTGTTTGTATTCTTTCCTCAGTAACTCTTGACCTTGCTTATTCACTCCTCAAGGAAAGAGGAATGGTTTAAATCATACCTTCTCAAATTGGGTTACAACTCTATATAGGTTGTATAACTTTTTGGGGGGGTCACACTCGGCAATGCACAGGGGCTACTCCTTCCTCATGCACTCATTACTCCTGGAGATGCTCAGGGGACCATATGGGATGCTGAGAATTGAACCCGGGTCAGCCACATGCAAAGCAAACACCCTACCCACTGTGCTATTGCTCCAGCCCTGGTTGTATAACTTTTAAAAAAGTTTTAAGGAAGTTTCTGTATGATATATAGGTATTCAAAATATTCAAATACACCTTAAGACCCAAAGGGAGGAAGAGAGAGAGAGAGAGAGAAGGGAGAAAGTGTCTGTGTAGAGGCAGGTTAGGAGAGAGGCAGGAGGGAAATGGGGGAC
This sequence comes from Sorex fumeus, assembly GCF_029834395.1. Classification (NCBI taxonomy): domain Eukaryota; kingdom Metazoa; phylum Chordata; class Mammalia; order Eulipotyphla; family Soricidae; genus Sorex; species Sorex fumeus. Next base: position 63,915,894 of record NW_026606120.1, read on the forward strand.
ATTGGTGGTGGAAAATTACACTAGTGAAGGGACCGGTGTTGGAACATTGTATGACTGAAACAATTCTGTGTATCTCACACTGATTCAATAAAAATTAATATAAATAAATTTAAACATTCAAATATATAGATATTCAAGATATAAATATTCAAAATAAGTCAAACATTTGTTTACCTATGTTTACCTACATTTCCTATTTTTAATACCTATATATCTGGGGTCATGTGATGGTTACTTTGATTAAAATGAATCACAAATGGAAATGTTTTAAGAAACCATGAATTAAACCATTGATGAATTTGGTAGAAAAGGCTACTGAGCATGTTTGTATTAACTCTTTCCAGCTCAGTATTTCTACTGTAGGATATAATAAAAGGCAGGACTTCTAACCTATCCAAGATTATATAGTAAATTAAAGAGGGAAGTTTCTGCTGCCATTATGGCTTTTTTAAAAAATGCTGCCTGTGCCTGGGGAGAAAACTTTGTCACAGGAAGAGTATTATAATTCTCCCAATTGCTCAAGATTCAAGCTCTGTCATAAACTGCTTTGTTGCAATATAGGTGAAATGTTATTCTCATATAAAGGTGAAATGTTATCTGGTCATCTCTATTTGAATTGAGTCAGAACACAGGTAGGGGTAAGGGTAACATTATATTTGAAACTTCCTAAAACCCCTGCAGATAGAAACTCTAAGCATTGAAGATTGGGGTTCTCATACTCACATATGGGACTGAAAACAGAGCCCAGGGCTCTGGGCTCACACTTGCTTATGGCAAGTGTGAAACTGGACTAAGGTTTCCTTTATAAAGTCTGTATCCTCCAAAAGTTGTCCCTTCTATTCTGAGGAAACCAATACCTCCCCACTTCCCAACCTATAGACTATGGAGTTTGAGGAAGATCGTATTCTTCCTGCAGTCTTGGGTGGAAAGATTAAAAGGCATCTTGGAGAAACCAACCCCTAAGCCTGTCAGAGATCAAATTTATATTTATGTTATTTCTATTGAGTAGAACCTACAAGGAGGTCAATGAAGAAAAATCTGGTTCAAGACCATTGAATCCCTGCCAAAGCTAAAATCAGGGACACCTTCACAAGTAGAAAAGTAGGACACAAGGAATTAGTCAAAAAAACACCCACAAAAAGCATGACAGAGACCTGAGGAAACACTCCTCATGATAGGCAATGCATGACTATACAGGACAGTACAAGTAAGAATAATTACTGAAATTGTATTTATGGCAATTCAAGAAAAAATGGTTGATAAATAGTATACTAAGAAAAAGATAAATGAATTTGACAAACCATATAGTTCTATGAACTTGAAAAAGATCAAATTCTTATTCTTCACATTTCAAGAAAGGAACTATATATATATATATATATATACATATGTGTATACATATATACACACACATATGAACCATGTTGTATATAGCAAAATGCACAGTATATACATAAGCTTATGCTATCTAATAAAATGTTATACATACTAGAATATATAAATATGTTAACATGTATTCTTGTATGTTCATATTTTAATTGTAGTATATTCTGTCATGTATTTTCATAATTACATGTCTATCATATGCATATACTCCATCATATACATAATGTGTTTAATATGAGCTTGATTTTTATATATTCAATTATACATATTCAAATACATATTTTCGTTCATAGAACATGACATTACCTATGTTCTATTACATATTTCATTGAAAACGGATTGTATGTAATGTCATTCTAAACAGATTATATATAATGCAATGCACCACATGCATTTATATAGATGTAATGGAATGCATACAGTTTAACATAGTAATTCAATTTAGAAGTAAGGTAAGATTAATACCTGTAATTTCCATGTACAGCAGACTTAGAAGTGAGCCATGGTCTTAGGACAGGAATGCTTGTGGCAGGGGAGCAGGTCCCATCTCTCCCTGCCATTTGGCTCATCCCTTACTGCTAAAACGTAACTTGTTTGTTACGTGCCCTGGTCTCTATTGAGCCCCGGCTGCTTCTGGGAGCTTCTGCCGCTTCTAGAAGAGAAACCCCCACAACTCCCCACCTATCCTTGTTTCTCTCGCGCTCCACCCACCCAGTCCTCACCCTCTGAACGCCAGCACCTTTTCTGATCGTTAATTGCACAAATGAAATCGCCTTCTCTTGTCCCTGGCTTGGGAGACTTCTGACAGCTCAGCCTCTGATCAGTGAACTTGACTCTGCCCTGCAGGTACGTGCCGCCAGGTTCTGGCGGCCGCTGCCAGAAACTGACGTTGCAGCCGGGGAAACCTTTCATATGTCCGGTTGGGTCAACGTTCCAGATTACGCACAGTGTGGTTCTGGGAGCTCTTGTTAGGATAATATTTTCTTACTAATCCTGCACACTCTTAGAGTTAACTGGTTCCGTCTTGAATACCTGTATGGCCCTTTTTAGGATAAGGTGTAGTGTTTGTAGGTTAGGAGAGCTAAACTTCATCTGTCTATAAGTGCAGAGGAGGGTCAACGGAGAGCTAAGAGAACCATCGGTTTTTGTTTCCAATTTTCAAATGAGATATTTCTCAGTTGACTGACTCGTGATTCCTTCTCTGTTAGGGAGCGTGCTTACATTCTTGTCCCCCAAGTGTGAAAAGGAACAATCCTGCAGATGGAAAAAGGAAGAAATATGGGGGTTCCTTTGGAGTGGGTTTCTAAATTTTACCTTGAATTTGGAAACTTGTAATGAATCAAGCATTGTTTTTCTAACACAAATAGTTCCTTAGGATGCTGGTATAAATTGCAACCATGTGTGGAGACCCACCTTCTAGGAATCTAGTCAAAGGCATAGATCTCCTGTTGCTATATTAGGGAAACTACTCTGGAAAATTGGTTTTGATAACAGCTCAAGAAGCCCAGTGTTGGGGGCTGGAGCAATAGCACAGCAGTGTTTGCCTTGCAAGCAGCCGACTCGTGTTCAATTCCCAGCATCCCACATGGTCCCTCAAGGACTGCCAGGAGTAATTCCTGAGTGCATGAGCCAGAAGTAACCCCTGTGCAAGGCCGGGTATGATCCACTTTCTGTAGCACTGTCCTCCTGTTGTCCATCGATTTGCTTCAGCAGGCACCAGTAACATCTCCACTGTGAGACTTGTTATTACTGTTTTTGGCATATCGAATATGCCATGGGGAGCTTGTCAGGCTCTGCTGTGCGGGTGGGATACTCTTGGTAGCTTGCCAGGCTCTCTGAGAGGGACAAAGGAATCGAACCGGGTTGGCTGCGTGCAAGGCAAACGCCCTACCCACTGTGCTATCGCTCCAGTCCCAAGGCCCTTGCTATCACTCCAGCCCGTTTGACCACCCCCCCCAAAAAAAAGAAGCCCAGTGTTAATTCTGTTCCACAGATACCCAGATATACAAGACTAAGAGCACCAGTCTAATCCTTAAGAACAACAGAACCCTGATCAAAAGGCATACGGATGTTGGTTCCTTTCATCACATCAGATATCTGAAGTCTGAATGTGGAGATGCAATTGGTGGTCTGGGACTGGGTTTAGAAGGAACCAACAAGGGCTTGAGGCCTGTACCCTCTGGGTTTTTTGTTTGTTTGTTTGCTTTATGGGTCACACCCAGCAATGCACAGGGGTTACTCCTTGCAGCTCTGCACTCAGGAACTACTCCTGGCGGTGCTCAGAGGACCATATAGGATGCTGGGAATCGAACCCGGGTCGACTGCGTGCAAGGGAAACATCCTACCTGCTGTGCTATCGCTCCAGTCCCAAGGCCTGTACCCTCTGGGGTGGCCTCTTCCCAATGTCCGTGACTCCTCACCAACAAGATGGGCCCCTGGGTGTGAGATACATTTTCCTAGCATACTTTTGCTTGGGAGGACCCATCTAGAGATGTCTGAAGGCCATCTTCTCCAATATAATTTTGGGGAAGTTATTTTTGATCTCCCTGAATTTCAGTCTATATTTGAAGGAAAAGTTGACCAAACCGTCATTTGAGGGAACTGGTGGTATCAAGAAACTGCTTGCCTTGTATTAAGTGCACTCAAGTATTTCTAATCAGATGACTTTCCAGGAAGAAAAATTTGTCATGTTCTGGCTTTTAAGAAGTCAAGTATAAATAAATTTCATCACTTATCCAAAAACCAAACAAAAAACCAAAAATATAAAATTGTTCGGTAAAAATATTGTATAACTGATAGAGATTAAAACAAAAGTGGAAAAAATGTAAACAGCTAATGAACTTAGATGGAGGGTAGGCCTTTCTTTGTGTGAGCCCTTTGACTTTTCTGCATATTTGAAATTAATAGAAATTTTCAGAAAAAACAATTATTTCATTTTATTTAAAATACAATTGCACAGAAAATATAGAGACAAAGTTATGGAAAGTATGCACAAATAAATTAAAAATAAAACAAGATTATTGTGTCTCTAAAAATGTCAGACAAATTGACGTGGAGGCAAGAAAAAAATAGAATTTTGTGAGACTAAAAGAACAACTCCAGGATTTTTTTTGGGGGGGTTTGAGGTTGTTGGGGGAGGCGGGGCAGCATACCAGGCAGTGCCTAGTGCTTACTCCTGGCTGTGCCCAGGGGTCACTCTTGGCAGGCTCAGAGGACCATATGCAGTGCCAGGGATCAAATGTGTGTTAGCTGTTTTCAAGGCAAACTCTTTACTATCTCTTTGACCTCTGACCTGAGTTCTAAAAGATTCTTTCTCTTTTTTGTATGTTTTCTTTTTGCTTGGGGCCATGCCAGGCATTGCTCAAGGCTTACTCCTGGCTCTACACTCAGGAATCACTTTTGGTGGTGTTTGGGGACCATATGGGATTGAACCCAGGTCGGCCGTGTGCAAGACAAGCACCCTCCCACTATACCATCTCCCTGATCCCTTAAGAGATTTCTTAAAGATAAATAATAGCACAAATCATAAGAGAATATCCATCTACTTCAAAAAATAAGAACTCTTATTCAACAGTATGCTATGAATAAACTAAACCCAATAGATGGGACGATGTTTGTTATATCCAACAGAAGAAAGAGTAAAACCGTATTTGGGAATATTATGAAAGACAATGAGTATCAGGGCCAGAACGATACCACAGTGGGTAGGGGTTTGCTTTGCATGTGGCCAACCTGGGTTCAAATCCCCAGCGTCCCATATGTGCCCGCACTGGCACTGCCAGGAGTAACTCCTGAGTCACAGTGCAGAGTAACTCCTGAGTGCAGAGTGCCAGGAGCATTGCTGGGTGTGACTCAAAAAAGCAAAAAATTTTTTAAAAATGAGTGTTCACAAATGACTAACTTTGCACAAAGAGCACATTTAGTTTACCTGTTGTTATTGGTCACTATTTTTTAATTTGGGAGACTAAATGTATATTTGTTCTTGCTTACTATAAAAGTTACTAGGCACCAAGCCTAAAATAGAAGTGTCACAGGCAAACACCTGGGTAAGGTCAGAACTTTTCACTTTCCCTGGGAATGCTTTCCAATTACAGAACTTTGACCTTTGAGTGCTCCCAAGATAAAGTTGTAGTGATAAATAAGTAGTTTTACAACAAAATGTTAGGTTTATAGTTACTTTAAAAACTGGGCAAATAACTTTACTTTTTCAAATCCATTCACTCAGTGATGATATAAAAATAGTCATATCTAGCTCAAGGATTTGCTGAGAGGATTAAGCAGCAACCACAATTTAAAACCCTCTATAAGGTGAAAGTGAACACTTCCAGAATGTATCATCTCGAATACACTGAATTTGTCTAAATTCTGTAGCTGAACTGATTTTACTTTTTTCAATGGCCATTCAAACTAGTTTAATTTTATTCTATTCACTGTAAACTGCTGAATGCCTACTTCTATTAAAAATCTCAAAATTTACATTCCTAGAAAAAATAAAAAGATAGTAATGATGCAGATACTGGGCTCCAAGGATTATAAATTAATACTCTATAAGTCAATTAATTACAGTTTAAGACTTGTGAGTACTCCTGGTGAACCAAAAATTATGTTAAATATTTTTATTTCATTTGTGCAATTCTGTTCTTGAAATGAGTACTATTATGCTCTCCAGGTGTCTCATGAAGAAACTTCCGTTTACAGCAACTAAAGTTGTCCAAGGTCACATGGGTAAATAAAAGGAAGAACAAAGGCTTAGAATCCATTCTTTTGGATTCTAGAGTCCAAAAGACTCACATCTAGATTGTTCATTACTGAGGAGTAGCTATAGACATGAGGAAGCAAATATAGATTTTAAACCAATTATAGCCACAAAGGTTTTATTCTTAAAAGGTGGTTTATGAACTAGTAGGTCTGTAAAACTATAAGACTTAAATCTGCATGAGCATTTAGATCACCTATAGTTTTTCTTCTGTATTGTTTACAACTTGATTAACAAATACTTATTATAGCACTGTCCTAGTATTGTCCTCCCGTTGTTCATCAATTTGCTCGAGCGGGCCCAGTAACATCTCCATTGTGAGACTTGTTGTTACTGTGTTTGGCATATCAAATACGTCACGGGTAGCTTGCCAGGCTTTGCTGTGTGGGAAAATACTTATTATTTATTAATATTTATCATAGAGAGAGCACCTGCAGAAATAAAATAATAATTAAAAACAATGTATGAATCCACCCCCAAAAAGTATGAATCCTTCTTAAGTGTAAGTTTATGTTCATAACAGCTTTTGCAGGATTCATGAGATGTCTATTTCTAAGTCTTAGGTTGCCATCCACATCAACACAACGACACAGCAGACATAACGTTGTATGTGGCTTTTATATTATTTAGTTTACTTCTTTCAATTTATAGGTGAGGGAATTGACGCACAAAGACATAATATCATGGACAACAACTTGGTTACTCAGGCAATCCAACTATGTGTACGAAATGCTCCAAGACTGTAGGTCCCTACTATATTCTGCCTGCTCATGTAAATAAAACAAGATTACATATCAGGTTTAGGAAATATGAGATTACACTTTTGCCTGTTAAAACAGACACTTTATGTGAATCTTATTAAATGAAATTGACAGTTCAGACAATGAGATTTGTTTGAATCCTGGAAGGGATCAGAGAATCAAGTCATCATCTACTTTTCTTCCAGTAAGGGGATTCCAGAGACTAACTGGATGTATTGAATTTCAAGGTCTCTTCCGCTGCCCTGACTAATCAGAGCGAGGGTGTTTCGGACTAGCATTCTCAGGTTTCACTTGCACTGTGATCCCCATAAAGTGGGGGTAGGCTCTCATATTAATCATCATCAAGATCAATGCCTTTTACTCCTAATATCTGGAATTGCTTCTCACAGTGAAAGTTTGAACCAAAACCTTGATTGTCTTTGGAAGTATAGATGCTCTTAGTGACTTAATATATGCCATTCCATGTGGGAAAATGACTCACTGAGTCCCTCAAAATAGTGATCTTTGTGGTGTATGTGTGTGTGTGTGTGTGTGTGTGTGTGTGTGTGTGTGTGTTTGTTAATCAGTTTGGAAACATTTCTCTTTCCTTTAAACTGCTCAACATACAGTTTGTCAACAGTTTTTGCTATTTTTATTTTCCATATAGATTTGTTCATTTCTTTCTGTCAACTTTGTCTGACATATGTGATGCCACCATTCCTGTACCCTGAATGCCCAGTAATCCCTTTGCTGGCATTCACACCCAGAGAGCTGCATGGAACTGCTGAGTTGATCCTCTTCTCTCTGCTACCTTTCACTGGCTTCACATTTTACTGCATGATATTGAAATGTCTTATTTTGTAGAATCTTATACCATCAGACCAGCCCTTCATGTATCACCAACCCTATCTTCTCTGCCCTCCCCTCATTCACTGACTTGTAGCCTTCCTGCTCCTCGGACTTTTTTAGTTGTTGCCCCAAAAACCTGGCTCTTTTTTCTCTGCCTGCACCATTTGTTCTATATTCTTTCATTTGTTTGGTTTTGGTTTCTGAGCTACAAATCATGGTGCTTAGGTAGAAGCTTATTCTGGTTCCATGGATGCTCCAAGAGGTGCTGGGATTTGAACCCTGGCTTCCTGCATGCAAACTGCACTCCAGTCCATTGCTTATTTCTCTCAGTCATTCTCCCTATATGCTTTATTCCTCATTCCTCGCTCCCCACCCCACCCCTCTTTCTCTCTTGCTTTTTGGGTTATACCCAGTGAAACTGAGGGGTGACTCCTGGCACTGCTCAAGGGACCATATGGGATACCAGGGATTGAACCCGACCACATGCAAGTCAAGTGCCCTCCCACTTTACTTTCTCTCCGGCCCCTTTTCCTCATTCTTAAGAAATCAACTTGAATCTCCCTCCAAAGATTCCCCACCCCAATCTTTTCCATTTACCATCTTAGTCTTTTGTATTATTTTTTTCCTGTGTAAAATTTTTTACCACTTAGAATTTAACCTGCACACCAGTAGGAACTGGAATAAAGCAATGAAAAGTTAACCCATGTTAATTACTTTCTAGTATTTATTATAACCTATAATGAAGAGCATTTTGTCCCCTCTATCAGAGTCTACATTCAACAGTGAGAATCATCCACCTTCTGTTACTTCTAAAACTGTGTCACAGAAGGGAATATGCCTTAATTCCTTATCTTAGAACTCTCTTAGAACCCCAACACCATGACATGAAGTCCAAGCATCATGGAACAGTGATTACTTGGAAGAGATGCAAGCCCCTGACCCACACAGCCCTCAATGAGGTCCTGGCTAGCAGCACCAACATGCCAGCCATGGAAAGGAGTCATCTTGAAATCAGATTCTCTAGTTGAGTTCTCCAGTTAATGCTGCATGGATCAGCGATGAACTGTCTCCACTGAGGCCTGTCTAATCTTCAGATTCACAAGCAAAAGAAGAAGCAATAAATGTTTTAAATCAATAAGATTTTGCCTGGTTACACAGCAAAATGTATCTCGAACAGAAGGCATACATTCTATGTGATTGTTTTAGGCACAAAAGTGGAAAAGCAAAGATTTTTAAAAGGGGCTGGAGTGATAGAAGAGCGAGTAGGTCATTTGCTTTGCATGTGGTTGACACGGGTTCAATTCCTGGCATTCCATATGGTACCCCGAACACCACCAGGAGTAATTCCTTTAATGCAGAGACAGGAGTAACCCCGAGTATCACTGGGTGTGACCCAAAAATCTAAAGAAAAAAAATTTTAAGTAAATTTTAATGGCTAGGTTTTAAAGAGATATATGTATTAGTATTAAAAGAAAACAATTATTCATGACCACCTATGTAAGATAAAATATAAAGAGTTCATACTTCCTCTAACCTCCTCTACTAATTTGGTAGTATTTATATTTGTAAATATAAATGATTTACACTGTTTATATTATTTTGGAATAAACCCTGATCACTATTGTGGTATAACAATATGCATTTTATCTTCAAAAGTTTTGTTTTTACAATTGAAAAGCATTCTAAAAGTTTAATTCACTTACGGTTTTCAGTATTGTGAGTTTTTAATTTTGATTCATCCTCAAAAATCCTGTAGCCACTGAGGATTGACATTTAGCTTTAGGGAGAATGACTTGTGTGTTTTTCTAAAAGAGAATGTTTTCTTTCAAAAGTCTAATTTGTAATAATGCATTCAATTTGTCTCTTATATTAAAGAATTTTTCCTGAATGTACTTGAGAATATGTTTCACTTATTTTTAGTGAACCTTTTAAGAGAATCAAATTCAAACATTTCCTCAGCTCAAAAAACGTCTTCTGAGCTAGGTAGTTAGCTCAAAGGACATGCTTTGCATGGTCAAAGATTCTGGTAGATAGCTCAAAGTACATACTTTGCATCTTCAAAGATCCTGAGTTCGGTCCCATACACTGCATAAACTATAAACATTTAACACCACTGGGCCATTGCCTCACTCCCTATTGGCAGGAGTAGCACCACAATCTTGTGACCATGTATGACCCTCACAGACAGGTCAAGTATTACTGGGAGGGGTTCCTGGGCCTCAGGCTTTGTTAGGGAGTGCTCCCCCGCCATGTCTTCTGCTGTTTTTCATTTATGCTGTGTTCTATTGGTTCCATTTCCTGCTCTGAAATTCCTACTTTACATAACCTAAATCTCTTGAACTCCTTAGTCCTTATCTTTTTCCTTACTCTTTTTCATTATTAGTTTCCTACGAATCTTGAAAGAACCCTCAAGTTTATCTTCAGCTTCACAATTTGCATTTTCCTAATATTATATATCTCATTAATTCCTTTGTTAAAATGGCAAAAGTAGTTCTAATTTCTCCCTGTCTTCCCAGACTGTTGGGTATTAACCCTAAGGACTTTAGACTTCATCAGTAATTGGCCCCTTTTTGTCCCCCCAGAGAAGCTTATAGAGCTCTTGTGAGCACACCTAATCCCCTGGATTTATCTTTAACCTTTCCTTTGAGTTTTACCTCTCATTGTCACAATTCCCCAAGTCAGTCTTGGTTATTTTTAAGCCAAAACTTTCTGGTAACTCTGAACTTTGTTTTTGTAGTGACTTACCGGCTTTTCTATCTCCCCTATAGCTTTTTCATATTTTACTATAGAGCAATGTTCTTTGCTTAAACACAGAAAAACCACTAATGCTGTGATCCTTATATTTAGGAGTTTATTGACTCTGAAATATATCTACTCCTGAGCATCTCTCATAATTACTTGACTCAGGCTTCAATTGCCACAGTTCCTAACACCCCACAAAGAGAGGCCTGCTGTGGGACTGGGATGGACTCAGGTGAGTGACGAAACTACTTCAGCATTGAAATGGCACAATCTAGAAAGCATAAAGGCATGGTCTTGATGCAAGCTGATATGACTTAAGAGACAGGACTCTCATGGGGAAGGACAAGCTGAACTGGCCTGAGAGCTTAGTCCGGGATTTACAATAAAACCTTGCTTGCTCTCAGAGCCCAGGGAAGTAAGTTTTGGAACCTATATCTCTTACTGTATTTATCCGAATAACTGCAAGTATTAATAAGAAGCAAATTTAATTGTTTAATATGTACAACTAAAGGGAAAAAGAAAAGTAATATAGATGTCTCTGGAAGACAGAGCTTCTCCTTGAGTAAAGTTTCCCACCTAGAGAATTGCGACTGCCCAAGCACTTTACCTCTGTAAATGATCAATCACACCCATGTGCAGTCCTATATCTCAAACTCCTTCAGATGTTCTTTAAGTATGTTAGCAGCTCTGTATTAAAGGGACCATTTTTACCATCTACCCATGAGTTCCCTGTCTCTTTGTTCCTCTGCTGAGGAGGCCTGGGGAGGACAGGAGGCGGCTCTTGAAAACTGAACACACACCTCACACCCAATCCCTCCGACTTTGTGAACTCACACCAGACCTTAGCTTTTTCCTTCCTCATTCCTAGTGATTCTCATTTGGGAAATGAAAATAACTTCTTGAATCTTATGGGGTGGGGGGGAATTTTTAATTCTTTAAAAAGTAGTCACCCTTTGCTTTCTACCAGTATAATTTGATACAATTTACATGAGAAGGGCAAGTAGAGCAGGAATTGGAAAGAAATAGAACTGTTTTACAATTTAGTATATTGTGATCTAGCTTATGGTATATCATTTTAAGACAGCACTGTAGCACTATAGCACTGTCCTTCCATTGTTCATTGATTTGTTTGAGCAGGCACCAGTAACTTCTCCATTATGAGACTGGTTTGGGCATATTGAATATGCCACGGGGAGCTTGCCAGGCTCTGCCGTGCGGGCGGGATACTCTTGGTAGCTTGCCGGGCTCTCTGAGAGGGATGAAGGAATCAAATCCCAGTCAGCCATGTGCAAGGCAAATGCCTTACCCGCTGTGCTAGATACTAAAGTTAATTAGACTATTAATGTTGGCTCTAGTTTCTAACATGTCTGCATGGAGAATATTGGAAATGAAAAGAAACTTGTTTCAAAAATATACTTGTTTCAAAAGTATGAGAGGGGCCTAGAGGTATTCCATGGAGGCACTGAAATTACCCTCCCTCCGAGGAGCCCACAGTAAGGAATTGATTGAGTACAGAGTCTGACCTGAGACCCAGCAGTGAAAAGCACTGGATCTGGGAATACTCCTGGGGCAGTAATTCCGAGGATGGATTGAGAGAGCAGTGGCAAGACAGGGGGCAAGACAGGGCAGGAGAATTCTGTGTTGGCAGAGGAATGCATAAGTGGCCAGGAGGGGTTCTAATTGTTGCAGATCTCTGGCAGACTGCAGACAGACATACAAGGTGGAAATGGGGTGAGCTGAGTATATAGATCCCAAAGAAATGCAGCTTAGTGCATGCATTTGCTGAGGGGGGTGGGGAGAAAGTGGGAGCTGGTGGGAACCATCATGGGCAGTGTCTTAGTTGCCTTTGGAGCACCCACCCCAGAGGGGAACCCTGCCCATTCAGTTGGCCATGGATCAAGATGGCACACTTGCATAGCCAAGCCTCAGCTCCACCCAGCCCACTATGGTGAGCTTGCAAGCCAATTAGATTTCTTGAAGTATTGGCAACAGGCAGTGGAACTTGTGCCCAGACCTGGGGAATACTGTGGGGTAGATGTCAGACTGCAAAACATTGGTGATAAAGTCAGTTCTTGCCAATATAAATGCTGGGCAACTGGGACCATTTTGATTTGAATCTTATTGATTATTCATTCAATTCTGGGATTATATTTAACACCCAGGATCGAATGAAACTGATCTACAGCTATTCTTGGCTTTGCACAAACCCAATTTCTCCTCATTGCTATTTTAGTTCCTTCAAAACTGGTAAAAAGGCATCCTTCATTGTCAGAAAAATAGTCTATCACTAAGTAGCAGGAACTGTGCTCCCTGCCCAGTCATTTTTAAAATCTACTTAAACATAATATAAGGGCTTATGAGAATTTTCAAGCATATGGGGATGAGCAAGTTAGTTCATTTTGAAGCAGCAAAGACTTGCTCTAACTTGGTACCATAGGCTTATGTAAACAATTACCATTACCGTATCACACCATAGCTTTCTATCCTAATTTTCTAAAATTTTGTTCTACAATTGAATCAGACAAATGAAAACCATTCCTAGCCTTCATATAGCATCATGCCAAAAAAAGAAAAAATTGAACTGTGATAGTAGATGAAGACAAAAACCCAGAAAGATCTTCAAACAAATCAGCACTTTCCAAATAAACCAGAACTTTGAGGAAGACTCAAAGCAACAATGCTTTTGATATTTAATGAAATAAATAAATCAATGAAAGAGACAATCAGTAAATTTGGAGAAATTTGGGAAGTATGAAAAAAGTCTCCAAACAGAGGCAAATGAGCTTTAAAAATATTATAAAGTGCATTAGCTGGGTCTCAGTAGAAGTGGAAGAAACTAAAATTCAAATCAATAACCTTGAGGATTAGGTACTGAACATCATCGGTAAAGAAGAGGAAAAAGAAAAAAATTGAAAAATGAAGAAAACAACACATATCTGGGACTGTGGTAAGAGGAATAACATCTGCACCATAGAAATTCCAGAGAGAGGAAAGAGATAAGAGGAAGAATTGTTGGTGGAAGAAATAATATCTGAGAATTTCCCCAAAATGAAGAGAGAAACATGTACCCTGATCCAGGAAGCTCAAATAGTTCCAAACAAAATAAACCCAAAACAAAAAAATGCCAAGAAACACTAATCAAAATGGAAAGAATCAAAAAGAGAGAAAGACTTCTAAAAGTAACAATAACAAAGAATGGACTCATGTAAAGGGACCCTCATAAGACTCACAAGATTTTTCAAATGAAAATTTACAGGCCCAAAGAGAATAGAATGATATACTCAATGTGTTGAACAAAAAGAATCTCCAATCAAGAATCTTCTCATTTGCCAGGTTTGTCACTCAGATTTCAAGGTGTAATTAAAAAAGATTTTTTCCAGCTGGGTAACAAATAGAGGCATTCATTGCCTTTAAACCAGTTCTGCAAGAAATTAATAAATGATCTTCTATAAAAGGCAAGGAAACCCCACTCAGAAAGACACAAAAATGGGGAAAACATAGTTATTAAGAGGATTCTAGGAATAAACTCAAGACTTACTAGCTTTTATTTCACAAGGAAAAATAAGTTTAGAATTTCAGATCTAAACCACATGATAATCTCAAAGTAAAATTATTTAGGATAAGCTAACAAGAAAAGATCAATGGAAGCAGAGCACTACATAAAAGGCCAGAATAAAAATGCATACAGAGAAAATAAGAAAAATTTAAAGAAATAAAGTTAGGTTACAAGGACAGCTAAAATCCTCATAGAAAATTCTAATAAATTTCTTTTTATCAATAACTTCTGTAAATGTCAATTAAATTCCCTAATTAAAAGGCACAGAGTAGATGCTTAGCTCAGGAAAAAAAAAATGCAACCAATTCTCTTTACAACAGACAGGCTTGTAATCTTACTTTAAGTATAGACTCAGAGTTAAACACCGGAAAACATACAAGCAAATGGCATCCTGAAAAAAGCAATACTTGTATTAGACCAAATAGGGCTTAAACTAAAGAAGGTAACAAGAGATAGGAATGGAAATTATACATTGAATAAGGGGATCAAAACATCAAAAGGACTCATCAACATATATGCATCAAATGAAAGGGTAGCCACATTCTTTTTTTTTCTTTTGTAGGAGTACTGCTATTTATTCAGCCACTGATTAGCTGATTGAATTGTGCATGAACTCCACCTACTTTTTTTTTTATTTTTTATAATTTTATTTATTGAATTACCGTGAGAGCAGTTACAAAGCTTTCGGGTCTAAGTCTCGGTCATACAATGAAACACCTGTACCTTCACCAGTGCCCATTCTCTACCACCAAAAACCCCAGTATACCCCCATCCCACACCCTCCCCCTACCTGTGGGGCAGATGATTTCCACATTACTCTCTCTCTACTTTGATCACATTCAATATTTCTATACCAGACCCACCATTATTATTTGAGATTTTATCCCAATACTCAGATCTGCTGAAAAGGCAACAATAGACAATTTGTGTTCTATTTCTGGTTATGAATAACATATGATGTCGCGTGGCTGCAGTAGGGCCATGTGGTTTTGAAATTCCGAAATTTTAACACTTAAATCTGGAGGGATTTCTGCCAAAAACCACTGGGTTTCGAGATCTGCTCCTGAGTCTCTGGGATCATGGCCGTTGAGCAGCTTGATGAGGAGCCAGAGAGGCCCTTTGTGAGTGATGACTTGGGGTCTCGTTGGGGTGGGGAGGACAGGCTCGGCTCCATCCCATCCGGTGAGGCCCAACAAGTTTTGTCACTGCGGGCCCAAGCCTGACTGTCCAGTGGCCTCTGGAGAATGACAGCCACCGAACCGCCAGAAGGAAACAGGCGGAGGGACAGCACCCTTTCCCCCCTGGGGTGGCCTGGCGACAGTAGCCTACTGCGGGGTCCGGACACATTTCTGTCAAAAGCCGCTGGGTTTCAAGATTTGTTTCTGAGTCTCTGGGATCAAGGCCATTGAGCAGCTTGATGAGGAGCCAGAGAGGCCATTCGTGGGCGATGACTTGGGGTTTTGTTGGGGTGGAGAGGACAGGCCCAGCTCCCCCCGATCCTGTGAGGCCCAACAAGTTTCGTCACTGCGGGCCCAAGCCTGACTGTCCAATGGCCTCTGGAGGATGACGGCCACCAAGTTGCCATGAGAGAGCAGGCGGAGGGACAACACCCTTTCCTCCCTGGGGTGGCCCGGTGACAGTAATGTACTGTGGGGTCCGGATGCATTCCTGCCAAAAGCCACTGGGTTTTGAGATTTGTTTCTGAGTCTCTGGGATCATGGCCGTTAAGCAGCTTGATCAGGAGCCAGAGAGGCCATTTGTGGGTGATGACTTGGGGTCTCGTTGGGGTGAGGAGGACAAGCCCGGCTCCACCCCCATCTCGTGAGGCCCTGTGTGTCTCGTCACTGGGGGCCCAAATGTGACTATCCAGTGGCCTCAGAAGGATGGCGGCCACTGGGCCACCAGGGGGAACAGTCCAAGGCACGAAACCTATTTCCACCTGGGTTGGCCCAGCACCCGTAGCCTACTGCAGAGACCGGACGCATTTCTACCGAAACCGCTGGGTTCCGAGATTCGTTTCTGAGTCTCTGGTATCATGTCCATCAAGCAGTTCAATCAGGAATCAAAGAGGCCTTGCCTCCAATTATATAGCTGAGCCGGAGATGGTTTGTGGGTGTGTTTCCCACATACCTAACTTTTGGCCGTTTACTTTCTTGGTAAACTTTGCTCCAAGGTTTTGGGGTCTGGCCAAAGGCACAGCAGCAATTTTGGGGTATCTGAAAGTCTGAAGGCACCATGAGGCTGCTGATGCACTCGCCTCACAGGTACAGACTGACCAGCTGGCAGCACCATACCCCAGCCACATTCTTAAGACAAAAGCTAATAGATATTAAGAGAAACACTGATGGCAACAACATAGTAGAGGGAAACTTTAACATTATCTCTGGGCCAGAGAAATAGGATAGTAGACAGGGAGTTTGCCTTGCAAGTGGTCGACCTGCACCGCCAGGGATGATACCCTCAGTGCAGAGCCAAGAGTAAGCCCTGAGCTTCATGGGGTGTGGCAAAAAAAAAAAACAGAAACAAAAACATATTACTTTCACTATTGGACAAATTAACCATACATAAAATAAATAATTAGAGCCCTAAATAAGAAAGTGGCTGGGCTGGGATTAATAGACATGTATAAGGCTATCCACCCCACAAAAGCTGAGAACTCATTCTTCTCCAATGAATATGGAGCATTCTCTAGAAGAGAAACAAGTTGGAACATTTCCAAACAAGTTGAAACACAAGCCAATAAAGTCAATCAAAATATTGAAGTCTTAGTCACAGAAATTAGGAAAGAATGGTTAAAAAAAGCATTAAAATTTTAAAAAATCAAATTACAATTTTCAGGTAACATAATAAGACATATAGAAGAAACTAATGACCACAAAATCTTTTAAAATCTATAAAAACAATACAGAAGAGAAGCAGGCTAAAAAAATCAACACAAAAAAGTCTGTTGTATTTATATAAGAAAACAATGAACTAAAATATATTTCAAAAACACATCCAAAATTGTTTCTCAAATTTAAAAAAGTCAAATTTGCTAAATTAATTCAAAGTTTTACTCAATAGAGGGCACAGAAGAGAGAAAAGAAAAAGGGGTGAATGGTGTGTATTTAAAAGGCTTCATAATAAAAAATATTTATTTTGATTTCCTCTAAATTTATTTTTTCAAGAAAATTTCAAAAATTTTTTAAAGATTGCTTGACTCTCATATTGCAAAATGTCTGCCATTATATTATCTGGACAGAGAAAATGTACCTTTAATAAGTGAAAAGAAGTAAAAATAATGTTCTATTTTTGTGCTAGCATTGACATATGCATTATATACTGCAGTCTGCTATGCAAAAATTTATTTTGATACGGTTTCAGGCATTATAGCAGACTTTCACACATTTTATAAAACCTTATCAATGAAAAAATCTAGAATTGACTTTGATTAAAAAATTAATTAGTTCTATAAAGTCTGGAGACAGACAAATCCTAAAGCTACAGAACACTATAGATTTTATTAATGCTTTCTGATTCATGATTCCAAACATAAATAATACTTTGGCCCACTGCTGTGTAGGAGCCAGCGAGATAGTACAGAGGCTAAAACATTGCAATGCACTCACAGACCCCTAGTTTGATCCCTGGCACTGCATCCCTGGCACCCTGAGCACCTCTAGAAGTGTTCACAGAGTCAGGAGCAAACCCTGAGCACCTCTGGGTATGGCCCCAAAACAAGAAAAACCAGTCACTGTATATGTGCAATGGTTAACACCAACAAAAATCAAAGAATATTAGGTCTCCTTCCTTCCTTCCTTCCTTCCTTCCTTCCTTCCTTTCTTTCTTTCTTTCTTTCTTTCTTTCTTTCTTTCTTTCTTTCTTTCTTTCTTTTTGTGTCACACTGCGATGCACAGGGGTTACTCCTGGTTCCGCACTCAGGAATTACCCCTGGTGGTGCTCAGGGGACCATATGGAATGCTGGGAATCAAACCCAGGTCAGCTGCATGCAAGGCAAACACCCTACCCGCTGCGCTATTGCTCCAGCCCCAGGTTTCCTTTCTTCTTTAAAACAAACAAAACAAAACAGGATTTGACTTTATAATTTCTATTTCTGGTTCCTGGATAAATCATTCTAGGTTTGTTAAATGACATTTGTTAAAAGTCATTTTGGAGACATGCACTCAAAATGTGAGGACTGGTGTAATGGGATTATCCTGTTCTGTTTGTTTTCCTAAACTATTCCCTTTTTAAGAAAATAAAAATGGATAATGAGGGTCTTCTGGAGGTTTTTTTTTTTATTTTCCAATTTGTTTCTTGAGTACTTGTTCAGCAGAATACGGGTTTGAAATCCTCTGTAAGTCTCCCCTCCTCACTCACTGTACTTTCTGATTGATTTGAATCCCCAGAGAAAGACTATTTTTTGTTTGTTGGTTAGTAGTTATTGGTTTCTGGTTTTTGGACCATATTCGGCAGTGCTCCTGACTCTCTGCTCAGGGATCACTCCTGACTTGGTGCTCAGAGATCACTCCTGGCAGGACTTCGAGGATCATACATGATGCTGGGGACTGAATCTAGGTCAGCACTTAAAAGGCAAGTACTCTACCTGCTGTGCTATCTCTCAAGACCCCAGTGAAGCAAGGTTTTGATCAGCAAGGACAAACCAAAAATTGCAGGGCAGAGCAGGCTGCCAAATGTTTCTATAAAGCCCCAGATGTGCTTTTTAAGCTAACTGGCAGATAGAAATATTCACAGTGCAACTTCTCCAAATTTCTCTTATAGAAAACATATAGTGGCAAATAAATATTACACATTTTCTGAGTAGCAATCTTTTCCTAATGAATTTATTAGGATTTTATAAGTTTTCTTAAAAGAAATTATAAGAAAAAATTTAGGACAACTGAGTACCGCATTTTTGATTTATATGGGGAAAAAGTTTTGATTTATATGGGGATTCTGCACCAGGCTGTTTTCACTTGGGGCACTCCAGAGGGGAGAGGGTGAGAGCCCTCCCTGCCCTAAGGGACCAAGCCTTGGCCACCAAGCTCCACTGCCCAACTGCTACCATGCTCTAGGCCACTTTCTGGACCATGCAACCGCATAAGACACTTCCTACTCATTTTCCATAACTACCACATCATACATCATATTTGATGGGGTACAGACAGTAGGCAACAAATCATAGAGAGAAATACACACATACACACACACACACACACACACACACATATATATATATACATATATATATATATATGCCTCTTGGAGAGCCTGGCAAGGTCCCCATGGCATATTCAATATGCCCAAAACAGTAATGATAACAGGTCTCATTTTCCTGATCCTGAAAGAGCCTCCAATTGTTGGGAAAGATGAGTAAGGAGAGGCTGCTAAAATCTCAGGTTAGGAGGAATAGAAACGTTATTGGCGTCCGCTCGAGTAAATGGACGCACAACGGGATGACAGTGGTACAGTGATACGGTGATGGGGAAAAACTTTGCCATTGGGGGTAAGAATAAATAAATAACCCTGCTCATTCTAAGTTTTGTGCTATGATTTAAAAAAATAGATACACAAAAGTCACTATTTTAAGAAGCTTTATGGGCTAGAGAGGTAGTAGAGCAGGTAGGGTGCTTGCTTTGTACATGACAACCAACCTGGGGTCAGTATCTCTGAGCGCAGATCCAGGAGTAAGCTCTAAGCACAGCTGGGTGTGGCCCCCAAACAAAAACAGCAAAAGTGGAAATTTTTAAAAGTCTCTAAAAAGCTCTATCATCTTTTACAGGGATCTGATGAAGAAACTGTCTAGGAGCCAGATGAGGATGCACAGGAAAGTAAGTCACGCCTGCCTTGTCTGAAGATGGAGAAGGACTCGTCCGGGAAATGGGCCGTGTTTGAAGTCATTCATCCCCAGGAAAGATGAGCAGGAATCTTTCTGAGCAGCCAGGCGCAGGAACCAGCAAGGCATGAGGGACATAGCATGCAGGCTTTATAGCATGTAACTTGATCCAGGCTGGAGCTGAGCCTGAAGAGGAAGGGAGAGGCCCACTCCAGTGAGGTCACTAGTGTCACTCTGAGGTTCCCGACCTTTGATGAAAGGAAACCATTCATGGCTTTAAGCTGAACAGTGGTGGTGGGGTTAGGCTCTTACTTTATAGTTAGATATACTAGTGTCAAGCAGAACCTCTCAAACTTCATATGGGATATGCATAAAAAATGGCAGATTTCTGACCTTCCCTCACGTTCACTTACTCTCCTATACTGCCTGCATGTGCGCTCTCTCTCTCTCTCTCTCTCTCTCTCTCTCTCTCTCTCTCTCTCTCACACACACACACACACACACACACATTCACACACACACACACACACACACACACACACACACACTATCCTAATGCAGCATTGCAGTAGGTCTTGGAGTAACCCCGAGAATACTGTTATATTTAAGACTACTCTGTGCAAATTTCAAGGCTGGTAATCCAAATCCTCTTCGATATACAGAATATTTTTGATAGAAGTAAGATGATGATTCTACCCCCAAAGACATTAAAAAAAAAAAAAGACGCTTGGAGAAGATAGAAATGTGTAGGCGTTGATGTCACTTTTGCTCTAGCTCATGATGTGAGAATCTGACCCTCCTGCATAGAAAAGTACCCACAGGTTTAAGGCAAGACATGTGTAGCACAGATGCTTCTTTCTGGGTTCTGTGGCCAGGGAGGGAGAGGGGAATGGTGCTGGGAGGGGCAGCCCCTGAGGAAATGCATGCTCCATGTGACAGGAGCACACCCTCTTGGCAGCCACTGGAAAGTCAAATCACTTCTACAAAAACCTGTCAAATTCTCTATCCTTGTTGTAGCCTTGTTGGTACCTGCTTCCTGTTCCCAGGGACACTCACCCTTGGGCTTTGCTATCAGTTTTCCTTAGAGCTGGCTGTCCCAGTGTCCTGTCACATCGAACTGTGAACTGAGGTTTCGGACTTTCGTCATCTAAGCTAAAGCCAGGGAGTAAAGATCCACAGGGAAAGGGGAGGCCCTGCAATGAAAGGGGAGGTCCACTCTTCCAAATTTAATTTGCCCTTTATTGTATTCTCCATCTTCTCTCACACACACACCCCTCCCTCGCCTCTCACCACTCCTTACTCCATTGACGCCACAACAACAAGAGCAGAAGAACATGCACCAACAAAATCCTAGACTTTCTGATGGGAACTGAAGAAAACTTTTGCACTGTAATCTGTCTCTGAGCCAGATGACTATGTCTCTCTTCACAGGGAAATAGATGACTCCCCGCATTAATAGGTCAATAGCTTTGCTGACAGATGCTACATCAAGGGGGAAAAAAATTCTTTTTTTAAAGTTTCCTACAGTTGTCCTGATAGCTTGGGTAGGAGGGTTAGCTGTTTTCCCCAGTTGCCTTGTCTAAGATTTCTGCTATGCTGAGCCCGAAAGGGACTGTGAAAAAATAGAATAAGAGGAGAGAAGAGTAAAAGAGCCACAGATGGGACACTGACAGGACAGTGGGAGCTCTTGGATCACAGAGCTCAAGGTCACAGACCTTGGCTTGCTCAAGGTCACAGAGAGGAAAAAAAGACTCAAACCTAAGTTTCCTGACTTTGCATACACGGCTGTATTCATTATAAAAGAGTGGAATCAGAAACGTTCCTTTTTGGTGTGGGAGCTTTCTAAATTCTGACTGTGGGGCTCTAGGGAAAAAAATTAAAAAGATTAAGTTCTATCAGCCCTGTAAAAGTTTTTCAAAATAGGAAAACAGCAAGAAGTAAGTCAGGGGAGAGAGGTTCTGCTTCTATAAAGCCCATCAAGTTGGAAGTCATCCAGGTATAGATGGCAGATTGGGTGGTCAGCGTAAGCAGCCAACTGGAACTCAAAGTAGGCTTGGGGACCCTGAGTGTGCACATGTGGAAAAAAAGCATCATGTTCTGATTTTGAAGCTGTACACTGACTGTCTGCAGAGCATTCGTTTGTATCTTTTTTTTTTTAAGAAACAATAATGCTTGTTTCCTGTATAGTTTATTTAAGTAAGCAAGGAGACTGCCAAGTGCGATCTCCTTTGTGAATCAGGACTTAATTTTTTGTTTTTTTAATCTAAGTGAGCAAGCAAGAGAACTACTCTCTTCAGTATTCCATAAGAAAACTTCATAAGATAAATAGTTCTGTTTTTGGATTCAACTCAGCAGGGCAAATGGTTCTGTTTCCCACTACCCACCCACATTGTGGACTTCAAAGAGTTTTTCAAGGAAGAAAAATACTTCCAGTTTCTTAAGCTGGTCCTATTCTCAATGAGTGGATTGAACAACGGAGGTTTTGTGGGAAGATAATTGCATTTTTTTTTGAAAAAACAACTATTTCCAAACCCAAGAGTTTATTTTGGAGTGAGCAAAAACTCATCATGAGCACCTAATCAGAACATCAGACAATATTCTATAAAAATTAGGGGAAAACTTTGGAGTCTAACAGGTTTTGATTCTCACCCTGGACTCTTATTTCCAAGCGTGACTTCCCAAGGCACATCTCTTACTTTCTTCATCTGAATAATGGGACTATTTCTAGCTTCTGCCTCTTGGATTGTTTGTGAGCATTAAATAAAAAAATGAATCATAAATTGCATATAGCATAAGTATTTGTTTAATATCACCAGGATTAGGTTAACAAAAGAATTCTGAGACAGTGACAATAATAATTGAATGACTAATGCATTATAAACATCTGTGGACTTTAAAATGAACTATTCAAATACAACTGGGATTTTTCAAATTATATCTTATTGGGGCAGGAGTGATAGCACAGCTGGTAGGGCGTTTGTCTTGCACTCGGCCTGACCCGGGTTTGATTCCCAGCATCCCATATGGTCCCCTGAGCATAGCCAGGAATAATTCCTGAGTGGATGAACCAGGAGTAACCCCTGTGCATCACCAGGTGTGAACCAAAAAGCAAAAAAAAAAAAAAAACCCAAATTATATCTTATTTCATGTAGTGTCATTCATATATTTTTCGCTGTCAAAGACTTTACAAGAATGCAAAATTGCTTATATTATCTTCTAAGAACTTACAGGTCCAATTACTCTTAGACCAATATTAGGACTGGAGTGGTAGGGTGTTTGCCTTGCATGCGGCCGACCTGGGTTTGATTTCTCCGCCTCTCTAGGAGAGCCCTGCAAGCTACAGAGAGTATCTCGCCAGCACGCAAAGCCTGGCAAGCTACCCATGAAGTATTCGATATGCAAAAACAGTAACAACAAGTCTTAGAATTTGTTGTGAGATGTTACTTGGTGCCCACTCAAGCAAATCTTTGAAAGATGGAAGGACAGTGCTACAGTGCTACAGACCAATATAGAGTTCATGTCCAATATGAGAAACTCCAAATATGACATTTATGAAAAAATCCACAATGACTTTGAGAGATTAAGGCATTAGCTTAGTGACACAAGATTATTATTTTAAACAAAAAGGTAGTCTCAAGATATGAAGTCAGGACACTGAAACTCCAGTGTTAGTGTTCTCTTCTCAGTTGTACCTTTGAGTAGTGCATGGCCAATGGAGAAGCCATTTTATTCCCCAAAAATATCTATGGTACATTTTGTTCATTCCTGGTACTATACAAAAAAGAATCACATAGCTTTGTTCCTATGACCTAGGAATTAAAAATTGACCTGAACAGATATTTCCTTTGCATAAAATCAGTGCAAGTGAAGTTCAAATTTGGATTCTTAATATATCTATTTTCTTGTTCTGTGCAAAAAAGAAAGCAATCTCAACCATGTCTGCATATTGAATATGTACCAAAAACTACATGTATGTGTGTGGGAATGAAGTAAATTATACATTCATCCATCATTACAGTGATGAATTAATTGGTGAGCCTATAACAACATTATTTGGCAACTTAGAATTATAAATTTTGGATCTTTCAAAATTTATTGTAGACTTCATTATAAATGTCATATTTGAAGTTATTCATAATGGACATGAACTCCATATTGAGCTTTACTATGATCATGTTAATTGGAACATCTCCTATAAGTTCTTAGAGGATATTATCAGCCTTTTGCGTGCATGTAAAGTCTTTGCCAAATAACTCAACAGTGAAAGAATGACTTTACATTGAAATAAGATATAACTTTGAATTATATAATTTAATATTCTTCATAAATATCTCCTATAAGTTCTTAGAAGATATCAGTATTTTGCATGCTTTTAAAGTCTTTTCCAAGTAAGTGAACAATAAAAGAATGATTTTACATTGAAATAAGATATAAAATTGATGCTTCTTTACAAAGAGTAGTCAGGCAATGGTATTGCTTTCTTTAGCATATACCTAGAGAAGTAGGTTTTCTATGCTTCTAAAATGAAGTGAACTCATTCTTTTTTTTAAAATAAAAATATTTATTTATTCATTTGTTTTTATTGAACCACTGTGAGATACATAGAGAATGCATTCTTGAATCCATGCCTGCTCCTTGCCATGGCTTTCTGTTTCTGCTGACAATATCATCAAGCTACTAATTACTTTAGCTTTCAGGCCTCCTCTCCCAAACCACATGAAATTAATTATCAAAGTCTTGCTGATTCTGCCCATTGTAATGACTTCCTTGCAAGGTGTATATTTCCAAATCATGCTCATAGTGCCTATCACCAGGACGAACTCATGGGGAAGATCTAATCATGCATTTGGCCATGCCTGATTGGACTTTCCACAGTCCCTTCCAATACTCTAATTTATTTGGCCCACTACTCTCTTTACAGGAAAAAAATTTTTTTACTCACAACTCCCCTCTAGAAATCTACTGTCTAACACAACAAACAGAAAGTACCTCAATTGCTCCCAAAGTTACCCACCCTTCCCGCCGCCAACTCATACCCAATCATTTTAGTGCCCCCCAGGGGGCGGTATCACCCACTTTGGGAAACTGCTCTAAAGCCTGGTTATTTGAGAAGCCACTCAGAGTTCAATCTGCACCTTAATCCTCACCTACCTTGCTCAAAAAAAAAAAATAAATAAATAAAGCCCGCAATGCTCTCAAAAATAAAATTCAAACTCAGCAGTCCAGAATCGATGCAATAATCTCACCATAATCCATTTTTAGCCTTACTTTGACTGCTTTCTGCCCCTTTTCTAAAATTGAACCCAGAGCTCTGTATAAGAGACTTGAACTTTGTAAATTATGTGGGCATTTTTTCTGTGCCTTCCACTTAGAGTCAACTCCTCTCCTGTCCTGCTATGTCAAATGTCTGCATGCTGTGAGGCTTTCCCTCCTCTTAAATTCTACCAATTTAATCTTTGGCCTTTCCAGGAAACCTGTTATTTTCTCTAATAAAAATATTGCCCCACCCCAGAGCTTTGGTGGTGGGATCAGTAGAACTCCCGTGTTTTGAGTAAAAGACCATCACTGGCTTGTATCTACTCAGCTAGAGCATCAGACAAGTTCTTGGTACTCTAAAAGGAGTATAGCCATTGTAGTGGATCAAACATGTTCCTGGAAGCAGAGAAATGGTCTAAGTGCAACAACCTTCCACAAATTTCCTTGCTACTAGGCCTGCATCTCATGCCTGCCCAAATCTTAGTAAAACAGTAAAATATTAGTAAAATATTCTAGTAGCTGAAATAAGGTCTGGATTGTAGATGTGCATATTGGTTGTCAAGTGTTAGTGTGTTCCTTTCATTTTCAAAATAAGCCTACAGAGCGGACTAAGAATGAAAGAAAAGATCTAAAGCTAAACCTACGAATAGTGATTTTTTTATGTACCACTATTTATTTCTAAACACAAACAAACAAATAAACAAATAAATAAAAAGAAAACCAAATCTGCTTTCACATCTAAATATCTACAAGATAATATCTATGGTTTAATCATACCCGAATAGTTATTCTTTACTAGAATGTTTTTCTGAAATGAAGCCGAAAAAGACTATGTCATCCTGAACCCAAGTAAACGAGACTTAGGCTAAAGTTAGAAATACAAAAATCACTTAATAAATCCTAATAAGCACCAGAGTCCTCATAAAACAACATGATGGGAAGAGGCACCTGGATTAGAGCCCTGGTTTGCCTCTTTCCCTAATGGAGGATCACAGATAAGTACTTTGCCCTGAAATGTTTCAATTGTTTCTCAAATTAAAAAATATTCTAGTAGCTGAAATAAGGTCTGGATTGTAGATGTGCATATTGGTTGTCAAGTGTTAGTGTGTTCCTTTCATTTTCAAAATAAGCCTACAGAGCGGACTAAGAATGAAAGAAAAGATCTAAAGCTAAACCTACGAATAGTGATTTTTTTATGTACCACTATTTATTTCTAAACACAAACAAACAAATAAACAAATAAATAAAAAGAAAACCACTTGCTTTGGAAGTAGACTGGATCCCAGCATAGAGCTTTAAAATCTCTGCTTTTGACTGTATTTTTCAACATTTGAGCAAGATCAGTTCTGGTGTGCCTCACTGCACACCAGTCCCTTCATGATCAGTTGTAGATAAACAGGAGCTTGCGTAGAAAGCCAAAGGATTTATTCTGCTCTATGAACAGGGAACAAAGAAATTTCAACCTGTACAGAATGTCTTGGATGATTCACTTCTAAGGATGTGTTGACTTTTGCAGGGTGATTTATAAATGCCCGGTGCCAGACTGACAGTAAAGCCTAGAAATAATGTGCTAATGAGAAGTTGATTGGAGTTGCACATTGTGAGCATTGCCTTATAAGCAGGGCAAGTGATGTTTGTCATGAGGAGTTAGGAAAAGATAACTTCTGTAGAAACATACAGCTAGGCCCCACACTCTCAGGAATGGCAACATAGTGAGAATATGGTTGGTTTTTCCAGGGGGAAAAGGCAATAGCCTACAGACTGAATAGATAACCAAAATCCCACTTGAGTAAGCGGAGATTAATCTGAGTTCTATGCAATTGTCTTGGGAAAGTGTCAACCTAATTTGCTGTAATCTTTACCTTTGAACTTCCTCATTTCACGTCTCAAAAATAATGTACATAAAAAAAAACAGGTTACACAAGATACATGGAGATGGATCAAGATCATTTTCATCTCAGCACATTTTTGTATTTTAAAACAAGAAAATCAGTTTTCTGAAGCCAGAATAAAGATTAGTTCTTATTGAAATTCCTTCCTAAGGACCCGCTATGTCATTTGAATTAAGCAAATCGTTTTTTAATGTTTATGTGACCTTTCATGGTTTCTCAGAACTAAATGGGTAATAGAAGGGTGACCAAGAAATGCATCTAAAGTATTCATGTCTTTTCTTATATGCCCACGAATGCTAGGAATTTATGGTATGGAACCTGAAAATGGAGGAAATAGTAATAATAAGCAAATAGTAAAGTATACACTTACACTTAAGGTATATCTATTGTTACTGTTGGTACTATTAGATCTCTGGATATAAAGTCCTAGATCTCAAAGAAAACTGCCTTGGGGGGAAAAAAAGCAATGATAGCATGACCTGTTATCCAATATGAACACACACACTTGGGTCACTTTTCCAAAGGACCAAGATTTCAGAACATAAATGCAGTCGTACCCTTAAGAGAAGTATTGGAAATGAGAAAAACTGGCCAGATTCCTGAGTTTCACTGCATCCAACCGGGTTGGGTGATGAACCAGATCAAAAGCATGTGGGATTGGATAGAGGGGCCAGGAGAAATTGACATCCTCAGGGCTGCTGGAAATTAGCCAACATCACTATACCAGGCAAAAACAAACTGAAAGCAAATATGGGCAAGTAATTAAATACATATGGGGGTGCTCTTCACCACATGTACAGCTCTCGTATGTTCCTGAAAGAGCCATTTCCAGATCTTTAGCAGTGCATACTCAGTGGCAAAATCAAAAGAACCTCTTTGCCAACCAAGAACCTCAATCTTGACTTCTATTGAAAAGAAGTGGGAAAAGTCTCCTCTTTGTCCTGATAATTACGAACCCTCCCAATCTTCCTCTATTTCTGCATTGCCCTAGATAACTTTGCTTCTGGTGTTGTCTTTTTAAAGGGTTTTTCAAAAGTAGGGGATAGTCTCTCGAACAAGTGTTCCTTGCTCTGCTGTTTGTGCTGCCTTTGGTGGAAGGTTTTTTTGTAGCTCTGCAGAGGAGTGATTTTTTCAGTCAGGCTTCATTTCCATGGAGCCTTGCCACACACTGATGAAGAGCCAGAAAAAGACCACTCCTCCCACTGCTGGGCCAGGGTCCCCACAGGCACCAAAATGTTGTTTTCACAACTAGGACTCTTGCTGCACTCCCCACTGGCATGTCCCGGGGAGAAAGTTTGCACTCCTTCCCGACCTCCTGCGGGTCTCCCATACCCTACACCCACCTTGTGGTACAGAACTGGATTAGGAATTCTCTGGAGGTTCCCAGTGTTACAGTCGGATAGTGTCAGAAAGGGGCTTTGGATAGGGAAAACCTTGAAAATGAAATCCTGAATAAGGCGATAAGGAGTGCAAAACAAAGAATGTTCTTTTCAAACCTGATTTCCTTTTTAATAGTATGAATTACATTCTCATAGAGGGAAGATAATACAGACTAGCCATAGTTAAGGGATTTTCTCATACCAGTTTTTCCTCCGGTCCCTTAGTTGAATTTTAGCCTTGTTGAGTACTTTGTTTACGGTCCCTAGTGCACTGATTTGCATCCCCTCTCTGGGTTGCTGTTGGCTGGTGCTGGCAGCTGTCTCAGTCGGATTCTGGCTTGGAAAGGTAAGGATCTTTGCTTTGCTCTTTGAAAGATCTGGGAGAGAAATGTTGTAATACCGAAGGGTGGGGTGGAGGATGGAATACAGATTTAATTCGTGCATAAAAACTTTCAGAAAGTTCTCCAAATTTAAAGGAATCTCTTGCAACCATGTGTTTTCACTAGAATCAGAACGCTTTCGTCTCCCTCTTGAAAGCAAGCTTGCAGAAAGAAGACTAGTTATATTAAATAGATGAGATTTTGTATCGGGCGGTGGGGCGGGAGGGGGCAGTAGATGTTCCCAGGGCTATTTACTGTTTTACAGACTCTGAATGGATGAAGGGAAAAATAATTTAAAGACAATTGGGCATTGATCATTGGGAAGCTCTTTGAGTTTCAACTTGAAGAGGTAAAATTAGCTACGTGTGTTCCTGAGCAAGAATAGGTATCTTTTCTTTGGACACAATCTCTATCCCAAAGTTTTCTGCTTCTTTGCTTTATCAATACAAATCATCCATTGTCCACAAATTCTAGAGAAGCACATCTGTGAATCTAGGCAGTTGCTACACAGTTGCAGGATTCAGGACAATGTAAGCTCTGAAGTCTGAACAGGCCAACAACGTTAGTATTAGGAGAACCAAGGACAGATCTGCTCACATTTCCAGTACATAGATACACTTACTGTCCATGAAGGATTCATGGCTCACCATGACAAAGAGATGCCTCTGGCTTCCTTTGTTCAATTCATATATTTTAAAGGATGATGATGGGAGAATATACTCCTCAGTAAGCCAAGTTGATATTCAGAGCTTCTTTTGGGTCAATAGATTATTTTGGAGAGAAAATGACCACCACAGGGAAAGAGAGAGGCAACATTTTAAAGGTAAGAGGATGCTTGTTTGGGGGGAGGGGAGTGGGGGGGGGTTGGTCAATAACTTTTATAAATGGGATTCCAGGGGCTCAGGGCCTGTCCTGAGTTAATTGGGTAAAATATTCAAAGTTAGGGCTGGAGGATTTGGTGCTGCTAAAGACTTGCTGTGTCAGGGATGACCCGGAATCCCTGGGTGGTGCTCCAGGGCTCTACGGACATACCCAGGGATATGCGCTGCTCTTTCAAAAAGCTTCTTGTGAATTTCCCCTTCATGTACCAATGGCCTCCCATGTCACCATCTTCCCAGGGCAGTGCAATGTTGGCGAGAGCTGAAAAGTCCTGGCTCCAAGCACCCTTTTCCATCAACACCTAGTGAGAGTGCTCTTCCTGAGTGATGGCTCATTATTTTTTCTTGGAGGGGTAGCATCCCCAGTAGTGCTCAGGGCTTACTCCTGGCTCTATGCTCAGAGGTCATTCTTGGCAGTGTTGAGGGCCATATGTGGTTCCCAAGGATCAAACGGGGATTAGAGGCATGTGAAGCAAACATTTTGTCTTCTGTATTATACGCTGCCCTTCCTGGATCTATTTCTATACAGTCCACATTTTAGAAGTGTGAGCATGGTGGCATCCAAGGCCTTCCAGATACTCACTGTGCAGAGAAGTTGGATGCCCCCCTTTCTCCACCCCGACTCAGCAGACCTTGAGAACTTTTAAGTTTCTTTTTTTTTTCTTTGAATGAAGAAGCCCTCCTTATTCTGTTTTAGAGAAAATAGGCCTCTGCCCCCTCTCCCCGCAGGACAAATCATCAAGGTACTGTTACTACTGAAAGTTGCCTGGAAAGAACAGGTTCTCTCGGAACACAGGGGAGATGCGGGAGCATTTCGCCCCTGCCAGCTGTGAGAGAATCTAAAAGCACTGAGAGGAAATTGGAAAGCAAATCTCTTCCGAGATTCTCTGTATTAATGCAATGAAGTGATGAAAACTTGGAGAGATTAAAATACAAGGGGTGGCTTACTTTTAGCTGGAGAAGTAGAGGGGCAAGTCTCCCAGGCTTTTCTATTTTTTTCTCTCATAAAGACTATCTGGGTCGTTAACAGTTCAAATAGCTTGCCCTTAAGAAAATATAAACCATTCATGTGTGTCTTTGAGGACAGAGGAGAAGAAAGTGACTTTTGCTTTATTGCTCCTGTCGTGCCCTGCATATCTGAATGTTTAAGGTACCTTGTCCTTTACAGCAGGCCATGGGAAAATCAATTGATTTGGCACAGGTCAGGCGCTTAATCAGAATCAGAACCTGCAGTGTACAGGCCCCAATGTGATGGAAGTTACCATTAAAGGCAGGGGTTCAAACCAAGGATTTATCTTTTTCCTGTGTGAGCTTGTCATGTGATTTAACCTCTCTGAGCCTTAAACTTAAAACTCATTTGTAAAAGTAGTGATGATTCATATTAATGAGCTCACGTTGAATGTGCCATGCCCCTAATGGTTGGTCTGTGAATGACCACATTAGCCTTTCTAAAGTTATCATTAGTAGTGAGCAATAATGTTTCAATCCAGGTGACTGAATTTCTTCCTTAGTCACAAACATGTTTGCCACTCAGCCCTGTTCTTAAATGAATTAACATCAAACAAGGGGAGTAAGAAGCCTTAAATGAGAAGCATACACATATAAGCAGAGGCTGCTGGAGGAAAAACTAGGAACGTGGCTTTTTGCTGGCTTAAAGGCTAAATTCAGCTGCCCAATGACTTCACAGCTGTTCTGTCCCTTTCTGTCCCTTCCCTTGGGTCTGTAGCACTCACTTAGGGATTTTCTTATGAAAATGCCTGATGGGTGGGAGGAATGATCTGGAGATTAGCTGGGGAAAAAATGAGTAATGCAAAGCCGACAGTGACTGCTCCATGAGAAATAAAAGTAAAAGCTGTCTCCTGTCTCTGGGGACTCCAGAAGGGTTCTGACTTATCATGTCACTGAGCAGAGTGGGGGGAAGCCAAAACTCAGAATCTGCTGGCAAGGAAAAGAACGAAGGGGGAAAAAATGACAGGGAGGGGCAATCCGGAGGGGGAGGAAATAAAAAGAGAGCGAGGGAAGGACAAGCGTCACTTAGGAACCGAGGTAGAGTGAAAGGAGCCAGAGCTCCAGGACTGAAAGCTACCCATCGGGAGAGAAAGGCACTTTCCCTATTTGTTTTCTTTTTCCCAGAGGAGATCCCTGCCCTGTCATTTTATTGACGGACTTGCCGGCACAGGCATTTTCCCCCAGAAGTTGGTCGAAGAAGCGCAAGCTCTGCTGTTTCCTCCCTCCCTGTCCAGTGGTTTCCGTGATAATGGCTTTCTTCTCTCCGAGGTACGTGGATGCAGTTTGGGGCCAGATCTTCACTTTCAGGTCCCTTACCTCTTAGCTTGGGGGTGATTTTTCTTTGCCAGCTTTCAGGTAGAATCGCAAGTTTCCTTTTAGCACCTTAGCCAGCCGGTAGGGTTTCCTTGGACAGCAGGGGTTCTTTGGGTGATAATGATTGCATGCAAATAGGTTGCTCTAATACTTAGCTTCCTAGCTCAGGGCGTGATATTGGACCTCCTACGGGAAGGAAGAGCTTCTAGAATGGATTTGAGCTCGAATTTGTTTTCCGTGGATGCTTAGTCTGTTTCCAGTAATAACCTCGTTGAAACTTTTGGGGGGGGAATGGTGGCTGCTCCATTCTTCAGCAGCTAGAAGGCTTCTCCAGGACAAAAGAGAAGGACTTGACATGCCTAGGGGGCAGAGTATTATTCACTGATTGCTCACAGACAACCTTTCAACCAGAGGCTTTGGATTAAGAGTCTCAGGTTTTGCCTTGAGATTTTCAAAATATTTAGAAGCGTGTATCACAGTCAGTTTTGTACACAGGGGCTTGGAAGGAAATGAAGTTGTAAAACTTGACTGAAATTCCATCCTGCTTGTTTTTCAAACGTGTTGTGGTAGACATGAGTAACATTCCTTGGATTTTTCACAGGAAAGTTGTGAATTGACAGCTAACTAACCTTTAATGTAATTCTTATTTTCGAAAGAATGTGTGCTTTTGCACAAAATTGTATCTGTAAAATTGCAGAACATTTTTTCTTCTATTTTTTCCCCCTTCGCCAATGCATCAGAGGCTATTGCCACATTTGAGATCACAAATCTTAGCCTGCTGTCACTATAATTTTTGCTGAATGATGGTCCCGGGACATACATTACACTGTGTTTTGCAGTTACACAAGAAAGATTTGTTGACTGTCAGTTGATGCAGGAGAACATCATTTGTACACTGGCTGCTGGCCTTGACATTAATTTGCTGGACAGTGAATGGGTGACCATCTGGGCAGGAACGCACATTATGCCTAAAAATATTGGCCCCATTTCAACCGCTGCAAGTGTCGAGCAAACTGTCTAAAGTATTGGACTTGGTGTGTTCTCCTCTTGAATGAGGACATCTCCCCATTAGAATGGAGACTTTTCTGTGTGTTTAGAGGAAAGAGAGGCAATATACAGAACAGAAAAGGTTGTAAAACTTTTGTAGACAGCCAGGGTACATTAAACACTGTAAAGTGCTTCCTGCTTTTTATATCTTCCCTTTCTAAATGGTTATCTGCTTTATTGTGTTTTTTCCCCCTAATGCAAAGAGAATGAAGACATTAGGGGGTAAAATTAAGTTGATTTTTCACATGCATCTTTATCTCCTAGAAAAGAACCCCACGAGTGATATTTCCCTGCCTGTTCTTTTCACTCATGGGGATCACTTGGATGCATTTAGCTGACATCTTCTTCTTCTCCACAGTTTCCACCTCAGAGAGACCTCACAGATCTAGACTGTGAACTCAGCTAGGACACACTGCTATTAAAATGACCGAAGAACCCATAAAAGAGATCCTGGGAACCCCAAAGTCTCCAAAGCAGGGGACAATGGAGAAGAGCACCAAGAAGGAAGTTGTGATCAACACAGTGCCCCTGGTCAGTGAGATTCAGCTGACAGCCGCTACTGGGGGTACTGAGCTCTCCTGCTACCGGTGCCTTATTCCCTTTGCTGTGGTAGTCCTCATCGCCGGGACTGTGGTCACCGCTGTGGCTTACAGCTTCAATTCTCATGGCTCCATCATCTCCATCTTTGGCCTGGTTCTTCTGTCCTTGGGACTCTTTTTGTTAGCCTCTAGTGCTTTGTGCTGGAAAGTGAGACAAAGGAGCAAGAAAGCCAAGAGACGGGAGAGTCAAACAGCTCTGGTGGCCAATCAGAGAAGTTTGTTTGCCTAAGACTGATTGAGACCAAGTGGGGTGGTGTGGCCTGAAAACCTGCTCTCACTTCCCCAGACAACCCCCACCTGACACACCCAGAATTAATTTGGAGGACAGTGGCCTTGGCCTTGGAACAAGCCAGAGGAATGGGGATGAATGGAAGGTGGGAGGGCAGAATAACCTTTTAATTCTTTCACGACAAACTTAACTTTAAGGGCTATTCAAAGACTGGAAGTTAGATTTTTCTCTACATTAACTCTTTTAGGGATTGTGGGAGAATGTAGCACATTTGGTTCATCTTGGAGAGTAACAGAGAAAGGATGAAGCTGTATCATAAAAAATGTTCTGCTGTGAGTCTAAGCTGCCTTGGACTTTGCCTACAACTAAGAAATTCTGGAATAATTTCTTTCATTGAGTTGATTCTCTTGTATCTATTTTATTTTTCACAATCAGTAACTCATCACTGGTGGTACTTTTTCTTAAGAACAAAACTAATTTTTTTATATGTTAACATTGGATAGTTTCAGATGATTGTAATGATGAAGCAAAAACGTGGGGTAAGAAGAAGAAAAAAACAGATAAAAGTTATAACTACTTTATGTCATAGGGATTAAATTAATATTAAAAAATAATCCAGTGTAGCACTTTTCATGATTTTTATATATAAGTTTAATGTACATTTAATTCAAAATAATAAATACTCATTGCTGCTGAAACTTCTTAAATGGTTGTTTCTGTTTCAGTTATTTATAGCAATTATAAATTGCTTGTCTTCTTGACTTTTTTGCAACATCTCACTTTTATTTCTCCCAAATGAGTATGTTGCTTCTTCCTAACTTAACTAAAAAATTTGTATTTTTAATCAAATCTTTGACTTCTGAGGAACTATCTTAACTATTGTTTACAAGACTAACAAGTTTATATGCCTTTGCAATAAGGAAATCAATTTCATGGGTCAGAAACTTTATCTTTTGTTAGTATCTGTGAACCACCAATTAACTATTTGTTTAGCACATACTTTATAGAGCCAACAAAATGCCAGGTGTTATGTAAATTCTCAGGTTCCTTAACTTGTTTCTAATACATTGCAAATAAGGTTATTGTTGAATCTGTGAACATTGAGCTCTTCCATATATAGCCAAGTTTCTACTCTATAACTTGAGCCAGAACTAGCCATGGTTCATGTAGTGTAAAGTACAAATAAACTAGATCAGAAAGATAGATTTGAAGCGTTGTTTAGTTACTTATTTTGGGGTTATACCCAGCTGTGCTGAGAGCTTTTGGCAGGCTTGGTGCTTAAAGATCACTCTTGGTAGTGTTTGAGATACCATATGTGGTGCCTGGGATAGAACTAGAATTGATCATATGCAAGGAAAGCACCTTCATGTCTGTACTACCTCTCAACCATGAAGTCTTTCTTAAACCTTGGAAAAGTCGCACAAAGCAATTTCAGATAGGCACCTTCTATGAAAGGCATTCTATTAGGAAATTAAATGAAATAAGGCAAGAGTCTTCTGCCTCTGGCACTGACGGTGTCCTGACTCTAAGGAAGGTTTGGTTAAGGAGGAATGTTCATATGGCCTCATCTCATGTGTGAGCAGTGGTCTGCTGAACCGAATCTGAGGCAAGAAAGGTATAGTACTGTGTTTATTTCAAGGGGAGTGCATTAGTGCTCTGAAGTGCTTTTTGCCATTTAAAGCTATTCATAGCTCCCCATGTATTGAAGAAATTTCTCAGGCAAGCATTAAAGCTTCTCCATGATCTGAACCAAGTAGCTTTCACTTTCACTGCAGTCTAAAAAAACTAAGAGTTCGTCAGATCAGACTATTCCCCACTCAGGCTTTGGTCTTTATACTTTCATGATATTTCTTCACATCTTTGTTTTATCTCTTCCCTAATGCATCATTCCTCCGACCACCCCCATATATGTGTGTTTGTATAATTATATGCAAACATGTATCTTTTCATTAGAACTGATATGTATATACTATATTTGTACACACACACATACACACACACACACACACACACACAGAGCGCCTCCTTCCAGAAGTATTTCTTTTATCTGAAAGTAACTATTCCTTCAAGAAACCTTATTTATTCTCTAATGGCACCTTTTATGTCCTACCTACCTCTATTATAAGTACCAGGTCTAGGTGAGGATTTAGTTCCATTGTACCTCTGCCACACCCACCCTTCAAAATGTTTGAAAAGTAAACTCATGAATTATTTCAGGCCACCAGGGGGCCTCATGCTGCTACCTGAGTCCCAAAAGACATTTTGGAAATACTTTCATCTTAATAACTTCAAAGGGATGGATGTGGAGAGAGATAGTTCTCCTAGATGAGAGGCTTTGGAGAATATGTTCTCCACTGAGACTACCCTTATCTGACTTCATTAGCCACTTTGCAGTGACTCTACCTGGGTTCCCCCAAGGAGCTTTCAGTAATGTTAAAAAATAAACAGTCTACAAAGCAGTGAAGATCAGAGATTGCCCTACACGATGAATCCCAACTGCCATGAGAAAAATAAATCCATGCTTGAACAATGGTCTCACAATGATCTTATAAAATACATATTTTATGAGGTAAAGTTTGTCTTTATAAAATGATTTTTATTACAGAGCAATAAGCAGGTTTTAAAGGGTAACAGAAGCATGATATAAGCATTTATGTAGTTAAAAAAAAAAAGACAGTCAGGTCCCATCTGGACCATTTAGTAATTCATTCTATCAGCGAGAGGGATTGTCTCTAACCCCCACACATCACCGTGTAGAGAGGAATTATGTTGAATCTCATCCTATATCCCAGGTCTCTGGCCAGGTGAAATTGCACCCTTTCAGGAATGCTGCGCTTTTTCTTTTTACTGTCTTGATTAATTTAGGGACTCTTGCCTAGAGAAATCTGTCTTAGGCAGCTGGTTGAAGCTGGGGGATAAGTCCACAAGAGCAAGATCATAAATCCCCAAAATCTTCCTTTTTGTACCACTAAGGGAGTGAGTGGGAAAGAGGGTGCTCTAAAGGAAAGGAAAGAGAAGTGGGGAGAGAAAAAGAGAAGGTGGGAGAATTCTGGTTTTCTGGAAGAATTCTGGAAGTATCCTGGTTTTGAAATTGGAAGATACAGTTATCAATCCCAGCTCACTTGTTATAGTAGTTAGGCAATCTTGAAAAGTTATGACTCATTTTAATTTTATTTTCAAAATTTTTATACATTATGTCACATGGTTACAATAGTGTCAGCATTTGCTATTGATGTACAAAGTTACTGCACCCCACCACCACCAAAGTGCCCAAGAGTCTCTACTCTTGCCACCCTCTTACCTATAGTTTACCTCTTCATCCTCCCATCTCACCTCTTCACAATGCTTGATAATCTGAATTTTGTAACCCAAGACCAAGAATTTGTCATGGTTCTATGCTTTATATTTCCTTATAAAATATAGTCACCTTGGAGGCCAGAGAGATCTTAAAGAAGTTAAGGCTATTCTCTTGCCTGTGCAAATCCCAGTTTGAGGCCCAGCATCCTCCTCACACTATTTTGTGTGGCACACCTCCCAATCAAATAAAACAGAATTAGTTCTTAAGAAATTATTTTGAGGGGTTGGAGTGATACTACGTGGGTGGGGCATTTACCTTGCATGAGATCGACCTGACACTCCCCATGGTTCTCCAGCTTGCCAGGAGTGATCCCTGATCTGAGAGCCAGGAGTAAACCCAGGTGTGGCCACAAATCCAAAATAAATAAAGAAATACCATTTTTATATAAAAAGAAATTATTTTGATTTTGTAGGCTATAAATTAAAATGTTATAGGTATAAGATCAAATGCTGACCTCAGTTTTTCTATACTTATTGATCCAACATTATTATCATTAGGATATCTATTATTTGGATTAAATGATTTTAATCAGTTACTTCGTTTCACATTGATGTGACATACAAAGACTTTTTAGACTCAAAATAACCTTGATAGAACACCTTTTACAAATATTATTGTAACTTATATTTGCTTAGTGTTGTTTTTAGAGAAAAGTGTGAAACTCAATGAAATTCACAAACCAACCCCAAATGAAGAGTATTTCAGTCCCCAAAAGTTCTTCTTGAATTCAAGTCCAGTGAGTATCCAATCTCCTTACCTCTAGTACAGTAGAGTAGCTTTGTCTGTTTTTAAGCATGACGTAAATGAATCCATGTGCAAAGTTACATTTATGAGGTGCATCCATATTAATAGATA
Source organism: Sorex fumeus (assembly GCF_029834395.1). Lineage (NCBI taxonomy): Eukaryota > Metazoa > Chordata > Mammalia > Eulipotyphla > Soricidae > Sorex > Sorex fumeus. The sequence continues at coordinate 63,953,933 of NW_026606120.1, forward strand.
TTGTACAACTTCATTCTCATTGTTGTGTAGAATTCTGTTGCACTAATCACTGTCACTGTCACTGTCCTCCTGTTGTTCATTGATTTGCTTGAGCGGGCCCAGTCACGTCTCCATTGTGACAATTGTTACTGTGTTTGGCATATTGAATATGTCACGGGTAGCTTGCCAGGCTTTGCTGTGCAGGCGAGATACTCTCGGTAGCTTGCCGGGCCCTCCAAGACCGGTGGAGGAATCAAACTCGGGTTAGTATGTTGGCTGCGTGCAAGGCAAACGCCCTACCCACTGTGCTATTGCTCCAGCCCGTTGCACTAATATACCATCATTTATTTAATATGCCTAATGTTGACAGATATTTTTACAGTTTCTTGTTTCTAAGTTTTAAATGTTGTTCTTACGGTAGAAAACCTGTCAGATGTCCTTCAACAATGATTGTTTCTTGCTTCATGTCATGCTCTCTAGTTAGCTTGCAGTAGCATTTTAATACCTGATTCCTAGATAAATGTTCCAAGCACTGAGTGACACAGGGTATAAGATAAGACCGTACGCATCGTCTTAAGTAAAAAACAGTTTTCAGAAGCCAGGACCATAAATGTAAATGACAGTTAAATTATTTGCCACCTGAAGTCAGATTATCTGACAAGCCCTCCATCTGTTTGTGACATTTTACCTGTACAAAAATACTCTCTTCTGTTAGTGAGCATGGTATCCATTCAGGACACCAAAACATATTCTGCCACCAAAATTGGCGCCTTTATTTTGAGCCTTTTTGAGTTTCCTGGCTGGGAAATGCAGAATTCAGAAAATCAGACTACCTCAAACCCAAAACAAGATTGGGCGTGACAGACATGCTTAGCAGGAAAATGTAATATATTTTCAGGATACTCAAAGAAGGCTTCCTGAAGGTGGTGACGTGATAAGACCAGCACAGTGAGAGAACTTAGTGAGGCAAAGGAGTGAGAAGGAACAATTGGAATGCTCACAGAGCATAACTTATAAAAGAAGGCTACGAAGTACCAGGTTTTAGGCTTTCCACCTCACTAAATCACGCCGAGATAAAAATGAAAGAACTTAGAGGCTTAGCAGTGGCAAAATTCTGCCCAAGCAAAAAGAGGCTTGATATAACTTCTATATCACTAGGGCTCAAGCCAGTGATCAGGTTCTACATGAACAGATATACTTCATCTCAATCTATGAGTGCTATGGGAATAATGAATAAGATTTGATTATGATAAAATCATCCGCCTCTTTGTTGTATCAATAACTATCTTCCCTAGGGAGAGTGTGGCACTGTGGTTGAAGGCATAACATCTAGAGAAATAATATAATACCTGGACTTGAAAATTGCCTTTGTCACCTACTTGTATCTTTTCAAGTCAACCTCTATACCCCAGTTTCTTCATCAACAAAATGCGTAGATTTCAGGATTGCAGTAAAGGTACTGAGTTGGTAAAGAGTTTTATGTCAAGGGCTGTTACTATATGCATTGGGTAGTACTACTTTGAAATTGACTTTAAAGCTAAGCTGTTTTACACTTTTTATGACGTTGTGTGATGTAAACCCTACCATCTATAAGAAAATAAGTCCAAATAGGTCATTACTAAAAACAAACAAAATATACACAGTAGTTAACCTCATGATTAAGATACAAACATTGAGAGAATATGAGTTGACACAGAAACTTGCGTTTGGTCAAATCTGGAAGAAATATTATCCTTTCCAAATCTATGTACATATCAATGTTTGCTTTCTAATCTGAACTTGTTTATGATCAATATATCCAAATCCAAATCCACCCATCTTAAAAATGATCATGACAGTGTCAAGCTTCCTAAGTGCTGACTGACATTCTCCTGAATGCTTTCATGTAGACATTATTTTCACTTGTATTGCCTTGCTAACACCTTACAGAATCTCTGAGACATCACCCTCATTTGGGAATGAGAGTAAGGGAAGGGGGTGACACCCAACAATGCTCAGGGCGTATTTCCTGGCTCTGTGCTCAAGGTCTCTCCTGATAGAGTTTAGGGGACCACAAGGAGAACTAGTTATGGAATCAGATTTTTGCAGGGTGCAAGGCAAGTGTTTTAACTCCAGTACAATCTCTCTGGCCCATCACTTTTATTTTAGATGCAGTTTAGAAAGGTTGAAAGGTTTCCTGTGACCAGTTCATGCATGATGGAAATAAGACTTACATCTATATGCAGGTCCTTGTTTTCCCAGTCCATTTCACTACTTAAGCTTTGTGGGGCCCTGGAGAAGTTTTCCTGTGGGTTTCTGTGTCCTCTGACCATGCAAGTAATTGTTGGAGTACACGGAGCTTAGGTTTATCAGGTTGCACCCATCACAGTGCTCCTGAGTCATTTCTATTACTTTGCCTGTAACTACTTCTTTGTGCTCTCTTCCCCAACCAATTTGTAAGGTCTCATCCTTCTTAGAAACTGAAGCTGTACTGTGAGTTAATAATGCCTTTCTCCTCTCCTTATGTCTTTTGAATAGTTTACCATAATACAATGGCCTTTTTGTATAGATACAGGAAGACAATTAATATTATGCTTTATAACTTAGGATTTAATTGGTTTTGAATATTATTCACTCCCGGGCATCTGCTTTCTCAACTTAAGCCTCAGTTGCCCTCTCTTTCTAGCACCCCAAAAGCAGGGTCCTGACGTGGGACTGGATGGAACCAGGGCAAGTTGGAAAGTTATGTGCTACCCTGGCATTGCGATGGGCCAGGCCAAGATACCACGATCTTTAACTATAGGTTAAGGGTTTGATCATAGGCAAATGCTGTCATGATCCAGAAGCAACGACGAGACTAGGACCCTGCTGCTAAGACAAGTAATGATAGTTTAATAAGTCTTAAAATAGATCAGTCTACAGTTATTCTTTATTATTTCTAATCAGACACAAACTTTTCTTTAAGAAAAACCCTAAAATGGTGAATTGAGATTAGCATAGACAACTACAGTAAGTAGCTAAAAATAATGCAGAAAATAGCACCATGATTATGCAATGTACTTGTGGCATTTAAGAATTTAGTTTTGCTTTGTTTTGTTTGTTTTTATTGTTGTCTCCCTCATGCATAGCCCAGCATGGACTAAATAGACTCACCTAACACCTTTATAAAGATCAAGAGTCCCAAGAGCTGATTCTAGAGATTCTGCTATAGTTAAAAACAAGCAAAATGTCTTAAGGAAAGCAAATTAAAAATCACAATATGGCATCATTTTATTTCTCAGTGTAGAAAATATGGTCATATTTTATTAAAACTTAAAATGTCCGTGCTCATTATTCCACTTCTGGGAAGTAATCTAAAGGTTATAAATGTAATAGTTATAATATTTATTTCAGTAATGTCAGCATTTGCACACATTTATAAAACCTTTGAAAAATATATATCCGTATTATATATATTATGCATCTAATGAAACTAATAGAATAAATTGTACATGTTAATATTAATTTGTAAGGGTGTCTCTGATAATTAATTTTAAATAATATTTTCATTTAATAACATCTGCAGAAATAAGTTGGAAGTATATTTTAGTTGGTATAAACCAAAAATTCTTTAAAGTATATTGAATCATTGAGAATCATTGATATGTAACTTCAAGGGAAGAACTTATTTTTTTAAGCACCTCTATGTTGTTTGAATCATGTTAATGAGGAAAAATTAACCTTATAACTTTGAAAAGATACAGAATTAATAAAATTAAGCAGTACTTGAGAAAACATTACATATAAAAATAAAGACCTTTAAGGAGTACTAGTATGCATTAATATTAAGGAATTGCTGATTATTGCCAGCTCCATTCTGAAACTGGGATATTTTCTATTCATTCATTCATTCATTCAAAATTTCACTCCCTTTCCAAGATTTGCTAAGAATGTGCAATGTGTTAAGTTGATGCAGTTACTAGAAATTCAAGCATTTTAAAAATGTTTTGTAATTAAATTAAAGCAAGTCTGACTAAGACTATTCAGGTGCAAATCTTCTGAAAAACCAATAATGTCCAGAAGAGTCAATTTCCAAGCCATGCATTAAATCCAAATATTAAGGTTTTCCAGTATCCAAAGAGGAGACTGTTCTTTTTTTTTTTGAGGAGAGTGTTCTGATAAAAACTTTTATAAGACAAAATGGTGAAAAGCAAAAATAACAATAGCCATTGATGTATCTAAATTTTTTGAAAGTTAAAAGATCTATCAAATAATACCAGGAAACATAAAACCTAATATCATATTAACATGGGAACAGTAGAGATGCAGTGAGAAATATACCACTTGATAATGTAGTTCACAGGGAGCAATTTTGGTGGTGCCACTTCTACTTCTCAGTGATTCCCAGAATCACTGTTGCAAGACAAATGCTAAACTTTATTTTCACTTCTCTCCATTAATCATAAAAATAAAATCCTCTTTGAATTTCTAGGAGTGAACAAAACAAGCAATTATACAGGTTGTTTGTAAAAACAAAGTGACTTGACATGATCTTTAGAAAAATAAAGGAGGGAATACTGTTTTTTGGATGTCATTACCTCAATAGCATTGAGTGAGGATGGGGACAAGGACTATGGTAGCTTGAAATAAATAACAGTTTTGAGTATAAAGAGATTTGAAACACAACAACACTTCTCTATATTGATTTTTCCCTTCCTTCCTTTTAAAGTTAATCACACATTTCTACAGGGCAAGTGTGTTTTGATCTCATTGCATTAACTGTGGCACAACTTAAGTAAATTAATGATTCAGTAGTAATTAAGACGATTCACTCATGAATGGTCACATCTTAAACATTATCTCTTTCTGGGGCCCCTTGAAGGTCCTAGGGGTGATAATTCAAGCAATGAGCTTTAGGAAAGCTCTGCGTTGAGTCACAGTGGATCTGACACCCATTCATTGTTCAGAGTTTCTCAAGTAATTTCACTTCAACGATTAGTCTGTGCCCTAAAACACAGGCTTCTACATTAGTAAAATAGGGTTCCACATCTCCATCTTCTATTGAGCAAAGCAAACACAGATGATTTTCCATTTCAGGTTTAAACATGAATAAATTGCTTCTTGTTTTGCTTCATGTAAGTGATTAAGAAGAGTTCTGAGAGCGTCAGTTTGCCATTCCTAACTCAACTGTGATCACACTGTTTGAACCCAGGAAAATAAATAGGAAAGGGGGAAGGGTAGATCCAGAAAAGTTGTAAGTCTGAAGAAGGCATGACTGTGATTACTGGTATTTCAAGTATCTGGCCTGTGTTGCCCTTTGGTATGGAATGGTTAGTCCAGACAGAGAAGGATATGTGGAGGCAAGACTTGTGTTGCTTCACTCCTCTGCAACTGGACTCTATAATAAAAGTACTTGCATCAGAGGAAGGCTGACAGCACATTTTAGCACTTTCACAGTTCTAACTTAATCATGGCAGGAAGCTTTTCTGCTACTGGAAGAACAAGTTGCGTCACTAGGAACATCTGACTCCAGGATCTAGTGTCAATCACTTTGCCTAAGGTCATTAAAAAATACTAGGGTGTCCCCTTACTACATAAGGGCTTTGCCTGAGTGACAATGAAGAGGAAACATGTAGCATGATAAATAATTGAACAGGTGGATTAAGGAAATGTTTTTCCTGCACAAAAAGAGAAGAGTGATTGACAAAGTAAATTCAGGCTCTTTAGCCATCTTCCTCCAAAACTCAAGCTTTTAGCTAGGGGTTGCTCTTTTTCTTGACTGCTTTTCTTGGTTGTTGAAGGAGTCTCTTTGGCCTCAGGGAACCAGACTAGCTAAGACGAAGTTCCCAGCTTCCAAGGGCAAAGTTCCCAGCTTTCAAGGGACGCCAACCAGTGATTGATGTTGTAGGGAATTGTCCACTGAGCGGAATAATATTTTGGACCTGGCTTATGCAGGACAAGTTCTGCTGTGGATCAAATGGCAAGGCTGTCTGCTTGTTGGATTTAAGAAATGCCCTGTTTGGCTTGCTGGTGCCAAAACACCTGTTCTAGCAGGACTTGAGTGTCACCTTTTTGTATAGGGTCTTATATTTGGGGTTTGAGTTTGTTTTCTTTCAGACCATCTGTATAGATTAACTCTCCAATGAAGGCACACAAGGTAGGGATTCACTAGGTCATTCTTGATAGTCTTCATAGCTTTGCTTATTGATAAACTAGCCATACCTAAGACCAGAGAGTTTTTGTCTTCTCAACTTGATGATTCCCCACCAATAGGTGCTTTCCTTGTAGAGGAAAGGAAAGGAAGAAGAAGGAACGGGAAAAGGGGCGAAAGGGATACAGAACAGTTCGCAAACAAGCCATCTTGCATCCTAGCCTCTACTTGCAGCCCAGTGCCAAATCCCAGTGAAAATAAAACCCTTGAGCTTGGAACTCCCACTAGCATGACGTATTTTTAAATGGTTAGAAAGGAGTCTGAGCATTCAGGCTGCAATGTGCAAGATTCTTTGGCCAATCTGTGCATAGTAATTGAGATTCACCAAGCAGACAGACCTCTTTTTCGCCAAGCTGGGTCAAGGAAGGACAATGATACAAGTTGGGCTAATAAGAAAGGCAAAGAGAGTAAATGTTTCAACTAAATGATCCCTGCATTAGAAAATAGCTAATTTAGAGATGTGCAGACTAACTTTGAAGCCAAAGAAATTAAGGAAAATTTCAAGCAGGTAGTAAACCAAGAGATTAGTATAATGAACTCCTAGATACCCACCATCCAACGCACAATTATCAACTAATGATCTGCTCTAGTTCATATATACCCTTGCTTTAATTCCTACTCATCTCCACATTATATTGGACCAATTTCCAAAACACGTGTGACAGATTATTATAAAAGGGAAACTTTTATAAAATTATGATTTAGCTTTAGGTTTGTGAAGTTAAGTAGTGTTGAAAGCCAGTCAATGCATTTTGGATAAATATTTTGAGAAAAATTTAATCAGTAGAGATGCAGTGATAAATATTCAATCTGATAATGTAGGAGATGGCTTCATAGAAATGGGGTGGAGTTGCTGACCCAGGTGGGAAAGCAGAATGCTGTGTGAGATTACACGGAGTAGGAGAAGCATGGAGATCTGAAAGCCTCTCTGCCCGTTACTATGGTTACCACATGGTCTGTAAGCCAAAGCTACTCTTTGATCTTCATCTTTCAGACCTTGTTTTTAATCTCCTCAGAGAGCTTTTTCTTTCTCTCACCACACACCCAATCATAAAAAGGCAGAGAGGTTGAGGGTGAACATCTGAATATACTAACTTCCCTAGGCAACTGTACAGCTCTGTACTCTAGTCAAATGACTAAATGGAAGGAAGATATTCAAATCACAGCAGCAATTCATTTTCAAGGTATGCAGAATGTGCAAAGACAGATTTAGAAAAGAAATGTGTGATGATGTTGCTTAATGAGTTTTTGTTTTATGTTAATATTTTGCAGCATCAAATGTTCTCAGTACATTTAATTATGTTTGGATAAATGAAAATGAAGTTATATGTAAATAAATCAGACTTGCAGACACTAAATTCAATAGAGTTTTTAAAGCTCCTACCATATGCAAGGCACTGCTATAAATGCTGAAGGTCAGTCACTAGGTTCAAGAAGTTTACGATGTCACAATCAGAAAAATATTTTAAGAACAAAAACTAATATGAATGACAGGAAAGTATCTTATGAGCAAGATGTGATGAAGATACTAAAAGGGAAATGTCATGAATGATAGAAGAAAGGAAATGAATCCTAAAATGTTCCTTGGGAGATGTTGTATGTGTAAATAGATAGATATAGATTAGATATAGATTATTATATATTAGATATTAGATATATTATAGTCATTGGTAGTGGGGCAGTGCTCAGGACCAAATCCGGGATCTTTACACATGCAAGTAAGATGCTCTATCTCTGAATTACATCACTAGTCTGAAGTTATGAAATTGACAAGGACCTTGAAATTGAGGCAGCTTTTAAATCAGTGATATTGGATCTGAGGGAAAGAAAACATTACAGGAAGAAGAAAAGTTGATACAAAGAAGAAAATATATCAAAATTAAGGGGAATACAGTCAAGAAGAAAGGGCTGGAGTGATAGCACAGCAGTAGGGCGTTTTCCTTGCGTGCTGCCAGTTGAACCGGGTTTGATTCCTCCGCCCCTCTCAGAGAGCCCGGCAAGCTACTGATAGTATCTTGCCCTCATGGCAAAGCCTGGCAAGCTACCCATGATGTATTCAATATTCCAAACACAGTAACAACAAGTCTCACAATGGAGACATTACTGGACCCGCTTGAGCAAATTGATGAACAATGGCAGGATAGTGTTACGGTGCTACAGTCAAGAAAATGCATACAGTCAAGGTTGGTAGGAATATGGATTCCATTTAATGAGGAGGACCAGAGTAGGGTTTGAAAGTAAGATGACTGCATTGAAGCAAAGTCCTAGGAACCTCAGTAGTTCATTAACCAAACACATAAAGACTGGAGCCTGTTTGGTTGATTTCAGCTCTGACCCTGAGCTGAGCTGCTAAGTCACAGAGACCTGAGACATAGGTTTTTCTCCCCATCAAATCAGAATATTAATACAGCCCTCCCTGGCTATTGTTTCATGATCTTATTGGTGGGGCGTAGTGGAGTGGAGTTTATGGACTGTGCATAAGGGGCAAAACCATTGCAGTTCACAGTTTGTTTGGGGAGGGAATAAAAATATAGCTACTCTATCTGCCTTCCCTGAAGTGAGTCCGATCACGATCATGACCATCCTGTTATTCGTCGATTGCCTTGAGCAGGCCCCAGTAATGTCTCCTTCATCCTAGCCCTGAGATTTTTAAGAAAGTGCCATATTCAAGGTTCTTTAAGAGAATGAGACCCATCATTGTTACTGGTATTTGGCATATTGGGTACGCCACGGGGAGTTTGCTAGACTCTGCTGTGTGGGCAGGTTACATTTGGTAGCCTGCCAGTTTGTCCAAAGTAGGAATGAGATAATAAGATAAAACCCAGCTCCCGGAAGTGAGTCCATCCTAGACAAATCTGAAACCTGAAATCTCTCAAAGAGAAGAAATTCCTGGGGGGGAACTGCTTTTCTGTTACTAGCAGGACCCAAGAGTTTTGCCTGGATGCAGATCATATTTGTGATCCCAGATAAACTCAGCCAACTGCTGCATTTTATTTCAACCTTGCTGGGAGGGCTACCTCCTGGCTAACAGCTGGGACTCAAGTCTCGAAGAGAGAAATGATGGTAGGTTCCCCACACTGTCAGTAAACTTCCATGTAACTCAGACACCACCTCCCCCATCTTCTTTAGGTACCCTGGTCCTAAGCATAGGGAATGTTCCACTCGTAAGTCTCTAAGGTAGAAAGCAAAACGAGGTGGGTAGGGTAGCAGTTGTAATGTGCTTGACAGCATCAAGATGAACAAGCCCCTTGTGTCTCAATTCCCTTTCCCAGGTTACAAGAGCCTTTCCTCCTAGAAGGCCTGGAGAGAGTGAGGTCAAAGGAACAGGTCACAGTAGGGTGTGTCCCATTTCCTGGAAGGCTTGGTCACATCTCTATTACCATTGTGATCAGAAAAAAGCATGCACGGGATAATTATCTAATCAGGGAATTAGCCTCATTTCATGAGGCAAGAATTAAGAGCACTGTAGCACTGTAGCACTGTCCTCCCTTGTTCATCAATTTGCTCAAGAAACACCTTAGCTCAAGTGGGCACGGGTAGCGTCTCCATTGTGAGACTTGTCGTTACTTTTTTTGGCATATCGAACACATCACAGGGAGCTTGCCAGGCTCTACTGTGCAGGTGGAATATTCTTGGTAGCTTGCTGGGCTTTCTGAGAGGGGCAGGGGAATGGAACCCAGGTTGGTCGCATGCAAGGCAAACACCCTACCTGCTCTGCTATCGCTCTGGCCCAACATTAAGAGATTCTTAAAATATTAAAAAGTTCCATGTTAGAAACTAACATAGTAAGCAAAGCCAAAATGATTTTTGGAGGGTTTCTGGGCCATACTCAGTGGTTCTCAGGCTTATTCCTGGCTCTGTGTTCAGACATCACTCCTGGCAATACTTGGAAAATCATATGCAGTGCCAGGGATTGAACCAAAGTTGGCCATGTGGAAGACAAGTAGTTTATTCCTGGTAGTATCTCTCTGGCCCCAGAATGACTATTATAGATAAACATAATTATGACGAGAGGCAACTATTTATAAATAATCATCGAATAAAATTTGTCAATATTTGAGGTATGGAATATGACACAAGCAAGAAGAACACAGACCTAGCACGTGCAAGGCCCCAAGTTCAATGCCCAGCACCACATGGACCCTGAGCACCACCAAGGATAGATTTGGTGACTTCTGAACATTGCCAGGAGTATTCTTACTAAAAAACAAATTGGTAGATGTATGCTTTGAGCAGCTATAGACAATTGACTGTCACTGTCACTGTCCTCCCGTTGTTCATCGATTTGCTCAAGTGGGCCCAGTAATGTCTCCATTTCGAGACTTGTTGTTACTGTGTTTTTGGCATATTGAATACGTCATGGGTAGCTTGCCAAATAATTGACTACTATCCATCAAGAATAACAATGACAGCATGCTCAAGAAAAGAAGATAAGGTGGTTAAATTGGTTAACAGCCAAAAGGGAAAAGCATACTTACAGAATAAGTAAATTAGGTGGACAATAAGACATTCATCTAGAGTATAAGTTCTAAAACTTATTTGACCCATTATCTCTTTTCAGGAAAATAATTTACTCAGTGCCCTACTGCCTCCAGAAATCTTCCTTCTTTAAACAAACAAATAGAAAGAACCCCAAATGCACCATTGCATGGAGGCTACCATTTCTTCCCCTGGATTGTTCCAGTACCCCTGGGATGGGAATCACCACTTGCTTGAGGACACATAACTAGGCAAATTGAGTGAAAGGTCTAGAAAGATAGGGAGGAATCAAGCTGTACAATTCATCACATAATTTCTAAGCAAAAAGAAATTGTTATTTGCATATTTTATATTAATTTTACTACAGATAAAACGAGGACCTATTGGTTTATTTGTAAAGGATAACCTCTTTCAAAGGAATTACTTGGATAATTGAGGTAATCCCTTTGGAAGGCTGGTTTAAACAAGAGGATACTGAAGAGAAGGAGATCAGTTCAATGAATATTTGCTGTTGTTGAAGTTTCAGGGATTCTCCATTAATTTACAGCCTTAAAAAGTTGAATTTGGTCTTCAAATAGCTAAGATACAAGCAGATCCTACATGTAGATTGGGAGCTTTATAGACTGGAGAACTAGTGAAAGGGAGAAGAAAGACAGATTTAGAATGTCTACAAGGAATTTTTTCTTTGAAGATTAGTTTCACATAGAAGACACTTCAGTTTCTTCAAAAGATTTTAAATTATATTTTTCAAAATATTAATATTTGTTCTTAAGAGGAGAAATATGTATGCATGTGTGTTTACCATGAATACACCGTTGGATAAATATTTATTTGCTTGGAATACAAGTAGAAAGAGGAGGAGGCATATATAGATATCACACTGATTAGGATCTATCAAAATGGAACATATTTATTTGGAGTAGCCAATATACCCTGAGGGAACACTCATTCTATTGAAATGACAAAACACACCCTTGGACTGTCATTCCAAAATCCCCAGCATCTCCCTTATTTTCCCTTCTCTAATTCTATGTTGATTATATAGTATCCCATGAGAGCACAAGATAAAACAGATGGTGACGCTGACCCCCAGATTGCCTGTTGAATCCATGTTCAGTTTCATTAGCAGGTTTACTGCCTTAAAATCCATTGGGCCAATGCCTGGCTGAACCTCATTTAGGGCAACCTAGAAGGGTATCGGGAAGTTCCCCTGCCCCCACCTCAAGAGAGCTCTGGCAGTTGAAAACTTCCAGGACCCAAATGCCACCATGCTCATGGCTTATCACCACAGGCTTGGGATGGGCCTCTTCCATGAGAATGAATCTACTGAAAAACTCAGGTATGCAGCTTTTGTGACACCTCTACTCTCTCATGGAGTTGAGAATGAGAAACCTCCCCCCACCTCCCTGCTCTTTCCAGAACCTGGTAGTCATGCCTCTGGTGCCATATAAGCTGATTAAGGGTGATAAACTAAAGACTCACAAATAAATTTTGGAAGAGAGCCATAAGCTTCAGAGATGCCTCTGACCCAAAGTCATTTCCAGTTGTATCATCCTATTTAAAAAAAATTTAGATTTTTTGGAGCATGCAGAAGCATTTGATGTGTGCTCATACTTGACATAAGATGGCATACTTTGATAAGATCATAAGATCTTATACTCTACTCCACCAATATATCAAGAGTAGCACACTTCATTTTGATGAGGTGTAAGGTAGAATGCAATTGGTCTTGAAAAAATCGTTCATGTTTTATCTATCACACAAGCACAAAAGGCTCAACCAGTAACAATATGTTAGTAATCTCTTATACAAGGACTTATACATGTTAGTAATTATACATGTTAATAATCTCTTATACAGGGCTTAATGGCTCCAGAGTGAGATACAACAATTTTCACACACTCTTCTTTAAGGAAACTTCTTTGGATCAATTTTAGTGAATTATTTATAGCAAGAAAAGGTAAAGGTAAAGGCCCTCCCGTTGATCGTCGATTTTCTCGAGCGGGCCCAGTAACGTCTCCATTGGAGACTTTGTTGTTACTGTGTCTGGCATATCGAATACTCTCGGTAGCTTGCCAGGCTCTCCGAGAGGGGCGGAGGAATCGAACTCGGGTCGGCCATGTTGGCCGCTTGTAAGGCGGACGCCCTACCCGCTGTGCAAAATGAATTATTTAGGACTTACTTTAGGGGTAGGTTTGGGTGGTGGTGAGAAAACAATGGTTGTGGGAAGGTGTAATGGTGGTAGAATTGGTGTTGAAATATTGAATGCAAAAATATATAGTGAACAACTTTATAAAAATTTTTAAAAAGTTGAAAAAAATCCAGTGGGCAAGACCCATCCCATTCTGGCTCTGTTGTGCCAGAATGGGAAAAGGACAGCTCTTCCTCCCCAAGCATCGTCATCTTTTCCTGGATCTCCCTCAGATGTATTCCCACTACATTTGTGCATACCTCTGTCTCAGTGCTGACCACGAACGTTATATTTGATCCTTCTGGAGGCCTGTCTTTCTTGTCTTCCTGAGGGCTTCAAGAGCGCAGGGGGTTCAGTGTGTTTTGCATTTCTTCGCCATCTCCTTTTTCTCTCAGTATAGGGAAGTCATGCTGTTGAGTACAGGCTCAGTTGAATGAACAATATGTAACCAGGGGGGTGAGGGATCTATAGGTGGTGGTGCAGGGATTACTTTTGCGGTGGTATGAGAGCATATACTTTGAAGAGGAGTGAAATCGTACCCCCAAAATACATGTGATGTGTGAACTGTTATCTACAAAAAAAAGCATGAGAGATAGCACAGCGGGTAGGGCATTCGCCTTACAAGCGGCCAACATGGCCGACCCGAGTTCGATTCCTCCGCCCCTCTCAGAGAGCCCGGCAAGCTACCGAGAGTATTCGATATGCCAGACACAGTAACAACAAAGTCTCCAATGGAGACGTTACTGGGCCCGCTCGAGCAAATCGACGATCAACGGGAGGGCCTTTATAAAACAAATAAGAAACCACATTAGTTCACTGTGAAGTCTAAGATGAGAAATATTTGTATGATTGATTATTTGTCCTATTAACTTACCCTTTCACTTAGTGGAAAGAAGTCATAAGTGTACTTGAAAATCAGAAACTTTTACAATCTCGTATTCCTGTTCAAATGAACTAATGTCTTTCTTCAAATTTTACCAGGCTCTCTAAATGTCTTTGTATGGTCTGTTAAAACAAAAACAAAACCATGATCTGTTTTCACTTTTGCCTGCTCCTCCCTCCACAATCAGCTTATTTAATCACCCTAAGAACTTTTCTTGCTATAAAAAAGCAGGCTTGGTGGAGGGCCTTGGGCACTTTGGCAGTGGGGAAGGTGCAGTAACTTTATGCACCAAAAGCACAAATGTTAGTACTATTGCAACCATGTTATCACAACTATAAATCAATAACATTCCATCATGGAGGAAGGAAAGACAGAAGGGAGGGAGGAAGGAAGGAAGGAAGGGAAGAAGGAAGGAAGGAAGGAAGGAAGGGAGGGAGGGAGGGAGGGAGGGAGGGAGGGAGGGAGGGAGGAAGGGAGACAGAGGGAGGGAGGGAGGATAGATGTACAGACAAGAAGAAAAAGCAGGCTGAGTCCTTCTTGCTCCCCAACATTTATCCTTCCTTCTAGTCCTCTGTTTTGAGAAGAGAGACAGGAGTTAAGTGACTGTTCCTTACTGGACCTTGAAAGCATTTGGACCCTTGAAACCTTAGTTGGGACTTGCTTATACCAACAGAAACAATCACAGGATCCACAGGATCCAGAATCGAGACAGAAGGTTAAAAAAAAAAACCAAAAAAACCAACTCTGCCCCATTCAGCTGGTTCTCCATTCAGCCTGGCTTGTGGGAGGTGGCTAACTTTGTGAATCTACTTTGCAGCAGCATTCCTGGAAAACTGTGCTTCCTTGTGAACTTCATCCACCTGTCATGCTGGGTCTTGGAGGGGAGCCAGGACAGACAGGAAATAATAGGCTGCAGGATACTGGTTTTTGTCAGTGGCCCCGACCCTCCCATTCCTGAACACAGATGAGTTAGAAGCCTGTGAGTGGAGGATGGGCTCCAGAGGCACCAGATGACTGGACGAAGGGAGGGGAGGCCCAGAAGGGTGAGGAGGCTTTAAACTCACAAGTGGGCCCCTCTCTGGGATTGCAGACTCATCCCTGCAGGGAAGGGGGTCAACCTCAGACTCAGACACAGCGTTTTTTTTTTCACTGACCTCATCCTGCAGGCATAAGGCTGAGACTCAGATCCAGAGGATAGTGTTCAAGTCCTTCCCACCTCTACCTCCCTCTTTCCCTTGCCCTCTCTAGTAGGTCAGAGAACTGGCTAGATGACATCAGCTGGTTAGAATTACATAAAACTTCCCTTTTCAACTCCCAGACTCCTGGATTCATATTTTGTTTTGTTTTGAATTTCCAAACAATTTCCCTTTGTCCAGCTGGGTTTCCCCCTCCCCACCCCTATCTCTGTGGACTTTGATTTCCTATTTTTCCATGAGCAGGTTTCAGCCCTAAGTTGGAAGAAGAAACAAGGTTCTTCAGGAGCAGTAGCTGATGAAGACAGCTAACACTAGATGATTAGAGATGTTCTAGAAGCAGAGGACTCTAGAGGCGAAGAACACTTAAGTGGCAGGAGGGAGCAGATGAATGTGACAACAACTTCTGTCCTGAGAAAAGAGTTTCAGATATTGCTGCCTTCTTGTGAGCCTCCTCACGGCCTATTTCACAAATCTTGAAGGTGGAAAACATGAGCATTTACCAGTGTCTCTAAACCCTGGAGGGTTAAACCACCTCTAGGTGTTGTTTATACAGTTGAAATTAGGAAGACAGCAGGTCAGAATCTAAAGGGTTTAAAATTCTAAGGTGCAGATGAATCACAGGGGATTCTGGTTCGGATTCTGCAGGTTGGGGTGGAACATGCCTTTCTAGCATTTTTCCAGATGATAATAGTGAAGTTGGTTTTCAGCTCACACTTTGAGTACAAAGCTCTACTTTCTGGTCATTTTCTTTTAGGAGATTTACCCTAAAAGAACATGAATAATAAAGCTATATCGGGGCAGGAAGTTTTTATTGAAGGAGGAAGATTGTGTAATGGAAAGACGACTAATTAGGAGCAAAGAAGCCTGGGCTGTGTTCCAATTTATGCAACAAGCTAACTGGGTACATTTGTATAAGCTGTAACCTCCCTCAAAGTAAGAGGAGGTTGAGCCATGTTTGCAGGTCTCCAAATTTTCCTATGAGATGTGTATTTGGAAAGATTTTTGTATACGAAGTATTTGGAACAACAGAGTAAGCCATCTTATATTATAACCTGGATAAATTTGTGTATTCTTTTGAAATTTTAAAAACACACTAAGGCACAAACAGAAATACCCTTTTGGGGATCTCTCAATTTCATGCTGTCCAAGTTTCCTTCTTCATGTGATATCCTATTATTTTAGTGACAAGCATCACTAAGGGAAAGAGAGTAGAATTTTCATTATATATTGAAATATCTCTCTTAATGAAGGGTGGTATGCATTTTTATTACATGTTAAAAACCCTTTCTTAGTGAAGGGCAGTGTAAAGCATACTGAGAAGGTTGAATGCTGGAAATGCTACTGAGGAAAAGCATCAAATCTCTTGTCCTATGTTAGGAGAGAATAAAAAAGCACCAGATTAGTTTGTTGAAAAAGCATTTTTACCTAAAAGCAGGAGACGTTAAGTGTGGGTGTGAATGTTTTCAATGATACCCACTTCAGATTTCTTAGTTAAAAACCCATCAGAAGACAGTGGGCACATGCAAGTCAGAATTACTGGAGGAAATTCCATATGAGGATTGTTTTCAAAGGCAGAAGTGGCCTTTCCCAGGGAAAGTAATCACTGAAAGCTCAAAGGTGTAAAGGAAGAAGCAGTTAGGAAATCCTAGGAGATAAGTGTGTAAAGAAGGCCAACTTGAGAGGAGCAGTTGCCAGCTGGAAGACCTTGCAGACATGGAAGTGAGGAATAAACTCCTGGACCTTACTCTCTTCCTTCCCCCTGTCTCCTAAAAGCATACTCTAATGGCCACATGCTCAAAAATTCAGAGGAATTCCCACAATTTAGTTACTGCAGCAGTGGAAATGGTGAGTGTGGGAATGGTGGGGTGAAGAGTGGCTCTCAAGCAACTGGAAGATGTTGGACACGCAGAAAGTTTCTTGTGTACAAATGATTAATATAACAAGTTATTTTTTTTACTTCAGCAAAGTCATGTGTTTTCTATGTGCCTTCCAAATATACTTTGGGAAATTCTAAAAGAAAGCTAGGCTGTTTAACTCCAAAATCATAATGCTAACTAGTACAGGCATACCTCATTTCATTGTGTCTCACTTTATTGCTGTGACAAATTTTGCATACTTCACAAATTAAAGGCCTGTGGCATCTCTATGTTTATCAAGTTACCAATGAACTCTTTCTAAGTCCTATGCCTTCACTTAATACATTGTGTCATATTTTGGTAATTTTTGTACTATTTCAAACTTTTAAATTCTCATTATATTTGTTGAGTGATCTGATATCAGAGATCTTTGATCTTTTTATATTACTTTGATATTATTTTTAAGGGATGCAAGAACTGAATCCAGAGAAGATAGCAAATGATCTATATTGTGTGTGTTTCGATAGCTCTACCAACTAACCAACTTTCCCTATCTTCCTCTCCTGAGGTGTGTCTATTTCCAGGGAACCAATTGAAATTGATATTGAAATTAGGCCAAATTGATAACCATGTAATGACATTTGAGGTGTAAAGTGAAAGGAAGAATTATGCATCTCTCACTTTAAATAAAAAGCTAGAAATAATTATGCTTAGTGAGAAATACTTGTCAAATGGTGAGATAGAAGTCTAGGTATTTTGCAAAACAGACAATAGTGAATGCTAAGAAAAAAAATCTTGAAAGAAATTCGAACTGCTACTCCAGTGAATGATGAGAGTAAAATAGCTTTATTGCCTGTATGGAGGAATAGCCACGGTCTGGATAGAAGATCACACCAGCCATAGTTGTCTTTTAAGCCAAATCCCAGTCCAGAACCAGCCTCTAACTTTCTTCAATTTTACAAAATTGAAAGAGGTAAGGAAGTTTCAGAAGAAACGTTTGATTATAGCAGAAGTTGCTTAGAGATGTTTGAGCAAAGGTGCCAACTTCATAATATGAAAGAGCAAGGTGAAGTGCCAGTAAAAGCTTCAGCAAGTTATCTAGACCCAGTTAAGCTACTTGAAGGTTATTACACTAAACACAGATTTTTCACCAACGATTACATTTGAATAGATGTGGCTCACTGCCTGCAGTTTCTATCTTCGTTGTCTACGCACCAACATCTCATTATGATGAAAGAGAAATCGAGAAGTTCTACATGGAGCTAGAGAAGTTCTATAAAGAAGACCACACCTTCTACAAGATCATTGTGGGTGATTTTAATGCCAAGATAGGACCGAGAAGATCAGCTGAAGAACTTCACATCGGGACCCATGGCCTAGAATGGAACGAACAGGGTGAGAGACTGTCTGAGTTCATCATGTCGACCAAGACCATTCATGGTAACTCACAGTTCCAGAAGGCAGAATCTAAACGATGGACATGGAAGTCTCCTGGTGGACGATTCCACAACGAAATAGACCACATCATATTCAATCGATGGTTTTGCCTGACCGATGTCGCTGTTGTCCCAAAATTTCGAATGGGATTGGACCACCGTCTCCTTCATGCAAAATTCTACTTCACAGACCAGGGAGAAAGGGCTGCAAAGTTCAAAAAGAGAACTCCCAGAATGACCACCAACTAGGAACTCTTTGGTACTATTGCGGCAACATGGGAAGATGCCATTGTTGACAACATTGACGAGGAATACGATCAACTGGTTCAGCACCTCCATGAATGTGCGAGGAATGCCAAGAGAGAGATAGCCACAAAAAATCGCCTATCTTCGAAAACTCTTGAGCTAATTCACCAGCGTGGTTTGGCGCATGCCTCAGGTAACCGCAAGCTAACGTCCGAGCTCACAAAGCAGTGCAGAGATGCGATCAAGGAAGACCTCAAAGAGAGAAGAGCAGAAGTACTGGTAGATGCGGCAGAAGCCGGGAAAAGTATTCGTAACGCCCGCCTGTCCTTCGCCAACTACAAGACCAAGATGACTGCCCTCCGACGTCCTGATGGATCCATCACATCCTCCAGAACGGCAATGGAGAAGATTATCCATGACTTCTACTCAAATCTCTTCGACAGCCATGTCCACTTGCCGACATACCAAATTCCACAGGATGGATATGTCGTTCTCAACGTTCTCCCTTCCGAAATCCGACATGCCATTTCGTCGGTAAAGAAACAAACAGCACCCGGCCCAGACAAGGTCAGACCTGAACACCTGAAGAACCTGCCGTCAGTACTCATCAATACACTGGCTCGGCTCTTCACTCGCTACCTGTCTGAATGCAAGGTTCCGTCCCAATGGAAAACCAGCAGGACCGTACTACTGTTCAAGAAGGGAGACATCCATGACATTGGCAACTATCACCCGATCTGCCTATTGTCTGTCATCTACAAGTTGTTCACTCGACTCATCCTAAATAGGATTGGCAGAACACTAGATGAAGGACAACCATGCGAGCAAGCAGGGTTCTGCAAAGGATTCAGCACCATCGACCATATCCACACGATAACCAAGCTCATTGAGGTTTCTCGGGAGTTCAAGATGCCGCTCTATTTAACGTTCATTGATTTAAAGAAGGCCTTTGATTCTGTTGAGATGGAAGCGGTCATTGAAGCCCTAGCCAATCGGGCATTCAAGCCCAATACATCAGGATCCTCCGTGAGCTGTATTGCGGATTCACTACCAGGATCTCACCATTCTACAAAGAAGTGATCGTTGATGTCAAGAGAGGGGTGCGGCAGGGTGATACCATTTCACCGAAACTCTTCAGTGCCACCCTCGAGAACATCCTGCAACGACTGGAATGGGAAGGAATGGGAGTGAAGATAGATGGTCGGCAACTACACCACCTCCGCTTTGCTGATGACATTGTTTTAATAACACCAAACATCAGCCAAGCGGCACAAATGCTGGGCGACTTTGACCGTGAGTGTGGAAAGGTAGGACTACAGCTGAATCTTACGAAGACAATGTTTATGAGAAACAGCCTTGTTCCTGACGCCCCATTCACTCTCAATGGAACGACCATCTCCGAATGCAACAGCTATGTGTACCTAGGTCGAGAGGTCAACATGACAAATGACCTGGCACCCGAGCTGCGCAGGAGGAAGAGAGCGGCTTGGAACGCCTTCAAGAACGTCGAAGAAATAGCTAAGAGGACGAAGAACCTCCGGCTCCGGGCACATCTCTTTGATTCCACTGTTCTTCCTGCATTAACATATGCCTCAGAGACCTGGGCTCTACGCAAACAAGATGAGAACGCCATTCAGGTCTCCCAAAGAAGAATAGAAAGAGCTATGCTTGGAATATCACGTTTCACTCAAATGAGAGAACGAATCCGGAGTTCTGACATCCGTCGACGATCAAGGATCAGGGACGCTGTCTCATTTGCCAAGGTGTCGAAAATCAGATGGGCTGGTCACGTAATGAGATTTAAAGATCACCGTTGGACTAGAGCTGTTACTGACTGGATTCCACGGGATGTCAAAAGACCGCGTGGCCGCCCACCTACCAGATGGTCAGACTTCTTCGTCAAGATCATGAACGATCGGTTTGAGGCCCTTCATGTTCCCGGAGCGAAGAGATGCCATTGGGCTACACTAGCACGCGATAGGGACAAATGGAGACGTTACTGGCGCCCGCTCGAGCAAATCGACGACTAACGGGAAGTTAAGTGATTTTTTTTTAAGTGGAAGAAATTGCCATATAGAATTTTTCTGTTTTTCTTTTTATTTTTTTGTTGTTTGGTTTTTAGACCACATCCAAGTGATGCTCAGCGCTTACTCCTGATTCTGTACTCAGGTATCATGCCTGGTGGGGCTCAGGGGCCCATATGGGATTCTGGGGATTGAACCCAGATTGGCTTTCTGCAAGGCAAGACCCCTATTGTCCGTCCACGCTATTGCTCACTCAGGCTGACTTCTAGGCCTTTCAAACATAAAGAGCATAAGTAGTAAATGACTAGCTTCAAAGAAAGGACAGGATGACTATGGTGACTTTTAGTTGAAACCAATATTTTCTTACCATTCCCATAATCCTAGGGCCCTTAAAAATCATGCCACTCTGCCTGAGTTTATCCAGTGGATCAACAGTCTGTATGACAGCACAACTATCTACAATGTGCTGCTAATGAACATGTTAAACACAACATTCAGAAAACTGCTCAGAAAAAAAGACATATTTGAAAAATATTGCTCTTCATTAACAATGGTCCTGATATCCCCAAGAGCTCTGATGAAGATGTGCAATGACATCACTGTGGCTTGGAAGAGAGCTGGTGTACTGAAGCACATTTAGCAGTGCTCAGGGTATCATGAAGTGCTGGTAATCACACCCAAGATTCCCATATACAAAGCATGCACTTCAGGCCTTTAAACCATCTTCCCAGCCCCTAATGTGTTTATTTTCATGCATGTTAACAGTAATATCCATTTTGTAATTTATAGATCAAGAAGTCATTTTGACTTTAAAGTTTTATTATTTAAGATCCATCTGGTGTAAGGCAATAGCTGCTACAGATAATGATCTCTGTAATGAGTCCAGGCAAAGTCAACAAAAACTGCTGAATTTACCATTCTAGATGCTATGAAGTATATTCATGATTTGTGGATATTTGAAATGTCACCACTAATGGGAGTTTGTTTGAAGTTGACTACAACAACCCTTACTGAATGATGTTGAGAGGTTTGAGGCATCGGTGGAGAAATCAAATTCAGATATGATGGAAACAGAAAGAGAACTAGAATTGAATCCAGAGTCTAAGATATGATTGTATTTCTGTAATTTCATAATCAAACTTAAGCATATGAGGTGTTGCTTCATGTTCATGACATGGTTTCTTGAGATGACATTGTGAACATTGTTACAATGAGAACAAAAGATTTAGAATATTATGAAAAGCATTTGATAAAATAGCATGTGGTTTGGAAAACTGGCTCCAATCTTTTTTGTTTTTATTGTTTTTTGGCCACAACTTTGAAGAAAATTTATTGCATGTAAAATGCTAACAAACATCAAAAGGAAATATTTTGTGAAAGGAAGAATTAATGAATACAGCAATGGTCATTTGTCTTAATTTAAGAAATTGTCAGTCATCCCAGCCTTCAGCAACATAAACCTAGTCAATTACAGTCATCAACACGGAGGCAAGTTGCTTCACCATGAAAAAGATGACCACTTGTTGAAGGTTTTTGGTTATTTGCAGTTTTAGTAACAAGAGGGTTGGAGACAGTGGAGGCACACCTGGAGTTACTCAGGGCTCACTCTTGGCTCTGTGCTCAGGAATTACACCTAGTAGTGCTCAGGGGTATGCAAGGAATGCACCTTAACTCCTGTCCTATCTCTCCGCCTGGCAACTAAACATTTTTAAATCAAGGCGTATGCATTGTTATTTTTTGAGATAGTGCTATTGAACACTTCATAGACAATAATGCAGTGTGAGCATAACTGTTATATACACTTGCAAACAAAACACCCTTGTGACTGCACTCATTGCTTTATATTTGATTTATTGAGTTGTTCTAGAACCGTACAGGTGTGCTTGTGCTATAACTTTCAAATCTTAGAATGAGCACTGCTTCCCAGCTGTTTCATGGTTTCAGCTCGCTACCTGAGAAAAAGATATTGGCAATATCTACTGCTCCGCAAGGAGGCCCGACCACAGAGAGCAGTAGACCCTCCCTTTGGGATTGAGCCTCCCTTTGGGATCCAGCGAAGAGACCACCGTCACTTCCTGCTCCTTTTCTATTGGTGGAGCGCAGGGCGAGGCGGGGCCCGGTGCCGCGGCCGCTCCTCCGCGGGCGCAGAGGTGAGTGAGTGTGGGCCGGCGGGGGCGGGGGCGTTGGGGCCACCCCCTTCCCTTCTGACAGTATCCCCAGCCCTGGGCGGGAAGGTCCCCGACCGTTTTTTCTCTCCGGCCTGGCATCCCCCGCCGCACCCATCCGCTCCCGCTTCACCCGCGCCCCCTGCTCCTGGGGAGTGGGGGTGGTCTATGCCGCGCTCCCCAGGCCCCCTGGGATCGGGGACCCTCTTGGTCCCGACCTCCCGGACCCAGCCCCGGCAGACTCTCCGCAGCAGGAGCCGGCAGCCCTTTCTCTCCGCTGTCCGGGAGGACCCCCACAGACTCCCCCGCCTCGCCCCTTGCCCCAAAGACCTCCTTACTCGGCCTTTAACCCGGGGACGCGGCAGCCCGCAATCTGCTGTCCACACCCGCAGGGGTTCAGGGCGTGAGTCTCCACCACCCCCACCTGCAGGTGCTGCCGCTGCCCTGGATCCGCTCTGCCGGGCGGGGTAGCGGGGCTAGGCGGGGGAGGGGTGGGGGTGCTGCGCCTTGCCTCCTGGTGGCCCTTCCAGCTCTCCCAGGACTTCTCTCTCTTGGGTCACACTCAGCGATGCTCAGGGGTTACTCCTGGCTGTGCACAGGGGGATCATATGGGATGCAGGGGATCGAACCCGGGTGGGCCACGTGCAAGGCAAACGCCCTCCCCATTGTACTATCACTCCAGCCCTCCCCATTGTACTATCACTCCAGCCGCAAGACTTCTTTTCTTGAGTGGTCCTTAGTTTTAAAAATCTGAGCGCTCTCTCTCTCTCTCTCTCTCTCTCTCTCTCTCTCTCTCTCTCTCTCTCTCTCTCTCTCCCCCCCTCTCTCTCTCCCCTTTTAATTTTTTCTTTGACGGGGGCCAGGGAGCACATCCAGCAGTACCCAGGGCTGCCTCCTCTCTCTGCGCTCTGGTGATGCTCCACAGGCCATCGGGATGCCAGGGATGGAAGCTGGGTCAGCCTCGTGCAAGGCAAGCGCCCTATGTCGGGTACCATCGCTCCACACCCCGAAGCCTTCTTCTGTCTTCTGCCTTTTGCACATGTTTTCAGCTTTTAAGCTCTTGCTTTTTCATTTGGGGGCAAGTACAGAGAGAGGAGGGTCAGCAATCACCAGTGGCACGTGTCATTTCCAGCACGGAGGTGGTGGTACTTTTATTTAAAGAAAACTTTAGGTCATTGAATACACTGGTGGAGGGAAGCCAACACTCATGATGGGATTGATGTTGAAATATTACATGCCCAAAACTCAGCTACCAACTTTGTAAGTCACTGTTCTTTTTGTGAAAAATGAGGAAAACTAAGGAAACATTTTTTGGGTCATTTTTAGTGAATTATTTATAACAAGAAATACAAAATAACTTATTTAGTAGGTGCCTTGGAGGCAAGTTTCATTGGTGGTGGGAAAATTCGATATAATAGTAGTGGAATGGTATAATGGTGTCGGGATTGGTATTGAAACATTGAATGTAATAACTAAAATTGTCAACAACTTTAAAAAAATAAAATTAAATTAAGAATGAGGAAAAGAACAGAAAGTAAAAAAAAAAAAAACAAAATAAAGAAAACATTATTTTAAACCTGTAATACCCAGGTTTTTCTCGCATTCACTTCAAAAGGCAGGCACCTCTCCCACCCTTTTTTTTTTTAGTTTGTTGGACCTCACCTGGAAGTGCTCAGGGATAACTCCTGGTGGGACCCAAAGATTGTATATGGTGCAGGAGACCAAGGCAAGCATTATATCCACTGTACTATTACCCGGGTCCAAGAAGCCTCCCTATTTTGACCCAGATCCTTTAAGTTCACTATCTCTTTTGAAAATTGATGTCTAGTTGACAAATAGGGATTTTCTATATGTAACTTGATTTTTTTGATGCATGTGTTCATTGTGAAACACTCAGTAAAATCTAGCTAATTACTATGTCCATCATGCCACACACATTTCCCCCCTACCTCCCAGTTCTGACAACCAGCATTCTATCTGCTCTACTATTTTGGTTGTTTTGTATTCCCAAAGTGAGATCCTATATGAGCTGTCTCACTGTCTCTGGCGTATTTCTGGCAGACTGCTTTTTCATTCCGTTGTCTGTTGCTGTTTTGTCAGTACTTTAAAAAAAGATCATACATACCTTATAGTAGTTTGGTATTTTATTGTATTCTGGGACCATACCAGCAGAGTTTTGGAGTTACTCCTGGCAGTCGTTGAGTGAATATGTGGTGTTGAGAATTGAACTTGAGTTTCCTCTCTAGCCCCGCCTTTTACATTTAAAAATAGAAAAGCTACTTATGTCATATTGTAGATGTTCTACACTACCTACTTTTGCTCATTATTATAGCTTTATCTGCTGTCTCTGTGACACTGAGTTTCTTTCCTTTAAGCCCGGTGATCTTTTTTTTTAATTTGTTATTTATTTATTTATTTATTTATTTTTTATTAGTGAGACACCATGAGGTACAGTTGTAGACTTACAAATTTTGTGCTTGGGTTTCAATTATACAGTGATCAAATACCCATCCCTCCCCCAGTGCCCATTTCCCACCACCACGGATCCCAGTATCTCTCCCACCCCCCATCCCACCCTGCCTCTGTGGCAGGGCATTCCCCTCTGTTCTCTCTCTCCTTTTGGGTATTGTGGTTTGCAAAAGAGGCATTGAATGGCAATCATGTTTGGTCTATAGTCTACTATCAGCATGCTTCTCCCATCCTGGGAGGATCCTCCCAACACCCTTTATTTGGTGCTCCCTTCTAAGCCTGGTGATCTTACCTGTTCATAATGATGGTTACTGAGGTGGTTTCTACTTTTTTCTTACACATAAATTTTATCGCAGCATTCTTTCATGCCTTGTGTTCATTAGAAAGAACATTGTAGAATTAGGCTTCTTGAGCTGTGATGAAGCTTTTGCATTCAAAGAAATGTGAGGTGAATTTTCAGAATGATTGTACCGGTTTAGTTTTACAAGTCTCTGACTATCTCTGTGTTTTCTATGTTCTCAGCATTTGATATTAGAAAGCATTTTATTTTCCCCTAATCTATGGATAGGATAATATGTTTGTTGAGGGGCAATATCTGGAAGTGCCCAAGGCTTACTTCTTTTCAGGGATCACTTTTGGCAGTGCTCAGGGTACCATATGGATCTCTTCTGTTATTTTCTTTTTTGTGCTAATATCTCACTTTTATTACAATAATCTCATAGTAGTCTTGCTATCTGGTGGACATGTCTGTCTCCTTTAGTTCATCTTTGTATCACCTCTATTAATTTTGAATCATTATAAAACTTATTTAGAGTCTTGTTGATCAGATTTCAAATGTACTATTTGCATTTTTATTATAATTGCAGAATTAGTGGTTTAATTTGTCAAGAATTGAGATTATTATGATGAGTTCTTCTGTTTTTTTTTTACTTTTTGGGTCACACCCAGTGATGCTCAGGGGTACTCCTGGCTCATGCACTCAGGAATTGCTCCTGGCGGTGCTCGGGGGACCATATGGGATGCTGGGAATCGAACCTGTGTTGGCCATGTTGGCTGTGTGCAAGGCAAACGCCCTACCCGCTGGGCTATCTCTCCAGCACCGAGTTCTTCTATTTATGAACATTCTTTCTCCATCCTTTTCAGTTTCCTTTAAGGTTTCACCATTTTATTCATAAAATAATTATATATTTATTTTGTTATTTTTTCAGTGCTATATAATTTTTTGTAACTGGTGTGAATTCCAGTTTTTGATTTATTGCCAGGAAGTAGAAATGATATTAACTACTATGTATTGACCATAAACAGGCAATTCTGTTTGATTATTTTTCACCCCAATAGAAATCTTAGATTTTTTTATGCAGATGATATAATAATTCTCACATATGTTAATTTCATTCATTTATTTCCAATCCTGTGAAGTACTTTCCTTTTTCTTGTTTTACTACTGCAAATGAGGGAGTATATCTGTCTTGTCATTCACTCTAATATGAATTTATCTAGTGTGATATCATAGTAGCATTTTGAAAAAAAATTTGGGTAACTGAGACCTGAGGGTCTTGGACCACATTCTGAGAACCTCTGAATGTGGTTGTATGGTGTTCAAATTGATATGTCCTTTTTTCTTCTCAATAGTTTATCCTTTGTTTAAATATCTGTAAATTTGGACTTGCAGATAATTATGTCATTTATTATTTTAAGATCATTGCTAAGATTATATATTTAAATTGCTTTTTTCATCTTCTTCCTTTGGATTACTTATTCTATATTTGATTTTTTTCTTAAATTATGAGATCATCTATTTCAGTCTCTTGTGTTAAAATAAACATAGTAAGGCTGAACTTTTGGTGGGAGGAGTGATTAGGTAGTCTACACTTCCACCATAGTTTCTGATTCTGTGTTTTCTTGAGAAAAAAGATGCTTTTACATTTATAGTATAATAGTATTATTAGAGAGTATTCTGTCAATTGATAACCAGATTTTGGAGTTTATTAAACATTTCATTGTTGCCAGATATATAGTATTTTAGAAGTATTCATCACACATCTTGAAAAGTTGCATTCTTTTTTTTTTTTTTTTTTTTTTTTATTTTTTTTATTTTTTTTTCCCCTTTATTTTATTTTATTTTTTTTAAAGTTGTAGATTTACAATTTTTTGTGCTTTGGTTTCAATTATACAATGATCAGATACCCATCCCTCCACCAGTGCCCATTTTCCACCACCATGGATAATATCCCTCCCACCCCCATCCCCCCATCCCCCCATCTCTGTGGCAGGGCAATCCCCTGTGTTCTCTCTCTCCTTTTGGGTGTTGTGGTCTGCAAAAGAGGCATTGAGTGGCAAACATGTTCAGTCCATAGTCTACTTTCGACATGCATCTCCCCTCCTGGGAGGATCCTCCAAACATCCTTTATTTGGTGCTCCCTTCTCTATCTGAATAGCCCTTTCCTCTAGGATACCCGGCTGGCCTCTAAGTTATGGAGTAATCCTCCTGGTGCTGATCTCAGCTATTCTTGGGTATTAATCTCATACTTTGTTACTTTATATCCCCCAGATGAATGCAATCTTTCTATGTCTATCCCTCTCTTTCTGACTCATTTCGCTTAGCATGATACTTTCCATATTGTACCACTTGTATGTAAATTTCATGACTTCATGAAAAGTTGCATTCTTATGTTGGAAGTATTTGCTACTTGATATACTCACTTCTGAGGGAAATATATTAAAACTTTTATTCAAGAGGAGGATTTTCTAGTTTCTCTTTGAAAATTTATTTAACTTTGTCTTTCTACATTTGAGGTTTGTCTTAAATATAAACTTGTCATTACAAAAAAAGAGTATATTTTCACTTTTCATAATGTGCATTATACATTCTTGTTCCTATTAAGGATTTTGGTTTTCAATTCTATGTTGATTGGTATAAATATTGCTAAATACTGCATTCAACAATGTACATGAAGCACTCATACGTCACGCAGTGAAGAAGAACCCAACAGAGAAAAGCATCTACATCACAGCTCTTCTGATAAAGTTACCCGGAGGTGCTGCTAGTCTGGGAGTGGAAATTAGTATGAAGGCTCACCGTTGGCAGGTGAGAATGGAAGTAATGAACACAGGGATAAGAGGGCTGGTCTAGATATTGATTCTGTGCTTGTGACTCTTTCTGACTCTCCCTTGCACTATTGGTTCAGGATTTATCAACTCTTCTGTGTTAGTGTTATCCTTCCATAAATGCTTTAAAGATACAGAAAAGATGTACAATTATGGCAGCTTTACTTTAACTGGTGTCCTATCTAACTTTCTATGTTATTTAGGTTCCATATATATATTTTGTGGATCTAATTGGAGAATCTTATGCAGCTAGCAGGTGAGTTTAGTTCTTTTATTTCTTACAATTATTCATCTACTAGTCTTCCTTTTACTTGTTTCATGTTTTTGCATTTTGTATTTTGCTTTATATTAAATTTTTTATGACTTACATTTCTTCCTCAGCTTTATACATGTTGTCTTTTGTCTTTATTATTGCAAATAAGTCACCTCTGACCTTTTTGTTATGAGACAAATTAAAGTTCAAGGGATCCAGGGGAGAGTGGATGGGAACTGTGTGGCAGGGCTGTGGCTGGACAGGCAGTCCTAGGTATGAAGCAGAGTGCCTGGAAGGCCAGCTCAGTCTTTAAACAGGGTAGTCTTGGGTTATGATCTTCTAGACAGGGGCAATTTTGGCCCTCTATGTGTGTCTCTTTCTTTCCTCAGCACCTGACAGGCTTCTCCTGTCTTTCACCTGTGAGAATCTCAGGGCACCTGTAAATGGCGGCTTTGTACCTGTCTGCACTGCCCCAGGTAAGTATAAGTCCTCTCTGGCAGGTATGAAGTCTTCCTCAGGGCTTCCTTGCCTGCACTACTTCAGTAAATACTGTTAGAAATCTCTGTTCTGAGGTGTTTACAGCAGAGAAATGATAGGACTTCCCAGTTTTCCCATGTTGGCTGATTCAGTGATGGATGTGTTATACCACCCACCTTGTTATGCTGGAGCAGAGGGTAGTCAAGATGACAGGAATCCTGTTATGCTAGCCATAGCATGCTTCCTCCTCTGCCCCTATTCTCCTGACCCTCCCGAGTACTACCTGGGTCTTCAGTAGGAATTTGTCATTCCAGGCTGAGGTGACCTTTGAGGATGTGGCCGTGCTTCTCTCTCGGGAAGAGTGGAGCCATCTGAGCCCTCATGATAGGGGCCTCTACAGGGATGTGATGCTGGAAACTTACGGAAATCTCATCTCCCTGGGTAAGGCTCTTTTTGTTGATGTAGCTCAATAAACACTCCTAGGGATTGAAGGGCCTATTTAGCCACTGACTCAGAGTCTTATCTGCTGGGCCAAGAAATATGTGTCACCGACTCTGGTCCTAAGTTGGCTTAGTCTGTGTAGAGGAGGAGTCAGGTAAGACTGGGTCATCCCTTTCCCCCTCAGCTTCAAGTTAACATTCCCTCTTTGCCACAGGTCTGAATCGTAGACCTACCCAGGGGAGATTAAGTATCTTATAATAGAGAAAACTATCTGCTCTCTTGTTTCCTATTCTCAGGTCTTTATCACTACCCCCAACTCTACTGAGAGTATCTAGACTTCCTGTGCCTGCATTTCCTCTTTTCCCTCTGCAGTCCCAGGGTGAGAATGCTCTGCATCCTTGGCACTAACCCCAGGACCCGTCTCCCTCCCAGGAGCTGTATCTGCAGGTCCCAAACCCAGGGTGATTGCACAGCTGGAAAAAGGAGATGAACCATGGGTCCTGGATATTCAGGGTGCCAAGGGGAGAGAGCAGTTGAGAATCCATGGCTCAGGTATGTGAGCGGGTTAGCATTCCTAAATCATTCACTGAGATATTATGTGCTGGGATTTAGGTATTTAGTCAGTGACTCAGGAGTTTGGAGAAAGATGCTGCAGGATCAGTAATGAATGCTGAAAATGGTCTATGATGAAATCCATATCGCCTCTTTCATCCAGTGCCTTGGTTGGATAGTTTTTTGTTTTTTTTTTCTTTTGGGGTCACACCCAGCGATGCTCAGGGGTTACTCCTGGCTCATGTACTCAGGAATTACTCCTGGCGGTGCTCGGGGGACCATATGGGATGCTGGGAATTGAACCTGTGTTGGCCATGTTGGCTGCATGCAAGGCAAACACCCTACCCGCTGTGCTATCGCTCCAGCCCCTGGTTGGGTAGTTTTTGAGCTGAATCTTTTGTAAGGGTGAGAAAGGGATGTGCAGGTGGATGAGAAGAGGAAAGGATATGCTGAGATGAGGCTGGTCCCATGGAACCATGAGTCCTGCCCTCTGAAGCACATATGTCCCTTGTAGGAAAGAGCTAGAGGTACATAATAGAAACTATCAGTTGATTCCTGTCCTCTAAATTAATCTAGTGGTGACTATAGGACATTACTGGAAAATGAGAACATATAAATAATCCCAAATTTTGCCATTTAGATATAAATATGTTCTAGTATGTAAGTCACCCTTTTCTACTGCTGTTACACAGCCTCCAATGATTATTGCTTCTTAGTTGGTGTGCACTGAATTCATATGCAGTCCTATATTACATCTTTTTCACTAAGTGAATTTCCATATCTTCCAGCTTGTCCCTTGTTGGGCCTTGGGGATTTGTTCCAAGGCCTACTTCCTTTTGATTCCAAAATCTGAAGATATCAAGCTTCTTTTATAAAATGGTGTATGTAGTATTTGTGTGTATAACCTACACAAATTTTCCATATACTTTAATGTTTCTCTAGATTGCTTATAATATCTAATACTATGTAAATAGTTATTATAATATATTTTAGAGAATAATGAGAAAACTATAAGTCTCTACCTGTAAAGTGCAGGCATAAGCATTGTAGACATAACTATATAGACTGTATTTTTGATTCTTAGTTGATTAACAACTTGCAGAATTCTGAATAGGACTCAGTACATAATGCATGAGTCTTAGTTGCTACTGTCAGTGGAAGTGCCAATGGGAAAGATTTTCTCTAGTTTCATTGCCATGGACAATACAGATGAGCATCTTTGTGTGTGTGCATGTTTGTGTGTGTGTGTGTGTGTGTGTGTGTGTTTAACATGTCTTGGGAAGGAACTACTGACTTGAGGGAGGTTATTTTTTCTCTCTCAAGTTGATTATTTGACTATAAATATAGAAATGAGAGAAACTCTTAAGTTTACAACTCAAGTGAAATAAAATATTCTCTAGATCAAAGAACACAAATTTTATTCTGAGCCTCCTCCATCATTTCCCACTGCTCCCCACTGAACCCTTCTCTTTGATTTCTGGAGACTGTTCTGCCCTTTGGCTCCAAGAAAAACATCTAAACATTATGAGAATTGCCATGTTGTATGAATACATTATGTTTTATTGCCTTACAGTGCTTTATGATATGAACATAAAACAAGTTATTTCCTTCCTAATTGTGGAGGACATTTGGTTGTCCCTAGTTTGGGGTTGTTGCATACGTGCTTCTCTTGGCTCATAGAGAATGCATTTGTGAAGGATGTATATATGTAAGTGGAGTTTATGTGTAATATTAGGAGAGAAGGCATGTGAAGTTAAAAGATTTTGGTAGTTTACCTGAGCTCTCACTCAGACTCTTGGAAAAAGTCCATGGGAAGGCTGTGACCGGCTCTGGAGAATAGATAGTCACAGATCTCTGGTGCTTCTTGCTTTTCAACCTCAGTTGCCATGAACTTGACTCTTTGCCCTTCTGAGGAGATGGCTGTTTTTTCCTGCTGTGCATTTTGCAGTAGAATGGCTATTGCTAAGAGGCCTTCAATTTGCTTGACTTTAATTTCTTTGACTTTAAGTGTCTTTCATGTTTGTTGTAGCCCTTTTTTGATTTTGATTTGATTTGGAGGTTTGATTACAAAAACTCTATCTTCTTGTAATGAAGAAGAAACTTCATATCTTTGTAATGAAGATAGGCATTTTGTAATACCACTTAAACAGTTTTTAGGCCAAAGGCTGGCAGAAAGTACATGGTTCTTTGAATCTGGGCTCACGTACTTGTGAGCCTGGGAAAGGTTCCTAAGTTCCTGGTTCTCATCTTTGCAATGCTATTATCACTTTGGAGATGATTGAGTTATTTATCTATAGGTGGTCTGTAACATCTTCTTACCTTCCTTTCAGAGTCAGAAAAGGTGACCATGAGATTTTCTGTTTGTTGTTTCAGCTCATGGAACAAGGAATGAGTACAAGGTGTTGACTTCAGGGAAAATACTTGGTGGGGAAGAACTGGACCCACTCAGGGAAACTGTTTCTTTGAGATTTGAACAAGAAGAAGCTCATGAGCTCGTCAGGGAACCAGAGAAGAACACAGACAAGCTAGGAGAGCAGAGAAAACCCAGGCCCATAACAATGACAAAGGATGAGGAGTCTGGGGAAAGTCTTATGTTGGGCTCAAGTCTTATTCTTGATCAGAGACCTCACAAATGTGATATATGTGAGCAAAGTTTTGAACAAAGATCATACCTCAATAATCATAAACGTGTACACAGGTCAAAAAAACTAAGTATAATTAATGATTCTGGGGAAATTGTCAGTACTAATTTAATTGTTCAAGAAGAACTTAAAATCCCTTTTGGGAAAAAGTTGCATTATTGTGAGTACTGTGGGAAAGCCTTTAGGTATAGTGCTAACCTTGCCAAACACCAGCGGCTTCACAGTGAAGAGAAGCCCTACAAGTGTGATGAGTGTGGGAAAGCCTTCAGCCAGAGCTGTGAGTTCATAAATCACCGAAGGATGCACTCTGGTGAGATCCCCTACCGCTGTGAAGAGTGTGGGAAAACATTCAATCGAAGACCCAACCTCATGAAACATCAGAGAATTCACACAGGAGAGAAGCCCTACAAGTGTGGTGAGTGTGGGAAGCACTTTAGTGCCTACTCTTCTCTCATCTATCATCAGAGAATCCACACTGGAGAGAAGCCCTATAAGTGCAGTGACTGTGGGAAAGCCTTCAGTGACAGCTCCATCCTTATCCGACATCGTCGGACTCACACCGGAGAGAAGCCATTTGAGTGTAAAGAATGTGGCAAAGGCTTTACCCAAAGTTCTAACCTTATTCAACATCAAAGAATCCACACTGGAGAGAAACCCTATAAATGTAATGAGTGTGAGAAAGCCTTTATCCAGAAAACAAAACTTGTCGAACATCAGAGGAGCCACACTGGAGAAAAGCCCTATGAATGTAACGACTGTGGCAAGGTCTTTAGTCAGAGTACTCACCTCATTCAGCACCAGAGGATCCACACAGGAGAAAAGCCCTATAAGTGCAGTGAGTGTGGGAAGGCCTTTCATAACAGCTCCAGACTCATCCACCATCAGAGGTCACACCATGGAGAGAAACCATACAAATGCAGTGATTGTAAGAAAGCCTTTAGTCAGGGCACTTACCTCATCCAGCACCAGAGGATTCACACTGGGGAGAAGCCCTATAAATGCAGTGAATGTGGAAAGGCCTTCCGGCACAGTTCTAATGTATTTCAGCATCAAAGGATTCACCTTCGGGAAGATTTCACCATGTGATAGGGTAGGAGGGTCTATAAGTCCTACTGTGTACCTCTTCCATGTGACCAAACCTTCCAATTTATTTATTGTCCACACATTGGTGTCACAAGGTGACTATTTATTTATATATTTATTATTTATTCAGATTTTAATTGAATTACAGTGAGATACACATTTACAAATTTGTTCATGATTGTGTTTCGGTCATGCTATGTTTCAATACCTGTTCCTTCGTCAGTGTTACATTTCCCACCACCAATCTCCCCAGTTTTCCTCCTGTCCCCCACCAGCCTTTATTCTCTCTCTCTTTCTCTTTCTCTCTATCTCTCTCTCCCTCTCTCTCTCTCTCCCTCTCATCTAATTAAAAAAATCTTTTTTTTCTTAAACCCAAAGCATAGTTTGTTTACTTTAGAGAAGGTGAGAAAGGTGAACAACAAGAAGTTCTTACAATCTTCCCCTTAGAAAAATATTATTAATTACTACTTATTCCCTTTCAGACACAGAAAATACTGAAGCCAGAACAATAGTATGTGGGTAGGTTGCTTAGTTCACCAACTTGTGTTCCTAGACATCCCATATAGTACCCTGGACACTGCCAAGAGTGATTCCTGAGTGCTGAGCCAGGCGTAACCTCTGAACACCCCTAAGTATGGCCCCAAAACAAAACAAAGATAAATTAAAAAATAAAATGAAATATAAATAAATTGAAAAATACTGTCAGGTTAACGATTGCAACATCACAGAGTTTTACATTTGTCATTTCTTCACTATCAGAAAATTTACTCTGGAGAGAATTCTACATACTTATTGCATGTAAATTTTTAGAAGTGAACATATTATTTATACTTTTCAGTGCCAGTTAATAGAAATAATCGTCTGTAATACCAAATTAAAATGTCCATAATAAAATTTACTATTTTAACTATACAATTCAGTGGCATTCAGTAAATTCACAATGTTGTGCTGTCAACAACCACTATCTCTTTCTGGAACTGTTTTATTATCCCAAACATGATACTTGTGATCATTAGACAATAACTCTCCATTCTTCCCTTCTCACAGATTCTGGCAACATCTATTCTAATGTCTGTCTCTGTAAATTTACCTATTCTAGGTACTTCATATAAGTGAAATAATACAAAAACTTTATGTATTTATCCTTTATGCCTGGCTTATTTTACTCAGCAAAATGTTATTTGCAAGATACACCTGTGTTGTGACCTGTTATCAGAATGTCATTCTTTTTAAGGTTGAGTGATAATCCAGAGATGACATATGATAGTCCAGATTTTACAGAGATGCCATATTCATTTACTTATAAACACTTTGCGTGTTCCTATCTTTTCACCAGTATGCATAATTATTCTATGAACATTGGTGTACAAGATCTGTTCTTTCAATACTTTTGGGTAAATAAGAATATGTTTACCAAATCATATAGTTATTCTGTGTTACCTATGAGTTGTGACCAAATTTTTCCACAATATATATATTTTACTGATACTTTCTATTAATGGGAGCATTCTAGACATCAAGGCTTATTAAAAATACTTGGTATTTGCTGTTGCTTAGTTTTTTAAAAGAAATAATAGCCATACTAATGAACATGAAATGGTATATATCCTTGTATTTTTGGTTTGCTATTCCCTTTTGTTTTTGTTTAGTTGAGAGGTGCTCTATGTATTAGAGTTAGCATTTTCTCATCCTGTGCCTTGTCTTTCCAGTCTCCTGACAGTTGCATTTGATGAACAGCAGTTTAAACTTCTTAGAAAGTTCAGTATATCTTTTGTTGCATTTTCTTTGGATATCACATCCAAGAAAACATTGCTAAGTCCAAATAATAAAGATTTTCTCTTGTGTTTTCTACTAAGAATTCATAGTTTTAGGACTTAGAGTTTGTTGTTAGGTTAATTTTGAAGTAATTTTTTAAATATAATGTAAGTGTTCATATTTTTTCACTTATGAATGTCCAGTTTTCACAGTAACTTTTAATGAAAAAAATTGCTTTCCCATTCAACGATGTATTGATGTATTATGTTTCTTAGACTATCATAATGAAATTTCTTAGATGAGTGGCTTAAAAATTGAATCTTATCCTCAAAATTCTGGAGATTGGGAAATCCCAGATCAAGGTGTTAGCTGATTTACTGATTTACTTCCTGGTTAAGTATCACTTTATATATATATATACATATATATATATATGAGTACTGCTATTTATTCAGCCACTGATTAAAGCAGGCATGAATTCCACATTACTTTTTTTTCAATTTTTAAAAAATATTTTAATTTTTCATAAAGTTGTTCACATAATTGATTACATTCAATATTTCAACACTAATCCCATCACCGTTGCACCTTCCCACCACCATTACTTTGAATCTTGCCACCACCATCCCAGCCTGCCTGTTAGGCAGATGCAAATAGTTTATTTTATATTGCTTGCCATGAACAGTATGAGGTGTTACAGTGGCCTTGTGCTTCTGGAATTCTGAAATTTTTAAATATTTGGAGTGGGTCTGGAGGCATCTCTGTGGTGTGCTGCTTTTTTCCGAGATTCATTTGTGAGTCTCTGAATCACAGCCATTAAAGCACTTAAACGGCACCTAGAGGCAGTTCTTGGGCATGACTGGCAGGAAACTGGAGGGAGGTGCAGGGGATGGGGATGGGGGAGGTCATCCATCCTGGGTTTTTCAGTGGGTACTTTCTCATGCGAGGGGGGTTCAGGACAAGCCTGTGAAGGTCAGCCTTGAAGAATCTGATAGTGATTGTGTTCTGGAACTTTACAGCTGCTGGGTTTCATTTAGGGCAGTCAGAGGGACACAACTGACCCCCTGTGAGGTGCCCGATGAAATCAGCCTGGTGCTGGATAGGGAGACATCTCTGCGGTGTGCTGCTCTCCTCCGAGATTCATTTGCGAGTCTCTGAATTCTGGCCATTAATGTGCTTAAATGCCCTGCTTTTGATCTCTTTGGAGATTCATTTATAGGCTGAAGCAAGGCTGATAAATGCTTGTATAGCTGAACTGGAGGTGATTTGTGGGCATAACTCCCACATACCTAACTTTTGGCCGTTTAATTTCTGGGGAAACTTGGTCCCAAGTTGTTGGGGTCTGGCCAGAGCCACAGTGGCAATGTTGGGGTATCAGGAAACCTGAAGGCACCATCAGGCTGCTGATGTACTCACCCTGCAGGTACAGATTGACCTGCTGGGGGGCACTGTACCCCCTAGGGATCACTTCTTAACCTGAATGTAGCCTATTCACTGTGTCCTCATGTGGGAAAGACAGATGTCAGCTGGATCTCTTCTCGGAGCTGACACTATCTTTAGGGGCTTGTGTTTAGTGAGTGTTCGCATTTATTCTGTCATCTATCCTTGTCATTCTGGAGGGTTTGATTTGGGATGACATCCTGTGTTGCACCAGTTGTACTCTTGGCTGTGCATTACTCCTGGTGGTGTTCAGGAGACCATGTGGGATGCTGAGATCAATCCTGGGTCAGCCACCATGCGAAGGATCACCCTGCCCACTGAACTATCTCTTCCGACCTTGTCATTTTAATAAACAGCATTTACATGCTATACATATCTTTTTAGTTTATATTTTTCCATTGAAAAAGGAATCAGATTTCCACTAGTATTTCTTTTGCTGGGCTGGAGCAATATCACAGTGGTAAGGCATTTTCCTTGTACGCGGCTGACATGGCCAATCAAAGTTCGATTCCTCTGCTCCACTCCGAGAGCCGAGCAAGCTATGTGTTGTATTCGATATGCAAAAAACTTGATCACTTGATCACTTGATCACTTGACTCATCCCGTTACTCATCGATTTGCTTGAGCGGGCACCAGTAACATCTTCATTTGTCCCTGTAGTATACTAGTGTAGCCCAATGGCGTCTGCTCATTCTAGGAACATGAAGAACCTCAAGCCAATCGTTCAGGGTCTGGATGAAGAAGTCTGACCATGTCATAGGTGGGCGGCCACACAATCTTTTGACATCCTGTGGAATCCAGTCAGTAATGGCTCTAGTCCAGTGGTCATCTCCAAATCACATTACGTGTCCAGCCCATCTGATTTTCTACGCCTTGGCAAACGAGACAGCGTCCCTGATTCTTGATCATCAATGGTGGTCGGAACTCCAGATTCCGTCTCTCATTTGAGTGAAGTATGATACTCCAAGCATAGCTATTTTGATTCCTCTTTGGAAGACCCGAATAGCATACTCATTCTGTTTTCATAGGGCCCAGGTCTCTGAGGTGTGTGCTAATGCAGGAAGAAAGTGGAATTGAAGGGTTGTGCCCAGAGCAGGAGGTTCTTCATCCTCTGAGCTATTTCTTCGATGATCTTGAAGGTGTTCCAAGCTGCTCTCTTCCTCCTGCTCAACTCAGGTGCCAGGTTATTCGTCATGTTGACTTCTTGACCTAGGTACACATAACTGTTGCATTCAGAGATGTTTGTTCCATTTAGAGAGAATGGAACGTAAGGAATGAAACTGTTTCTCATTTACATTGTCTTCGTGAGATTCAGCTGCAGTCTGACCTTTCCACACTCATGGTCAAAGTCGGCCAGCATTTGTGTGGCTTGGCTAATGTTTGGTGTTCTTAGAACGATGTCTTCAGTGAAGCAGAGGTGGTGTAGTTGCCAATCATCTATCTTCACTCCCATTCCTTCCCATTCCACTTGTCACATGACATTCTCGAGGGTGGCACTGAAGAGTTTTGGTGAAATGGTATCACCCTGCTGAATCCCTCTCTTGACATGGAATGTCACTTCCTTGTAGAATGGTGAGATCCTGATAGTGAATCTGTAATACAGCTCACAGAGGATCCTGATTATTGAGTATGAATGCCCTTTTTGGCTAAGGCTTTGATGACCGTTTCAGTCTCAACAGAATCAAAGGCCTTCTAAAATCAATGAACATTAGACAGAGCGGCATCTTGAACTCCTGAGACACCTCAATGATCTTGGTTATCATGTGGATATGGTTGATCTGCTGAATCATTTTTGGAACCTGTCTTGCTCTCATGGTTTTCCTTCATCTAGTGTTTTGCCATTCCTATTCAGGATGCCTCGAGTGAATAGCTTGTAGATGACAGACAACAGGCAGATCGGGCGATGGTTGCCAATGTCGTGGATGCCTCTCTTCTTGTACAGTAATACAGTCCTGTTGGTTTTCCATTGGGATGGAACCTTGCACTCAGACAGGTAGTGTGTGAAGAGCCGAGCCAGTATATTGATGAGTACCGACGGCAGGTTCTTCGGGTGTTCAGGTCTGACCTTGTCTGGGCCAGGTGCTGTTCACTTCTTTACTGACAAATGGCGTGTAGGATTTCGGAAGGGAGAACATTGGGAACTACATATCCATCCTGTGGAATTTGGTATGTGGGCAAGTGGACGTGGCTATCAAAGAGATCCAAGTAGAAATCATGAATAATCTTCTCCATTGCCTTTCTGGAAGATGTGATAGATCTATCAGGACAATGGAGGGCAGTCATCTTGGTCTTGTAGTTGGTAAAGGACAAGCAGGCGCTGCGAATGCTTTTCCCAGCTTCTGCTGCATCTGCCAGCACTGCTGCTCTTCTCTCTTTGAGGTCTTCCTTTAATCGCTTCTCTGTACTGCTTTGCAAGCTTGGACATTCGCTTGTGGTTGCCTGAAACTTGCGCCAGGCCACATTGGGGAATGAGCTCAAGAGTTTTTGGAGACAGGTGGATTTTTGTGGCTATCTCTCTCTTGGTGTTCCTCGCAAAATCATGGAGGTGCTGAACTAGTCGATCGTATACTTTGTCAATGTTGTCAAGGACAGTATCTTCCCATGTTGCCGCAATAGTGCCAAAGAGCTCCCAGTTGGTCATCATTTTGGGAGTTCTCTTCTTAAACTTTGCAACCCTTTCTCCCTGCTCTGTGAAGTAGAATTTTGCATGAAGGATGTGGTGGTCCGATCCCATTTGGAATTTGGGGACAACAGCGACATCTGCCAGGCAAAACCATCGATTGAATATGATGTGGTCAATTTCATTGTGGAACCATCCACCAGGAGACTCCCATGTCCAACGTTTAGATTCAGCCTTCTGGAACTGTGAGTTACCATGGATGGTCTTGGTCGACATGATGAACTCAGACAGTCTCTCACCCTGTTCGTTCCATTCTAGGCCATGGGTCCTGATGTGGAGTTCTTTGGCTGATCTTCTCGGTCCTATCTTGGCATTAAAATCACCAACAATGATCTTGTAGACCATATGGTCTTCTTTATAGAACTTGTCCCACTCCACGTAGAACTTCTCAATTTCTTCTTTGTCATAATTGGATGCTGGTGCGTAGACAATGAAGATAGAAACTGCCAGCATTGAGTCACATCTATTCCAGTGTAATCTTCCAATTCGGGTTGTTAGGTATTCGAATGAATCAATGCTCATGGCCAAGTTCGTGTGGACAAGGACACTAACACCACCGATGCCTCTTTTGTTGCATGTTCTGAGGAACAGCTCTTCTCCAGTGTCGAAAATGGTGTGATGCGATTGATGCCTTCTTGTCTCTGTCAGACCAATGATGTCGTACTTGATCTTTCACGCTTTTACCACCAGGTCCTCGATAGATGCATCCAATGCCAGCATACGTGAATTGAAAGTACAGACAGTCATTTTTGTCTCTCTTTGTTTTGGCAGCCTAGTTTGGCCTTGAGATTTTATCAGCTTCTCCTTCCTCATCCTTCTTAACGTGCCATATTGATGGCTCTTTCAGGGTCAGGGGAATGAAACCCATTGTATTTACTGGTTTTGGTATATCGAATATACCACAGATAGCTTGCCAGGCTCTCCCGTGTGTGCGGGATATTCTCGGTAGCTTGCCAGGCTCTCTGAGAGGGATAAAGGCTTTTAGGGCAGCCTCTATTCTTCTTTGCAGGTGTTCCCAAGGTTCAAACCATATGTGAACCCTATCAATATGGTGCGGTATTCTTGGAAGATGGGTATTAAGTGTTCTATGATGTGTCGCATGTTACTGTTTTATGCTAAAAACAGTAACAAGTCTCACAATGGAGACATTACTGGGCCCACTCAAGCATATCGATGAACAATGGGAGGACAGTGCTACAGTGCTATTTCTTTTGTTTATTTTTGTCTGGGGCCAGCACCTGTGATAATCAGAACTTCTGTCTCTGTGCTCAGGGATTAGTCCTGGCTGTGTAGGATTGAACCCAGATTACCTGCCTGCCTGCCAAGCCAGCATCTTACCTGCTATACTGTCTCTCCAGCCTTTTGTAAACACTCCGAATCAATGTTTTATAATTTCATTTGCCTCTGTTTGATTTCTTGTTTCACTTCCATGTATTATTTTATCTCTTATTTTGTTTTCTTATTTTATTTATTTATCTTATTTAATTTATTTTTATTATTCTATTTATCTTATTTTATCTATTTATCTTTTATTTTACTTTCCTAAATTATTTTTATATTGATAAGTTTCAATATTTTTCCTGTTTTAAGAATATTTATTCTGACTGGAGCGATACCACAGCGGTAGGGCATTTGCCTTGCAAGCGGCCAACATGGCCGACCCGAGTTTGATTCCTCTGCCCCTCTCAGAGAGCCCGGCAAGCTACCGAGAGTATTTTGCCCGCACGGCAGAGCCTGGCAAGCTACCCGTGATGTATTCAATATGCCAAACATAGTAACAACAAGTCTCATGATGGAGACATTACTGGGCCCGCTCGAGTAAATCGAAGAACAATGGGAGGACCATGACCATGAAGAATACTTATGCCATGAATATATGTTCTCTATCACATATATAAATCGACACTATCTTTTCCAAATTTTAATCTTCCTTTGTGTCTCTTAATGGCATTTTTGATAATACAAGTTTTTAGTTTTAATAATGCATCATTTTCCACTATTATAAATATTTTGGTGATATGTTTAAGAAATCATTATCAAAATCATGGAGGTTTTTTTCTGGAACAGGGTACCTCCTAAGCAGTGCTCAGGAAGTAAGAGGAGGGCCCCACCTGGGCTTCTTGACTAATAAGGCGAATGGTTCAGTGCAGAGGCCCAAAGATTAGATGTTGCTTAGGCCCTGGGTTCTGAGTATACTCATGTCCTCTCAGAAGTGCTAGGGGTGCTGAGGGCCATACTTGCTGGTATTCAAGCACCTCCAGGTCTCCACGGGTATTAATTGTGGGTCCTGTGTTGCTGGAAATCAATGCTGGGTTTAGCACATACTAGGCAAGTAACCTGACTGCTATACTATCTCAGCCTTAGTGATTTTATTTTTCTTTAATATTCCTGAAGCTCTGCAAATTTGCTTTCACATTTTGGTTCATTATCCAATGGGATCACTGTATCACTGTCATCCCATTGTTCATCGATTTACTCCAGCGGGTGCCAGTAATGTCTCCATTCATCCCAGCCCTGTGAGTTTAGCAGCCTCTCCTGACTTATCTTCTCGCCTTTCCCAACTCTGCTGTATTGGAGCCTCTTTCAGAGTCAGGGTAATGAGACCCGTTATTGTTACTGTTTTTTGGTATATCGAATATGCCATGGGTAGCTTGCGAGGCTCTGATGTGTGGGCAGGATACTCTCTGTAGCTTGCCAGGCTCTCTGATGTTCTGATATATATATATAATGTGTATATATATATATATTTCCTTCTATGATTATTTGCCTACTGTCTGAATCCCATCAAATATGGTGTGGTAATTATAGAAAATGGGTAGGGAGTGTCTTATGATGTGTCTCAGCTTTTGGGACCGCATGGTCCAGGAATATGTTCACTCATATGTATGGCTCGGCCCGAGCATGTGGAAAGTGGCCTGGAGTATGGCAGTGGTT
The DNA here is from genome assembly GCF_029834395.1 of Sorex fumeus. Classification (NCBI taxonomy): domain Eukaryota; kingdom Metazoa; phylum Chordata; class Mammalia; order Eulipotyphla; family Soricidae; genus Sorex; species Sorex fumeus. Next base: position 63,996,391 of record NW_026606120.1, read on the forward strand.
GGGGTTGGGTAGTGGAGGTAGGCTGCCAGGACAGGGTCCCTTGGGGCGGGGAGAGCTCTCACCCACCCCTATCCCTAGGGACCCCCGAGTGAAAACAGCCTGGCTTGGAGTCCAGTGGCATGTTCATGGTCCAAAATGGCAGAGGTGGATTTTACAGTCAAATCTCTTTGACTTGAGTACATATCTTCCTATCCATGGTGTCATAAATTTGTAGCTTTCACCCAGTTTCTCACCACCTCTTCCCTGCCAATTCACACTTTTGCATTTGGAAATTCACACCTTGATCAACCAAAATGTTACTTCCTTCACTGATAACTTTCTACATCTGCCACCATGTCTGTATTAACATATAAAACATGTTCTTCTGTAAGCCATGGAACAGAGCAGACTTATTCCTCTTTCATTTTTTGTGGTTGTTTGTCCTAGCTTAACCACGACAGTGTTTTTATGTTGCTTTTAATTTTGCTTTTCCTGCTACAATATCACAGCATGTATTTTTGGTTTCTATTCTCTTTGTTAATGTCTGAAAGTGATCATATTTCTTTCTTCAAAACTTTGAAATTCACATATTTCATAACTACCTTTTATATTAGTTTAAATTTTATTCTTCCACTTCCTAGCAACTTAGTAAAACAAAACTTTACTTCTTTTGGTTATTCTTTTCTATATGAATTCAACATTTCTTTTTCAACTACAAAACACAGTTAACCCTCAAATAATTTTGTCAGTTTGCTTACTAAACTTAAAAATATTAATGAGATTTCAGTGAATTAATCATAACAAGGAATACAAAATAAATAATTTAGGGCCTACTATTGGGGCAGGCCTGGGTGGTGGTTGAGAAAATATGAAATAATGGTGGAGGGAAGGTGTAATGGTAGTGGGATTGGTGTTGGTACATTGAATGTATAAATCAATGTGAACAATTCACTTGTATCACTTGTATCACATGTCGTCCCATTGTTCATTGATTTGCTCGAGTTGGTGCCAGTAACATCTGCATTCGTCCCAGCCCTGAGATTTCAGCAGCCTCTCCTTACTTGTTCTTCCCAACGCTGCCACACTGGGGGTTCTTTTCAGGGTCAGGGGAATGAGACCCTTTATTGTTACTATTTTTGGCATATCGAATATGTCACGGGTAGCTTGCCAGGCTCTGCCATGCGGGTGGATACCTTCAGTACAATTAAAAAGTAAAATTTAAAGAAACAAAAAAATTTGATGAGAATGGCAATGCCTTTATATGTTACAAATTCTATTCTACATATATTATATAAATTCTATCTGGGTGTTTTTTGGAAGAGTTTCAGTCTAATAGAAATTTGAGCAAAATAAGAAATATTCAGTGTGGCCTCAAACTCTAAATACTTGACTTAAAAATTGCTAATTGCTTACTTTATACCTCTTTCCCAAATATACTGGAAAGCTCTCTCCATATTCATCTTCAGTTACCACATCACACCAGAAATACCAGTATCCCTGTATACCACAGTCTTTTGGACACCTTCCTCTCTTTCACCTCCCTTCCTTTGGTAACCTCAGTTCTGTGATTTAAGTGAGTTCAAAGGATAATTGTTGTTGATTATTGTCTTATTCTCTTGCTTTGTTTCTTTAAGTTCTACACATGAAGGTCATTTGAATCTGAATGTGTAAGATAGTCTTTCCCCAAAATGCTTATTTTCTTGTTGACAATTCCTTTTGCCATCTTCCTTTTTGGCATGCCCATGATTTTTTCTTAAATTGAGATGAAATTAACATAAATGTTGTGTATATTTAAATAAACAATTTGATTTTCTTTCAAATACTGATTATTTGAAATGTTTGATTATTCTTTCAAATACTGATTTTATATTGTTATGGTTTTATACATATTCTTCCCACACATTCACATATACATATTAATGCCTAAGGCTTTGTTTCTTTTATAATTTATTAATGTGAAGACTCTGATATTCTATTTCTGTTTTCTTTTTACTATACGGTGTTCCTCTTTATAGCCTGTCTGGAATGTAGCACTCAAGTATTTCTTTTTTGTCTGATTTGTTTTTGAGCTCTCTGAGCCTCATTTTTGTTACCCATAAAAAGTGGGACATGCTTAATGAAAGTTTTTGAATTTTCACTATAGTGCATGACATAGTAATCATCCAGCAAAATGTTGGTCATGGCTACCTCTTCTCTAGACAATTGCTTAGTTGATTTCCATACTCACTAAGGTAGTTATAATTTTTTCATAAAGTACCTGCCAAAGCTTGCTCTTCATTTCAAGATTTTTTTATCCTTATGCTTTCTCAGCAGATTACTAATTAGTATATCTATAATCATCAGTTCAAAATTTCCATGTCTCCTTGGACAGGACATTAGTATATCCTTCTCTTTTCACTGTAGTACTGGTCATGTGGGCTGGAGCGATAGCACAGCAGTAGGGCATTTGCCTTGCGTGTGGCTGGCCGGCGAGCCGTGTTCGATTCCTCCATAATTCCTCCACCCCTCTCGGAGAGCCCTGCAAGCTACTGAGAGTATCTCACTGGCACGGCAAAGCCTGGCAAGCTACCTGTGAAGTATTTGATATGTCAAACATAGTAATGAGTCTCACAATGGAGACATTACTGGGCCCGCTCGAGCAAATCGATGAATAACGGGAGGACAGCGGACTGTGGGCTGGTCATGTGCTTTCCACTCCAAACTTCAGATCCATTAGCTTAATTTGCTATGTGCACCCTCACTTTACTTTTTCCCAGGAATTTTATTGTTTCCTAGTGTCAAATGATGAGTGCCTCGATAGTCTTCTGAGCTGGGCTCCATTTCTATTTACTTCCTTCTTTCAGGTATTTCATCCCAAATACCTTACTTCTACAAACTAGATTTAGTATAATTGGAGTTGTGGCCTATAATTCTCCAAATTCAATCAGCAGAATAAGTGCTACATTCTCATTTTGTAGTAGGCAATAGGGAAGTATATTAAATCTCCTAATGATAAATAAACTTTACTGTTAACAATTCTCAGAAGCACTTTAGTTATTACAGAAATGATTAACGTATAGTTCCTATCCTCCAGTCCAATGAGGTGTGAGAGCCATGCAAACAAGTAAATTATGTAACAGTGTGGTAAGTGAAAATACGGCATTGGTGTGAGACTAGTAAAAGAGAAAGTCAGGGGCTAGCAAGATAATACAGTGGATAGGAAGCAGCACCTAGCACATTTGCCTTACATGTGGCCAACTCAAGTTCAGTCCTGGTTATGATCCCTCTCGCATTGCCAGGAGTGCTCCCTGAGCTCAAGCTAAGAGTAAGCACGGAGCACAGCCTGGTGTGGCCCCAAACCAACAACAACCAAAAAAAATTTAAACTGAACCAGAAGAATGAATGAGTGAGTGGAATGATACTTATTCCTGGTAAAATTTGGTCTAGACTGAGGGAAGTTATGTGTGCAAATACTCAATGCTGAAAGTTAATGAGCAAAGTACCATTAGGAAATTTCAGATAATTTGCTTAAAGGATAGAATAAGGGCTGCTCTTTTGATATGATAGGGTAAAGTAATAAACTAAAGCCTGTTTTCATAAATAAACTTAAACTAAAAATGACCACAAACATTGATTTACATATTGTCTGCCTTACCTTCTTGCTATGACTGCAGAGCTGAATAATTGCCACAGTGAAGATTTGGTTTGCACAGCAGAAAGTATTCACTATCTGGCCATTTACAGAAAAAAATTGTCCTCCACTGCTATACAGATGTAGAACAGAGCACAATGATTTTGGAAAGACAGTCAAAAGAGCAATGGGAAGGCTGATGAGGGATATTATGGCTAATGAAAGATTTTAAGGTTAATGAAGGATTCATCAGATAATGTGTTTTAGGAAAATTACTTTGGATGCATATGCAGAATGAATTAGAGTGTGCAAGATTGAAGGGCACCAGTTGGATATTTATTAAAATTATTCTATTTTAGAATAATTTAGAATAAGGTGAGTGTAGGATAACATTGCTTTGTCCTTTCTCCCTTGCCACAAGGAGTTTAGGTTTATCGGGTCACAACCATCAAAGTGATCCCGAGTCACTCCCGTTGTTTTGTTTATCTGTAACCACTTCTCTATGCTCTCTTCCCCAACCAGTGAATCAGCTTTTTCCCCTAATCAGAGTCTTTTAATTTGTAAGGTCAGATCTTTCTAGGACAGTGAACTTGTATTGTAAGTTAATATTGCCTTTCTCCTCTCCTATGTCTTTTGAATGGTTTACTTTAAAGCAATGTCCTTTTGTATAGAGAAAAGAAGACAATATTATGCTTTTGTAACTTGAAATTTAATTGGCTTCGAATATTATTCATTCCTGGGCATCTGCTTTTTCAACTTAAGCCTCAGTTGTCCTCACTTCCTAGTGCCCCCCAAAAGCAGGGTCCCGACAAGGGACTGGATGGAACCAGGGCAAGTGGTAAGCTATGTGTTACACTGGCATTGAGATGGGTCTGGTCAAAGTGCCACAATTCTTAACTATAAGTTAAGAGCTTGATCATGGACAAATGCTGTCATGATCCAAAAGTAACGATGAGACTAGTACCCTGCTAGAGATAGGAAAGACAAATCTGGCCTGAGCACTGTAGTCTGAGATCAGGATGACCCCAAGAGAGCAATTCTATAACCTTAATGCATCTCTAATTGTGTCCATACAAAATTATTAATATTATGAATGCTTATATGTTCGTTGGACAAGGAGAGGAGAAGTACACCTAAGGGATTCCACCCTTGGGTGAATCATCCTGCTGAAAGAGAATCTGTCCTAAAGGCAGCATCCCCTGAGGGAAAGAACTTTAACCCTATTGATTGTAATCACACCTATGTGTAAGCCCAGCCCCTCATGGTTTTGGGATTTAATGACACTGTAAGAGTGGGCTTGGGAATCAGATCAGGATCCAGAGCCAGAGTCAGAAGGAGAGAGGGGTTCGAGATCGGAGGCTGGGAGAGAAGGAGAGAGAGAGAACGGGGATGAGAATGGAATAAACAACATCTGATCAATCAACTAGTGTGGTCCTCGTTTCATCCACCATCTGCCCCATGGCCCAGGCTGCCTCAGCTGGGAGAGTGGCCCAAGCCCCCCAGAACCTAGGCGGCCAGGGGAAGAGCCATCGGGCCACCCCCTGGCCACCCTCAGAGATTTTATTCAGCTGAGGGTTGTGACTGGAAATGGTAGTGTATGTCTAGAAATATGATAGAATATCTTAGTGGAATATAATACTAAGTCTCTTTCCCTAGATTTGCTTTTTTTAAAAAAAAAATTGGGGGTTTTGGTTTGGGGCCACACCTGGCAGTGCTCAGCTGGGTGCAGAGCTAGGAGTATTTCTAATGCACCCAGGAATGACTCCTGGAAGGCTCGATAACAGATGAAGTGCCAGAGACTGAATCCGGGTCAGCTTTATGCAAGGCAAACACCATACCCTCTGTACTGTCACTGTGGTCCCTAGATTTCTTTCTGTGATTTCTCTCTCTCTTCCTTTGTTACTCCTTCCCTATATACTTTACCTCTTTCTGACACATTTATTTCCAGTATGACCAAACTTTTATTTTCTTCAATTACATTTCACACTATATCCCTCATCAAAGCTATGTAAGCAGATACTCAGAATCTATGTTTGAACTACAGCTCTTCTGTGATTCTTATGTTCACCTTATCTTTTCTAGTTATCTATATCTAACAATAGCAAGTTCCTTTTCCAAAATATGGAGATAAATAGCAATCACAATTTCTTCTTGGTTATCATATCCAATTTGATCACTTGAAGGAAGTTTGTAAATAGCCACATGTCTGTCATAGCCACTTGACTATAAATAGATAATTTTCTTAAGAAATTCCACTCACTGTATCAATTGCTTCCTGATGCAGAGATCCAAATAGGAGTGTCAGAAACCATCCGGAACCCAACTATGAAATAATAGAGAAGTTAATGCCCAGTCTGAAAATAGAGAAATTACAGGTGATATCTTGTCTTTGAAACACAAAAATGTTAAGAAACTTTCACGAGGTATTCATTTCATATCTAAATGTATTTTAAATTCTCAAGTTCCCCAGATAAATCACTCACCTAAAAATTATGTTGTCTTATAATTCTTTTTAACTACAAAATATTACACTTATTTCTATAATTTCAAAGTGACTTTAATACTTTGCAAATTCTTTTGCATGTGCTGCAAAAGAACGGCACATGACACATTAAGCCAGAAGCTGACATTATTGTAGTACCAAGTTTGAAGAAATATTGGGATAATTGGTGTTGCTGAAAGGCTAAATCTCATCTAGTCAATTCCATAAGGAGGGTCTGTAGAGGTTAATTACCAATCCTGGAAAAATATCAGGCTATCAAAGACACTGTTAGTGGAAATAAATACCTAAGAAGTTCTGTCTTGTAGAATACTTGTTTGCTAAATTATTTAAACTATCCAATACGACAATCAGTTGTTAAGCAAAGCTGTCCAATTTAAATTACTTACAGAATGTTAAAACTTTGAAAAGACAAGTGATAAGTATTAGCAAGGTTGTGGAGGAAAGGAAACTTTTGTACAGTTGGTAGGAATGTAAATTGGCACAACTATTCTTGATGAAGCTCTTCCAAAATTTAGGAAAAGAAGTACTGTGTGATCTAGCAATTCCAATTCTGGGTTTATATCCAAAGAAAATTAATTACTGTCTTAAAGAGATATCTGTACCTCATGTTCACTGAACCCTTATTTGCAAGACATGGGAATAAACTAAATGTTCACTAGTGGATAGATGGAAACAGCAATATATATGTGTGTATATATATTATACAGACACATATATGAAATACTCTTCACTCATAAAAGAAGAAAAACTTTTTATTTTCAACAAAATGAATTGATTTTTGAAGGTGCTATGCTAAACAAAATAAGACATGAAATATAAATATTTTGGAGTTATGTAGGTATGTATATAGGATTGGGATAAGAGTGAACAATATTGTATTGCATATAGTTGTACTTTTTCTTCCTTATTTTAAGGGTGTCAGGATCTTATTTTCCTTATTTTAAGGGTCTCAGGATCTCAAACATGAAGAGCATATTCTCTACCACTATGCTACATCCCTGACCCCAGGAAAAAAGTTCTCATCACAAGAAAAAGATTGTGAATACTCAAGTTTATGGATTTTATTTAAATTTTATGGTAATCATTTTGTAATAGAGGCTTATATAAACTTATTATGTTATATATCCTTGAAGATATAATTATATGTTAATCAATCATTGTCTCTGTCACTGTCCTCCCATTGTTCATCGATTTGCTCGAGCTGGCCCAGTAACCTCTCCATTGTGAGACTCGTTGTTACTGTGTTCGTCATATCGAATACGTCACAGGTAGATTGCCAGGCTTTGCTGTGAGGGTGAAACACTCTTGGTAGCTTGCCGGGCTCTCCGAGAGGAGCAGAGGAATTGAACCTGGCTCAGCCAGGCCAGCTGAATGCAACGCATACGCCCTACCTGCTGTGCTATCGCTCCAGCCCATGTTAATAAAATTGGAAAAATTGAAATAAAATATATTTCTAAAGTATAATCTTCATCAAAAAAATTACATTCCTTAATTGTGTTTAGCAACATTTCAAGTTTGCAATTACCTGGTGTGGCTAATAGCTACTGTACTAAGGAGAAAAGAGAGCATTTTTATCATTGTAGAAATTTCCAGCATATGGGCTTTTATTGAAAATGATAGAGAATGAAGTCAGCAACTCTATACAGAGGAAAATCTTTAACAGACTTTATCACAGTGCAAAGAATGAACCAAGGCAGTGAATAAGAAGAGTTGTGAATTCTAATCTAGTTTCAGTCTATTGAAAGTTATGCAATTTGAATAAATTGATTAGCTTCTCTTGATTTTTCTTTTCTATAAAATATGGGCACTGATTGATATTGAATTTCTTTTTAAAAATTTATTTATTTATTTATTTATTTAATCACTGTGGGAAAAGTTACAAAGCTTTCAGGTTTAAGTCTCGGTCATGCAATTATCAAACACATTTCCCTTCACCAGTACTTATTTTTCACCACTAAGAACCCCAATATACCCCCCTCCCAACCCTCCCAATGCCTGTGAGGCAGATGAATTCTAGTTAACACTCTATCTACTTTGATTAGATTCATTGTTTCGACAAAAGATGCACCACTATTATTTAGAGTTTACACCCCCAAATCAGATCTGCTGAAAAGGCATTGTGAAATAATTTGTTTTCTATAGCTGGTTACAAGAAGCAAATGATGTCATGCGGCCGCGATAGTGGCTGCGAGATTTTGGATTTCGGGTATTTTACTTATTAAGCCTGGAAGTATTTCTGCCGAGAGTCAGATAATTATAAGATAGGTCTCTGTGGCTCTAGAGCCATGGCCGTTCCAGATAGCCGCTCATGGGGGGCAACTCGTAGGGTGTGAAGGATGAGCCCGGAACACCCCCTTTCCCATGAGGTTTCAGTCACCCCATCACAACCGGCTTATATCTGGCTTTCCAAAAATCTCCGAGGCGGCCGCCACCTTGCTGTACAGAAGGAAAAAGGCGAAAGGGAGCAAACTGATATTGCATTTCTTTATGCTTCTTTGGATAATTAAATGAGCCCTCATGTGCAAATTGGTTATCATGACATCAAGCACATTGTACAAGCTCAAGAAATGGTAGTGATTGTTTGGAGAATTAGATCATTTCTTCAGGTGGCTACTGGTAGTTTAGATTTTACTCCATTCTGTGTTGTTGAGTACTCTCTTTTAGGGTTCGAGTAACCTTGAAATTTTAAATTATGGTTAAAATGAAGGCGAAGAGAATCTTATAGCCACTAAGCATAATATCAAAAAAGAATTTCTACTAGCTGCAGGTAACAGCATAATCCAACTAACCTGTGATGTAAACCAGTAATTGGTTTGTCAAGGACATTATCAATGACCAAAGCTCTTCTAGGTCTCCACTCTCTCCTCTTGTATATAGATTTTTAAAAATGAGGTTCACTGTTTTGTTTAAGGTACATGCATGCTTCCTCCAACATCTCATTGACCTAAGAACTCTGTATCATTCCAGGAATAAGATGAGAGAGAGGAAAATGGATTTCTTTCCTTTGATATTTTTTATTATGCCATTTAATTTTTTATTATCTATGATTACAGGTGTTGATATATCTGAGAGAAGAGAGTAGAAAGAGACAGAGCTGCCATGCAAAACTAGATCTTTTGCCTCAAATTACATGTGAATTCCACTATTAAAGTAGAGAGAAAATCAAAAAGCCTTTATAAACAATGCAAAATCAAAAGAAAAGTAAAGGTTTGATCAAACAGAGTAGACATTGCACAATGTTGCTTAAATCAGTTAAACATTCGGGGTTTTTATTTGTTCTGTTTTTTATCAGCAATATCAGTCATAAATGAGAAATAAGATTGCATAAAAATGGAAGGAAAATATATTTTCTCATTTTGTTAGAATTTAATTCTATTTCCATGCCTGCTTCCTTGCCTTGGGGAAATTATTGTCCAAATGATTCTGAAAGAATTAAGCAAGATAAGCTTATTTATAGATAATGTTGAAAGAGATGTTAATATCGAATTTTTTAATTTGCTTGTCTTTCTTTGCCAGGATAGTAAAAAATTCACAGAACAAAAAAATTCCTGTTAAAATAATATAAAATTGTTCTTTATATCCTGGTTTTTATATTTCATGGCTTATCTCTTATAGTTCATGGTTTTTCATTAATTTATATATAATTGCACATGTAGTTTTTAATATCTTTTCTCCAACCCTATTAATTCACTTCCTACTAATATCCTGTTTTAAAGTCTTCAAGTTAGGTCTACGTATCAAAAACTGGCTTCCTGATCTTTTTTTTCTAAACAAAAATTTTCTTTTCTCTCTTATGGTGCATTTCTGCTTGTAAATAACACCACCAGTTACTTAGTTGCATGAACTCCAAATTTGTAAATTATATTTCACTTTTCTCAATTTTTTCTATCTCCTTCAAACAGTCTCCTGAAGCCCATTAATAATAACTCCTAATATTTACAAAGTCCATGAAATACATTTATAATGCACAGAGAAAATTTTCTTCACTATCAAGTGAAGAAATTTTCAAGTGAAATTATGCTTTATGTGTAAAACTTTTTTTAATAGTAAGGGAAGCTACACTTCTATGCTGAACCAATGATGGCCTGTTTTGGATAGGTGCCAAATAGTTACATCATTTATGGTCTAATCTCAGCATTATCTCCATGGCTACTCCTTGAAGTTCCTTTTAACCATTAATGTCTAATTGACTCCTGACCATGGGGGAATATCACTGATATTAAGGAACTAGAAGTGAATCAAATCAGTGGTTTCAGAATAATATGTAGGGGATGGAGCAATAGCACAGTGGGTAGGGCATTTGCCTTGCATGCGGCCAACCCGTGTTCGATTCCCAGCATCCCATATGGTCCCCTGAGCACCGCCAGGAGTAACTCCTGAGTGCAGAACCAGGAGTGGCCCCTGTACATTGCCCAGTGTGACCCAAAAAGCAAAATAATAATTAATAATAATAATAATATGTAAAATTTTTTCTCTAAAGAATTTATTTGAAGGACATTTTATCAGTCTTGTTACTAGCACTTTGCAGGTGCCTGACAAATAGGGACTCAGTAAATACAGGACTTGGAAAATTACTGTGAAGAAAGAATGCTTATTATAATTTTTAACATGGGAGCATTTGAAAAGAGTCTAGTTTGTCATAGAGATATTATTTATGAGACATAATACTTTAGATTCAACATTGATGGGAATTTCATGGTTAATTCTAACAGTCCTGAGATCTGGGATTCATCTTCTAGCTATCATAGCCGAGACTTTCAGTTCTTAAAATAGATTTAATGAGGGGTTGGAGAGATAACACAGCAGGTAGGGCGTTTGCCTTGCATGCAACCGACCCATGTTCGATTCCCAGCATCCCATATGGTCCCCTGAGCACCACCAGGAGTAAATCCTGAGTGCAGAGCCAGGAGTAACCCTTGTGCGTAGTCGGGTGTGACCCAAAAAGCATAAATAAATAAATAAATAAATAAATTTAATGAATAATGTAAATCTAACATCCGTAATCATACAATTTCTGGAATAATAGTTTCTGAAAATACATTAATATCTTTCAGGTAGGAACTTTAAGAAAAGATATGGGGTCCTTATGTAAAATTTCTAAGAGATGGTAAGATGCAACTACAATATTTGTGTTCAAAGCCTTTCCTGATAGAATTTACCTCCTACTTCCTCCAAACCCAGAGTTTTCAGCCAAAAATTACTTATTGTACCTCATTTTTTGGCAGTCTGCTGTCTCTGTGGAATTTAGTCATGAGACATCAGACCAACCATAGGCAAAGTGGCAGCTGTTAGGATGTGAGTGCTGCTTCCAGGCCTTCAGAAAGGACTTGACCCACCCTTCTCTTGAGTTCTGGAGTTCTCAGTTGGGGGCTGGTATATCTGAGAAATTTTTGCTACTAGTTGATCTCTTTGTAGATTTAATCATGAGTCTCTGAAGCTGGGCCAATAGAAGCTTACAGTGGAAGAGGTGGAATGTGGGTGTGTCTCTTCAAACTATCTTGACTGGTTGAAAATTTTGAATTCTAGAGCTTTATCTCAAATTATCTTCTATTCCCAATGTCTAGAAGATTTTGTATACACCCTAATTGAATGAATTTAATAAAGGAATTATGCTTTCTGGTCGAGCTCAACTTAAATTTTTAGAAAATCATATAATAGTTAACTCTCCAAATTCCCATATTTTCAGAATCACTGTAGGTCTAAAGACTTGATAAGGGCCTAGAAAACATGAAGTTTGAGAGTCAAGAAAATATCTGGGTGACTTTCAAGAATGATATATTGTTTGTAGGCATGAGAACTCTGATTTATTCCTCATGGGATTTCTCAGGATGAGGCAAAGGAAGATGATTCAGAATTATTATTGCTCTTTTTTCAGAATCACTGAACACACGCAGAGGAACACATTGATGCTGTCAACACCACAAGAAACAATATGGAAATTTCCAATGTGGTGCCTGTTGCTGTACACAAACCATTCAAGAAACCATTCATGTGTGGACAAAGGAGATCTCAGATCCCTTTCTGCAACCCATACATTTTCCTACATGGAAAGCACAGCACTTCTCATTCTTATCACAAAAGACTATCTGACAAAAAATAAATACTGGGGAATAAGAGGCACATCCAGTGGTGCTCAGGGCTTATTCCTGGCTCTAAACAAAACATGGAAATATCACAGGAGACTAATTGCTATTGATCTTTCACTTGATCTCTTGATCACTTGACATCCCATTATTCATCGATTTGCTCAAGTGAGCACCAGTAACATCTCCATTCGTCCCTGTCGTGTGCCAGTGTAGCTCAATGGCATCTGCTCATTCTAGGAACATGAAGAGCCTCAAACCGATCATTCTTGATGAAGAAGTCTGACCATCTCATAGGTGGGCAGCCACGTGATATTTTGATGTCCCGTGGAATCCAGTCAGTAATGGCTTTAGTTCAGCAGTCATCTCCAAATTTCATTACCTGTCCAGCCCATCTGATTTTCGATGCCTTGGCAAACGAGACAGTATCCCTGATTCTTGACCATCAACAGAGGTCGGAACTCTGGATTCTATCTCTCATTTGAGTGAAGCATGATACTCCAAGCATAGCTATTTTGATTCCTCTTTAGGAGACCCAAGTAGCATTCTCATCCTGTTTTCGCAGGGCCCAGGTCTCTGAGTTGTATGTTAATGCAGGAAGAACAGTGGAATTGAAGAGATGTGCCCAGAGCCGAAGGTTCTTCTTCCTCTTAGCTATTTCTTCAACACTCTTGAAGGCATTCCAAGCCACTCTCTTTTATTTTATTTATTAGGTTAGTCAGTTGTTGTTATTGATGACTGGGGTTTGCACATCTGTCGATCTGTGATGATTTCACATTTTTTTTATTGCGGTGCTAGCAGAATATTGCAGCCTCTCACACGTACCACAGTGCTCATGAGGTTAGTACTCCTTCTGCTGTGCTGCATGTATATTCTCATTCAGGATTATACATTTATTTGAGGCACTCATGTTTTGGTTGTGGGGATCTCTGGAAGATGCTCACCTTGCTGGCCAGATGTCAGATTTCCTGATCATCATGCTTCTCATCTTAGTTGTAGTGCTCACTATGGAATGTTATACCACTTTTAGAGGTGCTTACATACACCTTGCTGTTATTCAGATCAGAATTGCTGTGGCATTGGATTGAAGACAGTACAACTACCCGGATCACAACAAGTACATGTGGGATGCCGGGGATTTGAATTTGTGACCATATTCTTGCAAAGTAGGTCCTGTACTCTAAACTCCTGTGCTAGTCCTCCAGGTACATGTTCATCTTTCTTTACCAACTCTTTCCTGCACTTCTGCTCTAAATGCCCCTTGCTTCCCACTAGCAGGTGTGTTCTAATCTCTCTCTGATCACCTCATTCTATTTCTTCTCTCACAAGACCCTCAAGTAAGCTCACCTTCTCCAGAGATGTTCTCCATCTTTTTAACACACTTCCCACCTTTTAAACGAGCCATTTTCATGTGGGGGCAGAGAAATGTTCTTCTGCCAAGGGCCATTTTATATTTATATTTAACTAACTAATTAGATCACTGAGTTAGACATCTGTAACTCAGAAAATCCAGGTCTCTGTTTTATATACTTGCTATTTTCCCATTACCTATGTTTCCTTCAAACACATTTTCATTGAACTTAACTCTGAGACAAGTTAGGGAGATAAATGTCAAGCCAAATAGACTTTGTTCTTTCCCTCAGATGATACATTATTACAAAGAGTGGTGAACGATTTGAAGGAAAACAGCCTTGTGCTTTGAGAGAGAATTACAGCAATTGTGAAATTCTTCCCTGTGTAATTTATTTCCTTCTCTAAAGAGACTGATGATTGGAATTTCCTCCAAGACTATAATATTTCCTTATTTTTTGTTGAGGTAATTAGTTTACAGAAATGTAAATGTTTATGTGTTTTAGGGTACATTATTATTACTTCATAACCACCACGAAAAGGCTACTATCACTCCATCACTGTCCACAGGAATTGTCCCATCCTCCTTGATAAATTAAGTTCTATCTTCAGAATCTAAGGGTCTTTATTCACTGGATATTGCCTATTATCTGGCTCTATTTCTTTATAGTACATATAAATGAGATCATATACTATTTGTCTTTCTCCTCTGACTTGTTTAACTTACCATTACACCCTCCAGTTCCAACCATGTTATAACAAAAGGTAAGACTTCATCTTTTCTTATATATGAGTGAGTAGTAGTACATTTTATATACATTCCACATATACATATATATATAATCAGCAGTTGTATTTGGGTTATTTTTAGATCTTAGCTATTGTAAATAATGCTTCAATGAACATAGCTGTTGCATATATCTTTTCAAAAAAGTGGATCTTTTTTGTTTTTGTTGTTCTTTGGATAGATACCTAGGAGTGAAATTGCTGAATTCTATGGTGGTAATGCTGCCATATGATAGTTATACTGCAGCTTATTAAGTACTGACCCCAAAGATAACAGAACAGCCAATTACTCTTGCACAATGAAATTATTGTCACTACTGTGATAAATGAGATTGAATTAGGTTAGGAGTGATATTTTTTTCAATAATACTAGAAAGATTAAAAATTGATGAATCAAACAAAAGAGTCTGGAAATAGCCAGTGTTGGCTGGGTTGCGGTGAAAAATGGACTCTTAGACTGTTGGTGAGAACGTCATCTTGTTCAGCCTCTATGCAAAGTAATATGGAGATCTATTCAAAAAGTAAGAAGATGATCCAGTGATATTACTCTTTGGGTCATTTTGGTAATGTAATAGTGTATTTGTTTAGTGATAGATTTAGTGAGATTTACACCCTTATAAAGATGTAGAGCTATGCAATACTCACAGTACTGTAAACCGGTAATTACTCAATAAGATTTGTTCTAACATAAATAAAAAGGGTCCAGAGAGATTGTACAGCAGGTCAGGTGCTTCCCTTACCTGCTACTAAAGAGGGTTTGATCCCCAACCCCTCGCATCCTGTTTGTTACCCCAAGCCTGCCAGGAGTAATTCCTGAGTGCAGAGCCAGGAGTAATCTCTGAGAACTGCTCGATGTGACCCTAAAACCAAAATAATAATATTAATAAGCAAAATATATATAAGAAGCTGAAGAGCGGGGATGTCAGAATTTTTAGAAAGTATATCATGTTCTGGAGCGATAGCACAGCGGTAGGACATTTGCCTTACAAGCGGTCAACGTGGTCAACCCGAGTTCGATTCCTCCGCCCCTCTCGGAGAGCCTGGCAAACTACCGAGAGTATCTTCCCCGCAGGGCAGAGCCTGGGAAGCTACCCGTGAGGTATTCGATATGCCAAACACAGTAACAAGGCTCATGATGGAGACGTTACTGGGTCCGCTCGAGCAAATCGATGAACAACGGGAGGACCGTGACCGTGATATCATGTTCTTATTTATATATACCAACTGGTATTTTAGAAATGCTCTTTTAATCACTTGTTGGAGCATACTCACAAAACACTTGAGCTGCTAACTCACAATAGTCAAGTTAGTGTAGTGTGAGATTGTTGGAGAAAGCCATATACTTAATAGACTTTAATGAGATTCAAGAGCTTGAAAAAAAAATCCTCTGTCTTGCCTCACTGTTTTTCTTGTTTCTTGCAGCAATGAAACTTCCAACAATAATATACTAATGTAATCATCATTCAGCCCTCTTTCAGCAAGATCAGAAGTAGTGGTCAATGTTACTGTTTACATCACTGATCAAAAGATCATGTTGGGTTCTTTTTTTAAAAATTAATTTCAGTAATTAAAAAATACTAGTAAGGATAATCTTTTTACTTTAGAATCATGACTAATTTCAAATCAATCAATCTGAACATCTTAAACTGATGTTTCACAATTTGTGAGTTTATTCCACGGTACTTTAAAATAGTTGACTAATTATATCCGATTTTTGTATATTGCAAAACCTTTACCGAATGTTCTTAAATTTGGTGTTATACATAATCAACTACCCGAAAGAAGATGACATCTGAATATTTCTTCTACAATACTTCATAGTTTTACTCAATAATATTATTATACATATTTTAGTAGTGACATTTAGCGACATTCTTCTGGTCTTCAGCAAATTAATAAGGCAATGCGAAAATATTCTAAGAGATTAACTATTTGGATATCTTTTCCATTTCTCTTTCTCCTGGGTCATTGTTGTTTGCCAACAATGTCTTATTTGTTAGTTTGAAAGGATTTGAAAGTATTAATATTATCATTACATTAATCTATTCATATATTAGATTCTAATAGAAATTAAGAGACTATTTTTCTCAGAAGAATTATGTTTTAGGTCACTCTGTTTTTAATATTAGGGGGAAAATGATACACTTTCTTATTCCATATGTTCAGTGTATTCTCTCATAGTATAATATTTAATTCTTTACTGAAACATACATTTTATGTGTAAATGTACAAATAATTTCAGAAAAACTTTTAGTCAATTTAGTGTAACAAAACTGGATTTTTCATTTCTTGATTGTGCTCTTTAGTTTAAAATACTAGGCACAATCTAAACTTCCTTTTAGCTACAAATATCACAAAGAGCACAAAGGCATCAGAACTATGTTCACAGCTAGCTCTCAGTGAACCAGAAATTGAAATTCTTAGTAAACTATAACCTAAACAACCTGCATGCTCAGTCAAGCTTCAGATCAGTCAGACCTGTTGTTGCTGCACAAAAGGCTGCTGTTAAATGTCAATCTTTCTGTCACCAACAGGAAAGTCTACTTCCATGGTGTTTACAAGTTCAGCTTTGAAAAATCTGGTCCTAATCCCAGACTGACTTCCTCTGTGATAATTGCTAACATAACAGTGTAACACAGTGACCTTATTAATGAAACTTATTTCAGAAATCCATCAAACACCTTGCTGCCTTCTTAAGAGGGGCTCCTAATTATGCAGATGGAAGAGGCTATGCTTTTGAGTACCCAAATCAGGCCATGTGCCTTTCTTTGTCCAGACAAAGAGCTACGCTATTCTCTGGGCCTAAATTCATTTTCTAGTCTACATTGCACTAGAACAATATTGATATAAATTTGTTCTGATAAGACCACTTTAGGAAAACTGGATATGAAGGTTTGAGAACTTGTGGCAGGACAATCTAAGGAAGGCTGCATAATTTCACACAGGATCCTTACTTCTATGTTAGAAGAATGAATTTCTAGTAACATAAAGTGGGAATGAATTGTGATAGAGGAAATACTCTTGAGAACATACTTCCCTTAAAATAAAAGATATTTTCAGAGCATTCATGGGAGTTAAAGCTGGAGGGAATTATTTTTTAAAGCTGGAGGGAATTTTGCTTTTCTATTCTTCCTGTTATGCCATAAGTTTCTTAATTTAATAACTGTTACATTTCCTCAATGGTTACCATAATTTCTAGCTGGTCTCAGGTGTCCAACATACGTTTGACTAAAGAGTTAAATGATTTGTGAGGAACAGAGTTTAGGACATAGAAATTATTGACTTTTTAGAATTCAAAGAAGTTTTTCTAATTAAATATTTGTCTATAAAGTTGCTGTTTCCACTATAATCTTGCTACCACATACTTACATTTCACTGGTGAGTTGGGTTTTGGTATCAGAAATTACACATTTCTGGTTTTATCATCAAAGGTTAGTAACAATGCATCTACTAATTCCAGGAAATTCTCTTTCAGGTTCAAACACATTCCAATGAGCTGTGCCCTAAGTCTGAAGACGTTGATAGAAAAGGCCAGACAAAAGTGACGGTGGTGGTTCATTTTTTTGTGTCAGCTTGGCTAGGTTACCATCCCCAGCTGTTTGTTCAAACATTATTCTGGATATGTCTTTGAGTGCGTTTTTTGGATGTGATTAACACATAATCAGTGAACTTTAAATAGATCAAATTGTCCTCTATAGAGGGAGTGGACCTTATCTAATCAGTTGAAGTGAACCCTAAGCCAGAAGGATTTCTACAACATGGAATTTTGGAATTTGAACTACAATATCAGTTTTTTTCTGGATCTTTAGCCTACCATCTCCCTCTGAAGATTTTGGACTTACCTGTCTCTATAATAAGCTGAAAAGGCAGAGATAGACACAGATACACACACATCCAATTGATTCTGAGGATTCCTGATTAAATCACTGACTAGCACGCGTTATTTTGCAGTGCTAGGTCCAACAGCCCTGTGCCCCATTTCCCTTTAGACTATGAAGCAGGGAGATTGCATTGTTTACTTGATCATAATCTTTCTTGGGTGTTGGAGGATTCTTGACAAAGGCCTCCTGGTTGTGCCAAGTAGTGAACTAGGTGTCAGGAGACACTGAGCTCTATAGCTCACAGGCTGCTTGTAATATTTACCCACAAGAACCTCCTTTTTCTTTCTTACCCACATGTACCATGGTGGGTAAGAGAAATCGAAATTGAGCCAGATCAAGTTTTCTTCTTGCTTTTTGAGTCACACCCGGCGAGGCACAGGGGTTATTCCTGGCTTTGCACTCAGAAATTACTCTTGGCAGTGCTCAGGGGACCATATGGGATTCTGGGAATCAAACCCAGGTCAGCTGCATGCAAGGCAAACACCCTACCTGCTGTACTATCACTCCAGCCCCAAGATCAGGATCAGGTGTTCATAACCCAGAACATTTGTTCATGACTCAAAGATTTCTCTGAGCCTTCTGTAATCAAATTTCAAACTATACATATTGTTTTCTGACAAGAGGGTTTATAGCTTTCAATAGTTTCAAAAAGATCAGTGAGCTACAAAACCATGTACGGTCCACTGGACTTGTAATGACAGTGGGTCTGTTCAGTTCTATCATAAGGGTCTTCTACCAACTGTGGGTGGCTTGTGACTTTCGTTGAGAGATGTCTGGTTTCTATTCAGTGTGTTGTCGGGTCATGAAGACCTTGAGCTTTTGTAAGACTTTTTTTTTTCTCAATTTGAGTCAGGTGGCAGGGGTGGGGGTGAGAGCCTTGAGGAACACATTTAATTGAGAGTGATTAATTCTTCCAGATTTTGGTAACACAACACTAAGAAGTGCTAAAAGTTGTGGTTTCTGAAAAAGAGATGTTAGAGGTCTGAAGAAAGATATAGTCTATCTAGTGTATGGCATTTTTCTACATTTATACATCTCTGTTTCCTCCACCTTCCCTTCTCTTGTTGTTGGTACTTCAGTGCTGTGGATTACACACAGTGGGTTGTGGGTATGCTGGAGATCAAATCATTTTCTAAATTAATTAATTTTTAATGGAGCGATAGCACAACGGTAGGGCGTTTGCCTTGTGCACAGCCAGCCCGGCTGAGCCGGGTTCAATTCCTCTGCCCCTCTTGGAGAGCCTGGCAAGCTACCAAGAGTATCTCGCCTGCCCGGCAAAGCCTGGCAAGCTACCTGTGACGTATTCGATATGCCAAACACAGTAACAAGAAGTCTCAAAATGGAGATGTTACTGGGCCCACTCAAACAAAATCAATGAAGAACGGGAGGACAGTGTTTGTTTGTTTAATGGAATCACTGTAGTAGAGTTTGAAATTGGGGAAGGTGATGCCTCTCATCTTCTTTTTCCCAAGGATTGCTTTAGCTATTCATGACGGGGGTGTTTATTGTGATTATGAATCATTGTATTGTGGTGCTGAAAATCACAAACTGCAATGCTGAAAGGTCTAATATCACATGTGGGGAACTGGCAGCCTCAGCCTTGCAAAGCAGGCACTACCACTGAATCCTGGATCTTTACCTCTATCCTGGACACCTATTATATATAGTTTTTACTTTCCACATTCATCATTTTTTACTCTTCAACTATCCTTTGCACATCTTAAAGGATTTTTATTTATAAAAACTATCAATTGAAAACAAAAGAAACATGCAAAATATTTGCATAGTAAGAGAAAAGAATAGTCACCGAAGAGTTAAAGATTAATGACATGCAGAGTCTGGCCAAGTTTTAAATAAAAATATTACACCCATCTATCTTTTGTGTATATTAGACTTTTAACTGCTTCTCATTATAGAACTGGAAGAGAAGAGGATGAGATCATTTATTTAACTTTATATAGCTTTATAATTTTCATAATTTTTACTTTTTTTACTCATGTGATGAAAATATAAATGCCCTTCAGTTTTATTCAGACTAATGAATATATATGGATATGTTCATTCTAACTTAATGGAATTATATTTTATACATACACAGATTTGTATCTAATATAAAGAAAGAAATATGAACTCTGTCATTCAAATAGACTGGTCACTTGTGCGTTGGATTAAAACAATGAAGATTGGAGAAATGGTGGACAAGAAGTATCTAATGAGAGAAGTACAAGTGGCAATAATATAACTGAAAAAGAAATTATCTGACCTTGGTCTAGGGATTGTGGTGGGTTTAGGAGTTGGGTGACTGTGCTTAACCCAAAGAGAATGCTAAGTCAAGAATGATTACATTTGGGGAAACTTGTTTTGTATGGGTATAATATTATAAAATTGAGTTACATCTATTTGTATCTTATAGCTGGGGTGGAAGAGTTTTCTAACTTGAGAGAAAAGGAAGGTTACCCAAAGGCTTGATTGCTAATGTGAAATTAGATGTTGAATTGGAGATGATGGTGAAGCAATCACTATGGCAACCCAGACTGAGGTACACAGTAAGGCAAGGCATGTCATTACTCCTGAGGGCAGAGGAATAGCCTGGCACTTCCGTGTCTTAATAAAGTGCTTCCTTGGACATCTGCTCCAAAACATATCATAAAGGAGTCCTTCTGGGACAGGGCAATGTTCCCAGAAGCATCATCTTAGAAGAATAAGCCCTTAATGGGCTGGGTGACAGTGAGAGCAGGAAGTTACACAAATAGCAGCAAAAGTGATCAAAGCAGTATGGCTTTGGGGAAACTCCTTGCATCCCAAGGATACCCGGATGGGTTTGACTATCATTTGACATTCTTGCACACATGAATGACCTAGGATATTGTCCATATTAACTTTCAGTTTCCATTTTTATACTAGAAGTAATGTACTTCGGACACTTTGAGATATTTTACAAGTGGAGGACCTAACTTAGAACCTTTGTCTTTAACATTCTTCCATATTTCTGAGGTTCAAACTAAGGCAAATGTTAAAAATTTCCAGATTTTGATGGTATGTCATTTCTCACACTGGTCCAGAGTATTCAATCAGAGCATGTCATTTGGCTTTGTTTTTCCATTTGTGGAAGGAATATAGGGTTTTATTGACATAATCCCAACCCCTAACTATTATGTCAAATGATCCAGAATAGGAATCATTCAGAAAAGAAATGAGAAGACAATTCCATTCTATCCCAAAGACTTATGGGTGTAATACAAGCTATTGTCATCCATTTCCGTGTGTAAATACTAATGAAGAGAATGATTTATAAAGGACTACAAGGGTTTGAATACCAGAATTGTTTGTTGCCCGTGCTCCCTGGGTATCTCATCCAAAGACTTTGGAATTTACTTTGGAAAAAAGAAAGTCGATGGGCTTATTTTACTATTGAGAGTAGCAGGATCAGCATCTGTTTTCGATCATTGTTCACTGCTTTAGAGAACCTTCCTCTCTAAAAACAACAGTGTGTTTTCTAGTACGTCATTTGCTTTAACTTTTCATTCTGTTTTCCCCAAATGGGAATCATCTCTGAGCCCCACCTCTTTCCCCACAGCTCTTGGCAGAATTCTGCCGTCCAACAGGGGCAAAGGCCAAGGCTGCAACTGACCCCCCTCACATAGCTCTCACCCTTGCCAGGGTAATGGGAACAATCTGTAATGAATAAGGACAAAAACCAAATGATGACAAAGAAACATCTTAACCAATCAGTGATTTTTCCCTCCAGTAGATTCCTGGATTTGGTTTTTCACTCCCATAGACTTGACCAGTGGTTGAACAGAGAAGTTGATGCTGTTCATTTATTTCCTCGGAGGGAACCTCAGAGCTGTCAAGGGGGACAGAGTAGGTAGTGAAAGAACATTTTCAACAGAAGGAGGGTTATCTTTGACTGACTCCTGTTACCCCTCCCTCATCTCACTGCTAGTTTTGGGAGCTGTCATGGGTCTTGTGGTAACACTGGATGAGTCTTCTGAGAATCTGAAGATTTCATTAGATCTGAAAATTCACCCTCGAAACAACTAAATGGAAAATTTAGCTTATTTGAGGTTGTTTATCCAAAAACATATATTCAGAAATACTTGCTCTCCCTACCGGTTTATCTTTCAGTAAACATTCAGCTTTTAATCTTCAAGTTTTCTTTTGAGTTTCTAAAAAAAATGATGTCATCGCCCACTCACCCCTGCTCTATAAGCACACACTGGGGAGAGAAAGTAACTCAACATTTCCTAGAGCCTTTAGTGTCATTGAAAAATGCACTAGTGAGGCATGAACCAGTGACTATTGGTGACTGGAGAGAAGACATAGTTTCAGAAGTCAGATTTAATCAGGAATGGCTCCCCTTTATTTCTGCTTAGAAATTCTTTTAAGTGCTACTTGCATTATTATAAATTTTGTTCATTAAACAAAGAGGATAACATTTACTATGGGGTGGGGACAGAATAAAAACTGTGATTTTATGGCAATAACATAAAAAAGAAGCCCAAAACTTAAGGTGCTGGGAATCCTCTTTGAATCTAGCATTTTCCTTTTCACAGCTATAGCTCTGAGGCAGAGAGGAAATTTGTCCATGAACCCAAGTGGAGAAAGTTAAGTGTGAGATCGCATGTTGTTTGATTCTTTCCAGGCTCCACACAATCCAGTCTTAAGTTTATTCTAGAGAACTATTAGTGACTCTCCCCAGTGCTTTTGGCTTCCATGTCTCATCTGTTGGTGTTTGCCCAGCTTCTTCACAGGGAAATGAATGGTTTGCAAAGGGAAAAGTCTAAGAATCAGACTCATGGTGGGGTGCAAACCTGGATGGGTGCATGTTACCTTTCCAGTCATAAAGGGATCATGAGGTACGAGCAGCCCCTGATCAAAAAGGAGGCAAGATTTAAATAAACCTTTTTAACTACCAAAGTTCAGTCTTACAAGGAACAAGTACAAAGGAGAAAGGGAAATAAAAGGAGAGAGAAGAAAGAGAACAGAGGGAGCAGAAGATAGAAGAGAAGTATGAAGAGGAAGTGAGAGAATGGAGGACAGAGGGAATGAAGGAAAGAAAGGGAACAGGAAAAAATGGAAATGAGGATTACCAAGTAAAAAAAAAAATTGAGTGCAAACTTTCTGTTATTGGTTCAAAAACTACAAAGATGAGTTTGACAAGGAATATGTTGTGTGCTCAAGGAGAAAAATAAGATTCTGGTTCATTGCATCCAAAGACTCCATTTGCATTCTGAGTAGTCAGGAGCACCCACCCTTGCCTTCTGAAGCCTGAAGAGAAGCTGTACTGCTTTCTAGCCTTTATCTGATATTTCATGCTAAGGATGTTTTCCCCATCCTGATCCAAAACCAATTGGGTTGGGGTTTAGAGAAAATGTGTAGATTTTTCTCCTGTGACTTTTCAGCCAGAAACACTCCACCTACAAGCCTGAGGCAGATGTATATGTTAATAGCCTTGTTGCAGTCAGAAACTGCCCCCAGCTTTGCTTTGCTAAATCTGTGTCTTTGAACTCCAAATAGCTTCCAGATCTTGTGTGAGTGCTGAGTGGCAGCATTACACCAGCAATGCTTGGGGCTACTTGAATAAAAATAGCTCCAGTGGCTAAGAAGCTGTTCCTAGTCCTAGTTCTTGCCCCAGTTTGCCCTGTGGCTCTTAACACAGCGTTAAGGGGCAGGAATGCCTGCTTGAGACCTTGACCATGTCTCCATTTGGAGACATCTGTAATCCTTGGCAGACTCCCAGCAAGGGCCCACCATGGAACTATTTTCTTGAGGGCCTGAGAGTCCCCCTGGGAAAGGAATAAGGGAGGCAGACAGATGGCTTTTACCAGAAACAAAGTCTCAGTGTCCAACAGGGACTGGGGTTTATGAGTACAGCTCCCTCTGTGTCTATAATTTGGATGCATTCCCTGTGAAGAGGGATTCAATGAGTAGTAAAACAAAACAAAACTGAAAGAACTGTTTATACAAAAAACTGCTTTGCTAAGCCTCTAAGAAACTGTAAACACAAGATCTGGGATGCGTTCTCCCCTCAGTGAGAACACAGATGGACTCGGGAAGGCTGTGTGTCAAGTTCGATACTAACGTCTAAGTTCAATATTAAGGTCCTAAATATTGACCCTAAAGTGAAACCCAGCATTATGTTCTCCCCTGATAGCTGATGAAACAGGAGGATCTCAAAGGATCTAATGATTACTTCCCTTCCCCATTTCACTCCCATGACTCAAATGAAATATTGAAGCAGGCAGGAGGTAGATAGGGAAAGGCCCTCTATGACAACGAGTTCTTAGAAAGTCATAAAACTAACTAGCCCCAATGCTACAAAACCCCACCTTGTGGACACAGGTACTAAGGCCTGATAAGACCTCTCTACCAGGCACCAGCACAGACCCAGAGAAGGCTAGGCAACCCTCCACCCCCACCCCTACACCAGAAGCTCCAGCAGAAACAAGGGCCCAGAAAGGAGTATCAAAGAAGACCATCAACTACTTCCAACTCTACGCCCTTGGCAACCACCCTAGCAACAGACTCTTACCTAGGAAGAAAGCCCTCAGGTTGAGAAAACCCTATAAAAGCCTATGTGAACAACAGAAGGAGGAGCATATGCCGTCTGAGCCCATGTACTGCCAATGCCCACGTGTTGCTTCTAAGTGCATGAGGTGCCCGAGCACATGTGTCACCTGCATCTCCCCTCTTGAGATGAGTACTTTCATATCTAATGCTGGGATTGATATGAAGCTCTCTCCATTTTTGGAAAAGCCTATGTTCTTTCTCTCTGTCCATCTGTCCATCTGTCCCTCTGCCTCTCTCTCTGTGTCTGTCTGTCTGCCTCTCTGCCTGTCTCTTTTTCTGTCTCCATTCCTCAAAACTTGCAAATAAAATCCATTATACTTCACCGTTGTCTCATCCTGAAATTATTTTCTGTGATGGAAAGGACAGACTTTTATTTCCTGTGAGGAGCAAGGCTCACAGTCCTAGATTTTCCCAGCTGTTCCCTGGGTGGCAGAGGTATATAGGGAGAAAATGGCAGATTCCCTTCTCAAGACTTCTGCCTCTTTCCTCTCCATTTTATATAAGTCACCTGGAGACCCCACCAGCATCAATATGATATAATTCAAATAATGAGCTTGTTAGCCACTTTTCCTCCAAGAGAAACCAACCTAGGGATTGGGAGAATACAGTCATGTGGTGGAGACCCTTCCTGCAGCAAGAGTGAGCTGGGGCAAGAGCAGTCTTAAAGTGTATTTGAAGAAGCAATGTAAGAACTGCACACTACTGGCTTAGAAATTGGGAATTTCCTTACAGGGCCAGCAGATGCTCTGGTTAATGTAAGCCTATGAAAGCTCAGTTGGAGCATTGTGGTTGTTGTGTGTCAGATTTCCTGACCATGAGATTTCTCTCCTAAGTGCAGGTGTCGGGTTTGGATTTGTGACAAGGGCTGAGTCTCTGAGATAACCTCCATTTTGTTGGCTCTTTTATATGAATTATTTTTCTCCTTAGGATAAGGTCCCCTAGGCAAACAAACTCCCCTATCCAATGGACCAGATACAGCTCACTGTTGAGAATGAACTTCACTTTTCTGCCTATAGAATTATCCAAATACCAACAATATCCTCCCATGGGAAGTAGAAGTCCTAGCCTCATGACACCATTTGCATCACATAGAAACAGCACTAGCTTAATAGTTCAATTCTGCACCCATGTGCAATTTCCATGTGCCTGTACCCTGCATGGTGCGTGACCTCTTCTTCCCCAGGCCTGAGAAGATCTGCGACTAATAAATTAGTGCTTTCTTCTGTTCAGAATCAAGTGTTATGTGTTTTCAGTCATCTCCATAACCTTAAGGAGAGAATTAGAATTCCTCTTCCACCTAGAAAGTGAAAGGGATATAAGCAAAATAAAAGTATGAACTTGTGCTGATGTTTTAGTGGTGATGTTAGAAAACCTCATCGGGGATGGCACTTGGATGCACAGATGGAAATACTTATGATAGGAGCTAGTGTGACCAGCATTGGGGATAACCAGACATAATATACTTTGCAGGAACATCAACATTCAAATAGTGAAGCTTTGGAGAAGTGGAGTAGAGTGGTGGCCTTCTCTAATTTTTGTATGACTTGTGAACAAAAAGATTTCACACTGATAAAATTCCTTATTCTAATCTTTGTTACTTCCTCCACCCCTTTGGAGAGCCTGGCAAGCTACCGAGAGTATCTCGCCCGCATGGCAAAGCCTGGCAAGCTACCTTGTGACGTATTGGCTATGCCAAACACAGTAACAACAAGTCTCACAATGGAGACATTACTGGGCCCACTCGAGCAAATCGATGAACAACAGGAGGACAGTGCTACAATCTTTGTTACTGATTACTATTTCACTCTGACACTTAGTTTTGGTTCCTATAAAATGCAAAGAGCAAACTCAGTTGTATGTTCATGGATGTAAAGGCTGATATAAAAGTTCTGGTTAAAGAGTAGGAAAATGTAGAGAGTCTGAGTTCTATCCTTCACCCATTTCTGTCTAGGTCTCATTTATACCTTATTCACACACAAACCTCCAGTCTCTGTGGCTCCAATGTCTCCTTTATTATTTATTTAGAAACCTGGATAAGTCAGTGTTGTGACCAAATTTTGGATTCCCAGTCATGGAGAGATCCAGTTCTGCATACGATAATGCAAAGGAACTTCATTACTAGATTGAGCCATCGCTAGCTCGGGTCCAAGTCTCATCCAACAGTGGAGTCTTGACAAGGATCCCGACTCCAAATCACAACCAGTTTATATCACTTGATCACTTGACATCCTGTTACTCATCAATTTGCTCGAGTGGGTGCCAACAATGTCTCCATTCGTCCCTGTCGTGTGCTAGTGTAGCCCAATGGCATCTGCTCGTTCTAGGAACACGAAGAGCCTCAAACCAATCATTCAAGTTCTTGACGAAGAAGTCTGACCATCTATCTCATAGGTGGGTGGCCACGCAGTCTTTTGACGTCCCGTGGAATCCAGTCAGTAATGGCTCTAGTCCAGAGATCATCTCCAAATCTCATTACATGTCCAGGCCATCTGATTTTCGACGCCTTGGCAAATGAGACAGCGTCCCTGATTCTTGACCGTCAACGGAGGTTGGAACTCCGGATTCTTTCTCTCATTTGAGTGAAGTGTGATACTCCAAGCATAGCTCTTTTGATTCCTCTTTGGAAGAGCCGAATAGCTTTCTCATCCTGTTAGGGCCCAGGTCTCTGAGGTGTATGTTAATGCAGGGAGAACAGTGGAATTGAAGAGATGTGCCCAGAGCCGGAGGTTCTTTGTCCTCTTAGCTATTTCCTTGATGCTCTTGAAGGCGTTCCAAGCCACTCACTCTCTTCCTCCTGCGCAACTAAGGTGCCAGGTCATTCGTCATGTTGACTTCTCCCCCTAGGTACACATAACTATTGCATTCGGAGATGGTCATTCCATTGAGAGTGAATGGAATGTCAGGAACAAGACTGTTTCTCATAAACACTGTCTTCGTGAGATTCAGCCGGAGTCTGACCTTTCCACACTCATGGTCAAAGTTAGCCAGCATTTGTGCCGCTTGACTAATGTTTGGTGTTATTAGAACAATGTCATCAGCAAAGTGGAGATGGTGTAGTTGCCGACCGTCTATCTTCACTCCCATTCCTTTCCATTCCAGTTGTCGCATGACGTTCTCGAGGGTGGCACTGAAGAGTTTCAGTAAAATGGTATCACCCTGCAGAACTCGTAAACCAGCTTATATAGGGTTCAGAATTAAAAAGCAATTGAAAAACTGGTCCATTTTTAGCATTGGCCCTATTACAACAGTGGTCAGCAATTAGACAATGGTTAGTAACAGTTTCTAAGGTGTGTACAGTGACCCCTCATGACCAGCCAGACCAAATTGCCCAATTCCTTATCTTGGCAAATTACTCAACTGGGAGTTTACCAGAAACTGCAAGTCCTGCTTTGGGGAAACAGAAACTGAGGCCTAGCTGAGACTTAATGTTAGCTGCAGCTTGTCATGGCATAAGTTTCTTCCTCACATTCCCCCCTTTTCTTTAAACTAAACTGAGGAAACTTCCTCAGCCACAGGGTCATTAATGTATTGGTTTTGCTCACTCAAAATCATAAGCTGTATTGTATTTATTCTACCCTTAGAAAAAAACACTAGCTTGTTCAGGATGCAGGGTCCCCTGGTCAGGAGCAAAAGCAGGAGCACTACAGGCCCCAGGTTGTTGGGGTCTCAGCAGCCAGCCTGAGACTTTGACCAAATCCCTTGCCCCTGAAAGAAAGAGCTGGTCCTTTTTAAAGGGGCCCAGGGGCTTGCTACAGCACTACACACATGCAGGTACTCTGGTTGAGGATGAGGGACATGATAGTTAACATCTACCTGTACTGATACACCTGACCCTAAGAGCGGGATACATAGATCATTAACTGACACCTATACTGAGCCCGATGAGGTGAATGTGCGATATATGTGGAATGCCCCCCAAATGTCTGTATAAAACCCCCCTGTGTGAGAGCCAATAAACAGAGAGCTGCTTGACCTACAGCTTCCCCTGTTCTACGTGGTTCATTCTCTGTGACTGTGGGGGTCCCTGGTGTGCAGAGGGGCAGGGCAGAGGCGTCTCCCCTTCTCAATTCCTCTCCTATAGGGAGTAAGTCCAGTGGCTTTGGGGATCATACTCCAGTATACCGGGGTTGACTGGCCAGGATCTCAGGTGTGATGGGATCAGGGTGACAAGTTGACTTACCCAGTTCCCTTCTTATAACAATATACCTATAGTACAATATTTGCCATTAAACACAATTCAGGAGTACTGGAATCAGTAAGGTAGGAAAGGAACAAGTAAGGATTTACGTGCAAGCAAGCCAAGTATTGTTGGGTCCCAGTATAGGGATTCATTCTTCTAGCTGACCATGGTATAATCTCTGGGAGCTACTCTATTGTTGGTTACAATAGTTTCGGTAGGTCACTGAACAAACACACATCCCAACGTGGGTCATAACTGGCACAAGTCAAGGTTAATTCTACTTTGTCTCAGTATCAGTGCCCAAACTGGGACAGCTAAGGAGCTTGCTCTGCAGCTGTCACTGCGAGCAGGCAGAAACAGAGAATAACCCATGCCCTTCCCATTGTTCCTTTAAGTCACTTTCTTCAGTCTTATCTTGAAGGGTCATCTCCCATCGTCCAGACACGCCACTGTTTGGTGTCATTCTGTCTCCAATGGGGAGGCAGCTTTTGATTTCAT